>NC_140802.1:26582261-29092261 GCF_037176805.1 Vigna unguiculata
GGTTCGTGTTGGTGAATTGATTTTCCCTGCTGATTTTTACATTCTTGATATGGAAGAGGGATTTTCACATGGTTCTGCACCAATCATTTTAGGCAGACCATTTTTGAAAACTGCACGAACCAAAATTGATGTCCATGCAGGTACTTTGTCCATGGAGTTTGATGATATTGTTAGTGCGATTCAACATTCTGGATGCCATGAAACATCCTTTTGAGGATCATTCTGTTTTTCACCGTGGATATTATTCATGATGTTGTTGATGGATTGATCTCTGATTTCCACTCTTTGCATGCATTAAAACATCCATCTGTGTCTGAGTTGTCTGAATTTACATGCATTGATGTTCTTGATTCTAATTCTGATTCTGATTCTGATGATGCTAAATATGATGGGATAATGTTGAATCTACTGAGTTTGACTCTCCGAATGTTGTACCTATTGACTTTGATGTTATACAATCAGGTTGCACTAACCATGTTGCAGGAAGTACATACGCATCTGATTGTTATGCTCAGGTACAGGCTGTGGAACCCATTTCTCCCTCCCCTTTGGTTCCTGATATTCAGCCAGCATCCAGTACTCCAGAGTTGAAACCACTACCAGACAACCTCAAGTATGTCTACTTAGAGGAGGACGGCAAACTGCCTGTCATCATTTCCACCTCTCTCACTGCTGAACAAGAGCAGAGGTTGTTGCAACGTTCTTAAGAAGCATAAGAAGGCAATTGGATGGACATTGACTTGACATCCCTGGTATTAGCCCATCAACATGCATGCACAGGATATTGTTGGAAGATGGAGCAAAGCCAGTGAGACAGCCACAGAGTCGACTCAACCCTGTCATCCTCGGATGTTGTAAAGAAGGAGGTGACCAAGCTTCTACAAGCTGGGATCATCTACCCATTTCTGATAGTTAGTGGGTCAGCCCCATCCATGTTGTTCCAAAGAAGACAGGCCTCACTATAGTCAAGAATGAAAAAGAGGAGTTGATTCCAACAAGAGTGCAAAACAGTTGGAGAGTTTGCATTGACTACAGAAGGCTAAATCAAGAAACCAGAAAAGACCACTTCCCCCCTGCCTTTTATTGATCAGATGCTTGGAGCGCTTGGCAGGTAAGTCCTATTATTGCTTTCTTGATGGGTTTTTCTGGTTATTTTCAAATTCACATTGCACTTGAGGACCAAGAAAAAACCACATTCACTTGCCCCCTTTGGCACTTTTGCCTATAGGAGGATGCCATTTGGCCTATGCAATGCCCCTGGCACATTCCAGCGGTGCATGCTTAGTATTTTTAGTGATTTTCTTGAAAAATGCATAGAGGTGTTTTATGGACGACTTTACTGTATATGGGCTCCTCATTTGATGCATGTTTGGATAGTTTGGACAAAGTTTTAAACAAGTGCATCCAATCTAACCTTGTTCTCAATTTTGAGAAATGTCATTTCATGGTAGAACAAGGCATAATATTGGGGCACATAATTTCAAAAAAGGGCATTGAATTTGACCCTGCCAAGATCTCAATTATTTCACAATTGCCTTACCCCTCTTCTGTGCGAGAGGTTCGTTATTTTCTTGGCCATGCAGGGTTTTACAGGCGCTTCATTCAAGACTTCAGTAAGAAGGCCCTCCCACTGTCCAACCTAATGCAAAAGGATGGTGACTTCATCTTTGATGGAGGATGCAAAGAGGCTTTTGATTGCCTCAAGAAGGCCCTGACCACAACTCTAATTATTCAGGCGCCCGACTGGACAGCCCCATTTGAGCTTATGTGTGATGCATCCAACTATGCATTAGGGGCTGTTCTAGCTCAAAGGATTGATAAGCAGCCGAGGGTAATCTACTACGCCTCCAGGACATTAGATGTTGCCCAATCAAATTACACCACAACAGAAAAAGAGCTCCTTGCGGTAGTTTTTGCACTTGAAAAGTTTCGATCTTATCTGCTTGGTTCTCCTGTTGTTGTGTTTACTGACCATGCAGCTCTTAAGTACCTATTGAAGAAGGCAGAATCAAAACCTCGGCTGATAAGATGGATGCTCTGGCTCCAAGAATTCGATTTGGAAATCCGTGATAGGAGCAGAGCACAAAACCTGGTTGCAGACCACCTAAGTAGGATTGAGAGGTCTATTGATGATACTTCACCGATTCGGGATGACTTTCCCGATGAAAGTTTGTTGACACTCTCTACTTCTTCCTCACCTTGGTTTGCTAACATTGTTAACTATCTTGCTCAAGCTGTAGGCCCTCGCTTAGGCGAGATCGCGACAGAGGCTTTGGGAGGTTTTTTGCACCCTCGCTTAGGCGAGCCCTCCTCGCTTGAGCGAGGCCACCCCTCGCCCAAAGATGAGGTTCCTCGCCCGGCTATAACTACAACAACGTACCTCGAGCTCCCACGTGTGCTCGCTTAGGCGAACCTCTCTCGCCTGAGCGAGATAGTACCTCACTCAAAACAAAGCTCTCCGCCTGAGCGAGAGCTCGAGTGCGAGCTTGGGCTTGTTTTCTGCAAGTCTCGCCAAGAAGAAGAAGAAGAAGAAGAAGAAGAAGAAGAAGAAGAAGAAGAAGAAGAAGAAGAAGAAGAAGAAGAAGAAGAAGAAGAAGAAGAAGAAGAAGAAGAAGAAGAAGAAGAAGAAGAAGAAGAAGAGAAGAAGAAGAAGAAGAAGAAGAAGAAGAAGAAGAAGAAGAAGAAGAAGAAGAAGAAGAAGAAGAAGAAGAAGAAGAAGAAGAAGAAGAAGAAGAAGAAGAAGAAGAAGAAGAAGAAGAAAGAAGAAGAAGAAGAAGAAGAAGAAGAAGAAGAAGAAGAAGAAGAAGAAGAAGAAGAAGAAGAAGAAGAAGAAGAAGAAGAGAAGAAGAAGAAGAAGAAGAAGAAGAAGAAGAAGAAGAAGAAGAAGAAGAAGAAGAAGAAGAAGAGAAGAGAAGAAGAAGAAGAAGAAGAAGAAGAAGAAGAAGAAGAAGAAGAAGAAGAAGAAGAAGAAGAAGAAGAAGAGAAGAAAGAAGAAGAAGAAGAAGAAGAAGAGAAGAAGAAGAAGAAGAAGAGAAGAAGAAGAAGAAGAAGAAGAAGAAGAAGAAGAAGAAGAAGAAGAAGAAGAAGAAGAGAAGAAAGAAGAAGAAGAAGAAGAAGAAGAATTATCTATTATTATTCCTAATAGGGTTTATAGCAATATTAATATTAGTTTTTCTTGTACTGAATTCCCATACTCAAACATATCACTTAGTCGAATTCAGAATAGTGATGTAGAATCCTTCTTTGTATATGCATAAACAACAACAATATAAGAGATAAAAATATAAAGGTGTCTATATAAGTTATCTTAACCTCAATTTCTAGTCACACTACAAAAAAATAGAAAAAATAATGATACTACAAAACAAATAACAAACATTATCTTTCATTAAACATAACAAAATAATTACATAAAAATACCATGTTCAAGTATCTATAAAAAAGACAATATTACATGTATATCATGAAACTCTAAAACTAAGGTTTTTATCCTAATCCTAAAATACTTTACTTCCATCACTTGATCATGAAAATCTACAACTAAGGTTTTTATCCTAATCCTAAAATACTTTATGATAACGCTGTCGTTAAGTGATCAAATTACCACTACTTTTAGCAACTTCAGTATTGTCAAGTTAGTAGTGAACAAACTAGTTAGGGTTAAGATAACCCTGAGTCGTATCTCAATGAATATGGAATTGATTTCAAATATTTGATTCTTATAAAAATGCAATTAAAACTAGTAACAATAAAAATATGGGGTTTTGATATGCAAAGAATGAATGTCACACAAATAAAAGATTGTAAACACAGTAATAGTAAATAGGTCAATTCCACTACTTTTTCAAAATAGGATTCTTCATCAGTTATCTAGAGATTATTGTTAAATTAATTATTGTTGTTGATTTACAAATCAATCAATGTAAAGTATTAATTCATTTGTTGGCATTCTCACTTTTAATTAAAGTATAGTCTCAATTAAAAGTGAGAATTTTTAAATTATCCACAGTAAATTCAACGAAAGTACAGTCTCAATTAAATTTTACTATGTCTAATCATGTTTATTCCTTTGTTTCCTCACAAAATAGAAAACTTAATTAATCAAAGTAGAGTCTTGCCTAATTTTAGTTAAAGTGATTACCTTTAAGTAAAGTCTCAATTATTGGCAAAAACTTATTTAATCACATGAAAGTTTCTAAATAAAATCAAAGTAAAGTCTTAATTGAATTTAAAAACCCTTTCACTCATATGATTAGCATGCGTGTAAATTTAAAATCAATATTTTCTATTCAATTAAGAAGCAAAGGACATAGATAAACAAAAACCACAAAAATAATCAAAATAACAAATACATAAATTCATCTAACCTCAGAATCTAGTTAAGAAATTACAATGGAATCAACCCTAAAAGCTTAACCCTCCATGGCTTGGATGGAATACATGATAATATGATGACAGAAAGAAAATAAAGGGAAAGGAAGAATGAGAGATGTGGTGGATGACGGTATCTGCCAACACTAGAGAGTTGCTAAGTCTCTTTCTTCTACTCCCTTAGGCCTCTTTATAGGCTTCAATTGGACTTGGTCTTTATTTGTCGGTTGCTAAAATATTTTATCTTTATTTAATTAATTAGCAACTTAATTTCTGTCCAATTTCCACTTCTGCCCCTCTTGTTTAACCATTTTTACAATATTGACTAGAATTTGACCATAGTTGACAGCTGCTTTGACCAGTTGACCTGTTGAACAGTTTGACTGCGCAATAGCAGACTGACACATGGCAGAGTGCACTCTCTTTCCAGAATTAGGGTTTCACTCTCACACTTTGGCTTCGGAGAGGTGCAACGACGAATGTCGTGGTGCTTGTAATGACTGGACTTCCGATGAGGCTGACGGCGAACGGTGGCTGCCATTTCGTTTCCGGCGTGGCTATAGATCTGTGTTGATGTTTCGTAGTGCAGGTGGATGCGTTGTGGTGGCTCGTCGTTATTGCAGGAACTTGTGGTGGTTGTTGCTGGTGTGGAAGCTGTTGTGTGATGCAAAGATGACGACATGGAGGATGCAAAGATTGAGGTTTGCGGTGCGAAATTGGTGGTTGCACTGCTGCGACGTGAAGGTGTAGTGACATTGTTCTGGTTCGCAGGAGTTCAATGGTTGAATGTGGTGGCCACGACTCCATGGATGTGTGAAGGTGGAGCGAGCTTCCATGATGGCTGCAGGTGTTGCTTCTCTTCTCCTCTGGTTCATGGTGGTTGCAGATTCGTGACTAGTTGCTTGCGACGTGTTCTGATGGAAGCTTCAATGCTGGCTGCCATGGTGGTGCGCGTTGCAGAGTGATGCAGTCTGGTTCGTGTTTTTTGGCGACATTACTTGCTTCAATGGTTATCGTGGATCGTTGTTGCGGAGATGGTGGTTTACGTCGGCGAGTTGACGGTGGGTGGCGGCTGCCGGCATGGTGATGGTGGGAGAGGAGAAAAATTAGGGTTAGGATTTCATGTGTGAGATAGAGGAAGATGATGACGTGGCACGCCCTGATTGGTTCACATGCATGTGCAAGGATTACACCCACATGGCTTTTTCTGGTTGGTCAACATCAATTTGGAGGATTGCCACATGGCAGCATCTGAGTGAATGGAGTTTAAGTGGTATAACACAAGAAAAACTAATTAAGAAAGCTAAACCACATTGAATATGATTTGAAAGCTAAAGCCCATCAAAAGGAATCCTAGAATGGAACTAGAATGGATTAAAGAAAACTAAAAACAGAAACTGCAGTGCTTGCTTTTGATGCTTATAGTGTTCAATGCAACTTGTGCCAATTTTGAGGGAATTAATCCACTCCAAATGAAAGCAATTGAAGGCAATTGAGAGCACACACTTAAGCATACAAGTATAGAAACAATCAGCACTTAAAATCGGATGCAAAACACACCACAACACACTACAATAGCAAAAACCCGAGACCTCTGCCCAGAAAAACGTGAAAATCTGCCTCCTCTTCACCGATTTTTCATTTTTTTTATACTCAATGGATTTGAGTGATTCTTTTTGTGTTATTTTCGTCTATGTCTTATCTTGAAGAAGCAAAAATCAGAAAAATATTTTGAACACTGAGGCACTCGTGATAAATTGCAAACAGTTGGTGTGCGTGCAGTGATTCTGAAAACAGAAACTGGAGCAAAGTGCTCACTGAATTGGTGTGAAATGTTCTATGAAATTCAATAAGAATGAACTTGATTATGGTCTAGAACCAAGCATGAACATAGAAGAACATCTTTAGACACTCAAATGGACAATCCAATCGGTGAAATGGAAGAAAAAACAGTGAGAAAAACTGACTCAAACATCCACACGCATAGCATAAAGCTTCACTGCGTTTTGGAGTGGAGTTTGGCATGGTTTCACTCAAGCAAGTGCAGAAAATGATTGTAAATGGTGGAAAATTGAAGAAATATGTAAAAGAAAGCATGAACAAAACATAGAACACAACTTGAACGGTGGAAATTGAAAAGAAAAAAGAATCACCGAATAAAAATGACAAGAAACACAATGGAAGCAATAAAATGGTGCTGAAATGTAAAGGAAAGCTAGTAAATGATGTGAACCATAGCAAGCATGGAAATCTACAAGTAGAGTGTAGAACACTCTTGTAGTCTCATAGTTGCATGGAATCAATGGAGAAACACAATAGAAACACAATAAAATGGCAAAGGAATGGTAAACGTGAAAGAGAAAAACAAAATAGAAGGAGAAGAAGATGATAACAAGATGGAAAAAATGAAGGAAACACAAGACTAGGAAAGAACCGTACCAAACCGTGAGAGACCATGGTTTGATGGCTCTTGATACCATTATGGTGGAGCTCCAAAGGTGCATGAAGAACTCCATGGGCAGCGAAAATTGGATGAATGAATGGAGGCAAGTTTGAAGGCACTTGCAAGTAATGGAAAGTGAAGGAGGTGATAGGATTTCCTAATCTATGCTAGCCTAAGGAAGGTGGCTAGAGGTAGAGAGAGGGAATCTCTAGAAAGGGTGACTCTCAAAGGTAATAGAGGGAGGAGTGCTCTCAATTCAAGTAGCATCCATTGCATAAAATTTCAAGAGTGTCTACAAATGAGTGAAATTTTGGCTTTTATATGAAGCCATTTACACATGAGAAAAGAGAGTCATTGGATGGAGTGGGCCTTGATCTTGGCCCTTAGATCAAGCTTGGAGAAGGAGACAAGGTCACACACCTTGGATCTTGGCTTGAAGAACAAGAAGGATTCTTAGCCTTTAGATGTGATGACCAACCTTAGTCAAACCATGAAGCAAAGGAGCCTCCTTGCCTTGCTATTCTCGGCCATGTATGAAGAGAAATGGGCCGAGCCCAATTTGAGCCCCATCCTATGTTCCTTTCATGTCTTATGTATTATTGAAAAGCAAAGCCCAAACAACGGCCCAATTTAAATCTACACTACTAGATTTACATGCACTTCTTCAAGTCTTTGTGATCTCTTTGGCCCATGTAAAGAATGTGAGAAGCCCATTGAATTTGTGATCATCTAATGGGAGGCCCTTTTGAATCTTTTTCATCATTGATCTTGTAATTGGGCCTTTAAGTGGGCTGGCATTTGAAATGAGGCTTGAAGGTGCACGTGGGCTTGTTGGGGTCACATCACACGCCCTGATTGGTTCACACATGCATGTGCAAGGATTACACCCACGTGGCTTTTTTTTGGTTGGTCAACATCAATTAGTGGAGGATTGCCACATGGCAGCATCTGAGTGAATAGATTTTAAGTGGTAGGAGGGGTGCACTTATTAAAAACTAGGGGTGCAAAATAGGTTTTTGTAGTCCACTTGCAGGAGGAGTGTGTAAATAAAAACTGGGGGTGCATTTAGCTCCTGACTATTTCTTTCTAGAATTTGCTGATTTTGGACTTATTTTGTAACTTTGAATATTTCAAATCCACACTTTTAATTACCAACAATAAATTCTAGTTGCATTAACAAACGTTAGAATATCCAATAATATTTTATGCAACTAAAATCAAATTTTTATGCCATTTTTACTTTACGTACTCAATAAATCCAATAATCACAAATCCTAATTAAATCAATCCTTAGACACAAAAATACTATTAAATCCCCAAATTTAAATGAGGGCAAAAATTTAAACTCATCACTTTACCTCCTAATCCTAAAATACTTTATTTCCACCACATGATTCGATTACATAATTTGGAGATAGCACAACACTCAACATGTAGTGCCTACAATGAATAAAGAATGAGAATGTAAGTAATTGAATTATAATTAATTAATATTATTTTCTAGATTATTTTCAAAGAACAAAAATAAATCTGAAACAAAAATTTTAACGTGAATTGACCAAAATAATTGAAAGCTTTTCAGCAATCATATATATTTTAGTTTCTTAAATTAAAATACTCACATGATATTAACGTTATCGCTTTTCAGCAAACCCAAACAAAGTAAGCTAATACCATGTTCATCAAATTAAGAATTTATGATGTTATAAGCTAA
Organism: Vigna unguiculata; assembly: GCF_037176805.1. Lineage (NCBI taxonomy): Eukaryota > Viridiplantae > Streptophyta > Magnoliopsida > Fabales > Fabaceae > Vigna > Vigna unguiculata. The sequence goes on from NC_140802.1 coordinate 26,590,790, forward strand.
AATATCATTGAATATTAATATGAATGAAACCAAGGTTGAATTTCATGTTCTGATCTCCATGTTGACAATTACTATAGGATATATGAAAGTATAACTATCTCCACCTTTCATGGTCAGATTCATGGGAAATTCAACAATGTGGTTTAAATTGCAGGTAAAGTCAAAATAAATGTTGGTGAGATTGTGTTGCTCACAGAAGTAGAGTTTGTGCCATACAGTTGGAGATCAAGAGCATTGCGGAACTAGATGCTTAGGGTTATGCTCTAGAAACCCACAAGTGCATCGACATCAACACTCACTCACTAATGAGTTAATATTTTTGTCCTCATTTAATGTTTAATTATGGATTTTTAATTGAATTTTGTTCTTAAAAGATTGATTTAATTGGAATTTCTTATAATTGGGTTTATTGAGCATGGGATACAAAAAGATGTTAAAAATAACTTTTTAGTTGCATAAATGTTCTTTGGATATTTTGAAGTCTGTTAGTGTAGCTGCAGTTAAGTTGAGCTCATGAAGGTGTGAAAATAATTTGATTAAAGCTTCATGACACCTTAGAGATAAATTCAAGAATAGAAATCATCAAAATCACAAAAATCCAAATCAAGCATTGCATGAGGACAACAAGAAAAGCTTGAATAAGTGAAGAAGTTTGGCTAAGCCAAAAAAAAAGAACGGGCAACAAAAAATGGAAAATATATTTTAGATATTTTATTTGATATTTTTAAATAATTATCTTATTTAATTATATAATAAAATATAAAAATATAATAACTATCAAATCATTTTAAATATGACAAGATCTTCTTAAATCTTTTTAAATCTACAACAAACAAATATATCTTGAAGATATTAAATTATTTAGAAGATAATTTGAGGAGATTGATAAGAGCTGATTTAGAAAATTAATACAAATATTAATTGGTGATAATTTATCATATATCTTTAAGTAATTAATTTATTTAATTATATGAGATATTAATATTATCAACCAACTATATTTGTCAAATAGTCTATATCTCCTCAAATATTTTTAAATATTTATCTTTATCTTTATTTTAAAAGATATTTGAGAGATGTTAGCAACATAAAAGCCTAGTCCAAGTCATATATAAAAAGACCAAGGGAAAGCAGAAAGAGGAAGCTCGACACTTCAGAATTTAGGAACCTTTAGGGGGGCCTAATTTCTTTCTCTCTCTTTTCTTCTTCTTCTATTTTTATTTTATTTTGTATTTCATGGAGTGTTAAACTTCATGGGTTGATTTCATTGTAATTTCATTATGAATTCTGAGGTTAGAATGAAATAATTTCTTTGTTCTTTTTATTATTGTTGATATTTTAATTCATCTATAACTTTTATCTTTGAATCACGTGAAAAGTAATGGTTTTTACATCATAGCTAATTAGTGAGATGTTTTAATCTATATGCATATCAATCATATGAGGACAAAGGTTTTTAATTTTAATTGAGAATTTACTTTGATTAAATTTAGAAACTTTCATGTGATTGAATGAGTTTTTATCAATGATTGAGAATGTACTTTGATTAGAGGTGAAAAATTTAACTATAATTAATCAAGAATGTACTTTGGTTAATTAGCTTTTTGCTTGATTTTAGAGGTAAAAAAATGGACATGATTAAGCATAGTAATATTTAATTGAGAATGTATTTTGGTTAAATTTACTATGATTAATCTACAAAGTTCTTGCTTTTGATTGAGAATTTACAGTGGTTAATAGTAAGAACGCCAACAAATTAATTGAAAATTTACATTGATTAATTTGTAAATCTAAACAATAATTAATTGACCAATAATATGTAGATAACCGATGATGGATCTATTTTGAAAAAGCAGTGGAAATAATCTATTTTTCTTTATCATTATTTTTTTACCTTTTTATCTTTTTAAAATTTTATTTCTTTATTTCTTATTTTATTTGATTAACCATTTTGTATAGTTTTTATAACAACTAATTTGTTAAAAATCAATTCTGTATTCATTGGGAGACGACTTTGGTTTACTTTACCCTTTCTATTTGGTGGCTACTTTCTTAACAATACTGAAGTTGTTATAGATAAGTAGTATTAATTTAATCGCGTCAACGATAGCGTTATAAAATTTGTATATTGTTTAAAAGTTTCACTTAGTAAAAGTTTAATACTTTCACAATTTTCACAAAAAGAAATTACAATTTTTCTTTTCTTTATTTTAATGAAACAAAAAACATAAAAAATGAAAAATCCTACCTACACTCACCCATCCATCAATAGCGATGATGAATCTATTTTGAAAAAGCATTGGAATCAATCTATTTTTTTTATCATTGTTTTTTTTTACCTTTTTATCTTTTTAAAATTTTATTTCTTTATTTCTTATTTTATTTGATTAACCATTTTGTATAGTTTTTATAACAACTAATTTGTTAAAAATCAATTCCGTGTTCGTTGGGAGACAACTTTGGTTTACTTTACCCTTTCTATTTTGTTGGCTACTTTCTTAACAATACTGAAGTTGTTATAGATAAGTAGTATTAATTTAATCGCGTCAACGACATCGTTATAAAATTTGTATATTGTTTAAAAGTTTCACTTAGTAAAAGTTTAATACTTTCACAATTTTCACAAAAAGAAATTACAATTTTTCTTTTCTTTATTTTAATGAAACAAAAAACAGAAAAAAAGAAAAATCCTACCTACACTCACCCATCCATCAATAACGATGATGGATCTATTTTGAAAAAGCATTGGAATCAATCTTTTTTTTTATCATTGTTTTTTTTACCTTTTTATCTTTTTAAAATTTTATTTCTTTATTTCTTATTTTATTTGATTAATCATTTTGTATAGTTTTTATAACAACTAATTTGTTAAAAATCAATTTCGTGTTCGTTAGGAGACAACTTTGGTTTACTTTACCCTTTCTATTTTGTTGGCTACTTTCTTAACAATACTGAAGTTGTTATAGATAAGTAGTATTAATTTAATTGTGTCAACGACAACGTTATTAAATTTGTATATTGTTTAAAAGTTTCACTTAGTAAAAATTTATTGCTTTCACAATTTTCACAAAAAGAAATTACAATTTTTCTTTTCTTTATTTTAATGAAAACAAAAAATAGGAAAAAAGAAAAATCCTACCTACACTCACTCACTCATCCATGAATAGTGTTATCCTTGTTTTCACATTAGTGTTGGTATTTACTATCCACCTGAACCTAACACAAAAAACCATCAGTTAGACAAACAAAACCAACAAAGAGAAGGGAAGAAATAAGACTAGAATTCAGATGTAGAGATCTTGGAAGACAAAGAGAGCATGTGACTAATGCCACCAGCTTTGACACAAGACCAAATTAGAAGATAAGCAATGAGAGCAACCAATATTGGAGCTGAGTACTTCTCAAGCTTTCTAATGGCATCAATTCCTCTCTACACAAAGGCCCACTAAGCCACCAAAAGACCAAGAAACAAGCAAACTCAAGAAGGGAACTGCCAAGCCAAGGTAGAGGCTGGGACAATGCAGATTCCTTCATGGACTTTGGCAAGAGAAGGAAAATTGCCTCCTCACAATCCAAGACTCAATTCCATACCAACCACAACCGATTAGAGCTAGTCAATGATTCTTGAAGCTCATGACCCTTCTTCTCCATTTCTAATTTTTAACCTCTTTCTTCACTACAAGCTTGAGGTTAATTTTATTTTCTTTCGAACTCATCAACTTATATGATATTAGCATAAAATAATTTTCGCTAAATGGAAGTGGAGATTACGATCGACGGATCATGGCCTGTGGAAAGAGGTACTTGAATCAAAATATGGATCGTTGAGAAATCTCAATGACTTTAACACTTCTAGGAATACCTCAAGGTGGTTAAAGACATTCATAAGGTGTGTGGGAATATCACGCAAGGAACATGGTTTGATAATTGCATTGAGTGGGTTGTAGGAGAAGGGAAAAGAGTCAAATTTTGGTAAAATAAATGGGTAGGAATAATCACTTAGTTGTAGATTTCCAAGGCTATACATGATATCAAAGTGCAAAGAAAGATTTATAAAGGAGGTATGGCATCAAGAAGAAAGCGTATGGATTTGGGAACTAACTTTGAGGCTAAGACTCGTTTTGAAGGCAACAATTGAGGAAAAGCTTATTGATGAAGGATTGACCCCAACCAAGGATGGAGACACATGCTTAAGAAGACTAAGCATGTTTAGAAAAGAAGTTCACTAATCCTTCATCCCTTTTATTTGTATTTGTTATTTTTGATTCCTAAAGTTGACTTAGTTGAATTAACTTTAGTTGACTTGTTGACCTTTGACTAGGTTTGACTTGTTGACTATAGTTGATTTGACTGAAGCCAACATGCTAATCTATGTTTATTTGCTTTGTAGGTTAATTAGGAGTAAGAAAGCAATGCTAGGTGGTGCATGGTGATTGGGGAGCATAAATGATGTGGAGGAGAGAGTAAAGCAAAGACATAAAGCATAAAGTAAAAGGCATGAAGCAAGTGTACCTATGTACCTTTGGTCTCCTTTGTTTTTAGAACACTTTGGCCACTTTTTGGAGACATGTGAGACACATTCTTTGTCTCCTTTTGTGCTAGAACGAAATTAGCCTTGCACACACCATAGTTAAGTCTTTTGTCTCTCATTTTTGTAACCTTATTTGACCTATTTTCTAGAAGCTAGGGTTAGGTTTTTTAGAGACATCCTTACGTATCTTTTATTTGCTTAGAGGCCCCTAAAATCTTCTATATAAGGGGTGCTCCTAGACATGTAAAAGGGTTGAACATTTTGAAGTAAAAACACTCTTGTGTCTCAACCATTTGTGAGAGTTTCCTCCCTTTGGAGTGAATACTTTTAAGCCTTATCTTGCATAGCAAGTGGTGGCACACATCCACTCATCTTCAAGTTGCCATGGCTTCTAGCCTAGCCTTGTAGTGGCGTGCTTCTTACATTTCTTACCATTTCTTTCCTTTCCATTTTATGTTTTTTTTCTTCCTTTAATTATTCTTGGTTTTCTATGGTTTATATGCTTTCCACTTCCTTTTTGTTTTGAGTCAATCCATCATCTTTTTCTTTTGAGCTTGGTTAAAGGAACCTTCACATCTAGATAGCTTGCTATCTTAATGTTCAGTGGGGATTTCACTTAGCTTTCTTAATCAACTCACACCATATTCAATAATCTTAAAAAGTAACAAGATAATCCTTCATCATTTGGTATCTAGACCTAGGTTATCTTGAATATGGTGTTTTTCATGTGCTAACCTTGTCTTGTTGTAGCTATATTTGTATGGTTCAAATCAACTTCCATTACACACAAAAACAGTGCTGGTAGAAAATGTGACAATTTTAAAACATTAAATTGTACCAGCTCAGGGGTCCAAAAATTACGTTTTTGGTGTCAAAAGAAAGCTCTTTGAGTCTAGTTTCCAGAAAAAGAAGAACCAATGCATTTGGAGTTCTGTGGAGAAAGTTATGATCAAATTAGTGAGCAAAGGTCAGATTTGCCAAGAATACGTGAATCAACATTTTCAGGTTCTGTTGGGCAGTTTGGATACGAATTTTGCACCCTTTTAAGCTCCTAAATGTGGTTGGATAACATGTCTTTGGATGCTTAGTATTTGAGCCTCAAATCCATGAGTTTAAATGCATGATAGCTACATGTTTGTATCTTTGTGTATGCATGTTGAGTCTTTAAATGTGTCTAACTTTTGCTTGAGTCATATGTTATATCTTAACTTGAGGTTTTCTTATTCTTGTTTTTCCAAGTATTTGAATCTTGCTTTCACTTTATGTCTTGCTTGATGTATGCTCCATGAAATTGATTTTGGCCTAAAACTTGAGGAACTAAGTGTCCAAGCCACCTAAAACTCTTTCTCACCATTTTATGAAGCTAGTTGTGAAAAGAAGAAAATTTTTACACCAAAATTTGTCAAAAAAAAACAAAAGCAAACTTGCTCATTGGTGAACTCAAAGTGTGTTTTTCACTAAGTGTTATGCTACTAGTTTTAATGCTTGAGAAATGGGTGATATTGGCAAATTGGTTCCATTCTTTGACTTGGTTATGATCTTTCTTGGTGTATGCATGATTTAGGACTTGGGAATGCATGTTCAAGTATTTTCCATGTCATTCTTATAATGTGCTTTTCTTGTTTTAGTCTTGTTAAAAGTTTGTCTTAAACTTTTCTTTTTTAGAGTTTAGCATTTCTTGCTTTTGTGCTTTTCTTGCTTGTCTTTAGGTACTCTTGGTTTTGTCATAGTAAGTTTGTCTTCTTGAAATTCTTGAGTGTTTGAACCAAGCCACTTGTATGCAAGAAAAGGATTTTTGAACAGTGTTTTCTTCACTCCTTGGAGAAGCTTTGAGTGTAGTCTTGCCTTGTTACTTTGGGAGAGTGATCTAAACACTTGGGTTACATTTTGGGTTGGATTTGGTCGTGGTTTTCATGTTGTCTAACTTCTAATCCATTTATTTTGTCTTAGATTTGAGTGCTTTTGTTATAGGAATCATGACAAGTTCATCAAATGCACCTTCTCCAAACAAAAACAATACATTGATGAGATTGCTTTGGGATTTGGAGTTGTCTAGGAAGGAGTCCTTTGAACAATTGAGAAAAGACAAGGAGCAAAGTGACCTAAGAATCCAAGAGCACATTCAAGGCTTGAAGCTAAAGAGCAAGAAAGAGAGGCTAGGAAAATAGGGCATTCTAGGCGCAACCCAACACAAGAGAAACAAACTCCAAAGATTCCTAAGTTCTATGGTGGAAGTGATCCCAAAATCTTCCTTGATTGGGAAACTAAAGTTGATCAAATTTTCAATGAAAATCATGTAAAGGATCAAGCATAAGTTGATCTAGTAGTTTTAGGATTTTTGGAGTATGCCAATACTTAGTGGCATAAAGTTTGTAAGAATTATGACCAAGGGCCACCCACAGCTTCTTGGATGAACATTAAAACTCTTATGCGCGCTAGATTTGTTCCTCCCTCCTATAGGAAGGAACTTCTTTTGAAGCTCCAAAGGCTTCACCAAGATGGAGCGGAGAAGGTTTTGGAAGAAAAAAAAGATAGGAAACATAAACCCTAAACAGAAGAAGAAGGAGAAGGGAGGAGGGGGAAGAAGATGAACCTATGGGTGCTATTTATCAATGAATTTTTGGATCGACAATTATTGACAAACTTTTATGTCAATAATTATCGATAGATTTTGTTGTCGGTAATTACCGACTGATTTTATTGATAGATTTTTTCATCGATAATTATCGAGGAAACAAGATTTTCATCAATAAAAAATTATTGACAAGAGTTTTAACGATTGTAACGATCTGCGATGCCAAGTGGAGTTCCCTAATACGAACCACAGTCCGTATTTCTCCAAAGACTACCAAACTCGTCGGATATAACCGAGGAGGGAAATGTTTCGGAACCCATCCGTATGAACCACGATCTCGCACAAACCACCAGGCTACAACCTCGAGTGGCCATGTGTTATCCCAATACAAGTTACACTCATAATTGGGGCCCCAACAAAGCATCACATCAAAACCTTCATCCAAAGCTGTGTAGAACCCTCCACATAGTCCAACTCTGCACTTGGAACAGCCAGGCACCACACATCGCGTTGTTAGGGGCACCCATGCTCCAGGTCGCCTGGCGGGCACCTCACGCCGCTAGGCGCCACGCGCCTTCCAAGACCTTTGTCAGTTTGCCTCCACCTGGCGAGACGACCCCCTTCCGCTAGGTGCCACACCTCCAAAGCTTTTCCCTATTTTTCCCTTTGTCGCCTAGCTTCTCATCTCGTGCCGCTAGGCGCCACACCAGTAATGTCACTAATATTGGTTTTTGACAATTTGGGACTGGTTCCAAGGAACCCTAAGCACGCAATACAATTCATAACACACTTACGGTTATCCAGTCAAATCCCTATGACTAATTTACAATACAACACATTCATAGTTTCACAATTAAGGTCATACCTTTATTCAAATATAATGTAATCCATTATATCCTCATTCCTTTACTAAATAAAACATGCCACATTCAAGGGAAATCAACATCAAAATTGATACGTAATGGCAGTTGCAACACACACTGACCAACATCACAGTTAAAACAAAATATTGTTTTTACATGCATATCATCCTAATTACTATCTTTTCACATATATAATTAATTATCTTACATGCAAGGTTTCCTTCCCACACTTTATGTTCAATTACCTAAAATCTTGCACGAATTTTCCATATAACCCACCAAGGACACCCAACACGAATCAAAAACCAAATGCTCATTGCATTGTTGAGTCGCCTAGCGGAAGTTCCTGTACCACCAAGCGGTGCAATCAAAATTTGGGAAAATCCCATATTTTCCAACACCTGTGCGCACCCGAAACCCTAAGCATTCATTCAACACAGGTTTTGGTACATCTATAGGGTCCCATCTAAATAGTGGGGTTCATATTCGTTCCAATTAACAACATTTTCATGAAAATAAGGTGTCAACCATAAGGACAAATCAGGTTTATTGATCCCCAATCCCAACATGAACCCTAATCCCCCAATCCTGCCAAATTCATGTAATTTTCACCAAATAGACAATTGCGGATAATAATTCATCATGCCAATCATATACGTACATGTAGAAATCCAATCCAAACATCACAACACTACTGAAACACCAAAAACTAGGGAATTTGGGCAAGCCAGTTTGTAGCGCTTGGTAGTTAGTACATAGCTGCCAAGCGGTGCATAAAAAAGCCCAGAAAAAAGGTTCTGGAGGCATGAGTCGCCTGGTGGGCCTTCAACGTCACTAGGCAGTTTCTAGAAAATTCTACAAACACAAGCAGTTTATAGATTTTTGACAGAATCAGGTCCATTCATGCATTTCGTATATCACATACTCATATAATTAAACGCAAAATCACGAATGGAACTCCCCTAACTTGGATCCTTGCTAAGTTTGATAAATCCTTGAGTTCCCCCTTGATCAACACTAGCCTCCTTTTCTCTTCCACTACTTCCACACTTCCTCCCACTCACTAACCCAGCTACTACCCTCAATTTTCGCTCCTCACAGTGCACCCCAATGCCTCCAAAAACCCTTTCTCTCACCCTTAATTGGTTCCTTAATCATGTCTTAATTAGAGTTAATGGCCATAAAACAAAAATGGATATTTACTGAGCATAATAATCATTAAAATGCTATTTTGGCACAATTTTCCCAGCCTTCCTAGTTGCCAATTAATGGTTAGGGTTACATTCATGCCAAAAAGAAATTTGGAAAGAAAAAAAAAGAACTTAGTTCGCACAAACCACTGCTGAAACATATTATAAAAAATTCCACAATTAAAGTAGCACACAAATTGGCATACATAGGACTTGAACCCAAGTCCTCTTAACACAAAGAAGTACTCTCAACTATTTGAACTAATACTTTTTCACATTATAAAAGTTAGCATTTAATGACATAAAGGCTTCCATTATCTACATTTATTAAATAATTATTTATTTAATTATTTAAATTCTTCGGGTCTTACAACGATAAATTTTTTACCGTCGATAATCCGTCAATAATTTTGATTTACCGACAGATTTTAAACATTACCGACAAATTTTGACTGTCAGTAATATCATTTTTTCTTGTAGTGAGTTAAGATTAATCCCATCTAAATATTCCCAATAGGGTTTATATCAATATTAATATTAGTTTTTCTTATACTAAATTCCTATACTAAAACATGTCACTTAGTATGAGTGAAGTAGAATCCTTCTCTCTATATCCATAAACAACAAAACAACAAAAATATCTATACGAGATAAAAAGATAAAGGTGTATATATAAGTTATCATAGCCTCAACCTCTAGTCATTCTAAAACTTTTCAATATATCACCATAGTATGTTATGAAAAGATATAATATCTATTTAGAAAGTCGTATTTAGATAACTTGAAAGCAAATTAAAAACTAATAGCATCTCCAATTATAACATTTAACTTGTTAATATTTACTTCAGTTGTTATATATCTTAAAGAAAAATGCATTTTCATTGTCCAAAAGTGATTTTCAATATCTCTAAAAGAAAGTGATTATTAATTGACAGTTTTTTTTTGGCAAATCTTTATTTTTGACCAACTTGTCAAACAATTCAAAAGGTGATATGCAAGCAACATGGAGTTTCAAGCCTATCATTACACAAAATGTAGATCACAAATAATTAATAAAAGAACAAAGCTTTTTGTTTATACAGACATCTTTTTAACTAATAAGGTTTCAATATGATCTTTCATTATCCCTCCTGCATTTGTATAGATATCTTCATCTTTGTAAAGCACGTCGATTACACGTGCAAAGTTGACCGCACGCATAAGAATTTTCATTGGTACTTGAGTAGGAGCTAAGCATGCATCGTTTATGTCCTTCCAAGCATTCTCAATTAACTTGAATAGTTCTTCGATGGCACATTTCCTTGAGATTTTATGATCCTTCATATAGCATTGAATGCTTGAAACAACATGTTGTCTCTCCTGTTCAAACTTCAAAACAAAAATAGCAACAAAAGCAAAAAACAAAATCCAAAAAAAATCAATATTAATAGCTAATATATAACGGTCTTAGCAATTATTATCAAGTCTTTCTCTTCCAAAATTTTAAGAGTTTTGCAATTGCCAACTCTTAATATAAGATAAAGAAAATGTTTCTTAAAAAATCAAATTACTTATAAGTGGATCATACACAACCTAGTTGATAGAAATTAATTAGTGTCAAGGGTGCACCTCATCTCCAACAATGTCATCCGAGATCCTAGCCACAACTGCAGAAGCTGCAATAATTACTGGCTCATTTGTTGCCCATATAAGATCTTGCTCTGTTGAATCTTCCATGCCTAGGAAAGATGCGGTAATCAACAAAGGGTAACCGCCAGACGTTCTTCTTACTTGCATGTATTCCTCCAATGTTGGAGTGTGGTTTGAATGGCACCATCTTGCCTCAGCCATGTGAGACTGGACTAGTCTTTTCATCTAGAATTAAAGTACAAATATATAATATTGAGAAATATATTCCATACTATTCATTTGATAAAAGAAAAACATGGTCAACTTATAAAGATACCTTCAATGTCTCTCCAACTATCTAACTTCTAATAAAATAGTAATGTTTGAATTATTCTATTTATCTTAATTTAAGAAAAAATATTCAGTTTATATTTAAGAAATTAAAAAAAATAGAAAAGAATATTTGATTTATCTTCTTTGTATTACTTGAATACAGAATAAGGAAAAATTAATGAAACTATAATTCTACCTCTTTCTTGACATACTTGATGCAATACACTTTTTCTTCCTTTCTCATCTCCAGCTCAATTTCTTCAAATACATCCAAAATTGCTTTATAACATAATTGCATGTATTTTGGGAGATCAACCAAGCAACAAATATCCCACCTGTTAACATTGAGATAGTTATCTTTAATGATAAATTGGTAGAATTAAGCTAATGATATACTATTTGTCATTTTTTTATGTGCCTAACCTCTCAACTGCATTGGTGAATAGCTCAAGTTCTTCTATGGTTCCATAAGCATCGTACATATCATCAATGATGGAAGCTAGAGCTGTTAATTTTGTTGTTATCCATCTACAATATTGTGGCTCAAAGTACACTCCTATATTCCAAAAACAACATTCTGTGATCCTATCTCTTGTAAAAGGTAAATTGGTTGAGACATCTAAATTCTTTGCCCACCATCTGAATCACAAACAAATAACATTCAGGTTTCAAAGACAAAAAAAGAAAAAAATAAATATTTAAGTGATACTTATTGATCTATACAATGAAAGGTAATATGTTTGAGGAAGATATTACTTGGTTAGACCGCTAACTTCTTCCAAATGTATCTCCTGTAGCTTGTTAAAATCTAATTTTGCAAATGTTAACAACTTTTCATCGTGAGATGGATCTTCTTCATAGAAAGACATATAATATGTTGCTTCCAACCTAGGCAAACCTCGACGAAGTGATTGTCTTAAGCTATGTTCAACTCGTGCCGCAAGAGAAGAACTTAATTGAGTGGTTACAGACTTAGTTAACTGCTCTAGACTGAACTTGTGTGCTTCTTCAAGTACGTCTTCTCCATGACATCTTAGTTGGGCTGCTTCATACAGGCTTAACATTCCTTCAATGTCATCGGTTAAGCTTTCCTTAAACTTTCCGGTTTGGTCTTCGAATTTGCAAAATATACCTGTTTAATCTATAAACATGTGTTAATTTACAGGTGTACATTTAATTGTATAACTATTACAAGGGATACTACCACACTATTGACTTACACATTCAAATCAAACATTTTGTATAAGTTGGTTTGAGTTAACCTGTAAATCCAATCTTAAAAGTGAAAATTATATTTGATAGTTTTACAAAATATTTTACTTTTGTAGACAAGTTACCAGAATGGGAAGCTTCATAAAAAATTATAATATTTTGATAAGTTGTGCTCCATCAACACAACTTCAACAATGAATTTTGTAGAAGTTGTGCGCGCCAGAGACGGCATTTGATTTAAATTTTCAAAGTCTGTAGTCGTGTACCTTATACGCAATTTTTGTGTAAGAGGTGATCCTAGAAGTCGTGAGGGAAAGAACAAATTTCAATTTTTTGTTTTAAATTGAAAGTTGTGTACACAATGCACGACTTGTAGGAAAAAACTGATGAACTGAACCTCAAAAGGAATGTTTTGGGGATGAGGTTCTCGTTGATGTAGTAATTACATGCGATAAGAGTTATGGAAGGATTCCAAAGCCAATAAACGACACAACTAATCAACGGAAGCAGAAGCTGGGGATATCTTACCGAACCTTACACAAAAGTCGTATGTAGCATACAAGACTTTTGATTAAGAAAAAAAAAAGATTGCAAATCATTTTCCTTACTACAATTTCCGTTCATTAGATTTTATAAATAAGTCATGTGTTGTATACAAGACCTCTAATTTCAAACAAAAAATTAAAATTTTTTCTCTCTCCCCATACCTTCAATGGATCACCTCTTACACAAAATTTGTGCATAGGTACACGGTTTATGACTCCGAAAATTTAAATAAAAAGTCATCTCTGGAACTCACGACTTCTATGGAATTCATTTTTGAAGTCGTATGTTAATGGGACACAACTTGCTCAAAAGTTGTAATTTTTTTCTGAACCTATCTATTAGTAACTTGTGTATAAAAAGAAACCATTTCAGAAAACAAAAAAACATTTTATTATAACCTCAAAAACATTGATTTGAGATATTCATTTTACATATTTACCTAATGATTCTCATTCTCTACCCAAAAATAAAATTAAACCAAGGCAAACTTTATCACCACTAATATGCGAAAGCCATGTCATGGTCACATATACATCAATATACATTTATGTCGTTGTCTACTTTTGTCTTTCTCTTACATATATATTTAACTTCATCCTCATTATTTTATTCCACTAGTTTGTCTGATCCCAGACCACGTTTTTTCAATAGTTAAATTTGTAGTCAAAATTATTATAATTTATAACTTTTTTTCTATTTTTCTTTTTCTTTATTTGAAAAAAAAATTCAGACATGCATCCTACCTATGTCTGTTTCAAACCAACTTGGACTTGATTAACTCATTTCTTATTCATCTATGCAACAAAAGCGTCAAAATTTTATTCAAACAAAGTATTTAAATTTGCCTAGACAGATTTTTCCCATAGTTGACTCGACTACACTCATATGGAGAAACAAAGACATCCCTGAAGTAGACTAATGAGTAAACTCAAACAAAAAATTTAATACCATCGTAGTGAGTTGAATAAGAAATTATTATTCTTTGAAAAGTAAATTTGGTTAATGGTCATGAAAACATACTCGGAGAAATTCGGTATCCATGTTGTCTAAGCAGCCGAAAGAGTAGAGCCGTGTGGTAAAGATCATCATTGTTAGCTATGATATCATTGTCCTTTGTTGAAATCTCATAAATTCGACATAGAGCACTGTCAATTTCTTGCTCAAAATGGTAAGACACACCCAAACGTTGGACTGAATCAATGAAGTTTAATTTAAAAGAGAAATTGTTATCATCAATCGGTGAGACAAGCCTCTTCCTCACGTCCTCTTTTAGTAGTTTAGCTTGTTCAATACTGATATCACTTTCCTGCAGGAAGTAGTAATGAAGAGGTCGTCATATGAAATGTTTTATCTACACAGATAAAAATGTTAAATCCATGAAAATGTAACATCTCAGCTAAAGAGATTGAAAAAGTAAATACAGCGGAAGAAGGAACAAAGGAAAGAAAGCGATCGCCCCAAACGGAGGGATGAAAATTTGCAGTGGGTCGAGTGAAGGGAGGTTTTTCCCCACTGACAGAAGTTGGAAGTGATAAGCCACCGTTAGACATGGTTTGTTGGGGAGTATGCATATAATGTACGTAATGAAGTTCAAACACGCTTCTTAAATACTGTGTTTTTGTGCCTCTCATGTATCATATACGAGACACACACTTATACATCACATATACATGAGGTTTGAAATTTAGAATATGTATTTTTTATTCCATAACATAATTATGACATTATATAAATAAATAAAAAATCAATGTTTTCAAAGCTTTCAAAAATATAAAATGTCCAATCATCTATTCATATCTTTAATTTCATTCTTACATAAAATTAGAAATTGAAAAAGTATAATTTCACCATTACATAAAATTAGAAATTGAAAAAGAATATAAAATTTTCCACCATTATGTGAAAAAAAAAATCAAGCAAAACGTAAAGAAAAAAACATTGCCTCACATGCCAAGAATAAAATATTGAGTGGAAAATGGTGAGACCCACTATAATTTAATTAACATGTGGGTCTACGTTAATACAACACAATAAGCATAGAAAAAACATGATGCTACAATAGACAGCAAACCTAAAGGTGATAAGAAAATAGTGGTGGCTAATCTGAAGGTTATAGATTTAACAAAATGTCGAAATTCAGTTTAAAATAAAATTCAAAAGATAAAACCAAGATGTTACAGAAATATAAAAAATAATAATTAGATGTTAAAAATAAAATCTTATATTTTTAAAAGATGTTGAAAAAAATTCATAAAAATATTGTTCTCCAAGTACTCTTCATTGATAATTGAGTAGGATTAAGGTATTCTTCATTAATGTCCTTCCGAGTACTCTCTACCAACTTATGCATATACAACACAAAAAGCATATAAGAAACGTGATGCTACATTAGCATGTATGGACGGACCAGAGAAAAACAAAGGTGATAAGACGATCATTATCCTTCTTGCAAAATCGATAAGAAAATAGTGGTAGCTATAATGTGAAGGTTATAGTTTACAATATCAAAATATAGAAATTCAGTTTAAAATAAAAGTAAAAAGATAAAACCAAGATGTTACAGAAATATAAAAGAAGAAATGTTCAAAATAGATTTTTTTTTTCTTTTAAAAAGTTGAAAAAACAGCTCATAAAAATATTTTTCAAGAATAACACTAAAAATGCGCAAAAAGACGTATAATAAGGAGAAGGTGTTAAATTGAAAGGCAATATATGATGCTTAGAGATATATTTGGTACATTTGATCTTTATTTACTCGTCATAAATTCCATTAGGTTTATATTTAATTTTTTAAATGCTTGATTAAAATTTGTTAATAATGTTAATCGTATTCAATTGGAATATTAAACACGTTACCCTTTGTATACTTTATATATCTTTATATATATATATATATATATATATATATATATATATATATATATTTTTTTTTTTTTTTCAGATGCATAAGCTATTCTTATTCATTATATTAATGTCAAGCAGAAGAAAATAAAGGTTGTTTTAATGATCACTCGTTTAGGTCCATGGATAAAATTTTATCGAAAATAGAAAATGAATAGAAATAATGACAAAAATTCTAATTGTAAATTAATTAGAGACCGAATCAAAAATCGCTGAGTAACTACCGATATTTTGATCTTCATAAGAATTATTAACATTTATTTCTTGTACCAATTTAGTAAAAAAAATTCAATACCCAATTCAGGGGCTAGTATAAAAAATTTAATGACTTTTTTTAAGCGCTAACGGAGAATATATATATATATATATATATATATATATATATATATATATATATATATATATATATATATATATATATATATATATATATATATATTATATTTGATTGGCAAAAATAAATAAATTAAATTAATGAGATAATTGAGTTACCTCAACCCGTATACACATTAAAAAAGAAAATAAAAAAGTTTTAAGGTTTCCTCTCCTATACTAGATCTATTATGCATCAACATGACATTCTCAAATAACACAAAGGTTAAGAACATTGCATGTCCATACATACAAAGCAAATACTAGGCCTTACTACAAAAACATGAAAAAAGGATTGAACATAAAATTCTCATGCGCTTTTGATCCCATACTGCTAGTGATTTCTTTCATGTATCAACTAGATGCTTCATTCTTGCTTGTTTCCTGAAAACTGCTACCTAACAGCCATGTTCCAGCACCCCTGTAAGCTACAACATGCTTATTACACAACCTGTAACCAAACTGCAAACAAATCCATAATACCTATGTTTGAATTGAACCTACATGCACAAGTATGTGAGCCCAAACTTGCTTGATTAAAGAATATCATAACTTGAATAACAGGTGAGCAAGTTTTAGCCTAGACAAGGAGATCTAAGAGACATATTGTTAGAATAGTTTACCCCTTAAGACTAAACAAGGACTTATAAATGCATTGTTTGAAGGCAAGTGATCAGGCTAAAACACCAATCAGAGTAAGAGAATGTTGTTTTTGGATACTTAGTAGTGATCCAAGCCCAAACCGTTACTTGTGCTAAGGTGAATACTTCCTCCACATCAATTTTACAATGCCTAAAGATAGAGTTATTTCTATGATTCCATATATTCCTTATAACTGCCACCCACATACATCTCCAAACAATATTTTGTTTGTTGTTCAACCCTATAATGTGAAACTGTGAAAAATGCTCCTTAGCACAATTATGGTGAACTGAATTTATCCCAAACCAAATATCACACTTGTTCCAAATTTGACTAGTCACCGAACAACTAAAAACCAGATGTGATATTGATTCTTCTATAATTCCACACATTACACACATATTGTTTCCTAGAGTCATTCCTCTCCTAATCAAGTTGTCTTTTGTTGCAACCCTATTGATAAAAACTCGCCAAGCAAATTGTTGAGTGTAAAACCCGAGAAATTTAAATAACTAAATAATTAATTAATTAATAAATGCGGGCAATGGGAGCCTTTATGGCATTAAATATTGATTGATGTGATGTGGAAAAGTATTAGCTCAAATGGTTGAGAGTACTTTGATTATGTGAGAAAACTTGGGTTCAAGTCCTATGTATGCCAATTATGTGTTGTTTTATTTATTATTACTTTTTAATAATAATATGCATGATCATGTTGAGTGATAACATGATTATAGAATTAGGTGAATTATGACAAAATATAAATTGCTTGAGTGGTTAGGCATTGATTTAATGATGAGCATGGTATGGGTTCAAACCTTGGTGAACTCATATTTAACTTTCTTTTTGTTAAAAAATTAGTTGTAGCCTGAATATGAAAGGGTAGAGAAAACCCTAACAGAAGGGGAAGCCAAGAGGGGCTGAAAATAATGGGCTTTGAATAGCAATTAACCTTACCATAAAGCCAATTTCGTTTTTTTTGCATTTACCAATTTAAAAGGCAAATTCAGGTGAGAAGAGGGGTTTTTGGCATCTGTTATTGTGGCATAGGCAGAGGGATACGAAAATTTAGAGTGAATAAGAATCAAAGAGAGGGCATTGGTGCTCAAGGGAAGACGCATAATTCAAATTCTAAGCAACGGAAAGTCCCAGGTAAGGGGAGCTGACTAGTTTAATCTCTTCCTTTGAAAGAAGATTTTAAGTTTTGTTTGATTGAATTATTGTTTACAATAAAAAAAATGTGATGCATTTGTTTTATATTTTAGAAATTTTGATTGTAATGGTGATATAGTATCATCAAATTTTTGTTTGAATGTTAAGTATGTGATTGGTGAATTTTAGTGATACGAAATCTAATATAGCATGAATGAATTGAGGTTTTCTTGATTTGTGGGTGATGCAAAGGAAAGGTTAGGGTTTATGTTTTTCTTCTACAGTGGCATGACTTGGGGTTGCACTCTAAAGCTTTCATTTTTTTTAGTTATATGAAAAAGTAGATAAATGTGGTGTTATGGTATGCTATAATATTTTAGGAGGATATTTTACGACATTCATCATATATAGTAATTTTTATAATATTAAAGAAAAAAAAGGAAACAAATTATCTACTTTTGGTGTAGAACATCGATTACACTAAATAGTTTTTTTTTAATATAAATATATATTTAAAGAAGGTTAGAAGTATGACTGACTTTTTTTCTTTTTTTTTTGTTGTATTTGATATTATATATGACTTGTAACTTTTGGGTATTAAGTTTTGGTAGTGACTAAACTTTTGGTATGCTGCAATTAAGGTTTTAGAATAATTAGTAATTTTCTTTGCTAGTGTTTTCTTATAGAAATTATGATATGGTATAATTAATAATTTTTAATATATTATATAAGAGGGGAATGGAATAGTTATAGAAAGTGGTTTATAAATGAGATTCCAGAGGTGATTTTATTAATTTAGGTTAGTATTTCTAGGGTGCGTGTTTAGAGTTCTTCTAAACACAACACATTATTTATTATTATTATTATTATTATTATTATTGTTATTATTATTTATTTTTATTATTATTTATATTATTATTATTATTATTCTATTTTACTACTATTGTTATTATTCTTCTTCTTCTTATTATTATTTCTATTATTATTATTATCATAATTATTATTATTACTTTTATTATTATCCTTAATATTATTATTATTAATTTATTTTACTATTATTATTATTATTATTTTCATTATTATTATTACTATTATCATTATAATTATTATTCTTCTTATTATTATTATTATTTATTTTATTTTATTTTAATATTATTATTATTATTTTATTATTAATATTATTTTTATCATTATTATTATTATTATTTTATTATATTTTATTATTATTATTATAATTATTGTTATTTATATTATAATTATTTTTATTTTTATTTTTAGTTTTAGTTTTATTATTATTTTTATTTTATTTTACTAGTATTATTTTTATTTTGATTATTATTATTATTATTATTATTTTATTATTATTATTATTATTTTATTATCATTATTAACTTTATCATTGTTTTATTTGATTTATGGTTTTATTATCTTTATTATTGTTTCATTATTAATGCTTCATTTAATTATTATTATTTTTATTTTATTTTATTTTATTTTATTTTATTAGTATTGTTGTTTTATTATTATTGTTTATTTTATTTTATTATTATTTTCATTATTTTATTTTTATTTTTATTGTTTTATTTTATTATTATTATCATTATCGTTATTATTGTTGTTGTTGTTATTTTTATTTTTATCCTTATTACTATCTTATTGTCCGTGCGATATTTTGGGGCAATGATTATGTGTTCTTCTTGGTTTATATATTGTTTGGTTGTCCATGATTGTGTGTTGGGTATAACACTTTTGTTTCGATGGTTTTATATGAATTTAGAAAGGGATAGATGTGTGTTTATAATTGAATGATGCATATGAGTTGTGATGTTGTAAATTTAAGTATATGAAGTATATGAATGCGTATTTTGGGTTCTGGATGTTTGAGAATTGAATTGTTTGATACTAGGAACTTAATTAGAGTACCTAAAACCAGTAGTGTCACATTACTGGTGTAACCCCTGACGATGAAGAGTGAAGTGCTAAGCCATAACCAAAAATAGGGAAGCTTTGTGTGTCGTGATACCTGACAGTGTTGTGGAACCGTCAAGCGGTCTGCACTTCCATTTCGCCTAGTGGCGCTTTGGCAGCGCCAGGCGATAGTGCAGGAGCAAGGGTCCATTGTAGATGAATTTGCATGGATGGGTTTGTGAGCTTGGTTAGGGATATGCTGGATTAGTTACGAGCGGGGAGGTTCGTAACGGAGATTTGAGATGCGTGATTGATGCGGGCGGGGAGGTCCGTATCTGTTGTACTCTTGTGTGGGGATATGAGCGGGGAGGTTCGTATGTTCCGTGCTCACAATTGAGGCTACTATGAGCGGGGAGGTTCATAGTAGGTGTTCACGCATGTTGGACTACGAGCAGGGAGGTTCGTAGAGTTGGACCAAGAGCGGGCAGGTTCGTGGAAGCATTGGAATCCCTAAGACCAGCTTGAGCATGCATCTTGTATAGGGTAGTGTGTTTTTCTTAATTTTGTTTTGATGTGTTGCGATATGGACTTGGAATAGGAGGTGCTTGACTGTGTCATGAGCGGGTAGGTTCATGACTAGTAGTGAACACGTGATAATTTGAGCGGGGAGGTTCATATTATGATGCTCTTGTGTGAGGATATGAGCAGGGAGGTTCGTATGTTCCGTGCTCACACTTGAGGGTTGCTACGAGCAAGGAGGTTCGTAACTATTGGATCACGTGTGTTGGACTACGGGCGGGGAGGTCCGTAGAGTTGGACTACAAGCGGGGAGGTTCGTAGAGGTAGGACCACGAGCGGGTAGGTTCGTGGAAGCATATATATCCTGGGTCCATGGAAGCATATATATCTTCGGTCAAGGGACTACCTCAAAACCCCTACTCTAACCCCTACAAGGCAAGCAGGTCAAGTTTGACCTTGAATATGCATTCCTTTGCTACCACAAATAACAAACACATACCACAGAAGTGCAAACATAACAAGAAAAGGTATAGGAAAGAAACTCAACCTATAAATTCCCTCTTTTTTACCAAAACCTTTAGAATTAAGAAAGGAAACTATCTCTAATATAGTCATAAGTGTGCACCCTCATCATTTTACCAAGATATTTTTTGTTCTTAATGCTTCCAGTTTCACAACTCAACGCAGTCCGCAATCAAAAGTATGATTGATAGACTACAAATCCATTCCTACAAGGTTTCGCAATCGAAACACAACAAGCTCACTCCCCAAGGCCCAAAAATCATTTGAAAACCATTGCTCTGATACCAAATGTGTAAGGTTTTATGCTAGTCAACCTCCATGAGAGGCAGTTAAATCTTATTGGCAATAACCACAATTTAATTTAGGAGTAGAATGGATGTCCTAAGTAAGGTGGCTCACAAGAGAGAAATGTTTGACTTAGGACATGAGATGAACGATTTCAAGTATCGAAAGAAGAAGTACTTCGTTAAGTTGTTCTTATGGGAATGAGGCAGTTGGTAATGTCATGGGACAAGGGAGGATGAAAGTAAAAGAGGAAAGTATTGTGTAGCTAAAGGAGTGTCTCTACAAATTGGTGTTGGATCGGTTAAAGTAAATAATGAAAAGGATACAAGGTATAAAAGTGGTGTTTGGGGTAGGCATTTTGGTTTTAATCGAGATCATATACTCCTTGGTATCGCTATTATGAGAATTAGGTTCTGGTTGTCTGCAAGAGGGAATTAGTAGTGAGATGTTGGTTTACTCTACAGTTGCGGATAAGTGCGGAATACTTGGGTTTGGTGGTGTCTCGGGATGATCGAAGAATCCATATTCAAGGTTAATTGGAGTTGACTCTTTTGTGAGACTGGGACATCAACGCAAGAGTGGATAGGTTATTTTCCAATCTCATTCTGGAATGATGTGATACTTAACAAGGTGGTGTTCGATGATCCAAAGAGATAAATCGATGACAATGTATCAATGGTAGATGGATCAGAAAGGTGAGGACAGAATGTCGTGTGAACTAGAGTTACTTAGCAAAGATAAGAGAATAATAGACACAGAGGATCTCAACGGTGGAGGAGTCCTAAACTCGTTTTCAAGTAGATACTAGAATTTCACTTTGGACTGGTGAAGTTCTTTATTGCATTAATACCCCAGGAAAAGTTGGTGTCAATAGTTTCTAATCAAATGGTTTCGCGAGGAATGGGAAGAAAGAGAAGCAGAGGAATAGATATTGAAGATTTGATGGCAAGGACTTAATGTAAACACTTTAATGATTGCAAGTTTTAGTGCATCTCGCTTAAAAAAAAACCTAGTGAGCTAAACCATTTAAGTGAAGTATTGACTAAGATCATGGTGGTTCCAAATGAGACGTTGGGTGGAAGGAGAGGCATAATGTCGTTGTGTGGATACCAGGATTAGGAGTCGGTGATTATTGGACCGAGTTGTGCAGCAAACGACGGAGAGGGTTAGTTTAATCCAAGGATGGATGTGTGCGCCAAAGAACAGACAAAAGTTGTAGGTATGTATGAGGAGAAGGTCGTGGGAGTTTTAGGCTGGAGAGCATGTGATTCTCATGATTAAACTCAGGAAGTAGACTCGAAAATTCATCAGACTATATCAAATAACACGAAGGATAGGTCCAACAACCTATGAGATCGCTTGATCTTCGCACTTGGCAAACTTGCATATGGGATTTACAATTAAGGAAGTACACTGCAAGTCTTACGCATGTGTTGGAGGAGGACGACGTTCAGGTGCGTGAGGATCTAACAGTGGGAGTTGGACCAATGCGCATCTTGGATTGTCGAGTCAAGCAACTCAGAGGGAAAGAGATCAGAACTGTGAAAGTCTTCTATGACGAGGCAACCCAAGAGATGACTTGGGGGATGGAAGATCGCATGAGACAATCCTATCTGCACTTGTTTCCTGGTAAGTCCAATTTTTGAGGACGAAAATCTTTTAAGGACGGGGGAATGTAAGACCTGAGAAATTTAAATAACTAAATAAATAAATAATTAATAAATGCGGGCAATGAGAGCCTTTATGGTATTAAATATTGATTGATGTGATGTGAAAAAGTATTAGCTCAAATGGTTGAGAGTACTTTGATTATGTGAGAAGAGTTGGGTTAAAGTCCTATGTATGCCAATTATGTGTTGTTTTATTTATTATTACTTTTTAATAATAATATGCATGATCATGTTGAGTGATAACATGATTATAGAATTAGGTGAATTATGACAAAATAGAAATTGCTTGAGTGGTTAGGCATTGATTTAATGATGAGCATGGTATGGGTTCAAACCTTGGTGAACTCATATTTAACTTTCTTTTTATTAAAAAGTTAGTTGTGGCCTGAATATGAAAGGGTAGAGAAAACCCTAAGGGAAAGCCAAAAGGGGCTGAAAATAATGGGCTTTGAATAGCAACTACTGACTAGTTTAATCTCTTCCTTTTGAAAGAAGATTTTATATTTTGTTTGATTGAATTATTGTTTACAATAAAAAAAATGTGATGCATTTGTTTTATATTTTAGAAATTTTGATTGTAATGGTGATATAGTATCATCAAATTTTTGTTTGAATGTTAAGTATGTGATTGGTGAATTTTAGTGATACGAAATCTAATATAGCATGAATGAATTGAGGTTTTCTTGATTTGTGGGTGAATGATGCAAAGGAAAGGTTAGGGTTTATGTTTTTCTTCTACAGTGGCATGACTTGGGGTTGCACTCTAAAGCTTTCATTTTTTTTAGTTATATGAAAAAGTAGATAAATGTGGTGTTATGGTATGCTATAATATTTTAGGAGGATATTTTACGACATTCATCATATATAGTAATTTATATAATATTAAAGAAAAAAAAAGGAAACAAATTATCTACATTTGGTGTAGAGCATTGATTACGCAAAACAATTTTTTTTAATATAAAATATATATTTAAAGAAGGTTAGAAGTGTGACTGACTTTCTTTCTTTTCTATTTTTTTGTTGTATTTGATATTATATATGACTTGTAACTTTTGGGTATTAAGTTTTGGTAGTGACTAAACTTTTGGTATGCTGCAATTAAGGTTTTAGAATAATTAGTAATTTTCTTTGCTAGTGTTTTCTTATAGAAATTATGATGTGGTATAATTAGTAATTTTTAATATATTATATAAGAGGGGAATGGAATAGTTATAGAAAGTGGTTTATAAATAGGATTCCAGAGGTGATTTTATTAATTTAGATTGATATTTCTAGGGTGCGTGTTTAGAGTTCTTCTTCTAAACACAATACATTTATTATTATTATTATTATTATTATTATTATTTATTTTTATTATTATTTATATTATTATTATTATTCCATTTTACTACTATTATTGTTATTATTATTCTTCTTCTTATTATTATTTCTATTATTATTATTATCATCATTATTATTATTACTTTTATGATTATCCTTAATATTATTATTATTAATTTATTTTACTATTATTATTATTATTATTATTATTATTATTATTTTCATTATTATTATTACTATTATCATTATAATTATTATTCTTATTCTTATTCTTATTATTTATTTTATTTTATTTTAATATTATTATTATTTTATTATTAATATTATTTTTATCATTATTATTATTATTATTATTATTATTATTATTTTATTATCGTTTATTATTATTATTATTTTAATTATTGTTATTTATAATATAATTATTTTTATTTTTATTTTTAGTTTTAGTTTTATTATTATTTTTATTTTATTTTATTAGTATTGTTTTTATTTTTATTATTACTATTATTATTATTATTTTATTATTATTATTATTATTATTATTATTATATTATTTTATTATCATTATTAACTTTATCATTGTTTTATTTTATTTATGGTTTTATTATCATTATTTTTGTTTCATTATTAATGCTTTATTTAATTATTATTATTTTTATTTTATTTTATTAGTATTGTTGTTTTATTATTATTGTTTATTTTATTTTATTATCATTTTCATTATTTTATTTTTATTTTTATTGTTTCATTTTATTATTATTATCATTATCGTTATTATTGTTGTTGTTATTTTTATTTTTATCCTTATTACTATCTTATTGTTCGTGCGATATTTTGGGGCAATGATTATGTGTTCTTCTTGGTTTATATATTGTTTGGTTGTCCATGATTGTGTGTTGGGTATAACACTTTTGTTTTGATGGTTTTATCTGAATTTAGAAAGGGATAGATGTGTGTTTATAATTGAATGATGCATATGAGTTGTGATGTTGTAAATTTAAGTATATGAAGTATATGAATGCGTATTTTAGGTTCTGGATGTTTGAAAATTGAATTGTTTGATACTAGGAACTTAATTAGAGTACCTAAAACTAGTAGTGTCACATTACTGGTGTAACCCCTGACGATGAACAGTGAAGTGCTAAGCAATAACCAAAAATAGGGAAGCTTTGTGTGTCGTGATACCTGACAGTGTTGTGGAACCGTCAAGCGGTCTGCACTTCCATTTCGCCTGGCG
This sequence comes from Vigna unguiculata, assembly GCF_037176805.1. Classification (NCBI taxonomy): domain Eukaryota; kingdom Viridiplantae; phylum Streptophyta; class Magnoliopsida; order Fabales; family Fabaceae; genus Vigna; species Vigna unguiculata. The sequence continues at coordinate 26,616,176 of NC_140802.1, forward strand.
GTGCTTTGGCAGCGCCAGGCGATAGTGCAGGAGCAAGGGTCCATTGTAGATGAATTTGCATGGATGGGTTTGTGAGCTTGGTTAGGGATATGCTGGATTAGTTACGAGCGGGGAGGTTCGTAACGGAGATTTGAGATGCGTGATTGATGCGGGCGGGGAGGTCCGTATCTGTTGTACTCTTGTGTGGGGATACGAGCGGGGAGGTTCGTATGTTCCGTGCTCACACTTGAGGCTCCTATGAACGGGGAGGTTCATAGTAGGTGTTCACGCATGTTGGACTACGAGCGGGGAGGTTCGTAGAGTTGGACCACGAGCGGGCAGGTTCGTGGAAGCATTGGAATCCCTAAGACCAGCTTGAGCATGTATCTTGTATAGGGCAGTGTGTTTTTCTTAAGTTCGAATATGGTTGTTAGCCACTCGCGATGTTCCTCGACGATCTTTTCGATGTTCTCCCCCCCTTCACTGGTTATCAGCACTATATTGTCTCCCATATATCTTAATCGAAGAAAATTTATGCCATTCAGCACAAAACACTCCCTTAGATTCTCCATGCTTGTTGCATCCACTCCTTTTCAGTCTCCTGGACCAGGATCTCCATGCTTCTCCTCTCGACCTTATAATTATTCTCCTCTGGTGTCCCTTTTAAGGCTTGCGCATAAGTTTTTCCATCTGTTTTTCTCCTCCATACCTTTTTCTGACTCATGCTCCTTTTCTCAATTAAGTTTCGTTCTACTTTTGTTTTCCCGTTCAACCTAAAAGAAGTGTTCTCAAAATGGCGATATCGTGGTTTATTAACATGGATCTTAATGTTTCCAATCCAAATATTATCCAATTATTTTTTGAGTACCGCGGGATTCCGAATGCCTGAGAATCTCATAAATCCAAACCGTTGACCTCTTTGATTGAGTCTCTTAGATATAAACACATCCTCTACCTTACCCCATGTGCAAAAGATTTGCCACATTTCTTACTCGCCATTACCGGACAGAAAGTGAGAAAAGAAGAAGGATGTATACTCTGCCATGTGCCTCGACATTCACAAATCCACCTACACTTGAGCTCACTACAGGTTGTTGAAATTTAGAGTCTAAATTTTACATTGTAAAATATCACACCTTGAAGTATATATATATATATATATATATATATATATATATATATATATATATATATATATATATATATATATATATATATATATATATATATATATTGATGAAGATTAACTTGTTCCTTTTTAATATTATTGAATATGGTGAGAGTTGATTAAGAAAGCTAAGTGAAATCCCCATTGGACATTAAGATAGCAAGCTATCTAGATGTGAAGGTTCCTTTCACAAAGCTCAAAAGAAGAAGATGATGGATTGATTCAAAATGAAAAGGAAATGGAAAGCACATAAATGATAGAAAACCAAGAATAATTAAAGGAAGAAGAAAACATAAAATGGAAAGGAAAGAAATGGTAAAAATGTGAGAAGCACGCCACTACAAGGGTAGGCTAGAAGCCATGGCAACCTTGAAGATGAGTGGATGTGTGCCGCCACTTGCTATGCAAGATAAGGCTTAAAAGTATTCACTCCCAAGGGAGGAAACTCTCACAAATGGTTTAGACACAAGAGTGTTTTACCTCAAAATGTTCAACCCTTTTACATGTCTAGGAGCACCCCTTATATAGAAGAGTTTAGGGGCCTCTAAGAAAATAAAAGATACATAAGGATGTCTCTACAAAAACCTAACCCTAGCTTCTAGAAACTATGTCAAATAAGGTTACAAAAAATGAGAGACAAAAGAGCTAACTATGGTGTGTGCAAGGCTAATTTTGTTCTAGCACAAAAGGAGACAAAGAATGTGTCTTATATGTCTCCAAAATGTGGCCAAAGTGTGCTAAAAACAAAGGAGACCAAAGGTACATAGGTACACTTGTTTTATGCCTTTTACTTTATGCTTTATGCCTTTGCTTTACTCTCTCCTCCACATCATTTATGCTCCCCAATCATCATGCGCCACCTAACATTGCTTTCTTACTCCTAATTAACCTACAAAGCAAATAAACATAGATTAGCATGTTGGCTTAAGTCAAGTCAACTATAGTCAACAAGTCAAACCTAGTCAAAGGTCAACAAGTCAACTAAAGTTGATTCAACTAAGTCAACTTAGGGAATCAAAAATAGCAAAGACAAATGAAAGGGATGAAGGATTAGTGAACTTCCTTTCTAAACATGCTTAGTCTTCTTAAGCATTTGCCTCCATCCTTGGTTGGGGTCAATCCTTCATCATCCTCCCCTCCTTGGAGAGAATTTGACCACAAATTCTTTAAGCCTTTGTAGATGGAGCTTGACTTGATTTGGGGGAGGATTTGCGCCTCCCTTTTATGAGGTCTTGTTCCATCCTTTCTAAGGGTATTACTCCTAGCTTTGGTTAGGCCATCTTTATTTTCTAGACTATTCTTCCTCTCTTGCTTGTACTTTGGGCCTTCCTTTTTGGCTTAGTGATGAGTTCAAATTTTTGCCCTCATTTAATATTTAAAATTGGGGATTTAATTGAATTTTCTGTGCTTAAAGATTGATTTAATTAGGATTTGTGATTATTGGATTTATTGAGTAAGTTTGGTAAAAGTGGCGTAAAAATTGATTTTAGTTGCATAAAATATTATTGGATATTCTAACGTTTGTTAATGCAGCTGAAATTTATTTTTGGTCAATTAATAGTGTGATTTTAAAATGTTCAAAGTTACAAAATAAGTCCAAAATCAAGAAATTCTGAAAAAGAATAAATCAGGAGCTAAATGCACCCCCAGTTTTTACTTGCACACTCCTTTTAAAGTGGACCACCAAAAACCTGTTCTGCACCCCCAGTTTTCACTAAGTTGCACCCCTCCTACCACTTAAACTCCACTCAACCAGATCATGCCATGTGGCAATCCCCACCTCTTAAAATTAGCCAACCAGAATAAGCCACGTGTCATAATCCTACCCTCACCAAATTAACCAATCAGATTCTGCCACGTCATCATCTTCATCTCCCGAAACCCTAACCCTAGTTTCCCTACCACCTTCCATCACCATGGCAGCCGCCGCCGCCATCTCCGGCCGCCACAGTTCCCGCACCTACCACCACCGCGCCTCCGTCTTCTTCGCGCCACCATCTTCTCCCGCGGCCACCACCGTCAACTCGCCGGAGTTCCACCACAAATCGCGTGCTCCATTTCCGCGGCCACTCGCGCAGAACGCCATCGCGCGCCACCACCATCTTCCTCCATTCGCGCCTTCGTCTTCTCCGCAGTTCCGTCAAACTTCCTCGCGCACCACCGCACACAGCACCATCTTCTCGCCTTCGCGCCGCCGTCACGAACCATCCTCTCCATTCTCGCAACCTTCTGCAACAACGTCCACGCAGCCACCGCGCCTACACCTGCATCTGCGCAGCTTCACGCCACCTCCATGAACACCATCGCGCACCACCATGGCAGCTCTGCAGCGCACACGAACAACCTCCGCAAAGCTTCTCCGCAGCTCCGTCGCGCCTCCGACCGCCACCACCGCGAGTTCTTCTTCCCGCGAGCGCGTCAGCCACCGCTGCGACAACGAACACCACCTCGCCGGAGAAGAAGCCGGAGCAGCCGCCGTCAGCCGCGCAGCCAAGGAGAAGAGTGTGAGAGTGAAACCCTAGTTCTGGAGAGACACACTCTGCGCCACGTGTCAGGCTGCTATTGGACAGTCAAACTGGTCAACTAGTCAACTCTGGTCAACTGGTCAAAGTCAGCAGTCAAATTCTGGTCAATTTTGTAAAAATGCTTAAATAAGAGGGGCAGAATTGGAAATTGGACAGAAATTGAGTTGTTAATTAATTAAATAAAAATAAAAGATTTTAGCAACTGACAGATAAAGCCCAAAGTCCAGTGGAAGCCTATATAAAGAGACTTAAGGGAGCAGAAGAGGGGAATTGACAATTTTACAACTCACAGCTTAGACACTTAGAACTCTCTGGTTTTGGCAGATACCGTCTCCACCACATCTCTCATTCTTTCTTTTATTTTCTTTCTTTCATATCATCATGTATTCCATCAAAGCCATGGAGGGCTAAGCTTTTAAGGGTTGATTCCACTGTAATTTCTTAAATGGATTCTGAGGTTAGATGAATTTATATGTTTTGTTATTTTGATTATTGTTGTGGTTTTTGTTTATCTATGTCCTTTGCTTCTTAATCGAATAGAGAATAATGATTTTAAATCTACATGCATGCTAATCATATGAGTTAAGAGGTTTTTAAATAAAATTGAGACTTTACTTTGATTTTGTTTAGAAACTTTCATTTGATTAAATAAGTTTTTGCCAATAATTGAGACTTTAATTTGATTAGAGGTAATTACTTTAACTAAAATTAGTCAAGACTTTACTTTGATTAATTAAGTTTTCTATTTGGTAAAGAAACAAAGGAATAGACATGATTAGGCATAGTAAAATTAATTGAGACTGTACTTTGATTGAATTTACTATGGACAATCTAACAATTCTCACTTTTAATTGAGACTGTACTTTGATTAAAAGTGAGGATGCCAACAAATGAATTGAGTCTTTACATTGATTGATTTGTAAATCAACAACAATAATTAATTTAACAATAATCTCTAGATAACCAATGAAGAATCTTATTTAGAAAAAGCAGTGGAATTGACCTATTTACTATTACTGTGTTTACAATCTTCCGTGTCATTTTCTTTGCATAACAAAACCCCCCCTATTTTTATAGTTGCTAGTTTTAAATTGCATTTTTGAGAATCAAATATTTGAGATCAATTCCGTATTCGTTGTGAGACGACTCAGGGTTATCTTAACCCTAACTATTTTCTTCACTACAAACTGGCAATACTGAAGTTGCTAAAGTAGTGGTAATTTGATCGCCTAACGACAGCGATATCAAATTTGGCGCCGTTGCCGGGGAATACGGTTAGTATTTCTTTTATTTTGATTCTGTTTTTATTTATTTTATTTTATTTTATTTTATTTTATTTTAATTTATTTTTTATTTTTTATTTATTTTACGCATATACGTTTGATATAGTTTGTTATTTTGTAGTATCTAGTTTTCTGTTAATATATTCCAAGCAAATTTCTATTTTTGTTTTGATTAAGAATTTCTTTTAAGAAATTTTTTGAGACTAGTTTGGAAAACTCTGTCTAGGAAAGACTTGGTATTTAAGTTGTCCATTGTGACGCACCTCTCTTTCCTGGGAGTAGACCCAACGACATCTTAACTCATTTCTTTCTTGAAATCTTTCTCCAAAACAAGAATAGGAAGAAAAAAAAAACACACACAGGGAAACACTTTCAGGTGGACTTGCACAGTGCATGACTCGGGCCAATCCGAGTCATTTTTATCAACTTGATTCAGAACTTGAAAGGAATTTGCGTAAATCACGTAGGAGACTTGATCTCAGGTGTTCTACTGAAGGAGCACCATCATCATCTGAACCTACCACTGAAAGTGTACCACTAGAATCACCTCCGGTGATTAACATATCTTCTGATCCATCACCTGAACCAGAAATTCAAGAAGATAGAATGGAAGAAAGAACAATAAGAGAGTTGGCTTCACCGGATGCAGCAATTACACAAAACATGTGCATCCAATATCCAGATGGAGAATGTGAGCTTAAGTCTGGGTTAATCCATCTTTTACCCAAATTCCATGGATTAGCAGGAGAAGACCCGTACCATCATTTGAAGGAATTTCATGTTGTTTGTTCATCCATGAGACCTACAACAGTGACAGAGGAACATATCAAGCTTAAGGCTTTTCCATTCTCATTGCAAGATGCCGCTAATAATTGGTTATACTGCCTTCCGCCAGGATCCATCAATACCTGGGAGACTCTGAAAAGATTATTTCTGGAAAAGTTTTTTCCAGCATCTAGAGTTGCTGCTATTCGCAAAGATATTTATGGGATAAGGCAACAAGAAAGAGAAAGTCTTCACGAGTATTGGGAAAGATTCAAAAAGTTATGTGCTTCATGTCCTCATCACCAAATAAACGAGCATCTCTTCATTCAATACTTTTATGAGGGATTGAGTATCATGGATAGACAAATGATAGATGCTGCAAGTGGAGGGTCATTGGTGGATAAAACGCCAACAAATGCAAGACAATTGATTGAAACTATGGCATCGAACCATCAACAATTTTCCACAAGGAGCAATTCTATAACTCTATTGAAGGGAACCCATGGAGTAGAAGCTTCATATGTTGCAGATCACAAGAAATTAGAAGGGAAGTTGGATGACTTAGCAGCCATGGTAAGGACCTTGACAGACTTACAGAAAAAGTCTATCCCTTCTACTTTATGTGGAATTTGTGCTTCTACTAATCATCCTACAGAGGCTTGTTCTATGTTAAAAGAGACAGGGACGTTAGACAATGAACAACCTCAGGCATATGCTGCAAACATCTATGGCAATAATAGACCACCTCGGCAGCAATACAACCATGATCTGTCCTCCAACAAGTACAACCCAGATTGGAAGGAATATCCCAGCCAGAAATGAGGAAATCAACAGCCTCAACACCAACAAGTCTATGTTCCACCTCAACAGAGGCAACAACCACAACCAGCGGCAACCTCTGGTGATTCAAACATGGAGGCAATGATGAAAATGATGGCTGACATGATGAAGGGACAAATCAATGAGTTGAAACAAACGATGGAAGCAACCAATCAAAACTTGCAAAACCAGATTGGACAAATGGCAAATGAGTTAAATCAGATGAAGTCTCAACAAGGCTCAAGCAATTTGCCTGCACAAACTGTAATCAACCCGAGAAATGTAAGTGCTATTACTTTAAGATCGGGTAAGCAAATACAAGGTCTTGGGGATGCCCAAGAAGATGAAAATAAGGACAATGAAGTTGTACCTAATGATGAAAGAGGAAGATCAGATGAAGCAACACAAGCAACATCTGAGATGCCTGCACCTAGTGATAACTCCAGGTTGGTATCCCCTAATACTTCCTCTGAAAATCCTTCTCCTTATTCTCCTCCTCCTCCCTATCCAAACCGTTTGAAACCAAAAACTAAAAAGATGGAGGAGTTAGACAAAGAAATCCTGAATACTTTCAAGAAAGTGGAGATAAACATTCCTTTGTTGGATGCTGTGAGACAAATTCCTAAATACGCCAAGTTTCTCAAAGAATTATGTACACATAAAAGGCGTATTATGGACAAAGAGGTAGTGAACATGGGAAGAAATGTCTCTAGCTTAATTAAGAAGCCTGCAGTCAGAATGCCGCAAAAGTGTAAGGATCCAGGTATGTTTTCTGTTCCCTGCATTATAGGAAGTACTAAGTTTGACAATGCTATGTTAGATTTAGGAGCTTCTATTAATGTAATGCCTTTATCTGTTTTTACTTCACTTCATCTTGGACCTCTTAAGTCTACTGGTGTGGTCATTCAATTGGCCAACCGTAGCACAGTTAACCCTGCAGGTGTGCTAGAAGATGTGCTTGTCCGTGTGGACAAGTTAATTTTTCCTGCAGATTTCTATATCTTGGACATGAAGGATGATGAAGGAATGAGTTCAACCACAATCATCTTGGGAAGACCATTCATGATGACAGCACGTACCAAGATAGACGTGCATGCAGGATCCTTAACTATGGAGATAGGAGATGAGAAGGTGCAGTTCAACGTGCTAGAAGCCATGAAGCACCCAATTGAAGACCATTCTTTGTTTTGTATTGATTTATTGAGTAATGTAGTGAACAATTATGCTTTTGGACTTTTGGACGTTTTATCTGGTTTTTCTTGTTCTTTGGATTTTTCTTTTTCGAATATTTCGGGCTCAATTTTAGACGAAGGAGAAAATTGTAAAACAGGTGATGTTGAGGACGCGGTGTCACTATTTGATACCTCGGTGGCGTCCAAGTGTGATGCTGAGGTGGCTGAAATTACCTTAGGCAGTAAAATGTTGCCATCTGTGGAACAGCCACCCACTTTGGAGTTGAAACCTTTACCATCTCATTTGAAATATGTTTATCTTGAAAGGGATGGGAAACTCCCTGTTATTATATCTGCCTTGCTTACTGATGAGCAGGAACAAAAGCTATTGCAGGTTATCAAAGATCACAAGCGAGCAATAGGCTGGACTTTGGCAGATATTCCTGGTATTAGTCCTTCTTTCTGCATGCATAGAATACTCTTGGAGGAGGATGCTAAGCCAGTGAGGCAACCTCAGAGGAGACTGAATCCTCAGCTGATGGAAGTTGTGAAGAAAGAAGTCACCAAGTTGCTACAAGCAGGTATTATATATCCCATTTCTGACAGCACTTGGGTGAGTCCTGTACATGTGGTCCCCAAGAAATCTGGGATCACCGTGGTCAAGAATGAGAAGAACGAGTTGATTCCTACTCGTATTCAGAATAGCTGGAGGGTCTGTATTGATTATAGAAGACTAAACCAGGCCACCAGGAAGGACCACTTTCCTTTACCATTCATGGACCAGATGCTAGATCGATTGGCAGGTAAGTCTCATTACTGTTTTCTTGATGGATTCTCTGGGTATTTTCAGATTTGTATTGCCCCAAAGGATCAACATAAGACTACTTTTACTTGTCCATTCGGTACATATGCTTATAGGAAAATGCCATTTGGCCTTTGCAATGCTCCTGGAACATTTCAGCGATGTATGATGAGTATTTTTACAGATTTGTTGGAGCATTGTATTGAGGTTTTTATGGATGATTTTAGTGTATATGGTTCATCTTTTGATCACTGCTTGTCTAATCTTGCTAGAGTCTTGGAGAGATGTGAAGAAACTAACCTTGTTCTAAATTTTGAAAAATGTCATTTTATGGTGGAACAAGGTATAGTTTTAGGTCACGTTGTTTCCAAGAATGGTATATCTGTAGATCCTGCTAAAATTGATATTATTTCACAATTGCCTTACCCCTCTTCTGTGAAAGAGGTTCGATCTTTTCTTGGACATGCAGGATTTTACAGGAGGTTTATCAAGGACTTCAGCAAGATAGCCAACCCTCTCTCCAACTTGTTGCAAAAGGATGTAGTATTTGACTTTGGAGAGAGGTGCAAAGATGCGTTTGATACATTGAAAAAGGCGCTTACCACCACTCCTATCATCCAGCCACCTGACTGGACATTACCGTTCGAGCTGATGTGTGATGCATCAAACTTTGCAGTAGGAGCGGTGCTTGCACAAAAAGATGGGAAGCTATCACATGTGATATATTATGCTTCCAGAACGTTGGACACAGCGCAGGCTAACTACACCACGACTGAGAAGGAATTATTGGCTGTTGTGTTTGCCTTGGACAAATTCAGACCGTATATACTTGGTTCCAAGGTAATTGTTTATACTGATCATGCAGCATTAAAATTCCTTCTGAAGAAAGCAGATTCAAAACCAAGGTTGATCAGATGGATGCTACTGCTCCAAGAGTTTGACATTGAGATTCTAGACAGAAGTGGAGCACATAACTTGGTAGCCGACCATCTTAGCAGGATTGAAAATGGAGAAGATAACATTCCTATTAAGGATGACTTTCCTGATGAAGTCCTCCTAGCATTGACTGTTGTGAAAGGTATGTTTCCTGAACCTTGGTTTGCTGACATTGTTAATTATTTGGTTGTTTCTGCTATTCCTCCTTCCTTCTCTAAATATGAAAGAATCAAGCTAAAAAGTGAGGCAAAATACTATATCTGGGAAGACCCAATCTTATGGCGCATTGGTAGTGACCAAGTCATAAGGAGGTGTGTTCCAGATATCGAGATACCTCATGTGCTTGAGTTCTGTCATTCGTCTCCTTTTGGTGGACATTATGGCACACAAAGAACAGGTAGGAAGGTGTTGGATTGTGGATTATATTGGCCTACCATTTTTAAAGATGCACAGAGGGTATATGAAAATTGTGAGCAGTGCCAAAGGGCAGCGAGATCCATTACAAGAAGGGATGAAATGCCTCAACAACCCATGCTATATTGTGAGGTATTTGATATTTGGGGTATTGATTTTATGGGTCCTTTTCCTCCTTCTTTTGGGTTTTCTTATATTTTGCTTGCTGTAGACTATGTCTCCAAATGGGTGGAGGCCATAGCTACAAGGACTAATGATTCTCGAGTTGTTATGAGTTTTGTCAGGTCTAACATTTTCTGCAGATTTGGGATACCACGAGCCATCATCAGTGACCAGGGGACTCATTTCTGTAATAGGCTACTTGAGAACATGTTGAAGAAGTATGGGGTGACACATCGCATTGCTACACCATATCACCCCCAAACCAATGGACAAGCAGAGATCTCTAACAGAGAGATTAAAAAGATACTAGAGAAAGTAGTGAAGCCTAGTCGAAAGGATTGGGCCACAAGATTGGATGAAGCACTTTGGGCACACAGGACAGCCTACAAAACACCTATAGGTATGTCACCTTTCAGGGTGGTTTTTGGAAAGGCTTGTCATCTACCTGTGGAGATTGAACATCGGGCCTATTGGGCCGTGAAAGCATGCAACTTGGATTTGGAAGAAGCAGGAAATGAGCGAAAACTTCAGTTGCAAGAACTAGAGGAGATTAGGCTTGCAGCCTATGAAAATTCAAAGTTCTACAAAGAGAAAACCAAGAAGTTCCATGACCAAAAGCTTGTGGCTAGAAAGGATTTCAAGGTAGGCCAAAAGGTGTTACTATACAAATCCAAGCTTGGTCACATGAGTGGTAAGTTGCGTTCTACTTGGGAAGGACCATACATTGTTACAAAAGTCTTCCCTTATGGAGCATTGGAGATCAAGGAAGAATCTTCAGCAAGAACTTTTAAAGTTAATGGGCATCGTCTTCGGATATTCAATGAAAATCAAGATATGCTGAACAAGACGATGGATGGGATGAACTTGACTTCTCCCTCATACCTTCCACCTTGAGGAGGTAAGTACACTTCATACTTTTTCTTTGCATTTTATACATATTGAATACATTGAGGACAATGCATGGATAAAGTGTGGGGGTGTGGGGAGATTTCCCCCTTTTCTGATTTGTTTTCTAATAGTTTTGTTTTTTTTTCTTTTCTAATTTTGTTTTCTGTTTGTTTTTATTAAAAAAAAAAGTTTCTGTTTTCAATAAAACATATTGACATTGGATTTTTGGATTTGATTTACTAATTGGAACGGTCATAATTCTGGGAAAATAAAAGTCATGTGCTATGAATGGATTGTTTCTGTGATTTACTAATTGAGTTGATTTGAGAGTTTCTGGAATAAATCTTTTGTGAAAGAGTTTTTGACCTTGTGAGTTTTGAGCTTTATTGTAAGGATGAACTACCATGTGTCATTCCTATTTTTCTTGTGTGATTTGCTCATGTCTTGTTGGTACTCAAATGTTTAGCTTGATTCTGTTGTTTTGCATCTTAGGTGAACATGCATGATTTGATATGACTGAGGCATTTCTTGTTTTTAGCTACTTGGCCAAATAAGCTAACCATAACATTGATCCATTGGTAGCCTCTTGAGCTTAAACCTCTTTTTCTTGTTTTGAGCATACTGTTAAACCTTAAAAAGAAAAAGACCATTTTTTTCCTTACCTTAGGGAGAAAGAAGGAGCTAGTGGATTATGTTGAGATTGGTTGAGGAATAAAGTGTGGGGGTGAGTATTTCCCCCACAAAGTTGTAAAAATGGCAAAAAGGAAATAATTGTTGATGACAGAGTGTTGAAATGAAAAATGATTGATGTCTGAAAAAGAGAAAAAAAAGAAGAAGAAGTAAAGATTGTTTTTGAAACTGTGCTCTATAACTCTTTCTTCCTTACTATTTCAAAAACACACAAATCCTAAAGTTTTTCCTACCTTTGCCTTGGCCTCATTATAACCTGTGAAAAGTCCTCATGATTTTTGAATGCATGTTTTCTGAAAGCTGTGAATATTAGAGTCTTGCTAAGCATTGAGAGTGTTTACTTGCATGGGTATTTTGAGTGAAAACACAAGCCAAAACACTTGAGCGAATCTTGGTGAGAAAATATATATTTAACTTGAGTGTTTCTCTTTCATATTTGATTATCTTGTAAACTCAAAAGATTAACTCATGTGTGAAAAACAGAATTTTATCCATTTGTTTGTGCTTGACAAAATGATTTCTAGAAGATTGATCTGTTTCCATTGGTATTCAATTCTTTAATCCACTGAAAATATGGAATAAAAGACCTCAGAAAAGAGTTTTGAAATTGTTCAATTTTGCCCAGGAGTGCAAAAGGATAAGTGTGGGTGTGTGATGAGTTCAAATTTTTGCCCTCATTTAATATTTAAAATTGGGGATTTAATTGAATTTTCTGTGCTTAAAGATTGATTTAATTAGGATTTGTGATTATTGGATTTATTGAGTAAGTTTGGTAAAAGTGGCGTAAAAATTGATTTTAGTTGCATAAAATATTATTGGATATTCTAACGTTTGTTAATGCAGCTGAAATTTATTTTTGGTCAATTAATAGTGTGATTTTAAAATGTTCAAAGTTACAAAATAAGTCCAAAATCAAGAAATTCTGAAAAAGAATAAATCAGGAGCTAAATGCACCCCCAGTTTTTACTTGCACACTCCTTTTAAAGTGGACCACCAAAAACCTGTTCTGCACCCCCAGTTTTCACTAAGTTGCACCCCTCCTACCACTTAAACTCCACTCAACCAGATCATGCCATGTGGCAATCCCCACCTCTTAAAATTAGCCAACCAGAACAAGCCACGTGTCATAATCCTACCCTCACCAAATTAACCAATCAGATTCTGCCACGTCATCATCTTCATCTCCCAAAACCCTAACCCTAGTTTCCCTACCACCTTCCATCACCATGGCAGCCGCCGCCGCCATCTCCGGCCGCCACAGTTCCCGCACCTACCACCACCGCGCCTCCGTCTTCTTCGCGCCACCATCTTCTCCCGCGGCCACCACCGTCAACTCGCCGGAGTTCCACCACAAATCGCGTGCTCCATTTCCGCGGCCACTCGCGCAGAACGCCACCGCGCGCCACCACCATCTTCCTCCATTCGCGCCTTCGTCTTCTCCGCAGTTCCGTCAAACTTCCTCGCGCACCACCGCACACAGCACCATCTTCTCGCCTTCGCGCCGCCGTCACGAACCATCCTCTCCATTCTCGCAACCTTCTGCAACAACGTCCACGCAGCCACCGCGCCTACACCTGCATCTGCGCAGCTTCACGCCACCTCCATGAACACCATCGCGCACCACCATGGCAGCTCTGCAGCGCACACGAACAACCTCCGCGAAGCTTCTCCGCAGCTCCGTCGCGCCTCCGACCGCCACCACCGCGAGTTCTTCTTCCCGCGAGCGCGTCAGCCACCGCTGCGACAACGAACACCACCTCGCCGGAGAAGAAGCCGGAGCAGCCGCCGTCAGCCGCGCAGCCAAGGAGAAGAGTGTGAGAGTGAAACCCTAGTTCTGGAGAGACACACTCTGCGCCACGTGTCAGACTGCTATTGGACAGTCAAACTGGTCAACTGGTCAACTCTGGTCAACTGGTCAAAGTCAGCAGTCAAATTCTGGTCAATTTTGTAAAAATGCTTAAATAAGAGGGGCAGAATTAGAAATTGGACAGAAATTGAGTTGTTAATTAATTAAATAAAAATAAAAGATTTTAGCAACTGACAGATAAAGCCCAAAGTCCAGTGGAAGCCTATATAAAGAGACTTAAGGGAGCAGAAGAGGGGAACTGACAATTTTACAACTCACAGCTTAGACACTTAGAACTCTCTGGTTTTGGCAGATACCGTCTCCACCACATCTCTCATTCTTTCTTTTATTTTCTTTCTTTCATATCATCATGTATTCCATCAAAGCCATGGAGGGCTAAGCTTTTAAGGGTTGATTCCACTGTAATTTCTTAAATGGATTCTGAGGTTAGATGAATTTATATGTTTTGTTATTTTGATTATTGTTGTGGTTTTTGTTTATCTATGTCCTTTGCTTCTTAATCGAATAGAGAATAATGATTTTAAATCTACATGCATGCTAATCATATGAGTTAAGAGGTTTTTAAATAAAATTGAGACTTTACTTTGATTTTGTTTAGAAACTTTCATTTGATTAAATAAGTTTTTGCCAATAATTGAGACTTTAATTTGATTAGAGGTAATTACTTTAACTAAAATTAGTCAAGACTTTACTTTGATTAATTAAGTTTTCTATTTGGTAAAGAAACAAAGGAATAGACATGATTAGGCATAGTAAAATTAATTGAGATTGTACTTTGATTGAATTTACTATGGACAATCTAACAATTCTCACTTTTAATTGAGACTGTACTTTGATTAAAAGTGAGGATGCCAACAAATGAATTGAGTCTTTACATTGATTGATTTGTAAATCAACAACAATAATTAATTTAACAATAATCTTTAGATAACTAATGAAGAATCTTATTTAGAAAAAGCAGTGGAATTGACCTATTTACTATTACTGTGTTTACAATCTTCCGTGTCATTTTCTTTGCATAACAAAACCCCCCCTATTTTTATAGTTGCTAGTTTTAAATTGCATTTTTGAGAATCAAATATTTGAGATCAATTCCGTATTCGTTGTGAGACGACTCAGGGTTATCTTAACCCTAACTATTTTCTTCACTACAAACTGGCAATACTGAAGTTGCTAAAGTAGTGGTAATTTGATCGCCTAACGACAGCGATATCACTTAGGAAGAGAAGGAAGGGTGATGTATATCTTGCTTTGGAAGAATTTTTTTGTAGGCAAGTAACACCTTGGTGATAGCTCGCGCCTTTTCTTTTTCTTCTTGATCTTTTCTTATTATATTTCTATCCTTATTAACTTCTTGAGGTGATAGAGGTAGTAAAGTGGTCTTTTTTCCATTTATGAAGAAAATGTATTGGTTGGTATGGCCATCATGTAAAGTTTGTTTATCAAATTGCCATGGCCTACCTAGTAAGATATGTGTGACTTCCATGGGAACAACATCACATAGCACCTTATCTTTGTAGCTTCCTATAGAGAAGTTAATTAGGACTTGTTTATTGACATCTATTTCTCCCTCTTTACTTATCCAAGCAAGCTTGTAGGGCTTAGCATGGGGAATGGTCTCTAAGCAAAGCTTTTCCACCAACCTTGTGCTAGCTACATTGGTACTACTTCCTCCATCAATAATTAGAGAGCAAACCCATTTGTTAATTTTGCATCTAGATTGAAAAATGTTTTCTCTTTGAGTTGGCTCAAGCTCACTTTGATCTTGACCTCTCATGCGCCTTAATAACATAGGGTCTTTCTCAAAAATTTTAGTTTTACTAGAGGAAGAAGATTCTTTTGAAAGAGAATAGGGAGATGAGTGTTCACTTTCAATATCATTACTCTTCTTTAAGATCATGGTCCTTTTGGTTGGGCAATTTAAAGCAATGTGATTATAACCCAAACATTTAAAACATTTAATGGAACTTGATCTTTGAGAAGTGGAATGGTGAATGTAATCACTTGGTGACTTACTTTTACTTGGTGGTTCTTGATGAGAGTTAGAAGGGAACTTATCATGTTTCTTTTTATCCTTTCCCTTCCATGAGTGACTAAAGTAGTGGTTGGGTGAGTAACTCTTCCTTGCCCTTCTTTTTCTTTTCAATTGAATTTCAATCCCAAGGGCAAGTGTGAAAATATTTTCAAGAGTGGAGTACTCATACAACTCTACTTGGTCTTGTATGTCTCTCCTAAGACCACTCACAAATCTTTTTATTTTCTCTTTGTTAGTTTCTTTTATTTCAACCTTACGCATTTGAGACTCTAATTCTTTAAAGTACTCACTCACACTCATAGGACCTTGGTGAAGCCTTTGGAGCTTCAAAAGAAGTTCCTTCCTATAGGAGGGAGGAACAAATCTAGTGCGCATAAGAGTTTTAATGTCCATCCAAGAAGCCGCGGGTGGCCCTTGGTCATAATTCTTACAAACTTTATGCCACCAAGTATTGGCATACTCCAAAAATCCTAAAACTACTAGATCAACTTGTGCTTGATCCTTTACATGATTTTCATTGAAAATTTTATCAACTTTAGCTTCCCAATCAAGGAAGACTTTGGGATCACTTCCACCATAGAACTTAGGAATCTTTGGAGTTTTCTTCTCTTGTGATGGGTTGCGCCTAGAATGCCCTCTTTTCCTAGGATCTCTTTCTTTCTCCCTAGCTTCAAGCCTTTGAATGTGCTCTTGGATTCTTAGGTCACTTTGCTCCTTGTCTTTTCTCAATTGTTCAAAGGTCTCCTTCCTAGACAACTCCAAATCTTGAAGCAATCTCATCAATGTATTGTTTTTGTTTGGTGTAGGTGCATTTGATGAACTTGCCATGATTCCTACAACAAAAACACTCAAATCCGAGACAAAATAAATGGATTAGAGGTTAGACAACATGAAAACCGAGACCAAATCCAACCCAAATTGTAACCCAAGTGTTTAGATCACTCTCCCAAAGTAACAAGGCAAGGCTAGCACTCAAAATCCACCAAAGGAGTGAAGCAAACACTTTTAAAAACTTGTTCAAAATCTTTCAAATGCAAGACAAGTGATTCGGCCACAACATCCCAAGAGTTTCAAGAAAAGAAAACTACTAAGACACAACAAAGAACACCTAGTGACAAGCAAGAAAAGCACAAAAATAAGAAAGTTTAACTTCTAAGGAAATTTTGTTTTAAAGACAAAACTTGAACAAGACTAAAGCAATGAAAAACAGTTTTAAAGACTCTATGGAAAGCATTTGAACAAGCCAAGATTATACCTCAAATTATGCATACACCAAGAAAGATCATAACCAAGTTAAAGCATGAAACTAATTTGCCAATATCACCCAAAATCCAAGTATAAAATTTGGTAGCATAACACCTAGTAAAAATGGCCAAATGGATTCACCAAGCAACACATTAGCTCTTGACCAAACTATTTTTGGTCATGAAATAATTTTTCTTTTCAAAACTAGGTACTTAAAATGATGAGAAGGATATTTTAGGGTGTCTTGAACACTTAGTTCCTTAAAAATTAGGTCAAAATCAATTTCAAGGAGCATGCTACAACAAAAGGCATAGATCTCATTCAATAGCTCAAATACTTAGAAAAAAGAATAAGAAAACTCAAAGAAGCATATGACATATGACTCAAGCAAAAGTTAGACACATTTAAAGACTCAACATGACATACACAAAGACACAAACATGTAGCTATCATGCATTTAAACTCATGGATTTAAGGCTCAAAGACTAACCATCAAAAGACATGTTATCCAACCACATTTAGGAGCAAAAGAGTCACAAAACCGAAGCCAAAATTGCCACAACATAACCTGAAAACGTTGTTTTTCGTATTCTCGGCAGCTCTGACCTTTGCTCACTCATTTGATCATAACACTCTCCACAGAACTCCAAATGCGCTAATTCTCTTTTTGTTGGAAACTAGACTCACAGAGCTTTCTTTTGATATAAAGAAAGTTACTTTTGGACCACTGAGCTAGCTGCAGTATTTTTTTCAAAAACGCACACGTTGCTGTCAGCACTGTTTTTATGTGGACCATTCAAAGATAGCTACACAAGACAAGGTTAGAACATGAAAACACCATATTCAAGGACAACCAAAGCTCTAGATACCAAATGATGAAGGATTAACTTGTTCCTTTTTAATATTATTGAATATGGTGAGAGTTGATTAAGAAAGCTAAGTGAAATCCCCACTGGACATTAAGATAGCAAGCTATCTAGATGTGAAGGTTCCTTTCACAAAGCTCAAAAGAAGAAGATGATGGATTGATTCAAAATGAAAAGGAAATGGAAAGCACATAAATCATAGAAAACCAAGAATAATTAAAGGAAGAAGAAAACATAAAATGGAAAGGAAAGAAATGGTAAAAATGTGAGAAGCACGCCACTACAAGGGTAGGCTAGAAGCCATGGCAACCTTGAAGATGAGTGGATGTGTGCCGCCACTTGCTATGCAAGATAAGGCTTAAAAGTATTCACTCCCAAGGTAGGAAACTCTCACAAATGGTTGAGACACAAGAGTGTTTTACTTCAAAATGTTCAACCCTTTTACATGTCTAGGAGCACCCCTTATATAGAAGAGTTTAGGGGCCTCTTAGAAAATAAAAGATACATAAGGATGTCTCTACAAAAACCTAACCCTAGCTTCTAGAAACTATGTCAAATAAGGTTACAAAAAATGAGAGACAAAAGAGCTAACTATGGTGTGTGCAAGGCTAATTTTGTTCTAGCACAAAAGGAGACAAAGAATGTGTCTTATATGTCTCCAAAATGTGGCCAAAGTGTGCTAAAAACAAAGGAGACCAAAGGTACATAGGTACACTTGTTTTATGCCTTTTACTTTATGCTTTATGCCTTTGCTTTACTCTCTCCTCCACATCATTTATGCTCCCCAATCATCATGCACCACCTAGCATTGCTTTCTTACTCCTAATTAACCTACAAAGCAAATAAACATAGATTAGCATGTTGGCTTAAGTCAAGTCAACTATAGTCAACAAGTCAAACCTAGTCAAAGGTCAACAAGTCAACTTAGGGAATCAAAAATAGCAAAGACAAATGAAAGGGATGAAGGATTAGTGAACTTCCTTTCTAAACATGCTTAGTCTTTTTAAGCATTTGCCTCCATCCTTGGTTGGGGTCAATCCTTCATCATATATATATATATATATATACTAGTCTGTCTACTCGTGCAACGCACGGGGTTTTTTTATATGTAATATTTGTGGTAATAGCAATGGGTTTTTGGATATTTAATAATCTATATGATGAGAATCTATTGTTTTTAAAAGATGTTGAAGTGTATAAATAGAATAGATCAATTTAGAATGTAATTAAAGTGGTATGTCAAGTTAATATTTGATTTCATAATGTTATCTTCAACAACCAACAACAAAAATATGACTAATACACTACTTCGTTAAAATAAGAATAAAAAAAGAATAAATTACATACCTAGAATGTCTCATTTGGTAATCAACTTCATAAATTCCTTTTGTACACAACGACTTCTTTGTTCAACCTTTTCTGTACCATGATTTTCCTGCATGGCAGAGCATAACATAAATAAGTTGATATATATTTATAACAGCTTTGAAATGAAAAAAAATTACAAATGACATACCTATAATTTAATATTTTTCAAAGAGTTTCAAAAATTTCTTTGTACACAACGTTTTTAGTTGTGTTTGTTACCTTTCCATCTTCATCCAATATAAGTATTTTCAATCCTCTTTTGGTTTTGACTCTAGAAATAGCAACATATAGTTGGCCATATGTGAATATAGGTTGTGGAAGATAAAAGCCGACTCTAGAAAGTGTTTGTCCTTGACTTTTGTTAATCGTCATTGCAAAGCATAACGATATTGGAAACTGTCTTCTTTGAAATTTGAAAGGCAACCCTGAATTAGATGGCACTAAATCCATTCTTGGTATAAAAATCCTGTCACCAATGTTTTTTCCAGTAATTACAGTTGCAGAGATTACATTCTTGCCTAAATGGTTCACTTGCAATCTTGTGCCATTGCATAGACCTTTCGCTTGCTCAATGTTTCTCAAGAGCATAATTGGAACACATGTTTTCAACTTGAGTTTATGATTTGGTATCCCTGAAAATTTGATATCATTTAAAAATTCAGATGTAAACCATTCAGATTGGACTTCATCTTGTTCATCAGATTGGCAAGGTGTATCTGAACTTAAATAAGTCTCCTCTTCACCACCGATTAAAGACAACATGAAATCATTTACTTGCTCTACAGAATCATTTGTTGGGCACAAAATTGCTCCATCATCAAAATAATTAGGCTTCAGCATGTTAACCACAAATTGAGGATAGACAATTCAACCAATGCCAATAAAGGTAAATCTATGTTTGTAATCAGGAGCTATTATGGAATTTCAACCATGCATTCACCATTCTCATTTAGATCCATTTTTTCGTCTCCAATCTTCAATATCCAATCAACAAATTCTTGAATCTCATTGGCTTTTTGAGTATTTGATGTAGTACTTAATCTCATGTTCTTGGATAACTTTAGCACTTTACAACAATTCCATAACTCTGAATAGTTTATTGCTAATTTTATGATATCAAACCTAGACCCTTTTTTGATAACTGGTAGAATTTGTCTAAAGTCACCTCCCAACACAACTACTTTGCCACCAAATGGTTTGTCATTATTGGCATCATCAACATTTCGCATAATATCTCCTAGTGTTCTATCAAATGCCTCAAAGCACATTCTATTCATCATTGGTGCTTCATCCCAGATAATCAAACTGGTTGCCATAAGAAGTTTTGCTCTGAGACTACCTTGTGCTATGTTGCAAGTTGATTCATCATTAATTAACAGTGGGATGCAAAAGGTAGAGTGTGTTGTTTTTCCACCAGGAAGTAATAAAGAAGCAATTCCACTTGATGCTACGTTCAAAACAATCATGCCCTGGCTTCTTAGAGCAGCTGACAATGTCTTCCACATAAAAGTCTTCTTTGTACCACCATAGCCATATAAGAAAAAGAATCCTCCCTTCTTTGAAAGAACTACTGTCATGATATCCTGATATACATGAATTTGTTCATCATTCAATGCTTTAAAGAAACTGTCATGTTCTTTCGCCATGTCTTGTTTATTATATTGTAGCTCATCAACAATAAATCTATTATTGAATGTATGTACATCTGAAAGATCAAGTTGAGGTAATGAAGGATAATCTTTCAAACTTCTACCATTTGACATTAGCATTTCCTGTATTTCCAGCAGACATATTTTTTGTAATTCAGCAGTCTGAATTTGAAGACCTGCGTGAAGTAAATAATACAATTAAAATATATATCTATAGAAAATTAAATAAAAAACAATATAAAATACCTGGTAAGTTCATCTCCTTTCTTTTTTGGTACAAAATTCCATCACATAAGATACTCCAAGTAGAATTCCAAACTATATCTGGTTTAGAAATTGTATTCATCGACAACAAAGTAACAAATAATCTTCTAAGTTGATACCCAGAAGCAAATTCACTTGCTTCTTTTATTGCATCAATATATTCTTTGTCGTCAGCCAACAATCCCAAAACAGAGCAAGCTTATTGATATGTTTCATAATATTTTCCATCAATTGTCTTAATGCTTTCATAATCAATACAACCTTTTTGAATGGTCAGTAATATCCTCAAATAATAAAGTTCTCCAGACCCAGGAGGAACATAAGGAAGTCTACCAATGTTGTAGCCTTTGTTCCTTGGTTTCCATTCTTTTTCTTTGGCAAACCACACAAATTTGCTTGGAAATTCTGAATAAGTCAATTCTTTTCCTTCCTCATAAACTTTGTTAGCCTCAAACCAAGCTAGAAACATTGTGTTAGCATTTTCGTATCTATTGAAGACCACATTAATATCATCATCATCTTTAAACAAAGCTGATTGTTGGCCAGGAAGATGAAATGTCAATCTCTGAACAGGAGGCCATCTGTGATGGATGTCAAAAAAAAATATTCTCCAAGCGGCTTCACATGGTGATAGATACCTACAATCGTAATACCTTTTGATCTCATCAATAATGGTTGATTTTTCAGACTGTGCAGAGTTGTTTCTTATTTTAAGAGTAGCTCTATCAGAACCTTTGTTCACATATTTGAACAAATATTATATTTGAACAAATATTTTATTGAATTGGTCTTGTTGCAATACTCTATATTAACGTGTGCTTGATACCTCATTAGAAGTGGTGGATTGTAAGGAACAACACTTCTATTGTCCAGCTTAATTCCATTCTTCTCAACAAATCTACCATTATCAAGTCTTCTATAGCATGGATATCCTTCTTCATCAATTGAAGTTGAAGATGTGAATTTTTTAGGATAAAATTTAGAACATCTTCCTTCCTTCATGCAATGTGAATTATATCTTGCAGGTCCGCATGGTCCATGAATCATGTAACTTGAGACAACTTTTACCAATTTGGGGTACAAATCCGCATTGGGCAATTCAGCTGATATTACTTTATCAATATCAGTTGAATTCTTCAATTTTCTTTCTCCATCCAACCATAAAAGTATATGTGCATGAGGTAAACCTCTTTTTTGGAATTCTTCTGTGTACATTCCTGCATATATAAATAAATAATAAAAATAGTTGTTAGAATTTAATTTAATAATCATTTATATAATGTATATTACTTCATATATAACATACCTGCAGTGGTTTTTCCAAAGAAGTCCTTTTTTTTTTAAAAATCTGTCATCATTTCATCCAGCTTCATTTTGAACACTCTACATACAATATCTGGTCTATCTGAAGCTCATAACCCTTTGGCTAAGACAAATTCTCTTATTTCACTCCAATTCACATTGCATGTTATAGTAATGAACAAATCAAGATATCCAAATTTTTTACAAATTGCCATAGCATCTTGACAATTGCTGAACATGTATCTGGTACCACCAGTGAATGAAGCAGGCAAGATAATACGTCTTCCAATTAAAGAAGGATCCGTCTCTCCTCTATTAACAGCCTCTTGTAATCCATTAAGAATATCACAGCGAATTAACTTCTGATTAGCTCTGATGAAAGACAACCTTTGTGCTTCAACCATTGTATAGCAATCAACCAGAAACTGTTGGAACAATCTGCATGCATTCACAATATTTTCTATTTCTACAGATCTTTGTTGTATTCTAAATGCAATAAATTCTCGCAAAGAAATTCTAATTCTTACCCTGGATTTAGTTCTTGAATGAGATTCTCTTATTGGGATATCCTCTTGATAACCATCTTCTCCATATGGAAACATGAGAGGATATTGCAGTGGAATGAAAGCTGTGTGAGTTTCATGCAGTCTTGTTAATTCACTAGAACAGTTTTTTACCACTATATCTACATCCATATTGCTAAAATCACCAACTATTAGTGCAGCTATTTCATCACATGAAGGTGTGTTGTAGACTCTAGGGTCTTTGTTTCTGCCTCTAAATAGTCTTAGCGTGAAATCTGATTCCATATGTTCCAGTGACAAATCTCTTACTCTTCTAAAAGATTTCGCAAGAACATTGTGATTGTCAATCATTTCAATCAAATCAGCAACCAATGATTCATCTATAACAGATTCCTTGGTGTTTGACCTAAAACATAATAAAGAGAATACATGTCAACGGATGTATTTAAATATTTCATATAACCAAATTAGTTCATATATTCACTGACCTGAAATGCTTCACTCTGTTACTCATTTCATTTTCGGTATCATATATGTACAGCTGTGCCAACTTTGGCTTTGATCCATGCTCTGGTGATGAGTGCGTATTTTTGCCCTCATTTAATGTTTAATTTTGGGTATTTTAATTGAATTTGTGTGCTTAAAGATTGATTTAATTGGGATTTCCTATAATTGGGTTTATTGAGCATCAGATACAAAAACATGTTAAAAATAGCTTTTTAGTTGCATAAATGTTCTTTAGATATTTTGAGGTGTGTTAGTGCAGCTGCAACTAAGTTGAGCTCATGGAGGTGTGGAAATAAATTGATTAAAGCTTCATGACACCTTAAAGATAAAAACAAGAATAAGAAATTATCAAAAGCACAAAAATCCAATCCAAGCATTGAATGAAGACAATAAGAAAAGCTTGAAAAAGTAAAGAAGTTTGGCTAAACCAAGAAGAGAGGAAAGAAAAATTGGACCTTGAAGTTTTCTTTATCTTTATGATAGAAGATAATTTGGGAAAAATATATCTTTAGATATTTTATTTGATATTTTTAAATAATTATCTTATTTAATTATATCATAAAATATTAAAAGATATTAACTACCAAATCTTTTTAAATATGACAAGATCTTCTGGAATCTTAGATCCACAACAAACCAATATATCTTGAAGATATTGGATTATTAGAAGATAATTTGAGGAGATTGCAAATGGTTGATTTGGAAAATTAATACAAATATTAATTGGTGATAATTTATCATATATCTTTAAGTAATTAATTTATTTAATTATATTAGATATTGATATTATCAACCAACTATATTTGTCAAATACTCTATCTCTCCAAATATTTTTAAATATTTATATTTAGCTTTATTTTAAAAGATATTTGAGAGATTTTAGCAACCGAAAAGCCTAGTCCAATTCCTATATAAAGAGACCAAGGGAGGAGCAGAAGAACGCAAGCTCGGGGGGTCTAATTTCGTTTCCTTTCTCTCTCTCTCCATTCTTCTATTTTTATCTTGTATTCCATGGATTGCTAAACTTCTTGGGTTGATTCCATTGTAATTTCATTATGGATTCTGAGGTTAGAATGAATTAATTTCTTTGTCCTTTTTATTATTATTGAGGTTTTAATTTATCTATGTCTTTTATCTTTGAATCACATAAAAAGTAATGATTTTAAATCTATATGCATGTTGATCATATGAGTTCAAGGGTTTTTAAATTTAATTGAGACTTTACTTTCATTTTATTTAGAAACTTTCATGTGATTAAATGAGTTTTTACCAATAATTGAGACTTCACTTTGATTAAAGGTATTTACTCTAACGAAAATTAATTGAGACTTTACTTTGATTAATTAAGCTTTTTATTTGGTGAGAAAATAAAAGAATAGACACGATTAGGCATAGTAAAATTTGATTGAGATTGTACTTTGGTTGAATTTTTTGTGGATAATCTAAAAGTTCTCACTTTTAATTGAGACTGTACTTTGGTTAAAAGTGAGAACGCCAACAAATTAATTGAGACTTTACATTGATTAATTTGTAAATCTATAACAATAATTAATTGAGCAATAATCTTTAGATAACTGATGATGAATCTATTTTGAAAAAAACAATGGAATCAATCTATTTTTTTTACTATTGTTTTTATTTCCTTTTATCTTTTAAACTTTATTTCTATCTTTGTTTATCTTAATCCTCTATATTTTTTTATTTTATGTGACTAACTCATTTGTATAGTTTTATAAGAACTAATTTGTTAAAAATCAATTCCGTGTTCGTTGGGAGACGACTGAGGGTTACTTTACCCTTTCTATTTTCTTGACTACTTTCTTAACAATACTGAAGTTGTTATAGATAAGTAGTATTAATTTGATCGCTTGACGACAGCGTTATCAAATTTGGCGTCGTTGCCGGGGAACACGGTTAGAATTTTTATCATTTTAGCTCTTATTTTTATTTCATTCTTTTGATTTTATTTTTTATTTTCATTTTTATTCCTATTTTTTGTTTATCACTAACATTTTCTTTTCTCAATTTTTATTCTAACATTTTTTTTAATTTTCTTTAGTTATTTTATTTTATTTTATTTAGTTATTTTTTTTAAAGTATAATTTTTGTTTGAGGAATTTTGTTGTGAAATTTGTGAAACTAATTGGGAAAAACTTTGGCTAAGGAAAGACAAGGTACTTAAGTTGTCCATTGAGACACACCTCTCTTTCCTAGAAGTCTACTCAACAAGCTTTCAACTTATTTCTTTTCAGAAAACCTCTTACAAAAATGCAAAATATTTTTTCATACGAAAATAATCAACATTGTAGTTTTCAAACTGCCAATACGGTGATAGTTCTGTCCATTAAGAATAAATTGTGGTGGAGCAGAATCATTGTTCATTGAATTATCTATCTTACCACCAATTGAAGTAAATGAAAACATGCTATTGTATACTCTTATGTTTTGTAGAAATGATTTTCTTCTCTGATCTTCACCATTTAACAAACCTTCAAGAAGATTAGGTGGTCTTTTTAATAGTGGAATTTGCACTTTTCCCTTTTGAAAACACAATGAGAATTGAACTTCTTTTGAGGTGTTACATTTTTCTGCTCTTTCTTCATACCAAAGTTCAGCTTTACAGTATTGGCATTCCAAGCAAGGTTCTCCAATATTGAGAAGTTCTGAACATCATTAAAAATCATTAGCATGAAATGCATATATTTTTATCTGCAGTTATATACAATTCTGTGTGAGATTATGTACCTTGTAACTCTCCTTTGCAATACAATTCGTTTGTAGTTGTAAGACTTGTAGTATGTGCTTCAATATTAGTAAAATGAAAATTAATTCATGATTTCAAAGAAATTTTTATTGACATCAATAAGTTGAATATCTGAATTACCATCATCTGTTATCGTTGCTGAATCATCATTTGTTGTGTTTGAACAATTATGTTGTGTTGTTGTTTCATCATCAAGATTGAATATGTTTTGAAGTGATTATATGACTTGAAAAGGATATTTGACAACTTTATTCTTAGAGACAGAATGCGAATCATTTACAACCTCATATCTGCCACCTATGAAAAACAGCAGAAAACAATTGTCCTACCTTCATTGGCATTGTGAGTATGAATATTGTTATATATGAATAAAAACCTACTTACCTGCACTGAAATTGTAATTATTTTGTCCATAATTTCTCTGACTGTTATTGTTAAAAACTCTAGTCATTCTAAAACATTGATATAAATTTAAAATTCGTCAGTTTCATCCAATTACAATAGGTATATAAGAAATTAAGATGAATGTAGAAATCTACCGAAAGGACTATTGTATGTTAAAGTAGAAGCTGCAGATTGTGAAGTGATACCGTTTTCTTTGGATTTGTTGTTCAACTAAAGTACTTGAACAACTTGATATATTGGTGACGGGTACTACATTGAAATGAAGCTTAGTTTAAAGTGAGACTGAATTAATATTATTCAAAAACAATGTTGAAATAAAGTACTGGAAGAACTTGAAAACTGACTAATTTGTTTGTGAAATATTGAATTCATATTCTGAAGGTTGTTGTTGTTGTTGTCAACATCTGAAAAAGGATTATTGTAGAAGCATTGTTATTAAAAAAATAAACAACAATACTTTAGTGATTCATTTAACAAACAATCTGTAAAGATATAGCTTAGAAAAAGAATACTTACTAATATCCAATTGTGGAAATGGCTTCCTGTGTATATTTTTTTGAAATGATTTTTCAGATACAGTTGTTTGATCTGTGATTAAAACAACAAAGATGTTTGATTATGCATCTGTGTTGTCAAGTTATAATCCAAAACATACATTTACAAATATAATTATAAAAAGAAATCCTGAGATTTTGTTACTTTGAGAAGAATGGTTTGCAAATTTAGTTTTCTTTCTTGCATTCTCTTCTTTGTCATCTGCAACATAAAAAAACATACAAACATACAAATGCATCATTTGTAAATAAATTTTGGATGAAGAATTTGGGAAGATAAATGCTTCAAGTAAGATGTTAGTGACTTACATGAAACTTGATTACTTCTTGCATTGAACCTTTGTTGTAGCACCAGCTTCCTTCTCAGCTTTGCATTTTTACAATCGTTTTGCTCCATTACAGTACCAAAATAATATGAAATAGTTTCAAAGGTTACAATGGAAGAAGCAAAAACAAAGGTAAGTTGACTCAATGGATGCAAAAGTGTTTACTGTTCTATCACTATATTGGTGAATGTCTTTGTTAAACTTTTTGGTGTAGATTGTACCTCTAATCACAATTGTGGAAACATAAATATTTGTAATTATAATAGGAAGCACTTGTAAGAGTACAAAAAGTTTTTAGCAGTAGACAAAGATTAAAAATAGAAAGAGCATGCAGTGTTGAGTGTTAATAGATCAGAATCATTCATATATATAGCACTTCTTTCAGAGTTGATTTGTTCTTACAACTAACAAAACATTTGCTTTTTATGTAGGTACAATTAGACATCTTTTTTATGCACTACTATATATAGTACAACAAAGAGGACTGTTTCATAGGAAGTATCTGCAATTTTAACCTCATTATGTGTGAAAATGATAACATACAATCAGTGTATGCACATACTAAAGCAACATACATCCATACATCTGATACATAAGTATTAAAAATATAATAACAGACAACAGAAACATAAATCAGAATTGAAGTTGAATATTTACATTAAAAGAAGTTCAATTAATATTGCTTATATGTTAATATAGGAATGAAATATACAATAATTATATAGAACAGACCAAAATCCATCGTCGAACTTTTCATCTTTCAATACCATCATATATATTTCATTTGAATTATAAAACTAAATTATTTTATTTATGAATATCATACCATAACATGTATCACTTTAAATAAATTTTTAATTAAATTTCTATTTGCATTCATAGAATTTCAGAGAAGCTTCAAAGAGATTTCATTCATAAGAAGGTAGAACTATACATATGCATTGTTGAAAATATAAATACTTGTAGGTTGACAACTACATAAGTAGCAGACATAAAAACAAAACTATTTATACTCGGCAGTTCCAAATAACACCAAAAAACTAACTATAAATTAAAAATTACAATATGTTAGCACTTTGACATTCTGATTGCTTTTCATGTGGTCAACATCAAACACCAAGTCAATAGTTTGATAAAATCCATGAGCAGTACAAAATTCCTTCCAGCCACTTCCAATTTTGCTAGACTTCGTGGGATGATTTCTCAACAGTAGTTTGCACTTGACTGTTTTACGCGGTCCATAAAGATAAATGTATTTAAATCTTCCTTGACGAAGATAATTGCCAAAATCAGCTGGCAAATCCTAAAACATACATAAAGTAATAATCAATTTAATATATGGATTAAATGTTTTAAATAATTTGGAAACATAAATATAAATATGAAATAAACATCCATTTAGTAATTGAAATGAATCTCACCAGATGGCTAGCATTGCATTGGTTTGGATTCAGAAATATGAAGAAATGCAACTTCGGTCCATTGAAAAGGGGTTCATCTGCCTCAATTCTTTTAAGAAACCGTGCAATAGACAAAGGTTTGCATTTACTTGGAAAAATAGTGATGTGGAAGCAAGAATGACCGACATATCCAAAATAAATAGTGTGGAAATCGTGTAGTTGATAAAGGTGCCTTAATTCAGTCCATCCTGCAATTAGCATTGATTTTTGTAAATTCTTGTTATAAGTGACCACATGTCTATTCCCTTCAACATCTGTTAAAGTCCATTGACGCTCAAGATCGTCATCATAAAAATGGCGAATGCATGATCCACAAAACCAACATCCTCCAAAGATAGAATTTTTTTAACAAAAACATAGATTAGTTAAGGTCAAAATGAGGATATTGATTGCAAATCCATTACACAAATAAAAAGAGTAGAAGAATTCTTGTAAAAGAAAAAATTTCTGAAAGAATTGACGAAGAACGTACCTCGTCCTGAAGGTGAATAATAGAGAACGGGTACCTACTCATTCTATTAATAACGTCTTCTTCATTGAAGTTGTATTCCATTTGCTTGGACTTTGAGAGAGATAGTAGAGAAACAGTTTGAAGAATGTAGAATATGATTGAACTGATCTTTAAGTTTGATCTTCATGGTAGAATGAAGATGAATATTTATTTATAGAAGATAAATGACACATGAAAAGACGGAACGGTTACAAATAGATTCTTAAACAGTAATGTAATTATTACTACCTTGGAAAACGGGAAGACGATTAAAAAAGAATATAACATTACAAAGATATAACGTTATTAAAGATATATTAAATTATTCTATTATGCTATAAAATATCATAATATAATATATGTAATATATAACAATAACAATTTTCCAACTATATTTCAACCTCTGAAGTTTAGATATTTAGATATTTATATATAACATAAAATCTTGATAATATAATACAGTAACATAAATCGAGGTACTAAGTTAAAATATAATATTTCATTCCAATTTTTCGTGTATAGTATATATATATATATATATATATATATATATATATATATATATACATATATATACATATATATACATATATATACATATATATATATATATATATATATATATATATATATATATATATATACTATACACGAAGAGAACTGACTCAAAATTGTATATGGCATCCAATTCTGTTGTGACAACTTAAAATCTATCAACAGATAATTGCTTTGCCATATTTATCTTATTTATGATAAAGAATTTTTATAAAAAACCGACATTTATAAATTCTGTTTTCAGAAAAAATAGATATATCTTATTTATGAGTCACAAAAGTTTTCACAAAATATCTTTTTCACAAAATATATGTTATTTATGACTTTAATTACATCATGCTACAAAATAACATCAATTTTGATAACTTTTGATGTAGCTAATCATATTTGTTGACAAAAATTGAAAAATGTTAACAATATCTTAAGGACCAGCGTATGAAAAAAATATAATTCTAAATAATGTAACCCACAAGTGCATAATATAGTTATCATCAAATTGAACATAGAAGTTGTAGTTCAGATGAAATTAAAGACAAAACGATGCGTAGACATATTACAGTCCCAAAATGAAAGGCATCAAAAAAATTGTCTTGAAATAGAATAATTAAAATCATATCTCAATTCACTGCTTTTTCCTTCTTAATATTTCTTTTTAAAAGCTTCAATGGAACATTGTCTTCTTCGATGGAGTCAAGTGATGCAGTCTTCTTTCCAGATTCTCTCTTATGTGAACTGTTAGCATCATCATTGGTTGGATTATCTTCGATTAGTTCAGGTGATTGGGATCCAGATTCAATTGTTTCTTTGGTAAATCAGACTAATAAATCCTACAGTACATGTTCAAAATTGATAACATTAATAAAAGTAATAAAAAAAGACATCATTAAAAATAAAATTTATATCATTTGTATACCTCTGCAATATCAACGGTGGACTCATTGACTGCACGCATTTTTTCCCTGCTAAACTCACCATTCCCAGCATAAAAATCCTTCAAATAGGTATAAATAATGAGATTATAAAACAGACAAAGATAACTGAAATTTTTAATCTACCAAATTACATCGGAAATTATATCTTACCACAGATTTCATGGAAGAATCATTGAACTTTTGAATTATATCATCATCAACACATTTTCTTCACTCTGAAAGACTGCTCAAGTTTGAAATTCTGATCGTTCCTACTTTCGACTTTAAAAAGCAGCCTTTTATCAACTAACTCATCAAATTCCTTAGGCAAATTTCCAGAAGCATTCTCTACAAAAACAAAATAATTAAAGATTGTGTAATTACATATAGAAGTGGATATATTGAAGAGTATACCTTATCATGAGTGTCTAACATATCAGCACAAGTTTTTTTGAAAAGGGTGGTTTCATCCCTATCAAAGAGGACAAATGTGGTTGAATCGGAAGAGTCAATAACTCAGATCTTAATCCTATATCTGAAAATTGAATAAAAAAATTAATGAACAAAAGTTGTAATTACAATGTTGTTTTTAATTCACATTAATATTAATAAACAATAAGTTAACCTTGAAAAGACTTTTATAACATGCTTGTTACACTTCTCACAAAAGAACATCTTGGAATCTGGATAAACAACTTTGTTGCACACACAAGCAGTATACCACCAGTCATCGTCACCCAAAATATGCTTAATTGTTCCAAACAATATGTAAATGGTGACCTTTCAATATAAAAAAGATTAATGAAATATTATTGTGAACAACAAAATTTGATAAAAAAAAAATATTCTAACCTCTTTACAATCTTTTAGACCTTGAATGGTGGTCCTAGGTGTAAGTGTTAAAAAGTCCTCTTCCACAGTATTTTTGGAACTTTGAGAAAGTTGCGTTAATCCTTGAGAGGGAAATTCATTGTTCTCAAACATTCTATGGAATACAAAATATAGTTGTTCTCATAAACAATAAATCTATTATTGAATGTATGTAGATCTGAAAGATCAAGTTGAGGAAATGAAGGATAATTTGCATTATAAAGTAACCAAAATATAGTTACCAAAATGGATTATAAAGTTTGAATAAACTGAAGAACAATTTGAATATTATCTTGATTTCAGTTCAGATGCTTCCTTGAAGTTAACATTGTACGTAATACGGGTGCAGAACTTACAATTTTGAACTTGAACCTTATCTATATTTAAAAATATAGTGTATGTGAGAGTAACATGGAATAAGTAGTACTAACTACTTTGTAAAAGTAATAAGAAAATTTTACCTTGAAAAGTTTTGACTTTCGCAAGTTCTATACTTACAGCAGCATTTTGTACTTCTCCACTTGAAAGAAATACATTCAGTTCATCCACATAAATACAAAAAAAAGTACATTCTATTCGAAACCTAAAGATTCAAAAAATGTTATGTGAAATCGTTATTTGAACAGAAATATAAAAGGAATGTAGTATAGTATAGATATAAAATACCCATCAACTTCTATTGCTATGACATTTAATTTTGTTGTCTTTCCATCAACTTGTAATTCTCTTTTAGTCCCCACTCCGACCAGTAATCCCAAGATATCTAAAATACCATTCATAAATGTTATATCATATACTTTAACAATAAATGTTTATAAAAAAAAATATGAATAATATTGAAACTAAAAATATTAACTTAGCAACTAAATAATCAGTATCAAATCTAGTGGTTGTCAATAAGGACAAAGGTGTGTATTGTGCTTTCATATCAGGAACCAAGTTAACATTAAGCAAAGAAACTTTTGTACCAAACTAGAAATTTATCTTATAAGGGTGGTGTGTAGTTCTGTATATTCCAGAATTCGGAGCCACACTGAAATTTTGTATGGCATAAACATGGCCTTCAGAAATCTCATTCTGAAATTTGTAATTTAGAGTACGTCTAATTAAAGCATGTATTTTAGAACCTTGAAACAGATCAATAGAACATATATAAATATAACTATAAATATGTTTAACATACACATATTTTATTCATTTGAATTTGTAAACTAAAGTACGTCTAATGGAAGCATGTAAAGAATAACATGAATAATAACCTCTTTGTCTTGAATAACGAACTCCATGGAAAAAGGACACATCTGTTTACTGAAATCAGGAACAAACCATGAACGAATGACCCTAACGATGATATTCCAATTTTCCTTCTGGGGAGTTACTTCGCTTACGTTATGGCTTTCGTTTGGAACTTCACAGAGAGACATGTTGAACTCACAACAGCAATATTGAAAAATGAGAAGTAAAAAAGTCAATATTAGATTCTTGACATATTTATACTCACATAGAGAAAATAGGAACTAATAAGACAAAATTGTAATTCATACAACTAAAAAAAATAAAACCAAATAAAAGGTTCAAAGCACCTATATCAGAATATATTTTTGATTGGTCAAAGGAGAGTAAAAGAAGTGTAAGGATTAATCAAAACATGGATATGGCAATTTTTGAAAAAATAAAGGTTAAGATGTTAGTCGCTGATAAAATTTGAAATGGTAGAAGAAAGCAAAAAGTAGAAAATATTCAAATAAGGACTCTTCAAACATGGAGTAGTAACCTTTTCACAGAAGTCATGCCAATATATATTGGTGAAAACTACAAAAAACAGCTATTGATGTCAGAAGAAATTAAATAATCATATTGATTTATTCACAGGTTTCATAGAAAAGGAAAATTAATAGAGAAACATTCTGATGAAGATAAAGCATGAAGCAGATTACTTTAAAGTGACTACATAAATTCTTGGCGTGATGGATTGAGTAGTGAACCATTAATTGAATCAGTAATGTGGAAAGAATGAAAATCTGCAAATACATATTGGTGTATAAAGCATTCACGAAAGAAGAAATGTAGAAAAAAGTTATAGCAAACCCTAATTACTTAGACGAAAACTCAGAACTGCAAATCTCATTTCATTTCTTCTGTACAACAAAACTACTATATTTGTATATAAAAACAAATGAAGTACATACCTTTGATGACTAGAAACGTTAATGGGTTGTAAGAATCCGTTAATGGCTGTGAAACGTGGTCTGGATGAAGCAATTGTGTTGGATTTCTACAAAAAGTCAAATAAAAGTGTGGTGTACAAAAGACCTAGAATCTTCGGGGAGAAGCAACTGTGTTGGATTATTTATGTTAATAACGTTAAAAATTTTAATAAAAAATAATATAAATAGTACAATTAAATATGTAATGAAATGACAGATGGTTACAGCAGAAGAAAATCTCGTGGAAGGTGGAAGATACATAAACATAATGAAGTAGTGGAAAATGTCATATCAATCGACATTGAAAAACCATATTTGAAAAGTTTTTGAAATATTTAGAAATTAAAATAAGTATTATAAGGGATGTGTATGATAAATCTTCTGGAAAGTGTTATATTTAAATTAATATAATAAATTTTAAAAACGCAGAGAGATGATATGATTTATGTCTGATAGTAATTAAATGCTAAAGATTTTCATATATATGGAAGAAGATATGGAGCAGTTAAGAGTAAATAACTTTGCAGAAGTTGAAAATACAAATAGTTAAACATATACATATATATATATATATATATTATAATAATAAACCAAAAAAATTGATACAAAAATTACAGATTATGAATCTGTTAAGTAATATTGTTTATCGATTCTTCATAGGCGATGATAATAATCATTTATATTAAGAAGAACATTGACATCCTTGCTTGCTTGTTCACAGTCAACCTAAAAAAGAATTAAATCTTTTGCCTCCAGTCCATGAACTTCACGAAAACGTTTCCATCCACTTCCTATCTTCACTGATCTAGCTCTAATCAACAACTTGCATTCAACTCGTGCCTTTAGACCGTAAAACACAATGTCTAAGAGCTGACTGTTGGCAAAATATTTACGTAAGTCTGAATTTAAATCCTGCAAATAAAAAATAGAAGAAATAATATAAAAAAGAAATGATTTTTGATGTCTCAAGGTTAAAAAGAATACATGAAGTTTTGTGTACAGATTCTAAAAAATGAACAAAATAAAGAAAAAAAATTACCAGAAAGCTTGCTTTGCAGTTGTACTTAGAAAGCCGAAACTCAAAATGAATTAACTTAGACCTTATCAGAGGAGCATTTGTTTGAACATGACTTAGGAATTTATGGACAGTTGATTCTGAGCAGTGATCGTAAAAGTGTATTTCAAAAGCAGAATTTCCAGTATGCCTTAAATAACATAGTTTGGGTGGTTTTACTTGATAAAACTTTCTTATATCAACCCAGCCATCAGTAATTCGTGGACCATAAGTTTTCATGTTGAAGGTAACATGGTGAACATGGCCTTTTTTATCAGAAATAGTCCAACGTGGCCCCAGTTCATGGCCTAATTGAATGACAAACAATCAGTTGACGAACGCAAAATCCTTGTAAATAAAAGCAATATAAAAAAAATATTAGTTAACGAAAATCAGAGAACAATAATGGTAAATAATGTATAAGAAGCAAGTTCAGAAAAACCTGGTCTTCCATGAAAATAGTAAAGAATCCACCCTTCCACTTTGAAGCAAGTATGGATTGTTCACCAAGGATGCATTGCTTAGTGGTCATCTGTTAAATTGGTAAGATAGGTTTTTTTTTGGCAAAAAAAAATAACCGAACTTTAAAAATGTAGAAGAAATTGTTGAAGATGATGAACAAAACAGATTATAAGAACGTCTGGTTAAAAAAATGAAAGAAAGATGATGAACAGAACCGAATATAAAAATGAGTGGTTACAAAAATGAAAGAAAGATGATGAACAGAACCAATTATAAAAACGATTGGTTAGAAAAATGAAAGAAAGATGATGATCAAAACCGATTATAAAAACGCCTGGTTAGAAAAATGAAACAAAGATGATGATCAAAACTGATTATAAAAACGTCTGCTTATAAAAACATACATAGCAGATGGCGAGAAAGAAAGATGACGAGAAGATATAGGAGATGAAGGGAAGTATAGTTCATAAAAGGGTGTTCTTCATACAAATTGAAGAGTTTAACAGTCATACCTTTCTGTAATTGATATGAACTTCTTCAAATCGTAGTGGATGGCTGGTAATCGTAGTGTAATGGTGTTAAGGTGAAGCAAAGAAGATAAGTGGAAATTTGGAGACGTAAATGAGTTCTGAAATATGAATTGGCGTAATCCTGAAAAAAATATTAAGTAAAGCAGTCGAAGAGTCTGCACAATGAGAGAGGTATGATGGTGCAACAGACAGTGCAATCATCATTCTCGTGAGAAGTGAAAAATATAATGAGAAAAATGTTTTAAAAACTTAAACGTCTTGATGAGTGCGTATTTTTGCCCTCATTTAATGTTTAATTCTGGGTATTTAATTGAATTTGTGTGCTTAAAGATTGATTTAATTGGGATTTCCTATAATTGGGTTTATTGATCATGAGATACAAAAACATGTTAAAAATAGCTTTTTAGTTGCATAAATGTTCTTTGGATATTTTGAGGTGTGTTAGTGCAGCTGCAGCTAAGTTGAACTCATGGAGGTGTGGAAATAAAATTCCTAAAGCTTTATGACACCTTAAAGATAAATCCAAGAATAAGAAATTATCAAAAGCACAAAAATTGAAAAAGTAAAGAGTTTGGCTAAACCAAGAAGAGAGGAACACAAAAATTGGACCTTGTGGTTTTCTTTATCTTTATGATAGAAGATAATTTGGGAAAAATATATCTTTAGATATTTTATTTGATATTTTTAAATAATTATCTTATTTAATTATATCATAAAATATTAAAAGATATTAACTACCAAATCTTTTTAAATATGACAAGATCTTCTGGAATCTTTTTAGATCCACAACAAACAAATATATCTTGAAGATATTCTATTATTTAGAAGATAATTTGAGGAGATTGCAAAGGGTTGATTTGGAAAATTAATACAAATATTAATTGGTGATAATTTATCATATATCTTTAAGTAATTAATTTATTTAATTATATTAGATATTGATATTATCAACAAACTATATTTGTCAAATACTCTATATCTCTCCAAATATTTTTAAATATTTATATTTATCTTTATTTTAAAAGATATTTGAGAGATTTTACCAACAGAAAAGCCCAGTCCAATTCCTATATAAAGAGACCAAGGAAGAAGTAGAAAACAAGCTCGGCACTTCGGAATTTAGGAACCCTTAGCGGGGCCTAATTTCTTTCTTCTCTCTATTCTTCTCTCTTTATTTTGCATTCATGGAGTTTTAAATTTCTTGGGTTGATTCCATTGTAATTTCATTATGGATTCTGAGGTTAGAATGAAATAATTTCTTTGTTTTATTATTGTTGAGGTTTTAATTCATCTATGTCTTTTATCTTTGAATCACAAGTAATGATTTTAAATCTATAAGCATGTTGATCATATGAGTTCAAGGGTTTTTAAATTTAATTGAGACTTTACTTTGATTTTATTTAGAAACTTTCATATGATTAAATGAGTTTTTACCAATAATTGAGACTTTACTTTGGTTAAAGGTATTTACTCTAACTACAATTAATTGAGACTTTACTTTGATTAATTAAGCCTTTTATTTGGTGAGGAGATAAAAGAATAGACATGATTAGGCATAGTAAATTTGATTGAGACTGTACTTTGGTTGAATTTACTGTGGATAATCTAAAAGTTCTCACTTTTAATTGAGACTGTACTTTGGTTAAAAGTGAGAACGCCAACAAATTAATTAAGACTTTACATTGATTAATTTGTAAATCTATAAAATAATTAATTGAGCAATAATCTTTAGATAACCGAGGATGAATCTATTTTGAAAAAGCAATGGAATCAATCTATTTTCTTTACTATTGTTTTTATTTCTTTTTATCATTTAAATTTTATTTCTATCTTTGTTTATCTTAATCCCCTATATTTTTTATTTTATTTGACTAACTCATTTGTATAGTTTTATAAGAACTAATTAGTTAAAAATCAATTCCGTGTTCGTTGGGAGACGACTTTGGGTTAGTTTACCCTTACTATTTTTTTGACTATTTTCTTAACAATATTGAAGTTGTTATAAGATAAGTAGTATTAATTTGATCGCGTCAACGACAGCGTTATCACGTCTCTTAGAACCCGAAATCGTAATTAATTTAATCGGCTGAATCCGTTCAAATAATGAATAAGTGTGGGAGATGATGGAGGAGTTCAATCATCATTATCTCGAGCAGTGCAAAAATTAATGCGGAGAATACTGATAGGCAGGTTTATTTTAAATTAATTAAAAACATTATTTATTACGATTTTCAATGCGTTACAATGTTTCATACTTCTGTAATATTAATTGAATATTAAAAATTAATATTTACGTTAAATGGTTCTCTGCAAAGAAATGAATGAGTAATATTTAATGTCTTTTAATGACGTGTAACATTTAAATTTTATATCTAATGACAATTAATTTGAATGAATTATTTATCTAATTAACAATAATTGATATTTTGTTTAAAGTTCAGATTTAAATGTATTAGATTTATTTGATAAAAATATAATAGTGTTTAATCTATTTGATAAAAAACTTAAAAATGAAAATAATTACGTTTAAAAAACTCGTCAACATAAAATGAAAAAACAATTAACTTCATAGACAGTAAATCTTTAAAAGCAAACACAGAGAGTAATATATATAATAAGTGCATACAAAAATAAAATACAAAATGTTATAATTTAAAACCAAATTAATGGATAAAAAACTTTGATATGGATGCTTGTTCTGTCACCTTCAACTTCAAAAAGCAGCTCACGATGATCATGTGCAGAAAGTTGATGAAGATTACAAAATTTTTTCCAGCCAGTTCCAATCTTAACAGAATTACGTCTTATGATCAATTTACATTCGACTTCTCCCCTTGGTCCGTGTAGAACAACAAATCTAAGTCCACTGTTTTTAAAATAACTGACAAATTCTTTTTTCAAATACTGCAAAAAAAGGATAAAAGATCTTACTTATTAAGAAGCCATGTAAATAAATAATAAAAAAAAATTAAAACTAACCAAATGGCTAGCTTGACAGTAGTAGGTGGATAGTTGAACTTCAAAATGCTTTAAGTTTGACATATGTAGAGGACGACAAATAGAAAGATGGTTGAAGAAGTTGGTTTTCAATGTTGAGTCGCAAGCACGTTTAGAGACGTGTAGTTGGAAAGAAGAATTTCCGAAATATTTGAAGACAACCAATTTGTCAGACTGATCTGCATAAAAAGATATTAAATCATTCCAGCCTTGGGTGATCATTGGAGTGTGAATATTCATGTTGTACGTAACATTATGAACATTCTTGTCGTAATCAACAATGGTCCACTATGAACCAAGGTCCTTCAAATTACGTATTATGAAAAGTCGGTCGACGTGTCCAAAATCCTTCAAAGATAAGGAAGTTTAGAATAAAGAAATACAAATAAAGAATACAAAGGAATGTGAAGGAATAAAAACAATACTTGGTCTTTCAAAAACATAGTCACGAATCCGCCAAGCATTTTTCC
The DNA here is from genome assembly GCF_037176805.1 of Vigna unguiculata. Classification (NCBI taxonomy): domain Eukaryota; kingdom Viridiplantae; phylum Streptophyta; class Magnoliopsida; order Fabales; family Fabaceae; genus Vigna; species Vigna unguiculata. Next base: position 26,655,461 of record NC_140802.1, read on the forward strand.
AGAAAGTATGGCTTGTGGTGTGCACACGGATTCCATTGTTTGAGAACAGAGTGGGGATGAAGAATAATTTTAAGAGAAGATAATGGGTCATAAAAGAGAAATAAGATTTGTCACTTTGTAGTCACCAATATATAGAAAGAGAAAACGAAAAGTCATTATTATTGTTGCCAATATATAGAAAGAGAAAAGGATAAGTCATTACTGTTGGTAGAGTTCATACTTACTAGACAACATGCATCATAATTAATGCAATTACTTGTGAATATAAAAGTGAATAAAAAGTACGAATTAAAATAATATGGTTGAAATAATAAAATAAATAAATAATTAAAATAAATAATTTCAGATTTGTGAACTGATTTTTTTACATAAAATCAAATATCTTAAAATATTTCAGATGTCGTAAAAAATGGAAAGTGGCCATGAGAAGAGAATACAAAGAGTTGTGAAAATGTTAAAGAAAGAATCGAAAAACATTAAAAATAAAAACAAATAACGACATGAACAAAGCTGAGATCTAGTCATAATGTTATTATATAGTTCATTTATGCAGCAACAAATAATGACTTCTTTATGGTAATTTCAAGCCTGTAAACAACAAAAACCAACAACGAACGGAAGAGTCACTTAGAGCAAACTAAATATAGAAACAAAATTTACCTGTTTCCTTCACAAACATGAAATGTATTCGTAAACTTTCAATAACACTTCATTTCTTAAATGATAAAGCCTGAGTTCTTTGTTCTTTAAAACACATGCATGGTTGTACTCTTTATTTCAAACATTTAAACACCTGAAACATAAGATGAACAGAAAATCTCAGATGCATGTGTTTCTACTCTTCAGTTCAAGCCTGTCAACAAAAGAAACATAAGATGAACGGAAGATCAAAGTAAATATAAAAAGAAAAATACCTGTTTGATTGAGAAAGCTAAAAAAAAAAATATAAAGCATCTCCATACTTGGTTTTTGGCGGTTTAAAACAGATGGATGTGGTTGTACTCTTCATTTCAAGCATTTAAACACCTGAAACATAAGATCAAGCCAAGAATCACTTAGATCTCAGGAAAAAACATAAAGAACCATACATGTTCGCTTGAGAAAGCAAAAAAAAAAAGATCTCCACAAAAGAAACATAAGATGAACGGAAAATCTCAGATGCATGTGTTTGTACTCTTCAGTTCAAGCCTGTAAACAAAAGAAACATGATGAACAGAAGAAAGCTCAGAAAAAAATATAAAGCATCTCCAGACTCGGTTTTTTGCGGTTTAAAACAAATGGATGTGGTTGTACTCTTCATTTCAAGCATTTAAACACCTGAAACATAAGATCAAGCCAAGAATCACTTAAATCTCAATAAAAACATAAAGAACCATACCTGTTCGCTTGAGAAAGCAAAAAAAAAAAAAGATCTCCACAAAATAAAAATAAGATGAACGGAAAATCTCATATGCATGTGTTTGTAATCTTCAGTTTAAGCCTGTAAACAAAAGAAACATGATGAACAGAAGAAGATGAACAGAAGAAAGCTCAGAAAAAAATATAAAGCATCTCCATACTCAGTTTTTTGCGGTTTAAAACAGATGGATGTGGTTGTACTCTTCATTTCAAGAATTTAAACACCTGAAACATAAGATCAAGCCAAGAATCACTTAGATCTCAGTAAAAAACATAAAGAACCATACATGTTCTCTTGAGAAACCAGAAAAAAAAAGATCTCCACAAAAGAAACATAAGATGAACGGAAAATCTCATATGCATGTGTTTGTAATCTTCAGTTCAAGCCTGTAAACAAAAGAAACATGATGAATAGAAGAAGATGAACAGAAGAAAGCTCAAAAAAAAATATAAAGCATCTCCATACTCGGTTTTTTGCGGTTTAAAAACAGCTCGATGAACAGAAGAAGATGTTAGAGAAGAAGCTAAGAAAGACAGAGAAACCATGATGAAGGCGGAGCAAGATAGACAGAGAAAGAGAGAGAAAGAAGTGTGATGGCGGAAGCAGAGAGACAGAGAAAGAGAGAGAAAGAATTGAGAAGGCGGAAGGTGAGAAGACTGAGAAAGAGAGAGAAAGAAGTTTCAATTAAAACTTTCGTGGTATCTACGAAAGAGGGAAATTTCGTTTTTCACTTTGTTTTGCAATTTTTTTTCTACCATCAAAATTCTGAGAGCTTGACACATCATCGTTTATTCCTTTTGTAGATAAAAATTTGAAATGAGAAGTAGATCAGATATATTATTTAATTGAAAAACTTACCTTTTGTTAGTTCACAATTGTATATATTATTTGATATATATATATATATATATATATATATATATATATATATATATATATATATATATATATATATATATATATATATATATATATATATATATAATAACTTTATAAATACAATTCGTAAATATAGAATCATATAAAATTAAAAGACTTGCCAACTATATTATTCCTCCTACACCAATGCAAATTTTTCAAAAGCTATCTTTTATTTCCCTGTCCTACATCATGTATCATGAAATAAAGACTGTTATCAGCATAAAATCAATGACTAGCAGAATGTATCAGAGTATCCTAATACATGGGAAATTTACAGTAGAATAATTTTTATATATATTTTTATAATATTTATTTTTTACATTCAATAGGTAATACTTCGTATAAAAAAAATTATATATTTTTTTATTATATTTATTGTTTACTCACGAAATTTTTGTGTAATTTATCTTTTTATACCCATAAACTTTAATGTTATTTATGAACTTTTTTTATAGATGAAACGAATTTCTACAATAAAAATTTTATAGATAATGTTTTGTTAGATAATAAGCAATTTTATTGTCGTGCTTTTACTCCCTTATTGCGTTGAGTTTTGTTTCTCTCTTCTCTCTCGTTTTTCTTCGTTTTCTCTTTCATTTTAGCCTCTAAGTAACCCAAAAAAAGTGATGTGTTTTGGTGTTGCCATTTCAGTCCAAGTACGTTGTAGTACCGTCATTGACACAATGATGTATTTTGGAAGTTTTGGGTTACCTATCATGGCTATTGGTTTTAAATTTTTTATATGATTGTTGATTTTATTATTTGAAATATATATATATATATATATATATATATATTTTGTAAGCTTAATACGTTGAATTATATATATTTTTTAAAATAGGTTAATTGTAAGTTTAAATTTACTTTAATTGAAATTGTTGTTGAATTGAGTGTACATAGTTTCTCGTTTGAGATGGAATACAAAAATTATGTACTTTATAACACCCAATTTTTCGTTTTTCTAAGATTTATAACTAACAAAATTTATATTTAAATAAAATATTTATTCCTTTTTTATTGAAATTCTTAATAAAAAAAAATCACAGTTTTACAATCATAAACCTTATTAAAAAGAAAAACATAAGACTAAAAGATTGTCCCAAACATATATCTTCCTTAACACTTATTCTGTAACATCCCAATTTTAGCAGCTTAAAACTAATAAAAGGGTGTTTCATCATAATTTCCAAACAGATAATCCAATGTACAAAATATATTAATACAATCTTACAAAAGATATGACTATAAAAATTGTATTACACCTAGGCGGCCTAACTTGACTACAACCATGAGATCCCCTTACACAGCCCCTTAAGGATGCGAACTATGATAATATATGTCGAACAATCAATAGTAAGCGGCCTAAGCCGCCTACTCGAGCAAATGGAACGAGAACTTGCTAACCTAAAACACTACCAACTAGGATCCTAGGCCATCAATAACCAAAACTATGGGACCTAGGCTTGGCCCAGGCCCAGCTACGGCTTAGTCAAAAGCCCAGCCCATGACGTGGCTAGAAATAATTAATAATCATTAAATATGCATGGACCCCACGAATTAAAGGTACACATTCATTAATTTCCTAATCACGAGATTTGACTTTCTAAGAATCCTTAGTTGACTTGAGCGTTGGAGTCTCTTCCGCAGGTAACCCCTCCCAGGTCCAAATCGATCCAAACCGATACACCAGCAGATAGCGCATACATACCAAAAGAAAGCTTGCTAGGGAGATTGCGGATTGAGGTAAGGTGATACTCGTGTCTGACATCTCTTATTTGTTCTCCGCGAGAACAATTGGCACCCACCATGGGGCACGAATTGATACTTTGTGGATCAACCCGCATTCTCTCGAAGATGGTCTCAACCTGCAGTAGAGTAGGAGTTAACAAACAAACTGAAGCAGGTCCCGTAGCACCTACTAATACCACCCCAGACTTGGCCGCTATCCTGGAAGGCCAAGCCAAAATGCAACAAGAGTTAACTGATTTGAAAAAGCACAGTACTGATGAAATGGAGGCACTCAGATAAGAAAACTCATGCCTAAGGAGAAAGATTGAGGATGATCCCACCCAAAAGGGAAAGGCCAAGGAAACATCTGACGCTGCAAAGTCCCCATCATACACACTTCCATCCCACCCTTCCCACCACCCATATCCCACCTCACAACTTCACATCAACCTTTCCTACCCTCATCCACCATCATATCCCCCCTCACCCGCTACCATCCTCACAACCCAGGCGCCGCCACCCTTTTACTGATTACATCGCAGACACCCCTCTCCCTGCATAGTGGGAACCTTTCACACTGGACCGTTATATAGGCGAGACCGATCCAAACGAGCACCTCAAAGTCTATATCACCCATGTCACCCTCTACACTTCTCACGATGCCATTTTCTGCAAGGCCTTTCCTACTAGCCTCAAAGGTCCTGCCCTCGAATGCTTTACCACCCTACCACCATACTACATCGATTGCTTTGACACCCCTCCCACATGTTCACTACTCACTTCGCCGGCAGCCGCCCACATCAAACGACAACCATCTCTTTTCTTGGCGTCAAACAAGAACAAGACGAGATGTTTCGGGCTTTCATTGACCACTTCAGTAAGGCTGCCCTCCGCACACTACACCTTAACCAGCAGATGATACTTTAGTGTATGGCACTCACTTTCAAAGTCGTCCCCTTCACCAACAACATCTACCTACACCCTTCAGTTCCATGCATGAACTGAAGCTCCGTGCTGTGAACTACATCTGCATGGAAGAGATGCAAACTCTCCACATAAAATTCTGCAACGAATACACACCCTCCGTGGCCACCCTCCCTAAACAACGTTCACGACCTGATCCTAGACCCAGGGGACCCCGACATCCTCGCTTCACCAGATACGCATCCCTGAATGTTCCTCGATCCCGTCTCCTTAATGAAGCTCTTCAGGTCGACCTCATCCCACCACCACGCAAGACGTCCACTCCCCCAACGCCGACATGACTAAATATTGTTGCTATCACCGTAACAATGGCCACACCACGGACGAATGCAAAGCACTCCAAGTCAAGATTGAAGAATTCGTTCGTGCTGGCCATTTCTGCCGCTTCACGATCCGACCATCGACGTCCTCCCCGCGATTCTCGCCACGACAAACCTCCTAACCAACCCACCAGCCATGTCCCCTAACCTGCCCGCACTAATATTGCCCCGACTGACCCCCCACTACGCGGCACCATTAACACCATCTTTGGTGGCTTCACTAGTGGAGGATCTACCTCATCAGCCAGAAAGAAACATCTCCGTCACCTTCAGTCCATCAACCACATAACCCATTCCCACCACAAACGCCGCATGCCTCTTATAACCTTCACAAACGATGACTTCCATGGCGTTGATCACCAGCAGGATGACCCCATGGTCATCACGGTTGAATTGGAAAACTATATCGTCAAGAAATTTCTTATCGATCAAGGCAGTTCAGTCGACATCCTCTATTGAGCGACATACCAGAAACTCCAGCTCCCCACCACCGCCATGGTTTCCTACGATGAACCCATATAAGGCTTCTCAAGGAGAAGCTTTCCACCCACGACTACATCGACCTCCATACCGTTTTCGCGATGGCGCTCAAACCAAGACAATCCCTATCCATTTCCTTATCGTAGACACTCCTACATAATACAATGTCCTTCTCTGCCGACCATCCCTCAACACTCTCGGCGTAGTCGTATCTACACCTCATCTGGCCATGAAATTTCCATCCTCCTCCGGAGACATCCTTACCATCCACGGCGACAAACAACTCGCACAAGAATGCTACATGGCCAGTCTAAGACCACAACTACCCATCCTTCAAACACACAACATTGAATGTCAACCTAGCTCTGACATCTCCTTATCTGGTGATGATTTGGACCCTAGAGTAGGCCGCGACGCACACCTCGAGCCTGTTGGTGAAACTCTACCCCTAGAACTCCCTAATGGACGTACCCTCAAAATGGGCACTGACCTTCAACACGAGCAATGTGAAATACTCACCCCTACCCTCATAAGCAACATCGATCTCTTTGCTTGGTCTGCTGCTGACTTACCCGCCGTTGACCCACAAGTCGCGGTCCACAAACTTTCCATATACAAAGACGCCAAATATGTTTCTTAGAAGGAACGAAAGCTTGGTGAAGAACGTCGACTTGCAGCTAGGATCGAGGCCGACAAATTACTCAACGCAGGTTTCATCGAAGAAGCCCACTACACTACCTGGCTCTCCAATGTGGTTCTAGTAAAAAAAGCTAACGGTAAATGTCGAATGTGTGTTGCTTACACAGATCTTAATAAGGCCTGCCCTAGGGATGCCTACCCCTTACCCAACATTGACCCTCGTTGACGGTGCTGCTGGCAACAAGGTCCTCAGTTTCCTAGATGCATACTCCGGATACAATCAAATACCAATGGCCACAACTGACAGGATGAAGACTACTTTCATCACAGACGATGCCAACTACTTTGACAAAGTTATGCTGTTTGGTCTCAAAAACGCAAGGGCAACCTGCCTACGGCTGATGGATAAAGTCTTCAACCATTTAATGGGCAAATGTGTCGAAGTATACGTCGACGACATGGTTGTCAAATCCCCGAGCCATCTCCAACACGCTCAGGACTTATTCGTAGTGTTTTCCACATTACAACAATACAACCTCCGCCTCAACCCCGACAAATGCATTTTCGACATTGATCGTGGTAAATTCCTTGACTTCATGCTAACATAACGCGACATAGAAGCTAACCCTAAAAAATGCAATGCCATCATTGAGATGCAAAGTCCCAACAATGTCAAATAAGTACAACGCCTCATCGGCCGTCTAACCACCATTTCCCGCTTCCTTCCCAAATTGGCCGAGCAAACCCAACCCATCATTTAACTACTCAAGAAATCTATCAGGTTTACATGGAACGACGAATGTGAACAAGTTTTTCAGAACCTTAAAAAACACTCTAACATCACTACCCATCCACAATAAGTCGGACACTCATCAACCCCTCCTTGTCTACATCACTGCCACGGATCACACCGTAAGCACTATGCTAGTTCAAGATGTCGATGACACTCAGCACCCTGTATACTTCCTCAGCCGAACCTTGTAGGATCCCAAAACCAGAATCCAAATGGTGGAGAAATTAGCCCTATCCCTAATACACGCAGCGCAAAGCCTACGCCCATATTTCCAAAACCACAACATCATCGTCAAAACCGATTACCCCATCCAGAAGATACTCCAAAAGCCAGACCTTGCCGGCTGCATGTCGCCCTGGGCCGTAGAATTATCCCAGTTCAACATCCGTTATGAACTCCACAGCCCTATCAAAGCTCAATGCCTCCTAGACTTTGTCAACGACCTACAACGAACCCCCGAAGAAGACCGATGGACACTTTACGTTGATGGTTCTTCAAACCCAAAGGGGGCAGGTGCCGCATTGTCTTGGAAGGCCCGAACGACATCCTCATCGAAAAATCCCTCCACTTCGTCTTCAAGACATCCAACAACCAAGTTGAATACGAAGCCATCCTCGTTGGCCTATCCCTCGCCCGCGAAGTCGGTGTCCAAACGTTTACATGGAAAACCGATTCTAAACTCACAGTGGGCCATCTAAATGACGAATTTCAGATCAAAGACCCTACCCTCCTACAATTCTATCACCTGGTCCGAAACGTTAGTCAATCTGCTTTTGAACGAGTATGCATCCAACACATCCCTAGATCTGAAAATATCAGAGCCGACATATTATCTTAACTGGTCAGCACTAAGCTAAAAAGCCGACACCGATCACTCTTACAACAAACACTTGCCTTAACCTAACCCAAAACCAAGCCGACAATTGGACAACTCCATACATCCATTACCTCCGAACCGGTAACCCCCACCTAGTGCCAACAATAGTTGGCTAGCTAAAGCCGCCAGGTATACTATGATAGGAGATGACTTATACAAGCGGGGATACGGCAAGCCGCTCCTCAAATGTGTCACAGCCGAACAAGCCCAGTACATCATAAAAGAATTACACGAAGGCATATGTGAATATCATTCCAGTGCACGCACCATGACCATCAGAATCCTTCGTGCCGGTTACTTTTGGCCAACCATGGAGGCACATTGCCACACTTTCGTCAAAAAATGCACACCTTGCCAAAAACACGACAACCTCATCCACTAAAAGCAAGAACAACTCCACTTCATACTCTCCCCATGGCCCTTTGCCAAATGGGGAATGGACATCCTCGTCCCTTTTTCCCCAAGCAAAGGCCAATTAAAATTCCTCATAGTAGCCATCGATTACTTCACCAAGTGGCTAGAAGCTAAACCATTTAGCCACCATTACGGCCCAACAAGTCCAACAGTTCATCTGGAAAGATATCATATGCCGATATGGCGTCCCACATACAATCATAACCGACAATGGCCGGTAATTCATAGATAAAGAGCTCGCTAAGTTCTACTCCGGCCTTGACATCAAATATGTAACCAGCTCTGTCGAGCATCCGTAGACCAATGGGCAGGCCAAGTAGCCAACAAAGTCATACTAGTAGAGTTGCGCAAACGATTAGATAGCGCCAAAGGACGATGGCTAGAGGAATTAGTGGAAGTACTGTGGGCCTACAGGTGTACCCCCCAATCATCAACAAATGAATCCCCTTTCAGTCTAGTATGCGGTGCGGAGTCCATGATACCAATAGAAATTGGCGAACCATCTCTGCGCCGAGAAGTATACAATCTAGAGCAAAACCACCAAAACATGTACAACCACCTCAACCTCCTATCTGAATTGAGAAAGAAAGCTCAAATATGCAACTTAGCAGCTAAACAGAGAGCGGTTAGAAAGTACAACGTAACTAGGTCGAACACCCTTAACTTAATTTCAATTCGCTTAAGTTCCACACCCTTACCACAAGTAAGCGGCATGGGTCGAACACCCTTTATTTAATTTCAATCCGCTTAAGTTCCCCACCCTTACTTCAAGTAAGCGTCTTGGATCGAACACCCTTAACTTTCAACTATTACAACAATCACACTCCAAAACATTTAACTACTTCCCAAATTAAAACAAACTATAACCAATTACAGCCTACGTCAAAACATATTTATGAAAACATCATTCCACACGTCCTTATAACATATCCTATCGGTATCACACAACAACAAACATACCAAGAATAACCATCACATTAACGTTAAAGAAGATAGTGTACGGATTAACGAAAATATAGAAAATGTACGGATTAATACAGACATAGAATCAAAATCAAATCGAAAATATTCAAACATCAATCTTAAGCCGCACCCTATTCAGCATCTTTCGCATCCCCAACATCATCAGGATTTGCATCTACTTTCTCCGCCCCCGCCATCTTCCCAACATCCTCCTTGGGGCTAGACTCCACCTCATCCACAAGCATACCATCAACCACATCCTTATTTACATCAAATTTAACATCATTAACATCAACATCCTTATAAAGAAGGCCGCTTGTCGCAACCCCTTCTAGAATCCGTTTATATGCTCCTAGATAACACAACTCTTCAAATCTTCTAGCTCCACCTCCAAGCCGTCATGTTTCTCCTTTAACTCATCATAATCAGCCTCCAGATTTGCAATTCAGCCCTTCAGCTTCTCTTCCGAGTCTAGGCAGCGCACCCACCAAGTTGTCAATCTCTTCCCTTCCTCTTGCCATTCCTCTTTTTCCTTTGCCCAAGCTTTTTTCTCCTCAGCGTGCTTATCCACCTGCCCTTGCAACTCCTCGAGCTTTTCCCGATTTCCTTCCTTTAACTCTCTTTGATACAAGGACTCAACCCGATGCCCCAATATTAGCGCCTTGCTACTAAATTCCACTATAGTCCTCACCAAATGGTTAGGATCCATGCTATCAGTTGAGTTGATCAGCGTCTTCGGAAAATTGATTTCGATATCTCGCCACACAATCGTCTCTGGCAGCTCAATCAGGCCAGCCTCCGATCCTTTTGCGCCACTAGACAACCCCAGCCCTAACAAAGCGGCCCACACTTTCTTCACGTCTTTGCCTTTGCCAGGCCTAACTGACAACTCGGCCTTTCTCTTCGTCCCACTATGCACATGTACATCCACCAACGACTCTTGCAAATTGGGAACCTTAGTGTTCCCAACGGCTTTGGCTCTGGCCACTTTCTCCTTTTGTAATGTCTGGAAAAGTGTTAGATTCTTTTTTCCCATCTGCTCCATATGGTCTGCAAACAACAACACACGCCCATTAGACAACTTAAACACTATACAATACTCAGCAATACAAAAAGATACCTTCAATATCAATAATCAAATGAACCGAATTATAAACCCTAACTAAGCCCTTAGTGAGCATTTTATCGCTAAAAAGCATCACCGCGCCAACCACCTCCTTGTCGACCACCGACAACTCTTCCCTCTCTATTCCCTTATACCTTCAAGGACTTCTGGTCCAAAAGAAAGGAAACTTAGTACATCATCGCTGGTGTAAAAATGTGAACGTCCAACTTGCTTCACCAACACTTTAAAGAACCCATCTTTAAAGTGTTTAAAGATTGGGTAAAAGCATCCAATCTATTTATTCCAGGCTGACTGACAACCGACAACCATGTAGTTAGACTTCTCAGCCTTGTATCAAAAAAGTAGAGAAACGCCCATGGAGAAGGTTGCAGATACAGCGTCATACATAACACCCAAAATGCCTGCAAATACGCCCAACTATTTGGATATAGTTGAGTAGGAGCGACGTTCAGGAACCGTAATTGATGTGATCCCAACAAGGCTTATAGCTTGGGCAACGCCTAGGCCCAAATCATACACAAGGCCCAATCCATGGTCCACATGCATCTCAAGCCCAAGCCCATCAAGAGGCCCAATAACAAGAGGCATGTTCAAAAAGATCCAATTGGGCTTCATTCAAGATGACCCAAACCCACATGGGCTTCTCACACTCTTCACATTGGCCAAAGAAGATATGAAGATTTGAAGAGGTGTATCAAAGAGCAATAGAATAACAATAAGATTGGCCCATTGTTTAGGCCTTGCTTTCTAGAATAATAAGTCAAACAATGAGTAGTTCAATTGATAAAATTGGGGTTGACTAAGCCCAATAGGAGATTTGGCCATGAGCTATCAAAAGAGCCAAGGTGGACTAAGTGGAAGTCAACACTTCTTCCTACACCTTATGGATCCAAAGCATCCAAGGGTTAGGAATGCTTCCTCCTTTTCCAAGGCATCATCCAATGGCCAAGATCAAGTCTCCTTCTCCAAGCTTGATCTAAGGGCCAAGATCAAGGCCCACTCCATCTAATGGCTCTCCTTTCTCATGTGTAAATGGCTTCATATAAAAGCCAAAATTTCACTCATTTGTAAACACTCTTGAAATTTTATGCAATAGATGCAACTTGAGTTGAGAGCACTCCTCCCTCTATTGCCTTTGAGAGTCACCACTTTCTAGAGATTTCCTCTCTCTACCTCTAGCCACCTTCCTTAGGCTAGCATAGATTAGGAAATCCTATCACCTCTTTCACCTTCCATTGCTTGCAAGTGCCTTCCAACTTGCTTCCATTCCTTCATCCATTTCCGCTGCACATGGAGCTCTTCATGCACCTTTGGAGCTCCACCATAATGGTATCAAGAGCCATCAAACCATGGTCTCTCAAGGTTTGGTAAGGTTCTTTCCTAGTCTTGTGTTTCTTGTCATTTTTATTCGGTGATTCTTTTCTCTTTTCAATTTCCACCGTTCAAGTTGTGTTCTATGTCTTGTTCATGCTTTCCTTTACATGTTTCTTCAATTTTCCACTGTTTACATTCATTTTCTGCACTTGTTGGAGTGAAACCGTGCCAAACGCCACTCCAAAACGCAATGAAGCTTCATGTTATGCGTGTGGTTGTTTGAGTCAGTTTTCCTCACTGTTTTAATGCCATTTCACCGATTGGTTTGTGCCTTAGAGTGTCCTAAGATGTTCATCTTCATCTATGCTTGATTCTAGATCATAATCAAGCTCCAAATTGAATTGATTTGTCTATTGAACATCTTCCCCTTTCACTCTGCTTTTGCTTCTGTTTTCAACTTTTTTCCACTGCACACCTTCTGTTTGAGAAGTGTCACGAGTGCCTCAGTGCACCAAATTTTAAGCCGATTGTTGCTTCGAAAAGCTAAATCATAGACGAAAATTCTCCAACAAGAATCATTCAATTATGTTGAGAATTGAATTCTATACAAATTTTTGAAGTAGAGGCAACTTTCTGCGTTTTTCAGTGCCAGTTTGCTGCTGTTTTCACTTGTGTCCTGACGCACACTTTTCTTGTGTTATTTAACTGTAACGATTCATAGAACCGAATCACCTTCTGATTTTTGCCTAATTTTCTTAACATCTGGACGAAAAAGTAGCAAAAAGAATAATTCAAATATGTCCAGTACAAAAAATATGAAAAATCTTCAAAGTTAAGGAATCTGTTAGCGTTTTCTGGTGCTGTGTTTTCGGGAAAATCACTGTTTAGTGTGTTTTGGTGTGTTTTGCTTCAGAATTTCAGTGCTCTTGGTCTATACATTTGCTTGTTTATGTGTGTATTCAATATTGCCATCAATTGCTTTCATTTGGAGTGGATTACTTCCCTCACATTGGCATACATGCAATGAATACCATAAGCATTTTATGAGCACTGCAGTTTCTGTTTTTGGTTTTTACCCTATTCTAGTTCCGTTCTAGGATTCCTTTTGTTGTGCTTTCCTTTCTTTCAAGCCTTAATTTCTTGCTTGTCCTTGTTTTTGGCTATTCAATTCAGTGTTGTCAAATCATATTCAATGTGGTTTAACTTTCTTAATTAGCTTTTCTTATGTTATACATTTCAATTGGCAAGTAATATTGGCTTCAATGCTCTTGATTGTGAATTAAGTGATTTTGTTTTCCAAATTGGTTGCTAGTCTAAGGTAACATTTTAGGTGGTGGTTGAGAAGTAAAACTCTAGAGAGTGTGCTTGAATTCTTCCTCTCACCTTCACCATATTTTGGAAAGTTTTGAGCCATCAATTTCTTGCTTGAGTGAGAGCTAACCAATGCCTTTGGCATAGTTTGTTTGCTATTTTTGTTCATTATTTTGGCCAGGTTTTGTTGCTGTTTGGTGTTGTATTTTGCATCCACAAGGGGTCCAAATATTCCTCCAATTGGTGTATACTTCAAAGCCATCAACTAAGGCTTCATTTGGCACCAAAGTGCTATTGGGAGTGCATCACTTTGATGTGCAAAATTGTGGTGTTCAAGTTGGCCTCGGGAGTAGCTTCCAACACCAATTTCAAGCATTTTTGTTGGCCATTGTGGCTTGTAATTGTTGCATCTTTTAGTTTACTAGTTTTTCTACAATTTGGTCACTTCTTTTGGTCAATTTGGAGCATCCTTTGTGCCTTATTTTCTACTCAAAGTTCTCTAAAATTTTGGTGCTCTTGGGTTGCTCCTCTTTGCCTAAATTCTGTGTACCAATTTTAACTCTTTGAACTTGTATTTTGGCCTACTTAGGTGTCTTGGGGAACCACAAGGTGTTTAATCCCATCTCCTAAGTAGATCATTTCCTATCCATTACTAATTCGCTTTTAGTTGTAAGTGTGTTGAAAGTTCTAAGTGCTTTCTCACTTTACATTAGGCCGCATAGTTTAGATTCATGTTTTCACGTTGCATAGTGGCTTGATTTTTGAGACCAAAGTCTCTAAAATTTTGCCAATTAGGGGTCCGTTTTTAGTGTTAAATTTATTTGAGTCTTGTTTGCTTGTTTTGTGGTTAGTGACTCAAGTGATTCTATTTACTTAACACTTAGACAATTGTGTGATCGTTGAAACCTCTTACAAGTGTATCTTGGCAAGGATTGGCCTTGGTATTTAAGAAGTCTTAAAGACTCATCTCGCCTAACCTGGAGGTCCACTTGTGATTGATTTCCTCTACCACACTTTGTTCAAGTTGCATAAGTTCATTCAATCACCATGAGTACATATTCTACATATAGTCCTAGGTTGCATAAGCATGGTAGTCATGAGTTGCATCATACATTTCATAGTGACATTCCATTCTTTGGGGAGGATATAGGACCAATATCATTTAGATATTGGATGTAGGATACAGAGAAATTGGTGCAACCATTTTTAAGTAAATATAGTCAATTTGACATTCTTAGGCATGTTACTTCTAGGTTTATAGGACGTGCATCCGAGTGGTGGCAAGAGAGGCAATATAGAGTGAAAAAGGGGAGAAAATCATGCATTAACACATTTTCTGAATTAAAAGCATGCATGTGGAAACATTTCATTCTCCCTTCATTTAGGATCACTAAAGAACAACAAGCTAGGATAGAGAACTTCATTGACATAGGGGATGCTTTCATCCAAAATCTTGCTAAGTTTTCTAGACTAGAAAAAGATTTTAAGCACAATTTGGACTTGCTCTTGAGTGAACAAAGAAAGAGAGCAAAACATAAGAAAGAGCAAGCAAAACATAAAAAGCTTTGAGAGTATGAAAAGAAGAGAGAAAAAGAAGAGCTTGAGAAGCTTTGTGCTAAAAGAGAACAAGAGGACAAAGAGATAAAATCGAAAAAGAAAAGAGATGAAGAAGAAAAGGTAAAAGAGGAGAATATTAGAAAAGCCAAAGAAAAGAATGAGAGAAAAGACTTTGAAGCAAGAGAGAAATTAAAAAAAGAGAGTGAGTTTGAAAGAAAATCAAAAGTGGTAGAGTCAAAGAGTAATTCAACTTCAAGGGAACTCATTGTTAGGGATTTGGTGTGTAATCCTTCACCAGTTCCTTTCATGAAGACCCAAGTTCCAAAGGGAGTTTTCCCATCTTTAAACTCTTCTCACTTTTTCATTAAATCTCTTGTTTTGTTTCCTTCTCAAACTTTTTGTTCTTTATCTCATTCCCTTATTTCATCCTCATCAAAATATAGTGCCAAAATACACTTTGACTTTAAAATTCTTTTAAAAAAATCATCCAAGTCAAAGTGAGAAACACTATTTTTGTGAAGTGGGCCTAATACCAACTTTTTCCAAATTTATAAGCCCACTTTCACACATTCCCCAATCAATTGTACTGCATGGTCTTCATGATTTTAATCCAATTCTGTTTGATGACTGTTGCAGATATGTTTTTGATCCTGGTGGAACCTAGCTTTAGTTGCTGTGAGCCTTAAATGACCCTCTTGATCTGAGGTCAGATCCTCTTCAAGTGGGAGGGGATGATGTGATCCCAACAAGGCTTATAGCTTGGGCAATGCCTAGGCCCAAATTATGCACAAGGCCCAATCCATGGCCCACATGCATCTCAAGCCCAAGCCCATCAAGAGGCCCAATAACAAGAGGCATGTTCAAAAAGATCCAATTGGGAATGCTTCCTCCTTTTCCAAGGCATCATCCAATGGCCAAGATCAAGTCTCCTTCTCCAAGCTTGATCTAAGGGCCAAGATCAAGGCCCACTCCATCTAATGGCTCTCCTTTCTCATGTGTAAATGGCTTCATATAAAAGCCAAAATTTCACTCATTTGTAGACACTCTTGAAATTTTATGCAATAGATACAACTTGAGTTGAGAGCACTCCTCCCTCTATTGCCTTTGAGAGTCACCACTTTCTAGAGATTTCCTCTCTCTACCTCTAGCCACCTTCCTTAGGCTAGCATAGATTAGGAAATCCTGTCACCTCTTTCACCTTCCATTGCTTGCAAGTGCCTTCCAACTTGCTTCCATTCCTTCATCCATTTCTGCTGCACATGGAGCTCTTCATGCACCTTTGGAGCTCCACTAGCAATACTCCCATAGTAAACTCATCAAAAGGCAAGCTAATATGCAGCTGTGAAAAATGATACATGTACATGTAAAATAACTCTTCTGAAGCCCCCTCTTCGGCACCACAATGTCCCTTCGAAAATAGGTGTACAATTCAGCCATGACTTTAACAACCACGACCACCGGAATATGGAGTATTGTGTTCGCACATCTGCTGCAACCCATTCGTATCCCGCCTTCGCCAGCCAGTTGCTCTCTGCCAACTCTTCTGGCGGATCTTCCCTAACTTCGACTGTTGTCTCCATCGGAATCCTCCCTAAACCTCCTGTTTGTTCCCTATCACTACTATTTGACTGAATACCACCACTCCCCCTGACCGCTCATTACTTAAACTCGACAAGAAAAAGCTATCACTACTGCTAGACATATCCACTCTTTTTTAGGAAGACGGTAGAAATAATGAAGATATTGGACACGATCTCACAACTCCCCCCAAAATTCTTGCAAATGAACCAAAGTGAAACTCTTCCTTTCTCATACACTTGTATTTATAATCATCATTTCAAACGTTTCAACCTTTTCCCGCCAGAAACAACGATTAAATGAAACGTCCTAATGCACACGAAAAGTCACAAACATCAAAATGACGACGCAAACCCTTCTGACAAGACCTCTAACGTTTTCCAGCTCTTCACCTCCCACGAACCTATTCAGATTCCAAGCCTTAACATTGTTCATCACACTTAAAGGCTGGGGGACTAGTGTACTACACCTAGTCGGCCCAACAAAACACACCAACACTTATCATCCTTTGCCGCTATAGATGCACCGGCACAGGCTTGGGGACTGATGTACTACACCTAGGCGGCCTAACTTGACTACAACCATGAGATCCGCTTACACAGCCCCTTAAGGACGCAAACTATGATAATATATATCGAACAATCAATAGTAAGCGGCCTAAGCCGCCTACTCGAGCAAATGTAATAAGAACTTTCTAAACCTAAATCATTACCAACCAGGATCCTCGGGCCTTCAATAACCACAACTGTGGGACCTGGGCTTGGCCTAGGCCCAGCGACGGCCCAGTCAAAAGCACAGCCCATGACGTGGCCAAACATAATTAATAATCTATAAATATGCATGGACCTCACGAATTAAAGGTACACATTCATTAATTCCCTAATCACGAGATTTGACTTTCTGAGAATCTTTAGCTGACTTGAGCATCGAAGTCTCTTCCGCAGGTAACCCCTCCCGGGTCCAAATCGGTCCAAATCGAGACACCAACAAATAGTGCATATATAACTGAAGAAAGCTTGCTAGGGAGATTGGGGATTGAGGTATGGTGATACTCGTGTCTGACATCTTTTATTTGTTCTCCGTAGGAACAAATATATATCACTTATACACTTAAACTAAACTAATAAGATCTATACTTGAAACTGACCATTACTAAAACTCCCACTGAAACCTCCTCCTCAACCTAAATGATGGTTCCTCATCCTCTAGAGGTGTCTCAGATACTGCAACCACATTTACAACTGCTCCTGTAACATCCCTAAGGAATATTACTAATATTTAATAAATAATTCTGAAATAAAATAAATACCACATTTATTATAAAACTATTTCCCAAAAACGCGGGAAATTCAAAACTTTTAATATAAGTGTCATAAACCAGGAGCCCATAATTATAATACTAAAATAAAATTCAATGGCTCCTCAAAGGATACATAATTATCTCAAAACAAAAATAATAAACATATATACAAAAATCCCATGCTATCCCTTGCTCCGAGTCTAAGCATCTCTTGGCCCACCTGTAAAATCATCTGCTCCCGGATAACAAGTTATCCGATCATCGCCACACACACACAGAAAGGGTGAGCTATGCACAATATATAAACCAATACATGAAATAAATATGCCACCCATCCCCAAAATAACATAAATAATAATATTTCATGCTTTTCAAATAACCCAACCATGACCTCATAGTTCTTCATGAGTCATATTCATGAACTAGGTCTTGGGACTTCATTGTGCTCCCACAAAACTAACTCATTCGTGGTCCAACCCTGTGAGCCTATCCTGCTCATAGTCCTGCCCTACAGACTCCTCATCTGTAGTAAACATCCAAGTCTCCTCAACTTGGACCCTAACACGCACACAATCACCATACTATGGACTCCTTGCCCAATAGTAGCCGACGGGAACATAACAGTTCCTTGCCCATCGTGTGCCCGCCACATGTAATCACCATACAAAGGACTCCTCGCCCATTAGTAGCGAATGGAAACTCAACCAGTTCCATGCCCATCATGTGTCCAACCACCAAACACATCCCAGACCCCTATTGAACTTAGTCCTTCAAG
Organism: Vigna unguiculata; assembly: GCF_037176805.1. Taxonomy (NCBI): domain Eukaryota; kingdom Viridiplantae; phylum Streptophyta; class Magnoliopsida; order Fabales; family Fabaceae; genus Vigna; species Vigna unguiculata. The sequence continues at coordinate 26,673,940 of NC_140802.1, forward strand.
CCCAAACACCACGCCACATGCATATACACAAGCACACACAAATATGGAATTTCGCATACACTCGCTTAAGCTAGGGACTCTCGCCCATAACAGTAGCATCAACACATCATCTCGCTTAGGCGAGATCCTCTCGCCTGGGCGAGTCACACCTTCGCCCAAAACAACACACAAACCTTGCCTAGACGAGTATTCGACAAAACAAACATGAATACACTTCGATAACTCGCTTAGGCGAGCCACTCTCGCCTATGCAAGAATGTCCATCACTTAGAACTCAAAACCTCTCGCCTAGGCGAGATATCGCGCTCACAACTCCCAAGTTTCCTTGCGACCTCGCTTGAGCGAGTGTCTCTCGCCTGAGTGAGAGACCAAGTCGCTCAACCCCGTCCGGAGTCGCCTAGGCGAGATACGCGTACCAGAACCCCAAATGAGACTCTACGACTCTCGCTTAGGCGAGATGGACTCGCTTGGGCGAGACTTGCAGGGTTTCAACTCTGATCATGCACTCAATTCACCCAACCTTGCACCTTTCGCACAACAAAACATACCATTCAGTAGATATACTATACACAATCATATAAACATAACTTGGCCACAATTTTGGTTCCCAAAAATCCAAGTTGAGACACAAACCATTTGTAAAGTGTAGAAATTACCTACATTCATACCTTTAATTGAAAAATCTGTAAAGCAATGGTCACAACACCCAAACCCTTAATTTCCATCATTCATACTTAATTTTCCATAGCATAAACTTATCAAAATTTTATGCATATCACAACAGTACAAAAACATACAATTAACAACAAAAGACCAATAAGAGCTCCCCTAACCTGGATTAGTGATCAAAATTGAGAAAGACAGGACCCTTGATTCACAATTTCCTTCTTGCTTCAACCTTTGCACGCCCAAAACCTTTACACTCTCACACTCTCAATCCCGTGCTCCTCTCTATACCAGTTCACCACATTGCCAAAACCCTTCCCTTTACCTAAATTTTGGCTTTTATAGGTGTCTTTAAGATGGGTTTTAAAAATAAAACGAAATTGGGCTTTTAGTGTGTTTAATTCTCATTTAGGATCATTATAGGATGTTTTCCATCCCCTCTTGGCTTCCCCTTCTAGATTTTCTGTTGTCCTCTCACATTCCCTCCAAAACTACACTATAAAAAATAAAGTTCCAAATTTCATTCCCAACCAAGTTTGAAACCATAACCACTTAGTCATCATTCCAGTGCATAACCAAATCAACCAAGTCATGTTAGTGATACATTCCAATCATGATAAGCTCACAATGCCAATTCCATACCCATACATATTATTAAAAATCAATAATAAAATAACAAACACAAGTTGATCTAGTAGTTTTAGGATTTTTGGAGTACGCCAATACTTGGTGGCATAAAGTTTGTAAGAATTATGACCAAGGGCCACCCGCGGCTTCTTGGATGGACATTAAAACTCTTATGCGCGCTAGATTTGTTCCTCCCTCCTATAGGAAGGAACTTATTTTGAAGCTCCAAAGGCTTCACCAAGGTCCTATGAGTGTGAGTGAATACTTTAAAGAATTAGAGTCTCAAATGCGTAGGGTTGAAATAAAAGAAACTAACAAAGAGAAAATAAAAAGATTTATGAGTGGTCTTAGGAGAGACATAAAAGACCAAGTAGAGTTGTATGAGTACTCCACTCTTGAAAATGTTTTCACACTTGCCCTTGGGATTGAAATTCAATTGAAAAGAAAAAGAAGGGCAAAGAAGAGTTACTCACCCAACCACTACTTTAGTCACTCATGGAAGGGAAAGGATAAAAAGAAACATGATAAGTTCCCTTCTAACTCTCATTAAGAACCACCAAGTAAAAGTAAGTCTCTAAGTGATCACATTCATCATTCCACTTCTTCAAGATCAAGTTCCATTAAATGTTTTAAATGTTTGGGTTATAATCATATTGCTTTAAATTGCCCAACCAAGAGGACCATGATCTTAAAGAAGAGTAATGATGTTGAAAGTGAACACTCATCTCCCCATTCTCTTTCAAAAGAATCTTCTTCCTCTAGTAAAACTAAATTTTTTGAGAAAGACCCTATGTTATTAAGGTGCATGATAGGTCAAGATCAAAGTGAGCTTGAGCCAACTCAAAGAGAAAACATTTTTCAATCTAGATGCAAAATTAACAAATGGGTTTGCTCTCTAATTATTGATGGAGGAAGTAGTACCAATGTAGCCAGCACAAGGTTGGTGGAAAAGCTTACTTAGAGACCATTCCTCATGCTAAGCCCTACAAGCTTGCTTGGATAAGTAAAGAGGGAGAAATAGATGTCAATAAACAAGTCCTAATTAACTTCTCTATAGGCAACTACAAAGATGAGGTGCTATGTGATGTTGTTCCCATGGAAGTCACACATATCTTACTAGGTAGGCCATGGCAATTTGATAAACAAACTTTACATGATGGCCATACCAACCAATACATTTTCTTCAAAAATGGGAAAAAGACAACTTTACTACCTCTATCACCTCAAGAAGTTAATAAGGATAGAAATATAATAAGAGAAGATAAAGAAGAAAAACAAAAGGGGCAAGCTTTCACTAAGGTGTTACTTGCCTACAAAAAAATTCTTCCAAAGCAAGATGTACATCACCCTTCCTTCTCTTCCCAAGCCAAAAAGGAAGGCCCAAAGCACAAGCAAGAGAGGAAGAATAGTCTAGAAAATAAAGATGGCCTAACCAAAGCTAGGGGTAATACCCTTAGAAATGATGTAACAAGAGCTCATAAAAGGGAGGCGCAAATCCTTCCCCAAATCAAGTCAAGCTCCATTTACAAAGGCTTAAAGAATTTGTGGTCAAATTCTCTCCAAGGAGGGGAGGATGATGAAGGATTGACCCCAACCAAGGATGGAGGCAAATGCTTAAGAAGACTAAGCATGTTTAGAAAGGAAGTTCACTAATCCTTCATCCCTTTCATTTGTGTTTGCTATTTTTGATTCCCTAAGTTGACTTAGTTGAATCAACTTTAGTTGACTTGTTGACCTTTGACTAGGTTTGACTTGTTGACTATAGTTGACTTGACTTAAGCCAACATGCTAATCTATGTTTATTTGCTTTGTAGGTTAATTAGGAGTAAGAAAGCAATACTAGGTGGTGCATGGTGATTGGGGAGCATAAATGATGTGGAAGAGAGAGTAAAGTAAAGGCATAAAGCATAAAATAAAAGGCATGAAGCAAGTGTACCTATGTACCTTTGGTCTCCTTTGTTTTTAGCACACTTTGGCCACTTTTTGGAGACATATGAGACACATTCTTTGTCTCCTTTTGTGCTAGAACGAAATTAGTCTTGCACACACCATAGTTAGCTCTTTTGTCTCTCATTTTTGTAACCTTATTTGACCTAGTTTCTAGAAGCTAGGGTTAGGTTTTTGTAGAGACATCCTTAGGTATCTTTTATTTGCTTAGAGGCCCCTAAACTCTTCTTTATAAGGGGTGCTCCTAGACATGTAAAAGGGTTGAAGATTTTGAAGTAAAAACACTCTTGTGTCTCAACCATTTGTGAGAGTTTCCTCCCTTGGGAGTGAAACTTTTAAGCCTTATCTTGCATAGCAAGTGGCGGCACACATCCACTCATCTTCAAGGTTGCCATGGCTTCTAGCCTAGCCTTGTAGTGGCGTGCTTCTCACATTTTTACCATTTCTTTCCTTTCCATTTTATGTTTTCTTCTTCCTTTAATTGTTCTTGGTTTTCTATGGTTTATGTGCTTTCCATTTCCTTTTTGTTTTGAATCAATTCATCATCTTATTCTCTTGAGCTTTGTGAAAGGAACCTTCACATCTAGATAGCTTGCTATCTTAATGTCCAGTGGGGATTTCGCTTAGCTTTCTTAATCAACTCACACCATATTCAATAATCTTAAAAAGGAACAAGATAATCCTTCATCATCACATTAACCAATAATTAATGCCATAAAGGCGCTTTCTACCCGCATTTATTAATTAATTAATTATTTAATTAATTAATTTTCACAGGTCTTACAGCTTCCACAGAATAAGTGATCATCGCAAAAGGAATACAAACAACACAAGATAGAAACACATAAGAAGGATAAGCTAATTTACAATAGAGATATTCATATATATATATATATATATATATTAATACTTAAATCATGCAAAATACTTACATACATGTTATAAAACATATTTTTGATCTAAAATCACTCAAGTAGTTAATACTAAACTCAATTATTCGGATACAAGCATTGATGTCGATTTCTGGTAAGTTAAGCACTTGTGGCGGCATCTAATGCTCTACAGAGCTGTAGACATTACAACCCACAAGGTAAGTTCGTTAACACCTTTGGTCAAGGTAAAACCCTTTGGCTGAGACCTCCTGTTTCTCTCACCACTTGCCTCATCTTTGCTACTTGAGAAATTGATGGTCATTAGAGCATCAAGATAACTTTCAACCTGAACTCCTACATCAATGCTTACACTATAATTACCACCATTTATTCCCATCGAATTAGTATGCTCATATACTCATTCCTTAATCAATAATTTAAATAACAACCACAACAATTCAAATCATACTCAATTGACCACATAATGAGTAATTCAAATTCTGACCTACTCGACCAGCGAGTAAAACTTGCCCAACCACTGGCCCATGCTCGCCCAACGAGTGGCCTTCGCCCGATGACTAGGCTAGCTTTGGAAGTTCCTGACTTGGAAACTCAGCCAACGAGTAAGGACTCGCCCAACGAATTTGCGAATCTACATAATTCTACAAATCAGCTCACTCGCCTAGTGAGTAATACTCACCCAACATGTAAGCAATGCTGCAAAATTATACAAAAACTTCTCTAACCCATTTTATACATCTTCAACCAATCCATACTACTAAAAAACTAGTGCATAGATAATTCAATTATCAAACATCAATCTATCAAATTATTCATACCAATTGAATGCAAAATACATATAAACCAACAATTATTCTCAAATAATAGGAAAAAACACACATCTTCATAGTTTTCAACATCACAAACAATCCTGCATATTAGATACATCAATCAATCCCAAATTAAACATATAATGTATATTTCTAACAGATCCGAGTACTATGAATAACAAATTAGCCTCCCTTTGTAAGACCCGGGAAAATTAATTAATTAAATAATTAATTAATTAATAAATGTGTGTGGAAGCTGCCTTTGTGGCATTAATTGTTGTTTAATGTGACGTGGTAAAGTGCTAGCTCATGTGGTTGAGAGTACTTTGATTGTGTGAAAGGACTTGGGTTCAAGTCCTATGTATGCTAATTTCGTGTTGTTGTTTTATGATTTATTTTAATAATATGTAAGAGTGTGGAATTTGAAATGTAAACATATGTTGATTGTGTATATCACTAAAATGTGAATTGGCATGGTGGTTGTGCTTTGGCATTGTGGGTGGAAGGTCACAGGTTCAAACCTTGATGAGAGCTAATTAATCTCTTTATTTTTGCTATAATGCTCATATAAAAAGGGAGAATTAGGCCATTAGAAGGGTTTTGGAAGTCTGAAAATTTGAGTGAGAAAGGATTACGAGTTTTGAGTGCGAAAGCTAAGCGGGATTGAGAGCAAAGCGGTGGTGGTTGAGAGAGAGCAAAAAGGGTTGAGAGAGAGCAAAAAGGGAGGGTTCTAGCAATCACAAAGTCAAGGATTAGGCGACCTTTGGAAGCAAAGATTCACAGGTTACAGGTTAGGGGTGCTGAAACTATGTGTATTCCACTATGGATTGTGTTTATGCGTTCTATTCTCAAATTTGAATCTATGTGGTTTGGTTTTGGTGTGGTATGCACTGTAATTTGAGAATTTATGAATGGAATGGGGTACAAAGCCTTTTTGGGTGTTTATAATAATTGGATGAGGGTTTGGGTACCATTCTTGTGATGTTTTGTCAAAGTGTGCGATTTGGGAAGTCCAATGATGTTTACACTGCGTTTTATGGTTTAATTGATGAAATGGACTGAATGAAATCGATTACATTGTAAATTGGTAAGATTTTGGTATTGGTTTGGTGCATTGTGTACGGGAACAGACTCGAAACTCTGCAAGTCTCGCCCAAGCGGGTCCATCTCGCCTAAGCAAGAATTGTAGAGTCTCACGTTGAGTTCTGATTCGTGAGTCTCGCCTAGGTGACCAGGGAGAGGTTTGAGGGACATGATCTCTCGCTCAGGCGAGAGGCACTCACCTAAGCGAGTTCGCGAGGAGAACTTGGAGGTTTGAGCGCGATTTCTTGCCCAGGCGAGAGGCTTTGGAGTTTTGAGCGACTGACACTCTCGCCTAGGCGAGAGTGGTTCGCCTAAGCGAGTTCTCGAAGTATGTTCATGTTGGTTTTGTCGATTGCTCGTCTAAGCGAGGTTTGTTTGTTGTTGGGCAAAAGTGTGACTCGCCTAGGCGAGGGGATCTCGCCTAAGCAAGATAACATGCTGTGGTCACTGTTTTAAGCTCGCTCAGGTGAGGTGAGCTAGCCTAAGCGAGGCTAGAGGCTTAGCTTGCGCGAGTGTCCCTGGCTTAAGTGAGTTGATGCGAGTTACTATGTTTTACATGTGCTTGTGAGTGCGTTTTGGTTGTTTATCATAAGGATAGATTGTATATGCATGTGATGTGGTGTGTGGGCTTGAAGGACTAAGTCCATTAGGGGTTTGGGATGTGCTCGGTGGTTGGACACATGATGGGCATGGAACTGGTTGAGTTCCCGTCGGCTACTAATGGGCGAAGAGTCCTTAGTATGGTGATTGCATGTGTCGGGCGCACAATGGGCAAGGAACTGTGAGGTTCCCGTCGGCTACTATTGGGCGAGCAGTCCATAGTATGGTGATTGCGTGCATGCCAAGGTCCAAGTATGAGACTTGGATGTTTTTACTATAGACGAGGAGTCTGTAGGGCAGGACTATGAGCGGGATAGGCTCATAGGGTTAGACCACGAATGAGTCAGTTTCGTGGGAGCACAGGGAAGTCCCAAGGCCTAGTTCATGCATATGACTCATGAAGGACTATGAGGTCATGGTTTGGGTGATTTGGAAATTATGAACTTAAATATGTTATTTTGGGTTGGAAAGCATGTTTATTTCACATACATCTGTTTATATTTTATTGTGCATAGCTCACCCTTTCTGTGTGTGTGTGGCGATGATCGGATAACTTGTTATCCAGGAGCAGATGATGTGACAGGTGGGCCAGGAGATGCTTAGACTCAGATCGAGGGCTAGCATGGGATGTTTTATAGATACATATGTATACATTTACTATTTAGTTTTTGAGAATATTATGTAAACCTGGCAGGAGCCGTTGACTTTTATTCTAGTTTTTATAAATCATGGATTCCTGGATTTATGGATTTTAATTGTTAAAGTATTAAAATTTCCCGTGTTTTTGGGAATATACTTCATATTCAATGTGGAATTTAATGAAAGTTCGAATTTTATTTATTTTATATCAGTAATATTCTTTAGGGATGTTACACCTTTACCTGATATCCTACTTAAACAGTTCCATGAATGTCAAACACCTCTAACTTGACAAGATGATGTATCTACATATAGAAACATCATAAGGACGATCAAGATATACTATTATGATCACTGATCAGCGGAGACTCATATTGATGAATAAAATGACGCATGCAAGCGGAAGAGAACTCACATGCAACAAAAAACAAAAATATACCAAAAGAGAGCGAAAACTCAACTCACATTAATGAAAAAACTAATCGATCCAATTTGAAGAGCTCACCGAGATTTTCCCACATAAATGCCTTGGCTTGTAGATCTACCTTCCCAAATGAATGTAGTCGTCTAGTGAACCAACCACTCTAGAGCCCAAACCTCCACAAATCAACACAAGCTCAAAGAGTTACATGTATAGAGGAATTCAACGTCCTTCAAACTAACGACTGTATAAGAACCTAACATTCACATTCAAACCTAAACACTATTCAAAGAGTTCTTACACAGAGGGATTTAGTCATCCTCTAACTTCGACACTCTAAGAAACCTCCACTCAATCGAGCTACCTACAACGAGGGATTCACTTAGAGATTTGTTATGAAGAAAGCCTAAACAACGCCAATAAAAAGCCAAAGAGTATCATACTCATGTATCTTTACCAAATTCCACACATATACAACACATTATTCATACACTACAAGAAAAATGCTTATTACCAACGATCAGAATCCGTCGGTAATAGCCCGAATTCGTCGATACTTATGTTTTACCGATGGACTTTCAACGACAAAAAATCCATCAGTAAACGTATGATTTGTAATACTTTACCGACGAATTTTAAAAGTCCGTACATAATTACCGACGGACACATCCGTCGGTTATTATCGAAGGATTTGTTTGTCGGTAATTACCGAAGGATCTGTTTGTCGGTAATAGCAGTGGCTGCTCAAATGTATTATCTGTCGGAAACTTTTGAAATTTGGTTTGGGTTTATTTGTTTGTTTAATAATCCACAATACCTGCATATAGAAAATTCCAACACAAACAAATCCAGCATTCCATTACATCAAATATTGTATCATTATCAAACTCTATCACAATATATATCACATGACACACTGATTTGTTTATAAAACATAAACTAATAGGTAGCATAAGAATGTTTGTCAAATATTACATAAGCATGATCAAGACCAAGTAACAATAATAGTACACAAGTTTATTAAGTACATGGTGAAGAAAGTTTTTCTTAAGGACATGAATAACTAATAATCTTCATAATCAGGTGAAGATTCTTCATTTAGATTATCATCCTCTTCACTATTTTGTTACTCAAATCTCAATTGCTCATTTTCCTCTAGGCTGCGTGAAAGTTGCTGCCTAATATTAGTGAGGTCCTTAGTATTAGTAGAGGAGGAAAATGTTAGTTTGTTCTGGCTTTCATTTGAACCCATATATTTTGAAACAAGTTGGCCAACCCCACAAAGTCTTCCTTTCTTCTTTCCTCCAATAGTCTCAACCCAACACCTAGTCCTTATATTCTCGTCCTATGTAGGATCAATAGAGGATTACTCTGGTATTCCATCAGTAGTACATGATGATACCTCAAATCTGACTTGGGAAAGCTTAATTTGGAATTCTTCCTATAAGTAAAAAATGAACAATTATTATTATGTGGTTGTATTATATATTAAGTTTAAGAGTAAATAATATTAAACACTAAAAGATGCTTACATTTGTCTTCCTAGACCTCTCATCCACATACTCACCAGTACCCTTCCGGATATGTGTCTACTGAAAGACTTCATCAAGAAACACATGTCGTCCCAACTCACGTACCTGCAATGAAATATTTTATAAATTAAATTTGATATTGTGTCAAACTTTAAAAATGTAGTTCAAAATTGAAGATATTAGAAACAGTTAATGTGTATACCATACGAAGTGCATGCTCATGGTTGGTAATGGATCCACCTGTGTGTAGGGCCCCACCCGTTTTAGAAGCCCTATTCTTTTTTGCTGCAAGACATTTGCTACGATAGCTTGGAGAATTCCAATGTTATAACAGTCTGGTCCACACATCATTAGGGATCCATTTTGGCCTTTCTCTACCCATTATGGCGGCTCGAAACAGTTCAGATAGACGATGATAAGCTTTGGTCTTGAAATTTATCTTAATTTCATTTTCATGCTTTGGTGCCCATTGAACTCTCCTTTATAACAACACAAATAAAACATTTAAAAAATTATAAGTATACTAAGAAGTGAATAGTAGTTAACAACTTAATTTACATGTACAATAAGTAACAACACGTTACCTTAAAACGTTGCTAGAAAAGGTCCTTGTCTTTCTTAGGTATTGCTCCCCATGATGGCTAAGGATTAAGAAATTGTTGCTTGATTATCTTTGTGATAGCCTGTGATGCAACTCTAGATGGAACAAACCTAAAAGACATGGAAAATTGTCACAAGATGAAAGAAGTTATATAATACAAACAATTAGCATAACTGAATCAAAATATTACCCTTGACCGACAGGTTCAATCATCGGGCGCTCATATAGAGGAGGGTTCTGATATGCATCATTAGGATCACTTGTAGATGTTGGTGCAATTATATCACCTAACACTGGGGATGGTGTACCGTGCTCACCAACAGCAAGAGATGGGCCACCAATCGAGGCTAGGGATGGTATAGGATGAGGTGAAGGGGATGTTGTAATGTTTATAGAAGGGGTATGTATCCTTGTATGTGGAGTTGAGGAAGATGAGGAAGGTATATGTGAGGGTGGTACAAAAGGGGGTTTGGGAGCAACAGTAGGGGTATGTAACCTTGTGGGTGGAGATTGAGAAGATGAAGACGGTATATGAATTACTGGGATGTAAGTAGGGTTATGTAACTCTGTGGATAAAGTTGGGAAAGATAAGGATGACATATGTAAGCCCGGCATGGGTGTGGTGGGTTTGAGTGGAATCCGAAGGACATAATTATGACATCTCTTTCTTAGTTTTACTATACCTTTCCCCTTGTCAACTAGGGGGTCGAGGTGGATCTCCCGATGACATCACGTATGGAGTTTAAGATCTAAGTGACAAATATTTAAGATGGTATATGATAACAAATAAATATAACAACAACTTAATAAACTATTCATTAGATATAGCATGTGAAAATATACCAATACAAATTACAGTTATCAAGTTCTAATGAAATGAAACCAAAAAAATGGACATTATCAATAAGTTCAATCATTGTCATTCCTCCACTTTTTCTTCACTTTCATCTTCATCTTCATCTTCATCTAGCTCTTATTCTTCCTCTTCCTCCTCCTCCTCTTCTTCTTCGTCGTCGTCCTCCTCCTCCTTTTCTTCTTCCAACTCTTCATCATGACCTTATATGTGATGAAATCTAGATACACGTTCTACTTCAATCACTTCATTGGCATGTGACATTTCATCAACTTGGTAAGGGAAATCGGCTTCCACCTCATTTGATTCGATGCGACCTCTCGGCTTGATTTTAATTGCAACACACCAACCATAGTTGTCTTTTCGAGATGGTGGATATTGTATATAATATACTTGTCTAACATTATATGCCAAAATAAATGGATCAAATGGTTGGTAACTTGAAGTCATATGAATGTCCACAATGTTATATTTAGGATCTAGTCTTGTACTTTTTCTTGAGGGATCAAACCATTCACAATAAAAAAGTAAAACTTTCTTCGGTTTATTAGAAATATTGTACTCTAGTTCATATATTCTATGAATGATCCCATAAAAATCATCTTCACCTCCTTCGGTAAGGCCCTTAACATGAACACCACTATTTATAGTCTTTTTCCCTTTGCTCCATGCGTTAGTATGGAACTTGTACCCATTCAAGAAGTACGTGTGTCATTCTTTGACACATTTCATGGGCCAATTTGACAAATCCCTTAGGTCTTGGTTCCTAACACTTAATGGCTCGTTATAAACTTATGAATATAGAAAGATAGATGTAAAATTAAGATACATTAAAATCCATTTGTTGTATAATTAATGGTATAATACATACTTGATATTGGAACCATTCAGGAAACTCTGAATGAATACAAGCATAAGCACTGCTTTCAGGTATTTGACAGCACATAAGGAATGAAACGAAAAAAATAACTTCCAATGGTAAATTTTTAGAGTCTTATATATCATTGACCACAAAGTTGTTCACACAGGAGGTAGTTACATACTCAAGATATTGTTTTACTTCAATGCAATTGATCAACACATGAACATGAGCAGATTTGAACTCTGCATAAGTTAATCAATGAATCGATTCTTTCCATGCATGACGACCTTGTTGTTGAAAAACAGACAACATTGACACATCTTTTTGACATTCAACTTCATTTCTCCAATTGTGTGGTGACAACATGAAGTTGTTGAAGTAATGGGAACAAAAGTATGTTGTCTCACGGTGTAAATAAGATGCACAAATAGAACCTTCAACTCTGGCTTTATTATTTATTGATCGTTTGGAATCACTCATGAATCTATACAAATAAAATAATACATCTTGATAAAAAAAATGGTGACAAAATTAATTATAAATATGAATAGGGAAGTCATTTACAGAGAATAATTGGAATATTTTCCTCCATTATTCTTAGAGATTCCTCTTTTAATGTTGTAGAGCACAAATCTTTGAAAAAATGGCTAATTTCAGTAAGAGGATTTAAAACATGAATGGCCAAAGCATTAAACGCAATAAGAAGTAATGTCTCCATGAATACATGGCAATCATGACTTTCCATCCCATGAATTCTTCCCTTTTCAACATCAGCACATCTAGCCAAGTTGGAACTATAACCATCTAGCATCTTAAGTTCTTTTATCCACCGACAAACTGATTTAGCTTCATATATGGTTAAAGTATAATTTGCTTTAGGCTTTAATATTTTGCCATTATCCTGAACCTTCAACTCCAAGTCTTTTCGATTGCAATACAATCCTAAATCCGTTCTTGGCTTCTCATTGTCCTTTGTCTTTCCCGTCACATTCATAACAGTATTGAATATGTTCTCAAAGAAATTTTTTTCTATGTGCATTACATCAAGATTATGCCTTAACAAATTATCTTCCAATATGGAAGATCCCAAAAAATGCTTCTTTTTGTCCAATTATGCCACTTTCCATATCCATCTATCCTTATTACACCACTTTTAGTGACTTTTGGAAAATGTTTCACTTTTCTCTAAATTTGTAATGGTGTCAACCTAGGAGGTTGCCCATCTGCTTCAACTTGTCCTTTTCGAAAGGCTTTAATATTTCTCCTAAAGTGATGGTCACTAGGTACGAACTTACGATGTGAGTCAAACCAATAACTTTTGCAACCATAATTTAACGTGAATGACTTATTGTGCTCCATGCAATGTGAACAAGCTAATCTACCATGTGTGCCCCAACCAGATGACATCCCAAAAGCAAGGAAGTCATTAATAGTCCACATCAAACATGCCCTCATCATAAATTTTTGTTTCATTGAAACATCATAGGTCAAGATACTAACCCATAACTTCTTCAAATCACCAATTAAGGCTCCAAGTAAACATCAATAGAGGCCTTTTGATTGGATAACCCTGGTATAAGACAACTCAAAACCATATAAGGTTTTGAAATGCACATTTCAGAAGGAAGATTATATGGAGTAACAATCACGAGCCAACAAGAATATGGTGAAGATGAAGCCTTAATGTAAGGGTTAAATCCATTTGAACATAGACCAAGTCACACATTGCTTGGATGAGATGCAAAGGTAGGATGTTTACGATCAAAGTGCTTCCAAGCTTCACCATCATATAGGTGGCATAACTTTCCTTGGCTTTGGTTTTCATGATGCCAAGTCATATGTGGCACTGATGTGATCCCAACAAGGCTTATAGCTTGGGTCAACACCTAGGCACAAATCATGCTCAAGGCCCAATACATGGCCCACATGCACCTTCAAGCCCAAGCCCATCAAGAGGCCCAATAACAAGGAGCAAGCTCAAAAAGATCCAATTGGGCTTCATTCAAGATGACCCAAACCCACATGGGCTTCTCAACTCTTCATATGGGCCAAAGAAGATGTGAAGATTTGAAGAGGTGTCTCAAAGAGCAATAGAATAGCAATAATATTAGTCCATTGTTTAGGCTTTTCTTTCTAGAATAATAAGTCAAACAATGAGTAGTTCAATTGATAAAATTGGGCTTGACTAAGCCCAATAGGAGATTTGGCTATGAGCTATTAAAAGAGCCAATGTGGACTAAGTGGAAGTCAACACTTCTTCCTACACCTCATGGATCCAAAGCATCCAAGGGTTAGGAATGCTTCCTCCTTTTCCAAGGCATCATCCAATGGCCAAGATCAAGCCTCCTTCTCCAAGCTTGATCTAAGGGCCAAGATCAAGGCCCACTATATCCAATGGCTCTCCTTTCTCATGTGTAAATGGCTTCATATAAAAGCCAAAATTTCACTCATTTGTAGACATTCTTGAATTTTGCAATAGAAGCATAGTGTTGAGAGTACTCCACCCTATTGCATTTGAGAGTCTCCTTTGCTAGAGGATTGAATCATCTCCTCTAGCCACCTTCCCTTAACTTTCTTGTAAGCTAAACCTTCAAACACCTTAGTCCAAACCAATGCTTAGCAAGAGCCTTAAACACTTGCTTCCACTCCCTTCCATGGATCACGTCTATTTCATGGAGCTTTCATCCATTCCGCATCAAGAGCTCCACCAGGCACGGTTTGCATAAAAGCAAACATTCTTTGTAATCTTGGGATTATAGGCAAATAAAACATTGACTTAACTGCAATTGGTTTTTTTCGCCTTGATCCCTGATGAATTGGGTGATATCTTGGTTTGTGACAAAATTTACATTCAAGCAATGTTGCATCTTTTTTTCCACTATCATTGTCATAAAAGAGCATACAACCACTCACACAACAATCAATCTTCTTAGCCTCGAACCCCAACTTTGATACTAACATCTAAGCGTCATAATAACTTTTTGGCAAGCTCATATTTGGTGGTGTGAGACCTAACAAAAGTTTGGTGAAAGCCTTTAAGCCTTGGTTGGGAATATTCCGATTAGACTTATAAGATAGAAGTGTAACACATACTGACAATTTAGAGTCTCTTGCCCCTTCAAATAAAGGTTGATTTGCCTCCGCCAACAAATTATAAAACCTTTGTGTTGATTCATTAGGACACTGTTCTAAGTTAGTTTTGTTGGGTTATTGGTTTGATTGAAATTGATACAAAGCGTTATTGACCATCTCTTCCATGTTACACAATTGCTCCATTTTAGTAGTATGTACACCATCTCTAGGGACAAAATTATTACCTTCATTTAAATCAACAATTGGCATATCTTTGTTGTTTTGAGTAATTGAATTTAGTTTAAGCTTCATTTTACTATTTAAAACTTTGTTAGACACTTACTTTACATTTTCATTGACTACATTAATCCAGTTCTTAGTTTTTGGCATGGTTTAGTTTTTAATTGTTCTAATTCTTAACATCTAGCTTAGTTGATAATTAGAGTCAGTTTTTTATATTGTAAGATGTCTTTATAGTTTTAAATTTGCATAATTTTAGATAGATAACTTAAAGATACAGTGCAGAATGCAATAAAATGAAAGTGCAATTGAAAGTACAAAATTCAATTTGGTATGTTTTTCACGCAGGTTTATTGGTGCAACCATGTTTTTCTTCCTTCTCTTCTTTCACTTTATGGTTAATAGCTAACTTCTCTTTCTTTTAGGTGTAGATGTACACGGTTGACACCCACTTCTCTCTTTCTTTCCCCATTAGACTTATCAACGAATATATTTCATAGGTGGAAAAATCCTTGAGTTGGAGAAGTTTTTATTTAAGCTTCTTGTTCACGTTGACGGTTGGTCTAGCAAGGCATAACCAATTTATATTCTTTTCCTAACGGTGTTAAAACCTAGTAGCTTTTCCTAATGAATGTTGGAAGAACAATTGAATGTTAAATTTTGACATCATGGTTGACTTTTACATTTAAGGTCCTATTTGGTGATTTAAGAGTTTTAGATCTTCAAGTACATTAGAATGGATTTGTATGAAGTTGATTCAATGTAGAGGATTAATCAATTCTACCAAATTCAACATCTGAACTAGTGGAGCCAAGTGGAAAGGTTGAAAGTTCACCAAAGTTTGACTTTTTGTTTTGAAGTTCAAATACAAATGCAAGTGGATGGAGAATATTTAAGGCACTTCATCACACGTGTGAAAGGCAAAATTGACCATTGGAATCGTTCTAACAAGTTTCATAGTGTTCTAGGTGGAGAAATTCTTGAGTTGGAGAAGTTTTTATTTAAGCTTTTTGTTCACGTTGGGGGTTGGTCCAGCAAGGCATAACCAATTTATATTCTTTTCCTAATGGTGTTAAAACCTAGTAGATTTAGATGGGATAGGCAATAATGTCATGGCTTGACAATTGAAAGTGCAAAGTGCAAAATGCTTTGCTAAAAATCATAATGCAAATAGGAATACACTAAGATAACAACCTCATTTCATAATCAGCAGCACCTTTTATACCATGACAACAGTAAAACAACACTTAAATAAGAAACATGATAATACTTAGCCATAATCACATCAGGTGGAAAGAAATTATACCTCACAAAAGGTACTAGGCAACCTTTTAGGGAAATCCTTCCTTGCTACTATGATTTACCTCCAGATCCACCCTCACCCTTTCCTCCCCTATCATAGTGCACAAATAAATATTTGATGAAGGATTATTTTGTTCCTCTTTAAGATGATTGAATATGGTGTGAGTTGATTAAGAAAGGTAAGTGAAATCCACACTGGACATTAAGATAGCAAGCTATCTAGATGTGAAGGTTCCTTTCACAAAGCTCATGAGAAGAAGATGATGGATTGATTCAAAACAAAAAGGAAATGGAAAGCACATAAACCATAGAAAACCAAGAAGAATTAAAGGAAGAAGAAAACATAAAATGGAAAGGAAAGAAATGGTAATAAATGTGAGAAGCACGCCACTACAAGGCTAGACTAGAAGCCATGGCAACCTTGAAGATGAGTGGATGTGTGCCGCCACTTGCTATGCAAGATAAGGCTTAAAAGTATTCACTCCTTAGGGAGGAAACTCTCACAAATGATTTAGACACAAGAGTGTTTTTACTTCAAAATGTTCAACCCTTTTACATGTCTAGGAGCACCCCTTATATAGAAGAGTTTAGAGGCCTCTAAGCAAATAAAAGATACCTAAGAATGTCTCTACAAAAACCTAACCCTAGCTTCTAGAAACTAGGTCAAATAAGGTTACACAAATGAGAGACAAAAGAGCTAATAACTATGGTGTGTGCAAGGCTAATTTCGTTCTAGCACAAAAGGAGACAAAGAATGTGTCTCACATGTCTCCAAAAAGTGGCTAAAGTGTGAGGAGACCAAAGGCACATAGATACACTTGTTTTATGCCTTTTTCTTTATGCTTTATGCCTTTGCTTTACTCTTTCCTCCACATCATTTATGTTCCCCAATCACCATGCGCCACCTAGCATTGCTTTCTTACTCCTAATTAACCTACAAAGCAACTAAACATAGATCAGCATTCATGAGATGCTCCGAACCAAGGGACCTATAACAAGAGCCATGGCTAGGAGAATACAAGAGGAATGGGCCTTAAATGCGCATGCAAGGCCCAAGATGAACTTCACATGGGCCAAGGAAGATGTGAAGACCTAGCCTAGGACATTTTACTTGTAAATACTAGATTAGGATTTTATTTTGGGCTTTGTATTTTGGGCCCAGTAGAATAGGGTTTTCTTTGGGCCATGTATTGGGCCTTAGAAGAAATTGGGCTTTAGAAGTAATTTTGGACCAAAAAGGGGAATTGGGCCAAATGGGCCAAGAGTAGTGTGTCTACTCTAGAAAAGCCTAGAAGCTTCTCAAACTTGCTCTCCAAGGATGAGAGTTAGCTTCCCATGGCAAGACAAGTGTGACTTGCTTAGGTGGCAAGTCACACCTCCCACATGCTCCTTTTTGGCTCCAAAATTCAACTTTCTAGACTCCTTTTTCCCTCCACTTTTTGGAGACCCCTTGGTCTCATTTTAGCCTATAAATAGAAGGCTTAGGACATGTATTTTTGGAGCTTGAAATTGAGTAATGAATTGCTGCCCAAATTTGTGCACAAATCTCTTTTGAGCTCACCTTAGAGTAAACTCTTCTCTAGTTTACTGTAGTCTTCTTCCTTAGGAGTTGGCCTCACCTCTCTTAAGAATCTTTTCACCTACACCAAACCAAACACCTTAAGCTTCTTTCCTCCATGCTTCCGCATCCAACACCATCCATGGAGCCTCCATTCTTCATGCAAGCTTCAATGGAGACAAGAAGAAGCCATCAAGCATGTTGGTTTAAGTCAAGTCAACTATAATCAACAAGTCAAACCTAGTCAAAGGTCAACAAGTCAACTAAAGTTGATTCAACTAAGTCAACTTTGGGAATCAAAAATAATAAACACAAATGAAAGGGATGAAGGATTAATGAACTTCCTTTCTAAACATGCTTAGTCTTCTTAAGCATGTGCCTCCATCCTTGGTTGGGGTCAATCCTTCATCAATATTAGACTTCATGCAAATGAATATATCAAAACATGCATAACATCTACTCAAATTTTACAACTTTAGAAATGCAAATAAACAAGCATAAGCAATAACATGAGTGTGTGTGTGTGTGTGTGTGTGTGTTGAACAACATAGAAGTAATTTAGAAGGTGTTTGTAAGACCCGGGAAAAATTAGTCTAAAGGAGGACACATGAGAAAAAATTAATGGCTTGATTAATATTATTGATTTATTTAATTTAATTAGGTCATTAAATTATGAAATAATAATTATTTTAAGTCATGTAAGTTATTATTTTATTTATTTTAAATTTTAATATTATATGTAATGATGAGAATATATGTATATAATTATGTTTGCGCATTATAACATAGAGAAGTAATTAGCTTCTTGGTTGGAGAATGAATAGGTGCGTGCAGGTACTTAGGTTTGATCATGGACGTCGTCATATAGTGTTTTCAAATATTTTATTATTCAATTAAAGCATGTGTCCGTTATGCGTTCATAATTTATTGGTGCTTTTTATGTCGTGAGAAAGCTTGTGGTTTTGGTGGTTGTTGTGTTTACCTGTGGTGCAAAAGTGCGCGTCTTCGAACCTCTACAGCCTATATTAAATGGAGTGATTATCTTTTTTTCTATTTTTCTCTCTCTTCTTTCTGGTGGGGCCCACGAGCATTTTAAAATTAAGTTCTCTCTCCTCAAATTGGTTCCACACGCGGATGCAAGCTGCAGTGGTTTATTTTCATGTGTTTTTCTCTCCTTTGCTGCCATGCATAAAAATCGGCAATTATTTGGTTTCCGGTAAGCCATCACTGTATCTTTCTGTTTCCTTTCTCCTTCTTTCACGTACAGGCACACTAATAAAATAAATTGTTGGTGCCACTGCATTATAGTTTCGTAGACTATAAAAACGACCCATTAGAAATCAAAACGGAAGGAATAAATAAAGTTGAATGCTAAGGTTCTTAGGAAAAAAAATAGAGAAGGAGAAAAGAATAGGGAAGAACCACCGGGTAGAGGGCGACGAGAGAGAGCTTGAAGGACTGAGATTGGAAAGCAAGAGGGAGGGACTATGTTCTAGGAGACTGCCAAATCAGGTAGGGGAAGCTTTACCTTATTTCTTCTTTTTGCTTGGTATTGGTTGGTGCATGGTTTTGAACCTATATTGAGTGTATTGAGTCATTCTCGTATGGTGGCGCTGTGTTTTATTTTCTGATGCATAAACCTATACTATTGTGGTTTTTTTTGTGCTTGGCCTGGTTTGAGGTGTGCTATATGCGTGTTGCCGTGGGTTCTGGGTGCAGTTTTCCATAGTTCACGCTGCAACAGTTTGTTTCATGGAGTTGTGGACATCACGGTGGTAGAGTGGTTTGTGGGGTACATTCTTTTCTTGTGGTTTGGGGGCTAGAACCTTTCTGGTTTCAAATTCTATTAGTTTTATCTTGTTGCAGGGTTTTTTTTCACGTCAAGATGGGTGTATGCTTTTACTTTGATTCCCTCTTTATAGTTGGATGCAATTTCTTTTTTTTTTCATTGGTTCTTTCCTTGCTTTTTTTTAACGTTGTGGTATTGGGGAAGGGGCCTTGGGTTGCTTTTATTTTGGTAAGTTTTGAAATGCACTTTGTTTCCATTCTTTATGATTTTGCTGCAGCATTTGCTAGTTTGTATCACATACATGGGGTTACAATTTTTGCATGGGGTCCACACCCTTATTTACTTCTTCTCTCTTTACTTGGGTTTCCATGCATTTTCTCTCTCTTCTCTCTTTCCATTTTGTTACGTAAACATGTTGTGAGGGTTCTCTTTCTTTCCTTTCCTTCTCTATACATTTTCACGTAAGAAGGCATGGGATTCAATATGCATGGGTGAGGACCACATGAAAATACAATTTCACTTTCCTTAATTTTCTTTCTCTTCACGTAACAAGGTTTGTAAAAATGTGGGAACACATGCTTTTGTTCCATTCTTTGATATTTGAAGGGGTCACACCTTTAGCTTAATGTTAGTACATTCCTTTATAGTTTTTGTTTATTTTCTTGGATATGTGTAACCCACTTGTGGCTTTTATAAATTTATATTGTATGTTCAAAATCATGTATGACACTTTTGGTTCTCCTTAAATTCTCATATTTATGGTTTAGTGCTTTTTAATGGGTTTTATTAATTGTCTTATATTTTATTGTGTTGGTGACCATTGATGAGATGAGTGTGTTGTTGGCTTTACTTTTTGGCTTACATAATGTGACGTTTATTTTGTTGAACGTGAATTATATAGCCATAGTTGCAATGTCAATGCTATTTCTTTTTCTTGGTTATATGTAATATTCTAGTTGCATGTTAGAGAATTAAAATGGTGGCTTGATGCTTTAGTTGTTTATTGCTTCTTTTGGTTTGGAAACCACTTGTAGAGTTCATTGCTTGAATGAATTATTTGATAAGTTGACGGGTTTATGTTATGGAACTTTATATTTTCAAGCATGATGTGGTGGTGTTCGGTAATTCTCATGTGTTGTATGTTGGAAGTGTTTGCCTTGCTTGAAGAGCTCTTGGTGGAATTAAGTGTTGTGTGAGGTTTTCCGACCTAAGAGCCCAGTGAAGACTCTTTCGCCTGTGTGAAGTAGTGGAAAGGGGTCCTCTTCGCCTGTGTGAAGCAATGGTAGAGGATTGGTTCGAGTGTTATACCATCTCGCCTGTGTGAAGCAGTGGGGAGAGGAAAGATGTTTTCACCTTATTTCGGCTCGTAACTTACGAGTATAGTGCCCGATGTGTGATGCATCGACGTTTTTACTCATAATTCCTTGAGGGATAAGGGAGACAGTCTGGCTGCATTAAGCGGGACACATCGAACCATTTGTTCTAGGAAACTAGATGTTGTTGTGGGGTGAGAGGCCGCGAAAAACCAAAGCTGGATTATAATCACTATATTTGAAGAATTGAGATGAATGTGATGCTATGTTTGGTTCGGCATGATTGATTGAATTTTTATTAAGTGTTACTTGAATGCGATGTTGGGTATTAATGGACATATTTTATTTAGGAATTTCTTGTATGAATATCATTGTTTATGGTTAGCTTACCCTTATTTGTTTGTTTGTGTGTTTGTTGTATGTGCGATGATCATATAACGTGTGTGTTATACGGGAGCAGATGATAATGCAGATGTTTTTGGCATGGAGTAGATCGACGAGAGGCTGGGGTGAACTTGGGAGTTTTTATAATTCGTTTAGTTGTTTTAAATCAGATACTAAAGTATATGTAATTTTATTTTGATCACAAATGTTATTGGAAATTTTTGACAAAGTGACGGGTTGAACTATGTAATTTAAATTAAAATAAAAGTTTTTATTAAGTACATTTTCAATGTTTATTCCTTTTCTGCTAAACGAAAAAAAAATTCTAACGTTACGTGATATCCCAAAATAGGGGTGTTACAATGTTTCTGCTGTTTGCAGAATCCTATGCTATTATCAAGTTCTATTTTCTGTTCTAACCCATTCCAGTTTTAGGATTTTTAATTTTGTGATGCATTTGTTCTGTTTTCTATCATTCAATTGGCATGATTTTAAATCACTTTGCATAGTCCATTCATGATTCAGTTCATCTCATTGCATGAATTAAGTTTTCTATATATTAACAACCTATAATACATAGTTTATTCTAGATTGAAACATGTTCCAATGGTTAGTTGAATCTATTATACAATTTGCATTCAATTAGGCATTTTTATCAAACACCTACTTGCATTAATATTTTCTCTTAGGAATTTCTGACCAGAATATAAGGACCATGTAGAAATGAAAGATAACATAATAAAAAAATTGAACTAATGTACGTAGGAATGCATCACAAAAAATTGAATTGATCTGGGTGGGATGAAGAAGGTCTTTGATGCAAAGCAAAGCAAAGACAATGCTTGAGAGTGACAGTAGAAAGGCACTGCAGTTTTCCCTCTCACTCAATACAAAGTTAATAAAGATTCTAAAGCAAAAACTAATAATGTTTGTAAGCCGAACTAAATACTAAAGATACCAAAGTTAGAAAAGTTTGTTTGTCACAACTCAATACTAATCATGTATATAGTTGTTCTATGATGAACTATATATTAAGATGTCACTGAAAACATATTAGCCACAAATTGCCTCAAAACATTTTTAGCAATATCATTCATTAAGGTTGGTAAGAACCAGTGCTGACAAAAGAAATCTGCAGTAGTTTTGGTGAAGAACAAAAATGTTGACTTTTGGGTTGACTTATTGGAATTTAGGTTTTGTACTTGATTCAACATTGGGAATTTATGTGGGAAGTCCAGTTACATTTGTTGGAAGCAAGAGAACCCTGGATGAGGGTTATAGGCTGGAGTCTTGTTCCAATTTCATGCTACCTTTATGTATCTAAGTTTAACATAATAAGGTATATTTTAGCAAATTGTGACTAGGATGTGGAAGGCTTTTACAGATACATTTGGTGAATTGTTGAGCAGCTTTAGAGTTGAAGTAGTGGTTTGAATCATTCCAGCTGGACCAGAGTGGAATGCAACACAATTAGACTACAAAATTGACCTCACATTGATAAAAATAACTAGAACTAAGAATCTAGGTACCTAAGACCTAATATTAGCATTAAACTATGCTAAAACTGACCAAATTTAGAATTGAAGTAAACTAATGCATAAAATTTTTATAAACCCCCTCTGATAGCTTTTAATTACCAAAAGAAATGTGGAGAAGATATCAGAAAACAAAATTTGGAAGGGAATTCAAATATGCTTAGTGAAAACCCACAAAATTAATAAGAAATTGGTCAAAATGAGTTAAGACTATCCAATCAGCAAAAGAAATGTTGAGGAATGATGCAAAAACAAAGTATTCAGTATATGAAAGATGAAAACTAAGCTAAAAGTGAGCAATATCAAGGAAAACGAAAACTGATGTGGAGACTAACTTGTATGGCTAGTTTATGAATCTCTAGTCTAGTTAAATACCTAACTTGATTATTTTTTCATTGAATTAGTGTGACTAAGTTGTGTGGCCTATTTTTATGCAG
This sequence comes from Vigna unguiculata, assembly GCF_037176805.1. NCBI lineage: Eukaryota > Viridiplantae > Streptophyta > Magnoliopsida > Fabales > Fabaceae > Vigna > Vigna unguiculata. The sequence continues at coordinate 26,697,103 of NC_140802.1, forward strand.
AAAAAGTAAACCAAGGACAGAAAAACTAACAAAACCAAAGAAAGAATGCAATAACTTGGTTGAAAAGCTGAAAAGTTGACCAATAGTTGACTTTTTACCTTTTTGCTCTAATTTGAAATCTATGATGCGAAAGTGGTAAAAACAATACCAAGGACCTACTCAACAAAGTTAAAATGACTAAAGGAGCCTAAGGAAAACCTTAAAACTGAAATCCTACCTAAAACTCAAAATTTCACCATCTAAAAGCTCTAAAAGCACCCTAAAGCTAGGCTAAAACTAAGTTTATGCTAAAGCATGGGTAGAACTACCACTAAACTACCTAGACAAGGTTAAATGACTTAAGAAAACTTAATCCTAAGTCACAAACTATATCCTAAATGGTTTACCAAAAATCACTACCTAAAACCAAGACTACTCTACAAAAGTAACCCAAATGCATATGCATATACTAAGTTAACTGTAATCCAACTATCCTAACAAGTTTCCATTGGCAAAAGATAACTATAAAACAGCTCTCACTGAGGAAACTAACTAGAATTGAAAATGTACCTACCTAAGACCTAAAAGTACCATTAAAGTATACTAAAACAACAAAAATTTAGAACTGGGGATAACTACTACATAAAAATGTTATAAAACTACTTGGACAACTTCTAATGAGTAAAAGTAAGGTGGAGAACAAATCACAAATCAAGATTAACATGGGAATTAAATCTGCCTAGTGAAACCCTCCAAAATGAACTAGAAATTGTCAAAATGAGCTAAGACTACCCAAATCAGCAAAGGAAATATGAAGCAATGGAACAAACACATTGTAATTGGTATATGAATGATGAAAACTAAGGTAAAAGTCAAGAATAACATGCAGCACGAAAATTTATGGGTAGAGACCCAAAATTTAACAATTCGACATAGAAAATGTGCATGAAACAAGCAGTACAATAAAATTGGTATAAAAAGCACCAAGGAACTACTCAACAAAGTTAAAATGACTAAAGGAGCCTAAAGAACAACTCAAAACTGAAATCCTACCTAAAATTCAAAATTTCACTACCTAAAACCTCTAAAAACACCATAAAACTAGGCTAAAACTAAGGTTATGCTAAAGCATAGGTAGAACTACCACTAAACTACCTAGACAAGGTTAAAATGACTTAAGAAAACTTAATCCTAAGTCACAAACTATCTCCTAAATGATTTACCAAAAATCACTACCTAAAACCAAGACTAGTATACCAAATTAACCCTTTTTATATGCATGTACTAAGCTAACCTATGGAAGTTTAATCTAACTATCCTAACATGTTTCTAATGGCAAAATATGAATAGAAAACAACTCACACTACTAAAACTGACTACAACTCAAAATCTAGCTACCTAAGACCTAAAACTACCACTAAATTATGCTAAACTTGCAACAATTTAGAAATTAAGTAAACTAGTGCACATAACTCTCATAGAACTACTTGGACAAGTTCCAATTATCAAAAGAAAGGTTGAGAACAAATCACAACTCATAATTAACAAGCTAATTCGAATTTGCCCAGTAAAAATCCAAAAAATGAACTAGAAATTAGTCAAAATGAGCTAAGACTACCAAATTAGCAAACGAAATGTTAAGCAATGATGCAAACACAATCTAATTAGTATAAAAATGATGAAAAATAAGCTAAAAGTTAGGAATAACATGGAAAACGAAAATTGATATGTGGAAGCTAACTTGTGTGACTTAGTTTATGGATAACTAGTCTAGTTAAAGAACTTAGTTTATGTTTTTTTCATTGAATTAGAGTGACTAACTTGTGTGGCATATTTTGATGTAGAAATAGTGAACCAAGGGCAAAAAAACTTACAAAAACAATGGCAAAAGAGGCACTAAATTGGCTAAAAATTTGGTAAGTTGACAATGAGTTGATTTTTTCATATTCAGTCCTAAAGCTTGTACTAGTTATTAGAGACTCAAAGAGGCATTAAATGGAACTTGTGTTGAGGTAGAGAAACATCACAAATGGTGGGAAGTGAAATCAATGAACTAGATTGCTTCCTATACAAGATTTGCCTTAAGCTTAGTATTCATTCTTAGCACTTAGCTTTGTAGTGTATGTAAGCTAGTATTATATGGAATAGAAGCCTTAAAGTAGGTAGAAAAATTGTTTCTCCAATTGCAACCTCTAACCTTGCTGCTTTTGTTTTAATGAAACAATGTCATGCTTTTAAACTTTTGTGATGCTTTATTTACGTAAACTAGTTACTATTTCAACCAGAAAATATACATATCATGAATTTGAGGCTCTTGCAAACAAGACATGAATATATTTATGTAGCCACTTACCTCCCTCGACGGTGCAACCACAAAGTTACCACGCTCACTCAGTGCTTCGCTTACGCCAAGAAATCTGCCAAAGAATGATATAATATCAAAAATAATTTGCAAAAAACAATACCCCAAATACGTGACCCTCCCTCGCAGCTTTGTTCTTCATAATAGAAATAAAAACACCACAATTCATATTAGCGAAAAGAAATGGCGAAAAGAAGAGAAAAAATTCGTACTCACCGCAACCTCACCGTCAATGTCGCAGCGACGGGAAGATGGCAGCGGCGACAATGTAACAAAATCCTCACTAGAGACGGTGTGAGTAGTGGTGGTAGCAGCGACACCGTTGCTCTAGGCTCTCCAACAGTTGCGGTTCGCATCGGCAGCGGGTCGCGACAAAAAAATTGGTTCATGGAGTGGGTGGGGGAAATATTTGGGGAAAACTGATAAAGGGGGAGGGAATCTGAGATGCTGATGTTTTTTAATCGACTAACATATCGACAGATGTACCGACAGCCTAATCCTTCGGTAAAGGTCAAAAGGATTTACGAATGGATTATTTGTCTGCCATGATTTATCGATGCACTACTGACGGATATATCTAGTAAATTCAGCTACGATATCCGTCGGTAAATCCATCAGTAATGACATATTTGTGACGAAGTGTTATCCGTCGATAATGATCTGTCAGTAAAGAACAATTTTCTTGTAGTGATATAACCATACATAATGAAATATAGGTTGGCAAACATGAAAATAATAACATACAACAGTCACCATTAACACAACTCATTATCATTACACAAGCACAAACAATAAAATTAGGAAAATAAAACAAGAATATTAACTCATATTACAACCATAGTTTATCCCAACCCATCATACATAGGTACAAGCAAGAATACAAGAAAGAAAACAAGAATGTTAGATCCCTCTACCTCTTACTCTTTACTTCTTCCTTCTTCCCTTTCAAAACTGAACCTTTAAAACCTTTTTTACCTCCTTCCTTGACTTGCCACCGTTTCTATTAAGATTTTCCCACTCAACTTTGTCCTTCCTTATTTTATAAACCTAATATCTCTGATGTAAATATAATATTGTAACTTATTAATATCTAACAATATTACATAGAAAGATATAAGAATACCTTATAATATCCAACAATATCTAAGGATATATCAAATTTAACAATATCTAATATTATATAACAATATCAAAGAATATTTCATAATATCTAACAATATCTAAGGATCATAATATATAATAATAATATAACAATATCCAAGAATATATCATAGTATATAACAATATCTAAGGATATCTCATAATATCTTGTAATCTCTAATAATACCTCATAATATCTAGCATTATCTAAGAATATCTGAATATCTAAGGATGCCTCATAATGTCTAGCAATATCTTATAATATCTTTTTAATTGAAAAATTTATTTACCAAATTTTATCTCTTGGAAAACCTTTTAAACAAAATAAATCTTTTAAATAAATAATAACCATTTTATCTCTTATCATAATAAAATAAATTCTTTTAAATAAAATTAATAATAAACCACCTTGAATATATATTTCCTAATTATTGATGAAGGATTATCTTGTTTCCTTTTAAGATTATGAATATGGTGAAGAGTTGTTTAAGGAAACCCAAGGGAATCCCCACTAGACATTAAGATAGAAAGCTACCTAGATGTGAATGTTCCTTTCCAAGAGTTCAATAGGAGAAGAGATAGTTTAAGGTGCTTAGAAACGAAAATGCATTGACAGAAGAAGAACAAATAAAATTGAAGAGAAGATAGTACTGGTGATGGAAGTGGAACACACCAGTCATAGAGGGGGCAAAGCCAAACCAAGCTCTAGAGATGAGTGTATGGTGCCGCCACTTGCATAGCAAGATAAGGCAAGTGTTTTTCCTCTCCTTGGGAGGAGGGATAGCTCACAAAAAAAAGGTTGAAAACAAGAGTGTTTAGATTCAAAGTATTCAACCCTTTTACATGTGTAGGAGCACCCCTTATATAGAAGAGTTTAGGGGCCTATAAGAAAATAAAAGATACCTAAGGATGTCTCTACAAAAACCTAGCCCTAGCTTCTAGAAACTAGGTCAAATAAGGTTACAAAAATGAGAGACAAAAGAGCTAACTATGGTGTGTGCAAGGCTAATTTCGTTCTAACACAAAAGGAGACAATAAATGTGTCTCATATGTCTCCAAAAGGTGACCAAAGTGTGCTAAGAACAAAGGAGACCAAAGGTACATAGGTACATTTGCTTTATGCCTTTTACTTTATGCTTTATGCCTTTTCTTTACTCTCTCCTCCACATCATTTATGCTCCTTAATCACCATGCGCCACATAGCATTGCTTTCTTACTCTTAATTAACCTACAAAGCAAATAAACATAGATTAGCATGTTGGCTTAAGTCAAGTCAACTATAGTCAACAAGTCAAACCTAGTCAAAGGTCAACAAGTCAACTAAAGTTGATTCAACTAAGTCAACTTAGGGAATCAAAAATAACAAACACAAATGAAAGGGATGAATGATTAATGAACTTCCTTTCTAAACATTCTTAGTCTTCTTAAGCATGTGCCTTATTCCTTTGTTGGGGTCAATCCTTCATCATCCTCCCGTCCTTGGAGAGAATTTGACCACAAATTCTTTAAGCCTTTATAGATGGAGCTTGACTTGATTTGGGGGAAGATTTGCGCCTCTCTTTTATGAGCTCTTGTTCCATCCTTTCTAAGGATATTACCCCTAGTCTTGGTTAGGCCATCTTTATTTTCTAGATTACTCTTCCTCTCTTGCTTGTGCTTTGGGCCTTCCTTTTTGGCTTGGGAAGGGAATGAAGGGTGATGAACATCTTGCTTTGGAAGAATTTTTTTGTAGGCAAGTAACACCTTAGTGAAAGCTTTCCCCTTTTCTTTTTCTTCTTTATCTATCCTTATTAACTTCTTGAGGTGATAGAGGTTGTAAAGTGGTCTTTTCCCATTTATGAAGAAAATGTATTGGTTGGTATGACCATCATGTAAAGTTTGTTTATCAAATTGCCATGGCCTACCTAGTAAGATATGTGTGACCTATCATGCGCCTTAATAACATAGGGTCTTTATCAAAAAATTTAGTTTTACAAGAGGAAGAAGATTCTTTTGAAAGAGAATGGGGAGATGAGTGTCACTTTCAACATCATTACTCTTCTTTAAGATCATGGTCCTCTTGGTTGGGCAATTTAAAGCAATGTGATTATAACCCAAACATTTAAAACATTTAATGGAACTTGATCTTGGAGAAGTGGAATGGTGAATGTGATCACTTGGTGACTTACTTTTACTTGGTGGTAGTTGATGAGAGTTAGAAGGGAATTTAGTGGTTGGGTGAGTAACTCTTCTTTGCCTTTCTTTTTCTTTTCAATTGAATTTCAATCCCAAGGGCAAGTGTGAAAACATTTTCAAGAGTGGAGTACTCATACAACTCTACTTGGTCTTGTATGTCTCTCCTAAGACCACTCACAAATCTTTTTCTTTTCTCTTTGTTAATTTCTTTTATTTCAACCCTATGCATTTGAGACTCTAATTCTTTAAAGTACTCACTCACATTTATAGGACCTTGGTGAAGCCTTTGGAGCTTCAAAAGAAATTCCTTCCTATAGGGGGAGGAACAAATCTAGCGTGCATAAGAGTTTTAATATCCATCCAAGAAGCCACGGGTGGCCCTTGGTCATAATTCTTACAAACTTTATGCCACAAAGAATTGGCATACTCCAAAAATCCTGAAACTACTAGATCAACTTGTGCTTGATCCTTTACATGATTTTCATTGAAAATTTGCTCAACTTTAGCTTCCCAATCAAGGAAGATTTTGGGATCACTTCCACCATAGAACTTAGGAATATTTGAAGTTTGCTTCTCTTGTGATGGGTTGCACCTAGAATGCCCTCTTTTCCTAGCCTCTCTTTCTTGCTCTTTAGCTTCAAGCCTTTGAATGTGCACTTGGATTCTTAGGTCACTTTGCTCCTTGTCTTTTCTCAATTGTTCAAAGGACTCCTTTCTAGACAACTCCAAATCCCAAAGCAATCTCATCAAGGTATTGTTTTTGTTTGGAGTAGGTGCATTTGATGAACTTTCCATGTTTCCTACAACAAAAACACTCAAATCCGAGACAAAATAAATGGATAGAGGTTAGACAAAATGAAAACCGAGACCAAATCCAACCCAAAATGTAACCCAAGTGCTTAGATCACTCTCCCAAAGTAACAAGGCAAGGCTACACTCAAAGCTCCTCCAAGGAGTGAAGAAAACACTTTGTTCAAAAATCCTTTTCTTACATTCAAGTGGCTCGGCTCAAACACTCAAGAATTTCAAGAAGACAAACTTATTATGACAAAACCAAGAGTACGTAAAGACAAGCAAGAAAAGTACAAAAATAAGAAATGCTAAACTGTCAAGAAGAAAAGTTTGAGACAAAACTTTTAACAAGACTAAAACAAGAAAATCACATTTTAAAGACTCTATGGAAAGCAATTGACAAGCATCTTCAAGTCTTAAATCATGCATACACCAAGAAAGATCATAACCAAGTTAAAGCATAGAACTAATTTGCCAATATCACCCACTTCTCAAACATGAAAATTAGTATCATAACACTTAGTGAAAAACACACTTTTAGTTCACCAATAAGTAAGATTGCTCTCGGTTTTTAGACAATATTTGGTGCAAAAAATTTCTTCTTTTCACAACTAGTTTCATAAAATGGTGAGAAAGAGTTTTAGGTGGCTTGGACACTTAGTTCCTCAAGTTTTAGGCCAAAATCAATTTCATGGAGCATACATCAAGCAAGACATAAAGCGAAAGCAAGATTCAAATACTTGGAAAAACAAGAATAATAAAACTTCAAGTTAACATATGACATATGACTCAACATTTAAATACTCAACATGACATACACAAAGACACAAACATGTAGCTATCATGCATTTAAAATCATGGATTTGAGGCTCAAAGACTAAGCATCCTAACACATGTTATCCAACCACATTTAGGAGCTTAAAGAGGTGCAAAAACGGTAGCCAAACTGCCACAACAAAACCTGAAAATGTTGATTCACGTATTCTTGGCAAATCTGACCTTTGCTCACAAATTTGATCATAACTTTCTCCATAGAACTCCAAATGCGTTAGTTATTTTTTTTTCCTGGAAATTAGACTCAAAGAGCTTTCTTTTGACACAAAAAACGTAATTTTTGAACTGCGGAGCTGGTGCAGTTTAATGTTTTAAATTCGTCACGTTTTTCTGCCAACACTGTTTTTGTGTGTAATGGAAGTGGATTTGAACCATACAAAGATAGCTACAACAAGACAAGGTTATCAGATGAAAAACACCATATTCAAGATAACCTAGGCTCTAGATACCAAATGATGAAGGATTATCTTATTTCCTTTTAACATTATGAATATGGTGAAGAGTTGTTTAAGGAAAACTTAAGGAAATCCCCACTGGACATTAAGATAGCAAGCTATCTAGATGTGAAGGTTGCTTTCCAAGAGTTCAATAGGAGAAGAGATAGTTTAAGGTGCTTACAAACGAAAATAGCAAGAGCATAACCAAAAACGAAAATGCATTGAAAGAAGAAGACAAATAAAATGGAAGAGAAGATAGTAGTGGTGATGGAAGTGGAGCACGCCACTCATAGAGGGGGCAAAGCCAAACCAAGCTCTAGAGATGAGTGTATGATGCCGCCACTTGCATAGCAAGATAAGGCAAGAGTTTTTCCTCTCCTTAGGAGGAGGGATAGCTCACAAAAAAGAGGTTGAAAACAAGAGTGTTTAGATTCAAAGTATTCAACCCTTCTACATGTGTAAGAGCACTCCTTATATAGAAGAGTTTAAGGGCCTCTAAGAAAATAAAAGATACCTAAGGATGTCTCTACAAAAACCTAGCCCTAGCTTCTAGAAACTAGGTCAAATAAGGTTACAAAAATGAGAGACAAAATAGCTAACTATGGTGTGTGCAAGGCTAATTTCGTTCTAACACAAAAGGATACAATGAATGTGTCTCATATGTCTCCAAAAAGTGGCCAAAGTGTGCTAAAAACAAAGGAGACCAAAGGTACATAGGTACACTTGTTTTATGCCTTTTACTTTATGTTTTATGCCTTTGCTTTACTCTCTCCTCCACATCATTTATGCTCCTCAATCACCATGCGCCACATAGCATTGCTTTCGTACTCTTAATTAACCTACAAAGGAAATAAACATAGATTAGCATGTTGGCTTAAGTCAAGTCAACTACAGTCAACAAGTCAAACCTAGTCAAAGGTCAACAAGTCAACTAAAGTTGATTTAACTAAGTCAACTTAGGGAATCAAAAATAACAAACACAAATGAAACGGATGAAGGATTAGTGAACTTCCTTTCTAAACATGCTTAGTCTTCTTAAGCATGTGCCTCCATCCTTGGTTGGGGTCAATCCTTCATCAATTAATAAGTTTCCAAGTCTTACATACAATCTCTTATTTATGATTAGCAATTGGTAGTTGATATGTACTTAACTTTAGTGATCTATAAATCAATTGTTCCTTGATTCTTACTAAAACATTAGATGATTTTTTCTCAAACAAAATGATATCTTTCACTAATGTTCTTTCTTTTTACCACCTGTATAGTCAACATTACAATATCCCTATAGAGAAAAATTTTCTCGTTTCTTATAACTTAGAATAAGATTAGCAGTATTATTTAGATATCAAAAAATATGTTTAACAACACTTAAATGTACTTCCCTTGGATCTGATTGAAATCTTTCACATAAATAGACATCATACATAATGTAAAGTTTGGATGTTGTAAGATATAACATGGATCTAATCATTTGTCTGTAATCATTTAATCCCAATGATGGGTGTCTTCATTTCCTTGGCATCTTCTAAATTAAATGTCTTTAGAAGTTCTTTGACATATTGTGTCTCATGGATAAAATTTGATTCTTTGATTGCTTGATTTGCAAACCAGGAAAGAACTTGAGCTCAACCTTCATGCTTATTTCAAATTCATTAGTAGCACAAAAAATAATTTCATCTACATATATTGGAAGTAATATAAAGTCATTTGAATAATCTTTTCTAAATAATGTAATGTCTACTTGTCCTCCTAAAAAACTATTTTCAATGAGAAACATATCACTCTTTCATACCAAGCTTTAGGGGGTTTTTCGTAGACAAAGTGGGGATGATATGCATTTTCAAAATGAGGTGGTTGTTTAATAAAACTTCTTTAATAAAATAATTTTAACTACTAATTGCGACAAATGATACAATATGTGTATGGCTTCTAAACATGCAACATGTGCATATGCTTGTATAATGTATACCTTCTTATTGTGAGTACCCTTTGACTAGTAGTCTAGCCTCGTGTTTCACAAACTTACCTTATTCATCCCGTTTGTTTCTTGGTACCCATTTTGCTTCAATAGTTCTTTTCTCTTATAAATGACTCACAAGCATCTAGACTTCATTCTTCTCAAAATGATCATGTTCTTCTTTCATAGCTTAGACTTCCATCTTTTAAAGCTTCATTCACATTTATAGGTTCAATTTGGGACATCATGGCTTCTTGATCATTCAACTTTGATCTCATGGTGAATTCTTTGCTTGGATTAACTATGATGATGTGTGATGAGTGGTGTTTCTTTAGATGAATTTTTCCTTTTGGTTCTCGATCCTTCGTAGAGCATATGATGTGTTGTCCATAGTGTATTCTCTTGTGTTTTTTTAGTGTGGTATCGTCTATAATTGTGTTTGTTCTTTTTATTTGTTATACTTGCATGTCAAAACCAAGAGAGCTTCCAACTTTGATAATTGCTTATCACTCTTATAGTCATTGCATCTTACATGGATGTCTTCTTCGACATTAAATGTTCTAAAGTTACATACTCTATATGCTTTAGACATTTCTAAATAACCAAGTAAGATTCCTTCATCACTTATGGAATCAAATTTCCCCTAATTTTCCTTTGTATTCATAGTGAAGCATTGTACTCCAAAAAGGATGGAAATAAGTGATTCTAGGCCTTTTATTCTTCCATAACACATTTGTAGTTCTTTTAATCAATGGTCTTATATCAATTTGTATTGTAAATGACATACTATATTAATTGCTTATGCCCCTAAAACATAATAGAGTGGAATTGGCATTTAACATTGTACGAGCCATTTCTTGTAAATCATGTTTTTTCCTCACAAACAACACCACTTTGTTATAGTGTTTTTGGTATAGACAAATTGTGATTGATGCAATAGTTTTCAAGCAGTTCTCAAAAACTATCATTTTCAAATTCCACCATGATCACTTCAAACAAAAATAATTGATAAGACCTTTTCATTTTGAACTTGGTTTAAGAATTTACAGAAGAATGTGAATGACTCATCCTTGTGGCTTCAGAATGTTACCCAAGTTCATCTAGTGTAATCATGTGTAAAAGGTAAGCAAGCCCATCTTTTAATCTTTTGGGTTAAATCCTTGTTTGCTTTGCTTAGAATTATGTTTTCATCTAGACGTTTCACATTGTTATCATATATTTCATTCGACGATATCTTCCTACATTCTAGTTCATTACATTTTCCTTTTTAATGCTTCTTTTTAAATATTTTTACATTTCAACTATTCTTTCAATATTAGATATAGTCTAGATAAAGTTTTCATTGACACATTCAAATTAATACTAGTAAACTATAGCAACTTCAGTATTGCTAAGATAGTAGTTAACAAAATAGAAAAGCAACCCAAAGTCGTCTCCCAACGAACACGAAATTGATTCTTGACAAATTAGTCTCATAAAAAACTATACCAAAGGGGTTAGTTAAGTAATACGCGGCAAAACAATAGAAGAAGATAAAAATAAAGAGATATAAAAAACAATGATAAAGAAAATACATTGATTCCACTACTTTTTCATAATATATTCATCATCAGTTATCTAAAGATTATTGTCAAATTAATTATTGCATTCAAACCTCAAAATCCATAATGAAATTACAGTAGAACCAACCCTTGAAGCTTAGCACTTGATGAAATCAAAATAAAATAAAAATAAAAGAAGAGATGGTGGAAAGAGATAAAGAAATTAGGCCCCTAACGATTCCTAAACTCCGAAGTTTCGAGCTTGTCTTTTCTGCTTCCCCTAGGTCTTTTTATATAGGTCTTGGTTTGACTTTTCTGTTGCTAAATTCTCTCAAATATCTTTTAAAATAAAGATAGATAAATATCATTTATCGTTATAGTTGTTATGAATATCTAAAAACATTTGGAGATATATAGCCTTAAAAATATTTGACAAATATAATTGGTGATGCAACCGAAATCGCGACGAGACGACGAACTAAACAAGAAACGAGTTTAAAAAGAGTTTTGGAATCGCCACCATACCTATTTCTTGAAAACTATGGAAAACCATAAACATAAATCAAGTTTGTGAAATTAGGTGTTTTTCGAATCTAAGACTTGATTACACACAAGGAAGGCGTTAGCACCCTACAACGCCTACTCGAGGGTAGTACCTTTAATTTAACATGCAAATTGATGTGGTTTTCAAAATGTTAATTTTCCCAAAACATGATTAGACAAATAATACTAAAAAGAAACAAAAATATTTTTTGGGTTTTTAGGTCGGATAAGGATTGAGCTTTGTCCTACGTATTCTCATTCAAAATGAGAAATCAGGCTTATGTAGTTCTTTAAAAGATATAATTTGAATTTTTGGAAATGAACCTTACAAGGGTTAGTCTTGCACCTATGTATTTCACAATTGAGAATCAAGGATCACATAGTTCTTAATGATTGTTTGTAAGAAAGTGTTGATGTTTTTTAATTTTTGAAATTTATAGTTTTTTGGTATTTTTGAATTATTTGAAAATCAGTATCACACGACGCGAGCAGCCGAACAGACACCAAAATAGAAGGAGAAAATAGTATTTTTGATGTTTTAATTTTTATATTTTAGAAGAAAGTGTGAAAAAGGATGATGTATAATTGAAAGAGGGTAAAAATGGAATTAAAAAGTTTAAAGGTGTGTGAGTAATGTGAGGGGTGTAATGAGAAATTAATGTGAGGTGAGTGAAGTGAAACATAGGCGCATGAAATAAAATGAGGTGGATGTGTAAAGTGAACAAAGGGAGCAATGAGCAAACGCAATCAGACTCAAAACAAGACCAATACAAAAAATGTGGTGTAGGGTTAACAATTATGGAGGTGTACGAAGGAAATGATTGTTCAGCCCAAAAGTAAGACATGTAGCGTATAATTGCTCATCAATCAAGAGGCAAACACTCTCTCTCAACAGAAGAACCCTCTCACTCGTCATTGTCCAGTACCCTCCATCTAGGCTTCACTTCACCACCTCAAAGTCGTCGTCGACCTTGCCATCCTCGTCGATAGTATCACTAGCGCCGTTGGTGGGAACAGGGGGCGCAACTTCACATCTCCTCCGCGAGCTCTCCAAGATCAAACAAAGGCACCCTTGGCGACGACGTTGGTCATCAAAATTGGAGTGGTCGAAGTGACCACTTCAGGGTTATCACCGTAACCATGATTCAGTGTCGTCACCATCAGTGCCCTCATCCTTTTTCTGTTTCGCTTCCCGATTCTTGATGGTTTTATGTCGTGAGTGGGTGCTGATTATGTAGGTGGATATGAAAGTGATAACGGAGGGAGTAAGAATAATGGAGTGGAGTGGAATTGAAAGATGATGGATTATGGTGGTTTAGTTGGAAGAAGGTTCAAGAAGATGAATGTAGGTGTTATCGATGATGATGTTGGACGTGAGTTGGCGATAGAGTTTGGGAGGAGAAAAAACAAAGAAGGTGTATTTGTGGATCATGGATCGTGGAATCGTGAGATGGTTTTGTTCCCTCTTCATATAGGATCACTTGAGAGCAACAGTCTCGACTAGAAAACTTCATTGATATAGGAGATGCATTCATTCAAAATCTAAAGAAGTTTTCTCGTCAAGAAAGAGATTTGAAAGATAAACTTGACTTGATCTTGAGTAAGAAAAGATAAATTAAAAAGAAAAGAGACCATGTGCAAAAAGAGAAAAAGGAGAAGGAAAGAAGAGATAGAGAGGAAGAGGAAAGGAAAGAATCTGACAAGGCTTTGAGAGAAAAGAGAGAAAAAATAGAGCTTGAAAAGAAAGAGAAAGAGGAAGAAGAAGAAGAAATCTTACTTAAGAAAGGAGTGCTACTAAAGGCACCTCTGACCCCCACAATTCTCCTTGAATCATAAATTTTAAAGGGAGTGCTCAAATCTTTTAACTCTTCTCATTTCATCAATAATTCTCATTTCTTCAAACCAATCTTTACTTTTACTGAGTTTTTCAAGCCAATTTCCTTCCCATTGCTTTAAACTCCTCAAAATATTTTGCAAAATCATACTTTGAGTTAATGTTGCCTACTAGGTTTGAGACAACTCAAAGTACACAAAATTATTTTTGTGAAGTAGGTATTGTTCATCTTCAAGTAACTTTCAACAATACAACAAGACCTTCTTTTGTCCTCTACATTAGATATACTCTTGCTTATCAACTAGATCTTCCTTATGAGTATGGTGTTCATTACACTTTCAATATATCTCATGTAATTCCTTTTGTAGGATCCATGGATGATGAACACCAAGATTTGAGGGCAAATCCTCTTCAAGGGGGAGGGGATGATGTGATCCCAATACGCGTAAGCCCAAATGCATCAACAAGCCCAAGCCCACCTCAAGGCCCAATCACTAGAAGCATGATGAAGAAGATCCACATGGGCCTCTCACAAGATGATCAAGTCAATCAGGGTGACGTTAAAATAACGTCGGAAAACAAAACAGACGTCACTTAACGTCGGGGCAATAGGGGTCCGACGTTATCCAATGTCGGGGCCAAAAGCAGCAGACGTCAATTTTCGCGCTAAATGGAACCAAAAAACAGAGCAATTTGACTTCTGTTGGGCTCTGACAGACGTTAAATAACGTCGGCCACAGTAAGCTCAGACGTTAAACAACGTCTGTCAGAGCACCACCAGACGTCAATCTGCTCTGTTTTTTTTTTAATTTGGTTGTTTTTACAACATTCCCATACTTGAAAATCAACAAATTTCCAGAACAGTTTCATAATAATTTCAGCACAATTATGGAGTTACAGTTATATCTAATAACACTTAAGTTTCAACATATATTCTAAACTAATATACACAATTCCCATTAATCTACTTGCTTGTTACACTAAACATTACAAATAAAATAAACACATATCAAAGTCATAAGTTGACATACAAAATTTAATAACTTTAAACTAAATGAGTTCTAACCTTTGAATATAATACTTTAAGTTGTTGGCCTCTAGGCTTACTCACAATTCTAATGAAATTTTGGAAACATAAAACATATGTTAGTTTTTATAACTAAGTAGATACATAGGTTATTGAAAAAAATTAATACTTACTCTTGTAACATGTTTTTCAAAGCAGATGGAATCTTCCTATTGCATAAATAAAACCATACAACTGTGCATTGTCTTGGAATGATGGTACATAGTTGCCAATGATACCTACCGTCAATCACAAGTACTTAGCAGAAATAATTAATAATACTTCATAAAATATTACTAGAAAAAAAACATACGCATCAATGTATGGCGCAAAGTAGATCTCTCTATTTGACTCAACCATCCATGTTTGCAAATAAAGTTTGATGTGGTCATGTGAGTTTCCCGAAGGTTGAATGGTTTGAGGTTCAATGGATCCATATACGGCAGATCGACCTTGGTCCACAATGAATCTATAATAAATCTACATACATAAAATAAAAATTAATGCAACAATAATATTAAAAAATCAAATACAATTAGCCCAATTTTACAAATAACAATAAATATAATTTTATTTCGTAATTTTACAAATATTATTATAAAAATTCAATTAAAAAAAGAAATAGGCCAAAAAAACTAAAAAAAAAAGTCTAAGATAAAAATTATAATTGCAAATAAAAAAAGATAAGCAATTACATACATACAATGAAAAAGAGATAACAAGCAAAATAATCTCAAAACGATGCAAATGGGGATGAAAACGTATAATATTTGGTTGAAAACGCCTAAAATCAATCCACAATCAAATACCAACTAGTTTGGTGGTGAAAAATGTTCGAAACTCACCTAGAGGAGGTCGGAATAATGGTCACCGACGGGAAGGATCGCGAAACACTGCAAATGAGGATGAAAACAGAAAATATTCGGTTCAAAACGCCTAAAATCAATCCATAATCAAATCCCAACAACTTTGGTGGTGAAAAACGTTCAAAAATTACCTAGAGGAGCTCGGAATGGTGGTTGCCAACGAAGAAGCTTCACGAAAAATTGGTGGCGTGACGAAACAATTAGGGTTTATGCGTTTCGCGTAGAGAAAACCCAAAAATTGACGTCGGGGCTGTGTGGTCAGACGTTACTTAACGTCGGTGCAGAGGGGGTCAGACGTTAAATTAAGTCGGGGCAGAGTGGGTCAGACGTTAAATTAAGTCGGGGGTAGAGAGCTCAGACGTTAATTTTTACATAACGTCGGGGTACTGTGGGTCAGACGTTAAATTACGTCTGTGTTGGAATGGGCAGACGTTAAAAAAGTCAAATAATTTACAAAAATGCCACCGTCATTTTTAACGTGGGACTTTTTCTAGACAGACGTTATATGGGTGACGTTATAGGGCTTTTTTGTGTTAGTGCTTCTTTCCCGCGCGACGGTGGGTTTTCCAACACTTTGGCCAAACTGTGAAAACAATTGGAATGCTTCTCTTGTTTTTATCTGTGAGTGTTGAACCATCAAGGCCCCTAAGGAATGGCAACTTCTTTCGAAGTGAAAAAGAAAAATCAAATCAGCTTCGCACGAGGGTTTTGCACCCTTCGCTGGGTTTTGGTTTTCACCAAGTGGGGCCTCATGACGATGTGACAGTGGTCCGCGAAGAGGTGGCTTCTGTCGTCTCTCGCGGTGGCGTGTTTGCAATAAAGGTTCTAGTTCGCGCGAGCCTTGCGATGTTGGTTCGTCACCGGCGAAAGGCGAGAAGAAAGACTTGAAGTGCCTCTATTATGACAGTCCTCGTTTTTTTTTTGGGTACGGTGGGGTACGATGGCAGTGGTGCTCCTTCGCTTGTTGTGTCTCTCTGTCTCGGTGTGATGGAGTGTTTAGAACCCTAAATCCCCAATCTTTTCTCTCGAACGACTTCGATCCTCTCTTGGCCTAGCTGTTTTCTCCACCACGCAACCATCTATGGCGCATTTGTTGTGTCACGTGCTGGTGGTTGGAGGAAATGAAACAAGATGAATTGTAGAATGAACTGAAAAGTGAATGTTTGGTTTTGAGAGGGAAAAAACGAAAAAAACAAAGAAGTGTGTAAAATAGAACACAAGGTTTTGGTCTGAGAGTTCGTCGGTGGGTAAACAAATCACAGTAAACATCATCATCATCAACTGAAGGCTGCCGGAGAATAGAGCGTGGTCTGCGTGTATTGAAGTTCTCTGGCGGGTATCGTTCTCCTTCCATTTTTGGGTTGTATGAGTATGTTTATAAAGGTGTGGCCTTTTCCGATGGATGTTATTGTGGAGGAGATTGTGGTTGTTTGTTGTGAGTTAACCGTTGTGTTTTTTTTTTCGTTTGCATCATTGCAGATTGCAGAGGAGAATTGTGGAGAGGATTTGGTTTGGTTGCGCCTTTCGCATAGAGACGGAGAAGAAGGTGGAGTACTAACATAAATTCTGGCAAGCGTTGTTGGACGACATTGGTATGCTTTATATTACTTCTGTCCATGGCGGTTTCTGCTTTGGTCATCTTTAGTGTGTGCTTTAAATCTTGACCCGTTATGGATGTTTTTCAAAGGTGTGCGTTTTGTAAGGGAAAGCATACAAATCTCCTAGCAATGGCCACCTTGGATTACAAAGGTTAAAGTTAAAATCAATTTTGTGGCCACCTCGAGCAAGGATTCCACCAATGCGACACATTTCTTCATCTATTTGTAATCAGGTTCTGATTATTGAAGAAACTGAAAGTGCAACTATGTTGAATTTTTTACAATCAAAGATTGTTTGACACGGTTTTGTATCCTAAAATGTGGTTTCTAGGAAGTGTGATTTATGTATGGGGTTATAGTTTGATTTTTTGTGAAACGTTGGGTGCAAATTGTGGCATTTTCAGTTAAGTTATATTTGTACATTGTAAGTCTTATAGTGATGTTTGGTGTGATTTTTCGTTTGTGTGTAGGTGTGTTTTGTTTAGTTCCAAATGCATTGGCTATGTATGAATATGTTAATTTGGTTATTGGCCATGTTTGAATATGTTGATTTTGTTATTGATTTTGTTGTTGTAATAATTGGATATGTGAACTTTTAATAATTGATGTGGTTATTTATTTTAAAATTTTTGTATCACTAAATACAAATTGTTTTCCATTGGGCAGTGATATTTGGTGTTAGTGAATTCAAGTGTTGGAATTCATGGCTGTTAACAATGCAATTAATGAAAAGGTTGGTTGAATATGTTATTGGTTTTTGGTGTGCGTTTGATGTACCAAGTATTGGGAATTCGTTTGTTTATACATTGTTTATGTTTGTGGTGTATGATAGGCTCGGTTGCGTACTTTTTGTTATACAAAGTACATTGTGCAAATGAACGGGTTTATCTTGGATAACCACCGTGCAAAGATTGGAGATACACCATTCAAATGGTGTTTGCATATGGATAAAGCGTTAACAATTTGCAACCCACTTATCATAGAGTTGGTTAAGTGTTGGTTTTCTGTTAACAATTCATTTCGTATCATGCAACGGTCTGTCCCTTTAACCATAGGTGACATTTGTATGTGTTTAGGATTAGGCGTTGGTGGAATAGATGTAGAATTTGATAGGAACGTGTGTGGTAGTGTGGATTCACTCTTGAGTGGTGAATTGATAACAATTGACAAATGTTATTGAGAAGATGAAATCTTTGGTAGGCAGCAAGGTTGATGATGTGGATAATGCATGTCGTATGTATATTTTTGTTTGTTTTGTCGTACTATATTTTTCAAGGAATTCAAAAAACATCTGTAATATTCCTTGTAGAATTTTATACAATATAAATTGTTTGTCAAAATACAATTGGGCGAAAGCAGTACATAGATATTTGGTTAGGAGCATTGGTCAGGCATTTTTGGCATTAGGTTAACGTGAGATCTGCTTGAGCGGTTCAACTGTAGTGTTGCAAGTAAGCATTTGTTTGATATATCTTTAAGTTAACTTTTCGTTGTATATATAATCATTTAATGGAGTTTGTGTTTTGTTGCAGCTATAGGCTGTTGAACGACTCGGTTTATGTGGCCCACATAGAGAGTTTGTTTTTCCAAGAATTCTTAGTTAGCCGGATGTAACCTTGAAGACAAGAAGGATTGAGATGCATTTTGTAGACACCCAAGTAATGAAACATTTAATAGTGGAGTAATGAAACATGTAATGATTGAGTTGACCATAATATATTTTGTAGGAACAACTTCAAATGATAAGGCAGGACTACATCTGTCAATGGGTTCTAGATGTAGATAACATTAAAAGACAAAAAGTTGTTGACCACTTTGAATTGATGATGACAAGTTAGACGTTGCCTAACAAACTTCTCTGCCATGTACATAGCTGGATATGTAAATAGGATGTTGCATATATTTTGATGTCATCAAAGGATGACTGTAATGTTTTGAAAAATTGTTATTATCCTGATTGGAATGTAAGTTGTACATTACTGTCATTTGCACCAGGTTTTAGAAGTTAGTTAGGTAGCAGGGGCTATGTGAAGATGACATGATTTTATGTTTTGATAATATACATGTCATCCCACTGGTTCTTTGTAGTTTTTTGTTTTTGCAATTAATATTTAATTGTGTGTATTGGTATGACACATTTAATAGTGGTGTAACGTCGGATTACATTAATTCCACTTGCCTTTGATGGTGAGTAATGAAGTTCATATGTTATACTTTAGTTTATAAAGGACAATGTAAGTCCCCATCTATTTAGTTGTGACTCCCCTGAAGGTGCAAGACCTGGGTTACCTTTAATTTTGAAGGCGTTGACAAAATATGTTACTGTCATCACAATTTTTGGTTTCAAAAATTGATGTGCGAAAGAAATTCAAATTTTTATATTTTACCAAAAAAAGTAACTGTGCTCCCTCTGTCCGACCACATGAGTACCCACTTGTCTTTGGTGCTGAGTTATGAAGTTAATGGGACTGTATCGTTCATAAAGGACAGTGCAGGTCCCCAACTTTGAATTCATGACTCCCTACAACGTGCAATACCTTGCATTGCACTTGCCGTTCAATTAAGCGTTCAGAAAAATATATGTATTTGTTCAAAATAGATAACTCTGGTCTTCGTTTCAAACCACATAAGTCCTCACCTGGGTGTTAATGTGGGTAATGTCGTTGACTGCTTAATGTTTCGTTGGTTAATTTTAGTGTAAGTCCACACAGTATAAGTCCACACATTTGAAGTTCTGACTCTCTAGTTGTTTCGACATCATTGGTATCATTATTGGTTATAAAAAGACCGTTGACAAAATATAAGTATGAGGGCCAACTTCTAGGTTCGAAATTCTTTGTGGGCAAATAATGTTCCAGTTTTCTTTTTTGTACAAAATAGCTAACTATTGTCCCCGTTTCAGACCACATAAGTCCCCACCTGGGTGTTAATGTGGGTAATGTCGTTGACTGCTTAATGTTCCGTTGGTTAATTTTAGTGTAAGTCCACACAGTGTAAGTCCACACATTTGAAGTTCTGACTCTCCAATTGTTTCGACATCATTGGTATCATTATTGGTTATAAACAGACCGTTAACAAAATATAAGTATGAGGGCCAACTTCTAGGTTCAAAATTCTTTATGGGCAAATAATGTTCCAGTTTTCTTTTTTGTACAAAATAGCTAACTATGGTCCCCGTTTCAGACCACATAAGTCCCCACCTGGGTGTTAATGTGGGTAATGTCGTTGACTGGTTAATGTTTCGTTGGTTAATTATAGTGTAAGTTCACACAGTGTAAGTCCACACATTTGAAGTCCTGACTCCCCAGTTGTTTCCATGTCATTGGTATCATTATTAGTTATAAAAAACCGTTGACAAAATATAAGTATGAGGGCCAACTTATAGCTTCGAAATTCTTTGTGGGCAAATAATGTTCCATTTTTTCTTTTTTGTACAAAATAGATAACTCTAGTCCCCGTTTCAGACCACATAAGTCCCTACCTGGGTGTTAATGTGGGCAATGTTCACAAGTCAATCTTTCGTTCGATATATAGAGTGTAAGTCCACAAATTTGAAGTCATGACTCCCCACTTGGTGCGAGACATCGAATTTCACTTGTCCTTGTACATAGTGTTCACCAAATATATGCATATGATCTCCCAATGGTTGAAAAATATTGTGCTGACATCATGTTGCATGTTTTTTTTACTACAAAATAAATAACACTGCTCCCCGTATGGGAAACCATAACTCCCCACGTATTTGTAATGGTGGGTGATTAGGTTGATTGCTTAATCTTTTGGTCGTCCTGATTGATCGAGCTCAGTGTTGAATCCGTCGTTCCTAAACTAGATAGTAAGTCCACATATTTGAAGTCTTCACTCCCCACTTAGTGCGAGTCATTTGTTGAAAAATATTGTGGGCACATCATGTTGCAGTTATTTTTGAGTACAAAATAAATAACATTGCTCTACCTTTGAGACAACATAACTTCCCACCTAATTGTTATGGCGGGTTATTAGGTTCAATGCTTAAAATTTTGTTCATGAATAACACTGTCACTCCACACATTTGAAGTCCTGACTCCCCACCTACATGTAATGGTGAGTCATGAAGTTCAGTGCTTAATACTCTCAGCTTTTCAAAAATCCTAACTTTAAGCCAAATCCTTCTTTTTAAAGGGTGTCTAAAACGATGTTAATTACTATACCCGAAAATTAAGTTATAATTGGGTTGTTAAATGCAATTTACCACATCCTTATGGCAATTTTCCAGCCACCTCTGCTGCCCACTCTAGAGTTTTCTACCCAACCTTTCATATTCAATTCCAAGCCAAAACACCAAAAAAAAAAGAATTAAAGTTTAATGTAAGTTCTCCAAAGCTTTTGAACCCATAACCATGCAATTGCCACACCAATATCAAACCATCTAACCAATTCATATTTCATGTTAACAATCATAATTCAGACATCATATCATACCAAAACATGATTGCATAGATTTAAATAATAAAACAATAACATAAAAGTTAGCATACATAGGACTTGAACCCAAGTCTTCTCACATAATTAAAGTACTCTCAACCACTTGAGCTAGTACTTTTCCACGTCATACCAACCATAATTTAATGTCATAATTATTTCCCCTCCCGCATTTATTAATTAATTAAATTCTACGGGTCTTACAATATGTGGGCACCAATGTAAAGTGGTTGGAACATAAAAAAAATTATATTACTATGGTCAACTGAATTCAGCAACTGAAGCCTAATTAAAGCAAACAACGTTGGACACTACAAAGGACACAACAAATGACCACACACTTGGCCTATAACAACAAAATAAAAATCAACAATGAATGTCTTTGCAACCATTAAATTAAAAACAAGTTCAACCCATTGTAAGAAACTTCGTCTTCCTTCTCGTACCAAAACCCGCAAATGGAGTCCTTATTGCATGACTTTTTATTCGCTTTTGAGGTTGAGACTTCATACAGTCATACATGTTGCTTTGTTGTCCAACATTGACATCATCAGCCGTAGAACCCTCATCTTCAACATCATATGGAGGGTCATTAACGGTGTAATCAACACCAACATCACCCTCATCCTCATCATTATCATCATCATGCTGATCATCTATACCATCACCATCCCTACGGTTCTGTTCTTCCTTTTTCGCAACCATATCCTCTAAATGAGACAAAACAGCTTCCAAATCAGCAATCTCATGTTCTTCATTCTCTACAAGACGTTTTAGCTCTTCATTCTCCTTATCAATTGATCTCTTGTATGAAGTCCCAAAAGTTTTGAATGCTTCTCTCACAAACTCATAACCAAGTTCTTCGTTACACACCATAACCTCATTAACAGCCTGTCAACAACAAAAACAAGTTAATAAAAACTAAACATATAAGTAATTGACTAAAATATTATTACTTCTCCATACTAACCAATTCTTTATCAAAGGAACTTTTAACTAATTTGTCACCAACTTTAATATTCATCCAGTGCAACAATCGTGGGAACTTTGATATGCCGCAATTAAACGTTGCATTGCAAACAAATATATGATCAAACGACCACAACTAAAACATTGAAAACGAATTAGCCACAACAAAATGTCCAACAAATAAGTAATTACTTAACATGAAAATGAAACAACGAAACTTTACCTACAACATATAAACACATCCAAATACATGAATGTGACTTGTAGTTGATTCATACTTCAAAGCCCTTGAAGCACTGCACAAGATACCAACCAAATAGTCGTACACTAAGTTGCCCCAATTGTATTTACCTATACTTTGCAAGTCATCCACTAACTTAAAAATTTTGGGGAACACAATCCCGTCTCTATTTGGCAACAAGAACTCAGATATGCCTAATAAGATATAAAGGCTAGTAAACAATTCTATACTACCACCATCATTGTCATATTCCAAAAGAAACTCATAAATCGTTTTAACATCAACTTTCTCACTACAAAATAACTTCCTACAATCACTATCTTCATAATCTTCACTTATATCAATTTTTTCACCCAATACCCGAAGACCCAATCCTAAACAAACATCTAACAAAATAAATTCAACTACTTCCCTACCAATAGCAAAATCACCCCTCCTTTCAACCCATCTATAACATAACACAGATAACAAATTGCAACTTATCTTAACCGAATGGTTTAACGACATAAACCACCAAAACGGTGTGCGTGCAATTGACTCTCGTTGTTTCACACTTAATTTTTCATTCAAACTTCTAACATATTTGGCTTTGCAAAAATGCAGGAAAACCATCTGTGTAAACAAAAAATTGTGTTACATCATACCATATTAACATAGACAATAAACAAAGGAATTTCAGACACATAACCAAACCTACCTTCACATCCTCAATCAATAGGCCATCGTTATGCTGTTTTGTGCCCATATTCAATAAGTGAAAGGCAAATGGAGGGATTTATATTGCAGCAATGAAAACAAAAATCCCCCCCATGTGTTCGTTAGCACCGCCAACCAATCGAAAAATTGACAACATCAAATGCAACAAAATCACAACCACATCTAAATCAATACCTGAATTGCAAGGAATGGGGTTCGCCAAACTTCAATCTTTGGGATTCTTCAAACGAAAACGTTATTTCGTTCTTCAAAACCGCAAACCCTACCCTCATTGGCCGGCTTCCTCTACTAGATGCAAGCCTGTTTCAAATTCTCGTCGACCCAATTGCTTCTACGTAAACGTTTTCCTTCATTTCTCCTTTCACGGCTTTATGTCCTTCCTCAAACCCTTTTTCCAATTCTTCTACAACTATTTCGTTTTGCAATCTCATTTTGGAGCATTTTGTTGGCGTCAAAATTTTTATTTTTTTCCACTTAAGCGCGACACGTGCATACCTTGCAAACAACTCTCACAATAATTTTTTTTTATTACATTAATGTTAATCGTTTGACACGTGTCCTGTTAATGCTAATCGTTTGACACGTGTCCTAGTCTCAAAAGTGAGTTAAGATAAAGGTGTCAAAATAATGTTTCTGTTATTATTATCTGCTATCCCGACTCCATTGTGGTGCAACTTCTACTAAGAGCACTATATGGCAGCAGTAGAGTTTCAGCCTTTTGTCATTTTTTGCCATTTTTATTGACAATTGATGCATCATCAAATTTTTATTGGCACCTAAAGTATGTTGCAGAATGCCACTGTGTCTAGGTATATCACTTGTGTACCATTCATAAAACTTGCGTAGCATTTGTATTTTAATTGTAAAAATGGCTATGTTAATTTTTGGTGTAGGTATTCAAGAGAAAATTTATTGGTTTTGGTTATTTGTGTAATTTGATTATATTAATTAAACTTTTCTCTTACGGATACTTAATTGGCAAATTAAGTATCTGGTTCTTGAAATTGATTTGAAGTTGGTAAACCTTTTCACTCATGATGTAATTATTAATGTGGTTTGAAATCCTTATAACATATGCATATACGCTACGCTGGCACATTAGCAATGAAATACATGTTACATGTATAATTGGGTGCACCTGATAACATGCATGAATTTAAAATAAATGGTATATCTATATTTAATATATTTGTTTTTTTATAAATAAATAAATATTCAATTTTATGATAGTTTAATATTTTATGAGCAAATTAAATGTTTAGCATTTTATGAACTTATATTTAAAGTGACATCTTTTGAGTAGATGATTCGGGAAAAATGTTAAACATTTGTGTTTATGTATATCCATGCATTTTAATTTAAATTGTTTGGATTTTAACCGTCACATGATGGTGATCATGTGGTCGGAAAATCGTGTCATTCTGCTGTGTAAATTGTCGAGATATTTCTTTTAAATATAATTATTTCATGTATTATATAATTTTATTCTATTTGGATAACCATGAGTAATATAATTTTATATGATTGTGATCTTATCTATTGTGGGCACAATTATATAAGATTTTGTGTGAATGAAATAATTTAATTTTAAGGTCAAAATACCTTTTTGGTCCCAAATTTCGTCAAGTTTTGTCAAATAAGTCCTAATTTTGTTTTTGTGTTCAAATGTGTCTTAATTTTCGTTAGTTTTGTTCAATTAGGTCCTTTTTTGCTAACATAGTTTAAATCATTAATAACCATGAACAGTGACTGCCACATGTCACTTCGTGGTTTTTTTGAATTTATTTTTTATTTTATTTTATTTTTTAAATTTTTTTTAAATGTCCATATGTCAACCTAGTATTGTGCCACGTGTAAAAGTCAATGTTCTATATTCAATTTCGTCCCTATATTTGTTATTTTTTTTCAATTTAGTCCTAATTTTTTTAACATGAACCAAATTGGTCCCTCCCCAAATTAGAACCAAATTTAATTTTTATATCAAAGTTATAATAATGTGAATTTTAATGTATTATATAAAAATATTTAATAAAAAATGTGAATTTTAATATAAAAATTAAATTTGGTTCCAATTTGGAGAGGGACCAATTTGGTTCATGTTAACAAAAATTAGAACTAAATTGAACAAAAATAACAAATATAGGGACCAAATTGAATATAGAACATTGACTTTGACACGTGACACGCTATTGGGTTGACACATGAACATTTAAAAAAAATTAAATTTTTTTTAAAAAATAAAAAAAAAATTCAAAAAAATCATGAAGTGACACGTGGCAATCACTGTTCATGACCATTAATGATTTAAACGATGTTAGCAAAAAAGGACCCAATTGAACAAAATTGACGAAAATTGGGACCTATTTGAACACAAAACCAAAATTACGACTTATTTCATGAATAAAACTTAAGTTTATATATTATATTCTTGGCTTTTGGGTATGAAATTTTTTTGTACAAGTTCTCTACTATATCGTTGACGTGTTAGTATGATCTATTGTCCATGTTAACATGTCTAAACTTGAATTAATTTTGACCCTTATTTGGAAATGTTATTATTCAAGGGGTTGTTCATGCATAATATGATTTTATTATATTTTGTTAAGCATGGGTAATATAATTTTTTATGATTGTGAATTCACCTATCGTGAGTACAATTATATGAAATTTTGTGTTAATTAATTTTATATTACATTAATGCCAATCATGCTTGTATGTTAGTTAATTTCTTGATGATATGATGTACTTTGAATTTTATCTTATGTCAATTATTTGTCTTGTACCCTATCAGTATTAGATTTCTTTATGACATGAGTTGTGCATTGTCTTTTATTGCTTAATTATATTTCTTATTTATTATGATTCGGGATCCTTAAGCGAGATCATATTGGATGAGAAATTTGTTATTATAGGCATGTTTGACTGTGTATTTAGAAACATTAAATTCTATTGCACAAACCCAACCATCTATTTCTCA
Source organism: Vigna unguiculata (assembly GCF_037176805.1). Classification (NCBI taxonomy): domain Eukaryota; kingdom Viridiplantae; phylum Streptophyta; class Magnoliopsida; order Fabales; family Fabaceae; genus Vigna; species Vigna unguiculata. Next base: position 26,723,592 of record NC_140802.1, read on the forward strand.
AACCCTACCATCTCTTTCTCACTCTCCACCTCTCTGCCGCCTCAAACCCTACCATCTCTTTCTCAAACCCTACCATCATTTTCTCACTCTCCATCTCTCTGCCGCCTCAAACCCTACCATTCACTTTCCATCTCTCAAACCCTACCATCTCTTTCTCACTCTCCACCTCTCTGTCGCCTCAAACCCTACCATTTCTTTATCATTTCTTCTTTGAATCCTGCTCTCCATAAACCCTACCATTTGTTTCTCATTTCTTCTTCAAATCTTACTCTCTATTTTCATCTCTTAACTTTTCATCTCTCAAATACCCAACTCAAACCTTTTTCAATTTTAAACCCTAAATGTTTTTTTCTATCATTTCAGTGATTGTTCTCACAATTTCTTTTCACCATTGGCTTATTTGACCACTACCTAGTAAGGTTATGGTTTTTTTTTTTGTAGATGATTATTTTTATGTAATTTCCAACTTCGTCTTTGTTTATTTTTGAGGTCTTTGACCACTACTTTGTAAGATTTTGATTTTTTTTTGTGTAGATGATTATTTTTATGTATTTTCCAACTTCATTTTTGTTTATTTTTTAGTTATTCTAACACTACTTGGTCAGGTTTTGGTTTTTTTTTTTGTTTCTGTATTGTTTTTTGAGTTATGCCTTCACTAACAAAGAAGACTGGAGAAGTCTTCAAGTCCAAAGATCAGGTTTTGGTTATGCCTTCATCGTTTCCTGCTTTTATGTTTTTTTTGTTCTTGAGTTATGTTGTTCGTTTTTGGTGCCTGGATGCCTTCATCGAACATCACGGTATCAACCAGAGTGACAAAGAGTTATCAAAGAGCTTTGAAATCCAAAATAAAGACTGAAAAAGATAAATATCTTTAAAAGGTTTGATTTTTAAAAAGTTTAACGTTTAAAACAGAAAGATGAAGATCAGTTCTCTGTTTTTTCAAAAGGTTTAATTTTTATTATTCTCTGTCTTCTCCTTCCTCTCTTCTCTCTTTCATTTTATTTTCCTTTTTTTATTGCATAATATGTCTTTATTTTTTTTTGAATATTTTCATTTTCATTTAATTCATTGTGATTTTTTCCGGATATATGTGACTTATTTTTTCATGACATCTTAGGATATATGTGATTTTTAATTTTAGAACATTTTAACTTTACTTTTGTTTTTTAGGTTTATAAAATTTTCTAGAAGGAGAAAGTCCAAAATCAACAATGAAAAAGATAAATATCTTTAAAAGGTTTGATTTTTAAAAAGTTTAACGTTTAAAACAGAAAGATGAAGATCACTTCTTTATTTTTTCAAAAGGTTTAATTTTTATTATTCTCATGTGTTTTTTTTTTTTTGTACGTGAGTGTTTCTTCTATCTTCTTATTATAATGAAATGAAAAAGATAAGAAGAAGAAAGTAGGCTGTGGGAAGAAAAGGCCTTCTCCACTTTAGATTTTGTTTGGTTGTTGATGAAAGGTTAATGGAATGAGGTAAAACCAAATTATTATTACAATAATTCTCTTTGTTTTTTCTCATTTCTTTTGTTAGTTTCACTTGAATTCAATGATTTTAATGTATTGTTGACTTTGTGTAGTGCAAATATAAAAATCTGAATTGAATTGAGGTGCAAGAAATCTTTGAAAAAAAGTAGGAGAAGTATGAAGAGGCCAAAGGTCTCTGTTAATCATAAGCATTTTAAAAGGTTTGATTTTATCATTGATTACTTTCTTCTGTAAAGCTTCTACCACTTTATTACCTTCAATAGTTTCAGAATGCATCTTACCATTCCAAATGTTCACGGTTACACCTTTTAAGCCAAGTCAACCTTTTATAAAAAGTCTTTTTTCTAATCTCTTCATGCATTTGCAAAGTTTGCATTTACTAGCATTTGTTGCAATTCTTTGTTGGTCTCATTTCTAACACTAGTATTTTGATTTCTTTTTTTCTCTTCCTTTTCTACTATCTTCAATTGGTTTTGCTGAGGAAATCTCTCGATATCACCTTGATTTGTAACCTAAGGTCTTTATTTTCCCTTTTCAAGTTTTATTTTGGTTTTTCATTTTTGTTTTCTAATCTTTAGAATCTCTATTTTCATATAGTTGGTTTTTGGTTTTTGGCATGCATTTGTTGTATAATTTGACTACATTGTTTTCTATTCTTTATGGTAGTGGTTGATTTTGTTATGCCTATGTTTGGCTTCACATTTTATGTGATTTTGTTGTCTTTTCATTATCCGCATAACATTCATACCTATAGAATCTGTGTTTTCATATGGTTGTTTTTTGGTTTTTGGCATACATTTGTTGTATAATTTGAGTACATTGTTTTCTATTATTTATGGCAGAGGTTGATTTTGTTACGCCTATGTTGGGCTTCCCATTTTATGTGATTTTGTTGTCTTTTCATTTTATCTGCATAACATTCATACCTATGTTGCCAACTACACCAATGCCATTAAAATTACAAATATTTTGTCTGTTATTCTTCCTTTAACATATTTAATGTGGTTTTAGTTTTAGTGTCATTAAGTTTTACAAATATGAATGATATTGATTGATGAAATACAATAATAAAAGTGAACATATTAGGTAACAACAATATTTCATTTTATGTTACTTATCATTTATTTAGTGGTGTTGGTTTATTTAATGTTTTTGTGGTGGAAGTTGTTAAGTTCAATCGACTTCATATAAGTTTACTATCAGCAAAGAGGAGAAATCAACTTTCTCAAGAAAGCTTATGAGTTATTTATTCTTTGCGATGTTGAGATTTAACAAGAAATAAATAAAATCTCTATTATTTTTTGTTGAAATGTTAATATCAACTTTCCTACTTTGCATTGATGTATTAATCCAAAATATTTTTCAGCTTTGAGGAGGAGTGATGTACATTATTGATGTACTAATACAAATAAAACAATAGATGTAGCTGTTATTTTATTAACAACATACCCATTCTAAAATTGCAAAAACGTTAGGTGCAAAAATTGTAATTAATCCATTCAATTTGAAATTTACATCGTACAAAGATAAGTAATATATGAAATTTTAATATTTTTCGAAATAAGATTCACATTGCCAATAACATAAAAAAGTTGAAATTGAAAATATATGATAACAAAATTTTAATTTGAAATTGCAAAATAGTATAAAAATGTATTGAAATGTGGTCATTTAAATTTGAAATTCAAGATGATAATATATATATATATATATATATATATATATATATATATATCAAAATTAAAGCTTTTTCAATGACAATAAATATATACAATAAATTAAGTTATTATACAAAGATTTCATTTGTCATAATGAATAAAAAAGACGTGTTGGAAGAACATGGTTTTTTCATTACTTTGCTTATAATTATGGTTCTGAACTTTGATGATAAAAGAATCTTGAAAGATGAAAAAGTTTCTTCATCTTTGAAGAGGTAATTGTTGGAACAAGCATCGAAAAGTATCTTGCAGTAATTTTGGAAGACATCTTATAGTAGTGTTAAGAAATTGAAAAATTGTTTTTTTTTTCTTTCTTTTGACAACACCATTTGAATGCATAATATTAAACAAAAAATATAAAACATCAAATTTCCAAAAATTTTATCTACAACCAATATAATTATGAATACTATTATAATTATAATATTATAATTTTAGTCAACATTAATAATTGTCTAAACCTTTTTTCTCTAATTATTAATTTTATTAAATATTTAATTAAGATTAATAAAAGTATTAATTAGTATTATTAATATCATGAATTAATAATATTATTTATTGTTAATATCATTGTTTATTATCGATAATTAACAATAAATATTACTACTATTAATAATATTATTATCTATTTTAATATTATTATTTAAATAAAAATTTATTTAATTATATTTTGTTAAAACCTTTACTACTACTGTATAAATAGACAAAGTTCTATACTTACATGCAAAATTGAAATTTGTTTCTCTCTCAAAGTTCATATAAATTTTCTCCAAAAATTACTGCCTACACACCCATATATTTCCCATATATTTCTTGTTGTTTCTATTTGAATTCAACCGGCTATAACGAGACAATGATGTTTTCTGGAATTACATCGTATATGAGTGAAGAGTTATGTCCTGGATAGTTGACTTGGTATTTGTGTGAATGAGCCATGTGTCAAAAAAATTATATTGCTCATAAGTTTTTTCATTTGTGGCCTGAAGTTATTCATTAGATATTGATCACATGTAGTAAGATCTTAAATATATAATTCATATTCATAAAGTTTAAACTTCTATCCAATTAATTTAATTAAAATGAGATACAAATTGAAAACTTTATTTGGATTTTAAAGGATTCAAAACCGTGTTCATTATGAGTAGTTTATTCAAACATATTTATTTATGTTCATTTTGATTTACATTATTTTTATGCAAAGTATCTATTTGGTTTGGGAATTGACATTTTATTGTTCAATTTTTACCTTTGAATGAGATGTCGGTGAAATTTTATAAAGTCAAATAATATTAAATAAATAAATAACAATTAAATACTATTTATTATGATTATTCTAATACAATATTGATAGAGGGTGGAAGGACTTTGTTTTTAAGAACATATTGGCCGAAGGTAACCAGTATTCTTTGAAGTAGACATGACAACAGAATCAACAATATGTTTACCTTATATGTGAAATGTTTACCAAATTGTGGTCATCCTACCTTAGACAATATTGTAATATTTTGGAAGACCAAATATGGGAAGCTTATGTTTGACAATTGATATGAAACAATTATGATGATATTTACTTTATATAATTATGTATGTATTGTGTTGGATTACTTATTTTATATTGTTTTATGTATTCAAATATAACACGTTTGTTTGAAAAATTGATTTTGACATCTTATTGAATATTTAGTGATAAATAATTTTATGTTTATAATTCTTTATAAAAGTTTTGACATCCTATTGAATTGATTTTGATATCTATTGAATATGTCATTTACTTTGATAACTCTTAAACTTTTTAAAACATTGACTTTTATTTAATTGAAATATAAAAGTGATTTTTAAAAATATATATTAAGGTATTTTTATTTAATTGAAATATAAAAATGACTTTTGAAAAATATATATTAAGATATTTATATGATAAGATTAACTGAAATCACGTTTAGTTAACTATCATTCAACATCAATTTTAATTTTAGTTAAACCTATTGTATTTTAATTTATACTAATTCATTTGAATTAAAGATACTATATTTAATTTTTTGTTATAACTAATGTATTAGTTACTGTTGTTTAAAATTTGTTCATCTATTGAGTTGAAAAATAACTAAAATTCATATATGAAATGGGAAAAAGTTCTTTATATATAATGTGAGGTTGTTGTAGTCATATTTTGTAATTTTTCATATACAATATACGGTCAATTTTTTTCATCAAAAATATTGTCTGTCAAATAGTTTTAAAATAATTCATTCTTTTTTGTGCTTTTTGGAACGAAATTATACTTTTAGTGTATAATATATTGAACAGAAAAATAGGAATTGTAGTCTTTTGCATCAAAGAAACCACTCATTTACTTACAAAACAACAAATGGAAGTATGACTTTCCATTTGGGTATATATTTTAAAAAATGATGGTGTTCATTATTTATGATTCTACATTGTAGTGCAATAACCTTCAAATTTAATAAAAAAAAATAATTAAATATTCATATCATAAATATTTGAAAACAAGAATACATAAGTGTTCTTTTAAAAAAATGAAAATGTCATAGTCAACAAATACTACTGGAAAATGTACACAAAAGTAAATTCTTCCAATTTTCTACTCAGAAAACATTATTGTATATCTTTGATATTGACATTCTATCAAGCGCCATTGTGTTATGGATGAAAGTAATTGTGAAGAAGAAAAAATTACCAGAATGATGATTCCTACTGAAAAGTTGGACAATAAGAGTAACAATGATCTATCTCAACGTTATTTGTGGTATCTCATCATGTATACTTTTATAACATTGTGATATTTGTTCTTCAGAGCAAAAAAACATAAATATGAATAAAAACAATACAGAAACAAATATAGTTCTAAATCAACTTCTTCAAAAGATTCAAACTAGAGGTATAATCATGTTTACTCTGTTGATTCATTTTGAATGGTCTCAAAATTAAAATGCATATGTCTTTGAAGAGAATGGAAAAAATGAATCAAAAGATGGAGGAAGAAGAAGAAGTTGGTTGATTCTCCACAAATTTGTTCCCGAAGTATTAATATACCAGGTTCTTCAAATATTACAAATATGTTTAATAAATCATTGACATCTTTATTTTTTAACAAAGTGCTAAATTTTTTCACCAAATCTAAATGTAGAAGAAGACATTGAAACTTAATCTAATATAGTTCTACTTAGTTGGACATTTGAAATATAATTTAATCTAACATGATCCTTGGTTTTTTAAATTATTTATACACTATTCATGTTCTTTGTGAATGATGAATGATCCATGTTTGATATTTATGCAAGAGTCTTTATTTTTTATGGAACTGATTTGATTATGTAATCTATATAACTAATTTTACCCAGTGGGATAAGGTTTTATTATTAGTGTTATCCTTTCAAGTTTTGGTGCGCAGAATCAACCCAAATGTTATGATTCCTCAATTCATCGAATTCAGATTATGGAATCAAGGCAGAAAGACTTTCAGATAATTCAACCAACAGATTATCACAATTGATCTTACATTAAATCATTATTGAATTCATCTTTACTATTATACCCCAGTTATAATTGTTTCTTAACATTTTTGATCCAACAAATGGTATGGACATGCTATAATCCAGTTTTGGATTGAACAATTTCAACTGAATGGTTCAACATAGTTTTATAACACTGATCCCATAATTCAATTTTTCATAATTTTTTCTGTATTAATTTGGAAAAAAATATAAGCAACAAAGGAAGAATCTATCAATTAAACATGTTTTGTGATAACGACTATCCTTATAACCCCCAATTGTTCAATTTCATTCTCCAAATGTAATCTTTTATATGTTTTTACTGTATAAATACGTTGTGAAGTGTTTGGTGGGATGATTCAATTGTTTTACTATGCTTTCTACTTCAAATTTTTAATTTTTAACAACTTGAAATCTCTTATATTATAGATCTAATCAAGTTATGTTCCTGAAAGTTCCAAATCATGTGAATAAATCTGATGGGTGAAAGTAAATATCATTATTAAATTTATAAATGAAGAAACATAGTAAAGGGATTTTAGGATAGACAAGCATGGGTCTAACTTTTTCTTTTACATGTTTGAGCCATTTTGAATATTCACATTGAATTTAACATATTGTATCATATGAAAATGTAGCATTTGGTATCTTTAGAGGACATAGTAGTTTAAAATTTTATTTAGAGACGTAGGTTATTTTTTTTAATTGTAATTGTTTTAATTCTTTAATAATTATAAAAATTCATTCACTTTTTTAGTTCAATAGATTTTGTTAGTGAATGAAGAAGTTCCCTTTCTCATGTTTTTTAGACTATATGCTTTAAAAACCGAATATAATTATTAAAGAACCAAAAACATATTTAACTAAAAAAAATTCAAATATGTTGCTTTTTGGACATAACTAAAATCTTTAAGTAATAAATTATTGTTTTAAAAATCTTATTCTTTATGATATTCTTTTAGAAATTCAATTCGAGCTTCTACATTGGTTTATTTTTTCTTTAATATTTTATCAGTTATATTTATTTGTATTCATGTTTTATTTTTTTTCTTATATTTAAATTTTACTGTTATTACATTTTAAAAAACAAGTTTGTTTAGGAAAATTCCCAATATATTTTTATTCATAACATACATGTGGACCAATCAAATGTAAAAGTTTGCTTATAAATTTTTGAACAAAAAATACCAAGTTCGAAGATGGATAGAAAAACTTTAGTATTTCTAATTACTTCGAAGAAAAAATTATCAAATAGTATTTAAATGTGATAATATTAAATATAATCAAAATATTAAAGTTCTATATGTTCAAATATTATGTTAATGCACAATCTTCTTACCTTTAGTATTATTGTTATTTATAATAACAAAAAAATATACATTTTAAATAGTCTCGTGCATTGCACGGGTACAAAAACTAGTAATTGTGCATATTAGATGTTTCTTTGTCGTTTTAATATCCGCTTCTTTGCCCATGTAATTGACTTCGGTCAAAACTTTAAAGAAGACAAATTTTGAGGACTGGAAAGAATCTTTGGACTTATATCTGACAAATATCGACATGGACTCTTCTTTGAGAGAAGAAAAGCCTCCAGCTCATACTCTTGAGTCCACTACTGTCTAGAGAGCTTCTTGTAAGAAATTGTTGGAACACTCAAAACAAAGTGTGTCCTGGTGGTGTTGAAATACACCATGAAGAAGTCTATATGGTTCAACTTGGTGGCTTTGCTAGAAAAGGCAAAAAGCATTTGGTATATAGGTTGAATAAGTCTTTTAAAGGCTGAGCCAAGCTTATTAACAATGGTATTTGAAATTTGACTAGGTGGTCATTTGTTTGGTTTCAAGGAAAATACCATAAATCAGTGCACTTACTTGAAGGCTAGTGGGATTCAATTCATCATTATTATCTTATATGTTGATGATATTCTTCTTGCTAATAGTAGGGTTAAACTTTTGACTAAGACAAAATTTATGTTAAATAGCCACTTTGATATGATGGACCTATGCCTTTGTTGTTCTAGGCATTCAGATTTTTGTTACAGGTCACATAACATTCTTGGATTGTCTTAGAGAGGATACATTGATAAAGTCCTTAAGGTTTAACATGCATTCTTGCTTGCACCACTTCAAAAGGTGACAAACTCTCTAAATCTCAATGTCCTCAAAATGACATACAATGATAAAATTGAAACGAAAAAGTCCATATGCTTCTGATATTGGTAGTTTAATTGCTTCTGTTATTGATAGTTTAATGTATGCTTAAGTTTGTATTCATCTTGATATTGTTTTTGTTGTAAATGCTTTAGGGAGATACTTGAGCGACCCAAGTTTGGGTCATTGGAAAGCCATTAAAAGGTCTTTAGATATTTGTAGGGAACCAATGATCACATGTTGACCTATAAAAAGTTTGATCAACTTTAACATCACGTCATTGGTTGTTTTGATCTTGATTTTGCTGGTTGCCCTAACGACCGAAAATCTACTACCAGTTTTTGTTTTATGATGGAAGGAGAAGCTATTTCTTGGAAGAGGGTTAAACAAACTCTTACAATTACTCCTAAAGGCAGTATGTTGCTTGTTATAAAGAACTTGTCAAATTGTATGACCTAAAATTTGATTTTTGGCTTTCAAATTGTTGAAAGTATTTCTAGGTTGCTTGTAATATATTGTGGAAATACTATTGCCTTGCATTTCTCTCAAAACAACATACGTTCTAATGCTCAAAGCATCTTGATATAAAACTTATGTTTGTTAGAGAAAAAATTTTAGATTTTCATACTCAGATTGAACATACTGCTACATAAGATATGTTAGCATATCCACTAACTAGAGGCTTAACTATTGGAGTTTTTTTTTTTTAAATCATGTAACTCATATGGTTGTGGTTAAGTCTTTTGATGTACTGGATTAGTGGGAGTCTGAAATGTACCCTTTATATTATTATGATTTTCATAAGATGTAAATTTATAAATGACGCCTGTTTCATTACATCTCTTTTAACATATAAAATGTTTGAACCATTTTGGGATCACATATTTATTACATTTGTTTTTATTTTATTTATTATACATTATTTTTGAAATCTAACCATATGGTATGTATCCTTATCAGGTATTATCTTTGTGATTCATGCTTATATTTCTTAATTGGTATTTGTGCTTATGTTGTAATTGATATAATTAATTAATTTATTAATGTTATCCAAGTTGGAGATTGTTGTATTTTATATAATTTTATTATATAAAATTATTATTCTCTATTTTATTATTATTGTGGATTAACATTAATTAATAAATTATATTGTAAATATCAATTATATTGCACAATTATTATTAATTTATGGATAATACATATTGGGTTTCTGATGAATGGTCTCTGATGGGTTGAATTGTTCAATGAAAGGTATGTGATAGACTTAATTATTCAGGAACTTGTTGAGAGGTCCCTTGTCTCTACTGGTAAGGATATAAAACTGATATCGCATTAGTTAATTTTATGGGACGACGTAAAAATACATTTTGTAATATGCGTTCTAGAAAAACCTACCAGAAAGCATACTCTAGAACCTACCAGAAAGCATACTCTCTCACATGCTTTCATCTATATTGTTTCTAACTACTAATCAGGTATGCTTTCGCTATTTAGGTATTTGATATTGGAACTGCTTTGAATATATTTGGGGAATAATTTATTATATGGAAGGGATTAATGTTCTTCATGATTCTTTATTTAAAATTCATAATCTAACAATACGATCATCGTAGGTGGAAAAAAACAGTGCAAAGGTAAGTTAACAAGACAACATAAAACCTTAATCTTGAAAATAATTTGCAAATTGTTTAAAATCTTAAAACATAACCATTTTCATGAATCCTTCTCTTTGTTAAAAGTAAAACATTTGGAAGTAGACTCCCATGGAAGAGTGGTCAATCACAACAAAAAAAACTTAAAAACCTTATCTTTCCTAGCTAGGAAAATGAAACTTGTTCCAAAAACTCACTATTTTTAACAAAATCCAAACTTTTAGAATTTAAAAATGAAGGATAGTAAATCAAATACATAGAACAAATATTGCACACAATCATCACTCTTCCATGCAGCCTCCTCAAGCAAATAGAACATAACACTCCTTGGATCAACCTCCCCAGCCATGGTGGAACATAACGTTCTTCCATGTAGCCTCGTCGGTTGTGGTGGATCATAACGCTTTTCTAAGCGGCCTCCCCAACTAACCTCACCTGGATATGGTGGAAAAAAATGTTGTTCCGAGTAACCTCCTCGACTATGATGGAACAAAATGTATTTTCGAGCAGCCTTCCTGACTATGATGGAACATATTTGCAATCACATAGAAACTTTCGAAAATTCATCCATTCACAGACTCATCCATTTAACCCATTTTTCCCAAGTACTTATGTAATGCGTAACATACCAAAAATTTCATTCCATAATCACAATTTTAAAACATGTCCAAATATCCTACAAAACTCACCCCTCACTTTAAAACCATGTCTTTCTCAATTTTCAAGAAATACCTCGTTAAAAAACCATATATCAATTTAATCATCACAATTACAAAAACTATAAATAAAATCCATGATTATTCTACCACACAATAAATAAAACAAAGCTACTAATTACCAAACCAAGTTAACTTTTATATACATTAATTATTTTAAAAAAGTACCAAAACCATAAATAAGTTTAAAGAAATACACAACCACATTAAAATACCAATTCCCAAAGGCTGTGTTGCCATTTCGTGTAACATAAAAGGTAACAACATTGTACTACTAAACTAAGCACCAAAAACATTTTAACTTTTATAACCAATACCCCTTATAATAATTCTAATGTTCCAAATGGATCATACTATAATATATACGTTATTATATTTTATATATATATATATATATATATATATATATATATATATATATATATATATATATATATATATATATATATAAACAATTCCATTGCTTCTACCAAACCTATAACTTAGTCGTTGCCCTAAACGTAAAAATTGAACATCAAATCCTCAAATTTATATCTAAAATCAATCATGTAAGACAAAGGACCAGTTAACTCCCTTTACTTCTTAAAGGCTTTGTCTTCTCCACTGATTTCTCTCCCTTCTGTTTTCATTCTACTATTCATTTTACTCTATTTATAAAGCAGAATTTTACCTAAATCTCACAACCTAGGAGAGATTCACGTAACAAATCTTATTTGATATCCACTCCGATTTTCAGAAAATAAACTTATCTATTCGTTTTTATTCACTAAACATTAACCACTTTAATCGAATAATTATTCAGTAAACCTCATTTCTAAAAAAATTCTTTAAATCAAATAACTCTTATAAATTAAAAAATTAACAAACCAATAAACATTTAATAATTACTAAACTTTTTTATCTTTAAGAACACCATGAATAAAATAAATCTGAAATTATATAACTAATAAATCATTTTATCTTTTACATAAAACCTCATTTATTTATTTTTCTAATTATTTTAATTTTTTAATTTCTTACATTCCCCCAACAACTAAGATTTGCATCCTCGAATATGAAGTTTCCAAATTATTTTGCTAACTTTAAAAATTCTAAAACAACACTTTAACAGTATAAAACTTGCCCACAACTCATGCAAACTTTATGTAATCTTCAACAATATGTTGAGACGAATAATGCTATCTACCAGGCATTCTAAGATTACCTAATAGAAACTCAACAACCGGAAAACAAACAATCAATGCACAACAAATTCATAAAAACACATTTTGACGTTGATAAACGATGCATAATAGGCTCCCTCCCCCACAAAACACCTTGGACCTAATTGCTCTGGTTCCATAATGTAACATCCAAAAATTTGCACATGTCTAAATTTTATAACTACATAATTAATCTTATTTCAAATTGTTACTAAAAATAAAATTGTTAACACTTTATTTATATTTGGAATAAAATGCAAAATAATCCATGTCTTACGTCACTAGACTTTTATTCACTTGACAAAATTGAAGAAAACAAAAAATAATAATGGAAATAAACTATAAGTGTGTCCCAAACATCTACTGGTCTTTCCATATTCTCGATCTTTACTGTTGTGCACCTTCAACACCTATATGATCTTCTACTCCCATATAAAATACGATCATCGTAGGTGAAAAACACCAATGTAAGGGTAAGCTAACAAGACAACATAAAACCTTAATCTTGAAAATAAATTCACAAATTGTTTAAAATCTTCAAACATTTTAAAACATAACATTTTTCAAGAATCCTTCTCTTTGTTAAAAGAGAAACGTTTGGAAGTTCACCAAGTAGACTCTAAGGAAAGACTTAAAAACTTTCTCTTTCCTAGCCAAAGCTTTCCCTATATCACTTTCACACATCTTATTTCTAACTAGGAAAATGAAACTTGTTCCAAAAACTCACAACTTTTAACAAAATCCGAATAGACAAAAAGGCCACTAGTGCAGGGAAGGGAAATGACAGCGGTTATTTCCAGCTTTTGGCTTCGGATCCACAACCGAGGCATATACGGCCAAGGTAAAAAGGTAGTACTTTATGCCTCGGTTACAAACCCAAGGCATATTTAATATTTACTGCCTCGGTTTTCTCATAACCGAGGCCTAATGGGTAAACCTAATTAAAAAAATAAAGCTTCTTCTTCCAACAGCCTCTTCTCCTTTACCCTTCAAACCGCCACAACTCCAATCTGCCACCGCACGCCCCCATCTCCTCTTCACCACGCCACCACACAACTAGCTTGCCGACGACACCAATCGATGTCGGAGACGTGGCCATCCCTCACGACGACCCAACCACTTCGTTCTCACGCACACATCGACCCTAACCCCGCGACTCAACCTGCTTCCACGTGAACCCCAGGGCCACTGCCATTGGTGCGCGTCCTCCATTCAAAGCTCTGACTCGCCGGCGGCAACTGTGGTGGTCGTGACTGGTTCGTGTTATCCGGCGAAGTGCTATAGTGGTGGTGTGCGACGGTGGTTGGGAGCTCGCAGTTTTCGCTGTTGCGCGGTGGTGCAGAGATGCAATGGAGGTTGATGTGAGGTGCAACATGATGGTGCGGTGATGGAGTTGCAAACAGGTACAGGACGTTTCTGCTGCTGCGTTGGTTGTGTGCTGTTTGGAATTTAACAAAAGAGTGCGTCGCTGCTACATTGAAGAAATTGGGGTTTTTTAACCCTAGGAAGGGATACTGCCTTGATTATTCGAAACTGAGGCATATTGTCTTGTTATATGCCTCGGGTAGCAGCTGGACCGAAGCATAAGGTTTTTACTGCCTCAGTTAAAAAAGAACCGAGGCATATTGCTTCAGTATAAAAAAAAAATTAAATTGTGGGTCAACACGAGGGGTCAATTTTTTTTTTTTAAGTTATATGCCTCGGTTAGAATGGCAACCGAGGCATAAAAGATGACTTTAATTACAAAAATTCCACCGCGTGTTTATATGCAGCGGGTGCGCAAGAACCGAGGCATATACTACGATGTAAAAGCTCTAAAGTGCAAATAATAAAAATAATAACAGAAATAAAATTGGTTAAAGATAAAAGATAAAAAAATAATGATAAAGAAAATATATTGATTCCATTGCTTTTTCAACATCATTTTTTATCTAAAGATTATTGCTCAATTAATTATCATTGTAGATTTGCAAATTAATCAATGTAAAGTCTCACTTAATTTGTATGCATTCTCACTTTTAACCAAAGTACAATCTCAATCAAAAGTGAGAACTTTTAGATTATCCATAGTAAATTCAACCAAAGTACAATCTCAATCAAATTTACTACGCCTAATCATGTCTATTATTTTATCTCCTCACAAAATAAAAAGCTTAATTAATGAAAGTAAAGTCTCAACTAATTTTAGTTAAAGTAAATACCTATAACCAAAGTAAAGTCTCAATTATTGGTATAAACTCATTTAATCACATGAAAGATTCTAAATAAAATCAAATTAAAGTCTCAAATAAGTTAAAAAACCTTTCAACTCATGTGATTAGTATGCATGTAGATTAAATCATTTCGCCACTTAGCTAGCATGTAAAAAATATTACTTTTTACATGATTCAAAGACAAAAGACATAGATGAATGAAAGCCACAACAATAATAAAAAGAACAAAGAAACTATTTGATTCTAAGCTCAAAGTCCATAATGAAATTACAATGGAGTCAACCCAAGAAGTTTAGTGTAAGACCCCAATTTTGGGGTGTCACAAAATGTTAGAAAATGAACGCGTTTGGCAGAAAAATATTTTCGTTAAAAACATACTAATAAAAACTTATAATTTAATTTAAATTGCATAGTTCAAAACCTCAAGTTGTCTAAAAAAACATTCCAAATAACAATTGCGAACAAAAGAAAATTACTTAGTCTTCAGTATTTGATTTAAAACAACTAAATAAATTATAAGAAACTCTCAAGTTCATCCCCAGCCAAAAGCATCTACAATATCATTTGCTCTCGTATAACACACGTTTATGATCATTGCACATACAACAAACACACAAACAAACAAATAGGTGTAAGGTAACCATAACCAATGATATATATAATAGAATTTCAGCACCACAAAATATAACACATAATATTCAACATCATATCTAAGTAAAATACTTAAACATGGTAATCACAATCAAGTTTTGGTTTTAACACACAACCACAAAAAGACTATCACATTCATCTAGAACCATTAAACATAATTATCATAATCAAGCTTTAGTTTTTCGCCAACTTTTACCCCACCACACATCTAGTTTCCTAGAATTAGAGGGTTCGAGTGGTCTGACCATCGCAGCAACAAATACCTAGCACTATACTCAGCAACGAGCCAGAAGTAAGGCGAAACATCTTTCCATCCCCACTACTTCACACGGGCAAAAGAGTTTAGTACTCGTACCAATCCTCTACCACTGCTTCACACAAACGAAGAGGACCCTTTTCCACAGCTTCACACAAGCGAAAGAGTACTCATTGGGTCTCTAGGCCCAAAAAACCTCACACGACACTTAATTTCACCAAGAGTCTTCAAGCAAAGTAAAACACTTCCAACATGAAATAAATCAGAATTATAGATTTCCAATCCTAATACACACCACCACACCATACATGGAAGAATAAAGTTTCATAACGAAACCCCTCAAAACACTCATTGTTTTATCATCCACGCACTAAAGCAACCCACCATTCTAACATTCTCGTGTAATGCCCCCAAAAGAAATTCCACGAACATACATTAAAAGCACAAAAGAAAATAACATAATATTGGACACACCACTCCAACACGTGATTTCTTCGAATCCATGATTCCCAAGCACCACAACGTAAAATAAAAATAAAGCAATAAGAAAAATCAACAACCAAAACAATGCATATGTCAATGAATCAATATCTAATGCATTTACTACTAGAACCCTTAGGAAAGATGCACTATGAAATTATATATAGTCTGCAGCAAAAGTATAAGGAAAGGAAAACAACAACTATATTATACTACACTATGTGTTTACATGAAAGCATAATCAAAAGCAGAAAGATAAAAGTAAATTTATAAGTGTGGGACCATATCTTCTACAACCACCTAAACATAATATAAAGAAAATATATGGTATGGAAGAATGGCCTTGCAACCCAAAACGTAAAACATGAAAGTGAAATTGCACCAAAAGAAAAAATAACAAAATCACATGCAACTGTGGGTCCCTCCAAGTAGAAAACCAAAAGTTTAAAGAGTGAAAGAGAATGTATCAACTCTTATTTAACGTGAGTGAAAGAGAGAATAAATGCACACTTCAGGGAAAACAAGTGAGATTGCATGCAACACGTAGATTCCCACACCATTGTACGTTAATTTGTTGTTGTGACAAAAAGAAAGAGTGGGCCAATCAATTAATCTGATGGGTTCAAAACGAGAAAAAAGAAAAGATAGATGGTTGCACCGAAAATGAGAAGAAGAAATTTTGTATGCAGATCCTGGTTATTCAACCTCGATACCAATCTATATGACACTAATGAAACCCAACATCTGAAACCTAAGCCCCTCACTCAACCAACCATGTGCAATGCATCTTATGTAAGTACAAGGAATAAAGAAAAAGAAAATAAGGATTATGATGCATGACTTGATACGTATCAGAGAAGATTCATTGTATGGCTACACACAAAACAAAAATATGTAACGATTTTCAAGTCAATGTTGCAAGTGACCTAGAATAAAGGAAGAATTAGGTCAATGAAAATGAAAAGAAAACATGAAGCACTAATGTAACCCATGACTCATGCACACTACCCCAAACCAAAACGCATACTTCATCCACCCATGGTGAACAACACCATGCACATCAAGGTTTCTACAAGGCACTTGGTAGCACCCGTTAGGGTTAACTCAAAACAACCCTATGAATCATGTGCTAAGTAATGATAATGGAAGAACTCCCAAGACCATCTCGCATAGTATAAGAAGCACAACATTCAGACGCGCAAAGTAGAAGACTGAACAAAATAACATTCATAATCCTTATATGAACTCATGCATAGATAAAGAGAATGAAGGCAAAACCTATCTTCAAACAAAAAGAGAAATAAGCAAAATAAATCCCCTACTTCTTGTACAATCCTTCAAGGGCTTACGCTTCCCACAGTTTCTTCCTTCCCTATCCACGATTTCTCTCTAACCCTGTTTTTTTCTCCGTGTGCTCCTCTCTCCTTCCTCCCCCTTAAGAACCTTGAACTAGAGTATTTTACCTCCTCTACCTAAACCCTAAAATCAAAACAACCTATCTTTTTACCTTTTTGGTTGCTAAAAATATAAAATATTTGAAACCCATATACTTGCCATTATTTATTTTAGGTGTTGCAACAACAAAAATAAAATATCACATGTTGATTTCAAAAGAGATATAAGAAGATAAATGTTGCATGTTGCAGCAACGTAATGCAATAAAAGAGAGAGATATAGAAAAAAACGTTACTTCCACAAAAATAGGAGATAAAAAAAACTAAAGGAAAATAAAACCACATAAATAAACACCAGGCAAATTCAGACACTTGACCTCACAAACATTAACACATTCAATCAACATTAAACCAAACACTTTCTCATGATTTAATGCACACTGCTAATAATAAACATATATATTCTACATAATATACATAAATAAAATAATTAACATAAATAAAATCAGAACTTAATTCACTTAAATAATTATCCCCATATTTCATAATTCAATTAAATAACTAATTTAAATAAAATCAACAATCTTAATCAATCCATTAATTTTTTTCATGGTTTCTCTTTATTCTAATATTTCCGGGTCTTACATTTATCACTCCATGGAATGCAAAATAAAATAAAAATAAAAGATGATGTGGAGAGAGAGGACAAAATTAGGTCCCCCTAAGAGTTCCTGAATTTCGAAGTTTCGAGTTTTCTTTATCTGTCCCATTGGTCTCTTTATATAAGACTTGGACTGAATTTTTATTTTACTAAAATCTCTCAAATATCTTTTAAAATAAAAATAATTAATTTATGATAAATGTAGTTGGTTGAAAATTTATAATATAATTAAATAAATAAATTATTTAAAGATATATGATAATTATTACCAAATAATATTTACATTAATTTTTTAAATCACTCATGTACAACTGTAGTCAAAATTTGCTACGAAATATCCAAATATATAAATATTTGTACTGTAAACCCTCTTGTTTAACCAAACTTTGATCAGATTTGAATATTTGAAGCAACTTTAAGCATAATTTAGATATTTGACCATTTGACTGTCCAATTAGGGATTGATACATGGTAGTTTTCTCTCTCCTAGATTAGCTCTTCCATTATGGTTTTTGTTCACATTCTTCTCCAACGAAATTTGGGCGTGGTTGTTGTCGACGAAGTGCAGGTGCGTTGCACCATTGGTTGCTAATTGTTGGTTGTTGTTGTTGAGAAACAGGTGTTGGTGGCATCATTATCGCTGCTCGCGGTGAAGCACAGTGGTTTGCGATTTGGAATGGTTTGTTATTGATGGCAACATTGAGGTTGAACGTTGTTGCGTTTAGAATTTTTGTAACGTCTTCGCTGAAAAATACTTATTTAAAATTAAAATAAGAAAAAATAATAATAATTTGCATTTATTATTAAAGTTCTTTCCCAAAAACATGAAAAATTTAAAACTTTATTTTAACGCGTCATCTATAAAATCCACACAACGTTCACTTATTACAAATATAAACTATTTATATTATCCATTACAAAATAGTCTATAAACATCATAAAGCATCTTTAAGTAAAACCCCCTGGTTGCCCTCACTCTAAGTCTAAGCAACCACGTGCTCACCTGCATAAATATTTGCTCCCATGTAACAAGTTACATGATCATCGCCAAACACACACAAATAGGGTGAGCTCAAAAAAAAAATTACAACACGAACTAATAAAGCAATTCAAAACTATGACACATGTTAACACTCCAATCCTCCATTCTCAACTTCCAAACCATTCGTTGGACGCCTCATGATTCTACACCCTTTGATGAGTACACTAATCAATCTTTGTTGCCATGAGTATCTACTCGTCTCTCCGACTACTGGCCACCACCTAATAGTCCACACGCGAGAATAAATTGCCATGGCCACAATCTGCGACACTAAGTGGAGTTTTCCTATACGAACCGTAATCCATATTTGTCCCAAGACTACCAAACTCATTAGTTACACTAAAAAGGGCAATCTTCCGGAACCCATCAGTACGAGCCACGATCTCGCACACTCCATTGGATTTCAAAAACCATTAGGCTACAACCTCGAGTGGCCACATGCTACCCCAATACAAGTTGCACTCATAACTGGGCCCCCAACGGAGCATCATATCATGACCTCCATCCAAAGTTGTGTAGAAATCCTCCTTGCGTTCCAACTCTGCACCCAAAACAGCACACAACTCGCGTCGCTAGGCGAAACTTGTTTCCAGACCGCCTAGCGGTCTCCTTTTGTCGCTAGGCGACAAGCCTTCCTAGTGCTTCTGTCAACAAACTCCGCTTGGCAAAACCTTCCCTACCGCGAAGCGCCACGCAAGTCTAATGGCCACTGCCACTATTTGGTGTCCCTATTGCCTAGCGGCTTGTCCCACGTCGCTAGGCGTCATACTAGTAGCGCAAGTGCTACTGGTTTTTGGTACTTTGGAATAAGTTCTCATGAACCTCAAACACACAACACAAAAAACATAGCGCCCTTGCAATTATTTAGTCATAACACTATGACTGAATTATCATGCCACACAATTTATAGCCTCCAAATTAAGGTCATTCTCCTATTCACACCTTATGCAATCCATTATATCCTCATTCATTTACTAAATGAAACATGCCACACTCCCCTTAAATCAACATCATAATTGATACATAACAACAGTCCCAACAGGAAATGAACAACCTCATAGTTAAAACCAAACATCGCTTTTACATGCATATCATCCCAATTATTGCCTATTCACACATATCATTAATTATCCTTCATGTAAGGTTTCCTCCCCATACTTTATGTTCATTTTCCTAAAATCCTGCGCGAAATTTCTAGATAACCACACCCAAACACAACACGAAAATCCCCATGGCTGCCTACACTTGATGTGTCGCTTGGCGGCAGTGCATGTGTCGCT
The DNA here is from genome assembly GCF_037176805.1 of Vigna unguiculata. Classification (NCBI taxonomy): domain Eukaryota; kingdom Viridiplantae; phylum Streptophyta; class Magnoliopsida; order Fabales; family Fabaceae; genus Vigna; species Vigna unguiculata. The sequence goes on from NC_140802.1 coordinate 26,744,012, forward strand.
TGGCGGCAGTGCATGTGCCGCTAGGTAGTGCATACAAATTCTGGGAAAATCTCATATTTTCCAGCACATGCGCGCACCTTAAAGCCACTAGTTACCATCACACAAAGATCATGCTTGTTTAATTTAATATTAATTTCATGAACCATCTCATTGATCATCACTAGAAATCACGTCGATTCACCCCCTAATTCTAATATCAACCCTAACCACAAATTCATGCAAGATTCATACCATCATCATAAAACTTACTTGCAGATACCCAATCAAATCAAAATTCACCCGAGCATACATCAAGGATTCATCTAGACAACATCAATAACACAGAAGAATCAAGAAGGCAGCGAACTGGAGAAACCAGTTCATGTCGCCTGACGGGTCTTCAACACCGTCAGGCAGTTTCTGAAAATTTCCAAAAACACAAAGAATTCACGTACATATCGCAATATTCAAGGGTCGCATGCAATTTATACAATCCAGAAACATACAACACAATAAAAACTCGAAATGGAGCTCCCCTAACCTGAATTCTTCGCTCCAAAACATTCTAGCCTTTCCCTTGGTCTAAGTTGTCCTCACTTAGTCTCCTACACTCCAACCCTTCAAATCACTCTCAATGCACAGTGTTTTAGTGTAGTTTGGTGGCTGGTTTTCCTCACTTTACCAACCCTAAACGAAAATAAGTGAATTAAAACAACATTAATTTCAATCAATACCTTAATTGGACCTTAATAGCTAATAAATTTTCATTAAGCCTTTTGTTTGTGTCCAGATTCGTGGAACATATCACTAGCTTTTTATCTCCCCAAATTCGTTCTCCAAGTATAAAAAAATTATATATTATGATTTTATTCTAACCAAAATTCAAACCCACAACCTCCCAATTACCAAGTACATGCACAACCATCAGGCTAATTTGTGTTTCTTGACAATTCCTATAAATATAGGAATTTATAATCACTTATCATGTTCAAGCATATCATAAAAAAATACAATCAAATAATCACACCATTGGCATACATAAAACTCGAACTCAAAGCCTTTCATCATAATTAAGTACTCTCAACCATTTGAGCTAATTCTAATCCATGTTATGAAAGTTAGCATTTAATGTCATAAAGCTCCCACTACCCGCATTCATTAAATAATTATTTATTTAATTATTTAAATTCCTCGGGTCTTATAATTTGCATGGCTTTGCGATGGAGTTCTACGGTTGTTGCGGCGTGGATGAAGGTTCAGGAGTGGTGGAACGAAATTGGCAGTGTCGCTGGTGAAGGTTTCGGTACAGCGCTGTTTGAATTTCGGCGAGGAGGTTGCTGCGTCCATGGTGTCTTGTTTTGCTCGTTGAGAGGCGCGGTGCAGGTCTGTTTTGGCAGTTTTGGTGGTTCTGGATCATAGGAAATTTGAACTACAATGGTTGATGCGATGGAGTGGGTCACAATGCAGGTGAAAGTGTTGTTTGGAACCTAGGTTGAAGATGATGATGACATGTCATTATCTGATTTACTCGATTTTGAGTGTTATGATATTGGACTCGTGTCAGGCTTTTATTTGTTAGATTATGTATGCTAGCATTCTGCCACTCGACAACATATGGTTGGGTTTCTTTTATGAGTGGAAGGATCAGTGAAAATTAGTAAATTAAAGGTGCAAAAGAGGTTTTTTGCTGGCCCATATAAGAATGGTGCAATGTATAAGTAATGAAAGTTGAAGTGCATTTAGCTCCTGATTTATTTTTTCCAGAATTTAGTAATTTTAACCTTATTTTATAACTTGAAACAATTTAATTTCACGACTTTAAAAAACCAAAACTGAAGAAAAATGTGTTTTCATCGTCCAAAAGTGATGTTTAATACTTCTAAAAGGAAAATTATGAATAATTCACAAATTTTTTCTTTTTTGACAAATCTTTATTCTTTGACCATCCTTGTCAAACAATCCAAAAGGATATGCAAGCAACATGGAGTGTCAAGCTGAACGTTACACCAAATGTGGATCACTAGTAATTAGTAAAACACCAATATGCTTCTAGTTTATATAGACATTTTTTTAACTAAAACAGTTTCAATGTGATCTTTCATTATCCCTCCTGCATTTGTATAGGTATCTTGATCTTTGTAAAACACGTGTGCCACACGTGAAAAGTTGACCACACGCATTAGAAATTTCATTGGAACTTGAGTAGGAGCTAAGCATGCATCATTTATGTCCTTCCAAGCATTCTCAACTAGCTTGAGTAGTTCTTCGATGGCACATTTCCTTGAGATTTTATACTCCTTCATATAGCATTGAATGCTTGAAACAACATGTTGTCTATCCTGTTCAAACTTCGTAAACAAAAACAACAACAAAGAGAAAAAACCAAATCATTATTTAACAACTAATATATAGGATTTATTAATGGTCTTTGCAAAATTATTATTCTAAAATTTTAAGAGTTTTTCAATTGCTAACTCTTAATATAAGATAAAGAAAATGTTTCTTCTTATAATAAACTAAAATTACTTATAAGTGGGTCATACATAACCTAGTCGAGAAAGTACTTGGAGAAGTACAATTCTATTATGACCATTTCTTCTTGACATATTTTTTAAAGTTAGGTGTATTCATCAGTAGTTCCATAGAACTGTCATATTTTCCTTTTAGTTAAATTGATAGAAATTAATTAGTGTCAAGGGTGCACCTCATCTCCAGAAATGTCATCTGCAATCCTAAACATAAGTGTACATGCTGCAATAATGACTGGTTTATTCGTTGCCCATAGAAGGATCTCCTCTGTCGTATCTTCCATGCCTAAGAAAGATGAGGTAATCAAGATAGGGTAACCAGCGGACGTTATTCTTACTTGCATGTACTCTTCCAATGTTGGAATGTGGTTGGAATGGCACCATCTTGCCTCAGCCATATGTGCCTCGACTAGTCTCTTCATCTAGCATAAAGGTACAAATATATAATATTGAGAAACATATTCCACACTTTTCATTGGACAAAAGAAAAAGGTGGTCACACTTTGTATACCTCAAATTATAAAAGTTTTGGAATATGAAAATTTTAAAAGCTACACCTTTCAATCTTTCTACATCTATCTAACTTCTAATAAAATATTAATATTTTAATTATTCTACTTTGATTCATCTTAATTTATTTTATATTTTAAAACAAATTTTTCTTTGGTGTTGAATAGGAAAAAGTAAAAGACGTGATGTCTATTTATCGTCATCCATCAAATAATACAATTTTTATTTTTCTAATTAAAATTAATCTCACAAGAGAGACACATTTATAGGATACGAATTAGATGATGTTATCTCTAGCGGTATCTCGGCCTTAATTAAGAATATTAATAATATAACAAAAAGTTAAATTCTCTTATTCAGATATATCCTAAGTATCCTTAGATTAAACTAGTCTACCTGGCATAGGCATAGTCAGAAAAAAAACATATATAACATGTATAAAAGTGTGTACGCTATTTAAGAGGTAGAATTGTTAATTCATTTATTACCATATTTATTGCATGTAATATATTGTTGACTTGAGCATTGAGGTATCTTGCATGTAACCTCTCTACATCTTGACACGCGAAAAGAAATTATCTAAGATCGGGAGCAAAGTCGTTAAAGGAGAATCTTGTAAGGGCATTCCAGCATCAATCAAAATATTTAGCTTCCACCGCAAGACTGACGTGTGCTAAGAATATTAGATGGTGTTGACGAGGAACATGGTTAACAACTTGAAGCAACAAGAAAATAGAGGTTCATAGTAATCATACTGGAGGGGATGTGAGGTTGCTACTTGAACTACAACATCAAATGTCTGAATTAAGAAAAAAAAATGAGGAGGAGATGAATGCACTCAAGGAGGAGAACGCACTGATGAAGAAGAAATTGGAAGAAGTGTCGAAAGGTCATGAGAGACAAAATGGGATCCTAACCACATAACCATTTGGCATATATGGTTCGTGACATATCCCAAAAGTGGAAGCCAAAAGAAATTGATAGAATGTGAGAATAGACAAAGAAATGGAAATTTTCTTTTACAAGCAAAGACTTTTAGGCTGACAACAAGCCTAGGAGGCTAATGTATAGGATAGGACAAAGATGATTCAATTATTGCGGAGGCATTATCTCTATCCTAATTAAGAACATTATTAAAACAAACAAAAGATAAAATTACCTAATAAAAATACCTTAAGTATCCCTATATTAGACTTAGGCTACCTATTAGAGGTCCATTTAGGAAAAAACCCATATAAAAGGTATAAAATGATTTATAAGATAAAATTGTTTATTCATTTATTATTATATTTATTGTATGTAGGGATGGCAACGGGGCGGGGCGGGTATGGGTATCATGATCCCATCCCCATCCCCATAATAAAAATTCATCCCCATCCCCATCCCCAAACCCAACGGGTATACAACTTTTGACCCATCCCCATCCCCACCGGGTAACGGATATTTTTTTATACCCATACCCATACCCATTTTTTTATTGTTCCATATATCAATTAAATATTTTTTATAAAAAAAATTTAAAAATCACACCAACGGAATCATAATACTATCAAAATATTCAATATTAAAATAACATACTCTTTTTTATTTTCATGATGTCAAATATTAAGAAAAATATTATAATAGTATATATATATTATATATATATATGTTATATATATATATATATATATATATATATATATATATATATATATTTTGCTTAATATCAGTAGTTAATCCAAATGGTCATTAAATACGATAGATAGTATTTTTAGACCTGAAAGAATATTTAATGTAACTTCTTAGTATCAGTTGAATAAATAATAATAAAAAATCAATTAAAATGTAATTCTACCTCTTTCTTGACATACTTAATGCAATATACTTTTCCTTGCTTTCTCATCTCCTGCTCAATTTCTTCATATACATCCAAAATTGCCTTATAACATACTTGCATGTATTTTGGGAGATCAGCCAAGCAACAAATATCCCACCTGCTAGTTTTGAAAAAGTTATCTTATATATCGGTAGAATTAATGTAACGATATACTTCTATATCATTTTAATGTGCCTAACCTGTCAATTGCATTGGTGAAAAGCTCAAGTTCTTCTATTGTTCCATAAGCATCGTAGATGTCATCAATGATGGTACCTAGAGCTGCTAATTTTGTTGTTATCCATCTGGAATATTGTGGCTCAAAGTACACCCCCAATGCCCAAAAATAACATTCTATGATCCTATCTCGTGTAAAGGGTAGATTGGATGAGACATCTAAATCCTTAGCCCACCATCTGAATAGAAAAAACAACACTAAGATTCCAAAGACAAAAAAAAAAAATAGAATCTTTAATTTATATATATTGATTTATACATTGAAAGGTAGTATTTTTGAAGAAGATATTACTTGGTTATATTGCTGACTTCTTTCAAATGTAGCTCCTGCAACTCGTTAAAATCTATTTTTGCTAATGTTAGCAATTTTTGGTCATGAGATGGATATTCTTTGTAGAAAGACATAAAATATGTTGTCTCCAACCTAGGCAAGCCTTTGTGAAGTGATTGTCTTAAGCAATGTTGCACTCGTGTTGAAAGAGAACAATTTAGTTGAGTGGTTATAAACTTAGTTAACTGCTCCAAAATGAAATTGTGTGCTTCTTCAAGTACATATTCTCCATGACATCTTAGTTGGGCTGCTTCATACAAGCTTAACATTCCTTCTATATCGTCGACTAAACTTTCCTTAAACTTTCCAGTTTTGTCTTCGAATTTGAAAAATACACCTGTTTAACTTAAAAACATGTGTTAATTTCTAGGAAGTAGACTAAAGAATAAACTCGAACAATAAATTTAATACCATCGAGGTGAGTTGAACAAGAAGTTATTGTTCTTTGAAAAGTAAATTTGGTTAATGCTCATGAAAACATACTTGGAGAAATTCGGTATCCATGTTGTCTAAGCAGCCGAAAGAGTAGAGCCGTGTGATAAAGATCATCATTGTGAGCTATGATATTATTGTCCTTTGTTGAAATCTCATAAATTCGACATAGAGCACTGTCAATTTCGTGCTCAAAATGATAAGACACACCCAAACGTTGGACTGAATCAATGAAGTTCAATTTAGAAGAGAAATTATTATCATCAATCGGTGAGACAAGCTTCTTCCTCACGTGCTCTTTTAATAGTTTAGCTTGTTGAATAGGACTATCATTTTCCTGCATGAAGTTGTAACGAAAAGGCCGTCATATGAAATATTTTATCTACACAGATTAAGTGTTAAATACATGCAAATGTAACATCTTAGCTAAAGAGTTTGAAAAAGTAAATACAGCGGAAGAAGGAACATAGGAAAGAAAGCGATCGCCCCAAACAGAAGGATGAAAATTTGCAGTGGGTCGAGTGAACGGAGGTTTTGCACCACTGGCATAAACCGGAAGTGCTAAGCCACCGTTAATCATGGTTTCTTGTGTCGGACGAATTTATTATTGAAGTTCAACCACGCTTATTAAATGATGCATTTCTGTACCTGTCATATCACACACCGACGCACGGAATTTACAGAAGATATTCAATTTACAATATATATTTTTGAGTCCATTTAATAATTAAGACATTTTAAATATCTTTTATTCTCATTTTTATAGTTTTTGTTGTAGATAGTTCTCATTTTGATAGAATGTTTAAAATGGTCCTCATTTTTACATTTTTATCGAAGGTTTAAAATGGTCATCATTTTCGCAATAAATGTTTTATTTGGTTCTTTTCTGTAACGCCGTTTAAATCATTAATGGAGCATTGTACAGTGGCACGGTTTGTATTAGGGCGTGTTACGTATTTCTATACAATGCTCTCGGTTAATAATTTAAACGGCGTTACAGTAAAGGATCAAATAAAACACGAATTACAAAATGATGACCATTTGAAACATTCAGTAAAAATGAGGACCATTTTAAACATTCTGTCAAAATGAGGACCATCCGCAACAAATACTACCAAAAACTTCATATACACTAATCTAACTAACTAACTTCATTTGCCACTTGGTTAGCAAGTTCCCCAACTGTAGCCACCTAATGGAGCAGGTCATAAGCTTTAGTGATGCAGCCAACCTCATGACAGCTCATGTTTCCCTCCAATTCCAAGCCTCTCACGTGCATACTTCGAAAGTAGACTTTGATCTACTTCAATATTTTTCTCATAAGCAACTTTGTGCATTAAATTTTATTTTAGCAACTTCATACCTGACCCGTGCTTATATTCACAACTAAAGAGACAATTCAGAATTCACAATTCAAAATTATGTTACAACTAAAACCACCTAAATGAACTAAAAATATGAAATGATATTTAAGAGTTTCATGCATCTTTTAACCACTTTTTAGCCCCTTCAAGGACAACAAAAATGTAATTTGATGTTCTAAAACTTTCTCCACAAGTGCCTTATCATTGGATTTGAAAATAAAAAAGTCAACACTGAGTCAACTTTAGTCAACATGTTCAACAAAAGTCAACTTTACCATTTTCACTCAATTTGGCTTATTCAGATTTTCTCATGGCTTTATTTGGAAAATTTAAGATATCCTTAATCTTCTTCTCTACATTCCACTCAAAAATATGAAAAAGGATGTTAATCACACTAAACTCTTCCTAAAAGCTTTTAAAACTATACTACAACTAGACTAACTCTACTTCTAAGCCTATGTATATCTAAACTAAAACTAAACTAAGATTCTATTACCTATTTATGAAGCTATATTGTATGCTAAACTAGATCATACTAACAGTACTCCTAAGGATTACATTAAAAATGCATTAAAAACACCTAATTAAGCTACTTTAGTAAAACTAACCTAAAAACCTAACTAAACTAATTATAAGTTAATAACTCCTAATTAACATCTTAACCTACCCAAAAAATTGCAATTAGCTAAGAAAGACTATAGAAATAAGGGACTTATCAAATACTTCTACTACTTAATATGTTTTTGTAAACATTACTACTTCCAATCAAGAATACCAACACAATTACTTTATCAACACAGAAAGTGAAGGTTCTCTTTCTTCTCCATCAATTTTGTTACCATCTTGAGAGTGTTTGTCTATCTGTCTTTCTTATGCCTTGAATTCCTCAATAACAATGACCAAAACAAAACACAGACTAGGTTATCAAGAAAGGAAAGATGGAGTTTGACCTTGAAGAGTAAACATTTACTATATTAGAACTCTTTCCCTATGAATCAGATCACATGCCCTCAAAAAACTACTTAAGTCTAACATAATTTCACGCTTTCTCTTGTAAGGCCATATCTCTTATTGTTCAGGTGAAGTTATGTTTATGTAATAGGTTCATTTCTGCTTCTTCATGTCACATTTGCTACATTTTGTCATGTTTCTTCAAGTTCAGCTTGCTTACAAACTAGACCTACTTGTAGCTTCCCTTGCTATAAACTATGGTGCACCATAACTTCCATAAATGTGCACCACTCTTTTAGACCCATTTGCTACATAGCTCCTCTCTTGACCTAGCTGCTATCCAGGTAGGGCCTGGTTATCAGGGGCAACTCGTCTCATGACCTAGTTGTTATCTAGGTAGGGCTCTACTTATGAGGGGTAGCTCGTTTCATGACCTAGTTGCTATCCAAGTAGGGTTCTACTTATGATCCTTGAGTTTTATTGGAAATTGATCTGAGACGGTACAATTATTGTTATATAGTAATTTTTTCTTTTAGAAATTGTTTTATTTCGTGACATCAAAAATATTTGTTCTCTTTGCATGTTAAATAAGTATAGAAATGCAAAGATGAATATGTGGAATTGCGTTTATGATAGCTCACTTTCACAAGAACAATTAATCATCAATGTTCCTGATGGTATTCATAAAGATCAATAGTCTTCATTTGATGATTATCATCTAAGTGCAAAATATAAGATAGTTTTAATAAATAATTGTTTTAGTAATTGTTTTGTATCATTTATGTCAGTTAATAAGTTATTGTTGTTCAAGAATTATGTAAGAGAAATATTGAAGTTAGAAAAAAACAAAAAATTCCACATACTAGTGGTGCAAAACTTTTGTCTACAAACATGAGATGGTAAATTTGTTTGTTTGTTGAGTTAAATAAAAAAATTCATGTAATCTTACATTGGACTTATATGCTTATGTGTGTACTAGGAAGTAAATCTTTAACGTGTTGTGGGTCGAGGAGAATTGTATATTGAGACTCATAAGAAAAATAATGGATCATTATGTTTTACATATTCCTCTTGAGTTAGGAGTCATGTTTTGTTGTTCAAATAATGTATATGTAAGTACTTTATATTTTACATGTATAATTTGATATCTTGTGCATTAATTTAAATTAAGTTGGCATGATATGATTTTAATTTCACATAATGAAGAGAATGGAGAAGAAATGCCAACATCACGAGGAATATTAATTTGACATATATCTTGTGATATTTCTGAATCTAGCACATTGATTTGGTATATACCTTATGACACTTTTAGATTTAGTAGACTAATTTGATATTATATTGTTAAATCATACTATAGGTGTGGTTGTGCGGTATCTTGAAATGAAAATGAAAGGTGAATGTTTTTTTTAGAACGCCTTATCTATAGACTTGTTTGAGAGATTAAAGATATTGGTAGGTGCATACTTATTATAGATATATTAGATTATTAAATTTTTAAATTGTAATATAGTACAATTAGATTATTAATTTTTTAAATATGATAAAGTTATTAATACTATTATTGTTATCTTTTAAAATAATTTCAAATAAAACTAATAATTAAAACATTGGTTATAAAATTTATAAAAAGAAATTCATAAATACTTTTGGAATTTTATTTATTTTTTAAATAATTTAAACAATTTGTAGTAGTTTTAAACCTTCAATAATTGTTAAATAATAATAAAATATGATATATTTTGTGACTGTATTTAGCCGTTAAAATATGATAAAATATTATAAAATAAAACTAAATTTTGTAACAATTTTTTAATTGTTGGTATTTTTTTTCCTAGTAATAGTATAGACTATTAAAATTCTTTTTCCCCAAAGTGTTTGTGACATGTGTAATTCTAACTATTTTTTAAACTATCAAAAATTTTATTTGTGATGATTTTTAGCCACTAAGACTTGTAATTTTAATTTTCATAAATATTCACTTTTTGTAGTGACATGTATAATAAATATAATGATTGTAAATTATATTTATATATAGTTAGTGAAAATACATGTGTTAACATTTTTTTACTATAAGTAATTAATTGAATTTTAAAAAATAATTCTAAAATTAAAAAAAAAAAGATAATTTATATTAATATGAATAAGATAAAATTGATAAGAAAATATGAACATAAGAAAACAATTATGAAACGGTTGTAAAATTAATCAATGTTATTAATAAGTATAGATAAAAAAACAACTTTAAAGATACATATTTTTTATAGCGACTAAGTTATTATACAACAAAATTATCCTTATCCAAATAAAATTATGTAGTGGTGGCAAAACTTGCTAACTATCCTTATCCAAACAAAAATTGGACACACCCTGCCACGCATAGGATGTACTGGATCAGGTTGGCCCATAACCTTTTTTTAATTTTTAATTTTTCTAAAATTTGTTTTCAATTTTTTTATTTTTAAAATTATTTATATATACATATAAATGAATATTAAAAAAAAGTATATTTAATCGTATTAAATATTTTCTAAACTTTTAATTCATCAGTTAATGTTTTTAATTAGATAAATTAAAATACATTTACATGTTAAATTACTTTATTATAACTAATAATTGAAGTTTAATTGTAAGCGTTAATGATTTAAATTACAATATTATTATATACACAAACCTTTAAAAAATATAATATAGAAAATTTAATCTTTTAAAGTATTTTTTACTTTAATTTTAATTAAAAAAAACATAACAACGGTCTGAGTCAAACTAACCCATATTTTAACTCGTTAAATTGCGGATGGAATGAATCAAGATAAAATGAATTAACAAGTTGAAATTTTTTTGGCCCGTCCCATTTTGGATGGACTGATAGGCCAATCCAATGGATCCGGCCTGTTTTACCCTCCTTAAAATTATGTCATCAACCCTTAATTTGTTCCACTGTTTAATTCCTCTAGTAAAAGAATTTAAATCTATTAACTTTCCTACCAATTCTTTGAATTAACGTTGTCAAGACTTGCATTAAGAAATGGGTTTAAAAAAATAATAATCCTCTTTAATTCATTCATTGATTTTTGCAATTCACAATAGAAACGACAATTGAGTAATTAGGATAAAGTGATTATGGAATCATACAAAAGCAAACATTAGTTGACACTAACACTATTATTAAATAGCATTAATAATTGAATTAGCTAGCATGGCATGCATAGCTAATTCAATTAAAGTGTAACAAATCCCAAAAGGTCGATCACCTCCATATGTACCCAACGGATTTCACATCTTCAGGTGTGCGAATTATAGGTCCAAAAACTTTCGTTTAGCAAGAAAATCTAATTATGCTTCTTTGCATATTTTCATTTTGGCCAATCATTTCTTTGTCGATAATCTTCAATGATCATTGGTTATTGATCCTCATTGTCATTCATAACATTCATCGCTATATTATATGTAAAAGTTTCGTCAATGTTGACTTCATTTTGGCGCCATATTATATGATTCATGACATATGAGATCTCATCATTTTGAACAATTTCAGGGACCTGGGGTTCTTTTGGGATTTCCACCTTTTCGTTTAGGTCATCTTGCATTTTAGATCCCTTTTTCATTTAAGAGTTCTTATCTTTGGAACCAATAGGCCTACCATGCTTCAAGCATGTCTTTGAAACTAATAGGCCTACCACGCTTCAGGCGTGTTATGAATTAATATCAATTATTTTCAGAGCATTAGCAACTTGTAAATGAATTATCCTTTGAACTTCTAGTTCACATTCTTTTGTACGAGGATCAAGATGAGATAACGATAATTCATTCCAACCAATATCTTTTTCTAATTGTTTTCTTTCTCCCCCTAATGTTGGAAAAACTTATTCATCTTTAAAGTGATAGTCGAAAAGTTGAACTGTAATAAGTTTCTTGTGGGTAGTTCAAGATATTTCATAATTGAGGGAGAATCATATCCAAAATATATTCTCAATTGTCTCTGAGGATCCATCATAGTCCCTTTTGGAGGGGAAAACATATACACCACACTCAAAAATTCTTACATGAGAATATTAAGTCATTGACCAAAAACTAACTACATAATAGAGTATTTGTGATAACTTGTTGGTTTGATGCAAATCAATAATGCAACATACAAAATTGCATATCCCTAAGTAGCCATTGGAAGATTAGCTCTCATAAGTAATGGTCTTGCAACCACTTTTAGACATTTTAGTAATGATTTCGCAAGTCTTTTGAGTATGAACATGTGCTACTAGAGGCTCAACTTCAACTCCAATTGATATACAATACTTATGAAAATCATGAAATGTAATTTCACCAATATTATCAAAACAGATTTTCTTAATCGGATAATATGGGAGGTGAGCTCTTAATTGTACTAATAACTTTGCAAATACTTAATTGCGAGTTGATAATAATCAAATATGTGACCATCTAGTAGATGCATGAATTAAAATCATGAAATATATAAATGATCCACATGGTGGGTGTATTGAATCACAAATATCACCATGTATTCGTTCTGAAAATGAGATTGACTCATTTCTAATTTTCTAGAGATGGTCTTATTATCAAATTTTGTGAACATATAGTACATGAGAAATGTGAGACTTCAACTCTTAAGTAATGTGAGACTATTAATTATACAGGAATCATAAATATTTTATTATTATTTTTTTAATTAATCATATTTGATATGTTGTTTGAGAAATACTACTTTGAAGTGTATCTTGATATTTTTTTGAAGAAAATTAAATATCCACTTTTAGAAAAGAGATTTTTCTTCATCGATTTTGAAGTTTAAACTACAACACATAAAGGATTGATGTGAATTAGGAGACAAAGAAAATCAAGATCTATTCTATGTTGAGCTTAATGGCGGATCTTGAATAAGATTTCTGGGGGAGTCAAAATAATAGAATTAAAATTTATATATTTAACATTTTTGTCACTCATTCACTTAAAATTAATACATAATTTAATATAGTTATAACTATAACAGAAAATACACATATCTAAATGATTGTCATTCATTTTTTCATATTCTTGAACTTATGAAATAATTGAATCATTACTAAATTTTTCAACTATTTTTTGTTCAATGTAAATAATCATATTATATGTAAAATATTCATTTTCCATTTTACTAATGTGCACATATCAATTCAAAAGTCATCACAAACTTTCATTTGATCATTGTTATGCTTATGCGATGAGTAACCCTATTGTCTTGTTCTCATCTTCCCTTCTTTTTTATCAATTTTAAAAAATGAATTTATTCTTTTATTTTTTATCAATATACCTATCTATAAAACAAGTTTAAGACTAAATATTTTTTTATTATAATATAATCAAAAATTGAGAGACATAATTACTAAAAAAAATGATAATCAAGTTACAATTAAAAGTCCTCTATAAAAATCACATAATACATAATATTCACAATAAATGAATATACAAAAGGGTAATGAGATAAAAAAAAAAACAGGACTAAATATTAAACAATTATTGCACTACCAAGTGAGACAAGATAAATTTTTTTTCTTTAAGAATGAGAGAAGATATAAAAAAAAATGAGGGCAGAAATAATTAGTTTATGTTTAACTTTTTTTTTTATTTAATAACAAAGAAATCAAGTAAGGATGAGAGATGAGTACAACAAGTAAAAAAACTCAAAAGATAATATAGAAAAAATAAAAATTATCTTAACAATTTTATTTTATTATATTTAATTTTATATTGTACTATTTATTAATATTAAATATTATACTTTATAAAAGAAATAAAAAAATACCTAATTTCATTTTTACTAATTTTTGGTGTACTATTATCTAATTTAAAGTGATAATTATAATTTAAAAAACTTAAAAATAAATATAATTTAAAAAATTTAAATATGTATAATTTTAGAAAAGTTAAAAAAGTTTAGGGGACCGTGCCCTACCCATCGTGGCTCCGGCACTAGTTAAGCTTCTGTGGGCCAAAAAAATAATTATACGTGGATTGAAATCCCAACAAACGAAAAAAAATTGGTATTTTGTTCGTATAGATAGTCAATAGTGGTTTTTTTATTTCTTAATTTAGTTCATTTTGGCTCAAATTTCATTTTGATGTACACCCGTCACCAGATATAATATACAATAAAATATTTCTACCCAAAAGTTAAGTTGTACATTGTTGTCTTACTCACGACATATCATGTTATTAGGACAGTGGAGATTGTTCTTTTCTACAGTGGCAGACCCACGATAGGGAGGCGGGGCACGGTCCTCTGACGGGGAGGGGGGCCACGGTCCCCCGATGGGAGGGAGGAGGGCACTGTCCCCCTAAACTTTTTTAATTTTTTTAAAATTATATGTATTTAAAACTTTTAAATTATATATATTTTAAAATTTTTTAAATTATAATTATCACTTTAAATTAGATAATAATATATCTAAAATTAATAAAAATTAAATTAGATATATTTTTTTATTTTTTATAAAATATAAAATTTAATGTTAATAAATAGTACAATATAAAATTGAATATAATAAAATAAAATTGTTAAGATCATTTTTATTTTCTTTTCACGTTGTTTTTTTAAGTTTTTTTACGTGTTATACTTATCTCTCATCCTTAACTGATTTCTTTGTTATTGACTAAAACAAAGGTTAAACAGAAACTAATTATTTCTGTCCTCATTTTTTTTATATCTTCTCTCATTCTTAAAGAAAAAAAGTTTATCTTATCTCACTTAGTAGTGCAATAATTGTTTAATATTTAGTCCTGCTTTTTTTTTTTTTTTTATCTTATTACCCTTTTGTATATTCATTTTTTATGAATATAGAAGAGCACGTAATGTATTATGTGATTTTTTATAGAGAATTTTTAATTGTAACTCGATTATCAAACTTTTTTTAGTAATTATATCTCTCAATTTTTGATTATATTATAATAAAAAAAATTGGTCTTAAACTTCTTTATAGATAGGTATATTGATAAAAAATAAAACAATAAATTCATTTTTTAAAATTGATAAAAAAGAAGAGAAGATGAGAACAATATAATAAGGTTGCTCATCGCATAAGCATAACAATGATGAAATGAAAGTTTGTAATGACTTTTGAATTGATATGTGCACATTAGTAAAATGAAAAATGAATATTTTACATATAATATGATTATTTACATTGTGTCAACACTCAATTTCGTCCGGGTGACTAAATAATAAATGAAATAAAATATTTTTTTAGTAATAATAATCTTTTTTTTTATTTCCTATACAACTAATTTAAATATATAATATAACATAACTAAACTTCTTTTAATAGAAAAGTAAAAAAATAGAAAAAATAAGAGAAATGACTTTTATAGTGAAAAACAGAAAATAATGATTAAGAATAAGAATTAAAAATAAAAGTTTTATAATAAAAAAATAATAATAAATTGAAAATAGAAAAATAGTTTTTAAATAATCAAAATAGTTTTATAAAATATATTTGAATTTATAAAAAAAAATGAAAAAAAAAGGATAACAGTAAAAAGCTATAACATTGTTTTAAAAAAATATATATTAGGCTAATAAAACAAAGTAATAAAAATAAAAATATAATAAATATATATATATATATATATATATATATATATATATATATATAGTTTTTAGTAAAGAAAGAAGTAAAATTAAAATTAGAAAAAGTAAGGAAATTTCAAAATAAGTGTTTATATGTTACCGTTATTCATATTGCATCCTCCTTATACTCCTACAATCTAGATTCTCTCCCCATTTTTTCTCTCAACCTCCGTACACACAGTCAATATCTTAGATTATGCTAAAAAATAGAAAAAAAAGTCTCAGGAGGATCTGATAGTCTCTCACGCTCACGTTTGTCCCTCGAGCTCTTTTTTTCTTTTCTCCGCTTCATAAAATAAAGGTTTTTTCACACAACACAGAAGATATATTTTTTCTCCTTTATCCACTGTTATCTTCTTCCCAAGGTCAAGAATATTATTTTTGGGTTTCACTCTCATCAACCTTCATTAACGATCATTCTAGAACAACTCACATTAAGGGATCACACACCACGATACTAAACACAAAGAAAAAGCACCAGAAAAATACTTCTTGGAGGGGCAAAGCAACCAAAACACGAAGCTTTGAAAAGCAAAAATCTTCAAACAAGTGTGAAAAAATCCAGGTTTTTCTTTCTCCTTTTATATTTACTTGTGATATTTATTATGAGATCATAGCACCGAACATATTGATTTTTTTTGTCTCTTTTCCTTCTCTTACACTGAAGCTTGAACTCATCATGGCATCGAATGTATATGTTCTAATTATCATTTCTTTTATGAAACTGTCTCTTGTAATGTGGTTTTGTTATGTCAAAATAAATGGTTGGTTGTGTAATATACGGAATTTGGGATGAGCTTTATTGTCATTAATATTAGATGAAAGATGCATGTGTGTGGGCATAAAAAGTGTCAAAGAAACATAAACCTTATATGTATATGTGAACCTCTGCATTTGAAAGCTTCTTTTGGTACATTTAGTTTATTAATTAAAATCTTTTATACTTTTTCCTTAATTTCTTTTATCAGAATGCGAGTGTTTATTTTAATGGCTAATATAATATGTTGTTTATATTGGATGTTTCAAAATAACGTACAAGATACACGCTAAACATGAATATTGGAATAAAGAATTTTGAGATAGCCATTGAATAATAAATATGTCTAGGCATTAATTGAGAAAATTTTATTTTTGTTTGTGATATTCTTTTCTAAAAGAGATATATAATATTTTACAAAAATTATCAATTATTTATTTTGTTTTTTTATATATATATCGCATCACATTAATTATCATGTTGAGCCTCGAATTTCCTTGATAATTAAAATTTCTAAATTCTCATTAATTATCATGTTGAGTCAAGTGAATAAAAAATAACAGTATAAAGGAACTAATAATTGATTAAGCTGAACTAGTAATATATAAAATGAAATAAAGAAAAAACGTTAGGTGAAAGAAAAAAGACTCATGTTTGTTTCTGTTTGCATTGCTCTTTTTGAACCCCTTTTCTGATATTTGCAGCTTTAAGCTTCATATGACTAAATTACTTTGCACACCTTTGTTTCTTTTACTTTGTGCGCCCTCTGTTTTAGTATTTGCACTCCTCTAATAATCATAAAAAATTTAGGTTCTTCACACCCGTGTTATGGTATTCATGTCTCTACTTTCATGTTACTTGATGATTCATTTCTTTTGAATAAAATCATTATCTCCTTTCACGTCAAAATTTTTAAAAATTGAAGATTATTAATTATCATGTTAAGTCTCGGACTTACTTGATGATTATAATTTTCATTCGATTTCAATAAACTTTAATTATCATGTCGGATCCTGGACTTGCCTGATAATCATTTTTTCATAACTTTAATTATCATGTCGGATCCTGGACTTGCCTGATAATCATTTTTTCATAACTTTAATTATCATGTCGAGTCTCAGACTCACTTGATAATCATTATTTTTCATAACTTTAATTATAATGTCGAGTCCCGAACTCGCTTGATAATAATTATTTTTCATAATTTTAATTATCATGTCGAGTTCCGGACCCGCTTGATAATAATTATTTTTCATAATTTTAATTATCTTGTCGAGTCCCATACTTGCTTGAGAATCATTATTTTTCATAACTTTAATTATCATGTCGAGTCCCGGACTCGCTTGAAAATAATTATTTTTCATCTTTAATTATCATGTCGAGACCCGGACTTGCTTGATAATAATTATTTTTCATAATTTTAATTACCATGTCGAGTCCATTGATAATCTTTTTTTCATAACTTTAATTATCATGTCGAATCCCGGACTCACTTGAGAATAATTATTTTTCATAATTTTAATTATCATGTCGAGTCGGACTTGCTTGATAATCATTTTTCATAACTTTAATTATCATGTTGAGACCCGGACTCGCTTGATAATAATTATTTTTCATAATTTTAATTATCATGTCGAGTCCCTTGATAATCATTTTTCATAACTTTAATTATCATGTCGAGTCCCGGACTTGCTTGATAACCATTATTTTCATAACATTAATTATCTTGTCGAGTCTCGTACTCACTTGATAATAATTAGTTTTTATACTTTTTAATTATCTTTTTGGGTCTCGAACTCGCTTGATAACTACTTTTTACAACATACAAAACTTCTCTAATACAATTTAAGTTTACGTAGGAGCAAGGCTAAGTCTTTGTCGAGTTCACCTTAAAAAAATTAAAATCTTTTCGAAATCATTTTTCTTTTTTCTTTTTCACTTAGAACTACGTGCTCTCTAATTCTCCATTTCGATTCGAGATATGTAGGAGCAAGGTCAATCCTTGTCAGGTTCATCTTCCAAAAATCACATATTTTTTAAACAAATTTTTAATAATTATTTTAGAACTACGTGATCCCTGATTTTCCATTATGAACAGAAATACGTAGGAGCTAGGCCAACTCCTTGTCGGGTTCACTTCCCAAAAATTTAAAATTTTATAAAGAACTACGTAACCTTGATTCTCCATTGCGAATGGAGATACGTAGGAGCAAGGTTAATCCTTGTCGGGCCCAAATAAAAATTTCAATATTATTTTCTTTAATCTTTTATATTTTTTTTATTTGTTTGATTTTTTTATTTTTATTTATTTTATTTTATTTCATTTCATTTCATTTCATTTTATTTTATTTTTTGCGAGAAACCAAATATTTTAAAAAATTGTATTAATTTTGCACACTTTGTGTGTTGATTACCGTCAATTGAATAAGCTGACCATAAAGAATAAGTATCCACTGTCGAGGAGCTGCAGTGTTCTCTAAGATTGACTTAAGGTTTGGATATCATCAGATCTTAGTCAAACCGGAGGAAGTGCAGAAGACGGCTTTCAGGTCATGCTACGGGCATTATGAGTATGTAGTAATGTCGTTCGGGGTGACAAATGCTCCCGCTATTTTCATGGACTACATGAACATGATATTCTGACCGTACTTGGATCAGTTTATTGTCGTGTTTATTGATGACATACTGATATATTCAGAGAGCCGGGATGAACACGTAGAGCATCTAGGAGTGGTGCTGGGAATTCTCAAAGAGCATAAACTGTATGGGAAGCTGTCGAAGTGTGAGTTTTGGTTGAATGAGGTACAGTTCTTGGGCCATGTAATCTCAGCCTAGGGAATAGCAGTGGACCCAGCGAAGATTGAAACAATGTTGAAGTGGGAAAGACCACAGACAGTTACTGAGATGAGAAGCTTCTTGGGTCTGGCGGGTTATTACAGGCGATTTGTAGAAGGGTTCTCCATGATGGTGAGTCCATTGACTCAACTTACTAGAAAGGACCAACCTTTCTCTTGGACAGACGAGTGTGAAGTCTGTTTTGAAGACATGAAGAGGAGATTGACCACTGCACCTATACTAGCCATTCCTGACACAACCAAGATATTTGAGGTGTACTATGATGCCTCATATCAAGGCTTGGGATGTGTGCTGATGTAGGAGAAATGGCTTGTTGCTTATGCATCTCGTCAGTTGAAGATGCATGAGAAGAATTACCCGACGCACGACTTGGAGTTAGCTGTAGTAGTTTTTACCCTAAAAACATGGAGGCATTATTTTTATGGGCACAGTTCCAAGTATTCAGCGATAAAAAAAGTTTAAAATACTTGTTTGATCAGAAGGAGCTGAATATGAGGCAGAGGCGTTGGATGAAATTCTTGAAGGATTACGACTTTGAGCTGTTACCACCCTGGTAAAGCTAATGTCGTAGCAGACGTCCTGAGTAGGAAGAGAACTCATGTGTCGGCCATGATGATTAAGGAGTTGGAGCTGATCGAGAAGCTGTGAGATATGAATCTGGGACTAGATATGGAGGCAAGTCATATACGGTGCAGCATGTTGAGGATCACTAATGAGTTCTTAGATGAGGTTCAGGTGGAATAGGGTAAGGATCAGGAATTGCAGCAGATTATCAACGAGTTGGGAACAAAGAAGAGAAAGGACTTCAGGATGGGCAGAGATGGTATCCTGCGTTTCAGAGAGAGGGTGTGTGTACCCAATAGTTGGGTTTTGAGGAAAATGCTCTTGGATGAAGGGCATAAAAGTCGCCTTAGCATACATCCAGGTATGACTAAGATGTACAAAGACTTGAAGGGGACTTTCTGGTGGATTGGCATGAAAACTGATTTGGCAGATTATGTAGCATCTTGCTTAGCGTGCCAAAAAGCAAAGATCGAGCATCAGAGGCCAGGTGGTACGTTGGAGCCTCTTGATATTTCTAAGTGGAAATGGGACACCATTTTCATGGACTTTGTTACACACCTGCCAAGGTCAGTGAGGGGGCATGATTTATTTGGGTAATAGTGGATAGATTAAAAAAGTGTGCTCACTTCTTGCCAATCAATCAGAAGATGTCTTTGGATAAACTGGCAGAGTTGTATGTCAAGGAGATAGTTAGGTTACATGGTGTGCCTACGAGTATTATATCAGATAGAGATCCGAGGTTCACATCAAGATTTTATCAGTCATTGCAGAACACCTTGGCACTCAGTTGAGAATGAGCTCGGCATATCATCCTCAGATTGATGGTCAGTCTGAGAGAACCATACAGTCTCTAGAGGACTTAATGAGAACTTGTGTCCTAAATCACCTCAGGACGTGGAGTGATGTGCTACCGCTGGTGGAGTGATGTGCTACCGCTGGTGGAGTTCACTTATAATAAAAGCTACCATTCCAGTATTGGGATGGCACCTTACGAGGCCTTGTATGGCAGGAGATGTCAGACACCTTGGTGTTGGCAGCAGGATGGAGAGTCTGTGGTGCTTGAGCCAGAATTCTTACAATAGACTACTGAGAAAGTAAGGTAATACAGGATCGGATGCATACAACTCAGAGTCGGCAGAAATCTTACGCAGATAAAAGGAGGCGACCATTTGAGTTTGAGGCTGGTGACCACATGTTCCTTAGGGTTACACCTACAGTAGGAATTGGGAGAGCATTGAAGACGAGGAAGTTGACTCCTCGATTCATCGGTCCGTATCAGATTACGAGGCGAATCAGACCAGTGGCGTACGAGATTGCCTTGCCACCTCATTTAGCAAATCTGCACAATGTCTTTCATGTATCAGAGCTGAGGAAGTACATGGAAGATCCTACTCATGTGCTGGAATATGATGATGTCCAGGTGCGTGAGAATTTGACTATGGGAGTTGGACCGGTGAGAATTCTAGATTCTCAAGTCAAACAACTCAGAGGGAAGGAGATTCGGACTGTGAAGGTTCTTTGGGACGAGGCAACCAAGGAGATGACTTGGGAGATGGAGGATCTCATGAGGAAGTCTTATCCTCACCTGTTTGCTGGTAAGTCCTATTTTAGAGGACGAAAACTTTTAAAGGGGGGGGGGGAAATGTAAGACCCGTGAAATTAATTAATTAAATAATTAATTAATTAATAAATGCGGGTAGGAAGAGTCTTTATGGTATTAAATATTGTTTAATATGACGTGGAAAAGTACTAGCTCATGTGGTTGAAAGTACTTTGATTGTGTGAAAGGACTTGGGTTCGAGTCCTATGTATGCCAATTATGTGTTGTTGTTTTATTATTAATTTTTAATAATATGTATGAGCATGGAATTGGTAATGTAATCTTATACTGTTAGGAGTGTATCACGAAACATGATATGCTTGAATGGTTGTGTATTGAATTGATCATTGGAATGGTCATGGGTTCAAACCTTGGTGAACTCAAATTTGACTTCCTTTTTGCGAAATACTAGTTGTGGAAATTCATGATGTGCTTAATGGGATTGGGATATTGGGGTAAATTGATGTTATGGGATTGGGAATTTGGGGTAAATTGATGTTGATGCAGAGTCTTGCATGTTTTGGGTGTCTAAAAGGAAGGTTTGGTATTGTATTAGTGGATTATGGTTAAACCTCTAGTTTTAGCATTTCCAAGGGAATTAAAATAAATTCTTGTAATGGGTAATGTTAATATACATTGTTTTGTAATGGTTGAATTGTGTTTTGGTATGCTCTCAATGGTTTGGTTACGTAAACAGAGAAGAAACTCTGCGAATTTCGCCCAAGCGAGTCCATGTCGCCTAAGCGAAAGTTTCAGGATCATGTTTTGGTCTTTGGCTCGCGCAATTCGCTTAGGTGATCAGAACCAGGATTGATCGACTTGGTCTCTCGCTTAGGCGATGATGGCTGGCCTAAGCGAGGTCGTGATGAAATCTATACACTTTAAGCGCGATTTCTCGCCCAGGCGAGGGGTTTTTAGGTTTTGGGCGACAGATACTCTAGCTTAGGCGAGAATGGCTCGCCTAAGCGAGGTCTCGTGGTGGTTTGATGTAGTTCGCGTCGAATTCTCGTTCAGGCGAGGTCTTGGTGATTTTAGCGAAGGTATGGCTCGCTCAAGCGAGGCGACTCACCTAAGCGAGATGGTGTGGTGCAACCATGGTTACGCACTCGCCCAGGCGAGGCGGGGTAGCTTGAGCGACACTGATGGACTAGCTTAGGCGAGGGTCCCTGGCTTGAGCGAGTTGCTATGAATTTCTAGGTTTGTGTGTGCTTTTTGAGCTGGTTTGTTTACTTTTCCTAAATATAGGAAATTATATGCTTGTGTATGTTGTGTTTGGGCTTGAAGGACTAAGTCCAATAGGGGTCTGGGATGTGCTTGATGGTTGGACGCATGATGGGCATGGAATTGTGTAGTTCCTGTCGACTGCTAAGTGGCGAGGAGTCCTTAGTATGGTGATTACATGCGTCGGATGCACGATGGGCAAGGAATTGGTATGTTCCCGTCGGCTGCTATTGGGCGAGGAGTCCATAGTATGGTGATTGCGTGGGTGCCATGGTCCGAGCGAGGGAGGCTTGGATGTTTTACTACAAACGAGGAGTCTGTAGGCTGGACTATGAGCAGGATAGGATCGTAGGGTTGGACCATGAATGGGGTAGTTTCGTGGGAGCAAATTGAAGTCCTAGGACCTAGTTCATGCATATGACTCATGAAGGACTATGAGATCATGGATGGGTAATCTGAAAATAATGAAAGATTTTAGTGGTGTTATTTTCATTGGGATGGATGGCATATTTATTTTATGTATATATGTATATTTGTGCATAGCTCACCCTATCTGTGTGTGTGTGGCAATGATCAGGTAATTTATTATCCGGGAGTAGATGATGTTTCAGGTGAGCTAAGAGCTGTTTAGGAGCGGAGAGTGGGAATAGAGACCTTGGGATTGTTTATAAAGCATGTTTGAATAATTTTCTGTAATTTCATTATGGTTTTGGACTTCAAATTTGTAATAGGAGGATTTGAGTATTTTATTAATACTTCATCTATTTATGTTGGAAATCAAATTTAAAGGTTTTAAATTTTCCGTGTTTTTGGGAAATGCTTTATTTAATAAATGATGTATTTATTTCTGCCTGTTTAGGTTATTTTATTTTATTTTATTTTATTTTAAGTAATATCCTACTGGAATGTTGCAATTCTAATCGGGGGAAAAGTAGCTTTAACTATGAGATGAATATTAGATGCATGTTGTTGATTCTGTAGTGGTTTAAGGTATTTGAGTAAATAATGATATAGATATATTTTAGGGTTTGGAAAGGATTGGAATGTTGCGTCTAGGATTAATGGATGCAGGAATTACCCTAAGGAAATTGTAATTACATAATTAAATTAGTGTTAGACCTCATTGACAGCCTAATTGACGGTTGGATCGTGGGAATATTCAAAGAGATGGATCTTTTGGGTTTTTAGGGTCTTTGTAGGTGTTGGAAATTCTGGGAATTTCCTAGAATACTATGCATCGCCTAGCGACACTGGTTGAGCTACTAGGAGCCATCATAGAATAAGAAAACTGCGTGGCTGTGAGTTGTAATGTAGGGTCTGAGATTCTTGGAAATCAAATTAATGCTGAATGTGGAATTGAGAAATTGTCTGGATAGAGGTCTAGGGTGATTGGGCTATATTTTTCAATGTATTAGTATGGTTGGGCTATATTTTTCAATGTATTTGTGATGTCTTAAAATTCCTTCTAGAGTATTGGGAATGAGTGACTCTATGATGGCTTATAATTGATACTAAACATAATTGGTGAAGTGGTTTTGATGATGAATTATGAATGTAAGATATTGGTTTTCGGAAAAAGTTATGGTGATTTTGTTTACCAGTGTTAATTGTTATATGAATTGTAAACATGACCTGTGTAATGTGTTACTCGTGCTATCTATGGATTTAGGTGACGAGAAGAGTGTACTTAAACTTGGTGATTGAAAGGAGTAATGAAAAGAATATGTTGGTGATTATTCTAATGTGTAAGTGAGAATTGATATTAAATGGTAATTGCAAAGGAATTGTAATGGGTCGTTAGGAATCAATATGAGGGTTAGTGTGAAATGTGGAAATTCTAGATTTTGATTTTTTTGTGATTTTATTATAACCATGATTGGGAACTTTAGAAGTCAATGTTAATTGCATGCGGAATAAGGTTAATTGACCTATAAGTAGGAGTGAATGTATTACTAGGCAGAGAGTAAACACCACATTACAATAAGGTGGATTTTGCATTGTGGGATCTGATGCTATATATAAGTTATGGATGTGAGTTATTCTTGATTGGAATATAGTGTTGGTATGGTTGCAATTTAGGGAATCTATGTTGACCTTGAGTAGTTGAGATATATGTGATGTAGTAATTAAAATTGGACTGTGGCATAATGATTGGACATGTAGATTGATAAACTAGAATTAAGCATGAACAGTTAAGTCAGAAAAATCTGTTTCTGGGGTGCTAAAAGAGTAGCTAACACACTACAAGTATAACGCCTGGCGACACGGTGAAGGTCGCTAAATGATAGGACTATCAAGGGTGTCCCTGCAATGTGTGGCGCTTGGTAGTGAGGTGTGACCCACCAGGGATAGACCTTGAGACAGTAGGTCTGATTATAGCCTGGCGCCTAGCGACGAGGATTTCCCGCCAGGCGGTCTGTGCAAGATTGTTCCCTTGCGGCGCTTAGGCAGCGCCATGCGATAATGCTGCAGCCAAGAACTTTTCTTGTTTTCGTTATCATGCTGTGATTTGAAACTTCGATCGGGAAATGTTGTGTCATTAGCGGGTAGGTTCATGGATGGTGGTGAACTCATGATGATATGAGCAGGGAGGTTCATATCTTGATACTCTTGTGTGGGGATACGAGCAGGGAGGTTCGTATGTTCTGTTTTCACACTTAAGACATGCTATGAGCGGGGAGGTTCGTACCTGATGGATCACGTGTGTTGGACTATAGGCGGGGAGGTCCATAGAGTTGGACTACGAGCGGGGAGATTCATAGAGGCAGGACTACAAGCGGGGAGGTTTGTAGAGGCAGAACCACAAGCGAGCAGGTTCGTGGGAGCATCATATATCTTGAGTCCATGGTCAATTAATTGTGTGAATTGAAGGTTGAAAAGCCTTGAGGTATTAAGGTCTTGGCCAAGAACTAACTAGAATAAAATAGTTGGGTTTATCTTGTTTTCATTAAATTAGATGTTAATTATTTATGAGCTCACCCTTTTTGTTTGTATTTGGAGATATCGTGTGACGTGTTAAGAACCATGAAGTTTGTAGGCACTTGCTCCCGCATCACGACAACTATGAAGGGGTGATTTTCCTATTGTTCAGTGGTCTACCCTTGTGTGGTTTGTTCATGATATTTTCCTCGGCTTTGGATCCACTAACACAACTCCTCGTTAGTTTGCATGAGGTTCTCCTGCTATCGAATAACTTCTTTTGTCCGGACCCGAATTTCCTCTACTTCTTTTTGCCAGCGTTCTCGCTCCTTCTCGGATTCCCGTTGGAGTTCCCAAAATTCCTCCTAACCATTTCTTGATCATCCTCGATGCGCTTATGTACTACTTCGTTCTCGAGACGAAGCTCTTCATATCCCTCTGAATTTGTTCTATGCCAAATGCATTAACATTATTAATGTTGTTGATATGTCTTGCGAACATCCTAGGGTAAGGATTACTTTATGTGAATAGTGGGATCACGTTTGACCAAGATCTCATGGTGGGCGCCGATTGTTCCGACAATAAATCCTAAGTTTCTCAACTTAAAAAATATAACAAATATCTTGTGTGCTAACAGATTTTTTCTTTATTAGAAGAGAGAACATCAAGTATGCCAAAAAAATTGTTTATCCCTTGGCTAAAAGAGTATTTGTTGTATTTATCGAGGAAAAACATTTACATAGGATATTTCTCCTAAAGTATGTGCATTTGACAATTACAAAAATCCGGTAATCCTAAAACTATTCCCATGCCTTCATCTGTCTTTTCTTTATCCTCCCAAAGGGTTTTGGAGTGCGTTGGTATAGTTCAATTAAGTTGACATGATATGATTTTAATTTCTTAAAATGAAGAGAAGGGAGAAGAAGTGTTTACAAGAAAGATTAATTTGACATATATATTGTGATATTTCTGAAAACAATTATGAAATGGTTGTAAAATTAATCAATTTTATTAATAAGTATAGATAAAAGAAAAACTTTAAATAAAACATCATTTTAAAGATATATATTTTCTATAGCGATTAAGTTATTATACAACAAAATTGTCCTTATTTGAATAAAATTATGTAGTGGTGGCAAAACTAGCACGCCAAACCATCATTGGTCCGTAAAAAATTAGTTGGGTTAGACTAACCTATCAAACAAAAACTAGTCACACCCTGCCACACATAGAATGCATTGGATTGGCTAGCCCATCACCTTTTTTTAATTTGTAAAATTTTTTTAATTTACTTTCAATTTTTTATTTTTAAAATCATTTCTATATACATATAAATGAATATTAAAAGTATATTTAATCATATAAAATATTTTCTAAGCTTTTAATTGATTTGTTAATGTTTTTAATTAGATCAATTAAAATACATTTAGATGTTAAATTACTTTATTATAACTAATAATTGAAGGTAAATTTGTAAGTGTTAATAATTTAAATTATAATTATTATATACACATACCTTTAAAAAATATAATATAGAAAAGTTAATATTTTAAAGTATTTTTTACTTTAACTTTTAATTTAAAAAGTGGATCAATGGACTGAGTCAAACTAACCCATATTTTAACTTGTCAAATTGAGGACGAAACGGATCAAGACAAAATGGATTAACAAGTTGAAATTTTTTCGGCTCGTCCCATTTTGGATGGAATGACTGGCCAATCCAATGGATCCACCCCGTTTTACCATGCTTGAAATTATGTCATCAACCCTTAATTTGTTCCATTGTTTAATTCCTCAAGTAAAATAACTTAAATCTCCTAAATTTCCTACAAGTTCTTTGAATTAACGTTGTCAAGACTTGGATTAAGAAATGGGTTTTAAAAAATAATTGTCCTCTTTAAGTCATTCATTGATTTCTCTAATTCACAATCGAAACGACAATTGAATAATTAGGATGGAGTGATTATGGAATCATACAAAAGCAAACATTAGTTGACACTAACACTGTTATTAAATAGCAATAATAGTTGAATTAGATAGCATGCCATATATAGTATAAGGAGAAACGAGGAAGGAATTCAGCTTTGAATTCTGTAATTGTTAATCAATAACTAACTCTATGTAAACCTTAAGCTTTTGCTTTGATGCTGCTACCACTAAACCAAACAAAATTGTTGTAATATATTTGAAAAAATATTATATAAGAGATATTTTAATACTTTTGTTACTAAATCAGGTCGATCACCTCTAATTTTTATAAGACTATTGTAATTATTCATAGAAGTGTATCAACACGTGTACCAAAAGTATAACCGTTGTAGACCTAAAGTGTTTATGTATGGACAATGTTAGATTATTATGGGACTTAAACTTTATCTTACCACAATCTTTGGACTTCTCGGATGGATAATTTATGGTCTTGTTCATGATGCCTTCATTATCGGGCACTTAGTGTAACATGAGGGGTTACTTGCAGAAAAAGGCTCTGATGATCAAGTCAGCAAAGGCTCTCAAATTCAAATTTTAGATTATGCACTAATGAAATACATACCTCGAATTGCTGGGGTCCACTCGTATTTATAAAAGACTAATCTCATTCACCTTAATTAAATCATGGGCTAGACTTTGATTACGTTTATTTTGGTCCAACTCTATTGGGTCTGTTTGGACTTTATTTGGCCTAGGTTGCAGGCCCATTATTCTTTTAGAGTGTTTTGCTACTTTTTTCCCTAAGTTAGAATAGGCGGCATGCCAAACATTATTGCCCCCATATATGTTTTCCATGGACATGGCTGGTTAGTATGTGTACCCTCTATATATTCGAGGAGATCGGACGATTGACCAGCTTTGCCGCTAAGTGGGTGAGTTGATTCATACAAGATGTAGTTAGCGGCCAGGTGCGTTGTTACCCAGTATGCCGCTATGTATCAGTTATGGTGCGGGTGGTGTACATTAGGCTCAATGGTCAGTTTAAGTTAGCGGCCGATCTAACCATAATGGTACATAAAGTATATGAAGTTGCTCGTGCATAACTACCTTGATGCATATAAAACTGAGTCATAACCAACATTCTTTCATCATTATGAAAAGAAAGTGAGTCCCTTTTATTATCAATTTAATTAATTGCAATGTGGCAACATCTTTTAGGAAAAATATCATGATATTGTTTCAATAATATATATTAATAAGATAATAATAATGCTAATTAAACAATTAAATGTAATAGTGATCACTTAGTAAAAGGTTGATATGTTTGAGTGGTTAAGGAGACCGACTTGAAATCTGTTGGGCTATGCCCGTGTAGGTTCGAACCTTGCTGTCGATGATAATTTTATAATTATAATATTATTACTTTTTCTTCAATATCAAATATTTAGAAAGAAATCATAATTTTATACTTTTTAAATTATCATATCAAATAAAATTTCATCAGAATCAAAACATTTATTAAATTTGTAAACATTAATGGAACATAGTTGATAAAATTTAAAAATATTTTTAATAAATAAAAATATAAAAAGAAAACAAATATTCAAATTAATATATATTTTAAATGTCTATTTACTTAAATTTTTTAAATTCTAATGAATAATTTTTTTATACACTAATAAAAGTTATAATACATCATTTGATCAAAATCACACAAAGAATAAATAGTAAACTAATAATAATAAAATTTTAACATTAATATTGTATCTTTTGAACTTCAATATATCTTGGATGATGATAGAAAAACTCATGGCAATTGCATCAATTTTTTCATATTATAGTAAATAAAAGTTATTTATACAATTATAGTGACAAAATTACACTATGATTGATAATGAGTAGGGATGTCAAAAAGATCAGTACCCACAAATATCCACGGATAAAACCCGCAACAGGTAGGAAATGGATATCCGCAGGAAACGGGTACGGGTATTTTTTATACCCACATATTAACGGAGCGAGTACTAATGGTAACCGTACCCGTGGATACTCGTACCCGCTATATTCTAATTTAAATTAAAAAAATATATGATTAAAACATTAACACATTGATTTTGAATGGGGTACTTTATCAATTGGTTTTAAAAAATCTCCATTTGTTTATAAACTATCATTTAACATTGTTTAAATGGGTTATTTGCACTCTGTTTGAAATTTATGAATTTTTTGCATTGTATTTTTATATGAATTTATGGTTAAAATATGTTGTTAAATATTAAATTTTTCTTTTGTAAACACCCACGGGTACCCGTGAATATCTGTGGATATTAAAAAAATATGCGGGTACTCGTATAACGGATATCCGCACGGATATGGGTACGGATACGGGACGAATATTTATCCAGTGGTTAGGGTACGGGGAAGCTACTACTCGTACCCTACCTGCCTCATGACATCCCTAATAATGAGTTAGAAAAGTAAAATAATTATATAAAATATATCATAATAGTATTCTACATGATAAAAATAAATAACAAATTAAATTATTAAAAATTTATTAAATGTGTGTCTTAGAAACAATTTGAAAGACTATTAAATGAAATCGCACAAAGAAAAATAAATGTACACAAATGTATAATTAAGAATATGATAAGATGAAAAATGCCTTAGAGATATAAGAAAACTTTTCAAATATCAACATAGTCAATGATTAAGAAATAACGAAATTTTTTTTAGCGAAACAAAATAGTTCTTCAAATGAAACAAAAATTAACAATAATAGAGTAGAGAAGATAATTTTTTTTATATTACATAGTAAATGAAAGGTTTATTCTATTAAACACTTAAACTGAGAGTGTTAAGCATTCTCACGTGAAAAGAAAATATACAATAAATAAAAATATTAAAAAAGAATAGAAATATTAAAATGTGAGAAATAAAATATATTTAATTGACAAACATCATTTAAACATAATTGCATAAAGGTTATGATAAGATTAAAAATATTTTGGAGATGCGAATGAATTTAATGACACACCTAACAATAATTAAGTGTGAATATTTAATAATTTAAATGAGGCGGAGATATGGCTGAGACGAATATTATGACGGGTATGGGGATAGAGATGGGGCAGATGTGTACATCCTTATACACATCCCCATACCCAATTGTAAAAGTTGAAAATGTCCCATACCCATACTCATACCCATACCCAGTCATTATAGGGATTCCCTATATAAACGAGGATAGGTTTAGGCAATACCCACAAGGACTAATTTATTTTTCATCCCAACTTCAGTACCTTTAATTCTAAAAACGCTAACCAATGAATTTGTGTATTTTCATCAAAATGAAATCCACATAGTAGAATACAACAATCCAAAAATTAAAAATAACAAGAAATGAAATATTTTAAAACAATTTTGTTTGGATCAACATATTAAAGGTGGATATAAATTTATTTATTTAGGATTAATACAAGTTACGGGAAAATAAAATTATAGATTAAGAGTAGCGAAACCAATATTAATAATATTAAGGGAGATTAGGCTTAAAATGTTCATGTCTTTTAATTTTCAAGTGAATTAAAACCAATAAAAGTGAAATTAAAAATTAATTTTCACTATGATCATGTCTTTTTCTATTGCAATCCAAAATTTTCTCAACATTAAAAATGAAAAACTAGCAATGAAATAAAATTATATGTACAAATTCCAAAGGAAATTATAAATAAATGTTCAGGTTCAACACAAATAATTTACGAAATTTATTATAAAGTTACAAATATAGACTATAACTACATAGTACAGGTGGTCATGGATTGGAATTTTAATGATCCAATTCACATCTATTTTAGATTCAAATAACTAGGCCAGATTTTCGATCCAAATCCATTTTTTCAGTAGAACTAGTTTGGATTTTTTTAAAATCCATATCCAAATATTTGGATCCAGATCCACATCCAAATATTTAAATCAAGTTCAAAATCCATAATCCATTTTTTATAAAAGAAATTCATATTGAATTTTCTAAAACTTATGTCCTTAGGGCCGACACGCAGATATTCAACATAGGACGAATTTAGCTAACTTTCAGTCGTGGTCGACTCAGCCGAATTTTGGTCGAGGCCAGCCAATTTTTGGTCAAGGTCGACTTGGTCGAATTCGGGCGAATCTTGGCTGAGGTTGACCCGACCAAATTCGAATGAATTTTGATCTAATGTTAAAGGATTGATCCCTACCAAGGATGATGGCCCATGGCACATGCTTAGAAGAAAAGAAGTTCTTTGATCCCTTCCTTTGCTTTTTTTTAGTTTAAAATTCCATTAAGTTGGCTTGGTTGACTATTTTAAGTTGACTTGTTGACCTTGACTTTGGGTTGACTTGTTGACTCAAAGGATTAGCTTAACCTAAAGCCAACATGCTAATTCAAAATTAACTTGTATTTGTAGGTTCATTAAGAGGTCGGACAGGGAAGGACAAGTGACCCATTTAGATGGCTTTTGGAGGCACATGTGGAGGAATGAGAAGCAGCAAAGCTTTCTAGAAACATCTAGAAAGGATGACCACATGCCTTGGCTTCCAAGAAATCTAGAAACATCTAGAAAGAGCATCCACCTTGCCTTGGCCAAGAAGGCTTCTAGAATGTGTCCATGTGCTCCTTTGTTGACCTACTTTCTAGACTCCAGGTTTTGTTATTTGCATTATAATCCTTTTTAACTTATTTGTTTTTGCTAAGAAGCCCCTAGACACATCTATTTAAGGGGACCTCTAACACTTGTACAAGGGTTGAACATTTTGGAGAAATTAAATACCTTTGTGTATCAACCATTGTGAGAGTCTTCCTCCCTAAGGAGTGGAGTTCTTTTAAGCCTTATCTTGAATCTTGATTCAAGTGGCAGCACACATCCACTCATCTTCAAGGTTGCCATGGCTTCTTCTAGCCTAGCCTTGTAGTGGCATGCTTTTCACATTTTTATCATTCCTTTCCTTTCCATTTTATGCTTTCTTCTTTCTTTGTGTGTATGACTTGGGTTTTACTCTTTTTATGTGTTGTACACTCTTATTTGTTTAGAATCAATCCACTATTCTCTTCTCTAGAACCTTGGAAAGGAACCTTCACATCTAGTTAGCTTGCTAACTTAATGTCCAGTGTGGATTTCCTTGGTTTTCTTAATCAATCATCACCATATTCAATAATCTTCTAAAAGCAATAAGATAATCCTACATCATAGGCCGACTCGATCAAATATGTGCAAAATTTGGTTAGGACCGACTTAGTAAAATTTGGCCGCATACGATCGAATTTCGGCCTAGGACGACGTCACCAAATACGACCAAATTTGAGCCAAGGGTGACTCGGCCAAATTTCGGTCTAGGCAAACTCAACTCAATTCAGCAAAATTTTGGTCAAGGTCAACTCGACTGACTAAGACAAATTTCAGTTGCGATCGACTCGGTTAAAATGGCCAAATTTAGTCTAGGGCTGACTCGGTCGAATACGGCTAAATTTCATCTAGGCTGACTCTGTTGAATATGGCCAAAATTGGGCCAAGGCCGACTCGGCCAAATTTCGATTGGAGTAGACTCAACTAAATTCGGCTGAATTTCGGCCCGGGCCTACTTAACTGAATGCTGTGAAATTTCGGTCACGACATGCTCGAGAGAAACAGCCAAATTTGACTAGGGCCAACTTGACTGAATATCGCTAATTTGGGTGAAGGCTGACTTGGCCAAATTTTCATCAAGGTCGACTCAACTAAATTTGATCGAATTTCGACCAAAGTCGCCTAGGATGAATTCAGCCGACTTTTGGTCACGGTCGACTTAGTCGAATACGACAAAATTTGTCTAGGGCCGACTCAACCCTTGCAGTTAAATTTGGGTTGAGGTAAACTCTGCTAAATATGACGACATTTAGTCTAGGGCCGATTGAGCCAAATTTCGACCGGGGCTAAGTTGAATGAATTCGGCCAAAATGCCCAAATTTGGACTAGTCCATCTCGATCTTTAGCTTAATTCAACTAAAAATTTAAATTGAAAATTTGGATTGGATCTTTTGAATTATCCATATTTGGATTGGATTTTTTTGATTATCCATAAATCATATAAAATGTAGATAAGATTGAAATCTAGATCCTATTAAATAGATTTTAAATGAATTGGATTATTAATAAAATTAATTGGCTACAAACAAAATTGGATTGGATCAAGAAAATTGAATTTTTTTTATGGGTTAAGTATGTTTTTAGTCCCTGAACTTTGGTCAAAAATTGGAATTCGTCCCTGATCGAAACTTTGATAAATTTTGGTCTCTAAGCTTTAAAAATGAATGAATATAGTCCTTTTAACCCAATTATGTTGACTTTTTTTTAGGTTTCGAACGTATTTCTCAGTAAATATTGAGTCGAGAATGTGTCAAACGGCATAAACAACTCCAATAATAACATGAAACAAATTCCACATGTTGAAAAAAGTTAACAAAATTGGGTTAAAAGGACTATATTCATTCATTTTTAAAGTTTAGAGACCAAAATTTATCAAAATTTCGACCAAGGACGAATTTTAATTTTGGGTCAAAGTTGAGGAACTAAAAACATACTTAACCTTTTTTTTATCCACCCTTAATTTGCACGCTTTATTGTAAATAACAATAGTTGAGTTGCTAATTCCTTTTCAAACTGTTAAACTTGAACCTAATCAAAATGTGTATAAGGTAGATCACCCACCACTAAGCACAACCCTTATACTTATTAAGCCTAGAATATGGCCACCAATGGACCTATCAAAAAATTCAATGTACACACCCGAGAAGCCACGTACAAAACCATATAGTCCATCATCAGCACTTCAGTTTTGATTGTTTTTCATTTCTAAATTTCTCTTTTTAGTTTTTTTGAATTAATAAATTTCTAGAATTAGGATACATTTTAGTCTTAGTATAAATATTAGATTTATGTGAATTTTTGCTTAAAAATTTATTTTTAGTAGCATTTTAATGTAAATAATAAATTTGTTCCTTTTAAGAAAATAGAAAAATAAAAACACAATTTGCCAAGTGGCACTTCCCTGACTGAGTTTTTAATTGTTATTGATCTTTTCATAATTGCAAGAAGATCCTTTGACCAGCCCTTGACCTTGTAATTGAATCCTGGAGAAATTATCATTGGAGGGCTAATGTGGCAAGGGTGTTCTCGTGTTATGGTATTGAAGGAGTGAATCTAGCTTTGTTGTGCTGAATGAGAGTGTCGCCTTAAGGGATTGAAGCTGAAACAGGATTGAGCGCTGAGCAGAAACTAATTGTCTCATTGTGTGCTATAGTCCAACTCTAAGGAGAACTCTTGTACTTTTCTTATTGAACTTAAAACGTTTGACTTCCCACTGTTGTTACAATTCCTTGCTTTCATTTTACCGTTGATTATGTTAAGATTTTGTGACTCTCAATTCTTGCAATTTAGTTCATTGAATGTACATTTCAGTTTTACCCGTTTTTTATGATTTCTTGCAATTTAATTTCTCGAACGTGTTTTTTAATTTTTCGTCCATTTTATATCTTTATATCTCTTAGTTTCCTTGCATCATGGTTCTGATTAATAGTTTATATTAGTGAATCATGGTTAAATTGCTAGCTCCATTGCATATTTAATTTCTGCCCCTACATATGCATCTTCTAGTTGTTATACTTGAGCATTTACACATCCATGATCCATTGTTATGCTTAAATATATTTTGATGTTTGTTGGTCACTATTGTTGTTGTCACAGCTTTAAATTGTTGCTGCCATACGATTTGATGTTGTTGAAATGTGCAATTAGTTAGCAGAACCATAACTCTGCATGAGCATTTCTTGAATTCATTGTTGTTATAGTCTAGGGTTTGCTATCAAGGCTGCATTTGATAGTGGTTTTCAATTCTGATTGCATATGACTTGGTTTGAACTCATTTATATATAACTTGGTCTGATATGAATTTAATTGGAGATCTTGCTACTGTCACAAGTCTGATTTCTTTGTTGCTAATTGGATTCATGTACAATTTCAATTGGCATTGCACTGATTACATTAGGAATTAGCTACATCTATTGTTGCACAATTCTGATTCTGCATTCACGTTTTGACCATTGTTGTCACAGATGGGTTTAGTGTAGCAACCTGGTTTCATGCATAATTGAATTGTCTTGTTGCTGCTAGGTGCTTACTTTAATGTTGACACATATGTTTTAGGCTAATTTGTTGTTGTGTTACTCAGGTTTAATGCTCACATAATCTCATCCAGTGTAGCATCATTTTCTTATTTCCATTCATGCATCCATCTTAGCCATTATGCATTACAATCATTGGCTATCATTCTAAGTGCTTTTCCATCAATCATTTTCCATTCATCTATCTTAACACAACTGCATTGCATATGGATTTGAATTAAATTGGGTATGTTGCTTAGTTAAAATGCCTGAAGTGAATATGGGATGAATTATTGTGCTGTTGTAATTTGAATATCAATTTTATCTAGAGTCTGTGTGCACATGTAGCTGAGTTAAAACATCCAGATTTGGCATTTAGTTTTAGATATTGCATCATTCAATTTTGCATTGCTTTAGGTTGCATCTGCATCAGATTTGCTACATTATTTTGGTTGTAGTTCCCACATCATATAAGCATTTTAGTTCTCAATTCAACCCCTTGCATTCTGTTTTCACGTTATACATCTACATAGCATTCATGTTCCCCCACATCCATTGCAATTGGGCCTTAATCCATTTACTAAGTTGTTCTACATTTTAGAATTGGTCAGGATAAACTTTTGTGCACACTAGTTACCACTTACATCTATTCTCCTGCAAGTTTCCATCAATTCAATTGGCATTTTGCACTTCTATTTTTCTGATTAAATTGCTCCAACCATTAATTACATAGATGCTACCAACATCTGACTTGTTTGATGCCACATGATATCTAGATTTTGATGTTGTTCTTGGTCTGTAGCAGCATTTTATCCGAGCAGGTTTGCATATGCATGTTTCATTCATCTTTCCTTACCATTCACTTAGGTTCTTCTTCATTACAATCATGTGTGCATTACATCATTTTTTTTATTCTGCACTCAGATGCTTCACTGATCTAGATTCATTTTCATTCCATTTTCAATTCAATTCACCATCCCTCATTCCATTTGATTCTACTCATGCATTGCATTCATGGCATATTTTCATTCATGCATATCTTATTATAGTTTCATTGATGCATCTAGATTAGCCTTTTCTCAATAAATTTTGCATTGCTTTTTCTTTTTATTTTTAATTAATTTTTCCCTCTTTGTTTTCTTTTTTGCAAGATTAAATTACCCAAGCTATACTTGATACACCATTTTCTTGGATTTGATACCCAGGGTTTCCCTATACTTCATTAGGGGATTTTGATTTTGTTTAACTCTAAACGCGATTGAAAAATATGATTTAACACTCACTCATATACTTCATATACCAGAATAACACATAGCACCTAGCTTGCACTAGATCACAGAAAAATTTAAACATTTGCAAGATTACCTAAATCTTCCTAAAGATGCCATCCTATCTCTCCCATCTCCAACTAGGAAAAAGACTGTATATATGACTCTTATTCACCTTAAAAAACCTTTGTCATGACCCAAAGTAGATAAATTAGTTGTCAATAGCATCGACAACATCAATAGAAAAATACAAATTTGGCCCACAATTACTGTGTACCCAAATTACTCTCATCCTAAAATAAGTTATGTAGGTGTGTCTTCAAACTTAGAATCCATAGGCAAAATTTTCACAAATAGTCATATGCATGTAATATCTCCATCCCTAAAAGTTGTACAAGACCTACTATGCACCAAACTATTTGCCTTGAATCTGAGGAGAAACAAAAAGCCAATGCTTGAGGCCTCTTCCCAAGTGCCCACTAAAGCCTTACAAGTAGTTGTTAGGGACTGGTCCAAGGTTTACTATCCAAAAAGAAGGGATTCATGAGGGATTTAGCTCAGGAAGATACATTTCATACATGGAGCGAGATGATATAGAGATACAATAACGAGGCTTCCCCATCTTTTTGTACAACCACTCCAATTCAGGTACAAAGACTGCAATCTCCACCATCACCCCTAGACACCATCACGAGACAAAGATTGCTAAACATTTTTCTTGTTATTACTTGATTGTGTGCAGAGCAAAGGTTTCAAATTGATTTATTCGATGGTGAAATGTACAATTCAGGTTAAGTTTTATGTATAAAGGGAGCTAGACTTGTCTTGGTAAAATCTTTTTTTTTTATTCAAGGATGCTATGAAAACCAGTTTTATGAATACCTATTTTATGATATGGAATGGAAGTTTGAAAGTGTTTTATATTGTAATTGTTATTTTCATAAAACTCAGATTTTTTTATATATGCGGAAGAAATATGCATCAGAGATTTATGTCCTATTTTCTTTTATATAAAAGATAATATGTTGTTAGTGATGTAATTATAGAAAGTACAGTAGAAGTAGAATTATGTTTTTGGGTTCAACGTGTTGTTTCTTAATATTATATATATATATTAGGTATGATATAAAAGAAAAAAAAATTAGATGCAGTGGTTTTATAATAAATTTGTGTGTGCTTAAAGTTAAAGAGTTTGTTTTATGAGTTTTGCATTCACGATTTTCATGATTTTTTTCTAAATCATTGCATCAGTACAAAATTTGTGGTTGGTATATACTATGTATATATATTCAATATTAAAAGAGTGACTTTTAGCATTACGCGTATGAAATTTTGGCATTGACATTTTGGTGGCACCGTTTACTTTGATTTGTTGTTGCCAAAAAATATTTGATTTGACATTGACATTTTGTACCATGTTTAAAAAAAATAATAATAAAAAATGAAGAAAAATATAATTGCGACTATGTTTTTCTTTTTTTTTTTATTGCAGCTTGGAGGTGGCATTGGGATTTTTTCTATAAAAAAAGGCAGAAAAAAGTTTGTGTTTGGTAGTAATTTTGGTACTGTAAGGTTGACGTTCTTTTGCTTTGGTATAAAAAATTTGGAATGTTGCTTGTGTAAGATGCAGAGAGAGGAATTAAGTGATACGTATCGTATTTTCGGTAGTTAATAGTAAAAGAGTTTGGCCATTTGCGATATGGCTTTGTTTTATCATTTGTTTACACCAAGTTTGATGCGGGGAGCAGTAGTATGTGTAATTACTTTTGAAGGTTATGCCTTATGATGTTTCTATTTACCAATTCAGATTGCTCTTGTTGTTAAGATTTAGTTTTATTGTTGTTGTTTCAAAACTAGATAGTTATCATTGTCTTAAACTAATTTGTTGTTGCTGGTTTTAAATGAAATGTTGTTGTTGTTGTTCACTGATTTAGATTGTTGTTGCTGTTAAACTTAGTTTTGCTGTTGTTATTTCAAATATAGAATATTGTTGTTGTTTTACATCAAATTGTTGTTGCTATCTTAAAAATTGTGTGCTATTGTTGTTTTTATGAGAATGGTGTTGTGGTTGGTTTAAAAATGTTGTTGTATTTGTATTAATTGGTGTAGAATTTTGATGTTTACGAGGTTCGTAATTGGATGTTCTAACGTGTAATCATTACGAAAGGGGAGGTTCGTAATGGTTATAATTATGTGTGAGAATTACAAGGAGGGAAGTTTGTAATGAATGTGCTCACACTTCAGTTGTTTTCTGAGCGGAGAGTTTCCTAAATAGTTGTAGTTCATGCATGATGACTACGAGCGAGAAAGTTTGTACGTGGTTGACTACGAGTAGGGAGGTTCGTAGGTGTTTTTACAATGAGTGGGAAGGTTTGTAGGTGGTTGTGTTATCCGTAAGGCTCCGGTAGAGCAAGATAATGTATGTTTGACTAGTATTTGTCCATCCGTAATGTTCCAATATAGCAGCTAGAACATGGCTAGGAATATTTGGTGGTGTGGTATCTTGTGGGTTTTATGAGTTTGTGGTCGACTTAATCCCTATGATGCAATGTCGTTGGGTTTTATTGATATCTGGTGATATTTGTATGGTTGGGTGAGATGGACTATGTTATATCTGTGATGTTTTGGCTGGTGTAAGCTCATCCTTTCTGTTTGTGTTTGTGTGATGATCTTGGGGCTTGTCATGTGTGAGCATATGTTATTTCAGATGATGTTGGCGAGGCATAGGCAAGGAGATGCGAGGTAGCTATGCATATTATTAAAAGAACTGCTTTATTTAAATATCTGGTGATATTTAAAAGTTGGATTAGAATAATGTGGTGACAAGCTGAGTTAGATTTCAGTTATGTATTAAAGGTTTTAAATTTACCCACATTTGGAAATGGTGCATGCACTCTTTCACCCTCCCTTCTATGTGCTCTAGGTATAGGAGGTTGATAATATTGATTGACAATTCTACTATTCTCCTCAAATTATGTGATTATGTTGAGTTTTGGAGCTTTTCTTAGAGCTCCTACTTTGCCTTATCTCTTCTTGTACTTTTTTTACATTAAGAATTCTAAGGTCTTCTTCTAAGGTAGCAAAATATTTATCTCTCAACTCTTTCTTTTTCTTTCAAACGAGTTTCTTGCTTTTGCCAAATTTTTAGTGATTTTAGTTCCTTGTCCAAATGTTTGAAACTTGGTTGGGCCTCTTCACTAAGATCACCACCAATTTGGTAAGACAGTGCCTTAGACATTCTTAAGGTTTTTGAAATATGCAATGCACAAACAAACTTGTATTTCAAAAATAAATTCCTTAAGAGATATAAGGAGGCAAAAGGGACTCAAGTTCACTTCTAGGAAAGGGAGGAAAATCACTAAGAATTACTTAATATCCAAGCCTTTCCTAGCCAAAGTTACTTCAAACCCTGAACCTTTAAGCCCTTACCAACTAAAAACGTTTGCAATTTGATAAAAGATGTTCTAGTTAGGTGATAGGATTGAGCACCAAAGACTCGTCTAAGACACCTAACTAGGCCAAGAGCAACAAGTACAAAAACAATAAAATTTTACAACTAAAAAAGTTGCAATACAATCAAATTGGTTCTTCTCTTTTCCAAGTGTGTCTCTCCTTCTCTCCTTGTGTCCTTCTCAAGGCTTCAAGGTCCAAAGAAGTCTTGAATCCCCAAAGATGTTATCTCTAGGTTCGACCTCCCTCTAAAAGTTCCTACAAAAAAATAATCCAAGCCAAAACCGAGAGGTAACAATTCAAGGAGAAAGCAGATAAAGGCCAAAATGAACAGAAGCTCTTCAAAAGGAGTTAAGATGAGACAACATCGACAGTGTTGAACAAGACAAGTGATAAAGTCTTTTTGTCGCCTAAAAGACTTAGTTAAAACCAATTTCTCCTTAAAAATGCAGTATAGGGAGAACCTTGGGAATCAATTCGTGGAAATGGCTAAAGTCAAATGCAAAATTTGTGCTTGAATTGTGGTGGGGAAATTTATTCAAAACCAACACTTAAAAACTAAAACTCAAAATCATCAAATGAAAGAAATGCTATAAACTATGCATGAATGCATGACATGCAATGCATAAAATGGTAGGCAATGATGAATTAGCTAATCCTAAATGCTCAACACACGTGTAATGATCAAAACTAGGCTAATGCAATGGTTAAATTGGCCAAAATTCATCAAATTTGAAATCTGCCCAAAATCAAGAACATGTTCATAAGCCAAGTGCATGGTAACCTTGGATTGGGATCTGTTGATGATGCAATTGAAAATGTAATGATGCCGAATGATTATAAATGATCTCAATTGCATTTAGAAATTGGAATAACTCGATTTGGTGCACTAGATGCAATTGAAAATGTAATGATGCAGAATGATTGTAAATGATTTCAATTGGAATAACTCAAAATTGTAGCAAGAATGCAATGAAAGGGAGAAATATGAGTGAAATGAGCTTGTTTACTACCATTGGTCTTGAATCCAACCCATTTATCTTGTTTACTCCAGAACCTAGATTTGGTAAGGTAGGATGGAGTTTAAGCTCAAAAAGTGGTAGCCAAGATGGTGTTTTAGTGGAAAATGATGATGAACATTATGAAATCATAGGCCAAATGAATAGTACTGAAATTTTCATTCATTGAAGCTCAAATCCATATTACAATACCAAAAATGAGTACAAGGAGTTTCCCCAACCTTCCTCTCACCAAGGCTTGAGCTATCCAAGCTATCCAAGCAGTGGTCCATGCACATGCTTTTACTTTTGATAACATCCATTTTTACCTCTTTTTTGTGTGTTTAATATCTTGAATAAATCAACTTTTTCCTAGCTTTTATCATGTTATATTCTCAAGTTTAGTGTGTTTTGTATTATTTTATGTTTTAGTTGTTTTATGCTTGTTTTACCTCTAGTCTATATTTTGAATGTGTTAAATAAGTTAATAGGAAGCATTTGTAGAGGAGGAAAAGCAAGAACTCAAGGGAGCATGTTTTGGACAACAAAAGTTTGATTTTGTATCAAATACCCACGTTAGGCGCTAAGGAATCGCGCCAACCGCTACAAAGTCAGAAATGAAAATTAGCTGTAGAGCATCAGAGTGCCTAGCGGTGGAAAAGTGCCACCAGGCGGTGACCAGCAGCACATGGCGGTAGAGGAATGTCGACAAGTGATGACTCTCTAGAGTTGCCTTTTAGGCAGTTTTACTAATAGTGACTGGTGGTGCTGAAATGGCGCCAGACGGTGACGATGTTGAAAATGGGTATTTAAACTTATTTCTCACGAGGGTTTGGGAGATTCCTCATTTGGCACGATAGAGAAAAACTTTTGGGTGCTTGAAGAGCCTCTTGGAGGTTGCTAGGGGTGTTGGAAAGCTTTTTCACTCCTTAGGTTTTCTTCTCCATTCATGGTGGTTTTCCCCCTTTTGGGATAGGAGAGGAAGATGGGTAGCAAATTGGAGATGGAGACGCGGAAGGAAGTGCAATTGAAGCATGGAGCAGTTGCGAAGAACCTTGGGAGAGTGCCTGGATCTTCTCTTTGGTTTTCATCTCTTCCCTTTCTCTTTTATTTGTAAACCTAGGTTCTCCACCATGTCGAGCTAGACCTTGTTGTTGAGATTCGATGTAATGAACATATTTATATGTATTTTTGTGTTGTTAATATACATATACTTTTCCATTTCAATGTTAGTATTTGATTTCCATGCTTAATTCTTGCTTTGGTTTGGCCATCCATGTATGACTTGTGGTTGTTGAGGTGTTGGTAAATATCTTTTGAACCTAGAATGGAACTTAAATCTACTGATAGAACTTGATTCATTAGTAATCTTAAGACTCTTGGACTTAATGCATGATTGTTTGTTGATGATGCAAGGGGTTGGGCTTTGATGAGTTATCATAGGTTCAAAGTCACTAGAAATAGGATTTTGAGCATTCTTGTGAGTTGATTTTGACATGAATATGGAATTGAGATGTTTGTGAATGAATGGGAATGAAGTGAATGAAATCTAATCTTTACAAGTGTAAATACTCTATGTTAACTTTCTTGTTACACACAAACTGTTTGATAAAATACCAAAGAGTTTTATTATGTTTTTGTGATCTTTGTTGTCTACTTGAGTTATGATTTGTGAGAGTTGTTATGTGTTGCACACGTCCCTGTGGAGAGAATGATACTTATTACTTACTACGTGCAATCGGTGCACTTGTCATTTTTCACCAACAACTTTTTACTTTTGTACTTTTTCTTTGCTTTTCCTTTTGCACCTTTTGTCTCTTATCTTTTCTTTTATTTTCAGCACACATAAAAACCACTACACACCACAAATATGATTTGAAAAACTATTTTGGAAGCGTTAAAGTTCAAGAGACACAAAATGAAAGAAAAACCTACTAGAATCAAAATAGAGCATGAAACTAGTTCAAGAGACAATAAATGGAAGAAAAACCTACTAGAATCAAAATAGAGCATGAAACTCAAGCAAACATAAGAGAAACTTAACTCTAAGAACTAGCCAATGATCTAATGACAAGTATGAACTCAAAAATGTAAAGTAAAAGCACTCAAATGGATGTATATAGTGTACTTTTAAAAACCAAGTTGAACATATATTTTTGTAATTTTTGCAAAGCTCAAACTAGGAGAAAATGACATCAAAATGACTACACGTGACTCTAGACAACATGGATGGATTTAAAAATAAAAATTACCCAACACAACATCAATAATGAACTATATATATGAATAAAACACTCAACAAAAGATAAGATCACACAACAACACATCTATATCAAAAACTAGTGTTAAAAATCGAATAATTCAAAGAAGAGCAAGAAACTAGAACCACGAAAAACAAAAATATGGACTTGGAAATGAAGACAATAAAGGGAACACATGAACAACAAATAAAATCAATAAGATAGGTAGGACCAAGAAATTTAGCTCTTGTAGAACCAAATCTCTTGATACCAAATAATAGCCCCCTACTCAAGCTAAGTTAGGCCAAATTTAGAAGATTATGGCTATGGTGGTGGTGAGTTTGTGAAAGCAAGGTGATAGAGTTATAATGCTCTTTGTTTGGTGGTTAATGTGTTGGAATGAAGATGATTGATGGTTCTCTTAGGGCGGTTGAACCAACTCTAGAGAAGGGTGGCTAGAGGGACTTCATGGGATGCTTTAGCAATGACTAAGAAACAAGTTTACGGCACAAAATAATTTTGGCCAAATAAAATTATACATCTGAAAGTTACAATACATTGGGCGAGACACCTCTATTTATAGGAGAAGTGTCTCCAAAGTTTGTAGAGACAAAACCCTAAAAATCTCATCTTGGCACTAAACCCTAAAAATCTCATCTTTGCCATTCAAGGTACAAGTCTAGAAATCCTCTCCATTGAAAAGCATAACACATGGCCATTAATCTTCTCCTATAGGAGAAGAACATACGGCAAAAGCATATGTCTCACAAAAGAGAACAAGTTGGAGACCACTCTAACCAAGAGCCCACAAGCTTCTAGAAACTCCCCTTCATGTGTCTCTCACC
Organism: Vigna unguiculata; assembly: GCF_037176805.1. Lineage (NCBI taxonomy): Eukaryota > Viridiplantae > Streptophyta > Magnoliopsida > Fabales > Fabaceae > Vigna > Vigna unguiculata. The sequence continues at coordinate 26,788,649 of NC_140802.1, forward strand.
TTTGTCCAAAACCCTATACTACATGACCCATGATACAAGGCCCAAATGGAAACATATGATTTTAAAAATTAAACTACACCTACCTTAGAGATAAAAAAACAAGAACGATCTTGTAGTCAAATCAAAGCCTTCTGAGTCTAGTTTCTAAAAAAAAAAAGATTGAATGCATTTGGAGCTTTGCGCAGAAAGTTATGACAAATATAATGAGATATCCATCTCCTTCCACGATGATGCCATATCCTCATGTATGCACTTGGTCATGGCTAAGGGTTACCATAAACTTGTCTACTGCTTACACTTGTTTAATACTAAGACTCGTCTAACGCATGTCCTAGACTTCCAACTTTTATAAATACTTATAAAACCTAAACATTAATATGAAACATGTGAAGATATTTCTCTAGAATATGTATCTTGATTTGCAAAACATATTTGTTAGGCACTTCAATTTTATGCATCAATTATATATTTTGCTTTACTCATCTACTATTGTATGTCATATAACCAAAGACTTTCCTTGTTTTGTAGTAAGAGTGTTTTTGTGTACTTCAACGAATTGAATAAAGCTTAGACTTTTTGTTTTGTGTTGCAAGATTTGAAAACAATAAGGAGATAAAGAATAAAAAGAATTTTCATACTGGTTCATGAGTGCATATTTATGCCCTCATTTAGCCTTTAGTTTCTTAATTGTTTTTGTTTTGAAAATGGTATTTTAATTAGAATTTATTTTAAGATAGCTAAATGAGCTTGAGATATTAAAACATGTTAAAACTAACTTTTTAGTTGCATAAATGTTCTTTGCATATTCTGAGGTATTTTGATGCATCTGATGCTAACTTCATGGATGAACTAAGCTATGGGAAATCAAGTCAAGAATTGAATGGAGAGGGCCAAAGAATCATGAAAAAGTGAAGAAATGATGTTTTTTGAAAACATGTTTGGTTGGACCAAGCAGTTTTCTCTATCTTTTTACAAAAAAGGTCCAACCCAATTTCTATATAAAGAGAATTAGGGAAACACATCAAAGGAGTTGAGGAACCCTTTGGGGGACCTAATTTCAACCTTTCCCTCTTCTTTCACGTCCTCCTTTCTACTTTGTTCTATTTTTATGTTATTTCTATCATCCATGGAGTGCTAAGTCTCTAGGTTGATTATGTTGTAATTTGTTTACTGAATTCTAAGGTTAGATGGAATAAATTTGTTTGTTCTTTTGATTATTTTTGTGATTTATATTTATCTGTCTTTTTCCGCCAAATCAAGTAAAAGTAATGATTTTTACATTATAACTAGTTAACACTATGTTAATCTACATGCATAGTAAACATATGAGTCAAAGAGTTTTTAATTTTAATTGAGACTATAATTTGACTAAAGTTATAAACTTTCATATGATTGGATGAGTTTTTGCCAATAATTGAGATTGGACTTTAATTAAAGCTAAAAAATTTAACAAGAATTAATAATGACAATACTTTCATTAATTAGCTTTTACTTTATAAAGAGATAAAATAATAACAATGATTAAACATAGTAAAATTTGATTGAGATTGTACTTTGGTTAACTTTACTATGAATAATCTTTAAAGTTTTATCTTTTAATTGAAATTGTACTTTGGTTAATAATGAGAATAATAAAAAATTATAATTGAGACTTTACATTAATTGATTTAAAAATTTGAAATAACAATTAATTAAAAAATAATTGTATTTTGAAAGAATAGTAGAATTAACATATTTTATTTATCATTATTTTTATCCTTTTTCAATTTTATTTCTTTATATCATTTATTATTATTTTTATTTAATCTTTTATTTATCTAATTTATCTTTATTTTCTTGTACTATTTTTATTTTATTTCACTAACACTTTTGTATAGTTTATATAAGAACTAATTTGTTAAGAATTAGTTACATGTTCGTCGGGAGACGATTTCGGGTTATCTTTACCATACTAATATTTTTACTACTTTCTTAACCATATTGAAGTTGTTATAAGTAGTATTAATTTGATAGTTTCAACGACAACGTTATCAAATTTGGCGTCGTTGATGGGGAACACAGTTAGAATTTTTATCACTTTGGTTCTTATTTTATTTTTATTTTTTATTATAACTAACATTTTATTTTTCTCTATTTTTCTAAAATTTATTTTATTTTATTTTCTTTAGTTATTTTAATTTGGTGAATTTATTATTTTTCTTTTTTATCATAATTTTTGTAAGACTCTCTTATTTAAGCCCAAATGTTAAAGGGTTACCCCAAAATCTAATGGGCCTAAGGGTTGGCCCATAGGGTGTCAAAGGCCCCTAAAGCAGCCTAACCCTTCCATTCTACATTCATTTGCAAAATCATTGCCCTTACTCCTCCTCCCTTTTCTCTCTACAGAACTTCTGCTAGGGTTCGAGATTCATCCAAGTTTAAGTGAGTTCAACCTCTTTCTTCCACTCACGTAAGTTATTTTAGTGCACACTCTTCTCTTTTAGTTTGACCTTCGTGATTTCTGTTAGGGTTCCTTGTAATAATCTCGTCCTCCATCTGTATTAAAGTTTTCAGCTCTTAAATCTACTCCAGGAGCTATCTTGCTCATTCGCTTAAGTGTGAGAGTCATTTGGCTAGCTCTTTTCCGGTAACGGAAGCTAGGGTTTTCATATCTTGGTTGTATGTTGGCTGTTTTACCCTTGTTTTGTGATTAATATGATTGGATAATGCTTAAGTGCAAATGAATATGAACTAAATAATGTTTGAAGTTGGTGTGTTGCCACTATTATGTGAAACAGGAGAGACGAACAACTACTTTCGCCCAAGCGGGCTCATCTCGCCTAGGCGAGAGTCGCAGAAACTCACCCAAGATTTTTGCTCGAGTACTCGTTCAGGAGAGCAAATTGAGTTTTGAGCAAAAGACAATCTCGCTCAAGCGTGATGTCCTCGCCTAAGTGAGCGTTTGCAAAACCTCACAGGACCTCTGTCATAGTCTCGCCTAAGCGAGAGCCTACAACTTGAGCGAGGGTACTCCTCTCGCCTGAGCGAGGGCTTCTGGCTTGAGCGAGATCTGTTGCAGGCCACATTGTTTTCCTCACATGGTTGTTATTAATTATTTGATTGGTTGGTTTGCTCTATTTAAAGTATGAGGCGTGCAAATATGCATGAAATATCTAAGGTTATGAATTGGATTGATGTGTTGGTATGATTTGGGCATGTAAAACGAATGAGATGGTTGGTAATGAAAGTGGCATGGTCTTGGTATGAGATATGATTCTATATTAATGGATGAAACATGGTCTTGGTATGTTTAGGGCGTAATTCCACGATAATTTCGTGGTGGTGCCTCCTTTGGTTAGGGCATAATTCCATGAATCTCTAGGTGATATCTCATGGTGATGCCTCAGTTGGTCGGGACGTAATTCCATGACCCTTGTTAGTGGAAGTTCATGGTGGTGCCCCATTTATATAATTTAGTAAGGATTCAAGGTAAGAATTGCATCCTAACGCTCTAAAGAGTCAGTTAGTCTCACATAGAGTGTACTGACTCGAGTGGTGAGAGTAGCAGAAGGCCTGGAACCCATTAAGGGCTAACCTTGTGTGTGGGGGATGAGACACTAGAACAACTAGCTCGGTAGAGTAGTAAAAGCCGCCACAAGTGCAAGCATCTGCTGAATCCGACTAATTATATGTATTCAGATGAGTCGTGTCTTGAGTCTTAGTGTATTGTTTGCAAGTCATAACATGATTGGTTGGCACATATATCTTGGTCTATAAAATTGTATGTACTTGTATGATAAACAATTTTCTTCTCTAGCTTACCCTTTGCTTGTTTGATTGTTGTGTGTGTGATTTTCTCTCTTTGCGATGATCATCAATTTATTGATGTGAGCAGATGCGAGAAATACTTGTGGTTAACAGGGAAATGGTGACTCTGCTGCATAGCCTGCTTGGACTGGATTTTCGTTTATTTGGGCTTTTCTCTAGGGCTATAGCCATGTAGTGTCTTGTCTTTATGTTTTTGTTGGATAACTGTAAGGAGTAGTGTCTTTCTCCAAGACCTTGCTTCTATTACTATTTTGTGTAATGTTTCATTTAATTATATTATATTTTAAATGGGGCATTACAATTTTTATATAGTTTTTGTTTTCCAATAATGCAAAATAATTTTTCGTACGAAAATAATCTACAGTTTAATTTTCAAAGGAGTTATGATCAATATTTTCAGCAACCTTTGTTAAACAACATTATGATCCATATTTTGGATCGTCTTTTATGAATTATGATTATCCTCCATATTATGAGCAACAACAATATGATCCATATGGTTACCAACAACAAACATAACCATCTAATACAATTAGAGAGGCCACTTTAGAAAATATGATGAGAATGATGGCTGAAATGAAGGAGCATATGGATGTCATGAATCACACAAATCAATCAAAATTTGCAAATGATGATTGTTAACCATCAAAATTTGCATAATCAGTAGGGATAATATATCAATAATGTGATCAAGTACAATATTCAAATTTTAAATGAATCAACAACAGAATCACATCACATTGATATATCTACTTATGAATGATGATGAGGGTTATCTTTACCCAAACTAATTTTCTTTACTACTTTCCTAAAAATACTAATATTATTATAAATAGTATTAATTTGATTGCTTTAACGACAATATTATCATTCACCCCTAAATCTCGAGCTACGTCTAGTTTTCTCTGAAACACCTTGCTTAAGAGGTTTAACTAATCAAAAACACTTTATTACAACAAGCACAATCTCTCTAGACACAATACATGTATCAAGCAAACTATCGCAACCAGAATTGTGACGAGACGACAAACCAAAAAGAAATGAGTTTGAAAAGAGGTTTTTGTCTTGTCACCATAGTTTATTATTGAAATCTATGGAAAACCATGAAGATAAAGCAAGTCTACAAAAAACCAGAATTATGGGTTCGATAGTCGATTATGCATAGGGAAGGTATCAACACCCTACAGCGCCCGTCCAAGGGAACCTTTAATTAAGCTTGCAAAGTTGATGTGGTTTTCAAAATATTAATTTTCTCCAAAAATAATAAGACAATAATACTAAAAAGAAACAATTTTTTTTTTGTTTTTTTGGCCCGACAAAGATTGATCTTGATCCTATATATTCTCATTCAAAATGAGAAATTAGGATTACGTAGTTCTTTTGAGAAATTTGGAATACTATTTAGAAAATGATTTGATTCTTCTTGGAGGTGAACCTGACAAGGTCTGACCTTGATCCTACGTATCTCTATTCACAATGGAGAATTAAGGATCATATAGTTCTTAAGAAAGACTATTTGTTGGAAAATGTTGATATTTTTATATTTTAAATTTTTTTTATTTTTTGGTGTTTTTAAATTACTTGAAAATAGGTATAATACAACGCAAGCAGCCAAACAAACAACAAAAGATGAAAGAGAAAAATATTTCTGGTATTTTGAACAAAGGAGAAGGACAACAATATTAGGAAGATACGAGCGGTCACACGAGTACTTAGGCCTTTAAAACGTATTTAATTATTTGGGAAAAGAAAAATCTTAAGTACTAGGACGATGTGACAATCTTAAGTGTATTTAATTATTTGAAAAAGAAAGATGTTAAGTGCTAGGACGATGCAAACGATCACACGAGTACTCACACCTATAAAAGCGTATTTAAATATTTTTCATATTTAATTTTATATTTTTATATTATGAAAACAAAAGTTAACGTTAGAAGAAGGAATGTTAAAAAACAAGTGAGGTGCTAAAATGATGTGAAAGTTTACAAACAAGTGTTTACAAAAACAAAATAAATACCTAAAATAGAAAATAAATCTTAAATAGAAATTAAACACAAAAACAAGCCCAAGAACAATAACCAAAGACATAGGGGGTGCGAGATTACTACATGTGGGGGTGCATAATGTAAAATAAAACAAGCCGAAAACAACAACAAAGCACCAAGGGGTGTGTGATTAACAGAATATAGGTGTACCACACCTAGCCGGCCTAGCCAAACACGCTTCTCATCCTTTGTCGCTATAGCTATACCAGCAAAGACTAGGGGATTGGTGTACCACACCTACCCAGCTTAGCCTGATTATAGTCATAAAACCCGTCTACATAGCCCCCAAAGACGCAAATAATCGCCATGTATGAACGAGTAACAGTACCTGGCCTAAGTCGCTAAAGGGTAACCGGCATATGTCGCTAACTTAGGATAACTAAGCAAGAACTTGAAAAATTTAGAGAACTACCAGCAAGGCCCCTAAGGGCCCACGATAATCGAACTAAGGGGCCTGGCCTAAGACCCAGGCCCACCTACGACCCAAATAGGGGCCCAGCCCATGACATGGCTAGACATAATTAATAATCTATAAATATGTATAGACCGCAGCAATTAAAGGTACGCATTCATTACTCCCTTAATTACGAGATTTGACTTTTTGAGAGCTTTTTGCTTACTTGAGCGTCAGAGTCTCTTCCGCAGTTAACCCCTCTCGGGTCCAAACCGGTCCAAACCGAGATACCCACATATGACATATAGCAGCCGGGAGGAAGCTTACTGAGGAGATTCTGGATTGAGGTAAGGTAACGCTTGTGTCTGACATATCCTATTTGTTCTCCGCAAGAACATTATTTATTATTTAATAATATATTACGAGATTCAGTTTAACTTAATTTAATTCAATTATATGTAAACACTATTTTTTTATTACTATTTTTTTATTGCTAAGTAATGATGTATGCAATAAAGACATATATAAGAAAGTGTGTTAAGTATTTTGCTAATATTGCAATAAATATAAGTTATCACTTTTAGGAGCGTGACATAGATATGTTTTTAATATCGAAAGGACACACTTAATTTTTTCAATACTATTTTTTCAGCTTTCAAGATACATGTTTTTTCATCTTCTTATAAACTCATTATTTTAATTAAATAATAATAATATTATTAACCATAATAATAATAATAACCTTAATAATAATAGTAACAAATATTTTTAATGTTTACAAGTAAAACATATATTTATATTTATCCATGTCATATATGATTGAAGATTTACTTTTAGTATATAATCAGTTAATCTTTTTTATATAATCGCTTAAACATAAATATTGAACTTCAAATTCCTTTAACTTATATATTAATATGCATTTTTGGTAAAGTGTAAAGCGATTAGGTCAAATTTAAATAAATAGAACACTTAAAAAATATACTTGATTTCACAAAATAAAAAATACTTTTGACCTTCTTCATATATACTTATCTATCTATCAACTTAAGAAAACTTTAATTGATTTTGGGAAAATTGAAAATTCAGTTTTTGATAGTTTGATAAACTAAAAATTTTGTTTCTTTTTTTTTAATTTAAACTAAGCTTCTTAAGGAAGCTTTGTACTACTTCCAATACTGCTACAGTCTCCATCAATAATTATCACATCAAAGTGTGCATGTTCTTCAAATGATTACCAAGTTCTTTTTGTCTTTGGGATTTGAAATGAACATTTTGTATTATTTACTGACTCTAAAATTTTAATTTTTTATTTATTTTTATATTAATATTTTTATTAAAATTATTAATTGAATTTGTATTTCAATAATTCAAAAGTTCAACTTCAATTTTGTATTGGTAACTGAAAGTCCAACCATATGTCAAACCCTCATCTTGGTAATTGTAGTCCACATTTAATTGTTATGTTGACTCATTCCTTCTTCATGCTTTGGAAGAAGACATATATTTTTTAGATAATGATATTTTGACCCCTTTTTTTAGACTCAGTTATAACTCATCATTCCAACCACCCTTAAAACATCACATCACAAAAAAATAGATAAATAAAGGGTAATTAAAGTGGTGGGTTAAAAGTGGGTCAAAATATCATCATCCATATTTTTTCCAGGTTGAGAGTCACAAAATTAACATCAATGCCAAAGTTCTTTACAATATATTATAATTGGAAAATATGATATTTTATTTTTTTATTTTCCAGATTATGAAAATATGTGTTTGAAATATATTGCTTAATGATTAATGCTCAAATGATAGTTACGTTATAATATTTGATTTTATTTTGGGTTAATGATCAGATTATGAAAATATTACTTTCAAATACATTACTTAATGATTTTCGGTTGCTTAATTGTTACATCGATGTAATAAACAAATTGGGATTTATTATATATCCTATAGGTGAACTTTAAATACAAAAGATAGTTCATATTAGGGATGTCAAAAAAATCCGTACTCGCGGGTATCCACGGATAAGACCCACAATGGGCAAAAAACGGATATTAAAAATGGATACCCGCTACCCGCGGGTAGGAGTATTTTTGATACCCGCATGTTAACGGGGCGGGTACGGGTATCATAGTATCCGTACCTGTGGATACTCGTACCCGCTAAACTTACACCCCTTGACATTATTCTCTTTCATTTCTTTGAAATTGGGCATATACATCAAACCTTATATAGACAATGATGTTTATGGTATGCTTGTTGTCAAATGATGGAATTAAAATAAGAATACTTGACACGTGACAATTGAAATTTATTATTTGTTTATTTTGTTTATTTTGTCAGGAATCCATCGGAGAGAGTAAGTTTGTTGATCAAAACACTAATTAAAAAATTTCCATTGTGTTCAACGTCATTTTATATTTACTTTTACAATTATTTGGACCTGTATCAACTTGAGTTTATTTGAACTTTATTTAAAATTTATGACAATGATGCATTTTATTTTATTTTATTTAAATTTATGATTAAATATTTATTTTTTAAATAATTTTGCAAATACCCACGGGTACCCGTGGATACCCGCGGATATGAAAAAAATAGGCGGGTACCCGCATAATGGATACCTGATGGATATGGATACGGGTATGGGAAAAATATTTATCCAGCGGATAGGGTACGGGTGAGCTACTACTCGTACCCTACTCGCCCCGTTGACATCCCTAGTTCATACAATGCAAATAATAATATTATTAAATTTTATAACCAAAAGAATAAATATAAAATTTTTCTTCTACAAAATATATGTATTAGCTGAACATCACACAACATACCAACCATTATGATTTTGTTGGACTCGATGAACATTGCAAAAAACCAATCAAATTTTTAACATTCAACTTACCTTATCTAGATTAAGTAAATGAATAGAATTTTGGAAAAAAAATTGAAATTATGATGCCTGGATGACATCTTCTTCCTCAGAAAAACTAAAACTCCAAAGTCAATAAACTCTTGGAAAATAAAAAATACTTTAGATATTTTTATAAAATACTTTAGATATTTTTATTCAAGTTTTTTAATATACATAATCAGTGACGGAGTTTTTATGGAGCTGGAGGGCATGGCCCCCAAATATTTTTTATTTTTTTTTAAATTATATATATGTTTTTGAAATTTTTTAAATTATAAATAGTATATTTTAGAAATTGATGAAAATTAAATTATGGTTTTTTATTTCTTTTATAAAATACAATATTTAATGCTAATAAATAATAAAACATAAAATCAAATATAACAAAGAATACAAATATTTATGTTTAATTATTTTTTTTATCTATGTTTTCATCTAAAAATATCAAATTGTGACTAATCAATTGGGATCAAATTGAGACTAAAAAAAAAACTGGAGAACCTTGATATTTTTGTAAATAGTAACCAAAAGAGTAATTAAACAAAATATTGATTAAGATATTTTTTATTTACTTTCTCATTGCCTATTTAGTTTTTAACTCTCGTATTTTTTTTTGTGTTTTTGAAGAAAAAATAAAGTTAGACATATACTCATTATTTTTGCTCTTATTTCTTATTTGTTTCCTTCCTTTCTCGAATAACAAGATGTAACTCTCTTGTCTTACTTCATAATAAAATATTAGTTTAGGAAAATAGTTATTAAAATTATTATTTTTTATCTCATGAGTATCTTGTATATTCATTTTTTATTATTATAGAAGTAAAAAAATAATGTATTATGTGTTTTTTCATAACTGATATTTAATTGTGACTTGACTACAATATATTTTTCTTTTAATAATTACGTCTCTAAATTTTTTATTAGATTATAATAAATTATTTTTTAATATATTTAAAAAATAAGTATATTGATGAAGTATAAAATAATAAATGTTTTTTTAAAGTGATAAAAGAAAAACTATGTGAAGATGAAAAAACAAAATAGATTCTACTTCTTCACATATTTTGAAACATTATACTAATGATCAAATCTAATGATTCAATTGTTCAGTTAGAGAAGTTATTTTTTGCAAACATTATACTAATGATTCAATCAAAATCAATTAATCATATTATTTTGGCCCCTCAAAAACTCTTGATCAAGATCCGCCACTGTACATAATAGTTATGGTTATGCATGTCATCATAATACCAAGTGTAAATTTTTAATTAAAAAACATCAAAGTATTATATAGTAAGAAAAAAAATTCTTAATACATATTTTTAATTTAAAAATAATAAAAATTAAATATATGTTATAATACATAATAATAATAATAATAAAAATAATAATATGTAATAATAATAGAATAACATATTAGCTCTAATATAATAATAATAATAATAATTAAAATATAGTGTAAAATAATAAATAAGTAACTGAATAATGACCTTGTAAATAAATTAAAAATAAATAAAATATTAAAAAAATATCCTTTACAATTTATTTTATGCAATTGTATTTTAAAACAAAATCAATTATTAAGTTAATTATACTATTTACAATTTCTTATTTTAAAGTAAAGTTTGTAAATAAAGTTTGAAATATGAATTTGTGCTAAAAGATAACAATTTTACCGTATGAATTCACTAGACGAGTCCATTCTACTATTTATATTTTTTTTCACTGTTTTGTATTTTCAAAGGAAATGATAATATTAGTATTAATATTGAATATTCATTAACTTTCTTTCCTAAATTTTAATAATAATATTAATGTTAAAAATTTATTATTATAAATATTTTTAAAATAAAAATAAATAAATTTTAAAAATTTTAAAATACTAAATATGGTTCAATGTTCACACTTGAAACAAGTTTCTAGACATACCAAGCAAAAGATATTATTATACAATTAGACTTCTCTGGGATGAAGTTTTCAGTGTCCTTTATGTTTTTTTTAGACTAGGTCTCAACATGTTGTAACGTCCCATTTAATGAATAAATTTAATTAAATGAAACATCACATAGAATATAATTTAAAGAGCAATGTCATGGAGTATAAATGTCACTCCTTACAATTATTCAAAATACTTGGAAGGAAACTAAGACACACCACGATGCCATTAACAAAACAAAAGAACAAGAATAAACATTTGACAGTTATCCAAAATACATGCTCGTAGAGCAAAGATAATACATAGGCCACAATCTTAAAGAGTAGTCGGAGTAGGGAATCCAACCCAATATTAGCTACGCTGTGGAGTTTTCATCACCCTGATGACCACTAGGTGTTCCGACATCTGCTCACATCAATAATTTGATGATCATCGCAAAAGAAGAAAACCACACGCAAAAAAAAAAACAAGCAAATAGAAAGCGTAAGCTAAAGTAAAAAGGTTTAATCATACAATTTAGCATGCAATTTGATATCACTGTCGTTAAGCGATCAAATTACCACTACTTAATTTTAGCAACTTCAATATTACTAAATTAGTAGTTGTAACATCCCTAAGGAATATTACTAATTTTAAACAGATAAAATAGGAAATAAAAATAAAACCTCATTTAAAATGATACCATTTCCAAAAACACGGGAAATTAAGAACTTTAATATAACATAATTCATATGTTCGCGATAACAGTATTACAAAATCCATCAAAATTCCACATAATAAATTTTACATCAAAAGTCTAAAAATAAAAATCCGTTCAAAAACTCAGGTACCCCCTGAATTCTGCCTCTAAGCATATCCTAGCCCACCTGTCAAATCATCTGCTCTCGGTGTCGCCACCTAGATCACGACGGGACGACAAACTAAAAATAAGTTAATTTGGAAAAAGAGATTAGAAGTCGCCACCATAGTTTATTCAAGAAAACTATGGAAAACCATAAAAATAAAATAAAGTCTGCGAAAACCAAATTTTGGGCCCGGGAGTCGGTTACGCGTAGGGAAGGTATTAGCACCCTACAGCGCCCGCCCAAAGGCGGTACCTTTAATTAAATTTGCAAAAGAGATGTGTTTATTTTAAATATTTATTTTTCCCAAAAGTAAGAACATAATTTGAACAAATATATTTTTGAGTGAAAAGGACCCGACAAGGATTAACCTTGGTCCTACGTATTCTCATTAAAAATGAAAAATCAGGGCTACGTAGTTCTTTATAAAATTATTTGAAAATGATTTGGAAAACCTTTTGATCGTTGTGAAGTGATCCTGACAAGGACTTGTCCTACTCCTACGTATCTCCATTCACAATGGAGAATCAAGGATCACATAGTTCTTGATAAAACTTGATTAGAATATTTAATTTTTAAAGCTGTCTTTTGACATTTTTGAAAATGAGTGTCATGCGACGCGTGCGGCCGGATTGACACAAAAATCATTTTTTATATATTGTATTTTTTTGAAGTGTCGTGTGATGCGAGCAGTCAATTAGACACCAAAATATTTTTATAATTTTTATTTAAACAGAAGTATCGTGCAACGCGAGTGGTCGATAAGATACCAAAACTATTTTTATAATTTTTATTTAAAAAGAAGTGTCGTGCGACGCGAACGGTCGATTAGACATCAAACACCTCTTTATAACTTTTTTATTGATAAGAAAGAGAGTGCCATGTGACGCGAACGGTCAATTAGACACCAAAAACATTTTTAATATTTTTGCATTTTAAAAGAAAGTGTTGTACCACGCGAGCGGACGATTAGACACCAAAATAATTTTTATATTTTTATATTTTTAAAAGAAGTGTCATGTGACGCGAACGATCAATTAGACACCAAAAACAATTTTTAATATTTTTGCATTTTAAAAGAAAGTGTCGTACGACGCGAGCGGCCGATTAGACACCAAAACAAAGAATAAAGAAAATAATTTTAAATTTTTATTTATTCTTATTTTTTAAAATTATTTTAATTTTTATTTCAATTTAAAATATTTTTATTATTTTTTGAAAATGACGTGATTGAAATTTACTTAAAAAATGCGGAAACGTGATACATAAAGAAAAATGTGGGGTGCATAAAGTAAACACGGGGTGCATTAAAGTAAAATGCGGGGTGCATAAAGTAAAGTAAATCATTATATCTAAGAAGAAAATAAAGGAAATGGGTGTGTGCTTAGTGAAAACGCATGTACGTAAAATAAACTAAAACATAATGAAAGGGGTGTGGGGTTATTACATTGGGGAGTGCATGAAGCAAATAAATAAACAAAATCCAATATTAAAAGTAAGGGTGCATAAACTGAAATCTGGAGGTGTGTGAAGAAACAACTTAAATATGCTAACCTTAATTAAAACAGAGGTGGTGCGTGAATGAATTATAGTGGTGCATGAAGTAAAAACTTAAATCTGCTAACTTTAATAAAAGAAGAGGAGGTGCGTGAATGAACTTAAACAAACCCTAAAGCCATATATAAAAAACGCAACTCTTACTTCGTCTCCTACCCCCCGCGGCCACCACCCAAACACAATGACCGTCCCTGTTCGAGACCCACAAGCGCACCACCACCGGCGGCGAACGGCCAACAACGACGGCGAACGGCCAACAACGGCGGCAACCCCTAATGCCATCAAATGACGTTACCAACTCCAACACCTTCTCACATCGCATCACCCCAGAATCCAACACTGGTTCAACCGTGGCTCGCTATCTCTCTTGCCGTGACCACCACAGCAACGCCGGTGACCACCGCGAACCAACACTTACTAAAGCCGACACCAACATTACACTTCCCAGAATAACAATGTTCACCGCTGAATTTTATTTTCCAGTGACAAATCCCCTCCTTTCTACTTCTTTCTATTTCATTATTTAATTGATTTGCATTGTAAAAAAAAAGAACAGAGAAGTATTTTTGTGATATGAAACTGTTTCAATTATTTTTATCGGCATATAATCAATCAATCAAAAGCCTCAACTCAGAACATCATACAACATTCAAAAGGTTTGAAGATAGAAAATGCGTACCTCTTTTGCAATTCTGCCTTTGATTCCAAAAATTGTTGGTTTACCAATTTGTTCTCTTTTGTTGCAATTCCGAATTCAATGATTTCAATAAAAAAGTTGCATAGCCATGGTGCCAAAAAAATGCAGAGAATACTTTTATGATGAAATTAACGTGTGTGTGTGGTAATCCCCTGGTTCTTGTGTTAACTTCATTAGCAAATGGGGTGGACAGCAGTTGGAAGAAGTTGGGATAGAAGAAAAAAATTGTTCCCTCCAATCCATAATTTTTATTTTTAATTTTTAATTTTAATTTTTAATTTCTGAATTTATTAATTAATAAAAAACGAAAATATATTTTTTAATTATATATATATATATATATATATATATATATATAAACAAAAAGATTATTTTACTTAACGTTTAAAAACATAAATTAAAAATCTTTTATTATTTAACTTTTATTTATTATTATTTTTTTAACAATTTATTATTTTTTATCTTCTTTTTTTTATGTAACACTTATTTTTGAATATATATATATATATATATATTATTTTATTTTATTTTATTTTTATTATTGTTATTTTATTTTATATACATTTTATTTTATATTTTTTATATTTTTTTATATATTTTTTATTTTTAAAACAACATTATTTGCCCGGACGAAATTGGGTGTTGACATTTGCCCCTCTTTTCTTAGATCTTACTAGATGATACGAAAAATTAGTCATTTTCATATCATCAAAGTAAAATATAAGAAACGACAGAAACACTAATTTCATCTGGGCTCTAGAAAGAAAACACATCAATGCAAAACATTTAAGAAAAACAATGACCATTCCATCGAAGAGGGTCTTGATATGAAAGATCGATGACCAGTGCATTTGCAAAGGGCCTCGATATGAAAGATCGATGACCAGTACCTTTGTAGAGGGTCTCAATATGAAAACATATGAAAATCAATGACCATTCCATCGAAGAGGGTCTTGATATGAAAGATCGATGACCATTGCATTTGCAGAGGGCCTCGATATGAAAGATCGATGACCAGTACCTTTGTAGAGGGCCTCGATATGAAAACATATGAAAATCAATGACCATTCCATCGAAGAGGGTCTTGATATGAAAGATCGATGACCATTGCATTTGCAGAGGGCCTCGATATGAAAGATTGATGACCAATACCTTTGTAGAAGGCCTCGATATGAAAGATCGATGACCAGTACCTTTGTAGAGGGCCTCGATATATATATAAAAAGTAATTTGAGAGTATGATATCCTAATTTACAAAATATGAATGCATGTTATGCATGAATCACCTAGAACCTTTGTCTCTTCATTTTTCTTTTCTTTTCATCCTTAATCATTCATTTTTCATCATCATTTTTCCTTCATTTTTCATTTCATTTTTTCATTTCATTCCTTATTTTTCTCTCTTTTTTTCCTCATTTTATCATCATTTTTTTTAAGAAGACACGTGTCTTTATAATTATTTGCTTTTGCAGCCATCAAATTCAATGCATGCTCATAATTTTTTTTTTCACATTATCACCTCACACTCTATATCAGAATCACGAGGAATTAGGCAAATCTTTGCGCGGAATGAGAGCACCGTATACCTTACATTCTCTTTCTTGATGCACGATACATCTCATGTATGTTTGAACCCATGGATAGGTGTTACAAAGCTGATGCAATCTTGTGTCAGCAACGTGTTTCAAAAACTTGTACCGAAAAAGGATTGCCTCACTTTAAAACTTTTGACTAAATTTAAGAACTAACTGAGTTTTTGCCTTTTTCTTTTCTCTCTTTCCTTTTTTCAATATGTGTCATCAACCAAATTTTTATTTCTAAGTTATTACCATGAACAAAATTTGACAGACATTTTTCAATCAGTATGGACTTTAACTAGCTTGTAACGTGGCCCGAGCTTAAGGGTGTTGACAAAAATAGATATTAAAGGCCCAAATAAAATATTAGTGGCTTTTACATTTTGTAACAAAGATCGTTTTGCAAGATTATCGCTTCGGCTATCACCTAGGGTCTTTGAACTTTTAAAGTTCTCATCATTCTTAACTTTCCCTTTTCAAGTTCTTTTTTCGCCATTACTTTATGACTTTCTTTGAATTTTCAACTTTTGGCCTTTTCTATTGAAATACTTTTTTCACTTTATTGAGTCCCTTTAATAGCCTTGCAATTCTTGACATGTTGATGATCCTTATTCAGGGGTATTTTGGGAAACAGATTATTATTTTTTGGCTAAAAGAGGGTACAATGGAAACATATCTTTAAATCATTTTTTTTTGGATGAGAAAAAGATGGCCACATATCATTTTAAATCTTGACTGCCCTATCCTCTTCAAAGAGTTAACTCAGTGACAAAAATAAATGGCATCAGACACATATCACTGTTTATTTTTGTTTGCGTGTATAACTCTCTTTTTCTTCTCCCTCTCTCTCTCTCTTTCTTTTCACTTTTTTTTTAACTTAGAACAGCCTTTTTAGTCAAACAGGGCTATCAAAAATGTGCCCCAGCATACTATTTATATTCTCTTTTCTTTTGGCAAATCCTTTATCTTAGGGAAATCTTCATGAATTGGGGAATTTCAAACAACATGAGTGTAAAAATGCTTCAAAATAGGAAGTATTTGATCCGCTACCCTCAATGCCACAAAAGATAGACGAACCATACCTCCTCACTTTGATTAACTCTCTCTTCACTTTCTTTCACCTCTTCTAGCGATGCATTGTATTTGTAACTGCATAGTCAAACAATTTTGACTTGTGATCTTCTCTATTTATTTTGCTCACTTCCATGACACCCTTCAAGAACCATTTTGGGCTATACTGAATGACTTGTACTTCGTGATTTAAACCCATGGTATTTTATTTCAAAAAGCTCAATGTGATGACAAAAGACACTTACAAAAGAACGTAAAACAAAATTACAAAGAAATAATAATCCAGTCTTGACTACAATAAAGCATAATACAATGAACCATAAGAACAATGTCAATATTTCCCAATCATTATCAGATCATTACGCATAGAACTTCTTTACTACATCTGAGTTGACAGGTAGAGATAACTCTTCCCCATCCATTTTAGTGAGAACTAGCGCACCACCTGAAAATGCCTTCTTCACTACGTATGGGCCTTCATAATTTGGAGTCCATTTCCCTCTGTGGTCTTTTTGTATAGGCAAAATCTTTTTCAAGACTAGATCACCTTCATGAAACTCTCTTGGACGAACCTTTTTATCAAATGCCCTTTTAATCCTTCTCTGATACAATTGTCCATGACAAGCTGCTGTTAACCTTTTTTCTTCAAGTAAGTTAAGTTGGTCAAATCTAGCCTGTACCCATTCTGCTTCTTCTAACGGAGTTTCCATTAACACTCTCAGAGATGGGATTTCTACTTCAAAAGGAAGGACCGCTTCCATCCATATACCAAAGAGAAAGGTGTTGCACCAGTTGAGGTCCGTACCAATGTACGATATCCGTGTAGGGCAAAGGGAAGCATTTCATGCCAATCTTTATATGTAATCACCATTTTCTGCAAAATCTTCTTTATATTCTTATTAGCAGCTTCAACGGCCCCATTCATTTTCGGGCGATAAGGAGATGAATTGTGATATTGAATTTTGAATTCTTCACATAGCTCTTTCATCATTTGATTATTCAGATTAGTTGCATTATCAGTGATAATTTTATTAGGCAACCCATATCGACATATCAACTCCTTTTTTATAAACTTTACTACCACCCTTCTAGTCACATTGGCGTAAGAAGCTACTTCCACCCATTTGGTAAAATAGTCAATTGCAACCAGAATGAAACGATGTCCATTTGACGCCTTCGGCTCTATGGCCCCAATAACATCTATTCCCCACATCGCAAATGGCCATGGTGCAGATAGAACATTTAAGGTTGTAGGAGCTATATTAATATTATATGCATAGGTATGACATTTTTCACATTTTTTCACATGTATGTAACAATCATTCTCCATAGTCAACCAAAAATAACCTGCCCTCAAAATCTTTTTAGCCATAGAGTGCCCATTCATATGTGTACCAAAAGCTCCTTCATGAATTTCTTTTAATATCAACCCTGCTTCTCTTGCATCGACGCATCTAAGGAGTACCATGTCATGATTTCTTTTATACAAGACATCCCCATTTAGAATAAAACTTGAAGCTAACCTTCTCAAGGTTCTTTTATCATTCTCAGAAGTTGTTTCAGGATATTCTCGGCGTTTGAGGTAGCGCTTTATATCAAAATACCAAGGCTTACCATCTGATTCTTCTTCCACTAAATAACAGTATGTTGGTTGTTCATAACTCCTCATCTTGATCATTGGCATTTCCTCATCTTGACTAATTTCAAACATTGACGATAAGGTGGCCAAAGCATAAGCTAATTGGTTATCCTCTCGTGGAATGTGATAGAACTCAATGGAATTGAAATGTTTCATTAATCCTCTAATATATGATTGATAAGGGATTAACTTTTGGTCTCTAGTCTCCCATTCCCCTTTTAACTGATGAACCACCAATGCTGAGTCACCATACACCTCCAACACCTTCACCTTCGACTCAATAGCTGCCAAAATACCTATGGCGCATGCTTCATATTCTGCAACATTATTGGTACAACTAAAGCACAATCTTGCTGTCATCGGAATGTAATGATTCTCTGGCGAGATGAGCACTGCCCCTATTCCATGTCCAAGTGCATTGGATGCTCCATCAAACAGTAATATCCAAGCCTTCTCATGATGGCTACCCTCCTTTTCACCAAATAGGGCAAGAATGTCCTCATCTGGGAATTCAGGTTGCATAGACTGATAATCTTCAATGGGCTGTTGAGCCAGATATTCTGCTAAAGCGCTTCCCTTTACAGCTTTTTGAGTCACATAGACTATATCATATTCTGATAACAACATTTTCCATCGAGCCAATCTACCAGTGAGAGCAGGCTTTTCAAAAATATACTTAATTGGGTCCATCTTAGATATCAGCCAAGTAGTGTGACTCAACATATATTGACGTAAACGATGTGCTGCCCATGTTAATGCACAACAAGTTCGTTCCAACATAGAATATCTTTGTTCACAACCTGAAAATCTTTTACTCAAATAATAAATGGCATGCTCTTTCTTCCCTGTCTCATCATGCTGCCCTAAAACACAACCCATTGATTCATCCAACACAGTTAAATATAAAATGAGGGGCCTCCCTAATACCGGCGGACGCAGTACGGGAGGATCCTGCAAATACTGTTTGATTTTATCGAAGGCTGCCTGGCAATCTTCATTCCATTCCACAACTTGATTCTTACGCAACAATCTAAATATTGGCTCACAGGTGGAGGTTAATTGGGAGATGAATCTGGCAATGTAGTTCAGTTTGCCTAAAAACCCTCGCACTTCTTTTTCACTATTAGGAGTTGACATTTCCATTATTGCTCGTACCTTATCTGGGTCAACCTCAATACCTTTTTCACTGACAATAAAACCCAATAACTTTCCTGACTTTACACCAAAGGTACATTTAGCCGGATTCAATCTGAGTTTAAACTTTCTTAACCTCTCAAACAATTTTCTCAAATTAACGATGTGATCATTTTCTGATTCAGATTTAGCAATCATATCATCCACATAAACCTCGATTTCTCTATGCATCATATCATGAAAAAGAGTCACCATCGCTCTTTGATAAGTTGCCCCAGCATTTTTAAGTCCAAATGGCATCACTTTGTAATAAAATGTTCCCCAAAGCGTTATAAATGTTGTTTTCTCCATATCTTTCGGTGCCATCTTAATCTGATTATACCCGGAGAATCCATCCATGAAAGAGAACAATGAAAATCTAGCAGTGTTATCCACCAAGATGTCAATATGTGGCAATGGGAAATTATCCTTAGGGCTAGCTCGATTCAAATCCCTATAATCAACACACATTTGGACTTTACCATCTTTTTTAGGCACAGGGACAATGTTAGCCACCCATTGAGGATATTTTGCTACAGCCAAAAACCCTGCATCAAATTGCTTCTTCACTTCTTCTTTAATCTTTAGTGACATTTCAGGTTTCATTTGTCTTAGCTTTTGTTTAACTGGGGGACATTCTTCTTTAAGTGGAAGTTGATGTTGCACTATATCAGTATCCAACCCAGGCATATCCTGGTATGACCAAGCAAACACATCTCTGAACTCTTTCAACAAATCACATAATTTTCCTCGTACCTTCTTACTCATGTTGTTACCAATTTTAACCTCTTTTCTCTCATTTTCATCCCCTAGATTAAGTATTTCAATGATCTCTTGATAGGGTTTTATTTCTCGGTCTTCTTGTTTCACTAACCTTAACAACTCAGAAGAAGGTTCCCAATCGTCTTCATGATCATCATCCATATTATCGATAAGGTGCTCAAAATTAGGAATATTGACATCATTATTTTCAAAACATTCATTGTCATATCTGCATTATTTGGATTTATAAAAGAAAATAAATAGACAAACAAAGTATGTAGTGAAAGAAAACATAACTGAACATCACATTAACTGAAAACAAAAAATAGAACCAGTCCATAAAGACATCCTAGAATGTTTTGGGGAAAAACAAAATAAAAATAACAATAACAAGCATTACATTTGATTGAACTTAAACACCACGGGTAAATTCAAGGCCTTCCAATTCTCGATCTGCATGTTGGGAGGACAAGGTTGCACCAAACTGGAACTTCCTTCCCCAGATTCATCTTCAATAACTGCAACTTGACTAGCATTGATCCATCCAGCACTACGAAAGCTCTTCTTTAAGTCACAGATGGAGATCTTTCCTACCCTCGGCTCACGACCCTGCAAGCGAGCTAAGCTTCATTCTTTCTTTTCCTCCATTAATCTTCTTTTGTCCTCCTTAGTAGGCTTGTACCCCAGGCCGTATCTGTTCTTGTTCTCAACAATTTTCAGTGGAAATATTGGTCCCTGTCCAACTTTGCCTAGGCCTTTCCCATATTTATAACCTTCTCTCAACATAACCCTTGCCATCATCAGAGAGGCACATGACAAATATGGCTTTATCTGAAATGGTTCAACATATGTATTCCCAACAATTTCCAAAGCTTGAAAAGCCGTCTCAAGAGCCTCCTTTGTTGTTTCAATATATCGAGCAGATGAAGGACCACTCACCAGAAAATCTTCCTCTCCTGAAACTGTTACCATCTTATCCCCCATTACATACTTCAACTTTTGATGCAAAGTGGAAGGCACCACCCCTGCAGAATGAATCCAAGGTCTACCAAGTAAACAATTGTATGCCGGTAAGATATCCATTACTTGAAAAGTTATTTGAAATACACACGGACCAACTTGAACTGGCAACTCTACTTCTCCCATCACCTCTCTTTTGCTACCATTAAAAGCTCTCACAATCATAGTACTTGGCTTCATAGGAAATTTATCACGTGATAACTTCTCCAACGTCACCTTAGGCATCACATTTAGGGAAGAACCATTATCAATCAACACACGAGCTATGACATGGTCGAGACATTTAACATATACATGAAGAGCTTTATTGTGTCCTCTTCCTTCAACTGGTATCTCATCATCCGAAAAAGTAAGGAAATCATTAATGGTAATATTATTAACAATCCCTTCAAATTTATCCAACGAAATATTTTGTTCAACATGAGCCCCACTCAATATTTTCATTAGCAACTTTCAGTGAGCTGTCGAATGCATGAGCAATTCCAAAAGCGAAATACGAGCTGGCATACGATTCAACTGCTCCACCACCTTGTATTCGCTTTGTTGTATGAATTTCAAAAATTCACCGGCCTCTTCATCTGATATCTCCTTTTGTTTATCTTTTCTACATTCTTCCTCATCTTGTATCGTCTTTTCTCTTAATATCCCTTTTGCTTTTTCAATTCCATCATTTACTTTACTTCTATGGCATACTTCCTTCCTTAGATCTGGTGGTGTAAAGAAACGACCACTCCTTGTTATCCCACCAAGACCTGATATATTTTCAACATTTGGACCTTCATGCACAGAAGTGTTTTCAACTTGTTGTCCCTCACCTAATTCATATACTCCATACTTCCATGGAACAGCTCTATTACTTTCATAAGGAAAAGAGGAGGGCGTTTGTTCCATGAAAGAAGGGGCAGGTCTAGTGAAATGAATCACTAAAGGTTCTGGCGTGGTTAAATTGGATTGTTCATCAGTTTGGGCCAATACCTCCTCATCCTTCTTTCCATAAAAAACTTGCAGGAAATGCTTGTCAACCAGATTTTGCAACTCTAGCTTGAACTCCATGCAATCATTAATAGAATGTTTGGCACCTGGATGGAATGCACATGCATTACTCAGATCATATTCACCTTTTACTAGCCCTCTTTCTAATAATGCTTCCAGAATGAATTTCATAGAGCTCCGAATTTCACTCACTTTTCTTACCAACCTTTTCTCCCTGACCTCAATAGCATTTGTTGAAGTCTTCTCATGCCCCGACAAAGGGTTATTTTCAATACTGGGTTTATCTTCTTTGAATGTCAACCACCCTGCATCAATCAAAGATTGTACCTTATATTTGAGAGGAAAACACCTTTCTGTCGAATGCCCCTTTACCCCTCCATGGTAGTCACATGTAGCATCTGGATCGTAACTCTTGGAAAAAGGAGGTTGTTGTGGCTTCATTGGGCAAATTGCAACAAAAGATTTACGAAGAAGCATCGGTAACAACTCTGTGTATGTCATAGGAATAGGAGTAAAATGAATAAACTTCCTCTCCCTTCTTGTATTAGTACTTTGACCTGGGTTCTCACTCTCACTAGCAATCGCTTTCTGAGGTTGCAACTGATTGTTTGAAGCAGGCTGTATTTGGTAATTAACAGGTGCACGGTTATCCCATGCGGATGCGGCATGAACTTCAACTTCTTTTTTCTTACTTTGATTGAAACCTGGTTTTTTGGTATTTGCAGCCGCGGGCGGGCCATATGCAATTTTACCATTTTTTATCCCAGTCTCAATCCTTTCACCAATGATGATGATGTCCGTAAAATTAGAAGATATATTCCAATTCCCAATCATATGCTCATAAAATGGCGGTTGTAATGTATTCACAAACATTGTAACCATCTCCTTATCATATAGTGGTGGCTCAACCTGGGCAGCTATCTCTCTCCAATGTTGGGCATACTCTTTGAAAGTTTCATTTTTCTTCATTGTCATATTTTGCAATTGTATTCTGTCTGGTGCTGTATCCATATTAAATTTATACTGCTTTATGAAAGCATCAGCTAGATCCACCCAAGAATGAATATGAGTCGACTCAAGATGCATGTACCAATTCAACGCTGCCCCAGTTAGGCTATCTTGGAAAAAGTGGATAAACAATTTCTCAACATGAGTATGACCAGTCATCTTTTGACAGTACATTGTTATATGGCTTTTTGGACACGTAGTCCCCCTATACTTCTCGAACTCAGGCACTTTGAACTTAGGGGGTATCACCACGTCAGGGACCAAAGATAAGCCTACAGCATCACCGAATCCATAGCTTTTATTCCCTTCAATAGCCCGTAGTCTTTCCTCCAATATCTCTAACTTTCCCTTGTTATTCTCAGTCGATGAAATCACTTGAGCTAGTGTCTTTTCTTGTAAACCCACACCTACAGTCGAAACATGTGGTGGAATCGATACATTAGGATCTGTGTAAGTTGTGATTCCAACCACACTTTCTCCTGGGCGTACCTGGTTCCGAAAATCAACCATCCTAGTTGACACTTGGAACTTCTCATTAGGTAATGGAACAGGTATGCTTGTATTACCACCAGAGAACGGAATTTTAACTTGCTCTACATACTCTGCCATTAGAGGTGTGTAACCTGAGGGTAAGCCATAAGGTGGAAAAGCTTGAGATGATGTCCCTTGACTCACTAGATGATGTGACGAGTAAACCGGAGGTCCACTTGATACATGAGGATGAAAGCCTGGAGGGTAGGAAGAACCACCGTCAACTGCTGAACTTTCTCCTGAACTCTTCATAGTCCTCAATGCCTCCAAGATCTGACCCATTTGATCCTTTATTTGGTTGATTTGACCCTTCACTTGGCTAATTTCTTCCTTCACTTCCTCGTGTGCATTTTCCCAATCCTCCATTGTTTTGGAATTTGCCCCAATTCTATAAGGGTGTCTCAGAAACTTTGCCGTATTCACTTACTGTCACTCTTCTGTTTAATTTCAAATGAAATGAGAAGTGCGAAAAAGGAAAAGAAAAGACAAAATGCAAATGCAAACATTCTAGCTAGAAATTATAAAGTTGTGCGAATAATACTGCGAGTAAAAATGGAAATTGACGCGAAATAAAGTAGTCGATTCAAACAAAAATCCATAATGTTCAGAAGTTCACAACAATGAAAAAGAAAGAAAGCATAAACATCAACTGCGAGCTCTAGCCACTATATTCTTCATTTCCCCTACTAGTTCTCTATAGTAACCGAGGAAATCTTCGATTGCTTTTGGTGGATTGAATATAGGCATTGCAATCTCAGCATCAGTTAACATCCTGGGTACATCTTCAATTGCTCCGTTAGCTATAGCTGCTAACTTTGAAAAACATCCTCTCCAATAACACTGCCCCAAGCACTTCTAATTTGCCGGAGTAAATCATTAGAAGTCCCTTCTTCATAGCAATTCCACACTGCAACTAAAGATTCTAGATTTGGTGCACCCTGTATAGGATATCCAAATTGTCTTTGTGCTAATATCGGATTATAATTAACACAATATTTGGTTCCTATAAGAGGTACATTTGGGTACTCCCCACAGTGTATGATATGTGATCTCTGCTGCCAGGATACCTCTCGTTTGATCATTCCATTATGTAACTTAGCAAAAAAACACGCCCATTCTTGCGCTCCTTTAGCTGTTGGCTTGTAATTTGGACTAATATGAGAAGTAAACCATTTATATAATACTGGCAAGCAACATGACAACTTCTTCTTCTTAGATTCGTAACACATATTCAAATTTCCATAAACATCAGCTAAAATTGCTGTGACTGGGTTTTCTGCATTGATCTTATATGCTATGAAAACATTGATGGCTGAGAGATCAACAAAGTTATCGATGCTTGGAAAAATCATGACGCCATAAAGAACGAGCACCAGTACATCCATGAAGGTTTCCCCCATGTCTTTTTCAGCCAATTGACGTAGATGTCCCTCTAGAAACCCTTGAGGAATGCCTTTGATGGTTCCTTTCGTAATCATTTTACTTTCTAACTCAGCAGGGTGTACCTTCAAGATTCCTGCTAGTGTTGAAACATATGTATTTTGCGTTGCATGCTTGTAAGGAATCTTGCCTTCTAGTGGTAGATCTAGAATATCCCCAAATTCCTCCACTGTCGGCACTAGTTGAAAATCCTTGAAGGTGAAGCACCGGAGCGGCGGATCATAGTATTGGACCAAAGTAGTAACAGCTGGAACCTGAGTATCAATCTCTAGAAGATTCAGTAAATTCCCATACTTCCTTCGAAAACTGTTCCTCTGGATAGTCTTCATCTTCCCCACCAACTCTCGAAGATAAGTCAAGTTTCCTTCCTTTGCTCTAATTGACTGCTTCTTTTTTAGTGACTCTGAACTAGAATGCTCTCCAACTCCAGATTCCCTATTAATTTCCATTTCTTCTCCAAGAAAATGACACAGCTTTATAATTTTCTACCTAGAATGGATACAGTGAAAATGTAAAAGAAAAAAGAAAAAAAAACAAACTACATGATGCTATGAATAATTTACATAACTTATTACAACCCAAAGAAAAGAACACAAACCAAGAAATACAAATAAAATAAAAAATAAAATAAAATAAAATAAACAGAGAAGGAATTATAGGAATACACCTCCCTTTCGTGCCTTATAGGGTTCAAGCGCATCATAGGATTAAGGTATATATATGTGCTCACCAGGATAGTCTCCTATGTCCTAAGGATAAAAAGTCACTAGAGTTATGGCACACTTCACGACATTTCTCACAACAGTTGGTAAACAACACGATGTGAGAGTATCAAATGAAGCAAACAGACTCTAGCTGGGGTTCTCACAATGACCACTTGGGAAGTACATCCACTGTGACACTGCTATACAATCCCCTTCTAATTCTAAGCTACTCAGACCCGGGTATAGGGTCGCGCTCATGTCATGTACAAAATATAAGGTGAGTGTGTGAAGGGAGAGAAAACATGCAAACCTAAACCCCCACATGCAAAAGAGATCCATACAAAAACATATTTTCTACCCTAAAGTTCAATATCCACAAATATGTCATACACCAACAGGAATATATACATAAATTGAGAAAGGGAAAAACAAAAACATCTAAATTTAACACATCGCTTTCGCATATTCGATTAAATAGGCCTGACTCTCTACGGTCCCCAGTGGAGTCGTCATTTGTCGCCACCTAGATCGCGACGGGACGACGAACTAAAAATAAGTTAATTTGGAAAAAGAGATTAGAAGTCGCCACCATAGTTTATTCAAGAAAACTATGGAAAACCATAAAAATAAAATAAAGTCTGCGAAAACCAAATTTTGGGCCCGGGAGTCGGTTACGCGTAGGGAAGGTATTAGCACCCTACAACGCCCGCCCAAAGGCGGTACCTTTAATTAAATTTGCAAAAGAGATGTGTTTATTTTAAATATTTATTTTTCCTAAAAGTAAGAACATAATTTGAACAAATATATTTTTGAGTGAAAAGGACCCGACAAGGATTAACCTTGGTCCTACGTATTCTCATTAAAAATGAAAAATCAGGGCTACGTAGTTCTTTATAAAATTATTTGAAAATGATTTGGAAAACCTTTTGATTGTTGTGAAGTGATCCTGACAAGGACTTGTCCTGCTCCTACGTATCTCCATTCACAATGGAGAATCAAGGATCACATAGTTCTTGATAAAACTTGATTAGAATATTTAATTTTTAAAGCTGTCTTTTGACATTTTTGAAAATGAGTGTCATGCGACGCGTGCGGCCGGATTGACACAAAAATCATTTTTTATATATTGTATTTTTTTGAAGTGTCGTGTGATGCGAGCAGTCAATTAGACACCAAAATATTTTTATAATTTTTATTTAAACAGAAGTATCGTGCGACGCGAGTGGTCGATAAGATACCAAAACTATTTTTATAATTTTTATTTAAAAAGAAGTGTCGTGCGACGCGAACGATCGATTAGACATCAAACACCTCTTTATAACCTTTTTATTGATAAGAAAGAGAGTGCCATGTGACGCAAACGGTCAATTAGACACCAAAAACATTTTTAATATTTTTGCATTTTAAAAGAAAGTGTTGTACCACGCGAGCGGACGATTAGACACCAAAATAATTTTTATATTTTTATATTTTTAAAAGAAGTGTCATGTGACGCGAACGATCAATTAGACACCAAAAACAATTTTTAATATTTTTGCATTTTAAAAGAAAGTGTCGTACGACGCGAGTGGCCGATTAGACACCAAAACAAAGAATAAAGAAAATAATTTTAAATTTTTATTTATTCTTATTTTTTAAAATTATTTTAATTTTTATTTCAATTTAAAATATTTTTATTATTTTTTGAAAATGACGTGATTGAAATTTACTTAAAAAATGCGGAAACGTGATACATAAAGAAAAATGCGGGGTGCATAAAGTAAACACGGGGTGCATTAAAGTAAAATGCGGGGTGCATAAAGTAAAGTAAATCATTATATCTAAGAAGAAAATAAAGGAAATGGGTGTGTGCTTAGTAAAAACGCATGTACGTAAAGTAAACTAAAACATAATGAAAGGGGTGTGGGGATATTACATTGGGGAGTGCATGAAGCAAATAAATAAACAAAATCCAATATTAAAAGCAAGGGTGCATAAACTGAAATCTGGAGGTGTGTGAAGAAACAACTTAAATATGCTAACCTTAATTAAAACAGAGGTGGTGCATGAATGAATTATAGTGGTGCATGAAGTAAAAACTTAAATCTGCTAACTTTAATAAAAGAAGATGATGAAGGATTATCTTGTTCCTTTTTAACATTATTGAATATGGTGTGAGTTGATTAAGAAAGCAAAGCGAAATCCCCACTGGACATTAAGATAGCAAGCTATCTAGATGTGAAGGTTCCTTTCACAAAGCTCAAGAGAAGAAGATGATGGATTGATTCAAAACAAAAAGGAAATGGAAAGCACATAAACCATAGAAAACCAAGAACCATTAAAAGAAGAAGAAAACATAAAATAGAAAGGAAAGAAATGGTAAAAATGTGAGAAGCACGCCACTACAAGGCTAGGCTAGAAGCCATGACAACCTTGAAGATGAGTGGATGTGTGCCGCCACTTGCTATGCAAGATAAGGCTTAAAAGTATTCACTCCCAAGGGAGGAAACTCTCACAAATGGTTGAGACACAAGAGTGTTTTTACTTCAAAATGTTCAACCCTTTTACATGTCTAGGAGCACCCCTTATATAGAAGAGTTTAGGGGTCTCTAAGCAAATAAAAGATACCTAAGGATGTCTCTACAAAAACCTAACCCTAGCTTCTAGAAACTAGGTCAAATAAGGTTACAAAAAATGAGAGACAAAAGAGCTAACTATGGTGTGCAAGGCTAATTTCGTTCTAGCACAAAAGGAGACAAAAAATGTGTCTCATATGTCTCCAAAAAGTGGCCAAAGTGTGCTAAAAACAAAGGAGACCAAAGGTACATAGGTACACTTGCTTCATGCCTTTTACTTTATGCTTTATGCCTTTGCTTTACTCTCTCCTCCACATCATTTATGCTCCCCAATCACCATGCGCCACCTAGCATTGCTTTCTTACTCCTAATTAACCTACAAAGCAAATAAACATAGATTAGCATGTTGGCTTAAGTCAAGTCAACTATAGTCAACAAGTCAAACCTAGTCAAAGGTTAACAAGTCAACTAAAGTTGATTCAACTAAGTCAACTTTGGGAATCAAAACTAACAAACACAAATGAAAGGGATGAAGGATTAGTGAACTTCCTTTCTAAACATGCTTAGTGTTCTTAAGCATGTGCCTCCATCCTTTGTTGGGGTCAATCCTTCATCAGAAGAGGAGGTGCGTGAATGAACTATGGTGGTGCCTGAAGTAAAAGCTTAAACCTACTAACTTTAATAAAAGAAGAGGGGGTGCGTGAATGAACTATGGTGATGCAAGAAGTAAAAACTTAAACAAACCCTAAAGCCATATATAAAAAACGCAACTCTTACTTCGTCTCCTACCCCCCGCGGCCACCACCCAAACACAATGACCGTCCCTGTTCGAGACCCACAAGCGCACCACCACCGGCGACGAACGGCCAACAACGGCGGCAACCCCTAATGCCATCAAATGACGTTACCAACTCCAACACCTTCTCACATCGCATCACCCCAGAATCCAACACTGGTTCAACCGTGGCTCGCTATATCTGTTGCCGTGACCACCACAGCAACGCCGGTGACCACCGCGAACCAACACTTACTAAAGCCGACACCAACATTACACTTCCCAGAATAACAATGTTCACCGCTGAATTTTATTTTCTAGTGACAAATCCCCTCCTTTCTACTTCTTTCTATTACATTATTTAATTGATTTGCATTGTAAAAAAAAGAACAGAGAAGTATTTTTGTGATATGAAACTGTTTCAATTATTTTTATCGGCATATAATCAATCAATCAAAAGCCTCAACTCAGAACATCATACAACATTCAAAAGGTTTGAAGATAGAAAATGCGTACCTCTTTTGCAATTCTGCCTTTGATTCCAAAAATTGTTGGTTTACCAATTGGTTCTCTTTTGTTGCAATTCCGAATTCAATGATTTCAATAAAAAAAGTTGCATAGCCATGGTGCCAAAGAAATGCAGAGAATACTTTTATGATGAAATTAACGTGTGTGTGTGGTAATCCCCTGGTTCTTGTGTTAACTTCATTAGCAGATGGGGTGGGCAGCAGTTGGAAGAAGTTGGGATAGAAGAAAAAAATTGTTCCCTCCAATCCATAATTTTTATTTTTAATTTTTAATTTTAATTTTTAATTTCTGAATTTATTAATTAATAAAAAACGAAAATATATTTTTTAATTATATATATATATATATATATATATATATATATATATATATAAACAAAAAGATTATTTTACTTAACGTTTAAAAACATAAATTAAAAATCTTTTATTATTTAACTTTTATTTATTATTATTTTTTAACAATTTATTATTTTTTATCTTCTTTTTTTTATGTAACACTTATTTTTGAATATATATATATATATTATTTTATTTTATTTTATTTTTATTATTGTTATTTTATTTTATATACATTTTATTTTATATTTTTTATATTTTTTTATATATTTTTTATTTTTAAAACAACATTATTTGCCCGGACGAAATTGGGTGTTGACACCCGGATAACAAGTTATTCAATCATCGTCACACACACACACAAAAAGGGTGAGCTATGCACAATATATAAAAATATACATGAAATAAATATGCCACCCATCCCAAAAATAACATGACTAAATATTTCATTATTTTCAAATTCTCCATTCATGATCTCATAGTCCTTCATGAGTCATATATATGAACTAGGTCTTGGGACTTCATTGTGCTCCCACGAAACTAACTCATTCGTGGTCCAACCCTATGAGCTTATCCTGCTCATAGTCATGCCTTATAGACTCCTCGTCTGTAATAAATCATCCATGCCTCTCTCGCTCGGACCATGGCACATACGCAATCACCATACTATGGACTCCTCGCCCAATAATAACCGACGGGAACATAACAGTTCCTTGCCCATTGTGCGCCCGACGCATGTAATCACTATACTAAGGACTCCTCGCCCATTAGCAGCCGACGGGAACTCAACCAGTTCCATGCCCATCATGCGTCCAACCATCAAGCATATCCCAAACCCCTACTAGACTTAGTCCTTCAAGCCCAACCACCACAAACACATACATATAACTTCCTATAATTAGGAAAGAGTAGCCAAAACTATCACATAAAGCACATACAAATATAGCAATTCACATAAACTCACTTAAGCCAGGAACCCTTGTAAGACCCGAAAAAAAATTAGAATAAAAGGAAAACATATGAAAAAAATTAATGGCTTGATTAATATAATTGATTTATTTAATTAGGTTATTAAATTATGAAATATGAAATAACTATTATTTGAGTGATTTAAGTTATTGTTGTATTTATTTTAAATTTTAATATCATATATAAGGTTGCGAATATGTTTATATAGTTAAGTAGTGCATATTATGACATGAAGAAGTAATTAGCTTGGTGGTTGCTGAGTAAATTTGTTGTGTAGATACATGGGTTCGTATCCGGCGGGCCGAATATACTGGTTTTAATTATTTAATTTTGTTATTCAATTAAAGCATGTGCAGTTATGCCTTTATATTTTGTTGGTGCGTAAAGTAATGCATGAAAGCATACAGCTTGGTGGTTGAATGCATTTGTTCGGTGCGTTAGTTACTGTTTACGAATCTGTTTGGCTGAAAGTGTGTTGCTTTTAAATTCATTTTTCTCCTTTAAGGAGTGGGGCCCACGAAAATGTGTTCAAATGGGTTTCTCATTTAGTTATGCAGGGGTGCGTGCGTGGAGTGCTTAATTTTTTTATAGCATACGTATAGTATATATAGGTATATATATCTGGTTGGT
Source organism: Vigna unguiculata (assembly GCF_037176805.1). Classification (NCBI taxonomy): domain Eukaryota; kingdom Viridiplantae; phylum Streptophyta; class Magnoliopsida; order Fabales; family Fabaceae; genus Vigna; species Vigna unguiculata. The sequence continues at coordinate 26,820,554 of NC_140802.1, forward strand.
GATATTGTTAGGCAAATTATTGTTTTTTTATCTTTTTGAATTGTCATATAATAGTAAAGGAAATTTAAATTTAAATTTTGAGAATAGTAACAGAAAGATTTTGAGTGAGTGGGGCTTTATAGGGTAAAGGATTAGGGTTTTGGAAAAAGGGAGAGGGAAAGAAACAAGAACAAGGGTGCAAATTAGATTCCAGTGGCTGTGGTAGAGGAGAGAAATATTCCAGAGAAACCCATAGGTAGGGGAAGTTAACTTTATTTTTTGTTTTATTTGAAGCCAATTTTGTTTTCTTCTATTGTTTCTTCTTTGATTGATGTATGAAAATTTGAGGAGTGTGCATGGGTACATTGAATGGTGATGAATGTTGTTATTGTCATTGCTTTCTTTTCTTTTTGATTTTTCCACTCCAAACATAAGTGAGCCTTCAGTAAATACATGTGTATGCCATCAATCTTCTTTTATTCATGGCCGTGTGATGTTTTTAGAAAGCATATGTTCTGCAGGTTGTTTTTCTTGGTGCCAGTTTCATTTTCGTTTTGTTTATGCATGGGGTTGCTTGGAGAATGTTTACATGGTGTGAGGTTACGTGTTGGTGAGATACGTGAATGAGAAGGACTTGAGAGGCTTGGGTCACATGTAGTTTGGTTCTTTATTTACTCATGTTGCTACAACTTGGTTTCCTTTCTCTTTTCTATCACTTTGTGGAGTGGTATAATGAGTTCCAGTTTTATTTTGGTTGTGCAATACCTGTGTTTTGCATGCGTATGGGGTTGGCCTCTCTTTGATTATCTTTAAGCGTGGTCTGTTGTGGGTCTGCGGAAGAGGAGTTCATGCATGAAAATGTTAGGATGTTTGTGGCTATCATAGAGAGAGAGGGTTTGTTGTATTGATGTTGTGGTGCAGCCGCATGTGTTTTAATGGGCATTACCTATTTTTTTTGGTGCCTTAGTTAAATAGCATTGCATGCTTTTGGTTTAGTTGCTCTTTCTTTTTCTTTATTACACGACGTTGCAGGGGTAAGGATGGGTTCATGTGTTAGATTTTCACTTTCTCCCTCTTTTCTATTCTCTTTCTTTGCTTTTATTCTCTCACCTAATGCATGGGTCCACATGTATCCTTACTTCTCTTTCTTAAGTTTAACCGCACATAAAGATAGACCAATTCATATTGCGAAGTTTCTTTATTTTTTTTTATTAGCCATGGGATCCACGTGTAAATGTAATTTCTCTTTCTTCCTTGTGTTTTTCTATTTCACGGAAATATGAGTGTAGGGTATGTTTTAGTGATGGGAGGGATGTGCATATTAACTTGTTTCTTCTTTCATTTTTTAAACTTTTAGTTCTCTTTAAATTCTCATATTTTTAGTTCGTGCTTTTCATTTGGTTTTACTAATTATTTTATGTGTTAATGTGATTGTGGGCTATTATGAGATTGGTGGTTTTTCTTGGTTTGTATGGGTTGCATGGTTATGTAGTTTAAGTGGTGGTTTAAGGATAATTATTTGAGTGTGATGTTATACTGTGTTTGAATGAATGTCACTCGTTGGGTTCATTGTATGAATGTATTATTTGACAAGTTGATGGGTTTATGTTATGGTTTATTTCCTATGCATGATGTGATGGTGAGTACTTTGTTGGCAATATGAAATTCTCATGTGTTGCATATTGAGAGTGTTTTGCCTTGCTTGAAAGCTCTTGGTGAAATTTAATGAAGATTTTAGATGAATGTGATGCTATGTTCGGTTTACTATGATTGTTTGAATTTGGGGTTTGTGTGTTCAAACCAAGAATGGAATGTGAGCATAAAGTTTCCGTGTTACTTGAATGCGACATTGAGTATTATTTGACAAGTTTTATTATGAATTTTTTTTATGAATATCATTGTTTATGGTTAGCTTACCCCTATTTGTTTGTTTGTGAGTTTGTTGTATGTGCGATGATCGTATAACGTGCGTGTTATACGGGAGCAGATGATAATGCAAATGCTTTTGGCATGGAGTAGATCGACGAGAGGCTGGGGTGAACTCGGGAGATTTTGTAATTTATTTAGTTTTTTAAATCAGATACTAAAAATTATTTAATTTTCTTTTATTCGCAAATGTTATTGGGAGTTTTTGACAAAGTGACATTTTGAATTATGTAATTTAAATTAAATTAAAAGTTTTTTTATTAAGTACATTTTCAATATTAATTCCCTTTCCGCTAAATGTAAAAATTTTCTAACGCTTCGTGACATCCTAAATTTGGGGTGTTACAACCCTCGCCCAAGCTAAACCCTTAGCCTCGCTTAAGCTAGTCCACCTCACCTGAGCGAGCTTAAAACAAGGACTTTTCCATGTTATCTCGCTTAGGCGAGCTCTATTCGCCCGGACGAGTCACACCTTCGCTTAAAATAACACACACCTCGCCTGGACGAAGATTCAATGAGAAATGCATCAATTCGATATCGTAACTCGCTTTGGCGAGCCACTCTAGTCTAGGCAAGAGTGTCCATAGCTTAGAACTCAAAACTTCTCGCCTGGACAAAAAGTCGCACTCAAAATGATACAAGTTTCCATCGTGACCTCGCTTAGGCGAGCCAATCTCGCCTAAGCGACACAGTATTTCGCCCAAACCCAACCTTGGTCGCCTGAGCGAATTGCTCGAGTCTGAATGCTCAAGACGCATTGATAAGCCATAAATCAAACTAACAACACAAGCAATCTCTCAGATTGAAAACTCCAAAACTACACTTAAAAGAAATAAAGTTCTAGTTTCTTTCCCAACTAGGTTTGAACCCACAACCCTTTAACCATAAAGCAAGTGCACAACCAATTCAACCAAATCATGTTTGTGATACACTCCAATCAGTATAAGCTTACATTACCAATCCCATGCTCATACATATTATCAAAAATTAATAATAAAACCACAACACATAATTGGCATACATAGGACTCGAACCTAAGTCCTCTCACACAATCAAAGTACTCTCAAGCACTTGAGCTAGTACTTTTCCACATCACATCAAACAATAATTAATGTCATAAAGGCTCTTTCTACCCGCATTTATTAATTAATTAATTATTTAATTAATTAATTTGCACAGGTCTTACATTTCCCCACCTTTAAAAGTTTTCGTCCTCGAAAATAGGACTTACCAGCAAAAAGGGTGAGGATAGGACTTCCTCATGAGATCCTCTATCTCCTAAGTCATCTCCTAGGTTGCCTCGTCCCAGAGAACTTTCACAGTTCGAATCTCTTTCCCTCTGAGTTGTTTGACTTGAGAATCTAGAATTCTCATCGGTCCAACTCCCAAAGTCAGATTCTCACGCACCTGGACATCATCCTGCTTCAGCACATGAGTAAGGTCTGCCAAGTACTTCCTCAGCTGTGATACATGGAAGACATTGTGCAGGTTTGCCAAGTGAGGTGGCAATGCAATCTCGTATGCCATTGGCCCGATTCGCCTCGTAATCTGATACGGACCAATGAATCGAGGAGTCAACTTCCTCGACTTCAAAGCTCTCCCAATACCTGTTGTAGGTGTAACCCTAAGAAACACGTGGTCACCAGCCTCAAACTCAAGTGGCCTCCTCCTCTTATCTATGTAGAATTTCTGCCGACTCTAAGTTGCACGCATCCGATCCTGTATTACCCTTACTTTCTCAGTAGTCTGTTGTAAGAATTCTGGACCAAGTACCACAGACTCTCCATCTTGCTGCCAACACAAAGGTGACCGACATCTCCTGCCATATAAGGCCTCGTAAGGTGCCATCCCAATACTGGAATGGTAGCTATTATTATAAGTGAACTCCACCAGCGGTAGCACATCACTCCATGTCCCGAGGTGATCCAAGACACATGCTCTCAGTAAATCTTCCAGAGACTGTATGGTTCTCTCAGACTGACCATCAGTTTGAGAATGATATGCCAAGCTCATTCTCAACTGAGTGCCTAAGGTGTTCTGCAGTGACTGCCAGAATCTTGATGTGAACCTTGGATCTCTATCTGAGATAATACTCGTAGGCACACCATGTAGTTTATCCAGGGACATCTTCTGATTGATTGGCAGGAAATTAGCACACTTTGTCAATCTGTCCACTATTACCCAAATCAAATCGTGCCCCCTCAATGACCTTGGCAGGTGTGTAACAAAGTCCATGGAAATACTATCCCATTTCCACTGAGGAATGTGAAGAGGCTCCAACGTACCACCTGGCCTCTAATGCTCGATCTTCGCTTTTTCGGACACTAAGCAGGATGCTACATAATCTGCCACATCGGTAGTCATACCTGGATGTATGCTAAGACGACTCTTATGCCCTTCATCCAAGAGCATATTTCTCAATACCCGACTGCTGGGTATACAAACCCTCTCTTTGAAACGCATGACACCATCTTTGTCCATCCTGAAGTCCTTTCTCTTCTTTGTGCCCAACTCGCTAATAATCTGCTGCAGTTCCTGATCCTTACCTTGTTCCACCTGAACCTCATCCAAGAACTCATTAGTGATCCTTAACATGCTACATCGTATATGACCTGCCTCCATATCCAATCCCAGATTCATATCTCGCAGCTTTTCGATCAGCTCCAACTCCTTAATCATTATGGCTGACACATGAGCTCTCTTCCTACTCAGAGTGTCTGCTACGACATTAGCCTTACCAGGGTGGTATAACAGCTCAAAGTCGTAATCCTTCAGGTATTCCATCCAGCGCCTTTGCCTCATATTCAACTCCTTCTGATCAAACAAGTATTTTAAACTCTTGTGATCGCTGAATACCTGAAACTGTGCCCTATACAAATAGTGCCTCCATGTTTTGAGATCAAAAACTACCACAGCCAATTCCAAGTCATGTGTAGGATAGTTCTTCTCGTGTACCTTCAACTGGCGAGAGGCATAAGCAATAAGTCGTTTCTCCTGCATCAACACACAACCTAAGCCCTAGTATAAAGCATCATAGCACACCTCAAACATCTTGGTTGTGTCAAGAATAGATAGTATCGGTGTAGTGGTCAATCTTCTCTTTATGTCCTCAAAACAGACTTCACACTCGTTTGTCCAAGAGAAAGGCTGGTCCTTTCTAGTGAGTTGAGTCAATGGACTCACCATATTGGAAAACCCTTCCACAAATCACCTGTAATAACCCGCCAGACCTAAGAAGCTTCTCACCTCAGTAACTGTCTGCGGTCTCTCCCACTTCACCACCGTTTCAATTTTCGCTGGGTCCACTGCTATTCCCTGGGCTGAGATTACATGGCCTAAGAACTATACCTCATCCAGCCAAAACTCACACTTCGACACCTTCAAACACAGTTTATGCTCTCTGAGAATTCCCAGCACCACTCTCAGATGCTCCGCGTGTTCATCCCGACTCTCAGAGTATATCAATATGTCATCAAGAAACACGACAACAAACTGATCCAGGTACGGTCGGAATATCCTATTCATGTAGTCCATGAAAATAACAGGAGCATTTGTCACCCTGAACGACATCACTACATACTCGTAATGCCCGTAGCGTGACTTGAACGCCGTCTTCTGCACATCCTTCGATTTGACTAAGATCTGATGATATCCTGACATCAAGTCAATCTTAGAGAACACTGCAGCTCCCCTCAACTGATCCAGCAAATCGTCTATCCTCAGCAATGGATACTTATTCTTTATGGTCAGCTTGTTCAATTGACGGTAATCAACACACAACCTCGAACTGTCGTCCTTTTTCTTTATTAAGAGTATTGATGCTCTCCAAGGTGATGCGCTCGGCCAGATGAACTTCTTCTCAAGCAAGTCTTCTATTTGCTTTTTCAACTCAGCCAACTCCGCTGGTGCCATTCTATAAGGTGCCATGGATACTGGGCCACCTCCAGGGATCAGATCAATGGTGAAATCTACATCCATGCTCGGTGGCAACTCTAGTATTTCATTTGGAAACACATCCGCATACTCCTCCACTACTAGAATCACACTGATCTTCTCGGCAATGCTATTCTTCTCTGTGTGAGCCACTATCATAAAATAGGTGGCTCCAGCTTCCACTTCATTTATCGCTCTCTGGACTGAGATTAACTCCAATCCCTCATGTTTTGGGAATACCAAACTGCGCCGTCCACAATCAATTATAATGTGATTGTTAGACAGTCAGTCCATCCCCAAGATTACATCTAGTCCCTCCAAAGGCAAGCACACCAAGTTCACCTTGAATCTGTGACCTACCACTTCCATTGAACACCCAACGCAGACTGAATTGGTAGCTCCTTGACCCGAGGAGGGAGTTGAAACAAGCAACTCACACCCCAAATTACGTTTCACCAAGTTCAATCTCCCCATACACGCATTAGCAATGAAATAATGTGTTGCTCCAGAATCGAACAACACCAACACTGAATAACCTAACAATAAGCAAGGCTCAAGGATAAGGTTACCTGATCGAGTAGCCTCTGTAGAGGTCAAGGCAAAGACCCTGTCGGCCGCTCTAGCCCTTTCTGCGGGTGATGATGCTGGTTTCTTCACACTCAGAGTCTTCTTTTCTGGGCAATTATTTGCAAAGTGTCCAGGTTTGTCGCATATGAAACACTTGCGACGGTCGCCTGACCCTCCCTTTCCACCTGTCAGCTGTGGGCAATTCCTTTTGAAATGGGGTCCGCCACACTGGTAGCAAGTGGGACCCTAAGATGTCTGTGGTCGGCTATAAGGCTTTTTCATTTGCCTCGCCTCTGTGACACTTTTATAATGTCTAGCAATAGGACCAGGGCCCTTCCCTAGGTGCTTAGCACTCTTGGCATGTTCCACCAAGAACGAAAACCTTCTCTCTCTCTCAAAGGTGTCACCACCTTCTTCAGTTCATGTTTGAGTCCTCGCTCAAACTTCAAGCACCTCCACTCCTCAATAGTGTTCTGTGAATAGTATCTTGCTAGGTGCTCAAACTTATTCACGTATTCCTGCACCGTCATATCCCCTTGCTGTAGTGCAAGGAACTCGGCTTCCCTATCCTGCCTGGCTGTGTCAGGGAAATATTTCTCCAAGAACCGAGTCCTGAAGTTAGTCCAATCTATCAGTTCCTCTCGGGTCTGCATCTGCTGTTGCATTCCCGCCCACCAATACTCTACATCCTCATTCAGCAAATATGTGGCAAACAGCAGCTTCTACTCATCTTCACAGTTCATCACTTTGAAGATCTTCTCACATTTGCGGAGCCACGCATCCGCTTCATCAGGAGAGGCTTTTCCAGTGAACTCCGATGGCTTGTAGCGCAGGAAGTCCTCCACAGTCGGCACCTTAACTGGTGCAATCGTCGTTCTAGGCTGCGCTACTACCGGTGTCTGCATCGCATCCACCATCCGGTGAATAGCCTCCTCGATGTCATCAACACCACTACTCCTTCTCCTCCTGTAAGCAGCCATAGCCTAGATACGCCACATTACAATTGTTAAAACCAATTCACTTAGTTAAACAAAGTCACTCATCTCTTACCAACATGCAATTAAATCACACACACAATCAAACGGTAAGCTCACCCCTCAAAAGCCCCAAAACATTTTTTAAAATATTTTCAAAACTGTTGCTATGATACCAATTGTAACATCCCTAAGGAATATTACTAATTTTAAACAGGTAAAATAGGAAATAAAAATAAAACCTCATTTAAAATGATACCATTTCCCAAAAACACGGGAAATTAAGAACTTTAATATAACATAATTCATATGTTTGCAATAACAGTATTACAAAATCCATCAAAATTCCATATACCTGCATCTCCTGGCCCACCTGTCAAATCATCTGCTCCTGGATAACAAGTTATTCGATCCTCGCCACACACACATAGAAAGGGTGAGCTATGCACAATATATAAAAATATACATGAAATAAATATGCCACCCATCCCAAAAATAATATGACTAAATATTTCATTGTTTTCAAATTCTCCATTCATGATCCCATAGTCCTTCATGAGTCATATACATAAACTAGGTATTGGGACTTCACTGTGCTCCCACAAAACTAACCCATTCGTGGTCCAACCCTATGAGCCTATCCTGCTCATAGTCCTGCCCTACAGATTCCTCGTCTGTACTAAATCATCCAAGCCTCTCTCGCTCGAACCATGGCATGCACACAATCACCATACTATGGACCATGGCCCTCTTGGGGGGCCCCTTCTAGGTTTACTTTTGCCCTCTCAAATTCCCTCCAAAACTACACTTCAAAAAATTAAAGTTCTAGTTTCTTTCCCAACCAGGTTTGAACCCACAACCCTTTAACCACAAAGCAAGTGCACAACCAAATCATGTTTCTGATACACTCCAATCAGTATAAGCTTACAATAATGAACAATCTAGTTAGGGTTAAGATAACCCTGAGTTGTCTCACAACGAATACGAAATTGATCTCAAATATTTGATTCATATAAAAATGAAATTAAAACTAGTAACTATAAAAATATGGGGTTTTGATATGCAAAGAATGAATGTCACACAAATAAAAGATTGTAAACACAGTAATAGAAGATAGGTTGATTCCACTATAATTTCTTAATTGGATTCTAAGGTTAGATGAATTAATTTATTTATTCTTTTGATTATTGTTGTGGTTTTTGTTTATCTATGTCCTTTGTTTCTTAATTGAATAGAAAATAATGATTTTAAATTTACACGCTTGTTAATATTATTGTTGTGGTTTTTGAACTCATCACACACCCACACTTATCCTTTTGCACTCCTGGGCAAAATTGAACAATTTCAAAACTTTATTATGAGGTCTTTTATTCCATATCTTCACTGGATGAAAGGAATGAATAAAAATGGAAACAAATCAATCTTCTAGAAATCATGTTGTCATGCACATACAAACGAAAAGATTATATTTTTCACACGAGTTAATCTTTTGAGTTTACAAGATAATCAAATATGAAAGAGAAACACTCAAGTTAAATGTATATTTTCTCATCAAAATTCGCTCAAGTGTTTTGGCTTGTGTTTCCACTTAAAATACCCATGCAAGTAAGCACTCTCAATGCTTAGCAAGACTCTAATATTCACAACTTTTAGAAAACATGCATTCAAAAATCATGAGGACTTTTTACAGGTTATAACGGGGCCAAGGCAAACAATTTTTTTCCTTTTGCCATTTTTATAACTTTGTGGGGGAAATACAAACCCCCACACGTTATTTCTCAACCAATCTTAACATAATCCACTAGCTCCTTCTTTCTCCCTAAGGTAAGAAAAAACATGGTCTTTTTCTTTTTAAGGTTTAACAATATGCTCGAAACAAGAAAAAGAGGTTTAAAGCTCAAAGGGTCTACCAATGGATCAAATGTCATGGTTAGCTTATTTGGCCATGTAGCTAAAAACAAGAAATGCCTCAATCATATCAAATCATGCATATTCACCTATGATGCAAAACCAAAGAATCAAGCTAAGCATTCTGAGTATAAACAAAACATGAACAAGTCACACAAGAAAAATAGGAATGACACATGGTAGTCCATCCTTTACAATAAAGCTCAAAGCTCACAAGGTTAAAACTCTTTCGTAAAAGATTTATTCCAGAAACTCTCAAATCAACTCAATTAATAAATCACAAAAATAATCCATTCATAACACATGACTCTTATTTTCCCATAATTATGACTGTTCCAATTAGTGAATCAAATCCCAAAATCCAATGTCAATATGTTTTATTGAAAGCAGCATTTTTTTTTTAATTTTTTTTTTCAAAAAAAAAACAGAAAAGAAAATTAGAAAAGAAAAAAACAGAACAAATAGAAAACAAAATCAGAAAAGGGGGAAAAATAAATTTTCTCCCCACACCCCCACACTTTATCCATGCATTGTCCTCAATGTATTCAAGATATAATGAAAAGAAAAAGTATGAACTGTACTTACCTCATCAAGTTGGAATGTATGCGGGAGAAATCGAGTTCATCCCATTCCTTTGTGCAAGCACCGCTCCTATTGTAAAGTTTGATGCATCACACATCAACTCGAATGGTAATGTCCAATCAGATGTGTGATGCGTGATGCAAAGCACCGCTCCTACTACTAATTCCAGCCATCACAAATTTAAATCCCCAAATTTAAATATTAAATGAGGGCAAAAATTTGAACTCATCATAATTTAAAAGTCAAGAATACATGTATCAGCCAAGCATGTGATAGCAAACCAGCAAGACTCTAAGACTCAATTATCCGGATATATATAATCAACCGGATTCACTATATGCTTGCACTTGTGGTGGCCTTTATTGCTCTACAGAGCCATTGCCAATGGGTTTCACCCTACCACGCACAAGGTTATCCTTCAAACATCTAAAGCCATTATCTTGCCAAAGACTAGAGCCTCCTGCTACTCTCACCACTTGAGTCAGTACGCTCTACGTGAGACTAACTGGCTCTTTAGAGCTTCAGGATGCAATCCTTACTTGAATCCTTACTTAATTATATACTGAGGCACCACCACGAAACCTTACTAAGAGGTTCATGGAATTACGTCCATTACATGAGGCACCACCATGAGCTCTCACCAAGAGGGTCATGAAATTACGTCCATTACTTGAGGCACCACCATGAGCTCTCACCAAGAGGGTCATGGAATTATGTCCATTACCTGAGGCACCACCATGAGCTCTCACCAAGAGGGTAATGGATTTATGTCCATTACACAAGGCACCACCATGAATCTCACCAAAAGATTCATGGAATTACGTCCAACACAAAGCATAGCCATGCTTCACCAACCAACCATAGAGTTATCATGCATACTCATGCCAATATTTAACCAACCATCCAATTATGTTTCATAAGCATAATCATACTAAGCTCATCAATTCCAGCCCATTCAATCAGATATTACATGTGTATTCACATACTTCATACTTTAAATAGGGTATTCCAACCAAGCAAAAACATGGAAAAGAACAACCATAGAGCAAATTCCTGCACCACTCTCGCTCAAGCCATGGACCCTCACTCGGACAAAAAATATCTTTCGCTCAACCTACAGGCTCTCGCTTAGGAGAGACTGCCAACAGAGAGCCTTGCAGGATTTCGTGAGTTCTCGCTTGGGCGAGACCTCCTCGCCTGAGCGAGACTGCTCCTCGCACAAAGGTGAGGTCTCTCGCATGAGCTACAACCAAGCGAAAACACAACAGGCACTCACGAGTTATCGCTTAGGCGAGACCCTCTCGTCTGAGCGAGATGCTTCATCACTCAAAACGAAAACTATCCGCTTGAGCGAGAGCGAGAGCAGGAACCAAGGTAAGGTTATGATATTCTTGCCTAGGCGAGACAAGCTCACTTGGGCGAGAATACCAGTTCTCACCACTGTTCACACCTGCATCAACCATACATTCAATCCCAAACAACATATCAAGGTTTTCCAGGCAACCACAACAACATATAAGTCATATGAACACGAAATAAAGCTGAAATGGGTAGAATATAGTAAAAACATGTGAACCCTAGCTTCCCTTACATGGACATATGCTATTGGAAAGCACAAGCACTCAACAGAGGGCTACCGCAACTCTTGGAACAAAGTAACGAGCTGGAAATGCTAACATCATAACCAAAAACGAGGTTACTAAGAGAACTTTAGTTGGAACCATGAAGAATAAGTGGGAGAAAAGAAAGCATGAGTCGAGAACCAACTTACGTGGAATAGAATGGAGTTTCTCTAGCTTAACGAGGAACGAGAGCCAAACCCTAGCAAAGCTCACGTAGGCAGGTTTTTATGAGGGAAGAGGAACAACTTCTAAAAAGTTGTAGAATGAGAGGGTAGGGCTGGTTTAGGAGTTTTGGACACCCTATGGGCTAACCTTAGATCCAACAAATTAAGGTAGGCCCTTAAACATTAGGGCAGAAAAATAAGTGGGTCTTACAATTGTAATGTTTGGTTAAATTTTTTTAAAAATTGTACTTGGGTGATGTATTTTATAAATTATAAATTATATATTTTCATACTAAAGTAATATTTTCTTTAGTTTGTGGTTGTTTAAGGAGTTGTTATAAATCTTGGAAAAATTTCAAGATCAACAATTTTTTATGTTACACTTGGATTTTAAACTAAAGGAAGAGAGTGCATTACATTCTAACAAAATTATTTGGTTCTTTTATCTTTTGGTTATTTTCTCTTAAACTTTTATAAATTTATCCTTTTCAAAATAATAATCATTTTATTATTAAACATGATTGGAAATATTTTTTAATGATTAAAACATTTATTTTTACAATCAATTATTTAATTTGTTTTCAAAAAATTTGTATTATAACCCATTAATTCCATCAATTGTTTTGAATTTTTTAACTATGAATGGATTGTTTTTTATTCCATTATTTTTGAAATCTTTTAAATTTATACATTTTCAATTAATAAGTATATGATTTATTTTTAAATAATTTTTTATCAATTAATTGATTTTATTAATTATTTTAAATCTCTATAATTATGAATGAATTTTTTTGAGTTTATACATTTTAATTTTATTGTTCATACATGTATTCTTATATTTAATTTAATATTAATAAAAATATTATTTTTATTTTAATAAATATATATATATATATATATATATATATTGTATTCAAACCTTTTCTTTAATTATTAATAGGTAATACTATTATAATTATTATTTTTGTTATTATTATTGTTATTATTGAGATATTTAATATATAAATATGGGATTTATATATCAAAATTTATTATCTTATTAATTTTTTTTTATAAAATTATATATAAAATCAAACATATGACAAAAAATAAATAGTATATATGTATAGATAAAAGATTTTGTATTTAAATTATAGATGTATAAATTAACTTTCGTTTATTTTATAAATTGTTTTAGAATTATTGTTGAATCACTTTCTTATTATTAAATAGAAAGGAAAACAGATAAATTACATTTTTATAATAAGTTTAAAAAATAAGTTATAATTTAAAATTTAAACTATAGAAAAAGAAGTAATATTTGTTTTTAATTAACATGTATAATTTTAAAATTTAAAATAGAAAAAACTGATAAAAATATATTAACAAAATTTAAATTTAAAAATCAAAATAAAAAAAATAGAAAAACGATTAGAAAAAAGAGTCCACCTAATAAAGTTTTATTTTAATATAATATATAACTTAAAATTTAATCGTAAATTTTAATTCGTATATTCCAAATATTTAATTTTATACAATTATTAGTATAATATGTTACTACTATTACTTGTATTATGAATATACACTTCATTAATTATTTAATATAGTCAATGTAAGGCCCAGTTTTCGGTCCTGAGGTTTTAAGGGTTGCCTTTGATCTAATGGGCCTAAGGGCTGGCCCAAAGAGAAAAATCAGACCTAATGTGCCCTAACCCTAACCACTATTTTTATTTTTGTAAAACAGAACTCCTTGCCTCCTTGAGCAGCCGCACTTTCTACCAGGATTTATTTTCTCACCGTTGTCAAGTTCGCTCGAGCTCTTTCCTACTCCACGTAAGTCATCCTACATCTTGTACCATCCCTTCCTTAGCATATTTTTGTGTTTTCCAACTAGGGTTCTGTAGGGAGCTCATTTTGAGATCTGTTCCGTTGTTTTCCAGCTCTCTAAACCATTCTTGGAGCGGTTGTGCTCACTATTGTGGTGTCGAAGTCCTCCACTAACCCCTTTCCAGGTACGGGAAGCTAGGGTTTAGGGTTTTAAATGTGTATAGTTTGATTTCAGTTCTATTTGGTGCTCTTGGTGATTGTATGCTGTTTCAAATCAACATGAAAACGTATTGTGCTTTTTCTTTGGTTAAATACTGTTGTGTGCCTGCGTGAACAATGGGGGGGGTGGGGGGGGGGGGGTTCTGGCTTTCTCGCCCAAGCGAGTGTACCTCGCCTAGGCGAGACCAGCAGTAACTCGCCCATCCTGCCTGCGCGAGCTGTCGCTCAGGCGATGAGCTCCAGTTTTGAGCGAGAGCACATCTCGTTCAGGTGAGGAGGTCTCGCCTAAGCGAGAGTGCGTCACAACGCCAATGTTCCCCTTTTCGGGCCCTCGCCTGGGCGAAGAGGGCTTGCCTGAGCGAGAGCCTCTCGCCTGAGCAAGACCCTTCAGCTTGAGCGAGGAGCTAGGCGAAGGTAGTGCGATGTTGGGTTGTTTTCTTTGATCTTGAATGGTTACTACTTGCTTGAGTTTATTTATTATGTTAAGAGCATGAGACAAATGATTATGCATGAGTGATGTGGTTTATGGATTGTGGACGATGAGTTTGGTATGAACTTGGCATGTGATTTAAATGAGAGGGTTGGTATCAAAGAGACATAGTAATGTTATGAAGCACAAATCTATATTTCTTGGTTTTTGAAGGATGCATTGAGATTGATTCAACATTTGAACATGAATAAGGATGGTTCATAAAGGTTGGCATGATATTTTCTGCATGGTAAATATTTCTTGATTGTTTGAGCATGATCGGTCCGTGTCAGTGCGTAATTCTTTGAAATCTCTAGGTGAGATTTCAGGGTCGTGCTTTAGTGGTCGGGACGTAATTCCATGGCCCCTGTCAGTGGGTGTCCATGGTGGTGCCCCATCTATATAATTTGGTAAGGATTCAAGGTAAGGATTGCATCCTGACACTCTAAGGAGTTACTTAGTCTCACTTAGACCGGACTGACTCTTGTGGTGAGAGTAGCAGGAGGCTTGAAACTCATTAAGGGCTAACCTTGTACGTGCGGGATTGATTCATTGTAACACTTGTAACACATAGCTCGGGGGTGAGCAAATTGGGGATGAGCAGAGGTATCCACCACAAGTGCAAGCATCCGCTGAATCCAACTAAATTATATGTATCCGGATGAGTCGAGTTAAGTCTTAGTGTATTGTTTGAAAGGTTATAACATATTTGGATGAGATATACTGATTGGAATGTGAAATAGCATGTAACTATATGAAACTGTTTTATACTCTAGCTTATCATGTTTGCTTGTTTGATTGTCTTGTATGTGGTTCTTCTCTTTTGCGATGGTCATCAATTTATTGATGTGAGCAGAGGCGACAAGTTATCGCGGTCAACAGGGGAATGGTGATTCCGCTGCATAGCCCGCATGGGCTGGATCCTATTTTTGGATTTTCTTTTAGGGCCACGGCCCATATAGTATTTGTCCTTTAAATTCCCAATTTGATTACTGTAGAATATTTGTATCTGGTTTAGTTTGACTCCGTTACGCGTTTTGGATATTTGTATGGAGTTACTTTCAAACTCCGAGACTGCGCTACAATATTATCCTAGTGTGGCGCTCCCTTTAATTACGTTATTGATTAAATGGGGTGTTACAGTCAATATTACCAAAATTTATATTTATTATTATCTTCATAAATACATAATTATAATTATTTCTCTTAACAAAATTTTATAAAAAAAACCATGATATTTTTGTAATAACCCCACCAAATGTAGACCAACTACTGATAAATATGATAATAATGTATAGATAATTGAATTCAAATTATTTAATAATATTTCATGAAATTAAAAATATAGTATGTTTTAATGGGTATTTTATAGATATTTTATAAAAGAATATAATAAATTTAGAAATACTATGTATGTATTTATTAATAATTCCATTTAAAACTATTTTTTTATAGATTAAAATTAATTTATATATTACTAAATGTTAAATACAAATAATAATAATTTTAATTAACAATTAATAATTTAAGTAGGAAATAAAATAAGAAGCGTAAATATAGTTAATATTTTTAACCAAAAAGATATAATTAAATAATAAAATAAATAATAATAATAATAATATTTTTAATTTAATTTTAGCAAATATAATAAAATTTGAAATAATAGTTATAAGGCCCACTTACATTTGTGTCTTTATTTTAAAGGGCTGCCCCAAATCAGTTGGGCCTAGGACTGGCCCATAGGGAGCCAAAGACCCTAATCTGCACTAACCCCACTCATTCATCTCATTTTCAGAAAAATAGTTTTCCCTTAATCCCTCTTTGTGCATCTGCAAACCTCTACTAGGGTTTGGCTCCTAGTCCTTTCAGGCACACTAAAGTTTTTTCCCACTCCATGTAAGTTACTTCTTAGCTCATATTAGTTCTCCCCTAGCCTTATTTTCGTGTTCCCTCTAAGGCTCATCTCAATGACCTCGTTCTATTATGTTCTGTCATTTTTTCAGCTCACTAAGTTTTTCCCGGAGCTGTGGTACTCACTGTTTGCATATATGAGTCATTTGGCTAGCACTTTCCAGGTAAGGGAAGTTAGAACTTATTTGTTTAATGCGATTGTTGCTTGTCTTGCTATTGTTTCACGATTCTTGAGCTTGTGTGTTATTGTGAATGCATAGGATGCCTAGTTATACTATTTGGATATGTATGTATGGCTGTTGCAGGGAGAATAGTGGCGAGATCCGATGTTTTCGCCCAAGCGAACCTGTCTCACCTAGGCGAGACTTGCAGAACCAGGCCCAAGTTCACACTCGAGCTCTCGCTCAGGCGGAGAGCTCTCGTTTTGAGCAAGGTACTATCTGCTCAGGCAAAAAGGGCTCGCCTAAGTGAGAATGTAGGAGAGCCTGAGGCACGTCGCTGCAGTTGTAGCCCAGGCGAGGAACCTCACCTTTGGGCGAGGGGTGACCTCGCTCATGCAAGGAGGGCTCGCCTAAACAAGAACTCGTGAGTCTTGCAGGGCTCTCTATTGGCAGTCTTGCCTAAGCGAGAACCTGTAGCTTGAGCGAAAGACCCCTTTCGCCTGAGCGAGGGTCCTTAGCTTGAGCGAGACTAGAGCGGGACTTTGCTCCATGGCTGTTCTTTCCATGCTTTTGGTTGTTAATTTTAAGCTTGGCTTGGTATTACTCTATTTTAAGTATGAAGTATATGAATATGCATGTAAGATCTGATTGTATGGGTTGGAATGATGAGTTAACATGATTTTAGCATGAACTGAGTATGGAATGGTTGGTTATAAAAGTGACATGGAATCGGTATGAGCATGAATGTTATATTGATGAATGGAATATGTTGTTGGTATGGTTAGGACATAATTCCATGATAGTTTCATGGTGGTGCCTCATGTGGTCAGGAGGTCATTCCATGACCCCTTTTAGTGGGAGTTCATGGTGGTGCCTCATTTATATAATTTAGTAAGGATTCAAGGTAAGGATTGCATCCTAACACTCTAAAAAGTTAGTTAGTCTCACATAGAGCGTACTGACTCTAGTGGTGAGAGTAGCAGGAGGCCTGAAACACATTAAGGACTAACCTTGTGCGTGGGGGATGAAACACATGTAACAATTAGCTTGGTAGAGCAGTAAAGGCCACCACAAGTGCAAGCATCCACTGAATCTGACTAATTATATGTATCCGGATGAGTCATGTCTTGAGTCTTAGTGTATTGTGTGCATGTCATAACATGATTGATTGACATATGCATTTTGGATTATGAAATGTAACTGCATGATAAACCATTTTCTACTCTCGCTTACCCTTTTGTTTATTGTATGTTCAGTGTGTGTGGTTTCCTCTTTTTCCTATGATCATCAATTTATTGATGTGAGCATATGCGATAAATCCTCGTGATCAATAGGGAAATGATGATTCTGTTGCTTAGCCTCTCTGGGATGGTCTCTGTTTTCTTCGAGCTTTCTTTATGGCTATGGCTCGTGTATTGTCTTACCGTTTAGTATTAATTTTGTCGATCCTAGTGTTTTGTTTTGTATTGGCATTGTGAAGTGCCTTGGATATATGGTACAGAGTAGTGTTTATACTTCAAGACCTTGTCTCTTATATTATTTGTGTGCCATGTCATTTAATTAAACTAATTATTTAAATGGGGTGTTACAATAGTTATGTATTTAATAATAAATTTATTCAAATAAAGTTGGATTAAAAATATTTGCTGTTATAGATTAAAACTAATTGATATGTTACTTGATATTTATTATTATAATAATAAAAATAATTTTTATTAATATTTAATGATTTAAGTACGAAATAAATTTAAAATTGAAAATATAGTTAATAATTTTAATAAATGAAGTAATAAAATAAATTGTAATAATAGTTTTAAATATATTTTATAAAAGAATACAATAACATTGAAAATAATAGGTATTTATTTCAAATAATAATTCCATTCAAATAAAATTGGATTAAAACTAATTTATATATTACTAGTTATTAAATATACCAAAATTAATCATTTCCTTCATAATTAATAATTTAAGGAGGTAATAAAATAAAAGATCATAAATATTTAAATTTACAACCAAAAAATAATAATTAAGTAATAAAGCAAATTCAAATAATAATTTTAATTTTAATTTAAAAAAATGTAAAAATATTTGAAATAATAGGTGGTTTTTTAATAATAATTTCATTTAAGTAAAACTATATTAAAACTAAATTTTTATTATAAATTAAAAGTAATGTATATTTTACTATTAATTACATCAATAATAATAATTTTAATTCTACAAGAAATTTGCAATAAATTAAAAGTAAAAGATGATAGAAGTTGCATCTCATTATCTAATTTCATTTTTTCCCACACTTTGATTAAAATATATTTTACAAGTTAAATTTCTAAATCTTCTTCATCCTTCTTAAAAATTTTATGGTCTTCTCTCTCCTCTTAACCCTACAACATATTTCTCTTTTATCTATGCATAAAAGTGTGTTGCTCTTCCCCAACAAAGTTATTTCTAACACGCGTAACAGGGCAAAATGTTTCTATAATGGTGTTAATCATTTTTTTCAAAGCCAAGGTAAAAGAACTACTGCATCATGGTCTTTATTTCTTCTTTACCTTTCAAGGAATATAATATTCTTTTTGACAATGGTTCTTCAAAATGTTATCTTATTTTATTATAGGGTATCAATTTATTATGTAGTCAATTACTTTCGTTTCGCAGGTTAAAAATGTTATTGAATATGTGAATATTAATCGGCCCTTAGACGTATGGGAATGAAAAATTAACAGTTTCAAGTAAAAAAAATGGTTGCATCATGGTGTCTATTTCTTCTTCCACTTTTAAGGAAAACTACGGGAATGAAAAATTAACAGTTTCAGGTAAAAAAAAAATTGTTTCATGTAACATCCCATTTAATTAAGTACGTGAAATTAAAGGAAGCGTTACAAGAAAGATAACATAAAGGCGCGATCTGGGAGTCTTAAACTCAACTCCATACAATCCATGACATACCACGATGCCCAAGAGAAAACTAGAAGAAAAGATAACCAAAGTACATAAATCTAAGGATGAACAATTGCGTAGGTCGCAGCCCTAGATAAACTCATACGGAAATATAAACTAGTCCACGCGGACTATGCAGCGGAATCTCCAACCCCTGTTGCCTACGGGTGTTCCTCGCATCTGCTCACACCAACAAGTTGATGATCATCGCAAAAGAGAGTACCACACAGCAGATCACACAACAAAGAAAGTAGGGTAAGCTAGAGCACAAGAGAGTTCATCCATTAAATCAGATATAATTCCACAATACCATACATTCAAATCAACCAAGCATGTTATGACTGTTCAGGCAATACACTACGACACGACTCAACTCATCCGGATACATATAACCATGGTCGGATTCAGCGGACGCTTGCACTTGTGGTGGATACCTTTGCTCACCCCCGAGCTGCTCACCCCCGAGCTATGTGTTACAAGTGTTACAATGAATCAATTTTCCCTCACCACAAGGTTAGCCCTTAATGAATTTCAGGCCTCCTGCTACTCTCACCACAGGAGTCAATCCGCTCTAAGTGAGACTAACTGACCCCTTAGAGTGTCAGGATGTAATCCTTACCTTGAAAACTTACCTAGTTATACAGATGGGGCACCACCATGGGCACCCATTAACAAGGGCCATGGAATTACGTCCCGACCACTGAAGCGCGACCCTGAAAGTCTCACCTAGAGACTTCAAGGAATTATGCACTGACACAGATCAACCATGTTCACACAGCCAAAGAATATTCATCATGCATAGATATACATTAATCGTACCAACCTTTAAAGTCAACGCCTTTCATGTTCCAGGCCCAACCCATTTCAACTCATCATAAACCATCCACGCATAAAGGATTTCCAACTCATCTCATTGTCATGCCTCTTTGATACCAACCATTTCATTAAAATATCATGCTAAACTCATATCAACCCATTATTCACAATTCATGACTTGCACCACTCATTCATACTCATTCATCTCACACTTTCAGCATAATACTTAAAGCCAAGCAAACATTTTCCATACAAAGCCAATAAAGCAATTTCACCTCGCCCTGCCTCGTCCAGCACCTCGCTCAAGCTGAAGGGTTTCGCTCAGGCGAGACGTGCTCGCTCAAGCGAGCCCCCTTCGCCTAGGCGAGGGCTCGAAAAACATCAGGAACTCAACGCGGGATCTCGCTTAGGCGAGACCCCTCTCGCTTGGGCTAGATGTTCGCTCGCTCAAAAAAATGAGCGAGTCGCTTGGGCGACCTTCCGCGTAAAAGGGTTTGGGCGAGTCCCTGTCTATGTCTATCTCGCCTAGGCGAGATTAGCAGGTCTCGCTACTGTTTTCCTGCAACAGTCACCCACGCCAGTCCAAACCACGAATGTTCATACATTAATTAAACATTAATTTTGTTAGATGAAGTAACTCAAGTCAAACTTTTAATAAAGACAATTTGTAATTACTGTTTCAACTTTTTGAACAACTTTTTAGATTATAAATATTTTGTTCATTATTCAATCACATAGGTAATATTGCATGATCATTTTATATTTTAAATAAATAAGATAATTTAAATAATTTAAAATCACTTACACATATATTTATTAAATGTAATGTTACCTAAAATATATAAATTTCTAAATTTGCAAACCATAAAAGTTATCATTTTTAAATTTTGATATCAATGTCAAAATCAAAATAAGAATCATATACAAAATCAAAATTATATTGAATTTAAATATGCAAATATATACGACATTTACACATATAAATCCAAATTTATAAGTTTATAATTTTTACACTAAGGGTTCATTTGCTGCATAGTGAATTGGTAATATTTTTCATATATTCACACCATATTATTATAAATAAATATATTAAAAACAAGAAATCTTACAATATTTCATTTCAACTTTCTAAAATGATGTTCTAATGCATTGTAAAGTGTTTTTTAAAAATAAAATTGAAAATTAGTTCATTTGAAAACGAAGATGTTCTCTGGTTTTTTTAGTTTAGAGAGTGATAAATCTCTTTTAATATATAAAATAATAAAGTTTCGATTTAAAATTTGAAATCTATGAGAAAAGTTTGTATTTAAGATATAAGCAAATCTAGAGATGAAAAATTAAAAAAAGAGCTTTGATGGTTGTTAATAATATAATAATATGTTATAATTCATAATAATATTCAACGATATCATAATAACATATTAGTACTAATATAGTAATAATAGTAATACTAATTAAAATATGATTTAAAATAATAAATAAATAATTGAATAATGACATTATTACTAAGCTAAAAATAAACAATTATTGTATTTAATGCACTTGTATTTTCAACTAAAATCAATTATTAAGCTATTTATACTATTTATAATTTGTTATTTCAAAACAAAATTTATAAATAAAATTATGTTTTTCGTTTCCTAGTCTTCATGTTCATTATTGGTCATCTTTTTAAATAGGTTCTTTTTTACTACTCTTGCTCGTCCTAAGCTTTTGGAAGTTTGCGCAAAGAGTGATATGGTAAATTGTTTTATTACTTTTTCAAAGTTGTTGGTCGACTTTTGGAATTTTAATTCACCAAAAATTAAATATTTTTTCATGTTTTTGAACAATTGTCACATATTTTTCACCGTCCAGAAAAACTTAAACATTAATTTAAAAAATAATTTTGACAAAACATCGTTTACAAGAAAAAACATTGGTGACAAAATATTTATCAGAGAATGGATTTAGTTACTTCTGATTCATGTTTGCCGTTTAAATTTCAAAGAAGAAAATTTTTAATATAACTATGCTTTGCATTGACAATCAACAACAGTCAAGGTTAGTATCCTTCTAGAGTTAGACTTTATCTTTCACGTACAGTATTCACACATAAACAACTATATGTTGTCATTTCTAGAGTAAAAACAAAGAAATCATTCAAAATACTTATTTTAGATGAAGATGAAAACGTGACCAACACAACTAAAAATGTTGTCTATAAAGAAAATTTCGAAAGTCTTTAACAAAGACGAAACTATAGGTATATGTCACTCCTTATTTATCAGTCTTTTTCAAACTTTTTTCATTGTTCAATGATATATCCATTATCTAAAATTAACTACAATGACATAAATGTAGATCTTACTAATGATGTTGATTCTCTTATTCGAATTACACATTACGAATAATGAACTTCAATTTCATTACAAATGATGATATACAAAGTTTATCATATATTTTTGAAGAGTTATTTCTTTTACAATATATTTTGAATTTATTATGTACAATACATATAAATGTATAACAATCATCGATAATTACTTTTAATATTTTTATTATTAGTTACTTTATTTTTTTAATAATGTTTAAAACTTAGATTAATTTAAAACCAATGAAAATGTATTAAAATAAAACTCATGTGTTACACGGGTAGAAAGACTAGTAATTACTACAAAACGTTCAACACCCCTAACTTGGCTTCCTTCCTCAAGTTTTCACAATTCGAGTGTTGTTTTGGTTCCACAACAAGTTCCCTTTTTGCCTCCACTCTACCACACGTACTAGCTTTCCTTCTCACTCAATTAGCACAATTGATGCCAAAACGAAATTTGGCAAAAAGAAAGTTATAGGCCAAGGTTCAAACACATACCCATCCAATCTCAAAGCAAGTGCACAACCAATTCAACCAATACATGTTTCGTGATAATTCCTATAAATCTATGATTATATTAACACTCGTCGTGATCAAGCATGTCATTATTAAAATAATAATCAATCAAATATCACACAAATGGCATACATAAGACTCAAACCACAGTCTTCCCAACACAATAAAGTACTCAACCATTTAAGCTAATACTAATCCATATCATATAAGTCAGCATTAAATGGCATAAAGGCTCTCACTACCCACATTTATTAATTATTTATTTATTTAATTAATTAAATTTCTCTACTCTTACAATGTGCAACGACGACTGGCAGTGCGACAAGTTCGAAGGAGATAGGGGTGCAAGGGTTGGTTGTAGTGATATGTCTCAATTTGAAATCGATATCAGAAAGGGTAAGAGACTGGCGCCAATGATGCTTGGACCCGAGAGGGGTTACCTACAGAAGAGACTCTGATGCTCAAGTCAGCAAAAAACTCTCAGAAAGTCAAATCTCGTAATTAAGTGAATAATGAATGCGTACCTTTAATTGCTGAGGTCCATACATATTTATAGATTATTAATTATGTCTAGCCACGTCATGGGCTGGGCCCCTGTTTGGGCCGTAAGTGGGCCTATATCTTAGGCCAGGCCCCTTAGTTCGATTATCGTAGGCCCTTAGGGGCCTTCCTGGTAGTGCTCTGAATTTGTCAAGTTCTTGCTCAGTTATCCTAAGTTAGCGACGTAGGCCGGTTACCCTTTAGCGGCTTAGGCTGGGTATTGTTACTCGTTCATACATGGTGATTATTTGCGTCTTTGGGGGCTATGTAGATGGGTTTTATGGCTATAATCAAGCTAAGCTGGCTAGGTGTGGTACAAATAACAAATATCAAATATTAAATAATCATATAATGAAGTAAAAAAATAATAAAAAAATAGATTACAAAACCATTTCTATATGTATATTGTTCATGTGGAGAACAAATAAGATATGTTAGACACAAGCGTTACCTTACCTCAATCCGCAATCTCCTCAGTAGGCTTCCTCCCGGCTGCCATATGCCATCTATGGGTATCTTAGTTTGGCATACGTATGGTGATTATTTGCGTCCTTGGCAGCTTTGTGGACGAGTCTTATGGCTATAGTCGGGCTAAGCTGCCTAGGTGTAGTACATATATGTTTGCAAGAGGTTTGTTGGGAAAGACGCACTAAGAAATATATAATTATAAATGTAAAATAAATCCAATATTATTAAAGAAATGAAAAATGAAATAATTACATTCAATCTGATGATTAAATAATATACAAAAGGTAAAATTAATTATAATTAATTACCTTCAATGATAATAACAACTCACATGAAAAGTATGAACAAATGTGAGATTCGTCAAAAAAGAAAAAGAACACAACAAAAAAGAAGAAGAAGAAATAAACAATAACAACAATCAAAAAATGAATAAAAAGACCAGAAATCGTAGTGAAGAGAGACACAAAAATTTAAAAACAATGATTGAAGAATGACAAAAAAAATGTTCAGTTAGAAAGAAGAAAAGAACTAAGAATTGAGTAAAAATAAAAACTTTGATAGGAAAACAAAAAAATGAAGTTTTGTGCTTGAGAGACATGAATCTATTCGGTCCAAAAGAAGAAAATGACCAGGAGTTGGGTAAAAATTGAAACTTTGATAAGAAAACAAAAAAAAATGGTAAAATACATACCATTGTGGAAATCATGTTGCAAGTTTTGTGTTTGAGGCCTTCAAGAGCTCTTAAATCTTTGAATTTGTCCACCATTTCTTTCATCTAAACAAAACCAAAGTTTAAGAAAGAAAAAAACATGAATATGGTGTTATACATGGTGTTTATGAATCTCACAGGAAAACATTCATCCAACAAAGAAAAATTCCAAAGAAAATTTAGTTAAATATGGTAGAAGAACAAAAAATTGCAGAGACGAAAAAAAGTTGTTACCTTTTTCATGGTGTTCTTCACGATCCTCATGAATCTAAGAGCAAAACATCCATCCAATAGAGAAAAACTACAAAGAAAAATAGTTAAAAATGGTAGAAGAACAAATAATCGTAGAGAAGGAAAAAAGTTATTACCTTTTTTGTGTTCTTCATAGTACTCATGAATCTGATAGCAAAACATTCGTCCAACATAGAAAAACTACAAAGAAAAATAGTCAAATATGGTAGAAGAAACAAAAAATTGCAGAGAAGAAAAAAAGTTGTTACCTTTTTCGTGTTCTTCACGATGCTCATGAATCTGAGAGCAAAACATCCATCTAATAGAGAAAAACTACAAAATCATAGAGAAGAAAAAAAGTTGTTGCCTTTCTTGTGATCTTCACGGTGCTCATGAATCTGAGAGCAACACATTCATCCAATGTTGAAAAACTACAAAGAAAAATAGTTAAATATAGTAGAAGAACAAAAAATCGTAGAGAAGAAAAAAGTTGTTACCGTTTTTGTGTTCTTCATGGTGCTCAAGAATCTCAGAGCCAAACATTGAGAAAAACAACAAAGAAAAATAGTTAATTATGGTAGAAGAACAAAAACTTGTAGAGAGAAAAAAAGTTGTTACATTTTTTTTGTTTTTCACGGTGCTCATGAATCTAAGAGCAAAACATCCATCCAACACAAAGAAACTACAAAAAAATAGTTAAATATGGTAGAAAAACAAAAAATCGTAGAGAAGAAAAAAAGTTGTTACCTTTTTTGTGTTCTTCACTATGGTCATGAATCTTAGAGCAAACCATCCATCCAATTGAGGAAAATTACAAAAAAAGTTAAATATGGTAGAAGAACAAAAAATCACAAAGAAGAAACAAAGTTGTTACCTTTTTCGTGTTCTTCACGGTGATCATGAATCCGAGAGCAAAACATCCATCTAACAGAGAAAAACTACAAAGAAAAATAGTTAAATATAGTAAAAGAACAAAAAATCGCAAAGAAGAAAAAAGTTGTTACCTTTCTTGTGTTCTTCACGGTGCTCATGAATCTGAGAGCAAAACATTCATCCAACACACAAAAAGTAGGTTAATATGGTAGAAGAACACAAAAATCGGAGAGAAGAATAAAAGCTTAACACAAAATCAGAGAGAAGAACAAAAGCTTAACACAAAATCAAAGAGAAGAACAAAATCAATGTAAGAGAGATAGAGAACAGAGAGTGATGGAGTAAGAGAGAAGAAGAAAAGTTTGAGAGGCTGAGAGGAAGAGAGAGGTGAGACTGAGAGAAGAAAAAGAAAGCTAAGATGAAGAGTAAAATGAGGTTGAGATGGAAACAGAGAGAGAGGTCAGAGCCATTTTGAACGGTTTGGTTGACAAAATAATAAAATATTGAAAACCTTTCGATTGTTAGGTTCTCAATTGTATATTAGATTAGATAATATTTACATGAATTGCATGAACTGTATGAATTTTCTACTTTTCTGTTTTTCATCCTATTCTGGTTTTCTTGAAATTTTCCAGAAATCGCCTGGTGGCGTTGAAGGCCCGTCAGGCAACGCATGCTATTATATGAACGTTTTTAGGTTACTGCCAAAAACTGCCTGGCGGCACGAACTGCCCGCCAAGCGACTCAACCTATGGCACATAGTTTCTGGGTCTTTCGCGTGATCCGTCTAACAACGATGAACACCAGCCAAGCAATGCATACAAGATTGGCTCGATTTTGTTGTTTTTTGTGATTTTAGGTGATTCTAATCGGGGGGAAATAAGATATGGGTATATTCTAAGGTTTGGAAAGAATTGGAATGTTGCATCTAGGATTAATGGATGGAGGAATTACCCTAAGGAAACTGTAATTACATAATTAAACTATTATTAGACCTCATTGGCAGCCTGATTGACGGTTGGATCATGGGAATATTCAAAGAGATGGATTTTTGGGTTTTTGAGGTCTTTGTAGGTGTTAGAATTTATGGGAATTTCCCAAAATACTATGCATCGCCTAATGGTACTCGTTGAGTTGATAGGCGCTAGCATAGAATAAGAAACCTGCGTGGTTGTGAGTTGCAATGAGGGTCTGAGATTCTTGGACATCAAATTAATATTGAATGTGGAATTGAGAAATTGTGTGGACAGAGGTCTAGGGTGATATATATATATATATATATATATATATATATATATATATATATATATATATATATATATATATATATATATATATATATATATATATATATATATAAAATGAGAGTATTAATTAATTTGAGGGTTAATGGAGAGTTGGAAGAATCATGATAATAATAATAATAATAGTGCAATAGGGAGTCTTATTAAACTAAAGTATTGTTGGATTAAGAGTTATAGTACAATTAGGAGTTGGAGGTACTACGTGAAGATCCATTAGTTGGATATGAGATATATGTTTATTCTATGATTAGGTCCCTAGGTAGGGAAGACTCCAAATAGAAATGATATAATGGTATTATGCATGATTAGGCAGTGGTGTGGTGAAAGTGAACAGGGATCCTAGAGTGTGGTTAAATACATGACTTAAAGAGTCCATAGATATAAAACTAAGGTGTAAATATTGAATAAATGGAGAATGGTGGAACCATGACATATGAGTAAAGATCATGATGGGATTACCTAAAATTAGATAGTTAAGTGGGAGTGCAATGATTGAAGAAGGTGCTAAAGGGTTCTGTAGTGTCTAAACTAGTATTGTGCGAGTATTGGTATGGCGCCTATCGGTGAGATTTGACCCGCCAAGCGATAGCTACAATTCCAAGGGGTTGTTGTGATGCGTGGCACCTGGCAGTGAGGATTGCCCCGCCAAGCGATACCTGTAGAGGTAATGTATGGTAAGGCGTTTGGCACTTAGCGACATATGTGTCCTGCAAAGCGGTCTGGAACTGAGTTTCGCCTGGCGGCTCTACAGCAACGCCAGGCGATAATGCAGAGGCAACATACTTATTTGCTTTGGATGTGCGTGGTCTACAAGACTTTGGTGATACCTAAAGGTATACTTTTTGGAGTGTTCCTTGAGTTATGGCTCAGAACAATATCCCTTGAGTTGTGGCTCGGGATCGAGGATGAATACGAGGAATCCTTGAGTTTTGGCTCAGATTGGCGAGTGTTACTGGTGTGAGTCTATGAGTTGTGGCTCGTACGGATGGGTCCAGAAAGATTACCCTCCTCGATATTTAGCCGATGAGTTTGATAGTGTTAGGACATTATGAACTATGCTTCGTATTGGGAACTCCACTTGGCGTGTGCACATATTTGAATATATATATATATATATATATATATATATATATATATATATATATATATATATATATATATATATATATATATATATATATATGTTTATGTGTTAGCTCACCTTATATGCTTGTGTTTGGCGACGATCGTGTAATGCGTTACACGGGAGCAGATGATGTTGCAAGTGGTTCTGGTGAGGCTTAGCATCGGAGAGGGACTAACTGGAAAAGCTTTTTGGAGTTTTATCATCATTTTTCTTTTATGGATTTTTTGTAAATCGTGTTTTATGGAGTATGAACTTAGATTATTATTTGATCTTTTATGAGTATTATTACAATACGATAATTAATGTTTTAATTTTTCCACGTTTTTAGGAAAAGACAGTACAATAAATAAGGTTTTATTTATTATTTCTATTTTATTTATTTAAAATTAGTAATATTCGACTGAGATGTTACACATCGTCGTGCTCGCCAAAGGCGCCACTTGCGACGCTAGTTGCCACCGGAGTCACCAACAAGGACCAAGCCACACAAAAACTTCGTATTCATCTCTGAGACGCGAAGTTGCCAACGACACGGAACCTCGATTTAAGATCCAGACTCACCAAAACTCTGACTCGCTGGCAGTTATGCAACCGCGATTGCTCCTTATTTTCCTTCTACTGTCTGTTTTCTATTTTGATGTTGGCTATGATGATGAGTTTGTATGAAGAAGATGAAAAATGGAGGTGCCGAAGTTGATCCATTCATATTGGGTGGTTTCTATTGATGATGAAGAATGGAGTATTGTGTGTTTGTTGTCATATGAAATGTGGTTATGAAAATTGATTGACTCTGAATGGACGGTTAGAGGAAAGGCTGACTGGGAAGATTCGAATGCACAAGTTAATGGAAAGGGGGGCCACGATGAAGATTCAACATGGAGTTTGGATCCTTGACGGCTTAAGTGAAAGAATGGAAGTGAAGCATTTGAGGTGTGGGCTCGAGTTGGTTGTTGTTTTTGGAGATGTTATGGTTTTTGGATAGAGAAGGGTGTCTGGTCCTGGGTATTGTCAATTTGAATGAAGATAATGAAAGGTGAAGGAATGAATAGGTGATGGGTTTGAATGGCGGGATAATGCCCTTTCAAGTTGGTGTGGTGCAAAAGAAGAAAAAGAGAAGTGGTCAGGTGTAGGGATGGCAACGGGGCGGGGCAGGTACGTGTATCAAACTTTTGTCCCATCCCTATCCCCACCAAGTAACATGTATAATCTCGTACCCATACCCATACCCATTTTCTTACTACTTCAATATTAATTTTAATTAATATTAAAAAAAATTATGATAAAGGAAATATAATATTATCAAATATTCAATACTAGAAGGATGATTGTTTCTTCGATATCAAATACTTTAAAATAAATTATAATTGTTTACATTTTAGATTATAATACCAAATAAAATTTCATGAGAACCAAAACAATTATTAAATTTACAAATATTAATGAAACATAGTTGATAAAATTTAAAAATATTTTTTAAAAATATTAAAGAAAAACAAATATTCAAATTAAAATATATTTTAAATGTTTCTTTACTTCAATCTTTTAAATTCTAATAAATCTCTTTTTTATACACTAATAAAAGTTATAATACATCATTTGATCAAAATGATACAAAGAACAAATAATAATCATAATAAAAGTTTAAAATAAATTATAATTGTTTACATTTTAGATTATAATACCAAATAAAATTTCATGAGAACCAAAAAATTTATTAAATTTGCAAACATTAATGAAACCTAGTTGATAAAATTTTAAAATATTTTTTTAAAAATATAAAAGGAAAAAAAATATTCAAATTAAAATATATTTTAAATGTTTGTTTACTTCGATCTTTTAAATTCTAATGAATCTTTTTTTTATACACTAATCAAAGTTATAATACATTACTTGATCAAAATGATACAAAGAACAAATAATAATCATAATAATAAAATTTTAACATAGATCTTGTATCTTTTGAACTTCAATTATGTTAGATGATGATACAAAAATATTCATGACAATTATATTAAATTTTTATATTGTATTAAGTAAAAGTTGTTTATACAATTATAGTGAAAAATTACAGTATGATTGATAATGAGTTATAAAATAAAAAATAATTAGATAAAATATATCGAAATAGTATTCTACATAATGGAAATAAAAAAGAAATAAAAATCTTAACAAATTAACAAATGTTTACAAACAATTTGAGAGACTATTGAAAGAAATCGCACAAAGAAAAACAAATGTATAATTAAGGGTATGATATGTTTAAAAATATCTTAGAGATATAAGAAAACTTTTCAAATATCAACATATATACTCAGTGGTTGAGAAATAACAAAAGTTGTTTTAGTGCAACAAAAGAGTTATTCAAATGAAACAAAAACTAATAATAATAATAAGTAAAGGATTTTTTTTTATATTACTTAGTAATTAAAAGGTTTGTGTTATTAAATACTTAAATTAAGAGTATTAAACAATCTCATGTGAAAGGAAAATATAAAATAAATAAAAATATTAAAAAATAATAAAAAGATTCAAATGAGAGACATAATTTATTTATTTTTAATTCACATACATCATTTTAACATAATTACATAAAGGTTATGATAAGATGAAAAATATAATTGTGATGCGAATGAGTTTCATGACAAACCAAATAATTAGAAGAAATAGAAAATTATATATATATATATATATATATATATATATATATATATATATATATATGTATATATATATATATATATATGGTTACTTAATTAATTGAGAATATTTTAATAATTTAAACGAGGACGGGTATTATGGCGGGGATATGTACATCCCCATACCCAATTGAAAAAGTCGGGGATTCCCCATACCCATACCTAGTCAATGCAGGGATTCCCCGTCAAAACGGGGACAAATTCGGGTAATACCAAAGGGACGAGTTTATTTGCCATCTCTAGTCAGGTGTAGTCTGTAAGGTTGTGCTAGTGTTGTAGGTCGGTTGCAGTAGTGAAAGTCGTAGGGTGGCAACCTAAAACAGCTTTAGGGTAGAGTAAAGGAACACGTGGCTTTGAGTGGAGAGAATTTTAAAAGGGTGTGAAGAGAGAAAATGTCTCTGGCATATTGAAATTTAGTGGGCTATATATAAATAAAAATAAATAAATTAAAAATTATGAAAAATAAAAATGAAAAAGTGTGAGTATTAAAATTAAAATGGGCCTAAAAATAAAAGTGAAAATAAACAAAAAGAAGGAGTAAATGAAATATGGGTGGTGTATATTAAAAGATTAGGCCAAAACAAAAATATATAAAAAAAAGAAAAAAAAATTTATCTTTTTTATTTACTATCTTTTGTTTTGAAATTTTTGGAAATAAATTTTATTCATTCAGACGAAATTGGGTATTGACACTCACCAAGTATAAAATTCTCGAAGTAATTTGAGTATCAACCTCTCCAACTAACAATAACACAAATATAAAATTCTCCTAGTAATATGAGTATTAACCTCTCCAACTAACTATCTTAACCTCCCCTAGAGATTAAGATCTCTCAAACAAGATGAGAAAAAAATGTGACACCTCTTTTAGGATGTTAGTTTGTAACTTTCAAAATCATACATAAGACCACAACAACGTTGATACCATCCCGAAACAGGAACTTCTCATAACTTATATTTCATAAACCACCTGTTAATGTTTCATTTGAATAAAACCTTAATAAATTCTCAAAAAACAATTGTCTCCATTACAACTCTTTAAACATTAAAAATTCCAAAGGATTTGCCTCATTACAAATAAAACAAAATGTTGTCAAACTTTAAAATCTTCCTAAGTTTTCCCAATGTGTCTCATCACATCTATGTGTCTCCAAGAATATTTGTTTCAACATCTGGTCCCATATAACACAAGTTATACAATCATCGCACAAACACAAACAACATTCAAGGGTGAGCTAGCCAAATAAAACATTACGTAACAACACATTGTCATCATACAACTCACCTAACATGATTATAAACATGTTCATAAACAAAACCAAGTCATATCACCGCAAGTCACAGTTTTCAGATTTCCATATAAGCTTTTCGAATATATATATTTATTCCGGTCTGTAAAGTTGAATATAGACTAGAACCAATCAAGTCTCCTATTTTCACCAACTCACTTTCTCTTTTCCCTTCGATCCTTTTTCATATCACTCTTCACCCCTTAAAAACTCTTTCGTCCAACCGCCATTCCCTCTTTTTGCTTCGTCAAGAAAAGTTGGTCGCCTCCCTTCAGTTGTGTCATGTCCTTGATATCTCGACCCGTATCAAGGGATAATTATCCCCTTCTTTAGGAGATCATTTCATTATTTTAACCAGTTTGGCTCGTTGATGTAGGATCGTCTCAGATTTGGGGTGAAATTTGTCTATAACAAAAATGGGTACGAACCCTAGAACGAAATGGGGGAAAATGGAGGACGTCGATTGAGGATTTTTTTCGGAATGGGAGGAAATCACGCCACTTGGAGGAGGTTCCAAGATAAGTGAGGAAGATCCGCCACTTTGAATCAGAGATTCAAAGATAAGGATCGGTTGTTCTGAGGAGAACATCGAGACTTGAAAGAAAACTCAAATTTTCATATAACTGAAATATGAATACAAATGTGTCTCACAAGGGCTTATATACTAGGGCCAAAACACCAAAAGGCCTAACACAACTAAAGGTCCGATAAAGCACAAACAAAAACATTATTACAAAATTATAAAAGAGTTCATGTTCTATGATCTGAAGCTAATACGAGATCTCTTTGAAGATCTTGGACATGATTCCATCAATTGCTCTGAAATTCCTATGACAATCTCGAACCACGCCTCCATCACTCGTTTATAGGTTGGGTTTCAAGTAAAGCCACTTATTTGGGTCACCTTACCATACCGACCTTAATGGGCTGATAATCTCAAAATTTGAGGTCCATGATACTCGTGCCACAGGGATATTTAAAGCTCGGTCCGAGAAGATAAAGTGATCATGGAAAGCGCAGAGGTCGGATTCCAACCTAGGGTCTTGGTCAGTACAATATTTTTTCGATAATCCAAATCCGCAACAGTTTAAAAAAATCATACTAATCAGAAGAAAATTTAATACAAAAGCTCCCCTTATATTGAACTAGTTTTTTGACCCGTGCAATGTTTTTTTTTATTATTGATAATAAATTATAAATGTGTAACAATTTGTTTTAATAATTTAATGAAATATAAATCTATAAAGTGTTAAACATAGATAATGATATTATTGAAATGATAATAAACATAAGTCATGAAATACATAATTTAGAACAACAACATTATAGAAATATGCTTAATCTAATCACAACAACAACCATTAACAAAGACCTTAATATTTGGTTCGATAAAATCATTGTCTATTTGGAAGACAACAATATCACCTTCTTTTAACTCATTTTCACAACAAAATAACCTCCAACCTTGACCTATCTTAATGTGGCTGATACAATATGAATCAGGATGATACAATTCACACCAGAAAACACATACAACAACAAATATCAATGCTTTCCAAACATTTATTTCTGTTGTTAAATTTACAGCATACCTGAGAGCAGATGTAGATGGTGTTGAAGTTCCAAAGAATTGTTCTGTTGTTTGCTTCATCTCCATTCATGTAATTGCAGAAAAAAGTGAAGGTTTAAATATATGGGTAACTGAAAAGGAGTGTGAATGAATGGTAAAGTTGAAGTTGAGAATGGAAGAGCAAAGATTATCACGTGGAAAAAGGAATCTTACCTGAAAGTGGCAGCAAAAATTCAGTTTCATGTGCAAATAGTGGCTATAATTGTAAAGTAATTGAAATATATGTTGTAGGTGTTTTTTGAGAAATTTTAATATATAAAGAAACTTTAGAAAAAACAATTTACAACTGTACTGCAGAAACATAAAACATAAAACATTTATAACAGTAAAGCCACTTGTACTATAGTAAGGAATAAGAACATCTGGGTAGATATTTTTTCTTCACAATACATTAAAGCCACAAACAAAAATAAATATAACAACAATTGAGAATCTTTATAACTGTTATAATATTTGTACTGCAGCAAACATCGTGTTCAAAATATCAATCTATGACTGGACAATGCAATAATGCAATTAAAGATGTATCAATGACCATGTACTTTTCAATATGGCTGCAACTATGAATAAAATCCTAAAAGTGCATACTATACACTATGGCATATTATAATCTACAAGAAAACAAAGGAAACTGTTAAAAATACAATAATTGAAAAATTATAATAATTTTCTTAAGTAAGTTGTATACCTCTTATCAAAGATTTACAAATATTTCTTTGTAAACCACATTTGTTGTTGTATTGCTTACTTTTTCATCTTCATCCGGAATTATAATCTGCAACAAAATAAAGGAATTACAATTAAAGATACAATAATTGACAAATTATAATAATTTTGTAAAGTAAGATGTATACCTCTTATCAAAGATTTTCAAATATTTCTTTCTAAACCACATTGGTAGTTGTATTGCTTACTTTTCCATTTTCATCCAGAATTAAAATTTTGAGTCCTTGCTTTATTGTGACTCTAGAAATTGCTACGTCCAATTGTCCATGAGTAAAAACTGGGCGAGGAAGATAAAGTCCAACTTTAGAAAGAGTTTGTCCTTGACTTTTGTTTATTGTCATTGCAAAGCATAAGGATATTGGAAATTGCCTCCTTTGAAATTTAAACGGGATGCTGGAATCAGAGGGTGTCAAGTTCATTCTTGGAATGAAAATTTTGTCAGCAACATTTTTCCCTGTTATGACAGTAGCAGAGATAACATTCTTTACCAAATCATTAACTTGCAACCTTGTACCATTGCAAAGACCATTTTCTTGATCAATGTTTCTTAAAAGCATAATTGGTACGCCAAGTTTCAATTTAATCCTATGATTTGGAATTCATGAACATTTGATATCATTTAGAAACTCTTGAGTAAACCACTCACCTTGAATTTCTTGATCATCATCAGATTGGCAAGGAGTGTGATAACGCTGTCGTTGACGCGATCAAATTAATACTACTTATCTTATAACAACTTCAGTATTGTTAAGAAAATAATCAACAAAATAGTAAGGGTAAAGTAACCCAAAGTCGTCTCCCAACGAACACGGAATTGATTTTTAACAAATTAGTTCTTATAAAACTATACAAATGAGTTAGTCAAATAAAATAAAAAAATATAGGGGATTAAGATAAACAAAGATAGAAATAAAATTTAAATGATAAAAAGAAATAAAAACAATAGTAAAGAAAATAGATTGATTCCATTGCTTTTTCAAAATAGATTCATCATCGGTTATCTAAAGATTATTGCTCAATTAATTATTGTTGTAGATTTGCAAATTAATCAATGTAAAGTCTCAATTAATTTGTTGGCGTTCTCACTTTTAACCAAAGTACAGTCTTAATTAAAAGTGAGAACTTTTAGATTATCCATAGTAAATTCAATCAAAGTACAGTCTCAATCAAATTTACTATGCCTAATCATGTCTAGTCTTTTATCTCCTCACCAAATAAAAAGCTTAATTAATCAAAGTAAAGTCTCAATTAATTTTAGTTAGAGTAAATACCTTTAATCAAAGTAAAGTCTCAATTATTGGTAAAAACTCATTCAATCACATGAAAGTTTCTAAATAAAATCAAAGTAAAGTCTCAATTAAATTTAAAAACCCTTGAACTCATATGATCAACATGCATATAGATTTAAAATCATTACTTTTTACGTGATTCAAAGATAAAAGACATAGATGAATGAAAACCTCAACAATAATAAAAAGAACAAAGAAATTATTTCATTCTAACCTCAGAATCCATAATGAAATTACAATGGAATCAACCCAAGAAGTTTAGCAATCCATGGAATACAAAAGAAGAATAGAGAGAAGAAAAGAGAGAGAAAGGAAACGAAATTAGGCACCCCTAAGGGTTCCAAAACTCCGAAGTCCCGAGCTTGTTTTCTACTTCTCCCTTGGTCTCTTTATATAGGAATTGGACTGGGCTTTTCTGTTGCTAAAATCTCTCAAATATCTTTTAAAATAAAGATAAAGATAAATATTCAAAGATATTTGGAGAGATATAGACTATTTAATATATAGTTGGTTAATAATTTATGATATAATTAAATAAATAAATTATTTAAAGATATCTAATAAATTATCACCAAATAATATTTGTATTAATTTTCTAAATAGCTCATTTTCAATCCTATAGTCCAATTTTGCAGAGATATCCAAAAATATCAATATTTGCAGTTAAACCCCTCTCCTTTGACCAATCTTTGACTGTTTGACCAGCTTTGACCAGATTTGACAAACTTTGACTATTCAGTGTCCATTGAGAGGATGACACGTGGCAGCTCCTTCTCTCTCCCAAATTAGGGTTTCCGCTTTCTCCTTTGGCTGCAGAGAAGTGCAATGACGGCTGCCATGATGGTGATACTGGTTCGTGTGGAAGCTACTGCGTGATGCAAGAAGATGGAACGCAGCTCACGATGGTGCTACTGCGACGGTGTGGAGGATGGTATGGAGGATGCAACGTAGCTCTTCCGCTGCTGCAGCGGTGCAGATGGCGCGAGAAGATGAAGAATGGAGGGGAGCTGCCATGGCTGCTGGTGCGGGAAGAAGAAGACTGAACTGTGGTGGCCGGACTTGATGCAGGCGGCGGCCACTAGTGGTGCTGGTGCTCCCGGCGGCGGAAACATGGTGAAGATGGAGGCTAGGGTTTTTGGTTGTGTGGAGATGAAGATGATGATGTGGAAAAATGTTATTGGCTCAAATTCTTTAGTGGAGATTAAGTCCACGTGGCATGTGTTGGTTGGCCAATTTTAAGAGTTGAGGATTGCCACATGGCAGCATCTGATTGAGTTGGGTTTAAGTGGTAGGAGGAGTGTGAATAGAAATATTAGGGGTGTAGATAAGGTTTTTGTGAGACCCATTTGGAAATAGGGGAGTGCATATGTAATTTAGGGGTGCAGAAGTGATTTTTCCAGAACTTGTTAATTTCAGCCTTATTTAGAGGTGTTTGTAATTTCAATCAATTTATTTTCCCGCCTTTAAATAAGCTTAATCTGAACTTCAGCTGCATCAACAAACGTTAAAATATCCAAAAATAATTTATGCAGCTAAAAATCACTTTTTATGACATTTTTATCACACAAGCTCAAATGGCCTAATTATTAGAATTATCAATTAAATCACTCTTTAAGCACATAAATTCAATTAAATACCTAGAATTAAACACTGAATGAGGGCAAAAATACGCACTCATCAGAGTGTCTAAACTTAAATAAATTTGTTCTTCACTAGGAATCAAAGATAAAATGAAGTCATTTACTTGTTCAACACTATCAATTGTAGGGCAAAGTATAGCACCGTCATCAAAGAACCCAGGATTCATGATATTTTCAATTAGACCACCATAAACAAATTTCACTAAAGAAAGTAAAGGTGTTTCACTTTCTAGAATTAGAAGATCTGTTGGTATTGAAATGTTGGCTTCACCACTTTCATTGAAATTCATATTTCCATCTCCAATTTTAAGAATCCAATAAGCACATTCTTTTATATGTATTGCACTTTCATTTGAAACAGCACATTTTAACCTCATGTTTTGTGATAGCCTAAGAATTGTGCAATATTGCCACAAATCAGAGTAATTAATTGATGAATTCACAATATCATACCTTGATCCTTTTCTTACTACTGGCAAGATTTGTCAGCATTATCTTCCTTTGTAGCTCTCATAATGTCTCTCAATGTTCTATCAAAAGCTTGGAAACATAACTTATTCATCATAAGAGCTTCATCCCATATGATAAGTTTTGTTTCCATCAATAGTTTAGCACGAAGACTTCCTTGATTGATGTTGCACGTTGATTCATCATTGATTGCTATTGGTATGCAAAAAGTAGAATGAGCAGTTTTACCTCCAGGAAGCAATAGAGATGCAAGGTCGCTTGAAGCTACATTAAGCGCAATCATTCCCTTTGCTCTAACAGCAGCTAATAAAAGCTTCCACAAATATGTTTTTCCAGTCCCACTATAACCATATAAGAAAAAGAAATTTCCTACATCTGAATTCACTGCTGTCATAATTCTGTTATAAACATGTAGTTGCTCATTAGTGATTGACTGCAATAGAGAGTGATGTAGCTTCTCCATTTCTTCTTTATCATAATTCAATTCATCAATAATGAACTTGTTATTAAATTTGAATGAATGAGACAAATCAGGTTGAGGAAGGGAACTCTAATCTGTTAAAGATCGCCCATTGGAATTTAGAAGTTCTTCTACTTCTAGGAGACACAGATTGCGTAAATCATGTTCTTCCATTTGAAAATTAGGTATCCACTAAAAATTGTTGAAACAATCTACGTTAGTGTATAACGTTACCAAATTCAACCTTTCTATCTTGTATTCTGAAAGCAATGAATTCTCGTAAAGAAATTCGAACTCTCTTTCTACTTTGACCATATCTTTGACAATCTTACTAGTGCAGGGAAGGGAAATGACAGCGGTTATTTCCAGCTTTTGGCTTCGGGTCCGCAACCGCTGCATATACGACTGAGGTAAAAAGGTAGTAGTTTATGCCTCGGTTACAACCCGAGGCATATATAATATTTACTGCCTCGGAGGCCTAATGCATACCAGAAATTCAAAAAATAAAAAAAAAATTAATATACTTTCTGCCTCGAGTCTGTTTTGACCGCGATAGAAAGTGAACTTTACTGCCTCGGTTCTAGTCTAACCGAGGCATATGGCCATTTAAAAAAAATTAAAAATTCGAATGATCTTCTGCCTCGGTTTTGGTTACAACCGAGGCATAAAGCTTTTTTTTTTTTTAAATTCTGGTCCTATTTCATTCAAATCTAGCACATTTAACCTGCAAATTTTGAACTAGAAATACAGAACCAGCCAGAAACAATATCATATTATAATTGATGGACTCATTACAATACTTAAATACTATTCATATTATAGCACTCATTACAATATGATATGTTTTCATAAACAAATATACTAAGTACTATTGTACATTTGAATAATATACTTTGCCAAAGTTATCATTAAATATTTGATGGACTTGACGGGGATTGATGTACTGGTACCAAATCTCTGCACACAAGAGAATAATTTAAATTAGTATATAAACTAAGCCAAAATTCCATATAAGTATTTCATATAGTGAAATTATTACCGTTTCCCAACCACTTGTGATACGAGCACGTACAATGGTTGATATCCATTGCATTACATAGTAATCGCACTTATATGAGCCGGTTTGTAAATTACACTACAATGAATGCACATTTATAAGTAATTGATGAAGAAAAGAAATTGAATAATTATAATACTATAGACCAAAATAACAAACCTTGAGGCTCAACCATGCTAGCCTTTTTGTCATAGCAGTTGATTTCCCTAACAACATGCTATATGTAGTGATTGAACTATGAAAAAGGTAAGGTGTTAAGATACAATTATATAAGAAAGAAAGTTCATAAAATTAAGGTTCTTACCAATCTCTAATTGGAATATCCTCTTGATAACCATCCTCTCCATATGGAAAAATCAAAGGATATTGTAGAGGAATGAAAAATGTATGAGTTTCATGTAGTCTCGTCAACTGACCACAAACTTTCTTGACAATGATGTCTCTTCCTACATCTAAAGTGCTCAAATCACCAACTATAAATGTTGCGACTTCATTTGCTATTGGGGTATTGTATACTCTAGGATCCTTACAACGATGTCTAAATAACCTCAATCCAAAATCTGATCGATCATCATCATGTATCAAATCTCTTACTCTTCTGAATGATTGAGCAAGAACATTGTGTTTGTCAATTATGCTTTTCAACTCTTCTATCAATGATTTATCAAATATGGATTGTTGTATATCAGACCTGTAAAATTACAAAAGGATAAATAATATAAAGAATGATTCAGAAAAAAATAATAAAGTATGTAGGCATACCCAAAGTGACTAACTCTGTTTGTTGTTTCATTTTCTATGTCATAAATATATAGTTATGCAAATTTTGGACTTGATCCTTTATTGGGCAATAAACTTCCAATGCGATGGTAATTTTGACCACTAAGAATAAACTGAGGAGGACCACATCCATCATTGATTAAGGAATGAATCTTTGCACCAATTGATGTAAATGAGAACATGTTGTTGTAGCTTCTTATGTACTGTAAGAAATGTTGGCTTGTAGTGTCTTCACCTTTCAACAACTTTTGAAACAATTGAGGAGGTTTCTTCAACAATGGAAGTTGGACTTTTCCCTTTTGACAACAAAGAGAAAAATCAACTTGTTTTAATCTTTTGCATTTATTAGATCTTTCTTCGTACCACAATTGAGCTTAACAATAGGGACACTCAATGGAACAGTCCCCTACATCAACATGTGCTAAGTACATAAAAAAGATATGTTATTAATTAAAAGATTTTTATATTTATATGTACAGTATAATAATATAAATTGGCTAAAAAGTTGTATTCAACCTTGAACTTCAGCTCTTGAATACAAATCAAAGGAGAAATGCCCAATAAGATAATCTGATATAAAATAAATAAACAATTAATAATAAAGGTAAATAAAAAAATATCAAATTATTTTTTATAGTCAAGCATTATTGATTACCATGATTCTCATCTTCATCAGAATTATTGTCAAAATCCAATATCTTTGATATAGGTGTAATAGCATCCTGAAGAGAAGGCTGCCCCAATTTTACAGCTTTTAAATATTGAGATGATTGACTTAATCTTGCACTGGTATAGGATTGCATCTTACATATGTCTAAATATTCATTTAAACATTAACAACATGAATTTGTAACAATAAAAGTAATTAAAGTATTCAAAATAATTTTGTTAATAGTACAAATTACCATGACTTTGGTTCTCTTCCACATCAAAAAGATTAACAACTTCAGAATAAGAAGAAGAATCCACATAAGCAGGAATGAAACTGCTACCAGCAAATTCTTGATCTAACCTGTTAGTAATTTTATCCAACAATGGTTGTGTATTATGACAGTCACTTTGAACCATATTTATAAGTATAGACATGAAATATAAAATGATGATATATTAGTTTGAAACTTCGATTG
The DNA here is from genome assembly GCF_037176805.1 of Vigna unguiculata. Taxonomy (NCBI): domain Eukaryota; kingdom Viridiplantae; phylum Streptophyta; class Magnoliopsida; order Fabales; family Fabaceae; genus Vigna; species Vigna unguiculata. The sequence goes on from NC_140802.1 coordinate 26,861,819, forward strand.
AATTAACAAAAACTTGGAATACAACTTGGATTGTTACCTTTGTTGTTAATGTTGGTCTTGTGCAAAATTGGACCATTGGTAATTTCAATTGAATTACAAACAATTCCAGATCCAATGGAGGTAGAACCATGAATTTCTTTACATGAAATGTTAGTAAATATTAGTAATACAAAAACTATTAAAGGAATTGAAATAAAGATAAAATAATATTAGATTTATCAGGCCTGATATTACTTTTTTTTGCAATCTTCTGATTCCTAATAAATTTCCTTATGGCTCGTGCATTCTTATAATTACGTTGGTCAATGTCTGCAAAATTAAAAAAAAAATGTATCCACTTTAAAATACAAAGATTACATTAAATATAAAGATGAATGACACATTGTGCATTTCAATTTGATTGTTGGGAATTTGAATGAAATTTGAATTCAGTGAACAAACTTACCACGACATGTCAACTCCAACAATGGCTTTCTATTTGAAGATTGAATTGCTTGAGCATGGAGGTTTCTATCTTCACTAACAGTAAAGGAGTTGTTGATAGTTTAATTTGGGGTAATATTTTCATTCCATACTGCGAAAATGGTTCAAAAATAAGTAGAGAGCATAGTAGATAAAATTCATTTGAAATAAAATTATTAAACAATGTAATCCAAACTGTTAAACTTTATCACTAAAAGCAGTCTAAGTATGCAATCCAAGTAATAAAATAATTGCATCTCTTGCATTTTTTTTATGAATACCTAAAAAGAATATTAAGAACACAACTTATATGTAAGAGATGTATTAAGTAATAATGTCAAAATTCTACAGTGTCACTGAATAGACAGTGATTACAACAGTTTGTATTGAATGAAAAAATCATTACCAAAATTTGTATAATGAGAAAAAGGTGTAGTATTTCCAGAACAAAATGCTTCACTGTGAATGGATTTGTGATGATTGGTATCTGCAGTAAAGAAAACAAAATAAAAAATTGTGTTGGTAAATGTACATCTGAATGTTTATGTTATTGTATTGGAGATAAGTAAATGTATTTATTGGCAAGAAGTTTTAAGAACAAATGAATACCTCAAAAAGTTTATTTTACCTGAGGAGTTCATCATCATATTTGAAATCTTTGTTGACACAATGCTCTTCCTTTTTCTTCTTGCATTTGTTGATAGATTTACAGCCATTTGTTTATGTTTGTTTATGCATACAATTGTTGTTATGCATACACTATTATGTTTCCAGAAGTTTATACATACACTTGTTGTTTTATTTGTTTACACATTGAAGAGAAGTTCAATAAAATAAACATTTTGTTGGAGGATGTGTTGAATATAAAGGGACATAGTCAGTTTTCCATGCTGAATATTCCTAAGGTAGATAATGTAAGTACAATCTTTTTATAAAAAAGAACAACCAAGTCACTAATATGGAAACTGTAACTTTTGATCAATATCTGGAACAACGTACCTTTTGATATGGAATGTCAAAATTCATGATTTGCAGACACTGAGATGCTTCTGTTTAGACTTTGCATCTGTGCTATAATACCTTTTTAGACCAACACATAAGTACTATGCTTGATAATAGTCAACCATAAAAGTAGAAATTTGTTTCTACATTTACTTTACAACGAAACTAATGGAAATAATTTTTGAATCATTCATGAAAGAAAAAGAATGGCAGCTTAATATAATTTCAATTGTCCTTTGATAAAAAATGAATACACGTGCTGTTTAACTTTTTAAAACATAAATACACTACAACTTTGAATACACGTGTGTTTGAGAGTAACAAATTAAATTTATTTTATTGCATTGTTTTTATAAAACAAATAATGTTCTGAGATAGTATTACAATACAAAGATAACGAAATTATAATGTTAGAAATATTTACAACTTCAATCCTGTGTTAAAATTTTTGTTAAAAAATTAAATTTGTTAATAAGTTTTATTATCACAAATGAATATTCTTTGTAAAACATTAATATTAAAATAATCTTAGTTCTAATGATGTTTTTTTAAGAAATATATATAAAAGTAATACATAACTATAAAAAATAATTTGAAACATGAAAATAAGTAAAATCAAAGTAAGTAAAATATTAAAGTTCACCAAAATTAACATATGGATAATACTTTTAGATATAGCTTCTACTTATTAGAAGCAACAAAATGACGATGGATAGAGTCTTACAAACCAAAACAAAGCAAACTTGCTTTAAAGTGGAAACAAAAAACATAAATACCAGCTAAAGTTCATAAAAGAAAAGTAAAATATCAAAAGCTAAACTCTTTTTTGACATAGACTTTTATCTTCTTCTTTCTCATTTGGTTGTGAGCTGCAAACAAAATAACATCCCCTTCTTTCAACCGATTGAATATGCAAAAGTCCTTCCATCCCTTTCCAATCTTAGTGGACTTCTTAGGTGAATTATGCACCAAAAGCTTACACTGAACAATGCATGTGTTGGTCGATCCCTGCAATTCCAACCTCTTGAATCTACGTTTGCAAACATAAGCTACAAAGTTAGTTGGTAGGTCCTGCAAAAAATTAACAGTTAAATAAATAAAAACTTCTATGAAGTGGATAGCATATAAAAAACAATATAAAAACACATTGTTCACCAGATGGCTAGCTTGGCTTTGAGATTTTGTCAATTTCACTCTAAAAAACTGTTTTGATAGCAATCGATGTATGTTTGAAAGAAATTTGGCAGCAGTTGATATTGCAGTCATGTTAGAGAATACAATAATTTGGAATGTTGAGTTTCCAACATATATGAATAAGATTTGATGGATATGCTGAAATTTATAAAAAACTCTTAGGTTAGACCAACCATCAATCAGCAATGGATTATTGACATCCATATTATAAGTTAACTGATGACGATTTCCTTTAATATCTTCCAACTGCCAAACAGGTCCTAATTCTTTAGCAAACATAGTAACAAACATATGATCAACATGACCGAACTCCTAAAATTCCAGTGGTCAACAAAAAAAAAATAGGGTCAATAAAATTTGAAAAAATGACTGTAATAAACTGAATCTCAGCAAATATTAAACTGATATACAACAAAGTAAAAAAAAATCATTTCTTATGAAAGCAAAATTTTATAAATTTAAACTATTATTGGAAAGTTAACATTTTTTTAAGACAAAAAAGATTTGTAACGAAGAAGAACAAATGAAGAAAAAAAATTGAAATCATCCAAATGTCGTATATTTAAACGATTGTTGAAGAAATATAAGATTTTAAACATTAAAAAACATAGTGACAAAGAGATGCATGTTTGATGAAAGAAGAAACAGTTAGACAGAGATGAAAAGTGAAGAAGAAAAAGAAAAACCATAGATTTAAACCATTATAAAATAAAGTTTTGATTTTTATGTAAAAAAAATAAGGGTTCGAACACTATTTTCAAAAATGAATGGCTGAAGGAAGAAAAAACATTTACAGTACATTTGAAGGGCTAATTTTGAAGAACGAACATATATTTCAACACTACAAGAAAACTGTTTATTACCGATGGACAAATTTTGACGGATATAAATTCATCGGTAATTTCTTTTTTTCGACAAATTTATCGACGGATATTCTTTACGAACATTACCGACGGATCAATTCGTCAGTAATATGTTTTTGAAAATTTTTTATTTATTTACCGACGGATTGATCCGTCGGTAAGTTTCCCAGATACTGTGCACTAATTTACTAACGGAACTTACTCCTTTACCGACGGATTATTTCCTTAGGTAATTTCCTTGCTGAAATTAAAATCGAATTTCTCTCTTCCCCCAATTTAGTTTCCCTGAAAACGCGAAAAGGAGGGTGCAGAGGGAAGAAGGTGCAGAGCAGCGTGGTGGCGCGAGCGGTTTCGTCCAACCCTTTTCCGATTCAAGGTTTTTCCTCGTGCCGGCGTGACGTTGCGACAGTGAGTGTGCCCTGGCTTTGTCGTGACGTTCGTGGGTGCGACGCAATCAACAGCAGGGAGCTCCGTCTGCGTTCTCTGTCGAGGTCACCGGCGTAGTGGAGTGGTGTGGTGCAGAGCAACCCCTTTTCTGATTTGACTTTGCCGGCGCGACGCTGCCACAGTGAGCATGCCCTGAGTCGTTCGTGACTTCATGGGTGCGGTGAAATTGAATTCATGATCTCCGTCAGCGTTCTCCGTCGAAGTCACCAGCATAGTGGTAATTGACACTATTCCTTTGATTTCTTTATCTCTCTACATATTCTCATTGTCATTTTGTAATTGGTAAGGATTTTTTGGGGGACCACCGTGGTTAAAGCTTTGGATTGGCGGAGGCAGCAGCTATCAATTTTTTGGGTGCTTAAGCGCGAGTGTGAGCCATTGCAGGTATGAGCTTTTTCTCTTTCTCTTTGGAGCGATAATTGATTGATGTTATTTTTTGTTTTTATGTTAATTTGATTATGTGTTTGAGCTGGTAGGCAGAGATGTGGTGGGGAGAAGAGTGTAAAGTGTGTGTTGATTGATTGAAATGGATAATTAAAGTGAAAGGTTAAATGTACATTTGGATTTTGAAATTTGGTTTAGAGTGCCCCCTCCTTATGTAATTGTTTTTGTTTTGCAACATCTTGCAAGTAGGCTTTGGCCTCATGAGTGTAGTATATTTGGTGCTGCTTTACTAAAAATTTCCCTTCATCACTTGATGCTAGTTTTGTTACTGATATATTATGTTGGTTTGCTCTTAATTACACTTTAATCATTCCCTCGCCTTTCCTTTACTTGAAAGGCATGAAGTCAAAAACGTATTAAATAATACATGAAATTTTAAGTGCAGTTCTATACAAACAATTGTAATCATAGTTTGACTAGGTTCTTTCGATTACGACAATGATGAGTTTCATAACTCTTCAAATATCTTACCCAATAAGTGAGATATATATTCCCACAATATGATACTTTTGGGAACATCTCATTATTTTACATGGCCTTCCATGTTGGACTTAAGTAATAATAGGTTTATTACTTAATTCCCATGTTCTTTCACTATCACAAATGTAACACTGTCTATCTTTGCCTTGTCATAAAACATGGGCGAAGTTCCCAGCCACCGTCGTTGGGTGTATGACCGTTGTTACAGTGGTAGGAGAGGCTTGAAGGAATCTTTTGTGATAGGAATTGAAGAGTTTATCCAGACGGCTCGTCAATATAAATATTATGCTCTTGAGGGAGGGATTTGATGTCCATGCATCAAGTGCGAATGTACTCGTATTTTGAAAGACGAAGAAGTTAAGTTCATCTATACAAAAAAGGATTCATGTCAGATTACTGGATTTGGACATTTCACGGTGAAGAGGTGCATCTGTTTATTTGGGTGATCATGAAAGATGTCTTCCTAGTTCAAGCACGGTTGTACCTACCTTTGAGATGAATTAGGCAATGTATATGCAAGAGATGTTGAATAATGCTCTTGGCCAACATGCTTCATTTGAACAAGTTAACGATAATTGTTTAGAAGAATTTCCAAATGAACTCACTCAGAGGTTTTACAATTTATTGGCAGAGGCAAATGAACCTGTCGTTGAAGGGGTAAGGGAGTCAAAGTTGTCTGTATGCATTAGACTTCTAGCCTTCAAATCGAACTGGAACATTCCCAACCAAGCATTGGACCAAATGGCAAAACTAATTTTAGATCTAACACCACCAAATAATCCTTTGCCGAACAATTATTATGAAGCAAAGAAATTAGTTTCAAAGTTGGGATTGGAATCTAAGAAGATTGATTGTTGTGTGAATGACTGTATGCTTTTTTACGACAATGATAATGGAAAAAATGATGCATCCTTGCTACAATGCAAATATTGTGGGCAACCACGATACCGCACAAAACATCCAGAACAAAGGCAAAAAAAAACCAATACCATTGAAGTCCATGTTTTACTTGCCTATAATTCCAAGACTGCAAAGAATGTTTGCTTCAATGCAAACAGCACAACATATGACATGACATTATGAGAACAAAATAGAAGGCATGCTACGACATCCATCTGATGGGGAAGCTTGGAAGCACTTTGATCGAAAGCATCCATCTTTCGCCAGTGATCCCCGTAACGTGCGACTTGGTCTATGTACGGATGGCTTTAATCCATACATTCAGGCATCATCATCCCCTTATTCTTGTTGGCCAGTGATTGTTACTCTATATAATCTTCCACCTGAGATGTGTATGACTAAGCCTTATATGTTTTTAACGTGTCTTATACCAGGTCCATCTAATCCAAAGGCATCTATAGATGTTTATCTAGAGCCCTTGATTGATGATTTGAATAAGTTGTGGAATGGTATTTGGACGTATGATGTTTCAAGGAAACAAAATTTTCTAATGCGGGCAGCTTTGATGTGGACTATTAATGATTTCCCTGCATATGGAATGCTATCCAGTTGGAGCACACACGGTAGATTATCTTGTCCGCATTATATGGAGCACACTAAGTCATTCACATTAACTTATGGTCGGAAAAGTTGTTGGTTTGATTGTCATCGTCTATTCTTGCCCATAGAGCATCCATTTAGGAGGAACAATAAGGCATTTCGGAAAGGGGAAGTTGAAAAGGATGGGCCACCTCCGATTTTGACCCCATCACAAGTATGGCGAAGAGTCAAAGATTTTCCAAAAGTAACTGAAAGTGGTGTGACAAGGATGGATGGGTATGGAGAATGGCATAATTGGACTAAAAGAAGCATCTTTTGGGATCTTCCATATTGGAAAGATAACTTGCTAAGACATAATCTTGATGTGATGCACATCGAAAAAAAAATTTTTGACAACATCTTCAACACGGTGATGAATGTAAGTGGCAAGTCAAAAGATAATGACAAGGCAAGAAGAGATATAACTTTGTATTGTCGGCGGAGAGACTTAGAGTTGCAGTCACAGACTAATGGGAAGTTGCTGAAGCCAAAAGCAAATTACACCTTAACAAAAGATGAAGCTAAAATAGTTTGTCGTTGGATCAAAGAGCTTAGAATGCCAGATGGTTATTCTTCTAACTTGGCAAGATGTGCAGATACTGAAAAAGGTAGTATTCATTGTATGAAAAGTCATGATTGTCATGTCTTCATGGAGACATTACTTCCTATTGCGTTTAGCTCATTACCAATGCATGTGTTAAATCCTCTAATAGAAATTAGTCACTTCTTTAAAGATTTGTGCTCAACGATATTAATGGGGGACTCAATAAGAAGATTGGAGGAAAATATTCCACTTATTCTTTGTAAATTGGAAAGAATATTTCCTCCAGGATTCTTCGATTCAATGGAGCATCTACCTATTCATCTTCCATACGAAGCATGGCTTGGCAGACCAGTGCAATATAGGTGGATGTATCCGTTTGAAAGGTGATATGATTACTATATTTTGTATATCTTGTTCATGTCCTTCCCTAATGTATTCGTTTTCTTCATATAGACTTATGGGGGAATCAAAACGTTCTGTAAAAAACAAAGCTAGAGTAGAAGCAATTTGTGCAGCTTACTTGCATCGTGAGACCACATATTTTTGTTCTCATTATTTAAAAAACTTCATGTTATTACCAAGCAATCATAGGAATGATACACAATGGCAAAGTCAAACATCTGAGTCAACATTATCAGTGTTTCAACAAGTTGGTCGTCATGCAGGCAAGGAGGCCACTCATTGGTTAACTGATGTTGAATTGAACTCTGCTCATGTGCATGTGTTGATCAATTGCACTGAAGTTAAATCTTACCTTGAGTATGTTCTAATCTCATTTTTTACAACGTCAACAGTTTTGTAATGATTCTAAGCAATTTGTATCTGTAATATAATGATTCCTCTTAACAGTTCCTTCCTTGTGGCTGACAAAATACCTCAACCAAATGCTTCTGCCAACATACATTCAAAGTTTCCTTACTGGTTCATAAATCAAGTAAGTATGGTCCTATTAATGAAACCAACTTGGTTAACTTGATTTAACTATCTATTGTCACATATTTGTAGGTTTATAACGAGCCATTAAGTCTTAGGAATCAAGAGCTAAGGGATTTGGCAAATTGGCCCATGAGATGCGTCAAAGAATGGCACACATACTTTGTCAATGGGTACAAGTTCCACACCAAAGCGTGGTCGAACGGAAAGAAAACAATTAACTGTGGTGTGTACGTCAAGGGCCTCACTGAGGGTGGTTATGATGATTTTTATGGGACCATTCTTAAAATATATGAGTTAGAGTACAACACTTGTACTTCTCCAAAGAGAGTTGTTGTTTTTTATTGTGAATAGTTTGATCCTTCAAGAAGAGGTACAAGAGTGGATCCTAGGTATAATATTGTTGAGCTTCAAATAAGTTCAAGATACCAACCATTTGATCCATTCATTCTTGCAAACAATGTTAGACAAGTGTATTATGTGCCATATCCAGCATTTCGCATTGATAAACGTGGGTGGTGTGTTGCAATACAAACCAAACCTAGGTGTCGCATTGATTCAAATGAGGTAGAAGAGGATATCGCCTACCAAGTTGATCAAATGTCACATGCCAATGAAATAATTGAAGTAGAAGGTGTGTCTGGATTGCATGACTTTGATGGTGATCCTGAACAATTGGAAAGACCTACACAAGAAGATGAACACGAATATGATAATGAAGAAGAAGAAGAAGAAGAAGAAGAGGAAGAAGAAGATGAAGAAGATGATGATGAAAATTATGATGAAGAGGATGATGATTAAAGAAGTGTTTGAAGCCATTTTCATTGAAAGTAGAATTGTATTATGACTTAATTGAATGATCACCTATTAGTTAAATCTTTATGATGCTTTTCATTTTCTTGCAAATTTTAGATTATAATTTTATTGATACATGATTAAGCTTTCCACTTCTTTACCATATTCTCATAGTTTCAATTTCAGTTAGTTTTCAATGACATCCGGAGGTTAATCTAATCCTGATAAAGGGAAGGAAATAGTAAAACGTAAAGAAAAGAGGGCGCCAAAAAAGGCCCGCTATGTTCTGAGGATTCCTAGTATTGTAGCATCCACATCCATTCCACCCCCTGCCACTGGCACACATAGTGCACCCATACAGTCCCCCTCTCCAGCTATTGTACCATCACCATCGCCATCAACCCCTCTTGTGGTACCCACACCACCCCCTTCTATGGTACCCACACCACCCCCTCCTGTGGTACCCACACCACCCCTCCTCTTTCATCTACAATAACCTTCTCCCTCATTTTCTGGTGCTTTGCACAATATTGCTATACCTTCCCCATCATCAGTCCCTTCTCCTAATATTGTTGGCACCTCAGATACTACTGATGTGGTTGATGTTGACCCTCCTCTTCATGAGCGACCCATGATTGAACCGTTTAATCGAGGATAATACTTTCTATCAAGTTAAAAATTTATTTCATTACAACTTGTGTTCTTTCATATGACTTTTGTTTAATGAATATGCAGATTTCTTCCTTCTAGGGTTGCTTCCCAGGCCGTCACACAGTCTATTAAGCAACAATTTATGACAGCTTGGCCGTCATGGGGAGCAATACCTCCAGAAGACAAAGAACATTTTTGGCAACGTTTTAAGGTAACATGTAATCAAAGTTATTCTCTTATCATTCCTTCTATTGGTTAACACTGAACTGTCTTTTCACTATTATTGTTGATTTGCACTTTATTCATTGTCATAGAGGAAGGTGCAGTGGAAACCTGAGCATGAAGCAGAAATTCATAAAAATTTTCACAGCAAAGCATCTCATAGATTATCTGAGATGTTTAGAGAGGCTCGAAATGCAGGCCAACGACCTTACTGGCAAGGGGATGATGTTTGGAATAATTTGCTAGCACATTGGAATTCTCCTACATACAGAAATAAGTGTGTTACAGCGCAAAGGAACCGAGGTTCTGAAAAGGGTGGAAGCCTACACACTGGGGGTTCCATTACCACCCATGAGCATGCCATTCGTATGGTAAACAAACCTCCATTCTTAATTAAGTTATTGAAATTGTATCATTTTTAGAATTTCTGTATATGTATTTGTTTTGTTACAAGCAAAGGAGCTAGGACGAGCTGCTCATATTGATGAGGTATTTCAACAAATTCATATGCGCAAAGGAACTGACCAGTTTGTTGATGAAAGATCTCGGAGGACATATGTAAGCAAACACTTTAAATTTATTATAAGAAAACTTCAATTTTATCTTATTTAACTAATTTCTCATTATTTTATTTAATATAGGAACAATTTGAGAATAGACTTTCACAGGTCAGATCTGAACAAGGCTCATGTGCTGGTGGATCACAAGATATCATTGATGATCCTGCTACAGATGATACGATTAGGACAAAGTGTTGGGTTGAGGTTGTCGGGGGTAAGAATAAAGGAAGAATATATGGGACAAGACAACTTGCAGGTGGAAGCAGTGGCATAAAGCCCCAATCTACTGCATCCACCTCTAGTGCTGAAGAAGTTACCTTCCTCAAACAACGACTGCAAGAAACTGATGAAAAACTAAAAGCAACTGATCAACAATTGCAAGAAAACGATCAGGCTTATGCAGAATTGAAAGGTCAATTTCAGTCGTTACAAAACATACTCCTGACACTTCTGCCTCCTGAGCAACAAGTCCTTCGACAGGCTGTATCCAACCTAACACAGTCTCAGCAACAGCCTGCACCTGCCCAGCCTACAACAGTCCAACCAAGCACTGAGCAACCCGACCAAGTGCAGTCCAACCCAATTCCAGACCCTGCTGATTCTGATGATGACTATGTAGATTATTAGAGTTTATGACTTATGACATTTATGTTTAAACTTAATGTACAGTTGACATTGTCTTTGCACCACAACTTATGTTTGATTATTCATATTGAATTTGGAAGTTCCTTATTAGATATCTTGTATGAATTTATGTAGTCTATATGAGTTGATTGTAAATATGCAGGTCTGTACTGAATTAGCAGGTCTCCTTGTGTTGAATTAGCAGGTCTGCTTGTGTTGAATTGGTGTGGTAAATTATATATTATAAGTGATTCTGTAGTCCTGGCTTATTTTATCGAAGGATTTACCAACGGATATATCTGTCGGTAATGTACAATCAAGTTACCGACAGATATATCTGTCGGTAATGTGCACAAGACAACTTTTTTATGATATCATTTTCGAAGGATTTACCGACGAAATCTTCCTTTGATAACCTTTACCGACGGATGCTGGCCGTCAGAAATTACTGACAGATGATGTCCGTCGGTAATTACCAACGGATTATTCCTTCGGTAATTACCGATAGACGTCATTCGTCGGTAAATATTGGCCTTTTACCGACGAAATTTTGCCCGTCGCATTTCTGTCTGTAAAACTACATTACCGACGGATTTTTGGCTTTACGGACAGAATATGACCGTCGGTAATTACTGTTTTTTTTTGTAGTGCAAGTTTTTGTAAACAAAACATACCTGATTATGAACAAAATACATTGTAGTGAACCTTCCTAAGGTTATTCTGGCAGGCACAGGGACAAAGGTATCCATGGAGGGTGAAGGAGAGGTATCCATGGAGGGTGAAGGGAAGTGACTGTTCTACTTTGGATACTCAACAATTTTATACATAGCAAAACACTGTTTCAAATTCTAATTACTTTACGAATAAAATATATTTCTTTAATGCTTTCATATCTATTTATTACAAATTAAATATATAAAAAAATTATAAATTAACAATTAAAAATTAAGAATAAATATAGAACATTAAAGGTTTATTAAAAGTTAGAAATTTAAAAATAATACAAATTGGAAGTTTAAAGAGTCATATAAAAAATTGAGAAAATAAAATATTAAAAACAATATAATGTAAATTTTTTAAAAACTAAAAAGATTACAAATTAAAAAAAAATACAATTTGGAAGTTTAAAGAGCAATATCAAAAATTGAGTAAAATAAAATATTAAAAAATATATAATGTAAACTTTTTAAAAAATAAAAAGATAAAAATATTAGAAATTTATAGAAAAAAAAATCAAATTAATAGTTGAAAGAATAATACAAAAAATTTAAACACATACAATAATAAAGAAATTATATTTATTAAAAATTTCAAATATTACACATTAGTAAAAATAAATCTTTTTAAAAAAATACAAATATTACAAATCATTAAAATAAAAATAAAAATTAGAAATTCAACGACTAATAAAAAAATAAAAAATAATTATACAAATAAAAGGCATAAAAAGTCTAAATGAATTTCATCTTTTGTCTTGGTCAATTAGTCATTAAAGAATCAAACAACAATAGAAATAGAAAATAATTAATAAATGCCAGTTTTTTATTCAGTGATTACAAAAAAAATATTACAAATAAATTCCTTCCAAAAAATGAAATAAATTAATTGATGGAGTAAACTTTCAATGAATGTCGAATTTTATTTTGGTTAATTAGAATTAGAATTAAAAAATTTATTATGTTCAGAAATTATTTTTAAATAATAAAAGATAAATAAAAAAATTATCATTTTATTACAATGTTAATAAAAAGAATAACTTATAAATTAAAAAAAAATCATTTTATTACAATGTTAATAAAAAAATGATCATTTTATTATCATTTGAAAATTTGAAATAAGTTATATATGTTGTGCAACAAAAAATGTAGTCAAAAGATGCACTATAGAGCAAAACTTAATCTCTTTGATGTAGCTAGCATGATAGTGTAGTTGACACAAAAAAATAAGATCAACAAAGTAAATTTAAGCTAGCAACATATCAACACACATAACAAAAAATAATAGTACATGTATGTAATATGAAATATATTTTTACGAATATTGATTGCTAAGATTGAAATGTAAACAAATACTAAAAGACAAAAATCTTTTAAAAAAAAGTACACATACAATAAACTTGCTTTCATTTAGGTACCACGATTATAGTGTTGACAATATAAAATAAGTCTCACTGAAAAAATAATTATGGATTCAACTTGAGCAATAAGTAAAATACTTCATAAATAAATAAAAAGAAATTTGAAATGAATGTTTTAAAAATTAAAACAACTAAAGAACAAAACAAATTGTAGCTAGCATGATAGTGTAGTTGACAAAATAAATAATATCAACACATTCAGATTCAGCTAGCAAAATATAACGATGTTCACAAATCAACAGAAAACAAAAGATAAATACTATATGTAACCTGAAAAATATTTTTACGAATAATTGATTGATAACATTGAAATGTAAACAAATGCTGAAAGACTAAAATCTTTTAAAACAAAATACAAATACAATACACTTCCTTTGATGTAGCTAGCATGATTATGGTGTTGATAATAGAAAATAATATCAACACAGTTTGACTCTACTAGCAAATTGTGAATGCACAAATAAAAAGTCAATCCTGTTCAGCAATAAGTAATATAGTTCATAAATAAATAAATAGAAACTTCAAGTCAATGTTTTGAAAATGATAACTTAAGAACAACAAAACATATTGGTTATGAGTATCAGCAAATGTTTTCCAAAAAATAAAACATAACCAAGATAAAAATACAAATAAAGTCTAGTACAATTTTCATTCACTTTTCAATCTTGATGTTCTTCTTCAACATCTTTACTGGGATCTTCTTGTTTTCTTGAACCGCAGATCGATTCTGCCTTTTAATTGCTAGGACACGTGCTTTGGTAGCCAAATCAAAGCTAAGATTCTCCAAATGAGATGACTCTTTCTGGGTTAACTCATCATTTTCAACATCAATTACTGGTTGATTGACCAAAGCTTCCTCTGTAGAAACAGGGCTTGATCCTATAGTGTTCAAATGATCACTTAGAGCCTCAACATCATTTGATTCTTCAGTGAATTTGATCAGCAAATTCTAAAAATAAACTTGAAAGAGTTAGCATATAAAAAAATTTAGAAAAAGAAGTATAGTTGTAATATTAGCATACCTCTGTAATGGTATCAAGTGCCATCTCATTTGTAATCTGCTTAAGTTTACTTTCTTCTTCATTTCTAGAGTATACATCCTAACAAATACATTAAAGTCAAAAAATAGTAAAATTAAAAATACATATATGAAAAGACCTAAACAGAAATAAATCAGATCTTACCAAATCACTAAAGCTTTCAATGATTTTTTCATCCATGCAGACTTTTTTAACTCTGAATGATTGCTCAAATTTGCTATTATAATCATTCTTGCACTCAACTTTGAACAGATAGGTCTTATCAATGAGGACTTCAAACTCTTTAGGCAAGTTACCAACAGTAGTGTACTATGAAAAGAAGTAGAAATGCAGATGATTGAACTTAATGAAAAAGAATTTGATCATGATTTATTTCACTATATAGGATACTTAACCTTGTCTTGTAAGTCAAGAATATCATAGCATGATTTCTTCAACATTGCACTTGCATCACGATCAAATACAACAAAAGTTGTAGAATCAGTAGCATCAATTACACGAAGTCTAAGTTTAAACCTAAGCAAAGAAAAATAGAACATTAGTGATTTATTCAAATACGTCTATTAGTAAAATTAGTAAAATTAGAGAAAAAAGAATTATGAAGATTAATAATATTACCTAGGTGTAACCTTAATGACATGTTTGTTACATTTCTCACAAAAAAACATTTTGGAGTCAGGATAAACAACTTTGTTGCAGATACATGTTGTGTACCACCAATCATCATGATCTAGAACATGTTTGATAGTAGCCTTCACTACAAAAGTACTTTCCTGGAACATAAATAATGCAACAATACAAAGCATAGTATTCAAACTAAACAATTTAAATGAAAGAGAGAGGAAAATAATTTAACCTGTTTAAAATCTTTGAGACCTTCAATTGAGCATCTAGGATGCAGCTTAATGAAATCTTCTTCTAAGCTAACTTTTGAAGACTGACCAAGTTGGGTAAGAGGTTGAGAAGGAGATTCAGTACCATCCCACATCCTACAAAAAAAATAGGCAAATTAAACGAAAATAAAAAAATGCAAAATGTACTTACATTTTTTTCAACTTGGTATCATCTTCACCATCACAGTTAAAAATTATCCTCGTACAATTCATACAGTTTTGAATAGAAACTTTATCTATAAAATATATAAAGATGTCAAACAATTTTTAAAAAATTACTACATTTGTTAAAAATGTCAAAAAGTTAGTTACCTTGGAAGATCTTGACTTTGCAATAATGTAAAACAATGACAACATATTGATCCTCTCCAGAGGCAAGAAATGCATTTAACATATTAACATATTGACCAAATAAAGTACACTCCAGTCGATAACTATTGCATGATGTAAAATTTCGTTAGATAAGAATAATGTTAAACATAAAATAAAAGAAGAACAATACTCTTACCCATCATCAAATTCAATAAGAATGACATTCATCTTGGTCTTCTTACCACCTTTCTCTAACTCTCTCTTTGTTCCAACACTAGTAAACATTCCAATGACATCTAAAAAAAAATAAAACAATCAAAAAATATAACATGAATAAAAATTTAAACGCAAAGAAGAAAAAAAAAATTAATATACTTACTAACTAAGTAATCTATGTCAAAACTAGGTGCTTTGATGGTTGAAAAAGGGGTGTATGGAATACTAATATTGGGAACTAAGGTAGATTCTACCAAATTGACCTTGGTTCCAAATTAGAAGTTGATCTTATAGGTGTGATTTGTAGTTCTATAAGAACCACCATTACATGAAACACTAAAAGACTGAATGGAGTAAACCTTATCCTCTTTGATTTCATATTGAAATTTGTATATCAATGTGTGTCTAAGAGACGCATGGATTAGGACACCCTACAAAAGAAATTTCATATATCACATTATAATATAACATGGTAACTAAAAAAATTAAGAAAACTAAAAAAATGATGGACGTTTATAGTATAGTATAGTACCTCTTTGTCTTGAAGAACAATCTCCATGGAAAATGGAGATTTTCCTTTTGTGTAATCTTCTACAAACCATAACCTTACCACTCTTGCAAAGCAGACATGGTGTAAAGAAAACGGAAAATTAGACAATAATGAAGAAAGGATGTTGTGGATAGATGTATTTGTATAGAACATAAAAACATAAGAATAGTCTGATATATTTGTAGAGATAATAAATGAAAAGTAAAACCGTATGCATGTTGTGGTCTTGGTTACACAAATTCAATAAAAATCAGGATAAGCAACTGTCAAACATATGAAGGGGACAAAAGAAAGAAAAACAACTTTTATGAAATGCATACTATGGTTTGTTCAAACCAAAACCGTACCATACTCTGGTTTTGGTTTCCCAAAAAGAGTAAAATGTGGGAAAAGCAAATGGTCAAATATATGAAGAACAGAGAAAAAAACAAAAGCTCTTTTTCACAAAGCTCAATGTTGTGGAATAAAAGGAAAATATGGCAGACAGCAAATGAAAAATAAAAGCTGCAGGACATTTAAAAGGAAATAAAGATATTGTTGGAAGGTTTCAAGAAAAGGAAATATGAAGACAACAAAGAAGAAAAACGAAAGAAGACAAACAAAACTATGAAGAGATGACAAAGCTGAAAATGGAAAGAAGTAACATGATGTAGTCATGTAGCTGCATCGAAGATAAAGGAAAGAAAAGACCTAATGCTAATTAACTGAGGACTCCAACATAAAATATGGCTAAACCTACATATAAAAAAATTCATCATAAGCTTACAAATAAATTATAAGGTTACAAATCAAAACTAAAATGATATCATATGCATAAAAAACATTACTTCCTCTGCATTGAATTTAAACACTGACTGAGAAAACAGATCCACCTTGGGTTGCAATGAAGAAAATTGAGCAATTCCTTTTAAAAAAATCAAAAAACAAAAATCAAACATAATCTTAAAAACTAATTATGATTTAATACCATTACATCTGATACAATACAACAACATCAACAACCAAGAAATCAACAACCACTGATAATAAAACATGAACAAAATAAATTGAGATGAAAATAATATCAATGCATATCAAAATTAAAAATAATAATCACTGTTCCAACTTGAACAGAACTTAGTGAGTTCCAATGACTTCCAACTTCAGACTAAACTCATGACTGTCATTTGGAGACATCCTGTATATCAATCTTCAAAACCTACAAAATAGGTAATCAATAAAAATGTTAAATAATCTTGTAAAAATGAATAGACAGTGAAGGCAAAACCAAAACCTGGTCGCAGAAAACCTAAAAAATATGAAATCAGCCTGTAAAAACAAAAAAATTAGCGTCGAAAAATAAAACAACAAAAACAGAAAAAGATACAAATAAACCCTATAAAAAATTAGCAAAAAATGATCGGAGATGATCGGAGAAACCATAAAAATGTGAAATCAGCCTAGTAGTCGGAAATGATGAAAAACCAAGAACTGATACGAAAAAACCTAAAAAAGAATAAAAAAATGAAAAAAAAATTATCAGAGAGGATCAGAGATGATAGAAAAAACAGAAGAGTAAACGTTGAAGGAAAAAACAAAAAATGATCGGAAGAAACATAAAAAAACCATTAAAACAAAACGAATACATGATCGGAGAGAAGAGTAAATGATAGAAAAAACATAAATAGTAAACGGTGAAGGCAAAACCAAAAACTAATCGGGAAAAACCTAAAAAAACCATAAAAACAAAACGAAAACATGATCGGAGATGATAGGAAAAACATAAAGAGTAAACGGTAAGGGCAAAACCAAAAACTAATCGGGAAAAACCTAAAAAAACCATAAAAACAAAACAAAAACATGATCAGATATGATAGACAAAACATAAAGAGTAAACGGTGAAGGCAAAAACAAAAACTCATTGGATAAAACCTAAAAAAACCATAAAAAAAAATGAAAACATGATCGGAGATGATAGGAAAAACATAAAGAGTAAACGGTGAAGGCAAAAACAAAAACTCATCGGATAAAACCTAAAAAAACCATAAATACAAAACGAAAAAATGATAGGAGATGAGAGAAAAAAACATGAAGAGGAAAAGGTGAAGGCAAAACCACAAAATGATCGGAAAAAGTAGCGTAAAAGAAAGTAGGAAAGTAGCGTGACGACAGAGAGAGATAGTGAGAGAAGAGTGTTGACGACAGAGAGTGAGAGAAGAGTTGTTAGGGTTACGGTAGAGAAAGAGAGTGAGAGAAGAGTGTTGATGGCAGAGAGTGAGAGAAGAGTTGTTAGGGTTAGGATAGAGAGAGACAATGAGAGAAGAGTGTTGACGGCAGAGAGTGAGAGAATAGTGGAGTGTGAAGGAATTAGGGTTTAGAAGATGAGTAACACGTGTAATCGCGAGACTGTGCCACTTGTCAATCAAAGAGAGTGTTACAAAATGCTATTTTGAGTTAATTTTGTGTGTTTTGCTTTTTGTGGGTCATTTAAAAAGTTGCCTTTTGTGCTACCTTGAATTGTATTATTAATAGATTCCTCTGACAGGTTCTCCTCTTCTCAACAAAATATTTTCTCTGCTCCAAAGATTGCACCACAACCCTTACACTAAAGTTCACTATTTCTTTCTATTTCTCGTTAATTTTCCTAGCAGAAAGATGACTCATGGTTTTCTTTCTAGGTCCACTTATAAAATTTACAGACCACTCTCACATAACGAAACTCACGTTGATGACCTTTGCACTTTCTTAATCCAACGTAACAAATTATTATTTTTTTTCTTTTCTTCTTGACTTAACATCTTTTCTCATTCTAAAACTAAAATACCATTAAATAAAAAAAACTAATAAATAAATTACTATTTCTTAATTCAGCCACATAAATCTTCATCAATGACCCATAATGTGCTTTTATTATCTTTTCCTATGACTAGATACAACGAATATGCTCTCAACACTTTCTCTTCCCAAAAATAACATAAAACACCAAAAAATTAATATAGTTTTGCTCTAAAAGGTTCAAACTCACCACTGCCAAGTTCTAAACAAGCACTCCAAACAAACAAATTACCACATTCATTTTGTTATTTACATACACAACAAACATTAAAAATATTTACCACACGATTGACACAGCAAAATAAATGAATATATAAAATATAAAACACACCAAATGCACATAATAACAATAAGAATCCAACACATGACCTCCCAACCTTAACAGAGAGCTTTAATGAATTATGCTACACTTTACTTAGGTATAATTTATTATTTATTAATTTAAATAATGCCCATTCATGCCCACCATTCTTGAAATTTATTTATTTTTCTTGTGTGTTATAAAAAACACTCTCAAAGAAGGGAATGCAAATTCACACTGTAGGTTAAAACTTCTTGAGGCGAAGAATCTTACAATGGTTTAAACACACAACCTAGTTGTACTTCTATCAAGAATTTTTTCTCTAAATTTGACTTGATGTGCTCAGTATTATTTCTAAATTACTTTTGATAATTCTTTATCACATGAATGTAGCACTTGTTGTCATTGTTCTCTTCTTCATGATCAATTTGTCATCCTTTTTATAATTGTTGAAATGATAGGCCTTAAGGAATTTCAATTTTTTTCTTTTTTTGCTGAGACTCTTAGATTTTTTCCTTCCTCTCTTAATGTAGAGAGATCTTGACTTAGAATCCTTTGATTTTGTTCCTCTCTCTAATGTTTAGATTTTCTACAAAAGAAAACTTGTGAAACATATTCTAAAATATCTCGTTAGTAATATAGTATGTGCAAATATCAATCGAGATCATGTCAATTGTTAGTCACATAAAAGTATTTCCATATATATCAAATAACCATTTGATTTGAAAATATTTTTTCTCTATATTATAATTATTAAAAACTGATTTTTAAGAGTTGTGACTTGATAAAATTTTGAATTGTGTTAATGACATTAACCATTTTAAATAATGAAATATTGCTTTCAAATAATATTAAAGCTAATTTAATATCAAAGAGAAATAATAAGACAAAGACTTATTATCAACGCATGTGAGAATGTCTGAGGAATGTAATCATCTTGTAAGTGTACTCGTTTGATCAATTAGGCTATAACTTCTAGTACTAAGTCATCTAGTTAGTACTAAGTCATCTAGTAAGTACTTATCTTATCAATACTCGTCTAATCAATATACATCATCCGATTTAGTACTAAGTCATCTAGTAAGTACTTATCTTATCAATACTCGTCTAATCAATATACATCGTCCAATTTATGATCACGAGATCACTTATGCTCTATAAACACACATTACACTAAACATAATATAGAACAATTAGTTATCTCATTTGTCTAGTGGATCATATGATGTATTTAACTACATATACTACATTAGAAATGTTAAAACACTTTGTAACAAATATTGATTTTGATCCTTCCTTATATCACTTAAACATTGTATCTCATATCATCTGATCGTATCCTTTGTCCATCTTATGTTGCCTGGTGCTTTGTTATTATCAAAACACTTTCATCTAAATGGGTTTTTATAGTCACAACAATATAAAGAAAGATATAGTACAACTTAACAACCTACGACCAAAAGAATTAGAGCAATCATTGTCAAAATTACATAGTGGAATTACTAACCTTACAACATCAATCAAAATATTTTAGATAGTGAAAAAGTGAGTGACTCTTTTTTATCCAAGAGGAGATTAAGAAGGTTGTCTAGAGAGATTGTACTCACCTTGAGAGGTTGATACTCTTTCTTAGGGAGGGTGCACTTGTTATACCTAGAAAATATACTCGTAACCCGAAGAAGTTTGTGTACTCGTTTTGTAATCAATTTTATTTTATTAGTGTAACCCTTAAATATAGTGCTTAAGGGAGAACTGCACATAGCCCATGAGTTTGGATGATTTTGTATAAACTTTCTTTTATGTTTGATTTGCTTATTATTAAGTATTTCAATTATTAAACACGAAAATAGTCTAATATCTAATCAATCCATCATCTCTAGAGCCAACTACACTAACATGGGAAGACTTTGCCTAGGAGGGTTACTAGTAGCATATATAGAAGGGAATCCTCCCCCTTGCTCATCTCTTTTAGTTTGCATAGCATTACTCCCTCATTTTAGTTTGTGGACTCAATTTTGTGTTATAGTAAATGAGTCACAATAACCAATAAAGTTTTGATGATACCAAAACACTCTACCAAACAACTAAGTTTTTGGTTAGAAATGAAGTTATGTTAGACGACTAAGAGAGAACATATAACAGAGAGAGTAAGGTTAAGGAATTGATTAATATTGTTTGAAGATCAAAATATATGATGCATATTTTTTCTTACATGTGCTTAAACAATATATAATCATACATTGTATGTTTAAATGAAAGCAAGAAGTTTGGTAATCGCAAATGCCAAGTCTTAGCATTAGACAAGTCGTAATGTTATACAAGCCTAACAAGTACTAATTATCAACTTAAAACATTAGATGAAACAAGTCTCTACATAACCTAAGTCACTGTGTTAGATGACCAAGGTGCTAAATGACTAAGTTGTTAGCTGACTAGTATTAGGCGACCTAAAGTGTTAGACAACCCAAGTCAACTTAAACCATCAGATGATCAATGTGTCATACGACCTTAACAAGTGAAACATCTTTAGTACGCTTTGATGATTTGATTCATGTTTTTATCTATGATTAAATATACGAATTGATATACTAATCTAAATTTTTGAAGCAAAGATTAAATGTTATGAATTGCAACGTTCAAGAAAATTATCTTATAATAATTTCATTGTAGAAGACTAAAGTTTTTTAAAATAAATAACAAAACAATATAAGCAATAAGAAAATAATATATGTGATTGATGAATGAATTGTTTGATTGATTTAATAGTATTATTGGTCTAATGATTCAAATGCAAAATCAAGTTGCACAAAGTTTCCTTAACATGACAATTCTGAACATTGAAGGGAGAAAAATTTAAATCAAGGCCGAGCTCATTCAAAAAAGGAAAAAAAGATATCCTGAAAAGCATCAGTTGTTTCATAATTGAAGTCTTGAAGAATAACATTGAAGATGATTGATCAAGTCATTCCATATTAAGATGATTGCGATGAATAGCTACAATTCAAAGTTTCAAGGGCTAGTTGAAACTACATTTGTATAGTCGATGCTGAGTTAAGCCACCCGAGAAAAAAAAAGTAGAGAAAAGAGAAAGAATAAAGTGTTGAGAAGTTGTCATAGCATTAGGGTTTAGAGAAATTGGGTTGAGAGCTTGAATATTATAATATACTTCATTGAGTGAAGTTGTAGCTTAGGGGTTATGTTGTACACTCTTGTTTTGAAAGAGTGCCATTTCTTTTATTCATTGTAATTGAGTTTTTTTTATTAATTATAGAGGGAGATTGAGAGTTGTACTTGGAGAGGTTGGTACTTAGAATAGCCTGGAGAGGTTTGTACTCGTGTACCCGGTGAGGTTTAAACTCGTGTACTTGGAGA
Source organism: Vigna unguiculata (assembly GCF_037176805.1). Lineage (NCBI taxonomy): Eukaryota > Viridiplantae > Streptophyta > Magnoliopsida > Fabales > Fabaceae > Vigna > Vigna unguiculata. Next base: position 26,884,214 of record NC_140802.1, read on the forward strand.
GGGTGATAATCGTTACTGATCAAAAGTGTTGATTAGTAGAATTTCTTAAGCAAGTTGCTTAAGATACCAGGCTTAACCTTAGGTGGAGCTGAACAAGTATAAATCTGTTGTATGCATTTTCTGTATCCCTACATGTTAGCATTCTAGTTTTGCCTCTTTTTCTTTCATAAAAGTGCCATTTTAGTTTTAATTAGTTTTTATTTTTCTTATGTTAGACTACATTTTTGTTTTTTTGTGTAGAAATTTAAGTTTTTAAGAAAATTCATTTAAAAAGCTTTCTTTAGTAGTGTTTTAATGTAAATAATACTTCTTTGGTGTAGATGTTGAAGTTGAACTTAAAGAGTCAACTAGGATATTTAATTAGACCTCATATCTCAATCTAAACAAGCTGGGCTTTACCAAGGTTGGAATGTTTGGACTACAGGAGGCATTAGTTGTGCCAATGACCATGAAGATGGCCCAAGTGGGGAAAATCATGAGGAAGAAGAAGAACCCACTACTAGATTAAAGGACATTGTCCCTTGCAACCCTTCAGAAGACAGAGGCCCTATGTACTCACAGTTTGAGAGGATGGTACTTCACCAACTAAATGAACTCAATGTGTCTCAAGATGCACATGACACCTTTTGAAATAAGAGGTTCAATGACTTGGGCGGCGAAATCTATGGAATTCATGATCTGCTGACATTATTCTAGACCAGGAACAATCCTTAGGATGACTGAGTGTGTCATCCTTTAGGATCGTGCATTGCATTTGTGTTGTTATGTTGCTTTGTTATGAGTTTTGTCAGATTTTTAGTCAGTAAATTTAAAATTTCAGTTTGTTGATTGTATTAGTTTTTCTTTTCTGTTTCTGTTTTTAGTTTCTTATCCCATGTATCATGTGCTATGATTAATGAAACATTTTCCTTTGTTTGTGTTCTTAATTGCTTTACTTCTATTTGATAAATTTTAAGGGGGAGAAAAATTGAAAAATTGGAACAATTGAATTAAGAAATTGAATTATTAAAGGAATTGGATTAAGAATTGCTAAACTATATTATAGAGGATACCCATACCATTGATAGGGGAAGTAGTGCATCTGTGTGTGCTTGTTATCTTGTGTGTACTGCTTTTGGAAATATTTTTTAGATTTATAAGGATAAATAAGAAATGGAAGATGATGCTTCTCATCAATTCAATACAGGTTGATTCAATAGAGTTTGGCTTCATCCAATCAGGGGGAGATGGTCAGCGTAAATGGTTTTGATGATTTGGTGCGTGAAGATTTGTTGAAGATATATGAAGCCATTGCATTAGAACATGTTGTATCCCTAATTAAATTGATGAAAATGTGAAAACTTGATGATTCACGTGTTTATCAAGCTTGGTATGTGTATCCTAAATCTTGATTTTAAATGATGAAAAAAACATGAAGATGGGTGCTCATAATGTAGACCATTTCGCATTGCATAAATGTATAAGGTATGTTTGTTTTTTTTTAACCTATTGAATTGGATTTTAAGAAGTTAAATGGTTTGCTTCAGTAGTTTTATTTGTTACATATTCAATAAGTTGATTTATTTTTTCATCGACTGATTTCACTTAAGTTAAGTGAAATCAACAAATTGAATGAAAAGCCAACATGTTAAATTTGTTAACAAATTGACTGTATATTCTATTTTTTCTTGAGAGAGGAATAAGAATTACCATTTTGAGTGCAAAATTATTGTGAATTTTATGGAAAACTCTCTCTAGATCATATAGAAGTGAAACCTTTAGTGATTGATCTTGGATCTTTCGTGGAGCAATTTTGCTTGTTTTAGGAACTTGGAGAAAGAGGTTTGGTTGGCTAGGGAGAGCCTTCATTTAGGTTTGATCTTTCTCAAGTTTCTAGGTGGTTCCTAGTGGTTTTCTAGGTCTGCAAGTGTGATCTTGTTGTGCTTGTATAGATTCTTGTGAGATTCAAGAGTCTTGGTGTTATTTTTAGCTTATTTTAAAAGCGTAATCTTGTGGATTGTGTAAATCTTTTCAAATAGAGCAAGTCAGGCTCCAGTTGCCTTAAAAAACTGGATATAGCTCAGATTTGAGTGAACTAGTATAAAAATTGTGTTCTTGTAGCATTGCATCCTCATTTTGTGGTTGATTTAATTCAAGTTAAAGGTGTTTTAAGATTTCAAAATTAATCAAAGTTTTTAATAAGCCAATTCAACCCCCCCTTCTTGGTAAATTACCCATTTCAATACTCACACTTTTCATATCTTAGATTTACATTTTCTACGAAAAAGTAGTTCATAATCAAACTTTTTGTTAGTGGTTATGGTAGGAGTTTTCATTTCCATGCATTTTGTAGAGTTTAGCCATGACAACTTCTTGCATATAGTGGGTGCACATAGTATTAAAATTTTTGAATGAAGATTTTGAACTTAGTCATGCTTCCTTATGCTATCGCATGGAGTTTCACTTGTTGTCACTTAGTGTTTTAATTACTCACTTTGAAAACCCAACTTTGTTTCCACTCGCACATTACATTTCAAATTTAAGTTAAGTATGTTGAGTATAATTGAAGCCTTGCATCCCTAGTATATTGATATGTCCCAATTCAATTTGATGAAAATCTGGTTAATAATATTGTTGTCATATGGTGCCAGTTTTATGCTATTTTGTTAGTTTTGTTGGCACGAGCAAGCTTAAAGCAAAGAATCGATAAAACCATGTACATGAAGATCACATGGGTTTCATGAAGATTGATGAAGATCCACATGAAGAATATGTTTTTAATGTATTAAATTTGGAAATAATGTGTTAAATGTAATAATTAGATGTTATATCATGTTGGTAGGCTATATGACATATGTTATATGTCTTGTTAGTCTTAGTGTGTTTCTTTTAATCTGTTAAAATAGGTTTTAACAAGTTAAAAGACTTGCAATATATAGTTTCTGGTATGAATGTATTCAGTTAGTTGAACTATTTTTCAATTGACTGATTTCACTTAAGTCAAGTGAAATCAGTTGACTGTACAGAAAATTCAATCTACTTATCATTCATCACTGGAAAACCATGTCTCTCTCTGCAATACACAACTGCAACGTTAAGTTTGAAGATCTTGTGATATAGGATTTTCTTGTTCCTTTTAGAAGATTAATGAATATGGTGATGATTGATTAAGAAAACCAAGGAAATCCCTACTGGACATTAAGATAGCAAGCTATCTAGATGTGAAGGTTCCTTTCCAAGGTTCTCGAGAAGAGAAGAATGGATTGATTCAAAAACAAATAAGAGTGGACAACACATTAAAAAAGTAAAACCAAGTCACACACACAAAAGAAGAAGAAAGCATAAAATGGAAAGGAAAGGAATGATAAAAATGTGAGAAGCACGACACTACAAGGCTAGGCTAGAAGAAGCCATGGCAACCTTGAAGATGAGTGGATGTGTGTCGCCACTTGAATCAAGATTCAAGATAAGGCTTAAAAGCATTCATTCCCTAGGGAGGAAGACTCTCATAATGGTTGATACACAAACGTGTTTAATTTCTCCAAAATATTCAACCCTTGTACAAGTTTTTTAGGTCTCTTAAATAGAAGTATCTAGGGGCCTCTTAGCAAAAACAAATAAGCTAAAAAGGAATACAATGTAATAACACAACCTAGAGTCTAGAAAGTAGGTCAACAAAGGAGCACATGGACACATTCTAGAAGCCTTCTTGGCCAACGCAAGGTGGATGCTCCTGCTAGATGTTTCTAGACTTCTTGGTTACGAAGGCATGTGGTCATCCTTTCTAGTTGTTTCTGGAAAGCTTTTCTCCTTTTCTTTCCTCCACTTGTGCTATCCAAAAGCCATCTAAATGTGCCACTTGTCCTTCTTTGTCCCATATCTTAATGAACCTACAAAATAATTTAATTTTGAATTAGGATATTAGCTTTAGGTTAAGCTAATCCTTTGAGTTAACAAGTCAACCCAAAGTCAAGGTCAAGGAGTCAACTTAAAAATAGTTAACCAAGCCAACTTAATGGATTTTTAAACTAAAGAAAATAAAAGCAAAGGAAGGGATAAAGGAACTCCCTTTCTTCTAAGCATGTGCCATAGACCATCATCCTTAGTATGAATCAATCCTTTATCATCTTGGTTGATCTTGGAGGCATTTTGGCTTGTGAGTAGCTTGAAGAACACATGTATGGTTGGCTAGGGAGAGCCACCATTTGGTTTGAATGTTCTTATTCCTTTAGTTGTTTGCTTGATGTGATTTCAGGTTTGTAAGTGTGATTCTTTCAGGGTAGTTGTCTAGATTTTTGTGTGAGTCAAAAATCTTGTGAGTTTCTTTGTTCAAAAGTGTAGTCTTGGTGTATGATTTGTAAAACTTATGAATATACTGAAAACTAGGCTCAAGTTGTCTTGGTAAACTAGATGTAGCTATGTGATTGAGTGAACCAGTATAAAAACAAATGTGCAATTCTCTTTCCCTCATCTTACTCACTTTGAATCACTTTAAAAACTCAATATAATCAAGTAATCCACTCTTTCTTGTGATTTAATGCGTTCTTGTCTAATGTGAGGTTGTATACTTGTTAGAAATATTGATTGGAACAAGTCTTGTATGAAAAAGTTTGTTGTTCGAGTTAAATCTACGAATTCTGCATTATGCATAAATTCCCACAATTTTAGCTGAATGATTTGAAATTTTAGTTGACTGTTTCATAGCTCAAGAACAAATTAGTCTGCTTTTTTTATTTTTTGACCAATTGAAAGTGTACTATTATACAACTTTTACATTCTAACTTTCTAGTCTATTTGATACAATTGAAAGGAGTTTTATGCTTTCGAAAATGTTTTAAATAGCCAATTCAACCCCCCTTCTTGGCTTAAATCACCATTTCAAGCCTACAAGTTAAATGTTGTTAGTTAGTTCATGCATTTTTCTTGTCTAAGTCAGGAGCATCCATGTTTCCTTTCATTTTATTCACTTTGCACTTAGCATTTTAGTTCACGTTGCACCCTACATTTACATTGCATGATTTGTTTCAATTATCTGTATGAAATTTTGCTTTCTAGCATGATGAGAACTTTGTTTTAGTCTAGTGCATTACACCTAATTATAAGTTTATTTGGGTTGTTGTAAGTATTTTAATATAAAATATATGGCCAAGGTGTTCTTGTACATATCATCTGCTCATTACATCATTTTGTATTTGAAGTCAATCTGATGAAGTATCTTGTTGTTATGATTTGAATCTCATTTCTATCCAGAAATTTTGTATCACACACATTATCTATGTATGCTAGAATTTACAACATGATCATTTGATGTTAATAGTGCTTTGTTGTGGTTTAGTGCATTGTGACAAGCATGCTTGCAAATGATTCCTTATACATCTCTGCATTTTTAAATTTAAATGGCATGTTTTGCATGCTTTGCAGGTCTGATTTCACGGTTACCACATCTTATTATTTTGTTGCCATAGGGTGTCATGCATATTTTCATCTAAGTTAGTGTTGCGTTCATGGTTTCAACTCAATCAATTTCATTCAAAAATACTTTAGATCACCTTAGCATGCATAGTCATAAATTGTTCACGCATGAAGCTTTCACTAAGATTCATCTTCATTTCAATTAAAGTTCAATGACTCAACGATCTTCCATCTTTTTGCATAGTAAAAATTGAAGCAAAATAGCTATTAAACGATTATTTTAGTTTACTAGAGATATAAACATTTTTTTTAGCTCAACGAAAATTTTTTTCTTTTCCTAAAGATTTTCTGAAATAGAAATATAGAATGAAGTAACTAGAAAAAAATATAGATTGTTAAAATATTGCTCTTCTAGAGGAATCATCTAAAAAGAAGGATATTTGAAACCTATTCATACAAAAAGGCTAACATAGATGTTATAGGTCAAATTTTTTTATTGTCCATTTGTTTATTCCGTAAAGAAGCCGAATGAAACAAAAGTCTCACGTTCGGTATTGAATTAGAGTTGTTAAATTGAAATAATGAATCAACGTCGACTATAAGGCCTTCTAAGTTAACGATGCGGGTTTGATTCCCGCTACCTGTTTCTATTTTATTCTATTTAAATTTATCTTTTTTCTTCGAGAAAGAATATAGAATTCTTAAAGAATTTGTCAATTATTCATTTTCATTTCTTAATTTAGTTTTAGTTATATATATTCAATTATATTCAATTGATTTTTATTTTTTCTTTTATTCTAAATATTTTATTTATTTTATTTTTAGAATTTTTAGAATTCTTTATATTTGTTTGATTTTTTAATCTTTTTAATAAGGTTTAGTTAAAAAGGTTAAAGTTATAAAATAGAAGTGTCCATTATCTAATGGATAGCACAAAGGTCTTCTAAACCTTAGGTATAGGTTCAAATCCTCTTTATATTATTTATTTATTTATTACATTTTGATTCGAATTCATTATATATATTAAAATGAAATAAAAAGATATTCAAAGATACTAATTATAAAAATTGGGAAATTGAATTACAAAATTATTTAATGATTCATCATTTTTTCTACTTGTTCCTGGAATAAAAAGAGTTCCATATGTTCTTTAATAGCGTCCTTTAAAAGGTCTTCTGCTTCCCTATTGAATGTCTTGGGTAGAAATTTCCTTTATTTGTCTTTAAGTAAGCATGTGACTCAACAAGAAATTTCCTTACGTGTCCAATTTCTAATGAATCAAGATAATCATTCGGTCTGGTATAAATAGTTACTATCTATTCTTCCATAGTAAGAGGGGTTGATTGGGATTGTTTAAGCAACTCGCACAATCGTTGACCTCTTGCTAATTGATTTTGAGTATCTTTATCTAGATCATAAGCAAATTATGCAAAAGCTTCTAATTTTGCAAATTATGCTAATTCCAATTTTAATTTACCAGCTACTTGTTTCATGGCTTTGATTTGAGTTGTTGGTCCAACTCCGAAAACTTAATTACCGACATTAATAGCAAATTTTATTCCAACATTGAATAGATCGGCCGATAAGAATATTTGGCCATCTGTAATGGAAATTACATACGTAGGAATATAAGCTAAAGCGTCTCCTGATTGAGTTTCCAAAAGACACGAATGTAAATAAAAAACATCCCTTGGATAAGCTTTGCAACCTGGTGGTCTTCGTAATGGAAGAGACATTTCCTGATAAGCTTGTGTTCGTTTGGAGTGATCGTCATAAAATATTTAGATATAGCTGTTCCTGTACAAGGCAAGAGGTATTATAATGTAGCTAGAGAATCCACTATTTCAGATTCTACAATAGTGTATTCCATTGCTCCTCTTTCTTGTAAGGTAGTCACCACTTGAGCCATAGAAGATGCTTTTTCACCAACAGCTACATAAGCTCATTACATTTTGTCCCTATTGATTGAGAATTGTAGCTGTGGCTACTACTGTTTACCTGTTTGTTTGTCTCTAATAATTAATTATCGATGGCCCATCCTATGGGGATCATCGAATAAATAACAATAAGTCCTATTTGGAAAGGCTCATATACTGAACGTCTTAAATAATACCGGGAGCGGGAGATTCTATTAATCGAGATTCCGAAGTTGAAATTTCTCCTTGACCGTCAATTGGTTTAGCTAGGGCATTTATAACATGACTCAAATAAGCTTCACTTACAGTTATTTAAGCAATTCTTCCTGTTGCTTTTATTGAACTTCCCTCTCAGCAAACCATCACCTATTAATACAACACCAACATTTTTTGATTCCAATTCAAAGCAATGCCTATAGTATCTTCTTCAAATTCCACCAATTCACCCGCCATCACTTCATCAAGACCATAAATACTAGCAATATCATCGCCTACTTAAAGTACATTACCTGTATTTACTATTTTCACTTTTGTATTATATTGCTCAATGCGTTCACGAATAATTTTAGTAATTCCTTCTACACGAGTGGTTACCATGAAAATATCTTAAATTTATTTTTTATAAGAACAAAATGATGCTTATATTATATTTTATAATAGAAAGCCTAATTAGTTATTTTTTTTATTTCATCATCCCAAACATGCCAATATTAGCACTAATAATAGGTAAATGTAACTCATTGTTCAAGCAACTTTTTAGAGTTTCCTAGAGCTCCTTCTAAGGCTTGTTGTAAAACCCGCTATCGAACTTGATTAATAACTCTTGGTTGTTCAAAATCAATAGCTTCGTTTTTGTAATTTTCTAATTGTTCCAAAGTCGTATAAATTGAATTAATTAAATTCAAATTTTCTTGATTGATCTTAAAATAGCTATTCACCCGAAACAAATCTTCTTCTATTTCAAATTTCCTTAAGGGGGCTTTGGTTTTTTCGAGCTGTTCAATGGTTTTTTTCTTGTAATTCTTTTGAGTTTTGAGTAGTTCTCCAAATTTTCTGTTTTCGATTATCTAATAAATCACATAATGAAAGTAAACTCTCTTTCCATCCATTTCAAAATGTCTATGATCTCTTCCTGAACCAAACATGAATCTTTCGATTCATTTGGCTCTCACACTCAATTACTTATCGAAAATTTACCATTTTTTTTGTAATGCGCCTATGCTCTCTTGTCTATTCAAAATGAAAACAATTACCAATATAAGACCAGAATATTCGGAGGACTCTTTTGGCCAAACAAAGTTGTTTTTTTATTCGAATCCAAAGACTTCTTTTGAATTTATATATAGGTCATACATCGATTATGCATCGTACAAAGGGGAGGTTTAAATTCACCCATTTTTTATTTCTCGGCATCAATAGGATTCAAGCCATTTTTTTATCGACTGGAGTGTTTTATGTCGAAAAAAATCAATTTTTTTTTGGAAATTGTTTCCTTTCTGTATTAATATAGCGGTAGAAAGAGTACTACATTACGTGTAGACTTCAAACTCTTTTTAAACCTCGTAATAGTCCAAAATTTTTGGTAATAGAGAATCAAAGTGGATTACCAATAAAGCGCGAAAGGCTATGGTTCTTTAAGATTTTTCTTAAATTATTCAAAAAGGAAAATAAATTCAGAAGTAATTCGCAAGATTTTGCATATTTTCTTAATTCTAACTAAACTAAAAAGTGTAGTTTGGTTAAATCCAATTTATTCTTTGAAATAAACAACTCTCACACACTCCCTTTCCCAAAAAAAAAAAACAACCATTAGACCTAACACTACACTAAGATTTATTGGATTTGTTGCTAAAATATCGGTATTAAACACAAAACTTCCGGCGAATGGCCAGGAGCCCAAACAAAGGAAAAAATCGGTTATATTTTTCATATGATCTCATATCCTGTTATGAATAAACTAATTATCTTTCTAATATTCCTATTTGATAGATAATATAATAAAATAATTGGAATATATAATTATAGAATTTGATATAATTTGGATTGGTTAATCAATTGGAAGATTCCTTAAAAGAATGATACTTCTTATAATTAGATACTATTTCTTTTATCAATTGCAAAATCTATCTAGTTTGAACACTTTCAAAAAATGATCTTAAAAGAAATAAAAGAGGGGTTCATTGGACTAAACAACAATAAGAAAGAGTGGTTCATTGGACTAAACAACAAGAAGAAAGAGGGGTTCATTGGACTAAACACAAAGAAGAAAGAAGGTGAATAAGTATGTGAATACCTTTCAATTAGTTCTTCTCTTGTGTTCTTATTTGAAAAGATAAAGAATTGTAGGAGTGAATTATTAATATAATTCGAAAAAGGAAGTCCATATATGTATTTCTATCTTTTTAGGATTAAACAAAAGGATTAGCAAATAAAAGTGCTAATGCTACAACCAGCCCGTAAATTGTTAAAGCTTCCATAAAAGCCAGACTAAGTAATAAAGTACCTGTATTTTTCTCTCTGCCTCTGGTTGTCGTACAATGCCCTCTACAGCTTGCGCTACGGTAGTGCCTTGACCAACATCAAGTCCAATAGAAGCAAGCCCTACAGCCAATCTAGCAGCAATAATAGAAGCGACACAAATAATTGGATTCATGAGAATTTCCTCATAACTTATATATAAAAGAAAGAAATAGTTAATGATATAATCAACTAATAAATTCTGACTTCATTTTTCAATCACCAAGACTTTTTCATTTAAAGTAATTAATAAAAATAAGAATTACAAATTGAAAATAATAGTTATTAAACAAATTACTTCGAGATTTCTTTTTTTGTCTCAAACTACATAGTTTTTGGGGTGAATCTATACAATCTTTGTTCTTATCTTAAGTTAATTTTCGAATCATTCTTTAAATTCTTCGTTTTTTTTATACAATTTCTTTAGTGTTTTAATTTTCAATTCATAATTAGAGTTGAAACACAAGGACTTTGCTTTTTTATCCCTATAGAAATTGACAATAATAGCAAGGCCTTTTCATGTAGAAAAGATTAGTTATTTCAGATATATGGTTTGTTCATATAAAACTAGTTCATCTATAATATCATATCACATATACATATGTTTCTTCTATGTTGTAAACTAATTTTCTTTTTATTTTATATTCAATATCTTTTATATAATATCATTTTATATAATATCTTTTTATCACACATTGTAAACGTAAATATCATACAAATTCTAATTCTAACTATTCATTTTTTTGAATATCCAAACTAATATATAATAATTGAATAGATCTATCTATATCTATCTATATATTTATAGATAGATGTTTACTTTGTAGATTCTATTGAGCCACAATATATGTGTGGCAAACTAAACAAAAAAGACTATTTTTGAGAAAACTAGTCAATGATGGCCTTCAATAGATTCACCTATAATAATTGAATAGATCTATCTATATCTATCTATATAAGCCACAGCTAAAGTAGCCAAAAGGAGAGCTTGAATACCCCTTGTGACACTAAAACAAAATTGCAAATTTGCGAGGGAAATTAGCGAGGGAAAATATTTCTCACTATTTTCTTGCTATTTAGCGAGAGATCAGTGACAAAAAAATTTTGTAGCTAATTTGCGAGGGAATTAATGAGAAAATTTAGTTCTCACTATTTTCTCGCTATTTAACGAGAAACTAGTGACAAAAAGATTTCATAGCTGATTTACGAGAAAAATTAGTGAGAAAGATTATTTTTCACTAATTTCTCGCTATATAGCGAGAGATCAACGACCAAAGTATTTCGTAGCATATTTACGAGAAAAATTAGCTAGGGAAATTATTTCTCACTACTTAACGAGGGATCAGCGCGAAAATTATTTTGTAGCTAATTTGTGAGGAAAATTATTTCTCACTAATTTCTCGCTATTTGGCAAGGGATTAACAAAAAATAAATGGTAGCTAATTTGCATCTAATTATTTATACATTTGCATGTTTTTAATTAATAGTGACGTTAAAATTTTTTTATATGTAAAAATTTCAAAATAAATATTGATTAAATTAATTCACATGACTAAAATTTTTATATTTGACATTACAATTTTTCATATTTTAATTTATTTGTAAAATTTAAAATAAATTATACATAACTATTTTATTTATAAAATATAAAATATTTAATTTAACTTAATCATAGATTTAAAAATATTATAATATTTAACTATTTTATTGAATATTTATACTTATTTTATATTAGGTTTGAATTTATTAAGAATAGAAATAAAGAATATTAAGTATAATATTAATATATAATAATTAGTAATTTGAAAAGTATACCAGATGAACTCCTTCTCCCCTTTCACAATCGTCGTTTCTTTTTAGATTCCACTCTCTGAAACCCTTAATTTCTTTGCGTCTTCGATGGCCCTCTCAAGATTGGTATAGATTTCCTCTGGAACCGTTTTTTTGAGGTTTCCAGTCTTCTTTCTCTCTCTATTTATTTTTGAATGTTTAGGTTGACTTCGGAAGACTCCTAGTGCCTTGTGCCCGCACCTATGCTGCGTTGTTGCATCTGCCATTATTTTATCGAAGCTTAGATCGTTGCGGAAGCTTGGTATGGTTGAATGAAAAAGTTAGGTTTCTTTTCTATTTCATTTGGATTTCTTTTACAACTTTCGTCTAGTTCTTCTATTCAAATTATTTTGCTTTAGGGATTGTATTGTTCCCGGGTTTCGATTCGGTTCATTTTTCTTTCTCCATCTACATCCATTGATATGATTCAATGGTTATTTTCCATCTACTGCCAGTTGAGTCTGATTGGACAGTCTCTGGTATTTGTAATCTAATTACCAAGTTATTTTCTAGGGCAAATGTTTAGTTTCTGTATTGTAGTCTGGGTCATGTTTTTGGGCTTCTCTTGATGGCAGGGTTGTCTCGTAAGCATTTTGTTTGCCCTATTTGGAGTGAACTCTGCAAAAACCCTATGCAAGCAATACTGATTATTAGATATTCAACAGAAAAATCATTAGTTATCAGTAGTTAACTGGTTTTCATCTCACCGTTTAAAAATCATAAAAGGTTTATGTTGGGGTCCTGAGTGTAGAGAATCTTAGTCATGAAAATGCAGGATTGTGTAGTAAAAATAGTTGTAAACATAATTGGTAAGAAAAGAGTTAGAGTAGCACGTGCAGGTAAGTCTTGAGGTTGGATATTGGTATCCGGAATTGGAGATATTAAAACACTGAACATAAGATATATTTAATTAAAATCTAAACAAAAGTAGTTTTAGTTCAACTATTTTTTTATTTGATTTTGAGTCATTTTTTAGATGAGTTTTAAATGTAGGTTTTATGTGAGATGATAGTGAAGCGTTGTTGAATCACTACAAAACTTTTTTGCTTGAATTCTTCTTGTATAGGAAGATTTGTTTGTCCTGCACCTCGTGCTCTTGTTCTTGGAATGATCCAATTGATTAAGTATAGGTAAGTTTTAAGTGTTTTGAATATATAGTTTGAGCGCTTCACTAATTCTTTAATGTAAAGATAACTAACACTTTATTAAGTTTGCAATGCTATTTAGTAAAATTGTTAAGGGTGGTATTTCTTATTTAAAAATTGCTAAAGCTTCCTAACACTTTATCACATTGTTTATCATACTACTATTCCGACATATGTATTCTGAATTTCAAATTTTTGTTGTCCTTGTACTATAACATTATTTGTCAATGATTTTATTTGTCCTCGAAAACGAGTATCTAGCAATTTTAAGTTCTTTTATCCTCTTAATTCCTGTATATTCTTTAAGAACCAGGATATGGTTTTGATTACACAGGTTTTATGGTGAAGACATCATATATATCATGAAGTAGTTTTCTTTTCTAGTACCTTTTTGTTGCCACAACTATTATTAGTGCATCTATAGTTTGCTTTTCTAGGTAGCTTTTTGTTGAGTGTGACCTTCCAAGGGATTGAATAACTTTTTCTCCGACTGCCATTTACACTTTTCGATTGTGAAAGATTGTTAGAATGTGGCAAGAGTTGCAGGTTAAGGTGGATTAACTATTTGAGAGTTGATCTAAAGAGAGGGGACATTTCTGTCGAGGAAGAAAATACCATTATCAAGATGCATTCTTCGTTAGGTAACAGGCAAAAAGAGAGGGTATATTTTTTAGTGTTGAGAATGTCTGTTTCAGAGAGTGAAGAGTGTTATCTAAGTTGAAAGTTCTACTTTAGAGAACAAAAGTAGATACATAATTTATAATGCTTGTTAGAAGAGAAAGGTTGATTATTTAATAAATCTTCGTGGATACTAGAGAATAGGATCAACAAATCACTTGGTTTGATTTCAAAAATTGAGAGTGTTTTGGTTTTATATATTAAACTTGAGTTACACAACATCATTCACTGATAGTATTTTTTAGACAAAAATGGCCTGTTGGAAGGCATTTTTATATTATTCATTTCGTTCTTCCTTTTATATTATAAGAAGTCTCATAACCTATAGTTGTTTATGATATGACAGATTAGTTCTGTATCTATAATTTCAAGCTTCACAACTGAATCTTTAAAAGAAGAGATTGGTTCTTCGGTTGATTCTAGCTCAAGATGGAGTTGGATTAATGAACCTGTTGGCATTTCAAAGGCTGATTCATTCTCAAAATTTGGGCTAGTGGAGCAAGTAAATACAATTGGTGATAGAATGTTATGGTTGCTATCAAGGATGAGATAGACTATTTGCCATATCCAACAACAACTAATGTAACATGTTATTATTTTCCATATGGAATCTTCTATTCAAATGATTATGTGCTGATTTGTTGATTAGCTAGAGAAAATTGCTAGGGATCAACTAGGGATTAGCTAGGAAAAAAATTGCTAGGGATTAGCTAGGGAAAAATGGCTAGGGATCAACTAAAGATTAGCTAGGGAAAAAATTGTTAGGGATTAGCTAGAAAAATAATTGTTAGGGATCAGTTAGGGATTAGCTAGGGAAAAAATTGTTAGGGATCAACTAAAGATTAGCTAGGAAAAAATTGCTAGGGATCAACTAGGAATTAACTAGGAAAAAAATTGCTAACGATTAGTTAGGGATTAGCTAGGGAAAAAAATGCTAGGGATCAGCTAAAAATTAGCTAGGAAAAAAATTGCTAGGGATCACCTAGGGATTAGCTAGGGAAAAAAATGCTAGGGATCACCTAGGGATTAGCTAGCGAAAAAATTGCTAGGGATCGGCTAGAAAAAAATTGTTAGGGATCAGCTAGGGATTAGTTAGGAAAAAAATTGCTAGGAATCAACTAGGGATTAGCTAGGGATATCGGCGAGGGAATCATTCTCTCACTATTTGGCTACCCATAATTTAGCTACGGAAGAATCCCTAGCTAGTCCCTTACAAAATGATTTAGCGAGGGATTAGCTAGGGATTATACCGTCACAAATACATTGTTTTCTTGTACTGTGAATACTCCAAGAAACATGGCAGGTATAAGAACTACTAAAGGTACTAAAGAAACAAGAATAACAACTACTAATTCATTAGGTAATATATTTTCAAAAAGTCAAAAACTAAGGGATAAGGGTTTTGTGAAATCTTCTAATATGTTAATTGGTAAAAGGATTGGAGTTGGTTGGATGTATTTACTAAAATAAGCTAATCTTTCTTTTGAAAGAACTACATATAAATATGCAACTGATGTAAGTAAAACTAATGCAACGATAGTATTTATATCATTTGTGGGTGTAGCTAACTCCGCATGAGGTAATTGGATGATTTTCTAAGGTAAAAGAGCCCCAATCAATTAGAAACAAAAATAAATAGAAGCAAAGTTCCAAAATAAGGAACCCACGGACCCTATTCTTTTCCAATCTGAGTTTTGCTCATGTCTCGAATGAATACAAGAACATATTCAAATAAATTTTGACTGAAAGTGGGAATGGTTTGCAGATTTCGAGTAACTAGAATCGTTGAAACCTAAGATAGCAATTACAACCCAAGAAGTAATAAGTACTTGGGCATGTATTAGGAAACTTCCTATTTGCCAATAGAAATGTTGACCTACTTCCACAACAAATATATCGGATAATAGTTTTAATGTGTTTATAGAGCATAATAAAACATTCATATTGTCATATCCTCTAAAGAAAGAAGTTGAAAAAGGGGAATTATTTTTATTCAAACATCTCCTTTCCCTTTTGATTTGTCTATTTTCATTTTTCATTTTGAATACTGATACTAACTACATAAAATTTTTGTTTGTTTTCTATTTTAATTTTAATTTTTTTGCCTTTTCTTACTAGTATAGTAAGTGATTCCATAAATCTATGAACCCTTCGAAGTAAATTCAAGAATTTTTTATCTTATGATTAATCAAGAATTTCGTATATATCTAGACCGACCTTCACAAATTGCAAAAACTAATTTGTTAAGAATTAATCAAATTGAGCCTATAACATCATCATTAGTTGGAATTGAAATATCAGCGATGTCCGAGTCACTAGTTGTATCAATTAAAAAAATTGTTGGAATTTTCAAAGTTATACATTCTCGAAGAGCCGTATATTTTTCTTGTTGATCGATAATTATTACAATATCAGGTAAGCTCTTCATATATTTAATGTCGCCAAGATATGTTTCCAATTGAGCTAATTGTCTCTTCAATATAACCACATTTTTTTTTTGGAAAACTATGGAATCTCCCTGTCTTTTGTTGCATTCTCAAGTCTCTGAACTTTTGAAGTCGTGTTTTTGTAATATCTAATTCGTTAACATATCGCCGAGCCATTTTTTATTAACATAATGACACTGAGCTTTGACTGCAGCCCGCATTACTGAATCAACTGTTCTTTTTGTACCAATAATTAAGAATTGTTTTCCCCCATTTGTTGCATCAAAAACTAAATCACAAGATTCTGATAAAAAATGAGCTTTTATAATAAGATTTGTAATATGTATACCCTTACGCTTTGTAGATATATAAGGTGACATTTTAGGATTTCATTTTCTAGTACCGTGGCCAAAATAAATACCAACTTCCATCATCTGTTCCAAAATTATGTTCCTATATCTTTTTGTCATTTATAGTTATCCCCACACTTTTCTTTCATTTCCAAATAAATGACCTAGTATACTAAAATATAAAAAAAATAAGTGTTCCGAAGCACCTTCTCTTTTATTGAAAATTTGTCATTGATAAAAAAAAAAGATCGAGCCATTTTTTCTATTTCATTTAATATGATTCGTTTATTTATTATGTTTCTTTTATTATACAAAATATATACAAAATAAAGTGACTTAAGATGAATACAACCTTAAGAATCATTATTTTAGGAATTCTTAAATTCTATACTATTTTGATGTATCACATAATTTTTTTTTTGTTTTTGGGGTAATCTTACTATATTGCCTTTGCTTTGAACGGTATATTATTCTTTTGAATTGGATTCATTTATTCTTTTATCCCATTGTAATATTATCTATCGTGGAGTGATCGTATTTGAAAACAATTCGATGATGACAAAATTATTAAAGATCGACATTTCTCATTTCTATTCAACAACATATTCATACTTCCATGATTTTGACTAAGTGATTGTTGAACTTTTTTCCTCGGATTTATAAAAAAAATGGATTGATGTTGGTCCAGTCCGACTCATTATCCAAGATAAATCTTGAACTGAGAGTATCTTTCCTTTATCTTATATATGAAATATGGGATTTTACTAAGTCTATTTTTAAGAAATGTCTAACCAAACCTTTTATACTTAGTTCAAAAAAAGAAACATGCCCTTTTTCGATAGAAGACAATCTTTTGTCTTGATCCCAATTTAAGACTAAACAAGTCTGAACTAATTGAATACTTGTATTAGAATTAGAAATTCCCCGAATTGATTTTCCATTTCAAGAAAGAATATAATGAATACTTGAAGTTCCAAATTATCTCTTTCTTATAAAATATCTTGGGAAAAAATTGGAATAAACTGATTGTATCTTCTATTTCATATAAAATGACTGGTCGAACCAAAAGTGATTGTAAAATATCTTTCATTTTTTTTATCCTTTTGATTTTTTTTACCGTTCTCGGTGGTATAAACATGGCACTGTGTCAGATATCTTATCCATTTCTTCGGGAAAATAGATATTCCAAGAAAATATTTTTAATTGAATCTTTTTTTTTCGTCTCCAATAGAACCAATCCGCTTACTTGACTTCTTATATTTACAGTGATTATTGTATCTACTTCAATAATACTATTATTTCGTACCATTATGGAAGAAAATTTTGGTAAAATATACCCTTCTTCGGGAATGAAAAAAAATTGATCTACTTTAATTTGTTATTTTGTCTTAAATTCTTGAAATCTTTGTTACTAGATTAAAAAATTCCGTTTTTTAAAAAATGTAATTTATATCCATAGTCCTATATTTAGTAATACCCGAGCTTTTTGTTTGGTATTGAGGATCATCGAAATAAGCAAAAGTACTATTTTCATGAAAAATACCATGGATTAGTATTTCTATCAAGATACTCGAAGGTAACATTAGTGCTTTGTCTTGTTCGTTAATCGATTAGAATTGGAATGGAAAAATGAATTTATTTCTCCGCCTCTTTGTTAATAAATCTATAGTATCATGAAAAATAGCAGGATGTGTAAAATGACAATGATTTTTACATAGGATTTGATTATTTTTTGAATAATCTAAAATCCTTTTTTCTTTTTCTTTTTTTTTTCAGAAAGAGTGAAACGAAACAAATTATGTCTTATTTTATTATTACTTGCTAAATGATTACAAATATCTCTTTCTCATGTAGAAAGATAATGAATGTTCAATTGATCTTTGATCTTTTCGGGTTGAAGAAGAGACTGAAGTGGATCAGTCTCATTTTCCTGATAAAATTCATAAATGACTTGTTTTTGGTAAGATATGGACATTACTACATTTAAATTCTGATGCACAATACACAGTTGTACTCCAATGCATTTCTCCTTCTAAGTCAGAATAAACATGTTTTCAAACTTTTTCTTTTAAATTCAAAGTATATGTTCTTGCGAAAATCTCGACAATCACTTCTTCTGATTTACATTATTTGAACTAATAGAAAACTTTTTGGTGGAATAGTCACATTATGTATAATGTCACCATTTTCAATACTAACATCAAAGTTTATATAAGATAGAAAAGTAGGATTCTTGTGACGTGTACGTGTAGGATGAACTTAATCTTTATTGAATATAATTTTTTTCATTACAAGGTACTCACACATGTTCTACAGTCCCCCCTATGAATACTTCGCCAGTATGAAAAGCTCTTAATGTTAATTGAGTACAGGGTTCTCCAATGGATTGACACACAATAATACCTACAGCTTCTCCTAACTCCACCAAGTGACTATGAGTAGGACTTTGACCATAAAACAATCGACAAATCCAAGATGTATTCCTACAGGTAAAAGGTGTTCGTATAGATATTGGTTGTGTTTCAATGGTTTTAAATCAATTGAAAAGTCCAATTCCAATATCTTGATTTCTAATGGTATGAGCACGTAGGTTCATATCTTGGTACTCTCATGTGGGGATATGAGCATGGACATTCGTATGTTTTGTGCTCACACTTGAGAGATGTTACGGGCGGGGAGGTTTGTAGCTGGTAGATCACGTGTGTTGGACTACGAGCGGGGAGGTTCGTAAAGGCAGGACTACGAGCGGGGAGGTTTGTAGAGGCAGGACCACGAGCGAGCAGGTTTGTGGGAGCATCATATATCTTGAGTCCATGGTTAATTAATTGTGTGAATTGAAGGTTGAAAAGCCTTGGGGTATTAAGGTTTTGGCCAAGAACTAAATAGAATAAAATAGTTGGGTTTATCTTGTTTTTATTAAATTATATGTTAATTATTTCTGAGTTCACCCTTTTTGTTTGTGTTTGGCGATGATCGTGTGACGTGTCACATGAGAGCAAATGATATTCCAAGTGATGTTGTTGATGCGTAGCGATGTAAAGAGGGGTAGCATGGGAATTTTGGATAGGAATTTTTTATTATGTTTTCTTTATTCAGTGGGTTTCTTGGAACTTGTAATACAATTTATGACCTAGTTTATTTAATTTTAAGCACGATAAATAATTTTCAAATTTTCTCGTGTTTGGGAACAATAAAATTATGACGTTTGATTTTCAATTATTATTTATTTATTTTAATTAAGTAATTTCCAGTAGGGACGTTACATTTGTTATCAGAGCAAAAATTTTAAAGATTTTTGGAGACTTTGGGGAGTGAATTTATCGTGTTTCGTCTACGAAACTGTTGTGTGCTATTGATTGTTAAGAATTATTTGTATTATCATAACCTGAGTTGTTTAATGTGAACAACTGAAAAATGTGGCAGGCACAAGATATGGCTTACAAGACGCATAGGAATAACGCGGGAGCTGATGAGAATGCGCAGGCAATTCATCAGATGGTGGATGCTATGCAGCCTGTTGCCACGCAGTTGAGGGCTATGATTCCACCAGCCCGACCAGTGACTATGGAATACTTCATGAGACACAAGCCAACCAAATTCACTAGCAAGGCCACCCTAGACGAGGCAGACGTGTGGCTACGAGAATGCGAGAAGATTTTCAAGGTGATTGACTGCACGGAGGCGCAAAAACTCACCTTTGCCACTTTCCTATTGGTTACCGATGCAGAGTATTGGTGGATAGGGATGAACAGTAGATGCGGATCCGGGATGAGGAGGTGACTTTGGCAAATTTCAGGAAAGGGTTCCTAGAGAAGTACTTCCCAGACAACGCTAAACATGAGGGCGAAGCTAAGTGTCTTACTCTACAGTAGGGGAACATGTCGCTACAGGCTTGTGTGGATCAGTTTGAGTATCTGGCGAGGTTCTACTCACAAGTAGTCACAGAAGAATGGCACTGCAGAAAATTTGAAGGAGGCTTGAAGCATGAGCTGTGACGATTCATTGTACCCTTGAAAGTTAGGGAGTTCCCAATGTTGGTGAGGCCAAGAGCAACAGGCCGAGTTTTTGCCATGACCAGCACAAAAGCCATCCGATCAGGAAATCTTATACTAGATTATTGTTTATTGCTTGGTAAAAGTGTGTTAGTACTGTTTAACTCAAGAGCTACACATTTTTGTATATCTCATGACGGCGTGAAGAAATTGGGATTATCGACTCGTGACTTGGGATGCGAGTTAATAGTCGTAACACCAGCGTCTGGACAGGTTTCCACGAATTCTGCCTGTGTTGGATGCTTAATGGAAGTAGAAGGACAAAGATTCAAGGTGAATCTTGTATGTTTGCCTCTGGAGGGTCTGGATGTAATTTTGGGAATGGACTGGGTGTCTATCAACCATGTCGTGATTGACTGTAGATAGCGTAGAGTTGTGTTCCCAAAGACACAAGGGGTAGGGCTAATATCAACATAGGAGGCTGTGAGGGAGATGAAAGAGGGAGGTTGTGATAATAACTCAAGCTGAGAAGAAAAGCACATAATAACATATCAAAATTATACTAGTGGTGAATGAGTATGCCGACATGTTTCCAAATGAAATACCCGAATTACCACCAAGTAGGGACACAAATTTTTCTATTGATTTAATCCCTAGAGTGGGTCCAGTGTCGGTGGCACCTTAGAGAATGGCACCGACAGAACTAGTAGAATATAAAAAGTAGATCGAGGATTTGCTAGAGAAGAAATTCATCAGACCTAGTGCATCGTCGTGGGGAGCTCCTATGTTACTGGTAAAGAAGAAGGATGAGAGTTCTTGGTTATAAGTAGACTATCGGTAGTTGAATAAACTTACGATAAAGAACAAGTATCAATTGTCGAGGATTGATGATTTGCTAGACCAATTAAGAGGAGAAGGTGTGTTTTCCAAAATTAACTTAAGGTCTGGGTATCATCAGATCTTAGGCAAACTGGAGGACGTCTAGAAGACCGCATTCCGATCGAGATATCGACATTATGAGTATGTAGTAATGCCATTCGGGTTAACTAATGCTCTGGCAATTTTCATGGATTACATAAACCGAATTTTCTGACCCTATTTAGACAAGTTTGTTGTGGTGTTCATAGATGACATTCTTATCTACTCTAAGAATATGGAGGAACACGCTAACCATCAGAGAGTTGTATTGGCAGTACTCATGGAGCATCAGCTATATGGCACGTTGTCAAAATGTGAATTTTGGTTGGAAGAGGTACAGTTTCTAGGGCATGTTATCTCTACACAACGTATTGCGGTATATCCTATCAAGATTGAGGCAGTGTTAAATGGGAATGACCTCAGACTGTGACTGAAGTGCGAAGCTTCATGGGGTTGGTCGGGTACTATAGGAGGTTTGTGGAAGGATTCTCTAAAATGGAGAGTCCTCTGACATAGCTCATTAGAAAGGATCAACCTTTCTCTTGGACAGAGAAATGTGAAGAGTGTTCTGAGGAGATGAAGAATAGGTTGACTACGGCTCCAGTACTAGCTATCCTAGACACAAGCAAGAAGTTTGAGGTGTGTTGTGACGCATCCTATCAGGGTTTGGGGTGTGTGTTGATGCAAGAGAAGAGGTCGATGGCGTATGCTTCTAGACAATTAAAAGTTCATGAAAAGAACTACCCTATTCATGACTTAGAGTTGGCTACAATAGTGTTCGCTTTTAAGACATGGAGACACTACTTGTATGGCTCCCAGTTCCAGGTTTTCAGTGATCACAAAAGCCTGAAGTACCTATTTGATCAGAAGAAGCTGAATATGAGATAAAGGCGATGGATGAAGTATCTCAAGGATTATGACTTTGAGTTACTCTATCATCCAGGTAAAACATACGTTGTGGCAAACACCGTGAGTCAAAAAAGGATGCATATGTCGTCATTAATGGTGAAAGAGCTAGAGTTGATTGAGAAGCTCAAAGACATGAATTTGGGAATACAATTAGGAGAGGATTCCATCAGGTGCGGTGTACTTACGCTGACCAATGATATGTTAGGGGTGATCAGGGATGAGCAGAAGAATGACAATGAATTGCAACAGTTTGTTAGTTGGCTGGGTACAACAAGGGGAAAGATTTTAGGATCTGATCAGATGGCATCCTGCGGTTTCGAGATAGAGTATGTGTCCCTGGAAATTGGAGTTTGAGGAAGCAGAATCTAGAAGAGGGTCACAAAAGTCGTCTTAGCATACATCCGAGTATGACTAAGATGTATAAGGACCTGAAACAGTCCTTTTGGTGGAACGAAATGAAAACCGATTCGCTGACTTTGTGGCATCATGCTTGGTGTGTCAAAAGGATAAAATTGAACACTAGAGACCAAGTGGTACACTATAGCCACAAGATATTCTACAGTGGAAATGGGATAGCATCGGCATGGATTTCGTGACTCATTTTTCGAGATCTGCTAAAGGGAATGATTCAATTTGGGTGATTGTGGACAGGTTGACCAAGTGTGCTCATTTCTTAGCAATTAATCAGAAGCTGTTGATGGACAAACAGGCCGAGTTATACATTCGAGAAGTAGTTAGACTGCACGGGGTGCCAACTAGTATAGTGTCGGATAGGGATCCAAGATTCACTTCTCACTTCTAGCAGTCTTTATATGCAGCTTTGGGGACCCAGATACGGATGAGTTCCACATATCATCCTCAAACAGATGGCCAGTCTGAGAGGACAATCTAGTCATTGGAGGATCTCCTACGAGCTTGTGTATTAGATCATATGGGGAGTTAGAGTGAAATGCTTCCTTTAGTGGAATTCACTTACAACAACAGTTATCACTCTAGTATTGGTATGACACCATATGAGGCCTTGTATGGACAATTATGTAGGACACCGCTATGTTGGAATCAAGATAGGGATTCACTTATACGTGGTCCAGAGTTTTTATAGCAGACCTTTAATAAGGTCAAGGCATGTTTCTCAAAGTCATGCCGACTACTGCTATTGGAAGAGCTATCAAATCAAGGAAGTTGACTCTGAGATTTGTAGGGCCTTACCAAATTTTGAGGCGGATCGAGACCGTAGCGTATGAGATTACTCTGCCACTGCAGTTGGAGAACTTGCACAATGTATTTCATGTTTCTCAATTGACAAAATACATAGCAAGCCCTTCATTTATGCTAGAATCAGATGATATTAAGATTAGTGAGGATTTGACAGCGAACACAGGACCACTGAGGATACTAGACTCACAAGTGAAGAAGCTGTGAGGAAAGGAGATTCGGATGGTTAAAGTTCGCTGGGATGAGGCTACCCAGGAAATGACTTGGGAGATAAAGGATCGCATGAGGCAGTCATATGCGCATTTGTTTCCTGGTAGGTCAAATTTTTTAAGACAAAAATTTTATAAGGTGGGGAGAATGTAAGACCCGAGGAATTTAAATAATTATTTAATAAATGTGGGTAATGGAAGTCTTCATGACATTCATTACTAGCCTTTATGACGTGGAAAAGTACTAGTTCAAATGGTTGAGAGTACTTGATTTTGTGAGAGGACTTAGGTTCGAGTCCTATGTATGCCAAATTGTGTGTTATTTTAATGATATGTTTTACAATGGTGTGTGATACTATATTCCTAGAGGTGTAAGAATTATCATGAAACACGAATTGATTGAATTGGTTGTGCATTTGCTTTCTAATTGAATGATTGTGTGTTCAAACCTTGCTAAGAACGAATTAAGCTTTCCTTTTGCCAAATTTCTATTTGGCATGAATGAGAAGGGTCAGCAAACCCTAGCCGGGTAATGGGAATTGATGGCCATTAACATACACAATTAAACATTTTCGTTTTTTTTTATGTATTGAATTAATTAAGAGGTGATTAAGGTAGGAAGGGGAAATTTTTGAGAGCCAATAGAGAGGCTAAGTGCAGCTGTGAAAAGAGATAATTTTGAGCACCTAAAAGAGCAAGAGTTGAGGACTGGAAACCATTTTAGAGTGGAAGCAAGGGCTAGAGAAGTGTTGGATTAAGGATACACACCAAACTCGAATTTTGAGCAAGGAATCCAGGTAAGGGGTGTTGCTTTCATATGTTTTTATTGTATATAATATATTATGCCTTATATGAACAAAATTCCGTGAAATCCTCTTCTGTTTACATAGCTTTTCGTAGGTTTTTGGGTTTTCGCCTAGAAACCGCATGGCGGTCATAAGTGTGCCGCCAGGCGACGCACCAATTTTGCCTAGCTTTCTGGGTTCTGCTATGAATAGTCTAACGGCTATAAATACCTGTCAGGCGACGCGAGTCTGATTTGTGTGGTTGGACTATATTTTTCAAGGTATTTGTGATGTCTTAAAATTCCTTGTAGAGTATTGGGAATGAGTGACTATGTGATGGTTTATAATTGATACTAAACGTATTTGTTGAAGTGGTTTTGATGATGAATTATGAACGTAAGATATTGGTTTTCAGAAAAAGTGATGGTGATTCTGTTATATGAATTGTAAACATGACCTGTGTAATATGTTCCTTGTGGTATCTATGAATTTGGCTTGCTTGCATGATTGCAGTGGGTTGAGATAGATTAAAAAGGTTTGCACCGAAACGGGAAACACTGGGATTTTACCCAGAAACTGATATGCCGCTTGGCGACGCATGATCTGCTGCCAGGCGATAGCGGAAAATTTTCCAATATAGGGTCCTAATTGGGTTAAATGCAAGGGTTGAGTCTCAAGGCCATTATTATGGATTTAGGTGACGAGAAGAGTGTACTTAAACTTGGTGATTGAAAGGAGTAATGATGAAGAGAATATGATGGTGATTATTCTAATGTGTAAGTGAGAATTGATATTAAATGGTAATTGCAAAGGAATTGTAATGGGTAGTTAGGAATCAATACGAGGGTTAGTGTGAAATGTGGAAATTCTAGAGTTTGATTTTTTGTGATTTTATTATAAGCATGATTGGGAACTTTAAGAGTTAATGTTAATTTCATGAGGAATGAGGTTAATTGACCTATAAGTAGGAGTGAATGTATTACTAGGCAGAGAGTAAATACCGGATTATAATAAGGTGGATTTTGCATTGTGGGGTGTGATGCAATATATAAGTTATGGATGTGAGTTATTCTTAATTGGAATAAAGTGTTGGTATGGTTGCAATTTAGGGAATCTATGTTGACCTTGAGTAATTGAGATATATGTGGTGTAGTAATGTAAAAATGGAGTGTGGCATAATGATTGGACATGTAGATTGATAAACTAGAATTTAACATGAATAGTTAAGTCAGAACAATATGTTTCTGGGGTGCTAAACCAGTAACTGGCACGCTACTAGTATAGCACCTGGTGGCACGGTGAAGGTCGCCAGGTGATAAGACAATCAAGGGTGTCCCTGCAACGTGTGGCACCTGGCGGTGAGGTGTGACCAGCGAAGGATAGACCCTAAAACAACGGGTTTGATTATAGCCTGGCGCTTGGCGACGAGGATCCCCGCTAGGCGGTCAATGTAGGATTGTCGCCTTGTGGCGCTTAGGCAGCGCCAGGCAGCCAAGAACTTTTCTTGTTTTCGTTATCATGTTCTGATGTGGGCCTTTGATCGGGAAATGTTGTGTCATGAGCTGGTAGGTTCATGGATGGTGGTGAACTCATGAGGATATGAGTGGGGAGGTTCATATCTTGATACTCTCGTGTGGGAATACGAGCAGGGAGGTTCGTATGTTATGTGCTCACACTTAAGATATGCTGCGAGCGGGGAGGTCGGTACCTAGTGGATCACATGTGTTGGACTACGGGCAAGGAGGTCCGTAGAGTTGGACTACGAGCGGGGAGGTTCGTAGAGGCAGGACCACGAGAGAGCAGGTTCGTGGGAGCATCATATATCTTGAGTCCATGGTTAATTAATTGTGTGAATTGAAGGTTGAAAAGCCTTGGGGTATTAAGGTTTTGGCCAAGAACTAAATAGAATAAAATAGTTGGGTTTATCTTGTTTTTATTAAATTATATGTTAATTATTTCTAAGTTCACCCTTTTTGTTTGTGTTTGGCGATGATCGTGTGACGTGTCACATGGGAACAAATGATTTTCCAAGTGATGTTATTGATGCGTTGCGATGGAGAGAGGGCTAGCATGGGAATTTTGGATAGGGATTTTTTATTATGTTTTCTTTATTCAGTCAGTTTATTGGAACTTGTAATACAATTTATAAACTGGTTTATTTAATTTTAAGCGTGATAAATAATTTTCAAATTTTCTCGCATTTGGGAACAATATAATTATGACGTTTGATTTTCAATTATTATTTATTTATTTTAATTAAGTAATTTCAAGTAGGGACGTTACAACAACCACTTTATATCATGAGGGTTCCTGAGCAAATACCACATAGTGCACCCATTAAGGCATTATCACCTGTTGGGTAACCCACACCACACCTTAATGTGACATTGCAGGTCCGATATTGTTTATCTGAAATTGGGATTGGAAAATGGAATTCAAAATACTGAAGGATAAATGAGTCGCTAGATCTGTCGAAAAATTCACCACCTTACGCAAGTCACAAAATCTGTCGGTAATTACCAAAGGGCATAATCCGTCGGTAAATATTACCTACGACCCTTTTACCAACGAATTTGTGCCCATTAGTAATCTTTCGAAAACACTAGTTTACCGACGAATTTGGTTTGGTCTGACGAATATCGACCGTCGATATACCAATTTTTTTGTAGTGTTGAATACATAAATTAGAAAAGTCTATTAATACACGTTAGATGAGTTATCCGTTGACTAATTAGACGAGTCTTGAAAAACACATTAGATCCATTAAATACTTAGACGCATCCTTTAATAAACATTAGATGAGTTTGTTCATTCACGGATTAAACGAGTATAATAATACACATTAAATGAGTATGTCCATAAACTAGTAAGATGACTCTAGAAATACATATTAGATGAGTAGGTTCATACAATAATTAAACGAGTATAGCAAAAAATTTTAAACAAGTCATCCATAAATTGATTAGACAAGTCTAGGAATACACATTATACTAATCTGTTCATGCACTAATTAATGGAGTCCAACAATATATGTTACACGAATTTATCTATATATTGTTTAGATGAGTCTAACAATATATACTACATGAGTTCATTAATACACATTAGACGAATCTATATATTCATTGATGAAACTAGTTTTGCAATATAGCTTAGACGACTTTGTTTATACAATCATTGGATAACTCTAGGAATATTCTTTTGTGCCTCGTTAAAGGTCTAACTTTTATCAAGCAAGTGCACTGGATCAATTGTTGTACAACAAGATTGTATCTATAGGGATTTGGTAACTAAATTAGTAATCTATAATCTAACCCAAGTTTGACAATAAAACATTAACAAAGGTTTGGTCTAATATTGTTAAAAGTAGATTAAAACTAAGTTCGAGAGAGATGATTTTGATTAAGGTGTTGGGATTGAACTTGGCTTCTTAACTCTACTATAATGCCCTTAATTATCTATAAATTGTGTTGTTGAGATGTAACAATTATTACAGCTCCAACCTATATCTTAGTCATTTGTTTTTTGGTTTCCTCCAACTGTTGTGAAATCAACTTGTTATGGGCTAAGATTGCACTTTGTGTATCCAATTCTAGAATTCCTCTCTTTTGTGGTTGGTTCCTATCATGTTGCTTTAGCTATATCTTTAGTCATCATGGATCCTCCTATAGAAGCATCCAAAAGTAAATTGGTTTGTGGTCTTAGTCCACTATAGAACATGTTAAGCTCAGCCAAATCAATCCACGATTTAGAAACTTTCTGATAAAAGATTTGTATCTCTCCCATGCTTCACATGAGGGCTCATCAATTCCTTGTGCAAAAGTTGAAATTGTTGAGTTAGCACCTACGTATTTGATGGTAGGAAATATCTAGTCAGGAATTTCCTTTCCACATCTTCCAAATTCACCAAACTTTGATTTTGTTGAGATTGCAGCTAAATTTTTGCTTTTCTAGTGAAGGAAAAGGGAAACAATCTTAGATAAGATGCCTCGCCATCCTCTCCTAATATTCCCATGGTGCCACATAATTCATAGAAAGTTGTTAGATGATTGTAAGGGTCTTCATTGTCCTTTGATGCTCAACTTCAAATCTGAAGCTTAATGTTTCCTTGCATTGAAGGTTTCTTAAAATATGCTCAACAGCACTATCGGTGCTCAGCCACAGGCTTCAATTTTAACTTTTCTTAGTTCCTCTTTTTGGCTGAGCTAGAACTTTTAGGGGCTTAGCACCAACTTCTCAATTTCCTTTTATTTTATCTGCTAAAACAGCACAAATGTATTAAATTCAACCCTTTATAATTTTTACTCATCGTATTTTGTATTTATATTTAATTAGAGAAATTCTAATGATTTTTACATTGATTTAATGCACGATAAGTGTCTATATGATGTGCAATTTAACTAATACTAGACATTTATCAAATACACATTATATGAGTATGTTCATAATATGATTAGACGAGTCTAGTTATACACATAGACGACCTTGTCCATATACTAATTAGACGAGTCTAGGAATACAACTTAGACAAGTTTCTTCATATACTTATTATACAAGTCTAAGAATACAAATTAGTCGAGTATGTCCACACACTAATTAGTCAAGTTTAGCAATAAATATTAGATGAATTTATCCATATAGATTTTAAATGAGTCCATTAATATAATTTAGATAAGTTTTTTCATTCACTTATTAGGCGAGTCTTGCAATGCACATTAGGCAACTCTATCCATTCAGTGACTAGATGATTCATTTCATACATTGGTTAGAAAAGTTTTAGAATACATATTAAACGACTTTGTCTATACAGTTATTAGAAAAGTATAGCCATAGATATTAAACGAGTATTTGCATATAGTTGTTAGATGAGTCTTGCAATATATATATATATATATATATATATATATATATATATATATATATATATATAGATATAAATAGAAAGTTTGTTCGTACACCAATTAAAAGAGTTTAACAATATATATTACATGAGTATATGAATAATAGATTGGACAAGTTTATTAATACACATTAGACGAGTATGACCATTTCCTTATTAGACAAGTCTAAGAATACATAATTACGACTCCTTTGATATCATAATCAAATGAGTCTACCAATACACATTATATGAGTATATCCATTGATTGCCACCCAATTAAGGGTTAACGTTTCCAAAAACATATTGGGTCAATTGTAATGCAACAAGGTCGTATCCATAGGGATTTAGTAACAAGATCAATAGTCTATAATTTGCCTCGAGTTTGGCAAGGGAAAAGTGACACTATTTTTGGTTTTGGTTTTGTTAAAGATAACTAAACAAATATATGAGAGAGGTGATGTTGATTACGACGTTGGGATTGAACTTGACTTCTTAACTTTAACTGTATCGCCCTTTAATTATCTATATATTGTGTTCTTTATCTTAGTGTTCCTAGAAGTACGCTTACTTGTACATCTAACCACATGTCTGTGAGAGAGAACCTAAGGGAATTAGATGCAGTGCAATATAGAGAGAGTTTAGAAGTTACATTCAATCCAGTCTATAGAGGAATTAGTTGCTCATGATGATTAATACAAGATGAACTTGGAGTAGCTTCCTTCCATAGCTATATACTACTATATATTAAGGTCATGAACTAATTAAATGTTTCTCTCTCTAGAATGGTATATAAACAGTCTACAAAATCAACATGAATAAACCCAAGGTCATGCCCTATATTTACAAAATTTCAAGTGCTGCACAAGCTCCCAAGATTAAAGTTTAGCTATACAGGTTTCCTCCCTAAGTGGGTTTCGTCGCAAGCTTGGGCATCCATCTTTTGTAGGTCAACAATGGAGGTTTCCCTGCCATGGAGGTTTCCCGTTGATGCTCGGCTTGAAATTTGGAGCTTCATGTTTCTTTATAATGCAGTTTTCTTAAAATGTGGCTTCAGTGTGAAATTTGGTTGCTCAGCCGCATGCTTGAACTTTACATTCTCAGTTCATCTTTCTAGCTTGAGTTGCAACTTTTAGGGCTTAACACCAACTTGATAATTTCCTTCATTTTAGCTGTAAAGCATCACAAAATGTATTAAAATCCACTTTTTATATTTTCTCATCACCACATTCTATAATTATGTAAAATTAAAGAATTTCTAAGTGGTGGAAGTTTTGCTATCAACTCCACCTTGGTTGGATCAATCTCTTTGCTTTTTCAAAAAAATTGTGACCAAGGACAATTCCTTCATTTACCATAAAATGGATTTTTTCCTAATTTAGGACTAAATTGGTCTCCATGCATCTTCTTAATACCACATTGAGGTTTTCAAGGCAATCATCAAAGGATGAAAAAAAAACAGAGAAATCATCCATGAATACCTCAATGCTTTTACCAATTAAATTTGAGAAGATGGAGAGCATACACCTTAGGAAAGTTATTGTGGCATTGCATAGGCCAAATGGCATTTTCTGTATGCAAAGATTCCAAATGGACAAGTAAATGCTATTTTTTCCAGGTCCAATGGATCCACTATGATTTGGTTATAGCCTAAGCATCCATCTATGAAGCAATAGTATGCTTGTCCAAAAAGTCTCTCCAATATTTGATCTATAAATGGAAGTGGGAAGTGATCTTTTCTAGTGGCTAGGTTTAATTTTCTATAGTCAATGGAAATCCTCCACCCTGTCACTGCCCTTATGGTAATGAGTTCATTGTTCTCATTTTATGAATAACTTGCACAAGGCTTACGCAAGCACAATCTGATATTAGATATATCATTCTAGCTTCAAGTAACTTTGTCACTTCCTTTCTTACCACTTCCTTCATAGTGGGGCTGAGACGTCTTTGAGGTTGAGTCACAGGTTTGTACTCATCCTCCATCAAGATTTTATGCATACAATTGGATAGACTAATACCTTAAAAGTCAAACAAGGTCCAGCCTATTGCACCTTTGTTAGCCTTCAACACCTCCACTAACTTGGTTTTTTCTTCACTTGTGAATGAATTGCTCAGAATCACTGATTGGCCAATATCTTTTTCAAGGAAAACATATTTAAGTTGGTCTGGAAGCTGCTTCAGCTCCAATTTTTGTTGCTGCACTTGTTCTTCATTTTTGGGCTTAAGCTCTAATATTGGGGCCGCAAAAGAAGAAACTTCTTTTGTTTAATTCAAATCTTCTATGAACTTTTGAACTTCCTCCTCCTGCTTAGCAGTCCACTCTTCTAATTGATTTGTCCAAACTTTATTAAGAGGGTCTGCTACTACAACTTTCTCTTTGAATTCTAGGCACACCTTATCAACTGTATCCATTCTAAAGGAATCCTTTTTATCAAAAGGATGCTTTATAGCTTCAAACACATTGAATATGACCTCCTCATCCTGAACTCTAACTTTATATTTGTCATTGTCAACTAATGACTTTAACTATTTTTATGAAGGGCCTTCCTAGGATGAGAGGTACTTTTGAATCCTCCTCCACATCCATAATCATTAAATCTACTAGGAAGTAGAACCTATCTACTATGACCAACAAGTCTTCTACAATTCCATATATTTGATGGATATGTCAGTCAATTGAAGTGTCGTTTGAGTTGGTTGCACTTCTACATCTCGAATTCTCTTTAACATAGAGAAAGGAATTAAATTGATGCTTCCTCCAAGGTCTAGCAATGCTTTGCCTACTGTTAAGATACCAATAGTTACTAGCAATGTAAAACTTCTTAGATCCTTAGAATTTAGAGGTATGGACTTTTGAATAATGGCACTATAGTGAGCTTATAATACCATAGTCTCCTCATCTCAAATTCTCCTTTTCTTTGTGTATATATCCTTAATGAATTTGCCATATCTAGGCATTTGCTCCATAGTCTCTGTGAAAGGTACATTGATATGCAATCTTTTGATCATGTCTAGGAACATCTTGTATTGCCTTTCCTTATCCATTCTCGTTGGTCCATGAGGGTAAGGCAAACTTGTCACAAAGGGGCTTTCATATTCAACATCTTTCTATGTTCTTCCTTTTCTCTCCCCTTCTTTTTTTTCTTTCTCTTTTTCTTTTTCTTCACTACTATTTACATCTAATCTAGTACTTACATCTACTTCATCTTTTTTTCTCAACTTCATCACTCAACTCTGTTTTATCGCTCAACACTCTTTTTCCACTCAACTCTCTTTCTTTTTCGCTCAACTTTATTTTCTCTTCATTTTCATTTAAACTTATTTTTTCCCTTCTTTCATTTTCATTTTCTTCACCCAAGTTGTCTCCAATTCCTTTTCCTATCACAGTACCTTGCCTAGCTATGATAGATTTGCAATGCTCCTTAGGATTGACTTAAGTGTTGGCTGAAAATTAGCTTTCTTGTTGATCAGCAAGATGCTTTGCAATTTGGCCAACCTACACTTCTAGATTTCTAATGGAGGTCTGTGTTCTTTTGAGTTGTTGTTGAAACTTGAATGAATTGAGCCAGAGCATACTCCAATTTGTTCAACTTCTCATGTTGGAATGGTTGTTGGGTTTGATAAGGTGCTTGCTGATTATGACTTTGTTAATTTCCAGCCTATTGCCTCCATCTAGAATTGTGGTATTGATGTTCCTCCAATTTAAATTCTGGTGGAAGTTGAAATTTTCTTCTTTTCTTGAGCCACAATGAAATTTTCCTGCTCTTCTTGGATAAATTCAGTTGTTGAACATTGGCCACTAGGGTGATCACCAGCACAAAAATCACTCCTCAAAATTGGCTGAGACATGCTAATTGTTGCTACACCAACCTGCATCTTAGTCATTTTCTTTTTGAGCTCTTCCATCTGATGTGAAATCAGCTTGTTTTACGTTAAGATTGCATTTTGTGTATTTAGTTCTAGAATTCCTCTTTTATGTGGTTGGCTTTTATCATGTTGCACTTAGTGGTCACTAGTTGATAAAGACTTAATAATTACAGTTGCTTCAACCTCATCTTTAGTCATCATCGTTCCTCCTGTAGAAGCATCCAAAAGTAGTTTGGTTTGTGGCCTTGGTCCACTACAAAACATGTTGAGTTTAGCCAAATCATCAAACTATGATTTAGACATTCTAAGAAGAGATTTATATCTCTCCCATGTTTCATATAAGGGCTCATCTATTCCTCGAGAAAAATTTGTAATTGTTGACTTGACACCAATATATCTTAATGGTGGAAAAAATCTAGACAAAACTTTTCTCTCCACATCTTCCCAATTCATTAAGCTTTGGTTTAGTTGAGACTATAGCCATATTTTGGCTTTTCTAGTTAAGGAAAATGGAAACAATCTTAAATATGTTGCCTCCTCATCCTCTCCTAATATTCCCATGGTGCCACACAATTCATAAAAAGTGATCAGATGATCGTGTCTGTAGTGACTTTTTCCTGTTTATGTTGTTGTTTCTTCTAGTAGTTTTCTTCTGTTTCTAGATCACACAACAAGGTTCCTTCCTCTTCTCTCAACATGCACAAAAACACCATATCATGTGCACAAAGCAGATTGAATTTATAAACAGAATCAAATAAAAAATATTGCACCTAATTACAACAAACTTCAAGGTAATTACAAACTACTAATCTAGCTTAGCACACATCCTGACAACGACGTCAAAAACTTTTCCAATAAGTATATTGGTCAGTTGTAATGCAACAAGGTTGTATCCACAGGGATTTGGTAAATTAGATCAATAGTTTATAATTTGACTCGAGTTTGGCAATGGAATAGTGACACTATTATTGGTTTTGGTTTTGTTAAAGAGAAACTAAATAAATATAAGAGAGAGGTATTGTTGATTAGGACGTTGGGATTGAACTTGGCTTCTTAACTTTAATTGTACTGCCTTTTAATTATCTATATATTGTGTTCTTTATCTTAATATTCCTGGAAGTATGCTTAGTTGTACATCTAACCACATGCTTGTGAGACAAAACCTAAGGGTGTTACACGCAGGATTTCCCAATCCAGGTGGAGCAACCCTTGCATATCCATGTCCAGTATATGCCAAGGATTAGGAGACTTGATTGGATCTAAACACTAGACCAGATGTCTCTACATCTAGTGCTAATAAGTATGATGATTTGCCAAATCACTAGGGAGTGAAATACAAATCTAGTAACCAACACGTAAAACAAGAACACAATATTTATAATCAAGTGCAATACAAAGAAAGTTTAGAAGTTATTTTCAATCCCAACTATAGAGGAATTAACTGCTCATGATGATGAATACCAGATGAGCTTGGAGTAGCTTCCTTCGTTCTATAGTTACATACTACTATATATATTAAGGTCCTGAACTAACTAAGTGTTTCTCTCTCTAGAATGGTATATAAACCAGTATACAAAATCAACATGAATAAATCGAGGTTCATACCCTGTATTTATAGAATTTCAAGTGTTGCTCTAGCCCAAGATTAAAGTTTAGCCATGGAAGTTTCCTCCCTACGTGGGTTTCTTCCCAAGCTTGACCATCCACCTTTTGTAGGTCAACAATGGAGGTTTTCCTGCCATGGTTGTTTCCCTTTGATGCTCAGCTTCAAATCTGGAGCTTCATTTTTCTTTACAATGAAGTTTTCTTAAAATGTTGCTTAAGCGCAAATTTCGCTGCTCAACCGCAAGCTTAAAGTTTACTTTCTTAGTTCATCTTTCTGTCTTGAGCTATAATTTTTTGGGTTCAACACCAACTTCATAATTTGGATAAAAATTTTCTTGAATCAGGTGACAAATGGTAAAAATGTGGTAAAAATGTTATTGAAAACTCGCTAAGGTTTCAGGTGGTAAAAGTGTGCCTTAGGAGTTTTATCTACAGACTCCAAATGAAAATAAGAGAGCACACTATGATGTTAGATCCTAAAATATAATTTTATTTGTACTAATACTTGATGAATTTTATAAGGTATTTATGTGTGCCCTTTCCCAAAGAAATATGGGATGTTTTAGAGGTAACTCATAAATGTACTGATGAGGTGAAAAGAGCAAAGAAGAACACCCTCATCCAAGAATATAAGATGTTCAGAATGAACACTACTGAAAGCATATATGATGTCAATAAGAGATTTACTCACATTGTGAATCATTTGATAGCTCTTGGAAAGACCTTTGACAAAAAGGAGCTCAACATAAAAAATATTGAAGAGTATTAATACGACATGGTAACCTAAAGCGATTGCTTAATGGGATAAACTCCTTCAAGCTATATGACTTAAGCTAAGGGGAGAGTCCCAAATGGATGGTCGTTTTTGGAAGCATGATGATGGTATAAATATGGTGCACATATGGTGGTTTTGATGTGATGAGATGATGGTTCCTCCTCCAAGAGATATACCTCAAGCAGGGGGAAGGGGTTGTGGTGGTGTTTCGATGCTTGCAAGAGAGGTTGGGTAAACTCTTAAGGAAAGGTGGCTAGAGCAAACCTAGAAGGAGTGCTCTATAGAACACCTCGGTCGGATATTACTAATTTTTAAATAAAAAGAGTCAAATTAAAATAAGTCTGCATTTATATAACTCTTTCCCAAACCATGGAAAAATTAAAATCATTTATTTACGTGCGACAATTAAAAAATTGCAAGTTCTAAAATAACTATTACAAATTTATATCTTTTAAAACCAATGTTTACAAAAACATAAAAGTCCATAAAACAATTCCAATTCTAGCCCCACTTCGTCTCTAGGCATCACCAGCTCCACCTGCAACATTATTTACTCCCGTGTAACGAATTACATTATCATCACCAATCACAAACATATAGGGTGAGCTAATAGTTCCAATGTAAATGACAACACAATTCAAATATATACACATACTCATCAAAGAAACTCTCTCCTCTGATTCCATAAAACATGGCCACCACCAAATTTATCCACATTCTACATCTTTAGATGATAACCTTAAGATGTCCTTTGCTATCACAAGCCACAACTCGTGGTTCCACCATCTATAAGCCATAACTTGTAGAAACACATGTGGGAAAATCTTACAACGGACCACACTCCATAATGCCAGGTGGAGTTCCCAAAACGAAACACAATTCGTACTCTCGACACAAGATTAGCAAATCACTGGCCACAACCTGTGATTGCTCAATCGAGTAGAGACCCTCCATATGAGCCACAACTCGCACACTCACACCAGTACCACCCATCGAGCCAAAACTCAAGGATGTCACGTGTTTACCCTCCATTCCGAACCACAACTCAAGGAATGGCATTCCAAGCAACAACTAAAGGAATGCTCCAACAAGCCTCACCCTTAAGGTATTACCTAAAGCCTTGTAGATCATGCACATCCAAAGAAATAACCCATTGTCGTTGCGTTGTCACCTGGTGCTGCCTAAGCGCCGCCAGGTGAAACCAATTGTAGATCGCCTGGCCGAAGCCAAAGCCGCCAAGCACCACACACTTCGGAGGTCTCTGGAATTGCAGGTCTCACTTAGCGAGATCACCCTCACCGCTAGGCATCACACGTCATACTGGCCAATGTCCACACAGGTATCGCCTGGTGGAATCACCCTTTCCGCTAGGCGCCAAGCGCTCCAGACCCTCTCTAATTTTGTAGCTATCGCCTGGCGTTTCAAACCTCACCACCACGCGCTACACCAGTACAACGAAACTTACTGCCATTCTTGCACAGTTTCTAACACCCTCAAATCGATACTAGTGCTCATCTTGAATACAACAAGCATCACTAGATACTGCCAACAATACTTTAAATCGTAATATTCCACAGACACTTAGTCATTCTCATATTCCACCCCATTCCAAACATTTTCTGAACTTCCATCTCATCCCATGCCACATCCCAACTACACTCTAGCATAATATCACCATTCTCTCAATTTAGGCCACACAATAGTAAACCACAAGTATAATGTATATTTTGCAACCAACTTCTCCATGACCCTAAATTAATTAAACCTCTTCCATGCTATCTTTGTATTAAAATTCTTACAAAATCAAATAAGCTTTAAGATTATTCCATGACCTTACTTCATGCCTTATTCACCCTTTAACATCCCATCCAATGTATCACTAGTCCCTTTTTCATGATCACAAGTGACCGACTATAATTCCAAAACCCGCACTGCTTAACATAAACAGAACCACTTCCACTACGCTGGAGCCTAGTGGACATAGCCTGCCGCCAGGCGGTGCATCCAGTTTTGGGAAAACCCATAATTCTGCCCTACACCTACGAGAACCCTAATTTCCCCATTCCATACTAGTCTCCTTATTTTCCACTCCATACACTTCAATCATATGCATATGTTTACTATTTATACCTTAGGCTTCCAACACACCTAGTTCTATGGCCTTTGTCTATGGAATTTTGATCCAAAACCAAAAATCCCCAAACATTCAAACCCTAATATTCATATGTGCTAACTTTCATCCAATTAATTCAATCCACCGCGTAATTTGACAATTAGTATATTAGAACTCTATTAGAAATCTATTTGAGGTGATTCTAAAGTGACATGAAAGTTAATGTTTTGAACTTTAGTTTCTGCTTAAAAATCACTAATTTTGGGCAAGTAGCACGAGAGTTATGACCACAAAATAAATTTGGGCAGAATTGGGTTTTCTAAATTTGGGTGAAGAATAAACAACAATAGGTGAATATGAAAGGTGGAAGGAAAGAATCACTCTTTCAAAGCAAGGAACCATACAGAGGATGGGAAAGTCCTTTGATGCAACCAATGGGTTTATGAATCACTCAAGAACTTAGGAGAATCATTTTCACTAAGATAAAATATATAAACTCTAATATTAACTTGGCTTATTGACGAAAATGGTTTAGCTTATATAAAAGATTTAATAATCAGAATTACAAAAGATCCATTAATTGTAATTACATCCCACTTAAGCTAATAATTATTCCACTACTTAATGGCTAAATATACGGTCCAACCAATATAGTATCTATTTTTAAAATTAAAAATAATATCAGGAAGTTGTATTTTATAACAAAATTATCGTCGCACAAATTTTGTATGTCGGTTCTAGGTGTAACCGGCATATAAACTCTTTTACTTTATTACAAAATTGTCAACACTCCATTTTTTTTTGTTAGTTATAACTAGAACCAACAAAGAAAATCTTCTATTATATTACAAAACTGTCACTGTGTCAATTTCCTATGTTGATTCTAGTGATAACTAACATAAAAAGTCTCACTATAAGAAATTACTTCATTAGAGTCCCAATAAAACCCATCCAAAACGAAAAAATGGAAGCTAATGTGTATGTTGTGCATCCGCTTCTAACCCATCCAATACACCATGAAGCTATCTATTTTTTGAGTGGGCTGTCAAAGGGGAAGCTAAAAAGAGACAACTTAACCCACTCAATATGTGACTCTTTTATTTTTTAAAAAGTATTTTTAGTAGCGTGGGTTTGGCCCTCACTTTGAATTAAATATTTAAATACATAAGCAGTAGTATTATTTTTTAAAAATAATTTATTATAATTTTTTTTTGAAACAATTTATTATTTTATTTTTTTAAAATAATTTAGTATGTTATTTTTTTAAATAAGTTATTTGGGGAGCATCGCTAGACATCTCATTTGTTTATATTATTAAATTAATATGACTAACATTTATATTATTTATTTTGAATTTAATAAGAATAAATGCTAATTATGCTTTGTTCCTTTTATCTTATAATGGCTTGTAATTTTTATGGCACTCATAATGAGAACAATAAGTACATCAAAATGCAAACCTTCGAGACAGGCATGTACCCATCCATACCAAGTTCTCTCAATTGAATTTGTTAGTGACTAATATCATGCTTTTGTGTCAACTTGTTTCATCATTATTTTTCAAACTTAAACCACTTCCAATTTGCATAAATTGCATAAACCACTTCCATTTATTTTCAACTGCTAAACCAAATTTCTCTCCAAAGGCGTCAACTACCCGGTTAGATATGAAGCAAAATTAAAAGCCAGAAAAGCATTGAATCATTTTATGCTAGATAAAGTTGAAAATGGAATGTGTAAACATAGAAATGAAGCAAAAATCTTTGGGTAGAATTATAAAATAAAGCGAAAAAAAAGTGTTCTTAGTTGCGAAAACCTGCTTTAATCATAACAATAAACTTGACAAAAACATAACACATATAACAAAGAATACTACTTTCATCACTTCCACTCACATTGGTCAATAACCTAATAAAAACCTTTTTTATCCACAATAATCGTAACACAAACCACTAAAAATTAATACTTGATAATCAATTGGCTTAAAACACATGAAATCTTACCTTACGCTTTCAAGACACCCAAGTACCCTTTACCATCAATGCCAAATCACTCCTTCTCCACATCTAGAAAATGATGAAGTCCAACCCAAATGCATAACCCTTCAATACAAAGTAGGCTTATTAAACACTAATGATTTTAAATGGAATCACTGTAGATTAGATTAGAAATATTTACCCTATTTGTGTTATTGTTACCTTAGACCTCAACAGTAACAACGAGTTGTTAGAAAAATAATTACTCAAATAATACTATTATAAAATGATATAATAATAATGATTAAATCAATAATAATACTATGACATATATATAAAGTAATGAATATTAATCAGAGACCAACAATTATAATAACAATAATAAATAAAAAATAAATAAGGAAAGGAGTAGAAATATCCTAGGTTGAGGTACGCATAGTGCCATCCTTAGAGAGAAAACGTTCCTACTGCACAGGGCTAAACAAATACACAATCATATGTGTTTCAAATCATATGTGTTTCTCTCCCAAGATACAACAACCCGTTAGATCGATCGAGTGCAACGAAGGATCTCCGAACCTTATGAACACCACTATTTTAAGAGATAATATAGAGAAGAAAAGAAGAACTCTTTTTGATGTAGGATTATCTTGTTCCTTTTAGAATATTATTGAATATGGTGATGATTGATTAAGAAAACCAAGGAAATCCCCACTGGACATTAAGATAGCAAGTTATCTAGATGTGAAGGTTCCTTTCTAAGGTTCTAGAGAAGAGAAGAATGGATTGATTCAAAACAAATAAGAGTGGATAACACATAAAAAGAGTAAAACCCAAGTCACACACACAAAGAAAGAAGAAAGCATAAAATGGAAAGGAAAGGAATGATAAAAATGTGAGAAGCACGTCACTACAAGGCTAGGCTAGAAGAAGTCATGGAAACCTTAAAGATCAGTGGATGTGTGTCGCCACTTTAATCAAGATTCAAGATAAGGCTTAAAAGAACTCCACTCCCTAGGGAGGAAGAATTTCACAATGGTTGCTACACAAAGGTGTTTAATTTCTCCAAAATGTTCAACCCTTGTACAAGTGTTAGAGGTCCCCTCAAATAGAAGTTTCTAGGGGTCTCTTAGCAAAAACAAATAAGTTAAAAGGATTATAATGCAAATAACAAAACCTAGAGTCTAGAAAGTAGGTCAACAAAGGAGCACATGGACACATTCTAGAAGCCTTCTTGGCCAAAGCAAGATGGATGCTCTTTCTAGATGTTTCTAGACTTCTTGGAGGCCAAGGCATGTGGTCATCCTTTCTAGATGTTTCTATAAAGCTTTGATCCTTCTCTTTCCTCCACATGTGCTCTCCAAAAGCCATCTAAATGGAAACCACTTGTCCTTCCTTGTCCCACCTCTTAATGAACCTAGAAACACAAGTTAATTTTGAATTAGCATGTTTGCTTTAGGTTAAGCAAATCCTTTGAGTCAACAATTCAAGGTCAACAAGTCAACTTAAAAATAGTCAACCAAGCCAACTTAATGCAATTTTAAACTAAAAAAGCAAAGGAAGGGATCAAGGAACTTCCTTTCTTCTAAGCATGTGCCATGGGCCATCATCCTTGGTAAGGATCAATCCTTTATCATTCTCCCCTTGTTGGAGAGAATTTGACCTCAAATTCTTAAAGTCTTTGTTGACGGAGCTTGACTTGAGTTGATGAGAACTTTCTTCATCTTTAATGATTCCATCCCTAGTCTTGGAGATGCCCTCTTTCTTTTTAATGCCACTCTCCCTTTCTTACTTGTGTTTTTGTTCATCTCTGTTTGTTTGGGAAGAGAATGAAGAGTGGTGTTGCACCTCTTGCTTTGAATAGCTCTTTTTGTAGGCAAATAACTCCTTGGTGAAAGCTTGCTCTTTTTCTTTTTCTTTTTCATCTTTTATTTTATTTTTGTCCTCATTTTCTTGTGGAGGTGGGAGAGGTAGGATTGTGAACTTCTTTCCTAGGGAGGAGAAAACATAGGTGTTTGCATGGACATCATAAACAACTTTTCTTTCAAATTGTCATGGCATACCTAGCAAAATATGGTTGGCTTCCATAGGCACAATGTCCTATAATACCTTATCCTTAAAATTGCCAATTGAAAAGTTAATGAGGACTTGTTTAGTTACTTTTATTTCTTCTTCCTTAAGCCATGATAGCTTGTAGGGTTTGGCATGAGGAATGGTTTTAAGGCCAAACTTGTCCACCACCCTTGGGCTAGCCATATTTACACAACTTCCATTATCTATGATGAAGGCACATATCTTGTCATTGATAAGGCACCCCCCATGGAAAAGGTTTTGTCTTTGAGAAGGATCAAGTTCTTTGGGAACTTGCCCTAGTTGGCGCCTTACCATTAAAAATCCACTTTCAAGGTGTTTAGTCCTTTCTATTGAAGAAGAAGAAGTGTGGGAAGAAGTACTTTTAGGGAAAGGGGAAGGAAAATGTTCACTCTCATCATCATTCTACTTTAAGATCACTATCCTCTTGATTGGGCAATTCAAAGAAATGTGTTTATACCCCAAACATTTAAAACATTTAATAGAACTTGATC
This sequence comes from Vigna unguiculata, assembly GCF_037176805.1. NCBI lineage: Eukaryota > Viridiplantae > Streptophyta > Magnoliopsida > Fabales > Fabaceae > Vigna > Vigna unguiculata. The sequence continues at coordinate 26,926,295 of NC_140802.1, forward strand.
TTTGAGAAGTGGAATGGTAAGTGTGACCACTTGGTGACTTATTTTTACTTGATGGTGCTTGGTGAGACTTAGAAGGAGATTTATCATGTTTCTCTTTAGCTTTTCCCTTCCATGAGTGACTATAGTAGTGGTTAGTTGAGTAACTCTTCCTTGCCCTATTCTTTCTTTTCAAATGAGTTTCAATCCTAAGGGCAAGTGTGAAAAAATTTTGAAGAGTAGAGTACTCATACAACTCTACTTGGTCTTGTATGTCTCTCCTAAGACCATTCACAAACCTTTTCATTTTTTCTTTGTCAGTTTCTTTTATTCCAACCCTAAATATTTGAGACTCTAATTCTTTAATGTGCTCACTCCCACACATAGAACCTTGGTGAAGCCTTTAGAGCTTCAAAAGAAGTTCCTTCCTGTAGGAGGGAGGAACAAATCTAGTGCACATAAGAGTTTTAATGTCCATCTAAGAAGTCGTAGGTGGCCCTTGGTCATAATTTTTACAAACTTTATGCCACCAAGTTTTGGCATACTCCAAAAATCCTAACACTACTAGATCAACTTTTGTTTGATCCTTTACATGATTTTCATTTGAAAATTTGTTCCACTTGAGCTTCCCAATCAAGGTAGATTTTGGGATCACATCCACCATAGAACTTAGGAATCTTTGGAGTTTCCTTCTTTTGTGATGGTTGGCGCCTAGAATGCTCTATTTTCCTAGCCTCTATTTGTTGTTGGAATTGTTGCAATTATTGTTGCATTTGTGGAATTTGTTGCATTTGCATTTGAATGTGTGCTTGGAGGACTGTTTCATGATGAGGTCTATCCTCTCTTCTATTTAGCTCCATTTGAGGCAAGATTTTACCAAGGTCTCCCAATGCAACTTGAGTGGTCACGGGAGTCACCATCTCACTTTCCTATCACAAAAATCAAAATCCGAGAAAAAAAGAAGATATTAGTGACAATTGGTAACCAAACCTGAGACTAAGTACGGTCCAAAGAATTTCACACAAGTGTTTAGATCACTCTCCCCCAAAGCATCAAGGCAAGGCTACACTCAAATCCACCAAAAGGAGTGAAATACTATTAAAATTTTTGAAACCTTCTCAAACACAAACTCAAGTGGGTTGGCCACCAAACATAAAAGAGAACAAAGGAAGAAAACCACTAAGATAAAACAAAGATTACTTAAGGACAAGAAAGAAAAGCACAAAGCCAATGAAGTTAAAGACTCTATGGAAAGTATTTGAACATGCCACACGAAGTCTTAAATCATGCATACACTAAGAAAGATAATAGCCAAGTTAAGAATGGAACTAATTAGCCAATATCACCCACAATTTTAATATGAAAACTAGTAGCATAACACCTAATCAAAATTGTACTTGGGTTCACCAAAGAGCAAGTTTGCCCTTGGCAAATGAGTAAAAAGGTGTTAAGATTTTTCTTCTTTCACAAGTTTCATAAGATAGAAAGACAATGTTTTTAGGTGGCTTGGACACTTAGTTCCTCAAATTTTAGGCCAAAATCAATTTCAAGGAGCATACATCAACCAAGGCAGAAAGTGAATGCAATTTAGGGTTTAATGTGAGAAGATGTAGGTGATGATATGTCATCATTTGGCTGGTCAAATTTTTGAGTGAGGATGATTGAGACATGACAACTTTTTATTAGGCAAATTTAGAGAGTGAGGATAGACAAGTGGTAGTCTTTGATTGGTTAGCTTTGTGAGTAGAGAATTGCTTAAGAAGTATAATGTATATGTAAGTTAGGGGAGGACAACATATATTTTTGGAATTTGCCAATTTTAGTCTTTTCCTGAAGGTTGTTTGCAATTTCTTTATTTTTACACCTTGTATGAGATTAACATAACTTCAGTTGTATCAAAAAAACATTAGAATATCTAAGAAAATGTGTTATTCTTGTCAAATGCTATTTTTGATGTATTTTTATTTCACAAGGCCACGATTAGAATTTGATCTTATTTTGAAGGTGTTTTGTAATTTTTTTATTTTTACACCTTGTATTAGATTAACATAACTTCAACTACATCAACAAATATTAGAATATCCAAGAAAATATGTTCACTACAAAAAATTAAGATAGATATGGTGATTTTAATATGGCGGTTATGAAAAAATGCCATAATTTGCTTCATAATACGACGATTTTATAACTGCCACATTTTGTATGCAGAATATGGCATTTACAAATGCCATTATACTCCCATTATACATTTTTCTTGGCATACATCTTTTTTGTGGTGTTATCTTTCCCTCACAATACTCTTTCTTATTCATACCTCATTTAATTATTTTTTTATTACCAAATAAAAATTGAATTTTAATATAGTGTTTGTAGGAGACAAGAAAAAATGAAGACAAAACCCTAGAAAATCCACTCAATCATCCACACCCTCAGCCAACACGTGGCCGTTTCCAGAACGCCTCGCCACCAGAGATCACATAAGTCCTCACTGCTCAACGTTTTCACAGAACTTCGTCGCAACTTCTTACGCACTCCGATTGTGACCCAACAACACCTCGATGTTTCCAAATCTCCACCTTTCCACAACATCTCGACGACTCTACAACCTCCGACGTTAGTGTTGAAAAGGGTTTTCGCTTTCGCTTTAGTCACGAGCCATTTCTCCTTCGTATTCACCGCACTACGTATTCGTCCAGTTGTAGAGTCTACGTAAAAGGGTTTCGTCGCGACTACGCAGAATGGGCTCACCGATGCGTACCAATGCCGAAGAGACCTCGCCGGCTCCGATTGCCACAATTGCGTGGAACGGATTCCGGACATGCTAGGTCAGTTGTGCGACAACGCGGCTGCGGCGACGCGAGTCCAACTCAACGGGTGCTACTTGAGGTAGGAGGTGGTCGGGATCAAGCAAGTTGCGGTGATGCAGCTGCTGTACAAGGTGTGTGGGGCCTGTAGGGTGGTCGACGATGGAGGGTTCGAGGCAAGGAGGGACGTGACGTTTGGGATGGTAGAGAACGGCGTGTAGGGCAATGGGAACTTGTTCTACACCGGGAGTTACCAGAGCCTCTATGTGTTGGGACAATGCGAGGGTAATTTGGGAAATGCAGATTGCAGGGCTTGTATCAGGAGTGTTGCAGAACATGCTAAGGATCAGTGTGAATACTCCATTTCCGCACAAGTTTATCTTCAGAATTGTTACATTAGTTACAACTTTTACCCCAATGGAGTTCCCACTTCTTCTGCTTCTTCCTCAGGTCAGTGCACCATTCTTCAACCATGAAAAAAAATCACTTTTTTTGCTGATGATGTGATGTGCGTTAGTTATTTTTTCGATTGATTTGAATTAATTAAATACTTGGAAATGAAACGAAGGGATTTAATGAGTGAGGTTGCGAAAAGGATTTGCAGGATTTCTATTCTTTGATTATTAACTAATTTGTGATTTCTATTCTTTGCTCTGATTATTGGGTTAATTGAGGATGAATTTAATATTGAGTGTGCTCTATTGCAAGGCAACATATTTAAGCATAGGATATGGGTTCTTGAGATCTGTTTGTTACCTTGTTGTTATTGAGAGTTTGAATGTGTATTTGGATAAAAATTGGAAAGTTAGTTCTATACATTTCAATGTGAAATTGTGTGATTTCATACTGGTTTTGCCCGACAAGGAGAACCAAAGCCTAAGCCTATTTGAATACGAAATTGAAACAGGTTTAAGAAACCAAAAACGGATAAAGGTTGATTCATCATATCTATTAGTGCTAAGCCATAAAAGTAGAAACTATAATCTTTGATTTATAAGTGGGTTAGTTATTATTGCACACCTATTTTTTCAAAAGAGGGTTCTTCTAAACTTTTTTTTTTATGCCTGTATTATATTAAAACAATGGTTTGATTTATGTAACAAGTGGCACAGATTGTGCTACAAATAAAACAAACTATCCATTAACCCAAGTTGCTTCCCCCACGTTGCGTCACCCATGTCTTTGTGCCGCATGTCTTTCTCACACAGCTTGTTCAATGAACCTCATACCCCACATACCATATCAACACACCATGCATCTCACATATGCACATAAATAAACACCACAAGCTTCTTTTCTTTAATTGTAGATAACCCTTTTTCCAAATCCTTAAAAGTGTGTTTTTCACCATAATTACTAAAATATGTATTGTTTGTCTACTATCGTATCACTAAATTTGGTTTGCTTGTATTAACATAATATAAATAAAATTATAGTGACTTAGAACAGTACATGGGTCATATGTAACGTCCCTACTGGAAATTACTTAATTAAATAAATAAATAAAAAATAGAAAATCAATTGACATAATTTTATTATTCCCAAACGCGGGAAAATTTGAAGTATTTTTCAATGCGCCACAATTTAACAAAACTAAAGTAATTACATTATTGCAATTTCCAAAATCTGTCAAAATAGTAGAAAATATAATAAAATTCTTGTAAGACCCGCATAATTTAATTAATTAAATAATTAATTAATTAATAAATGCGAGAAGTGACAGTCGTTATGACATTAAATTCTGATTTGCGTGACGTAGAAGAGTACTAGCTCAAGTGTTTGAGAGTACTTTATTGTGTGAAATGACTTGGGTTCGAGTCTTATGTATGCCAATTATGTGTTATTTATTTGTTGTTATATTTTTTATATATGTGATCTTGTTGTGAATGATATAACCCTTGAATTATATTTGCTAGTAAGAAACATGAATTGGCTTGATGGTTATGCATGGATTTGGCATTGGCATGGTTGTGGGTTCAAGCTTTGGAAAACTCAAATTAAACTTTATTTTTGCTATTTTGGTTTTGGCTTGAATTTGAAGGGTTAAAGAAAACCCTAGCTGAAGTAGCAGCCAAGAGTGGCTGTAAAGCAGACCATAACGAAACAATGAATGGTCATTAACATTCCATTATGTCACATTTTCGTTTTGATTAATTAAACTAGCATTAAGGCACCCTTAAAAGGACAAATTTAGGTTAGAAGAAAGGTTTTGAAAGGCTACCCTTGTGGTTAGAGCACATAGATGAGATTGAGTGTGTATTGCGAGAATTGAGTGAAGCAAAGAGAGAGTGGGGAGAGAAAGACGATGAGGACATTGGTGATCAAGGGAGAGCTTTCAAGAGTCAAAGCTAAGCTAAGGGAACCAGATTAGGGGAGCTGGACTTCGATTTCCTTGTTCGTCTTAATAATTACATGAAAAGTATGATAACTTGAATCCATGATCCCTATTTTATTGTAAATTTTTGATTTCTGGAAATTTTCCAAAAACTGCCTGGCGGGCTATACATAACCGCCAGGCGGCTCAAACCAATCTGAGTGTTTTGTGGGTTTCCTAGAGGCACCGCCTGGTGGTGAAGCCTTGTACCGCTAGGCGATGCAAGTCTGTAACCATTTCTAGGTTTCTCTGATGAACTGCTTGGTGGTGATGAATTTCCACTAGGCAACGCGAGTCTGTTTGGCTCCATTTTGTGATTCTGTGCATTCTGGAATGATTCTGATCGGGGGGAAATCAAGGGTTAGTGGTTAAGAGATGATGTAATGTTTTCTTTTATTGAATTCCAGTATAAATGATGGTTAAAATTGATGGAACAGTGAGGACATGTTTTAGGACCGACAGTTTGGGGGTTTTGATTCTTAGAGTACAATTGATGTGTAATTGCTTTGTGATCCTTGATGGGTATAATTACTATTGAATAGTTGGGCTGTATTGTTGGTTTCTCGTGCAAAGATGGGAGAGACTGGATCGAGAAAGGCAAAAATCTGGCGACGCAAGTCTATAACCATTTCTGGGTTTCTCTGATGAACTGCCTGGTGGTAATGAATTTTCGCCAGGCGACGCGAGTCTGTTTTGCTCGATTTTCTGATTTTGTGCATTCTGGAATGATTCTGATTGGGGGGAAATTAAGGGTTAGTGGTTAAGAGATGATGTAATGTTGTATTTTATTGAATTCCAATATAAATGACGGTTAAAATTGATGGAACAATGAGGATATGTTTTAGGACCGATAGTTTGGGGTTTTTGATTCTTAGAGTACAATTGATGTGTAATTGCTTTGTGATCTTTGATGGGTATAATTAGTATTGAATAATAGGGCTGCATTGTTGGTTTCTCATGCAAAGATGGGAGAGACTGGATCGAAAAAGGCGAAAATGAGAGAATGTGAATTTTGGCAGGCGTAACAGAGTCTTGGTTTTTCCAAGTCTAATTAATACACCTCCTGGCGGAAGATAGGTTATCGCCAGGCGGCAACATTGTACCAGTGGCATGTGAGGCCTTAATGGACGGAATAATCAAAATATTGTCAGGGAATGGTAAGTATTTAATATAAGTTATGTTAGTTGCTTGAGGTGAATTTTTAGGGAGTAAACTAATTTTAAGTAAAGCAACTCACTAGTATAATAGGATAGAGGACTAATATTGGTATAAGTGAATTGGTAATAGGATAACAATTGAAAATTGTACTCTAGGGTTGTGCAAATGCATCGATGAGACTTAGCAGTTGAATGGAGGGTAGAGAAATCAGTACTTGTCGTTGTACTGATGTGGCGCCTGGCAACGGGGTTCAACCCGCCAGGCGATGGCAACATTATAGGGAGTCTGTATGTCGTGAGGCGCCTGGCGATGAGGGTGATAAAACAAAATTAAAAAATAAATAAATAAATAAAAAAGAAAAAAAATATAAATATAAAATAAGAACTAAAATGATAAAAATACTAACCGTGTTCCTCGGCAACGGCGCCAAATTTGATAAAACTATCGTTGACGCGATCAAATTAATATTACTAAACTATAGCAACTTCAGTATTGCCAAGATAGTAGTCAAGAAAATAGAAAGGGTAAAGTAACCCTAAGTCGTCTCCCAACGAACACAGAATGATTTTAATCACATGAAAGTTTCTAAATAAAATCAAAGTAAAGTCTCAATTCAATTTAAAAACCCTTGGACTCATATGATCAACATGCATATAGATTTAAAATCATTAAATGAAAACCTGAACAATAATAAAAAGAACAAAGAAATTATTTCATTCTAACCTCAGAATCCATAATGAAATTACAATGGAATCAACTCAAAAAGTTTAGCAATCCATAAAATTCAAAATTAAAATAAAAATAGAAGAATTGAGAGAGAAAGGAAACGAAATTAGGCCCCCCTAAGGGTTCCAAAACTCCGAAGTCCCGAGCTTGTGCTTTCTGCTTCTCCCTTGGTGTCTTTATATAGGAATTGGACTAGGCTTTTCTGTTGCTAAAATCTCTCAAATATCTTTTAAAATAAAGATAAAGATAAATATTTAAAAATATTTGGAGAGATATAGACTATTTGACAAATATAATTGGTTGATAATATCAATATCTAATATAATTAAATTAATTAATTAATTAAAGATATATGATAAATTATCACCAATTAGTATTTGTATTAATTTTCCAAATCAACCCTTTGCAATCTCCTTAAATTATCTTCTAAATAATCCAATATCTTCAAGATATATTTGTTTGTTGTGGAACTAAAAAGATTCAAGAAGATCTTGTCATATTTAAAAAGATTTGGTAGTTATTATCTTTTAATATTTTATGATATAATTAAATAAGATAATTTTTTAAAAATATCAAATAAAAGATCTAAAGATATATTTTTCCCAAATTATCTTCTATCATAAAGATAAAGAAAACCGCAAGGGCGAATTTTTTGTTCCTCTCTTCTTGGTTTAGCCAAACTTCTTTACTTTTTCAGTTTTTCTTGTTGTCTTCATGCAATGCTTGGCTTGGATTTTTGTGCTTTTGATAATTTCTTATTCTTGGATTTATCTTTAAGGTGTCATAAAGCTTTAAGCAATTTATTTCCACACCTCCATGAGCTCAACTTAGCTGCAGCTGCATTAACACACCCCAAAATATCCAGAGAACATTTATGCAACTTAAAAAGCTATTTTTAACATGTTTTTGTATCTCATGCTCAATAAACCCAATTATAGGAAATTCCAATTAAATCAATCTTTAAGCACACAAATTCAATTAAATACCCAGAATTAAACATTAAATGAGGGCAAAAATACCCACTCATCAGAGGGTAGTCCCGCCAGGTGGTGTTTAAAGCTTTGATGTTACAATCCCTAGCTCAAAACTTCCCAAGCTAGCCCTCTCTCCATCGCTATACGTCAGCAGCATCACCTGTAGCATCATTTGCTACCGTGTAACGAATCACACGATGATCGCCAAACACAAACAGAAAGGGTGAGCTTATAAATAAAAATTAACATATAAGTTAACAAAAGAAAAACAATGCACCCATCTGATTCATCCTACTTAGTTCTTGGCCAAGACCTTAATACCCCAAGGTTTTTCAACCTTTAAATCAAACAAATAGTTAGCCTTGGATTTAGAACTGATGATGCTCACACGAACCTACCTGCTCGTGGTTTTGCCTTTAAGAACCTCCTCGCTCGTATTCCTGCTCTACAAATCTTCCCACTCGTAGTCCTGCTCTACGGACTTCTCCGCCCGTAGTCCAACACACGTGATCCATTAGCTACGTACCTCCCCGCACGTAGCATCTCTCAAGTGTGAGCTCGGAACATACGAACCTACCTCGCTCGTATCCCCACACGAGAGTAACAGGATATGCACCTCTCCGCTCATATCATCACGTGTTCACCATCATCCATGAACCTACCCGCTCATGGCACATTATCTCTTGAACCAAGTTCGCATCACTACGTATAACAACTCATGCAAGTCAGATACCTTCAGCATTATCGCTTGGCGCAGGCTAAGCACCGCTAGGCGAAACCTGCGCAAATCGCCTAGCGGGACCTCCCCGTCGTTAAGCGCCAAGCTCTAGATAGACCCATTGTATTAGGGTTTCTCGCCTGGCGGAGCACACCTTACCGCCATGCGCCATGCGGTATAGGAACCATCTGTTGTTTCTATCGTCTGGCGGTCCTCGTAGCACCGCTAGGCGCTATGACAATAGCGCACCAGTGGCTGATTTTTCTTGCACACAACAAAGCGCATTAACTTATATCGCCAAAATATCCCAACAATAGTCATGTTCTCTCATTCATCATCCTCTGATTTATGAAGTGGTGCCACATTATACATGATCCATTACCTATAATCCACTTTCCTAATTCACTCTAGTCATGGCTTAGGATTTACCAAGCATGTTATCACTCTACAAGGATTTGTTCCAACTTAATGACCTTAATACACAATCTAGTATCTCCAAGTCAATAATTGATTATTTTTCTATTGCAACAACACCACATCCTCTACTCAATTACTTTCCCCTTAAGTCTACACACACTATGCTTTATAACTTAGTCACTAATGCATAATTATAGTACTCCCGCATAGCACATATTTTCCATTACCTACACTCCCAATCAGAATAATACATTCTCTATTTCCTAGTGCCACTCCTGCTTTAATTTCACTATACTTTAACACACTTATATCATTATTATTCTTAATATCTCCTTCTCATTTTACAAATATGCATTAATCCTCCCAATTTCCTCTACTAAGTTCCCCTTTTCTTTCAATCCTCAAAGCTGCCCCTCTCTGTAACGTCCTATTTAAATGATAAGCGTAATTAAAAGAAACGTCACATGCAAAAAGTGCAACAACGCAAACCTGGGGTCTTAACCACGACCCTTACAAAAATAGGCACACCATGATGCCAACAGTAAACCAATTAAAGAGTCTAACAGGTAAAGGTAGAGTATTAAAGAGCAAGCAAAACATGGGCCATAGCCCTAACAAAGCCCAACAAAATGCGATGTCCAGCCCAAACGGACTATACAGCGGAATCATCTCTTCCTGGTTGACCTCGAGTGCTTCTCGCATCTGCTCACATCAACAAGTTGATGATCATCGCAAAAGTAGAAAACCAACATACAAGACAATCAAACAAGCAAACAGGGTAAGCTAGAGCCATAAAGATTTTATCAAGCAATCATATATACGATCACAGTCCCACATACATACATCACCCAAACATGTTAAGGCATTCCAAATCAATACACTACGACTCGACTCGACTCATCCGGATATGTATAACCTGGTCGGATTCAGCGGATGCTTGCACTTGTGGTGGATACCTCTGCTCACCCCCGAGCTGCTCACCCCCGAGCTATGTGTTACAAGTGTTACAATGAATCAATTTTCCTTCACCACAAGGTTAACCTTTAATGAATTTCAGGCCTCCTACTACTCTCACTACAGGAGTCAGTCCGCTCTAGGTGAGACTAACTGACTCCTTAGAGTGTCAGGATGCAACCTTACCTTGAATCCTTACCTAGTTATACAGATGGGGCACCACCATGGCCATGGACACCCACTAATAGGGGCCATGGGATTACGTCCCGACCACTGAAGCACGACTCTGATAATCTCACCTAGAGATCCCAAGGAATTACGCACTGACACGGACCAATATTCTTAATCAATCAAACGGATTTAGCATACATACATACATATATACATATACATCACATACAGTTCCTCATAATTCACCTCTTTCGTATTCCCAGCCAAACCATACCAACTCATTATTCTTGAACCATGAATATGGAACTCCGTCTCATATCCTTATCATGCCACATTGATACCAACCCTTTCATGTCTCATGTCGAACACATACCAAACTCATAATTTCAATTCCATGAATCATCTCATACATATATCATGTATAATCATAAATCACAACTCATACGCCCTCCCATTTCATGTATACTCATTCATTTCATATTTTAACATAGCAATACAACCAAACATGTATTTAATACCTCAAATACGGATTCCAAACAGTACCCACACATTCTCTCGCCCAACCCTCGCTTAGGCTAGAGGCCCTCGCTCAGGTGAGAGGGGTCCTCTCGCTTAAGCGACAGGCCCTGGCTTAAGTGAGATCGCGACAGAGGCGAACAGGTGTTTCTCGTGTACTCGCTTAGACGAGTCCTCCCTCGCTTGAGCGAGCTCGCTCCTCGCCCAAAAGTGAGGCCCCTCGCCTGGGCTGCAACTGCAGCGACCCATCCTCGCACTTCCATGCAAGCTCGCTTAGGTGAGCGTCTTTCGCCTGAGCGAGATAACACCTCGCTCAAAACTAAGACCCTCCGCCTGAGTGAGAGCTCGAGTGCAAGCTGAGGTTGGTTCTCTGCAAGTCTCGCCTAGGTGAAACCAAGTCACTTGGGCGAGATCAACAGACTACGCCACTGTTCAACCTGCATCAGCTATACATTCGCACCCAATAATATTTCCAGCCATCTCATACGTTCACAATAACATGCAATCTCAACCAATCACGATACAAACACACAACCACAGAAAACGCATCACACAACCAGAGGGTTCTAGCTTCCCTTACCTAGAAAAGGGCCAATAGTTGGGTTCTTGGGTGTAAACAGAGAAAGGCAGCAGCTCCTAGAGCGATTTAGCGAGCTGGAAGCAAAAGAACAGAAAGACATGAAGCCACTTAGTACGACCCTAGTTGGAACTCGAAGCAATTGTGCTAAACAAGAGAGGTATGGGATGGGATGCAACTTACGTGGAACAAAACTAGCTCGAACAAGTGCGACGGAGCTCCAAGGCTGAACCCTATCGGAAAAGGTGACAGCTAATCAAAGGGGGTTAGGAAATCTGTTTCAACAAAGTGAAAGGAATGAGGTTTAGGGCAAACTTAGGGTTTGTTGCCCTTTGGGCCAACCCTTAGGCCCAACCCACATGGGGTAGCCCTTTTAATTTAGGGCAGAAAATATTGGGTCTTACACTCTCCCTCCCGTAGCCAATCACATAACTACACCCAACTATGTATGTCCGCCTTCATCGCCTAGTGGCCAACAAGGTGCCGCCGGGCAGTGTATCAGTACCTGGCCACAAAATTCATGTTTCTGCACTTACGAACAACTCGAATTTCCTAGAATTCGATCCAAGTTTCCATTTCACAAGAACACAACAACCCCCACACCATTTATTAATTCAAACCCCAATCATATTATACTTTATGCACCATAAAATTTTCACTCACATCTCCATACCCCCAAAACAAGAAATTTATAGAATTCCTTAATTCGAAATATAATTCAGCTTGTTTACATTCACAAATTATAAATCACAGACATCCCAACACTAGCAAAATTATAGCATTGCGCAATCACACATACATTGGAGTATGTTGGAGGATCAGCACATCACAAATTGTATAAAAACGCAATAAAACAGTGATCACCATCATGCATCACCTGGCAGTTCTGTTTCACCGTCAGGCAGTTTAAGACAGAACCTAGAAATTGTGCAAAAATGATGTGTCGCCTGGCGGCAGGGGATGAGCCACCAAGCGGTTTCTAGGGAAAATCCAGAAACTTGCCAAAAACAACGTAAATGGAAGGGGAACTCATGCAGTTTCATTTATACATGGCACAGTATATCATATCCAAATAAAACCAACGTAAACAGGTCCCCTTACCTAGAAATCCTTGCTCCAATGAGAATTCTCCCTTCTTGATTGATATCTAGTGGTCTTCGTTGACCTCCCACCAATAGCTTTCAACTCTCTTTGCAAAAATGACTCTACACCTTTAGAAAACTTCTGTCCACTGCCCCTACGAAAATGCAGCTCTCTTTTCTCCTCCAATTCTCTTCTCTCTTTAAGTTACTACCCAAATTAAATGCAATTAACTCTAAAACCGAAAATACTCTTTATTTTTCATGTTAATGGTTAATAAAGGACCATTATTTGTTTGTCTCCAGCCCACTAGGCTGCCTCTCTTGGCAGCTAGGGTTTCTCTGCCTCTTCTTTCCATGCTAAAAGAATTTTTAGCAAAAAGAAAGATAATTTTGTTCTTAGTAAGGTTTGAACACACAACCCTTCAATTACAAAGTCAATGCACAACCAATTCATGTTTCGTGTTAATTCTTATAATTTTAGGATTACATTATCACTACTCACATCCAAGTATAACCTTAAAATAATTCACATAATAAAATATCATACAATTGGCATACATAGGACTTAAACCCAAGTCCTTACACATAATAAAGTACTCTCAACCATTTAAGCTAGTACTTTTCCACATCATAACAATTTACATTAAATTATTAAATAATTATTTATTTATTTCTTTAAATTTATCGGGTCTTACATCGTATATCTATATATCCAAATTAGGCTTATTTAGTATCATATTTTGTAACATCTTAACACTTTTCAAAGCCATGCACATACTAGATAAGTAAAGCATACTTCTAATTGTGCTTATTTTAGTACATTTGGTATATGATAGACATGAATCATAATCAGAATATGTGTAACCTAGTATATGCTTAATCATATTATTCGGCACACTTATTTACATAAACAAACCATATTAGGTACATGGTTGGCTACTAAGAATTATATGTGCGTTCTTAAATTAGATTTCAATATCACACTTATTATAACTCTATACTTGACTAATATTTAAATTTAATTTAGGGTATTTAGACTAAATTAGGTTGTAATGGAAAACTCTCATAGGATATATATTGTAGATGTTTATTAGAATGATAAGAACAAGATTTACATTTTCATGTCTCGGGTTTAGCTAAAATGGATGAGTCCATGTTGGTCTTATGTTTTGTTGTAAAGAGAAACATATTTTTTCAACAAGAAATTATATAAGTTTATTATAATACACATGTGAATTTGAATAGCTTATAAGTTTTTTTTTTCTATTCTAGGTACCCTATGTTGGAAGTGGTACTCTATCCATCACTATTGGAATAAGAACATCAAGTGGGGTAGAAACGACTAGTTAAGAACATAGCTATAGGAACATAACTATAGAAATTTAGCAAAATGTATGATAATAATGTGTAGGAATTTTTTTTTGGTTTTTTTTTCAATATGCAAACTTTTGGATGTTGTTCCATAATATCAACTTTTTTTAATATGAATTATGAATGAAAATATTAATGATTAAAATGTTGTCTATGTAATTTTTTACTTTTTTTAATTTAATGGAAATCAGGTTAAATAATAATAAAAAGCAGGTCAAACAATAATGGAAATCAAGTTGAATAAAAAATGATTTAAAAAAATTTAGATTCAAATTATGGTAGTTGAAACGTCGTATAACGTGTCAATATAGTGATAATAATGGCATTTCTAGTTGTTGTAATTCGCATTAGAATTCCTTTAAAATAAACAAATTACGACGGTTTTGACTACCATTATTTGCACACAAAATACGACGGTCAAAACTACTATTATTTGCACAGTGCATTTAATGGCGGGTGTTGCGGCGTTTCGCCCAAGACCACCATATTATTCACTGTGGCGGTAGGATATATGGCGGTACTTGTACATGCCATATGCGCAAAATATGGCAGTCATAACTGCCATTTTATACTCCAAATAATCGTCGTATTTAACATTTTTTTTTCTAGTGGTTATGCAACTCAAATGTTATTTTTGATTGTTTTTATCTCATGAGGCAACCATTGAAATTTGACCTTATTCTGAAGGTATTTTGTAATTTCTTTATTTTCACACCTTGTATGAGATTAACATATCTTTAGGTGCATCAACAAACATTAGAATATCCAAGAATATATTTTATGCAAATCAAATGCTATTTTTGTTGCGTTTTTATCTCACGATGCCACAATTATATCCATTTATATACATAGAAAAGGCACTTATTTTATTAATATCTTTTAGAAGTCTTCAAAGGTTATTGAGTGCAAGAAACACCTTATTCTAAAAAAAGAGTAGATAAGAATGCAATGTGATAGAATTTTATACAGCACACATCACAATGGAACATGCAATGCAACACATTACACATTTTATTATTTCGCTTTTATATGTCATCATTAATATGATAAAATTTTAAGGTTAAACTAGTTACCTTTTCAAATAGATTGATTTTTGATACGTAAAAGCACAAGTACTATTTTATTAGGTTTTTTGTTGTTGGATTTGGCCCCGAAGAAGGATCCCAACTTGTATCATTTCCAAACAATGGAAGGGTCACAAACATTAATAACACCACATATGTTGCATCACACTATGTCCAAGCAAAATGGACCATTGTTGAATCAAATTATGAGTAAGGAGGAAATCAAATTTGCTTTCAAGAAAATATTGTTTGAATTCCACCCGGTCAAACATCCCTTCAAAACTTACAATACATGTATAGGGATGGCTTCTTACATATTTTGAAGTTTGAGATCCATCAGGTCATCCTTCAAAACTCCTTGTGGCCCGTAACACCTATTGGAAATTCTAGGAGCAGTGATGGAACAACTCTGTCTATAGTGGAAATGTTCTGATCCCAAGTTCGGTGATGGAATCGTTGTTTGCTTTGGAGTGTGGGCTCCATCAAGATTTTTTCCAGAAAAAGCACCTCAATGGGTGAAGGAGAAAAGATATTTAAGGGGAATGAATGGATCATCGCCAATTGAGGGCTTAAGGGACTGATGGTTCCATTATTGGCCCCACGGCGGGCGCCAAATTTTTCACCAAGATCTGACATATAGACCTGTGAATATAAAGGGTAATAAGAACATGTGGCGCTTGGCGGTAGAGGTAGTCCTGCTAGGCGATACCTGTAGAGGCAGGGTGTGCAATGGCGTTTGGCGCCTGGCGGCACGCGTTCTTGCTGCAGCATAATTGTTTTTTCCTTTCATTGATGTGTGTGGTCTACAAGGCTTCTATGATATCTCGAAGGTCGATTTGCTGATGTTCCTTGAGTTGTGGCTCAAAACGTATCCCTTGAGTTATGGCTCCGGATAGGGGTTAAGCACGTGGCATTCCTTAAGTTGTGGCTCGGAATGACATCTCTTGAGTTGTGGCTCGGGATGGCGGATGAACACGAGGAACTCTTGAGTTGTAGCTCGGGTTGGCGAGTGTTACCGGTGTAAGTGTGCATGTTGTGACGTGTACGAATGGGTCCAGTTAGCTCGAGTTCAGTATTAATATGACAAGTTTGTAGTCTTGGGACGTTACAAATGTTATTTGTTTTAGGCTGGTATGTGTGGCAGCAAGACATCTTGAGATACTCATCAGAAGACGTAGAACATAGTTAACATGGTGGTGGCCATGTGGTATGGAATCCAAGGACGAAATTCCTTTTATGTGCTTGTGTTATATATGTTGTGTGTGTGTGTGTGTATATATATATATATATATATATATATATATATATATATATATATATATGTACTACACCTAGTCGGCCCAACAAAACATGCCACCACTTATCATCCTATGCCGCTATAGATGCACCGGCACAGGCTGAGGGACTGGTGTACTACACCTAGGCGGCCTAACTTGGCTACAACCATGAGATCCGCCTACACAGCCCCTTAAGGACGCAAACTATGATCATGTGTGGCGAACAATCAATAGTAAGTGGCTTAAGCCGCCAACTTGAGCAAATTGAGCGAGAACTTGATAAACCTAACACATTACCAACCAGGATCGTAGGACTCTCAATAACCAAACTATGGGACCTGGACTTGGCCTAGGCCTAGCCATGGCCAAGTCAAAAGCCCAGCCCAATGCGTGGCTAGACATAATTAATAATCTATAAATACACATGGACCCCACAAATTAAAGGTACGCATTCATTAATTCCCTAATCACGAGATTTGACTTTCTGAGAATTCTTAGCTGACTTGAGCATCGAAGTCTCTTCCGCAGGTAACCCCTCCCGGGTCCAAATCGATCCAAACCGAGACACCAGCAGATAACGCATACATACCGGAAGAAAGCTTGCTAGGGAGATTGCAGATTGAGGTAAGGTGATACTCGTGTCTGACATCTCTTATTTGTTCTCCGCAGGAACAATTGGCGGCCACCGTAGGGCACGAAGTCATACTTTATGGATCAACCCGCATTCTCTCAAAGATGGTCTCTACCTGCATTAGAGCAAGAGTTAACAAGCAAACTGAAGCAGGTCATGTAGCACCTTCTAGTACCACCGCGCACTTGGCCGATATCTTGGAAGGCCAACCCAAAATGCAACAAGAGTTAGCTGATTTGAAAAAGCGCAGTGCTGATGAAATCGAGGCACTCAGACAGGAAAACTTATGTCTAAGGAGAAAGATTGAGGTCGATCCCACCCAAAAGGGAAAGGCCAAGGAAACATCCGAAGCCGCAAAGTCCCTAGCTTTCCAGCCTAGTAAAGAAGAAAGCGAGTACAATCCTACCCCGCACACCTTTACCACCACTCAACAGACTCCTATCATCTCAACCAATCATACACACTTCCATCCCACCCTCCTCGGACACACTACGGCACCAACCCCCACCGCCACCCTCCCCACCACCGACATCCCATCTTACAACTTCCCTTCCACCCTCAAAACTTCAAATAAACCTTTCATACCCTCATCCACCATCCCATCCCTTTTCACTCGCTACCATCCCCACAACCCAGGCGCCGCCACCCTTTTACTGATTTCATCGCCAACACCCTTCTCCCTGCCCAGTGGGAGCCTTTCACACTAGACCATTATACAGGCGAGACCGATCCAAATGACCACCTCAAAGTATATATCACCCATGACTACAATTCTCACGATGTCGTTTTCTGCAAGGCCTTTCCAACCATCCTCAAAGGCCCTGCCCTCGAATGGTTTACCACCCTACCTCCATACTCCATCAACTACTTCAACACCCTCTCCCACATGTTTACTACTCACTTCGCCGGCAGCCGCCCACATCAAACCACAATCATCTCTCTTCTTGACGTTAGACAGGAATAAGACGAGACACTATAGGCTTTCATCGACCGCTTCAGTAAGGCTGCCCTCCGCACACCACACCTTAACTAGGAGATGATACTTCAGTGTGTGGCACTCACTCTCAAACCTGGCCCCTTCGCCAACAACGTCTACCTACACCCACCTGCCTCCATGCATGGAAGAGATGCAAACTCTCCACACAAAATTTTGCAACGACTACACACCCTCCGCGACCACCCCTCTTAAACAGACGCCGCATGCCTCCCATCAGCTTCACAGACGATGACTTCCATGGCGTTGATCACCAACAGGATGACCCCATGGTCATCACGGTTGAATTGGAAAACTATGTCGTTAAGAAAGTTCTCATCGACCAAGGTAGTTCAGTCGACATCCTCTATTGGGCGACATACCAGAAACTCTAGCTCCTCACCCCTGCCATGGTTCCCTATGATGAACCCATATATGACTTCTTAGGGTAGAAGGTCTCCACCCGCGGCGACATCAACCTTCATACCGTCTTTTGCGATGGCACTAAAACCAACTCTATCCGTTTCCTTGTCGTAGACGTGCCTACATCATACAATGTCCTTCTCAGCCGACCATCCCTCAACACTTTCGGTGTAGTCGTATATGTAAGACCCAAGAAATTTAAATAATCAAATAAATAATTATTTAATAAATGCGGGTAGGAGAAGCCTTTATGGCATTAAATACTAACCTTCATGACGTGAAAAAGTATTAGCTCAAGTGGTTGAGAGTACTTCATTTGTGTGAGAGGACTTGGGTTCGAGTCCTAAGTATGTCAATTGTGTGTTATTTAATTTTTAGTAATTTTTTTTAGATGCTTGGGTGTGATAGGTAAGGATATAATGTTTGATGTGTGAATATTATCATGTAATATGACTTGGTTGATTTGGTTGTACATTTGAAGTCGAATTGTGTGGTGATGGGTTCAAACCTTGGTTTGAACAAAGTATTTTCTTTTTGCTAAAACTTACTCTAGCATGTAAACCCTAGAGTGTAGGGCAGCAAGAGTGGCTGGGAAAACAGAAGGTAATAGGCCATTAACGGGGATTAATGAGAGATTTATGTCAAAATTCGTTTTAAAGCAAATTAACCATTTTAAGAACCCAATAAAAAGCTAATTTGGAGAAGGAGCGAGGGTTTGGTGAGATTATCAGTGTAGGTACAGTAGAGAGCACGAATTGGTGGGTTTTGGGTGAGTTTTGATTGAAACTGAGGGCTGTTTTGAGAGAAAGGAGAAGGAAGACATTGGAGGCCAAGGGAAAACTTGTGAGAGCCAAGGCAAAGCTAAGGAAAACCCAGGTTAGGGGAGTTTCGACTGTGTGTTTTAATTCTATTATCGTGTAAAGATAAGATTTGATTCATGCTTGAACTGTAAAAATTTGCAAATCCTTGTTTTGTTCGCATTTTCTGGATTTTTCCAGAAACCGCCTGGCGGCGCATGAATTGTCGCCAGGCGGCACATGTATTTTCACTAGGTTCTGAGTTTCCTCCATGAATCGCCTGGCGGCAGAGGATGAACCGCCAGGTGGCACGAACGCAGTTATCCTGTCCTTGGCTGTTTTGAACAATTTTGAGGTATCTGTGATGCGGTCGTGGTTCGTTTTATGTTTGATTGTGAATTTGGATGATTATGATATATGATGTATATTATGGGATGTTGGAGGATATGATGTTGCTATGAGATTGGGTATTAGGGTTTATGTTGGGGGCTGGAAACCACTATACATGATGTAAGCGCACTGTATGATAAAATAGGTGTTATTTTATGCAAAGTATATGTATGTTTTTTGTGTGAGCATAAAGGGCAGTGTTGATGGACACGGTTGTGTGTTATTTGACCCAATCATAATTTGATATGATGGGTGTCGTATGGAATAGGTTGAAGGCAAGTTGGGTTTGTTTTGTGTCTGGTTGCTAAATGATCGTTATGCGAAAATGGGTGGTTACAAAATAATGGCATGCATGGAGACAATTATAGTAGCATGAGTTTTATATACGTAAAGAGCATGATACTAGGTTGATGGTACATGGCAGGTTTAGAGTAGGGACTAATGAAGGAAAATGTGCAAGATGATAAATGAAGTGGTAAAATTTTAATTGGGTATATGGGATTTGGGTATGAGTCATTAGTACATGTTATTTTTGGGTGATAGCTTATGACTCAATGTATAAGTAAACGAGAATGGGATAGACATTATGATCCCTGTTTTTGGTGTGATTCAGGTGTGTATATGTTGTGTTTTATGTATGATGATAGTCCTGAATTATTAATGTTTTTGCCTGAATAATGTATGGTATGTTTGGGAGTCTTTTAAGACCTGAGAAAAGTGCCAAAAACCAGTAGCAGTGCGCTACTGGTATGGCGCCTGGCGGTACGGGACATGCTGCCAGACGGTAGTGTCAAAAACTAGTGACAGTGGTCACAGCGGAAGTAGGGCGCCTGGCGACAGACGATGGACGCACCAGGCGGTGACGACGACACAGGGCGCCTAGCAGTGTGGTGGTGTCCGCTAGGCGGTGGCGGTACTGTGGGTGCGTGGCGCCTGGCGGTGTGTGATGCTCGCCAGGCGGTCTGGAGCTAAGTTTCGCCTAGCGGCATGTGATGCGCGCCAGGCGGTTTTGGTCCAGTGATGGAGTGCGAGGAAAATTTTCTACACTACTTTAAGGGATGTTCATGATGCGATGCTTCGGCTTGGGCCTAGTGACGAGTGTATCTTGTATTGGGGTAACACGTGACCACTCTAGGCTGTAGCCTGGTGCTTTAGGAAGTCTAGTAGAGTGTGCGAGTTGTGGCTCGTACGACGAGGTTCGGGTGATTGCCCTCTTCAGAGTGATTCTGATAGAGTTTTGGTAGTCTGGAATAGCTACAAAATTTACGTTTGTTTCGAGGAGCTCCACTTGGTGTTAGGGTGAGATGTTGTGGCAATGTTATTCCCACGTGTGGACTATCAGGTGGTGACCTGTAGTCGTAGGGGCGAGTGGACACTCGTGTAGCGAAGATCGATCATCGTTCTCACTTAAAGGGTATAGAATTGATAGACGTCTAAAGGCAAGTGTTGAAAGTGAAGTTGTGAAAGGAAAAGGGGGAAAGTGTACTAACCCGGGTTTATATTTGTTAAAATGGTATTTAATATTATATTGTTGTTTTTATTTAAATGAGCTCACCCTATCTGTGTGTGTGTCGCGATGATCATGTAACTTGTTACATGGGAGCAGATGTTGATGTAGGTGAGCCGACAGATGCTTAGAGACGGAGTGAGGATACCTCTGGGATTTTATTACTAGTTATTATGTTGCGCTACGGATTTAATTGTAATAATTTTTAGACACTTTTGTTGATAATATGGATGATGCGACTCGTCTTTTTATTATTTGTAATAGCGAGTTGGATTTCTAAACTTAATTTTTCCCGCGTTGTTGTCTGCAGCTTTTTCAATCGACTATTTTTCCTTTTCAGCCGATTGATTTCCTATAGTAGAGGGCTTTTCTGCAGCAAAAATCTACTCTTGTAGTAGATCTTCCTCATCTGCATTCTTTGACACTTGATCTTGCAATTTTGGGTTAGTTTCATCAAATACAACATGCATGGACTCTTCAACAGTCATCAATCTCTTATTATAGACTCTATATGCATGACTTTGTGTAGCATAGCCTAGAAAAATACCTTCATTCGCTTTTGCATCAAATTTGCCAAGACTTTCTTTGCCATTATTTAAGATGAAACACTTACATCCAAATACTTTTAGGTGACTTAAAACATGCCTCCTACCTTTGAAAAACTCATAGGGGGTTTTCTTCAAAATTGGCCTAATTAACACTCTATTTAAAACACAGGAAGCAGTGTTGACTACATCAGCCCAAAAATACTTAGGTAGTGATTTTCATTCAACATAGTTCTAGCTAGTTCCTCAAGTGACCTATTTTTCCTTTCAATAACACCATTTTGTTGTGGGGTTCTTGGTGCAGAAAAATTATGATTAATGCCATGCTTTTCACAAAAGTGTTCAAACTTTTCATTTTGGAATTTCCCACCATGGTCACTTCGAATAAACACTATCTTGGAACTCTTTTCATTTTCAAGCATCTTGGCAAATCTTTTAAAGGCATGAAAAATGTCATTTTTGGCAGCTAAGAACAAAGTTCATGTGTACCTAGAGAAATCATCAATAATGACTAATGCATAAAGATTGCCACCAAGGCTCATGGTTCGAGATGGACCAAATAGATCCATGTGAAGCATCTCTAAAGGTATTTCAATTGAAACAACATTTTTTGGGTTTAAAAGAGACCTTAGTCTGTTTTCCCTTTTGACATGCTTCACACACTCTATCCTTCTAAAACTTGAGTTTTGATAGTCCTTCAACTAGCAGTTTTCTATTCAGCCGATTGAAATGCTACATGTGTATATGACAAAGTCTTCTATGTCATAACCAAGTGTCATCCTCTTTTGTAAGCAAATAATGGATGCTAAATGATGCATGATGCAGATCAAGTAGGTATATGTTATTGACTCTTTTGCCTATCAAAACAATACTACCACATGCATCATATATCAAACAACTATTTGGTTCAAACATGAATTTAAATCCTTTATCACATAGTTGACTTATACTTATCAAATTGTGTTTGAGTCCTTCTACCAACAACACATTCTTGATGTTGAAAGAGGATCCATTACCTATGACTCCATTTCCAAGGATTCTTCCTTTGTTGTTGTCTCCATAGGTTACAAACCCTTTCTCCTTTAACTCTAACTTTACAAATTTGGTCTTATCTCCTGTCATATGTCTCGAACAACCACTATCAAGGTACCACAAATCTTTCTTATCACCTTTTATGACCTGCAAAACAGATTTGGATTACTTGGTACCCTTTGATAGGTTGGGTCCATCATGGTTATGCCTTTCTAGATCCTTTTGGGATCCATTTCATAATCTCTTTAGGAACATCATATTTTCTAGCATGTCAGTTCTTAATAACATGACCTCTTTGCATATAGTAGTTGCATGAAATGAATGGCATGTCACTTGGCGTACTTTTTGAAAAGAAACTAGAGAACTTCTTGGTTTTCTTTTGAAAAGAAGGATTGTAACCAAATCCGGCTTTGCCGAACACACAATTTTGAGAACTAAGAAAAACCTCTAAGTTTGCTTCCCCCCTTGTGAACCTTGCAGAAGTCTTATAAGGTATTTCACTTGATTTTTCAAAACAGTGCAGTTTTCACAGGGTTTCTCAGCCGGTTGATTTCTAAAACAGTCGGTTGAATTATTGTAAATCATTTCTAAATGTTCAAAATCAGTTTTTAAATCAGATGTTTCTTTTTTCAGTTGACTAACTTTGTTTTCCAACCAGTTGTTTAAGCCTTTCAACTGATTGTTTAATGTAGAAATCTTGTTTGCTTCATTATACAACTCTTCAAAATCATGCAACAATTGATTGTAGTCATTTATGTCTAGAGAACTTACTTGGCTTAAGGAGCATGACTCATAACCAGCCATGAGGCACAAGTTGGCTTCTTCACTCTCATCTTGTGAGGAGCTACTTGTTGTTGAATCATCATTGTCCTCTCATGCAATGTATGCACATTTCTCCGTTGGCTTCTTCTGTTTTTCTCATATAAACACTATTCTCCTTTTCTTTGTTAGCATTTGGACATTCAATTTTGATATGTCCTTGTTTTCCACAATTATAACATGTAAAATTAGAAGAGTTTGATTCATTGTGTTTGGAAGTATGCCTCTTGGAATTACATTTGATACCTTTCCTTTTGAGATACTTACCAAACCTCTTGACAAGGAGATTCAAGTTCTCACTTTCACTTGATTCAGCCACCTCATCCTCGAGTTCCTAATTCTTTTTGGTGCTAGTCTTCAAGGCTATGTTCTTTACCTTTTTCTCACTTGACTCAAGCTCATTAAGCCTTTGCATCTCAATCTCATGCTCCCTAAGCTTAGCAAACAATGCAGTTGTAATCAAAGTGGATAGATCTCTTGTTTCTGAGATGGACGTGACCTTTGGTTGCCAAGATCTATCAAGACATTTCAACACCTTGATATTCAACTCTTCTTTGTCAAATTCCTTACCCAAACCTATGAGATCGTTGACTATGTGAGTGAATCTCTTTTGCACATCCGCTATAGATTCTCCTTGTTTCATCTTGAATAGCTCATACTCTTGAATCAAGGCATGCTTCCTTGCTCTCTTAACATCATTGGTTCCTTCATGACTCACTTCAAGAACCTCCCACATTTCCTTAGCACTCTTGCATTGTGAAACACGAAAAAACTCATCCATGTTGAGAGATGAACTAAGGATATTCTTTGCATTGCAATCATATTGGACTCTCCTCCTTTCTTCCTCAGTCCATTGAGTCCATGGCTTATCAACCTACACATTTTCAACAATATGCTTAGGAGTATATGGTCCATTTATGATTGCATCCCATATCCCTTGATCTATTGATTCAATAAAGATTTTCATCCTAATTTTCCAAAATTGGTAATTAATGCCACTAAACATAGGGGGTCTATGAATTGAGTCACCTTCAGCAAAGGGTAACTTGTTTTCAACCATTTCAAACAGTTCGAAATAGATTTAGGACCTTACTTAAGCAAATTTCAAGTACCTAACTCTGATACCAATTGTTAGTTTTGAAATGGTTGAAATACCAAGAGGGGGGTTGAATTTGTTAGTTAAAAATTTAGGCTATCTTTGCAAGCTAAAAACCACCTTTAATTGAATCAATTAGATCACCAAGTTAGGATTAAAAAGGTGTTGGACAATATACTTTCAGTCGATCAAAAATAGAGTTAACAGTTACTAAACAAATTCTCTTTTGGTATAATCAATCGATTGAAACAGAAAAATAGTCGACTGAAATACTGGGAAAAATGCAAAAATGCAGATTTGAGTTTTAAACCAAAAACAATGCACAAGAATGATCAAGACAAGTTCTAAATGATTATGCAAACATGCTCAATGCTGCAGATGTCATGAAAACATGCAAGAACATGAAAAAGTTGATTAAAGCACAAGTTCTTTAAACTTTAAAATGAAAATGCAAGAGAGAAAGGTTAGAGAGGATAGGAGACAACGAGATTTTTATACTGGTTCACTCAAACCTAAGCTATATCTAGTTTGTCAAGACAACCTAAGCTTAACTTTGCACTATTTCAAAAGATTTACAAAGTATCCACCCTTACACTTCCAAAATACGCAAAAACCACACAAAAGACTCTTGAATCACACAAGAATCACACCAGCACAACAAGAACCCTCTTGTAAACCTGGAAAACCACCAGGTACACACACAAAGCTTGAGAAAGATTAAACCTCAGTGGTAGCACAACCCAGCCTACCACAAACCACTTTCTCCAAGCTTCAAACCAAGCCACAAGCTCCAAGAATTGATCCAAGATTAATCTTCAACTACTGCAAACTATATGATCATGAAGGACATAGTTTCCTTAAGTTTCTAGAACAAATTCGTGCTCTAAAATGATCAACAAACATCTCTTTTGAAAATCACAATTTTTATAGTCAAACTGTTACAAAATTCAATTGGTTGATTTTCAAATCAATCGGTTGATTTCACTTGACTTAAGTGAAATCAGTCGATTAAAAACTAAATCAACTGATTGAATTTGTTGCAGTTTAAGACTACTGCAGCCAACATTTTAACCTGTTGAAAAATCATTTAACAGACTAAAAAAGACATTTTAACCTATTGAAAAACCATTCAATAGATTAAAAAACATACCTAAGACCCAATACATCTAATTAATGCTACAAGGTATACAATATGAATTGCAAACTTCAAATACACTTTCTTAATGATGAAACTATGTGGGGAGCACATGTTCCAGCCTTGATCAACATGGATATCATCAAATCTCCTCTCCTTCACCAATGTGGGCTTCATTCCAATGGTAATGGCTTCAAGATAGTTTAAAAGAGATTCATTAAATCTTCATCAAATCTTCAAGAAGCATACCACCTTGGCTTCACATGTCAACAATTAACAATATCAGATATCCACAAAGTTGGTTACTCAAATTATAAATCATAATAATTGAAGAATAATTTAAAGATATGGAATCTCTAAAGATTATATATATATATATATATATATATATATATATATATATATATATATATATATATATATATATATATATATATATATATATATATATATCAAGGATTATGTCTTACAATTTATTCAAGTACAAAATCAAGTCCAAACCTTAGGCCTAGTCCAATTATGAAAGTCTATAAATTGAGGGTCTGACATAAGTAAAAAACACAGACTTGGAGAGAAACAAACTTGATATCTCTACACTTAAAGGTAGAAAGGCATTTTGATGGAATGTGGAATTCAAATTCAACATCAGTCTAGTATTTAGTATGCCTAAGAGTAGTTAACTCTCTCATCCATGGGGGTTAGGTGTAATGTATTCTTAATGGAATCTCTTTTATTTTATTCTTGTTTTAACTGTATAGTCTATGAATTTTTCACATGCGGGTGTCCATACTGATCCAAAAGATAGTTTGGAAACCCAATTTATGATCTTTAATTGCATGTTCTACATATGGGGCATATCTGAGAGTACTGACTGATCTGAAAAATAGTTTGGGAAACCTGAGTAGGATAAAATAACTTTTGATTTCACATGCTAAGTATAGATGTGGTCATTAGTCATTCTTAAGCATCAACATATTGGTCACTAATGCAAACATAATAATAATAATAATAATAATAATAATTGCTAGCCATGGAGTTTTTATTATTTTAGTTTAGGCTTGTCTACGATGAAATCGAGGCCTGTTACAAATGATGTGAGTGTGAGAGACAGAAAAAAATATATAATGTTTGTAATTTTTACATTGAATGGAATCGTAAAACCTAATCCCAATGAAGCTTCTATCTTATATTTTTCTTAATCAAGCTATTTGTTTCCATTTTGCCAATTTCTTTTATTCTTTACAATTTAATTCTCAATTTATTTTTTCTTTATTAGTAACCAATCTTTTAAATTTAAATTTATTACTTGTACAATTTCATACACTTGCGAATTCCATAACAGTTGTATTTCATTGGGCACTTAGAGAGCAACAATGTAAAAATATTTTTACTAATTCTTCTTTTAAATTGTTTCTGAATTGATTTTAATTTATCAACGTAGTATTTGAGTTAGGTACATAGTTTTTCTACATCTTTTCGGTTGGCTTTGCGAATGTTGAAAATGTTGCTATAATTGCATTATCTAGTTATAGAGTATGATAACTTGGCCTTTAATAATATTTTTATAGAGTTTAACTTACTCTTTTGAAATTTTTCTAAGCTTCTAACCTATTGTTTCATTCCTGACTCCTGAAAATCATTTTTTCAGTTTAAGTACAAAAGTTACCCAAGGAAGTAATATATAGGAGTTAATTATTTTTTTTATGTACCTATCAAAGCAAGTTGTTTTATGTTTAGAGTGATGATAGAATCTATTTTAAACACCAAAACAAAACTTTAGATTAATTACATTTAATTGATACATTTTAAAAAGATAATTATTAAGTAAGGATAATTCATCAGATAATATTATAGAAATTTGAGAAATAGATGAATAATACATGAAAGAAATAAGCCTTTAGCTTATTTGCATGGACACTTTATTAACTAGTAAAGCTTTGATATAATCCTTCATTATTCCTCCTGAATTTGTATAATTATCTTGTTCTTTGTAAACTACGTCGATCATTCGTGCAAGATTCACAACACGCATGAGAAACTTCATTGGTACTTGAGTAGGACTAAGACATTCTTTATTAATGTCCTTCCAGGCCCTCTCAACCAACTTACGCAGTTCTTTAATGGCATTTTTCCTTGAACTATTATATTGCTTCATATAGCAATCAACGCTTGAGACAACATGTCCTCTTTCATGCTCAAACTGCATAAATATAGGATAACAATTTAACATGAATGCAACTAACTAAATTTAAAGAAATTGGAAATTACATAGGGTTTTTGGTTCCTAATAATTACTTTTTGCCAATATTATTATCTAAATCACTATGTTTCATTATTTAAAATGCTAAAAGTTTTTTTCAAGACAAAAAAAAATATTAAAGCCAAAAAATAATTTATTCTAACTAAACAACATCATAATTAATCTAGGACCCAAACATATTTTAAGAAAAAATATTATTTAATCTCGTTCTCCTACCTTTCTAAAGTAAGAGGAATAAGTGAACCTATATAGTAAATTAATGGTTTTGCATCCATGTTTTAAAATAAAATGTGTTGAGTTCCATATATTTAACCTAGTAGCATTGGGCATATGAGTAAGAATAATTTATTATTATTATTTTCTAAGAGTGAAATATGTTTTTAATTTTTCAATTTTGATGCGAAATTGAAATTTGTATATGATTAAAGTTTTACCACATTTTAGTTTCTAAACTTTAAAATGAATGAATATAATCTTTTTAATCTTATTAAGTTAATTTTTTTTTTTGTGTCAAACACGTTTTACAGTTGACATTGAAGTGGATTATATAAAATGTTGAAATTGAAATTTGTATGTGATTGAAGTTTTACTACATTTTAGTTCCTAAACTTTAAAATGAATGAAAATAATCTTTTTAATCTTATTAAGTTAAATTTTTTTATGTGTCCAACATGTTTTACAGTTGACATTGAAGTGGATTATATCAAATGGTGTAAATAACATGAACAAAATTTAACATAATTAGACTAAAAAGATTATATCAATTCATTTTAAAGTTTCAGGGACCAAAATGTATTAAATTTCAGACAAAAATGATTTTTTTCAATTTCACATCAAAATTTAGAGAATAAAAATTTATTTAACCCATCTTTTAAACATAGATTTTGTGAGATTCCCATCCCATAAAAATGTTTAACCTTAGGTAAGTGCATCCATATAATGTACTGAACAGAAATAGCAATGGGAGTTTAAAATATATCTCACTTCCAGCAATGTCATCCATGAGCCTACCAATAAGTGAAGCAGCTTCAATAATTTTTGGGTGACTCGTTGTCCATATGAGGACCTCCTCTGTTGTTTCTTCCATGCCCAAGAAAGATACGGTTGTCAACATAGCATAAGTGCTTGTCACAATTGCAACTTCCATATACTCTTCTACTGTTGGTATGTGATTGGAATGAAACCATCTTGACTCAGTAAGGTATGCTTGGGCTAGTCTTTTCATCTATAAGAAAAGGTACAAATATCTGATAAGAAGTTTCTTTGGTAACTTTGTTGCTTACAATAATATTTTACTACATTATTAGCTAGGGATCAAAAATTGGTTACCCAATTTACACAGTAACAAAAGGTTCGTAGTACGATTTTCAAGAAAGGTCAAATTAAGTCACATGATATGTTGCGAGCCCAAAATTCTTTATATAGAGAGATAATACACCATTTTGTTCAGTAACGTTGGTAATTGAAGAGATACAGATTTTTACGAACCTTTTAATTCTACATAATGAAATACTCGTTTTTAAGACAACAAATAAATAATAAAACTATTATACATTCAAAACTATTAGATAGATAATAAAAAACACTTAAACATACTTCATTTTTAGAATACTTGACGAAGTATTCTTTTCCTTGCTTTCTCAACTCCTGCTCTGTTTCTTCAAAAATATTCAAAAGTGCCTTATAACATAATTTCATATATTCTGGAAGATTAACCAATGAGGAGATATCCCACCTGCTAATCATTAGAAAGTTTACTTTAAATTTTTTTAAAAAATAATAAGATTAAAAAGATACTAAATTGAAGAATAAGATTGAAAAGATACTAGTATAAAAGCATTTTTTTTACCTTTCTATTGCATTGGTAAAAATCTCTAGCTCATCAATGGTTCCATAAGCATCATACACATCATCAATTATGGATATCATGGCAACAACCTTTTTCAGTATCCTTCGAGCAAGGCAGTATTGCGGCTCATAATAGACTCCAACAATCCAGAAACAAACTTCCACAATCCTATCTCGTACAAATGGAAAATTTGTCGAGACATTCAAATCTTTAACCCACCACCTGAACAAAAAAAATCCCAATTAATAGTTGGATTTATTTATTTACTTTTTATTTAATAATAAAAAAAAACTTTTGGAGAAAATATTACTTGGTCACATTGCTGACTTCTTTTTGATGGAGCTTCTGCAACATATTAAAATCTAGTTTTGCAAAGGTTAACAAACATTGATTATGTGATGGATCTTGTTGGTAGAAAGATATATAATATCTTGCCTCCAACCTAGGCATTCCCTTGCGAAGTGCTTGTCCTATGCTGTGGTCCACTAACCCAGAAAGAAAGGGGCTTAGTTTGGTAGTTAATGACTTAGTTAACTCACTAAGAGTAAAACTATATGCCTCTTCCAGTATGTCTTCCCCATGGAATCTTAATTGGGATGCTTCATACAAGCTCAACATTCCTTGTACATCATTCACAATGCTTTTCTTAAACTTTCCTGCTTCGTCCATGAATTTGCAAAATACAACTGTTTTTTAAGCAAATAACATGTTAAATTTCAAGATTCATACAAATTTCACGATGACTATATTTAGATTCTATATACAAGATAAAAATCTTCTCCGAAATTTAGGCCTTCTTGAATAATTTCTTTGTAAATATTTATAAAAAATAAGGAAAATATATGTAAATATTATAAACAATGCTTTTCTTTTCTTTTCTTTCACATGTACCATAATATTATGTTTCAAATTAAATTAATTTTGATGAAGTAATTATTGTTTAGCTGTTGTATTTTAAAATTAGTTTGGACTTATTTTTCATCTAAACTTGACTATATGACGGCTGTAGATAAAAATAATGTCATAGTGATGTAAATAAAAGCGTAAACGCAAATGAGGAATAAAAAATTAACATGGTTATATTTGGTTAGTAAAGTTTAAATTTGGTATAATAGTAGAAATTTCATACCCGATAAAATAGGATATCCTTGTTGTCTAAGCAACCGGAAGAGCAAAGCGAGATGATGCAGATCATTATCGTAACCTATTATATTATTCTCCTTTGTCGAAATCTCATAAATTTGATGCAATGCCTCATCAATTTCATGTTCAAAATGATAAGAAACACCCAATCGTTGGACTGAGTTGATGAAGTTCAATTTAGAAAGAAAATTATCATCAATAGGAGACACAATCATCTTCCTCACATAATCTTTTAACAGTGGAACTTGTTTGATGTCGCTATCATCTTCCTGCATGTGGTTATGAAAATTCCAGCGTAAGAAAATTTTGTTGCTTTTGGCAACAGCAAATACTAAGTTACGATGCCAACACTTTAAAACCATACATATAGTAAATAATTGTTCTTATGAATGTATTTCTTTTATGAATTTTGATGTAAATATGTAACCATGAAGTACTATAACTAATATTCCAGATTAATACACTACTAAAATTATTCCAAACAAATAACATAACTAAGTAATGCTGACATTGAGTACATGAATCTAAACCTAAAAAGTAAGATTAGACATGAATGGGTTATGCACTTACATGAAAATTAGAATCATAGGAAAGGAAATAATCCCCCCAAATGGAAGGATGAAAAGTTGCGGTGCGTCGAGGAAAGATTGAGTTGGGTTTGGCATCACGAGGGAAAACAGGAAGTGATGATGATGATACTATAGACATGCTTGGTTTACTAGTATGTCAAGGGATATAGGATGATTTTTGCTTTGAATATTCAAAAACCCAAATTCCATTAATTTATAGCAAAAGCAGAGAAGATGGCACATTCACTGACCAAGTTTTTATGTAGGTCCAAAGAGAATTTGAAATATATCTTTGGGAGGGTGAAAAAATCACTTAAATTTACTATAGTTTTATTTACATTTCACATTTTGAATTCAAAAATATTCTAATTCAAAGGCAATGCAGTTAAGTAACATCATTCAATCATTACATTCAAGATATTATCCACTTTAGAATTTAGAACTCCGTCTAGATTTGGTTCTTAAAAAACCGTTCAAAGGATTGAATGAGAAATGAATATTTAAAGTGTCATTGACTTCAACTCTTAAACAATGTAGGACTATTAGTTATATAAGAACCATAAATATTTTATTATTATTTTTAATTAATCATATTTGATATGTACTTTGAAAAATACTACTTTGAAATATATCTTGATATTTTTTTGTAAAAAAATAAATATCCACTTTTAGAAAAGAGATTTTCTTCATTGATTTTGAAGTTCAAATTACATCACATAAAGGATTGATGTGAATTGGGAGACAGAGAAAATCAAGATAAAAAAAAAAAAAACATTATACGTTGGATTGAAATCCCAACAAACGAAAA
Organism: Vigna unguiculata; assembly: GCF_037176805.1. Classification (NCBI taxonomy): domain Eukaryota; kingdom Viridiplantae; phylum Streptophyta; class Magnoliopsida; order Fabales; family Fabaceae; genus Vigna; species Vigna unguiculata. Next base: position 26,958,431 of record NC_140802.1, read on the forward strand.
AAAATTGGTATTTTGTACGTTGGACAAACGCTACTTGATTTATGTGATCTTTATTTAAGTCTGTATAGATAGTTTTATTTCTTAATTTAGTTCATTTTGGCTCAAATTTCATTTTGATGTACAACCATTCACCCATCACCAGATATAATATACAATAAAATATTTCTACCCAAAATTTAAGTTGTACATTGTTGTCTTACTCACGACATATCATGTTATTAGGACAGTGGAGATTGTTCTTTTCTAAACAACTTAAACATTTTACTCATGTTACTATTCAATACTCATAAAAGTAAATCTAGACCAAACTAAATGTTGTAATAAATTACGTCTATCCATGAATGAGTAATACTCACAGAAACAATGACTCTTATTAAGAAAAAATGGTAATAGGTATAATCAAATGAGTTCCTCTTGCTCATTACATTAAAATGATAAATAAATCACAATATTATTTGCAAAAGTATATAAATAAAACATTAGTGTACGTATTAAAAAGTTGTCTAATCTTAGGATAACTACAATAAATAAAAAAAGGATGGAATATAGAAAACTAATTTGTACTGAAGCAATGAAGAGTCTGGAACATCACCATGGCAGAGAAAACATAAATGCAGAGACTATCTAAGAGAACTGATGAAAACTGTAGAAAACTATCTAAGTGTTTTGTGTGCTAAAGCTTTATTCAAGCAAAGATGAAAGTCAGAAGTAAAAGTGACTACTACAGGCTACAAGCAATTATTACACTCAACTGAACTAAAACTAATCTTAACTAATTCTAAGGCTGACTCAAGTAGCAGGTTAACAAACTAAGTGACTGACTATTCCAGCTTCCATAGCTCAGCTAAAGTTGACTGGTGGTCTTAGGTGGCCTTGAACAAAACTCAAGTTGTCCATTCTCTCCCAACTGGCTACTGCAAGTGAACTCGCTGGTCCAGCAGGTTACAAGTCACGTTTTCAACTTAATTCAGGTTTTACTCAACTTCTTCCATTAACCACTCGTAGGTGTAGTTTAATTAGCTCGCTAGTTCAGCTTCTTCCACTTCAAAACGAACCAATAGCGGGTAGAATATACGCATGTTCATGGCTGTAGCGGGTTACGTTCATGATTAAACTAAACTGCCCTCTGCATTGTAATATTGTGTCAAACTTGACTGAGTTGGAACTACACCAAAGTCACCGTACCGAGAATAGTCTCTCTCAAATTTACACCTTCAATTAACTGCACAAAAACTGGATTTTGAAACTGCACTGAATTTCAAACTTGCAATACTCGACAAATCTAATTTTTATTTTTCTCCAAAAGGCTAAAATGCTATAAAATAAGAAACTAGCTAAAAATCTAACTAAAAACACTTTATTATCACATTTTCAAAAAAACAAGCATTTTCACAAAGAAAACTAAATCTGAACTAAAATAAGAATTTAGAACAAAACAACACCCAAAAAAATGCATTTAGCTATGAAAAACACATCAAAATCGAGATTAACTAATATTTAATTTAGTCATTTTTTATGTGATTATTTTCAAACTTAATTATTATAAATAAAAAATAATTATAGTAAAATAAAAATTATTTAATATTTAATTTTAAAATTATAATAATAACAATAATTATAATTTTATTATTTTTTAATATCATAAAAAAGTAAATACAATGGTTTTACTAGTTTATATTAAAATTTTGGAACTATTCTTTTGGTTTCTATTTTCGTTCAAAAATAATAAGTTGGTTCTCGATTTTTTTTAGTTTTAATTTGGTCTTGAACTTTAAAAAAATAATACAATTTTGTCATTTTTTTCATTAAATTTCTTGAATCGGACAAAAGTTTTTTCACCAAAATTGAAGTTGTGAATAAGGACGGTTTGTTTTGTTTGGGTAATTGACATAATCCTAGTATAATTTTTGGTGAAAAATTCTAGCTCCGCTTTAAGAAATTTAACAAAAAAAATCAAATTACATCAATTTTTAAAAAATCAGAACCAAATTAAGACTAAAAAATATTAGACGACCAACTTGATATTTTTAAACGTAGAATGAACCGAAAGAGTAATTCAACCAAAATTGGACACTCCCAAAATATTGGCTGAAAATCTGTGACTGAATCCTTGTACATCATTCACAATGCTTTCCTTAAACTTTCCTGCTTCGTTCTTGAATTTGCAAAATACATCTGTTTTAAGTAAATAACGTGTTAAATTTCAAGATGGATTATATTTAGATTCTATATAATTAGGGCCTTGAATAAATTTCTTTATAATTTTTTATTAAGAAAAAGGAAAATATATGTAAATATTATATACATTGCTTTTCTTTTATTGTTTGTCAAATCACGATAGATATTTAATTTTTTAATAGTTTTCTATTTAAAAATGTTAATGCGTACCATAATATTATGTTTTAAATTAACTTAATTTTGATGAAGTAATTATTGTTTAGCTGTTGTAATCAAAATTTCAAAATAAAAATTTAAAAATCGGTTTGGACATATTTCTCCTCTAAAATTGACTATATGACGGCCGTAGAAAAAATTAATGTCATAGTGATGTAATGAGAAGCATAAACACAAATGAGGAATGAAAAAATCAACATGGTAATGCAATACACGCATCACCAAACAAAAGTTGATAGGGGGAGCTACATTATATAACACACATATATAATTTAATTAGATAAGCACATCCACACATCAAAGGTTTTCTATCATTTGATTCAATATCACATGGCTATCGTCATGTCATCCATGATTTACGTCTTTAGGTGAATACCTCAAGATATCTTGCTGCCACACCTACAAGCCACAACTTGTAGAACACATGCGGAAAACCAGCTACGAACCATACTCCATAACGCCAGGTGGAGTTCCCAATACGAACAAAGTTCGTAACGTCCTAAGACTACCAAACTCATTAGTCACATATTGAGGAGGGCAATCTATCTGGACCCATCTGTACGGGCCACAACTCGCACACTCACACTTGTAACACTCGCTAACCCGAGCCACAACTTAAGAGTTCCTCATGTTCATCCGCCATCCCAAGCCATACCTCAAAAGATGTCATTCCGAGCCACAACTCAAGGAATGTCACATGTATAACCCCTATCTCGAGCCACAACACAAGGGATATGTTTTGAGCCACAACTCAAAGAACATCCAGCAAGCCAACCTTTAAGGTATCACCAAAGCATTGTAGACCACGCACATCCAAATCAAACAATTCACAAGCCCTGGCTCTGCATTATCTCAGGCGCTGCTCTAGAGCTGCCAAGTGAAACCCGCTTGCAGATTACTTGGCGCGGGACACGTACCGGTAGGCGCCAAGCGCCTCGAAGCCCACTGACCTGCAGACATTGCCTGGTGGGACACCCTCACCACTAGGCGCCATGTGTTCTAGAACTCCCCTATTTTGTAGTTTTCGCCTGGCAGTTCAAACCTTACCACTAGGCACTACACTAGTGCACTTAGTTACTGGTTCTTTTCTTTCGTAGCTCAATTTTTCTATTCATCCACACTTCCCAGCAAGTCACACAGTTCCTAGTGACTCCAATGACCTTTGATAGCTTGAAACTCATACTATACTTGCATTCAATGAATTAGGATCTCTAGGTAATCACCTAATTACTATTCCAATGCCTAAATTCAATTAAGTATCGCCACCACATAATGCCCATGCCATAATTCTCTAATGGTTCCTATTTTCACAGTCCGTCCATTTCCTAACCTCTATCACACACTCTGCGTTACTTTCTAATATTTCACATACTCATTCATGCACAAGTAAGAGCCGATTGCTTACAATTTACCCAATGGTTGAGGTAACCGACCTATGATTAACTTAAACTAGCCCCTGAATCCTCTTATGACTCAACTCAACCTCAACTACAACACCAGCACACTCATATATGCAACCCCTATCTTAATCCTTTGATCATGCATTCTTTCCAACATCAACAGTATTCCTAATATCATATTTTTCTCTATTTTCCAACCATATATCCTCTTAGTCTTCTTCATGAATCCAACCCGTGCCCAAACCACCAAAAATGCAAGAACCGCAACTGCACTTCTCGTTGTCGCCTGACGGCAAGTTATCTTCCGCCAAGCAGTGCATCAGTTCTAGGAAAAATCCCAGGTTCTGTTGCACCTACTCGAACATCACAACACCCAAATGCCTCCCACTGTCTACTCCCACAATTTAGTCATGCCATCAAAATTCCAAATTTTTCTAAGTATCAAATTTAAGGGCTAGCAAACAATTCTCAATATAAATTATACGCCCAATATTCCAAACTCAAAAATTTCCCAAATTCTCAAATCCTAAAAATAGGTACCTACAATTTCCTTCAATAAGCTTCTAATCATGATATAATTCAACAACTACAAGCATCCAATAATTCACTAACATTTAAAACTACCTCTTCCCCCTCGATCAAACCTAGCCCAAAACTCCAAAGACATCAAAATCGAACAAAACTACTCGCGGCACCTGGCGGGTGTTCATCACCCATTAGGCAATTTCTGGAAAAATTCTAGTAACACGAAATATACACCATTTGGACAGAGTATATGCATCCAATTAATCATACATTTGATACAATTAAGCAATATGAATTAAAAGGAACGGTTCCTGTAACATCCCTAAGGGATATTACTTTTAAAAATAAATATGAAAAAATAAATAAACAATTATCAATTCTCAAACCTCATATATAACCGTACTTTCCTAAAAACGTGAGAAAATTAATCCATGGAATCGCATACATTATAAATATCTGTGATTAAAAACCTATTAAAATCAGAAAATAACCGAAATGGCAACTGTTTGAAACATGAAAATAACAAAAGATTAAAAGTCTTCAAATTCCCATATAATCCCGCTCTCTGAACTCAAGCATCTCCTGGCTCACTTGTCAAATCATCTGCTCTCGGATAACAAGTTATCCGATCATCGCCACACACAAACAAATAGGGTGAGCTATGCACATATATATATAAAATAAATATGACACCCATCCCAAAGAAAATAAATCTTGCGTAAATATTTCATTATTTCAAATTACCCATCCCTGATCTCATAGTCCTTCATGAGTAATATGCGTGAATCTAGGTCTTGGGACTTTACTATGCTTCCACGAAAATAACCCTTTTGTGGTCCAACCCTACGATCCTATCCCCCGCTCATAGTCCTGCCCCACAAACTCCTCACCTGTAGCGAAACATCCAAGCCTTCCTCGCTCGGACCCTGGCACGCACGCAATCACCATACTATGGACTCCTCACCAAATAGTAGCCAACGGGAACATAACTGTTCCTTGCCCATCGTGCGTCTGACGCATGTAATCACCATACTAAGGACTCCTCGCCCATTAGCAGTCGACGGGAACTTAACCAGTTTCATGCCCATCATGCGTCCCTCCACCAAGCACATCCCAGACCCCTGTTGGACTTAGTCCTTCAAGCCCAAACACGAAGGTATGTGAACTTAGTCCTTCAAGTTCACGGATCTCTACAACAACAAAAATCACAACAGCAAATTTTGCCCAGCGCAGCCCAAACACCGCCAGGCAAAACTGGTTCCAGACTGCCTAACGAACAAGCATCACCGCCAGGCGCCAAGCGCCAAACAGGAGCTACACTGCTTTGTCACCGCCTAGCGGACCCAAACCTGCCGCCAGGCGCCACTCCTAGTTAGTGGCTACTGCCACTGTTTCGAGACCTTACCGCTTGGTGGCTCGCTACCGCCGCAGGCACCATACCAGTAGCGCAACTACTACTGGTTTTTAGCACTTAAACAGATTCCAAAGAACACTAATCATATAACACACCAAAAATTGTAGTACAAATATGGTACTCCAAGCACAGTTTCATATCTAGATTACCAGACGCACAATTAATCATGTCACTAAATCAATCCTTACTATGCATACCATGCCCTCCTACATTTGTTAATTGAAACATGCCACTATCCACTAAACTTAACACTACCATCGTAAGTTACACAATTATCCCAATATAAGAAATATTATCATTGTCGTCCAAGCAAAATCTCCAATTTACCTGCATCTTATCTCATTTATTATCTATTCTTACCTATTCCTTAGTTATTCTTCAAGTAAAGTTTCTTTCCTAATCTTTATGTGACATTACAATTTGATATTGATTGACAATACAATGTGCACCCTCTCCTACCCATGCCATTACCCCGTTTCACAGTTATAATATATTCTTTGCCTTTGATTCCTATCAACTCTCCCTTACACACATTAAAATGTTCACCCTCACCCAATTCAAATGAGGAAACCCTGCCTACTAACTCAATTCGCATAAAAATTCACCAGCGATGATGAATGATTATCTTGTTTCCTTTTAGAGTTATGAATATGGTGAAGTTGTTTAAGAAAGCTTTTTTGAAAATTCCCACTGGACATTAAGATAGCATGCTATCTAGATGTGAAGGTTCATTTCTCAAGCTCATGAAAGGAAGAAGAGAGTTGGATTCAAGCTTAAACACACACGGCAATAACAACACTTAAATAGCAAAATGAAATAAGAAACAATAAAAATGGAAAGCATAAAAGATGAAGAATGGAAGAAGCACGCCACTCATAGGGGGGATCTAAGCCAACCAAACCCTAGAGATGAGTGATGGTGCCGCCACTTGCAAGCAAGATAAGGCAAAGGTGAGTTCACTTCTAGGAAGGAGAGCTCACGAAAATTGGTGGTTGAATGCACAAAGTTTATAACAAAATGATCAACCCTTTTACAAGACAAGGAGCACCCTTTAGATAGGAGTTCATAGGGGTCCTTTAGCAAATACAAAAACATGAAAAAGGATTAACTAGCAAACCCTAAACCTAATGTGAGAGTGAGTCTTGGCCAAGTGAAGGGAGATGATTGGTGGAGGCATTCCCATGAGGATTCTAGGCCAAAAGAGGAAGGAGACCAAGTGATCTTCTAAGGCATAAATCACAAAGGCACAAGGAGACAAGGTACATGTCTACTTTTGCTTTTGCTTTATGCTTTTTGCTTTCCTCTCTCTTCCACTTCATCCAAGTGCTCCAATCACCAAGTGCCACCTAGCCATGCTCTACTTTCTCTTAATTACCTACAAAACAAGACAAACAAGGATTAGCATGTTGGTTTAAGTTAATCTAATCTTGGTCAAATGTCAACTTTGGATCAAAGTCAACAAGTCAACCAAAATAAGTCAACTAGAAACCAACTTAGGGAATTCAAACTAAAGTAATGCAAAACAAAGATAAATGTGATGGAATAGAAGACTCCCCTTTAGACATGCTTCTAGTGATCCTTCTTGAGGGAGCTTCTAAGGAGGTGGTCACGCATTCATCATCCTCCCCTTCTTGGAGAGAATTCGACCACAAATTCTTAAACCATTCTTTGGGGGAGGCCAATCCTTGATGGCCATCACTTTTTCTTGGTCCACATGGACCCCATGTTGATTTATTTTGAAACCTAGGAAGATCACATGATCCATCCCAAACGCACATTTCTCCATGTTAGCAGACAAGGATGCCTTCCTTAAGGTCTCTAACACACTCCTTAAATGATGCAAGTGGTCATCTTGAGACATACTATAAATGAGAATGTCATCAAAGTACACCACAGCAAACTTCCCTAAGAACTCTCTAAGAACATGGTGCATGAGTCTCATGAATGTACTAGGTGCATTGGTTAAGCCAAAAGGCATGACTAACCACTCATATAATCCAAACTTAGTTTTGAAAGAGGTTTTCCATTCATCACCTTCTTTGATTCTAATTTGATTGTACCCACTCTTCAAGTCTATTTTGGAAAATATGGTTGCACCATGTAACTCATCAATCAAATCATCTAATCTAGGAATAGGATGCCTATACTTGATGGTTATGTTGTTGATAGCCCTACAATCTATGCACATTTTCCATGTTCCATCCTTTTTGGGGACAAGAATCACGGGCATTGCACAAGGACTCATGCTATATTGCACCCACCCTTTTCTAACAACTCATTCACTTGTTTTTGAATTTTCTTAGCCTCCTCGGGACTAGTCCTATAGGCTGGCCTATTAGGCAAAGATGAGCCTTGTATGAAATCAATTTGGTGTTCTATACCTCTTAGGGGTGGGAGACCCTTTGGAGGTTCTTGAAAAACATCTTTGAACTCATCTAAGACTAATGATAAGTCTAAGGGACATCTAGAGTGAGGGTTTTGGAAGGAGGGGGAAGATTCACTAGGATAAGCTAGGAAGATGGGTTTTTGGGCAAGCATTAACTTCTTCACCCCTTTGAGGGTGATCATGCTCTTCTTGGACTCATTGCCATGCCCTTGTGCCTTCTTTTGCGCCTTCTCTTATTTTCTTTTCTTTATCATTTGCAATTGGTCCTCATTGACTTCTCTTAGTGAAAGAGGTAGTAATGTGATCTTTTTTCCTTGGAAGCTAAAGGTAAATTTGTTGGCATGGCCATCATGAAAAGCTTTCCTATAAAATTGTCATGGACTTCCTAATAAAATGTGGGTTGCTTCCATGGGCACTAAGTCACATAATACCTTATCTTTGTAGTTTCCAATGAAGAAGTTAATAAGGACTTGTTTGTCCACTTTAATCTCACCTTCCTCACTAAGCCAAGAAAGCTTATAGGGCTTGGCATGAGGGATGGTTTTCAAGGCAAGCTTGTCCACAACCTTTGTGCTAGCCACATTTGATGGACGTCTTTGGTGTAGGAGATGAAGGAAATCCATGGAGAATGATGAGGAGGAGATGGAGTGCATCGGAATTTGGAGAAATAGATGAAAGTAGCTCTCGGAAATGGAGAGTCACTTAAGTAATTCTTGGCCAAAGGTAGCAAATTGGGCTCGGCCCAATTGATCCCAAAAAGTGTTCTAGCTTTTATTGAAAGCAAAGCCTAAACAATGGCCCAATTTAAATCTATACTACTTCCTTCATGCATCATCTCATATTTTAGAGATTTCTTTAGCCCATGTGAATAATGTAAAAAGCCCATGATTAACTTGATCATCTTGTGAGAGGCCCATGTGAATCTTTCTCATCATGCTTCTAGTGATTGGGCCTTGATGTGGGCTTGGGCTTGTTGATGCATTTGAGGTTGGGCTTGTTGGGGTCACATCATCCCCTCCCCCTTGAAGAGGATTTGCCCTCAAATCTTGGTGTTCATCATCCATGGATCCTCCTACAAAAGGAATTAAATGAGATATATTGAAAGTGGAATGAACACCATACTGATAAGCAGGAGTATATCTAAAGTAGAGGACAAAAGAAGGTCTTGTTTTATTGTTGAAAGTTACTTGAAGATGAACAAGACCTACTTCAGAAAAATAATTTTGTGTACTTTGAGTTGTCTCAAACCTAGTAGGCAACATTAACTCAAAGTCTGATTTTGTAAAATCTTTTGAGGAGTTTAAAAAAATGGGAAGGGAAATTGGCTTGAAAAACTCAGCAACAGTAAAGATTGGTTTGAAGAAATGAGAATGATTGATGTAATGAGAAGAGTTAAAAGATTTGAGAACTCCCTTTAAAATTCCTGATTCAATGAGAATTGTGGGGGTCAGAAGTGCCTTTAGTAGCACTCCTTTATTGAGTAGGATTTCTTCTTCCTCTTTCTCTTTCTTTTCAAGCTCTATTTTTGCTCTCTTTTCTCTCAATGCCCTGTCAGATTCTTTCCTTTCCTCTTCCTCTCTATCTCTTCTTTCCTTCTCCTCTTTCTCTTTTTGCACATGGTCTCTTTGCTTTTTAATTTCTCTTTGCTTTTCAATTTCTCTTTTCTTACTTAAGAGCAAGTCAAGTTTATCTTTAAAATCTCTTTCTTGACGAGAAAACTTCTTTAGATTCTGAATGAATGGATCTCCTATATCAACGAAGTTTTCTAGTCGAGACTGTTGCTCTCGAGTGATCCTATATGAAGAGGGAACAAAATGTTTCCACATGCATGCTTTTAGTTCATAAAAGGTAGTAATGCATGATGCTCTTCCCTTTTCCACTTGAAATTGTCTTTGATGCCACCACTCACATGCACGTCCTACAAATCTAGAAATAACATGCTTAAGAATATCATACTGACTATATCTATTAAAGAATGGTTGCACCAACTTCTCTATATCCCACATCCAATCTATGAATGATAGTGGACCTATATCCTCCCAAAGAATGGAATGTCACAATGAAATGTATGATGCAACTTATGACTATCATGCTTATGCAACCTGGGACTATATGTAGAATATGTACTCATGATGATTGAATGAACTTATGCACTTGGATAAAAGGGTGAAAGAAGAGGACTAGCACAAGTGTACCTCCAGGTAAGCGAGGTGAGTCTCACAGACTGCTTAAGTACCAAGGCTAATCCTTGCTAAGGTTACACTTGAAAAAGTACTCAAAGTTCACACAAATGTTCAAGTAATAAGTAGATAGAATCACATGAGGCAAAACACACAACAAGCACAAACAAGACTCAAAACTCAAAGAAAAGAAAAGATTAACACTAAGAACGGACCCCTAAATGGAAAAAATTTTAGAGACTTTGGTCTCACAAATTTAAACCATTAAGCATCTAACTATGCGGCCTAAAAGCAAGGTGAGAAAGCACTTAGAACTTTCAACACACTCACTTACTAAAACGTTGCACTATAGTATGAAAAAGGTTCTACTTAGGAGATGGGATTGAACACCTTTGGTTGCCCAAGACACCTAAGTAGGCCATGGATACAATTGAGAACTTGAAAGGAAATTTTGTTCACTAATTTGGTACTCAAAATGAAGCAACCTCAAGCAACTTAATATCTCAAATTTTGATGCTCAAAAGATGCAATTTCACAATCAAGGAGGCTTCAACATGGTACCAAATAAGATGTGCCAAAAAGAAGTACAAAGTACAAAGAAATAAAGCCAAAAATAAGAAACAATGCAACTCCAAATGTGCTGCCAAAGTGCTGCCAATTTGCACAAAATCAAGAGCCAAGAGCTTGGCTTGTAGCCTCCTTTTGATTTGAACAAAGACCACCACCAAATAAGGCACTTGTAAGCACCTTAAGCCACCAAAATGAAGTGCAAAACAACAACTATAGTCTTGGTTTTAAGGCCAAAACAGACACCAAACCTGCACCAAAAAACAAAACAGCAAAAGAACTATACCAAGCAATGGAGTTAGCACACACACTCTTTTAAATGAATAGGTCTAAAACTCTCAATAGGTGAGGAAAAGGATAAGCACACAAGCTAAAATTCTACTTCAATATCCACCACCTAAGATGCTACCATATCATACAAACTATTCTAAACTCCATAGCATCATTAATCAACCAAAACTGAGAGACAAGTAGATGAACCCAAACAAAGGAGAAAGCAAGAAAAGCTAATTAGAAATGCTAAACCAAAAGAGAATTGAAATGAAACATGACTAGAAGGAGGTTTAAGAAGTGACAAGCAAAAAATGAAAGGCTGGAAAATAAAAATAAGCACCACAAAAGGAACCTAGAAAGGCTCTAGAATAGATGAAAACAGCAAAAACAGCAAAACAAAAGTGCTCAATCATATGGCTGAAGTACTCATTGCAAAGCAGTAGCAAATGAAGTGATGAATTGACTTTCAAAGCAAATCAATAATGAAGCAATATAGAGTACAAACTCAAGCCAAAATTCATGTGAAAACAAGCACTAAAAACACACAAACACGCACAAAACAACAATGGAATAGTGAATTTTCGGAAACTACAGTGCCAGAAAACGGAAATATGAGCCTCAACTTGCGTGATTTTTCATTTTTTTTGTATTCAACATTTTTGAATGATTCTTTTTTGTATTTTTCGTCTAGATGTTAACTAAATGAGGAAAAAATCAGATTGCATTTTGGTGCACTGAGTTACTCACAAAAAATCAAAAACAGAGACTATGCGTGTAGTGATTTGGTAGAAAACAGAAGAAAACTGGAGCAGATTTGCTCTCTGAAATTGGAAGAGATGTTCTATGGAAAGCATAGCTAAAGAATTTGATTATGAACTAAAATCAAGCATGAATCATAGAAGAACATCTTAGACACACAAAAGCACAATCCAATCGGTGAAATGGATGAAAAACAGTAAGGATTCATGCCTTAAACATCCACACACTTCCTTGAAGGATCGATGTTTTGGCTGTTGATGGACCAAGAACCTTACCCAAACCAAGAGGATGGATGCACCAAAGGCTTGGATGGCTCTAGATACCAATTGATGGACGTCCGTGGTGTAGGAGAGGAAGGAAATCCATGGAGAATGATGAGGAGGAGATGGAGTGCAGCGGAATTTGGAGAAATAGATGAAAGTAGCTCTCGGAAATGGAGAATTTGGTGAAGATGAAGAGTAGAAGTGGAGCTATGGTATGGAAGGTGGCTAGAGGAGGTGAAGGAGAAGGTTAGCCATGTGTGCTCTGAAATTAATAGAAGTGTGGAGTGATCTCAAACACTGGCATCTATTAGCAATTCAAGAGTTACCATTACAATATTTGAGTGGCTCTATTTATAGGCACATGGCCGACCAAATAAAGAGAAAATGCAAATTTAGCTTGGAGAAGAAGCTTGATTGTAGACCATGTGATGTAGTAGATGAGTCTTGATGATGCCAAGTGGCATATCACACTCTCCTTGCCCAAGTCACACGCACCATGCTTCCATCACATTCTCCTTGCTTAGTTCATGCTTTGCTTGCATCCAAATGGAGAGTCACTTAAGTAATTCTTGGCCAGTGGTAGCAAATTGGGCTCGGCCCAATTGATCCCAAAAAGTGTTCTAGCTTTTATTGAAAGCAAAGCCTAAACAGTGGCCCAATTTAAATCTAGACTACTTCCTTCATGCATCATCTCATATTTTAGAGATTTCTTTAGCCCATGTGAATAATGTAAAAAGCCCATGATTGACTTGATCATCTTGTGAGAGGCCCATGTGAATCTTTCTCATCATGCTTCTAGTGATTGGGCCTTGATGTGGGCTTGGGCTTGTTGATGCATTTGAGGTTGGGCTTGTTGGGGTCACATCAACATTAAGACAACTTCCACTATCAATTATGAGGGAGCAAGTTTTGTTGTTGATTTGGCACCTTGAGTGCAAAATATTTTCTCTTTGGTTTTCAAATTCTTTAGGCACTTGGCCTAGCATGCGCCTAACCACCAACAAACCTCCTTCATTAGGTTTGATTTCATCCTCACTTGAAGATTGGGAAGAAGTGTGGGAGGAAGAACTTTTAGGGGAGCAGGGGAGAAGAATGTTCACTTTTAACCTCTCCTTTAGGGTTCAAGATCATGTTCTTCTTTATTGGGCAATTTGAAGCAATGTGACCATAGCCCAAACACTTAAAACATTTGATGGAACTAGTTCTTGAACTTTGAGAAGAGTTTTCACTTTCATGGGAGGTTCTAGACGAATTAGTCCTAGGTGGGTGGTCTTTGGAAGGTGGTTTCTCATCCTTTCTTTCCTTTCCTTTCCAAGTTCTAGAGTAGTATTCATTGTATGAAGTATTCCTCTTGGCCTCTTGTTTCGTTTTCAATTGACTTTCAACTTTTAAGGCCAAGTGTAAAATTTTGTCAAGAGTGGAATACTCATACAACTCAACTACATCTTGAACTTCTCTTCTAAGACCACTCACAAATCTAGCTACCTTTTCTTCTTCACTTTCAAATTGGAGTCCTACTTTGAGAAGCATGGACTCCTACTTTGAGAAGCATGGACTCCATCATTTTAAAATAGTCATTCACACACATAGACCCTTGTTGAAGCCTTTGGAGCTTCAAAAGAGTCTCCCTCCTATAGTAGGAAGGAACAAATCTAGCGCGCATCAAAGTCTTAATGTCCATCCAAGAGGCCGTGGGTAGCTCTTGGTTAATATTGTCCATACACAATTGATGCCACCATGTCATGGCATAATCTTCAAATTCTAAAACTACTAAATCTACTTGTTCTTGATCACCAACTAAATGAATGTTGAAGATTTGGTCCACTTTTTGCTCCCACTCTATGTAGAGGTTTGGGTCATTCTCCCCTTTGAACTTTGGAATCTTTATTGGTGGAGGTTGTCTTTGTGGGAGTTGATTGCGCCTTCCACCACCATCATAGCCATGTCTTTTTCTTCTTCCACCATGGCTAAAGTCCTCGGAAGAGGACCTCCTCCTTCTCCTCTCATCTTCCCTAAGCTCAAGTCTTTGGATGTGCTCTTGTAGGAAGATCTCACTTTGCCTCCTATCCGCCCTCAATTGGTCAAAAGTTTCTCTCCTACTCACTTCCATCTCACGTAAGATGTTGGCAAGGGTCATTTGTTCACTTTCTTGGATAATAGGAGTCACTATGGGAGGGGAATAAGGTGAGGCCGACTCCTCCTCTTCTTCTACCTCCAAGATTGGATCCATATTCATGTTCCTACACCAAATACTCACCAAAAACCGAGACAAGGAAGAGGTTAGCTAACAAACAATTCCAAACCCGAGACCAAGTGTGGTCTTCTCAAGCACTCAAGTGTTTTTGATCACACTCCCAAAGCACACAAGCAAGGCTAGCACTTAAAAACCTTCCAAACAAGTGAAAACACCTTTAAAGAGATGAAAACCTTTTCAAAGCTTAAACAAGTGGCTCAGCAACAACACTATAGGAAGACAAGGAAAAGAAAACTACTAAGACAAAACAAAGATTACCTAAAGACAAGCAAGCAAAGCTCAAAAAACAAGAAAGTTTAACTTCTAAGGAAACTTGTTTTAAAAGACAAAACTTGAACAAGACTAAAGCAATGAAAAACACATTTTAAAGACTCTATGGAAAGTACTTGACAAGCATCTTCAAGTCTTAAATCATGCATACACCAAGAATTATCATAACCAAGTTAAAACATGGAACTAATTAGCCAATATCACCCAATTCTCAAGTATGAAAACTAGTAGCATAACACCTAGTGAAAAACACACTTTTAGTTCACCAAGGAGCAAGGTTGCTCTCGATTTTTAGGCAAAAATTGGTGCAAAATTTTCTTTTTTCACAACTAGTTTCATAAAATGGTGAGAAAGAGTTTTAGGTGGCTTGGACACTTAGTTCCTCAAATTTTAGGCCAAAATCAATTTCATGGAGCTTACATCAAGCAAGACATAAAGTGAAAGCAATATTCAAATACTTGGAAAAACAAGAATAAGAAAACTTCAAGTTAACATATGACATATGACTCAAGCAAAAGTTAGGCACATTTAAAGACTCAACATGACATACACAAAGATAAAAACATATAGCTATCATGGATTTGAGGCTCAAAGACTAAGCATCCAAAGACATGTTATCAAACCACATTTAGGAGCTTAAAGAGGTGCAAAAACCGTAGCCAAACTGCCACAACAAAACCTGAAAACGTTGATTCACGTATTCTTGGCAGATCCGACCTTTGCTCACTAATTTGATCATAACTTTCTCCACAGAACTCCAAATGCGTTGGTTCTTTTTTTATTGGAAACTAGACTCAAAATCGTCACGTTTTCTGCCAACATTGTTTTTGTGTGTCATGGAAGTGGATTTGAATCATACCAAGATAGCTACAACAAAACAAGGTTATCACATGAAAAACACCATATTCAAGATAACCTAGGCTCTAGATACCAAATGATTAAGGATTATCTTGTTTCCTTTTAGAGTTATGAATATGGTGAAGTTGTTTAAGAAAGCTTTTTGAAAATTCCCACTGGACATTAAGATAGCATGCTATCTATATGTGAAGGTTCATTTCTCAAGCTCATGAAAGGAAGAAGAGAGTTGGATTCAAGCTTAAACACACACGGCAATAACAACACTTAAAGAGCAAAATGAAAGAAGAAACAATACAAATGGAAAGCATAGAAGATGAAGAATGGAAGAAGCACGCCACTCATAGGGGGGATCTAAGCCAACCAAACCCTAGAGATGAGTGATGATGTCGCCACTTGCAAGCAAGATGAGGCAAAGGTGAGTTCACTTCTAGGAAGGAGAGCTCACGAAAATTGGTGGTTGAATGCACAAAGTTTATAACAAAATGATCAACCCTTTTACAAGACAAGGAACACCCTTTAAATAGGAGTTCATAGGGGTCCTTTAGCAAATACAAAAACATGAAAAATGATTAACTAGCAAACCCTAAACCTAATGTGAGAGTGAGTCTTGGCCAAGTGAAGGGAGATGATTGGTGGAGGCATTCCCATGAGGATTCTAGGCCAAAAGAGGAAGGAGACCAAGTGATCTTCTAAGGCATAAATCACAAAGGCACAAGGAGACAAGGTACATGTCTACTTTTGCTTTTGCTTTATGCTTTTCGCTTTCCTCTCTCTTCCACTTCCACTTCATCCAAGTGCTCCAATCATTAAGTGCCACCTAGCCCTACTCTACTTTCTCTTAATTACCTACAAAACAAGACAAACAAGGATTAGCATGTTGGTTTAAGTTAATCTAATCTTGGTCAAATGTCAACTTTGGATCAAAGTCAACAAGTCAACCAAAATAAGTCAACTAGAAACCAACTTAGGGAATTCAAACTAAAGTAATGCAAAACAAAGATAAAGGTGATGGAATAGAAGACTCCCCTCTATACATGCTTCTAGTGATCCTTCTTGAGGGAGCTTCTAAGGAGGTGGTCACGCCTTCATCAAGCGAACCCCAAAGAACACAATTCGCAGAAATCATCTTAAGACACCCTTTGTCCTTATGTGTCGCCTAGCAGCAACCTAAGTGCCGCCAGACAATTCGTGCCCATTTTGGGTTCTGCCATATTTTCCCGCAGCCAGCAAGATTCACAAACACCACAATCTTAGTCCACATTCAGACTAACAGGTTTTCATGTGCACACAACATCCAATTTTCATAATCTAATCAGGTTAACGTCAATTCCACACCAACATCGCACCAATCACAAAGATCATCCATGTTTTTCGATCCCAATCCCACACAAACCCTAAATCCCCAATTCAAGTGAAGGTTCATGCAATGTTCCACCAATTAAGCATTTACAGATAAGAATTCATCATATCAATTATTCTCATATCATAAGAATCACTCCAAACATCCCCACATCATTGAAATACCAAAAATCTGAGAGAACTGGGCAAGCCAGTTTGTATCGCTTGGGGGACAGCATATAGCCGCCAGGCGGTGCATAGCAGAAAACCCAGAAAATGGTTCTGGAGGCATGAGTCGCCTGGCAGACCTTCAATGCCGCCAAGCGGTTTCTGGAATTTTCCAGAAACGCGACAAAATTCAACAAAACGCACAAACCACATCTCATTCATCAAGTATATCACAAATACATATATTAGACATACAACACAGAATGGAACTCCCCTAACCTGGTTTCCTTGGCTTAAAGCTTCAAGTATCCCTTGGTTCTCTTTTGCTTCACCAATGGCCTTCCTTGGCTTCTCTCAGTTCCACCTCAAGGGTCCGCTCACTCTCTCAATTCCACTTATTTTCGCACTTCTCTGTCTATCCAACACTAAAAACTGCAAAAACCTTTCTTTACTCCCTCAATTTGCTTTTTAATGGTCTTTTAATGGTGGTTCAAAGTCATAAAAAGAAAATGTCTTATTGATAGTGTTAATTATCATTCAAGCATCTTAATTAGATTGTTTTCCAGCCCCCCTTGGCTGCTAGGTCTGCTAGGGTTTCCTTTAACCCTTCAACTTCAAGCCAAAACTAAAAAAAACACAAATAAAGATTAATTTGGGTTCTCTAAGGCTTGAACCCACAACCATACCAATGCCAAATCAATGCTAAAATATCAAGCCAAATCATGTTTCTTGGTAACACATATAATTCAAGGATTATATCCTCCTACAACATGATCACATATATAAAGATATAAAAACAAATAATTACATATAATTACATTGTAGGAGGATTATATCCTCCTACAATGTTAAACCCAAGTCCTCTCACACAATTAAGTACTCTCAACCACTTGAGCTAGTACTTTTCCACGTCATACAAGTTAGAACTTAATGCTCTAAGACTTCCACTATCCACATTTATTTATTAATTATTTATTTAATTAATTAAATCTCGCGAGTCATACAGTTCCAGCTCCCCTAACCTGGATTCCTTACTAAAACTTGAATATTCTTAACTTCTTCCTTGATCCCAATGGCTTGCCTTAGCTCTCTCCAATTCAACCCCTATGCTTCAATCAATAGCACAATTTTCACTCTGAATTTTCTCTCCTTACTGTGCACAACAATTGCAGCCTTTAAACCTCTCTCTTTTTCCTCTTCATTGGCCAATTACCTAGCCTTTATGATGGGTTAATAGCTCAAAATGATAATTCCTTTGTTGATGGTGGTAATTACCATTCAAGCACAATTATTAGATGGTTTTCCGCCCCCTTGGCTGCCCCTCTGCCAACTAGGGTTTATGGCCTTTCACATCTATGCCAAAAAGAAATTTCAGCAAAAGAAAGTTTAATTCATGTTTAGCAAGGTTTGACAACCCTCCAATTCTAATGCCAATGCACAACAAATTCAAACAAGGCTAGAAACCCTAATTGGCTGCCCCTCTGCCAACTAGGGTTTCTGGCCTTTCACATCCATGCCAAAAAGAAATTTCAGCAAAAGAAAGTTTAATTCATGTTTAGCAAGGTTTGAACACACAACCCTCCAATTTTAACGCCAATGCACAACAAATTCAAACAATGCAGGTTTCATGATAATTCCTATAAATTTAGGATTATATTATAATCACTCATGCTTCCACGTAATATTATAAAAATAATAATCAATTAAATAGCACACAGATGACATACACAGGACTTGAGCCTCTCAACGCAATCAAGTACTCTCAACAATTTGAGCTAGTACTTTTCCATGTCACATTAATTAACATTTAATGTCATAAAGGCTCCCAATGCCCGCATTTATTAATTAATTAATTATTTAATTAATTAGATTTAGCAGATCTTACAAATACTTTACGCGTAAGCATCACACTACAACTAGCCAAAGCCCATTTTTCATTCTGCGGAAAGATCTCGAAGGGATTCCTTTGGCAGCCAACCCATAAAAGCTAGGGTTCCTTTCTTTTCTTGTCACGCATTCTCTGCTAGGGTTCATGTTCAAAGAGGGTTGTGCCCCTTTTTTTGTAGGGTTCTTGTTCACACCCAAAACCCCTTATCTGCAAGGGTTTTTCTTCTTTTTCCCTTCACACGTGCCACCCTTAGTTAGGGACATGGTTCACATTTTCCTTTCATTTATTTCTACCGATTAATTTCCTTTCCTTGAGCTTCTTTTGACCTTCTCTATATAAGGCATGCTCCGTGTTTGTATAAAATAGCTTCATGAATATATGAGAGTGGTTTTTCCCTATTTTCATCTCGCTCAACCCTAACCCTAGATTAGGTTTTCACCTCGTCGGGTTGTACCGAAACAGTGAGAGTTTCGAGTGAGAGTTCCCCATTGGAACTCGTACGAGTCTTTCGTTGCATCTTCAGTCGATTTCACTGAACAAATCGATATTTGGAGGCCATTCAGGTGATTCACCATCGATTGGAGCAAGATTTTGCTTATTAACGGCCATGCCAACCTCATCAACACTGCATTGCTAGATGGCTTCCCTTTGTATTAGACTTAGCGACCTAATCTACAGAGCCATTAGTAGTTGGAATATCTAAATCCACCCGAACAAAGGGACTACCTCATGCTAGAGTAGTTGAAGGTTTTCTTCGACATCCTAAAATTCTAGAGTTTGAATATCAAGTGGATTATCTTAAACTATACATTAGTACAATTTTCACATGCACTTTGGTTTTTGGGCCTACTTGGTTTTTCCTTTCTTATCTTGTGTTTTTGGCCTTATAGAAAACGCGATGGAGATGTCCAAGAAGGAGATTCTTTGCCAAATGAAACAACAGAAGCAGAGTGCTAGCCAAGTTGGGGTTGGTGCCTCCAACCTTGTAACCTTGGTTCAAGAAAATTCTGAGAATGATAAAGAGGTGACTCTATTGACCCGAGACCTAAGAAATGCAAGTTGTTGTAGAAGAAAGCTAACCAGGTCGAGGAAACTTTAGCCAACTCTGAGTTAGGCGACCGAACTCCTTTTGTGGAGGTGGTGAAGAACGTTGCCAACCCTAGGCCCAAGGGAAATTTCTGGGATTCTCTTTTCCAACATGTCGCTCATGGCCGAGCTCATTACTTCCCATCTGCCTATACTGAGAGGCTGAAGGCTTATGACTCCGATGCTCTCAAAGAAATTTTCTTCGAGTCCCTCCATAAAGCAAAGGTGTAACATTCCGTCCGGATATTATGAATTTAATAAAATAAAATAGAGAAAATACTCAGCATCATTTATTAAAAACTCATTTAATAAAAATACCTTGTTTCCGAAACACTGAAAATGTAAAACTTCATTAAATTACCAGTAAGTCCTTAAATACAAAACTGTGATTTTTAGTCAAATAGGCCATAAGCCTTTACATCATATTTCAAAATAGAATAAACAAACGTGAACATAAAAGTTCCCCTAAACATCCCCTCTCCACAGCTAAGCCTCACCAGCTCCACCTGCATCATCATCTGCTCACGTGTATCGCGTACACAATCATCGCCAAACACAAACAGATAGGGTGAGCTAACAGTTAAAACACACAAAAATATACCAAACATAGATATACATGTAAACCCAACACAAATAATGCAACAATAGTACGAACTATTTCTTTATACTGCATGGCCACAACCATATAGAATATCCTTACTTTTCTCACAAAACCTTACTCCATTTCCATCACATGGCCACCACTATGTATACCGATGCAACTAGTAGAAGACTCGTTACCTTCCCTCCACATGGCCACTACCATGTATATTAAGTACATCAGGGAACCTCGTTCCATTTCTTTCACATGGCCACAACCATATTAGCAGTGTTCTACATCCTCTAGTAAGTATCTCAAGGTGTCTTGCTGCCACACCTATCGGCCACAACCGATAGAGCACGTGCGGAAACCATGCGACGAATCACACACCATAACGCGAGGTAAAGTTCTCAAATACGATCATAGTCCGTAACGTCCCAAGATTACCAAACTCGTCAGCAACCACTAAGGAGGGCAATCCATTTGGACCCATCTGTACTGGCCACAACCAGCACACTCACATCGGCACACTCGCCAACCCAAGCCACAACTCAAGGTTCCTTGTGTTCATCTGCTATCTCGAGCCACAACTCAAGGGAAGTCATTCCGGGCTACAACCCATAGAATGTCACGTGCTTAACCCCTATCCCGAGCCACAACTCAAGGATACGTTCCGAGCCACAACCTGATGAGGCTCCTCCGTCACGGTATCGCCGGAAAAACTCTCCCAATCGGCGTTCCACCGATTGAATCTCGTAGAGAGCGAGGGAAAACGCAGCGGAAAGAAGATTTATGGTGTTTAAGCTCTGTTCGCTCTAGTTTCTCACTGGTTTGGGGGATCCCGAATAGGTAACGACCTAAACTAGGATTTATGGTGAGCTGATGAAAGGCGGGAGTGTTCTCTACCGAATATTCTCATTCATCAAAGCCCCAAACTAATACAGAGGTGGACTTGCCTTTATAGATGAAGAAGACAGCCATTAACGGAAAGCAAACAGAAGCAAAAGACTGAATGTCGTCTAACAATATCCTATCGGCAAAGATGAAAATCCCCAAATGCTAAAGGGTTAGGAACACAAACGGGACCTAACCACAACTCTATGATGAAAAGCGTGATGATTGACAGAACTACACTAGCGGTTGGGTGTTTCAGACGCGTGAGACCAAAGTGGAAGATACGGGATTCTGGAACCCTAGTAGGGTTGCTGAAGGATTGGGCTTCATGAATGCTGCAACAAATCCCTCTCCCTACATGAAAGTTGTTGGGCTGTACATAGTAGAGTGAAAAACCCCAAAAGGAATGTTGAATGAACTTTTTGGTTTTATCTCATAGGAATCTATCCGTATCTCTTATTTTTTTTTAATTACAAATATTTTTACAAATATTTTTTTTTCAAATAAAATATATTCAAATAAAGAATTTTTCTTCAATATTCATGGGAATAAAAGAAAAAGAGCCCGACTAGGTACTGGCCGGGCTCATTGGCTGTATAAAAAGAAAAAAAGAAAACTAAAATATATAGAATAATAAAAAAAAGATAGATAAGATAAAAAAGAATAAAAAAAAAGCAAGTCTCTTTTTTTTTAAGCTCCCTTTTTGTTCTTCTTGTTTATGTGATATAACATAAACAAAGTAATTCTTTTTTTTTTTCAATTGGGGAGAGATGGCTGAGTGGACTATAGCGTCGGATTGCTAATCCGTTGTACAAATTCTTGTACCGAGGGTTTGAATCCCTCTCTTTCCGTTGATAATTTGGTATTTCTTTTGAACTTGTTTTTTTTATTTACTAGTTAAAGATGTTAAAATAGAGAAAATCCTAAAAATATTTCAAAATTCTGCACAAGCAAGAAAACACAGAATCCACTTTTTTCTTATTCTATTCTTCACGTCCTGGATTACGTCCTGGATCGTTAGATAGGAATCCGAAGATGAAAAGAGAAACGAAAAAGATCACTACTGTATAAACAAAAAGTTTTAGAGTAAGCATTATGAAATCTCCAAGATAATTAAAAAACGACAAAGAAAGAGAATAGATTCTCTTATATTACAACATATTTTGTTTCTTTTAATACTAAGATACTAAGTTTCTAAAAAATGAAGTTTTTTTAGGATATGAGGAGATATATATATATGAGTTTCGAAAATGAATTGATAGTAAGAGTAGATTATTTTATTACAAATTATCAATAATTCTTTTGACCAAAAATCCTTTTTTTCTGTAATCTAGGTATTCGATTGGTGAGGGGTTCCAATCGAATAATCGGATTAGGTTTTTTCAATTCAAAAAACGTAAATGATGAGAAGGTCCCTTTTTTTCCTATATATTGAAAAATTTCAATATTGGAATCCATAAGTCACACTGTAAGACTTATCTGATCTTATAAATTGTTAAAATGTTCGAGTTTTAGTTTTCTGATAAATTCTGAATTTTTTTACGACATTATTCAAATTAAAAATATCATCGAAAACTTACAGCAGCTTGCCAAACAAAAGCTAAAAGAAAAAATAGTACGGGGTCTTGAAGAATTGGGCTTGGGCCCAATTAAAAGTGTTAATATGTAGAAAGCGGTGTTGGCTTCAGCGCAGGATGAAGAGACAAATGAGCTTTTTGTTGATGTGTTGCACACGCGGAAAGTAATTGGGCTGGAAGCCCAATACGTGTGGACGTTGCACATGTGAAGGTCCATGACGCTGTCACATGCCACATAGTTTTGTTGGCTAATGAAGTTACGCGTGAAGGAAGAATCCCATATGCAATTCACGTCTCCATGCCACATGGGCTCACGTTGGGTTGGTTGGAAGGGAATTGGGCCGCAGGCCCGATGTTAATTGGTAGCTTGAAAAGTGGGCTGCAATAAGCAAAAACAAGTCAATTAAAACAATATTTATTTAATTGAAAATAAAGAAATTAAAAGAAATTAAAAGGAATGGGCCTAGGCGTTGGCCCAATGCTATAAGCCTTATTGGGATCACATCATCCCCTCCCCCTTGAAAAGGATCTGTCCTCAGATCTAGAGGGTTATTAAAGACTCACAGCAACCAAAATAATAGTACCACCAGGATCAAAAACAAATCTACAGTAGTCATCAAATAAAATAGAATTAAAATCATAATAACCATGCACTAAAATTGAGTGGGGGCTATGTGAAAATGGGCTTATAAATTTTGAAAAAATTGGTATAAGGCCCACTTCACAAAAAGAATGCTTTCAACTTTGACCATGATGATTTTTGAAAAGAATTTTAGAGTCAAAGTGTGTTTTTACACAAGATGTTGAGGAAGATGAAATAAGGGAATAAGATTGAGAACAAAATGTTTGAGAAAGAAGCAAAACAAAAGATTTAATGACAAAGTGAATAGAGTTTAAGGATGTAAGAACTTTCTTTGAAAATTGGAACTTAATTGAAGGGATTAGTTAAAGATTGAACACCAAATCCTTAACAATAAGTTCTCCTTTGGCATTTGAAATGATCTTTAACTCTACCACTTGTGATTGTATTTCAAGATTACTCTCTTGGTTTATTTTCTCTCTTTCCTCTAATTCTTTTCTCTCATTCTCTTCTTTTGCTTTTCTTAAACTCTCCTCTTTAGCCTTTTCTTCTTCCTCTCTTTTTTTCTTCTCTTTTATCTCTTTTTCCTCTTGTTCTTTTTTAGCACAAAGCTTCTCAAGCTCTTCTTTTTCTCTCGTCTTTTCAAACTCTCGAAGCTTTTGATGTTTAGCTTGCTTTTTCTTGTATTTTTCTCTCTTTCTTTGTTCACTCAAGAGCAAGTCTAAATTGTGCTTAAAATCTTTTTCTAGTCTAGAAAACTTAGCAATGTTTTGGATGAATGCATCCCCAATGTCAATGAAGTCTTCTATCCTAGCTTGTTGGGCTTTAGTGATCCTGAAAGAAGGGGGTATGAAATATTTCCACACTCATGTTTTTAATTCATAAAATGTATTGATGCATGATATTCTCCCCTTTTCACTAGATATTGCCTCTCTTGCCACCAATCAAATGCACGTCCTACAAATCCAGATGTAACATGCCTAAGAATGTCTATATAACTATATTTACTAAACAAAGGTTGCACCAATTTTTCAGTATCCCAGATCCAATCTTTAAATGATATTGGTCCTATATCTTCCCCAAAGAATGGAATGTCACTATGAATGGTATGATGCAACTCATGATTACTATGTCTACCTAAATGCACACTATTATGCCTATCTACATGCATACAACTAGAAGAAGAAAAACTCATTTTGAAACAATTGTAGCAAAACAATTTTTCACAAAATTGATGAATTTCTAAAGAGAAAATAATGGAAAAGAGTTCTAGAGATACTCCCAAGAAAAGGAGGTGAGTCACATGGACAAGCTTAGGAACCAAGCCTTTCCTAGCCAGAGATCTCTAAAATGCTTTCACAAAATTTCTCAATAAAAATACAAATGAATCAGATTGTGTGAAAAAAAAACAAATTGACAAACTAGTGCAAACTTAAAAGACCAAAAGAAGGTCAACTAGGTGTTAAACACATGGCCCCTAGATATCACGGGGACCTAAAACAGAAATGGCAAACACACAAAACCTGGGCACTAAAACATAAAACAGAAAACATAAAGGCGAAAAACTTAAACTAGACGAAAAATCCTAAGTGAAAATTCAAGTGGCCTTTGGAACCCCTTGAACCTCACACTAAACGCTTAAACTATTACAAATAAATGCTAATGATGGGATTGCTCTAAAGCATTTTCCCACCTAAGCCAAATAAAGGTGAAAACTGAAATCTGAAAGAAAAAATTTACAACCCAAAAGTCCATGATATCAAAACAGAAATAAGATAAAAAGAACTATGCTTCTTGTTGCAGTGTGCTAGCTATTGTTCCTCTCGGTCCAATGTTGGACTTTATCCTAGCTCACACCTATGACTCTCTCGTGGTGCACTCCTTTGAAGTCCCAGCTCACTCCTCAAGTCTCTCGGCAGTGTACCTCCCAACAGGTTCACTCACCACACCACCTTCAAGAAGAGGCTTTACCTACAAGGATTTCCAAAATAGTGAGTTGGAAGTAAAGTGAACCAAGAGCATGCACAGTCTTCCACATAAGAATAACAAAGCAGAAAGCAATAAAAGCTCAAATGGAAGAAGTGGACAACATCAAGTGAAAGATTGAATAGACAAACTCAAAGGATAGCCAATAAAGACAACCAAGAAAAACAAGCTAACCAATAAAGAAGGCACACAAAAGGAACCAAAAGAAGGTGTCTAGAACAAGATGAACAAAAACCAAACTCAAACAAAGACTCAAAACAAGTTGAATCAAGAACACATGCACATTGTATTGGAAAGTAATGGTGAATACGAAATTGTGAACTGTTTAGTATTTTGATGCACTCTTTCTCTTCACTCAAATGAGTCAATGCAGAATTTCAATCATAGTCTTATCCACAAATTTTCTTTCCAACTCACAGAATTTTCTTTTGAACTCAACAGATTTTCTTTTCAACTCACAGATCACATATGCAACTAATGTTTTAAAGCACAGTTAACTTCAAAGCAATTATCCAATTCATTTCAAATGGTCAATGGCATATGACAGATGCAAATGATTCAACTCAAAAACAATTGGAAAGAAACAAAAAGGAAACAAAGAAACAAGACACAATAATAGGCAACCATAGTATGCTTGGCCAGTGCAGTGAAAATCTAATAACAGAAGCTTGCCAAAATAGAAACTGCAAGACAAAATTGATATGGCAGAACTGAATTTAAGACATGAAGAAATTAATGTAGCAAGAATCAGTGATAGCACAATGATTTGGAAATCCAGACTTCAACAAAGAACTACTAGTGCAATGGAATAGCAGAATTATGCAACACATTTCAGAGAAATGGAAAAGATCAATTGCACATCTATTGATCAAAGTAACACAAGAATTAATCCAGTTGCAACAATAAGAGACCGTGTCTCACAAACATATACGCACAAGGCGAAATCAACATATGCAGATAGGTAGAAACATGAGCAACTAAATCAACATTGGATAAGCAAAGTGTAGATGAGTTTAACCAACAGACACAAGATGCAGTGTTGAATTCAGATTCCAATAGCCACAAGGCTTAATTGATACACATGAATAAATCTGAACTAAAACACTGAAGCTGATTACAACTGAAGAAAGAATCAACACATAGTAAACTGCAATATGATTCAGCCAGTTTCAATGATGAACAAAAACAATGAAAGAATACGCCAGAGCAGAAAATGAACGTTAACACAAAAACAACAACTGGAAGCAACTAGCATATACTTTGAAAAGATTTTGAAACTGCATCAAAGGCAACTAACTGGTCAGGCACTGATTCAACAAAACAGATTTCACAAGAGCACTGAAACAGTCTATGCAATCACCAACCAAAGCAAGAGTGTCTACACATAAATTCTGATGTGAATCAGATTAAAGTGCGATGGAATACTCATTATGTGCTAAGGAAGGAGCAATCCTTGGCCAACAAGTTGAAGGTGCAGAACAACAACACACTTAAAAGCACAGAACCAAAGTGTTAATCATCTATGAAGGAATACAAGATTGCACAAACGCGATTGGAAAAAAAATAGGCAATGAACTGATGTAAACTAAGCAGCAGAGAGTCAGCCTATGTGTGGACCAAAACCAACTAGAATTCCACTGAAACTATCTGAACAAAGCAGATGTATCATCAAAACAGTGGAAAACATGACAGTTTGGCCAGCACATGAATGGCAAAAAACAACACAAGAACAACAACAAAAAGACAGCAGCAGCACGAATTAACATGAATCAGTGGAAAATACACTGCAGAATATTGCTATTGATCTACTAGCAATATGTGAACTCCACAAAACATAGGAAACTAAGCACGTGATACACAACAGTGACAAAATAGACGGCACAACAAATCAACAGAAAAAAATTAGGCACACATCTATGGAATCAAGGAACATGTAAAAACGAACTAACAAAAACCTAAGACAAAAACACGAGAATATAAAATTCAAAGCTAGGTAATAAAAATTGAAATGAAACCTACTTGACATGCATTTAAATCGGCAGAATGAGCGAACTAAACATTTCAACATCATAGTTATTGATTCAAGGTAATCTGAACAATATTAATGAATCAATTTCAGCACAAAAGTTCAGCACAGATTAAGCACGAAAGTAACAGATTAGGAAAGACGCAATCGAATATAGAACAAGACGAAATCAAACATTTGAAGAAAAACAAGTAGAGATAAGAAGCTTATCTTGTGATGCTGAGAACCGAGTGGCTCTGAATACCACTTGATGAGGCTCCTCCGTCGCGATATCGCCGGAAAAGCTCTCCCAATCGACGTTCCACTGATTGAATCTCGTAGAGAGTGAGGGAAAACGCAGCGGAAAGAAGATTTATGGTGTTTAAGCTTGGTTCGCTCTGGTTTCTCACTAGTTTGGGGGATCTCGAATAGGTAACGACCTAAACTAGGATTTAGGGTGAGCTGATGAAAGGCGGGAGTGTTCTCTACCGAATATTCTCATTCATCAAAGCCCCAAACTAATACAGAGGTGGGCTTGCCTTTATTGATGAAGAAGACAGCCATTAACGGAAAGCAAACAGAAGCAAAAGACTGAATGCCGTCTAACAATATCCTATCGGCAAAGATGAAAATCCCCAAATGCTAAAGGGTTAGGAACACAAACGGGACCTAACCACAACTCTATGATGAAAAGCGTGATGATTGACAGAACTACACTAGCGGCTGGGTGTTTCAGACGCGTGAGACCAAAGTGGAAGATACGGGATTCTGGAACCCTAGTAGGGTTGTTGAAGGGTTGGGCTTCATGAATGCTGCAACAAATCCCTCTCCCTACATGAAAGTTGTTGGGCTGTACATAGCAGAGTGAAAAACCCCAAAAGGAATGCTGAATGAACTTTCACTTTGGCCACGCGTGAGGTCTTGAAGAATTGGGCTCGGGCCCAATCAAAAGTGTTAATATGTAGAAAGCGGTGTTGGCTTCAGAGCAGGATGAAGAGACAAATGAGCTTTTTGTTGATGTGTTGCACACGCGGAAAGTAATTGGGCTGGAAGCCCAATACGTGTGGACGTTGCACATGTGAAGCTCCATGACGCTGTCACATGCCACATAGTTTTGTTGGCTAATGAAGTTACGCGTGAAGGAAGAATCCCATATGCAATTCACGTCTCCATGCCACATGGGCTCACGTTGGGTTAGTTGGAAGGGAATTGGGCCACAGGCCCGATGTTAATTGGTAGCTTGAATAGTGGGCTGCAATAAGCAAAAACAAGTCAATTAAAACAATATTTATTTAATTGAAAATAAAGAAATTAAAAGAAATTAAAAGGAATGGGCCTAGGCGTTGGCCCAATGCTATAAGCCTTATTGGGATCACATCACAACCCATGGAACACCAGCAAGCCCATCAAGAAAATATTTTAAAAGCCCTGCATAACACCTCTCACAAGTTTCATCTCATCTTATAAACACAGCGGGCACATCTTCCTTAAACGTACCTCTTCACCCTTGCTTGCTTAAATTAAGAGCCTTTGTTTAACCACTCCAGCCCACCTTTTTTAAGCTAGGCCCCCAACCTGTGCAAGCCTCCAGCACCACTGCAGCCTACGTATTCTCGCTCGCCCAAAAGAAAAATGCCTCGTCTAGGGGACGAGTCCCACAAAAAAAGGCGAGAGGGTATCGCCTGGGCGAGACGTACTCCCACTCAAAACAACAATCAACCTCGCCTGCGTGAGTTGTTCAATCAAAACACATAATTGCATACGATTTCTCACTTAGGCGAGTCTCACTCGCCTAAGCGAGATGAGCCCTCGCCCAAACTCCAAAACCCTCCGCCTGAGCGATGGCCACGAGCAGATAGAGGATACGCGTCCTTGCCTATCTCGCCTAGGCGAGCCTGACTCGCCTGAGCGAGAATTGCAGGTTTTGACATTGATTCACGCATGCACACACTGCACCAGCGACCCCAAATCACATCTCAAACACACCATTTCTTTAAGCATAATTTAGATAGGCATATACGCATTATTTGGACGTGAAAATAACCCCCAACCACCCAACTTGGCATAATCACAGAATACACCACATACCATCCCATTATAGGCAACTTTTAGGTCCAATTCCAATGCATAAGTCCCCCAAAATCCACAACCCCGAATTCCCTCAAGTATAGCACGAATTTTAGTGCAACAATTCATCAAAAATCAAACAAAAACAATGCAGTAAAGCTAAGATTTAGGTTCAGCTCCCCTAACCTGAAAAATCCCTTGCTTAACTTCTGAAATTGGGGAATTTCCTTTGATCACCAAGACTTGCCTTATCACCACTTCAATTACCCTCTCTACTTCACTCCCAAATTTCGTCCTCCCTCTAAAGCTCTCAGAAAACAGCCTTCCAAAACCCTATTCTCCTCTCAAATTTTGCCTTTTATAGGTCTTACTAATTGGTTAATGAAAAAAACGGGGATATGATTAAATTTGGGTTTTATTGCTTTTCAAGGGCCATGCCTTGATTGTTTCTCAGCCCTTTAGCTGCCCACTTTCTGCTAGGTTTCTCCACTTATTCATATTCAGCCCACAACTAAAGTTTAAGCCAAAAAGAGTTAAATATGACTCACCAAGGTTTGAACCCATGACCTTCCCCATGCCAAATCAAAGCTAAACCACCAGGCCAACTTATGTTTCTTGCTAACACACACAATTCAAGCATTATCTCATACAAAAATGTGGCCCAACATACCATTAAAACAATAATAACAAAAATACACACAATTGGCATGCATAGGACTCGAACCCATGTCCTCTCACACAAACCAACTACTCTCAACCACTTAAGCTAGTACTTTTTTATGTCATACATTACAGAATTTAATATCATAAATGCATAACCTACCCACATTTATTAATTATTTATTTATTTAAGTAATTAAATTTCGCGGGTCTTACATTACTCCCACCTTTAAAATTTTTCATCCTCGAAAAAGAGAACTTACCAGCAAAAAGATGAGGATAAGACCTCCTCATGATATCCTTCATCTCCCATGTCATTTCCTGAGTTGCCTCATCCCATAGCACATTCATTGTTCTGATCTCCTTCCGTCTGAGCTGCTTCACTTGAGAATCCAAGATTCTCACTGGTCCAACTCCCACAGTCAGATCCTCACGCACCTGGACATCATCTTACTTGAGCACATGACTAGGATCTGCCACGTACTTCCTCAGTTGTGAAACATGAAAGACGTTGTGCAGATTCGCCAAGTGAGGAGGCAAGGTAATCTCGTACGCGGCGGTTCCGATCCTCCTCGTAATTTGATACGGACCAATGAACTGGGGGGGTCAACTTCCTCGATTTCAGGGCTCTCCCAATGCCTGCTATAGGTGTAACCCTGAGAAACACATGGTCACCAGCCACAAATTCGAGTGGCCTCCTCCGCTTATCTGCGTAGGATTTCTGTCGACTCTGAGTGGCCCGCATCCGATCCTGTATCACTCTTACCCTCTCAGTAGTCTGCTGCAGGAATTCTTGCCCGAGCACCACGGACTCTCCATCCTGCTGCTAACACAGCGGAGTCCTGCATCTCCTATCATTTAGTGCCTCGTAGGGTGTCATCCCAATGCTGGAATGGTAGCTATTATTGTACGTGAACTCCACCAATGGCAACATGTCACTCCACGTACCCAGGTGATCTAACACACATGTCCTCAGCAGATCTTCCAGTGACTATATGGTTCTCTTAGACTGCCCATCCGTCTGAGGATGATATGTCGAGCTCATTCTCAGCTGCGTGCCTAAGGCATTTTGCAATGACTGCCAAAATCTGGAAGTGAACCTCGAATCCTTATCCGACACAATACTCGCTGGCACACCATGAAGTCTAACAATCTCTCTGACATATAACTCCGCTAGCTTATCCAATGTCATCTTCTGATTGATCGACAGGAAGTGAGCACACTTTGTCAATCTGTCTACAATAACCTAGATCGAGTCATGTCCTCTCATGGACCGTGGCAAGTGTCTGACAAAATCCATGGAAATACTGTCCCATTTTCACTGGGGAATGTCAAGAGGCTCCAACGTACCACCCGGCCTCTGATGCTCAATTTTCGCCTTCTGGCATACTAAACAAGAAGTAACATAGTCGGCCACATCAGTTTTCATACCCGTCCACCAGAAGGTCGCTTTCAAGTCCTTATACATCTTAGTCATACCTGGATGTATGCTAAGACGACTCTTATGCCCTTCATCCAAGAGCATCTTCCTCAAATCTGACTGCGAGGTACACACACCCTCTCTTTGAATCTCAGGATACCATCTCTGCCCATCCTGAAGTCTTTTCTCTTGTCGGTGCCTAACTCACTCACAATCTGTTGCAGTTCTTGATCTTTACCTTGTTCCTCCCTGACCTCATTCAAGAACTCTTTAGTGATTTCCAACATGCTGCACTAGATATGATCAACACCTATGTATAGATTCAAGTTCATATCTTGCAGTTTCTCTATAAGCTCCAACTCCTTCATCATCATAGCAGGCATATGAACTCTCTTCCGACTCAGAGTGTCAGCAACTACATTGGCTTTACCTGGATGGTATAGAAGCTCAAAATCATAACCTTTTAAGTACTTCATCCAACGCCTCTGTCTCATATTCAACTCTTTCTGATCAAATAAGTACTTTAAACTTTTATGATCACTGAACACTTGAAACTGCGAACCATACAAGTAATGCCTCCACGTCTTGAGAGCAAAACCTACTGCAGCCAAGTCCAAATCATGCGTAGGGTAGTTCTTTTCATGTACCTTCAGTTGGCGAGATGCATAAGCATCAGGTCGTTTCTCTTGCATCAACACACACCCCAAACCCTGATATGAAGCATCGCAGTACACCTCAAACATCTTGGTTGTATATGGAATAGCTAAGATAGGTGCAGTGGTCAATCTCATCTTCATATACTCAAAACAGACCTCACACTTGTCTGTCCAAGAGAAGGGCTGGTCCTTCCTGGTGAGTTGAGTCAATGGACTCACCATCTTGGAGAACCCTTCCACAAAGTGCCTGTAATACCCTGCCAGGCCCAAGAAACTTCTCACCTCGGTCACAGTCTGTGGCCTTTCCCATTTCACCACTGTTTTAATATTTGCTGGGTCCACCGAGATTCCTTGGGCTGAGATTACATGGCCCAAGAATTGCACCTCATCAAGCCAAAACTCACACTTCGATAACTTCCCACAAAGCTTATGCTCTCTGAGCCCCTCCAATACCACTCGTAGATGATCTGCGTATTCTTATTTACTCTCAGAATATATCAATATGTCATTAATGAATACAACGACAAATTGATCCAGATACGGCCGAAATATCCTATTCATGTAGTCCATGAATATAGTAGGCGCATTCGTCACCCCAAACAGCATCACCATATACTCATAGTGGTCGTAGCGAGACCTGAATGCGGTCTTCTGCACATCCTCTGGTTTAACTAAGATCTGATGGTATCCAGACCTCAAGTCCAACAGATCATCAATCCTCGGCAACGGGTACTAATTCTTAATTGTTAACTTATTCAGTTGTCGGTAGTCAACACACAGCCTGGAACTGCCATCCTTCTTTTTCACAAGTAATACCACCACCCCCCATGGTGATGCACTCAGATGAATAAAGTTCTTCTCAAGCAGATCCTCAATCTGCTTCTTCAACTCTGTCAACTTAGCTAGTGCCATCCGATATGGTGCCATAGATACTGGGCCAGCCCCAGGGATGAGATCAATGGTGAAATCCACATCCCTGCTTGGTGGCAAATCTGGGATTTCGTCAGGGAAAACATTTGCGTATTCATCTACCACAAGAATCAGACTAATCTTGTCTGCAGTACTCTTCTTCTCCATGTGAGCTACCACCCTGCGTTGGATGATATCAATTCCAGTCCTTCTGCATCTGGAAACACCACCCTGCGTTGCCCGCAATCGATCACCACATGGTTGCTGGCCAACCAATCCATACCCAGAATCACATCTAACCCTTCCATTGGTAAACAGATGAGATTCACCTTGAACCTGCAGCCTGCCACCTCCATAGGGCATCCCATACAAACAGATGTAGTGGATACCTCTCCAGACGCTGGTGTCGCAACAATTAACTCGCACGCCAGCTCTCGCATTACTAGACCGAGCCTCCTCACGCATTCATTGGATACGAATGAATGGGTAGCTCCTGAGTCATAAAACACAACAACCTCAAGATCAAATAATAAACAAGTGGTCTATACTAAGTTACCCGACTGGGCGGCCTCGGTAGTCGTCAAGGTGAATACATGACCAGGGGCTCTAGGTCGATCCCCTACTGGTTTCTTCGCTGGTGCACCTCCAGCTGGTTTCTTATTCGGGTAGTGTCGTGCAAAATGGCCCGTCTGATCACAAACGTAGAACTTGCCAGTGCTACCACCACCACCACTAGAACTGCCTGAGGGTTTTGGACAATCCCTCCGATAATGCTCCCCACCATAGTTGTAGCACTGTAGTTTCTTAGCCGAGCTTTGTGGCCTATCATACAACTTCTTCTGCAGCTGTGAATCAGAGGTAGTCTTCTGAGCTCAAGCCCCTTTGCTGGGCCCCATCTCTAGCTGCTCTACAGCCTTGGCCTGCTTCATCAAGACTGGGAACTCCATGATCTGGAGAGGTACAATAAAGCGGCGCAGCTCGTGTTTCAGCCCACCCTCATATTTTCGGCATCTCCACTCGTCGGTAACTGTAGGTGTGTAAAACCTGGCTAAATAATCAAACCTGTCTGTGTATGCCTGCACAGTCAGGTTCCCTTGCTGGAATGTGAGGAATTCTGCCTCTCTCTCATGCTTGACACTGGCGGGAAAATATTTTTCCAGAAATCGCTCCCTGAAGGAAGTCTAGGTAACCTCCTCACCCCGAGTCTACATGAGCTGTTGCATGCCTGCCCACCAGTATTCCGCATCAGCTATCAACAAGAAAGAGACGAATGAGAGCTTCTGGGCGTCTGTGCAATCGATAACCCGATAGATTTTCCCACAAATTTTGAAGGCTTATGTCTCACAAAATCCTCCATCGACACCGGACGTGTGGGTGTTACCACGGCTCGAGGTTGCGCTGCAATGGGCTGCATCACATCTACCATCTGATGTATCGCCTGCGTGATCTCATCAGCCCCAGCATTATTCCTCCTCCTCCTATTTGCCATAGCTTGAGCACGCCACACATAACTGTTCACATCAAACAGCTTTGGTTAAGACTTCATACTAAAAGTCAGATAACAAACAATGATCAAAATGATCTCACAAGCACACACACGGTAAGCTCACTCCCCATAGACCCCAAAAATCATTTTGAAATCAAACCTCTGATACCAAATGTAACATCCCGCCCGGATATTACGAATTTAATAAAATAAAATAGAGATAATACGTCAGCATCATTTCTGAAAAACTCATTTAATAAAAATACCTCGTTTCCCAAACACGGGAAATGTAAAACTTCATTAAATTACCAGTAAGTCCATAAGTACAAAACTGTAATTTTAGTCAAATAGGCCATAAGCCTTTACATCATATTTCAAAATAGAATAAACAAACGTGAACATAAAAGTTCCCCTAAACATCCCCTCTTCGTAGCAAAGCCTCACCAGCTCCACCTGCATCATCACCTGCTCACGTATACCGCGTACACGATCATCGCCAAACACAAACAAATAGGGTGAGCTAACAGTTAAAACACACAAAAATATACCAAACATACATATACATGTAAACCCAACACAAATAATGCAACAATAGTACGAACTCTTTCTTTATACTGCATGGCCACAACCATATAGAATATCCTTACTTTTCCCACAGAACCTTACTCCATTTCCATCACATGGCCACCACCTTATATACCGATGCACCTAGTGGAAGACTCGTTACCTTCCCTCCACATGGCCACCACCATGTATATTAAGTACATCAGGGAACCTCGTTCCATTTCTTTCACATGGCCACAACAATATTAGCAGTGTTCTACATCTTTTAGTAAGTATCTCAAGGTGTCTTGCTGCCACACCTATCGGCCACAACCAATAGAGCACGTGCGGAAACCATGCTACGGATCACACATCGTAACGCAAGGTGGAGTTCCCAAATACGAACATAGTGCGTAACGTCCCAAGATTACCAAACTCGTCAACAACCACTAAGGAGGGCAATTCATCTCGACCCATCCGTACTGGCCACAACCAGCTCACTCACACCGGCACACTCGCCAACCCGAGCCACAACTCAAGGTTCCTTGTGTTCATCCGTTATCCCGAACCACAACTCAAGGGAAGTCATTCCGGGCCACAACCTAAAGAATGCCACGTGCTGAACCCCTATCCCGAGCCACAACTCAAGGATACATTCTGAGCACAACCCATGGAAAACCAGCAAGCCCACTAAGAAGATATTTTAAAAGCTTTGCAGAACACCTCTCACAAGTTTCATCTCATCTTATAAATACAGCGGGTACATCTTCACCCTTGCTTGCTTAAATTAAGAGCCTTTGTTTAACCACTCCACTCCACCTTTTTTAAGCTAGGCCCCCAACTTATGCAAGCCTCTAGCACCACTACAGCCTACGTATTCTCTCTTAAGCGAGCTCATGCTCGCTTGGGCAAGACCCTCGTTCGCCCAAGAGAGAAATGCCTCGTCTAGGCGACGAGTCCCACAAAAAAACACATACCTTGCTTGGCAATCTCGCTTAGGCGAGAGGGTCTCGCTTGGGCGAGATGTACCCCCGCTCAAAACAACAATCAACCTCGCTTGCGCGAGTTGTTCAATCAAAACACACAATTGCAAACGATTTCTCGCTTAGGCGAGTGAGACTCGCCTAAGCGAGATAAACCCTCGCCCAAACTCCAAAACCCTTCGCCCGAGCGATGGCCACGAGCAGATAAAGGATACGCGTCCCTGAATATCTAGCCTAGGCGAGCCTGACTCGCCTGAGCGAGAATTGCAGGTTTTGACACTGATTCACGCACGCACACACTGCATCAGCGACCCCAAATCACATCTCAACCACACCAATTCTTTAAGCAAAATTTAGATAGGCATATACGCATTATTTGGATGCGAAAATAACCCCCAACCACCCAACTTTGCATAATCACATAATACACCACATACCATCCCATTATTGGCAACTTTTAGGTCTAATTCCAATGCAACAGTCCCCAAAATCCACAACCCCGAATTCCCTGAAGTATAGCATGAATTTTAGTGCAACAATTCATCAAAAAATCAAACAAAAAATAGTGCAGTAAAGCTAAGATTCGGGTTCAGCTCCCCTAACCTTCCCCATGCCAAATCAAAGCTAAACCACCAGGCCAACTTATGTTTCTTGCTAACACACACAATTCAAGCATTATCTCATACAAAAATGTGGCCCAACATACCATTAAAACAATAATAACAAAAATACACACAATTGGCATGCATAGGACTCGAACCCAAGTCCTCTCAGACAAACCAAGTACTCTTAACCACTTGAGGTAGTACTTTTCTACGTCATACATTACATAATTTAATATCATAAATGCACAACCTACCCGCATTTATTAATTAATTAATTATTTAATTAATTAAATTACGCTGGTCTTACAAAAGGCGACTAATTTTTCATTTTAGGATATGTTGAAAGGCTTTTGTGATGAGAGATTGCGTTTTCAAGAGCAAGCTACGAAGGATAAACATGAAGTTGATCAGTTGCAGGCCGAGGTGGACGGTCTTCGACCTTTGGTTTAGGTAGTGATGGATAAGGATAGAGAGATACTTCAGCTAAAGGAATAAGTGCAAGAGTTGGAAACCATAAAGGATAAGTTACATAAGTTGAGCCTCCAATTGGAGAAAGAGAGAGAGGTCTGGTAGCCTCAATGATTAGGTTTACTCCTTTGTGGGGTTCGATTTCCAAACGACCTTAGCGTAGGTTCACATTTTATACCCTAACATTGATTTCTCCCCAATGGATGCTATTAAAACTATAATAGATGGGTAGATTGTAGATATGCCTGATGAGGCCTAGCCTTCTC
Organism: Vigna unguiculata; assembly: GCF_037176805.1. Taxonomy (NCBI): domain Eukaryota; kingdom Viridiplantae; phylum Streptophyta; class Magnoliopsida; order Fabales; family Fabaceae; genus Vigna; species Vigna unguiculata. Next base: position 26,996,139 of record NC_140802.1, read on the forward strand.
CACGTTGGTATGTTTGGCTTTGTGAGGAGTATGACGTCGGTGTCGTAGAGTAGGGTGAAAGGTGTTTCACGAGTGGTTAACTATGGGATAGTGTGGTATGCCCATAATATTTGAGGTACCTCGTTTAGCCAACTACCATTCGTTGTGTTGATCTGATGTTTCAGGCTCCGAAGTGTCACCTTGTTGGCGGCCTCTATCTGCACGTTAGTTTGTGCGTGCTCAACCAACGAGAAGATCTGCTTTCTACCAAGCCCCTTGCCTAGCCTATACACTTGTTCACCAGTGAATTCGGTTCCCTTAACTAATATAAGACACCTTGCCACTTCGTACTTGCAAACGATATTTTTCTAAAGGAAATTACAAACCTTCACGGTGGTAATGTGGGACATCGACTCTGCCTCGATCCATTTGGTGAAATACTCCCTGACAACGACCAGAAATTTAACATGCCTTATTGCTCAAGGAGATGGGCCTAGAATGTCGAATCCCCAAGTGTGAAAGGGTTAGAGGTCGTTGATGGAATGCAAGACCTCAGATGACATCTTGTTTTAATCTGCATGTCGTTGACATTAGTCACATTTATGGGCATAACTCATGCAATCTTTCCTTAACACAGGCCAAAATTATTCGACTCGTTAGACAGTATAATCTGGGCTCCACCACCGATGTGACTTCTGTAGATGTCTTTGTGTAGCTCGATTATCACCTAACCAACCTATGCCTTTCTGATGCACTTGAGGAAGGGTTGGGAAAACCCCACCTTGAACAAGTACCCGTCCTACAACATGTACTTGTTGGAGTTCTTCCCTACCTTATGGGCTTCAAGAAGGTTCCGAGGAAGGCTACCTTCCAATATGTACGCTTTCAAAAGGGCCATCCATGATGCCTCCCCACACTCTTGGAGGGAGAGAATTTGTTCTTTCTTGGTCTCTTCAATGTGTACTCTTGGCTAGAGAAGAGTTTTTAGGATGATTATCTTGTGTTAACCAGGTTTTGAATAGCTTGCTAGTCATGACAACAAGTCAACTCGACAATTTTCCTATTTGGGGACATATACCTATTTTAAAATCTTGAACTCCTCAGCTAACGTTCAAAAAAACTCGAGGGTCTTTCCCTCAATATCATCTCTTTCACCCCTCCTACAGGATATGGCCTAACGTACTCTATTGTTATTCAGGGTCCAACTCCACATGTTCGATTCCAATGCGAGTCCCACATAGTATGCAACTCTTCTCATTTTGAGATTGCTTTCATAGCATTTCCAGGTCATTTCTTGGTTCACCTTCATCATCACCACCCTCCCCTTAGTACTTAGGAATTTCATTTTCAGGTGGGTTATGGAGATCGTCGCTTCGAGTTCAGTGAGCGAAGATCTATTGAGGATGATGTTGTACGAGGATGGGGTATTCACTACTATGTACCTTATTTTTATTCTCTTTGTTGTCTGATCATCGGAGAAAGTGGTCCTCAGATCGACGTACCCCTAAGTTCTACCTACTCGTCCAAGAAACCTACTAGAATCCAGTCAAACGGTTCGAGTTGATCTCTTGGTATTTGGAGGCCCTATAAAACCTCTTAGAACATCACGTCCGCTGAGCTCCCCTGATCTATTAAGACATGGTGGACATTCTTCCAAATAATCACAACATATAACACTACGGGGTCGTCCTTGTGCGAGACTTTGTTCCTCTTATCCTCATTAGAGAAAAGTAGGCATGGGGTTGAACTTGAAGCGTCACTCTCAACTATTGACATTAAACTTCGGGCGTACCACTTCTTGGCTGACCTCGATACCCCTCCTGCAGCGAAACCACTTGTTATGGTGTTGCGGTCTCCTAGTGATGTGACCCCAACAAGCCCAAGCTCAAGTGCATCAACAAGCCCAAGCCCATATCAAGGCCCAATCACTAGAAGCATGATGAGAAAGATTCACATGGGCCTCTCACAAGATGATCAAGTCAATCATGGGCTTTTTACATTATTTGCATGGGCTAAAGAAATCTCTAAAATATGAGATGATGCATGAAGGAAGTAGTCTAGATTTAAATTGGGCCATTGTTTAGGCTTTGCTTTCAATAAAAGCTAGAACACTTGTTGGGATCATTTGGGCCGAGCCCAATGTGCTACCATTGGCCGAGAGTTACTAGAGTGGCTCTCCTTTTGGATGCAAGCAAAGCATGAACTAAGCAAGGAGCATGTGATGGAAGCATGGTGCGTGTGACTTGGGCAAGGAGAGTGTGATATGCCACTTGGCACCATCTAGACTCATCTACTACATCACATGGTCTATAATCAAGCTTCTTCTCCAAGCTACATTTGCATTTCATCTTTGTTGCATTTTCTTTTCATTTGGCCGGCCATGTGCCTATACATAGAGCCACTCAAATCTTGTAATGGTTACTCTTGAATTGCTAATAGATGCTAGTGTTTGAGATCACTCCACACTTCTATTAATTTGAGAGCACACATGGCTAACCTTCTCCTTCATCTCCTCTAGCCACCTTCCATACCATAGCTCCACTTCTACTCTTCATCTTCACCAAATTCTCCATTTCCGAGAGCAACCTTTCTCTAATTCTCCAAATTCCGCTGCACTTCATCTTCTCCTCAACATTCTCCATGGATTTCCTCCCTCTCCTACTCCATGGACGTCCATCACCTAGGATTGGCATCTCATGATCATTTCTCTTGGATCCCCTAAAAGGTCGACTCTCAACCTTCTTCACCTTTTTGTTAGATAGGTACTTGTTTAACAACCCATCCCCGACCAAGTGAGCTAAATATTGCTTCATGGAGTAGCACACATTGGTGTCATGTTAGGTGTGTGATGGAAATCACACCATGCCTTAACATTCTTGCCTAGGGAGTGAGTTTTCTTCGCTGGAAGTGAAGGTGTTTCACTATGCTCGAATCATTCAGCATGATAGACTACGATGTTGAGAGTGCGAGACACTTAGGCGTCGAGGGCCATTTCTTATTTCCTTCTTGTTTTCTAGCCAAGTAGGGCATGTACCTTCTCTCTCCTCGCTTGTGTGATATGTCGATCTCTTTTATCGAGCGCCTAATGCCTTTTCCTTTGAGCTTGACCACTAATTGTTTATACTTCGCCCTTTTCTACCTAATTACTTCTTTGACCTCGCTTGCTGTTTTGTTTTTTGGTGCAGGTTCGGTGGCTGTTTTGGCCTTAAAACCAAGACTATAGATGCTGTTTTGCACTTCATTTTGGTGGCTTAAGGTGCTTACAAGTACCTTACTTGGTGGTCGTCTTTGTTCAAATCAAAAGGAGGCTACAAGCCAAGCTCTTGGCTCTTGATTTTGTGCAAATTGGCAGCACTTTGGCAGCACATTTGGAGTTGCATTGTTTCTTATTTTTGGCTTTATTTCTTTGTACTTTGTACTTCTTTTTGGCACATCTCATTTGCTACCATTTTGAAGCCTCCTTGATTGTGAAATTGCATCTTTTGAGCATCAAAATTTGAAATATTAAGTGGCTTGAGGTTGCTTCATTTTGAGTACCAAATTAGTGAACCAAAAATGATTTCAAATTCCATTGTATCCATGGCCTACTTAGGTGTCTTGGGGAACCAAAGGTGTTCAATCCCATCTCCTAAGTAGAACCTTTTTCATATTCTAGTGCAACGTTTTAGTAAGTAAGTGTGTTGAAAGTTCTAAGTGCTTTCTCACCTTGATTTTAGGCCGCATAGTTAGACGCTTAGTGGATTAAATTTGTGAGACCAAAGTCTCTAAAATTTTTGCCATTTAGGGGTCCGTTTTTAGTGTTAGTCTTTTCTTTTCTTTGAGTCTTATTTGTGTTTGTTAGTGCTTAGTGTCTCAAGTGATTCTAATTACTTAGCCTTAAACAATTGTGTGATCTTTGAAACCTTTTGCAAGTACATCTTGGCAAGGATTGGCCTTGGTACTTAAGAAGTCTTTTAGACTCACCTCGCTTAACCTGGAGGTCTACTTGTGCTTGGTTTCTTCTTTCACTATTTTGTTAAAGTTCTAAGTTCTTTCAATCACCATGAGCACTAGAAGGGCTACTCGTGCTAGTACCCAACATCAACAACATGATGAAAACAACCTCCACACAAGTGGTGATGAGGAGGTTGAGGTTGATCCTAGAGTCCTAAATAATCTCTCTCAAGAGGTTAGGGACCTTAAAATTCAAATGGCTTCCATACAAGCCAATCTTCAATTAATAGCCAATCAACTTACCCCTCCCAACCACAATACTCGTGCCTCTCCTAGGCCTTCTCGTGCCCCTTCAAGGCATGAGTATGATTTTGAAGAGGAGGAAGATGAGCGCATTAACCTTAGACAATCGCCTCGTGTAAGAAGGCAAAGGCGCATACCTCCTCACCCAAAGGAAGTCAAAATTGATTTGCCTCATTTCTATGGGAAGGATAATGTTGAGGTTTTTCTTGATTGGGTTGCCAAAGTAGAACAATTGTTTGAGAGTCATGTTGTGGAGGAAGAAAGGCGTGTGTCTCTAGCTACTCTTAGCTTTCAAGGGCATGCTCTTAATTGGTGGACTTCCTTAGTCCTCCAAAGAAGGAGAAAAGGGCTACATGATATTGAGTATTGGAATGATCTTAAGGAAGCCCTTCATGCCCGCCATGTTCCCTCCTACTACAAAAGAGAGCTCTTGGACAAGCTCCAAAGGCTCCAACAAAGATCTATGTCTATAGAAGAGTATAGACAAAAGATGGAGCTCTACATCATGAGAGCCGGAATTGAAGAAGAAGAGGAACTTACCATTGCTAGGTTCTTAAGTGGACTCAATTACAACATAAGAGATAAAGTTGAGTTGCTCCCCTACCGCAATTTTAATGATCTTGTTCAAATGAGCATCAAGGTGGAGCAACAACTTTTGAGACGTCCTTCTCGCAAGGATTCTCCCTCTTTTTCTAAAAGTGATTTTCCAAAGAAAGATTTTTCAAAAGAAAAAGAGTCCACTCTTAAGAGTCTTACAAAGGTAAGTGATAAGGGTGAATCCTCCACCAACAAAAGAGGTAATGACATCAAATGTTTCAAGTGTCTAGGTAGAGGTCATGTGGCCACTCAATGCCCTACCAAACGCACCATTGTGCTTAAGGGCAAAGACCTCTACACTAGCCAAAAGGAGTCATCTTCAAGTGACTCCGACACTTCTCATTCTAGTGATTCTCAAGAACATTCATATCCAAATGAAGGGAAACTTCTGATGATTAGGAGGCTTCTCAATAACCAACCTAGCATTCCTCTCAATGATCAAAGAGAAAATATTTTCCACACAAGATGTGAGGTTTTGAAAAACACTTGTTCTTTGATCATTGATAGTGGATCTTGTTGCAATTGTTGTAGCACAAGATTGGTTGAGAAGTTGAATTTGACTTTGTTACCCCATCCCAAACCTTACAAACTTCATTGGCTTAATGAAGATGGGGATCTCAAAGTTGAACATCAAGTGAAAGTCAAGTTCTCCATTGGGAAATTTAAAGATAAAGTTTTATGTGATGTAATCCCAATGGAAGCTTGCCATATTCTCTTGGGGAGGCCTTGGCAATTTGATCATAAAACCTTACACAATGGCCACACCAATGAGATCACCCTCCAACATCATTCAAAAACTTTTGTGTTGCATCCCCTCACTCCTAGCCAAGTTGCTAGTGATCAAGTTCAAATGCGAGCTAGGAGAGAGGAAGAGAGTTCCAAGAACTCTAATGCTTCTAATGATTCTAAGGACAAGACAAAGGTAGAGGAAGTTTCTTCTTCTAAGGATGTTGCTCATGAAGTTCTTTTAACTCATAAAACTCTTTTGCACACTCTTCATAATGAGCAACCTCCCTTCCTCTTACTTTGTCAAGCAATCCTTACTTGTCTTGAACATCCTTCTCTTAAGGATCTACCTCCTTCCATTCGTGCTCTCCTTCATGAATTTGAAGATATTTTTCCAAAGGATGGCCCTCATGGTCTCCAACCTTTTAGAGGGATTGAGCACCAAATTGATTTTGTCCCAAGGGCAAGTCTTCCTAATAGACCTGCCTATAGGACAAACCCAATTGAGACCAAGGAGATAGAAACTCAAGTGAATGAGTTGCTAGACAAGGGATGGGTTCAAAAAAGTTTAAGTCCTTGTGTTGTGCCTGTGTTGTTGGTGCCCAAGAAAGATAGAAAGTGGCGTATGTGCTATCAACAACATCACCATAAAATATAGGCATCCAATCCCAAGACTAGATGATATGTTGGATGAATTACATGGAGCACAAATATTTTCAAAAATAGACCTCAAAAGTGGTTATCACCAAATTCGTATTCAAAAAGGTGATGAGTGGAAAACTGCTTTCAAAACAAAATTTGGTCTATATGAATGGTTAGTCATGCCCTTTGGTCTAACCAATGCTCCTAGTACATTCATGCGCCTAATGAATCATGTCTTGCGAGATTGTATAGGTAAGTTTGTTGTTGTCTATTTTGATGACATCTTGGTGTATAGTACAAGCTCTAAACTTCATGTGGGTCATCTTAGAGTTGTGTTATCTCTTCTCCGAGACCACCAACTCTATGCTAACATTGACAAGTGCACTTTCTGTGTAGAGAGTGTCATCTTTTTGGGATTTGTGGTCAATAAGAGTGGGGTGCATGTTGACCCCGCAAAAATCAAGGCCATCCAAGAATGGCCTGTGCCAAAGAATGTTGGGGACATTAGAAGTTTTCATGGATTAGCAAGTTTTTATAGAAGATTTGTCCCCAACTTCTCCACCATTGCTTCACCCCTCAATGAACTTGTTAAGAAAGACATATCTTTTGAGTGGGGTGAAAGACAACAAAAGGCTTTTGATGATATCAAGACTAGGCTCACCCAAGCTCCCATTCTTGCTCTTCCAAATTTTGAGAAAACTTTTGAGCTAGAATGTGATGCTTCTGGGGTGGGAATAGGTGCGGTTTTGTTACAAGAAGGCTATCCAATTGCCTATTTTAGTGAAAAACTAAATGGTCCTTCTCGTAACTATCCCACCTATGACAAAGAGCTATATGCTCTTGTGCGAGCTCTTCATACTTAGGAACATTATCTTGTACCAAAAGAGTTTATTATCCATAGTGATCATGAAACTCTCAAGTATTTGAAGAGCCAACACAAATTGAATAAAAGGCATGCAAAGTGGGTTGAGTACTTGGAACAATTCCCTTATGTTATCAAGTACAAGAAAGGGAAAGCTAATGTTGTGGCTGATGCACTATCAAGGAGATATACTTTCTTAGCCAAGCTTGGATCCCAAATTCTTGGATTTGACAACATATGTGAATTGTATGTTCATGATCCCTTCTTTGCTACCATTTATCATGATTGTCTCACTAAGTCCCAAGGCGACTTTTATCTCTCAAGTGGATATCTTTTCAAAAAAAGCCGCCTATGTATTCCTCTAAGTTCTCATAGAAAACTTTTGATCAAAGAAATGCATGAGGGGGGACTTATGGGTCACTTTGGGGTCGCCAAAACTTTGGCTATGCTTAAAGAGAAATTCTTTTGGCCCCATATGAAAAGGGAAATACAAAACTATTGCGCTAGTTGTTTGAATTGTTTGCATGCTAAGTCTAGCGCAATGCCTACAGGGATGTATACTCCTTTGCTTGTTGCTTCCACCCCATGGGAGGATATAAGTATGGATTTTGTCCTAGGGCTTCCAAGGACTTCTAGGGGTGTTGACTCTATATTTGTGGTAGTGGACCGTTTTTCTAAAATGGCACATTTTATACCATGCCACAAAGTAGATGATCCCAGCAACATAGCAAAGTTGTTCTTTAGAGAAGTGGTTCGCCTTCATGGATTACCCAAAACAATTGTGTCTGATAGGGATGCTAAATTCCTAAGCCATTTTTGGAGGACCTTGTGGTCTAGGCTAGGAACAAAACTTTCTTTCTCTACCTCTTGTCACCCACAAACTGATGGGCAAACTGAGGTAGTCAATAGATCCCTTTTCACATTGCTTAAGGTTTTGCTTAAGGGGAATCATAAATCTTGGGATGAGTATCTTCCCCACATTGAATTTGCTTACAATAGAGTGGTCCATAGCACCACCAAACTCTCACCCTTTGAGGTAGTTTATGGTTTTAACCCTCTCACACCATTGGACTTATTACCTCTTCCAACTTCTTTTGATTTTTTTCATAAAGAAGGGGTTTCTAAGTCCAAGTTCATAAAAGAATTTCATGAGAAGGTTAAACACCAAATTCAAGCCCATAATGAAAAGATTGCTCATTCTAAAAACAAGGGCAAGAGAGTTCGGTCTTTTAATGAAGGAGATTTAGTTTGGTTGCACTTAAGGAAGGAAAGATTTCCTAATATAAGAAAATCCAAACTTAGTCCCCGAGGTGATGGTCCATTCCAAATCATCAAGAAGATCAATAATAATGCTTATCAATTGGATCTTCCTCCGGAATATGGTGTGCATCCTACTTTCAACATTACTGATTTGGTTCCTTTTGTAGGTATTTTTGATGAAGAGGGTGACCACCAAGATTTGAGGGCAAATCCTCTTCAAGGGGGAGGGGATGATGTGACCCCAACAAGCCCAAGCTCAAGTGCATCAACAAGCCCAAGCCCATATCAAGGCCCAATCACTAGAAGCATGATGAGAAAGATTCACATGGGCCTCTCACAAGATGATCAAGTCAATCATGGGCTTTTTACATTATTTGCATGGGCTAAAGAAATCTCTAAAATATGAGATGATGCATGAAGGAAGTAGTCTAGATTTAAATTGGGCCATTGTTTAGGCTTTGCTTTCAATAAAAGCTAGAACACTTGTTGGGATCATTTGGGCCGAGCCCAATGTGCTACCATTGGCCGAGAGTTACTAGAGTGGCTCTCCTTTTGGATGCAAGCAAAGCATGAACTAAGCAAGGAGCATGTGATGGAAGCATGGTGCGTGTGACTTGGGCAAGGAGAGTGTGATATGCCACTTGGCACCATCTAGACTCATCTACTACATCACATGGTCTATAATCAAGCTTCTTCTCCAAGCTACATTTGCATTTCATCTTTGTTGCATTTTCTTTTCATTTGGCCGGCCATGTGCCTATACATAGAGCCACTCAAATCTTGTAATGGTTACTCTTGAATTGCTAATAGATGCTAGTGTTTGAGATCACTCCACACTTCTATTAATTTGAGAGCACACATGGCTAACCTTCTCCTTCATCTCCTCTAGCCACCTTCCATACCATAGCTCCACTTCTACTCTTCATCTTCACCAAATTCTCCATTTCCGAGAGCAACCTTTCTCTAATTCTCCAAATTCCGCTGCACTTCATCTTCTCCTCAACATTCTCCATGGATTTCCTCCCTCTCCTACTCCATGGACGTCCATCACCTAGGATTGGCATCTCATGATCATTTCTCTTGGATCCCCTAAAAGGTCGACTCTCAACCTTCTTCACCTTTTTGTTAGATAGGTACTTGTTTAACAACCCATCCCCGACCAAGTGAGCTAAATATTGCTTCATGGAGTAGCACACATTGGTGTCATGTTAGGTGTGTGATGGAAATCACACCATGCCTTAACATTCTTGCCTAGGGAGTGAGTTTTCTTCGCTGGAAGTGAAGGTGTTTCACTATGCTCGAATCATTCAGCATGATAGACTACGATGTTGAGAGTGCGAGACACTTAGGCGTCGAGGGCCATTTCTTATTTCCTACTTGTTTTCTAGCCAAGTAGGGCATGTACCTTCTCTCTCCTCGCTTGTGTGATATGTCGATCTCTTTTATCGAGCGCCTAATGTCTTTTCCTTTGAGCTTGACCACTAATTGTTTATACTTCGCCCTTTTCTACCTAATTACTTCTTTGACCTCAATGTGTATTGGTACCCGACTGCACACCTTGGTCAGTGACGCGGTTGGGTTTCCAAGCAATGATTCGTTGAAAGAGTTAGCTTTGAGCCCCTTGACAAAGGTGTTAACCATCATTTCAATGCTTGGCAATATCAACTTCATACTAAAATATTATAAGCGGTTTAGTTACCCTTCTAAGATTCATCCACTCGTTGTTTTAAGTCAAACATGTCGGTGGTTTGGGAAGGCTTCCTCTAGTTGGCACTAAACCGGTCTAAGAACATCTGTGAAAGTATAGGGAACAAGGGGATTGTGTCACTAGGGATTTTGCTTAACCATTACAATGAAGTTCTTGTAAATGTACCGACAAACATTTTACATCGGTCAGTGTCCGACCCTCCTGAGATTACTATCTAGGCTTTAAAGGCCTTTAGATGGTTCTTAGGGTCAACATCCCCTAAGAAAGGTGCCACTTTAAGAACCATGAGGTTTGTGGGCATTTGCTCCCGCATCACGACAACTATGAAGGGGTGATTTTCCTACTGTTCAGCGGACTCCCCTCGTGTGGTTTATTCCTGATACTTTCCTCGGCTTTGGATCCACTAACACAACTCCTAGTTAGTCTGCATGAGGTTCTCCTACTACTGGATAACTTCTTCTGTCCGGACCTGAATTTCCTCTACTTCTTTCTGCCAGCGTTCTCGCTCCTCCTCGGATTCCCGTTGGAGTTCCCAAAATTCCTCCTAACTCTTTCTTGATCATCCTCAATGCGCTTGTGTACCACTTCGTTCTCGAGACGAAGCTCTTCATATCCCTCTGAATTTGTTCTATGCCAAATGCATTAACATTATTATTGTTGTTGATATGTCTTGTGAACATCCTAGGGTAAGGGTTACTTTATGTGAATAGTGGGATCACGTTTGACCAAGATCCCATGGTGGGCGCCAATTATTCCGGCAAGAAATCGTAAGTTTCTCAACTTAAAATATATAACAGATATCTTGTATGCTGACAGATCTTTTCTTTATTAGAAGAGAGAACATCGAGTATGCCAAAAAAATTGTGTATCCCTTGGCCAGAGGAGTATTTGTTGTATTTATAGAGGAAAAACATTTACATAGGATATTTCTCCTAAAATATGTGCATTTGATAGTTACAACAATCCGGTAATGCTAAAACTATTCCCATGCCTTCATCTATCTTTTCTTTATCCTCCCGAAGGACTTTGGAATGCGTTGGTGTTTACATGTTTATGATAGCTCAATTAAGTTGACATGATATGATTTTAAGTTCATAAAATGAACAGAATGGAGAAGAAGTGCCAACATCACAAGGAAGATTAATTTGACATATATCTTGTGATATTTCTGAAAACAATTATGAAATGGTTGTAAAATTAATCAATTTTATTAATAAGTATAAATAAAACATCACTTTAAAGATATATATTTTCTATAGCGATTATTATACAACAAAATTATCCTTATTTGAATAAAATTATGTAGTGGTGGCAAAACTGGCCAGCCAAACCGTCATTGGTCCGTAAAAAATTAGTTGGGTTAGACTAACCTGTCAAACAAAAACTAGTCACACCTTGCCACACATAGGATCCATTGGATCGGGCTAGCCCATCACCTTTTTTTAATTTATTTTCAATTTTTTATTTTTAAAATCATTTCTATATACATATAAATGAATATTCAAAGTATATTTAATCATAAAAAATATTTTCTAAGCTTTTAATTGATTTGTTAATGTTTTTAATTAGATAAATTAAAATACATTTACATGTTAAATTACTTTATTATAACTAATAATTGAAGGTTAATTTGTAAGTGTTAATGATTTAAATTACATTATTATATACACATACCTTTAAAAAATATAATATAGAAAAGTTAATCTTTTAAAGTATTTTTTACTTTAATTTTTAATTAAAAAAATGGATCAATGGACTGAGTAAAACTAACCCATATTTTAACCCGTCATATTGAGGACGAAACGGATCAAGACAAAATGGATTAACAAGTTGGAATTTTTTCAGCTCGTCCCATTTTGGATGGAATGACTGGCCAATCCAATGGATCCACCCCGTTTTACCATGTATGTCATCAACCTTTAATTTGTTCCATTGTTTAATTCCTCAAGTAAAATCACTTAAATCTCTTAAATTTCCTACCAATTCTTTGAATTAAAGTTGTCAAGACTTGCATTAAGAAATGGGTTTAAAAAAATAATTATCCTCTTTAAGTCATTCATTGATTTCTCCAATTCACAATCGAAACGACAATTGAATAATTAGGATGGAGTGATTATGGAATCATACAAAAGCAAACATTAGTTGACACTAACACTGTTATTAAATAGCAATAATAGTTTAAATAGCTAGCATGCCATACAAAGTATAAGGAGAAACGAGGAAGGAATTCTATTTTGAATTTTATAATTGCTAATCAATAACTAACTCTATGTAAACCTTAAGCTTTTGCTTTTATGATGCTACCACTAAACCAAACAAAATTGTTGTAATATATTTGAAAAAATATTATATAAGAGATATTTTAATACTTTTGTTACTAAATCAGGTCAATCACCTCTAATTTTTATAAGACTATTTTAATTATTCATAGAATATCAACACATGTACCAAAAGTATAACCGTTGTAGACCTAAAGTGTTTATGTATGGACAATGTTAGATTATTATGGGACTTAAACTTTATCTTACCACAATCTTTAGACTTCTCGGATGGATAATCTATGGTCTTGTTCATGATGCCTTCATTACCGGGCACTTAGTGTAACATGAGGGGTTACCTGCAAAAAAAGGCTCTGACGATCAAGTCAGCAAAGGCTCTCAAATTCAAATTTTAGATTATGCACTAATGAAATACATACCTCGAATTGATGGGGTCCACTCTTATTGATAAAAGACTAATCTCATTCACCTTAATTAAATCATGGGCTAGACTTTGATTACGTTCATTTTGGCCCAACTCTATTGGGTTTGTTTGGACTTTATTGGGCCTAGGTTGCAGGCCCATTATTCTTTTAGAGTGTTTAGCTACTTTTTTCCCAAAGTTAGAAAAGGCGGCATGCCAAACATTATTGCCCCATATATGTTTTCCATGGACATGGCTGTTTAGTGTGTGTACCCTCTATATATTCGAGGAGACCAGATGGTTGACCAGCTTTGCCGCTAAGTGGGTGAGTTGATTCATACAAGATGTAGTTAGCGGCCAGGTGCATTGTTACCCAGTATGTTGCTATGTATCCAGTTATGGTGCGCGTGGTGTACATTAGGCTCAATGGTCAATTTAAGTTAGCGACTTTTGGGTTAACGACCTTTTAGTATTGCGGCCGATCTAACCATAATGGTACATAAAGTATATGAAGTTGTTCGTGCATAGATACCTTGATGCATATAAAATTGAGTCATAACCAACATTCTTTCATCATTGTGAATAGAAAGTGAGTCCCTTTTATTATCAATTTAATTAATTGCTGAGTGGCAACATCTTTTCAGAAAAATATCATGACATTGTTTCAATAATATATATTAATAAGATAATAATAATGCTAATTAAACAATTAAATGTAATAGTGATCACTTAGCAAAGGGTCGATATGTCCGAGTGGTTAAGGAGACAGACTTGAAATTTGTTGGGTTATGCCCGCGTAGGTTTGAACCCTGCTGTCGACGATAATTTTATAATTATAATATTATTACTTTTTCTTCAATATCAAATATTTAGAAAGAAATTATAATTGTATACTTTTTAAATTAGAATATCAAATAAAATTTCATGAGAATCATAACATTTATTAAATTTGTAAACATTAATGGAACATAGTTGACAAAATTAAAAAATATTTTTAATAAATAAAAATATAAAAAGAAAAAAAATATTCAAATTAATATATATTTTAAATGTCTATTTACTTCAATTTTTTAAATTCTAATGAATATTTTTTTTATACACTAATAAAAGTTATAATACATCACTTGATCAAAATCACACAAAGAACAAATAGTAAACTAATAATAATAAAATTTTAACATAAATATTGTATCTTTTGAACTTCAATATATCTTGGATGATGATAAAAAAAACTCATGGCAATTGCATCAATTTTTTCATATTATAGTAAATAAAATTTATTTATACAATTATAGTGACAAAATTACACTATGATTTATAATGAGTAGGGATGTCAAAAAGATCAATACCTACAGATATCTGCGGATAAAACCCACAATAGGTAGGAAATGGATATCTGCGAAAAACGGGTACGGTTATTTTTTATACCCACATGTTAACGGAGCGGGTACTAATGGTATTTGTACCCATGGATACCCGTACCAGCTATATTCTAATTTAAATTAAAAAAAATAAAAAATATGATTAAACATTAATACATTGATTTTGAATGGGGTACTTTATCAATTGGTTTTAAAAAATCTCCATTTGTTTATAAACTATCATTTAATACTATTTAAATAGATTATTTGCACTCTGGTTGAAATTTATGAATGTTTTGCATTGTATTTTTATATGAATTTATGGTTAAAATATATTGTTAAATATTAAATTTTTCTTTTGTAAATACCCACGGGTACCCGTGAATATCTGTGGATATTAAAAAAATATGCGGGTATCCGCATAACGAATATCCGCACGGATATTGGTACGGATACGGGACAAATATTTATCCAGTGGTTAGGGTACGGGGAAGCTACTACCCGTACTCTACCTGCCCCATTGACATCCCTAATAATGAGTTAGAAAAGTAAAATAATTATATAAAATATATTAGAATAGTATTCTACATGATAAAATAAACAACAAATAAAAATATTAAAAATTTATTAAATGTGTGTCTTATAAACAATTTGAGAGACTATTAAATGAAATTGCACAAAGAAAAACAAATGTATAATTAAGGGTATGATAAGATGAAAAATGCCTTAGAGATATAAGAAAACTTTTCAAATATCAACATAGTCAATGGTTAAGAAATAACGAAAATTGTTTTAGCGAAACAAAAAAGTTCTTCAAATGAAACAAAAATTACCAATAATATAGTAGAGAAGATAATATTTTTTATATTACGTAGTAAATGAAAGGTTTATTCTATTAAACACTTAAATTGAGAGTGTTAAGCATTCTCACGTGAAAGGAAAATATACAATAAATAAAAATATTAAAAAAGAATAGAAATATTGAAATGTGAGAAATAAAATATATTTAATTGACAAACATCATTTAAACATAATTGCATAAATGTTATGATAAGATTAAAAATATTTTGGAGATGCAAATGAATTTAATGACACACCTAACAATATATAAGTGTGAATATTTTAATAATTTAAATGAGGTGGAGATATGACAGAGACGAATATTATGGCGGGTGTGGGGATGAGGATGGGGCAAATATGTACATCCTTATACACATCCCCATACCCAATTGTAAAAGTTAGAAATTTTCCATACCCATACCCATACCTAGTCATTAGAGGGATTCTCCGTATAAACGGGGACAAGTTTGGGCAATACCCACAAGGACTAGTTTATTTTTCATCCCAACTTCGGTACCATTAATTCTAAAAATGCTAACCAATGAATATGTGTATTTTCATCAAGATGAAATCCACATAGTAGAATACAACAATCCAAAAATTAAAAATAACAATTTTGTTTGGATCAACATATTAAAGGTGGATATAAATTTATTTATTTAGGATTAATACAAGTTGTGGGAAAACAAAATTATAGATTAAGAGTAGTGAAACCAATATTAATAATATTAAGGGATATTAGGCTTAAAATGTTTACTGATTCAATAATAGTGATATTAAAAATTAATCTTCATTATGATCATGTCTTTTTCTATTGCAATCCAAAATTTTCTCAACATTAAAAATGAAAAACTAGCAATGAAATAAAGTTATATGTACAAATTCCAAAGGAAATTATAAATAAATGTTAAGGTTCAACACAAATAATTTACGAAATTTATTATAAAGTTACAAACATAGACTATAACTACAAAGTACAGGTTGTCATGGATTGGATTTTTAATGATCCAATTCACATCTATTTTAGATTCAAATAATTAGGCCAGATTTTTGATCCAAATTCATTTTTTCAGTAGAACTAGTTTGGCTTTTTTTTAAATCCAGAACCAGATCCATATCCAAATATTTAGATCAAGTTCAAAATCCAGAATCCATTTTTTATAAAAGAAATTCATATTGAATTTTCTAAAACTTGTGTCCTTAGGGCCAACACGCAGAAATTCAACATAGGACAAATTTAGCTGACTTTCAGTCATGGTCGACTCAGTCGAATTTTGGTCGAGGCCAGCCTATTTTTGGTCAAGGTCGACTTGGTCGAATTCGGGCGAATCTTGGCTGAGGTTGACCCGACCAAATTCGAATGAATTTTGATCTAATGTTAAAGGATTGATCCCTACCAAGGATGATGGCCCATGGCATATGCTTAGAAGAAAGGAAGTTCCTTGATCCATTCCTTTGCTTTTTTTAGTTTAAAATTCCATTAAGTTGGCTTGGTTGACTATTTTAAGTTGACTTGTTGACCTTGACTTTGGGTTAACTTATTGACTCAAAGGATTAGCTTAACCTAAAGCCAACATGCTAATTCTAAATTAACTTGTATTTGTAGGTTCATTAAAAGGTCGGACAAGGAAGGACAAGTGGCCCATTTAGATGGCTTCTGAAGAGCACATGTGGAAGAATGAGAAGGAGCAAAGCTTTCTAGAAACATCTAGAAAGAGCATCCACCTTGCCTTGGCCAAGAAGGTTTTTAGAATGTGTCCATGTGCTCCTTTGCTGACCTACTTTCTAGACTCTAGATTTTGTTATTTGCATTATAATCCTTTTTAACTTATTTGTTTTTGCTAAGAGGCCCCTAGACACTTCTATTTAAGGAGACCTCTAACACTTGTATAGGGGTTGAACATTTTGGAGAAATTAAACACCATTGTGTATCAACCATTGTGAGAGTCTTCCTCCCTAGGGAGTGGAGTTCTTTTAAGCCTTATCTTGAATCTTGATTCAAGTGGCGGCACACATCCACTCATCTTCAAGGTTGCCATGGCTTCTTCTAACCTAGCCTTGTAGTGGCGTGCTTCTCACATTTTTATCATTCATTTCCTTTCCATTTTATGTTTTCTTCTTTCTTTGTGTGTGTGACTTGGGTTTTACTCCTTTTATGTGTTGTCCACTCTTATTTGTTTTAAATCAATCCACTATTCTCTTCTTTAGAACCTTGGAAAGGAACCTTCACATCTAGTTAGCTTGCTAACTTAATGTCCAGTGGGATCCATTCCTTGGTTTTCTTAATCAATCATCACCATATTCAATAATCTTCTAAACGCGATAAGATAATCCTACATCATAGGCCGACTCAATCGAATATGTCTAAAATTTGGTCAGAATCGACTCAGTAAAATTTGTCCGCACACGATCGAATTTCAGCCTGGGACGACGTCACCAAATACGGCTAAATTTGGACCAAGGGCAACTCAGCCAAATTTCGGTCTAGGTAAACTCAACTCAATTCAGCAAAATTTTGGTCAAGGCCAACTCGACTAACTAAGACAAATTTCAGTTGCGATCGACTCGGTTAAAATGGCCAAATTTCGTTTGGGGCTGACTCGGTCGAATACGGCTAAATTTCATCTAGGTTGACTCTGTTGAATATGGCCAAAATTGGGCCAAAGCCGACTCGACCCAATTTCGATTGGAGTAGACTCAACTAATTAAATTCGGCTGAATTTCGACGTAGATCTGGTAGAGGTGGTCGCAAGTTTTGCAATCAACGTCGTCTAAGACGGCGTCGCCGAGAGGACGAGAGCTCGACTGCGCGCTGAGAAATTTTTTCTAGATGTAGTTAGCAACTTGTGTTGCGTCGTCGGTGGAGCTGAGGGAGTACTTT
Organism: Vigna unguiculata; assembly: GCF_037176805.1. Classification (NCBI taxonomy): domain Eukaryota; kingdom Viridiplantae; phylum Streptophyta; class Magnoliopsida; order Fabales; family Fabaceae; genus Vigna; species Vigna unguiculata. Next base: position 27,013,913 of record NC_140802.1, read on the forward strand.
GATGCGTCGTCGGCGAAGCTAAGGGTTGCAGTGGCCGGCTAGGTTCAGTTGCGGGGTCTGGCTGCCGCCGAACGTTGACAAGAATGCTATGTTGATGTTGTCATTTTGATCCCAGTAGACAGCGATTCCTCCGGCGTGGGAGGGTTTGAAGAGAAAAATGAAAATGAGCAACATAGGGTTTTGAAAGTTATTTGTGGGAAGAGAGAGAGGAAGGAGTTGCAGATTGTTTGCGGGAAGAGAGAGAGGAAGGAGTTGCAGATTCGCGACGGGGGAAGTAGAAGGGTTCGCGAAATTGAAACCCTAAATAAACCCTATGGCTTCGGTTCCTCTAACAACCGAAGCCATATACCCCTTTTTAGCACCGGGTCTTGTTGGACCGAGGCCAAACACCTAACGACTACTTCACTTTTTTAAAAATGCAAACCCTTTTTCGCTTCAGGTCTTGTTGGACCGAGGCCTATAGCTGTCTTTGGCTTCGGGTGTTAGTTGAACCGAGGCATAAAACTTGGCTGGAATTGTAAAACAATCTGCATATAAGGCAAGGGAAAAAGGAAATTCTGCACTAGTGTAAATTCGGCTGAATTTCGGCCCGGGCCTACTTAACTGAAAACTGTGAAATTTCGGTCACGACATGCTCGGGAGAAACAGCCAAATTTGACTAGGGCCAACTCCACTGAATATTGCTAAATTTGGGTGAAGGCTGACTTGGCAAAATTTTCATCAAGACCGACTCAACTAAATTTGGTCGAATTTCAGCCAAAGCTGACTAGGGTGAATACGACCAACTTTTGGTCACTGTCGACTTAGTCGAATATGGCAAAATTTGTCTAGAAAGAGGAACATTTAATGAGTTCATGACCTTAATATATAATAGTATATAGCTATGGAAGGAAGGAAGCTACTTCAAGTTCATCTTGTATTCATCATCATGAGCAACTAATTCCCTTATAGAGTGGATTGATTATGTTCTTGTTTTACATGTTGGTTACTAAATGTGTATTTCACTCCCTAATGATTTGGCCAGTAAACATACCTCATTAACACTAGATGCAAAGACTTATGGTCTAGTGTTTAGATCCAATCAAGTCTCCTAATCCGTGGCATATACCAGAAATGGATATGCGGGTCTAGTTGGTTTAAAGAGGCTTGTTCTCCAAACTAGGTTCCTCCACTTGGATTAGGAAATCCTACATCTAACTCCTTTAGGTTCTCTCTCACAGACATGTGGTTAGATGTACAAGTAAGCGTACTTCCAAGAACACTAAGATAAAGAACACAATATATAGATAATTAAAGGGCGATACAGTTAAAGTTAAGAAGCCAAACTCGAGGAAAATTATAGACTATTGATCTTGTTACTAAATCCCTATGGATACAGCCTTGTTGCATTACACTTGACCCAATATGTTTTTGGAAAAGTTAACCCTTAATTGGGTGGCAATTAATGGATATACTCGTATAATGTGTATTGGTAGACTCATTTGATTATGATATCAAAGGAGTCGTAATTATGTATTCTGAGACTTGTCTAATAAGTAAATGGTCATACTCCTCTAATGTGTATTAATAGACTTGTCTAATCTATTATTCACATACTCATGTAATATATATTGTTAAACTCTTTTAATTAGTGTACAAACAAACTTTCTATATATATATATATATATATATATATATATATATATATATTGCAAGACTCATCTAACAACTGTATGCAAAGACTCGTTTAATATCTATGGCTATACTTTTCTAATAATAATAACTGTATAGACAAAGTCGTCTAATGTGTAATACAAGACTTTTCTAACCAATGTATGAAATGACTCATCTAGTCACTGTATGCATAGAGTTGCCTAATGTGCATTGCAAGACTAGCCTAATAAGTGAATGGAAATACTCGTCTAAATTGTGTTAATAGACTCATTTAAAATCTATATGGATAGATTCATCTAATATTTATTGCTAAACTTGACTAATTAGTGTGTGGACATACTCGAATAATTCGTATTGTTAGACTTGTATATTAAGTATATGAAAAAACTTGTCTAAGTTGTATTGCTAGACTCGTCTAATTAGTATGTGGACAAGGTCGTCTATGTGTATAACTAGACTTGTCTAATCATTGTATGAACATACTCATATAATGTGTATTTGATAAATGTCTAGTATTAGTTAAATTGCACATCATATAGACACTTATCGTGCATTAAATCAATGTAAAAATCATTAGAATTTCTCTAATTAAATATAAATACAAAATATGGTGAGTAAAAATTATAAAAAGTTGAATTTAATACATTTATGCTGTTTTTGCAGGTAAAATAAAAGGAAATTGAGAAGTTGGTGCTAAGTCCCCAAAAGTTCTAGCTCAGCCAAAAAGAGGAACTAAGAAAAGTTAAAATTGAAGCTTGTGGCTGAGCAGCGATATTGGTGCTGAGCACATTTTAAGAAACCTTTAATGCAAGGAAACATTAAGCTTCAGATTTGAAGTTGAGCATCAAAGGACAATGAAGACCCTTACAATCATCTAACAACTTTCTATGAATTATGTGGCACCATGGGAATATCAGGAGAGGATGGCGAGGCAGCTTATCTAAGATTATTTCCCTTTTCCTTCACTAGAAAAACAAAAATTTAGTTGCAATCTCAACAAAATCAAAGTTTGGTGAATTTGGAAGATGTGGAAAGGAAATTCCTGACTAGATATTTCCTACCATCAAATACGTAGGTGCTAACTCAACAATTTCAACTTTTGCACAAGGAATTGATGAGCCCTCATGTGAAGCATGGGAGAGATACAAATCTTTTATCAGAAAGTGTCTAAACCGTGGATTGATTTGGCTAAGCTTAACATGTTCTATAGTGGACTAAGACCACAAACCAAATTGCTTTTGGATGCTTCTATTGGAGGATCCATGATGACTGAAGATATAGCTAAAGCAACATGATAGGAACCAACCACAAAAGAGAGGAATTCTGGAATTGGATACACAAAGTGCAATCTTAGCCCACAACAAGTTGATTTCACAACAGTTGGAGGAAACCAAAAAGCAAATGACTAAGATATAGGTTGGAGTTGTAACAATTGTTACATCTCAACAACACAATTAATAGATAATTAAGGGCATTGCAGTAGAGTTAAGAGACCAAGTTCAATCCCAACACCTTAATCAACATCATCTCTCTCGAACTTAGTTTTAATCTACCTTTAACAATATCATACCAAACCTTTGTTAATGTTTTATTGTCAAACTTGGATTAGATTATAGATTACTAATTTAGTTACCAAATCCCTATGGATACAATCTTGTTGTACAACAATTGATCCAATGCACTTGCTTGATAAAAGTTAGACCCTTAACGAGGCATAAAAGAATATTCCTAGAGTTATCCAATGATTGTATGGACAGAGTCGTCTAAGCTATATTGCAAAACTAGTTTCATCAATGAATATATAGACTTGTCTAATGTGTATTAATGAACTCATGTAGTATATATTGTTAGACTCATCTAAACAGTATATAGATAAATTCGTGTAACATATATTGTTGGACTCCTTTAATTAGTGCATGAACAGATTAGTCTAATGTGTATTCCTAAACTTGTCTAATCAATTTATGGATGACTTGTTTAAAAATTTTTTTGCTATACTCATTTAAACAGTGTATGAACTGACTCATCTAATATGTATTTCTAGAGTCATCTAACCAGTTTATGGACATACTCGTTTAATGTGTATTATTATACTCGTTTAATCCGTGAATGAACAAACTCGTCTAATGTTTATTAAAGGACGCGTCTAAGTATTTAATGGATCTAAGGTGTTTTTCAAGACTCATCTAATTAGTCAACGGATAACTCATCTAACGTGTATTAATAGACTTTTCTAATTTATGTATTCAACACTACAAAAAAAATTGGTATACCGACGATCGATATTCGTCAGACCAAACCAAATTCGTCGGTAAACTAGTGTTTTCGAAAGATTACTAACGGGCACAAATTCGTTGGTAAAAGGGTCGTAGGTAATATTTACTGACGGATTATGCCCTTTGGTAATTATCAATAGATTTTGTGACTTGTGTAAGGTGGTGAATTTTTCGACAAATCTAACGACTCATTTATCCGTCAGTATTTTGAATTCCATTTTCCAGTCCCAAATTTAGATAAACAATATCAGACCTGCAATGTCACATTAAGGTGTGGTGTGGGTACCCCAACAGGTGATAATGCCTTAATGGGTGCACTATGTGGTATTTGGTCAAGAACCCTTATGATATAGAGTGGTTGCTGTAACGTCCCTACTTGAAATAACTTAATTAAAATTAATAAATAATAATTGAAAATCAAACGTCATAATTTTATTGTTCCCAAATGCGAGAAAATTTGAAAATTATTTATCACGCTTAAAATTAAATAAACCAGTTTATAAATTGTATTACAAGTTCCAATAAACCGACTGAATAAAGAAAACATAATAAAAAATCCCTATCCAAAATTCCCATGCTAGCCCTCTCTCCATCTCTACGCATCAACAACATCACTTGGAAAATCATCTACTCCCGTGTGACACGTCACACGATCATCGTCAAACACAAATAAAAAGGGTGAGCTCATAAATAATTAACATATAATTTAATAAAAACAAGATAAACCAAACTATTTTATTCTATTTAGTTCTTGGCCAAAACCTTAATACCCCAAGGCTTTTCAACCTTTAATTCACACAATTAATTGACCATGGACTCAAGATATATGATGCTCCCACGAACTTGCTCGCTCGTGGTCCTGCCTCTATGAACCTCCCGCTCGTAGTCCAACTCTACGGACCTCCTCGCCCATAGTCCAACACACGTGATCCACTAGGTACGAACCTCCCCACTCGCAGCATGTCTTAAGTGTGAGAACATAACATACGAACCTCCCCGCTCGAATCCCCACAAGAGAGTATCAAGATATGAACCTCCCCACTCATATCATCATGAGTTCACCACCATCCATGAACCTACCCGCTCATGACACAACATTTCCCGATCAAAGTCTCACATCACAACATAATAACGAAAACAAGAAAACTTCTTGGCTACCTAGCGCTGCCTAAGCGCCACATGGCGACAATCCTGTATAGACCGCCTAGCGAGACATCCTCGTCACCAGGCGCCAAGCTATAATCAGACCCACTATTTTAGGGTCTATCCTTGGCGGGTCACACCTCACTGCCAGGTGTCACGCATTGCAGGGACACCCCTAATAGTCTTATCGCCTGACGGCCTTCACCGTGCCGCCAGGCGCTATACTAGTAGCGTGCCAGTTACTGGTTTAACACCATAAACACATATTTTTCTGACTTAATTGTTCATGCTTAATTCCAATTTATCAATCTACATGTCCAATCATTATGCCACACTCCATTTTTACATTACTACACCACATATATCTCAACTACTCAAGGTCAACATAGATTCCCTAAATTGCAACCATACCAACACTTTATTCCAATCAAGAATAACTCACATCCATAACTTATATATAGCATCATATCCCACAATGCAAAATCCACATTCATTATCAGTTTATCTTTCATTTTACTTGTAAAGCATCACAAAATGTATTAAAATCCACTTTTTATATTTTCTCATCACCACATTTCTAGGTGGTGGATGTTTTGCTATCAACTCCACCTTAGTTGGATCAATCTCTATGCTTTTTTCAAAAAATTTGTGACCAAGGACAATTCCTAATTTAAGACTAAATTGGTCTCCATGCATCTTCTTAATACCACATTGAGGTTTTCAAGGCAATCATCAAAGGATGAACAAAAAACAGAGAAATCATCCATGAATACCTCAATGCTTTCATCAATTAAATTTGAGAAGATGGAGAGCATACATAGGCCAAATGGCATTTTCTGTATGCAAAGATTCCAAATGGACAAGTAAATGCTATTTTTTCATGGTCCAATGGATCCACTATGATTTGGTTATAGCCTAAGTATCCATCTATGAAGCAATAGTATGCTTGTCCAGCAAGTCTCTCCAACATTTGATCTGTAAATGGAAGTGGGAAGTGATCTTTTCTAGTGGCTAGGTTTAATTTTCTATAGTCAATGGAAATCCTCCATCTTGTCACTGTCCTTGTGGGAATGAGTTCATTGTTCTCATTTTGTATCATTGTCATCCCACCTTTCTTAGGAATAACTTGCACAAGGCTTACCCAAGCACAATCTGATATTGGATATATCATTCTAGCTTCAAGTAACTTTTTCACTTCCTTTCTTACCATTTCCTTCATAATGGGGCTGAAACGTCTTTGAGGTTGAGTCACAGGTTTGTACTCATCCTCTATCAAGATTTTATGCATACAATTGGATGGACTAATACCTTGAAAGTCAAACAAGGTCCAGCCTATTGCACCTTTTTTAGCCTTGAACACCTCCACTAACTTGGTTTTTTCTTCACTTGTGAATTAATTTCTCAGAATCACTGATTGGCCAATATCTTTTTCAAGGAAAACATATTTAAGTTGGCCTGAAAGCTGCTTCAGCTCCAATTTTTGTTGCTGCACTTATTCTTCATTTTTGGGCATAAGTTCTAATACTAGGGCTGCGAAAGAGGAAACTTCTTTTGTTTAATTCAGATCTTCTATGAACTTTTGAACTTCCTCCTCCTGCTTAGCAGTCCACCCTTCTAATTGATTTGACCAAAATTTCTTAAGAGGGTCTCCTTCTATAGCTTTCTCTTTGAATTCTAGGCACACCTCATCAAGTGTATCCATTCTAAAGGAATCCTTTTTATCAAAAGGATGCTTTATGGCTTCAAACACATTGAATATGACCTCCTCATCTTGGACTCTAACTTTAAATTTGTCATTGTCAACTAATGACTTTAACTATTTTTATAAAGGGCCTTCCTAGGATGAGAGGTACTTCTGAATCCTCCTCCACATCCATAATCATTAAATCTACTAGGAAGTAGAAGCTATCTACTATGACCAACAAGTCTTCTACAATTCCATATATTTTATGGATATGTCAGTCAATTGAAGTGTCGTTTGAGTTGGTTGCACTTCTCCATCTTGAATTCTCTTCAACATAGACAAAGGCATTAAATTGATGCTTCCTCCAAGGTCTAGCAATGCTTTGCCTACTGTTAAGATACCAATAGTTACTAGCAATGTAAAACTTATTAGATCCTTAGAATTTAGAGGTAGGGATTTTTGAATAATGGCACTACAGTGAGCTTATAATACCCTAGTCTCCTCGTCTCCAATTCTCCTTTTCTTTGTGTGTAGATCCTTAATGAATTTGCCATATCTAGGCATTTGCTCCATAGTCTCTGTGAAAGGTACATTGATATGCAATCTTTTGATCATGTCTAGGAACATCTTGTATTGCCTTTCCTTATCCATTCTCGTTGGTCCATGAGGGTAAGGAAAACTTGTCACAAAGGGGCTTTCATATTCAACATCTTTCTATGTTCTTCCTTTTCTCTCCCCTTCTTTCTTTTCTTTCTCTTTTTCTTTTTCTGCACTACTATTTGCATCTAATCTAGTACCTACATCTACTTCATCTTTTTTTCTCAACTTCATCACTCAACTATGTTTTATCGTTCAACACTCTTTTTTCACTTAACTCTCTTTCTTTTTCACTCAATTCTATTTTCTCTTCATTTTCATTTAGACTTATTTTTTCCCTTCTTTCATTCTCATTTTCTTCACTCAAGTTGTCTCCAATTCCTTTTCCTATCACAATACCTTGCCTAGCTATGATAGATTTGCAATGCTCCTTAGGATTGACTTGAGTGTTAGCTGGAAATTGGCTTTCTTGTTGATCAGCAAGATGCTTTGCAATTTGGCCAACATACACTTCTAGATTTCTAATGGAGGTCTATGTATTCTTTTGAGTTGTTGTTGAAACTTGAATGAATTGAGCCAGAGCATACTCCAATTTGTTCAATTTGTCATGTTGGAATGGTTGTTGGGTTTGATAAGGTGCTTGCTGATTATGAATTTGTTAATTTCCAACCTATTGCCTCCATCTAGAATTGTGGTATTGATTGTTCCTCCAATTTAAATTCTGGTGGAAGTTGAAATTTTCTTATTTTCTCGAGCCACAATGAAATTTCCCTACTCTTCTTGGATAAATTCAGTTGTTGAACATTGGCCACTAGGGTGATCACCGACACAAAAATCACTCCTCAAAATTGGCTGAGACGTGCTAATTGTTGCTACACCAACCTGCATCTTAGTCATTTGCTTTTTGAGCTCTTCCATCTTATGTGAAATCAGCTTGTTTTAGGTTAAGATTGCATTTTGTGTATCTAGTTCTAGAATTCCTCTTTTATGTGGTTGGCTTCTATCATGTTGCACTTAGTGGTCACTTATTGATAAAGACTTAATAATTACAATTGCTTCAACCACATCTTTAGTCATCATCGATCCTCCTGCAGAAGCATCCAAAAGTAGTTTGGTTTGTGACCTTAGTCCACTACAAAATATGTTGAGTTTAGCCAAATCATCAAACCATGATTTAGGCATTCTAAGAAGAGATTTATATCTCTCCCATGCTTCATATAAGGGCTCATCTATTCCTTAAGAAAAAGCTGTAATTGCTGACTTGGCACCAACATATCTTAATGGTGGAAAAAATCTAGACAAAACTTTTCTCTCCACATATTCCCAATTCACTAAGCTTTGGTTTAGTTGAGACTATAGCCATATTTTGGCTTTTCCAATTAAGGAAAATGGAAACAATCTTAAATATGTTGCGTCCTCATCCTCTCTTGATATTCCCATGGTGCCACACAATTCATAAAAAGTTATCAGATGATTGTATGGGTCTTAATTATCCAATCCAGGAAACTAATTTGATGTTATAAGTGACAATAGGGCAATATTCGTCTCCACTTTTTTGGTAGGTCTAACAATGCTTGAAAAACTCATTGGCTCATGTTGTTGCACATAATGTTCCAACAATCTCCTCTATTTTATACATTCTGCCATGATTTCAACTAAATTATGCATATTTGAGTTTGAAAATGGGAGTTTTTTGCAATTTGGTTCTGTTGCAGCTTAAGTCGTGTCTGTAGTGACTTTTTCCTGCTTGTGTTGTTGTTTCTTCTAGTAGTTTTTTTCTATTTCTATATCAAACAGCAAGTTTCCTTCCTCTTCTCTCAGCATGCACAACAACACCATATCATGTACGCAAAGCAGATTGAATTTATAAACATAATCAAATAAAAAATATTGAACCTAATTACAACAAACTTCAAGGTAATTACAAACTACTAATCTATCTTAGCACACATCCTAACAACGACATCAAAAACTTTTCCGATAAGTATACTGGTCAGTTGTAATGCAACAAGGTCGTATCCATTAGGATTTGGTAAATTAGATCAATAGTTTATAATTTAACTCGAGTTTGGCAATGGAATAGTGACATTATTATTCGTTTTGGTTTTGTTAAAGAGAAACTAAATAAATATAAGAGAGAGGTATTCTTGATTAGGACATTGGGATTGAACTTACCTTCTTAACTTTAATTGTACTACCTTTTAATTATCTATATATTGTGTTATTTATCTTAATATTCTTGGAAGTATGCTTAATTGTACATCTAACCACATGCGTGTGAGACAAAACCTAAGGGTGTTACACGCAGGATTTCCCAATCCAGGTGGAGCAACCCTTGCATATCCATGTTCAGTATATGCCAAGGATTAGGAGACTTGATTGGATCTAAACACTAGACCAGATGTCTCTACATCTAGTGTTGATGAGTATGATGATTTGCTAAATCACTATGGAGCGAAATACAAATCTAGTAACCAACACGTAAAACAAGAACACAATATATATAATCAAGTGAAATACAAAGAAAGTTTAGAAGTTATTTTCAATCCCAACTATAGAGGAATTAATTGCTTGATGATGAATACCATATGAGCTTAGAGTAGCTTCCTTCGTTCTATAGTTACATACTACTATATATATTAAGGTCCTGAACTAACTAAGTGTTTCTCTCTCTAGAATGGTATATAAACCAATATACAAAATCAACATGAATAAATCGAGGTTCATACCCTGTATTTATAGAATTTCAGAGTTGCTCTAGCTCCCAAGATTAGAGTTTAGCCATGAAAATTTCCTTCCTAAGTGGGTTTCTTCCCAAGAATGACTATCCACCTTTTGTAGGTCAACAATGGAGGTTTTCATGCCATGGTTGTTTCCCTTTGATGCTCAGCTTCAAATCTGGAGCTTCATTTTTCTTTGCAATGAAGTTTTCTTAAAATGTTGCTTAAGCGCAAATTTTGCTAAACAACCGCAAGCTTAAAGTTTACTTTCTCAGTTCATCTTTCTATCTTGAGCTATAATTTTTTGGGTTCAACACCAACTTCATAATTTGGATAAAAAATTTTCTTGAATCAGGCGACAAATGGTAAAAATGTGGAAAAAATGTTTGTGAAAACTCGCTAAGGTTTCAAGTGGTAAAAGTGTGCCTTAGGAGTTTTATCTACAGACTCCAAATGAAAATAAGAGAGCACACTATGATGTTAGATCCTAAAATATAATTTTATTTGTACTAACACTTGATGAATTTTATAAGGTATTTATGTGTGCCCTTTCCCAAAGAAATATGGGATGTTTTAAAGGTAACTCATAAATGTACCGATGAGGTGAAAAGAGTAAAGAAGAACACCCTCATCCAAGAATATAAGATGTTTAGAATGAACACTACTGAAAGCATATATGATGTCAACAAGAGATTTACTCACATTGTGAATCATTTGATAACTCTTGGAAAGACTTTTGACAAAAAAGGAGCTCAACATAAAAAATATTGAAGAGTATTAATACGACATGGTAACCTAAAGCTATTGCTTAATGGGATAAACTCCTTCAAGCTATATGACTCAAGCTAAGGGGAGAGTCCCAAATGGATTGTGGTTTTTGGAAGCATGATGATGGTAAAAATATGGTGCGCATATGGTGGTTTTGATGTGATGAGATGATGGTTCCTCCTCCAAGAGATATACCTCAAGCAAGGGGAAGAGGTTGTGGTGGTGTTTCGATGCTTGCAAGAGAGGTTCAGTCAACTCTTAAGGAAAGGTGGCTAGAGCAAACCTAGAAGGACTGCTCTATGGAACATCTCGGTCGGATATTACTAATTTTTAAATAAAAAGAGTCAAATTAAAATAAGTCTGCATTTATTATAACTCTTTCCCAAACCACGGAAAAATTAAAATCATTTATTTACGTGCCACAATTAAAAAACTGCAAGTTCTAAAATAACTATTACAAATTTATGTCTTTTAAAACCAATGTTTACAAAAACATAAAAGTTCATAAAACAACTCCCATTCTAGCCCCACTTTGTCTTTAGGCATCACCAGCTCCACCTGCTACATTATCTACTCCAGTGTAACGAATTACACAATCATCGTCAATCACAAACAGATAGGGTGAGCTAATAGTTCCAATGTAAATAACAACACAATTCAAATATATACACACACTCATCACAGAAACTCTCTCCTTTGTTCCATAAAACATGGCCACCACCAAATTTATCCACATTATACATCTTTAGATGATAACCTTAAGATGTCCTTTGCTATCACAAGCCACAACTCGTGGTTCCACCATCTATAAGCCATAAATCGTAGAATCATATGTGGGAAAATCTTACTACGGACCACACTCTATAATGTCAGGTGGAGTTCCCAAAACGAAACACAATTCGTACTCTCGACACAATATTAACACATCACTGGCCACAACCTGTGATTGCTCAATGGAGTAGAGACCCGCCGTATGAGCCACAACTCGCACACTTACACCAGTACCACCCAACATTTCGAGCCATAACTCAAGGAATGCCACGTGTTTACCCTCCATTTCGAGCCACAAATCAAGGAATGTCATTCCAAGAAACAACTAAAGGAATGCTCCAACAAGCCTCATCCTTAAGGTATTATCCAAAGCCTTGTAGATCATGCACATCGAAAGAAATAACCCATTGTCGCTGCGTTGTCACCTGGTGCTGCCTAAGCGCCACCAGGTGAAAACCAGTTGTAGATCGCCTGGCCGAAGCCAAAGCCGCCAAGCACCACACACTCCGGAGGTCTCTGGAATTGCAGGTATCACTTAGCGAGATCACCCTCACCGCTAGGCACCACACGTCATAGTGGCCAATGTCCACACAGGTATCGCCTGGTGGAATCACCCTTTCCGCTAGGCGCCAAGCGCTCCATACCCTCTCTAATTTTGTAGCTATCGCTTGGCGTTTCAAACCTCACCGTCAGGCACTACACCAGTACAGCGAAACTTACTAGAATTCCTGCACAGTTTCTAACACCCTCAAATCGATATTAATGCTCATCTTGATAACAACAAGCATCACTAGATACTGCCAACAGTACTTTAAATCGTAATATTCCATAGACACTTAGGCATTCTCATATTCCACCCCATTCCAAACATTTTCTAAACTTCCATTTCATCCCATGCCACATCCCAACTACACTCTAGCATAATATCACCATTCTCTCAATTTAGGCCACACAACAGTAAACCCCAAGTATAATGTATATTTTACAACCAACTTATCCATGACCCTAAATTAATTAAACCTCTTCCATGCTATCTTTGTATTGAAATTCTTACAAAATCAAATAAGCTTTAACATTATTCCATGACCTTACTTCATGCCTTATTCACCCTTTAACATCCCATCTAATGTATAATCACTAGTCCTTTTTTCATGATCACAAGTGACCGACCAAAATTCCAAAACTCGCACTGCTTAACATAACTACACAGAACCACTTCCACTATGCTGGTGCCTAGTGGGACATAGCCTGCCGCTAGGCGGTGCATCCAGTTTTGGGAAAACCCATAATTCTGCCCTGCACCTGCGAGAACCCTAATTTCCCCATTCCATACTAGTCTCTTGATTTTCCACTCCATACACTTCAATCATATGCATATGTTTACTATTATTACCTTAGGCTTCCAACACACCTAGTTCTATGGCCTTTGTCTATGGAATTTTGATCCAAAACCAAAAATCCCCAAACATTCAAACCCTAATATTCATACGTGCTAACTTTCATCCAATTAATTCATGCAAAGATCCATTTCTCCCCAATCAGTATAACACAAAACGGGCAGAAAACCCAAGTTGAGCCAATTCCGCTCACGTCACCTAGCAGGTGTTCATCGCCGCTAGGCGGATCATACCAAAAATCTAGAAATTGGGTTGGAAAAGTTGTGTCATATGGCGTTCATTTCATGTTGCTAGGCGACTTCCGGTAGAAACCCAAAAAATAAGAACAATCATGTGTGTCGCCTGGCGGGTATTCAACGTCGCCAAGCGGTTTCTAGAAAAATTCTCAAAACTCAAACAATATATAGGCAAGCAATATTTAACAATCCAAACAATCAATTATGTACTGAGAATTAACACCAAATATACGGGTTCAACTCTCCTAACCTTGTTTCCTAGCTCAAATTTGCACTCTTTAAATCCCTTGATGATAGCAACATGTTCCACTCCCTTGCTCCGAATAAATTCCCCTTCAATTGACCTCCAAATCTCCTCTCAACCCTCTTTTTTAGTGTAGTTTTTTTGGGTTGATCAAAAGGGCACTCTTTTACCTTATTTTCACTTTACCACTCTCCTATTAATTGCCTTAATGAACAAAATGAAAATTACATTAAATTAAGCTTAATGGTCATTTTAGGATAGATTTCCAGCCTTCCTAGCTGTCGTCTGACGGCTAGGATTTTCTGCTCCTTCACATGCATGCCAAAAAGAAATTTGGAAAAAATGAAGTTTATTTCGTACAAGCCCATATTCGATCACACAACCACCCAATTGTTAAGTCAATACACAACCAATTCATGTTTCATGATAATTTCTATACCTCTAGTATTACATTATCACACATCATGATCACGCATATTATAAAAAAATAATAAACAAGTAAAATAACAAACAAATAGCATACACAAGACTCGAACACAAATCCTTTCATAATAACCAAGTACTTTCAACTATATAAGCTAGTACTATTCCACATTATACATTCTAGCATTAAATTGGATAATGGTTCCTACTACCCGCATTTATTAAATAATTATTTATTTAATTATTTAAATTTCTCGTGTCTTACACTCTAGCCTTGGTGACCTAAGTTGAGTAGTATGTGATGTGAACCACATTTGCACAAGGACTAGCTTAGGATCTTTAAAGTTAGGACCTTGTAGCAAACTTGGAAATTTAGTAACAAATATGGATTTGAAAGTGGTTGAAATTCTAGTTTGGATAGTATATTAGAACTCTAATTGAGGTGATTCTAAAGTGACATGAAAGTTAATGTTTTGAACTTTAATTTAGGCTTAAAAATCACTAATTTTGGGCAAGTAGCATGAGAGTTATGACCATAAAATAAATTTGGGCAGAATTGGGTTTTCTAAATTTGGGTGAAGAATAAACAACAATAGGTGAATATGAAAGGTGGAAGGAAAGAATCACTCTTTCAAAGCAAGGAACCATATAGAGGATGGGAAAGTCCTTTGATACAGCCAAGGGGTTTATGAATCACTCAAGAACTTAGGAGAATCATTTTCACTAAGATAGAATATATAAACTCTAATATTAACTTGGCTTATTGACGAAAATGGTTCAGTTTATATAGAAGATTTAACAATCAGAATTACAAAAGATCCATTATTTGCAATTACATCCCACTTAAGCTAATAATAATTCCACTACTTAATGGCTAAATATAACTGAAGTTGTGGTAACCAAAAGTCACCCAAAAGCATTGAGTATGCATCCTCTTGATCTCCTAAAGGCTGATGATTAAGTTATCAATTGGGCCCTTATTACACCTTGAAATAAAACCAAACTAAAGCCTATTAAATGAGTAACCCAAACAATAATTTGGTCAACCAATTTTACAAAGGACTAGGCCATTATTTAAACAAACTAATAACTTAAAAACCCTACAGCAAAGTGGTGTGTTAGTCCTCTCCATTTGGGCCATGTTGCAATTCATAACCTTACTCTTTTCTCCTTGAAACTTGGGCTTGTATCCAAACAATATGGATAACCCTTATTGAAGATCTCCCTTTGATTTCCTTGCTCTAGCCCTTGTCATAGGTCTTCCAAGTCCTTCAAGTGGATCCTTGCCTTGCTCGTTGTCATGTCCCCAATAGTATGGCATAAATTTGGTAGCATAACAATACTCAATTCAAAGGTCAATTTACATGGGGGAGACACCCCTATTTATATCCTACTAACCTAGAGGTGTCTCACGATAAGGAGAAGCAAAACCCTAATTCTACTCCTTGGAGAACAAGACAAACTCCTCTCTATTAGGAGGAGGACGCATGGCTACTACTAAGGAGAAATCATCTTTGTTAGGAGCTTTACACATGACCACCAATAAGGAGAAATCCTCTCCATTAGGAGCATGCCATGTCGTTGCTACTAAGGATAAATCCTTTCCATTAGGAGTATGCCATGCTACAAAGCTTTTCATGTTGACTTAAGGTCAACTCTCTCCAAAACCCCACATTACATGGCCCATGGTACAAGGCACAAATAAATATCCTAGACTACTTGGCCAATTATTCAACGCCCAAAACAAAACCCTATACTTCTAGGCCTAGAATACAAAGCCTAAGGAAACAAAAAAAAAAACTAATGGCCTATGATAATAAGATTTTACGCCCACCTTTCATAGATGACTCCAACTTTTCTTGTATGTGTTTGGCTAAGGTTGAGGTGTATACCATAACTTTTGTTTTAGAATATAAAGTCCTCACAACAATGATGTAGAAAATTCTAATTGTGAAGCTCTAAACCTAATGGAAAAAAGGTTTTCAAAGCTCCTTAAATATAAGAAGAGATCTAACCATAAATATTTTGTTTCAAAGAAACCTTATAAGAAGAAGGAAAAAGGAGCAACTCCTACATGCTTTGAATGTGGAAAACAAGGTCATATCAAGCCAGATTGTCTTGTGTTCGAATTGAAACAAAGTTGGTAGAAAAGAGAGAAGCTAACAAATACAACAAGAAAAAGGCATATATAGCATGGGAGGATATTGCTTCAAGTAGTATCAATGAGTCTAGTGAAAGCATAGAAGAAGAAATAAACTTTTGTTTGATGGCAAATCATGAATCATCCAACAAAAGCGACAATTAATGGATGCATTTAACGAACTGCATGAAGAAGCCAAAATTCTACAATGTTCAAATAATAGGTTTAAGGGAGGAAAAAGGTGGTGAGAAAATAGATTGAAGCAACTAGAAGAAGAAAATGAGAACCTTAAAACTTATCGAGAAGAACTAGAGATTATCTATAAAAATTCTGCTACCAAATGTGAAAATATTGTGCCTAATTGTAATAATTGTTAAAAGAAGTTGGAAATGATTAAATATCTAATTAAAAATCTTACTAAGTTGACATTAGGTGGACCAAATCTAGATGTTATTCTAAGTTCTCAAAGAAGTTTTATTAATAGCGAAGGAAATGCTCAAAGAAATGTTCTTAGTAGTGTTCTTGTTTCATTATAGACGAGTCTTGCTCACCAGCACCATAAACAATGAGAGAACGATGTACAAAGGACAACACTAAGGCATGACGGCGAGAGTAGCACCAAGGCTTCACAACAACAACAACACTAGGGCACGACAACGACAAAAAATAGGCAATGTAAGAGCGAGACGAGAGGAGAGAACTCTAAAGTGCATGAGTCTAGAGTAAGTGTTGCATGAATAAGGACAGAGAAAATTTTAAGATATTATGCTAGTTATAGGGTCCAACCAGTATAGTATCTATTTTTAAAATTAAAAATAATATCAGGAAGTTGTATTTTATAACAAAATTGTCATCACACAAATTTTGTATGTTAGTTCTAGGTGTAACCGGCATATAAACTCTTTTACTTTATTACAAAATTGTGAACACTCCATTTTTTTTGTCAGTTATAATTAGAACCAACAAACAAAATCTTCTATTATATTACAAAATTGTCATCGTGTCAATTTCCTATGTTGATTATAGTGATAACTAACATAAAAAGTCTCACTATAAGAAATTACTTCATTAGAGTCCAAATAAAACCCATCCAAAACGAAAAAATGGAAGCTAATGTGTATGTTGTGCATCCGCTTCCAACCCATCCAATACACCACAAAGCTATCCATTTTTTTGAGTGGGCTGTCAAAGGGGAAGCTAAAGAGAGACAACTTAACCCACTCAAGATGTGACTCTTTTATTTTTTAAAAAGTATTTCTAGTAGCATGGGTCTGGCCCTCACTTTTAATTAAATATTTAAATACAAAAGCAGTAGTGTTACTTTTTAAAAATAATTTATTATAATTTTTTTTGAAACAATTTATTATTTTATTTTTTAAAAATAATTTAGTATGTTATTTTTTTAAATAAGTTATTTGGGGAGCATCGTTAAACATCTCATTTGTTTATATTATTAAATTAATATGACTAACATTTATATTATTTATTTTGAATTTAATAAGAATAAATGCTAATTATGCTTTGTTCCTTTTATCTTATAATGGCTTGTAATCTTTATGGCACTTATAATGAGAAGAATAAGTACACCAAAATGCAAACCTTCTAGACAGGCATGTACCCATCCATACCAAGTTCTCTCAATTGAGTTTGTCAATGACTAACATCATGCTTTTGTGTCAACTTGTTTCATCATTATTTTTCAAACTTAAACCACTTCCAATTTGCATAAATTGCATAAACCACTTCCATTTATTTGCAACTGCTGAACCAAATGTCTCTCCAAAGGCGTCAACTACCCGGTTAGATATGAAGCAAAATTAAAAGCCAGAAAAGCATTGAATCATTTTATGCTAGATAAAGTTGAAAATGGAATGTGTAAACATAGAAATGAAGCAAAAATCTTTGGGTAGAATTATAAAATAAAGCGAAACAAAGTGTTCTTAGTTGCGAAAACCTGCTTTAATCATAACAATAAACTTGACAAAAACATAACGCAAATAACACATATAACAAAGAATACTACTTTCATCACCTCCACTCACATTGGTCAATAACCTAACAAAAACCTTTTTTATCCACAATAACCGTAACACAAACCACTAAAAATTAATACTTGATAATCAATTGGCTTAAAACACATGAAACCTTACCTTACGCTTTAAGGACAGCCAAGTAGCCTTTACCATCAATGCCAAATCACTCCTTCTCCACATCTAGAAAATGACGAAGTCCAACCCAAATGCATAACCCTTCAATACAAAGTAGTCTTATTAAACACTAATGATTTTAAACGCAATCATTATAGATTAGATTAGAAATATTTACCTTATTTGTGCTATTGTTACCTTAGATCTCAACAGTAGCAACGAGCTGTTAGAAAAATGATTACTCAAATAATACTATTAATAATAAAAATATAAAATGATATAATAATAATGATTAAATCAATAATAATAATAATAATATGACATATATATATATATATATATATATATAAAGAAAGGAATATTAATCATACACCAACAATTATAATAACAATAATAAATAAAAAATAAACAAGGAAAGGAGTAGAAATATCCTAGGTTGAGGCACGCATAGTGCCATCCTTAGAGAGAAAACGCCCCTACTGCACAGGGCTAAACAAATACACAATCATATGTGTTTCAAATCATATGTGTTTCTCTCCCAAGATACAACAATCCGTTAGATCGATCGAGTGCAGTGAAGGATCTCCGAACCTTATGAACACCACTATTTTAAGAGATAATATAGAGAAGAAAAGAAGAACACTTTTTTATGTAGGATTATCTTGTTCCTTTTAGAATATTATAGAATATGGTGATGATTTATTAAGAAAACTAAGGAAATCCCCACTGGACATTAAGATAGCAAGTTATCTAGATGTGAAGGTTCCTTTCCAAGATTTTAGAGAAGAGAAGAATGGATTGATTCAAAACAAATAAGAGTGGACAACACATAAAAAGAGTAAAACCCAAGTCACACACACTAAGAAAGAAGAAAGCATAAAATGGAAAGGAAAGAAATGATAAAAGTGTGAGAAGAACGTTACTACAAGGCTAGGCTAGAAGAAGTCATGGCAACCTTAAAGATGAGTGGATGTGTGTCGCCACTTGAATCAAGATTCAAGATAAGGCTTAAAAGAACTCGACTCCCTAGGGAGGAAGACTTTCACAATGGTTGATACACAAAGGTGTTTAATTTCTCCAAAATATTCAACCCTTGTACAAGTGTTAGAGGTCCCCTTAAATAGAAGTGTCTAGGGGCCTCTTAGCAAAAACAAATAAGTTAAAAAGGATTATAATGCAAATAACAAAACTTAGAGTTTAGAAAGTAGGTCAACAAAGGAGCACATGGACACATTCTAGAAGCCTTCTTGGCCAAGGCAAGGTGGATGCTCTTTCTAGATGTTTCTAGACTTCTTGGAGGCCAAGGCATGTGGCCATCCTTTCTAGATGTTTCTAGAAAGCTTTACTCCTTCTCTTTCCTCCACATGTGCTCTCCAAAAGCCATCTAAATGGACCACTTGTCCTTCCTTGTCCCACCTCTTAATGAACCTACAAACACAAGTTAATTTTGAATTAGCATGTTGGCTTTAGGTTAAGCTAATCCTTTGAGTCAACAAGTCAACCCAAAGTCAAGGTCAACAAGTCAACTTAAAAATAGTCAACCAAGCCAACTTAATGGAATTTTAAACTAAAAAAAGCAAAGGAAGGGATCAAGGAACTCCCTTTCTTCTAAGCATGTGCCATGGGCCATCATCCTTGGTAAGGATAAATCCTTTATCATTCTCCTCTTGTTGGAGAGAATTTGACCTCAAATTCTTGAAGTCTTTGTTGATGGCTTAACTTGAGTTGATGAGAACTTTCTTCATCTTTAATGATTCCATCCCTACTCTTGGAGATGCTCTCTTTCTTTTTAATGCCACTCTCCATTTCTTGCTTGTGTTTTTGTTCATCTCTTTTTGTTTGGGAAGAGAATGAAGAGTGGTGTTGCACCTCTTGCTTTGAATAGCTCTTTTTGTAAGCAAGTAACTCCTTGGTTAAAGCTTGCCCTTTTTCTTTTTCTTTTTCATCTTTTATTTTATTTTTGTCCTCATTTTCTTGTGGAGGTGGTAGAGGTAGGATTGTGAACTTCTTTCCTAGGGAGGAGAAAACATAGGTGTTTGCATGGACATCATAAACAAATTTTCTATCAAATTGTCATGGCCTACCTAGCAAAATATGGTTGGCTTCCATAGGCACAATGTCCCATAATACCTCATCCTTAAAATTGCCAATTGAAAAGTTAATGAGGACTTGCTTAGTTACTTTTATTTTTTCTTCCTTAAGCCATGATAGCTTGTAGGGTTTGGCATGAGGAATGGTTTTAAGGCCAAACTTGTCCACCACCCTTGGGCTAGCCATATTTACACAACTTACACTATCTTTGATGAAGGCACATATCTTGTCATTGATAAGGCACCCCCCATGGAAGAGGTTTTGTCTTTGAGAAGGATCAAGTTCTTTGGAACTTGCCCTAGTTGGCACCTTACCATTAAAAACCCACTCTCAAGGTGTTTAGTCCTTTCAATAGAAGAAGAAGTATGGGAAGAGGTACTTTTAGGGAAAGGGGAACAAACATGTTCACTTTCATCATCACTCTACTTTAAGATCACTATCTCTTGATTGGGCAATTCAAAGCAATGTGTTTATACCCCAAACATTTAAAACATTTAATGGTGAGTGTGACCACTTGGTGACTTATTTTTACTTGGTGGTGCTTGGTGAGACTTAGAAGGAGATTTATCATGTTTCTCTTTAGCTTTTCCCTTCCATGAGTGACTATAGTAGTGGTTGGGTGAGTAACTCTTCCTTGCCCTATTCTTGCTTTTCAAATGAGTTTCAATCGTAAGGGCAAGTGTGAAAATATTTTGAAGAGTAGAGTACTCATACAACTCTACTTGGTTTTGTATGTCTCTCCTAATACCATTCATAAAACTTTTCATTTTTTCTTTGTTAGTTTCTTTTATTCCAACCCTAAACATTTGAGACTCTAATTCTTTAAAGTGTTCACTCACACACATAGAACCTTGGTGAAGCCTTTAGAGTTTCAAAAGAATTTCCTTCCTATAGAAGGGAGGAACAAATCTAGCGTGCATAAGAGTTTTAATGTCCATCCAAGAAGTCGCGGGTGGCCCTTGGTCATAATTTTTACAAACTTTATGCCACCAAGTTTTGGCACACTCCAAAAATCCTAACACTACTAGATCAACTTGTGCTTGATCCTTTACATGATTTTCATTGAAAATTTGTTCCACTTAAGCTTCCCAATCAAGGTAGATTTTGGGATCACATCCACCATAGAACATAGGAATCTTTGGATTTTCCTTCTTTTGTGATGGTTGGCGCCTATAATGCTCTATTTTCCTAACCTCTATTTGTTGTTGGATTTGTTGCAATTGTTGTTGCATTTGCATTTGAATGTGTGCTTGGAGGACTCTTTCATGATGAGCTCTATCTTCTCTTCTATTTAGCTCCATTTGTTGCAAGATTTTACCAAGGTCTCCCAATGCAACTTGAGTGGTCACGGGAGTCACCATCTCACTTTCTTACCACAAAACTCAAAATCTGAGAAAAGAAGAAGATATTAGTGACAATTGGTAACCAAACCCGACACTAAGTACGGTCCAAAGAATTTCACACAAGTGTTTAGATCACTCTCCCCCAAAGCAACAAGGCAAGGCTACACTCAAATCCACCAAAAGGAATGAAAATACTTTTAAAGTTTTTGAAACCTTCTCAAACACAAACTCAAGTGGGTTGGCCACCAAACATAAATGAGAACAAAGGAAGAAAACCACTAATATAAAACAAAGATTACTTAAGGACAAGAAAGAAAAGCACAAAGCCAAGGAAGTTAAACTCTAATGAAAGGAAATTATGTGACAAAAATTTTATCAAAACAAACAAGAAAAGCACATTTAAAGACTCTATGGAAAGTACTTGAACATGCCACACCAAGTCTTAAATCATGCATACACTAAGAAAGATAATAGCCAAGTTAAAAATGGAACTAATTAGCCAATATCACCCATAATTTTTGATGAAGGATTATCTTGTTTTCTTTTAAGGTTATTGAATATGGTGTGAGTTGATTAAGAAAGCTAAGTGAAATCCCCACTGGACATTAAGATAGCAAGCTATCTAGATGTGAAGGTTCCTTTCACAAAGCTCAAGAGAAAAAGATGATGGATTGATTCAAAACAAAAAGGAAATGGAAAAAACATAAACCATAGAAAACCAAGAACAATTAAAGGAAGAAGAAAACATAAAATGGAAAGAAAAGGAATGGTAAAAATGTGAGAAGCACGCCACTACAAGGCTAGGCTAGAAGCCATGGCAACCTTGAAGATGAGTGGATGTGTGCCACCACTTGCTGTGCAAGATAAGGCTTAAAAGTATTCACTCGCTAGGGAGGAAACTCTCACAAATGGTTGAGACACAAGAGTGTTTTTTCTTCAAAATGTTCAACCCTTTTACATGTTTAGAAGCACCCCTTATATAGAAGAGTTTAGGGGCCTCTAAGCAAATAAAAGATACCTAAGGATGTCTCTACAAAAACCTAACCCTAGCTTCTAGAAACTAGGTCAAATAAGGTTTCAAAAATGAGAGACAAAAGAGCCAACTATGGTGTGTGCAAGGCTAATTTCGTTCTAGCACAAAAGGAGACAAAGAATGTGTCTCATATGTCTCCAAAAAGTGGCCAAAGTGTGCTAAATTCAAAGGAGACCAAAGGTACATAGGTACACTTGCTTTATGCCTTTTTCTTTATGCTTTATGCCTTTGCTTTACTCTCTCCTCCACATCATTTATGCTCCCCAATCACCATGTGCCACCTAGCATTGCTTTCTTACTCCTAATTAACCTACAAAGTAAATAAACATAGATTAGCATGTTGGCTTAAGTCAAGTCAACTATAGTCAACAAGTCAAACCTAGTCAAAGGTCAACAAGTCAACTAAAGTTGATTCAACTAAGTCAACTTAGGGAATCAAAAATAACAAACACAAATGAAAGGGATGAAGGATTAGTGAACTTCTTTTCTAAACATGCTTAGTCTTCTTAAGCATGTGCCTCCATCCTTGGTTGGGGTTAATCCTTCATCATCCTCCCCTTCTTGGAGAGAATTTGACCACAAATTCTTTAAGCCTTTGTGGATGGAACTTGACTTGATTTGGGGGAGGATTTACGTCTCCCTTTTAAGAGCTTTTGTTCCATCCTTTCTAAGGGTATGACCCCTAGCTTTGGTTAGGCCATCTTTATTTTCTAGACTACTCTTCCTCTCTTGCTTATGCTTTGGGCCTTCCTTTTTGGCTTGGGAAGAGAAGGACGAGTGATGCACATCTTGCTTTGGAAGAATTTTTTTGTAGGCAAGTAACACCTTGGTGAAAGCTTGCTCCTTTTCTTTTTCTTCTTTATCATTTCTTATTATATTTCTATCCTTATTAACTTCTTGAGGTGATAGAGGTAGTAAAGTTGTCTTTTTCCCATTTTTGAAGAAAATGTATTGGTTGGTATGGCCATCATGTAAAGTTTGTTTATCAAATTGCCATGGCCTACCTAGTAAGATATGTGTGACTTCCATGGGAACAACATCACATAGCACCTCATCTTTGTAGCTTCCTATAGAAAAGTTAATTAGGACTTGTTTATTGACATCTATTTCTCCCTCTTTACTTATCCAAGCAAGCTTGTAGGGCTTAGCATGAGGAATGGTCTCTAAGCTAAGCTTTTCCACCAACCTTGTGCTAGCTACATTGGTACTACTTCCTCCATGAATAATTAGAGAGCAAACCCATTTGTTAATTTTGCATCTAGATTGAAAAATGTTTTCTCTTTGAGTTGGCTCAAGCTCACTTTGATCTTGACCTATCATGCGCCTTAATAATATAGGGTCTTTCTCAAAAATTTTAGTTTTACTAGAGGAAGAAGGTTCTTTTGAAAGCAATGTGATTATAACCCAAACATTTAAAACATTTAATAGAACTTGATCTTGGAGAAGTGGAATGGTGAATGTGATCACTTGGTGACTTACTTTTACTTGGTGATTCTTGATGAGAGTTAGAAGGGAACTTATCATGTTTCTTTTTATCCTTTCCCTTCCATGAGTGACTAAAGTAGTGGTTGGGTGAATAACTCTTCTTTGTCCTTCTTTTTCTTTTCAATTGAATTTCAATCCCAAAGGCAAGTGTGAAAACATTTTCAAGAGTGGAGTACTCATACAACTCTACTTGGTCTTTTATGTCTCCCCTAAGACCACTCACAAATCTTTTTATTTTCTCTTTGTTAGTTTCTTTTATTTCAACCTACGCATTTGAGACTCTAATTCTTTAAAGTATTCACTCACACTCAAAGGACCTTGGTGAAGCCTTTGGAGCTTCATAATAAGTTCCTTCCTATAGGAGGGAGGAACAAATCTAGCGCGCATAAGAGTTTTAATGTCCATCCAAGAAGCCGCAGGTGGCCCTTGGTCATAATTCTTACAAACTTTATGCCACCAAGTATTGGCATACTCCAAAAATCCTAAAACTACTAGATCAACTTGTGTTTGATCCTTTACATGATTTTCATTGAAAATTTGATCAACTTTAGCTTCCCAATCAAGGAAGACTTTGGGATCACTTCCTCCATAGAACTTAGGAATCTTTGCTTCTCTTGTGATGGGTTGCGCCTAGAATGCCCTCTTTTCCTAGCCTCTCTTTCTTGCTCTTTAGCTTCAAGCCTTTGAATGTGCTCCTGGATTCTTAGGTCACTTTGCTCCTTGTCTTTTCTTAATTGTTCAAAGGCCTCCTTCATAGACAACTCCAAATCCCGAAGCAATCTCATCAATGTATTGTTTTTGTTTGGTGTAGGTGCATTTGATGAACTTGCCATGATTCCTACAACAAAAACACTCAAATTCGAGACAAAATAAATGGATTAGAGGTTAGACAACATGAAAACCGAGACCAAATCCAACCCAAAATGTAACCCAAGTGTTTAGATCACTCTCCCAAAGTAACAAGGCAAGGTTAGCACTCAAAATCCACCAAAGGAGTGAAGCAAACACTTTTAAAAACTTGTTCAAAACCTTTCAAATGCAAGACAAGTGATTCGGCCACAACATCCCAAGAGTTTCAAGAAAAGAAAACTACTAAGACAAAACAAAGAACACCTAGTGACAAGCAAGAAAAGCACAAAAACAAGGAAAGCTAAACTCTAAAGAAGAAAAGTTTGAGACAAAACTTTTAACAAGACTAAAACAAGAAAAACACATTTTAAAGACTCTATGGAAAGCACTTCACAAGCATCTTCAAGTCTTAAATCATGCATACACCAAGAAAGATCATAACCAAGTTAAAGCATGGAACTAATTAGCCAATATCACCCAATTCTCAAGTATGAAAACTAGTAGCATAACACCTAGTGGAAAGCACACTTTTAGTTCACCAAGGAGCAAGGTTGCTCTCGGTTTTTAGACAAAAATTGGTGCAAAATTTTCTTCTTTCACAACTAGTTTCATAAAATGGTGAGAAAGAGTTTTAAGTGGCTTGGACACTTAGTTCCTCAAGTTTTAGGCCAAAATCAATTTCATGGAGCATACATCAAGAAAGACATAAAGTGAAAGCAAGATTCAAATACTTGGAAAAACAAGAATAAGAAAACTTCAAGTTAACATATGACATATGACTCAAGCAAAAGTTAGGCACATTTAAAGACTCAACATGACATACACAAAGACACAAACATGTAGCTATCATGCACTTAAACTCATGAATTTGAGGCTCAAACACTAAGCATCCAAAGACATGTTATCCAACCACATTTAGGAGTAAGAAGAGTAACAAAAACAGTAGCCAAAACTACCCAACATAACCTGAAAAACGTTGATTCGCGGTGATCTCGGCAGCTCTGACCTTTGCTCACTATTTCAATCATAACTCTCTCCACAAAACTCCAAATGCATTGGTTCTTTTTTTGTTAGAAACTAGACTAACAGAGCTTTCTTTTGACATCAAGAACGGAATTTTTGGATCACTGAGCAGGTGCAGTTTAATCTTTTAAAATCGTGAACAGTTTCTGCTAACATTGTTTTTGTGTGCAATGGAAGTGGATAACTACACAAGACAAGGTTAGAACATGAAAACACCATATTCAAGGACAACCAAAGCTCTAGATACCAAATGATGAAGGATTATCTTGTTTTCTTTTAAGGTTATTGAATATGGTGTGAGTTGATTAAGAAAGCTAAGTGAAATCCCCACTGGACATTAAGATAGCAAGCTATCTAGATGTGAAGGTTCCTTTCACAAAGCTCAAGAGAAAAAGATGATGGATTGATTCAAAACAAAAAGGAAATGGA
The DNA here is from genome assembly GCF_037176805.1 of Vigna unguiculata. Classification (NCBI taxonomy): domain Eukaryota; kingdom Viridiplantae; phylum Streptophyta; class Magnoliopsida; order Fabales; family Fabaceae; genus Vigna; species Vigna unguiculata. The sequence continues at coordinate 27,040,365 of NC_140802.1, forward strand.
AAAAACATAAACCATAGAAAACCAAGAACAATTAAAGGAAGAAGAAAACATAAAATGGAAAGAAAAGGAATGGTAAAAATGTGAGAAGCACGCCACTACAAGGCTAGGCTAGAAGTCATGGCAACCTTGAAGATGAGTGGATGTGTGCCGCCACTTGCTATGCAAGATAAGGCTTAGAAGTATTCACTCCCAAGGGAGGTAACTCTCACAAATGGTTGAGACACAAGAGTGTTTTTACTTCAAAATGTTCAACCCTTTTACATGTTAAGGAGCACCCGTTATATAGAAGAGTTTAGGGGCCTCTAAGCAAATAAAAGATACCTAAGGATGTCTTTACAAAAACCTAACCCTAGCTTCTAGAAACTAGGTCAAATAAGGTTTCAAAAATGAGAGACAAAAGAGCCAACTATGGTGTGTGCAAGGCTAATTTCGTTCTAGCACAAAAGGAGACAAAGAATGTGTCTCATATGTCTCCAAAAAGTGGCCAAAGTGTGCTAAATTCAAAGGAGACCAAAGGTACATAGGTACACTTGTTTTATGCCTTTTTCTTTATGCTTTATGCCTTTGCTTTACTCTCTCCTCCACATCATTTATGCTCCCCAATCACCATGCGCCACCTAGCATTGCTTTCTTACTCTTAATTAACCTATAAAGCAAATAAACATAGATTAGCATGTTGGCTTAAGTCAAGTCAACTATAGTCAACAAGTCAAACCTAGTCAAAGGTCAACAAGTCAACTAAAGTTGATTCAACTAAGTCAACTTAGGGAATAAAAAATAACAAACACAAATGAAAGGGATGAAGGATTAGTGAACTTCCTTTCTAAACATGCTTAGTCTTCTTAAGCATGTGTCTCCATCCTTGGTTGGGGTTAATCCTTCATCAATTTTAATATGAAACTAGTAGCATAACACCTAATCAAAATTGCACTTGGGTTCACCAAAGAGCAAGTTTGCCCTTGGCAAATGAGTAAAAAGGTGTTAAGATTTTTCTTCTTTCACAAGTTTCATAAGATAGAAAGACAATGTTTTTAGGTGGCTTGGACACTTAGTTCCTCAAATTTTAGACGAAAATCAATTTCAAGGAGCATACATCAAGCAAGACATAAAGTGAATGCAATATTCAAATACTTGGAATAACAAGAACAAGAAAACTTCAAGCTAACATATGACATATGACTCAAGCAAAAGTTAAGCACATTTAAAGACTCAACAAGACATACACAAAGACACAAATATGTAGCTATCATGCATTTAAACTCATGGAGTTGAAGCCCCTTGACTAAGCATCCAAAGACATGTTATCTAACCACATTTAGGAGCAAAAGAGTCACAAAACCGAAGCCAAAATTGCCACAACATAACCTGAAAACGTTGTTTTTCGTATTCTCGGGAGCTTTGACCTTTGCTCACTCATTTCATCATACCTCTTTCCACATACCTCCAAATGCATTCATTCTTTTTCTTGTTGGAAATTGGACTCACATGGCTTTCTTTTGATATAAAGAACGTTAATTTTGGACCACTGAGATAGCTGCAGTATTTTTTTCAAAAACGCACACATTACTGCCAACACTGTTTTTATGTGGACCATTCAAAGATAGCTACACAAGACAAGGTTAGAACATGAAAAACACCATATTCAAGGACAACCAAAGCTCTGATACCTAATGATGTAGGATTATCTTGTTCCTTTTAGAATATTATTGAATATGGTGATGATTGATTTAAGAAAACTAAGGAAATCTCCATTGGACATTAAGATGGCAAGTTATCTAGATGTGAAGGTTCCTTTCCAAGGTTCTAGAAAAGAGAAGAATTGATTGATTCAAATCGAATAAGAATAGACAACACATAAAAAGAGTAAAACCCAAGTCACACACACAAAGAAAGAAGAAAACATAAAATGGAAAGGAAATGAATGATAAAAATGTGAGAAGCACGCCACTACAAGACTAGGCTAGAAGAAGTCATGGCAACCTTGAAGATGAGTGGATGTGTGCCACCACTTGAATCAAGATTCAAGATAAGGCTTAAAATTTGTATAGAATTCAATTCTCAACATAATTGAATGATTCTTGTTGGAGAATTTATGTCTATGACTTAGCTTTTCGAAGCAACAATCAGCTTAAAATTTGGTGCACTGAGTCACTCGTGACATTTCTCAAACAGAAGGTGTGCAGTGGAAAAAAGTTGAAAATAGAAGCAAAAGCAGAATGAAAGGGGAAGATGTTCAATAGACAAATCAATTTGATTTGGAGCTTGATTATGATCTAGAATCAAGCATAGAGGAAGATGAACATCTTAGGACACTCTAAGGCATAAACCAATCGGTGAAATGGCATTAAAACAGTGAGGAAAGCTGACTCAAACAACCATACGCATAGCATGAAGCTTCATTGCGTTTTGGAGTGGAGTTTGGCACGGTTTCACTCAAGCAAGTGCAGAAAATTATTGTAAACGGTGGAAAATTGAAGAAACATGTAAAAGAATACATGAACAAGACATAGAACACAACTTGAACGGTGGAAATTGAAAAGAAAAAAAAATCATCGAATAAAAATTACAAGAAACACAATGGAAGCAATAAAATGGTGCTGAAATATAAAGGAAAGCTAGTAAATGATATGAACCATAGCAAGCAAGGAAATCTACAAATAGAGTGTAGAACACTCTTGTAGTCTCATAGTTGTATGGAATCAATGGAGAAACACAATATAATAGACATTGAACGATAAATGTGAAAGAAAAACAAAAAAAAGAAGAAGAAGATGATGAGAACAAGACGGAAAATGAAGGAAACACAAGACTAGGAAAGAACCTTACCAAACATTGAGAGACCATGGTTTGCTGGCTCTTGATACCATGAGATGTAGGAAGAAGTGTTAACTTCCACTTAGTCCACCTTGGCTCTTTTGATAGCTCATGGCCAAATCTCCTATTGGGCTTAGTCAAGCACAATTTTATCAATTGAACTACTCATTGTTTGACTTATTATTCTAGAAAGCAAAGCCTAAACAATGGGCCAATATTATTGCTATTCTATTGCTCTTTGAGACACCTCTTCAAATCTTCACATCTTCTTTGGCCCATGTGAAGAGTATAAGAAGCCCATGTGAGTTTGGGCCATCTTGAATGAAGCCCAATTGGATCTTTTTTAGCATGCCCCTTGTTATTGGGCCTCTTGATGGGCTTGGGCTTGAAGGTGCATGTGGGCCATGTATTGGCCTTGAGCATGATTTGGGCCTAGGCGTTGCCCAAGCTATAAGTCTTGTTGGGATCACATCACAATGGTTGATACATGCGACTTGTCCTTCCAAGCGCTCTCCACCAACTTAAGTAGTTCTTTAATGACATCTTGCCTTGAGCTATTATATTGCTTCATATAGCAATCAAGGCTTGAGACAACGTGTCCTCTTTCATGTTCAAACTACATATATGTCACATAACAAATTTAACATGAATCCAAATAACCAAATACAAAAGAAGTACGACTAATTTTTTACAAAGTTATATGAGTTTGTGTTTCAGAAGGTTTCAAAAACTTTAAAAAGTATTCCACTCCACTCCCTACCTTATGAACACCATTGTTTTCAGAGATAATATAGAGAAGAAAGAAAAACAATTTTTGAGAAAAATCTAGTGTTGTTTGTGTCTATTGTTGTTGTTTTTTTCCCCATGCACCTAGGTGGTATTTATAGGTAGAAAAGGGAGACAAAAGAGTAAATTGTAATAAGAATATAGTCGTTAGCCATAAAAAACATTAACCCATAAATTAAAGGTCTATAAACACATGAGTAACAGTAAGTTTTTTTTTTTATATTTTAATTATTTATTTTTTAAATTATATTAAAATATTTCTAACACGAGCATGAAGGATGGACACAAGACTTCAGAAAGTGAAAGTGAAATAGAGGTTGAAAGCGCGATTAAGAAAAATGGAGGATGGAAGAAAAAAAGGGAGGATGGAAGCACGAGTCCAAATCGAAGATGAAAAAGCAAAGAGGGATATGAAAGAGCAATTTTATTGCCAATGAAGTTGGAAGGGTGAATTTTGTGCTTCGAATAAAGGAAGGGGAAAAGAGAAAATAAAAGAGAGAACTTTACGAATTTACTTTAAAATTGTTTTATAAAATGGAATGTCATTTTTTCATAAAATATCACTTAATATTTTAAATTTTAAAATCTTTTAATTAATTATCAACTATGTGGGGCTTTAATTCAAATTGATTTAATATTATTTTAATATCCACCTAATATTTATATTTTTTTAATTATTTATATACACTAGAGTGGGTTTAGAGTGGACATGACCACTCTAAAGTATGTAAATACTTTTGACTAAGAGTTAGAGTAGTGGGACCAATTTTTAAACTAATGCATTCTTGTAATGTCTTATCTTATTTAAAATTTTGTTACTCCATCATTTATTACATTGAATGAATTATAACCGGTAGAATGGATCATATAAAACTATATTTGTACTGGTGACAATTTCACCCACCTATTTAGGGCTGGGCAAAAATAATTGTACTGTACTGAACTACCAAAAATTGCACTAAACTAAAAAATAATTTGTATGAACTGCACTGAACTGAAAAACAGTTCAAACGAACTGAACTGAACTGTTTTTCTAAAAAATAAACTGGACTGAACTGCACTGTACTAAACTGCACTGCATTATAATATGAATTGTACTGAATTGTTATAAACTGAACTGTTTTATGAACTGCACTATATCAGAACTGAACTGCACTATTTTTTAACTGAATTGCACTATTTTTTACTGAATTGCACTATTCTTGAATTGAACTACACTAATTTTTAACTTAACTACACTATTTTTGAACCGTTTTTGAATCGAATTGCACTGATTTTGAATAAACTTCACTATTTTTGAACCGAATTATACTATTTTTTAACCGAATTGCATTGATTTTGAACTGAATTGCACTGTTTTTGAACTAAATTGCACTGTTTTTGAACTGAATTACAATATTTTGAACCGAATTGCACTAATTACATATGATTATAATACGCAATAATAATATAAAGTTTATAATTTGAAAGTGCTTAGGAAATAATACTTGAAATAAGCCTCATACTTCAATACACCATAATCAAAATATTTATACATTTTAATACATAGGTTCTCCAGTAGGTTCTCCCATAAATAACATCAAAATGTTAATACATCTTAATACATCTTCAATCATCTAAATTAATTGCACTTGAAGGTCCCACTTCGTCTTGAGAAGTTATATCTACAAAAAAAAAAAATATTTTAGGCTTTCATATAAAGTATCAACTAAAAAGTATATAAAGTTTTCATAAAAACTCACCTTGCTCAAATTCATCAAGCTCTTTAGGATCCTCATTAAAAAGTATAGAGAAAGGAGTTCCTCTTAACCAATCTTGTGTGCAAACAAGTACTTCCACTATTTTAGGCGTTAGGCAACTACGATAAGGATTAACCACCCTTCCTCCTGTACTGAATGCACACTCTGATGCTACGGTAGAGATGGGAATGTCTAACACCTCTCGAGCCATGTTTGCAAGGATAGGAAATCTAGTTGAGTTGACCTTCCACCAATGTAAAACATCAAACTCAACCGACTTTGTATAAGGTTCAGGATCCTCTCTCAAATATTTATCAAGCTCTGATATATAATCAAATCTACGTCCTGTAGCTCTTAGGTAGAAGCTCATGCCATGAGGATCATCATCTTCATCATCTAGTTGGGATTCTTGTTGACTACTTTGAGAACCCTCCTCAACCCCTTGATATTGATCATAAAGTGTTTTTAAAGATGACAATAATTTTGATTTCAATCCACTGGCCATGCTAGATTCAAATATATAGTCAATGAAGTAATTAACAAAATCCAACTTACTCCTAGGGTCCAGCACAACAGCAATCAATAATAAGATATTAATTCCATTGGGATTTCCCCAATATTTATCATACTTACCCTTCATCCTCATTGCCATCGATCTTATACTCACATCACTACTCTCAGAATATTGTCGAATCTTTTTACCAATTCCAAACACTTCCTTCATATACATATGACTAGTGACGTAAGAAGAACCAAAAATGCGCATGGTAGAGTCATAAAACATCTTTAAGAACGGTAGAACAGACCTCGCATATTCCCAATCCTCTTCTAGTGGCACACCACTACTTTTGGCCATTTCAGCACCAAATTTCTTATCTTGCATATCTAGCAAGACAAAGGCATCTTTGTACTTCAAGCTTACCTCTAACATTAGATAAGTTGAGTTCCATCTAGTTTCAACATCAAGGCAAACAAGACCTTTATAAGAAATTCCCTCTTGTTCAACACAAGCCTTGAATCTAGCAAATCGAGCTGGAGAAGATTTCACATATTTAACTACACTCCGAATTTTTGAAATTGAATCTCTTATCTCTTTTAACCCATCCTTCACAATCAAACTTAATATATGTGCGCAACAACGCATATGAACATATTCTCCCTTTAAGACAAGACAATTCCATGATAACATCCTTCTTTTGAGGTATTGGACCCCAACATCATTTGATGTAGCATTATCCACAGTGACACTAAGGACTCGCTTCAACTCCCAATTATTCAAACAAGCCTCAACATGTTTAGCAATGAGCTCCCCTGAATGACCTGTTGTTTAAGAAAAATTCAAAATTTTCTTATGCAGCTTCCAATCTTCATGAATAAAGTGAGCTGTTAAACTCATGTAGTTTAGGTTTTGGATTGAAGTCCGTGTGTCTGTAGTTAAGCAAACCTTCCCACACTGCTTTGATAGAAAAATTTTCAACTTTGTTTTTTCCTCTTCATAGAGTTCCCACATTTCACGCCTCAATGTAGTGCGGGATGGGACCTCAAACCGTGGCTGCAAGGATCGTACAAAGTCACGAAAGTCTTCATTTTCCACAAATCGAAAAGGAAGCTCGGACTTCACAAACATCTTCACCAACTTCATTCGAGATGCATTTTGATCAAACTTAGAAATAGTTGGTGAAGGGCCAACACTAGCCCCTTCTGTAGTTGATGATGATAATTTTTTCCTTTTGAATGCTTCTCTATTAGGATTTTCCTTGCATCTTATCAAATGATTCCTCATCCCACTTATTCCAGCCAAATATTTAATCAAATAACCATAGTAATTGCACTCAGCCTTCTTCTCAGAATAAGGATTTTGTTTGGTAAAATGTCCCCACACATCTGACCGACCTTTACTATGTTCAGTTGACGATGTAGCCATACAAGGAGGTAAAGGATCAATCCCAGAAGTAGTTGGTGTGAGAGTTTCGACGGTTTCTGGCAATGTAAAATCCCTTTGTTCCTCTTCTTCTTTGTTTCTATATTGTGGGAAAAAAATAGAGCTGAAAGGCTAAACCTGCATGCATTGTTAAAATATGGATCAAACAAAAACGAGATCACCCAGTTGAATCATGATGATGATTTGTATCAAGCAAATCACTTACCATAACAAGGTTATAATTTGTTGTCTGGGTGGACCTCTGAACTCATCATTGATCCTGTGTTCCAGAATCCATATAACTATCCCAATGAAAAGAAAGAAACATGCAGTCACAATTAAGAGGAGTAAACGACTACAGGAAAGCCCAACCACCAGAATGTTGGCCCAGACCCTGTTTTGCAAATACCTAAGTAGAAAAAAAATAATCCAACTTCTCACAAGACTTTTCAAGGTGAAAGCAAGTAGAAAAAAATATATGTAGAACGTTATCCAACATGCGAAGGAAAATTCAGCATGAGTGTTGGAGATTTGAAAAGACAAAGAGATAAACAAAAAAAGATAAGGATAATTTCATTTTTAATTAGTTTAGGAGGTCCCCAAATCCCCGAGATTATTTAAGTAGCATACAGAGGCCCAAAACACATAATATAAAGATTATCTTCTTCTTTTTTTTCGACGTGGTCCTTTTACTTGAATTATGAATGGCATGTTGACCTTTTCCTTCAGTTTTGGTTAACAGGATTATATTCTATATTGGTAAATTTCACAATAAAGATCCATCAGCAGAAAGAAAATTTGGAATGTATTAATTTTATGTATTTCAGCAGGGAGAAACAAAATGAATTTTAAAGGAGTTTAAAGTTAATGAGGAAAATTTCTTTTAGTGATTTCTAAGAATTTCATCACCATCATACATGCTTTCTATGTTAAATGATTAGATACTTTGAACACTACTTCATCAATCTGGAACAGAGAAAAGGATGCCAATTAAATATGTTAGTACAATGAATACTTGTTTTAAGTTTGGAAAAACATGCCACAAGAAAGGAATTGAAAGGATCTGTGATGAGAAGCTATATACTGGATCTGTAACAACAGTAAGCACACGCTCCAATGATGATCCTTTTTCACTATAAATACAATTTTCAGCATTATCCTGTAGTAGATCATTTAGGTAGTTTATGGGTTCAAGTAAAGCATAGTATAACATAAATATCATACAAAATAACAAAACCAGAAGCAGTCTGATTAGAATTATGACATGGATGGAATATAAGATTCAACTGGTACATTTGACCCACAAGCTAAGAATTTCTCAAATTAATAACACACAAAGGACAATAACGTAAACATATGCAATACACAGCATGGAAGTTTCTTCATACAGATTAATAACTTCCACTAATAATATAAAACAAGCTTTGATCTGAATACAAGAGCATTATGAATTTGACGATCCAATGAAGGACATTATTGCCTCTACAGCACAAGGAAGCATTTTTGTAATAATAATGAAGTTAATCCATAAATAAACTACACTATTGCCCTTGCTAAGTCCCAGCCATTAGAAAATAAAATGTTATCCGTCGTTCAGCTTCTATAAGCTTACTCAATCAGTATCTACTCTGTAAAATCCTAATTGGGAAACAGTAAAATCTCCCAAATTTCCCAGATTTCCCAGTAAAATATGCTCAAACCAGATTTCCCAGCTGGTTTCAAGTTGTTGATGAAGAAAACCTTAACATGTTCATCCAATAAAATATTAGAATGATTGAATCGGAGAAAAAAGAAAAAGCGAAATGAAAACCTAAAAATATAAAGAGATAACCTTCGACGGCGGCAACCTTCGACGGCGGCGCGACCTTCGTCGACGGTGCGACCTTCGACGGTGGCACAACCTTCGACGGCGACGGCGAGGTGACGGAGATAGGGAACTTCGATCTGTCTTGGATGTGTCTTTGTGTGTAATTGCTTGTGGACCGAACACTGCTTGTACACCGAACGAGAGTCAAGAGAAAGAAAAAATTTACAGTTTAGTGCACTGGGTATCAACAGTTAACTGTTTCCAGTACAGTTTTCCAAACTTTAACAAAAAAATAGTACAGTTTAAATTTACTATTAATAATTCAGTTATTTTTGGTTTAAAATAGTACAATTAACTTAAGTATAGTACAGTTCAATTATTTTTGTGCAGCCCTACACCTATCAATTGAGCTATTCTTTTTTCTTTTCTGAACGACAACATTGTAAGCATAATGTGTTCGTTAATAAACTTAGCAAACTAAATAGTGTTGAACTTTTATATATATATATATATATATATATATATATATATATATATATATATATATATATATATATATATATATATATATATATATATATATATATATATATATATACTCAACCCTTTAAAATCATATACCTGTATTTTATTTCATTTTTTTATCATCTAATTTTTTTCACGTTAATTAACGCTATTAATTTTAACAGTGTGATGTCGCAATAGTCGTGCATCATGTCACTATTATGTTAGGTGTCATTTCTTCATTTTCAATTTAGTTTCTATATTTTTATTTTATCTCAATTTAATCTAAATTTTTGTAAAAATTGTGCAATTTTGTTCCTCTCCAAATTAAAAAAAAATATTTTTATATAAATTTTATACATATATTTTTATTAAATTTGATATTTCTAGTGAATATTTTTCAATTGTTTTTAACTAAGACTTAGACTTGGCCTTAAAGAATATTTTCATAGATTTTTAACTTAATCTTTGAATTGGTTTTAGGCTTGTAGCCTATTTTTTTCACCTCCTTACGACTTCTTAAAATTATTTTTCCAGTTTAAGTACAAAAGTTATAAAAGAAAGTAATGTTGTTTTTGGAGATGATTTTGATTAATTGTTTTTTATGTACCCATGAAACAAACAAGTTTTATGTTTAAATAAAATGATGTAGGATATATTTTACTCTCAAAACTAGACATTAAGATCAATTATGGTTAATATTGATATTTTTAAAAAGGATCATTATTAAGCGAAAGATAAAATCATTACATAATATTATAGAAATTCAAGAACTAAACAAATAATACACAAAAGAAATAAGCGGTTAGCTTATTTCTGTGGACACCTTATTAATTAGTAAAACTTTGATATAATCCTTCATTATTCCTCCTGGATGTGTATAATTATCTTGTTCTTTGTAAAGTACGTCCATCATTCTTGTAAGGTTGACAACACGCATTAGAAACTCCATTGGTACTTGAGTTGGATTAAGGCATTCTTCATTAATGTCCTTCCAAGCGCTCTCCACCAACTTAAGCAGTTCTTTAATTGCATCTTGCCTTGAGCTATTATATTGCTTCATATAGCAATCAAGGCTTGAGACAACGTGTCCTCTTTCATGTTCAAACTACATTACATATATGTCACATAACAAATTTAACATGAATCCAAATAACCAAATCCAAAAGAAATTGTGAATTAAAATATAGTTTTTACTTTTGACAAATTATCTAATTTGTTTGAGTCTTAATACATTTTTCTTCACTTTTCTGTTCCTAAAAATTACTTTTTTCCATTATTATTATTATTATTATTATTATTATTATTATCAAAAATCACTTTGTTTAATAATTTAAAATACTAAATGAACTTTTTTCAAAGAACAAAAGTAAGATAAAATGAATTATATCGGAGACAAATAAATAATATCTTTTTCATTAAAGCCTGTGAAAAAGATCTGATAATTAATCTGGCACCAAGATATATTTAAGAAAAAAAAATTATTTAATATTGTTATCCCACTCTTCTAAAATTAGAGGAATTATTGGATACACATGGTACATTAAAAGTTTTGCATCCATCTTTTAAACATGCTTGTTATGATTAGGCGTGCTCTTCCATAAAATATATAACTTTTTCTGTACTAATTTTCTTAGTGAATTCACGTGTTGAAAAGAATAGCAATGGCAATCTAAGATATACCTCACTTCCAACAATGTCATCCATGAGTCTACAAATAATGGAAGCAGCTTCAATAATTTTTGGGTGACTCGTTGCCCATACGAGGATCTCCTCTGTTGTTTCTTCCATGCCCAAGAAAGATACAGTTGTCAACATAGCATAACCACATGACCTAGTTGCAATCTCCATGTACTCCTCTACAGTTGGTGTGTGGTTGGAATGAAACCACCTTGACTCAATAAGATATGCCTGGACTAGTCTTTTCATCTGTAATTAAAAAGACAATATATATGATAAGGGTTTCATCTGTGTGTCTACATCTGTCTACAAGAATCTTGTGTTATATTCGGCATCAAAATCTTATGTTTCATCTGTGTGTCTACATGGAGTCCCTCTCTATATAAATATGCTAGAATGTATAACAAAAAGATAAGGGTTTTTGTCCGTAAACCATTCAAAAAAAATCCTTTAAACTCAACATATCCACCTATTCAAATAAATATAAATAATTATGTTTTTTAGTACCGATACAAATACTAGTATATTAAAATTGTTATAATGCATAAAAATCGTATTATGTCATAAACATGTTGACTTACAGAAAAATAAATTAATTGTTGAAAAATATAACTCATTCATTTTAGGAACTTCATTAACATAAATTTTCAAACAAATAATTTGGTCGAAATCCAAGAAATCCATTAACCTTTTAAAGACTTATAAAGACTTCTAAACAAGTTCATATGTCGTATAGAAATTCATATAAGTCAGATTAGACCTTTAAAATTTATTCATAAAGTGAATAAATCATACTTAGTTTATTTTTACTAAAGGTCAAGCTTAAGTATTCTAAACACTGGTTAATGGGGCGGGTAGGGTATGACTCTCTCATACCCTATCCGTTGGATAAATATCTACCTCATACCCGTACTTATATCCGTCAGGTATCCGTTATGCAGGTATCCGCATAATTTTTTAATATTCACGGATATTCACAGATACTCGCAGATATTTACAAAAAAATAAAAAATAAATATTTAACAATATATTTTAATCGTAAATTCAAATAAAATACAATACATAACATTCATAAATTTTAAACAAAGTCCAAATAATCCATTTAAATAGTGTTGAATGACAGTTTACAAAGAAATAAATTTTTTTAGAACTAATTGATAAAAAAATAACTCATTCAAAATCAATATGTTAATATTTTAATTATGTATATTTAATTTAAATTAGAGTATAATGGGTATGGGTATCCATGGGTACGGATACTATAATACTTGTACGTACCCACCCTGTTAACATACGAGTAAAAATACCCGTACCCATTACACGTGGATATCCATTTATAATATTTATTTCCTACTCGTTGCTGATTTTATCCGCAGATACCCGCGGGTACAAATTTTTTTACATGCCTGCGGTGAACACAAACTTGTTGAAATTAAGAAAAACAAGTGCATTGTCTAATTTTTCTAAAAATGATATTAGAATTGGAATCCTTGGAAGTAAATATACTGTAAATATTTAGTACAAATGAAGAAAAATAAGTAAATTCATATAACATTAAAGGGTCTTATATGTTACTCTTTTTACCTCATGCTACACTTTATTTTACCATTATGCTCAAATTGTAGAAAATGAAAGACTATTTTTTTTTTTCAATTCTCTTAACCATTCGAAACAACTAATTAGAATATTATGACCAAATATATAAGGTATCTATCTAATATGCAAATTTACTTAATTTGATATTTCCAATTATAAAATGTAACAATAAAAAAAATTAACCTTACTTCTTTTTTTGCATAGTTGACGAAGTTTTCTTTTCCTCGTTTTCTCAACTCTTGCTCTGTTTCTTCAAAAATATCCAAAAGTGCCTTATAACATAATTTCATATACTCTGGGAGATCAATTAACAAAGAGATATCCCACCTGTTAATTTTTAGAAAATTTACTTTACATTTATTTAAATAAGATAAAAAGATACCAAAATGAAGAATAATTAAAAAGATACTAGTATATATAAAGCACTTTTTGACCTGTCTACTGCATTTGTGAAAATCTCTAGCTCATCGATGGTTCCATAGGCATCGTACATATCATCAATGATGGATGATATGGCTATTACTTTCCTCAGTATTCTTCTAGCAAGACAATATTGCGGCTCATAATAAACTCCAACAATCCAAAAGTAACCTTCAACAATCCTATCTCGTACAAAAGGAAAATTGGTCGAGACATTTAAATCTTTAACCCACCACCTGAACAAAAAAATCCCAAATGAATTTCTCGAAGAATTGTTAGACTTGGATTTAATTATTTACTTTTCATTAAGTAATAAAATGTAACTTTTTGGAGGAAAACATTACTTTGTCACGTCGCTGACTTCTTTTTGATGGAGCTTCTGCAACATATTAAAATCTAGTTTTGCAAAGGTTAACAAACATTGATCATGTGATGGATCTTGTTGGTAGAAAGATATATAATATCTCGCCTCCAACCTAGGCATTCCCTTGCGAAGTGCTTGTCCTATGCTGTGGTCCACTAACCCAGAAAGAAAGGGGCTTAATTTGGTATTTAATGACTTAGTTAACTCACTAAGAGTAAAACTATATGCCTCTTCCAATATGTCTTCCCCATGGAATCTTAATTGGGATGCTTCATACAAGCTCAACATTCCTTGTACATCATTCACAATGCTTTCCTTAAACTTTCCTGCTTTGTGGTCCTTGAAATGGTAAAATACATCTGTTTTGCAAGCAAATAACGTGTTAAATTTATATATATATATATATATATATATATATATATATATATATATATATATGAATGAGTGTATGTATTTAAATATGTATGACTTAGATGCTATACAACATGAAAATCTATTCCGAAACCATTTAGGGTCTTTTGAATAATATTTTTTATATAAGAAAGAAAAAAAAAAACGTAAATATGTTTTATATTTCTTTTCTTTTTTTATAGTTTTCCAAATTATATTGCTTTTCATTTTTTTACAGTTTTCTATTTTAAAAAATGTAAATATGTGCCAAAATGGTATGTTCCAAATCAACTTTGTCATTTTTGTTTAGCTTTTGCACTACAAAATTATAAATTTAAATTTAATAAAAAATTAAAAATTGGTCTGGACTTATTTTTTCCTCTAAAATTATTAGCTATATCACAGTTCTAGACAGAAACGATGTCACAGTGACGTAATGAAAAGAATGAACACAAATCAGAAATAGAAGATAAACATGGTGAACAAGGTGAGTAACGACAGATATTGATTGTTAAAATGTAAATTTGGTGTAACAGTGGCAAAGTCATACCCGATGAAATAGGATATCCTTGTTGTCTAAGTAACCGGAAGAACAAAGCGAGATGATGAAGATCATCATCATAATTTATTATATTATTCTCCTTTGTCGAAATTTCATACATTTGATGCAATGCCTCATCAATTTCATGTTCAAAATGATAAGAAACACCTAATCGTTGGACTGAGTTGATGAAGTTCAATTTAGAAAGGAAATTGTCATCAATAGGAGACACAATCATCTTCCTCACATAATCTTTTAAGAGTGAAACTTGTTTGATGTCGCTATCGTCTTCCTGTATGTGGTTATGAAAACTCCAGCGTAAGAAAATTTGTTGATTTTGGCAAAAAGTAAATAATAGGTTAGGATGCAGACACTTTATAACATAAAGTAAATAACTGTTTTTATGAATATATTTCTTTTATGAAATTTTATGTGAATGTTACCATCAAGTACTATAACTAATATTTCATATTAATACACTACTAAATTTATTCCAAACAAATAACATTATTAACTAAATCTGACATTGAGTAAATGAAACTAAACCTAAAAGGCAAGATTAGACATGAATGGGTTATGAACTTACTTGAAAACTAGAATCATAGGAAAGGAAATAATCCCCCCAAATGGAAGGATGAAAAGTTGCAGTGTGTCGAGTGATGTTTGAGTTGGGTTTGGCATCCTGGGAGAAAACAGGGAGTGAAGATGATGATACTTTGGACATGCTTGGTTTTCTAGTATATTATATTCTATGGCTTTAAATTGAAGAGGGGCCAGATGATTTTTGCTTGAATACTCAAGAACCCAAACGCAACTAATTTATAGGAATAAAAGAGAGGTGTCAGTGTCAGTTACCACGATTATGTAGGCCCAAAGAGAATAAGAAACAGATTTTTGAGAGGGGATAAAAGACTATTAAATTTATTATGGTTTTATCTAAAATTCATCTTTTGAATTTCGGAACTGTAAACCTTTTTTATTTATTTTTTAATTAATTTTATTTGATAGTTTTAAATTTAAGGAATTCGAACATTTTATTAATAGATGAATAAAATAAAATAAAATAAAATAGTAATAAAACAAAAAGATAATCAAACATTTCTTATTTGTTTTAAATTAATTCCTCATTTTTTTTATCAAAACTGTTTTTATTTATAAGATACTACTTTAATCTCACAATTATCAGCTTTAATCATCTAAAAATATATTTTTTCCTCAAATTAATCGCTTTGTTCATTTTAATAAAAATAATAGTATGATTATTTGAATAAAAACTCTTTCAAAATGGTATGTTTTTCTACATTTTAATATACATACATATGTGTGTATGAAAAAAAAATTACAGTCCTTGTGTGACAAATGAAATAAGATTTTCCAACTGTTGTGTCATGTTTAAAATTCTTACGGTTCACTTGAATTTTATTTTCAAGAGTTATATTTTCCATTTTTCATCAAACTAACATTTGAATCCTAATATTTGTATTTTAATATACTTATGACCTGTATATATTGATGTTTTCCCTTTTACCTATAATAATAATAATATGTAAAAAACTGGTAAAAAAATTCGTATTACTGTTTCATCCTTAATTATTTTTAAAAAGATAATAAACTATTTAAATAAAAATAACTATATAGTCCAATAAAATAACAACATATCACAAATCACTTTTGATATTTTAAGTAATTTTTCGTTACTTTTTATTTAACCATTACTATTAATGTTTTTTCAAAAAAATATGAATTCAACAGCTAAGAAAACAGTGTCTGCTTTCAGTACAATATATTGCATGTCATTTATGAATAGACGTCACTTATCATTGCGTCCACCAAATAAAAGAATTAAAAAAATACTGTTTATTTGTTTGGTATTATTTAATAATAATATGTCTATCAACAATTATTTAATCAGTCTTTTTTTTTTCACTTTCAGTTTTGCTATAGAACACTCTTTTACTGTGTGCTTGATTAGTGGGTAACCTGTCACGTCACTATGCAACTTTTATATTCGCCACACGTTCCAAATCTAGGTGAAGTCTAGGTTTTCCCTTCACGTAAAGTTCTTCTGAAATCTGTTTATGCTTATGAAACTCACCAAAACTCAGCCTATACACTATATTGAACTATTTTACCCTTGAATTAAAAGTTGTCATCGAATAGATCAACTGTTGTTAAAAGAGTAGATAACATAAAGTTTTTTTTTTTATGAATATATTTTATTAATATTTCAAGAATTAGTTTCGAATTAATCTAATTGGCCCATCATTCTTAGTTATTTTTGTTTCGAAGATAGATTTGGACCACAAATTTGAATTGATTTGAAGGGAAGAAGAGATGAAATAAATGTACGAGTGCAAATGGATTTATATGTATAATGTCCTATAGTATAATATAGAAAATGCTTAATTATTCGGATCATACCCATTTTGATTTGAAAATTTCAAAATGATACCCACTTTGAACTTTGTTTCAATTTAGTACCCAATTTTGATTATTGCATCAATGTAGTACCCTCCGTTAAGTCTTCACAAACGGCGTTAACTACTTTGCCACGTGTCAGTCTCTGGATTTTTTAATTTTTTTAATCTTTTTTTTAATTTTTAATTTTTTTTAAAAAAAAAATTTTGCCATGTGTCAAATTTTTGATGTGACACATGGCAAGGTATCGTCACGTGTCAAGGTACCTGACAAGTGTCATTGTCTTCATTTCAACGTAGTCCCCACATGTGTCTACTTGTTTCAATTTAGTACCCATATATATTTATTGGTTTCAATTTAATACCCAATTTATTTGTTTTAATTTTGTCTGAATATTTTTTTACGAAATAGAGAAATATTATGTCTCCCTTAAGACCAAATTTATTATTTATATAAATGTTATATTTATATTTGTTATTAAAAATGATTTACAAATATGTTATTCATGACTTTTACCATTAACTTTAATATAAATTTCAATACTTAATTTTATAACTCATTTTTAGTAACAAATATCAATATAACATTTATATAAATAATAAATTTTGTCTTAAAAGAGATACAATATTTCTCCATTTAAAAAAAAATATTTGAATAAAATTCAAACAAATAAATTGGGTACTAAATTGAAACAAATAAATATATATGGGTACTAAACTGAAACAAATAGACACATGTGGAGACTAAGTTGAAATGAAGATAATGACACTTGTCAAGTACCTTGACACGTGGTGATACCTTGTCACGTGTCACTGACAATGCCACGTGTCACATCAAGGATTTGACACGTGGCAATTTTTTTAAAATAAATAAAATTAAAATTAAAATTATGCAGGAAGAGGATTTGGCAGCGGTTATTTTTGAAATTTTGCCCCGGTTCCAGAACGAGGCATATTAGGACGAGGCCAAATGGGGTCAGGCTATGGCCTCGGGTGTGAACCGAAGCAGAAACCCCACATTTTGCCTTGGTTCTTATGAGAATTGAAGTCATATGGTGCGATAGAAAATCAACCCTAGGTTCTTCTGCCACCTGGGTTCTTCCGCCACTTGAGTTCTTCCACTACCTTCAGAACACCATAGAAGTTGTCGTCCATCTTCGACTCACCGAAAAACACCACACCTCCTAGGAACCTTCGCCACTCGCATCTTCACTCATCAACGAGTCCATTATCATCTCACAACAGTCACCAAAGACAGAACCACCAACGTTCACCTCAAATCTGCATCATGAACAACAACACCGTGGATTGTAGCAGCGTTCGCAGGGAAGGAGACCCAACGGTGTGACGTGGTGGTGCAAGGTAGACGGAGCAACAGACCTGTGGTGGCACGAATAGTTGGAGCGCAACAACAGTAGGCGCGAGGCACGATGAGAGGAATCATAGGCATGAGGAAGAAGAAGAAGAAGAAGAAAAGAGATTCACGTTTTTGAACCCTAACAGAACATATGGCCTCGGTTCAATTTTTAACCGAGGTAAAAAACTCTTTTTGACACCGATTCAATTTCACCTGAGGCCAAACATCATTCTAGTAGCATTTTTGAAATAATGGCCAATTTTTTGGCCTCGGTTCAATTTTTAACCGAGGCAGAAAACCCTTTTTGGCACCGGTTTTCTTAAAACCGAAACAGAAAGGTGTTTTCTGCCTCGGGTATATTCTGAACCGAGGCATAAAACTTGGAAAAATTTACAAAAATGACACCGCGCCATTTTATGCTTCGGTTAAGTGACAATCGAGACCTATAACACAAGTTAAAAAACCCAAACTGCACTAGTGATAGTTACATATGATCACCTAAAAAATATTTTTTATTTTATTTTAAATTTAAACAATTATATATGATCAAATAACTTTCATTTCTTATATATAAATAGATGATAGAGCACGTGAGGGACATGAACAGTGAAATAGTGTTAGAGAGGTGTAGATAATAAAAGTTACTTATGTTGGTTTTGTAACATCCCTTTAAAGATGTTACGTATAATTTATAATTCGTCAAAACTTTCAAAACACACAAACTCTGGTACCATCACTTGAAAGTGAGAACAATCTACTAAAACTTTATTTCATCAATGTGAATCAACCTTTTTAAAAAAATAACCAAACCAGTATAAGTCATCAAAGGAAAACTATTTACAAAAAAAAAAACTTCCAAATTCAAATTAAACTTCTACTAAAGTCAATTATACATCTTATTCAAAAGACAAAACCATTTGCTTTCCAAAAACTCCCATAAGCTTTTCCAATGAGCTTCTCATAACGATGTTTCTCCAACTGCAACTACATCAACATATGCTCCTATATAATGCAAGTTATGTGATCTTGATAGGTGGAAATCACAACCACCAACATCCAATGACGAGTTAACCAATTGAAACATCAAATAACAAATTTAATGCCAACATACAACTCACCTAACATGATTAACGTATGTTCATACTCAACCAATTCATATTACCACTAAGTAATATCACACAATATGGCATTCTCTTCTAACCAATCATTTATCTTTCATGCGCACCAACGCCTCTTGGAAAAGGTCTTTTCCTTACCAACGTCTTAGGTAAGAGCACTCTTGCTAAGTTCATGACAAAGCTTTATGGTTGAAAGAAACTCTTTTACCAGACTTACGAAAGCCTTCTAGGTAAAAAACCAATTTGGCGTATATCATCTTACGCCAAATCATAACCAATCATCATGTGATGAACGATACCTCATCCTATCATACATATTCAACATAAAATATCACAACAATCATACCATACCTGAATCATCACTCCAAGACCTACAATTCCATTCAAATCAAACAAAACAGATAAAATAGGCACCCTGATGCTTAACACTAGGCTCAACGCCATTCGCCTCGTAATTTCCATCGCTTAGTACTAGAAAGCCAGAGTTCAACGCCAAACCTCTCACAATTCCACCGCTCAATGCCAAAACCAGTGCTTAGTGCCCAAAGCCTCGCAAAACCTATCGCTCAATGCCAGAGAGCTAGTGATCAACACCCCATGCTAGCTACACAAAAAATATAAAAACAACGACTTTCATGCGAGCCTCGTGTAGATGCATCGATGGTCGATGATGACAGCGTTTGAGGTTTAGTGGGAGAAGATGAAGGTGATGATATGTCATCATTTGGCTGGTCAAATTTTTGAGTCAAGATGATTGAGACATGGCAACTTTTTATCAAGCAAATTTAGAGAGTGAGGATAGCCATGTGGTAGTCTTTAATTGGTTAGCTTTGTGAGTAGAGGATTGCTTAAGAAGTAGAGTGCATATGTAAGTTAAGGGGTGGACAACATATATTTTCGGAATTTGCCAATTTTAGTCTTTTCCTGAAGGTTGTTTGCAATTTCTTTATTTTCACACCTTGTATGAGATTAACATAACTTCAGTTGTATCAAGAAAACATTAGAATATCTAAGAACATATGTTATTTAAGTCAAATGCTATTTTTTATGTATTTTTATTTCACAAGGCCACCATTGGAATTTGGTCTTATTTTGAAGGTGTTTTGTAATTTTTTTTATTTTCACACCTTGTATAAGATTAACATAACTTCAACTACATCAACAAATATTAGAATATCCAAGAAAATATGTTATGCAACTTAAATATTATTTTCGACGTGTTTTTATCTCATGAGGCCATCATTGGAATTTGACCTTATTCTCAAGATATTTTGTAATGTCTTTATTTTCACACCTTATATGAGATTAACATAATTTTAGGTGCATCAACAAACATTAGAATATCCAAGAAAATATTTTATGCAAATCAAATGCTACTTTTGTTGCGTTTTATCTCACGAGGCCACAATTATATCCATTTATATACATAGAAAAGGCACTTATTTTATTAATATCTTTTAGAAGTCTTTAGAGGTTATTGAGTGCAGGAAACACCTTATTGTAAAAAAAAAATGAGTACATAAGAATGCAATGTGATAGAATTTTATGCAGCACACATCACAATGGAACATGCAATGCAACACATTACACATTTTATTATTTCGCTTTTATATGTCATCATTAATGTGATAAAATTTTAAGGTTAAACTAGTTACCTTTTCAAATAGGTTGACTTTTGATACGTAAAAGCACAAGTACTATTTTATTGGGTTTTTTGTTGTTGGATTTGGGCCCGAGGAAGGATCCCAACTTGTAACTTTTCCAAACAATGGAAGGGTCACAAACATTAATAACATCACATATGTTTCATCACACTATGTCCAAGCGAAATGGAGCATTGTTGCATCAAACTATGGCCAAGGAGGAAATCAAATTTGCTTTCAAGAAAATATTGTTTGAATTCCACTCGGTCAGACATCCCTTCAAACTTACAACACATGTATAAGGATGACTTCTTGCATATTTTGAAGTTTGAGATCCGTCAAGTCATCCTTCGAAACTCCTTGTGGCCCGTCACACCTATTGAAAATTCTAGGAGCAATAGTGGAACAACTTTGTGTCTAGTGAAAATGTTCTGATCCCAAGTCTGATGATAGAATCGTTGTTCGCTTTGAAGTGTGGGCTCCATCAAGATTTTGTCCAAAAAAGCACCTCTGTAGGTGAAAATTAAAAATAATAAAATAATTAATTATGTTTAGAAAAGAATAATGATAAATAATATTTTTTACAAATAATAAATAAGTTATTAAAATATAAGAGACAAGAAAGTTGAATAAAATAAAATTATAGCTAAAATAGCCTCTAACTTTTGGGCTAGAACCTCCTAAGATAATTTTTTTTGAAATACTCATCAAAATCTTTTATATAAGTGAAACTAGTAATAAATCTTGCTATATATAATATTTTGGTTTAAAATTTTGGTTAGAATAATGGTATTTTAATCAATTTTTCTGATTCACTTTTTACTCACCATTTTAATTATTATTAAATTATTATATCATATTATTAAAAAAATTAAAATAAATAATTTAATGATAATTAAAATAATAAATTAAAAAAATTTAAATTAAACTATAATTATCCTTTTAATTATCTTATGAAATCCGACAATTACTTCACGCTTTATAGATACAAAAAGTTGTGTCAGAGGTAATGAAGAAATGATAAATCTGGATGTAGTTAAATAAGAACACCTCGACGTGCTCCTATGCAGTAAAGTGTCTAACTTCGGAAACTAAGACTATGTCGGCTAACATATTTAAAACACAGACGTGCCAGAAAGGTAAATCTCAGAACTTTCCGATACACTAAAACACAAAGTTAACGAAATAGCAATTATAACAAAGTCATTAAACCAAATCTCACATACATGTTAAAAAATAATATAAATAAACAGTTACACGATAATAACCACAAATTTGATTATGTATTTATTTATGTATAGATTGTGACAGAGACTGATCAAGGATTTGAAAGCCAAAAATAAATTAAAAATAATGTATTTTTTTATTTATTAGTAAAATAATTTATTTTAAAATGTATTATAGTTTTATATTTTTTTACTATTTTGAAACTTTTTTTTAAAAGTTTAAAATAATTAGTCCCAAAAAGAATTTTTTTACTTTTCTTTTTCTTTGAGGTGACTAATAAGATATTTAAGATTTCCCGACATACCAAAATAATGGAAGAGAGATAACCAAAACAGTACTTTAACCTCACAACAGTAGACTCCCCACCCTGTGGAGCCAGGGCTCCAAAAGCAATCAATATAGTCCATTGGAGTTGGAAACATGACCGACCAACTGAAAACAAACACATCAGTGCTACCTGCCCATTTCAGTAAGGATAACTTACAACTATGAGGCTTTATATAAAATTGAATCAAATTATATAAGAATTTCTTAATAGAATTATTTCTGGACACATAAAATATTATTTGACACGAGAGAGACAAAAGAGAGAAAAAAGGTATAGCTATAAAGCTGAAATTATTAATCTCATAAGAGAACAAATAGATCAAAATAACAATAAAGGTTAATAACGTTCCTAAAAAGTTAAAATTATAAAAAAGTTCTAAAATTTTCTAATTTAATTTATTAGACCATGACGAATGAATTATATATATATATATATATATATATATATATATATATATATATATATATATATTGTTTTTAGTATTATGAGAAGAATAATAATATTAAAGCAAAAACTTTATTTCTTTAGTTTTGTTATCCAAGCTTAATATAATTAAATTTATTTTATTTTTAATAATTGTCACATATTTATTAAAACAAGTTATATTAATATGTAATTAATTTTAGAGTAAATATTTTAAATTTAAAAAAAACAAAAAATAAAATGAAAACTTTCTTAAAGATTAATTATATCAACGTTTATTAATTTTTAATAAATACAAAAAATAATCACTGAAAACAATAAATAAATATTCAATTATTTGGATTTTTAACGGACTTCAAACAAATTAACGAATTAAATTTTTTGCACTAAAATGGTAATTGTTTATTGTAGTAAAAAAATTATACTAAACCAAATAATCTAGTATATTTTAAAAGTTTATTTTTTGAGATCTAAAACCAATTTTAAGATATTTCTTTAACATCCTTGTTATCTTTTTTACTTTTATTTTAAACTTAATTTAAATGTTATGATGTCACAATCCAAACCTACTTCAAAGTCCTCAAACGTAACCAATGTTATTTTCTTCGGGAGAAGATATTTTTCACAATTACTTTTTTTTTCTTAAATAACTAGTTAAGATTTTTTAACAATAAAATATTATATTTAGATAATAATAAATATAAATGATTTTTAAAATAAAATAATAATATACATCATTTTTATAGTGATGATATA
This sequence comes from Vigna unguiculata, assembly GCF_037176805.1. Taxonomy (NCBI): domain Eukaryota; kingdom Viridiplantae; phylum Streptophyta; class Magnoliopsida; order Fabales; family Fabaceae; genus Vigna; species Vigna unguiculata. The sequence continues at coordinate 27,064,196 of NC_140802.1, forward strand.
AAATAACAAAGGCCATTTCCTATCATTCTCTTATCTAGGCGTGGGTCTATTATTTTTCTTCTAGTCCACACAAGCTAATGTAACATTAAATTTTCATGCCTATTTAGTTTTTGTTGCTGATCCACTATATTTCTCCGCGTGCGTAATTTAATTATAGTGGACGACCAATAAACTTTTTTCATTCAATATTTTTATTCTTGGCCACACGTTGGAAATATCATATATGGGAGGTTAAGTGTTTTCTGTACGTTCTGATTAGTTTTTCTTCATAACATGTCACTTTCTAATGTACTATTGCTTGATTAATGTTGTTGGTAGAATCAAATGTTACTCGTAATGCATGGTTATAAAGAGAGTGAGAGAAAAAATTAAAAGTATTATAGGTAAAGATAACCTTATTAGTCTTTCACTACAAGAATTTTAGTAACTATACCGAATTTTATTGATGAAAATAAATTGGTTTGTAAACTCAAATTTATCAACAAATTTTACTGATAAATTTTACAAATGGTATTTTTGATGAATTTTTTTATTAGTAAAAAATTCATCGATAATTTAGAATTAGTATTATTGAGAGATATTTCCATTGATAATATATTTTTAAAGACCATAAAACTAGTTATGAGGGGAGTCGTTTAGCAGAGGGCTAGACGAGGTGGAGGCCTCCAATGGATGACTAGATGAGGTGGTATTTGGATTTGGTACTTGACAATGTATAACGTTGAGGAAAACATATAAGTTTGGAGGTTGTGTTGGTAGAGTGTTAGACTAAAGGTCACTAGTGCAAAAAGAGCATACCACGACATTGATTAACGACGTTTATGAAGTTGGCTAAGTAAACTAAGGACACAGTGGCATAATGGTAATTAAGGTGAACCTTTTAATGACAACTCCCATCATAATTGTTGTTAAAAGTTCATAATGTAGAAACAATGCTGATTTTACCATGAACTGTTATCAAAAATTTTAAAAATTATGACTATTTAACTTTAAACCATCATTAAAATTCTTAGGATAACAAAATAACAATGGTTGCATGCAATAATCGTCATTAAAAAGTTAATCATGGTTAAAAAGGTTTCACCTTTTTACTTCCCCGTGCATTCACAATTCTTCATCAGTATTCTCGTCGTCGAAGCACATTGCACCCCTTCATTTTTTACCATTCAAAGTCTTTTTCGGAGCACCCTTCACCACCATTCTGCGTTCGACCACCCACACTAGGGTTCGCCATCGTCTGCTTCCCCATTTGTTTTGTTTGTTGTCGTATGTAAAACATGAGAAAAATTATAATAAAAAGAATCACATGGAATAAGTAATGTCTTGATTTTAAATTATTGATTTATTTAAATTAATTATTTTATTAAATTATGAAATAAAGGATAAATATATGAGTGATTTAAGTTATTGTTTTATTTATTTTAATTTTTAATATTATATTTAATATAGTTTATAGTGTTTATAAATACATATATCATGGGAAATTGTGTAGCTTAGTGGTTTGCGTGTCTAGTGTGTGGATGGTTGTGAGGTCGAATATTACCCGCTTGGGTTTAAATTGATTTATTTTTTCTCTCTCCTCCTTTGTTTTTGTTGTGAGGCCCACATAAACTCTAATATTTTCTCAGTCCTTCGTTTTGTTATGTCATGGGTCATGGCTTGTAAGTCTTTTTTTCTTTCTTTCGAATGCTTGTTAATTCACTGCATGTTTGTGGGCCACATATTGAAAATATAAACATGATTTGGAGATAATCTTAACGGAAACGGGGGTATAAATAATATTTAGATTGAAGTCTAGGGTTTAGGAGATGGGGGAGACGACACATCTAGGACTAATCTCTAGGTTATAAAGTTTTCTGGAATAGTTGGAGAGACCGAGAGAAGCCATAGAAGAACTGTGAAGGTGAGTAGCGGGAGAAACGTAAGCCTTGGAAGTTACGAGGTAAGGTAGGTGAGCATACCACACACATAACATACAAACAAATAGAAAAGGTAAGCTAGAGTAAAAAGGTTTTTATCATGCAATTGAACATACAATTAAAAGTCAAACGTACATAAATCCACCAAGCATATAATGACCGACAAGCAATACACTAAGACTCAAAGACATGATTATCTGGATACATATAATCAGTCGGATTCACTGGATGCTTGCACTTATGGTGGCCTCTACTACTCTATAGAGCCATTGCCAATGGGTTTCACCCTACCACGCACAAGGTTAGCCTTCAAAAATCTAAGGCCATTATCCTGCCAAAGACTAGGACCTCCTACTACTCCCACCACTTGAATGAGTACGTTTAGAGTGTCATGATGCAATCCTTACTTGAATTCTTACCCAATTATATAATGAGGCACCACCACGAAACCTTCGTGGAATTACGTCCTAACCATGAGGCACCACTATGAGCTCCCATTAACAGGGGTTGTAACATCCCGGTCGGATATTACTAATTTAAGTAATAAAATTAAGAAATATGATGAAAACCTCATTTATTATAATTCGCTTTCCAAAAATGCGGGAAATTTTTAAAACAATTATTAATCAGAAGTTATCCAAAAAAAACCATAATTTGTGAAACTCCAATACAGTATCCAAATTCACAAATCAGTAAAACGCCGTTTACAAAGTTCATAAAAACAATAATGATAAAACTCCAGTAAAAGCTTTTCCCAACTAACCCTCTCTCCAATGATATGCCTCACCAGCACCACCTGCAACATCATCTGCTCTCGTGTAACGCATTACACGATCATTGCCAAACACAAGCAGATAGGGTGAGCTCATAAACTGTTAACATATAAGTTAATGAGAAAAACTAGATACTCTATCTATTTTATTCTAGTTAATTTTTGGCCAAGACCTTAATCCTAAAGGCTTTTCAACCTTCACAACACACAAATAGTTAGTCTTGGATTCAGGGTTTATGATGCTCACACGAACCTGCCCGCTCGTGGTCCTGCCTCTACGAATCTGCCCGCTCATAGTCCTGCTCCACGAACCTCCCCGTTCGTAGTCCTGCTCTACGGACCTACCCGCCCGTAGTCCAACACACGTGATCCACCAGCTACGTACCTCCCCACACGCAGCATCTCTCAAGTGTGAGCATGGAACATACGAACATACCTCGCTCGTATCCCCACACGAGAGTAATAGGATATGAACCTCCCCGCTCATATCATCACGTGTTCACCACCATCTATGAATCTACCCGCTCATGGCACAACATCCCCTGATCCAAGTCTCACATCACATCATGATAACGAAAACAAGAAAAACACACTACGCTACACAGGGTACATACTCAAGCTGGTCTTAGGGAATCCAATGCTTCCACGAACCTGCCCGCTCGTGGTCCAACTCTACGAACCTCCCCGCTCGTAGGCCAACTCTAAGAACCTACCCGCCCGTAGTCCAACACACGTGATCCACCAACTACGTACCTCCCCGCACGCAACATCTCTCAAGTGTGAGCACGAAACATACGAACCTACCTCGCTCGTATCCCCACACGAGAGTAATAGGATATGAACCTCCCCGCTCATATCATCACGTGTTCATCACCAGTCATGAACATACCCGCTCATGACAACATCAAGCATATCCCAGACCAGGACCAATACCACAAACCATGCAAAACATATCACAATGCACCCTGCCACTACACCATCGCCTAGCACAGCCTAAGCGTCGCTAGGCAAAATGGCAATACAGACCGCCTGGCGGTTCCACATCACTGTTGGGTGCCACAACTTACAAGACATTCTTGTTTCATACTATCGCCTGGCAGTTCAGTCTACACTGCTAGGCGCTACACCTGTAGTGTGACACTATTGGTTTTGGGTACTCTAATTCATTTCCTAGAATTCAAGCATTTAATTCTCAAACATCCAGAAATCAACATACACATTCATATATTCCAAATTACAACATCACAACACATGCATCTTTCAAGTATAAACACATATTCCTCTCTTTTATAATTCATATATACTTACCTCTTAAGTCAATTCCAACACATACTTTATTTCCCCTTCTCATTTTTCCAACCCTTTGCATGCTTACAATTCACATACTCCACATAAGACACAATCAAAGCTATATACTTATTCTGCATGCCCTCACAATTCTATTACATTTAAAGTATGATTATCATGTTCCCAAACTTTTCCAAAACCCATCATGATCATGCAACACTCGATCATAGTGGTATCATCAATAGTGGCCTTATTCACACACTTATAACATCATATATTCGAGCTAAACTATATAAGTTCATATATTCAACATGCCTCAGCAAGCACTACCAAAGACATAGTCATCAATCACACATTTATGTATATATATATATATATATATATATATATATATATATATATATATATATATATATATATATATATATATATATATATATATATATATATATATATTCACCAATCAAGGCCATACCAGCACTTGAGAACACTTAATCATCCATTAGTAATCATATTGTTAGGGAATTCAAACAACCAATCATGCGTGACGTATATCTCTAGCTACTATCCTCCAAATAAAATCTCCACCGTTACAGTGAAGAACTACATGTTATGGACTACCTGTCAAAATTTCACCTAAATCGGACGGTTAACGAAACGGGAAATGCATGTTTACGAAAACTGCGCAGACCAGGAAAATCAGTGGCGCCTGGCGGCATGAAAGTAACGCCCTACGATACCTGCTCCGTGAAAACAAGAAAAACAACGTTTTTTTAACAGAACACCACTCTCATCGCCTAGTGGTAGCTCTTTACCGCCAGGTGGTACATACAGTTCTAGGAAAATCCCAGATTTTTCCCGCACCCGTGTAGAACCCTAAACTCCCAAATCTCATTCAATATGCATAGGATACTTTCGTATCAACCCAAAATATCATAAAGTACATAAAAAATATCACATAAATCACACTATTGTTCGTGCCGCCTGGTGGAAGCACCCGTGCTGCCCGACGGTTCATCTAAAAAAACCCATAAATGGGTGTCACGCTCATGCATCGCCTGGTGGACATTCAAAGCCGCCAGGCGGTTTCTGGAAATTTCCAAAAACTCAAAACCAGTAGAATTTTAATGTAGAAAAGTCACCCAATCATACAACATACCACATAAATCATACAATTTAATATGACAAATAGAGTAGCTCCCCTAACCTGTTAATCCTTGCTCAATTCGAAAACTCCAAGCTTATTTCGTGCTCCCCATAAGTGCTCATTTGTTTCACCACCAAATTGACCCGAAACCCTTGCGCCTATGCTGATAATGGTTGCTTTGATCACTTCCTTTCCCAGTGCACACACAACAGCAGTTTACACACTCTTACCACTACTTTTTCATCCAATTATTAGAGTAAATATTCCTATTTTCTTTCTAAAACGAAAATTTGTATAAAGGAGGCTTAATGTCTATTCAATAGTCATTAACAAGGTGTTTTCTCATCCCCCTAGGCTGCCCATTTTGCAGCTAGGGTTTCTCTCCCCTTTCATATTCTTGCCAAAAGAAAATTAGGCAAAAAGAAATTTTAATTCATTCTTAGCAAGGTTTGAACACACAACCCCTCAATTACAAAGTCAATACACAACCAATTCAACCAACACATGTTTCATGGTAATTCCTATAATATTAGGATTACATTATCACTACTCCCATTCAATCATAACATTAAAATAATGCACATTTCAAAAAATCATACAACTCACACAACCAAGTACTCTCAACCACTTAAGCTAGTACTATTTCACATCATATCAATTTACATTAAATGCCATAAAGGCTTCTACTACCCGCATTTATTAAATAATTATTTATTTAATTATTCAAATTTCTCGGGTCTTACAAGGGTCACGAAATTACGTCCTGACCATGAGGCACCACCACGAAACCATTGTGGAATTACGTCCTAACTAGTGAGGCACCACCATGAAACCATCGTGGAATTACATCCTGACCAATGAGACACCACCATGAGATCTCGCTTAGTATATCATGGAATTACGTTCTAAACCACACTAAGAGCATGTCTCACCAACCAACATAAAATTATCATGTATACCAATCTCATGCCAATATACATAACTAACCATCCACAAAATTTATACTTTCCATTTCATGTTCAATGTAGCAACATCTTATCCCCATTTAATCTCATACAATATTTGTGCCACCATAAGTCATACATTACATGCATATTCACATACTTCATGCATTTTCAAGGTAAACAACCAGCCACAACTAAATTGGGAAAGTAAAACACAAACTTGCATTGTCCTCGCTTAGGCTAGAAGCCTTCGCCTAAACGACAAAGACTATCTCGCTTAAGCTAGGCTCCTTCGCCTGGGCGAGCGCGTTACAGTAGCACTCTACGAGCTCTCGCTTGGGCGAGACCCTCTTACTTGAGCGAGATCACTCTTTGCTCAAAACAAATCCCTCGCTTGGGCTGCATTTCAAGCAGAAAACACAAGGTTCCCCACGAGTTCTCGCTTAGGCGAGGCACTCTTGCCTGAGCAAGATGGTTTGTCGCTCAAAACAAGGGCTCTTCGCCTGGGCGAGATGCTTGAGCAGAACTAGGGTGAGTTCCTACTATTCTCGCTTAGGCAAGACGAGCTCGCTTGGGCGAGAATATCAATTCTTGCCATTGTTCACGCATACAGGGCAAGAATTCAAGTAAGCCATTTTCACCCAATCAATAATATCATTCAACCACAAAGAACATAAAACAAACCAAAAATGGGCAGAATAACATAAGAATACAAAACCTTAGCTTCCCTTACCTGGAAAAAGCTAGCCAAAAGATTATGACACCTAAGCCCACGAACACAACAACTCCAACAACATATTTAAGAACTGGGAAAATAAGGGGAACATATTCAAAATGGGTTACCAAGGTGAACCCTAGTTAGAATCACGACCACAAAGCTAAAAGAGAGAAAGGTACGATTGAGAAACACTTACGTGAGATGAGAGTGGAGTTGAGCTTAGTTTAAACACATTTGAGATACAAACCCTCGTGGTGCTCTGTTGAGGAAATAAGGAAGTGAGCAATGGGGCTATTTTTGCAAAAAAAGTAGAAATGAGAGGGTTAAGGCTGGTTTAGGGGTTTTGGGCACCTTATGGGCTAGCCCTTAGGCCTAAAAGTTAAGGTTAGGTCGTTTAACATAAGACTAGAAAAAGTGGGTCTTACATTCTCCCCAACAACAAAAATTTTTGACCTCGAAAATTCACCGATGGGATAGGAAGAAAACTATGATTTCCTCATTTTCTCCGACAACTACCACTTAGACGTGACTGATAAAATGACTTCAACACCCATAGTCACTAGAAACTTTGCCTTTATGCTAAGCGATATGTGTTCAACAATGTAGGTTGGTCTAGTCACTACTCTTGAAGCAACTCCCAACCTCTAACCTTATAACTGCAATGCTCCTCCATACCTGACCAACCACTTGTATATGATAAACTGACTCACCTTCCATCTGCTCTCCACTACCTCTGGTAGGTTTTACCAACATCTCAGTTAACCTCAGGTATCAGACTAAAACATATTAGTTATCACTTCACATCACCTTATTCTCTCCTTTAAGCATCATTCCCCTAACTTGATCACACTTGACTTTTGGATGATCGTAAAAACATATAATGACACTCATACATTTTGCTTCCTTTGCTGGCTTCAACCAAGGCAACAAGGTTCACCACCGAGTTATTCCATTTCCAATTTAAAACTGTACCACACCTAGCCGGTTCCGCTAGCATACCAACATATATCACCCTTGACCGACAACTCCCATCGGACAAGGCTGAGGGACTGGTGTACCACACCTAACCGAACTCAATCAAATAAGTAAAAAATACATCAAAACAGCCAAGTATTCAGCCTAGGCTGAGTAAGTTTAACTTATACCAGACCTGGTCAATTTAACCATATAAATGATAAACCTCACGAACATGCCAGAGACAACCCAAGTACACGACCTAGGCCGCCATGGTCTCGAACTTAAATGAACAAAGACTAAAGTAACAACAAAATGGCCAACACAGATAGTACACGGCCAAGGACGACATCTGACAAGCCAAGAAATAAACGGATGAGACCGCCTTCGAAGGCCTAGTAAAATGGAGGGTCCAGGCCCACTCATAACCCAGGCTAGGGCCCATACCAAGGCCCGACCCATTGGATAAACGAACATCATTAATGCTCTATAAATACGCATGGACCCCACGAATTAAAGGTACACATTCATTAATCACCGATTTGACTTTCTGAGAGCTTTGACTTACTTGAGCTTTAGAGACTCTTCTGCAGCTAACCCCTCCTGGGTTCAAGCTGACATGTATCAACCGGGGAGAGACCAACTGAAGAGATAGTGGATTACATGGTAAGGTGACACTTATGCCTAACACATCTTATTTGTTCTCTGCAAGAACAATTGGCGCCCACCGTGGGGCACGAGACGAACACCTTCAGTACCCGTTTTTCTCTGAAGATGGTTTCCACCTGTAGCAAGGCTGGAGTGAACAAGCAAGCGGATGCTGGTCCCTCTGGACCTCCTAGCATCACCCCTGATCTGGCCGCCATCCTAGACGGTCAAGCAAAGATGCAACAAGAACTCGCGAATTTGAAGAAACGCAACACTGATGAAATGGAGGCATTGAGCCAAAAGAACTTTCGCTTGAGGCGAAGGATCGAGGCTGACCCCAATCTGAAGGGAAAAGCCAAAGAAACTTCTGAAGCTGTGAAGTCTCCAGCCTTCCAGCCCACAGAGGAAGAAAGTGAATACAACCCCACCCCTCACACCTTCACCACCACCCAACAAACACCCGTTACCTCCACCCATCCCCATCACCTCCCATTTGGTTAACCGGGGCTTACCGCACCCTCCACCCCCGCCGCTACCCTCCCTACCACCCAGATCCCCTACAACATACCCACCACCCTACACACCACACATATCCCACCATACAACCCACAGTATCTTCCGACAACCCACATCCCCCCTCACAACCTAACCTCCACCTTCCCCGCTATGATCAACCATCCCATCCCACCCCACCTGCTCCCTCCCCACCAGGCCAAGCGCCGTCACCCCTTCACTGACTTTATCGCCAACACCCCACTTCCAGCCCAGTGGGAACCTTTCACCCTGGATCGCTATACTGGCGAAACCGACCCTGACGAACACCTTAAGGTCTACATCACCCATGTCGCCCTATACACATCTCAAGACGTAGTCTTTTGCAAAGCTTTCCCCACCACTCTTAAGGGCCCTGCCCTAGAATGGTTCACAACCCTTCCGCCTTACTCCATAGACAGTTTCGACGTCCTTTCCCACATGTTCTCCACCCATTTCGCCGGCAGCCGCCCATATCAAACTACCACCATATCTCTCCTAGGCATCAGACAGGAACAAAATGAACCACTCAAAGCGTTCATAGATCGCTTCAATAAGGTAGCCCTTCGTACACCACACCTCAATCAGGAGATGATCCTCCAGTCCATGGCCCTTACCCTACAACCCGGCCCCTTCGCCAACAACGTCTATCTCCACCAAACCTGCCTCCATGCACGAGCTCAAGTTGTGTGCAGCTGACTATGTCCGCATGAAGGAAATGCAAACCTTGCACACCAAATTCTGCAATGACCATGCAGCCACCCCCGCCAACCCCACCCCACATCCTAACCCACGTCTTGATACCCGCTCACGCGAACCCCGCCAACCTCACTTCACCAGATACGCCCCCCTTACCGTAGCCCACTCCCGCATCTTCGACGAAGCCCTCCAAGCTGATCTAATCCCTCCTCCACGCAAGACAACTACACCCCCAACGCCGACATGACCAAATATTGCCGTTACCACCGCAACCATGGCCACACTATAAAAGAATATAAAGCACTCCAGGATAAAATAGAAGAACTGGCTATGCTGGCCACTTCCTCTCGATCCCGTCACCCCCCTCGATCCGATCACAGACGTCCACCACATGACTCCCGTCACGACAGGCACCGCGCCCAACCCACTAATCAAGAACCGGAGTCGGCCCGCACCGACATCACCCCAGCCGACCCTCCCTTACGTGGCACCATTAACACCATCTCTGGTGGCTTCGCAAGTGGAGGCTCCACCTCTTCTGCCAGAAAAAGACACCTCCGCCATATACAATCCATCAACCACATCACCCATTCCCACCATAGACGTCGTATGCCTCCTATCGTCTTCACATATGATGACTTCCACGACCTTGACCACCAACAAGACGACCCCATGGTCATCACTATTGAAATCGAAAATTACGCTGTCAAGAAAGTCCTTGTTGATCAGGGCAGCTTTGTCGATATCCTCTACTGGGCCACCTACGAAAAACTTCAACTCCCTAACACCGCCATGGTCCCATATGACGAGCCAATATATGGCTTTTCTGGTAAACAAGTCTCCACCCGGGGCTACATTGACCTCCACACCGTCTTTCGGGAGGGAACCCAAACTAAAACCATCCCAATCCGCTTCCTTATCGTCGACGCGCCAACATCCTATAACATCCTCCTGGGCCGTCCTTCCCTCAATACCCTTGACGCCGTCGTTTCCACCCCTCACTTAGCCATGGAGTTCCCTGCCCCATCCGGCGACATCCTTACCATCCACTGCGACCAGCGCCTGGCACGAGAATGCTACATGGCCAGCTTGCGACCACAACTACCAATCCAACAAACCAACCATATCGAGAGACCCCCTGGCTCCAGCAAAGCCCTATCCGGCGAAGACCTTGACCCTAGAATAGGCCGGGATGTTCGCCTCGAGCCAGTCGAGGACACCTCTCCTCTACAACTTCCCAATGGTCACTCTATTAACCTAGGCACCGATTTAAACTCTGATGAGCGTGCCACCATCACACCCATCCTTATCAACAACACCGATCTTTTTGCCTGGTCGGCCGCCGACCTCCCTGGAGTGGACCCCCAGGTGGCATCCCACAAACTATCCATATACAAGGAAGCCCGCTATGTATCCCAGAAAAAACGCAAGCTTGGCGAAGAACGTCGACAAGCAACCAAGGTCGAAGCCGACAAGCTGCTGAGCACAGGATTTATAGAAGAAGCTCAGTACACCCCTTGGCTTTCTAACGTTGTCTTGGTGAAGAAAGCCAACGGCAAATGACGAATGTGCGTAGACTACACAGACTTAAACAAGGCTTGCCCCCGTGACGCTTACCCCTTACCCAACATTGATCGACTCGTAGACGGCGCGACAGGGAACAAGGTGCTTAGTTTTTTGGATGCATATTCAGGATATAACCAAATCCCCATGGCCGCATCAGACATGCACAAAACCGCCTTCATCACGGACGACGCCAACTACTTCTACAGGGTCATGCCCTTTGGCCTTAAAAATCCCGGAGCAACTTACCAACGACTAATGGATAAGGTGTTCAGCCACCTAATGGGACACTATGTCGAAGTGTACGTCGACGATATGGTTGTCAAATCCCCAAGTCATCACCAATACGCTGAAGACTTGTCAGCAGTTTTCTCTGTGCTACGCCGATAAAACCTCCAGCTCAACCCCGACCGGGGCAAGTTCCTTGGTTTTATGTTAACCCAACGCGGCATAGAGGCCAACCCTGAAAAATACAAGGCTATCATCGAAATGCGCAGCCCCATTACTATTAAAGAAGTCCAACACCTCATTGGCCGTCTCACAGCCATTTCCCGTTTCCTACCCAAACTAGCCGAACAAACCCAACCCATAATCCAACTCCTAAAAAAATCCACCCGGTTCACGTGGATAGATGATTGTGAACAAATATTCCAAAAACTAAAAACAACCCTAACCTCCCCACCTATCCTCCACAAGTCGGACACCCATCAACCCCTGCTCGTATACATTACAACCACCGATTATACAGTCAGCGCCGCACTAGTCCAAGAAATAGAAGGCACACAACATCCTGTGTATTTCGTGAGCAGAACGTTACAAGACCCTGAAACAAGATACCAAATGGTAGAAAAACTGGCTCTATCTTTGGTCCACGTGGCAGGCCGTCTACGCCCATATTTCCAAAACCACACCATAATCGTTAAGACCAACTACCCAATCCAAAAAATATTACAAAAACCAGATCTAGCCAAACGCATGTCATCATGGGCTATGGAACTATCCGAATTCAGCATCCGCTATGAACCCCTTGGCCCCATCAAAGCCCAATGTCTCCTAGACTTCATCAACGACCTACAGCAAACACCTGCGGAGGACCAGTGGACGCTTCATGTAGACGATTCCTCAAATCCAAGGGGCGCCGGCATCGTCTTAGAAGGCCCCAACGATATCCTCATTGAAAAATCCCTTCACTTCGCTTTCAAAATGTCAAATAACCAAGCCGAATATGAGGCCATCCTCGTCGGACTTTCCCTAGCCCGCGAGTTAGGCGTCAAGAGATTAACGTGCACAAATTGACTCCAAACTTACTGTAGGTCATCTAAATGACGAGTTCTAGATCAAAGACCCCATCCTTCTACAGTATTACCATCTGGTCCATGCAGTCATTCAAACCGCCTTCGAACAGGTCCGCGTCGAACACATCCCAAGAACCGACAACGTCAGGGACGATATCCTTTCCAAATTGGCCAACACCAAGCTAAAAAACTGTCACCGATCCTTACTACAGCAAACACTATCCACACTTTCCATCACACAAACTTGTCAAAACTTAACCCACACCCCAACTAGCAACGCCACCCCCTCCCAAAGCCAAAACTGGACCACCCCCTACATCCAATACCTCAAAACTTGCAACCCCTCCTTAAATGTGTCGCAGCAGAGCAAGCCCAATACATCATCAAAGAGCTACACGAAGGCATTTGTGGTTATCATTCTGGTGCACGCACCATGGCTACCAGAGTTCTTAGAGCCGGATACTTCTGGACGACCATAGAACCAGACTGCTAGGATCATGTTAGGAAATGCAAGCCATGTCAAAAACATGACAACCTTATTCACCAGAAACAAGAACAACTGCACCACATACTGTCCCCATGGTCATTCGCTAAGTGGGGAATGGACATCCTTGGCCCCTTCTCACCCGGCAAGGGGCAAGTAAAATTCCTAATTGTAGCCGTCGATTATTTCACTAAATGGATCGAAGCCAAGCCACTAACTACCATCACGACCTAGCAAGTTCAACAATTTGTGTGGAAGGACATTATATGCAAATATGGTGTACCACACACCATCATCACAGACAATGGCCGACAATTTATTGACAAAGAGTTAGCCAAATTCAACACTGGCCCAGGCATCAAGCACATCACAAGTTCTGTAGAAAATCCACAAACAAATGGACAAGTAGAGGTGGCAAATAAAGTTATCCTCGTGAAACTGCGCAAGAGATTGGATACCGCCAAAGGCCGATGACCCGAAGAGTTAATAGAAGTACTATGGGCTTTCAGATGCACCCCTCAATCATCAACAAACGAATCCCCATTCAGCCTAGTTTACGACGGAGACGCTATGATACTAGTAGAAATCGGTGAACCATCCCTACGCTGAAAACTGTACGACCCTCCCCACAATCACCAAAACATGGCCTTACATCTCGACCTTCTACCCGAACTCAGAGAAAAAGCCCAGATACGCAATTTAGCTGCCAAACGACGAGCTGCTAGGAGATATAATGCAAATCTACGTCCATGATCATTCGTCATCGGAGACCTAGTATGGAGAATGGCAAGCAGTGCTAGAAAGAAGGATGGCAAGTTCTTCGCCAATTGGGACGGCCCATACCGCATACGCGAAGATGCAGGAGGAGGAGCATATCGCCTAGAACAATTATCTGGGGAAGACATTCCCAACACTTGGAATGTATCCCACCTCAAGTTCTACTTCAGTTGAATGTGTATTGTAATCGAACCAATACTTGTAACCTTGGGTGTACTCTTTTTCCTCACCTGGTCTTTTTTCCCTAAGGAGGGTTTTTGCCAGGGAGGTTTTAACGAGGCACCCCTATTCAATAAATAAAAAGAAGGGTTCCCAACCATACGACTTTCCATTTGTTTTCCCTTGCATTCGTTTAAGTTTCCCACCCTTACCCCCAGTAAGCGGCCTGGGTCGAACACCCTTATCTTGTGCTTAATTCGTTTAAGTTCCCCACCCTTACCCCAAGTAAGCGGCCTAGGTCGAACACCCTTATCTTGTGCTTAATTCGTTTAAGTTGCCCACCCTTACCCTAAGTAAGCGGCCTGGGTCGAACACCCTTATCTTGTGCTTAATTCGTTTAAGTTCCCCACCCTTACCCCAAGTAAGCAGCCTGGGTCAAACACCCTTATCTTGTGCTTAATTCGTTTAAGTTCCCCACCCTTACCCCAAGTAAGCGGCCTAGGCCGAACACCCTTATCTTGTGCTTAATTCGTTTAAGTTCCCCACCCTTACCCCAAGTAAGCGGCCTGGGTCGAATACCCTTATCTTGTGCTTAATTCGTTTAAGTTCCCCACCCTTACCCCAAGTAAGCGGCCTAGGTCGAATACCCTTATCTTGTGCTTAATTTGTTTAAGTTCCCCACCCTTACCCCAAGTAAGCAGCCTGGGTCGAACACCCTTATCCTGTGCTTAATTCGTTTAAGTTCCCCATCCTTACCCCAAGTAAGTGGCCTGGGTCGAACACCGTTATCTTGTGCTTAATTCGTTTAAGTTCCCCACCCTTACCCCAATTAAGCGGCCTGGGTCGAACACCCTTATCTTGTGCTTAATTTGTTTAAGTTCCCCACCCTTACCCCAAGTAAGCGGCCTGGGTCGAACACCCTTATCTTGTGCTTAATTCGTTTAAGTTCCCCACCCTTATCCCAAGTAAGCGGCCTAGGTCGAACTCCCTTATCTTACAACTTATCGCGACACACATACACCACATATAAACAAAACACAACATACATAATAACTTGCAGTACTTTAATTGCATTTAAACATAAGTGCAATGTACCAATGTAGCTAAATGTACCAAATATTACAGACAGGCTCAAATAATATTCTTGAATCAATTAAAACAGAAATCCTAGTCTGTTGGGACAAGTGCATCCTCGGCATCGCCCGCCTTATTCTCCTCCTCCGGCACCTTCTCCTGCGCCTCCTCATTCCCACTGTCCTCATCCTCCTGGACCAACTTCCCGTCAATAACATCCGTATTCACATCAAACCTCGAATCCGTTACGTCCACATCCTGGTGGAAAAAAGCCGCTTGCCGCAAACCCTTCTCAAAACCATTGATGTGCTCCTGTATGATGTTGTTCTTCAGATCATCAAGCTCACCAATAGCTCCATCATACTTGCCCTTCAAGTCATCGTAGTCCTCTTCCAATTCCCCTATCCGTTTATTCAACTTTTCCTCAAAATCCAAGCAACGAACCCTCCATGTTGCCAACCTTTTCCTCTTCGCTTCCCAACTTTTCTTTGCCTTCTCCAACGCAGCCTTTTCCTCCTCCAGCTTATCCACCTTCCCTTGCAACTCCTCCACCTTTTCCCGGCCACCCTCCTTCACTTCTCTCCTATAAAGCGACCCCACGCGCTGGCTCAAAACTAAAGCCTTGCTCCCAAACTCGACCATTGTTCTCACAATGTGGTCCGCATCCATGTTGTCAATAGAATATACAATGGTATCTGGGAAGGTAATTGAAATGTCCTTCCTCACAGATATCTCCAACAGTTCGATCAACCCAGATTCCAGCCCCTTCTCCCCACTGGCTGACCCTGCTCCGCTAGTCGACCTCGTTCCGAGCAGGGCCGCCCTTACTTTCTTCACATCTTTTCCCTTCCCGGGTCGAGGCGGAAGCTCAGCCTTCCTTTTCGTCCCGCCATGCACATGCACCTCCACCACAGATTCTTGTAAGTTGGGAACATCAACCTTCCTAGCCGCCTTGGCCTTAGCGGCCATTTCCTTCCTCAACGTTTGAAAAAGCGCCAAATTCTTCTTTCCAGACTTTGCCATATGCCCTACAATAATACATCACAATTTGGATCAAGACAACTTAGAATTATTAACACAGTTTAAGTAACAAACAGATACCTTCAATATCTATTATCGGATGCACCGAATTATAAACTCTAACTAGGCCCTTAGTGGGCAACTTATCAACAAACTTCAACAACATCCCCACCACCTCCTTATCACCAGCCGACAACTCCTCCATCCCCATGTCTTTATACCGGGAAGGATTGCTAGTCCAACTAAAGGGAAACTTGGTACTCTCATCTGCATTCAAAAAGTGAGCTTTGCCTCCTTCCTTGACGACGACCTTGAAGTACCCATCCTTGAAATGCTTGAAAGACTGGGAGAAGGCATCCAGTCTGCTGATGCTAGGGCGACTTATCAAAGATAGCCAAGTAGCCGGCCACCGAGGTCTGGTGTCGTAAAAATATAAGAAAGCATAAGGAGTGGGCTCCAAGTATAAGGACTGACACAGAATGCGGAAAGCCTGCAAGTAGGCCCAACTATTCGGATGTAGCTGTGTAGGTGCCACATTCAATGCCCGCAATACGCGCATAGTAAAATTGTCTAACAGCAATCGCACATGAATTTGAGAAAAGTGGCACATATACATGTAGAAAAACTTCTCAGTAGCCCCCTCCTACCCATGGCATACCTGGTCGATGGCGCTAACCCTCTATAGAGAAACAATGTCCCCATTGACACCCTTGGAGATAACAAGTGTGCAGTTTAACCAAGAATTCAGTAGACGGGACCACCTGAACAAAGATGATTGGTCACGAACGTGAGCAGCCGCCCACCCATAGCCACCTTTCGCCGGCCAGTTGCTCTCCTCCAACTCTTCGGGGGGATCCTCTCGAACCTCCCTAACAATCTCCATTGGCATCCCACTTATAACAACCCCAGAACTCGTACCCTCTTCGTCAAGTCGCCTATCCTTACTTCTCTCCGACTCGGTGCTCTCACTACTACTAGACGTAGACATGCTATCACTACTAGACATACCTGGTTTCGTTTTTACGGAAAGATGTCGGTTGAATTTGGGAACTAGTCGGACAGTATGACGCGCACAAGATCTCTGAATTCAAAACTCTCGCAAATGAAACAAGTAACCCCTCACCCGTTTTCAAACCTATATTTATAGTCTAGGGTCCCAAACGACGAAAACTCTTTTCGCCAAAATAAAACCCCAGACCAATCGACACCATCATTGTGAAAGATACAACTTTTGAAAAACGACGGCGCCAAAACTTCTTGATTGGACCCCTGGCACCCCTTCAGCTACCTTCTGACGGTTACCACTTTTTAGCCTTAACACTGTTTATCACACTTAAAGGCTGGGGGACTGGTGTACCACACCTAGCCGATTCCGCTAACATACCAACACATATCACCCTTGACCGGCAACTCCCATCGGACAAGGTTGGGGGACTGGTGTACCACACCTAACCGAACTCAATCAAATAAGTAAAAAATACATCAAGGCAGCCAAGTATTTAGCCTAGGCCGAGTAAGTTTAACTTATACCGGACCTGGTCAATTTAACCATATAAATGATAAACCTCACGAACATGGCAGAGACAACCCAAGTACACGACCTGGGCTGCCATGGTCTCGAACTTAAATGAACAAAGACTAAAGTAACAACAAAATGGCCAACACGGATAGTACACGGCCAAGGACGACATCTGACAAGCCAAGAAATAAACGGATCAGACCGCCCTCGAAGGCCTAGTAAAATGGAGGTCCCCGCGTTCGATGGACCTTGGGTGCTTGGGTTAGGGCCCAAGCCCACTCATAACCCAGGCTAGGGCCCAAACCAAGGCCCGACCCATTGGATAAACGAACATCATTAATGCTCTATAAATACGCATGGACCCCACAAATTAAAGGTACGCATTCATTAATCACCGATTTGACTTTTTGAGAGCTTTGACTTACTTGAGCTTCAGAGACTCTTCTGCAGGTAACCCCTCCTGGGTTCAAGCTGACATGTATCAACCGGGGAGAGACCAACTGAAGAGATAGCGGATTACATGGTAAGGTGACACTTGTCCCTAACACATCTTATTTGTTCTCTATAGAAACAAAAACTTTCAATTGTTTCCTTTACCATATCGTTTTGGCATCCTAACTTCATCTTTAATCCCCTAACTTTTAGCCATCATTCCACAAAACCTCAAAACCATAACTTCCATTGACTTCAAATTCCTAGTTTAGTTTGTGCCAAGCAACTCTACAATACACCTCAAACTAAGATTGTCCGATTTGGCTTTTTCCCAACCTTTTTAAGAAACTCAATCGTCCTAGTCGAATGACTAAACCAATGAAATTTTTTCACATCTTCTCCTTCAAACTTAGACACTGACTTCTCCATCAACTCTTACTCTTACCTTGTCAAGCCCAGATCTTGAGTTCCCTTCCTTGGCTAAGCACTTATCCTTACTTCCTTATGTAAGACCCGTGAAATTTAATTAATTAAATAAATAATTAATTAATAAATGTGGGTAGTGGGAGCCTTTATGGCATTTAATGCTAGTTGTTGTGATGTGGTAGTAGTAACTCAAATTGTTGAGAGTACTTAATTATGTGATAGGACTTGGGTTCAAGTCCTATATATGCCAATTATGTGCTATTTAATTTATAACTATTTTAATAATGTGCTAGATCATGATGAGCAATAAAATAATTATAGAATTATGTGAATTATCACGAAACATCAATTGGTTGAATGGTTGTACATCGATTTGACATTGGCATGGTTATGGGTTCAAATCTTGGTAGACCTACATTAAACTTTCTTTTTGCTAGAATTATGTTGGCATGAATATGAAAAGCCATAAAACTCTAGCAGCCAAGGGAGGGCTGAAAAACCATCATAAGACAAACATTGAATGACCATTAAGCTAAGTTAAATGCCAATTTTTGTTTTAAAACATTAACATATCATTAAGGCACCATTAAAAGACAAATTTTGGGTGAGAAGAAGGGTTTTTGTGCTTGTCATTGTGTCATAGTCAAAGGAATACGAAATTGGAGAGTAATCAAAGAGGAACTCCCAAGAATATCCATTTTTAGCAAAGGAATCCAGGTTAGGGGAGCTTTACGCGTTAATTTTATTTTAAGTTTGATTGGTATGCTAAATAGAGTAACCTTACGCGTTAACTTTATTTTAAATTTGATTGGTATGCTAAATAGAATAATTTTACACGTTAATTATTTTAAGTCTGATTGGTATGCTAAGTATGGTATGATTATGTATGAATTGCTATATTCTATTTAAAGTTTGTGGTTTTGGGAAATTTCCAGAAACTGTCTGGTCGACGATGAACTACTGTCAGACGATACTTTCCTTTTCTAGGCTATTTAGGGTTCCTATAGAGGAACCACCTGCCAAATATATAGTAAAATAGCCTGTTCGACACATGTTGACCCGCCCTTGCCCAGAGTTGACTTGTTGACCAATGTTGACTCTTTGACTGTCCAGTGAGAGGCTGCCACGTGTCACAACAATATTTGATTGGCTTCCGTGAGGGTTACCGTTTCGCAAATTCTAATGGTAGCCATTGTTTCTTTGATGGAGGACGTGTTCGGTGACACGCTTACTGCTGTTGTGGTGTTAATCGCGCAAGGCATGCATTGTAGCGACAAACGTGGTACTCATGACTGCAGACCCAAGGTCCGTGAATGGTGGGCGTTCCATTGCATCACAGGTTGCGGTTTCCTCATGGTGAAGGAGAAAAATGGTGGTTGTCGGCGACGTGAAAGAAGGTGCACGCAGTTCTGACGCGAGTAATCATGGAGAAGCTCGAGTATGGTGCAACGATGGAGGCGCGATGGTAGCGCAGGAGTTGTAGAAGATGGAGCCGCGAGGAAGAAGACGCAGCGGCTGGATTCACAGTGGCGCGGGAGTGATAGGTTCGAGTTGCTGGAGCACGACGGGTGGCGACGATCTGGCGCAAGTACGAAGTGGTGGCTGCAGTCCGGCGTGAGCGCGATGAATGGTTGCAGAAGTGGGGTGTAAACATGAAAAGTGCGAGTGCATTTAGCACCTGAACTATTCCTCTCCAAAATTCTGATTTTGGGACTTATTTTATGAATTAAAATATTCATTATTTACACTCTTAAGGACCTAAATTAAATTCTAGTTGCATTACTAAACTTAAGAATATCTAATCATATATGATGCAACTAATATCACTTCTTAAGTGCAAAAATAATATTAAATCCCCAAAATTTAAACACTTAATGAGAGCAAAGGTTCGACCCATCATACCCTCCAAGTGGTCTGGAAGCGGGCAGCACCTGACGATTCGTGTCCCTTGCCAAGCGATTTTACTACAGCAGTATTGGTGTTCTTACTCTTGATCTGCGTGATCTATAAACCTTTAGTGATGCCTTAAAGGTCGGCTTGCTAATGTTCCTTGAGTTGTGGCTCGGAACGTATCCCTAGAGTGGAGCTTAGGATAAGGGTTAAGCACGTGGCATTCCTCGAGTGTGGCTCAGAATGGCATTCCTCGAGTTGAGCTCGGGATGGCAGATAAACACGAGGAACCCTTGAGTTGAGCTCGGGTTGGCGAGTGTTACCGGTGTGAGGTGCTGGTTGTGGCCAGTACGGATGGGTCCAGATGGATTGCCCTTGATGAGTGCATATATTTTGCCCTCATTGAGTGTTTAATTCTAGGTATTTAATTGAACTTGTGTGCTTAAGGAGTGATTTAATTTACCATTTTGATAATTAGGCTATTTGAACTTGTGTGATAAAAATGTCTTAAAAAGTGATTTTTAGCTGCATAAATTATTTTTGGATATTTTAACGTTTGTTGATGCAGTTGAAGTTAAGATTAAGCTTATTTAAATGTGGGAAAATAAATTTATTGAAATTACAAAACACCTTTAAATAAAGCTAAAATTAGCAAGTTCTGGAAAAATCACTTATGCACCCCTTAAATTACATATACACTCCCCTTTTCCAAAATGAGCTACAGAAAATCTACTTTTACACCCCTAGCTTTGTCTATTTTCACCCCTCTTTCCACTCATAAAACATGATGACACGTGTCATAATCCTTCACTTATTAAACTAACCAATTAGAGAATGACATGTGGCAGCATCCAAGCACTCAAAATTCAACCAACCAAATGGTGCCACGTCATCATCTTCATCTCTCCCATGAGAAACCCTAATTTCTCCTCAAACCTTAGCCGCCACCATGCTGGCAGCCCCTGCTGTTCACCGTCAACTCGCCGAAGCAATCATCTCACGTTCTCCATCCTTCTCACCAGCACGCACCAGATCTGCAACCGAAACAGAATCTCCACCGCGCCGAGGTTTCGCACCACCATGAGTTTGAATGCACTAGAACCTCGACCACCATCTTCATCAC
Organism: Vigna unguiculata; assembly: GCF_037176805.1. Classification (NCBI taxonomy): domain Eukaryota; kingdom Viridiplantae; phylum Streptophyta; class Magnoliopsida; order Fabales; family Fabaceae; genus Vigna; species Vigna unguiculata. The sequence goes on from NC_140802.1 coordinate 27,085,577, forward strand.
CGTTCCACCGTTCCTGCAACTACTAAGCAGCAAAATCACGTTCCACCGCATTGCCTGCATCAATTCAGGAAGCCATGGCAGCACCGTCCCGTAACCACCATGAACGCACACGAGACAACAGCTAAGAACAACCTCATTCCTTACAGAAACCCTAATTTGGGAGAGAGAAGAAGCTGCCACGTGTCATCCTTTCATTGCATAATCAATGTCAAATCTAGTCAAGCATTCAACAGCTGGTGAAACAGTCAAATCTGGTCAAAGATTGGTCAAACGAGAGGAGTTTAACTGTAAATATTGATATTTTTGGATGTCTCTGCAAAATTGGACTACAGGATTGAAAATGGGTTATAAAAGAAACACAAATATTATTTGGCGATAATTTATTAGATATCTTTAAATAATTAATTAATTTAATTATATCATAAATTATTAACCCACTATATTTGTCAAATAGTCTATATCTCTCCAAATATTTTTGAATATATATCTTTATCTTTATTTTAAAATATATTTGAGAGATTTTAGCAACAGAAAAGCCCAGTCCAATTCCTATATAAAGAGAGCAATGGAGAAGTAGAAAGGACAAGCCCGACACTTCGGAATTTAGGAACCCTTAGGGGGGCCTAATTTCGTTTCCTTTCTCTCTATCCATTCTTCTATTTTTATTTTGCATTCATGGAGTTCTAAACTTCTTGGGTTGATTCCATTGAAATTTCTTAATTAGATTCTGGGGTTAGATCAATTAATTTTCGTTCTTGTAGAGAACAAATAAGATACATTAGGCACAAGTGTCACCTTACCCCATAAAGTTCGTTATCTCCTCAGTTGGCCTCTTACCGGTTGGCACATGTCTGCTTGGACCCGAGAGGGGTTACCTGTAGAAGGGACTCCAAAGCTTAAGTCAGCCAAAGCTCTCAAAAAGTCAAATAAGGTGATTAATGGAATAATGAATGTGTACCTTTAATTACTAGGGTCCATGCGTATTTATAAAGTATTAATTATGTCTGTTCATGTCATGGGTTAGGCCCTAGTTTGGGCTCCCTAGCCTAGGCCCTGATACCAGGGGCTTTGGTTTCACTAAGTGCCTTGAGGTTGTCGGCATAAACCGACTACTTCCTTTGGCGGTTTGTATTGCTCATATGCTGTCTTAGGTGGGTTATTCCTCTTAACGTATTATGTTACCGATTTAGGCCGGCTAGGTTTAGGTCAGCCCAGCCTAGGCCGGTTACTTGAATGATTTAGCGTATAGGTACGGTGATTGTTTATTATTATTTTGTTAAGATGGCTTGGTGTGGTACACCAGTCTGCCAGCCTTGAGTAATATAGGTATATCGGTTAAGGGTGATATGTGTTGATATGCCAACAGGACCGGCTAGGTGTGGTACAATTTCTTTGTTCTTTTTATTATTGTTTAGGTTTTAATTCATTTGTCTTTTATCTTTGAATCACATAAAAATTAATGATTTTAAATCTATATGCATGTTAATCATATGAGTTCATGGGTTTTTAAATCTAATTGAGACTTTACTTTGATTTTATTTAGAAACTTTCATGTGATTAAATGAGTTTTTACCAATAATTGAGACTTTACTTTGATTAAAGGTATTTACTCTAACGAAAATTAATTGAGACTTTACTTTGATTAATTAAGCTCTTTATTTAGTGAAGAGATAAAAGAATAGACATGATTAGGCATAGTAAAATTTGATTGAGACTGTACTATGATTGAATACTGTGGATAATCTAAATGTTCTCACTTTTAATTGAGACTGTACTTTGGTTAAAAGTGAGAACGCCAACAAATTAATTGAGACTTTACATTGATAAATTTGTAAATCTACAACAATAATTAATTGAGCAATAATCTTTAGATAACCGATGATGAATCTATTTTGAAAAAGCAATGGAATCAATCTATTTTATTTACTATTGTTTTTATCCCTTTTTATCTTTTCTATTTCTTTCTTATTTATCTTAATCCTCCTATATTTTTATTATTTTTTTGACTAACTCTTTTGTATAGAATTTATAAGAACTAAATTGTTAAAAATTAATTTCGTGTTCGTTGGGAGACGACTTTGGGTTACTTTACCCTTTCTATTTTGTTGACTACTTTCTTAACAATACTGAAGTTGGTATAGATAAGTAGTATTAAGTTGATCGCGTCAACGACAACATTATCAGCCCTCCTCAGTGATTATCTGACGTGTTTGGTAGTCTTGGGACGTTACGAACTATGTTCATATTTGGGAACTACACCTGGCGTTATAGTGTGTGATCTGTAGCATGGTTTCCCACATGTGCTCTATCGGTTGTGGCCGGTAGGTATGTCATCAAGACATCTTGAGGTAGTAACTAGAAGACGTAGAACACGGTTAACATGGTAGTGGCCATGTGTTATGGAATCAAAGGATATAAATTCCTTTGGTGTACTTGTGTGATTATCTGATGAAAATATATGGTTTATTTATATGTTTATTTTGTTAGCTCACACTATCTGCTTGTGTTTGGCGATGATCGTGTAAGCGGCACACGGGAGCAGGTGATATTACAGGTGGATTTGGTGAGGCTTAGAGACGAAGCAGGGCTAGTTTTGGGAGAAGATTTTTATCAGAGTTTTTATTATGTTTTGGAGCAGTTGTAATATTTTATATTATTAAACTTGATTTTTATTATGGATTTTATGTTTGAGTTATAGTAGAGGTTTTGAGATTATTTATTACTACTAAGGTTTTAATTTTCCCACGTTTTGGGAACATAAGTTATAATAAATGAAGTTTTATTATTTATTTTTTTATTTTATTATTTAAATCTGTAATATCCGGTCGGGATGTTACACCTTACATCTAGGTTGGCACCCTAACTTGAAAACATAATTCAACCATCTTTTATTTCTCTAGTCCAACTTCCTCTATTCAACTTTGCACTTCCAAAGTTGAATGATCATTGAACACCCTTAACTGATACTCACAAGAATGAAACCTTTGATGTTTTTAAAGAACTGGTCTTCGTAGTAACCACTAGATCATGAGTAAGATAGTTCTTCTCACACACCTCTTACCATTCATAAGCATCACTTGCCACCAATCCGCTGCACTACTCTGATCCACACATAAAGTCACTTATTTGTTTACCCAAATTAATACTCCTTTTATGTCTGCCGTGACAAGGAAGCAATCGTCACTAAGAAACCTTCCTCCAAAACTTCTATGGAACTTGCAAAACCCTTTTAAGTCCCCTTTTTATAGTCGTAACATCCCATTTTCTCAACATCGTATCCACCCCTTTTAAACCATATGTCCTACTAGTCACTCCAACATTTGTCAATACTCTTCTTGAACATTTTGAAGAATCTCTTTGCACTTGGAAAACTTGCCACTCAACCTTGATGATAGCTTTAACCTGTTTGAAATTCCTTACCTTCATCATGTTTCCACTCTTTAAAACCATAGGCTTGAAAAACCAATCCTCCTTTATCCAACGTTTACCCTTGAACAGTTTATCCTTGTGATTATACTTAGTATAAACCATTACTTCTCCAACATCTCCTCCACTTCCGTATTCACTTCAAACTCTTAGTAGGGACCATCCAATTAAGAACTATTGACACAAGTTCTTCTTTAGACACCAATGCAAAAGTGAACTCCACCCCACCAAAGTCAAAATTCTAGTAATAGCTTCCGAATACCTCTATAAACTCTTCTACCGTTGAGATCCTTTGCGTCTATTATTCACCTTCCTTTGTCAGATGAATTTGATTCACGTGAAAATCTGCCCCCACTATTTAGCTTGATCCATACTTCATATGCAATCATTGACTTATCTCTTTTAATCAAAGAACACCACCTCATTGGTTGTCCCAACTCATCGGAATGAGATTAAGAAGACAACAAATCCACCCTTAGGATTATGTCCCAACCTTGCAAAGGAAACAATTCAAAGTGGTTCTGAATTTAAATAATTTGATCACCACGAAAGCACCACACACCTGAGCGAATCTCCACTTAGCCGCAATTGTAGCAAAAACCACCATCTCAATCTTAGCTCCTCCTTGCAGATAACCGTGACTCCTTTACGATACTGGAAACATCAAGTTGTATCCGACCCTAAGCGAGACCAAAACCCATAATCTAATAACCGCCTTTGTAACATGCATCTTTTGAATTAGATCATTTGTGCTAACCACTTTAGTACCAATCATCACAAACACTCTCGTAGTTGCTCAAAACTTTGGTTTTCCTTTCCTCTTCCCTATGTCGTGACATTACCAACTATCCTCCCCCACAAGAACAAACTTAACTATGTGCTTCTTCCTCTGATACTTGAAACCGTCCATCTCATATCCAAGGTCAAACCTTTCTCTTTTGTGATCCACCTTACTTAGAAAATCCCTTCTACTCTTGACTTGGATAACGCTATTGCTGAGAAGATCAACCTACTTTTTACTGATATTGATATGATATATAACCCCTAATATACTTCTTTCTCAGATAACATCATCAAACTTGAGTGATCTTCAAAGCTCTGCCTCATATAAGCCTCCAACTACATATTTGCTTTCCTTATACACTTCATAGTCTCTACCATTAACCTCAAACCGTCCACAATGTTCCACTTTAAACCTCAAACATTGTCAAGATGTAAAACCAAGTTGATTTCTCAAATCTTGCTACACGAGCACGCACCGAGATCTCCTTTCATACTAATCTCTGAACTCAACTCTTCTTGTAAAACTTGTGGTATACCATCTTAGAACTTGATCTTATAGCTCCCTCGGCCAAAAGCGTTGCTTCTTAACTTCCAACATCATTTCTCAGCCCTCTAAACCAAGACTCAACTTTCATCATCTATCGATATACAACCCTCTACATCTTCACATCTTTGAGACAACAGATTGTCTCATAGGCCCTACCAATCCTTGTAAGGGTGAGTAGGTCAAGTTGAGCTTGGACCTACATTCCCTCATATAGACACCAGAAACAAAGCATAGAGGCGTAATAGGACAAACTAGAACATACAAGGCAACAATCCATCATCTACAAACAACCAAACCTTTTGTCTATCACTCTTCTTTCCCCAAACAATTAGAATTAAGAAAGGACAACAACCTTTGATCTAGTCATGAGTGTGCACCCTCATCACTTTATCAAGACGTTTTATGTTCTTAAAATTTTTGGTTTCACCGACAAACTCGACTAAACTTGAATACTCAAGCCCGCGAGACATGACAAACCCACAACCTCAAGTCATCCTAAGGACGAACTGTTCTAATACCATAAATGTAACGTCCCATATAAATAATAACATAATTACATGAAACATCACACAAAGTATTATAAAGGGCAATGTTGTGGAGTATAAATATCACTCCTTTCAATAAATCCCAGATACTTAGAGAAAAGTCCAAGGCACACCATGATGCCATTGACTAAAAAAGGTAAAAGTTGAATGATACTTAAAATACAAGGTAGCATATTGGCCTCGGCCTTAAAGAACACTCGGAGCAGGGAATCCAACCCAAGAATAACTACGCAGCGGAATCTCCATCACCCTGACGAGGACGAGGAGTTCCTCCATCTGCTCACACCAATAAATTGATGATCATCAGAAAAGGAGAAAAACCACACATAGAACATACAAACAAACAAAAGGGGTAAGCTAGAGTAAAAAGGTTTTTATCATGCAATATAATGAAGGATCGTCTCAGATTTGGGGTGAAATTCGTCTAGAACGAAAATGGTTATGAACCCTAGAATGAATGGGGCGAGATGGAGGACGTCGATTTGGGGAGTTTTCGGAACGGGAGAAATTCATGCCACTTAGAGGAGATTCTAAGATAAGTGAGGAAGATCCGCCACGATTCAAAGATAACGATCGGTGGTTCTAAAGAGAAGCTCGAGACTTCAGAGAAAACTCATTGTTTCATAAAACTCAAATCTGAATACAAATGTGTCTCACTAGGGCTTATATACTATGGGCCGAAACACCAAAAGGCCCAACACAACTAAAGGTCCGATAAAGCCCAAAGAAAAACATTACAAAAATTATAAAAGAGTTCATGTTCTACGATCTGAAGCTAATCCGAGATTTCTTTGAAGGTCTTGGACATGATTCCATCAATTGCTCTGAAATCTCTATGACGATCCCGAACAACGCCTTCATCAATGCCTCCAGGTTGGAGAAAATTCGACCTCAAATTTTAGCACTTTATTACCTACAACCAAACGCACAAACATAAGTGCTAAAAGCATACAAAACCAAAATAGTCAAAAGACAGAAATAAGATGCTATAAAAAATGAGATTGGAATCATGGAAGAGGTCAATCTCTTATTATCAAGGTGCTTGATGATTGTCCTCCAGGATCAAAGATAAACCTACAAAACACATCAAAGAGTTTCAACACATCTATACTATCTACAATGAAACAAAAAGGATAAAAACCCCTAGTAATTAGAAAAGAAAAAGAGTGTCCCTAAAATCCCTTAGGATTTTCATGATAGAACAAACACACAAGCAGATGATTAAAGTCAGGTTCATGTTTTGCCCATGTTGTTGCTACCTTTTCTATCATCTTTACTTCACCCCATTGCTTATGCCATTGCTCCTTAATGTATAAGTCTTCCCTAGGCATTAAGACAAAATGGGAGGGGTTAGTAAGTGTTCCCAATGAAAATGCAAAATCATGATGCGAATAGGAACAACAATTTAACGCATTAGCATCCCCCTTTAAGGATTTCATCTCAACCATGCATGTCAAGGGTATGAGGAGAGACTCCTTCTCGTGTTTCTCTCTTTGTTCTTTTTCCTCCTTTTCTCGCCGCTCTTTCTTCTTTTTCTCTCTTAGCTCGTTCTCTTTTATTTCTCTTAGCGCTTTCAAAGTGTATTCACTCGCTCTCAAGTTCCTATTCAGTTCTTCAAAGAACCTCCAATCAACCCATCAAGAATTCAACATCAAAGTGAAAGATGTAATGGATCTAAGCTCATCTCAGGAGGCCAAGGAAAGAAAACTCTAAGACAAAACCAAGGAAATTTGAAGACAAACTAAAAGGCACCAAAATCAAGAAATGGCTAAACCAAAGGGAGTAAATATGTGACAAAACTAGACTATGACAACGAGAAAAGCACTTTTAAAGACAAGAGTAATCTAAACAGTGTATTTAGAATTACCCACTAGAAATGTGAAATAAAGTACTCAAGTTAAACTGTGATGATCCATTCACATCCTATAACGTCCTTCTAGGACGACCGCCACTAAACACACTAGGTGCAATGGTATCCACACCCCACCTAGCCACGAAGTTCCCATCCTCATTTGGCGACATCATTACCATTCATGGGGATCAAAGGCTTGCATGCGAATGTTATATTGCAAGTTTGCAACCAAAGGAGCTTGTCCTTATCACCAACAATATTGAACGATAAACCCGGAGCCGACCTAACTCTAATTGGTGAGGACTTGGACCCAAGAATAGGTTGTCATTTGCGCATCAAGCCAGTAGAGGATACCAAATCTTTAGAGCTATCACCCAGACAAAACCTCAAACTTGGCGCGGGTTTGAGCCACAACGATCAAGACCTGATGGAGGCAACACTAAAGAGTAACCTGAATTTGTTCGCTTGGTTCGCAGCAGACTTGGTTGTTGTTGACCCCCAAATCGTTGTCCATAAACTATTTATTTACAAAATAACCAGGTACGACTCCCAAAAGAAAAGGAAGTTAGGAGACGAGTGTAGGAAGGTAGCTAAAGTGGAAGCAACAAAACTTCTTAAAGCCGAATTCATCGTTGAGGCCCACTACACAACTTGGTTGGCCATTGTTTTCCTCGTAATAAAAGCCAACAACAAGTGGCAGATGTGTGTTGACTATGCTGACTTGAATAAAACTTGCCTAAAAGACGCATACCTTCTCCCCAACATTGATAGGCTAGTAGACAGCGCAGTCGAGAACCGTGTACTTAGTTTCCTCGATGCCTATTTTGGCTATAACCAAATACCCATGGCCCCATCCGAAATGATTAAAACCTCTTTCATAACCAAAGATGCCAACTACTTCTACAAGGTCATGCATGCCCTTCGACCTCAAGAATGTAGGCCCCACCTATCAAAGACTAATGGATAAAGTGTTCAGCTACCTAATGGGAAAATATGTCGAAGTATATGTGGACGACATGGTGGCCAAATCTCCAAGGCACCTGCAACACTCAAAAGCTTTGGGCGAAGTATTTGCGACCCTTCAAAAATATAAACTCAGACTTAATTATGAAAAGTGTGTCTTTGGCGTTGATAGTGGGCAATTCTTAGGATTTATGCTCACACAACGAGGGATCAAGACAAACCCCGAGAAATGCATTGCTATAATCGAAAGGAGTAGCCTAACGAATGTTAAGGAAGTACAACATCTAGTAGGCCGACTTATAGCCATATCGAGATTCCTACCTAAGCTAGCCGACAAAACTCGACCCATCATCCAACTCCTCACAAAATCCACAAAATTTTTGTAGGGTGATGAATGTGAGCATATATTTCAAGACCTTAAGAAAATCTTGCATCCTTTCGATCCTGCAAAAACCAAACGTAAACCTCCCACTACTTGTATACATATGGCCACAAAGGGAACGGTCAACATCGACATTGTCGAAGAATCCACTAGTATTTAGTACTTGATATACTTCGTCAGCCGATCATTACAAGACCCAGAAACCAAAAATCAAATGGTCGAAAAACTGGCGCTATTTTTGGTGAATGCAGCAAGAAAGCCTCGACCCTGCTTCCAAAACCACTAAGTCATATTAAAGATAGACTACCTTATCCAGAGAATCCTTTAGAAACCCAATTTACCTAGAAGAATTTCTTCATGGGCCGTGGAGTTATCCAAATTCAATATCCGCTACGAACCCCATGGACCAGTCAAAGCTCAATGCCTTCTAGATTTCGTCAACGATCTCCAACACGTGCCGTAAGAGGAACAATGAACCCTATATGTTCATGGTTCATCCAACCAAAGAGGGGCAGGCGCGGATATCAACCTAAAAGGCCCAAACAAAATACTCATCGAAAAATCCTTGCACTTCGCCTTTAAAACCTCTAACAATCAAGCTGAGTATGAAGGCATCCTAGCCGGACTCTCGCTAGCACGAAAACTTAGAGTATGTGTCTTGACATGCAAAACCGATTCTAAAGTGACACTAGGTCACCTCTGTTGACATGAGGAGCCAAGGTGGTTTGGTTCTTGAAGATTTGATGAAGATTGAATGAAGCTCTTTTGAACTATCTTGAAGCCGTAACCATTGGAATGAAGCCTACATTGATGAAGGAAAGGAGATTTGATGATATCCATGGTGATCAAGGCTGGAATGTGTGCTTTCCATGTAGTTACATCATTAAGAAAGTGTATTTGTAGTTTGTAATTCATGTTGTAGACCTTAAAGCATTAATTAGATGTAGTTTGGTCTTTAGTGTGTTTTTAATCTGTTGAATGGTTTTTCAACAGGTTAAAATGTCTCTTTTAATCTGTTGAATGACTTTTTAACAGGTTAAAAGGTTGGCTGCAGTAGACTTAAACTGCAACAAATTCAATCAGTTGATTTAGTTTTTAATTGACTGATTTCACTTAAGTCAAGTGAAATCAACCGCGTGATTTGAAAATTAACCTGTTGAATTTCATAACAATTTGACTATAAAAACTGTGATTTTTGAAAGAGAGTTAAGTTGATCGTTTTAGAGCATGATTTGGTACTGGAAACTTGTGGAAACTCTCTCCTTCGTGATCATAGGTGTTGCAGCTGTTGAAGATTGATCTTAAATCAATTCTTGAAGCTTTTGGCTTGGTTTGAAGCTTGGAGAAAATGGTTTGTGGTAGGCAAGGCTATGCTACCACTAAGGTTTGATCTTTCTCAAGCTTTGTGTGTGTGCCTGGTGGTTTTCCAGGTCTGCAAGAGGGTTCTTGCTGTGTTGGTGTGATTCTTGTGTGATTCAAGAGTCTTTTGTGGTGTTTTTGCATATTTTGGAAGTGTAAGGGTGGATACTTTGTAAAACTTTTGAAATAGTGCAAAGTCAAGCTAAGGTTGCCTTGACAAACTGGATGTAGCTCAGGTTTGAGTGAACCAGTATAAAAATTCGTGGTGTTCTCTCTTCTCTAACCTTTCTCTCTTGCATTTTCATTTTAAAGTTTCAAGAACTTGTGCTTTAATCATCTTTTTCATGTTCTTGCATGTTTTCATAGCATCTGAAGCATTGAGCATGTTTGTATAATCATTCGGAACTGATCTTGATCATTCTTGAGCATTGAGCATGTTTGTATAATCATTCGGAACTGATCTTGATCATTCTTGAGCATTGTTTCTGGTTTAAAATTCAAATTCGCATTTCTGCATTTCTCCCAGTATTTCAGTCGACTGTTTTTCAGTTTCAATCGATTGATTATACCAGAACAAAATCTGTTTGGTAAAATCAATCTGTTAACTCTGTTTTTGATCGATTGAAAGTGTATAGTTCAATATTGTTTGCATCGTAACTTGGTGATCTATTTGATTCAATTAAAGGTGGCCTTTAGCTTGCAAAGATAGCCTAAAAGTTTTAACTAGCCAATTCAACCCCCCTTCTTGGCTTTTCAACCATTTCAAAACTAACAACCTCAACGACGAGTTTCAGATTAAAGATACCACACTCCTCCATTACTACCACCTGGTCCGCAATATCATGAAATATGGGTTTGATGAGGTAAAGATAGAACGCATACTAAGAGGAGATAACACGCGAGCTGACGTCATCTCAAAACTAGCAAGTACAAGACACAAAGGAAGATACAAATCCTTACTGCAACAAACACTAGTAGTATCTTATACGACGAACACATGTCTGGCCCTAGAAGTAACCAACAACTAGATTTCACCATATAAACATTACTTAAAGACCGGAAACCTGCCTAATTGTACCGACAAAGGATGGCGGTCAAAAGCAGCACGATTCACGTTGATTGGTAATGACCTATACAAGCGCTAATATGGACAACCATTACTCAAATGCGTAACGAAAAAACTTGCCCAATACATATTAAAAGAAATTCACAAGGGAATATGTGGATATCACTCCTGATCCCGGCCATGACAACTAGAATCATAAGGGTCGGCTACTATTGGCCGACTATGGAGTCAAATTGCCATGCCTTTGGCAAGAAATGCGTATCATGCCAAAGACACGAAAACCTTATTCACCAAAAATAAGAGGAGTTACATTCCATACTCTCCCCGTGGCCGTTTGCAAAGTGAGGGATGGATATCTTAGGACCATTCACTATTGGTAAGGGACAAGTCAAGTTCCTCATTGTAGGGATTGACTTTTTCACAAAATGGATAAAATCCAAACCACTAGCTACCATCACAACACAATAGGTCTAACAATTTCTCTGGAAAAATATAATATGCCGGTATGGGGTGCCGCACACCATCATAATGGATAATGGATGACAATTCATAGATAGTGAGCTAGTCAAATTCTATATTGGCCTAGGAATCAAGCATATCACCAGTTCAGTAGAACATTCGTAGACCAATGGCCAGGTAGAAGCCGCCAACAAGGAAATATTGATCGAGCTTCGCAAAAGATTAGATGGAGCAAAAGGGAAGTGGACAGAGGAATTATTTTAAGTATTGTGGGCTTATAGATGTATCCCGTAATCCGCCACCAACGAGTATCCCTTCAGCTTGGTGTATGGAATGAAGGCTATGATACTAGTTGAGATCGAAGAACTGTCCTTAAGAAGACAGATATACGACGACAATAAAAACCAACCAAACCTATGTGCCAACCTTGAATTACTAACAGAACTTCGAGAAAAGGTGTAGATCAGAAACATGGCGGCAAAACAGAGAGCTCTAAGAAGGTACAACTCAAAGCTTCATCCACGAGTATTCGTAAGAGGGAACTTGGTATGGAGAATGGCGAGCACCACAAGAAAGAAAGACGCCAAATTCTCAACTAACTGGAAAGGTCCATATATAATACGCGAAGACGTAGGAGGAGACGCCTACAAGCTGGAACATTTATCAGGAGAAGAGATACCGAACACGTGGAATGTATCTCACCTCAAGTTTTACTTTAGCTAAAACCAAAAGTGTAATCAAATAGACAATTTGTAACCATGGATGTACTCTTTTTCCTCACCCATCATTTTTTCCCTAATGAGGGTTTTGGCAGGGAGTTTTTAACGAGGCATCTTGAGATGATGAATAAAATAAGGGTTCTTTTCAAATTTATCTCAAGTTATTAAGTCCCCCACCACTTACCAAAGTAAGCGGCCTAGGTCGAAAAATCATTTTGTCAGAATAAATTATTAAGTTTAACACCATTTATCAAAGTAAGCGGTATGGGTCGAAAAACCATCATAAAAAAAATTCCTAAACTAAAGCAGATGACAACAAGAGCAAACAAAAGTGAATTGCATCCCACAACATACACGAAAATATAGAAAAATGACAGATATATTTGTAAACATAACAAAGACAATCATCCATATTCGTAAGAAGTAACAAATGTACCAATTATTACAGACTTTGGCTCAAAAGCCAAATATTAAATTAATAACTAATTTATATTGGGATCCACTCCCACGATGGCATCTTCTTCAACAACGGGATCTTTACCAGTAGCCACCACCTCCTCAGCCTGCTTGGACCACAGCTCGTCTTCATCGACCAGGTGGCCATCAACAACATCTTGGTTGACATTGTACTTAAGATCTGCAGGCTCCACCTCTTTGCAAAAGAAGGCCACCTGCTTTAAACCCTTTATTTAACTCGTTGATATGTTCCTGAATAATGTGACCCTTTAAATCTTCTAATTCACTTTCAAGGTTGACATTCTTCTCTTTCAGCTCTTCATTATTTGTTTCCAAGTTAGAAATTTTTTCGTTCAACTTTCTCTCTCAATGCATCTAACATTCCAAGTACCGAGACACTTCCTCTCAACCATCCATTCCTCCCCCTCTTTCTTAGCGACCCGAGTCTTTAACTTCTCTTGGATCTCCTCCACCTTAGCCTTGCCCCCTCTTTCATTTCCCTTTGAATAAAGGTGCCAACTCTACGACCCAAAATCAATGCCTTGTTGTTAAATTCCAGCATCGCTGTTATCATCGTGTTGGGTTTCATGTTATCCATGGAAGAGACTATCAACTCAAGAAGATGAATTTCAATATGGCAACGTACGGTAGTCTCTGGCAGCTCAATCACGCAAGCTTTAGGCCTCTTGGACCTAGAAATATACCCCAACCCTAATAGCGTGGCTATAGCTTTCTTCAAGTCCTTTCCAACGCCTTATTTCACCAGAATGGACGCTTTCCTCTTACATCCACCACGAACGTGAACCTCGACTAATGGCTCCTGTAGGTTGAAAACTTAAGTATTCCCAACATTCTTGGACTTCTCGGCTTGCTCTCTACGTAAGGTCTGGAACAAGTTTAAGTTCTTCCTCCCTAATTAAGCCATATAACTTGAAACATAAACACGAAATGGTTATCTCTTTGACGTAAAGTGTAATGGTAAGAATAAAAATTGATACCTTCTAAATCAACAAGGGGGTGCAAGGATAAATAAACTCTAACTAAGCTCTTAGACGGCAACTTATTGCTAAAGCTCCTGAAGATCTCCACAACTCCTCTATCACTTGCCAACAACGCCTCCTTCTTCATATCCTTATACCAGCAAGGATTCTCAGTCCAACTAAAGGGGAACTTCATACTCCCATTTTCGTTATAAAAGTGTGAACAACCCGACTCCTTCACAACGACTTTAAAAAAGTCGTCCTTAAAGTGTTTGAACAACTGTGAAAACGTGTCCAAAATGCTTATACTCGGCCGGTTTACCAAGGACAACCAAGTGACCAGACTCTTTGGGCGGGTGTCGTAAAAATATAGAAAACACTACGGAGAAGGCTGGAAATATAGAGACCAGCAAAGAACACTAAAACCCTGAAGATAGCCCCAACTGTTGGGGTGCAACTAGGTAGATGCGACGTTCAACAAGTGGAGTACTCCCATTGTAAAATCATCAAAAGGAAGCCGCACATGTAATTGTGAGAAATGACACATATACATGTAAAAGAACGCCTCCACGACACTCCCTTAGTTTTGACAGACGCATTCAACCATGTTTACTTGCACCTAGGATACAATATTTGGGGAAACGCCTCTCTCAAGAACGAGGATGCAATTCAAACATGAGTTGAGTATTTGAGACCATCTAAAGAGCGAATATTGAGTCCTCACGTCTACGGCCACCCACTTGTATCTGGCCCTTGCCAGCAAACTACTCTCAACTACTTCTTCAAGAGGATCAACCTTAATATCAGGGACTACTTCCATTTGAATCCCTCCCTTACCGGTCAGATGGCCACTACCCTCATTCCCTAATTCTTCACTCCTACTACCCGACCTCGACGAAGATGAACTATCACTATTACTAGACATACCTTATATGAATGAAAGATGATGGCAGAAAGAAGGAATATACCGGACAAAGACAAATGCAAATGATGTATATTTCTCAGGATTAAACATAAATGCAAAAGCAATGTACAAAGTATCACGAACATAATGTAACAGTTATTACATACATAGGCTCAATAATATTTTAAAATCATTAAAAATCAAAGTCCTATTCTGTTGCATCATGGGCCACTTCCGCGACATCATCCGTCTCCTTCTCCTCTTTGGCTGCCTCCTTCTTCGCCTCCTCGTCCGGACTGCTCTCATCCTCCTTGACAAGCTTCCCATCAACAACATCCTTCGTTCACATCAAATTTTGCGTCTACGGCGTCAACATCTTGGTGAAAAAAGGCTGCTTCTCGCAAACCCTTCTAAAAGCCGTTGATATGCTCTTGGATGATGCAATTCTTCAAGTCATCAAGTTCACCTACAACACCATCATATTTTTCTTTCAGCTCATCGTAGTCTGCCTCCAAATCTTCTATCTTCTTGTTTAATTTTCCCTCTAAGTCCAGATAGCGGACCTTCCATGTTCCCAGCCTTTTTCTCTCCTCCTCCCAACTCTCCCTTTCTTTCTTCCACGCGGCCCTCTCCTTCTCAAACTTGTCAACTTTTCCCTACAACTCTTCAACTTTCTTCCTACCCCTCTCCTTTACTTCCTATCAATATAGAGACCCAACATGACGACCTAATATCAATGCTTTGCTTCCAAACTCGACCATCGTCCTCACAATATGATCCACCTCCATACCGTCAATGGAGTTGATGATGGTATCTGAGAGGTTGATCGCAATATCTTTTCTGACAGATATCTCCGGCAACTCGATCAAGCCAGACTCCGGTCCCTTCGCCCCACTAACCAACCTCGCCCCACTGGCCGACCCCGCCCCAAGTAATGTCGCCCTCACCTTGTTCACATCCTTCCCCTTGTCGGGTCGAGGCGGTAACTTGGCTTTCCTCTTCGTCCCGCCGTGCACATGTACCTCGACCACCGATTCCTGCAGGTTGGGAACATCAGTCTTCCCAGCTACCTTGGCTTTAACAATCATTTCTTTCCTCAACGACTGGAATAGCGCCAAATTCTTTTTCCCTGATTGCGCCATGTGCCCTACAATAACATATTAAACCCCGGTTAAAATAACTTAGAATCATTAACACAGTTTAAGTAACAAATAGATACCTTCAATATCAATAATCGGGTGCACCGAATTATAAACTCTAACTAGGCCCTTAGTGGGCAACTTATCAACAAACTTCATCAAGGTCTCCACCACCTCCTTATCCCTCGCCGACAACTCGTCGGTGTCCATATCCTTATACCGAGAGAGGGTCCCCGTCCAGCTAAACGGGAACTTCGTACTCCCATATGCGTTCAAGAAATAGGACTCGCCCTCTTCCTTCACCATAACTTTGAAGTATCCGTCCTTAAAATGCTTGAAGAACTGGGAAAATGCGTTCAATCTGCTGATGCTGGGACGACTTATCAGAGATAGCCAAGTAGTTGGTTGGCGGGGCCTAGTATCATAGAAGTACAGAAAGGCGTAAGGAGAAGGCTGCAGATATAGGGATTGGCACAAAATGCGGAAGGCTTACATGTAAGCCCAACTGTTTGGGTGCAGCTTTGTAGGTGCAACGTTCAGCGCGCGCAACACACCCATGGTGAAATCGTCCAGCGGCAACCGCACATGTAGCTGAGAAAAGTTGCACATATACATATAGAAGAACTTCTCGGTTGCCCCCTCTTGCCCATGACACACACAGTCGATGGCGCTCACCCTCTCCAGGGAAACAATACCCCCGCTTACACCTTTTGTGATAACAGGTGTACAATTCAGCCAAGAGTTCAACAGGCGAGACCACCGAAATAAGGATGATTGATTACGAACGTCGACAGCCACCCACTCGTAATCGCCCTTGGCTGGCCAGTTACTCTCTACAAACTCCTCTAGGGGTCTTCTCGGACCTCCCTCACCATTTCCATAGGAATTCCGCCTACCATACCCCTAAAACTGGTGCTCTCCTCTTCAACATGTCTACCTCTACTCCTCCCAGACTCTATACTCTCACTACTAGACGTATATCGGCCATATCACCTTTGACCGACACCTATATCGGCCAAAGCTGAGGGACTGGTGTACCACACCAAGCCAACTCAACAAAATAGTAATAAAACGATACTTATATACCAAAGCATTCAAGTAATCAGCCTAGGCTGGGCTGACCTAAGCCTAACCGGCCTAAACCGGTAACCTAAACATCTAGAGGAACAACCTGCCTAAGACAACACATGAGCAACACAAATCGCCAAGGAAAGTAGTCGGTTTAGGCCGGCAACCCCAATATACTTAGCAAAATCAAAGCCCCCTAGTATTCAATGGGTCCACCTAAGGGCCTAGGTTAGGGCCCAAGCCCACTTACGGCCCCAACTAAGGCCCAAGCTAGGGCCCGGCCCATGGCATAACCAGACATAATTAATACTCTATAAATACACATGGACCCCAGTAATTAAAGGTACGCATTCATTACTCCATTAATCACCTGATTTGACCTTTTGAGAGCTTTGACTCACTTGAGCTTCAGAGTCCCTTCTGCAGGTAACCCCTCTTGGGTCCAAGCCGACATGTACCAACCGGGAAGAGGCCAACTGGGGAGATAGTGGACTACATGGGTAAGGTGACACTTGTGCCTAACTTATCTTGTTTATTCTCTGTAGGAACATTTTTATTTATTTTTGTTTGTCACTAACATTTTCTTTTCTCAATTTTTGTTATAACATTTTTTTTATTTTCTTTGGTTATTTTACTTTATTTTATTTAGTTATCTTTTTAAGCATAATTTTTGTTTGAGGAATTTTGTTGGGAAATTTGTGGAACTAGTTGGGAAAAACTTTGGCTAAGGAAAGATAAGGTACTTAAGTTGTCCATTGAGACGCACCTCTCTTTCCTGGAAGTCTACTCAACAAGCTTTCAACTTATTTCTTTTCAGAAAACCTCTTTCAAAAATGCAAAATAATTTTTCATACGATAATAATCAACATTGTAGTTTTCAAATGGATTACAATTGCTATCCATAACAACCATGTGATTTTCAGCAACAAATTGTCACATCTACTTCTGCACCTCATATAAGTGGGTTAACTTTACGATAATTTAATGATCTATATCCAAGATCATCTTTTTTGGGATATGAGCAACAACCATATTTTGAGTGTCCACCACAGCAACCATATGTTCCAAATAGTTTTCAACAACAATATGTACCACCACAGCAAGTTGAAGCAACCAATGGACCATCTTACAGGGAAGTTATGATATTAATGGGTGAAGTTATAGAGAAATTAGAGTCCATGGATGAAAGGTTGCGAGTTGATCAATGATGCAGAAATATTGAGCAATAGTGGTACGAAAATAAGAAAATATTGTCTGATATGTTGAAAAATGCAAGTAAGAACAACTTCATAGAATTACTTATAATTGTTAATACCACCCTTTAACCCCATCAAAGATTTCCTGAAAATCCAGATTTTAACGCACTTTGTCATGAAATTAAAGATATGCTTCTGAAGTTGGCCATCAGAGTTGAACAAATGTCTGAAGATTTGACTCAGCTAATGAATGATACAGTTAGAAAGGTCACTTTGGAAGATATGATGAATATGATGACTAAAATGATGAAGATGAATCAGACAGATCAGAAAGAGATGATGAATGCCGCCACACAAAGCTTGCAAAATCACTATGAAAAACCAATAGCGGAATCACATCACATTGATATATCTACTGATGGATATAATGATTGTCATAGTAATATGTCTACTGATGGACATATTAAGGATGTTGCTGAAGTTGATGAAGAAATTAAAGATTCTCACACAAACATATCTACTGATGGATATGTTGACAATGCTCAATGTGAATATAAACTTGTACCCATTGATGAGGATATGAGTACAAATGATCATTTTCAAGGGCAAAGTTGTGATAACAATACAATGGAGGAACCAAGTGCAGTTGAAGAGCCAACAGTATTCGAAGATGCAGCTGAAGCATCTACTATTGCAACTGACTTGGTTAATGATGAAGTAGTAGAGTCAACAACACCATGTGAAAATTTTTGCTCAAAAGATGAGATTATGAAGATTATTGATGATCCGCTTAACCATCCGAATGCACCTGATGATGCTCAAGTTGAATTGAAGCCACACACTCCACGTATCAAGTTTGTTGATGTGAATGATGCAAATAAGTTTTCATTGGTTATCTTTGTTGACATGGCTGCAGAAAAAGAAGAAAGGTTGTTGCAACAGGTAAAAAGCTTAGATTCAAATTCTTTTGAAATCATTGTTGATAGAAAAATTAAATTGCATGCATATCTGTTTTTTGTTTTTAATTTTAGTGAAAAATTTAAAAAAAAAATCAAAAATATGTGTTTTTGTTTTTAGTTTTTATAAAAATAAAAATGTAAAAATTAAAAAAATGGTACAAGCTGATTTGTACTTTGTAAAATTAAAGAAAATAAATTTTGACATATGGCCAGATTGAGCCAGAAGTCACAAAATATTTTTCGTTTCCTCCCCAAAATAAGTCCATCATGGACATTTTTTTGAAATAAGTGTGGGGGAGACAAACTGTAGGTAGGATTTTTTTTCTTCTGTTTTTCAATTTTGTTTTTTTGTTTTCATTTAAAAAAAAAAAAGAAAATTGTGATTTCTTTTTGAGAAAATTGTGAAAGTATTAACTTTTTACTAAGTGAAACTTTTAAACAATATGTCTCATAAGAAATTCACAAAAAATATTTTCCTGTTTTCTATAAAACATATTGACATTGGCCTTTTAGGATTTGATTCAGTAATTGGGATGATCATAATTCTGGAAAAATAAAAGTCATGTTGATATAAGTGGTTTGTTCCTATGAATTACTAATTGAGTTAATTTAAGAATTGATGGATGTCCTTGGTGTAGGAGAGGAAGGAAATCCATGGAAAATGATGAGGAGGAGATGGAGTACAGCGGAATTTGGAGAAATAGACGAAAGTAGCTCTCGGAAATAGAGAATTTGGTGAACATAAAGAGTAGAAGTGGAGCTATGGTGTTGAAGGTGGCTAGAGGAGATGAAGGAGAAGGTTAGCCATGTGTGCTCTCAAATTAATAGAAGTGTGGAGTGATCTCAAACACTAGCATCTATTAGCAATTCAAGAGTAACCATTACAATATTTGAGTGGCTCTATTTATAGGCACATGGCCGGCCAAATGAAGAGAAAATGCAACAAAGATGAAATGCAAATGTAGCTTGGAGAAGAAACTTGATTGTAGACCATGTGATGTAGTATATGAGTCTTGATGATGCCAAGTGGCATATCACACTCTCCTTGCCCAAGTCACACGCACCATGCTTCCATCACATTCTCCTTACTTAGTTCATGCTTTGCTTGCATCCAAATGGAGAGTCACTAAAGTAATTCTTTGCCAAAGGTAGCAAATTGGGCTCGGCCCAATTGATCCCCAAAAGTGTTCTAGCTTTTATTGAAAGCAAAGCCTAAACAATGGCCGAAGTTAAATCTAGACTACTTCCTTCATGCATCATCTCATATTTTAGAGATTTCTTTAGCCCATGTGAATAATGTAAAAAGCCCATGAGACTTGATCATCTTGTGAGAGGCCCATGTGAATCTTTGCCATCATGCTTCTAGTGATTGGGCCTTGATGTGGGCTTGGGCTTGTTGATGCATTTGAGGTTGGGCTTGTTGGGGTCACATCAAGAATTTCTTGATTAAATCTTTTGTGAAAGAGTTTTGACCTTGTGAGTCTTGAGCCTTAATGCAAAGGATGGACTACCATGTGCCATTCCTATTTTTCTTGAGTGACTTGCTCATGTTTTGTTTATACTCAAATGTTTAGCTTGAATCTTTTGTTGTTCATTTTAGGTGAATATGCATGATTTGATATGACTAAGGCATTTCTTGTTTTTAGATACTTGGCCAAATAAGTTCACCTTAATATTAATCCATTGGTAGCCCCTTTGAGCTTTTAAACCTCTTTTTCTTGTTTTAAGCCTATTGCATAACTTTGAAAAGAAAAAGACCATATTCTACCTTAGGAAGAAAGAAGGAGCTAATCGATTGGGTTCAGGAATGGTTGAGGAATAAAGTGTGTGGGTGAGTACCTCACCCATAAATTAATAAAAATGGAAAAAGGAAAAATTGTTGATCAAAAAGTGTTGAAATAATTTATTTCTAAAAAAGAGAGAGAAAGAGCAACAAAGCAATAAACGAAAAAGAGTTGTTTTTCAAATTATGCTCCATTATTCTTCCTACATTACTATTTCAAAAACCCAAGAGTCCTAAAATTTTTCCTACCTTTGCCTTGGCCCCGTTATAAACTGTGAAGAGTCCTCATGATTTTTGATTGCATATTTTCTGAAAGTTTGTGAATATTAGAGTCTTGTTAAGTATTATGAGTGTTTACTTGCATGAGTATTTTGAGTGAAAACACAAGCCAAAACACTTGAGAGAATTTTGGTGAGAAAATACACATTTAACTTGAGTACTTTCTTTCATAATTGATTATCTATTGAATTCAAAAGATTAACTAATTTGTGAAAAATAGAATCTTTCCATTTGTTTATGCATGGTAACTTGATTTCTAGAATATTGATTTATCTCAAGTAAGGTTCATTCCTTTGATCCATTGTTGATGTGAAATAAAATACCTCAGAACAAGTTTTGAAATTGCTTAATTTTTCCCAGGAGTGCAAAAAGATAAGTGTGTGGGTATGATGAGTGTGTATTCTTGTCCTCATTCAGTGTTTAATTCTGGGTATTTTATTGAATTTGTGTGCTTAAAGAGTGATTTAATTGACAGTTATGATAATTAGGCTGTTTGAGCTTGTGTGATAAAAATGTCTTAAAAAGTGATTTTTAGTTGCATAAATTATTTCTTGGATATTTTAACATTTGTTGATGCAGCTGAAACTAAGATTAAGCTCATTCAAGGTGGGAATATAAATTGATTGAAGTTACAAACCACCTTTAAATAAGGCTGAAATTAGCAAATTCTGGAAAAATCACTTTTGCACCCCAGTTTTTACTTATACAGTCCCCTCTTTGTAAATGGGTCTCACTAGAAACATATTTTGCACCCCCTAATATGTCTATTTACACCCCCTCCTACCACTTAAACCCAACTCACTCAGATCATGCCATGTGGCAATCCCAACCTTTCAAATCAGGCCAACCATATGCTGACATGTATCATTATCCTTACAAACACATATGCACCAATTAGAGAGTGACACTTCACCATCTTCTTCCTATCTCACAAACATGAAACCCTAACCCAAATCTGCCACCCACAGCATCCGCCACCGCGAATTCGTCCGACCACCGCACATGTTCGTCACCATTGCAGCAGATCCCAACATCTACACCTTGTATCATCTTCTTCCACGAGTCTTCCTCGCACACGAACACAACTACAACTGCACTTGCGAGCTAGAGCCACCACCATCTTCGTGCAGCTTCCACACCACCCTAAGCCGCCATCACCACCTGCATTCGAACCAGCCTACAACACAACGTCAACAGCAGCGCGCCACCTTCGCCAGAAAACACATCGCAAACCCTAGTGTCAACATTGTTAGCCACGTAGCAGCCACCGCGAGTTAGAGAAGAGTGTGAGAGTGAAACCCTAATTCTGAAGAGAGAAAGCAATCTACCACATGTCAGCTTCTCATTGCACAGTCAAACTGGTCAACAGGTCAACTGGTCAAAGCACCAGTCAATTATAGTCAACTCTGGTCAAATTCTGGTCAATATTGTAAAAATGGTCAAATATAAGGGGCAGAATTGGAAATTGGACAGAAATTAAGTTGCTAATTAATTAAATAAAGATAAAATATTTTAGCAACCGAACAGATAAAGTCCAAGACCAATTGAAGCCTATAAAGAGGCCAAGGGAGAAGCAGAAAAGGGGAAGAAGCTCGGCACGTCAGAATTGAGGAACCCTTAGGGGGACCGAATTTCTTTCTCTCTCTTTCATTCTCTCTATTCTTCTCTCTTTATTTTGCATTCATGGAGTTCTAAACTTCTTGGGTTGATTCCATTGTAATTTCTCAATTGGATTCTGAGGTTAGATCAATTAATTTCTTTATTCTTTTTATTATTGTTGAGGTTTTCATTCATCTATGTCTTTTATCTTTAAATCACGTAAGAAGTAATGATTTTAAATCTATATGCATGTTGGTCATATGAGTCCAAGGGTTTTTAAATTGAATTGAGACTTTACTTTGATTTTATTTAGAAACTTTCATATAATTAAATGAGTTTTTACCAATAATTGAGACTTTACTTTGGTTAAAGGTATTTACTCTAACTACAATTAATTGAGACTTTGATTAATTATGCTTTTTATTTAGTGAGGAGATAAAAGAATAGACATGATTAGGCATAGTAAATTTGATTGAGACTGTACTTTGGTTTAATTTATTGTGGATAATCTAAAAGTTCTCACTTTTAATTGAGACTGTACTTTGGTTAAAAGTGAGAACACCAACAAATTAATTGAGACTTTACATTGATTAATTTATAAATCTATAACATTAATTAATTGAGCAATAATCTTTAGATAACCGATGATGAATCTATTTTGAAAAAGCAATGGAATCAATCTATTTTCTTTACTATTGTTTTTATTTCTTTTTATCTTTTAAATTTTATTTCTATCTTTGTTTATCTTAATCCCCTATATTTTTTTATTATATTTGACTAACTCATTTGTATAGTTTTATAAGAACTAATTTGTTAAAAATCAATTTCATGTTCGTTGGGAGGCGACTTTGGGTTACTTTACCCTTTCTATTTTGTTGACTACTATCTTAACAATACTAAAGTTGCTATAGTTTAGTAGTATTAATTTGAACGCATCAACGATAGTGTTATCAAGATGTCGACACCAAGATATTGAGGCCAAGAAGTTAAGGCTGAGATGTCGAGGCTGACAAGTTGAGGATGAGATGTTGAGGCCAATAAGTCGAGGCCGAAATGTTGAGTTCAATATGCAAAGGCTGGTAAACTAAGGTCGAGATGTTGAGGTCAAGATGTGAAGGCTGAAAAGGTAAGGCTAAGATGTTGAGACTGACAAGTTACTCTTGACAAGCTAAGGTCAAGATGTTGAGGCCAAGATGTGAAGACTGACAAGGTGAGGCCAAGATGTTGAGACTGACAAGCTAAGTTGATAACATGAGGGCGAGATCTTGAGGGAAACATGTCAAGGTTGAGAAGTTGAGGCCGAGATATCGAGATGACAAGTTGACATCGAAATGTCAAAGCCAAGATGTCAAGGCAAAAAAGTTGAGGTTGAGATGTTAAGGTTGGCAAGTTGAGGAAAAGATGTTGAGGCAAAGAAGCTGAGGTAGAGATGTAGAGGCTGACAAGTTGAGGTCGATATGTTGAGGCCAAGACGTGAAGGTTGACAAGGTAAGGCCGAGATGCTGAGGTTGACAAGTTGAGGTTGAGATGTGGAGGCTAGCAAGTTGATACCGAGATGTTGAGGTTGACAACCTAAGGCTAAGAAGTTGAGGTCGAGATATCGAGGTCGACAACCTAAGGCTGAGATGTCGAGGCTGAAAAGTTGATGCCAAGATGTTGAGGGCAATATATCAAGGCTAATTAGTTGAGGACGAGATATCTTGACTGATAAGTTGTGGCCAAGATATTGAGGCCAAGATGTTAATGTTACGAAGCTGAGGCTAAGATGTTGACACTAACAAGCTGAGGTCCAAATGTTGAGGCCAAGAATCTAAGGAAAAATGATGAGGCTGACAAGCTAAGGCTGAGATGTTGAGGCCAAAAAGTTGAGGCTGAGATGTCAAGGCTGACAAGTTAAGGATAAGATGTGGTGGCCAAGATGTTAAGGCAAAGAAGCTGAAGATTAGATGTTGAAGCCAAGAAGCTAAGGTCAAGATATTGAGGTTGACAAGTTGAGGCCAAGATGTGAAGGCTAACAAGGTGAGGTCGAGATGTTAGCACCGTCTTCACCTTCTTCCTTTGTGAGTGCAACACTCGACTTCATAGAATACTTGTCAGCCCCACGATGAGCGTCAATTGTTCTTATAAGACTAATTTGTACTCTGTCAAGTCCTCAAAACTCTTATAGTACTTAGTCTTCGGGAAAATCAACATTTGACTTCAATAGATCTCGTCCAAAATGTGGGGGGAAGGTACCTGCAAAAGGCACTCTGATGCTTAAGTTAGCACAAGTGATGTAAAGGAATTTCAAAGTATAATTAATACATAAAGAAAGCATAGAATAATGTGTTATTTATTGTAAGAACCGTGAAAATTAATTAATTAATTAATAAATGCGAGTAGTGGGAGCCTTTATGGAATTAAATATTGATTGGTATGACGTGGAAAAGTACTAGCTCAAATGGTTGAGAGTACTTTGATTGTGTGAGAGGACTTGGGTTCGAGTCCTATGTATGCAAGTTATGTGTTGTTTGATTTATTATTAATCTTAATATTATACATGGTCATGTTGGGTGATAACATGATCATAGAATTATATAAATTGTCAAGAAACATGAATTGGCTTGGTGGTTTAGCTTTGACTTGGCATTGGTATGGTCATGGGTTCAAACCTTGGTAAGCCAAATTTAACTCTCTTTTTGTTAAAAGTTAGTTGTGACATGAATATGAAGGGGTAGAGGAAACCCTAGTAGAATGGCAGCCAAAAGGGGCTGAAAAACCACTAAATAATGGCCTTGAATAGCAATTAAACTCACCAATTAAACCAATTTCTTTTTTTTTTTTGTATTACCCACATTAAGACTCTATATAAGGTAAAATTTGAGAGGAAAGAAGGGTTTTGGAAGCTGGTTTTCTGGGAGCACGAAATTAGAGTAAAAGAGGGGCTAGTGAGGGCTAATTGAGAGCTGATTGAAAGGGAGGTGTTGGGCTGCTCTGTAAGCAAGGAGGACTTCTCAAAAATCTGCATCTTTTTAAGCAAAGACATCAAGGTTAGGGGAGTTGAACCGAAATTTAGTATTGTTGTTTTATGTGTATGATTTGATGAGTGTTTGCCATGAGAAATTTGTGCTCGTATATGGTCTGAATTAGGGATTTGAGTGCTTTGATATTGAAGATTGAAATACTTACCAAATTTCATGAATATTAGGGGTTTCTACACTTTACATGCTATTTCTAGTTCAAACGTGGATTTTGGGAACCATTTGGGGTCTGAATTGGTGTTCACATGATGGTGCAATGTTTTCAATTGTTTGGTATGGATTATAGCATGGTTTGGACCTTGTCGCAGTGTTTGCCTGCGTGAATCTGTGTAAAACTCTGCAATTCCCACTCGGGCGAGCTAAGCTCGCCTAGGCGATATTAGCAGAGAAAATGGGGTCTGATACTGCTTGCACATCTCGCTCGAGCGGAGGGTGTCAGTTTTGGACGATTGGTTGTCTTGCCTAGGCGAGCGTCCCTCGCCCAAGCGAGAACTCGAGAGCTTTGGGTGCTTGTTTTCACATCCCGCTCAGGCGTGAAACCTTAGTTTTGGGCGAAAGCTTAACTCGCTCAGGCGAGAGCTCCTCACCTAAGTGAGAAATCGAGGTTTGAGGGGTGTTCTGTTTGTCTCGTCGCCTAAGCGAGGTACGTAGTTCTGGGCGAGAGACGGCCTCGCCCAAGCGAGAAGGAGCTCGCTGAAGTGAGACCTCGCAGATGTAGCTGTTCTAGGGGCTCGCTCAAGCTAGTGGACCTAGCTTAAGCAAGATAGATTGGACGGTTTGAACACAGGCTTTTAACCTCAGCGAGCCAGGGTGTTGTGCTTCCTTCAAGGAATGTGTTACTGTTGTATTACTGGGATGAGATGGAATTTGTGAGGCGTGTTCTACAAGGCTTCAAAGATATCTCAATGGTGGGCTTGTTGGTTGTTCCATGGGTTGTGGCCTGGAACGTATCCTTGTGTTATGGCTTGGGATAGGGGTTAAGCACGTGGCATTCTATGGGTTGTGGCTTGGAATGACTTCCCTTGAGTTGTGGTTCGGGATAACGGATGAACACGAGGAACTCTTGAGTTGTGGCTCAGGTTGGCGAGTGTTGACGATGTGAGTGTGCTGATTGTGGCCAGTACGGATGGGTCTAGATGGATTTCCCTCCTTAGTGATTTGCTAACGAGTTTGGTAGTCCGGGGACGTTACGGACTATGTTCGTTTTTGGGAACTCCACTTGGCATTATGGTGTATGATCCATAGCATGGTTCTCGCACGCGCTCTATTGGTTGTGGCCGATAGGTGTGGCAGCAAGGCACCTTGAGATACTCAATAGAAGACGTAGAACACTACTAGCATGGTTGTGGCCATGTGGAAGAGCTGGAACGAGTCTCTTTGATGTGCACTGCTATTACATGGTTGTGGCCATGTGGAAGGAAGGGAACGACTCTTCTTTGATGTGCATTGAGATTACATGGTTGTGGCCATGTGATAGAGAAGGAGGAGGTTCTTTGGTGGTAAAATGATTCTATATATGGTTGAGGCCATGCAGAATAAATGAAAGCATTTTCTTTTGATGTATTCTTTTTATATTTATATATGGTTGATTTATATATAATCATGTGTTATCTTTTAGCTCACCCTATCTGCTTGTGTTTGGCGATGATCGTGTACACGGTACACGTGAGTAGATGATATTGCAGGTGGAGCTGGTCAGGCTTAGCTACGGAGTGGGGAAAAGCTTAGGAGTTTTATATTATTTTGATTTGAAATATCTTATAATCTCTTATGAGAGGCTTTATTATCATGTTCAGTTTTTATGAATTATGGAGTTTAGTTTTAATTGGAAGTAATACAATGTTATAAATTTCCCGCGTTTTTGGGAAATGAGGTTTTATTAATTGCGGCTTAACTACTTTTCTTTATTTTATTATTTAAATCCGTAATATCCGGTCGGGGTGTTACATTTATACTGTTTCACCTGTGGGTCACACTAGGATGGGCTTTTTTGCCCAAAATACCTTTTTGGTAACTCGTAAGTCCATTCAAAGTAAGTGATTTTATCCAAAAACCCTAGTTGGTGTTTGATTTTTAGTTGTCAATTTTCTAGCTAAGGTGTCAATTCGAGGGTCGACATGTATGGGGCAGACAACTGACGATTAGGTACATCAAAACTTGGTAAGCGACCATATGGAGAGCTATGGCTGAGTATGGATAATACATGGCCTTGGTGAGGTATGGCTGTGTACAAATAGTACATGGCCTTGGTGGGGTATGATTGGGTACACATGGACACGACCTTGGTGAGGTAGGATCGGGTACGAGTAGTAAATGGCCTTGGTGAGGTAGGGCTAAGTATGAGTAATACATGGCCTTAGTGAGGTAGGGCCGAGTACAGATAATACATGGCTTTAGTGAGGTAGGGCTAGGTATGGACTGTTAACTCAATTTTTCAGTCGCGTTTAGAATGAAAAAAATCCCAAATAATCCCCTTAACAAAGCATAAGGAAATTGACTCAAAATCGAATCCAAGGAAATGGTGCATGTTAAGTATAACTTGCGATATTTAATCTTGCTAAATAGAAAATAAAACTAAACAAAAGGGGAAAATGAAATGAATTAAAAGAAAGTAAAAGAAATGCAAATTTAAAAACGAAATTAAATTCATGAATGGAAATATGCCATGAATGCATAAATGTAATGCATGATCTAATGGTGCATGGAACCTACTTGAACGAGAAATTGAAATGAATCTAAAATGGAATTATGGATGGTGAATTAGACCTAAAATGGAGATGAATGTCTAGATCAAGGATGTGATGTAGAGCTGTTATCACCATCGAGATGCTGGATTAAACCACTTTCTTCAATATGAATATGAACTACTTTCAGTCACATTTACACATTTGAATTTCACCATGAATGCACCAAACATAGTTGATTACTGTTTTAAGTCAGGATGCAACACTTATGCTAATGACAAAATTCATGCCACCCCAAAAATCATGATTCATCTAAGAATTTATAGCAATTGGTTGTAGATACAAAGATGACCTCTACTAACCTAGCATGGTGATAAACGAATCAAAGGCCAATAGGTGATGTTAAAGAAAAACTAGTCCAAGTAGCAAATGATTCATAAGGGCCAGTCTGCAAATACGAGAAATTTGGATTAGGGGTCCACATGTAATTTAGCAAAAATAAAGGACTTCATGGCAAACAAAGTTTTATTTAAAAGGGAGATCCAAAACGGACAAACTAAATGCACTAAGACACTTAAAATTAACCTTTCTAAACACATTTTTATAAAAACTCTATTTTTCTAAATTATCAACCAAAACTAATTAATTAAAGACAAACTAATATTGATTTAAACTAAAAATAAGGTTTTAGAAAGGAAAAATACTAAAAAATGGAGTGTTATCACATACAATATATCTAAATTGGTATATCTTAATTATATCAAATTATTTTTAATACTATCAATATTAAAATAATATTATAACATTATGTAAATTATTTATCCAAACAAGTATAATTAATACATTCAAAAGTGTATTATCTATTTTTTTTTTAAATATTAATCATGTGTCCTTCAGAAATTAAAGTTTTACTTTTTCAATTGAAAGAGGATAAGTTTGTAAGTTCAATTACTAATTTTAAGCAACCTTCAAATTAAGAAACTTTAAAATAAATTTAGTCTAAAATAATAGTAAAATACCATTACTCAACATGGGTGTCAAAACAGCCGGCCTTAGTCCATATTAAAAAGGACGGGTTGGGATGGAGATTTCAACTCGTCAACCCGTTCTGGCCTGTCCTATTCAGTCCGTCAACTTGATGGGGCAAAGTACGGGCCAGCCCATCTTGACCCATTAGCCCGTTTCAAAAAAATAAAATAAAATAAAACTAATTAAAGAGATTAATTTTTTATATTATATCTTTTAAATGTGTAAATATATGATAATGTGGCAATTTAAATCGTTAACACCTACAAATTTTCAATTATTAGTTATAATTGAATAATTGAATATGTAAATTTAATAATTATTTTACCTTACCTATTAAAAACATTAACTAATCAATTAAAAGTTTAAAAAATATTTTATTTGATTAAATATGTATATATAAACAAATTTAAAAAATAAAAATTTTAAAAAAATTAAATAACTTCTTAAAAAATTAAAAAAAAATGTGGAGAGACTAACCTAACCCAACTTGTTAGTCCATCCTATACGAGACGGGTTGTAATTATTAGCCCGTTTCTATTTAACGGGACAACCCGCCCTGGCCCAATTTTGATGGACCATATACGGGCCGCCCGTTTTGCCATCTATTACTCAATGATAATTTACATTATGTCGAAGAATACATATGTGATACCGAATAATTGATTTGAATGATTTAAGAATTGACTTTTTCACACTTTAGGTACAAGGCTACCTCATCAAAGTGCTCAAGTTAAACGTTTTCACAACTATTTTCTTATTAAATTTACAGAAAATATTGATTTCTGTCTTATCACCTTTAGTTACAAGGTCTATTCTCTGTTTTATTTCTCCCTCCTCTCGTCCCATGTAACTATTGTTGTATAACATTTTGACGTACTTAATTCTATTTCACAACGTGCTTAATTTATTTATAGAGGGCGACCTTCACACAGTTGCTATCCTTTGCTACACGTTCGCGCAAAATATCAATTTTATAAGCTATTGGCATGTAAACAAGCAGTCAAAAGATAATTAAGAGAATATTATATATATATATATATATATATATATATATATATATATATATATATTCTCTTATTTTTTTCTTGTGTACTTATTTATATGATATAAAATTGATATTTAGAGATTAATTATAATTTTTAAATTATTTTAATTATTAATAATTTTTAATTTATAAATTAATATTTAAATTGGTCATTATAATAATCAATTATTTTTTTCACTAAAATTAATCGTAAGGACTTTTTTGGAATGATGATTCTATCGAAATATTCTTAAAGAAAATATTGTTTTGAGTTTTTTTCCGTGAAATGTTTATAAATAATTTTATTAGCATATTTTATTATTTTCTAAAATTATTTTTAATATTATCAATGATTAAAATAATTTTACATCACTATATGCAAATTAGTTTTCACAAACTAAAATATAATTAATACATTTAAAACTTTAGTATATATATATTCTATTTTTTAAAATAAATATTTATCACGTGCCTTAAGAAGTTAATATTTTTAATTTTTCAATTGAAAGATCATAATATTGTAAATGAAATTATTAATTTTAAATAACTTTGAAATTATATAACATTAAAATAAATTGTCTAAAATAATAGTAAAAAAACATCATTCAAGGGTAAGTTTACGTAAAGTAGAAGAATACATATTTGATATCAAATAATTGACTTAAATAATGAAAGATTTTCCTATCTACACTTTTGATAAAGGCTACCCTCTTCAAAATGCTAAATTAAACATTTTCACTTGTACTTTTGTCTGCAATAGGTTGAGCACAATTATTCAATCTGTCTGAACCCATAAGACTCGAAAAAGAAAATAACGGATTCGGATTCAGATAGTATTTTTTGGTTCGGGTTAAATGGATGATCATATATGGATAAATGCGAGTATAAATGGTCGGATACGAATACTAGTTTAATTTTTTTTGGATATCTAACCGGATCTGAAACCACTACATTAAAACTAAATTTTTTTTTCTAAACCCTAATTCACAATCCACTTTTCTTTCTCCTTCACACAACCCACTTTTCATTCTCCTTTCTCTCTTTGCGTTCTGGATTCATGAAATCTCAAGCTTCTTCCTCAAAGCCTTCCTTGTGGCTCACGTCACAACATTTTTCTTTGTCGTCGCCACCACTTAAGATTTGTCTGTGACGCCAACACCAAGACTTGATGTCGAAGTTGTTGAATTTGTTTCGAGCTCCTTTGATGGAGCTCTAAGCACGATTTTGGAGAGGAGAAGCTCCATGAGGCAGCAGAAATGAGTGGAACAAAGTTGAAGGCCTTTGAGAAATGGTGTGATTTGTGGAAGTGAAGCTCTAGGAAAGGAGACTATCCTAGGAAAGGAGGCTAAAGGAAGTAAGGTAGAAGCTTAGTCTAGCATGAATCTCAAGGAAATTGTGTGAAGTGCTCTCAACATCTATCAATTACCATCCAAAGAGAAACCAAGTGGTGGAGACCCTCATTTATAGTAGAGAGACTGGCCCAAAATGTAATGCAAATGTATATTGAAATGAAATTCAAACTAGGCTTAGGCTACAATAAGCCTTTTAGATCCGTGTGATGTAATGGAAGCAAGGATCATGCGCCAAGTGGAAGTCACATCCTTCATGCCTTTGCACCATGTGATAAGTGTGCTCTCCAAGCACTCTCGGCCAAAGCTTCTAAATGGGCTTGGTGTAGCCTAATTTGGAAGCTACTAATCAATGTTTTTTACCAAATTATTTTATAAAGCATGACCTAACAAGTGGTCAAAATTAAAGTCTATACTAATTCTTTGACATGCAACCTCTCATATTTTAACATCCTCCCTAGCCCATGAGAAGAGTATTTGAAGCCCATGAGGATTTTGGCTATCTTGAAAGAAACCCATTTGAATCTTTCTTAACATGCTTCTTATTATTGGGCCTTTGATTGAGCTTGGGCCTTGAGGTGCATGTGGGTCATGGATTGGGCCTAGAGTGGATTCATCATCCTTGGTCGTGATTGGAGCTTTCGTTGTGCTTCTTAGTTATCCAATTTGTGTTATAGGTGATAAATCCGCTTCGATCTATGTCGACAGGTGACGATCTTCTTCGATCTGCGTTGTAAGTGATGAATTTGCATCGTACGTGACATATATGCTCTGATATGAGTCGTAGGTGATGAATCTACTCAGATTTGTGTTATAAGTGATGGATTTGTTCCGATTTGTGTTGTAGGTGACAAATCTGCTCTTATCTACCTCGTAAGTGGCATATCTGTTTCCACTACACCATTTTTCACTTTAAGCAACAAGTCAAATGTGTTGGTTGAAGTTAAAAAAGTGTGGCCTAAACTTTAGGCAACACTTTGGCAACAATTTTGTAAGTGTGGAGGATATGGTTGTGGGTTAGGTTATAGGCAATAGTTTTTGTACGAAAGACCACACAGTTTACAAAATTGTTGCCTTATAGTGTTAGAATAGGCCACACATTTTAAATGTTGCCTATTCTTTATAGGCAACACATTTTAAATGTTGCTTATTATTTTTAGACAACACACTTAAAATGTTGCTTCATATTTAGACATGTTTTTAAATGTTGTCATATGTAAAGGTTATACCTCTTATCTATCCTTCAGAGAACACTTTTCTAATGTGGCTTGTTGTGTATAAACAATACATTTTAAATGTTGCTTATTGTTTTTAGACAACAAACTTGAAATGTTGCTTCATGTTTAGACAACATATTTTTAAATTGATTTAAAATATAAATGTACATTTGGATCGATAGTTTTAAAATTATAATTATTCATTTAAGCAATTCTTATATTATTTTGTGTTAATGATTTATGTAACATAATAATAATTTTACAAAACATGTAATATATGTAATAAATAATAAGAGTTCATAAGCATTAAAACTAAGAGTTAAAAGTAACATATCTGTAGTCCAATGTATGCTAAAACTAAAAGTGTTGTAAGTATTAAAACTAAAAGAGTTAAAAGATAACAAAAGAATTATAACATTTGCTATGTAAAATCTAGAGGTTCTTCAATCAATCATTCTTCCATTTGCTCTACGATATTTTCTTGAGGTTCTTGATCAACCTAAATAAATAAACAAAAATTGATCAAGCTTTTCAAAATATGATCTAATATGTAAATGAAATAAGATAAATACAAAGTACCTAAATTATAACATTGAATGCAAATTGTTAGCATGTTGTTATACCTGGTCAAAACAAGGAACGTGAGTGGAAGCAGATGAACGTGGAGCAATGGCACTATTTTCTTTCCCAAAAGCTAATGACATCATATGTTCTATATCGTCCTCATTCAAATCAGGGTTTTGTTGCTTAAGTTTGAGTGTCATCATTGTATCCCATCTATTTTCATATCACATCCTTTTTTAATTGCAATAATTTCTTGATTTCTTTTAAATAATGACGGGGTCATAGTCCTTCCATAACAACGAACCCGACCGGGCTTTTCTTTTCCAAACAATGATTCAAAAGTTTTTTCCACATTTTCAATTGATGAGTTTTGCATAGATCCTTCAAGCTTAGACTGAAACATATGTATATGTATATACATCAAAGTTCATGATTAAAAAAAAGAACCACTCAAACATATATCATAAATTAAAATAAACTTACAATAGTATCCAATGTTTCTTTGTCTACTACTTTTCCTTTCCTACAAGGACGACCTTGGCGAGTTTTTATAAACATTTCAACTTTATTGACTTTTTCTCCATCCTTTTTCCCAGCACTCTATATAAATTGAAAATTAAAGCCTTTAACTAATGAGAATCTCATTCTAACAAGTAATATAACAAAATTCTCAAAGTCTCATTATAAATGACAATGCATCCATCATACAAAAAGTAATCATTTAAATATTTTCTCAAATATCAATATTGGTGACAATATATCTTACATTATATAGAGAAGATGAGAGAGAAATAAGAAATATTATACCAATTCAGCTCGAACTCTTGCAAAGTTTATTGGTCCCATTCGGTGCATATACTTTTGCTTTCTCCTACTAATTGTATTTTTTTCACTAATGTATTTTGATTTCAAAATCAGTGGTAGTTGTAGTGACATCAATATATTAAAATCACTTGTAGTTGGAGTGACATCATTATATTAAAATCAATGACAATTGTAGTAGCATCAATATATTAAAATCAGTGGGAGTTGCAGTAGCATCAATATATTAAAATTAGTGACAATTACAGTAGCATCAATATATTAAAATTAGTGGTAGTTGCAGTGGCATCAATATATTAAAATCAATGTTAACAATATACTAAAATCATTAATACTATGCTTACAAAAGTGGCCTTCCATATTACAACCTAGATCAAATCTCTTGGTTGGCATTATCCATTCATTATCCGTATCAGTCAATAAATTCAATAAACCAAATCAGTCAATAGTTTTATACCTGGATCGTAGTATTTTTCCAATAAACAATCAATTGCTTAAAATGGTCTTCAGGAATGTGCACTGGACGATTTTTCAGTCACTCTTTCATAATATCTTACAAAATGGTGTCTCTTGATATAACATTTGTACTGCCTCCAAGCATCATTTATGCAACCAAATATTGCTTTCTCTCTATAGTGAGAAATATTGAATTTTTCCTAGGGCATTATTAGACAAAAGAAAAACATGAAGGGATTAGTATGTCATATGTATTAAATCATTAGACATGAGTTTATTTAAATACCATGACATATTTCCATATGTGATCTTTGTGATCTTTGACCAAGGCTTTGAAGTTTGTATAAATCAAAGGACAAAAGTTTGAATTCCTAGCTATAGTCCCAAGAAAATAGCTCAAGTCAGACACAACTTTGTCATTAGGACCAATAGGCTCTCCATCTTCATCAAAGATAACTTTAGGCCGGTCTTCAATCTTTCTCGCATGTATTTTTAAGCATTGAGTTGGTCCTCGAGTTCTTTTCTTGCTTGTGTCTATTTTAACATTAAAATTCTCTAAGTATACGTATAGAGATTTAATACATAAATAAATAATAAGCAATAAAATTTGCAAGAATGCAATATTACCTTCTTCTGTGGTTATTTCATTGTCTTCTCATTCATTCAAACTTTCTTCTTCATTAATTATCTCATTCTCTTCTCTTTCATTGAAACTTTCTTCTTCATGTCCTTCATCTTCTATTTCATTTGAAATTCATAATCTTGGTGGTCATTTTCTTCTTCAACAACTTGTTCAACTTTTTCTCCCTTTTGATAAAGAAATTCACCAATCATCATTGATCCACATAATCTGGTTGGTTGTTTCTTAACATCAAATTCATTCCCAACAATGGATTGAGAACCTTCTGTTAATGACCTTTTCTTTTTCTCATTTCCCTTTGATGTATCACATTCCACTTCTACCCTCTTAACAAATTTTGGATTTTCTTTAGTTTTGTCAACTATATTCACCCCTTCTCGAATGAAATTTTGAATCCTCTTAGAAGTTACATCTCCTGATATTCCCAACTTAGGTGATTGTTTATTTGAATTGCCAACTTCACGTAAGGTAGCTTCAAGTAATTGTAGCCTTGATTTACTTTTATCTCCTTGTGTTATTACCTTCTTTGCATTCTTTTGATGAAACATGTCAATTGTACTCATCCATTCCCCAACGAAATTTTGAGTCCTTTTAGAACTCACATCTCCTGATTTTCCCTTTTTAGGAGGTTGTTGTTTAGCATTTGAATTCCCAACTTCTTTGTAAGCTAGCTTTAATCAATTCAGGATTTGACTTACTTTTTTCACCTAGTGTGTTTACCTTGTTTTTTGCATTCTTCTTAGTTTGAACTGCAATCAAAGATCTTGAAATGGACCTTATCTTTGCTCTTAACTCATTAATGTTTTGTATTATTTCCTTATTGCTCATAAATGGCTCTTTCCTTTTACCTTTCACAGCTTCACTGTCACCATATTATGACTAGGTTCTATAGGTGGTTCTACATTAGAACTAAGAGTGTTCTAATTCTGGCATCTAACTTCAAAATTGGACAAATTAAATTGTCCATTAGAGACAATCAAAGGTGCCTTAGTTGCCACAACAGTGCTTCCTTTTTCACGTTTGACTTAGAGTCTCCTATGCAATTCTTTACTTGATTTAACTTCAGGTATATCCAAATAATCACTATTCTTTTCACCCTTTGCTGCCAATTTCATTTTATTTTGTGAGGTTACTTCCTTTTCCATTATCTGAAAAAACAAACCAAAACTTTGATTAAATTATGATTCCATAAAACATGGTCATATATGTAAAATAAGCCCATAATTTGAATATTTATTTCTTGATCATGTTTTGTTTGGATAAAATAATTCAAATTTACTGAATTTTAATTTATTATTTAAATAGAGTATTATAATTATTATCAAATAAAAAATATATATAGTTAACAATAGGGCAAAATAGTACTAGGAATCAGTAACCTTTACTACTACTACTACGATTTACATGTTTAGTTATTTATCATTTTCAGTAATAATAAGATACCACTAAATCATTTCAATTTTGCTTTAACCACTAAATCAATTTATGAACATGGTTTGTACCTTTACTACTACTATGTTGCTGGAACAATAGGTCTTATGTTGTCTAATTTGGTGTAGGTGTTGATGGCTGCAGTGCCAGAAAAGGGACTGTAAATTTGCCACAAGACCAAGGATATATAAAAAAGAGATTATGATTGTAATAAAAACTGAAATTTATACTAAAGTGGTGCTAGAAAGTAAAACATAGGGTAAGATATAAAAATCACCAAATTTTCTGCTACTTTTACTTCAACAACTTCACGGCAAATAATCATATCTAAGGGTTGTTCATGAAAATACCCAAAAACTCAATTACTAATTTCCTTAAATTCTGAGTGGGAAGAAAAGATAGAATAGAAGTAATCATCAGTAATTCAGTATACTATAGTCATTACCTCTATAAGAGATAACATGATGCCAAGTCCTTGAGTTCCATGCTCTAGGTTCTACCAGTTCCAAATCACACCTTTCAAAAGTATACACGTTTCACCATTCCTTTGAAATTAAAAACTAACACAACAGAAAATAGTGTTAAAAAATCACTCCACCACCTAGCAAACCAAAGACAAAATGACCTGTGTATAATAAACAACTAAAATAATCTACTTGTCTCCAAAACTGAAAACTGCTAGAACAAAACTTAAGGTTAAAATCAATCACAATTTCTCCAAATTTATTTGAACAAAAATTTGAGAATAAATACAAATTTCTCTACATTTCAACATTCTATTTAATTAACAGAAAGAATAGTAGATCTTACTACAAAAGGTAATTCCTTTCTTTTTAGTCCATGAAGTCAAATAAAGTTTCATCAAAATCATCTTTATCAGTGGCAATTTCCTCCCCTGCACTAGAAGGCTTCTGACTTACTGTCACAGGCATGTCTCTCCTAGCCCAATTAAGCTCACCATCATTTCTTGTAGCATTTAGCTTAACACCATTTGATTTGTCAGATTGGTCACCCTTGTCTATTTATGAAACTATTTATGTGTAAAGGGTCTTGGATATAGAAGCTTTGTTGGACTTGATAAGATAGCACAAAAGGATCACTTTCATATACTTTTTTGTTGAAATATACACAAGTAAATCCATATTTGTCTTCTTTAGCTTCATACCAATCACATTTGAACATATCAAACTTGAAACTACTATAATAATCTAACTCAAATATATCTTTGATTGCTCCATAATACGTTATGGATTCAAGTTTTGGATTATCATCCTTTGTGTTTGGCATCTCGCTTCATAGTATGAAATCTATATCCATTAATGAGGTAACCCAAAAACCTCTTTGCCACATTATTTGTCCCTCTAGAGAACTCTCTTATTTTACATGATACATCATCTTTCAAAGCTCGAGTTTTAAACCATTCACTAAATTCTTGACTTTGAGTTTTTCCCTTTGCCCACTTTTTTCTTTTAGTTCGCATATTAACACTCTCATCAAACTCTCTACAAAAATGACAATAAATATATTATTAGTTAGAACTAAAAGTGTATATGATGATATGTAAAAAGACAAAGAATTGTTATCATACCGAATGTAAATGTCAATTTCATCACAATTGAATAAGAGGTATCGATGAGCTTGAGCTTTTGATGTCAAATCTATAGAAAAAGGTAGATTTCTATTATTAACATGCACACATTTCAAAATATTTGATGCACTTCCATCTGGTAATTTGGCAGTCTTAAAAAGACCACAAAAGGTAGATTTCTCATGAGCATTCATCATAAAACAGACTAGTGAGTACTCCACCTGACCTTTACCAATCTTTCTTAGATGGAGATCATTTATTATTCCCATATTCTGCAAATTATAACGTGCATTAACATGATCCTTTGTCTTCCCTTGAATACCAAAAGGGTCCCCAAAATACTATCACATATGTTTTTCTCAATGTGCATCACATTTAAATTATGACGTAATTTATTTGTTGCCCAGTAAGGCAACTCAAAAAAGATTGATCTCTTTTTCCATAGACCATTACTTGACTTTTTTCCATTCTTTCCAAATTCATTGACAAAATATTTTAATATCTCTTGAATTTTTGTCCCTTCTAGCATGTATGGTGTAGACCTCAATTATTTTTTTTTCCGTTAAAAGACTTCTTATTAAATCTCCAAGGATGGTTCATTGGTAAAAAGACACGATGATCCATATAGCACATCTTATGGCTATGTGTTAGTTAGGATGAATTAGTGTCATAATTGCAATATGCACAAGCTAATCTTCCTTTTGTGCTCCAACCAGACAACATAGCATATCCGGGGTAATCACTGATTGTCCATAAAAGAGTTGCACGCATTTGAAATGTCTCATTTTTTGAAGCATCATAGGTTTGTACTCCCAACTTCCATAACTCTTTCAGCTTATGGATCAACGGTTGAAGGTACACATCAATATCACTTCCTATTGATTGTGGTCCGGGAATCAACAATGATAACATTGTATATTCAGGTTTCATGCACAACCAAGGTGGAAGGTTGTAAACGACCATCATGACAAGCCACGTGCTATGCGATATGCTCATGGTTCTAAATGGATTAAAGCCATCACTAGCTAGACCAAGTCTTACATTTCGCGAGTCAGTAGAAAAATTTTCATGAAGGCCATCAAAGCTCTTCCAAGCTTCACCATTAGCGAGATGTCTCATTTTCCCATCCTTTGCTTGTTCTTCTTCATGCCACCTCATTGACTCAGCAGTCTTCAAACACATAAACAGTCTTTGAAGTCTAGGAATCATTGGAAAGTGTCGCAATACTTTGGCAGGAACTCTATGCTGATATTTTGGGCCCTCAACCTCAAAATTGACTTTAGGAAATTCCTTCCATCGTGAAGATTTATAGATACTACAAGCATCTAAATTCTCAGTCTCTTTCCAAAATAACATACAATCTTTTGGACATGCATGAATCTTTTTATAATTAAGACCTAAATCAGTAATCATACTCTTTGTTTTGTTAAAAGATTCAGGAATATTCAAGTTAGGCATGCCCTCTTTTAGTAGTTGTAAGAGGTCAATGAATGAAGAATTGCTCCAACCATGAAGACACTTTAATAAATATAGCCGAATGATGAAATATAAAGTAGAGAAGCTTTCACATCCAGGGTAGAGTTCTTGATTTGCATCATTAATCAATTGGTAGAACTTTCTATCTTCATCGTTAGGACCTTCTTTGTCTTCTTTTGCTTCTACTACATTTCTAAATGTGTCATACAATAAGGCATTAATATCATCGTGTGAATCTTCATCATCTACCATGTCTTCATCTTTACTAGTAGGCGAAGGTATTTTTTCTCCATGGTGAACCCAAAGATCATACCCTTCTAGAAATCCACTGATAGTTAAATGTTCGTAGATCACGTGTCATCTAGCCCAAATACAATTTTTACATTTAGCACATGGGCATAAAATCTCACGTCCTTGAGGTCTTTCTCTTGTGTAAGCAAAATCAAGAAATGATTCAGCACCCTTCATATACTCATTACTAATCCTTGGAAATTAACTCCTTATCACCTTTAATGTAATACATAAGAAATTATAGTTTCATTAAACAATAAATAATTGAAAAGAGTATTACATGAATTAAAATTATAGTGTTATTAAGTAATTAGTTAAACAATGCTTCACTTATGACTTAAAACAAAATTAAGCTAAAACATTTCTAGCCCATAAACATTCACTAAAACTGCAACAAAAAATAATTAAATTGGAAAAGCATAAACTAAAACAAAGTTTTGGAAAAGTTATTGTGACATACACTTGAAATATCACCAAGAACGTCCTTGAATTGGACTCGTATCTCAGCCTTTCCAGAATTTAAGGCCTTCCCTGCTTTTAGTATATAAGAAGAATTTAATAGAGAGTCTTTAATCAAGAAAAATAGGTTAAGCTATGTTATGTATGCATTCAAATATTGGAGGAATGAAAACATCACCAGTAGTTAAAGAAGAATTATTTGGCTTACGCGCCTCACTTAAGGAACTTTACTGTGAAATATGGAGACAAGCCAAACATAATGCAACATCTTGGATACAAGTTGCAATTGATATAAAGAATTGGCCAAAAACATGATTATTAGTATATATATGTTTACCAAATGGACACATTAAAAAGTCAAATCCAAGAAACAAGAATTGCAAACTAATTTTTTATTGATATATGTATGTTTAGTTATGGGCATAAAAAGGTAAAAAAGGAGAATGGAAGATAATTTAATGGATTTTCAAAGGAGGATGTGCAGGAACTAGAACCGTTAGAGTCCAAAGCTTGAGCTAGTGGTGTTTTAATTTTCACAGAGTGATACCTATGTCAAGTGGATTTTCTTGTTTATGCTAAAGTACACTAGTTATTACAATGTGATACTCAAATCAGAGCAAGTACAAAAACCAAACAAAGCATAAAAGAATTAAAATGTGTAACAACAAATCAATATACAAAGAAACAAAAAACAAAGATAGACAAAGTTAATCAAAACGAAAATCTTTTTTTCTGAAACACTAACCTTTAACAGGTGAAGAAAGAAACATTGGCAAAGTTAGAGACTAACGATGGCACAAAAAGGAGTGAAGGAGTTTGATAAAAAAGGAATCGTCTACCAAACAAAAACAACAAAAGCAGCAAATAAAAAAGGAATCGTCTAAGAAATAAAACTTGATGTCGCTGCAACCTTTTCCACGCGTTGAAAACAAAACGTACTTCGTCTCCAACCTCATTGTCTTCGTGCTAAAATCAAAACCCTCGTAGAGTTCGCACTTCGTCGCCACAACGTACTTCGAACTTTGTTGCCACAACGTACTTCGTCTCCAAGCTCTGACAGCCTTTGGTGCCTTCAATGATAGCCTCCGATAGTTGATTCAAGAAGGAAGACGATCTATGACAAAAGAAAATTTGAGAATTTGTTCAAATTTCGAAAAAGCACATAACATGATTTGATAATTTGGGAACATATTTGTCACTGTAACGTTCATATAAGTTTTATTATTTTAATTTATTAATTTTATTTCATATTTCTTTCTTTATATATATATATATATATATATATTACACAGTAATATGAATAATGATTTAAAAAAATTGATTCTTTAATAAAAATAATTAAATATTAAATTATTTTTAATTGTATAATTAAATTAAGTTAAATATTAATATTTTATAAACAAAATACATACATATAATTTATTTTTACTTATAATGTATCATAAGTAATTTATTTAATATTAAAAATTTAAAAATAATTAAACATATAAAAAATTGTATCATAAATATGATAAATGTAACGTCTCATTTAATCAACAAACATAATTAACGGAAATAGAAACGTCGCACAAAGGTAACATAACAGCACAGTCCTAGAGTTTTAAACTTAACTCCTTACAACTCAAGGCACAACACGATGTCACAAGAAAACAAGTTATAAAGTTTAAAAGGAACATAGAGAAATCTAAAAGTCAGACTGGTACATGGGCCATAGACCTAAAGAAAAGCCCAACAAGAAAATGAAGTTCAGCCCAAGTAGACTATGCAGCGAAATCATCTCTCCCCTGTTGACCATGAGTACCTCTTGCATCTGCTCCCATTAATAAATTGATGATCATCGCAAAAGTAGAAGAATAACATACAAGACATTCAAGCGAGGAAAAGGTAAGATAGAGCCAAAAAGATTTCATCAATGTAATCAGATATACTTTCACAATCTAATATACATACATCATCCAAGCATGTTATGACCTTTCAAATCAATACACTAAGACTCAACTCGACTCATCCGGATACATATAACTCGGTCGGATTCAGTAGATGCTTGCACTTGTGGTGGATACCTCTACTCACCTCTGAGCTATGTGTTACAAGTGTTACAATGAATCAAATTCCCCCACACACAAGGTTAGCCCTTAATGGGTTTCCGGCCTCCTGCTACTCTCACCACAAGAGTCAGTCTGCTCTAAGTGAGACTAACTGACTCCTTAGAGTGTCAGGATGCAATCCTTACCTTGAATCCTTACCAAGTTATATAGATGGGGCACCACCATGGACACCCACTAACAGGGACCATGGAATTACGTCCCGACCACTAAAGCACGACCCTGAAATCCCACTTAGAGATTTCCAAGGAATTACGCACTGACACAGACCAAGCATACCAGACCAATCAAGAAAGATGTATCACACACATACATATACATCACATACCAGCTCTTTATAATTCACCCCTTTCATTTCTTTCCTAGTGGTTCCATACGCATTCATTACTCTCAAACCATAGTTGTGGAATTTCATCTCATGCCAATACCATACCACTCTAACACCAACCATCT
The DNA here is from genome assembly GCF_037176805.1 of Vigna unguiculata. Classification (NCBI taxonomy): domain Eukaryota; kingdom Viridiplantae; phylum Streptophyta; class Magnoliopsida; order Fabales; family Fabaceae; genus Vigna; species Vigna unguiculata. Next base: position 27,128,649 of record NC_140802.1, read on the forward strand.
CATTTGTTTCACATGCCGAGATCATACAATCATATCAATCCAAATTGTAACCACAGATTATATCATGCACATCATTTCGTAGGTCTCATGCATTATATAAGGTACATCATAAACCAAACATTTCATTGAAATCGCATGCCAAGATTTATCCAAGTTCATCATTCACAATCCATGAATCACATCACTCATGCAAATTCATTCATCACATACTTTATAAATGCATATCAAGACATACATATATCACAAAATAGTATTCATCCCAAATAAATGTGTGCCAACATTTAAGTACCTGCAATTCCATACAATCAAGCACAACCCACAACCATAATTCTTACACCAAAATTCCTAAGAAAATTTATTATCACAAAACCAAAATCATTGCAGTAATGCGTGACACATTTCTCAAGCTACAAACATCTAATCGACGATCCAACCAGTTAAACCATAAAATAGCATGTTATGAACCAAATGTCAAAATTTGAGCTCAATCCAACGGTTAATGAGTCGGGAAATTCAATTTTACTAAAACTGCAGATATTAGAAAAACACATAGTCGCCCAGCGACCAAAGGCACTCACCCAGCGACCAAAGGCACTCGCCCAGCGACTGTGCGACGCATCCAGCAACGAGAAATAACGTCAAATATCACAGTTTCATGAACATTTGAACCCCTAACTCAGAAATATACAAAAAACTAACGTTTTTCCCAATCTTTTCTCATATTTCGCAAAACATTATTCTTATAAAATAAAAATAACATGAAACCCTAGCTTCCCTTACCTAGAAAGGGTTTAGCAGAGGATTTTGACACCATAGTAGTGAGTACAACAGCTCTAAGAACAATTTAGGGAGCTAGAAAACAGTGGAACCATTGAAAATGGGTTACCAAGGTGAACCTTAGTTAGACTCAAGACTACAAAGCTGAAAACAAAGAAGACATGGGGGAAATTACTTACGTGAGCAGAAACAATGGAGTTGCGTGAGCTCGAAAAAGGAAATGTCCAAACCCTAATAGAGGTTCTGTTAGAAGGGAAAAAGGGTAAGAGCATTGTCTTTGCAAAGTGTGGCAGAATAAGAGGGGTTAGACTGCCTTATGGGCTTTGAACACCCTATGGGCCAGTCCTAAGTCCAACTAATTTGGGACAGCCCTTTTTAAATCAGGCAGAAATAAAAAAAGGGTTTTACAATAAATAAGTAATTATATAAATTAATTAATAATTTTTTTCAAATAAATGAATATATAAAATATGAAAAAAACACGTAAGAGATAATAAATAGTTAAAAACATAATTAATTGTTTTAATACTTATTATAATAATATTTAAATGAAAAAGAAAAATATTGTTTCAGGTAAAAGTTATTTATCATTTTAAAAGACATATAATAAATAAAATTTATAAAGAAAAGATTAATAATAATAATAATAATAATAATAATAAAGTGTATCTTATAATTTGTTAATATATATAGTATTGGACTGTTTAACAAAAACAAGTGTTAAACAAACTTAGTAGTTTTTTTTTTTATGTGTAATGTTATGAATAAATATAAGACCACATTTTTATTCTTTTGGTTACACATCTTAAAGAACACATTTTAAAAAGTATGGTATAAATATATAAAATGTGATTTTTGATAATTTTTAAACCATATTTGTAAAAGATGTTGTCTTTTCTAATTTTTAAACTACATAAAATGTAGTTATTGATATTTTTTAAACCATAGGTATAAAATTGTTCTTTTTTATGTGTTGAGACAACACTTTTTTATATGTTGGTAAGTTCAGTAAAAATTAGTGTAGTGTTTGTATCTGGCGGCGTGATTGCGATTTGCGCGGTGATGTCGTGAAGAGAAACGGGAACTGTAGGAAAACTGGAGGCTAAGCCTGTAACTTGATAAAGTTATCATCTTCCTTGTCTCTTTTTTCATTATGGATAACTTGCTATCCATTCACTTTTAACCGGATCCGAAATGATCCGAACCTGTCTTACCCAAAAATATAAACAATCGAATATGAGTTTCAGATATTAAAGTCGAATTGTGGTGGACTTGTTAGACCCAAATCTAGCCCAACCCTACCCATGCTCAGATCTACTTTGCAAAATGATAACGACTTCTCTCTTACCACCGTTCGGTACGGGGTCTATTCTTCTTTTTCGCTCTCTTTCCTCACGTCTAGTCCACCTAACCAGTGTTGCATAACATTTTGATGCTTAATTCAATTCCACAACGTGCTTATTTAATTATAGTAGGCGACCTTTTCACTCACAGTTCCTATTCTTGGCCACACGTTTGGGACAAATATAATTTTTATGTTATTGCCATGAAGAAAATCACGCCAAAAGATTATTAAAAGAAAAAAATATAAGATTTTAATTATAAAAAAGGGTCAACTCATGAAAACAAATTATACAAAAAGAAAATTAGAGAGAACGCTTCTAATAAAAAAAATCATAACCCATAAAATCATGCCGACTGTCTAATAAATAAAACCTTTTTCATAAGATAAAAATGGATTGTAATGTGTGGATATAAAGGAGAACTTATTTTTGAATATAATTTGAAGTGCTTTATGAATAAAAAAGATTTTTTTGGATAAATTAAAAGTATTTGAAATTTAATAATTTTATGAGAGTAATTTTGTAAGGCCCCTTTTTATTTCTGCTTCCTTTTAAGGGCTGCCATACAGTAATGGGCCTAAAGGCCGGCCCATAGGATAAAAGCCTTCATGTTGCCCTAATTTCACACTCACTCTCACTCTTGCAGAAACTCAGCAGCCGTCACCTTCCCCCTTCCGCACTAGAGCTCTGCTAGGGTTCCAGAGCGCACCATCTGGTCACTTTCTGCTTGACTCCGTTCTTGACCCACATAAGTGTTTCCAATCCATGCTCCTAAAATTCTCTGGTCCTATTTGTCGTGTGTGGTGTTAGAGCTTCAGTAGTAAACACTCCCTGTTCGTTTCTCCAGTTTTGTGATCTCCTCCTAGAGCTGTGGTATCGGGACACTTTAAACTAGCTCGTTCCAGGTAGGGAAGCTAGAACCCACTCGTGTATTTCATTTTTACTGCTGTTTCACTGTTGTACTGAGGATCTTTGACTGATTTGAGGCTAAGTGTGCTTAAAATGTGTTGGGTATGTTGTTTTGGTGTGGTGAGTACGACTGTTACTCTCGCCCAAGCGAGCCAGTCTCGCCTAGGCGAGTTGAACAGAGACTCGCCTGGAACATTTTTGCGCGAAGGGTTGCCCAGGAGACCAGCTCGACTTTTGAGTGAGTGAGTACCTCACCCACGCGAGAGGGGTCTCGCCTAAGCGAGATCCTACGTGTGCTCCTACCCCTTTCTTGAGCTCTCGCTTAGGCGAAGAGGGACTTGCCTGAGCGAGCACGTCTCGCCTGAGCGAGACCCTTCAGCCCTAAGCGAGGGGCTAGGCGAGACAATGTGCTGTTTGGATGCTTGGTTGTTCTTGGATGGTTAGTACTGGTTTGGAAATGAATGGTATGATGAGAAACATGTATATAATGGAATGTTATGTATGCTTGGCATGATTCATGAATTGCGTATGACGGGTTTGGTATGAACTTGGCATGTGAGATGAATGAGTGGTTTGGAACTAAAGGAACATGGTATTGATATGAGATGAAGCCCTAGACTCATGGGGTGATGATGATCCGAGGTATAGATCCGGAATGTGATGCGTATGAGGAATTAATCTCAGGGGTTGGTATGGAAATTTAAATATGATATAATGCTCTCTTTTGCTAATTTATGAATGTTGGTCTGCGTCAGCGTGTAAATTCCTTGGGGCCTCTAGGTGAGACCTCCGGGGTCGCGCTTCAGTGGTCGGGACGTAATTCCATGGCCCCTGTTAATGGGTTTCCATGGTGGTGCCCCATCTGTATAACTAGGTAAGGATTCAAGTTAAGGTTGCATCTTGACACTCTAAGGAGTCTGTCAGTCTCACTTAGAGCAGACTGACTTCTGTGGTGAGAGTAGCAGGAGGCTCAGAATTCATTAAGGGCTAACCTTGTGGTGAGGGAAATTTGATTCATCGTAACACTTGTAACACATAGCTCGGGATTGAGCAGAGGTATCCACCACAAGTGCAAGCATCCGTTGAATCCGACTAAGTTATACGTATCCGGATGAGTCGAGTCGAGTCGTAGTGTATTGAATAGAGAGTCATTACATGCTTGGTTGTTGTATGAGTATGGGATGGTGAAAATATAATTGACTGTATGACGAATATGTTATTGGCTCTAGCTTACCCTTTTTGTTGTTTGTTGTATGTTCTGTGGTGTGGCTTTTTCTGTTGCGATGATCATCGATTTGATTGATGGGAGCAGATTGGCGAGGTTCCAGAGGTCAGCAAAGAGATGGAGATTCCGCTGCATAGTCTGCGTTGACTACTTTACATGTTTGTATGAGTTTGTTTAGGGTTCGACCCATGTAATTGTTCGTCATTAGAATTATGTACTCTGGTTGATTTTTCCTCTCGTTTCTTTTGGGCATCATGGTGTGCCATGGGTTGTATGGGGTTGAGTTTAAAACTCCCAAACCGCGCTTTTATGTTATTTTTCCCGTAACATTCCTTTTATTTTAAGTACTTAATTAAATGGGGTGTTACATTTATGGTATCATAGCGGTCATTCCTTAGCTCTGTGGACTTGGGTTGTCCGCTTAGTTTTCTCTGTGTGTCTTTGAGTTTTTAGTTAAAATTCTTGCCTTTGTCAAGCCTAACCAAGTGATTTTCTGTGTGCCATTGAACTATGGCACCTCCTTGTAGGACTTCACAATCATCCCAGGGAGACGTACCTAACATCGCCAGAGCGATATAAGCGATGGTAGCAGCTATGGCGCAGTAGAGTGCTTCGATGATGCAGCAACATGAGGCATCCATGCAGCGACAGGCGGCGTCGCTTGAGCAGCAGCAGGTGGTGATGCAGCAGATGGAGGCTGCGAGGGTAGCTGCTGAGGATGCTCATCGGCAGCATATGGAGGCCCTCCGCCAGCTGGAGGAGAACAGGGTGGTTGCCCTTGTGTTTGGTTTGGAACCACGACCTGCAGTCAGGTAGTGGAGCCTAGAGGACTTTCTGAAGCACCACCCGGCGAAGTTTGACGGGAAGACTAGTCCTGACGCCGCAGACCAATGGCTGAAGGACCTAGAGCGCATCTACGACGCCAAGATGTGCCCTGCGGAGAACAAGTTGGCGTTCTCGGTTTATATGCTCACGGGAAAGGCGGAGCATTGGTGGAGCAGCACTAGATCCATCCTGGAGGAGAGGGATGAGCCAGTGACATGGAAGGCTTTAAGGGAAAGATTCCTCTCCGAGTACTTCCCAGACAGCATCCAGTACGCCAAGGAGGTGGAGTTCCTCCAGTTGACCCAGGGAGGGAAGACTGTGACTGAGTACACCGAGAGGTTCAAGCACCTCAGCCGCTTCTATACACTGCCACTTGACGAGGAGTGGAGATGCCGTAAGTTTGAGAACGGCCTCAGGGGAGATATTTGCTTGATGGTGGCACCCTTGTCCATCAAGGATTTTTTTGCTCTGGTAGAGAAGGCCAGAGTAATGGAGAAGATGAAGCGCGAGGTGGAAGGTCAACGCCCACAACAGCCACAGCCGCCTCAAAGGATTGGTGGACTGTTTGGGTCCAAGCCCAGGCATGAGGAGCGGAGGAGACCGTATGATAGGCCCTACCATCAGCCTCAGGGGTCTAGAAGCTTTTCTCCTCAGCAGGGCCGAGTTCGGTGTTACACATGTGGAGGACCCCACCCGAGGCACGCTTGTCCACATATGGAGGGTTATCGTAGGTGCAACAATTGTGGCAAGGAAGGCCACTTTGGGAAGGATTGTCCCAACCTTGCCAGGGCAGCGACACGCCCTCCTGTTCAGACTCCCCATCAGCATCAGTGGAGGGACAGAGGCAACAGGCCTCAGGCGATGGGCAGAGTCTATGCCATGACTAGGGCAGAGGCTGCAGGTTTAGGTAACCTTGTTATGGGTTATTGTGTGATTTCTGGGATGAGGTGTTGTGTGTTATATGATTCTGGAGTGACACACTCTTTTGTATCAAATGCATGTGTGGAACGATTGGGTCTGCCGGTGCGCGAGCTGCAGTGTGAGCTTGTGGTGTCTACTCCGGCGGCGGGTTTGGTCAGGACATCGTCCTTATGTGCTAGGTGCCCAGTGGAGGTAGAGGGACGCAGGTACAGGGTGAACTTAATCTAATTGCCTCTACAAGAGTTGGAGGTGATCTTAGGGATGAATTGGCTCTCTGCCAATCGCATCCTGATAGATTATCGGGAGAAGAAGTTGTTGTTTCCCGACTCAGAGGAGCTTGAGTTGGTGTCCCCTTAGGGAGTGGTGAGGGAGATTCAGAGTGGCGCGTAGTACTTTATAATCTTTGCCCGTATGGAGGTAGGAGAAGGAGAGAGGACATCAGTTATACCGGTAGTGCACGAGTTTGAAGACGTATTTCCAAATGAGGTACCTGGGTTGCCTCCCAGTAGAGAGGTGGAATTCTCTATAGATCTAGTACCAGGGACAGGCTCGGTGTCGATGGCCCCGTATCGCATGGCTCCGGCAGAATTGGTAGAGCTCAAGAAATAGATAGAAGAGCTGATGGAGAAACAGTTCATCCGACCCAGCACTTCGCCTTGGGGAGCACCAATGTTGTTGGTGAAGAAGAAGGATGGGAGTTCGTGCCTGTGTGTGGACTATAGGCAACTGAACAAGATGACGATCAAGAACAAGTATCCGCTCCCGAGAATCGACGACTTAATGGATCAGCTACATGGGTCATCGGTATTCTCGAAGATAGATCTGAGATCGGGTTACCACCAGATTTTAGTGAAGGCTGAGGATGTGCAGAAGACGGCCTTCAGATCCAGATATGGCCACTATGAGTATGTGGTTATGCCGTTTGGTGTGACCAACGCTCCGGTAGTGTTCATGGACTACATGAACAAGATCTTCCGGCCCTTCCTAGATAAGTTTGTCGTAGTTTTCATAGACGACATCCTTATCTACTCCCGGACTCAGGAGGAACATGCAGAACACCTGAGGTTGGTGCTTGGTGTTTTGAGAGAGAAGCAGTTGTATGCCAAGTTGTCCAAGTGTGAGTTCTGGATGGATGAGGTTTAGTTTTTGGGGCATGTGATATTTGCTCAGGGGATTGCAGTGGACCCGGCAAAGGTTGAGGCAGTGATAAAGTGGGAAAGTCCTAAGTCAACCACAGAGATCAGGAGTTTTGTGGGCTTGGCGGGCTATTATAGGAGATTCATAGAGGGATTCTCCAAGATAGTGGCACCTCTGACTTTGCTTACCTGGAAGGACCAACCTTTCACTTGGACAGACAAATGTGAGGAGAGCTTTCAAGAGCTAAAGAGGAGATTGACGAGTGCTCCTATATTGGTAATTCCGGATGTGGGGAAACCGTTTGAAGTCTACTGCGACGCGTCTCATCTCGAACTTGGTTGTGTCTTGATGCAAGAGAAGAAGGCGGTGGTGTATGCCTCACGACAGCTTAAGGTGCATGAGCGTAATTACCCCACTCATGACCTTGAGTTGGCAGCGATAGTATTTGCCTTGAAGATCTGGAGGCATTGCCTTTATGGTGCCCAGTTTTGGGTGTTCAACAACCACAAGAGTTTAAAGTACTTGTTTGATCAGAAGGAGCTGAACATGAGACAGAGGAGATGGATGGAATTCCTAAAGGACTATGACTTCGAGCTCCTATATCACCCGGGGAAGGAAAATGTGGTGGCAGATGCTCTGAGTAGGAAGACGGTACATACGACACATCTCATGATAAAAGAGGTAGAGCTACTAGAGAAGTTCAGAGACATGAGGATACAGGTGGAGTTGGGGTCTGAGTCCATTAGGTGTAGTACCCTTACTGTATCTAGTGACTTCTTGGACTCGATCAGGGAGAGGCAGTTGTTGGATGCCAGTCTGAACAAGGTTAGAGAATAGCTTGGATCAGAGGAAGCCAGAGATTTTGCTTTGGGTGATGATGGTATACTGAGGTTTCAGGGCAGAATCTGTGTACCTAATGATGCAAAGGTGAGGAAGTTGATTCTTGAGGAAGGACATAAGAGTCGTCTTAGTCTGCACCCGGGCATGACTAAGATGTACCAGGATCTCAAGGAAACCTTCTGGTGGCAGGGGATGAAGAAAGATGTGGCTCAGTTTGTATCAGCATGTTTAACGTGCCAGAAGACGAAGGTGAAACATCAGAGACCCGGTGGGATTCTACAGTCATTGGAGATACCAGTGTGGAAATAGGACAGCATCTCGATGGACTTTGTGACCCATTTGCCACGAACTTTTAGAGGACATGACACTATCTGGGTGATAGTAGATCGACTGACCAAGAGTGCCCACTTTTTGGCGATGAACTTGAGAATGTCTATGGCCAAGCTGGCCCAGTTGTACATTAAGGAGATAGTAAGACTTCATAGGGTGCCCTCGAGCATAGTTTCCGACAGAGACCCGTGGTTCACATCCCGTTTTTGGCAGACGTTACAGAGTGCTATGGGTAGCAAGCTCACCATGAGTTCAGCTTATCACCCTCAGACCGATGGCCAATCGGAGAGGACGATCCAGTCATTAGAAGATTTGTTGAGGGCATGCATACTGGACCACTTGGGAGCTTGGGATGAGGTATTGCCTTTGATTGAGTTTACCTATAACAACAGTTTTCATGCGAGCATTGGCATGGCGCCATACGAGGCTCTTTAGGGCAGGAGGTGTAGGACTCCTCTCTGTTGGTATCAGGATGGAGAAGCGGTGTTGGTTGGACCCGAGTTGTTAGAGCAGACCACCGAGAAGGTGAGGATGGTGAGAGATAGGATGCTGGCTTCTTAGAGTAGGCAGAAGGCCTATGCAGATCGTAGGAGGAGGCCTTTAGAGTTTGCAGTGGGGGATCATGTATTCTTGAGGGTGACCCGAACCACGGACGTGGGGAGGGCTCTCCGCTCAAGGAAGCTTTCGCCCAAATTCCTTGGCCCCTATCAGATCACGAGAAGGATTGGACCAGTGGCCTATGAGGTAGCTTTACCCCCGCAGTTGGCGAACTTTCACCCAGTGTTCCACGTCTCACAGCTGAGGAAGTACGTGTTTGACCCAGCTCATGTGTTAGAAGCCGAAGATATACAGATCAGGGAAGACCTCACCGTGGAAGTACCACTCATCGCTCTTGAGGATAGCAAGGTCGAAGAACGTTGTGGAAAGACCGTTAGTCTTGTTAAAGTCATCTGGGATTGGAGAATGGGTGACTCGACTTGGGAGTTAGAGGAGGACATGAGAAAATCACATCCACATCTGTTTACCTAGTGAGTCTTTATTTTTGAGGTCGAAAATTTTCTTGTTGGGGAGAATGTAAGGCCCCCTTTTTATTTCTGCTTCCTTTTAAGGGTTGCCCTACAGTAATGGGCCTAAAGGCCGGCCCATAGGATAAAAGCCTTCATGTTGCCCTAATTCCACACTCACTCTCACTCTTGCAGAAACTCAGCAGCCGTCACCTTCCCCCTTCCGCATTAGAGCTCTGCTAGGGTTCCAGAGCGCACCTTCCGTTCACTTTCCGCTTGACTCCGTTCTTGACCCACGTAAGTGTTTCCAATCCATGCTCCTAAAATTCTCTAGTCCTATTTGTCGTGTGTGGTGTTAAAGCTTCAGTAGTAAACACTCCCTGTTCGTTTCTCCAGCTCTGTGATCTCCTCCTAGAGTTGTGGTACTCCGCTATTCGGTGTCGGGACAATTTAAACTAGCTTGTTCCAGGTAGGGAAGCTAGAACCCACTCGTGTATTTCATTTTTACTGCTGTTTCACTGTTGTACTGAGGATCTTTGACTGATTTGAGGCTAAGTGTGCTTAAAATGTGTTGGGTATGTTGTTTTGGTGTGGTGAGTACGACTGTTATTCTCGCCCAAGCGAGCCAGTCTCGCCTAGGCGAGATGAACAGAGACTCGCCTGGAACATTTTTGCGTGAAGGGTTTCCCAGGCGACCAGCTCGACTTTCGAGCGAGTGAGTACCTCGCCCAGGCGAGAAGGGTCTCACCTAAGCGAGATCCCGCGTGTGCTCCTACCCCTTTCTTGAGCTCTCGCCTGAGCGAGCACGTCTCGCCTGAGCGAGACCCTTCAACCCTAAGCGAGGGGCTGGGCGAGACAATGTGCTGTTTGGATGCTTGGTTGTTCTTGGATGGTTAGTACTGGTTTGGAAATGAATGGTATGATGAGAAACATGTATATAATGGAATGTTATGTATGCTTGGCATGATTCATGAATTGCGTATGACGGGTTTGGTATGAACTTGGCATGTGAGATGAATGAGTGGTTTGGAACTAAAGGAACATGGTATTGATATGAGATGAAGCCCTAGACTCATGGGGTGATGATGATCCGAGGTATAGATCCGGAATGTGATGCGTATGAGGAATTAATCTCAGGGGTTGGTATGGAAATTTAAATATGATATAATGCTCTCTTTTGCTGATTTATGAATGTTGGTCTGCGTTAGCGTGTAAATTCCTTGGGGCCTCTAGGTGAGACCTCCGGGGTCGCGCTTCAGTGGTCGGGACGTAATTCCATGGCCCCTGTTAGTGGTTGTCCATGGTGGTGCCCCATCTGTATAACTAGGTAAGGATTCAAGTTAAGGTTGCATCTTGACACTCTAAGGAGTCCGTCAGTCTCACTTAGAGCAGACTGACTTCTGTGGTGAGAGTAGCAGGAGGCTCAGAATTCATTAAGGGCTAACCTTGTGGTGAGAGAAATTTGATTCATCATAACACTTGTAACACATAGCTCGGGATTGAGCAAAGGTATCCATCACAAGTGCAAGCATCCGCTGAATCCGACTAAGTTATACGTATCTGGATGAGTCGAGTCGAGTCGTAGTGTATTGAATGGAGAGTCATTACATGCTTGGTTGTTGTATGAGTATGGGATGGTGAAAATATAATTGACTGTATGACGAATATGTTATTAGCTCTAGCTTACCCTTTTTGTTGTTTGTTGTATGTTCTGTGGTGTGGCTTTTTCTGTTGCGATGATCATCGATTTGATTGATGGGAGCAGATTGGCGAGGTTCCAGAGGTCAGCAAAGAGATGGAGATTCCGCTGCATAGTCCGTGTTGACTACTTTACATGTTTGTATGAGTTTGTTTAGGGTTCGACCCATGTAACTGTTCGTCCTTAGAATTATGTACTCTGGTTGATTTTTCCTCTGGTTTCTTTTGGGCATCGTGGTGTGCCATTGGTTGTATGGGGTTGAGTTTAAAACTCCCAAACCGCGCTTTTATGTTATCTTTCCCGTAACATTCCTTTAATTTTAAGTACTTAATTAAATGGGGTGTTACAAATTTCATTATTTAAAATTAGAAATTTACAAATTTCATATAAAACGGTAAGATTTTGTGAATTTTCATATTTTCATTACATGTGTATTTATTTGTGTATTTTTTTTTTCAATTTCGTTTTCTTGGGGTGTTGTCTTCATTACGATTGAAAAATATTTGGGATGAGTATTTTTTTAATGTGTTGTTTATTGATGTTTGTAAAAGTTAATTCTTTTATTTAAATTGTTAGAATTATTTTGATGATTGATGTTGCAAAAGTATGTTATATTTCATTACTTAATATTGGCTAATGTTTTCTTAATCAATGTTTGAGGTATTTTCTTGTTGATGTAAAATTTATATTTTATTCACATTTGTCGTTGCTATTTTTTTTTAGTTGAAGTTGCCAACAACAATTTTTATCATTGACACCAATTTTATTTTTCTCATTGTTTGTTAATATTTTTCTTCTAATGTTGTTAGGAGCTTTTAAGCCATTAAGAAAGATTTTATTCGTCTAATATGCATAATGATTAATGGTTAGTTGTCGTGGAAGGAATAAACATGTATGGAACTTAAGCTGACAAATATCTTGAAACGCATGAGACACTACCTTTTTTATCAAGAACATATAATGTCAATGTGGATCGAAAACACAAATCACTAAAACGTTCTAGATGGTGACCAATATATATAGACCTACTCATAGTTCGTTGCCTACCCAATATACAAAAACAAAACAATGTAAACATTAAAATGTAGCTCTGATGCTCAAACTATAGAGGTGACAAATGAATTTAGATCCTTCACCATGCCCTTGATACCTTTGAAACAAGAGATAAAGACTCTTTTTATGGTCTTCAGAGATGTAACCGTGCTCCCTTCCTTAATTAGCCACAACAAAACCTGAACACCTGCGACATATAAGACACAAAAGTTACTAGTTCACAATTTTTTTAAGCACAAAGAAGGAAACAAGTAATAGTCACTATAAGAGATTTTAGCATTATGATTTTGGTGTTTCATTCAAACCCATGCAGTCACTTAAGCTGAACAAAAAACTTATTCCAGGTCTACCTTCCTTTTGTTAAGGATTACCCCATTTTGATGTTTTCAAACCTCCCCAACAATTGCTAACCACATACCTCTCCAAATAATATTTTGCTTAGTGTTAAGATTAAAGAGGTAAAGATGTTGAAAGTCAGCACTAGCTTGATTTTTTATGCATAGAACTCACTCCCAATTGTCTATAACACATGTTCCACACCTTTTGAGTTACACTACAAGAAAAGAATAGGTGTTATATACTCTCCGCATAGGTTCAGCACAAGTTGAATATTTCTTTTTAAATGAATCCTTCTTGCAAGTAATTTGACCTTTGTTGGAAGCTTGTCCACGAATATCCTCTAATGTAATAAAATTGACTTGAGGATTACCTTAGTGCTCCACAACATTTTAAAAAGAACATCCTTGATAAGTCCCTTATATTGATGTGATCACAACAAGGCTTATAGCTTGTGCCAACGCCTAGGCCCAAATCATGCTCAAGGCCCAATCCATGGCCCACATGCACCTTCAAGCCCAAACCCATCAAGAGGCCCAATAACAAGGGGCATGCTCAAAAAGATCCAATTGGGCTTCATTCAAGATGGCCCAAACCCACATGGTCTTCTCACACTCTTCACATGGGCCAAAGGAGATGTGAAGATTTGAAGAGGTGTATCAAAGAGCAATAGAATAGCAATAAAATTGACCCATTGTTTAGGCCTTGCTTTATAAAATAATAAGTCAAACAATGTGTAGTTGAATTGATAAAATTGGGCTTGACTAAGCCCAATAGGAGATTTGGCCATGAGCTACCAAAGGTCTAAGGTGGACTAAGTGGAAGTCAACATTCCTTCCTACACCTCATGGATCCAATGCATCCAAGGGCTAAGAATGCTTCCTCCTTTTCCAAGGCATCATCCAATGGCCATGAGCCTTGCTCGTTCTCCAACCCATCTTCCACGACCAAGATTGAATGCCTTTCTCACACAAGGGGTAAAAGTGCTTATGTGTATTTGCTTTCATATAAAAGCCTAAATTTTAAGCTATTGTAATCACTCTTGAAATTTCTAATAGAATGTTTGTGTTGAGATCACTCCACTCTTCCATTATTTTGAGAGCACCTAAGCTAGAGGTTTACAACATTTCCTCTAGCGACCTTCCACTAGTCTAGTTTCTAGTCTAGTTCTCCTTTCATCACTCCAAATTCCATTGCTACAAGAGCCTTAAACACTTGTCTCCATGCCATTTTCGGCTGCCTATGGAGTTCCTACCAACCACCACACATTGGAGCTCCATCAAATATCTAGATTTTTTCTTAGCTAATTGCATTGTGTTGTGCAGGTTTAAAATGTTAATTAAAAGTTATTTGTGTTGGGTAGGTTTAAGATGTTAATTAAAAGTTATTAGCTTAGAATTAGTTTATTTAGGTTTTTAGGCTAATTTTATAAAAGTAGCTTAATTAGGTGTTTTCAATGCATTTTTAGTGCAATCCTTACAAGTATTATCAATATAGTCTACTTAAGTAGATTTGATAGATTCATAAATAGGTTATTAGTTAGTCAGTTAGGTACAAAGACTTAGAAGTCAAGTTGGTCTTATAGTAGTCTAATTTTAGAAGCCTTAAGAAAGAGTTTAGTGTGACTAAATGATGAGTTATTATTTTTCCTTTATTCCATTTCCTATTTTGTGTTCATCTTGATGTATATTTGATGCTTAATTGTCTATTTTTAGTGCATTTTCATCCATCGGGCTTTATTGGGCCATTATTTTGAATTTTGATTAATTTGGCATTAAATGGTATAATTTTGGTTTATTTTATTAGGTATTTTGTGAAGAATTTTTGGAGCTTGGATGCTAATCATAAGGTAACAAGAGAGTTGCTACGTCATTCCCACATCATTGTCATGTCTGCGCTATGTCAATTAGCCTATCCACGTTATTGGGCTAGCATTTTGGGCTTAGAGTGACATTTTTGTAATTCTGAAGTCTTTAATGGCATTTTTTGTAAATGAGTGGCAGATTTAAAAGGACTACATTTTATTAGGGTTTTAGGAGAGTTTGAGAGCTCTTCTTCTCCCCCCTTCTGATTTCATGTTTTAAGAGAGCACCTACTTTGGGATTTTTCATTTTTGTGATTTTGTGACCGTTAGAGCACCACCCAACTTAGGGTTTTCGTCCCATTCAATCTGAATTGTGTTTGTTCCCTCTTTCCTTACTCTTATAATGAAATTTCATTTTTGTTTGAGTCGTATTTTGAATGTCATGTCTAGCTAAACCCTTTGTATTAATTCCTTAAAGAAATTGAAATGAAAGCATGAGGTTCTTTTTTGTTTTCACATTCTATTCTGGTTTGCCCTTCTTTAGGCTACATTTTCATGGTAAAACACGAAATCGATGTATGCTTAATCTTAAATTTGTGTTTATGCACCTAAATCGTCTTGTATTCAAGCTTAATGGGTATGGGTTGTTCACAGCTTGCTTAATTTATGGGTGTTAATTGCTTAAAGTATGCTTTGCTTAATGGCATATTGAACTCGTGTTAATTTTTGATTAGTTGATTAATTTCAGGTTTCATGAGAGAAAATTGGATAGAACAATTAATTTTGTATTTGTGATTGGTAGAATCTGAATTGAATCAAGGAATAAATATTGTTTTCTAACACTGTTTTATTTAAATGCAATTACGATTTTAATTTTCTTGTGAATCTGCCAAACCCCCCTCCTTTTGTTGTATTTGAATTTGGAGCCTTTGAACGATAATGTAACGCACCTAGTCAGCCTAAGCCGAATAATAGCAAGCACCATGTACTTGCTAAGGTACCTGGACTAAACCACTAAGAAGCAACATTGATAAAACAAGCCGAAAACAACAATAGCGGCCTAAGCCGTTTAAGGGTAACCGACTTAGGCCAACAACTCTATAAAAACAACAAAGGACTTAGCAAGAAACAGAACGCTCCAATAAAAGTCATCAGTCCCCAATAATCGAACTAAGGGCTTGGGCTAAGGCCCAGGCCCACCTACGGCCCAAGCAAGTGCCCAACCTATGACGTGGCCAGACATAATTAATGATCTATAAATATGCATGGACCCCACAAATTAAAGGTACACATTCATTACTTCCCTAATCACCTGATTTGACTTTCTGAGAGCTTTCGCTGACTTGAGCTTCAGAGTCCCTTTTGCAGGTAACCCCTCCCGGGTCCAAGCAGACATACGCCAACCGGAAAGAGGCCTACTGAGAAGATGGCGGACTATATGGGTAAGGTGACACTTGTGCCTAACTTATCTTATTTGTTCTTTGTAGGATTAGATAATATCATTTGGAAGACGACTTTAGGTCCTTTACCAAGTACTACATTTAAATTTTTTAATTATGTTGGGTACAACCTTGATCAGTGGTTCTAGATATAATTGTTGTATTTGGAGGTTGGTCGAAAAGCTAATTGTGACTACTAAACCCCGTACAAAACCTTACAAACTTGAGTAGATTAAAGATTATGGGGGTATAATACTCATAAAGCAAGTCAATATACAAATTTCTATTAGCAATTATGATGAAGATGGTTTTTTATGTGACGTTGGACATATTATACTTGGTAGGCCATCGCCGTATGATCATAGATCCATCCATGATGGCGACATAAATAAAATAATTTTCTTTCATAAAAGAGGCAAAATAATTTTAGTTCCTTTCACACCTCAAAAAGTGAGAGTGGATGAAATAAAAATGAAGATAAAAATTAAAACAGAGAAAATTAGAAAAGAAGAAGATTTAAACAACCACTCTCTAGAGAAGATGTTGGAAAATAAAATCATTAGAGGTAATCACTTTTATTTTTCTTCACAAAAAAGACATGATTATGTTTTATTGTTGTACAACGTAGAGCAATGGCCAAAACAAAGTGAAGGAAAAGATGATTTTGGAATAAAGGCCAATAGTTTTTCTTATAAAACCTTTTACAAAAATAAAAGGCATTATTTCTTTGTCCTTTTCTTTAGATATATCTTTATGCTAATACAAAAATTAATCAACTTCTATTTGTTGTTTTGTAGAAGGCACTTGAATGGCCATTAACAATCTAATTTCGTTTTAATTATTGCAATTGCAATTTTGGGCTAGGAATTTGAAAGAGAAGAGTGAATCATAGAAAGGGAAAGGAGGAGGGTCGTTTGGCAGTAGAGAGGGCACTAGTTAAATGTGTATTTTCTCACCAAAATTCTCTCAAGTGTTTTGGCTTGTGTTTTCACTCAAAATACCCATGCAAGTAAACACTCCTAATACTTAACAAGACTCTAATATTCACAAACTTTCAGAAAATATGTAATCAAAGATCATGAGGACTTTTCACAAGTTATAACGGGGCTAAGGCAAAGGCAGGAAAAATTTTAGGACTCTTGGGTTTTTGAAATAGTAATGTAGGAAGAATAATGGAGCATAATTTCAAAAACAACTCTTTTTCGTTTATTGCTTTGTTGCTCTTTTTTTTAGAAAGCAATTATTTTTTTCATTTCCACACTTTTTCATCAATAATTTTTTTCTTTTTCCATTTTTATTAATTTGTGGGTGAGGTACTTACCCACACACTTTATTCCTCAACCATTTCTGAACACAATCCATTAGCTCTTTCTTTCTTCCTAAGGTAGAATATGGTTTTTTTCTTTTCAAGGTTATGCAATAGGCTTAAAACAAGAAAAAGAGGTTTAAAAACTCAAAAGGGCTACCAATGGATTAATATCAAGCTGGGCTTATTTGGCCAAGTAGCTAAAAACAAGAAATGCCTCAGTCATATCAAATTATGCATATTCACCTAAGTTGCAAAACAAAAGAATCAAGCTAAATATTTGAGTATAAACAAACATGAGCAAGTCACTCAAGAAAAAAATAGGAATGGCACATGGCGGTCCATCCTTTGCATTAAGGCTCAAGACTCACAAGGTCAAAACTCTTTCACAAAAGATTTAATCAAGAAATTCTCAAATCAACTCAATTAGCAAATCATAGAAACAATCCACTCATATCAACATGACTTTTATTTTTCCAGAATTATGATCATCCTAATTACTGAATGAAATCCCAAAATCCAATGTCAATATGTTTTATTGAAAGGAGGGAATATTTTTTGTGGATTTCTTTTGAGACATATTGTTTAAAAGTTTCACTTAGTAAAAAGTTAATACTTTCACAATTTTCTCAAAAAGAAATCACAAATTGTTTTTTATGAAAACAAAACCAAAAATTGAAAAACAGGAAAAAATAAAATAAAATAAAATCTTACCAACAGTTTGTCTCCCCTACACTTATTTCAAAAATTTGTCCTTGATGGACTTATTTTGGGGAGGAAATGGAAAATCTTGTGACTTCTGGCTCAATCTGGCCATATGTCAAAATTTATTTTCTTTAATTTTACAAAGTACAAATCAGCTTATACAATTTTTTTAATTTTTACATTTTTATTTTTATGAATAATAAAAACAAAAACACATATTTTTGAATTTTTTTTAATATTTTTAAAATTAAAAATACAAACAAAATATAAACATGCATGCAATTTAACTTTTCTATCAACAGTGATTTTAAAAGAATTTGAATCTAAGCTTTTTACTTGTTGCAACAACCTTTCTTCTTTTTCTGCAGCCATGTCAACAAAGATAACCACTGAAAACTTATTTGCATCATTCACATCAACAAACTTGATGTGTGGAGTGTGTGGCTTCAACTCAACTTGAGCATCATCAGGTGCATTCGGATGGTTAAGCGGATCATCAGTAATCCTCATAATTTCATCTTTTAAGAAAAAAATTTCACCTAGTGTTGTTGACTCTACTGCTTCATCATTAACCAAGTCAGTTGCAATAGTAGATGCTTCAGCTGCATCTTCGAATACTGTTGGCTCTTCAACTGCACTTGGTTCCTCTATTGTATTATCCTCACAACTTTGCTCTTGAAAATGATCATTTGTACTCATATCCTCATCAACGGGTACAAAGTTATATTCACATTGAACATCATCAACATATCCATTATTAGATATGTTTATGTGAGAATCTTTAATTTCTTCATCAACAACATCTTTAGCAAATTGATATGTTCATCAGTAGACATATTACTATGAGCATCATTATATCTATCAGTAGATATATCAGTGTGATGTGATTCCGCTATCAATTTTTCAAACTGATTCTGCAAGCTTTGTGTGGTGACATTCATCATCTTTTTCTGATCTATTTGATTCATCTTCATCATTTCAGTCATCATTTTCATCATATCTTCCAAAGTGACCTTTCTAACCATATCATTCATTAGCTGACTCAAATCTTCAGACATTTGTTCAGCTCTAATGGCCAACTTCAAAAGCATATCTTTGATTTCATGACGAACTGCGTTAAAATCTGGATTTTCAAGAAATCTCTAATGGGGTTGAAGGGTGGTATTAACAATTACAAGTAATTCTATGAAGTTGTTCATACTTGCATCCCTCAACATATCAGATAGTATTTGCTTATTTTCATACCACTCTTGCTCAATATTTCTGCATCGTTGATCAACTTTCAACCTTTCATCCATGGACTCTAATTTCTCTGTAACTTCACCCATTAGTATCATAACTTCCCTCTAGGATGGTCCATTGGTTGCTTCAACTTGCTATGGTGGTGCATGTTGTTGTTGTTGAGAACCAAATCGAACATATATTGGCTGGAGTGGATACTCAAAATATGGTTGTTGCTCATGGTATGGTGGTTGTTGCTCATATCCCAAAAAAGATGATCTAGGATATATATCATTAAATTGTCGTTGAGCGTTGGAGCTCTTTTTGCAGGTACACCCCCACCCTTTATAGGAGAAGCACAATTTCATAACAGACAGCTAAGATTAACTACCTTGTGAAAAGAAAACTAATATATGAACTAAGACTCTACAATCCTAGGCTATTTTATAACTAATTCTAAGACTAACACCAAAATTGCCTAATTAGCCAAATTTACAAAACTAATGTAAAATGCTTTCTAAACTAAATCTAATCTAAAAACATAAATCTACCTAAACAATGCAAATAGTCAAGAAAATTTTGAAGAATAGAGGACTTATCACACCCCCACACTTGAACTGTTACACTCATGCACACATGATACTAGAATTCAAGTGCAAGACAAAATCCAACACACCAATTTTCATCTTTACACCTCTAATCTTCACTTTCTTTTCTTTTCAATTTTTTTCCACTTTTCCATATTTTGCGTAGTTTTCTTCTTAACCATAATGTTCTCATTTTGTTTAGTTTTTCTCTCATTTTCAGTGATTCACAATATGTTTTAGTCATCAACTTAGCCATAATTACCTTTTATCAATGAAACCCCCGCACTTTAACTCAACAATGTCCCATAACTCAGCCTAATCCACCTCACAACTTTAGGATAATGCATAATTCTGGTTTCATAAGTTCAAGGTTGCTAATGGAGGTAAAATCAACAAAAATGGTCAAAAGGCTAAATAATAAGGTGTAGGGGAATGTGTAGAAGTTAGGTTTGTTAGCACAAGTGACCTTTGTGTGTGGATTGGATGAAGCAAGTACATGAGACCATATATGGTTGATGAACAATTAATGAAGATACATTGATGATTAAGCTAGAGATTTGCTAAATCTGGAATTGACCTGAAGATCATGGAGCTTATATTTTGTATTGTATTCATAGACTATATGACATAGGTTAGAAGTCGTTTTATCCTAGGTATTATCTTTTTATTCTTTTAAAAAGGTTTTTAACTAGTTAAAATGATTGTGCATATAATTTTGGTATGAATGTATTCAATTAGTTGAATTGTTATTCAATCGACCTATTTGATTTAAGTAAATTGAAATCAACAGATTGTATGGACAAACCAACCTATTGAATTCACTTATGACTAAGCTATATAAGCTGGTTTTTAGAGAGATGAGATACAACTTGAGTTTCTGAGCGTTAAAAATAGTCATATGAATTTGGAAAACACACTTTCTCTAGACTACATTGTTTGTAGTTAGTGTTTGAAGATCTTGCTTGATCTTGGAGAAAATATTTTCTTGGTTGAAGCTAGAAGAACACATGTTTGGTTGACTAAGGAAAGCCTCCATCAGGTTTGGTTGGTCTTGTGCTTCAAATCTCTCAAGGTTAATTTTTGTCAAGATTGTTCATGGAGTTGATTCATCATGCAAAATCACTTAATTCAATATATAAAATTATACAAACATGACTAGAAAGCTATCCACTCAAACTAGACATTCTATCTATCACCCACAAGCTAAAACTAGAATTGAGAAATATGCAAATCTGCAAAACTAGGCTAAAATTTATTCAAGCAAATTTAAAATAACTAAATAAAGCTAGAAATCAACTCAAAACTAGAGTTATACAAGAAACTCAAAATTTCACTACTCAGGACCTAAAAAAGCACTTTAAAACTAGGCTAATACAAATTATTGCATTAAAACAAAAAAAAAATGTAAAGAAACTATTTCCATAATTTTTAAATGACTAAAAGCATTTGAAAACTGATTCAACCACTAATTCCTAAAAAGAATTGAAAAATTTACTACCTAATACTATGATACTCTATTAAAGTAGGCTAAAATCATAAAACTCCAATAAAATTACCTAAAAGAAAGTAGGCTAAAATCATAAAACTCCATTAAAATTACCTAAAAGAAAGCAAGCGATTGCCTAACAAGTTTAGAATGATGAAATCTGACTAAGAAACAACTTAACCTAACAAATCCACCTAAAATTAAAAATATGGCTATCTAAGACCTAAAACTAGCAACTAGAGTATATAAAACTGAAAACTAGATTAGATTACTATGTGGAGTTTTTATCTAACTATTTAGACAATTTTGAAATGGTATAGGAAATTCAAAAACTATACTAACTATTATAAGTAGCAAGAATTACAAAAAATTGACTATAAAGATCAAAGAAAAGCCTACCAAGCTAGCGTAAAAACAAAATTGTACTAAACAACTGAGGAAAAGGTAAAGGAACATCCAAAACTAGTTTCAAATGATAAAGACAACATAAGAACATTACTAGTTACTTAAAACAACAACAAAATACTAAAGTTGCCTATTAAAACCCAAAATGTTTATACTTAACAACTATAGTGACTATTTTAGTAACCAATAATTTTTAGTTTTATAAATTAGTATCTAAATTGGTCACTATAGTTACTAATAATTATTGGTGACTATTTAGAAGTTTTCTTGTAGTAAATTAGTTTGTATTTCGTGAATTACATGTTGATGTATGAATCTTAAATTGCATATTATTCATAAGAAGAATAATATAAATGTATTATATATTATGGTGAATTATACAACAAAGTTCATAAAAGAAAAGATGGTAAATATGTGTCTAACAAATCAAAAAGCTCCATTGTAAGTATGTGTTTATTTTATAAATATTAAACTATTTATTTATAATCACCAGTGCAGTAAGGACTATCTGCCCCTGTTATTTTCCTCATTTTGCCTCGGGTCTAGAACCGAGACATTTTGGGGTGAGGCCAAAAGGTACCCTCTTTTGGCCTCGGTTGTTACCCGAAGCCATAGAGTCCCTTTTATGCCTCGGTTCTAAATGAACCGGAGCCATAAGGTTCCTTTTCTACCTCGGGTCCACGAGAACTGAAGCCATATGATAAAAAAAATTAATTAAATTTTTTGTGGCACAGCACGCTCTTCTGTTGCCTGCTTCCTCGCGCACCACTCATGGCAGCAGCAACACCATGCTCGAGCAAGCCGCCACCATCACGAAGCAACCTGCACGCGGACCAAACTCTCCGACCACCACAGATTTGCGTAGCCACCATGCTTGCAACTCGCCTGAACCAGCGCATCTACTGCGACGAACGACGAGAACGATTTCTTCGTCTCAGCGGCGATGATCTTGATCCGCGATTGGGGCTCGCGATTTGGGTCCTCAGGTTCGATCAGGTCCGGTGACGGTGTAGTCGCACGACCTCTGTTGTGATGACGGTGGCTTTCTGAAGGGGAAGAGATCTCGACGGTGGTTCCTCTAGTGGAGCACGATGGCGATCTCGTGAAAGGTGCTGCCATGGTGGATCTCGTCGCCGCGTTACAGATCTGGTGCCCTGTTTTCGCGTCGCAGTGGTGGCTGGTGTTGTCGCTAGGGTTCATCACCGGTCAGAATGGGTGCGGCATAGATGGGTGGTGATGTTTGCTTTGTTCATGCGTGAGGTGAAAGGGAGAGGGGATCCAGGAGACTAGCGAGACGCAGAGAGATGGAGAAAATGCAGCGGCGCGCGAGGAAGAAGTAGAGGGATTCACGTTTTTGTGCCCTAATTAAACTATATGGCCTCGGTTCAATTAATAATCGAGGCATATAGCCCTATTTGGCCCCGGTTCAGTGCCACCCGAGACCAAATACGTAATGGCTAGTGGCATTGTTGAAATTTCTAGCCACGTTTTTTACTTCGGGTCTGTTCAACCAAAGTATATAAACACCTTTTGGCACTGTTTTTTTTTTTAACCGAAGCCTATAACCCCTTTTGGCTTCGGGCTTTTCTTGAACCGAGGCATAAAAGTTTCATGGAATTGCAAAAATGCCACCGCGCCGTTATATGCTTCAGTTCCTTGCCAACCGAGGCCTATAAGGCGAGGTAAAAATGCAATTCTACACTAGTAAATATTGCTAACATATTAATTTGGTGTAGGAATCATGTGAAAAATGCTATGGTTGAAAGATACAAGAAAGACACATCAAACATCCTATAGTTCACTCTTTTGTTTAGACACCTATGTGAATGATTCATTTTCTTTATCTCACTATATTATGGGCACAAATTTATAAACATGACTTATCATGGAATAGAGAGGGAATAACTATGAAGTAATTGTAATTGAAAAATAATATTTGTGAGGGATTAGCTAGGATAGATTGCAACAAATTATAGTTACGAATTAGCGAGAACATAATTATGACAAATTAGATGCAAATTAGCGAGAACAATATTGTCACAAATTAGCTACGGAATAACGGGAATAATGTTGTGATAGATTAGCTATGAATTTGTGAGAATAAAGTTGCAAGAAAGTAGGTACATATTAGATAGAAATTATAAAACTTTTTCACTTTGGTTAGCGAGGGATTCATACACATTACCTATAAAATTTGCTATAATAGGGAGAGATTATTTCTCTCTTTAATTAGCTACTTATATTTAGCTATGAAATATTACTTAGCAATTTGATAGTTAATTTGTCTGAAAACTTATTAATGAATAATTAACTATAAAATAGCTAAGGAGTTTTTCATAGCTAATATGCAACTTCCGTGGTATCCACATCCTTTATGTACAATTTTTCTTTATCTCTTTCATCCTCATTTTTTTCTAGTCTTATTCATTCATACCCATCTTCTTCATCCACATTCATCTCATCCCGTGGTAGACGTTTTCACAAAAGTATTTTGCATGTGCATATAGATATATGTATACAAATTTTCTAGGTGGGAACTACATAAAATATACTAAAATTAAAAAAAAAATTATTATAGTTTACATATATAGAAGAAAAAAATGATTGGGGTAGGGGAGGTGGGTATGAGCTTTCTAAGCTTCATCCTTGCTTTCATCTATAGTCATCTCCTTGATCTATTATAATTTTCTATATTTGTTTTCGATTTATATTATTTAAACATGAAGGTACTAGACAATTTTTTTTTTTTGAAGTTCCGATCATTAGTGTTGGTCAAATGAACGTGAATTAAACTAACAACTGACTAAATTAAATGAACTTTAAACAAAAAATCCATTAGCATTAAATCAAGGCTAAACTACTTTAATTAAAGATTAATTCAAAAAAATCTAGCACTTATTATCTCTTTAGCGGAGTAAACACGCTAACAAAAGAAAAGAGGCTTTCAAAATTCTTCACCAAGAGAAAGAAAATAAGAATTCAGTAATGTGATTTGATGATTATTATAAGCACAATTATTGGAAAAGATAAGTGGGAGAAGCTTAAAGAAAAGAACAAAAAGTCACATATATAGGAACTTTTATATAATTTATACGATCTTCGTCGAAAATGCCTGGAAAAATAAAACGTGATCAACGCATATTAACTTTATATATTTCTTCAGTGTTTGTATACCCAAGGACTTTTGTCCTTGC
Organism: Vigna unguiculata; assembly: GCF_037176805.1. Lineage (NCBI taxonomy): Eukaryota > Viridiplantae > Streptophyta > Magnoliopsida > Fabales > Fabaceae > Vigna > Vigna unguiculata. The sequence continues at coordinate 27,153,195 of NC_140802.1, forward strand.
TTTCCACTTTCACTTTATATATTAACTTTATACATTTACACGTTCTTAAGTTCTCTTCTACATATATCTCGTGTTATTTAATGGTTCTGGCCAGCTACACTTTTTGTTTATCAATTCTTGCATTTATATTTATATTTTTTGTTACTTAATGATACTAATTTATTTACTTGTTATTTAGTTTAAACTTTATTTATAAAGTCAGTGTCAATTATTTTATTTATTCTAAATTATCAACTACTTAAAAAATTATCAATTCTTTGAAATGTTTTGTTTACGTTATATAAAGAGAATGCAATTTATATTATAATATAAACGAACCCATGTTTTTATAAGTAGAATAATGTGTTTTTGTATAAATATATATCTTTGATTATAATTTAATATTTAAATTAAAATTATATTTAATTACTATCTTAAATGAAAAGAACTCAAAAAAATATTTTATTTACTTTGTTTAAAAAGTTTACTTAAGAAAACGGACGTAAATACTCATGTATATTGAAACGTCAATGAAGTATGTCAGAACATAAAACTTAGATTGTTGAAGTAAAATATATATATGAAAGGAGGATTTGGAGGTTGAGATTTTTCAACTGTCACTCAATATTCCTGGAAGTTTTTTTTTTTTTTTTTCGGTTGTAAATTTGGTTAAATTTAGAGAATATATATATAACTTATTCTCTTAAAGTAAAGAAACATGTTAAAAAAAAAAAAAGTGTTCATACTAGCTTTTGTTAAAGAGGAATAAAAGTGAAGTCAACCTGACAAGAAGAAGCAAATAAGACGTCGTGAATGTGATGATTAAGCACAATTACTAGAAAACCTAGCTGGGAAAGAAGCTTCAGCGAAAATCTCCCAACACTTGGGTCCATTCATATTTCTTCGGTGTTTTCTTTCCTCTTGCACAGCAATTCCAACAATACTCTTCTCTCTCAACAACTTTTACTTTCACTAATGTCTTCTACCGCCATCGTTCAATACACCAATTCTTCATCTCAAGCAATTAACACGTACGACGTATATATGAGCTTCCGTGGTGAAGACACGCGCAACAACTTTACTGGTTTTCTCTTTGAAGCTCTCCGAAGAAATGGCATCGATGCCTTCAAAGATGACAAAGATCTCAAAAAAAGGTGAATCCATAGCACCCGAGCTGCTGCAAGCCATTCAGGCCTCTCGAGTTTTCATTGTTGTGTTCTCAAAGAACTATGCTTCCTCCACTTGGTGCTTGCGTGAACTGGCAGAGATACAAAACTGCGTTGAAACTTCGACAAAACGTGTTATACCTATATTTTATGATGTTGATCCTTCAGTGGTACGGAAACAGAGTGGATGTTATGAGAAAGCATTTGCAGAACACGAAAACAGATTCAGAGAAGATAATGTGAAGATGGAGGAAGCTCAAAGATGGAAAGAAGCTCTCAGACAAGTGGCCAATCTCTCTGGCTTGGATATCCGAAATAAGTGAGTAATTGTAACAGGAAATATCCCAAATACAGAGAAATATAAAGGATAACAGTAAACCAATGAAACAATGGTATGGAATTACTAATAATCAGAAATGAAGTAGTTGGTTTACAAGGAATTAAAAGTGGGAAATATAAACAGCAACCAGCCATGGAATTCCATACGTTCGATGAGATAACCTGAAGAAAAATTGGGATGTAATGAATAACAGAATTTGGGTCTGGGCAGAGAGAGAATTATCAGAGAAGGAGCAGAAACAGTTAGACAGGGAACTCCACTATCTTTTCTGTTATTTTTTTTATTGTAGCAATACCCTTCCCTTTAACCTCAACCTTGCCCTCAAGTTGCATTGAGGATAAGCATTCTGAAATTCCTCAAGGTCTTCCCAAGTAGCTTCATTCGTTGGAGTAGATTGTCACTGTACTAGGACCTGTTGTCTATCAGCATCATTACGCTTTATAACTCTTTGCTGCAACACTTTCATAGGACTTAGAATTGGTCCAACTTCACTGGTAGTCAAGGGTAATGGTATGTATTGTTGGGAGTGAGTCCCTTCAAACTTTTTTAGCAATGAAATGTGGAAAACAGGATGAATTTTGGCTGTGTCAGGAAGCCTCAGTTTGTAAGGAACTGGACCTATTTTCTCCACTACTTCAAATGGTCCAAAAAAACGCATGCCTAATTTTTGATTCTTTCTCAAAGCTATTGAATGTTGTCTATAGGGCTGCAATTTAACTAAAGCAAAATCTCCAATATGCAACTGAAACTCTCTTCTCTTTTTATCGGCTTGAAGCTTCATATAATTTTGAGCCTTCATCAAATTGGCTTTAATCTGCTGCAATACCCTGTCTCTATTGATTAAGGACTCTTGAATAGGAATTGGATCTGTATTATGGACTTCAAAAGGAACAACAGAAGGAGGTTTTCTGCCAAAGACAGCTTGGAAAGGGGTCATTTTTATGCTGTGATGATAAGAAGAATTGTACCAAAATTGTGCCCAGGGAAGCAAAGAATACCATAGCTTAGGATTTTCAAAAACATAGCACCTCAAATACATTTCTAAGGTCTTGTTAAGTACCTCTATTTGACCATCACTTTGGGATGGTATGCAGAACTCATGGCCAATGTTGTGCCTTGAGCTTTGAATAAATGTCGCCAAAATGAGCTGATAAAAATCCTGTCACGGTCAGATACAATGGTTCTTGGAAAACCATGAATTTTTGCCACATTATTGATAAATGCTTCTGCTACAGTTTTGCTGTTAAAATTGGCTTTCAAAGCAATGAAATGACCAAACTTCGAAAGTCGATCCACTACCACCAGAATAGTAGAAAACCCATTTGAAGGAGGAAGATGTGTAATGAATCCAAGGATATATCCTCCCAAATCTGTTGAGGTATTGGCAAGGGTTGCAGCAGGTCATTAGGTAGAGCTTGGTCCACTTTAGCTTGCTGACATATGCTACAATTTCTAATATAAGTCTTGATTTCTTCCTGCATTTTTGGCCAATAAAACTGGTTGCATATTCTAGCTATTGTTCTAGTATTTCCAGCATGACCCCCTACCTTCGAATCATGGAATTCTTGCAGGATCATATGCTTCAATTGTGAATCAGCCGGTATCATCAATCTACCTCTTCTGTAAATCATGCCATCTTTAATAACATACTTATGTAAAGGTAATATACCCCGAGTATGTTGAATCAACAGTTTACTCAACTCTACATCCTCTTGTTTCAGTTTTGGCAACTGTTCCAACCATTTAAATTGTGCTTCTGACCATGGCATCAAACAGCTTCTAGACAAAGCATCAGCTAATATATTTTCTCTTCCAGGCTTATAATGGATAGTAAAATCATAACCAAGAAACTTAGGTAGCCACTATTGTTGCTCAGGAGTTTGCAACTTCTGTTCCAACAATTCTTTCAAGCTTTTCTGATCTGTGTTAATGATGAATTTGTTTCCCAGCAAATAATGTCTAAACTTAGCCAAAGCCTATGTTATGGCATAGAACTCCCTAGTATAAACCGATTGTTTCTGCATTCTAGGGGAGAGTTTCTTGGAGAAATAAGCAATTGGATGGTGAGCTTGGCTAAGAACAGCCCCAATTCTAGACCCAGATGCTTCAGTCTCAAACAAATGGCTCCTTGAAATTGGGAATGGCCAGTACAGGTGCAGAAGTCATCGAAGCCTTCAAGCTGTCAAAAGCTAAGGATTCCTTTTCAGTCCAATTAAACACATCTTTCTTTAACAAATCAGTTAAAGATGCAGCTATGGTTGCATACCCTTTTACAAACCTTCTGTAATACCTAGTAAGACCTAATAAACCTCTCAATTGTTTCACGGTGGTGGGTCTAGGCCAATTTTTAACAGCTTCTAATTTAGAGGTTTCCATAGCAACCCCTTGGCCTGACAAGGTATGGCCTAAGTAATCAATTTCCTTCACCCCAAATGAACATTTGGAAAGCCTAGCGTATAATTGTTGCTGCTGCAGAATTCCCAAAACCAGCTCCAAATGATATAAGTGATCATTCCATGTAGCACTGAAGACCAGAATATCATAAAAAAAAAAAGCCAACACAAATTTTCTTAAGTATTCCTTGAAGATCTCATTCATTAAACTCTGGAAAGAGGCAGGGACATTAGTTAACCCAAATGGCATTACAAGCCATTCATAATGTCCGTGGTGGGTTCTAAATGCCGTTTTATATCTATCTTCTGGTTTCAACAAGATTTGGTGATAGCCAGATCTTAAATCTAGCTTTGAAAAGAAAGTAGCTCCAAATAACTCATCTATAAGTTCGTCAACAGTTGGAATGGGAAAGGTATCCTTAATGGTGATAGCATTAAGAGCTCTATGATCAGTACACACCCTGCATGATCCATCCTTCTTCTTGACCAAAATGATTGGAGAAGAAAAAGGGCTCTTGCTGGGTTGTATTATACCTTCATCCAGCATACCCTGCACCAGCTTTTCAATTTCATTCTTCTGACTATGAGGGTACCTATAAGGCTTCACTTTGACTAGTTGGAATCCTTTAATCAAGGGAATTGAATGATCATGAAAACGCTGTGGTGGTAACGAAGTTGGTGTCTCAAAAACTGAGCTGTAATTATGTAACAACAAAGCCAGTTCTGGTTCAATATCAACTGGTAATTCCTTAAGAGGAAATTGATATAAACTCTCTTCCACTAACTGCATACTGAACACCTCTACAATTGAATCAGTGTTCACCATTCTTCTTATGTGATGCAGATGTGCCTGTGTCAGTGAGCAATTTGTTTCTCCTTGTAACGTTATAAATTTTCCTTCATATAAAAACTTCAACTACAGCAACTCATAATCAACTATGTGAGAGCCTATTGCTTTCAACCAATTGGCCCCCAATATCAAATCAGCTCCTGAAATTGGTAACAAAAAACAGGTAATTCAAATTTAGCTCCTTGAACTTGAATATTGAGTTCTTTAATCATTCCCTCTGCAGTCATGTAATTGCCATTCCCCACCATGACTTTAAACAGTGGTGCTTTTTCTATCGGCAATTTCAGAAACTTTGCAATCCTTGGCTGTAGAAAATTATTCGAGCTTCCTCCATCCACTAATACTGTAACCGACAACGTATTAATATGAGCAATAAAACGAATGGTACCAACCCCGACGCCGCCCCTTCATAGCATTTAAAGACAAATGATGATTATCTTCTAATGCTACCTCGGTCTTTGTAGGCATGCCAGAATTTACAATTTCAACATTGTGATCCACATCAGAGCTCTCTTCTTCACTTTGTAACATTAACAATTGCCTATTGGGACATTTGTGATTAAAAGTAAATTTCTCATCACAAAAGTAACATAAACCCTTTTCTCTCCTCAATTGCATCTCAACAGTTGTAATTCTCTTCACATTAACATTTCTGGTTGGAGGAATGGAAGGTGTAGGTAACAATGGTGGTAAGGATTGCTTAGGAGTAATTTTGGCTGGGCTAGCATTGATACTGCTAGATGACAAAGAAGAATATTTCTGATTATAATTCGTAGCACGTTGTTGAACACTAGGTGTATACTTGTCTTCATACAATTTCACCAAAGCCACTGCTCTAAGCAAATGGGTGGGACACTGAGCTACCACATCCCTTCTAATCTCACGGTTCAAACCACTTAAGAAACAATGCAACAAAGCAGCATCACTAAGACCATCAGAACGATTTGCCAAGGCCATAAACTTCAAATAATAATCTGAAACAGTTCCAGATTGTTGGAGCTTAAAAAGGTCTGCCATCGGAGAGTCAAAAGGAGAAGGTCTAAAATGACTTTCCAAAGCTCTTGTCAAATCTGGCCACGTCTGTACAGCTGACATACGGTGCAACATTTGGAACCAAGGAATAACATCCTTCTCAAAGTGAATTGAAGCTATATCCACTCGTTCATTATCAGGGGTTCTGTGATAATTAAAAAATTTCTCTGCCTTAAAAATCCATTCCAGAACAGGAGATGTACCGTCAAAGTGAGGAAAACCCAGCGAAATCTCACGTGCTGGTCGTGCAGAGCTACCATGTGTCATCACTAGCGGCGAGTCGGTTGAGTTCGAAACGTCAATGTGAAGAATCTGACCTTGATTGAACATATCCAACTATTTCTCATCTGATCCATTCGGTCATTGTTAACAGTTTGGAATTGAAGGATCAAATCACAATTTACCTTATCCCTTTCCGGTTGTTTCTCAATCCAGCTCAGAATCGAAGTAAGTTGGGCTTTGATATCTTTCATCCTTGTGTTCTCGGCCATTGACGTCAATGGAAAGCACCAAATGTAACAGGTAATATCCCAAATACAGAGAAATATAAAGGATAACAGTAAACCAATGAAACAGTGGTATGGATTTACTAATAATCAGAAATGTAGTTGGTTTACAAGGAATTAAAAGTGGGAAATATAAACAGCAACCAACCATGGAATTCCATACGTTCGATGCGATAACCTGAAGAAAAAGTGGGATGTAATGAATAACAAAATTTGGGTTTGGGCAGAGAGAGAATTATCAGAGAAGGAATAGAAACAGTTAGACAAGGAAGGTGACATACCAGACACGTGCCTCTCTCACTGAATAAAATCCTTTAAATACATATTCTCCTTCTGTTCACGTGTGCTTCTCCTCACTGCCTTGTCATGCGGCCCCACCTCCACTATCTTTTCTGTTATTTTCTTTTTTATTGTACCAGTAATACTCTCTCATTTCAAGATCAATCACAAATATATATTTATTATGGAGTGAGCTATGTACCTGTGATTTTATTTAAGGCCTGTTGTTTCCTAAAATTTATTATCCCTTTCTGAGAGATGTTAGAAATTTAGGAAAAGTACAAAAGATTGGCTGAAGCGTCGTTGTTTGTATGACTTTGGCTGAAGTATAAATATTGCTTATAGAAGGTAATGTATTGTTTAGAAATATTAGTAACCTAGAGATGTTAGAAGGTATGATTTGGAAGTGCTTCACAGACTACAGTGGCCTATATATACTGCATAGTGCCCTATATATATAATGTATATGCATCTTTCCAGTTATTTTGCTTATAGACTAATCACAATATCTTATTGCTTTCTACGACTTTCTTTATGTTAATTATGATTTAACTTATGCCATCATCTAAAATCAAAGGTTTAGGAGGAAACATGCAAATTGATTCCAAATGTATACTAGTTTAAAGAAAATAATAGTTTGAAAGTTAAAATTTTTTACGTTATTATTTTGTCCTAAAATTGTATATACTTTTGTTCTGTTCCATGATGTTTTGCCTTCATTTCATTTGAATTTTCAGGCCACAAACTGAACAGATTAAAGAAATTGTTCAAAACATAAGAAATATTTTGGGTCCAAAAATTTCAAGTCTTCCAAAGGATGAACTAGTTGGGATAGAGTCCCCAGTTGAAGAATTAGCAAACCTTTTGCGTCTGGGGCTACTTAATGATGTTCGAGTTGTTGGAATCAGTGGGATGGGAGGGATAGGAAAGACAACTCTCGCTCGGGCTTTATATGAAAGAATCTATCATCAATATGATTATCATTGTTTTATTGATGATGTAAGCAAAATATATCGAACTTCTAGTTCATTAGGTCTACAAAAGCAGTTAATTTCCCGGTCACTACGTGAAAAAAACATAGACATTTGGGATGCCTATGAGGGAACATGTTTGGTGTGGTCTAGGCTACACAATGCTAGGGCACTTGTAGTTCTTGACAATGTTGATGAAGTTGAACAACTGAGGATGTTTACAGGGAACAGAGACAATTTGTTGCGAGAATTCTTAGGTGGAGGGAGCAGAATCATCATAGTTTCAAGGTATGAACATATATTGAGGACACACGGAGCGGATGATGTTTATCAAGTTCGACCGTTGAATCAAGAAAATGCTATCCAGCTATTTTGTAGAAATGCTTTCAAAGGTAATCATATTTTGAGTGATTACGAAATGTTGGCACATGATGTACTATTTTATGCTCAAAGCCATCCCTTAGCAATTGAAGTAATTAGATCATCTTTGTTTGGTCGAAATGTGTCACACTGGCAAGGTGCACTGGCAAGGCTGAAAAAAAATAACAATAAAAATATTATGGATGTTTTGCCTATAAGTTATGATTTGCTAGATAAAGAAGAGCAAGAAACATTTTTGGATATTGCTTGCTTCTTCAATCATTATCATATAATAGATGTGAAGGAAATTCTAAACTTTTGTGGATTTCATCCTGAAGATAGCATACAAGCTCTTGTTGATAAATCACTCATAACTATAAGTCTTAGATTATAATTATTTTAGAATTTGTAAATAATTTAAAACCTACATGTAACAATGTGCAATGTTACATGAAACTGAAAAGCTTGAAGCAATAGTTCTTACAAGTAGTTCATTCATGATGCATGAAACAAGGACGAATGGTCTATCAAAAGTTAAACAATGTAAATAATTTCAGTCATCTTTCGAATGAACTAGGATATCTTGTTTGGAAGGAATATTCGTTTAAGTGTTTGCCTTCAAGTTTTCAGCCACACAATCTAGTTGAGTTAATCCTCAGAGGGAGCAATATTCAACGACTTTGGGAAGGCACAAAGGTAATGTAAATTTTTTTTTTTTATTTGTACTTTTTTAAAAATAAACAAAATAAATAACAACTTTTTATCTTTAATTCCTTTTCCGTTGATTAATTTATGAAAAAAGAAATTAAAGAATCCCCAAGTGTCGTGATTAACTTTGTTTTCTTTTATTTATCATAGTCGCTACCCAATTTGAAGCTTTTGGATCTCTCTCTCTGAAAAATTAGTTGAGATGCCAAATGTTGCATACCCAAAATCTAGAAGGGATAAATCTTGAAGGATGCATACAGCTTCGAAAAATCAATCCATCGATTGGTCTTCTAAGAAAGCTTACTGTTTTGAATATGGTAGACTGCAAAACCCTAGTAAGCTTATTGGGCCTGAATTCTCTTCAAGATCTGAACGTATCTGGTTGTTCAAAACTGTATAATAATTGGTTACTAGATGAAGCAAGGAACACAGAGCATATGAAGAAGGTTCATATTCATTCCCAGACCACATCCTCTCTCCTAAAAAAAATGTTTATGTGGCCTTTAGATTTGTTGTATTCCAGAGTACAAAGAGACTCGAGCAGTTGTTTGTTGTCCTTCTCTCCTACTCTCCCTTGTTTGCGTGAACTCGATCTAAGCTTCTGTAACTTAGTTGAAATCCCAAATGTCATTGGAAAGTTACTTTGCTTAGAAAGGCTAAACTTAGACGGAAACAATTTTGTCACATTGCCTAACCTCAAGGACCTTTCCAGACTGTATTATTTAAGCTTACAACATTACAAGCGATTGAAATACTTGCCTCATCTCCCTTCACAAACTAACGTGCCCGAAGAACTTTCCATGTCACCGAGATTCCGAATTCTTTCAAAATTTGATTCCCTTGATCAATATTTGACGGAAGATGGGGCAGGACTAATCATTTTTAGCTGCCCAGAATTAGTTGAGAGGGAGGGTGCATTAGCATGGGTGTTTCATGCTCTTTCCTTCCTCTTCCCTATTTTTAATGTATTCCTTTTTAGGGGTAGGCATGGATTGAATTTTTAATGATCCAATTCACATCTATTTTAGATCCAAATAATTGGATTAGATTTTTGACCTAAATTCATTTTGTTTTAGAAAAAGTAGTTTGGATTTTTAAAAATCCAGATCCAAATATTTGGATCAAAATTTAAATCCAATCCAAATATTTAGATAAAGTTTAAAATCCAGAATCCATTATTTATAAAAGACATTTAAATTGAATTTTTTAAGACTTGTGTCATTAAGGCCAACATGACTCATTTCGTACATGTCGTCAGGCACGACCCGTATGAGTCGTCAAGCCGACCCATCCTAGTCCATCTGAGTCTTTGGGCCCGTCGTGCCCATTCGGGTCATCGGGCCTGCCGTGCCCGTTCGGTTTTTCGGGCCCGCTTGGCTCATTTGATTCTTTAGGCCTGCCTGGCCCGTTCGGGTCATCGAGCACGTTTGGCCAGTTCGGGTCTTTGGGACCTAACCCGTTCGGGTCTTTGGAGCCGCCTGACCTGTTTTGGTCATCGGCCCCGTCTGGTCCGTTCGGGTCATCGAGCCCGCTTGACCCGTTCGGATCTTCGAACCTGTCTGGCCCGTTTGGGTCTTTGGGCCCGCTTGGCCCGTTCAAGTCTTCGAGCCCTCATGACTCGTCGGGTCATCGGGCCCGCCTGGCAGTTTGGGTCATCGGGCTCACCCAAATTTTCCGGATCGTTAGGCCCGATCGACTCGTCCGGTTTGTCGGTCCCGCCTAGCCTGTTCATATCTTTAGGCCCGTTCAACCTCTTATGGTCGTCGGGCCTGCCTGATCCGTATATATCATCGAGCAAGGTCCATATGGGTCTAAATTTAGCCTAGTCCATCTTAACCTTTAGTCTAACCCAAGTAAAAATTTAAATTGAAAATTTGGATTGCATTTTTTGGATTATCCATATTTGAAAATCTTGATTTATAAAATGGATATCCAATCCATAAAATATATAAAATGTATATTAGATTGAAATCCAGATCCATTAAATGGATTTTAAATGGATTGGATCAGAACAAAAGTGGATTGGATCAAAAAAATTAGATTTTTTGCCCACCCCTACTTATATGATATTCTTATTGTATGAATAAAATTCACATGAAGCAAAATTATAAGATTGTTGCTCAACCTCAAAAGTGATTGAACTCTACAATGAAATAAGTAGTCAATGCATGGATGATCTATCCAATTTGTAACAATGTCTAGGTTAATATGATTCAGGTAGTTTCTAAATGGACGTATGATTGTTATGAATAATGATAAAAATTAGTTAATCTCTACTAAAATAAATCACTAGTTGTGAATGTGTCTAATGTTAAAAAGGTTAGAACATTAAACATTCTATTGTTTCATGGATTGTTACTCCAATCATAATTAGATCGTTGTAGATCTAAAAGATAAAAAGAAAACAACTTTTACCTATCCTTTTGGTGTGTTTGCTTATAGGAAAATGACATATGGGTTATGTAATACATGCACAACATTCTAATCTTGTATGCTAGCAATCTTTTTAGATCTTGTAGAAAAATATATTGAAGTATTCATGGATAATTTTTCTATCTTTGATGTTTCATTTGATCACTGCTTGGAAAACTTGAACACCATGTTGCTAAGCTTGTGCTAAATTTGGAAAAGTGCCATTTTATGAAAGCTTAAGGTGTGGTGTTGAGACACAAAATTTGTGCAAAAGATATTAAGGTTGATAAAGTTAAAATGGAGATTATTGAAAAGCTTAAAACTAAGAATAAAAGTGCAAGAGATATTTCCAGATGAAAAACTATGAATGGTGTAGGAAAGACCATGTATTGTTGACATGGCAATTTTCAAAGCAGTAGGTGTCATTCCTCATAATTTTAACCTGCACCAAAAGAATAAATTTTTTATAGATGCATAACTCTATGTGCCTCACCTTTTTAAAATAGGAACCAATCAATTACTAAGAAGAGATGTTACAAGTGAGGGGGTGTAAGAGCATTCCATGACACTGTCACAAATCTCCTTTAGGTGCGCATTTCAATAGAGAGAGAGGATTGTCGCAAAATCCTTCAATTTGGCCTTTTTTTTTTGGCCCAACTCATTCAAGTATGGTCAAATTTATGTTCAACAATTCAACAATTTTCAAAGAACAGGTGGAATCTCAGAGAGACATGAAATGCCTCTAACTATCATTTTTGGAGATGGAAGTATTTGAGTATTGTGAAATATTTCTACTTTTGTTATCATATTTAGAAATCATGAATATATAACATCAAATACTATATGTATTTTGTATAGAGATAACAATGGGATAGGACAAGTTTCGTTATCTATATCCATTTCCATTAAAAAAAATTTATCATCATCCTCATATTCAAACTCAACAAGCATTAAATTTTTGTTTCATCTCCATCCCCACTAGGTAACGAGTATATACTCGTACCTATACTCGTACCCACTTTCTTACTGTTTCAATATTAATTAATTAATTTTTATAAAATAATAAAAAATTATGGTAAAGAAAACATAATATTATCAAATATTCAATATTAAGAGTAAGGTTTTTTCTTTGATATCAAATATTTAGAAAGAATTTATATTATAAGTGTATACATTTCAAATTAGAATACCAAATAAAATTTCATGAAAACCAAAATGTCTATTAAATTTACAAACAATAATAAATTATAGTTGATAAAATTTATTTATTTTTAAACAAATATAAAAGGAAAACAAATATTTAAATTAAAATATATTTTAAATGTCTGTTTACTTCAATTTTTTAAATTCTAATGAATCTTTTCTTTATACACTAATGAAAGTTATAATACACCACCTAATTAAAATAACACAAAAAACAAATATTAAACTAATAATAACAAAAAAAATGTAACAAAGATATTGTATCTTTTGAACTTCAATACATGTTGAATGGTGATATAATTCATGGCAATTACATTAAAATATTATATTATAGCACTACAAGAAAAATAATTTTTATCAAAGGTTATTTTTGGCATTTCCGGGGGTTTTAACCCCCACTAAAGGAGTTACCCGCAATTTTTTTCCCCTAGAAAAACCAGCGTCGTTAACAATTACCGGCGATTTTGAAACCCCTGGTAGTTACTGACAGTTTTGAAATCCCTGGTAATTACCGCGGTTTAGAAACCCCTGATAATTGCCCGCAGTTTAGAAACCCCTGATAATTACTAGCGGTTTAGAAACCTCTGGTAATTACTAGCGGTTTGGTTTCATTTGAAATAGTGGTGCATGAAATATAGTTATGAATAATAATCCACCACAACCACCGGTAGACATTGATAAATCAATTAACAATAACTTTCAATTGTTGGAATAATACAAATAACAATATAATAGCCAACTCATTAAACTATAACTAATTAGCTACACTTACACCATTTAGATCAGACATCATGTTGCAGAACTGTAAAATGTAAATATAAGTGGTGATAAGGGAGAAAGAGAAAGGGTTTATAATTTGTTTTAGTATTAAATAATTAATAAATGGAAAGTAATTTTGAATTTATAATCTATTAGCACTATAAGAATAATGATAAATAAATTTTGGAAGCAGTGGCATGAAGAGGACCCAAATAAGAACTGTTATTCTATGAATATCTGGATATGAAAAAAGTTAAAGAATGGAGACTTCTAGAAAGATGGTTATTGTGTTGTTTGTAGACTAAGGATGCAATGACATTCATCATTAAGATAGACACAACAGGAAATGGTGGCTTTACATTTAAACTAGCAATTAACATCATAAAACTCATAAGAATTCTACAATGATAGTGTTTTAGGTAAATAACATAGAGACCATGTTACAAGAACAAACATATAAACTAATCTATTGAGGGTGAGTCCTACCGAAATATTTGACACATATTCCAACAGAATTAATGTAGAATGAGCAACCAAAAGCTTCTCATCATGAATACATAAGTCACCAAGTGTTGTCCATCCCATGTCAACATCATCATGGCATATGATAGGTTCCCATGAATACACCTATAGTAAATGAGAATTAGATATGAAATCTATAACCTGTTCAAGTTGTTTACCGTTATTATAATCTAATTATTGGAACAAAAAATATGTACCTTCAAACTATCCACAAGTCCAGTAAAAAGGGTTTATCCATCCGGATGAAAAATTAGTGATCTGAACTCTAAAAGCTAACTCAAGGTGATTTATATTTCATTAGAAATTAATATTTTGTAAAAAATTTTGGGAGTCTGTTAATGTGCAATGCATGTCCGAAATAAATATACATGCTTACATTAGAAGAAAGAATAAAACTAACAGATACATCCACCATACTACAATTGCAACTAAGTTACATCATAAAATATGACTTAGAACACAAAACACACTTTACGCACATCTGTAGGATTAACAACAGGGCATGATACACTACAAAATTGTCAATGTTAAAGTATTTATATATATATATATATATATATATATATATATATATATATATATATTAGAGAATTAAAGCTATCACATTCAATGGAAAGGTGGTTCCAAGCACCATCATTGCAATAAGAAAACAAATTGGTTGGTGAGGTTGTGATAGAGAGAAGTAATGTTTTCTTTTTCTTTCATTATAAGAGAGAACAAGAGTGCAGCTAGCATAATGAATACAACATGTTAGCAGGAAGCTGAGTAACTGAGATGGCAAATTTAAAAGTTAGCACTCTCACAATGTCTCCATTCACTTTTTGGCTGACACTGCAAGGTAAGATGAAAAAAGATAAACATTATAGCTCATAGTGATTGAGGACGAAAGAGAGAAAGAGAAAGACGAAAATATCAAGACTGGAACGAAAACCATGAAAGTGAAATTAAAATACTAACACCGTTAACCACTATTGCTACCAAACATATATGATTAAAGAAAAGTGATCACCATCATGAAGCAGATTAAATTTACTACTCCTTTTGTAGTCTTCAAGCCTTCAACCACGTTCCAACCAAGAAATATACCAACCATCACAAAGGTAAATACAATATGCACCATTACACAATATTAAAACATTAAACAATCATTATCACCATTAAAACAAAAGAGTTTAAAATATGATTACCAAATAGAAAAAAAAAATCAATATTCACTAATCATGTCATAAACGAAAAAAAAAGGAATCAGAAAAATCTTATGAAATTCTTTACTCATCACCAATTTTGGCTTCTTAAAGCATTTTATACAGGAAAAAATCATTACATATTTGATAATTTGTAAACTCCTAAAGTATGACAATATAAGAATGTATATTAAAAAAAATTCTTCATCAATGCCCTCCTTTTAAAACAGAACAATAGTAAATTATATATATAGTTTCATGAAGTCCAAAGTTATTTTCATATTTGTGCTTGAAATCCAAAGTTATTTTCTGCACATTTTGTCTTAACAGAGAGATATGTTTGCTAGTGAGGAGTTTGGAATTCATGTATTATTTCCTTTCCTAATTTGCTTTAGTTTTATAAGATACAACAGAAGGACATAACAAGTCTTTAACAAACCCAAGCATTCAAAAAGAGCTTGACTTGTTGAATCCAAAAGAAAACCCAAGCATTCAAAAAGAGCTTGACTTGCTGAATCTAAAAGAAAACAATGATTATCTTAAGAAGTATGTATAAATGAGGACACTACACCATTTAACAGACAACTAGAGATAGAGAAGTAAAGGAGGAAATGCTTCAAATTAATTTTCAAATCAGAAAGCTCAATTTTCATCAAATGCAAAGAATAAAAAAAAGTATGTTTTGATAGAGCTACCTGAATTTGTCGAATTGATTAGACGAGAACAAGGCTACCTGCATTCATCACAAGTTTGGCAAGGAAGTTAGTAATTCATAATTCTCATGTATTACATAGTTCCATCATTCACCACTAATAACAAAATAAGCGACTAGAAATATTATGGATTTCCATAAATTACAATATTATGCAAAAACCTGTTAATGATTTGAACAAAGACATTTTATCTACAAGCAAAAGTGTGAACTTCTGAGAGGCTCCACCAAGAACTTGAGCATCCCATCCTTGCTTCACAACATTCTGCTCCTTGTGGAGTTTGTTTTGAAAACAATGAATCATAAGTAATAGAAAAAACAAACAAGAAAAGAAGCTACATTAATAAAGATTCAGTAAGCTTTTAGAATAGCATTATAGAAAGCCAAAAACGTACGTTCCCGAAAGGATCCTCAAAATCTTACTCTTCAGAAGCTTCTCAAACCTCGCGAGCAATCTAGCTAGCCTAGTGAGGTCCAGATTCATAGCCACAACGGAGGAGAGGAAGAGTGTGGCGGTGACTAGTGAGTTAGGGTTGTGCTCTATTGAGATCATCTCTACAAGCGGCTTCAGGCAGGAGATCGATTGTTAAGTAACTCTTGCCAATAGCGCGCTTCCAGATTCAATGCAAGCGAACTATAGGCGACACATGAGATTTGCGACTCGTTGTGTTTATCGGAGATGGAGTGTGCTAGAAAATTTTGAAAGTAAGGGAGGAGAAGAAGAAGATTAAATCGTGGTTGGAGTGTGTAAGGGTTAAGCGAAGCAAAGGTGTGATTTAGAAATCGGAACTGCAATTTCAGATGCTAGTCACGAGGAAGAAGAAAAATGACATCGAATGAAATCGTGGAAGGGCAGTGAAACTTTAAGAAATACAATTTTCCAACATTTAGGAATTTTTATAATTATCTTCTTTAACTTATCGGGGTTATATAAAACCTCCGAAATTTAACAGGGATTTATATAAAACCTCTAAAACTTCTTAGGGGTTTTGAAAAACCTCTGTTACATGCATCAATTATTAGAGGTTATTGTAACCTCCGTTAACAAACTCTCGCTAAAATTAGTAATTTTTGTAGTGTAGTAAATATAATTTATTTATACAATTATAATGAAACTGTTTTTTATATACTAATAAAAGTTATAATACATCACTTGATAAAAATAACGTAAGGAACAATTATTAAAATAATAATAATAAAATTTTAACATAGATATTGTATCTTTTGAACTTCAATATATGTTGGATGGTAATAAAAAAATCATGGAAATTATATTAAATTTTATATTATAGTAAATAAGAATTATTTATAGAATTATGGTGACAAAATTACAGTATGATAATGAGTTAAAGAAATAAAAAAAATAATTATATAAAATATATCAAAATAGTATTTTACATTATAAAAATAAACAACAAATAAAAATATTAAAAATGATCAAATGTGTGTCTTAGAAATAATTTCATAGAGCAGTGAATTAAATCGCACAAAGAAAAATAAATATATAATTAAGGGTATGATAAAATGAAAAATATTGTGCAGATTTAAGAATATATCAACCTAGTCAATGATTGAGAAATATCAAAAAATGTTTTATTAAACAACATAGTTCTTCAAATGAAATAAAAATTAATAATAACAAAGTAAAGAAGATAATTTTTATATATTACCTAGTAAATTAAACGTTTATGGTATTGAACACTGAAATTGAGAGTGTTAAACGTTCTCATTGAAAGGAAAATATACAATAAATAAAAATAATAAAAAAAATAGAAATATAAAAATGTGAGACATAAAAAATATTTAATTGACATACATCATTTGAACATAATTGTATAAAGGTTATGATAAGATGAAAAATATATTAGAGATACGAATGAATTTTATGACAGACCAAACAATTAAAAGAAATAAAAAATAGAAAGAAGTGTGTGTGTGTGTATATATATATATATATATATATATATATATATATATATATATATATATATATATATAGACACACACACACCAATGCAGAAAGGGTATTTGATAGCGATTATTTTTGTTATTCTACCTCGAGGCATATAAGGCCGAGGCAAAAAAGGGTAAGCTTTTGGCCTCGGGTGTTACCCAAGGCAGAAACTCACCTTTTTGCCTCGGTTCTAATGAGAACCGAGGTAATATACGTCATAAGGTCGAGGCTAAAAAGGGTAAGCTTTTGGCCTCGAGTGTTACCTGAGGCAGAAACTCACCTTTTTGCCTCGGTTTTAATAAGAACTGAGGCCATATACGCCCCTTTCTGCCTCAGTTATAATAAGAATCAAGGTCGTATGTCCCAAGTTTTATTTTTTTTTTGTTATTCCCACACATTTTAACTTGTATACTTTTTCAGAAAACCATACCAGAACAGAACAAAAACAAAACTATACATTTTATGAAACATAACATCATCCACAATCCAAATACATTTAAAAGTATCTTGTAACAACAAGTCAATATCCTAGTCAATATTATTGTACATCTAAATTATAAATTTGGAACATGTTATCCTACAAAACTTTATCCTACACAATAGACTACAAATTCATAAACTCATATTACAAAAATAAGAATCTGGTAGCGTAAAAAGCGAAGCGAATGACAATGGAGAATGCAACGGTACTGACGTTCCCGAAAGCTACATAGTCCCACCACAAGAAATAATACCTGATAAAGAACACAACCATAAAACCCCAACGAAACGCGAAACAACAATCCAAATTGCAAAAAACAATTATACAAAATGTGAAATGAAAAAAAAAAGGAGAATTACGTAATTTTTTAAATTCAACTAACCACCACATGCAAGGAGAACATGGCGGAGCGCGACGCTGGCTTGTTGGAACAGGAGCAACGGTGGCACGAGAGATCACAGATAATGGAGAAGCTTTTTTTGGGAAAAATGAAGAGTTGCTAACGTAGGTTGGCACGACGGAGGTTCGTGCGGTGGGACGAACCAACGTGTGACGAACTAGTGGATGCGTGGGACGAACCAACGACTACTGTGGAACCCAAATGATCGTAGTAGCGTGGAAGGAGGCTCGACTGTGGCGGACGGCGTGCATGGAGGCTGGATGACGGCGATTGTGGACGGAGGAGGCTCGATCAGAGGACAGCAAACGCGAATGTTGCATTGTTGATAAGTGTCTAGAATGCTTAAAGTTTCCATATAAACATGACACTTATCATGCTTTAATTGATCATATTTTGTAAGTAAACAACCAATTTTAGCTTATAATTATAGAATGAGATATTAAAAAGAAGAAAAATAAGAAATTGATGAATTTTTGATGATTTTAAGTTGAGAAACTGGTCTCAAATCGTGGTCCAATCAAATCATCATACATGTATTGGATGTTTCATGGCATACCAGAGTGGGAGGAGAGAGTCTTGCATATTAAAGCAAGGACTCATTCTATTAGGAGTTGAGAGATCACACTGGGTTTGGAGTCCTTAGGTTCTAGTGTATCAGAGATGAACCTAGATCTACATAGAAAGAGTACTCCCAAGACATTGAATGATTTGCAAAGTAAGTAAACAAGATGATAGTGGTGTAGTAGAAGAAGATGAGATGAAATCAATTCATAACCCCTACTTCGCTCAATCTATCTAATAACTACTATTTTTATTTACTTGCACTATCAACAAAAAATCCAAAAATCAAACTACCAATATACATGCTAAATCCCTTGGATACGACACTTGTTGATACTACTACATACCAATATACTTACTGGAAAATGGTTGTTGTAAAACAATCATCAGTTGTGGAAGACAAAAAATAGTGCATTCGCGTTTTGAATCCCTAACTTGGTATATGGACTCAGTTCAATTTTTAAGAGGTAAAATAGTGATTTTTGGCCTCAGTGCAATTTTAACCGAGGTAAAATAGTGATGTTTGGCCTTGGTCCAATTTTAACTGAGGCTAACAACCCCTTTCCAATTAATTTTTTTACTTTGGGTCAGGGAAACCGAAACTTAAAAGGCTTTATGGCAGCGAGTCTACGGCAACCGAGGCAGAAAAGTATATTCTACTTCGGATATTGAGGCAACTGAGACAAAAAGCCTTATAGGAATTGCAAAATTGCTACCGCTCCATTAATGCTTTGGTTTCCTAATAACCGAGACCTATAACATAAGTTTAGTCAAAACTACACTAGTGATATATATATATATATATATATATATATATATATATATATATATATATATATATATATATATATAAATAAAAGCTTACTTAATTGATTATGAATATTTTAATAATTTAAACAAGAATATAGCAGAGATAAGTATCTTGACGGGTATGGGGACGGAGATAGGACAAATATGTATATCTTCATTTTCTTTAATTGTTATAATTACTGAGTGCCGGTGCGTTCGATAAGAAGACCTCATTTTCTTTGATTTCGAACCTCCGTAGAAAGATAAAAAGATAGATGCAAAAGAAAAATAAAAATTTATTTATTTCTCCGGTTAAGAATGAATTAGTGTACTCTTTTCTTTATCCCTCTCATTTTAAAAAGTAAGATTCTCACACTTTTCCTGAATTCTTTCCTAAAATTCTAAGTTTCAGTAATTCCTTACTTAAACTTAAGACGAATATTACAAACAAGAACTCAGAAAAACGTAATGTCATAGGGCTTTTTTTCTCAATACTTTTCTTGTTACACAATGCAGTACAAATACTACTGCAAAAGTTAATAATATGCATATCCACACCTATTATGCTTTTACCACCTTTAAATACTTTATTTTTTGAGCAAGTAAAGATTAACCGACATTAGACGAATATAAAACCCTATGGTATAGATAAACCAAAATGGTTGCTTCAATTGATATATGATATTTTCATTTTTACAGAGCATAAAATATCTTCTTAGATCTACAATAACTTCATTTCAAAATTCTTCCCATTCCGGTTAAAATTAATAAATATATTTATCATTGGTGGAGAAAATCAAAGAAAGAAGGGTTAAAACGAATTCAATCAATATTTTATGAATAAATGGGTGTCTATGTTTTTTAGGTATTTCTTTGAAATGCGATATCTTAACTAAATTGATATCTTCAAATTTAATAATCATATGTCATTACCTGAATATGCCATGAAGAAAAATATGGGAAGAGCAAGTCAAATTAATATCTAAACATATGAGACATATGTTTTTTTTTTGTCGATGTTTAAAGAAATATATATTGACTTGTGTTTGTTAGGTAAAAGATATATAGAAATGAATTATGTTATGACATACTCAATGTAGAAAGTAAGTTTTTATTTATTATGAAAAATATTTAGATTCTTGTTTTGATTCCAAGTTTGCCAAGTAACAATCACCATACATCTGAAGTATATGTTCTATTTTGAAGTGTGAAGTTTCGTCACAGTCAATGCCTAAGGAGAATAACAAACCATCCTTAATGAAGGGTTTAAAGGACTGATGGTTCACATGTAAAATCTCGTTATCGACCACGATGGACGTCAATGTTCTGGTCTCAAGATCCATCCCTAATGGAGGGTTTAAAAGACCGATGGTTCACATGTAGAACCTCGTTATCGGTCCCACGATGGACGTCAATGTTTCAACATCAAGTCTGATGATAGAATCGTTCTCAATCACTATGCATCCGAAATATTGTCCGTTTTGGAATATGTCTGTTTCGTCCCAACTTTGTCCTTGAAAGGCGTCTAAGATAATAGAAGGAGGAAGAAATATTTAAATCGCCTTAAGTTTCGACTCCTAAACGATGTGAAATTATTGAACGTGGTAAGAACAACTCTGAAATGTAATTTAGGTGCACAAATAATTTTGGAGAAAAGAATCATTATGCTAATAGAATAGCTTAAATTCATAAATGCCATCCAGTGTATGTGTGTGTGTGTGCGTGCATACGTGCGTGCGTGCGTGCGCACATGCGCGCGTGCGTGCGTGCGTGGGTGTGTGTGTGTGTGTGTGCGTGTGCGTGTGTGTGTGTGCGCGTGTGCGTGTGCGTGTGCGTGTGCGTGTGTGTGTTAGGTTCACCCCTCCTCCTCCCTATTTTTATGTTTTGTCTTTCAAAAAACTTACCTAGGTGAAGGCGTCAAGTCTAACATTTTATCAATTTCAAAATTTGCAAGTCTATATACACAATTATTTGGTTCACAAAAAAGTGTAAGCAACTTTAAGTTTCATAATATTACAATTCTTCATGTATATACATCAGTTCAAGATATCTCAGTAGTGAAAATAAAAATAATTGATATATATTATAATTTGAAGAGACTGTTACAAAACAGAAAACACATGAAAGGATTATGTACAAACAAGGAAATGGTAATTTGTCAAATAATTGAGAAGGTTGGTTGTTCAATTCTATTTAAGTAAGATGTCACAAAGAATGCAGTGAAGTTGAAATTGTTTATTGCATATATTTTTCCACAGTTAACGAAAAGTGGGTTTATGCAATACATAGTTTAGATTTCATATAATTAAAAAATAACTAAATTATAGTCTCAATATATAAATCTATATGTATTTCTCGTTTTGTATTGTTTTGGTCAAGACTCTTCTCAACTTAGTTATTAAATGGTGAGATTAATCATAATTCAAGTTTAAGTGTGAGAATATATGATTTATTATTTTGGATGGACAAACAAATCGACAACAAAATCAATCCCATAAAGACAAGTCAGGAACTTAGTCCCACTATTGAAATATTTTGGTTTTAATATTAATGAAAAAAGTGTTTAAAATGTAAATTGAACTTAATAAAATTTGTTTAAAAAAATTAAATTTACGTATTTTTAAAATTGAAAGACTAAATTAAAAAAAAAAATTTAAAGATAAACTTATTTTAATGTTCTCTTAAAAGTTAAACATAAACATGTACCAAAAATATATTTAACCTTATTAAATTAATATTAAATTAATATTAAATTAACATAGAATAATAAGTTATCTGAGAAGTTATATTTGAAAAAGCTTGGGATTTGGGTTTAACTACATTTACCAATTTGTAATCTTGACGTCACTTGTGTCATAATCACTGTTCTACTATTCTATGAAGAACGAGATTCACTCAATATCAATTTCTTGATAATAATGAGATTTTAAGTCTTTTTTCCGACAGCGTCAACAATTTGCTACTTTTAATGCTTCTAAGGAAGGAAATTCAGATATAAAAGGAAAGACAACAGAGAGACTTGGTAGATTTTCAAGAGAAACATCCTTCAATTCATGAAAGGTGAGTTTCCCTCTCATGTCCTCCACTTCTTCTTCTTCTTCTTCGGAGATAATAATTGTATCCAACACATCACAATCATAAATTTCCAGATTTGTTAGTTTTAGAGGAACTTGAAGCATATTAAGAGACTTACATTGCTTCACTTGTAGGAGTTTTAGGTTTTGATAGAACCTGGAAATATCTTTGTTAACAATGCAAGTTAACTTTGGAAGATCAATCAAAGTTAGTTCACACAGTTGTTGTAAAAGGTGTGTGGAACAAGATATTTATTGATGAATATTAAATATTATTTTCAATTCCTTACAGTGACTCACAACAAGTTTCTTCAAGTTCTTCAACTCTTGTAGTGTCTCAGAGGAAATGACACAAACCAAGTTGTCATAACTGTCAAACACAATCTCGTTCAACTCAAAGAAAAATTTCCCATCAGTCGTAAGGGTTTCATTTGAATCTGCAAATCCGGTAGTGAATTTTTTCAAGATCGGACATTTTGCAATCATCAAAGATTTTAGACTTGGAAATTCTAAATGACCATAGTAGATTTTTCTCAACTTTGGGAGAGACTTAAGCTCCAATTTGCTCAGTGATTGAAAGTTAGTTCTTGTACTATCTTCATTAAAATGACAACAAAAAACAATATCTAATTCCTCACACTTTTCTATAATTAGTTCCTTAAGTTGGTGAAGCTTCTGCGGTGGATACAGTTCAAATATATATTGGAGACAGGAATCATCTATGATGTGTAAAATTTGTAGGTTTCCAAGGTCAATATCTTTTGGATGATCATTGAACCACATTTAAGTTGGTTTTTATTAATTTTAGTTCCTTTAGCTGTGTGAAAATTTTGTCATCTTCATCCTTAACATTAAAACAAGCAAGAGGTAGTGAGCACTCTTCAATGTTGATATCTTTGAGTTTATGAGACCTTTTTGGTAACATATTTAGAAAATCCTCCAACATTTCTCCATTACAGTTATTTACCCGAAGAAATTGAAGGTTGGTGAAATGTGAACTTTGAAGATTATAGAATATCTTATCCAACTCTTCATTGTTACATACACTGTAATCAGTAATGAGTGAGAATTTGTCATCCTGCATTATTTTTTTTTGAGAATTCATCATCAAAGACTAAAAATATGTTGTATATATAAGTCTTATTGTGATAAATAATGTTTGAAAGAGAACTAACCAATAAATCAAAAAGGTTGGTGTGAGGGTGTATTTGCACTTCATCATTTTGTGTTATTAGTATCGATTTTAACTGTGACTCTTTTATCATTCCTAAACCAAAATTCTTGATTTTGGGACAATGGTTGAACACCACATTCTCTAAGGATGACAACTTAACAATGTCTCCGGAGGAAAAGCTTCTTAGATTAGGTAAGTCTTCAAGATGCACTTTCTTCATTTCACAATATTCAACTGCAATTCTGGCTTTTCTGACGTTACGAATATCATCTTGTATTTTCTGTACATAAATAAAATCTTTGAAGATTTTGGGTTGTAAACAAAAATATAAAAGAAAACAAGGGTTTTCAGAATATCCACCAAGGAACACAATATTTTAATTAAAAAATTGAAATGTATTTTACTTTGTTTTCTAATGTATTTTAATAACTACCGAAATGATTCATCAACATGTATACTTGAATTGAAATTCACCAACATTTATTTTATTGTGCGTACTTCTTCAATTTCAATATTCAAAATTTATTTACTTTTGTGTTTGTGTGAAACAATATAATATTATAGTGTTTAAGTAAGTACTGCAGTGGTTATTCTTAAATAAATAAAAAAGTACTTTGATAACTAATACAATAATATAAATAGATTATGGGTAAATTAAATGAAGTTGGAGTTGTTAACATATTATTTTATTTTTAAATGTATGTGTCATATATAATATTTAGGAAATCATAAATTCTCACCACCATATTAAATGTCGTCCCCTGCTCGAAGCCAATATTTTGAAGTCGAAGTTGTCTATCAAACCTATCTATCAACTCTTCAATCTCACGGGATCGGATTCGTCGTTTGTCTCTTCAAATAAAACATTTGAATACACTCTTTTTCATAATTTAATTTTATTCAAATTTGCTTAATTTTACAGGTCTAACAAAAGTATTGAGAAAGATTGTGTCTTCATTTAGTTTCTTTTGTGTGCTATACATGCAATATGAAATAATCTTTTGACACCTTCTTCAGCCACTCTTTTATTGCAAATAATCTTTTATGCACATTTTTAATGTTTTTCAACTTTTTAATAAGTTTCTAATAAAACAAACAAAAATTATCAAAAATATTATTTTATGAAACTGTCAAGTGGATGTATTTTTTATTGATGGTGTTAATAATATTAGTTATATTAAAATGTTTGCATAATATACTTTTCATATTAAAATTGTAATATTTTAAAATTTTAGATATAACATTCTTTTTAAAACAATAAATATAAAATCCAAATAGTAAAATGATAAAAATTTGTGCGGAAAAAGTTAATTAAAAATAATACATTTTATTAGTTTACTCCCATGTTTTCACATATGCATACGTATTTTACATTATAAGAAAACTTTTCGATAATAACCAATTTTAATGACAAAAAATTTGTTCATCACTATAGTGATCGATTTAGATATCAATTTACAAAATAAAAATTGTTATTGATTACTAAAATAGTCACTATTATGAATAAAAAATTATAATTGATAGCTAAATTGGTCACTAATTAATTAGAGATTAATTTAAAAACCAATTTCTGTGGTAGTCAAAACCTTAGTAACTAATGTTTAATGACCAATTTATAAACTAATTCTTTGATAATCAAAACCTGGTTA
The DNA here is from genome assembly GCF_037176805.1 of Vigna unguiculata. Classification (NCBI taxonomy): domain Eukaryota; kingdom Viridiplantae; phylum Streptophyta; class Magnoliopsida; order Fabales; family Fabaceae; genus Vigna; species Vigna unguiculata. The sequence continues at coordinate 27,178,653 of NC_140802.1, forward strand.
GCTTAATTTTAGAGACCAATTATAATTTTTTATTCACAATAGTGATTATTTTAGTAACCAATAATTTTTTACTATTTAAATTAGTATCTAAAATGATCATTTTAGTAACTTAAAATATTTTGTCACCAAAATTAATTGTTAAAAGAGGATTTTCTTGTAGTGTTTTTTCACTAAAAATAATATAATTTTAAAATTATATATACTTTTACTAAAATAATATTACAAATTACGTGGGACATTTTTAGTAGAAAAATTAATTATTAATTTTGAAATAAATAAAATTTATTCAAATAAATAAATAAATTATTTTTTATTTATTACAAATGTAAAATTATCCGATTAAAAAGTAACATTGTATGTCTTAATTTTCTTTTAGCAAGTATTAGTTGTTAGTTAGTAACGAGAGTTAAAGCCACAACCTTTTACTATAATCTCTTTATCTATACTAGTGTAATGTGTATGCATTTCTTTTATATATATATATATATATATATATATATATATATATATATATATTTAATATACAAAATAAAATTTTATTTATTAAGAACAAAGTAGAATAAATAGAGAAAATAAATAAATATTTATATTATAAAAGGTAAATTAGAAATAAGTAATCATAGACAAAAAAGAGAAAATAGTTATAGATTACTTTACATATTAATGATATAGATTTATTATAATAATTATGAAAATAAAAATGTTATTAAATTTATAAAAATCATTTTAATAAATGAATTTTTGAATTGTAAAGAGGAGGGGGAGTAAAGAAATAAAAAGGTTATCCCATAATTATTTGGTGTTTTACTTAATAACATTGTTTTTAGGGATGATGAATGGGCTTTGTAAAGAGCATGAAGGAAATAAAGAAATAAGAAAATATTATCTCATAATTATTTGGTGTTAGGGGAAGTATAATACAAAATGAATTATGGCACATGATAATTTTAAAATTGAAAAGTTTTAATATATTAAAGATTATAATTATCTGGCTGGCTGATGTTCGTGACATTTTCTTTGTTTTCGAACTTCAGACGAACGATAAATAATAGATACATACAAAAGAAAAATGAAGATCTATTTATGGTTGTATTCTTTTCTTTATCCCTTCAAAATGCTTTGAATGTTACGTACTCAACCTTTCATTCTTTCCTAAAACTCTAGGTTTCAGTAAGACCTTACTTAGGGATTGTTATGAAGTTTTTACCGAGGAGTTTCACTGGCACACCAATGAGACTTGAGCCTAACCACATAAGGCATTGACACCACTCTCAACCCAAAACCTTAAGACGATGGGTTTATGGGTCTTTATTCTTATATAGTGCTCTACTTTTTTATTTCTAGCCAATGTAGACTTAAACTCACACTTGGATTCTTAACAATAATGTTCACTCAACAAAATGACAAGAAATAGTGAGGAAACATATAATTACACAACATTAATATTTTTAAAATGTGGGGATGTTATATTTTATATAATTTTATTATATAAAATTATTATTCTCTATTTTATTATTATTGTGGATTAACATTAATTAATAAATTATATTATTTGTAAATATCAATTATATTGCACAATTGTTATTAATTTATGGATAATATATATTGGGTTTCTGATGAACGATCCGTGATGGGTTGGATTGTTCAATGAACGGTCTGTGATGGACTTAAGTATTCAAGAACTTGTTGAGAGGTCCCTAGTCTCTAGTCTTTGCTGGTAAGGTTATAAAATTGATACCCATTCATCAGTTTTTTAATGGCGACGTAAAAAATACATTTGTAAGATGCGCTCTAGAAAAACCTACCAGAAAGAGAACAACATGGTCTCAACACACTTACATGGATCTTTTATTGATTTCATGTGTTCTACAAGTGCTAATTTTTCACCTACTCTCTTAATAACAAGGTACGCTCATGCGTTTTGTTTGTTTAAATATTGAGAATTGTTCGATTAATTTAGGGTTTATGGTTTATATGATTGATCTTTGTGATTCATAATCTAACAATTGGTAATAGATAATAGAGCATGTTAGATGAATGTTTATATTTTGATTTTGTTCCATGACATGAACCCTAATTTTGTTTTTCTCCCAAAATTTTATCACAATTCTAAGTGTGAAATCAGGGTTTCGTTTTCAATTAATTTTGAGTAATCCCTAATTAGGAGAAATTGAAAATAATCGCCAATTTGGCATTTTTCCTTTCTCGGTTACTACAATGTGTTCGAACCTATCTTCTCCATCATTCGAAGACCGTTCAAGTTTCGAAACCGTCACTTGCTGTTCTCCTTTGATCTGCCATGGAGGAGTTCACTCGTCTTCTCTCCCACGCGACAGTGGGTTTTCCAACCCTTTGGCCAAACTGTGTAAACAATTGGATTGCTTCTCTTGTTTTTATCTGAGTGCTGAACCATCAAGACCCCTAAGGAAAGGCTACTTCTATCGCATGAAAAAGAAAAATGCGACCTGCTTCATGAGAGGGTTTTGCACCCTTCATTGGGTTTTGTTTTTCACCAAGTGGGGGTCACGACGAGGTGGCTTCTGGTTCGCATCAGCCTTGCAATGTTGGTTCGTCGTCGACGAAAGGCGAGAAGAGAGACTTGAAGTGCCTCTGTTATGACAGTCCTCGTTTGTTTTTTTTTGGTACGGTGGGGTACGATGACAGCGGTGCTCCTTTGCTTGATGTATCTCTCTATCTCGGTGCGATGGAGTGTTTAGAACCCTAAATCCCCAATCTTTTCTCTCGAACGAGTTCGATCCTCTTAGCCTGGTTGTTTTCTTTCTCGCGTGGTGGAGTCGCGAAGAAGCCGTGGTGATTCTGTCTCACGATGGCTTGCTTCGAACGACGGTGGAGGTGCGCTTCGCCTGCTTCTTCCATGGAGAAGATGGAGATGTTTGTGGCTGGTGGCGAGGTGCAGAAGGCGCGTCACGGTGGTGACTGCGTTCTTGTTCTCGCGTCTCCATCTCTGTTTGCAATCAGGTTGTTTGTGAGGGAGAGAAGTGATAGAGAAAGGGGTTTATTGTGCAATGTGTAATTGATTCTCTCATACGCACTTTGTATGATTAATTGAATGCTTATTGCAATTGCACATGTTTTTGTATTGATTGGATTGTGTGCATGTATGGATTAATTTGAAATTCATGTGTCTTGCCATTGTTATCGTGAGTTCGATTTTATTATTATCTGCTATCCCGACTCCATTGTGGTGCAACTTCTGCTAAGACCACCATATGGCAGCAGTAGAATTTCAGCCTTTTGGCATTTTTTTATTGACAATTGATGTACCATCAAATTTTTTATTGGCACCTAAAGTATTTTGCAGAATGCCATTGTGTCTGGGTATATCACTTGTGTACCATTCATAAAACCTGCGTAGCATTTGTATTTTAATTGTAAAAATGGCTACGGTAATATTTGGTGCAGGTGTATTCAAGAGAAAATTTATTGGTTATGATTATTTGTGAAATTTGATTATATTAATTAAACTTTTCGTTTACGGATACTTAATTGGTAATTAAGTCTCTGGTTCTTGAAATTGATTTGAATAGCATGGTTGGTAAACCTTTTCACTCATGATGTAATTATTAATGTGGATTGAAATCCTTATAACATATGCACATACACAACGCTGGCACATTAAAAATGAAATACATTTTACGTGTATAATTGGGTGCACTTGAATTTAAAATGAATGGTATATATATATATATATATATATATATATATATATATATATATATATATATATATATATATATATATATATATATATATATATATATATATATATATATATATTTAATATATTTGGTTTTGATAAATAAATAAATATTCAATTTTATGATAGTTTAAAATTTTATGAGCAAATTAAGTGTTTAGCATTTTGTGACCTTATATTTAAAGTTATATCTTTTGAGTACATGGTTCGAGAAAAATGTTAAACATTTGTGTTTATATATATCCATGCATTTTAATTTCAATTGTTTGGATTCTAAGTGTTGCATGATGATGATCATGTGGTCAGAAAATCTTGTCATTCTACTGTGTAAATTTTTGAGATATTTCTCTTAAATATAATTATTTCATGCATTATATAATTTTATTATATTTGGATAAGCATGAGTAATATAATTTTATATGATTGTGATCTCATCTATCGTGGGCACAATTATATAAGATTTTGTGTGAATGAAATAATTTAATTTTAATTATTTCATGAATAAAACTTAAGTTTATATATTATATTCTTGGTTTTTTGGTATAAAATTTTATTTTATTCAATTCCTCTACTATATTGGTGACGTGTTAGTATGATCTATTGTTCATGTTAGCATGTCTATATTTGAATTAATTTTGACCCTTATTTGAAAATGTTTATTATTCGAGGGGTTGTTCATGCATAATATAATTTTATTATATTTTGTTAAGTATGGGTAATATAATTTTATATGATTGTGAATTCACCTATCGTGAGTACAATTATATGGAATTTTGTGTTAATTAATTATATATTACATTAATGTCAATCATGCTTGTATGTTAGTTTATTTCTTGATGATATGATGTACTTTGAATTTTATCTTATGTCAATTATTTGTCTTGTGCCCTATCGGTATTGGATTTTTTTTTATGACATGAGTTTTGCATTGTCTTTTATTTCTTAATTATATTTTTTATTTATTATGATTCGGAACCCTTAGGCGGGATCATATTGGATGAGAAATTTGATATTATAGGCATGTTTGACTGTGTATTCAGAAACATTAAATTTTTTATATCACAATAGTTGTGCATATTAGATGTTTCTTGGTTGTTTTGATATCAACTTCATTGCGTATGCCATTAACGATGTCAAAATTTTTTGATGAGACAAATTTTGAGGATGGAAAAGAATCTCTAAACTTGTGTTTGGTAATTCCTAATATGGACTCTTCTTTGAGAGAAGAAAAGCCTCCCGATTTTACTCCTGATTACTTTTGAGTTCATTACTATCTAGAGGGCTTCTCGTAAGAAATGGGAACACTCAAATAGAGTGTGTTTAATGTTGTTGAAAAACACTATAAGGAAGTCTATATGGTTCAACCTAATGGCTTTTGCTAAATAAGGCAAAGAGCATTTAGTTTGTAGGTTGAAGAAGTATATTTATGACTTAGACAAGCTTCTAGATAATGATATTTGAAATTTGACCGAATGGTTACTTCTTTTGGCATCAAGGAAAATGCCTCAGATCAATGCATTTACTTGAAGACTAGTGAGAGTCATATCTCCATATCATCATTTTTGCCTTATATGTTAATGATATTCTTCGTGTTAGAAGTAATGTTGAACTTTTGACTGAGACAAAATTTATGTTAAATAGCCACTTTGATATGGTGGACCTTGGCGATGCTTTTGTTGTTCTAGGCATTCAATTTTTGTGACAGGTCACATGACATTCTTGGATTGTCTCAGAGAGGATACATTGATAAAGTTCTTTAGGTTTAACATTCATTCTTGCTTGCACTTGTTCAAAAGGTGACAAACTCTCTAAATCTCAATGTCCTCAAAATGACATACAATGATAGAGTTGAATTGGAAAAGTTCTATAATTGCTTCCGCTATTGTTAGTCTAGTGTATGCTCAAGTTTGTATTCGTCCCTTTAAATCTTTTTCTTTAATATTGTAGGGAGATACTTGAGCATACTTGAGCGACCCAGGTTTGGGTCATTGTAAAGCCGTTAAAAAAGGTCTTTAGATATTTGCAGGGAACCAAGGATCATATGTTAACTTATAAGAAGTCTGATCAACTTCAGGTCATTCAGGTCATTAGTTATTATGATTCTGTTTTTTCTAATTCTGGTTTTGATGGTTGCCCTGACGACCGAAAATCTACTTTCGGCTTTGGTTTTATGATGGAAGGAGAAGTTATTTCTTGGAAGAGGGTTAAACAAACTCTTATAGCTACTCCTGAAGGTAGTATGTTGCTTGTTATGAAGCACTTGTCAAACTATGTGGCCTAAAATTTGTTTTTTGACTTTCAAATTATTGAAAGTATTTCTAGGCTACTTGTAATATATTGTGTAAATACTACTGCCTTGGATTTCTCTCAAAACAACATACGTTCTAATACTCAAAGCATCTTGATATAAAATTTATGTTTGTTAGGGAGAAAGTTTTAGATTTTCAGACTCGGATTGAACATATTGCTACATAAGATATGTTAGCGTATCCACTAACTAAAGGCTTATCTATTGGAGTTTTTTCAAAATCATGTAACACATATAGTTGCGGTTAAGTCTTTTGATGTATTGGGTTAGTGGGAGTCTGAGATAGTTTGTTTTTATTTTATTTTATTTATTATCCATTATTTTTGAAATCTAAGCATATGATATGTATCCCTGTCCGATATTATCTTTGTGATTCAAGTTTATATTTCTTAATTGGTATTTGTGCTTATGTTGTAATTGATATAATTAATTTATTTATTAATGTTATCGAAGTGGGAGATTGTTATATTTTATATAATTTTATTATATAAAATTATTATTCTTTATTTTATTATTATTGTGGATTAACATTAATTAATAAATTATATTATTTGTAAATATCAATTATATTGCACAATTGTTATTAATTTATGGATAATATATATTGGGTTTCTGATGAATGATCAGTGATGGGTTGGATTGTTCAATGAACGGTCTGTGATGGACTTAAGTATTCAGGAACTTGTTGAGAGGTCTCTGGTCTCTGCTGGTAAGGTTATAAAACTGATCCCATTCATCAGTTTTAATGGCGACGTAGAAAATATATTTGTAAGATGCGCTCTAGAAAAACCTACCGGAAAAAGAACAACATGGTCTCAACACACTTAGAGAACGATGGATCTTTTATATGATTGATCTTTGTGATTCATAATCTAACAGGGGAGAGTTCAGTGGCAAACTTTATCTATTTGAACATTGACATATTTTGTTTATGCAATCACAAAAAATATTCCAGAGTGCCGATTTTCCATGTAATCTTGTGGTTTTAGAACTGTAGTTTTTCTCATATCAACGATACCTAATTATTTTAAGGAAAATTATCTTTTCACAAAAAATATTTTGAGAAAGTTGACAAACTTTTTCTAAATAGAATTAAAATATATTAGTTTTTTATTTTTTAATTAAAATAATATTTTTTTACTCAAATTAGTTTGTCAAAAATTTGTAAGGAAAAACTCTGTTAACCCTTAATTTAATAAAGGTAAGTTGTTAGTATTTTTTTTGTTAGTGAGAGGAATTAATTCACAATCTCTCTCATCTTTCTATCTAAATTCACTTTATTTCTTCAGATTATTAGTAGGAGAAATTGAATACACAACCTCTTCCTTTTTTTCTAATTACTAAACCATCTTATCACTCCACAAAATAGCTAAAATAACATTGATAGTTTACACATATAAATTTGTTTGAATCCCCGTATAAAAGAGAACTACCAAAATTGATAAAAATATATCGAAAATGAGGTAATTATTTGTGAAAGAGTTGAGAAGAAGGTTGGTTTGTTTAATTTTAATTCAGGAATATGTTACAAAGTATGCAGAGAAGTTGAAATTGTTTAGTGCACATGTTTTTCTACAGTAAACAAAAAAGTGGGTCTCTGCAATACATAGTTTAGATTTCGTTTAATTAGAAAATAACTAAATAATCGTCTCAATAAGATCTATGATCTATGATAGCGCTATTTGATTAAAAACAAACCAACCATGTTAGTATTGTCATTAAGTGCAATAAAATGATTATAGTTTTAAGTAAGTACTATTGGATTTTTTTATTACAAATACAATAATATTATAATTTTACTATAATAATACGATAATATAAATATATGATAAATTTTCACTTTGGTCTTTGCGGTGATGAAAAATATACAGGAGACATATCCATAATTTGTACTTTGCGTCCTTTTTCTTTTCAAGTCAAATAAAAGTATAAGGTTAAGAACGGAAGAAGAATATGTCATATTTTTTATAATATGTACAAGATAACTCAATTCCGTACAAGAACATTTATATAATTAATATTTTCTTTAAATAATAATTAGAACATAATAATAAAAAAAAATCATTTTTTCTTTTGGATGTCTGTATGATCGTCTTTGTCAACTGGTATCTTCAAAATGAATGTACGAGTACTCATTTGACCGCGCACGTCATTCTATTACTTGAACCTTTCTTCCTCAAGAATTACAAAATACTAAAAAATATAAAGTTTTGAAAGTGAAAACATATCAACACTTTCACACTTCAATTATTTTCCAATTAATTTGTTTAGTACAACGTAAATCCTGATTTTTTCATTGTGAATGAAAATATGTAGGAGTAATGATTTGTTCTTGTTAGACCATTTAAAAAATATTTTTGTTTCTTTTTGTATGATATTTTTCAATTTTTGGAGGAAATTAAATATTTTAAAAAATTACATTAGTTCTGTACGGACACGTGTCAAGCTGTGGAATTTTTAATTTTTTTTAATTTTTTTTGTAAAAATTTATAAACTGCCACGTGTCAATTTACCGTCGTGTCACGTGACAACTTACAATAATGATACGTGGCAGTGGTAATAATTGTTTTCAATTTAGTTCTCTATTTAAATTTTTTGTTCAATTTAGTACCTCAACTTTTTAAAATGATCCAATCTCGTCCTCTCCAATTTGAGATCAAATTACTAAATAAGCTTAATTACAACTTATATATATACATGTTTCAATAACTTTTTCTAATATATATATCAAATCATTTCACCTAAGTTCTTAAATTATTTTATTTTTTACATTTTTTAACTTTGTAATTTTTTACACTTGTAAAAAATAAAATAATTTGAATATTTAGGTGTAGTAATTTGATGTATAAATTCAAAACAATTATTTTAACATGTGTATATAAGTTATAATTAAACTTAGTTACTAATTTAGTCTCAAATTAGAAAGGACAAGATTGAATCATTTGAAAAAATTGGGGTACTAAATTGAATCAAAAATTTAAATAGATGACTAAATTAAAAACAACTATTAACACTTCCACGCATCGTAATTGTAAACTGTCACATGGCACGATGGTAAACTGACAGGTGGCAGTTTTAAATTTTTTTGAATTTTTTTTTTAAATTAAAAATTCCATGGCTTGACACGTGTCTTGTACGGACACGGTGTTAACTCCAACTTAACGAAGATGACTAAATTGAATCTTTTTAGATAATTGGAGTACTAAACCAAACATATGAGGACCAAATTGAACTTAACCAAAAAATTGGGATACCAAATCAGTAATTATACTTTAAAAAAATAAAGTGAATTTCCAACCTACTTTTGAAGCTTACTTTTCATATTATAAAAAGAGCATATTCCACGGTCTCTTCATTTTCATTCTTCTTTTTTTATTGTTTGAGAGAAGAATGAGAGAATATTTGTTTCTTCTTTTAAGAGAGAATGTTATTTACTCTTTTAAGATTCTTCTATATTTGTTTTTCCTATCTTTGAGAGAGAGGTTGACATTGTTTTTTCCTTGAGATTAGAGAAAGCATAATTCAAATTCCAAACAAATTATGTATAAGTTTTTTTGTTTCTAAAACGTATTAACACTTATCAAAACGCTAAGTTGTTTTTTCTTCAATGATGGTAAATTTGTTTATCTATTGTGAAACATAATAGTTGAGTGAAAACTAACCAGTAATTCAAAAAGATGTATGAGGGTGAATTAGTTTCACTTCATTTTCCATTATAAGTGTCGATTTTTTTTATCATTCCCAAACCAAAGTTCTTGATTTTGGGACAATGTCTCCTGAAGAAAAACTTCTTAAATTGGATAAGTCTTCAATATGTACTTTCTTTGTTTCACAAAATTTAATTGGAATTGCAGCTGTTGCCACGTTATAAAGATCAAGACATTTATGCTGTCCATGAATAAATTCTTTATAAGGTTTTTGTGTTGTAAACAAAAGTGTATAAAAGCAAACAAGGGTTTTCAGAACATCCACAAAGGAACACAATATTTTTATTAGAAAATTGAGTGTATTTCTAACTTTGATTTGTAATATATCTTCTGAATTATCTAAATCATTCATCAACATTTGAAATTCACCATATTTTTCTATTATATGTGAACTTCTTCGATGTCAATATTCAAACTTTATTTACGTTTGTGTTCTTGTGAAACAGTATACTAAAATTGTGGATAGTTAATTGTGCTTAAAAAAAGTTGTAAAATCTAAACGATAAAATGATGGAATGGTATAATTAAAGCGAAAAAAAGGTAATTAAAAAGATAATCCCTTCATTAATTTGCCGGTAAAAATACACATGTTTTTCATGTTTTCAAATATTAAAATTATATATATATATATATATATATATATATATATATATATATATATATATATATATATATATATATATATTTCTTAACAGAAAAAGATATTTAGCTATTTTGAAATATTTTAATCAGTTAACTATTGAAATAAAAATAATTACACAATTTTAATTGTTATAATTACCTGAGTGTCGGTGCCTACGAATAAGAGGACCTCATTTTCTTTGATTTCGAATCTCCGAAGATAAAGAGATAAATGCAAAAGAAAAATGAAAATTTATTTATTTCTCCTGTTAAGGACGAATGATTGTTTTCTTTTCTTTATTCTTTCAAAATGCTTTGAATGTTAGTGTTCCTCTCATTTAAAAAGGTAAGATTCTCACAGTTTCTCTTAATTCTTTCCCAAAAATATAGATTTTAAAAATTCCTTACTTAAATTTAATTCCAAAATAAGAATATTACAAACTAGAACCATAAGAAGACGTAACGTGAGTACAGATGTAAAAAAAATTCGTATCTGTAGAATTTGCAGTTAAAACCTAAAACGAATAAGAAATAAATTAATATTATATATAAATACTCGCGAGTAATTGGTATATATATATATATATATATATATATATATATATATATATATATATATAACCATATAAAAACAATGAAATCAATATAGTCTAACATTTTATCAATTTCAAAAAGTTTGCAAGTTTATATACACAGTTATTTGGTTCAAAGGAAGGAAATTATAATTTGTCAAAGAGTTGAGAAGGTTGGTTGTTTAATTTTAATTAAGATGTCACAAAGAATGCAGAGAAGTTGAAATTGTTTATTGCACATATTTTTCTGCAATAAACGAAAAGTGGGTTTCTGCATTTAGATTTCATGTAATTAAAAAATAACTAAATAATCGTCTCAATAAGATGTATACGTAGTTTCTCCTTAATTAATGAAGATATTTAAATGGATTAAAGCAAAGTTTTATTAATATAAGTTGTGTTAGTTTTAATTGAGTAAAACCATTACATACAAAATTTTTATATCTCTATCATTTCAGAACGAAATTAATTACATGAAAATAATTTAATTCTTTATAAAAAAAAAATGAGAGAAATTTTGAATTGAGATTAAACACACTTCCTAGACCTATGTAGATTTGTTCTAGTGACTTTTTTTTTTTCTTTCTTTTTTTATATATATTCAAGGATACCACATTTGTTAGATCAACTTCGAAGTTAGTATTCTACAGTTTTCAAAAGTTTTTCATGTGACCTTGTATTTTTTTTTTTGCTTTCTGATTGTAAGATTGGGTAGGGTTTCCAAGTTGATTATGTGATAGGGTTTCACGTTCACTAGTCTAAGGTCTTGTAGGGTTTTAGATCCTAGTTCTTAATTACGTGTTTTCTTTCTTATTTTATAATAGATTTATAAAAAAACCTGAAAATTTAGTGGATAAGTCAATGTTTGAACAAGAAACCGAAACAAAAAACAACTACAAGCCCATCACTTTGGTGTAAATATTTTCTGAACAAAACAACAATAAACTTATGACTTGCCTGTTTTGAAAATAACTATTATAATTTCTTTTTTAAAAATTCATTCATTTGCATGTTTATAGCAACTTTAAAACAAATATAGAGAACGTGATTTATATTTGATTTGATTGATTTTCAATTGATTTAGCAATAGAAATAAAAAAAAAGTATAAAATATATTTACAGTAATTCATTTTTGATGTCATTGAAGTTATTAAAATTGAAAAAAATACATCATAAGTGTAACATGAAGTAATAAGTTGTTTAACAAATTATATTTAAAAAATACATCACTGTTCTACTATTTTATGAAGGAAGAGACTCAGTCAATATCAATTTCTTGATAAAAGTTTTTTTCCTACGGCGTCAGTTTCCTGCAAATTCAAAAAGGAAAAATTTAAATAAGAACTTAAAGTCACTATGTATTTAAACATGTTGTATAATTATTACATTATAATATTTAAATATATGTGTACAATAGAAATATTTAGTACCTGGATTGTCATGCATATACGATATGGTGTTGTTCAAGCTTCCAAACCAGATTTTCTTAACAAATGTTATACAAATTGATGTTAAAAGTGATGTGACAAGTATGCTACTTGAAAATGATTTCATTTTTGGAATATTACTCATCCTCACTATTTTCAACTTAGGCAAAGATAAAGTTGAACTTTGGCTGTAGAAACAAGACAACATTGGAAGATCCTTCAATACAAGACATTCTATTTTGAGAAAAATGATGGACACATTTTCATCTTCAAATCTATCACTAGATATGACCTCTTCCATTTTATCACATTTGCACAGTCTGAGTATTTTGAGTTTCCCAAGATTTTTTACTGAAGAAGGTGAGAATAATCTTTGGAGGTTGTCACAGTGGAAAATGTAAATTGACACCAAATTTGAGAAAAATGAAACTTGAGGTTCCTTGTTCCAAACATACTTCAATTTGATTAGGTTAATCAATGCTAACACCTCCAGTTGAGGAAGTATTTCATGAATTTTACGATCAAGATTGTCATCTTCAAAATCAAACACCTCTGTCAATATTTCACATTTGTCCAAAGTTAGTTTTCTCAAATTCTTGAATCTCGTGATCATGCTTGAGGAGATAGCACTCAACAATTTGTTGTTGTTGGTCAAAATTAGATTTTCAAGTTCACAAAATGATTTGGACGGATAATTCCAGTGCCAAAGCTTCTCTACATTCATATTGATCACATAAAGTATCTTCAATTTTTCCACCAACAACTGCAAGAAACAAGTGGTAATTTAAGCTTGTAGGCCTATGCATGAATTCAAAACTAAGTAGAATGATAGTTTCTCATAATACCATGTTATGCACTTATGTTATTGAATTCCATACTTTAATTCCATCATCAATACAATAAGTAGTTAGAATAAATACTAGTTACCTATATCAAATGACAAGAAAGAAAACATGTGATTTCCATGCAAAATACACTCGATAAATAGTTTGTAATGGAAACTTACTGAACTTGGGAAGAAGCAATTTGTTGTAGATGATTCTTCAAGAGCTTTGGAATCTTCAATAAAAGAAATCATAGTAGAACAATTTGCTACTTTTAATGTTTCTAAGGAAGGAAATTCAGATATAAAAGGAAAGACAACAGAGAGACTTGGTAGATTTTCAAGAGAAACATCCTTCAATTCATGAAAGGTGAGTTTCCCTCTCATGTCCTCCACTTCTTCTTCTTCTTCTTCGGAGATAATAATTGTATCCAACACATCACAATCATAAATTTCCAGATTTGTTAATTTTAGAAGAACTTGAAGCATATTAAGAGACTTACATTGCTTCACCTGTAGGAGTTCTAGGTTTTGATAGAACTTGGAAATATCTTTGTTAACAATGCAAGTTAACTTTGGAAGATCAATCAAAGTTAGTTCACACAGTTGTTGTAAAAGGTGTGTGGAACAAGATATTTGTTGATGAATATTAAATATTATTTTCAATTCCTTATAGTGACTCACAACAAGTTTCTTCAAGTTCTTCAACTCTTGTAGTGTCTCAGAGGAAATGACACAAACCAAGTTGCCATAACTGTCAAACACAATCTTGTTCAATTCAAAGAAAGATTTCCCATCAGTCGTAAGGGTTTCATTTGAATCTGCAAATCCGGTAGTGAATTTTTTCAACATTGGACATTTTGCTAACATGAAAGATTTAAGACTTGGAAATTCTAAATGACCATTGTAAATTTGTCTCAAGTTTGGGAGAGACTTCAACTCCAATTTGCCCAGTGATGGAAAGTTAGTTGTTGGACCACCTTTACTAAAATGATTCAAAAAAACGGTCAATAAGACTTCACATTTTTCTATAATTAATTCCTTAAGTTGGTGAAGCTTATGTGGATACAGATCAAATATATATGTGAGAGAGGGAACACCTATGATGTGTAAAATTTGTAGGTTTCCAAGGTCAATATATTCTGGATCATCAAAGAACCACATACCTATGTTGGTTTTTATTAATTTTAGTTCCGTTAACTGTATGAAAATTTTGTCATCTGCATCCCAAAAATTAAAACGAGGAAGAGTTAGTGAGCACTCTTCAATGTTGATAACTTTGAGTTTATGAGACCTTTTTAGTAACATACATAGAAACTTCTCCAACATTCTTCCATTACAGTTATTTACCCGAAGAATTTGAAGGTTGGTGAAATGTGAACCTTGAAGATTATAGAATATCTTATCCAACGCTTCGTTGTTACATACACTGTACTCAGTAATGAGTGAGAATTTGTCATCTTGCATTAATTTTTTTGAGAATTCATCATCAAAGACTAAAAATATGTTGTATGTCTTATTCTGATAAATAATGTTTGAGAGAGAACTAACCAATAACTCAAAAAGATATGCAAGCTTGGTGTGAAGGTCAATTTGCACTTCATCATTTGGTGTTATTAGTATCGATTTGAATTGTGATTCTTTTAGCATTCCCAACCCAAACTTCTTGATGTTGGGACAATGGTTGAACACCACATTCTCTAAGGATGACCATTTAAGAATGTCTCCCGAGGAAAAGCTTCTTAGATTAGGTAAGTCTTCAAGACTAGGAAGCTCCGACACGGCGTCGGAGCCACGCTTCCCCGCGTCGGAGGCGCACCGGACACGGACACTTGCCGGAAGCACACACGACGCGGTGTCGGAAGCTTTTTTCTTTGCCGGACACGGCCTTCTCTCTGGATGCGGAAAAGACACGTTTGTGGTGCTGCAAAAAGGTGGAACTGGTGGAACGTGACCGCTGTTGCAGAGTTGCCACCGTGGATGCCGTTGCAGAATTGCAACCGTTTAAGTTGCAGGCAAAATAAATTTACGGGGAAGAGAAGATAGAAGATAGGAAAGGAAAAGTTAGGTGAAAGAAAAAAAATGAAAAGAAAATATAATCATATTCTGATTAATTTAATAATTTAGTTATTTTATATAATAAATTTGTTTTAATTAGTATATAATATATGATTAATATAATATTTTATTTAAAGAAACTCTTTAGATTATGTGGAATATTAGAGGAGATGACTTCTCATTGGAAGACAATAAAATTTTTCAAATTGCTAGTCTATCTCTTGATGAACTAGAAGTATTTTTCAATCAAGATGAACAAACATGATTTACATATATTTTTTTTTTTTGTTTTTCTTTTGCTAGACTTTGTTTCTTTCATAATTGTTTATCTTGATTTCTATTAGATCATAAAGTATAATTGGTAGATTGTTTTTTATATAAATATTAATTTTTAATTTTTTAGACTATGAATTTAATTGTTATATATATATATATATATATATATATATAGCTATGTCCGTGTCCGTCATTCTTTTAATTTAGACGTTTCTATGTGTCCGTGTCCGTGTCGTATCCGTGTCCGTGTCTGGGCTTCATAGCTTCAATATGCACTTTCTTCATTTCACAATATTCAATTGCAATTGCGGCTTTTCTGACGTTATCAATATCTTTTTTTATTTTCTGTTCATAAATAAAATCTTTATGAGGATTTTGGATTGTAAACAAAAATATATAAAAGAAAACTAGCGTTTTCAGAATATCCACCAAGGAACACAATATTTTTATTAAAAAATTGAAATGTATTTTTACTTTGTTTTCTAATTATTTTAATAACTATCTAAATGATTCATCAACATGTATACTTGAATTGAAATTCACCAACATTTATTTTATTATGCGTACTTCTTCAATTTCAATATTAAAAATTTATTTACTTTTGTGTTTGTGTGAAACAATATAATATTATAGTGTTTAAGTAAGTACTGCAGTTGTTATTCTTAAATAAATAAATAAAAACTTTGATAACTAATATAATAATAAAATGGGTAAATTAAATGAAGTTGGAGTTGTTAACATATTATTTTATTTTTAAATGTATGTGTCATATATAATGTTTAGGAAGTGATAAATTCTCACCATCATATTAAATCTCGTCTCCTGCTTGAAGCCAATTTTTTGAAGTCCAAAATATCTAACATACCAAGCTCTCAACTCTTCAATCCCGACAGTTGTTCCTCGTTCGTCTCTTCAAATCAAACATTTGAATACACTCTTTTTCATAATTTAATTTTATTCAATTTTGCTTAATTTTACAGGTCTAACAAAAGTACTGAGAAAGATTGTGTCTTCGTTTAGTTTCTTTTATGCTATATATGTAATATGAAATAATCTTTTGACACTTTCTACAGACACTCTTTTATTGCAAATAATCTTATATGCACATTTTTAATAATTTTTTTCCGTTGACAAAAATAACCAAATTGTAAACCTAAAGTACTTTTATAGAAAGTGTTAAAATCTTTATATGAATATAAAATAATTTAGATGCCACTAGTGTAAAATAGGCTTTTTATACCGGTTAAAAAAGACTTTTTATACCGGTTCTAGCATAGGTATAGATGCAGGTGGTATAGAAAGTTTGATCTTTTCTACATCGGTTCCATGACAGGTATAAAAAATTATATTTTATACTATTTCTAAAACCGGTATAGAAAGTCCTCTTGGAAATGGAAAGTCATGTAAGAAAAAATGACTTATTATACCGATTATAGTTCCAACCGGTATAAAACATTACACATTTTACACCAAGTATGACCTCAACCGGTATAAAAAGTGATTTATTATTTTTTTATGAAAAATTCGTTTATGCTTCTTACCACATACCAAACCTATATATAATTACCCAAAACATCCAGAAAATAAATCTCATTCAATCTAATATTTACTTGATATAGAATCTAATGTTTATATGAAATATAATACTACTCCAAAACGAATATAAGTCATAAAACACCTAACATCATCTTATATACTATATGTAATAACCCAAAACATCCAGAAAACAAATCTCATTCAATCTAATATTTACATGAAATAGAATCTAATGTTTATATAAAATATAATACTACTCCAAAACAAATTACTATATAAGTCATAAAACACCTAACATCATCTTATATAAACACTTAAAAGAAACGAAGCCCACTGCTCACGAACTTCCTTTAAGACTCCTTGATCCATTGGAGATGTGTCATTGAAAATCTACACAATGAATAGTTGAGTCAACAATCTTTTAGTGATAAATACTTAAGATGTGATTTATAAATTGTACATATTACCATATCCCATGAGTCAACAATGTTTGCGGATATGATTCTATGCATGTGCCTCATGGTATAATATCCACACTCATAGCTTCCCGGTTGACGTGAGCACTACAAGTTAAATTCATATAATATCATAAATTTGATAATTGTATTTCAACAGTTTGAAGATTAACTACTTACAGTTGGCGCAATGAACTGCAACTTCTTTCTAGAAGTGATTTGTTGTCCCTGCAACCTAGAATGAGCCTCAACCGCTCTGTAAAATTTAATGTATATTGAAATTTTGCCTAATATGGAACTTAGTAAAATTAAGTCATATAACACAAAAAATAAGTTAATAAAAAAAACTTACGCTTGTAAAGTACTTTTAATTTTCAGAGTGTTAGGCTTCTTGTGTAATGAACACAAAAGAACCACAACAAACTTCTGAGGAAGAATTACCAACAACTGCCAATGACCCCTACAGATTCAAATACCATTATATACAATTAAGTTCTACATAAATATAATTTAATGTATAAAAGACATTCTTCCTGCTGCAAATAAGGCGCTAAGTACACTTCTTTTTTCCCAACATCAAATCCCTCTAATAGGTACTTTTGAACCTCTTCACTTTTATTCCCAACACCTTGAATGGCAATAGGATCAATAAATCCATATATGTGATCATTCTTCTTCTCAGTGCATCTACGATGTAAATACCTTAAACATTGAAAATAAATAATATAAGAATAACATATTGAATATATTCAAACTTCATAAAAGTAATAAAAGTTTACTTACAACAACCAAAGTTGTATTACTGATATACATAACATATCAGTGCCAGAGAGAACTTCAAAAATATCCTTTTGACATATAAAAAAAGGGGTGTTGAAGGTCCTATTTGTGGCTTGGGGAGACATTTCTAATTGTATAGGTTGCAAGGCGATAGTCGCTGCCATTGCACCAAGTCGTTCTAGAATTGTCTGTTGTGGTAATGATTCATTCACATCTTCCTTTTCTTGTACTCTAATCTGCTATACATATTTAAAGTATTAAATAACATTAGTATACACCGATGTAAATAAATGCATAATTAAAACAAGTAAGGACAATTACCTCCTTTGCAATTACTTTTGCTAATCTAACTGGCCAAAGGATAAAATTTCCAGGGGCCTGCCCCACTGTCTTAACCTCTTGAGTGGGCACTGGAACTGAAGCAGTAGCATCTCGAACATCTACAACCACTACTCTCATCATATCATCTGCAATGGTTGCATGGTGTATGGTTGACCCCAATGCATACATTTTACCTAAGGTAACCAAATAATATTTGTAAAATAAATAAGACAATATAGTTAGGCTAAAACAAATACATGCAAAACAATATAATTAGACAAATTACCTAAAGCCACCAAGGACTGCAGGAGATCATCAATGAACAACTCGTAATCTGCATCACCAATGAGAGAAGCCTCTTCAAGAGGAACATCACAAATCCCCTTTGTGCTTACACAAATAATAGAAGGTTGTTGATGAGGATTACAAGGCTGGGCTGAGGGAGAGGCTAACTCTGCTCTCATGTCTGATAACAATTGTGCCTTCATATCAAAGTACTCTTTCTTCATCTCCTTCTTAATCTCCTCCCTAATTTCCTCCCTCATTTGTTCTCTCATTTCTTCTTTGATGGACATGATAACTTCCTCATTGATATTTACTTTATTATGATTAGCTGATGGAGGACCAAAGAATTGACGGATGCCTACAAATTTTCCAACACCACGAACACGTCCAGGATGCTCTGGACGACCAATGGCAACTGCCAATATGTCCTCACGCCCCTGTGGAATGAATTTTTTATATTTTCTAATTTTTTTAATTAGTTTGTACCATTACTAATAGTAAATTTCTAGAAACTTTTTATTTTATTTGCAGTAAGAAATTATAGTAGCGTGTTTTCCTATGTAGGTGATGATTATGAACATGTGTTGTTTATTAAGACCTAAAATAAGTGGGTGGTGCATAGTAATGTATAACTACTGCTAGACCACCCTTTTACTTTCTTCTTCTTTCAATTACTTATTTACCCCATTGAGTTAATTTAATTAATTTCATCAACCGTAAAAAATTTCCTGTACCAGACTTAATTTGCTTTAGTTTCACTAAAATAAAGGCATAGAAGTAAAATGTCAGTGACAGTGATTATTGGCAAAATGTCACAAAATCAGAGGCAGAGAAACAAGATATTACGCTTGAGTTCAAAGTATATATACATATAGGAAGCTACCTCAAGTCTCAATCTCAAGTGTTAATCACAACAACTTGTCATGGCTCTATACAGGTTCTTTGGAAAGCACAGTGGGTATTATTGGGGGTGGTGTTTGTTTGATGAACTCAACTAACAGGAAAACGAGCAGTGTTTCTCTGAATCTGTGTTTGTGCTGCAATCTATCCCAACTTTGTTTTGAATTGTAGTTTTCATCATGTACCGAGAAAAAGGTAGGATGATGAATCTTTTGCTTCTAAAAAGACTTGGTCTCTATAGTCTCAATTCCCGTGAGAGTGAGCTATACTCATTGTATCCGATACAGAAAAGTAGTGGATACACATATACATATATACTAACTAGTTCGTTTTCAGCTTTTTTTTTCCTTTTGCCTCTCTTCCAACAAGTACCCTGTAGCTACCACTTCGAAACTGTTTCTATCACTCTCCCCAAACAATGCAATGAAACTGAAACAGTCACACCCCTCTCTCCCTCTCTCATATAAACTGCATCTACATTCACATTCACAACAACTTGCATGCATATATATAAATTTTAATAAAATGTTCTATTATTATTCATTGTTTAAACCAATAGAATTGAACTAGTCTTGGTATTCCTCCATTGATGTGAAGTTGAGCAAGAAGAGACTGTATTCAGAGTATCTTAGTATTATTCAGCCTCAGGGCTGTTGCGGGAGACTGCATTTTGCTTTTGGGAATGCCTCAGGGCTCATCCACTATTCTCTGCTTTTAGGTGTTTAGTCCTTTATTTTTAATTTCTTAAGTTTTGCTACCCATGTTATTTTTAAGTTTTATATTCTTGGTATATTTCATCACAGAGAGACATAGCTCTATCAGGTTTCAAATAGACCTGGGTGAGGGTGACTGCGAATAAAATGTTATGAAGAGGAATGTACTATAGTTATAAAGTTGCAGAAAGGTCATGAATTATTGAAGGTGATAAGAGGATATGTTTATTTGCAGAAAGGTCTATCACTGCTGAAGATTCAAATGGATAAATGTGACAGTACTAATAATGTAAGCAGAATGACTCATAGGGGACAAGATTTTGTATATGCTTCCTACTTTTTATGTTGCTGATGTTAGTGAATATGAGCCAGTTTTTATCTAATTTCAAATATTCAGCTACCTTGTTGCACAAAAGGAAGAAAAAAAAGAAAAGAGATTCAGGGACAAGAGATATACAGAGTAGTTATATGAAAATTTTACCAGTTTACACCTACCACTAGGATAGTGGCATCACAACTCCTGCAGATATCCCCCAACCAATGTCTGAACAGGTGAAATTGGACGCTTAGCCCCTACAGAAGCTGACCCCAAGGCTTTCAAGTTATTCAATGCTTCTTCCTTGATTGATTTCACTCCTTAAGACTTGAATTTCTAAAACCACAAAAGTTAGCAATTAATAAAAAATAGAAAAACTCAGGAGAATTTGGACTTTTAAAAAAATAATACATACATTCTTATATACTGTCATCTAACCATCAAGCATTGAAGAAAACAATATTGCTTCAGGAACCATGATAAAACTATGGCGTGATTGAAGAAATTAAATATTGAATAAACTGATTAAGGGAATTCTATTATCTTAGCATAGATTCTATAGAAACAACAACTTGTGTGGACAATCATCAACATCATTATGTTTCTTCTTTACTAAGTATATAGTTGATATTAATTCAGGCTAGCAACATGAACAGTTAGGGTTCCATCAGTTAGCAGTAATTAACTAAAGCTAGTGATATTACTTCAAGCTAGCAACATGATGAACAATTAGGGTTCCATCAGTTAATAGTAATTACCGGTTAGCAACATGATGCTAGCAAACGAAGAGCACATAAACAACACGCGAGGGTGACGAGGTGACTTCACATGGTGACGGCAACTTCGTAGGCGACTCCGCACGGTGATGGCAACTTCGCAGTCCACTTCGCAAGCGACTTCGCAAGCTACTTCGTAGGCGACCGGTGACGGTGATTGTTGGAAAGTGGAAGCGACAAATGTTGGAAACGAAGAACTGTGTTAAGGTATGCTGGAAACGAAGAATAAGGAAAGGGAAGCAACGAACTATGTTTGAAACAAATGTTAAGGAAAGGAAATGAACGAAAGAAATGGAAAATGAAAAACATACTATGCCGGTCATAAGGTCAACAAGTATAATATCTTTTTTAAAAATTAAAAAAATAATATATATATATATATATATATATATATATATATAATTTATACCAATTTTAGCTATAACCGATATAAAAAGTATTTTTCAATATTGCTAAAAATGTCATCGCGTTAATTTTTATACCAGTTGAAAGTATAATTGGCATAAAAGATCTCACATTATTTACAAAATTGTCATCCGTCTCTTGTTTTATACCTGATGGATTTGAACAGGTGTAATAATGTAGGTATAAAAAGCTTATTTTGCACTAGTGTGCTAAATATGTAAAAAAAATATTTATACTTTGACTAAAATAATATTACAAATTACGTGGGACATTTTTAGTAGAAAATTTAGTTATTGATTTTGAAATAATGAAATTTTATTCTATTAAATAAATAAATTATTTTTTATTTATTACAAATGTAAAATTATCCAATTAAAAAGTAACACTGTATGTCTTAATTTTTTTTTTTGGACAAGAATTAGTTGTTAGTTAGTAATGAGAGTTGAACCCACGATATTTTACTATAAATTCTTTATATATATATATATATATATATATATATATATATATATATATATATTTTACCAGTAGATGAATGATATTACAAAGTAAATTTATATTTAAAGTTGAATAAATAAATAAAATAAAAAATATTTATATTGTAAAGGTTAAACTAGAAATAAGTAATTGTGGATAAAAAAGAGAGAATAGTTATAGATTACTTTACATATTAATGATATAGATTTATTATAATAATTATGAAAATAAGAATATTATTAAATTTATAAAAATAATGTTAATAAATAATTTTTTGAATTTTAAAGAGAAGAGGGGAATAAAGAAATAAAAAAGGTTACCCCATAATTATTTGGTGTTTTACTTTGTAACGTGTTTACGGATGATGAATGAGCTTTGTAAAGAGCATGCATGAAATAAAGAAATAAAAAAATATTATCTCATAATTATTTGGTGTTAGCGGAAGTATAATACAAAATGAATTATGGCACATGATAATTTTAAAATTGAAAAGTTTTAACGTATTAAAGAATATAATTACCTGGCTGATGTTTGTGACATTTTCTTTGTGTTTGAACTTCAGACGAATGATAAATAATAGATACATACAAAAGAAAAACGAAAATTTATTTATATATATCCACTTAAGGATGAATGGTTGTATTCTTTTCTTTATCCCTTCAGAATGCTTTGAATGTTACGTACTCTGCCTTTCATTCTTTCCTAAAACTTTAGGTTTTGGTAATTCCTTACTTAAATCTAACGTTTGAATAAAAATATCACAAACTATAACACATGGAGACGGTTATCAACACCTGAAAGACAGTTATTTGTCAAAGAATCTAGAAGGAATTTGGTTGTTCATTTTTAATTTAGGAAGATGCTGTTAAGAATGTGGAGAAGTTGAAACTACTTCTAGATTTTTGTATTCTAAACTTGAATCTCTTAAATTTTAATTAGCTAAATTTAATTATGTTTCAGTTAAATAAAAATTACACAAATATTTTGTCTTGCTAACCATCTAGTTAGTTGTTGCAAAATGTTTCTGATTTGAATTTGTTTCTAGTTGGAATATGAAACAGGAAGAATTTGTATCCAAACATAATTTGAAAGTTTTTAAGGTATGTTGCACTTCGATGTTTACTTCTGAAAATACATGGCAGTTTAGTCACACAATTATTTAATTTATGGTTAAATATGTTTTTGATTCCTCAAGTTTGAATGAAATTTTAAATTAGTCTCTCTTCAAAACTTTTGACCAATTTAGTTCTTCATCTTTAAAAATGCATGAATTTAATTCTTTTAACCAAATTTTGTTAAGTTTATCTGACGTTTCAAGCGTATTTCATAATAATTTACACCGTTTGACACATTTTCGCTTCAATATTAACTCAAATATTATAATAAAATGCGTTTAAAATGTCAAATAAACTTAACATAATTTGATAAGAAAGACTAAATTCACGCATTTCTAAAGATGAAGGACTAAATTGGTACAAAATTTCGAAGAGGGACTAATTCCAAAAATCACTGAAACTTGAAGAACAAAAACATATTTAACCCTTTAATTTATATATGATTCAAAACTATAATTGTTTAATTTACTTCTGAAAACTCTAATTAAGGAAGAATTTCATGAATTTTATGATCAATATTATTATATTTAAGACTAAATGCCTCTATCAATAATTTACATTTGATCATAGTTAATTTTCTCAAACTCTTGACTATGATGGTCACACTTAAGCAGACAACACTCTACAATTTGTTGTTGGTAAAACTTAGATTTTCACATTTCACAAGAACAACTTAGATATTATGATGATACTATTTCATAATATCATGGTATGTACTTTTTTCTATGAGCATAGAAAATATATTAAAGGGGCAATTGAGTTGCCCCAACCCGTATAAAACAAGATGCTTAACATAAGATTAATCAATACAATAATTAATTAAAATAAATACTAGTAAGCTATATCAAATGAAAAAAAAGGAAAACATGTGATTTTCATGCAAAGCACACCTGATAAATAGTTTGTAATTGAAACTTACTGAACTTGGGAAAAAATAATTTGTTGTACATGATTCTATGAAAGACCTCATGACATAACAATTTGTTATTTTTAATGTTTTCGATGATGGAAATTCATATATAGAAGGAAAATCAAGAGTTTTGATACATTTTCAAGAGAAACCTCCTTCGATTCCCGAAAGGTGAGTTTCTCCCTTTCCCTCTATTTTTTTTTCTTCTTCTTCAATGATAACAATTTCATCGATGTTTCACAATCATAGATCATTAAATTTGTTAGTTTTTGAGACATGCATAACATATTATTTAAAAGATTTACATTGCTTTACTAGTAGGATTTTAGGTTTTGATATAACATATAAATTTCCTTGTTCACATAGGATTTTTAGTGCATAGTTACACAGACAAATGTGTTCAAGTGAAATATTTCATACTGCTGCGTTATGCAAACCAATTGCTCAGCAGTTATTTGATTATTAAGTTAATGTCGTACTTATTTTACAAAAGGGTTACTTTTTTAGTGTGAGATTATTATTGTCATTTCATCTTCCAAAATATATTGAAAAATAAAAATGATATTTTGACACGACTTATGTGTCATTTTACTTTTTATTTAAAAATTGGTTTTGTTAAGTTAGGGAGGAGTGTGCCATGTGTGTGAGTTTTTGAAGGATAGAGGAAGAGTTTTTCAGCAAACAAACAGAGTGAAGAGCAAAACTTTGGCAAGGAGAGAGAAGAGAGAGAAAATCTTTCTTCACACACATAAACTGGAGTGGATGACCTACAGGAGAGGTTGACAGCGTCATAGAAGTGCCATTACAGAGAGAAGTATAACCAATGCCGCGACTGTTGCGAAAACATAACATTTTAGGGCTTGCGGTTGTGGACGACCATCTTTCGTTTATCATTGTGCCGGGAAATCCGTCCCCCGATTGAAGGATAGTTTTTTTGTGGTTTATGTTTTTCTTAGTTTAGAAACTATTAAGACATTGGGATCTGTCAACATTCAATTTTGTCCGCGTGAATAATTTATTTTCAAAATAATAATAATAATAATAATAAAGTTTTTTAGTTAATGGAAAATAAAAAAAGTGTGAAACAAAATTTTCTTCAAAGATTTTTAAACTTTAATTTAAAAAGAAAAAGAAAAAAAGAGAGATGATAAAAAAAAGGAATAAAGAAAGAAGAACCCAATTTGTTATTAATTATCACACTCTTTTTCATGAGCCCAACAACTCAAATATTTCCCTTTGTTCCTGGTGGAAAACTTAGTGATATGATTCTAATAATTAGAAGCAATATCTCTACAAATGGTAAAGAATCAATATTACTAATTAGGATTGATTTTGTGCTCTGATTTGTTAATGATTAGAATCAATATTTTTAATCTTGATTGATTTTGTGCTCTGATTTGCTATGGTTTGATCCCCATAATGTGTTGCTATCATCGATATTTTCACATTAAGACCCTCCGCAAGGCAATTTCTTATGTCACATCGAGACCCTCTGCAAGGTAATGGTCATCGATCTCTTTACATGAAGACCCTTTGCGAGACAATGGTCATTGATTTCTTATGTCACATCAAGCCCTCTGCGAGACAATGGTCATCGATCTCTTTACATCAAGACCCTCTACGCGGCAACGATCATTGATTTCTTTGTCACATCGAGGCCCTTTGTGATGTAATGGTCATAGATTTATTTATATCAAGGCCCTCTGCAAGACAATGGTCATTGATTTCGTTCATTTTGATATAGACAATCTCCTCGCGATTTGTCTAATATGTTTTTTTAAAAGGTCAGAAAAGAAAATAATAAAACAAAATGATTTGTCAGATTGTGACCTTCTACATGGTAATGGTCACTGAATCTTTTGGATATAGACACTCTCCTCGGGATTAGTCTAATCTTTTCTCAAAAAGTCAAGAAAAGAAAAATTTCGGATGGGAACCCTCTACATGGTAATGGTCACCGAATCTTTTGAACAGACCCTCTCCACAGGATTGGTCTAATTTGGTTTTTTCAAAAAGTAAAAAAAAAATGAATTAGTGTGTCAAATCGAGACCCTCTACTTAGTAATGGCCACCTAGTTCTTTTCTTTCATATACAGACTATCTCCTCTGGAATTGTCAAGTTTGTCTTCAAATTTGTCTTCTTTTGAAACCCAAAAAAAATTAGTGTTTTTATCTTTATTAGTAAAAACATTATGAGTCTTCATTCAATATTGGTATTGAGATTCTTACCCCACAGATGAGTAAATTACTTCCATATACTGTGGAGGCATTGATGTGTCTCTAAGACTGGTTATGGACCAACATGGAAGGTAATGAAATTAACATTTTTACTTAGATATTTTAATTAAGTGATTGTTAGAAATTTTTACTGAACTCCTTATGTTTTAAGGCTCTTCTAGATTAAAATTGGACAATATGAAACTTTATACAATGTTGCAAGAGGTGGACATTGATGAAGTTAGTAATTTCTTTAATATTTTATTCAAAAATAAACTACAATATAAATTGGTAGTGATTTTTCATTTGTTTGTTTTTTAAGAATCAATCGGAGAAAGGGACTTGTTGATCCAAACAATAATTATGGTTAAATAATTATTTTTTTAAATATTTTTGTAAATACCCGCGGGTACCCGTGGATACCCGCGGATATAAAAAAAATAGACGGGTACCCACATAACGGATACCCGACGGATATGGGTACGGGTACGAGGCGAACTACTACTCGTACCCTACCCGCCCCGTTGACATCCCTAATTATGAGGAAACATATAATACATAACTTTTCTTTTTATATTCATAAAAAAATAAATATACAAAAAACTCAGAAAATGAAAAAAAAAACTAAATATCAAACTAATATTTACCTATAAGAAAGAACGGATGAGAACTCAGAGTGAAAAAATAAATTTATGTCTAACTTTCTATTTATTTTTTAAAACAAAAAACAAAAGAACTTATGCAAGAATGATAAATAAATATAATATGTGAGAAACTTAAGATGAGAGAGAACAAAAAAAAATCTCAATAAATTTTATTATTTTTTATTATGTTTAATTTTTAATTTTATTATTTATTAATATTAAATATTATATTTATAAAAAAATAAAAATCAATCTAAAATTTTTATAAAAAAATTAAAAATATTTTAAAAATCTTAGACTATGACCTCTACAAATCTTCTAAGATTCGCTGGTGCATGTGTATGTTGTATAAAAAGTTGTCACTTTTACTTTATCACAATGTCAAAATCACAGACAAAAAATAAAAAAATATCTAAATTTTAATATGTGACCGTTAATATCAATTTTGACAAAAATTATCACACTAACTCCTTTAGAAAAAGAACCCAATTAAATAAAAAATAAAAACTATAAAAGCAGAACAACTAAAAGACCTAATAGAAAAACAAAATTACTAACTAAATCAATGTCAAATGAATGATGTAACATATTCTCATTCGAGTTCTACATTTTTTTTAAGATTAGTTGTCACTATATCGGCTTTTCATTTAATATTTTTTTAAGAATATATTTTTAACAAATTATTTCAATGCACTCATTTTCATTATTTTATTTTATTTTCTTATTGTTAGAAAAAGATTGTGTTTTGTATAACTTCTTTTATGCTATACATGTGATACGAAATACTCTTGACACCTTAAACACTTGTTTTATTTAGAAATCACATAAGACCTTATATGCCATTTATTGCACACTTTACTTTTAGAAATGCTATTTAGAAATGCATATTAATGACATCAATTTTATATAATTATTAAAATAAAAAGTATTATTAAACTTATAGAAATATGATCATAAATAATTGTTTTTAAGATTTGATTGTGGATAGCTTTTTCTTTATCGTGAAAAGTTAATTATGTTTTAGAAATAGCTCCAAAACCTAGAAGTTAAACGGAAAGATTTGTCTACACCAAAAATAGCTAAAGGAAAAGTCTGTAGACATAAGTTTCACTATATTCTTTCATGTCCTTCAATTAAAAACGTCATACACATTTTTTGCTTATTTTAAATAAGAAATTTGTGCTTTATTCCTATTTTCCTATTCTAAATATTAATTAAATATTTTATATAAAAAATAAAAACATGATATTATTAATGATTCAATGTACAAATGGTACATTTTATTTTCAGTAACAAATATTAAAAAATTTACATAAATATTTAAATAAAGTAAAAGATAATAATTGCATAAATATCAAAATAATTACAAAAAATCATTAAATAATTAAACACAATTAAAATTTTATAGCAACTACATAGATATTATTTTTGCAAATATTGAGAGGAAAAATACATTTAAAATTCGAGTGAACTTGATGGATATCATGCGGAATAATTAAGAAAAAAACGAAAAGAATTATTTGAATGAAACAAAACTAATAACTAAAAATAACAACGTGAATAACTTATTTATTACTTAATAAATAAAAAGTTTATATTAATAATTTAAATTAAAATTGGATTTGAGATTAAGCATGCATATACATATATGTCTCTGTCTTTAAATGAAATTAAAAAAAAACTAAATATTATTTGTAGTTGTACCAATATTTTGTTAATCCTGAAGGCTTTAAAACATATATCTTATTGATTGAAAACTTTAATTATATTTTGCTTGTTATAGCATTGTAAAAAGGTATGACAACACGATTTGGATTCATTACAAATAGTGTCTATTTGCTATCCAATCTCAAAAAGAAATCTAATATGTTATCCGTACGTATATATATTGGATATCCATTTAAAAGATGTCACATAGTCTTTTAAAGTTCATGAGTATTTATGTATATCCGTGAATATTAAAGAAAAAGGAAAAAATATATGTTTTTGATATCTCAAGTTTGACCTAAATTTGAAAATGGTCCATGGTCGAAATAATTGGATTAGATTTTTAACCGAAATCCATTTTTTTTAGAAAAAGTAGTTTGGATTTTTGAAAATCCAGATCCAATTATTTGGATCAAGATTTAAATCCAATCCAAATATTTGGATCAAGTTCAAAATCCAGAATCCATTTTTTATAAAAGAAATTTAAATTGAATTTTTTAAGACTTGTGTCATTAAGGCCAACATGACTTATTTCGTACAGGTCGCTAGGCAGGACCTGTGTGAGTCGTCAAGCCGACCCATCCTAGTCCATCTGAGTCTTTGGGCCCGTCGTGCCCGTTCGGGTCATCGGGTCCGTCGTGCTCGTTTGGTTTTTCGGGCTCGCTTGGCCCATTCGGTTCTTTGGGCCTGCCTGGCCCATTTGGGTCATCGAGCACGTTTGGCCAGTTCGGGTCTTTGGGCCTACCTAACCCATTCGGGTCTTTGGGGTCGCCTGACATGTTTGGGTCATCGGGCCCGCCTGGCTCGTTCGGGTCTTCTGGCCCGCCTTACCCGTTCGATTCTTCGAGCTCGCTTGACTCATTTGGGTCATCGGGCCCACCTGACCCGTTCAGGTCTTTGGGCCCGCCTGACCCGTTTGGGTCATCGGGCCCGCCTGGTCCGTTCGAGTCTTCGAGCCCGCTTGGCCCGTTTGGATCTTCGAATCTGTTTGACCCGTTTGGGTCTTAGGGCCCTCTTGGCCCGTTCGAGTCTTCGGGCCCTCATGACTCATCGGGTCATCGGGCCCGCCTGGCAGTTCGGGTCATCGGGCTCACCCGAATTTTCCGGATCGTTAGGCCCGATCGACTCGTCCGGTTTGTCGGGCCCGCCTAGCCCGTTCATATCTTTAGGCCCGCCCAACCTCTTATGGTCGTCGGGTCTTCCCGATCCGTATAGGTCGTCGAGCAAGGTCCATTTGAGTCTGAATTTAGCCTAGTCCATCTTAACCTTTAGCCTAACCCAAGCAAACATTTAAATTGAAAATTTGGATTGGTTTTTTTGGATTATCGATATTTGAAAATCTTGATTTATAAAATGAATATCCAATCCATAAAATATATAAAATGTAGATTAGATTGAAATCCAGATCCATTAAATGGATTGGATTTTTAATAAAATGGATTTTAAATGGATTGATCAGAGCAAAAGTGGATTGGATCAAAGCAAAAGTGGATTCGATCAAGAAAATTAGATTTTTTGTCCACCCCTATTCCTTTTTGGTTTTGTCTTGGAGAACATTTACTAACGAATAATTCTCTGCTGGTACAAGACGACCTGCCAATGCCCATCCACTACATTAAATCGATGTACTGAAAGCATTATGCCTGGAAGTAAAATACCGAGTTGGTTCAACAATGAGTTTGTGTGTGTGGACAAAGAGATGATCATTGATCCACCTCCCGTTCCGCATGACAATGACTGGATTGGTGTTGTGTGTTGTGTAATATTCCGTCTAGTAGGCAATGAGAGTGAAGGGAAACATTCAAGACGTCTAGGCAATGAAACCATAGTGAAATATTCAACAATAACAAATTTTCGAAACAAAAGACTTCCAGTGGATTTTAGAAGAGATCTAGTCATTGACCAGTCAGATCACATGTGGCTAATTTATTTCCCTCGGAAAGGTTATGATGGTTTTGTTGTTGATGAATTTTATTACAATAGGGACATACCTGCTATTCGTCCTTTTAGATTTGAATTTTGGTGGGATAAGATCGCAAATTGTGTTACGGTGGATATGAAGAAATATGGGTATCGCTGGGTAAATGAGCAAGACATAATTAACTTTCCAGTGATGCATGACGAAAATTTGACAGCTCGGAAGCGCAAATTTTCAGACATTGAAGAAAACGGGTAGCTATCGTATTTAAGCTACAAGTTCATCACAATAAAGAATTGAATCCTTTAGTGAATGCGAAAACATGATTTGCTACAATCTAACCAGAGACAGGCATAGTAGAAGTAGCACTGCATTTAAATTCCCCTTGAATAGGCACAATACTTCTATCTTCTCAACATATAGTATTGTCATTGTAAAATCCACTGGTTTGAAAAATAACAAGATGATAGCATATTCTTGTTGTCTCTCCTTACAAGATAGAGTCCAATTCATTCCTGGTATTAAAAATTTAGCTAAAATACTAGCTTGAGAGAAAAAAAAAACTGGATCTAACATGTGACAAAGACAATGTGGTATGAAAAATGTTAATGTCATGTGTTTTGTTTCATCTTCTTAGTTGATGGTTTGATTAAGTATACTCATCTTAATTTCTTATAATAAAATAAATTTTGTATTATATTAATTTATTTTAAAATAAAAAATAAGCACATCAGAAATTAAAAAGGAATTATAGTCTAATATTATATATTTGTAGAATAATATTAAATAAAAATATATATAATTTAAATAAAAGGACATACAATATAACAATAATAATATAATTATACAAAAATAATATTTTAATTTAAATGGGAAAAAACATAAAAAAGTAAAAAGGTATAATTCAAATAAAAAATAAAAATTTAAATAAAAAGCACGTCAAAATTATTTCGTAAGAATGTAAATACAAAAAACTTTACTAAAGGTTTACACTTATCTAATCTTTCTAAAAATAGAAAACCAATTTTAAAAACAAATCCGCACACTTGGACTCATTCTACTATTTTAAATCTAAATTGCACATGATAATAGAATCCTCTGATTCTGGCTTCAAAAAATTTCAGTCACTCAAAAAACAACTCCAAACAATGATATTAAGCGCTGAACAATAAAAATCAGTGGCATAAAACAGATTCAACCTCACAGTCGGTGTTTACACTCTGCACTCAAGTATATCAGCTTGTGTTTACTTTCAACGTATCAATGAAATACATTCACGTGGACTTGGAAAATTTCTAATCAATACCGATAAAAAAATATATATATATATATATATATATATATATGATTTCAAGATCAAAAGAACTTTTCATGGACTTGTAATGAGGTTAAGGTAAATATATTGTGTTTACTTTCAACATATCAATGAAATGAGCATTCACGTGGACTTGGAAAATTTCTAATCAATACCGATCAAAATATATGATTTGAAGATCAAAAGAACTCTTCATGGACTTATAATGAGGTTAAGGTAAAGGTATGGTATAGAAGACGGAAGCAAGGCTCGAATACTAGAAAACTGAGATGAATATAGGTGGACAACGGTGAATTGAAGTGCAGGACAGAATCGAACACACTAATTTTCATCTCAGCATCCCTTATCTTCACTTTCTTTTCTCATTTTGTTTTCCACTTTTTCATATTTTCCATAGTTTTCTTCTTCACCAGATCACAAAAGTCAAAGCACAGGTGAAAAAGCCGAGATGATCAACATAAGCTTCTCATATTTTTATTATGATGTTAATAAGAGTCATTATTAGGAATTCTCATATTACATGGATTTTTTCTTGCACATTTGTTAAAAAAATTTGCAAGAAAAGACTTTTTTCTACCATTTTTTCTAAGAATTTTAATTGACAGGTAATTCTTTCGTGGGTAATCATTTCCTACAAAATTATAAAATTTGCAAGTATTTCCTACAAAATTTATCGTGAAAAGTGTTTTATACAAAATATTTTACAAGAAAATTGGTAGCAATTTCTTGCAATTTTTTTTTCACAACAAAATTTGTAAGTATTTCCTACGAAAAAAATTTCAAAACAAAATTGGCAAGAAATATGAGTTTTTTTAGTAGTGAGTATATATACATGGAATGGTGATAGAAGGACAAAACAAAAAGGTAACAAACATGGTGAGCTGTCAAAAACCAGCGTAACAAACAAGCAAAAGAATATATATATATATATATATATATATATATATATATATATATATATATATATATATATATATATATATATATATATATATATATATATATATATATATATAAATGTGGAGAAAAAGTTAAGAGCCCCCCTCAAGCTGGGAATGTATATTGAGCATTCCCATCTTGGAATATATATAGTGCCAAAAAGATTGGGAGATAAAGCTTTTGTGAAAATGTCGGCAAGCTGATGAGATGAAGAGATGGGTAACAATTTGATCAATCCATCATTTACTCGGTCGCGCACAATGTGGCAATCAATGTCGATATGCTTAGTACGTTCGTAAAGACTTGATTGTTCGCAATTTGAAGGGTAGATTGATTATCGGAGTATAATAATGCAGGACGAATGAAAGGCACATGAAGGTCGACAAGTAAATATGTGAGCCATTGAAGCTCACAAGTAGTGGACGCTAGAGCCCGATATTCAGCTTCCGAAGAACTCCGAGACACTGTAGTTTGTTTCTTGGAACGCCATGAGATAGGAGATGAGCCAAGAGAAATGGAAAAACCGATGATGGATCGACGAGAATCAACACAACCCGCCCAATCCAAGTCACTAAAATTTGAGTTGAAGAGGAGCAGGGGTAGAGAAAAATAATCCTGCACCTGGAGTACCCTTCAAATAACGGAGAATACAGAAAGCAGCTTGATAATGTGTGTCAGTAGGGGAAGACATGAACTGGCTTAAATGATGGACAACATAAGCAATATCAGGTCATGTGTTGGTGAGATTATGAGTCTACCAAGTAATCGACGATAATCAGAAGCATCGGGCAAAGGATCCCCAGAAGTAGAATGAAGACGAGTGTTGTAATCAATTGGAGTAGTGGCCGGGATGCAAGCATACCAGTATCAGAGAGTAAGTCAAGAGTATACTTCCGCTGACAAACATGAATACCGGTAGCAGTGCGGGCTACTTCAATGCAAAAAAAAACATAGATTACCAAGATCTTTGATTTTGAAAGTAGAATAAAGGCATGAAGTGATGCGTTGAATTTCAGCAAGATCATCTCCAGCAAGAATAATATCATCCACGTAAATGAGTAGAGTAGTTAAATGAGATATAGAAGATTTAAGGAAGAAAGAATGATCAGAGGCCAAATGTTTATAGCCATTATTGAGCAAGAAAGAAGAGAGATGTGCGTACCACTGTCGACTAGCCTGTTTGAGGCCATAAATAGAGCGCTGTAATTTACAAACTTGATGAGGATGAGCAAGAGATAAACCAGGAAAGGGTTGCATGTACACCTCTTCATGGAGATCATCATGTAAAAATGCATTGTTAATGTGCAACTGTTTAAGATGCCAGTTATTAATGGCTGTAAGAGCAAGGAGAAGACACATTGTGGTGAGCTTGGCAATGGGAGAAAATGTGTCGAGATAGTTAATACCCTATGTTTGTGTGTATCATTTGGCAACCAAACGTGCTTTATAACGCTCAATAGAACCATCAGCATTGTGTTTGATCTTAAAAATCCACCGACAACCAATAGGGGTTTTATGAGGGGGTAAATATGTAAGAATCCAAGTCTCATTTGTTTGTAAAGCAATAAGCTCAGCACGCATGGCGTTAAGCCATCAATCAAACTTAGCAGCTTCATTATACGTCTTCAGTTCAGTGACAAATGAGATTGATAATATATATTTATGAAATGAAGGAGAGAGACGAGAATATGAGATGAAATGGTCAAGAGGATAATGAACAGCAGCAGGAATAGTACCAGTTGATGTCAATGCACTATGGAAATCATTTAAGTAAGAAAGTGGATGACGAGCTCTATTTTAACGACGAAGGGTGGGAGGAGGAGAATCAGTGGGAGCTGAGGGAGGGTCAGGATCAGGAATAGTATCATAGTGAGGGGGGAGGGGAAGGAACGCTAGGGAAATGGTCTTCGTAAAATATAACATGTCGAGATATTGTAGTGGTATGAGTATGGAGGTAATAAAGTAAGTAGCCTTTGGCATGGGGTTGAAAACCAAGAAAGATGGAAGGATGAGCACGAGGATCAAGTTTCTTATGTTGAGCAGTGATTGTACTCACATAACATAAACATCCAAAAATGTGCAAGTTTGTAATGTCACATGCATGTTGATAAAGCTTTTCAAAAGGTGATACACTTTGTAAAAAAGGGGTAGGAATGCAATTGATGAGATAGGCAGCGTGTGAAAGAGCAAAACACCAGAAATTTAGAGGGAGATTGGATTGAAAAAGAAGTGCTCTTGAAACATTTAAAATATGTTGATGCTTTCGCTCAACAATTCCATTTTTTTGTGGTGTTTTAGTGCAATTAGTCTGATGAATAATACTCTTGGAAGAAAAATAATCATGCATGAGAAATTCAGCTCCATTATATGTGTGAATGATTTTAACAAGCATAGTGAACTATTTTTCCATTTGATTGATGAAATGAATAATGTGAGAGCGGGTTTCAAATTTAGATTGCATGAGTAAAATCCAAACATAATAGGTATAATCATCAACAATAGTCAAAAAATATTTGTGACCCAATAATGAAGTAGTGGAGCAAGGCCCCCAAATATCCATATGTAAAAGTTTAAAAGGTTTAGTAGCATGAGACTGACTTAAAGAAAAAGACAACTTTCTTTGTTTAGCATGATGACATGTATTGTAAGTAAAAGTGTGATCACTGCTCAACCAAGAATAGGTATTTTTCATTTGGTGTATACGGGTATGGGAAGGGTGTCCTAGGCGAAAATGCTATAAGTCTATGGGAATTTTTGTACATTGGGGGTGAACAATGGTAGCAGCAACAGAGCTCGTAGCCTTGATAGGAAAAGTGAGGGTGTACAATCCAGCATTGACATCAACTGTACCAATTTGCTGTTTGCTGGTCATGTCCTGTATAATGCATGAAGAAGGGGAGAAAATTAGTTCACAATGAAGGGAAGATACAAGTTTAGAAATTGAAATCAAATTAAATGTGAAAGTAGGAATGTATAAAACATTTGTGAGTTGAAAAGAAGGACTAAAAGAAATAGTTCCAGAGTGTGTGGCATAGACATGTTGTCCTGTATAAAGCTTAACAAGAATGGGTGTAATAGCTTTAAAAAAAGAAAAATGTGTCAATGAAGAGGAGACATGATCGGTAGCTCCCAAATCTAATATCTAGGGAGTGGGAAAATGTGGTTGGATATTACCTGATGAGGATGTAATAGAACCAATTTAATTAACATGAGAAGAAGACGTAGAAGAAGCGTTATGAGTTAGTTGTTGGATTAACTCCAGTAATGCATGAAACTACTGTGGGGAGAAATGAAGATCAAGATTCTCTGAAACTTTACATTGATCAGTGCTAGTGATGTCACCAACCTTTGTCACAACAATGTTGATGGAAGGTTTGGAATTCGAAAATTTGTATCCAAGGGGAAATCCATGTTTGCGATAGCAAACATCAATGGTATGTCCTTAACGACCGCAGTGAGTACAAATTTTGTTATTGCGAGAAGGAGTGGATTTACTCTTGCTATTAAGGAAACCATGTTTGCGATAGCAAACAACTTCTCTATGACCTGGGCGGCTGTAGAAAGTGTAGGGAAGGGCAATAAAAACATTAATCATCGATTCAGAAGAAGAAGAGAGAATGGGAGCAACCAGTTGGCGTTCCTGCTGAGCTACATGCGAGAAAATTTTAGAAATGGATGGCAAAGGATCCATAAGCAAAATATGGGATCAAACATTGTTGTATTGTTCGTTCAATCTACGCAAAAACTGCATCATTCTATCTTTGAGTTTACGTTGAGCAAGGAGAGACTTAACTTTGCAAGAGCACTTAGGGTTGCAAACGCAGACGAGCTCAGGTCTGTAATTTTTCATTTCGTCCCAAATAATGCGAAGTTTGGTGAAAAAATTAGTAACGGAAAGAGCTCCTTGCTTAAGTGAAGAGGCTTCATATTGTAACTTAGAGACGCATATCAATCAACTTGAGCATATCAGAATGTTAGATCTAAGCATATGTCTTCGGCATTATCCATCCAAAGGATGATTTGACGAATCGGAACTGAAACAGAATGCAAAATCCATGAAACCACCATGTTGTTGCAACGTTGCCAAGCATGATGGAGAGGATCTGAAATGAGAGGTTAAGATGTTGTGCGAGTGACGAACTCGAGTTTATTCTTGGCGCTAAGAGCCGTTAACATAGAGCGACTCCATGAGTGATAATTAGTGGATTCAAGAAGAGGGGAAATGACGGTTGTCGCTGGATTTTCACTAGGGTAGAGATATAGGTAACTGTGTACACCAAGTGTTTGAGAATCAGCCATGGTGGCAGAGAAAAGAAAAGGGTTAAATATGTTTTTAGTCCCTTAACTTTCAGTGAATTTTGGAATTAGTCCATTTCGAAACTCTGGACTAATTTAGTCCTTCATCTTTCGAAATACGTGGATTTAGTCCTTTTAATAAAATTTTGTTAGATTTATTTGATATTTCATACGCATTTCAGGATTGTATTT
The DNA here is from genome assembly GCF_037176805.1 of Vigna unguiculata. Lineage (NCBI taxonomy): Eukaryota > Viridiplantae > Streptophyta > Magnoliopsida > Fabales > Fabaceae > Vigna > Vigna unguiculata. The sequence continues at coordinate 27,216,380 of NC_140802.1, forward strand.
GAGTTGTTTATACTGTTTGATACATTTATGCTTTAATGTTAAGTCAAATACTATTATGAAACAAGCTTCAAGTGTCAAACAAAATTAACAAAATTTGATTAAAAGGATTAAATCCACGTATTTCGAAAGATGGAGGACTAAATTGGTCCAAAGTTTCGAAATGGACTAATTCCAAAATTCATTGAAAGTTAAAGGACCAAAAACATATTTAACCCAAAAGAAAAAGGCAGAGCGTAGTAGAGCCCTTCAAATGAAAGGCTTTGATACCATCACAAAAGTCACAACAGGGGTGAAAAAGGCAGATATGATCAACATAAGCTTCTCATATTTTTATTATGATGTCAACAAGAGTATATATACAAGGAATTGTAATAGAAGGATAAAACAGAAAGGTAACAAAAATAGTGAGCTGTCAAAAACCAGCGTAACAAACAAGAAAAAGAGTATATATATATATATATATATATATATATATATATATATATATATATATATATATATATATATATATATATATATAAACGTGGAGAAAAAGTTAAGACCAAAATCTTCTCATTTTGTTCATTTTTATCCTATTTTTTAGTAATTCACAATATGTTTTAGCCATCAACTTATCATTGAAACCCCCACACTTGAACCCAACAATGTCACATAACACAGCTTAATCCACCTCACAACTCTAGGACAATATATAATTATAGTTTTGCATGTCTAAGGTTACTAAAGGAAGTAAAATCAACAAGAAAGGGTCAAAAGGCTAAAAAATAAAGTGCATGGAAATGTGAAGGTGAGTTCTGTAACATCCTATTTAAATAATAGCATAATCAAATGGAATATTACACAGAATAATTTAGGAAACATAGTCAGAGAGTATAAACGCTACTTTTTACAATTATCCCAGATAAATAAAAGGGGATACTAAGGCACACAACTGCGCCTATAACCAAATGGAGTAGAAGATAGACAATATTCAAAATAATTGCCCAAGGGGTAGACAAGTACATGGGCTACGGAATCCAACCCAAAGCTAAGCAGCAGAGTCTCTATTATCATGTTGACCACGAGGATTTTTCGCATCTGCTCACATCAATAAATTGATGATCATCGCAAAAAGAAAAAATCACACAAACAGGACATACAACAAACAAAAGGGTAAGTTAGAGCAGGAAACGATTTATCATAGAGTCACATACAAACTTCTAACTCAAGATGCATAAGCCAATCAAGCATGTTATGACTTGCAAACAATACACTAAGACTCAGACACGACTCATCCGGATACATATAATTAGTCAGATTCAACGAATGCTAAATCTTACAATGTTAGCCCTTAATGAGTTTCAGGCCTCCTGCTACTCTCACCACTAGAGTCAGTACGCTCTATGTGAGACTAACTGACTCTTTAGAGTGTCAGGATGCAACCTTACCTTGAATCCTTACTAAATTATATAGATGGGGCACCACCATGAACTCCCACTGACAGGGTCATGGAATTTCGTCCCGACCAACTGAGGCACCGCCATGAGATCTCACCTAGAGATTCATGGAATTAAGCCCTAACCCAATGAGGCACCACCATGAAACTATCATGGAATTACGTCCTAACCAAACCAATAACATGTTCCATGAACCAATATAAAAGCATCGTTCATACCAATTCCATGTCACTTTAATACCAACCATCTCATACATGTCTCATCCCAAAATCATACCAAAACTCATAAATCTAGCCCATAATATTAGAGATCTCATACATTTTCACATACTTCATACTTTAATTAGAGCAAACCAACCAATCATACCATCAATAACAAGCTTGTGAGGAAATAGTAAAATCTGCGTCAGGTCTCGTTCAAGCGAGGGAGTGCTCTCGCTTAGGCGAGACCACGAATAGAGGGCCTGGAGGTTTTGCAGACTCTCGCTTAGGCGAGGCCATCTCGCCTGAGCGAGATGGTTTGTCGCTCAAAAGTTTAGTCTCCCGCCTGAGCGAGTGGTCGAGCAAAACCCTTGGGCGAGCCTCTACTATTCTCGCCTAGGCGAGGCAAGCTCGCTTGGGCGAGAACAACATTTATCCCTCACTGTTCTACGCCTTGACAATCAGATACCCATACAAAAACAACATACAACACATATTCATTTCAAAGTAGGCATCATATAACTACCAAGAATGCAAAACCGAACCAAACTTAGGCAAAATGAACTCCAAACACAAGACTCTAACTTCCCTTACCTAGAAATAAGCTAGCAAGGACTTCGACACCCAACAACCGAGCACGACAGCTCACGGAACATATTTATGAACTAAACAAGATAGTGGAACAGATTTTAAAATCGACTTACTATGAAACCCTAGCTGGAAATACGAAAATATGCCTAGAGAGGAGAAATATGAGCTGGAAAAATACTTACATGGAGCAAGAAAATGAAGTTGAGCTACTTGACCAAGATTACGGCTAAACCCTAGCAAAGCACAACTTTGGAAGAGAAGAGAGGAGCAAGGCGGCTGTTTTCTGAAAGTGAGAAGAATGTGTAGGGTTAGGGCAATTTTGGGTCCTTGGTCCCCTTTAGGCCAACCTTAGGCCCAACTGATTGGGGCAACCCCTTTAAAAATTAAGGTAGAATAAAAAGAGAGTTTTACATTCTTCCCAACAACAAAAATTTTCGTCATCGAAAATTCACAGATGGGATAGGAAGAAAACTACGTTTTCCTCACGCCTTCCGACAACCACCACCTAGACATGACAGATTTGATGACTCCAACACCTATAGCTACTGGAAACTTTGTCTTTGTGCTATGCGATATGTGTTCAACGGTGTAGATTGGTTTAGTCACTACACTCGAACTAACTTCCAACTTGCAACCTTAACACTGGAATGCTCCTTCATACTTGCCCAACTAACTTGTATCTGATATACTGACTCACCCACCATATGCTCTCTACTACCTCTTGTAGGTTTTTATCAAAGTCTCAAATCACTTTAAGTCTCGAACTAAAGCATGTTCATTATCACTTCTCGTCGCCTTGTTCACTCCTTTATACATCACTCCACTAACTTGATCACTATTGAGTTCTGACCTACTGCCTCACCATCAACACTTTTGACCACTTTTATGCATAACGACACTCATAACATCTTGCCTCCTTTACTGACTTCAACCAATGGTAACAGAGTCCACAACCAAGTCATTCCATTTCCAAATTACACTTTCCTCTGTTACAACCACCAAATTCATTTCGACATCTCACCTTCATTTCTGATCTACTAACTTGTAACCATCCTTCCCAAAAGCCATAGAACCATGTCTTTCCTTGAGTTGAAATTTCTAGTGTGATTTATACCTATCATCTCTAAGATGCTTCTCAAACTAAGATTTTTCTGAATTGCTTTTTCCCCACCCTTGTTGAGAGACTCACTAGTTCTAGTTAGATGACTAGATTAAAGAAATTTCCTCACTCATTCTCTTCCCAACCCAAACACTTACGTTTCTCAACCAACTCTTACTCTTACCTTGTCAATCGAGGATCTTGAATTCCCTTCTCTGACTAAACATCTACTCTTGCTTTCTCACTTCCAAGTTGGCACCCGAACTTGAAATCATAACTCAAACCATCTCCTACTTCACTTGCACAACTATCTCTAAGTAACTTCATAATTCCAACTCTAAATGATCGTTGAACATCCATACTTAGTACTCATAAGAACGACGCATTCACTGTTTATGAATAACTGGTTGTCGTAGTAATCTCTAGGTCATGAGTAAGATAGTTCTTTTCACGCACCTCTTACCCTTCATAGGTATCTCTTCCCACCATCCCGCTACGCTACTTTGATCAACACACAAGTCACTCATTCGTTCACTCAAAATGATGCTCATTTCATGTCTGTCATGACAATGAAGCAATCATCGCTGAGAAACCTTCCTCTAAAACCTCTATGGAACTTGCAAAACCCTTTGGACTCACCTTTTTATAGTCTTAACGTCCCATTTTCTCAACATTGTATCCACCCTTTCTAAAACATGTCCTACTAGTCACTCCAACCTTTGTCAATACCCTTTCCTGCACATTCTAAAGACTCTGTTCGTACTTGGAAACTTGCCGCTAAACCTTGATGATATCGCTAACATGTTTGAAATTCCTTACCTTCATCATCTTTCCACTTTTTACAACCATAGGCCCGAAAAGCCAATCTTCCCTTATCCAACGTTTTCCCTTGAACAATCTATTCTACCACTACCTCTCCTCTAAGATTCACCAAACTTGTAGTCACCCTTATGGTTATACTTAGTATAAGCCACTACTTCTCGAACATCTCTTCCACTTCCGTATTTACTTCAAACTCATAGTAGAAACCATTCCATTAGGCACTATTGTCACAAGTTCTTCTTTAGGCACCAACGCAGAAGTGAACTTTATCACACCAAGGTCAAAACTCTAGTACTTATTTCAGAACACGTCTATAACTCTTTTACCATTGAGATCCTCTTCGTCTATTATCCACTTTCCCTCGTCATATGTCTTTGATTCACGTGAAGCTCTGCCCCCACTATTTAGCTCGATCCATACTTCATACGCAACCATTGAGTTATCTCTTTTTAATCTAAGAACACCACCTTGTTGGTTGTCCCAACTCATCGGAGTGAGATTGAGAAAACAACCGATTCACCCTTGAGACTATGTCCCAACCTTGCAAAGGGAATAATTCAAATTGGGTTTGAATTTAAATACTTTGATCACTTGGTCGCAATTATAGCAAAAACCATCATCTCAACCTCAGCCCCTTTTTAAAGACAACCATGACTCTTTTACCATACTGGCGACATCAAGGAGTACACGATCCCAAGAAATCTGGCTCTTAGTCCAAGCATCACTTTGTAAGGCGCATCTCTAGATGGGATTATTTGTGCTAACTACTTTAGCATCAATCATTGTAGACACCATGTCAACCACTCAAAACTTTTCTTTTAATTCCCTCCATCATTGTGCTCCGACATCATTTGGGTTGCCTTCCATACAAGAATAACCTTTAAAGGTGTGCCCCTCCTTCTGGTACGTGAAACCTTCAAATTTATACCCAAGGTCAAATGCCCTGCTCATGGGGACTATTTTCCTTGAAACATCCCACTAAAAAATTTGAAAAGACACATCACTACCTGCTGACTATTAATCCTAGTAGGAATCCCTTATGCCACTTCTTTCTTATCTATAAATTGTTCTTTCCCTTACTTAGGAACATCATCTGTCCTGACTGATCAGTAAACCTTTATCCATCTCAGTCTCTCACTAGAGGTTTGCCATCTTTTCACACTTCACGGTCTCCTCCTTTCTTATCTTTCTCGTTGCTAAGCAATCTATCCACTTTCTGCAACCTAGGATTTGCCAATTGTCCCTCTTCCACCACTTCAAGAAGCACTAGATGTGACCATATGACTATATTCATTGACACTTCTCCTAACACTGTATGCATTTGCATAACTCTAAACCCCAGCATTGTCGAGATGTAGAATCAGGTTGATTTCCTCAAACGATGTGGCACTTGCATGCACTAATACCTTTCAGCGTTCTTAACCTTTGGATTTAACTCCTTTTAGAAAACTTGTAGTATCTGTTTTCGAGAGTCTATCCTTAAAGCTTCCTCTGAATAAACGTTATTTTGTGAACTTCTAGCATCTTCTCCAATTTATTAACCCAAAATTTAGCTTTCCTTGCTCAATTCTATACATCATACATCAACTTCCTATCTTTGAGGCAAGACGTTGTCTCATAGACCCATCCAACACTTGTAAAGGTGAGCAAACCAAGTTGACATTGAATCTGCATTCCCTTATCTCCGTAGACACTAGACACAAAGCATAGAGGCGTAGCAACACAAACTAGATCATACAAAGCAACACTCTATCACTTACAGACAATAAACCCTTTTATATGTCACCCTTCTTTCCCCAAACCATTAGAATTAAGAAAGGAAAACAACCTTATATCTAGTCATGAGTGTGCACCCTCATTACTTTATCATGGCGTTTTTTGTTCTTAAAACTTTTGGTTTCACTGACAAACTCGACTAGACATGACTACTTACACCCACGAGGCATGACAAACCCACAACCTCAGGTCATCCTAAGGACGAATTGCTCTGATACCATAAATGTAACATCCCATTTAAATAATAGCATAATCAAATGGAATATTACACAGAATAATTTAAGAAACATAGTTAGGGAGTATAAACGCTACTCCTTACAATTATCCAAGCTAAATAAAAGAAGATATTGAGGCACACCACTACGCCTATAACCAAATAGAGTAAAAGATAGAAAATATTCAAAATAATTGCCCAAGGGGCAGACAAGTACATGGGCTACAGCCCTAAAAGAAACTTGGATAGCGGAATCCAACCCAAGCTAAGTAGCGGAGTCTCTATTATCCTGTTGACCAAGAGGATTTTTCGCATCTGCTCACATCAATAAATTGATGATCATCGCAAAAGGAGAAAACCACACAAATAGGACATACAACAAACAAAAGGATTTATCATACAATCACATACAAACTTATAACTCAAGATGCATAAGCCAATCAAGCATGTTATGACTTGCAAACAATACACTAAGACTCAGACACGACTCACCCGGATAAATATAATTAGTCAGATTCAGTGGATGCTTGCACTTGTGGTGGACTTCCCTACTCTACCGAGCTAAATGTTACAATGTTTCATCCTCCCACACACAAGGTTAGCCCTTAATGAGTTTTAGGCCTTTTGCTACTCTCACCACTAGAGTCAGTACACTCTATGTGAGACTAACTGAGTCTTTAGAGTTTCAAGATGCAACCTTACCTTGAATCCTTACTAAATTATATAGATGGGGCACCACCATGAACTCCCACTAATAGGGGTAATGAAATTACGTCCCAAACAATTTAGGCACCACCATGAGATCTCACCTAGAGATTCATGGAATTATGCCCTAACCCAATGAGGCACCACCACGAAACTATCATGGAATTACATCCTAACCAAACCAACAACATGTTCCATCAACCAATATAATGTTCCATCAACCAATATAAAAGCATCGTTCATACCAATTCCATGTCACTTTAATACGAACCATCTCATACATGTCTTATGCCAAAATCATACAAAAACTCATGAATCAAGCCCATAATATCAGAGATCTCATACATTTTCATACTTCATACTTTAATTAGAGCAAACCAGTCAATCATACCATCAATAACAAGAATGTGAGGAAACAATAAATTTTGCGTCAGATCTCGCTCAAGTTAGGAGCTCTCGCTTAGGCGAGAGGAGTGCTCTCGCTCAAGCTACAAGATCTCGCTTAGGCAATACCACGAACAGAGGGTTTGGAGGTTTTGCAGACTCTCGTTTAGGCGAGGCCATCTCGCTTGAGCGAGATGGTTCGTCGCTTAAAAGTTTAGTCTCCCGCCTGAGCGAGTACTCGAGAAAAACCTTTGGGCGAGCCTCTACTATTCTCACCTAAGCGGCCTAAGCGAGGCGAGCTCGCTTAGGTGAGAACAACAGTTCTCCCTCATTGTTCTATGCCTGCGTAATCAGATACCCATACAAAAAAAAAACATACAACGCATATTCATTTCAAAGTAGGCATCATATAACTATCAGGAATGCAAAACAAAACCAAACGTAGGCAAAATGAACTCAAAACACAAGATTCTAGCTTCCCTTACCTGGAAATAAGCTAGCAAGGACTTTGACACCCAACAGTCGAGCACGACAGCTCACGAAACAAATTTATGAACTGAACAATATAGTAGAACATATTTTAAAATGGGCTTACTACGAAACCCTAAAAGGTTGGTCGTATACTCCCTACCTATAAATGAGACGAGCACAACCAGGTATTTAAGACTGTAGGGGTGTCGAAAAATTAAAAAAAAAATCATTTCAGTGAATATAATCCCATTTTCAAAGGAAAATAAATTATTTTGATGGGTTTTCTCCTAATGATATTTAAAGAAAATGTGTCATTATATATGTGTAGATGATATACTAGTGATTGACATATATGCATTGATTTAATCTCTAGAATTAAATTGTTTCTAGGATCTAACTTTGAAATGAAAGATATGGGTGAAACCAATGCGATTTTAGAAGCTAGAATCATAAGGAAGGATGATAGTATAAATTGTGACTTCATATCCCTTATGATGCTAACTCTTAATTAATGAAAAATAGAGGAGAATTATTTTTATCAACATCACTATGCTAAGATAATTGGGAGCTTACTACTTTTGATCAGCGTTTTGGATCGGATTATGTATTCACACTTGAGAGTAATGTGATTACATAGAGATCAGCCATGCAAACAATGCTTGTTAAGTTAACAATGAAATATGAGTTTGTTGTTCTTGAAATGACTAGTAGTGAAGTTGAGTAGTTGATGAACTTCTAGCTAACATTTCACTTGGAATGAAACAAATCTATATAATGTGATTTCCAATCAATAATAGCTAGCTTTTTGATTGGAGATCCCATGAATAAGGTTCATATGGGTAAAAACAAGTCACTTGTTAGTACTAATAACACTAAATTGATTTTTAAATCAATTATGTCCATTCCTATTATGTGTGTGAAAGTGTTAGAGACTACATTAATGAGAGGTTAAACTTTGTAATTAATATTCTCCTGGTGTAAGAATTTTAGGTGAAACAAAGTTTTAATGATTTTCATATCTCTAACGGGTGGTGTATGATTTGCAGCATACACTTAATGAAATCACCTATATGAGTGTTGAGTGGGACCGCTTGTAAGAGATTTTGGCATTACCTCTAGAGCACTCATGAACATCGGACATTCACATGACCTAGTAACAACAACAAAGTGATACCAACAAAGAATTGCGAGGGTGTATTGCGATTGATAATCTGCTAACACACACTAAGTGTTTTGGTTCATATAACTTGTTATACCAATAGACTATGTGTTAACCTTCTTAATCTAGGATAGGTTCATATAGCTTGGTTTACTAACTTTGATGCATTACATCTAATATGAGACCCATTATTTTCTGTCATTTTTTCTATCTCATACCTTTTGCAATAGCTAGGGTATTGTTGTAAAAACAATGTTTTTAATTGTTATTACAAACGTATGAAAGTTGCAGCAATAGTTTTGTTTCCGCCATTATTGTTCTAGCGTGTTGATTTGGTATTTACAGCAATATTTTGACCGTTGGTGGCTGTTACAAATCTCAACCCCTCTTTATAAATAGGTGTCTTATTCTTCTCCTCTCTTCTTTCAATCTCTCACTCTCTTTTATTATCCTATGTTCTCTTTATTTGAGATCTTAGGCTTATAGATACTCTGTAAAAAGTTTATCTTGCTAGATTATGAGATCCTCGTAATATCTGAGATGTTCCTCTTGTACCCTAGGAGATCTACGCATACATAGCGGATAAATCCTTAAGGGTAGTTATAAGTGTCTAGTATTAGTTAAATTGCATATCTTTTAGACACTTATAATGCACTAAATCAATGTAAAAATCATTAGAATTGCCCTAATTTTACATAATTACAGAATGAGGTAGTAAGAATTGATAAAAAATGGAATTTAATATATTTTATGGAATCAAAGTAAAATGAAGTAAATTATGAAGTTGGTGTTGAACACTGGAATTTGCTGCTAAAGCCACATTCTAAGAAAACAAAACTTCAAAGAAATGTGAAGCTCCAGATTTGAAGTTGAGCACGAATAGGAAAGCTCTAGTGCTGACTTGCAAAAGATAGATGTCGAAGCTTGGGAAGAAACCCACTTTAGAAGGAGATCTCCATGGCTAAACTTTAAGATTTGGAAGCTAGAGCAACACCCTAAATTCTATAAATATAGGACATTACCCTTGTTATTTTCATGTTGGTTTTGTATACTATTCTAGAGAGAGATATTGTTAGATTAGCTTAGTCCTTATATTATAGTAGTATATAGCTATGGAAGGAAGGATGCTACTCCACGTTCTATTCATCCCCATGACCGGCTAAGTCCTCTATAGTCGGGATTAATTGTAACTTCTAAACTCTCTCTGTATTGCACTTGATTATATATCTATTGTGTTCTTGTTTTACATGTTGGTTACTTGGTTTGTATTTCACTTCGTGTTGATTTGGCTAATCATCGCACCTCATCAGCACTAGATGCAGAGACATCTGGTCTAGTGTCTACATCCAATCAAGTATTCTAACCATTGGCATATACCAGACATGGATATTCGGGATCAGATCGTTTAAAGAGTCTTGTTCTCAAAGCAAGGATTCCTCCACCTAGTGTGGTAAATCCTACGTTTGACACCCTTAGGTTCACTCTCACAAACATGTGGTTTGATCTATAAGTAAGCGTACTTCCATGAACACTAAGATAAAGAACACAATATATAAATTATTATAGGGTAATATTGAAGTTAAGATGCCAATTTTAATCCCAACATCCTAATAAGTATCACACTAGTGCATTTTGGACTTTCTAACTCGGACTTTCTACTTAGGATCTGAAAGACCTGAAGCTTAATGCCCCTCCAAATTTTACACTTTCCCGCTACTTTAAATTTTTAAATTTAAAACAAAAGCCTTATGCCTCGTTATGACTCACTTGAGGCAGAATAATATATATGCATCGATTTCCAATTGAATCGAGGCAGAAGGTGGATTTAAAAACCCAAAAATTAGAATCAATTCCATCTCCTCTTGTGCGCGAACATGAAGAAAAACCTCTCTACTTATCCATTACAGTTTCGTGACCCACCACCACAGACTTTGCCACTGTGACTGCCTCATCGGCTTGCTATCAACATTGTGCATCCGACGACAAGCTATTACGCCTCCGACAACGACAACAATATCTGCGCCACATTCGTCTACATATTGTGTTATTTTTTCTGTTTTCGTTTTATGATTTGAATAATTTTTTGGGGTGTTTTTTCTCCAATTTTTGTTGCGGTGTACCATGGTATTGATTAATTTTTCAGTTTTTTCATTTCCTGCTTTCTCCTTCTCCACATTTTTCGCAATTAGGGTTTATTCTTTTTTTTGTTTTCGCTTCTTCTCCTCGTTCTTTCTCTTCTTCTGTGTTTTTTTTTTCATTTACTTTTTTGTTGTTGTAGATTTGTAATCGAGATAAAAGAAGAAAAAGAAGAAGAAATTGGAGGGGGTGTGTGATCGGTCTTCAGGTGAAGATCTAAGGCTTTTCGTGTCTCTTTCTCTTTGCTTACTTCCTACACCAACTCTACTTTCTACACCGTTAGTTTCTTTCTCCTTTCTATTTTTCGCATTTCAAACATTAACTTTGGGTCTGGGTGATTGTTCAGTTTCACTAAATGAAGAAATTCAGTTACATTTTTCTTGCCCTATGTATTTCGAGAAGTGAAGGGACATGTTTCATAAGCTAACAAACGACATATTGTAAAATTATAATGAGTCCTTGATTATGAAGTTTGGTTAGCAAATTGATATTGTTGTATCCGTGTTTTCTACAATAAACAAGCATTTCATGTTTTTTTTTTTCATCTTGGTTCGTTTTATGTCATTTATTGTCATAAGAGAAAAGCATTTTACTTTTCATTTATTTTGATAATATTACAAGATTTTTGTATGGCCGGTAATCTATGGATCTTTTTTATACTAAGCAACTGTTTCATTTTATAAAAAATGGATGATAAAATGAATGTGTTGGTTTCATTTTCAGTGGATTCTAGAGTTGAAACACTATGCACCTGGTGTCCCCATAATTCTGGTTGGCACACTTTGGTACTGATATTGTCATTCATCATATGCTTCCATCTGGCTTATCTATGATTATCTATTGATTTCATTTATTCTTGTTTGTCTTACAATGAAATATATAAACTTAACCCAATGAATTTCATGTATGATAAATATAGACTTTAGATACCGGTACAACATCTTTGAAATTCATCTTAAAAAATTGCGCAACCATACTTTATTTAATTTTATATTTAAAGCATTAAGTATATAAGCATGAAAACAAAAGTAGAAGTTTACATATTTTATTATACACTCACTAAAAACATGATCTTTTAAAGTAATAAAACATCAATTAATTTGAAATAAAAAATAATATGTCTAATACAAATTAACGGGGAGGATATAAACTTAACAATACCAAATTGTCTTATAACTGTTTCAGATTATTATATATCTATTTATTTTTTATTTAATCACTTTAATCTTTATAAATACTATTTTAATCTCTTCTAATTGTTGTATATGTTATTTTAATCCTTTTATTCCCGATGTCTATTATTTTCAACGTTTTAATCCCTAAAGGTGTAGGATTAAATATTTTTAAATATGTGTAAGTTTTTAAATAAAAAATATCAAAGGTAAAGTTGTTCACATAACTACTGTGTCTCTGCAGAATCTATATCAGTACAAAAAATTTCTGGTAGGTTGTTAGTTTTAGTTTTATTTGTAAGGCTCGCTTATTTTTTTTCTTTTCTGCCCTAACTTTTAAGGGCTTATCCTAATTAGATGGGCTTAAGGTTGATCCATACGGTGCAAAGCCCCCTAAAGCAGCTTAACACTCTCATTCTGCACTCACTTGCAAAAAGACAATCACTTACTCTTTCCTTTTCTCTCCACAGAAGTTTTGCTAGGATTTGAGTAAGCTCCCTCTTTTTTCCTCTTCGTTGAACGCTTCCTTTGGCTAAGTTAGACTCCACTCTTCCCTTCTTTTCTGTTCCTATTGTTCGGTTTCAGTTTCGAGCCATTCTTATAGGCTCAATCTTGCTCCTACGTTCGTGCTTTGCAGTTGCTGAGTTCGTTCTTGGAGTTGAGGTATCTTTGCTACCGTGTCTAAAACCCCTCAATTTCAGCTCTACCAAAAAGGTAAGGGAAGCTAGGGCTTTTCTGTTTTCAAGGTTTATGTGCTTGTTTGGTTGATTTTACGTATCAGATGATTGATATATGTTGTTGGTTGTGTGAAAATGTGTTGATTTTTTTACACGAGAGAGAGTAGTGAGCTCTGCTGAACTCGCCCAGGCGAGCAGGTTGGTCGCTCAAAACGAAAGCTCTCGCTTAAGCGAGGAGCTCTCGCTTGAGCGAGGACAACAACAACTCACCCCCTCTCTGTTTCGAGGGCTCGTCTAAGCGAAGGCCACTCGCCTTAGCGAGAGGGGCTAGCTTGAGCAAGACCTCGACGTGCCCAATGTGAGCAATCTCGCCCAAGCAAGATCTGGCAGCTTGAACGAGGGGTTCTCCTTGCCTGAGCGAGTGTTCCTTAGCTTGAGCGAGATTGACTGTGGTGACTTGATAAGTGTGTTTCAAATGCTTCTTTTGGTTAGTTATTTTAAGTGGTTGAGTATGATGCATGATAAGTATTTTATAAGACACAACGAAGCTAGAATTGATGAGTTTAGCATGATATACGTATGAAAAATGGTTGGATGATTGATAATATATTGGAATAAGATTGGTATGCATGATAACTTCATACTTGGTTGGTAAGATATGATTTTTGGTATGGCCAGGACGTAATTCCACGAAGGTTTCATGGTGGTGCCTCATTGGTCAAGACGTAATTCCATGAATCTCTAGGTGAGATCTCATGGTGGTGCCTCATTGGTCATGACATAATTCCATGATGGTTGTGTGATGGTGCCTCATGACCCTTGTTAGTGGGAGCTCATGGTGGTGCCTCGTGCTTAAGACGTAATTCCACGAGTTTCGTGGTGGTGCCTCATTATATAATTTAATAAGGATTCAAGTAAGGATTGCATTCTGACACTCTAAAGAGTTAGTTGGTCTCACGTACAGCATATTGACTCAAGTGGTGAGAGTAACAGGAGGCCCTAGTCTTTGACAAGTGTTAAAAAAATTGAGATAAAAAAAAATGTTAGTGATTGTCAACACCCAATTTCGTCCGGGTAAGAAATAAAATTTTAATTTAAAAATAATTAAAAAATACAAAAAAAGGTGAACCTTGATTTGAGTATGAATAAATCTTTTTATCTTACTTTAATTTTTACATTTATTTATTATTATTATTATTATTATTATTATTATTATTATTATTATCTTGTTTTACTTTAGATTTATTTTATCTTATTTTGAATTTTTATCTTATCCTATTCTATTTCTTTTTTATTATTATTTTCGTTTTATTTTATTTTTTTAAAAAAAAAAAGAGAAAAAAAAAAAGAAAATAATAATAATAATATAAAAAAATGAAATGATGAACGTTGAAGTCAACCGGGCTGAAGTTGCCACACCTGCTGCACTCCTGCTGACCCTTCCACTCTCGTCCAAAGAAAGATTGTCAGCTTGCATACTTTTCCTTGATTTTGGGTCTTGACATGAAAAAGGAAGTATTTAGATGGCAACTTATAACTGCAACATCAACCATTGGCATGCAGATTACAACCGTAGGGTGGTTAGGAGGCAACGGCTGGCCATTTCAAAAATACAGAGGATGAAAGAAAAGGGGCTAGAGCCGTTTGAAAAAAAACTTCCTAGCACATGGGGGAGAAAAGAAAAAAAGACTTCAAGCCACCAACTCAACTCTGGTAGGGGCTGCAAGAGGTAAGAACTCTATCTTGAATAATTCAATGAATATGTTGTCTTGGTGTTTTTCATCCTCAACGTAGAAGTACTTGTGTGAAATGATGTGCGTATGTTGTTGGGTTTGTCGAGTTTCATAGTATGTTGTGCTTGCGTCGTTGTTAAGTGCCAGAAAACGAAACATGCTTTAAGTATCTAACTTCATCTATAACAACACAACTTCAATAAAAAACCAGCATCTATCATGCACTCGTCCTCGTCATTTTCCATATCCAACGAAATAGCCAAAGTTTTGAACATTTCTAGACCTGTTTTCACCATCATCTCGTTCACATTCTCGCACACGAATGAGCTATGAGCTTGGCTTTCATCTCCAGATTCATACCTTCATCCAAGACCAATCTTTCTTCATCATTCTTCCATCACTTTCAACCTGCAAACAGTACACACTCCCAACTGTCATCTTGTTCGTTCATTTTCATCACTCACCTGCATAAAAACCAAAAACAACATATACGCCCACTGCTACCAACTCAGATTTCATCGTTCATCATTCTCGAGTCGCTGTTATACAACATTCAGCAAAACACCCATATTCCCCATAACAACCCGGCACAAATCGAAGCAGAGAAGAGAGAAAATCGCCGGCGACGAGTCGGAGCTTTAAACTGTAAAGGTCGCATATCCTAGGCGGTGGCTTTGGGGCGCTGGAGCGGAGGCCGATCGAGTCGTGCCTGAGAGGAGAGGACGCATCCCTGTTCACACCAGCAGCATCGGCGTTTCCCTTGACGGTGACGGCAGGACCGGCGACGAGGCGATGATCTATCGGGTTTAGGTTTCGATGCGTGCGCGAGAACGGAATGGCTGAGCCGCCGAGAGGGATGTTGACGTCTCTGACGTCGATGAGTGTCGCCGACGAGCTAGCTGCGCAGTGGCATGGTGGCCTGGTGAAGCAGACAGAGGTGAACGGTGACAAGGGTTGGAGGTTGTGTTGTTGCGAGAAGAAGATGCTGCTGGATCGTGGAAGAAGAAGTTTTTTTTAATTTGTTTTAAAAATTAGGTCTGTGGTTTTTCTCGCGCACCCCCAACATTAATGTTTTACA
The DNA here is from genome assembly GCF_037176805.1 of Vigna unguiculata. NCBI lineage: Eukaryota > Viridiplantae > Streptophyta > Magnoliopsida > Fabales > Fabaceae > Vigna > Vigna unguiculata. The sequence continues at coordinate 27,232,033 of NC_140802.1, forward strand.
CATCCACGAGTTTCTTTGGGCTAGCCAACCTTTATACTCCGCACACCCCCGTTTTCAATCTTTGCACCTCTCACAGTTTGTATTTTGAATCTATTTGGGTTTACACAACGCACCTCTATGTTTAATGCGCACACCCCACATATTTTTATTTCTTACACCCCTGTCTCACTTTACACACCCTCTTGTTTACTTCATGCCCCCCATATGTGATAATCATGCACCCCTATCTTTGTCTATTGTTGTTGGGCCTGTTGTTGTGTTTACTTTATGCACTTGCCACTAATTACTCATGTACCTCATATTTTGTTTTCCATTTTATCTTTTTTTTTAAATAAATTTCAACTTTTTAATTTCTTTTCTAAAAAACAAACATATTTAAAAATCATAAAAATTACAAAAATAGAAAAAAATCTAAAAAATGAAAAAATGTTCTCTTCCAATTTATTGTGTCTGTCCGGTCGTTCGCATCGTGTGACACTCTTTTAAAAAACATAAAAAATGTTTTCTTTCTCTTTTAAAGTCTGTCCGACCGCTCGCGTTGTGTGACACATATTTTCAAGTAAATCAAAAATACCCCCCAAAAAAAATATAAATTTCAAAAATATAAAAATATCAACATTTTCAATCCTCAAGAACTACGTGATCCTTGATTCTCCCATGTGAGATACGTAGGAGCAAGGCCAGTCCTTGTCAGCTTCACCTTAAAAAAATCCAATCATTTTCTCAATCATTTTTCAAATTATTTTTTTAAGAACTACGTGATCCTTGATTCTCCATTGTAAGATACGTAGGAGCAAGGTCAGTCCTTGTCAGGTTCACCTCCAAAAAATCAAATCATTTTCTCAATTGTTTTCCAAAATCATTTCTCCTAAAGAACTACGTAACCCTAATTTCTCATTTTGAATGAGAATACGTAGGACCAAGGTTAATCCTTGTCGGGCCTAAAAAATTAAAAAATATTTTTGTTTCATTTTAGCATTTTTATCTTATTATTTTGGGGGAAAAAATAACATTTTGAAAATCACATCAACTTTGCATATTTAATTAAAGGTACCGCCTTCGGGCGGAAGTTGTAGGGTGCTAATACCTTCCCTACACGTAACCGACTCCCGGATCCAAAAATCTAGTTTTTCGCAGACTTGTCTTATCTTTATGGTTTTCCATAGTTTTCCAGAATAACTATGGTGGCGACTCCAAATCTCTTTTAAACCTGTTTTTTCTTTGGTTCGTCGTCCCGTCGCGATTCCGGTTGCGACAGTGATAAACAAAAAATAAAATCAAAAGAAAAGAAAAGAAAAGAAAAAAAAAACAAAATAAATATGAACTAAAATGATAAAAATTCTAACCGTGTTCCCCGACAACGACGCCAAATTTGATAACGTTGTCGTTGGCAAGATAATGGCCTTGGATGTTTGAAGGCTAACCTTGTGAATGGTAGGGTGAAACCCATTGGCAATTGGCTCTGTAGAGCAGTAGAGGCCACCACAAGTGCAAGCATCCGGTGAATCCAACTAATTATATGTATACGGATAATCGTGTCTTGAGTCTTAGTGTTTTGGTTGCAAGTCATCACATGATTGGTTGGTGTATGTATCTTTGGGTATGAAATTGTATGCAATTGTACGATAAGACGTTTTTCCACTCTAGCTTACCCTTTCTGCTTGTTTGTATGTTCTATGTGTGGTTTTCTGCTTTGCGGTGATCATCAAACATGCAAACAACTGTCAGATGAACCAATCAAGCAGGCATAAGCGGCCTAAGCCGCCTACATCAGAGGATAAAACGAGAACTTGTCAACTATTCCAGACTTAAGGTATTACAGGTAAGACCCCTAAGCCTACAACTGATCAAACTAAAGGGCTTGTGCCAGGCTCAAGCCCACCTACGGCCCCTAACGATGGCCCAGCTCATGACGTGGCCAAGTATAATTAATAATCTATAAATATGCATGGACCCCAGCAATTAAAGGTACACATTCATTAATCCCTTAATCATGAGATTTGACTTTCTAAGAATTCTTTGCTGACTTGAGCGTCGGAGTCTTCTCCGCAGGTAACCCCTATCGGGTCCAAACCGGTCCAAGCCGAGACACCAGCATATGACATATGCCAGGCGACAGGAAGCCTATTGAGGAGATTGCAGATTGAGGTAAGGTGACGTTTGTGTCTGACATCTCTTATTTGGTCTCCGCAGGAACAAAAATTTTAATCTCTTTAGGTTTTGGTTATTTCACAATGGAGAAAGTATGTGACACTTTTCTGTCTTGGTTGTAGTTAGACCCAAGACAAAAAGATAAGTTTTTTTTTTTTATATTTTTAATGTCTATTATGTCTTAATTATCTCGAGAACTGAGGCAGTAGTAGTTGGATATGTTTTGATTTTCAACTGAGGCAGAAATGTGACATTTTTTGGCCTCAGTTGCATATGTCTCAATTCTTAAACCGTGGTCAAATTCTTGCACTAGTGTCACCTCTCTCATATATATTTTTATTTGTCTTAATCATATAAAAACCAAAACTCATCTATTGTTCCATTGCCAAACTTTGAGTAAAATTATAGACTACTGATCTAGTTACCAAATTCTTGTGGATACGACCTTGTTGCACTACAACAGACCCAATATACTTGCTAGAAAAGTTGAATCCTTCATAATGCCATCAATAGGCAGCGACCATTCACATCTCAAAAGCTCCTTCTAATTTATCTTTTATGCAGAATATCCAACAAAAATCACTCTAAAACTAGGCTAATATTAAAGATCGCAATAAAACAAAAAGAAAATGTGCAAAGAAATTATCTACACAAGTTTTAAATGACTACAATCAACAACAAAAAATTAACTCAAACACTAATTCCTAAAAAGACTTAAAAAATTTACTACCTAAAACTATGATAGTGTACTAAAGTAGCCTAAAATCATAAAATTGCATTAAAATGACCTAAAAGAAAGTAAAGAAATTGCCTTAACAAGTTTAAAATGATGAAACTCAACCTATCAAATCTATCTAAAAATCAAAATATGGCTACTAATGACTTAAATCTAGCAACTAGAGTAGGCTAAAAGTGCTAAAACAATGGATTAGATTACCATATCGAATTATTATCTAATTATTTGTACAATTTTTAAATGGTATAAGAAAGTCAACTGTCTTAACTATTACAAGCAGTAAGAATTACGAAATCTGACTATAACGATCAAAGAAAAGCTTACCAAGCTAACCTAAAAACTAAAATTGTACCAAGCATTAAAGGAAAAGGTAAAGGAACATCCTAAACTAGTTAAAATGATAAAGTCAAGATAAGAACTATATTAGTTACTTAAAACAACAAAGAAATACTAAGTTGCCTATTAAACCTGAAAATGTACTAAAACTGATAAAACTAATTAGAAAATACACTAAATCAAAGGTCTATGCTTAACCATATCAAAATAGTAAAATAACTATGCTACACTAGTGCAGTTTCATGTTTAGACAAAGCCCTATATGCCTCGGTTCTTGCACAAACGAGGTAGATAAGGACGCGGTGACATTTTTGTGATTTCGAACAACTTTTATGCCTCGGTTAACCAAAACCACCGAGGCCTATGAATGTTTATGCCTCGGTTATAAATTCAACCGAGGCAGTAACGCTGCCAGAAACTCACACTTTCCCTCTTTTTTTAAAATTCGAAAATAATTGGGCAATTTTATGCCTCGGGTTTACTGAACCGAGGCATATAATGGTTTACTGCAGCGGGTTATTTCACCCGAGGCCTATCAGTGCCAGAATTTTTCCACGTGGCTGAGTATATGCCTCGGTTTCGAATCAACCGAGGCAGTAAGCCTAGTTAGGTTCTAAAAACCCAAATCCGCCGCACTGTAGATGCATCTTCTACCTTCAAAAATTTGTGCCTCCACGCCGTTCCGCCACCACTGCAGATGCATCTTCACTGTTCAGTCCCACAACCCACCATCGTAGATCCGCCGCCATGCCCGCCTTCTCCACTTGCTGCCGGCGTTGCGCCTCCTCCGACGAGAACAACAGCTTACCTTCGTCCGCACATTGGGGTATTTTTGCGTTTTCATTTTGCAATTTGAATCCATTTTCTTGGGTGTTTTTCCTGTAGGGTTGGGGTTCGTCTTGTTGTGTTTCCTCACATTTTGGTGCAGGTGAACTTCACATAATGGTTGATTTAATGGTTGTTGGCACGAGATTTTGGACGCGCGAGGTGTTGAGGTTTTGCGAACTGGCGAAGTTGCATTTTTGCTTGCTTGTGTTCTTGCAGGTTTCAGCCATTTCGGAATTATTTTTTTTAATTTTTAACGTATTTTATGCTTTGGTTGGTATCAGAACCGAGGCAGTAATGATGAGATATGCATCGGGTAAGAACCGAGGCAGAAATGTGGACTTTTTTACCTCGGCTAGATATGCCTCGGGTCTTAAATCGAGGCCAAATGACCAAAATAAATATAACTACCTCTATCTACTTGAGAAAACTAAAGAAGCAAAATATAGCTATGTGATCCTAAAAATAAGCCTAATTAGAAAAATAAGGCAATGAAGAAAGTAAAAACAAGATAAACTCTAAGCTATATTCAAACAACAACTAAAGACTAATCTAAAATACTTTCTACAACTTTAAAATAGCAAAATAAAACGAAATTTAAGGATGATTACTCAAAGAATCAAAACTATAAGAATGTACACTAAACCTAAAATGAACTAAATGAAATTAGTTGTCAACAACCAAAATATAACTATAACTATTTAAAACTAAAACAGAATATACCCTCTTAGAGTTTATGGAAGGACAAAAGTTTGATTTTAGCATGGCATTGATTACATGCAGAGAGGAAATATTGTAGGTCGGGTAGAAATATTTTGGTGACAGGTTTACGTTGATTTTCAGGGCCATGTGTCGTGATAATTAGCATTATCATATTTTTTTATCATTTATTATTTTTTATTATTATCTTTTTATATATTCTAGGTTTTATTTAATAAAAAATTAGAAAAGATAAGTATTGGATTTAGATATTTAATATTTGCAAAAAAGTAGAGATATTAAAAAATTAAGAAGAATATAAATTGAATTTGATTATGAAAGTTGTCGGCAATTGAAGACATCGATAAAGTTAGTTACTCCAATACAAGATCAAGTACAAAATCAAACAATTTAGTTACTCCAATACAAGATCAAGTACAAAATCAAACAATTTAGTTACTCCAATACAAGATCAAGTACAAAATCAAACTTCTGTCCTTCCATTCTAACAACATTGCCCTATCCTTCTCCACATGATTATAATGTTCCGAATAACACTTAAGCAGGCTCCTTATGACATAATTAACGCATGAACTCAAAGGATAATGAGAAAAATCGACCATTGTCACTTGCCTAATAGTTCATGTCTCTCCACCATTTCCTTCTCTTCAAAACCAACAATATTGACAAGGACAATGATATTTTGACTACTAAATTTTGACAACTTTCTCTTACAACATGAGGTGTCATCTTCTAAGTGATTTTGAAATATTGAGAATGAGAAAATGAAAAAATGGGAAACCACTCAGAAGATGCCACCTAAAGTTATAATAGAAAGTTGTCAAATTTTAGTAGTCAAAAAATCATTTTCCTATTGACAATACCTCGTGTCAGACAATGTTGTTCCACATTAATTGATGAAGGATTATCTTGTTTCCTTTTAGAGTTATGAATATGGTGACGTTGTTTAAGAAATTTTTTGAAAATTCCCACTAGACATTAAGATAGCATGCTATCTAGATGTGAAGGTTCATTTGTCAAGCTCATGAAAGGAAGAAGAGAGTTGGATTCAAGCTTAAACACACACGGCAATAACAACACTTAAAGAGCAAAATGAAAGAAGAAACAATAAAAATAGAAAGCATAGAAGATGAAGCATGGAAGAAGCACGCTACTCATAGGGGGGATCTAAGCCAACCAAGCCCTAGAGATGAGTGATGGTGCCGCTACTTGCAAGCAAGATAAGGCAAAGGTGAGTTCATTTCTAGGAAGGAGAGCTCACGGAAAAACAATGGTTGAAACACAATAGTTTAGCAACAAAATGATCAACCCTTTTACAAGACAAGGAGCACCCTTTAAATAGGAGTTCATAGGGGTCCTTTAGCAAATACAAAAACATGAAAAAGGATTAACTAGCAAACCCTAAACCTAATGTGAGAATGAGTCTTGGCCAAGTGAAGGGAGATGATTGGTGGAGGCATTCCCATGAGGATTCTAGGCCAAAAGAGGAAGGAGACCAAGTGACCTTCTAAGGCATAAACCACAAAGGCAAAAGGAGAAAAGGTACATGTCTACTTTTGCTTTTGCTTTATGCTTTTTGCTTTCCTCTCTCTTTCACTTCATCCAAGTGCTCCAATCACCAAGTACCACCTAGCCATGCTCTACTTTCTCTTAATTACCTACAAAACAAGACAAACAAGGATTAGCATGTTGGTTTAATTAAGTTAATTTAATCTTGGTCAAAGGTCAACTTTGGATCAAAGTCAACAAGTCAACCAAAATAAGTCAACTAGAAACCAACTTAGGGAATTCAAACTAAAGTAATGCAAAACAAAGATAAAGGTGATGGAATAGAAGACTCCCCTTTAGACATGCTTCTAGTGATCCTTCTTGAGGGAGCTTCTAAGAAGGTGGTCACGCCTTCATCATTAATCCAATCCTTGCTCTTTCTTGCAAGAGACACATCAATGGACTAAAAAAATGCCAAGCAGTAATCCAAGGTTTCTATAAATCTGTTGAAGAAAGGAGTGGTATTAGTGTTTGACTTTTGCTCAATGAATGTAGTCATCAACCGTGTGGTGGAGTTGCAAAGGGAAATTCATAGCCAAAACCTCACATGGCCAAATGTTTCCTCCACTTAATTAACATAAGGCTCTACGGTTGAAAGTAATCATTTTCGGTGACATTGATTTTCTATAATTACAATTACTTGAATTATAGTTATAGGAAGATTTTACAACACTTTTGAACATTTTACAACATGTTATTAATTTATAGTATTTTAGAGTTGTGAGAAATTGAAATATAATGATGAATTTAAATTGCATCGGCTTAGCTTACGCACGATAAAATATAAAATAAAAAATTTAAAATTCTTTACACAAACCAGACACCTGTAGAGTGGCATTACATTATAAACTATACAACTTATTAAAAAAATAGCCAGATCCAAGCCACAAATAGGAGAACAAACACATAACACACTTGATGTCATAATCAAAAATTGATGTTTCACATGCTGAGTAAACATACATCAAGTATTGTAACACTAAAGCTAAAATAAAACTACTCTGGTTCAAAAGCCAGGAATCATCAAGGATAAAATCAATTTCAACAAAAACGAAATAGAGATAGAATCAAATCCGAAATTTAAAAATCCCAAATCACAAGAGAAGAGGAATAATCAAACCCTAAGAATATGAAAATCCCAAATCAGTGCTTGAGAATCATCCCACTGTTGCATATATGGCAATTGGTATGCAAAGCATTAACGTTGGTCTGGTGCTGTAGTAACTCCACCATACAGAGCGTTTACGAAGACGTCGAAGAAGTAGATGTTTTGCCTACCGATGATGAAGAAAATGAACCCTCTCATTCTTCCGCTCTCGTCGTCAATATTGGCATCTCAAACAGCTGAGCTACTCCACTATTGATGCCCACTGTCACCACCATTGTGGCTAATTTTAAAAAAGTTGTTGTTCTCAATTAATTGGTGAAATCATATGTTAAAATCCTTAAGCGTAAGGAAATAATGTTTGGGTTAATCTTATGATGATGAGGTATGATATACATATGTGTACATATGTGATGGGACAATATGAATGCTCTGATAACTGTAAAGTCAAGATGGTTCTTTTACCAGAGGACTTTGTTGAGTCAGAGTAAAAGGGTTTCTTCCCGCCATAAGTCTTTAGCATGAACTTTGCAAGAGTGCCCTTACCCAATGTTTTGTTAAGTGGGTAGGGTTGTTTCTTGTAAGTCTATGGAAAGTAGGGGAAATGCCATTTCCAAGAGGCATTGTCACACAGGAAAGGAATGCTTGGTTTTGAGAGAACGAAATACCATTTGATATTACTTGGTGGGAACATGTTGATGATTGTAGGTTTTGGTTTTGGGAACATGTGATGAGTTGGTATTTTGGTTAAATTTATGCATATGTTGTGATAATGTAAGGTGGTTTATATGTGGGTGATATACTATTGTGTGATGGTTTAGTTGGTTAGCTCACCCTTACTTTTATGTGTGGTTGTTTCTGTGCGATGATCGTATAACGTGTATGTTATATGAGAGCTAATGTTCATGCAGATGCTAATGGTAAGACATAGCTATGAGGAGCTTAAGGGACAACTTTCTAGGAGTTTTATAAAAAGTATTTGAAAGTGGTTAATTTTGAATAAGGCAATTGTAATAGTTTGACTAGTTTTGAGTTTTGAACTTGTAATGAGCTTTGGTTTGAACAACTTAACCTGATTTGGTTATTTCATTAATGCTTTACTTGATAATAAAGTTTAATTTAAATTAACGTTTTGGAAAGTGGCTTTTGAAAAAAACAACTTGTAAAGTTTTAGCGTGTTAAATTGATTATAATTGGTTGGATTGATATAGTTTGAGTGTTGAATTTCTGTTGTCAAAAAGAGATGCAAGAAAATCTCATGGAGCATGTGGTATAAATGTTTATAGCAGTAATTTTGATGGCTTTAAACTTTGGCATATGGACCTTGGAAATATTTTAAAGATTCCTGATAATGAAAAATTAGGTGAATGATGTAAAAAGGAAATTCATGTTTTTATGGTTTATGGTATTGAGTTTAAGCTGGAAATTATTTGGGGTTAATTAGGAATGCTTGGTTTTGAGAGAACGAAATACCGTTTGATATTACTTGGTGGGAACATGTTGATGATTGTAGGTTTTGGTTTTGGGAACATGTGATGAGTTGGTATTTTGGTTAAATTTATGCATATGTTGTGATAATGTAAGGTGATTTATATGTGGGTGATATACTATTGTGTGATGGTTTAATTGGTTAGCTCACCCTTACTTTTATGTGTGGTTGTTTCTGTGCGATGATCGTATAACGTGTATGTTATATGAGAGCTAATGTTCATGCAGATGCTAATGGTAAGACATAGCTATGAGGAGCTTAAGGGACAACTTTCTGGGAGTTTTATAAAAAGTATTTGAAAGTGGTTAATTTTGAATAAGGCAATTGTAATAGTTTGACTAGTTTTGAGTTTTGAACTTGTAATGAGCTTTGGTTTGAACAACTTAACCTGATTTGGTTATTTCATTAATGCTTTACTTGATAATAAAGTTTCATTTAAATTAACGTTTTGGAAAGTGGCTTTTGAAAAAAACAACTTGTAAAGTTTTAGCGTGTTAAATTGATTATAATTGGTTGGATTGATATAGTTTGAGTGTTGAATTTTTGTTGTCAAAAAGAGATGCAAGAAAATCTCATGGAGCATGTGGTATAAATTTTTATAGCAGTAATTTTGATGGCTTTAAACTTTGGCATATGGACCTTGGAAATATTTTAAAGATTCCTGATAATGAAAAATTAGGTGAATGATGTAAAAAGGAAATTCATGTTTTTATGGTTTATGGTATTGAGTTTAAGCTGGAAATTATTTGGGGTTAATTTGGATTAATTTTTGGGTGAAAGGTGCATGAAGTGAATATGATTTCAGTGTGTGCAATTGTCTTGGATTTTGGTGCAGTAAAATTTCAGTAATAATAATAATAATGATTTGGTTGTGTGAATGCTTTGACTGAATGTAGTATTTAATTGCATTGGCGGTGTTGTATTGGTAAATTATGGGTATGAAATGGAAGGTTGGAAGGTAAGGAATAGAATTTTGTGATGTTGTATGCATAATGACGTAGTTTTTTGTATTTTTGGGTGAGTCTATGAGAGGTCTGGCGGTGGTTTTGGGCGTTGAGTGTTGGGCGGTGGTTTTTACGAGGCAAATGGTGTTGAGTGTTGGTCCTCCTACTTGTACTTCTTTTCTTAGTTTGAATGATATTCCACACTTCATAGTGTTAATGCATATACATTATGGTTTGTGTGATACTTTGTGTTAAAGGTGTGTCATAACATGATGATAATGCGTGGTTACTTATATGATTATGAGTCTTATCTGCATATAAGCATGGCATGGTATGGTGTGATGAAGGATTATCTTGCTTTCTTTTAAGATTATTGAATATGGTGTGAGTTGATTAAGAAAACTAACTAAAATCCCCACTGGACATTAAGATAGCATGCTATCTAGATGTGAAGGTTCCTTTCACAAAGCTCAAGAGAAGAAGATGATGGATTGATTCAAAACAAAAAGGAAATGGAAGGCACATAAACCATAGAAAGCCAAGAACAATTAAAGGAAGAAGAAAACATAAAATGAAAAGGAAAGGAATGGTAAAAATGTGAGAAACACGCCACTACAAGGCTAGGCTAGAACCCATAGCAACCTTGAAGATGAATGGATGTGTGCCGCCACTTGCTATGCAAGATAAGGCTTAAAAGTATTCACTCCCAAGGGAGGAAACTCTCACAAATGGTTGAGACACAAGAGTGTTTTTACTTCAAAATGATTAATCCTTTTACATGTATAGGAGCACCCCTTATTTTGAAGAGTTTAGGGGCCTCTAAGCAAATAAAAGATACCTAAGGATGTCTCTACAAAAACCTAACCCTAGCTTCTAGAAACTAGGTCAAATAAGGTTACAAAAAATGAGAGACAAAATAGCTAACTATGGTGTGTGCAAGGCTAATTTCGTTCTAGCACAAAAGGAGACAAAGAATGTGTCTCATATGTCTCCAAAAAGTGGCCAAAGTATTCTAAAAACAAAGGAGACCAAAGGTACATAGGTACACTTGCTTCATGCCTTTTACTTTATGCTTTATGCGTTTGCTTTACTCTCTCCTCCACATCATTTATGCTCCCCAATCACCATGTGCCACCTAGCATTGCTTTCTTACTCCTAATTAACCTACAAAACAAATAAACATAGATTAGCATGTTGGCTTAAGTCAAGTCAACTATAGTCAACAAGTCAAACCTAGTCAAAGGTTAACAAGTCAACTAAAGTTGATTCAACTAAGTCAACTTTGGGAATCAAAAATAACAAACACAAATAAAAGGGATGAAGGATTAGTGAACTTCCTTTCTAAACATTCTTAGTCTTCTTAAGCATGTGCCTCCATCCTTGGTTGGGGTCAATCCTTCATCATCCTCCCCTCCTTGGAGAGAATTTGACCACAAATTTTTAAGCCTTTGTAGATGGAGTTTGACTTGATTTGGGGGAGGATTTGCGCCTCCCTTTTTTGAGCTCTTGTTCCATCCTTTCTAAGGATATTACCCTTAGCTTTGGTTAGGCTATCTTTATTTTATAGAGTACTCTTCCTCTCTTGCTTGTGCTTTGGACCTCCTTTTTGGCTTGAGAAGAGAAGGAAGGGTGAGGCACATCTTGCTTTGGAAGAATTTTTTTGTAGGCAAGTAACACCTTAGTGAAAGCTTGCCCGTTTTCTTTTTCTTCTTTATCTTTTCTTATTATATTTTTATCCTTATTAACTTCTTGAGGTGATAGAGGTTGTAAAGTGGTCTTTTTCCCATTTATGAAGAAAATGTATTGGTTGGTATGACCATCATGTAAAGTTTGTTTATCAAATTGCAATGGCCTACCTAGTAAGATATGTGTGACTTCCATGGGAACAACATCACATAACACCTCATCTTTGTAGCTTCCTATAGAGAAGTTAATTAGGACTTGTTTATTGACATCTATTTCCCCCTCTTTACTTATCCAAGCAAGCTTGTAGGGCTTAGCATGAGGAATGGTCTCTAAGCTAAGCTTTTCCACCAACCTTGTGCTAGCTACATTAGTACTACTTCCTCCATCAATAATTAGAGAGCAAACCCATTTGTTAATTTTGCATCTAGATTGAAAAATGTTTTCTCTTTGAGTTGGCTCAAGCTCACTTTGATCTTGACCTATCATGCGCCTTAATAACATAGGGTCTTTCTCAAAAATTTTAGTTTTACTAGAGGAAGAAGATTCTTTTGAAAGAGAATGGGGAGATGAGTGTTCACATTCAACATCATTACTCTTCTTTAAGATCATGGTCCTTTTGGTTGGGCAATTTAAAGCAATGTGATTATAACCCAAACATTTAAAACATTTAATGGAACTTGATCTTTGAGAAGTGGAATGGTGAATGTGATCACTTGGTGACTTACTTTTACTTGTTGGTTCTTGATGAAGGTTAGAAGGGAACTTATCATGTTTCTTTTTATCCTTTCCCTTCCATGAGTGACTAAAGTAGTGGTTGGGTGAGTAACTCTTTTTTGCCTTTCTTTTTCTTTTCAATTGAATTTCAATCCCAAGGGCAAGTGTGAAAACATTTTCAAGAGTGGAGTACTCATACAACTCTACTTGATCTTGTATGTCTCTCCTAAGACCACTCACAAATCATTTTATTTTCTCTTTGTTAGTTTCTTTTATTTCAACCCTACGCATTTGAGACTCTAATTCTTTAAAGTACTCACTCACACTCATAGGACCTTGGTGAAGCCTTTGGAGCTTGAAAAGAAGTTCCTTCCTATAGGAGGGAGGAACAAATCTAGCGCGCATAAGAGTTTTAATGTCCATCCAAGAAGCCGCGGGTGGCCCTTGGTCATAATTCTTACAAACTTTATGCCACCAAGTATTGGCATACTCCAAAAATCCTAAAACTACTAGATCAACTTGTGTTTGATCCTTTACATGATTTTCATTGAAAATTTGATCAACTTTAGCTTCCCAATCAAGGAAGATTTTGGGATCACTTCCTCCATAGAACTTAGGAATCTTTGGAGTTTGCTTCTCTTGTGATGGGTTGCGCCTAGAATGCCCTTTTTTCCTAGCATCTCTTTCTTGCTCTTTAGCTTCAAGCCTTTGAATGTGCTCTTGGATTCTTAGGTCACTTCGCTCCTTGTCTTTTCTCAATTGTTCAAAGGCCTCCTTCCTAGACAACTCCAAATCCCGAAGCAATCTCATCAATGTATTGTTTTTGTTTGGTGTAGGTGCATTTGATGAACTTGCCATGATTCCTATCACAAAAACACTCAAATTCGAGACAAAATAAATGGATTAGAGGTTAGACAACATGAAAAGCGAGACCAAATCCAACCCAAAATGTAACCCAAGTCTTTAGATCACTCTTCCAAAGTAACAAGGCAAGGCTAGCACTCAAAATCCACCAAAGGAGTGAAGCAAACACTTTTAAAAACATGTTCAAAACCTTTCAAATGCAAGACAAGTGATTCGGCCACAACACCCTAAGAGTTTTAAGAAAAGAAAACTACTAAGACAAAACAAAGAACACCTAGTAACAAGCAAGAAAAGCACAAAAACAAGGAAAGCTAAACTCTAAAGAAGAAAAGTTTGAGACAAAACTTTTAAAAGGACTAAAACAAGAAAAGCACATTTTAAAGACTATGGAAAGTACTTGACAAGCATCTTCAAGTCTTAAATCATGCATACACCCAGAAAGATCCTAACCAAGTTAAAGCATGGAACTAATTAGCCAATATCACCCAATTCTCAAGTATGAAAACTAGTAGCAAAACACCTAATGAAAAACAAACTTTTAGTTCACCAAGGAGCAAGGTTGCTCTCGGTTTTTAGGCAAAAATTGGTGCAAAAGTTTCTTCTTTCACAACTAGTTTTATAAAATGGTGAGAAAGAGTTTTAGGTGGCTTGGACACTTAGTTCCTCTAGTTTTAGGCCAAAATCAATTTCATGGAGCTTACATCAAGCAAGACATAAAGTGAAAGCAAGATTCAAATACTTGGAAAAACAATAATAAGAAAACTTCAAGTTAACATATGACATATGACTCAAGCAAAAGTTAGGCACATTTAAAGACTCAACATGACATACACAAAGACAACATGTAGCTATCATGCATTTAAACTCATGGATTTGAGGCTCAAAGACTAAGCATCCAAAGACATGTTATCCAATCACATTTAGGAGCTTAAAGAGGTGCAAAAACCGTAGTCAAACTTCAACAACAGAACCTGAAAATGCTGATTCACGTATTCTTGGCAGATCTGACCTTTGCTCACTAATTTGATCATAACATTCTCCACAGAACTCCAAATGCGTTGGTTCTTTTTTTTTTTCTGGAAACTAGACTCAAAAAGCTTTCTTTTGACACCAAAAACGTAATTTTTGGACTGTTGGTGCAGTTTAATGTTTTAAAAGCGTAATGGAAGTGGATTTGTGTGTAATGGAAGTGGATTTGAACCATACAACGATAGCTACAACAAGACAAGATTAGCATATGAAAAACACCATATTCAAGATAACCTAGGCTCTAGATACCAAATGATGAAGGATTATCTTGTTTCCTTTTAAGATTATTGAATATGGTGAGAGTAAAGCAAAGGCACAAAAACTTGTTTCATGCCTTTTACTTTATGCTTTATGCCTTTGCTTTACTCTCTCATCCATATCATTTATGCTCCCCAATCACCATGCGCCACCTAGCATTGCTTTCTTACTCCTAATTAACCTACAAAGCAAATAAACATAAATTAGCATGTTGGCTTAAGTCAAGTCAACTATAGTCAACAAGTCAAACCTAGTCAAAGGTCAACAAGTCAACTAAAGTTGATTCAATTAAGTCAACTTTGGGAATTAAAAATAACAAACACAAATGAAAGGGATGAAGGATTAGTGAACTTCCTTTCTAAACATGCTTAGTCTTCTTAATCATGTGCCTCCATCCTTGGTGGGGGTCAATCCTTCATCATGGTGTGATATTATTGATGCATGAGTGTGATGAGACATGGTTATACTTAGGTATGAATGTAATGAAAAGTTACTCTGTGTGATTGTATAAGGGTTGCACTTGGCTAGGGCTCTCAATATGAGTAATGGGAAGTTGTATACTTCATCGGGGCTCAATATGAGTAATGAGAAGTTGTATACTTCGCTGGGGCTCTTGCCATGAGTAATGGGAAGTAGTACACTTCATCGAGGCTCAATACTAAAGTAATGGGAAGTAGTACACTTCATCGAGGCTCGTTACTAGAGTAATAGGAAGTGGCATCTTCGATAAATTACGTGTGAGAATTAGTTGGGTGTTTAATTACGAGATAATGCCATTCATGTTTAATATCACTTGGTGGTAATATGGTGATGATTAAATGTTGTGGTTTTAAGAACATGTGATAGTTGATCATTCGGATGAGCTATGATATATTTTGGTAGTGCTAGGTGTGTTGTAGATTGATGTACATTGTTATACGGGAGTAGATGTTGATGCATATATAGTTGGAGAAGCCTAAGTTGTGATGAGCTCGTGGGGAAGGTTTAGGATTTTTTTTATCCTACGTGAACATTGATATTCTTTATTAACATTCATTAATCTCCTCACACACTCATCTCTTTCTCTACATTCACCTCGTTCACATATACTACTTTTTTTCATCCACATTCTTTTTCTCATCTTCTTTATCCACAATCATCTTCTTCATCTACAATCATCTTTTTCATTTACACCCATTTCCTTCATTAATTATAACTTCTTCTTTTTTTTTTATATTTTTTTGGGTTAAATATGTTTATGGTCCTTTAAATTTAATGAAAAATGGAATTAGTCCATCTTCGAAACTTTAGACCAATTTAGTTCCCCATCTTTAAAATCTGGGTGAATTTAGTCCTTTTAACCAATTTTTTTTTGTTAAGTTTATTTGACGTTTTAAACGTGTTTCTCAATTAACATTGAAGCGAAAATGAGTTAAACGATGTAAATAACTCAAATACTATCATGAAACACGTTTAAAACCTGAAATAAACTTAAAAAATATGGTTAAAAGGACTTAATACACGTATTTCTAAAATTGGGAGACTAAATTAGTTCAAAATTTTAAAAATAAATTATTTTCCATTTTCACTAAAAGTTAAGAGACCAAAAATATATATAACCATATTTCTTTTGTATATTACTGAACATTAAGTACTATACAATTTTTTTAAGTTCTTATAATCATTAGTGTCAGTCAAAACAATATAAATTAAATTAATAGCCAACATTATTGTTGATCAAGCCAATGCTAAACTACTTTAAATAAAATATTAATTTAAAAAGTAATGATGAGTTAGCATGAACTAAGTCGATAGTACTAAGAATCGGCCTTCCAAAATCAATGTCAATAAACTAATGTTCATGATTTTAGAATTGTACATGTGTGTACGAAGTTTAGATTTTCTTCTTACAAATACCAAATAATTGTAAATAAGGACAACTCCTTGAAAACGTTTTTTTTATAGACCTTCAAAATTTGATGATTTCTTTTACATTTTCTTATTTTATCGTTGGCAATCACATGTTTACATTTACTGTAAGGCCTATTTATTTTCTGCCTTTGTTTTAAAGGGCTACCCCCAAATCAATTGGGCACAGGGCTGACCCATAGGGAACCAAAGACCCTAATCTGCCATAACACCCTCATTTCATTCACTTTCAGAAAAACAATTCCCTTATTCCTTCCTAGAGCAACTGCGAACTCTCTGCTAGGGTTTGCCACCACCTTGGTCAAGCAAGCTCAACCTCATTTTCTTGCTCCATTCTCTAGCTCATACTTCTCCACTCTCGGCATATTCTCGTATTTATAGTAGGGTTTCATAGTAAGCTCATTTTCTAAATATGTTCCTCTATCTTGTCCAGTTCACAAGTCCATTCTTAGATTTATGGTGCTCCACTATTTAGAGTCGAGGCATTTTCTAGCTATTTCCAGGTAAGGGAAGCTAAGGCTTACTCCTGTATTTCTATTTTCCTATTTGTCCTGCTATTATTATACTATTCTATGGTTGGTGTGATATTATGAACGCATGGAATACCTTGGTATATTGGTTTGGGATCATATGTGTGGCTGTTGTAGGGAAACAGTGATGAGAAGCTAATGCTCTCGCCCAACCGAGCCTGTCTCGCCCAGGCCAGACTTGTAAAAACAGGCCAAGTTCACACTCGAGCTCTCGCTAATGCAGAGAGCTCTCATTTAAGCGAGGTGACTGTAAACCCACATTAAGACACTAATTGTTGGCCAATTAAGGGAAAAAGAGAGAGGTTTTGTGGCTGTTTTTGTTGGATAGGTAGAGGAATACGAAAATCAGAGTAAGGTTGGTGTATTGAGTGAGGCATTGAGGCTGAATTGAGGAGAACTAAGGAAGGCTATTGGAAACAAGGGAGAACCAAGGGCTACTCAAGTTTTAAGCAAAGGAAACCAGGTTAGGGGAGTTCCTATTGGTTGTTTTAATTTTAATTGTATGTAATTGCAATGTGCCAAGGGTTTGGGATTGCATATTCTGATTTTCTCTGAGTTTCATTTGGGTTTCTGGAATTTTCTAGAAACTGCCTAATGGTCACACGTAACCCGCCAGGCGACACAAGCTTCAGACCCAGTTTTCTAGGTTTTCTTCATGAAACGCCTGACAGTAAAGGATGATCCGCCAGGCGACACAAATTGGGGCTGATCAGTTTTGGATTGCTCTAGGTTTTTGGGTTATCCGTGATGTTGTCGTGATGATCTATATGCATGAATATGAATTTTTATGGATGAATTTGACTACGTTAATATTTATATGTTGAATGTAAGAGTATTGCATTAAATTGGGGAAACTAGGGTTTCTGTTGGGGTTAAAGCATGGTCTAGGTCTATGATTAGTGCACTGTTTTTAGTGAAAAGATATAAAATGAATGAAGTATGAACTTTTTTATGATGTGTGCATTTGAAACTGTATCGATATGATCGTGGATGCAGGAATTGGGATTGTTTGGGGTCACGAAGGGTGCGGGAGAGATCTGGCAGAACCTAGATTGTCATGATTCGCCTGACAGCACCTAGATTGCCGCCAAACGACACACCAGTACAAAGGATGTCTTGAGTTGACTTTGTGAGTTGTGCACGTTATGGTTTTACAGGTGATATTCTGCATGATTTGGGTTGGTTGGTAGGGGTTATTCATTTGAAACAGGTGAGGGAGTACATTACCATGCATATAAGGGAGAGGGGAATGGAATTAAATGCATGAATTAATAAAAAGTGTTCTTTGACAGAATGTGATGAATTGTATGCGTTGAAATGTAATTATGTGTTCTCTGGAGTGTTGATATATTTTGGAGACCATAGGTATAAATTGGTGAAATAAAGTAGTCATGATTGTTTACTTTATATCTCAGTATAAAGCACAACTTGAATTATGAAAACTGTTATGAAATGTAATTATTCGATTGAAGTGTGTGAAAGTGCAAATTAGTTTTATAAACATGCCTAAATGAATGAGATTGATGCACATGATGGTGTAGCTTGTATGTTCACCATTTGTATGGTTTAAGGTGTATGTACAATGTTGACAATTTTGAGGCATGTTTCAATTAGTAATTCAAGGAGAATAAATTGGACATGAAAATACTTGATTTGGCATGAGTTATTTGGATATATTAAGTCCTGGTTATAATATTATGTATGGAATAGTATGATTGTCATAAGAATAATGCATTGTATGCTTGGGGTCTCTTAAGATCGGATGAAAATGTCAAAAACCAATAGCATTGTGCTACTGGTATGGCGCCTAGCGACGCAGGGCGAGCCGCCAAGCGATGGAGTCCCAAAACAATGGCCATTGTACGCGCGTGGCGCCTGGTGGCAGGGAACAAGTCCTGGAAGTAGTTTGGCGCCTGGCGACGCGAGAGGGGTGAGCCAGGTAGTGAGGGTGCGACAATACTTCTGGAAGGCGCTTGTGCCTTGCGGTGTGAGATGTTCGCCAGGCGGTCTAGAACCAAATTTTGCCAAGCAACGTGAGAGGGAATGAAGAAGGATGTTGCATAGTTTGTATCAGCCTATTTGACATGTCAGAAGGCAAAGGTGGAGCATCAGAGGCCCGGTGGAATTCTATAGCCCTTGGAGGTACTAGTGTGGAAATGGGATAGCATCTCGATGGATTTCGTGACCCATTTGCCATGAACTTTTAGGGGGCATGACACCATCTGGGTTGTAGTGGATCAATTGACTAAGAGTGCCCATTTCTTGGGGTGAACTTGAGGATGTCCATGGCCAAGTTGTCCTAGTTGTACATTAAGGAAATTGTGAGGCTGCATGGAGTGCCCTCGAGCATTGTATCAGCCAGGGATCCACAATTGACATCACGGTTTTGGGAGACCTTGCAGAGTGCTTTGGGAAGCAAGTTGACTATGAGTTCAGCCTATCATTCCCAGACCGATGGTCAGTCCGAGAGGACGATTCAGTCGCTTGAGGATTTGTTGAGGACGTGTGTACTAGATCATCTGGGTGCTTGGGATGAAGTACTACCTTTGATAGAATTCACAACAACAACTTTCATGCAAACGTTGGCATGACGCCATATGATGCTCTTTATGGCAAAAAGTGTAAGACTCTTTTATGTTGGTATCAGGATAGGGAAGCAGTATTGGTTGGACAAGAGTTGTTAGAGCAGACTACTGAGAAACTGATAATGGTGAGAGATAGGATGCAAGCCTCTCAAAGCAAGCAGAAGGCCTATGCGGACCGAAAGAGGAGATCTTTGGAATTCGCAGCTGGAGATCATGTGTTCTTGAGGGTAACCCGAAGCATTGGTGTGGGAAGGGCTCTTCACTCAAGGAAACTCTCTCTTAAGTTTCTTGGTCCCTATTAGATCTCGAGGACGATTGGGCCGGTAACTTACAAGATTTCTTTGCCTCCTCAGTTGGCAAACCTCCATCCAGTATTTCACATGTCACAACTGAGGAAGTACGTATTCGATCCGTCTCATGTGTTGGAAGAAGAGGATGTACAGATCAGGGAGGATCTTACTATGGAGGTACCACCAGTTGCTTTAGAGGATAGCTGAGTATAGGAACGTTGAGGAAAGCCAGTCAGTCTTGTCAAAGTCATCTGGGATCGGAGGACAGGTGACTCTACTTGGGAGTTAGAGGAGGATGTGAGGAAGTCGCATCTGCACCTTTTGAGATACTTTCCAAACCTCTTGACAAGGAGATTCAAGTTCTCACTTTCACTTGATTCAGCAACCTCATCCTCGAGTTCCTCATTCTTCTTAGTGTTAATCTTAAAGGCTATGTTCTTAACGTTTTTCTCACTTGACTCAAGCTCATTAAGCCTTTGCATCTCAATCTCATGCTCCGTAAGCTTACCAAACAATGCAGTTGTAGTCAAAGTGGATAGATCTCTTATTTCTGAGATGGTTGTGACCTTTGGTTGCCAAGATCTATCAAGACACTTTAGCACCTTGATGTTTAACTCTTCTTTGTTAAATTCCTTACCCAAACCCCTAAAATGGTGCTCTAAAATGATCAACAAACCTCTCTTTCGAAAATCACAACTTTTATAGTCAAACTGTTGCAAAATTCAACAGGTTGATTTTCAAATCAATCGATTGATTTCACTTGACTTAAGTGAAATTAGTCGATTAAAAACTAAATCAACTTATTGAATTTTTACAATTTAAGACTACTTCATCCAACCTTTTAACATGTTGAAAAACCATTCAGCAGAGTAAAAGAGACATTTTAACCTGTTGCAAAACCAATCAACAGATTAAAAGATATCTAATTAATGCTATAAGGTCTACAACATGAATTACAAATTTAAAATCCACTTTCTAAATTATTTAACTACATGGAGAGCACACGTTCCAGCCTTGAACAACATGAGTATCATCAAATCTCCTTTCTTTCATCAATGTAGGCTTCATTCCAATGGTAATGGCTTCAAGATAGTTCAAAAGAGCTTCATTAAGTCTTCATCAAATCTTCAAGAAGCAAACCACCTTGGCTTCTCATGTCAACAGTTAATGGGCCTACGGCCCAATAACAAGGACACCTGCTTGGCACTATCACGCATTGAGGCTTTCTTTGTGATTCAGACTGAACCTGGAAGTGGCCCAATTCCTCCATATGTTAGCATGACCAGCAACACATTCTTTCTCCACGCATCACCCATATGTAGCCAATCACGTGTTAATCACTTTGCTTCAGCGGCCAAATCACAAGGATCACATGCTTCTTCAATTGATTTTCCAGCACATCACACAGATCTTACCCACACCTCTTGTTGTGCAGCACTAGCTGTTTCCTTTAATTTCCGCATCACGCTCCTTTCATAGCTGTGCTAGGGTTTCTAACCTCACACGTCTAATCCTTTTTCTCAAGAGGCGCAACTGGCTTTTCTCGCCTCAAGCCATCACGCATTTCTTTTTGTAAACCTTTGTAGGTTTCCTTGCCTCATGCACTCCACCGTATCAGCTAAGGTTCTGTTCACGCCTTCCATACATAGTCGTTAGGGTTTCCTTTCCCTAACTCTTTGTCATTAGGTTTGTGTTAGATGGCATCCACCCTCCTTTTCCACTTGCTTTTCTGTTTGCTTTGGCTGCCCTTCAATCTATAAATAGTGCATGCCAATCTCTTATAAGGAAGCTTTGATGAATGTTAAATTGGTTGAGAACACTCCCACCGTTCGTCTTAGCTCACCCTTCCCCTTTAGATGAGGATTTCTCCTCCTAGGGTTTACCAAACCAGTGAGAAACCAGAGAGATTGAGTGTAATCTCCATATTTGAGTCTTCTACTGCGTTTTCCCTCGCCTTTCGCGAGTTTCAATCGGTAGAACACCGATAAGAGAGGCTTTCCGGCGAATCCCGTGACGAAGCAATCTCAACATATAAGGCCCAATTATTTTCTGCCTTTATTTTAAAGGGTTGCCCCTAAATCGGTTGGGCCTAAGGCTAACCCATAGGGAGCTAAAGACCCTAATCTGCCTTAACTCCCTCATTCCATTCACTTTTAGAAAAATAGTTCCCTTATTCCATTCCACGTAAGTCATTCTCCAACTTATACTTCTCCTCTCTGGGCATATTCTCGTATTTAGAGTATGTTTGGATTCGTATGTGTGGTTGTTGTAGGGAAATAGTGACGAGAAACTAATGCTCTCGCCCAAGCGAGCCTGTCTCCCCAGGCGAGACTTGCAGAAATAGGCCAGGTTCACACTCGAGCTCTCGCTCAAGCAGAAATCTCTCATTTGAGTGAGGTGACATCTCAAGGCATGTCGCTGCAGTTTCAGCCCAGGCAAGGGACCTCACCTTTAGGCGAGGGGTGGCCTCGCTCCAGCCAAGAGGGCTCGCCTAAGCGAGAACTCGCATAATCATCAGCTCTCACTGTTGGCAATCTCACCTAAGCGAGGGTTTGTCACTTGAGCGAAAGAACCCTTTCACCTAAGCGAAAGAACCCCTTCGCCTGAGCGAGGGTTCCTGGCTTGAGTGAAACTGATGCAAGTGTTTGTGTGGTGCCTGTTCTGTCTCATGTCTTTGATTGGTGATTTACTGTATGATTCTATTTCCCTATTAAGCATAAATGGATTCAGTATGCATGTGTTAAGTGATCTATGCACTGCAAATGATAAGGTTGGCATGATCGTGGTATGAATTATGAATGAAGAATTGGTGTTAAATGTTGGCATGACTTTGGTATATGTGATAATATATACTTGGTTGTTGTAACATGAATTGTATGTGGTTAGGACGTAATTCCACGATGGTTTTGTGGTGGTGCCTCATTGGTTAGGATGTAATTCCATGAGTCTCTAGGTGAGACCTCATGGTAGTGCCTCAGTTGGTCGGGACGTAATTCCATGACCCTTATTAGTGGGAGTTCATGGTGGTGCCCCATCTATATAATTTAGTAAGGATTCAAGGTAAGGTTGCATCCTAAAACTCTAAAGAGTCAGTTAATCTCTCATAAAGCGTACTGACTCTAGTGGTGAGAGTAGCAGGAGGTCTAGAACTCATTAAGGACTAACCTTGTGTGTGGAGGATGAGACATTGTAACAATTAGCTCGGTAGAGCAGTAAAAGCCACCACAAGTGCAAGCATCCGCTAAATTTGACTAATTATATGTATCCAGATGAGTCGCGTCTAAGTCTTAGTGTATTGTGTGCAAGTCATAACATGATTGGTTGATATATATACATGTTGGAATATGAAAGTGTATGTCACAGTATGATAAACTATTTTCTACTCTAGCTTACCCTTTTGCTTGTTTGTGTTCGTATGTGTGGTTTTCTCCTTTTTGCGATGATCATCAATTTATTGATGTGAGCAGATGCGAGAACTCTCCGTGGTCATCAGGGTAATGGAGGTTCTGCTACATAGTCTGCTTGGATTGAATTTTTGTTTATTTGGGCTTTTCTCTAGGGTTATGGCCTATGTAGTGTCTTGTGTCTGGGTTTTATTTTGTATTATTGTTGATCCTTTCCTTTACTTGTTTACTGGCATCGTGATGCCCTAGTTCAACTATGTTTTGATTGGATAACTGTAAGGAGTATAGTGTAAGACCCTATTATTTTATAACCCTTAATAAAAAGGGCTGCCCCAAAATCTGATGGGCCAAAGAGCTGGCCCAAAGGATAAAGTTGGTCCGTAGTTGCCCTAACGCTTCCACCCTCTCATTCTCACAGATACAGCTGTCAACTCTTTTTCCCCTCTCACGGAGAGCTCTGCTAGGGTTAGGTTTATGCCATCTTCAAGCTAGCTCGAAGCTATTCTCTACTCCATCTCCTCTATTCGTTCTTTGAGCTGTTGTGTTGCACACTTGGCTACCGAAGCCCCTTATTCCCTTTCCAGGTAAGGGAAGCTAGAACCCTAGTGTCTGGTGCAATGTTGTTAGTTGTGATGGTGTCCTATGAATTTTCGTGTTTATATGTGACTGTGAGTGTATGGCATGATTTGTGTGGTTGTTTGGCCATGAGCTGTGTTGAGGACAGTGAAGAACAGTGGCGAGACCTGTTAATCTCGCCCAAGCGGGCCAGTCTCGCCTAGGCGAGATGAACAGGGAGCTCGCCTAGGACTTTTGTGCTGAAGGTCGCCCAGGCGACCAGCTCGGCTTTTTGAGCGAGCGAGCATCTCGCCAAGCGAGAGAGGTCTCGCCTAAGCAAGATCTCGCGTGTGCTCCTGCTGTCTTTTTCGAGCCCTCGCCTAGGCTAAGGGGGCTCGCCTGGGCGAGATCACCTCGCCTGAGCGAGACCCTCCAGCCTGAGCAAGGTGCTGGGCGAGACAATGCAATGTGGGATGGTTTTCTTGGTGTTGTATGGATAATGCTTGCTTGGCTTTGAGTATGGTGCTGAAGGTTTAATATGAATGAGTATGATAGGGTAATGCAAGTCATGAATTATGTATAATGAGTTGACATGAGTTTCGCATGAGATTGTAATGAAATGGTTGGTATGAAAGAGGCATGATAACTATATGATTTGGAAGTCCGTGGTACATGGATGGTTTGTGATGAGAGGAAATGAGTTGGGCTTGGAACATGAAAGGCGTTGGCTTAAAGGTTGGTACAATTAACGTATACATGCATGGTGAATATCATTATTGGCTGCGTGGTTATGTTTTGTATGTGTCAGTGCATAATTCCTTGGGGTCTCTAGGTGAGACTTCCGGGGTCGCGCTTCAGTGGTCGGGACGTAATTCCATGGCCCCTGTTAGTGGGTGTTCATGGTGGTGCCCCATCTGTATAACTAGGTAAGTATTCAAGTTAAGGTTGCATCCTGACACTCTAAGGAGCCAGTTAGTCTCACTTAGAGCGGACTGACTCCTGTGGTGAGAGTAGCAGGAGGCCTGAAATTCATTAAGGGCTAATCTTGTGGTGAGAGAAAATTGATTCATCGTAACACTTGTAACACATAGCTCAGGGTCGAGCAGCTTGGGGGTGAGCAAAGGTATCCACCACAAGTGCAAGCATCCGCTGAATCCGACCAAGTTATACGAATCTGGATAAGTCGAGTCGAGTCGTAGTGTATTGATTGAAAAGTCTTAACATGCTTGGATGTTGTGTTGGTATTGGATGGTGAAAGCATATTTAACTGTATGATAACATGTTGTTGGCTCTAGCTTACCCTTTTCTTGTTGGTTGCTTTGTATGTCGTGTTTCTATCTTCGCGATGATCATCAATTTATTGATGGGAGCAGATGCGAGGGATAATCGTGGTCATCGGGAAAGAGGTGACTCTACAACTTAGTTTTCTTGGAACATCTTGAGGGCTACGACCTATGTATTTGTCAGTTTTTACTTATGTTGTGTTTCCAGCAGACTGTTTATGATGCTCTTTAGTGTTGGTGGCACCGTGGTGTGCCTTAGTTGTAAGGCCTCATGTTTTAACTCCAGAACTGCACTATTATATTATGATCATGTGACGCTTTCTTTTAATTACACTCATTAATTAATTTGGACGTTACATATAGGCTTTACTCTAGGACCTTGTTTCTATACCTATTTTGTGTAATCTTACATTGAATTATATTATATTTGAATGGGACGTTACATTTACGAACTCTTTACTTCTCTTATACATTTATTTCTCGTGCTATCTATTTTTTCTTCCCGTATACATTTTTTTTATCAATTTTTGCATTTATAATTTTTTTCGTTTACAATTATTTGTTTACTTATTCTTTCCATTTTCTTAAATGTTATTTAGTTTAAATTTTCCTCTCCATGATTTTACATAACTTTTAAGCATTTTACAAGCTTTGTTTTTTTATTTTTCTTATAATTTTACAAGCTTTATTTATTCTATATTTTCAAGTACTTCAAATGTTTCAAATTATCCATTAGTTGATTTTTTTTTTTCTGCACATTGTGTTTACGTTATATAAAGAGAATGAAATTATACTATCAGAAACCAAATTTTGATAAGTAGAAATAGAATCAATTTGTTTAGTATATATTTATCTTTGATTAATTTAATTAAAAATTATATTTACTCGTTATCTTAAAAAAAAAAGAACTCAAAAAAAAAATATTTCATTCATTTTCTTTAAAAGTTTTACTAATCAATTCTTATGTTAAAACGATGCAAAACTTAGATTGTTAGAGAAAAATAAAAAAGAGGATTACTGGAATCGGTTAAATTAAAAAAAAAAAAAAAGAAGATAAAAATCTAGAAGTTATTCTCTTTAGTGGAGTAAACACGGCAACAAAAGAAGTAGGGCTTTCATACTAGCTTTTATTAAAGAGGAACAAACATCTTGACCAAGGGGAAGCAAATAAAAATCATGAATGCTATTTGATGATCATAGGCGCAATTTTTGGAAAAGCTAAGTGGGAGAAGTTTCAATGAAAAAAAGGCAAAAATTACATATAGGAACTTTTATATAAATTATATGATCTACGCCGAAAGAGCCAGAAAAAATGAAACACGTTTAATGTAATATTAACTTTATATAATTCTTCGGTGTTTGTATCGAAAGACTCCTGTCCTTGCTTTAGTTTAAACTTCACTTTGATTTACAAAACTTTTTACGTATATACAAGCTTTCTTTTTTAATGTTTAAAAAAAATTATATTATAAAGTCAGTGTCAATTATTTTATTTATTCTAAATAATCAACTATCTAAAATGTTTTAAATTATCAATTCTTTAAAATGTTTCAAATAAAAATTGTGCTTACGTTATATAAATATAATGAAATTTATTATTATCATATAGGCGAACCCATATTTTATAAGTAGCATTTCATAAAAAAATTGTGTTTAGTATAAATATTTATCTTTAATTATAATTTAATATATTTAAATTAAAAATTATATTTAATTATTATCTTAAATAAAAGGAACTCAAAATATTATTTTATTTACTTGTTTAAAAATTTTACTTATCAATTTTTATATGTTCATTAAAACTTAAACGTAAACGGACGTAAATACTCATGTAAGTCGTGGATGAAATATGTGAGCAGAATGTAAAACTTAGATTGTTGAAGAAAAATCTGAAAGGAGTATCGTTGGAGGTTGGGATTTTTCAACTGTCACTTAATATAATATTATTCCTGTGAGCAGTGACAGATCTTGAGTCAAAATTCTGGGGATGCCAAAATTTTGGTTGAATTACTATTTTGATTTATTTTTTTGTCCAAAAATATCTTATTGATCCTCTAGTTTTTTTAACCTTAAATTGGTCCTGAATTTTTAAAAATTGATGTAATTTGATCATTTTTGTTAAATTTTTTGAAACAAAGTAAGAGGATTTTCGACCTACAATGGACTGAAATAGAATACCGAGGTATAGCTGATAGTTACATTGCAGAAGAAGATTTGGTGTGGTCTAGGTTCTTGTCTTCTTTCAGGATTCTCTTAACTCCCAAAGAGGTAAATCTGTAGCATTTATCATTCTTGTTTTGTGTAAAAATAAGTATTTCATATTTTAGTCTAATATTGTATCATTTTCGGAATGCAGTCTACAATTAGCTTGGATCCTTATTTCCACCTATTCTGGGAAAAGAAAACAGTTTTTGACCAGGAGATGGAGTTTGTTGATCCAAATTCTAAAACTTTCAAGTTTAAGTTTCATGTGACCCCAAATGCAACAACGGTTTTTCATGGTCCGATTCGGAAAATGTTCAAATACTATAATCTGAAGGATGAAGTCTACTTGCATATGAGTTATGTATCGCTCAATGTTTTCTTAATTAAGTTATTTTCAGTGGAAGGAATCGAGATTGCCTATACTACAAATGCAGCATCTTGTTCTGGTACTGCAAAAAACCTTGAAGATGTTCCAGAAGATGATAGTGACAATTGCTTAATAAAATGTTTGACTGCTTATGATGTTGGTGAATCGTCGCTGGTAAGACTTAGTTTTATTTATTACAGTAAATTTATTTCATCTTCTATAAAACTTTGTAGTTACTTACAATCTTTTTAATTCCTATTTCAATATCTGAATGCTTCATTTGTTGCCAATGCATTTTCGACATCTAAGAAGGAATGCCTATTATCAAATGCTAATGGAATGTACTGGCAGTGTTCAATTAGATGGGCTCAGAGGGCACGCACTGAATGCTATCTGGGGTGTGGATGGAGGAGATTTGTCACGGAAAATAAGTTATGCGCTGGTGATAGGATAAAGTTAGAAGTTAGGAAAAACGAAGACAATGTAATCGTAGTTCAGAAAATCTAGTGTGTTGCTGGAATATTTAACTGGAATGTTTAATTTATGTATGTTGTGGTAATATTTTGGTGTTGTTTATGCACAAGGACATATTTTTTTGGTTGGCACTTGTATTTTGGTATGTATGCCAACGTTTTATTTAAATGGATGAAGTATGGGTTTCTATATTAAACAATTTTGTTAATTCAGCTAACGACTAATGGAATCAGTTTACATAATGGTAAACCTTCATTTTCGGTCAGGTCTTGTTGAAACAATAAATGTTTCATATTGAAAAGTAAATTAGTTTCCAATAAATAGGATGAATTCGAGTGATTAAGTGGATTTAGAAAACAAAATGGAACAATACTTATAACCGATATTTTAATAGTTGATAAAATGAGAAATACTGGGTTAATGCAAGGTAAATACGTTTCACGCTCATTAATTGGTGTATATGGTTATGTTTAATTTCAATTTATTACTGTGTTGGTGAAAGAAATCATTAAATGGAGGTGGCGGTGGTGTAAAAAGAAAAAGAGTTCAGTACATAAATGCATTCTTTATTGAATATGACTACGTGTCTACCATGGTTGGTCTCGCAATAAATGAGGGCATGGTTGGTCTCGCAATACTATGTCATCCATTTCTGAGGCAATTAGCTCATGCAACAATTCATACAATGTTGCAGTTGTTCCTTTTATCAAGTATCATCCTTTTTTTTGTATCTGAAACTGTAAACTTCAAAGTCATTAGATAATGGACATGGAGTTTCACATTAGTTGTCATATCTGCTCTGTCTATACAAAATACATAACCCACTCAGTTATCAAAATAAAGTTAATATGGTCTGAATTTCTATACATTTTGAAAGACTTCCTTAAATACAACATTTGTCGTTGAAGACAATGGTTTTTTGTCAGAATCATGGATTAAAATTTTTAATCCCGATTTACTCTAAACCCTAGAAACTGCGACATATAATTGACCATGGCTAAATACTGGTTTTGGCAAATATAATCCAACCGAACACAAAGATTGTCCCTGTGATTTGTTAATTGTCATTGCATAAGATAACATTATTGGAAATTGCCTTCTGATTAGTTTAAATGGCCAAGGTGATTGAGATGGAGACATAGACATACGTGGAATGTAAACTTCGTTACCCTTTTTGTTTCCACTAAGAATCTTTGCTGCTATTACATGTTTTTGCAACCTTGTAATAATTAATCTGGTTCCGTTGCACAACCCCTCTGATTGATCCAAGTTTCTTAGCAACATTATAGGAGCTCCGATTTTGAGGGTTATTTGATGACTTGGTAAGCCTGATGTAGTTAATGAATTGAGGAATTCTGGAGTAAGAACATCATATTCATCGTTTATTGGATTATCTGTCT
The DNA here is from genome assembly GCF_037176805.1 of Vigna unguiculata. NCBI lineage: Eukaryota > Viridiplantae > Streptophyta > Magnoliopsida > Fabales > Fabaceae > Vigna > Vigna unguiculata. Next base: position 27,261,439 of record NC_140802.1, read on the forward strand.
TATCAATTGTATCTGCACTTAGGTATTGTTGTTCTTCTCCTGCAAAATAGTCATTGTATTAGTTACTACATATATAATTAGTATTCAATATGTAACATATGTGACTAACAATATCCTAATAATTACCTGGAATTAAAGATAATATGTATTTGTTGATTTCTTCTACTATTTCTATTCTACTGGCCAGTATAGCTATGCTCTGCAGGAAATTATCATTTCTATAATTCTCCAATAGATCAGGATATGTGCTTAACACAATAGCTTCAATTGGATCGTTAAAATCAGAGATCAAAAATTCTGGAGGTATTTCGATATCCACAACACCATCATTGGGTTCGCACAAGTTACCATCACCTAGTTTTACAATCCAATTGGAGAATTGCTGAATTTCGCATGTTGAAGTGCTTTGTAAATCTGGTTGTAGAAGTCTCATGTTCTTTGTCAATGTCAAAACTTGACAATGCTGCCATAGGTATGAAGCATAGATTGTTGCATGTACAATGTCTGATCTAGTTCCTCTAGGAATGACAGGTAATATCTGTCTGAAATCACCTCCAAAAACTACTACCTTTCCTCCAAATACTAAATTTGGTTTCATTTTGTCTTTCATTATGTCATTTAAGGTCCTGTCTAGAGTTTCGAAACAAAATTTGTGTGCCATTAGTGCTTCATCCCAAATAATGAGGTCAGCTAATTTTAGTAGCTCAGCAGCTTCAGAACCCTGCTCTATGTTACAAATTGAGTTTTCCATGGTTGGAATTGGAATTCTGAACTTTGAATGTGATGTCCTTCCTCCTGGCAACAATAAAGATGCTATACCACTTGATGCAACAGTTAATACAATTTTTCTCTTAGATCTCAATGCTGAAGAAATAGTTCTCCACATGAAAGTCTTTCCTGTACCCCCATAGCCATAAAGAAAGAACATTCCTCCCACATTTTTAATAACAACTTCAGTAACTTTTTGAAATATGTCCTTTTGTTCCCCTACAATTGTAATTCAGATATTAATTATTCAAAACAAAAAATGTACTCATGAATTTTTAGTTAGGTTATACCTGTCATCCGATCATAATTTTGCTGAAATAGATTTGCTTCGGTGACAGAATTGTAGTCAAGTTCTGAGTACACCAATCTGTTCCCACATTGAGCTATAATAAAACCATCTGGATATGGCATTGTTGGGAATTGTTTTAGGCTTCTTCTATTAGTTTGTAGTATCTCTTCAATATGGAATAACGTCAAGTTTCGCAATATATGGACTGATAATTGTAGTTCTGCATTAAAATTCAGTTATTTAAGTATTCATTTTTGTTATTTCAGTAACTTATTTCTGTTATAAGTTTATAAATTTAAGTCAAACATACCTGGATTGCCAGCTTTTATTCTTTCCCTATATAATATGTCATCAGATAGCCATTTCCAAGTTTTTTCCCATAGATCTAGTGGTTTGTTGACACTATTGGACAATAGCATTGTCACGAAAAGTTTCCTTAGATAATTTCCACTGCCTCAATCTTTGGCTTCTTTGATTGCTTCTACATATTCCTTATCATCTGCCAAAAATCCCAAGGTTTCACATGCTTCTCTAAAGGTTGAATATAATATATTATCCACCGTTCTGATATCTTCATAACATAAAGGACCTTTGACAACAGTGAGCATCCTCCTTAGATAGTATAATTCACCTGTTGATGGTGGAACCCAAATAAGTCTTCCAATTGTGTTTCCTATTTTCCTGGGTTTCCAACATTTGTCTTTCTTGACATAGACAAATTTTGACACAATCTCTGGGTATGTCAAAGTTCTTGCCAATTCATACTTTTTATTACATTCCATCCAACTTGTAAACATTGATTCTGCTACAGTTGTTTTTCCTATGACTTCATCAATAAACTCGTCGTCTTTAAAGTACACTGATTGTTCTCCGGGAAGATGGAAAAATAAACGTTCAACAGCTGGATTCCTGCCATGAATAGGAAATGAAAATATTCTCCAACATGCCTCAGATGGTGATATGTATCTACAATCAAGATATTGTTTAATTTCATGTCCTGACTGTTGATGAAGATGAGTTGCATTGGTATTATTAACTATAGCCGCTGTAATTCTGTCATAACCCTTGTTGATGTATTTGAATAAGTACTTAATTGAAGTACTTTTGTTGCACCATTCAACATTGATATGACCTTCATATTTAAGTAACAATTTAGGATTATATGGAACCACAGATCGATTGTCTAAAGAAACATGATTCTTGACCACGCAGACTCCATTGTCTCTTCTTCGATATTGTGGAAATCCATCTTCTGAAATAGTTGTACTACTCTGAAATTTTTTAGGATAAAACCGTGAGCATTTACCATTCTTCATGCAAGGAAGGGATTTATTTACTACTCCACAGGGACCATGAATCATATGATCCTTCACACATTCATATAGTTTAGGATTTGCAATTGGGCACGGAATTTCAGCTGATATTACTTTATCAATATCATCAACGCTTGGATATTTGTCATTTTGGTGCAAAAAGAGAAGCAGATGAGCATGAGGTAGACCACGCTTTTGGAATTCAATAGTATACATGTCTGCATTGTAAATTCATTCCATTAGTATATGAACGAACAAAAAAAAATTTACATTATCAAATAATAGGAAAAAGGGAATATACATCCAATGACCCTGCCCAACAAATGATTCTTCGTAGTATCTTAATTAATACAGCATCCAAAATATCAAATTGTTGTTTTAAACAAACTTTAGCTTCACGTACCTTAAGGATTGGATTCTGTTGTGTGTTTCATTTTCAGTATCATAAATATATAGTTGGGCAAACTTAGGAATTTGTCCTGTAGGCGGGAGAAAACTACCTATTCTATGGCAAGCTTGGCCTTGGATCCTTAGATTGGGTGGACCATGACCATTGTTATAGCTGTTATCAACTTTGGCACCTGGTGATGTAAAAGCAAACATCATATTATATGTACGAATATGTTGTTGGAAATTTTTTCCTTCTTTGCTATTGGAATCAAACAATAATTGCTTCAAAACAGTAGGAGCATCCTTCAATAGAGGTAATTGCACTTTTCCATTTCCACAGCACAAATTAAACTTTGGAATTGCAGAATGTTTATGCTTGTCTATCCTTTCTTCATACCACATGCATGCTTTGCAATAGGGGCATGTATAAATTGGGTCACCTATATCTGCATAGCAACTGAATGTGTATCTCGATTTTAGTAAACATTTATAAAAAAACTAAATATAGTAAAGTCAAGATGTAATTAATAGTATCTTATCTTTCGTCAAATTGTATGGAATAGTCAGAGTCCGAAGTTGTATATGTTTTTTGCTTTATATGTTGATTTTTTCGCATTTTAACCATCTGTTCAACTGTGATAATTGAAAGCAGTCAGAATTAAACAATATATCCATTTGGTAGTAGATAAATTAATTAATACCTTGGCCATTGTCTAGATTGTCTGCATTAGTACTGAGTTGACTTATTTGTTCAGCCATATGAAAATGAGATGCAGTTAAGGAAGACTGTTGACTACTACTCTTATTCAATGAGCACTGATTATCTTTTTCCTGCTCTGAAAAAACAATCTCAAACCTAGGCAATAGATTTTGTCGATGAGAAGCATTACTATCTGGAACTGCATCTCTATTTTTATGACATTGTACTCTTCCAGAAGTGTTAAGTCTTCCTCCAGATAAAAATTGAGTTGTAACATCAGACAGTGGAGTACACAATGTTCTACCATGTTGGCTTTTAGAAAATATACCACACTCTTTAACACATTTCTTATTCATCATGTTTTCTTTCAAAATTATTTTTCGCTTCAATCTTGCTTGGGCACAAGCAATCTTCAATATTTTTTTATCAGCCTCCATTCCTGCGTTTTTAACATACAGCACAAGCACTTCAGAATTTATTTTACAAAATTGGATTCAAATCAAATAAATAATAAATACATATTCTACAATGTATAACTATAGTTTGGAAGAACAAAAAAACAAACCTCAAGGCTGTGTAGTTTAACTTTTTTATTTTCGTAGGCATTGGAGTAGTTTCATTATTTTTGTTGCTACTGCAAATTATCATCCCTTCATTGCAGACCACATAACTTAGATGTTTATGCTGTAGTTATTGCAATTAGTCAATTAAAATGGCGCCAAATAAAAAAAAGATAGGATTTTTTTGCACATAAATCTATTTCATATATTGTCGTGTCACTTTAATGAAATTATTATATGCAATGAGTGCTTCGTATTTTTCTCGTATTTAAAACTTAAACTAAATAATTAAAAGGTCAGAGTATTAATTACACTGACATTTCATTACCAACCGTCATTTGAAACGGTAATTTTTTTTTAAAGTTTAATATTTATGTCATGTCCTTCGAGTTCTTCACTTTCCATTGTCCAATCATTCTGCACTGCATTTCTCAAATCTATTCCAATGGCTTCATCTTCCCGGAAGGCTATGATGTACTGCCAACCATTTTGGGTTTCAATCTTTAATCCAACTAAGGTAAGTTTTTAATTTTTTTGGTTTAAAGTAAGTACCATCTGTTTCCAACCATTGATATGAGAAAGCAAATGCAAAAGGTCAGTATATGTTCGATTTATGCATAAGAGCCATTATAATATGCATTATGTGGACATAATATTACAAACTGGAACCCATTCTTTAGACTGTTTTTTTCCGATTTTATTATCTGTACAAATAAAATCGGACACTTGTAGTACATCCATAATTTTTCATTCCTTTACTTCATACATATTGCAGGAATACATTCAATTTGACCCTGCTTTCGCTGTTTACTGGTCAAAGGAAGTTAGACACAATCTAAACTACTTAGTGGACCCAAGAGGAAATAAGATAGTTATCCGCATAGGTCAAACTTCAGTGCTTGAAAACTTCTTTTGTGGAGGTTATGAAATAGCAAGTTTTTACAAGTTCAAAGAAAACTATTTTCTTGCAGTAAAATACTTAGGAAACAGAGTATTTGACTTAAGGATTTTTGACATTGACATGACTGAAATCCAATACCCTGCCCCAAAAAATCCGACAGATGTACACCCAGAAATCCCATTGCCCAGATTCTTCAACTGTTTCAATGTCAAATTATCCATACAACAGGTAACATTATCGATACATATAATTCATATGTAACTGGTTTATAATTATTTGAGTATAAACATAAAGATAATTTATTTATGGTACAGGAATCTATAACACTTGCTGATGCATTCTCACGATTTTGGGGTCCAACATTTGCGTCTGATAACTTTGAGATGATTGACCCAGTATGAAACATCCACCAAATTATCATTTCAAGAGGATTCTTGCATATGCGTTTTATTACAAAGGGAATTCCACAGTTTATTAAATACTATGATATAAAAAATGATCATGTACTGAGGCTAACTTACATGGGAGATAACAAATTCATAGTAAGGATATTTGATTTGGCTGGTGATGAAATCACTTACATCACCAAATCAACTGATGAATGCAGTACTACAATGGAAAGCAACGATGAAAATCCTTTTTACTTTTCAACAGAAAAAACATTGAGTGAAAACGATATCCGCTCATCATCACTGGTAAGTTTCATTCCTTCTGAAATGTATATGTTACATGAATTTAGAGAATTACTTAACATATTGTGAATTTCTTTTACAGTACTTGGATGCACAATTTGCTAATGTAGCCTTGGTAAAGAATCAAAAAATCTATAACCTCAGCAATGAAAATGGCGATTTATAGGAATGTAATATCAAATGGAGTAACAGATCGCGTATGGGATGCTACATTACTCAAGGATGGAACCAGTTCTGCATTGATAATGCACTTGAAGCTGGAAACAAAGTGATGTTCGGAGTTGACAAAAACCGTTCAAGCACAATTCATGTTTTAATCACTTAATGTAACTACGAATATTTATGACTTAAGTTTGATAATAGTTTACGGGCTTTTTTTTATTTGCTTTTTGGAAGACTATATGTTTCTGTATGTATGCAGATCTACTTAATCTAATTTCCTTTATTATCAATCATGTATACCTTTTGTTTGAATATTGGTAGCTATAATTTTATCAATCGCTCACTATATAATAATAAAAGATGGTTCATTCATATATTCGAGAATGAGTCTAACATCAAACAAAACACACAAAATACGAAAGACAATGTACTTGAACCCAACTTACAGAATATATATGGCTAAAAAAGTGCTTAACCATAACTGTTCCAAAGCACCCAAAATTATATACATCAAACATATACAAATCAGAACAACTTAATTTAAGTTTTCTCCTTTTTAATAAGCTTCTTCATCTTAGTGCTGGATAGTTGAGCAGAATCGATGTCCTGAGAAGATTCATTGCAATTTTCATTACATGGCAATAACCTCTTTCCTGGAGTTCCAATTACAACATAATCCGAGTCATTATCACCAGTTGCGCTCAAACTCATCTACAAAATTAAGAATACAAAATTGTAATGTCAAAATACTCTATAGTTTTAATTATGATTCAAGATAATTGAATAAGAATATACTATATTAGTATCAGTGTCTGCAGCCAAATTACAAATAGCTTTCCCACGTAATTCTGAAATCTACAAAACAAATAAAACCACATATCAATTTCTGTAATATATACTTAAAAATTGTGATTCAGATTAACAAAAAATCAAAATTGCATCTTAATATACTTACCATAACACTGGAACTCTCAGAAACCAAATCCATACTGCATTTATCAGTACCATCACCAATCTACATATACAAATAAAATAAAATTATTTTACATTTATATGTATTTCATATGGAAAGAAATACATAAATCATATCAAAATAATATTTACTTGAAGTGGAGGAATAAGACTTTTAACATGTGCCACTATTTCTGAAACATTTGAAACTTTAATGACAGATGCACACTTAGTTCTTGGTTGCGTTCGAACTTTAAAAGCAAAGGTACAACCTAGCATTACATCCAATGCATCAGGAAAGCAAAGGGGATCATCTTCACCAGCCTATTGTAATTAACAACAATGCAAAATATAAACAACACTGATAGCACAAAATATAAACGATGAAACTATAAAATTGTAGACCTCAATCATTTGTTTCTGCAAATCAGCAGCAGACAATCCAATAATGTTGCTACATTCTTGGTCCCATACAACAAAGTTAGCATAATTGTTTGAATCATCACAGACCTGGACCTGGAGCCTATACCTGGAAAGTACAGAAAAATTGAAATTAACAACTAACATACATCACAAAATGAAAAATACAATAAAACAATATACCAACTTGAAAACAGGTAATGCATTATCTCTATCACAATAAGTGCACTTGAAAGAAACTGCTTCATAAGTCCTTTTGCTGCAATTGTTGCAAACCAAATAATATCAGCCTTCATTATCTAAGTTAAACTTAACAGTCGTTGCAACAGTCACACATACAACTTCCTATATCAAAAGAAAAAATTTAAGTTAAAATACAATAAAAAGAACAAATGAAATAAAGTAATTCACAATACTTGCTTTCATACCTTCTTCATTAATGGGATTTCAGACAAACTTTTTACTAAACATTTATATACAAAACGTTCAGCATCAGTATATTGGGAAGACTGAGTCAATTGACTTGCACACTGACTCAATATCACTTCATCTGGATCAATTCTGCAAGTCAAATAAAACATACAAAATCAACTATAGTTTTTTTACTATATGTAAAATAACTCCACTACCAGACAAATAATTAACATGGCTTAATATTCGGATAACTTACTCCTTCATTTGTTTCTTAAAATCAACTATTTGAGGAAAATCACTTTCCATTATCAACTTTGTACCATTCCACGTATTAGAAACAGAAACTGGCCATTCACCTACATATGAAAACCAATGTTAGAAAAAATCAAAATCACAATCAACGAAGAAGAGGTTTCATAAAGATTTATACCTGTAGCTGGTTTGATTTTAGCTTGAGTAATGACAACCACAAGCTTTTCCGAATTAGGTAGCTCATTGTACCTCTGTATAAACTTCTTGCAATATTCATCCCACAATGTATAACAAATAGCAGCACCACTGCAAAAATACAAATTTTTCAGTTCAAATAAATCAAAATATTAACATAATATTACAGTACAATTATATTAATTTACCTGAGATCCACCAAAGTAAACACCACGTTTTTTGACTCCACACTTTTAAACTGAGGCTTAATTCTCACATTCTCAACGACACCAATCAAATCTCAATGACATAATATATAAAATACGGTTAGTATGAAAATCATACGAAATATTTAAAAAAAAAATAAAACAGTTATTATATTTGTCATACCTATAAGCAAGTCAGGAATAAAATTGCCACTAACAATATCTTTTATACTTTTAAAGCTGTAAGCTTTCATTGGAAGTTTAGCAATAACTTGCAACTTCACGGATGTAGCACCAATAAACAGTAACTTGTAAGGATGCTCACATACCCTATATTGCCCTTCATTTTTCAGTATCTTGAAATTGTGCATGATATATGTTTCTCCCTCAATCAACTTGCTATCCCATAAATCAAACTCTTCCCTGCGAACAATGCAATGTATTTTGTCCGCCTACAATAAATAATCAACAGAACAAATTAAAATACATAAGACATCCAAAAACTAACTCAAATGTTTAATGAATAAATACTTACATTTTCATCCATCAGAATCATCTCCAATTGAAGAGTAGAATCACGGGACTGAACATACCAATGATCAACAACTCTAACTCCCAACTTCAGAGTTTCCCTCTTATCATCAATATCTTTAATCATATCCAACTTCTTCGCCATTGCACTTCCTAAAAACACCATAAAATCAGTCAAACTTCCTGATGTAGCCTACGTAAAAATATAAACTGGAGTAAAAAAACTAACATCAGAAAAATAAAACTAAATAAAAAACAACAAAGAACTATATCAACCATTAAAGACAGAATAAAATTATCAAACTAATTAAAACCAAAACGAAAACAATGACCGGAAAAAAAATGGATATGCAAGAACAAAAATATAAACTGGAGTAAACTTAAACAAAAAAACACAATCTTAACACAGAGCACAGAAAATATAAACTTCTTTCCAAATATCATTCCATGATGAACATAAACACAGAAAAACCACAATCCAAACACAAAAATATAAACTGGAGTAAAGTTAAACAAAAAAACACAATTTGAACACAAAACACAAAAAACTTCTTCGATATTTATCACGTAAAGTTGCTTACAAATATCATTCTATCATTACCCATAAACATTGAACAAACAAAAAAAAAAGAAATACAGAGAAACAACAAAGCATCTTCATATTTATCACGTAAACTTCTGTCCAAGTACCATTCCATGATGAACAAAAACACTGCAACACAGAAAAAATACAGAAATACCTGGAGTAAGGCAAAGACAGTAAACGAAGAAAGAAATGGAAAACAACAAACAAAATATAAATACACAACTTCTTCCACATTTATCTGTAAAACTTCCTTCCACAGCAAGCTTCCGCATTCAAACCAAGGAGAAGGTCTGCAGTGGAAATGAAAGCTCGTCAAATCAGTCCCATATGCATTTAAAACTATGCAAAATTACGAAATAACCAAACCCAATTAAAGTACGGAGCAGAAAACAGGGACAAAATTGTAATTCCGTCTTCAGCTGCTCAAACCATTGATAAAGGGCACCAAAATGACGAAAAAACTATTTAATTGGACACGTGTCAGCGCATCAGATAGGAGTATTAGGGTAATATCCCTAGTAGTTTGTTTTCTTAGTTTTAAAGTAGATTTGGTTAAAGTTAGAGAATGTATATAACTTATGCTCTTAAGTAAAGAAGCACGGTGAAAAAACAAAAAAACAAAAAAGGTTTTCACATTAGCTTTTATTAAAGAGGAACAAAAGAGAAGTGATCTGAGAAAGATGAACCAAATAGGAAGTTATGAATGTAATGATTAAGCACAATTATTAGAAAAGCAAAGTGGGAGAAGCTTCAGTGGAAGACTCCCAAAACTTGCGTGGATTTATATTTCTTCATTGTTTGCTTTCCACTTTCACATCAATTTCATAATAGTCTTCCTTCTCTATCAACAAGTTATGCTTTCGCTAATGCCTTCTAACGACATCGTCCAATACACCTCTTCTTCATCACATGCAATTAACACATACGACGTATTTGTGAGCTTCCGTGGTGAAGACACACGCAACAACTTCACTGGTTTTCTCTTTCAAGCTCTCCGTAGAAAAGGCATCGATGCCTTCAAAGATGATGAAGATCTCAGAAAAGGTGAATCCATAGCACCTGAGTTGCTGCAAGCCATTCAAGGCTCTCGAGTTTTCATTGTTGTGTTCTCAAAGAACTATGCTTCCTCCACTTGGTGCTTACGAGAACTTGCAGAGATACTTAACTGCGTTGAAACTTCAGCAAGACGTGTTATACCTATATTTTATGATGTTGATCCTTCGACGGTGCGGAAACAGAGTGGATGTTATGAGAAAGCATTTGCAGAACACGAAAAGAGATTCAGAGAAGATAAGGTGAAGATGGAGGAAGTTGAGAGATGGAGAAAGGCTCTCACAGAAATGGCCAATCTCTCTGGTTGGGATGTCCGAAATAAGTGAGTAATCCTCTCTCTCATTTCAAGATTGATCACAATTATATATCGATTATGCAGTGAGTTATGTACCTCTGAATTTATTTGACTCCTGTTGTTTACGGAAATTTATTATCCCTTTCCGAACTAGAGTTGAGAGATGCTAGGAATTTTGGAAAAGTAGAAGAGTAATATTAGTAACCTAAAGATGATAGAAGGTATAATTTGATTTGATGACAAATGTAGCTTTATTGATATTTGGAAGTGCTTAACAAAAACAAAACTGCACTGGCCTATATATACCGTATCCTGCATCTTTCCAGTTATTATGCTTATAGACTGATCACAAATGTATCCTACATATGGTAATCATCATTTATGTTATGTCATTATCTAAAAACAGAGGTTTAGGAGGAAACATGCTAATTGAGTCCAAATGTATACTAGTTTAATGAAAATAATAATTTGAAAGTTAAAATTTTTGACGTTATTATTTTTTTCCTAAAAATGTATATAGTCCTTTTTTTTTGTTCTGTTGCATGATGTTTTGCCCCCATTTCATTTAAAATTTCAGGCCACAATATGAACAGATTGAAGAAATTGTTCAAAACATAATAAATATTTTGGGACCAAAAATTTCAAATCTCCCAAGGGATGATCTGGTTGGGATGGAAGCTCGTGTCGAAGAATTGTTAAGACTTCTTTGTTTGGGGTCAGTTACTGATGTTCGAGTTGTTGGAATTAGTGGGATGGGTGGTATAGGAAAGACAACTCTTGGTCGCGCTTTATACGAAAGAATATGTCATCAATATGATTATCATTGTTTTATTGATGACGTAAGCAAAATATATCAAGATTCTAGTTCATTAGGTCTACAAAAGCAGTTAATTTCTCAGTCTCTAAATGAGAAAAATCTAGAGATTTCAAATGCTTTTGAGGGAACATGTTTGGTGTGGTCCAGGCTCCGCAATGCTAGGGCACTTGTAGTTTTTGACAATGTTAATGAAGTTGAACAACTGAGGATGTTTACAGGGAATAGAGACACTTTGTTGCGTGATTGCTTAGGTGGTGGGAGCAGAATCATCGTAGTTTCCAGGGATGAACATATATTGAAGACACATGGAGTGGATGATGTTTATCGAGTCCAACCATTGAATGAGGGGCATGCCTTGCAATTGTTTGGTAAATATGCTTTCAAAGATAATCATACTTTGTGGTATTATGAAATGTTGGCAGATGATGTACTATCACATGCTCAAGGTCATCCCTTGGCAATTAAAGTAATTGGATCATCTTTGTTTGGTCGAAATATGTCACAATGGAAAAGTGTATTGGCTAAATTAAAAGAAAACAAAAGTAAAAATATTATGGATGTTTTGCGTATAAGTTTTGATCAGTTAGATGAAAAAGAGAAAGAAGCATTTTTGGATATTGCCTGCTTCTACAATGATTATGACGAAATAGAAGTGAAGGAAATTCTAAATTTCCGTGGATTTCATCCCGAAGATAGCATACAAGTTCTTTTTGATAAATCACTCATAACCAAAAAAGATGGACGGATTTATATGCATGGGTTACTAGTGGATTTGGGCAGGTGTATTGTTCGAGAAAAATCACCTAAGGAGCCTCTAAAGTGGAGTAGGTTGTGGACACACGAAGATCTCCATAATGCTATGTTGAAGAATGAGGTATTTAACATATTGATTATAAAATCTTATATTGGAATTATTTTAGAATTTGTAAATAATTCAAAACCTACATCTAATAATGTGCGATGTTACAGGCAACTGAAAACCTTGAAGCAATAGTTGTTACAACTGATTCATTCTGGATACATGAAACAAGGGCAGATGGTTTATCAAAAATTAAACACCTTAAACTGCTTGTAATTAAGGATGTGCGCTTTTCAGGAAGTCTAAGTCATCTTTCGAATGAACTAGGATACCTTATTTGGAAGAGCTATCCGTTTGAATGTTTGCCTCAAAGTTTTGAGCCACACAAACTAGTTGAGTTAAACCTGAGTTCGAGCAGTATTCAACGCTTGTGGAAGGGCACAAAGGTAATGCAAATGAATTTTTTTTTTAGCTTTCTAAAAAATAAACAATATAATTTACAAACTATCTATTTTTAATTCCTTTTTTCATTATTAATTTTTGTTTTTTTCCATTTCTCATAGTTGCTACCCAATTTGAAGTTTTTGGATCTCTCGTTCTCCAAAAAACTGGTTGAGATGCCGGATGTTGCAGAGGCCTTAAATTTGGAAGGGATAAATCTTCACGGATGCATACAACTTCGAAATATCAATCCATCAATTGGTCTTTTGAGAAAGCTTGTTTTTCTATTTTTGGTGGACTGCAAAAGCCTAGTAAGCTTACCCAATACTATATTGGGCTTGAGTTCTCTCAAATATCTGAATGTCTCTGGCTGTACAAAACTTTATAAAAATGTGTTGCTAGATGAAGCAAGGAACAGAGAGCATTTGAAGAAGCTTCGTTTACTTGAATCTCCTATTCAATTCCAGTCAACATTGTCTCTCCTAAAAAATATGTTTCTGTGGCCTTTAGATTTGTTGTATCCGAAAGCACAGAGAGACTCGATCAGCTGTTTGTTGCCCTCCTCTCCCACTCTCCCTTGTTTGCGTCTCCTTAATCTAAGTTTCTGTAACTTAGTTCAAATCCCTGACGCCATTGCAGAGTTACGGTGCTTAGAAAAGTTAAATTTAAAGGGAAACAATTTTGTTTCGTTGCCTAACCTCAAAGACCTTTCCAGACTGTATTATTTAGACTTACAGCATTGCAAGCAATTCAAATACTTGCCTGACCTCCCTTCACGAACTCACTTACCCTCAAAATTTTACATGCGGCCATTCCTACGTTTAAAAGTTCGGTCGGATTCACTATTTGGTTGGCTGAACGACCATCATGATGAGGCAGGATTAATCATTTTCAACTGCCCAGAATTAGTTGAGAGGGAACGGTGCATTAGCATGAGTGTTTCATGGATGATGCAAATTTTTCAGGTCTGGATGCTCTTTCCTTCCTCCTTTATTTCTTAAAATTTCTTTTTGTTGTCCACAGAACTACTAACGCATAACTCTGTGGTGGTGGTACAAGGCGACCCAGCAATGCAAATGTCTTGATGCATCCATTCTATTAGCTACAAATATTCAAAGTATTATTCCTGAAAGTGAAATACCGAGGTGGTTCAACAATCAGTTTGTGAGCATGGACAATTCAATAATCATTGATCCATCTCCCGTTACGCATGACAATAATTGGATTGGTGTTGTGTGCTGTGCAATATTTCGTCTAGGCAATGAGTATGATGTGCGTTTTCCAAAACCAACATATCTTCAATTTCCACGCATTCCAAAATTTCCCGTGGATTTGAGAAAAGATCCAGTCATTGACCAGTCAGATCACATGAAGCTATTTTATTTCCGTCGGCAAGATTTCACTCGACCATGTTGGGTCGGATTTGATACTCGTAAATTTATTAGTTTGAAATTGAGGATGGAGGACATACAAATATTTCATCACGACAGACTTGGTTACCAGAAATTTGTTACGGTGGATGTGAAAAAATATGGGTATCGATGGGTATATGAGGAAGATCAACAACCAAACTTTACATTGATGTATGGCAAAAATTTGACTGATCTGAAGCGCAAGTTTTCAGTAATTGAAGAAAACAGGTAGCTACCGTATTTAAGCCTTTATTCGACGTGGAAGCATGATTTGCTACCATCAAACCACACAGAGATGAACAGTAGAAGCACCGCATTCAAATTCCCCTTGACTTCTCTCATAGGCACTCTACTTCTCTCTTCTCAAGATATAGTATTGTTATTGTAAAATCCACTTCTTATTGTCCAATTCATTCCTCCGTATTATAATTTCTTTTAGTTTGTCTTCACATGAACTTCAGGTACTTAATGTTCTGACAGATTTTAATTGTGACTCACGGAGGTACTTTAATATTACTGTCTCACATGAACTCCCATATGCAAGTTAACATTAAATAAACAGCTTCAAACACTGATAATGTCATATTTAAATCAGAGGAAACAATCGAGGATGAAAAAAGACTTTGTTTTTCTATGAAGTCGTTATTTGTTTGCTTCTTTCGTGTTTTATGAATGCATTTCACATTTTGATCCAGAAAGCTATTCTCCTGAAGTAGCATGCCACGAAGCTACTAACTTCATTGTTTGATTCGTACAGGATAGAACAACCTACGGGTTAGACTCTTGTTCGCATTGCACATTTAGTTCATAAAGATCAAGCATATAAAGGATTATATATATTTACCCCTGATATTCGAAGGTGACCCACCGATACATATATCTTACATCAACTACATTTGGTCCAGATGTTGAATGTATTATCCCTGGAAGTGAAATACCGAGTTGTGATAGCTCCCTATTATACATAACATTTTTCAGAAATAAAAGCACTTATTATTGGACATTGCCTTCGATTTTGCCTTGGAGGCGAAGGTGCTTGAAGCTAGTTCGTCTATGGACCAGTGGGCCTATTCAAAATTCCATTTCATCAATGAACTACAATGGGAAAAAGAAACCAAATCCCGATAATTACTAATGGATATATCCTAATATTGAATGAAGTTCCTTCTTTAGATAATATTTACTACTTGTATTTCTTAATATGACTACTTGTATACATTGAGATGATACATGCCTCTCGAAAGCATCACAAGTTTTGCAACAACCATCCCTGTGTTCAGTCACAAACATGGAAAACCCACCATGCCACCAACAGAAAAAATTACCATCCCTTTCTATTACATATATACAGATCCAACCAACCACCATTTATCAGCTTACGCAAACAACCTTATCAAAACAAAAATGGTAATACAACAAATAAGAATGTAGTCAGTTGTCAATAATCTTATAGTGAAATTATTGAATTTTTTATTGGAGACAAGGGTAAGTTTCGGTAACAAGTACAATATTTGTAAACCAAAACCCTGTACATACCTAAACATTTCATGAAAGAATTGTTATAGCATCACTATGATATGAAACTCCATATACTAATTTATGGAACAATGACCTTTAAGACAATGATAAGGGACACATGGCCCTGAGAATCAACATAAACCTCTGTCAGCAACATATTTCTACCCCAACCACAATATTTCCTCTCTGCATGTAATCAGTGCCATGCTGAAGCTGAAATCAAATTTCTGTCCTTCCATCCCAACAACATGGCCCCATCCTTCTCCACAAGATTATAATGTTCTGAGTAGCACCTAAGCAGGCTCCTTATGACAGAATTAACGTATGAACTCAAAGGATATTGAGAAAAGCCAGCCATTGTGAACCTAGACTTCCACTTGCCTAACAGTTCATGTCTCTCTACCCTTTCCTTCCCTTCACAAGCAACAATATTGACAATATCCCGTGCCAGACAATGTTGTTCTACATTAATCCGATCCTTGCTCTTTCTTGCAAGAGACACATCAATGGACTCAAAAATTGCCAAGTAGTAATCCAAGGTTTCTATAAACCTGTTGAAGAAAGGAGTGGTATTAGTGTTTGACTCTTGCTCAATCAACGTAGTTACCTTGGGAGAAAGTGATTTCACCAATCTCAAAAGTCCATCCCTTGGATTACTCATGTCGACACTCTCATCAGCCGTGTGATGGAGTTGCAAAGGGAAATTCACAGCCAAAGCCTCACCAGGTCTAATGTCAAGCATGTCTTTTGTCACATATGGAGCTAAAACAGGCACACTGTGGAACTCAACTGGGATGTTAAATGTCTGAGATATTTCAGCCAACCTTTTTCCAACGGCTTCTAATCCATCACCACGGACATATTTAGAAAGGGGGTCATCAATCCCTGTGATCCGCACATGGGGAGCTCCACCAGGTCTTGCAGCAAGAGCTTGAAGAAGTGTCATCCATTGAATTCCTTGACCAATCTGAAAGTCTATGATATGAATGTGGTCCTCATCTCTACAAGCTTCAGCAATGGCGCCATTGGCAGCCATGTAACCAAATTTTAAGTAGGGACATATTTCATACAGTAGCTGAATGTAAGAGAGCAAGTCTTTTCCTTCAGGTTCTCTGCATCTGAGTGCACGGTAGATGTTATTCCCCGATGCCTCCTTCCTTGCAACAAGCCCTTCCACCAAATAAGCACCGAGGCGCTGGATTGGCTCCCCAGTTATAGACACAACACTTCTAGCCTTCTCTATCAATTGATCAAAATCTTTCATCTTGTTTTCAGACAAGGCTTTGGCTGACACAATCAGCAATTCTTTCAAATGGGTTGATGGAAATCCTTGTAGTGATACTTCCTCAGTTGATTTGTGACGCTTACCCACTCGTGCAACATCATTTGGCTGACCCTCATGGCTCCAGGACCTATTTCTCTGCCCAGATGTTGTAGGCCTTCTGCTAACACCAAAAGACGAAGTGCTTGATGTGGTGACTTGATCATCACCATCAGGTGCCATCAAAGCAGTTTCTAATTCCAGCAATGCATATCTGGTTTCATGGTCATAACTTATATCCTGTGGAAAAAAGCATCTAGTAGATAGTTGCAAAGGGTTTACACCAGAGTGAATTTCCCCAGCGGTGTGCTGTTCCTGGCCGTCACTTAGTGCAGAAGAAAGGGTATCAGAATCAAAATGGGTAGAAAGAGCCGAATTAGGAGAGTGTTCTGTGTCGTGTTTCAAGGATCCAATCAACCTGTTGGGTATTGCTGAAATATGAGTATAAGATGATGTGCAAGGGATTCCTGCAGAACTAGTCACACCGACACTTGAAAACTCATTCAAGTCCATACTATGACAAAGCAATCAGCTAAAAGCAGCTTCCTTGGCAAACTTCTGCTCCAGACTAGTATACCAACACTTACAATAATAACAGATAAACCTTGTAAAACAGAGCAGCAATCTATCAATACACGCATAAACACAATAAAAATTATTTTTGCCGCAACAATCATCTACTAGCCTAACAAGTGGAGGACTGAAGAAACAATACACATACATACAAGAATTGGATCAACCTGTACACACTGAAAAATATAAAAGCTGATTGGAATATGTTAAGATATAATTCTGGTATTTTGTTATTGAATTCATCGCTTCTCTTTATTTTTTAAAAATGAGCTCCAAATCTAATTACATATAACAAAAACAATTTATGAAGTGAGTTTTGTAACTATCTACATATTATAGCTTATTATATCTCTAGTCTATTAAATGAGTGCAAACTAATTTTGTAAAATTCATTTAAGCATAAAGAATCTTCATGTGATCGATGTTCCCTGCTATTCTCTATTTTCTTGTTCGACATGTTATTTTTTCGGAACATGTTAGGCATGAGGGGACACGTTAGATATCTCAAATCAAGAAAAAATATGGTCATGTACTGATTTAGTGACCAAGAGAAAGACTTACAAATCACGAACATAGAAAAACTCAAGTAGTAAGAGAAAGCTTATAATAGCATCAATAGTAACAACAGCAACAATACCATGTAAGTCACAATTCCTCATTGCAGTCCCAATCGTTACTTTGCAACCAGGAAAGCCACTACCACTAAGCCACGTAACCAAAACTTAAACCTTATTATTTCCTGTTGATGTTATTGTGCAGTTGCCCCACTTCCCGATGCTGAGTTCATGGAAGCTCCATATACATTTGTTCATACCATACCAATAAATCCAGAAAAATTCCTAGAAACCCAGAAAAAGAATCTTCGTCTTAATTCAAAGTCCACTAATCCACCCCGCCCAAACCATTTCATTGGAACAAAAACGTTAGTAGTAAGTATCGTACGATTCACGATACGAATCGTACGATACGATACGATTCAGGTCCCTGGCGATACGAATCGTGAGTTGTATCGTTTTTACTCCCGTATCGTACTTGTATCGTACGATACGAGTCCGAATCATGTGAATCATGATTCGATTCACGATACGAATTTACCCCAATTTGAAAACCTAGTTTTTCCCTCTACAGATTTACCCCCAAATTGAAACCCTAATTTTTCCCCCCTTTATTTTCCGCACATTGAAACTTATTAATGTTACTTATTAAGGTTAGTGTGCTCGAAAACACTTATTTTTTGGATGGCTATAATGCATAATTTGTTTAGTAGCATATAACTATAGTTGAAAGAATTTTATGCAGCAACCACATTGTTTTTTGAAGGCCATGTTGCTGAAATTGTGAAACTCTGTGGTAGATACACATAGATACAACTACTTTATTTTTGATTATGAGATTGTTTTGTTATTAATTTTCTCTTTACATATTTATCTATCTTATATATTTAAGTATAAACTGCATTCTTTTAATGTTTATAAAATGTTTATGAATCGTACGATTCACGATACGATACGATTCACGATTCAAAATTTAAGCTCTCCGATACACGATACGATTCACGATTCAACTACCATGCGTTAAACCAAATCAAAAATCGAAACCTTCAACTCAACCAAAATTTGCAGCTTTCAGCGTCAGAAATGATGTTACACCATTCTTCTCGATCAAACAACAACATGCAAAATTCTATTTCTTAATTCAAAAAGCTAAGACCCTCAAATCACCAATGATTAAGAATCATTCAGGTATGCAAGCAAACACATAACATAGAAAAAGAAGCATAAACTGCACAAACAAAAACACGGTGACTAAGAAAACCAAATTGTCTAGGAAAGTGAAAAACGTTGGTGTAAGCACTTAGCATACCTTGAAGACCATTAATATTCAACGTGTACCATTAGAAAAGACTTCGGTTCAATCCACGTGCAGAGCTAAACTATGCTGAATTCGCCTCAGTTGATGACACGTAATGATATGGTTTCTGATGAGGGATTATGGTTTTGAAGGAAAACGAAGGCACCATGGAGAAGGAGTTTTTTGAATAACCGCAAATTGAGACCGGGAGTGTTCAAACGGGGTATTTATAATATAGGGGAAGGAAAAGCAGGAGAAAAAGGTCTTGGAAATTTGACGGCGGAGAAACGGTAACGGAGGGAAATATTCGTTAGAATTTTTGTGGTTTTGTAACGGACGTTGAGTGGTTTGGGGTTGACTGAAGCGTTGAAAACACCGACCAGAGCACACGTTGGGAACTTGGATTTCGAACATTCCTGTCAGCAGCGTAGTTAGCTGTCTTTAGCTTTCTTATGTTTCGGTGAG
This sequence comes from Vigna unguiculata, assembly GCF_037176805.1. NCBI lineage: Eukaryota > Viridiplantae > Streptophyta > Magnoliopsida > Fabales > Fabaceae > Vigna > Vigna unguiculata. Next base: position 27,281,293 of record NC_140802.1, read on the forward strand.
AATCTCTCCGACTGAATTGGGATAAAATATGATTAGTTCAATATTCATAAGGAGATAGATGAATTTGAAATTCTCCTTTATAGAAACAATAAAATTTCCTTGGTGGAATATATTCCTTACTATTTTCTCTCCTTTTATTAATAGGTTTATGATTATATTTCCTAAATTTTGACATAAAACTTAATTTATCTATGTATCATACTTTAATATATTTTACTTATTAAATTTTAAAAATAAATAAATATAATCTTTTAATTTAAAAATATTAATTTCTTTTTACGTGTTAAATGGTTAATATTTATGTTCCTGCAGAAACAAATAAGAGATGTTAGTGGACACGAATAATGTATTATCTTAATCCTTGATCCCTGAGCTGGCTCCTTCTTGACTTGTACATGTCGTCTTTTAACGTAGGCGGTTTGGACCCTTGAGGGGTTACCTGCGAAAAGTGCTCTGACGATCAAGTCAGCAAAAGGCTCTCAAAAGTCAAATCTTAGATTAGGAATTTAATGAAAGCGTATCTCTTAATTGTTGGGGTCCATATATATTTATAGAGTCATTAGATGTGTCTGCCCCTTCCTGTGGGTTGGGCCCCTCTTGAGTCATTTTGGGCTAATGTTCAGATTCTCTATGGGCCTGGGCTGAGCCCAAATTCTGAGCATTTGTGAGAGGCTTAAGTTCGAAGTTAACGGTTCTATGTTATAATGTGACATTTTATAGTAGGCGGTCTAGGCCGCTATGTAATCTTGTTTAGTTGACTATTTTTATTAAGGGACTATAGGTAGGCGGTTTAGGTTGTATGATTACCCAAGTTCGCATAGGTATAGTACAATTTAAGTTAGTACATGTCATAGAGTATAAATATTTCAAATGTTCAAAATGTTATTTGACACGTCAAAACAATTTAATATAGATGGATTACGATGACTAGATTTATTCATTTTTAAAATTTGGATATCAAATTATATCAAAATTTAAAACATTGACGAGTTTTAATTTTGTGTCATAATTGAAGAACCAAAAGTATATTTAACCCTTATTAATATATAATAAAAAATAATTGAGAAATTTGAGTTTTATTACATTGTATTTTACTAGTCTAGTTAGCCTAGTCATGGTCTAGTTTTTCTATATGTATAAACTTTTTCTTTTCTATAAGAATTCTAGTTTCTTGTGCTTCTTTATGTGATATGGTATTAATAGACCATCATCATTAGTTCCTTCTATTTTTTTTTTCCTTTTTGGTCTTTTCTTTGTTCTTGTTGGTCTATCTCTTTGTTCTTGCCTTTTTCCATGGCTTCTTATAACCTCGTTGCCATTGCCACTACTAAAGAACCCCATCAATATCCAAACCTTTCCCTTTTTGTACACCATTCTTACTTCTCAATCCTTGGATCACAGAAATTACACCACCTGGAGTTGTGTGATGTGAATTGCTCTCTTTATCAAGAATAAGATTATGCTTATCGATGGATCCCTTCCCCAACCTTCGGAAACCAATCCTTCTTTTACCTCTTGTACATGGGCTAACAACATTGTCATGTCATCGTTATATAACTCAATATCAAAAGATATATTTACTAGCATCCTCTTTGCCACAACTGTTTGCGAGATTTGGGAAGCTCTTCGCACTCCAAAAATGTCCCTTGCATTTTTCAATGTCAGTGACAACTTATGTCCCTCTAACAAGGTTTTGATAGAGTTAGTACCTATTACATATAACTTAAATCTATATGGGAAGAACCATCTGGATACAAACCCTACTTCGCATGTTCATGCAGTGGCCTTCAACAACTACAACACCATATTGATTCTCAGTATGTGATATCATTTTTTATGGGATTACACGATTCTTTTTTCTCAAATCATAGGTCAAATCCTTTCAATCCTCTTCATTCAATCAGTAATGTTTTCTTTTTCAGTCTTCAAGAAAAAGCTCAACGTGAGATTATTGAAACTCAATCTTCAAAAACCTCTAAAAATTTGGCTTTTTCTATTCATACTTCTCGAAAAATCTCAATTTGACAAACAAAGATCTCTTAAGAAAACAAGACCTAGATGCAGTCATTGTGATATCTTAGATCATACTAAAGAAAAATGTTATAAGCTTGTAGGATATTCCCCAAATTGTTTATACCATCAAGTAACAGTGTTGTTGAATCTTCTGAAAATACTCCCACCAATAATTCTATCTCAACCATTGCCCAATGTCAACAATTAATACAATACTTCAACACAAAGTTATCTGATATATAAGTGTTTTCTTATTTGATAAGTTTAAAGATAAAAGAAAGATAGGAAAGATCTTTGTCTATATTGTAAAGAAATATCAATATCAATCTTCTACATTTGCTACCTCTTATTATTTTGACTTAGGATACAATCTTATGATTTGTGAAATTATCTTGAGAATGATGATGCACACAATGTATAATATTTGAAAAAAAAAAGTCACATAAATATTAATAAGAGATGAAAAAAAATGTCTTGATCTGAATGATGCATTTTAGTCTTGGGTGGAGAAAAATACTAAAAGGAGTTTAAAAATTATTGGATAAAACATAAATATTAATAAGAGATGAAAAAAAAAATTTCTTAATGATCTGAATGATGCATTTTAGTCTTGGGTGGAGAAAAATACTAAAAGGAGTTTAAAAATTATTGGATAAAAACCATAAAAGATTTGGAAATTTTATTTTATATTTCTTATAATATTGTGGAAGGGATTTATAAGAAGTAAATTATCAAGTTAACTATTTCATTCAGGTTAAATATTTGTACATATAGTTTTAATTAATCCGAAGTTGTTTTTAATGTGATTTTTAATGTATTATGAAAGTAAAAAATTTATCTTAAAAACTTGCCATATTTATAGTAAACCATAAAACTAATTTTCAGTATTTGCTTAATAGAAGAATTAGAAAATATTTTTCCTTGCGTGTTGAAACTGGAAAGGAGGACATTTTTTCTCCCTTTTACATTTTATAGAAAAGTAAATAATTATCATGAAATAAAAAGAATTTTATAATAAAATATGTTCGGTAAATTTAACTTTTTATTTGTCTTTTACATTTTTTCTTTTATTTATCTAAAAACACGGACACAAAATATGTTCAAGTCACACCTCTTTTCTCTTTTGTTCTCACATATTTATTTTTATTTCTAACATTTTTGTTTTCCATAATTCAATCCTGATTTTCTTCTTCTTCTTCCCAACAACGTCTTAAGTTTTATATTAGAGGTTAAAATCATATTACATCTGCATTAATAACAAGCATATTTATTACATTAATTAAAAACTCCAAATTAATTTTCTATTTAATATGAGTGATTAAAAACACTCGTTACTTTACGGTTAATATTGATTAATACAAAATTTTAAGAAATTTCTTGGAAGAATGTTGATTCGTGCATTCATTAATAGGTGTGGTTGAATTCAATGTTTCAGAATAAGAATCAAACACAACCTTGCACCGTCCTAAGATTAATTAGGTTACGAATATTATTAAGGTGTGGTCTGATGTTTTTATTTATGCTATTTAGTTAATTTGATTTTTGTGTAGTAAAAGTATGATCTATTCAAATGACTAATATGAGGAACTATTTATAGATCGTTTCTATTTGGTTCAAGAGTTTTCAAATAAGAAAGTTTTTTTACCACTAAAAATCATGTATATTTTATATTAAGATATAAATACAGTCATATCTCCTCAAACTTATTTATAATTATAGTTATAAATCGTCACAAAAATTATTATTTTTAATTTTGGTTTGTTTTACCATCAAATCAAAACCTATAAAAAATAATATAGATCATTAAAATAGTTCAAATATACCACATGAATAAAATTTTTATAATTAAGTTTTAATCGAATTGTCTAATTTAACATAAACAATCTAATAAATATTAAATAAAAAGATCTCAAGTGTTTAAATAAAGTTTAACTAAACCTAACTCCTATTTATATTGGAGATGTTGTTAATTGTTGCTTACATACAAAATATCAACATGGGGATAATGAGGTTAGGTTTTAAAAGAATGAAAACATTTGACTTAAGTTAAACTTTCAATTCTCACAAAAAGTAAATTTAAATTTAACCAAATATGTAAATATATTATCTTAGTTTAAAAATGAATAATACTCATATAAATTATAACTCTCATCCAGTATAGTATATAATGTAATATTTATATTTAAATTCATCATCTTAAATATTTCAATACTAAAAAGTAAAATTTAATTACAAAAAAATTGTTGTACACTTTTATGTCAAAATTTTACCAACCATGTAATATCCCAATTTTAGGAGCTTAAAATTAATAAAATATGATGTTTCATCATATTGTTCAAAACAAATAATCCCGTATATAAAATATATTAATATAGTCTTACAAAAGATAGAACTATAAAAATATATCTTTTATACATTTAAACTAAACTAAAAAGCTCAATACATAGACTAACCACTGCTAAAACTCCTTGAAACCTTTACCTACTCTAATTGATGACTCCTCATCCTCTAAAGGTGTCATTGAACCTACAACTTCATTTGTTCCCACCAAATACGTGATCATCACAAAAAAGAAAGAGACAAGTCATACAAGAATACACAAAACACACAACAGGGTAAGCTAGTATACAAAAGAAATATTCATACATATATTTAAATCATGCCAAATACCTACAAACATGGTATAAAACTTATTTATGCCTATAATCACACAAGCACTTGACATTAAACTCATTGGTGGTGTGCACATGTGGTGGTTCCCAAACTCTATAGAGTTTGGCCTCAAGGGGTTATCACCCAACCACTCAAAAGGTAGTCCCCTTCCGCGCCTAGGACCAAATCAGGTTTAATGATTAGGACCTCTTTATTTTCTTCATCACATAACCTACTCTGTTTTACTTATGTGTGAGTAGTTATTAGAGAGAAAATGATACCTCCATATTGAATTCATATGTCAATGCATGCACTACAAATATCACCACACAAAATCTCTCCTTGAAATTCTAACATCCACGTCATATTTCATGCTCACACCATATATTCAATCTCATACACCAACTATTTCCTAAACAATAATCCACATTTACTACAACATGCCAAAATTGAGCATAAGAATGACTACTAGACTTTGATGCATTCACTCAGCAAAATCATCCATTCGCTCAGCGAGTAGCGCCTACTTGTCCAACAACTAGATGGCTCGCCTAGCGAGTGAATTACTAGAACTCACAAAGATATATCCCTCCAAAATTTGTCCAACAAGTACATTGTCAACCAATGACTACAAAGTCAATAAGCTCTTTGACATTGTATTCGCTCAACGAGAATATACTCGATTAGTGAATACCAAATAAGAAACTCCTTGACTTTGGGTTCACTCAGCGACTACCAAGTCAGAAACTAGCACACACTCGATCAACGAGTCTGCATAATTCTGCAAAACATGATTTTGTATAATTATGTCATTTCGGTCCAGTCTAAGCAATCCAATAACCATCACAAATGCCAAAAACATACCAAACTCAGTTTCAACACAAATTATCATTCCACAAGCATAACACCAAATAGATTTAGCAAAACAATTGGGTTTAATCTTCAAAATAATCAATCATATACATGCATGCAAAACATCAAATTTATCAAACTCACACACACCAAAAATCACTAGCTTCCCTAACTTGACAAAGCAATTCTACACACTCAAATCGCTTTAAGAACACCAAAATGCTTCTAACTTCACAAAATGATCTATCTACTTGAAAAAAATCACAAGAACGATCAGGACATACCGTTATTATCAATTATTAGCAGAGACTCATATTGATGATTAAAAAGGCACATACAAGTTAAAGAAGGCTCACATGCAATGGTAAACATAAAGAGACCAAGAAAAAGGGCTGAAACTCAACTTATGTGAACGGAGAAACTGATTGATCCAATCTGAAGAGCTCGTCGCGAGGATCACTCTTACGAATCTCATATTTTCAATCAGTCGAAAAGAGGAGAAGAACCCTTCTCAGATAGAAGTCAGAGAACTCTATAAAAGTAATTTTTAGAAAAATTTATATATTTAAAAATAATAAAACTCATTTATAACAAAACTATTTATACTAAAATATTTTAATATTAAAATAATTGAATCTCACTATTTTAAACTTGTTATTTTAAATCTTTTTATAATTTTACCCAACATTAATGTTGTGATGTAATTAACGTATTTTCTACTAAATATAGTATGTTTTCGTATTATGATTCACGTAAGTATCTCTTTTTATATATTCCACTCGAAATTCCAAATTTTGTATTAAATACATTTATTTGTTAATAGTTATTAAGTTTTGAAATATTTTAAAAAATAATAGATATTTTTTTATTTTTTTTACCGACACTACGGTGATTCTGTGACAGTGACAGTGGTGGCAGAGGAATCTTTTCCCCTGGACCTTTACGAATTCAAACATTAAAATTTAGATTGCTATAGAACAATCTTCCTTAATACTAAGCAAAATTACTTCATCAAATGTTAAAAGTTGTTCATGTTCAACAATATTGAATAAAAATGAATTGTTTAATTTGTCCAAAAAAACAGAAACCAATCAACCTTAGCATTTCATTAGTGTTAATAAATTCTAAATTCCTCTTGAAATCTACATTAGATTTTATTTATAACATGCTTAAGTGTCGGAAACGAATTTTCTTTAAAATTTGAAAAAACAATACAACACTACTAGAATTTTCTATATTTCATGGGAAATTTCTTGCAGATTTTTTACAAAAATTTGCAGAAAAAGTGTTTCCTGCCAATTTTCTTATGAATTTTGATCGATAGGTAATACCTTCGTGTATAATTAGTTATTAGGGAATTTCAAAATTCGCAGGAAATTTCTTGCAATTTTTTTTGTGAAAAATATTCACAGCAAATTTTCTTACAAAAAAAAAAATCACAGCAATTTTTTCTACAAAAAAATCAATTGAAAAAACCGCAGGTATGTTTTCCTGTAAATTTACATTTCACAAGTAATTTTCTTGCATATTTAAAATTTGCAGGTAACTTTTCATGCGAAAATAAATTTGTAAATATAACCACAAGTACTTTTTCTTGCAAATTTACATTTCACAAATAACATTCTTGCGTATTTTAAATTTGTAGGTAATTTCTTGCAAAAAAAATTTACAAGTAAATTTTCCTGCCAAAATGAATTTGCAAGTATATTTTTTTTACTAATAATGTTGCAAGAAATTTCGCAAAAGAGAATAATAATAAATTTTAAAAACTATATAATTTTTATTTTCATATTATTTTAAATGACAAAATAATTTGTAAAAAAATATTTATTTTATTATTATCAATACCATATATTAATTAAATAAAAAAACAAAACACTTTTTATGTCTATTTAGCTATTTTACCAAATAAATGATCCTGAATAACATAATTCATGAAAAGTTAATAAATTTTTACATAAGCTATTTCAAATCTTTAAAATATTCTTCAAAATATATCAAACAAATCACAATAATATCAAAAATGACATAATAACTTTATCCCTGCAAAATTACCTATGAGCATCCACAAACATACAAAAGATTAAGCTCAATTATGCAATGGTCAACAATGTAGACAAAATAATGCAGAAAACACTTTTATAATTTGAGCTTTAGAAATTAAAATCATAAAATAAAAGTAAGCCTCTCAAAGGTTCCTAATATCTTTGTTTAAAGGAACTTTTCCAAGAAGCAACATATAATACTTTAATCTTTTGAGAGCCAATTATGATATTTGCCTTGAATCACCAAATTGGTCCTTGCCATCTGCATCAAACTATGCAAATCTTGGAGAGAAGAATCCATGTCTATCATTCTAACAAATTAGTTTCATTCACAACAATAGTTAGACAAGAGTATAATTAAATTAAATCAAAAGCTAAATTGTAAGGTTCTCTAAATGATCTACAGAGCACAAGCATGTCAAAGGAAAAAAATAACAACTAAATGCACCTTCTAGATACAAAATAATAAATGTAGGAGTAAAAGTCAGATGCATATCCAAAGTAGTTATGTACAAATATTCTAAAATCAGCATCAAAACATTACTCATTACGACATGAGGTCAAGGAAAGTAGCTTTTGGAAAAATCATAATCAACATTAGATGCTACAAAAAGCCTAAGTTATGCATGTACATGAAGTGGCCCATCCAGTAGCTTGCTATAAACTTAGACTTAGGCTACGAAAAGCCTAAGTTAATGCATGTACATTAGATGCTTCATGTCGCATCAATTCTTCCTTTTTAAAATCTGCATTTTTTCTCCAGCATCACCTATTTTCAGTTTTTCTTCTTTCACACTTAAAAAAAAAAAACTCAACCAACATTTAATTTAACCTTCTACAATGCAGCATCAGAAACAAAAGAGAAGATCGTAAGTGATGGATTTACAGCAAGCTAAAGAAAAGACAGGAATAATATGAAAATAAACTTTGAATATAAACAGTAGTCAAGCAAATCAAATAAGTCCTCACTACTATTCTAAGGAAATTTGAAATGATTATCCAAGTAAATTGAAACTACTATTTCAATAACCTGCAATAATATCAATACTCCAAATTTGCCTCTAATATTTCAATAACCTGCAATAGTCATAAACAAATTCAAATGTCATAAAATTTAATAATTTGCATAATAATAATAATAATTAAATGAATACATCCATCAAATGACTTTTAAAACTTTCCTGTACTACCAATTGCATCAAATTTGTACCTATAATCAAAAACTTGTATTCTCTACAAATTCAAATAAAATATAATAAGTAATACAATAAATAACAAAATCAACTTAATATACTAAGTACAGAATAAAATAATAATTATCACCATCTTCTGTATGATCACTATCGTCGTCATCCTCATTCTCATTATTATGTGGAGATGATAAAGATCGATGAGAAGAGGATGTCACATATCCTAAATGTTGCATTAAAGCTATTACTTGATTTTTTGTCTCAGTCAACTCTTTTCTCATTTCTATTTTATCTTTTCTTTGTTTTTGCAACTCTCTTTTCATTTCTACCTTTTCTTCTTCTTGTCTTTATAATGATTCATTTAATGCTTGAATCTGACTTCTTAAAGCATCAACTTCCTCAAAATGTAATTGTTGACTTGAGGTTGAAATAAACATTCTACCCACAGATCCAAGACCAAATATCCTTCCCATTTTCTTACCAATTGAGTCAATCCATATATCCCAATTAGATGGATATTCATGAATGGATTGTTCACCATCATTAGCATTCTCCATATGGCTTTGAGATGTTAACTCACTTTTCCTTTGTTCAAATTTGTCCTGAAAATGAAAAGTACTTAATGAAAACAAAGAAATTAAGAACTCAATAAAAACAAAGCAAACAATTGAAAACTTACAAAGGTCAATTTTGCATGAAGACCAACCCAACTTTGGTCCTTTTTTCTTCGATGCGTACGAAAATAAAACTCAGTTAAGGATGGATTTGCTCATTTCTCCTCCTTCTATAATTGATAAAGAAATTTCTTCAATATAATTAATTTTGGAATCTAAATTATAAAAATGACAATAAAATAATATTACCATTCTCTTCCGATGCAAACGATGAGGAATTAATCCACCAGTGTGAAGAGATGCACCATCCATAGCTACACAATTTCTTTTATTTGTTTCAGACTTACTTTTAAAGCTTGAGGACTTCCAATATGTCTTTAGTTGTGCCCACACATCCTCTCCCATCCATATTGGCTTCTTTTCTAGATCTTTCCGTGCTTCTTGCATTAATTGAGACATTTTTGATGCACCTCTTCTTTCAAAGTTACGTCGCACCATGTCATTACATTGAGGTGGCCATGAAAATTTTGACTAAATTATAACAAATGAAAACCAATTATTAGATACATTTCCAATAAATATATAGAACCCTTTTATTCAATGTTTGAAATTTAATTACTTTGAACATATCAAACCACGACTCCCTTTGCTCTTTGGATAGTTTTTTCCATGATGGTTTTCCCTCCTCCAAGTTAGTGCGAATGATTGAAGCAATTGAACCAAGTACCAACTTGTGTTGATCAAACCTATGTAAAACCAAAAAGATTGAAACAAAATCACAAACCCAAACAACAAAAATGTATATGGTAAGAAATTAAATGATTCACTAAAAAAAATTACTCACCCATCCCCCTCTAGAAGTATTGAGACTTTATTTCTGTTATTGTCTCCACTTATGTGACTAGATGAAGAAGATGGATCTTCATTAATCACTGGAAAATCTTGCATTTGATGGAATTGAATATGATTAGGTGGAGGGCGATATATAGGTGGAAGTGGTGGAGGGCCATATCTAGCTGGAGGTGGTGGAGGAGGTGGAGGTCGAGATGATAGAACGAGAACATGTGAAAATTGTAAAAATAATGTCAATAACAAATACAAGAGAATATGAGAGGGTGAGATACAACAAAAATAGAAAAAGGAGAGTGAAATTGAAATTCAAACCTGCAATTGAGAAGAATGTATGATTACCACTGAAAAAGTGAGAATGCAGAGTGAATTGGGAGAAAATTTTCAAATCTGTGAAAATGTTGTCGAAGAAGTTATGGAGAAGACAAAGAACCTATGAGTACGAGGGTAGAAAATGTAAAAGGGAAACTGTACCAGATAGGGCAATATGAGAATGCATCTGCAAATTTTTACTTATTGGCTACTTATTCTTTTTAAAATGAAAAATACAAATGCTACTTATTAATTTTTTCCAAATATTTCCGTCGCGTGCGTTCTATTCATTTTAACTTTAATCTTTTAAAATATTATTTTATCAAATTTTAAATGAGAAAATAGTAAAAGCCAGGCTACACTAATTGTTTATAGTTATAAAAAATAAAAATTATATATTAATATTTATTTTTATGAATTATCTTTTAGAGTTTATTTTTTTGTAAAAAGTAATTCTAAAAAATTGATAGATATTTTTTGTAAAATAATTGTAAATATTTCCTATGAATAATGTTTTATAGAAAAAATTATAAATAATAATTTTTCTAATAGTAAAACTTAAATGGGATAAAACTTAATAAATGCTTAAATGTAATAAATTAATATAATATTTTATTTTACTTTTTTCTGAGCCGTAGAATTTTTTTTAAAAAAGGAAACAACATTAGCGATTTTCTTTCATTTTTCTAGTTTTTCATACTTTTTCTGCAAAATGTTATCGACAAGAAAAATGATAAATACATATATAAATTGGCAGGAAATTTTAATTTATTTTTTGCAAATAAATTTACATAAAAAATTTTACAGGTATTTCTTACGAAATTTTATTAGTAAGAGAAAGATATATGATAAAAAAATACATAAATAAATTTGCATGTAATGTTAAATTATATTCTAACAAATAATTTAACATAAAAAATTTTGCAGGTGTTTCATGCGAAAAATATTACGCTACAAAATATTTAAATATTTTTTGCCAATTATATTTTGTATCAAAAATCAAATGAATTTCACGCAAAAAAATCAAACAAAAATATGCATGAATTTCTTGCAAAAATATTTTTATAAAAAATTTTGCAGGTAATGAGTGATTTTTTAGTAGTGTAACAATATACAAATAAAAATTCGTTCATGCGAGTGATATTAGATTTGGTTCCTGCAAAGATACTGAATTTCACTTTTTAGATGAAAACAACATAATTGGAACGGAAGACCCAAACTTGATAAATATTTCTGAGAAAAGAAAAGTAACAATCCACAAATTACCAAATCACAATATAAAAAATTATAAAATAGACCAAATAGGAAGAAAAGTAATTTTAAAGAAAATCTTGAAAATGCTTAACTCCAATTGTTTTGTCTTGCTGATTACCAATTCTTTTTATCAAAACTTAATTTGGTTTGATAACGTAAATTATTTTCTCTAAAAAAATTAATAATTTTTTATTATTTTGATAACTTTTTCTTATAACTTTAAGTGATATTTTTTAAATAATTTTTTATTTTTTTATTTTCTGATTTTTAATATTTTAAATTTTTTTAAAAAATATATTTTATATTTTAAGAGAAAGCTATCGAATTTAGTAATTAAAATATTATTATAAATAAAAAAGAGAGATTTTAAGATTTATACTTAGAAAAAAGGAAAACAGCCAATGAACTTCCTTGCCCGACACATGGAAACCAACCACCAAAAACATCAAATCCGATTTGTGTCTACACGTGATCAACTGCATTAAATAACAAAAGAAACATAAGTGCATAAAAAATGGCAACATCACATGGTGTGAAATAAACAAAATCATTGCTAGCACCACAACAGAAGATCAGTCAAACCCTTCTGATGAAGATACTTTTCAAAACAATGTCAAAAACATAAAGGGTGATGTCATTTATATGATAAAATTCTACAATAATTCTTCTTGGTTTCTATTTATCCACCGTTGTCTATTTTCAAATTTATTTGTTAAAAACGTTCATACATAAAATATTAAATAACATATTTATACAGGACAAAATATCAAATTCAGTTTTTTTTAATAATTTTCAGTATCATTGTTAATAAAAAATTAGAACCTCATCACAATTCGAGTCTAATTCAAATAATAGAAATAGCGGATCTAAGAAGGTTTACAAAGACGGATACATTCCTTATAAATTCTGCAAGTGTTCTGATAATATATATATATATATATATATATATATATATATATATATATATATATATATATTATGTAATTAATTTCTTACTATAATGCAATTTAGATTTTAGTTTTTATTTTAAAGTTTGATCATGGTAAGTCTCAATACTTCAAAAATCTATGGATTTATTTATTAATGGTAAACAATTTTTTTTTACATGATAAAAGATGTGTCATGTTAGCACTTTATAATGGTATATCTGACCTATTATTTATTAAACAAAGCTAATGAAGAATGAAAACATTTTGTTAGTCTCACATAGTTTAGGATTGTGAAATGTGGTTCTTTATTTTGTAATATAAGAGATCCTTTGTAAATATTGATACACACCAAAAATAAAAAAAATACTTCCTAGTGTAATCATGGACATAGGCATACACATTATACGCCGAAGCATGTTAAATTCTTCATGTCATTTATTTTTCTCTCTTTTATTTTTTCTTTTATTGCCTTATTCCTAACAATTGGTATCAAAAGCCATTTTTCTTAGTATGCTCTATGGTTGCAACATTGTCTGATCTTCCACATCAGAAAAGATTTGGCTTCTTTTTCTTCTTGGGAATCTCAGCTTAGAGAAGTAGTGGGAGCTTTCGTCAAAAGTAGCAAAAGCTTTCGTCGAAGCAATAGAAGCTTTCATCAAAGTAGCAAGAGCTTTCTTCAAAGCAACAAGAGAAATGGCATTGGAATAAGGGAATGTGAGGATTGATAAGTTTAATGGCAGTGACTTCGGGTTCTAAAAGATGCAGATAGAGGACTACTTGTATCAAAAGAAGTTGTATCTACCTTTAATAAGGCAGAAGCCAACCGACATGGAGTAGTCAGAATAGGAGTTGTTAGATCGGCAAACACTCGGTGTGATCCGATTGACATTAGCTAAGAATGTTGCGTTCAACATCATGAACGAGAAAACAACCGTAGATTTGATGTAGGCGTTATCAAATATGTATGAGAAGCCATCTACAACCATTAGTGTATTCGCAGGCTAGTCAACCTAAAAATGGGTGAAGGTAACTCGGTTACTAATCATATTAGTGAATTTAATACAATTATTGCGCAATTGACATCAGTGCAGATAACATTTGATGATGAAGTGAAAGCATTAATTTTATTATCATCTCTTTTGGAAAGTTAAAGTGCAACTATTACTATAGTTATTAATTTTGCAAGTAATAGCAAGTTGGAGCTTGACAACATCCGCAAGTTGATCTTTAGCGAAGATGTTTGCAGGAAAAGTTCAGGAGAATCTTCCAGTTCTAATTCTGGTTCAGCATTGAGTACTAAAACTAGAGGAAGTAGTAGTCAGAAAGATCGTAATCAAGGTTAAGGCAGATTAAAGTCTAGAGGGAGATCACAACCAAAATTCTGGAATGATATCACTTGTTGGAATTGTCAGAAAAGGGGTCACTTTACAAATCAATGTAGGGCTCCAAGGAAGCACAATAACAACAAGAAGCAAGATGATGATCAATCAGCAAATGCATAACTCGTCCTCGTGTCGCCTGGCGGGTGTTCATCGTCACTAGGCGGTTCATAGTAGAACCCATAAAGTGGGTTAAAATGATGTGTCGCATGGCGATTCATTCATTACCGTCGGGCGATTTCTAGGCAGAAACCCAGAAACCTACAAAAAACAACGTAAAAATATAGGATTTCATGCAATTGATTCATGGCAAGGCTCAACACATCATACACGAATCAAAACAGATAGGAGCAACTCCCCTTTCTTTGGAATCCCTTCTCCAATTGAGTTCATTAGCCCTTCTTTCACACTCCTTAGTTCACATTTACTTCTCTCCCTTACCACGTACATAATTAATTCCCCCACTCTCACTCTCAATTTCTACTGCTCACTTTCTATTCCAGAATCCTCCTATGCCAACCCTTTTCCACCTTTAATTTGCTTAATTAATCAAAAATGAAATTATTAAAGTGTGTGTTAATGGGCATCAATTCTCATTAACATGATGGTTTCTCAACCCTTTTCCACCTTTCACACTCCTTAGTTCACATTTGCTTCTCTCCCTTACAATGTACATAATTAATTCCCCCACTCTCACTCTCAATTTCTTTGCTCACTTTCTATTCCAGAACCCTCCTATCCCAACCCTTTTCAACCTTTAATTTGCTTAATTAATCAAAAATGAAATTATTAAAGTGTGTGTTAATGGGCATCAATTCTCATTAACATGATGGTTTCTCAACCCTTCTAGTTTCTCACACTGATGGCTAGGGTTTCTGACCCTTCCCATTCGTGCCAAAAAAAAAGAATTTGGCAAAAAGGAATTCATTTCGCATTAGTCAAGTTTCAAACACACAACCACACAATTATCAAGTCAATGCACAACCAAGTACTCTCAATCATTTGAGCTAGTACTTTTCCACGTCATAACAACCAACATTAAATGCTATAAAGGCTCCCACTACTCGCATTTATTAAATTATTTAAATTTCTCAGATCTCACAATTGTTGTTGCTAATATGGCAAAAATTGACAGGTTGAAGAAACAATTGTCAGAAAATTTTGAAATGAAGGATCTTGGTCCGACCAAGCAAATTCTTGGTATGAGAATCTACAGGGATAGATCTGAAGGTATTATGAACTTATCTCAGGAAAAATATGAAGAAAAATTGCTTAGTAGGTTTAATGTTGGAAATGCTAAAACCAAGAATGCACCTTTGGGAACTCATTTAAAGTTTTCAAAAAGACAATCTTCTCAGATAGAGGAAGAAGAAAGTCACATGTCTAAAGTGTCATATACATCTACAGTAGGGAGCTTGATGTATGCTATGGTTTGCACCAGACCTAACATAGCATATGTAGTAAGAGTTGCGAGTAGGTTTCTATCAAATATCGAAATGAGCATTGGGAAGGGGTGAAGTAGATATTGAGATATTTGAAGGGAACTTCAAAAATGCATTTGTCTTTTAGAAGAAGCAATCTCACTTTATATGAATTTTCTGATGCAGATTTGGGAGGTGATTTGGATGGTATAGAAAGAGCACAACAGGTTACATTTTTACGAGGTGGTACAACTATCAATCGGAATTCGAAACTTCAAGGAAGAGTCTCCCTCTCAACCACTGAAGATGAGTATGTAGCTATCTCAAAAGTAGCGAAGGAGATGATATGGTTGATGAACCTTGTAAAAGAGTTAGGAAAACAACAAGATGACTCTCCGTTGTTCAGTGACAATCAAAGTGTTATTTGTCTTGCTAAAAATCCAATTCCTCATTCTAATGCAAGAACATTGAATTGAAGTATCATTTTATCAAAAACTTGATAAATTATGGAGACTTATTTTTGTTGAAGATTCTAGGTGCAGAGAATCCAACTGATATGTTGATCAAGACTGTCACAACAACTAAGTTGAGGCTTTGCATTGCCTCAACTGACCTTTAAGAAAATTGATGATGAAGGCACTACACTACGTGGTAATGTAAATCAAACTCCAAGTGTGAGAATTGTTAGTATCATGGTGCTTGATTTAGTCCCACATCGCTTAGCATTGTGAGATACAATTATCTATTTTTCTATATAAGAGACCCTTTGTAAAGCTTGATACACACCAAAAATAAAAGAATACTTCTTAGTGTAGCCGTGGACGTAGGCATATACATTGTACGTTGAACCACATTAAATTTTTCGTGTCATTTATTTTTCTCTCCTTTATTCTTTCCTTTATTGCTTTGTTCCGAACACATTTTCCATGTATGAAATTAATCTAACCAAGGGTGCCAGGAGCAAAAGTGACCCAACCCACTTCATCTTCTACTTTCTCATGCATGAGGGCTTCTCCTCTTAATCTCCACCAGAGGCTTCTTCTCTAGTAACCACTTAGATCAAAGGTCCTTCCAAGACGAGATGTTGCTACCACTAGTCGTCACTAGACCATCGTTGCTCGTTACGCCGTCATAGGAGAAGTTCCCTTTCTTCTTTTTCAAGTGCACAACAATGGGCATGGACCCCACTGTCGTGCCTCTTTATTAAGACTTAGGCAAGTGTACCAAGTCACGCAAGTAGTAACCAGTAAGACCGGGATATCGTTTCCCAAGAGACTTGTGTATACTAAAATAATCGTGCAATTAATGACTAATTTAAACTAAAGAATGAATAAAAAATTTTGAGTTTCATGTAAGAAAGTAATTTTGCATAAATGATTAAAATTGAACTTTGGAAGTTTAAGGCACTTAGTGAATGGAAAAGATTAGAAATGATATAAATTGATATTGTCGGGATTAGAATTCACCAACTATGCTCTCATGCAACTACAATTTTACATCCTCTACATCAATATGCTAATGTCAACCCACAAATCTACTCAAACCCTAATTCCTTAGTGGAATGAGCCTAAATTTCCTTATTAAGAGTCAATCCCTTGCACTTTTAATAAGCATATCTGCATTATGCACTAGGGTTTAAGACAACCAATGGGTCAAGTCTCATTCCTAGATACAAGCTCCATTGGGTTTTCTTGTTCCAATTCAAGGTTTGAAAAGATATTTCCACACCCAATGAACCAAATATCATGTAATGGATGGTCAAATCAATGCAAGCATTAAGTGAAGAAACAAGAAGACTAGCAATTAATGAAAGAAACATATATATAATCAAAACATTTGCATTTATATAGGAGTTTCGTGGCTACATCTAACCCCAACAAAAATGGGTTTAGCTCTCCATTTTCATGGAGAGCTCAAGTTTACAAATGTAAGAAATGGAAGAGAAAGAGATACAAAGAGAAAGAAGGAGTCGTTCCCACAAGCCTTAGCACACCTCCAAGCTCTCCAAAATGAGTTTTTCGTGCCTCCACACTGCCAAAGATGATTTCCCCTTAAGCAAACCAGAAGAAATAGGTTAAAATTGCCACATCAACATAAGTGCCGCTCAGCGTCGTCCTCGCACCGCTCAATGTCCAAAATTGTGAGCCAATCAGTGCTCAACGTTGGCTATCTGGCGTTCAGCACCCAAAAATGCGAACCAAATGAGGTTGAGCGTTGGCACTGAGTGTCCAGAAATGCGAATCAATTGGCGCTCAACGTTGATTCTAGCGCTCAACGCTGAAAAATGCGTGAAAATGGGGCTCAATCTTGATTTCTAGCGCTCAGCCTTGAACTGCTATGTTCATATATTCAACTTTGGCTTTTTTTTCTTCTTTCTTCTCTGGTTGACAACTTATTTGGCTTGAGATAAAAGCTTCCTATCATTAAATTGGACACAAAAATGGGAATTAGTGGTATAATTAGATCTATGTAACCCATATTGTATTTATTCACAAAAGCAAAGTAAAAATGAGGATTAAGTGGGTTAAAAGCTCAAGAGGAGTTAATTTTCTTAGAAAAATATAGCCAAGATAATGGTAAAAATCTACATTATCACTTTTTCACTTGACCAAAGACTCCTTCAACAATGACGCTGCAATCAGAATATCTGGAAATGTTTTTCCTTCTCCCTCTTCCAAAATTGTCAGGATTCTCTTTTTTCCAATTCTCCAACTCAGGTTGCCGCCAAGCCCTCTTCTATTGAAAACTCTCTATGCTCTATTACCAATGTCAATTGCTACTCGGGAGCTCCAATTGTTGAATTGGGGATGGGGAAAATGGAGATGGTCGACTATGTGAGTATGGAGTTGTTCCTTTGTCCAAAATTTATGTGTGTGGAAGGAGAATATGACAAACCTCTACCCTTGGATGAAGAACTTGATTTTTGTGGTTGTTTATTTGTCTTTATGTTTTGTGAGAGGATATGAAGAGAAAAATGGTAGTTGAGTTGAAGAATATTGGTTATAGGTGCGTGATGACTGTTAGAGTTGTGTCCAACGAGTGTACAATGCATGGAGAAAGAATAAATGGTTATGATTGAAGTTGAATTGAGTGTGTGTTATGCAATCTGAAGGTGATGTAAGTTGAAGGAAATGATGAATATGTCTCCCTCTCTATTTCTATGAACAATGTTTGTTTTTTTAGAGTTGGCATATTGTATGTGAAAGATGGATGAAGAGATTATGTCTAGAAGCGTGTTCTTTTTTATCTGTGTTGTGAGTGTTGATGAAGGATGATGAAGTTGTGTTTGTAGAGATGAATATAGAGGATCAAAAAATGGAAGGGAGGAGACGAAGGTTGTATGTGTGGCTCATGAATGGAGGGTGGTGGTGCTAGAAATGGAGAATGTTGGAGAGTTGGGATGGGTGCCTGGTGATGGAGGTTGGAGTGGATAGGAGGAAGAAAATGATGGTGGAAAGTGTGTGGGAAATGGAAGTAGGCCCTCAAATGTCTTCCAATCTTCATTTGTCACGCTCGTATCAGGATGCTGATGTGATACATTATTTGTCACGTCAAATAAATTAATTAATTATCATTCACCATTAAGAATTAAATATATGCATTTCTTAAATAAAAGGATTTAACAAGATCAAACTTTGAAATATATATATTAAAATCAAAATTACGTTACACTTTAAAGATAAAAATATAGTTAATCATTTATATAATAAAATAAAATTGATCCTTTACAATAGAGAAAAACTAATTTTTTAAATTGATAAACATAAAAAGAAATACTTGTAAAATGGCATTTAAATTTTGTCATTAGTTATTTAGAAATTTAGTTTTTCCACAACCTATAAATTATTTTATAAATTCACAGTAATGTTTTTTGGTTATATTTTGTATTTTATATCTTCTAAATCGTTAAATTTTACAAAAGATAAAAATAAAAAATAGAGGAGGGGGTGGTTAATTTAAGTCTGTAAGCGTGATAGTTAATATTTTTTAGTAGGTATGTACAAAACTAAATTTTCCTAATTAATTATAATTCTGATATGGACGGAGTAGGATTTATGTGCTTTTTAATATTTTTATGCGGAAGTAAAGAAAATGCAATGATTGTTCTAATCTCAAAAAGGTGATTTTTATTTACCAATTTTCATTCCTGCATCATATTACATGAATTGACCAGAATAAAAATAAGAATGCAATTTAAACGGAAGCAATATTATCATCTTAAACATTAGAAAATAAAATAAAATGGACAAATATTCAACAAATTTTTTAATCAGATAGGAACACAATGAATGTGATGTTAAGTTTTTTTGCATTGAAGTGATATAAAACTGATGAACATGGTTTGGCAATTATGGTCAAAGTCCAAATGGGAATTATCAATTGCGGCTTGACAATGAGAACGACCAAACAAAAAGTTTCATATTTGTGTTCCCATTACAATTTCTGGCCCCACCAATTCTTAATTGCTTATGAAAGTGCTCACAAATTATGCACCACGTTTCCCATTTATGAATTTCAAACCTTAAAGTCTTTATCACTCATTACCACACACAGATCCTTAATGTGGATGTTATAAATGGATGCTACTATTAATTAGAGAAGATACACGTGCTATAATAATGATATATATGGTTCAATGTTTTTTTTAATCTCTTTCAAATCGATTAGGTTGTGTTCTCAAGGAGGATTAGAGAGAAAAAAATAAGAGATTAGAAGAATTAGAGGATAAAATTAATGTTGTTTTTTTAAAAGATTAAAAGGTGATTTTAGAATGGATCAGATAGTGAAAATCGTAAAAATTTGTGATTGAATCGAGTGATACGATATGCTAAAAAAAACTTAAAATATAAAAAAAATGAGATTACCAAAATATTTTTTATGTTAAAAGTAATATAAAATGTTATATAAATGATTTAAAATAATTTATTTAATTTCTATTTATTGTCTGAAATAATAAAACATATATTTATAAAAAAATAAATAATAAAATTTATTTGGTATGAAATTAAATTTGATATTTACCGATTTAATGTATAGATGAGAAATAATTTATTTACGTTTCATACTTTTTTTAAAAGTAGTATTTGAAGTATAAAATTTTTGGTTTGATATGAACATATTATTTTAATTTGATTCTATTTGTTAATAATATAGGCAATGGTTTTTAATAAATTTGTTTTTTCTTTTTCAAATTTTATAGAATTATATATTGTTTATATATTCTTAACTTTTAGATATTTTGATTTTTGTTAATAATAAATTTTTTATTTAATTTTATTAATAAATTAAAGCGAAAATTACATATATTTATTTGTTAAAAAAATAAAAATTCGTAAATATTAATAAATTGAATTATCTAAAAAACATATCAAAATTTAAAAACATACGTAATATTAAAAAACTAGAATAAATTATCAAAATTCATAAATAATATTTTCACATATGTAACAAAAAAACATATCAAAATTTAAAAACTAGAATAAATTAAAATTATTTTCTTAACTATTTCATTTAAAGTGATTGTTATTTTTTATTTATGCATTATACAATTTGTAAGACCCTAGAAAATAACGTTTTAAAAGTGATAGTGGAGTAAAAATAGTGAGACTCGATTATTTTAATATTAAAAGGTTTTAGTATAAATAGAATTGTTATAAACGAGTTTCATTATTTTAAAACACAAAATCTCTCTAGAAACCACTTTTCTAGAGTTCTCTGACTTCTCTCTAGAGGTTCTGTCTCTCTAGTCGTCTGATTGAAGAACCGAGACCGTAGGATTGATCCTCTCAACAAGCTCTTCAAATTGGACCGATCAGTTTCTCCGTTCACGTAAGTTGAGTTTCCGCTCTTTATTTTAGTCTTTTTCTGTTTTCTGTTGCATGCAGGCCCTCTTCCGCTTGCATGCGACGTTTTAATCATCAGTATGAGTCTCTGCTGATCAGTGATCATAACGGTATGTCTTGATCGTTCTTGTGATGTTTCTATGTGTAGATAGAGCATCTTGTGGAGTTAGAGGTGTTGACGTTTTTAAGGCTTTGACGTTTTTAAGGCCTTGACATTTTTAAGGCCTTGACGTTTATAAAGTTGTCTAAACAGGATAACAGGTAAGGGAAGCTAAATGTTTTACTTGAATTTCATCTAGAAATCATTCTGATGAATTGCATGATTGATTATTGTATGAGTGCTTGAATTGTGTAATTGAGTGTATGCTTGGGTTGTGCTAGATTTCTTTACTGTTGCATGTGAGAACAGATTGGGAATCTGGTATTTTCGCCTAAGCGAGCAGCTCTCGCCTGAGCGAAAACACCAAAAACTCATCCCCTGTTTCTGCGCGAGATCTCGCCTAGGCGAGCCAGTCTCGCTTGAGCGAGAGTCACTCTCGTCTAAGCGAGACAACTTAGCCTGAGCGAGAATTCGCCCTGAGTTTGGGTTGTTCTCTGTTTTGAGCCTTGCTCAGGCGAGAATGACTCGCTTAAGCGAGAGAGCCTTTTTGCCTAGGCGAGACCTTCTAGCTTGGGCGAGAACTCTTGCAGTTGAGTGTTACTTCTTTGTTTCTAATGGATGAAGCTATGTTTGAATGTTAAAATATGAACTTAGTTATGATATGCATGAATTGTTATGACTGGTAATATGTGTGGTGAAATTGCATGAAGTTGGAATATGAGAAGAAGTGGTTGAACTAGGATTTCAAGGGAAATTCTAAGAGGAATGTTTTAGTGTATGTAAGGACATAAGGACTCAGTTTTGGTTGGTATCCTGACGCTCCTAGTAACCATTAAGACTCATGTAGAGTATGATGGATTACGTCGGGGGGAGTAGCAGGAGGTCCTGGTCTATGGACCCGATCCGCCATAGTGGTGATGGGACTTACCCTGGGAGTGGTTGGGTGATAACCCCTTGTGTCCAAACTCTGCAAAGTTTGGGAACCGTCGCAGGTGCAAGCCACCAAGAGATCCGATGTCGCTTACATAATCCAGATATTGAGTCTAGAGTCATGTATATGTGTTGTGGTGGTCTATATGATTCTGGTGATAATGAGAAAGATTGCATGGTTTCTGTTTATAATTGAACTACATGATTCCTTAATCAGATTAGCTTACCATTGCTTTTTGTGTTCCTGTCTTGTGTTGTATGTTTCCTTTTGCGATGATCACCTATTTGGTGGGAGCAGATATGGTTGCAGTGTCAAAGGCACTTCTAGAGGATTAAGAGCCATCGGGTTAGTGTTGAAGAGGAGGTTTCCAGTGGGAGCTTTAGCAGTGGTCGGTAGTACAAAGTTTATTAGTTTAGTTTAAGTGTATAAGTGATATATTTTTATAGTCATACCTTTTGTAAGACTGTATTAATATATTGGGTACACTGGATTATCTGTTTTGGAACTATGATGAAACTCCCAATTTTTATTAGTTTTAAGCTGTTGAAATTGGGATGTTACATTTAACAGCACAACTAGTGACATCTCTCCAGTTGGGAGGGTGTTAAAGGTCAGGTTTGGGGTTCGATACCCACTGACAACAACCTGCCTTGCGAAGTGGGGGGACACTTGGGGCGAGGGGTTGGGGTGTATTGGGCTGCAGACCTGACATGCTCTCAGTTGGAGGGGTGTTATACAATTCGATTTTTACTTTAAAATTTTAATAAAATGTTGTCCTCAAACTTTAAAAATAAACATAAAAATAAATATATATAGTTGATTTCTCTTAATTTTATTACATTTTATTTTATTTAAATGACATTTTAAATTAATATTTGATTGAGTTATTTATATTATTTGACACGTTTTATATTTTATGTTTTACTTCAAATGTCAGTTTCAAATATTATTTACCACAAAAGAATTTAATATCATTGGATTAAGTTATCAAATTTTAAATATTCATTTTTTAAATTTAAAAATCAAAATTTTTCAACTTTTAAGACAATAACATATTATAATTTAACATTCGTGTTAAAGACTACAAACATATTTAATTTTAAAATGAAATTAGATTTTTGACTACACTAACAGGTTGTATAGGTACATTTTGTACATGTCTACTACAAAAATACTACATTTTTATTATGTTATTTTATTTTATGAAGCTAATATTTAATTGTAATGGTAATTTTTTTAATTATTAATTTTAAATTTAGTAACTTTAAGATATGCTTATTTATATTATTTATATATTTTTATGTTATTTTTTAAAATTTGAGACATTATTAGACAATTAAATTTAAAATTGAAAAAAAGTTATGGAGATAACAAATAAGATATGTGTAAAACCCTCTTTTTCTGTCTTAAAATTTAAAGGGGCCTAGTCCTATCTGTTGGGCCTAAGGACTAGCCTATAGGGTGTCCAAAGCCCCTAAGACAGCCTAACCCCTCTCATTTCTGCTATTCTTGCGAAAAACAGGACCTTACTCTCTCCCTTTCCCTATCAACAGAAGCTCTGCTAGAGTTTGGTTCCCTCTTGTTCGTGCTAGCTCAAAAGCCCACCTCGTCTAACTAAGTTGGTCCTTGAACCGTAGTCCCTCCTTTCTAAGTTTGTTTTTGTGGTTTATGTTAGGATTCAGAGTAGTAACCCTATTATTCTCTATGTGCCGTTGTTCGAGTTCGTAACCCTACTCTTGGAGTTGTTAGGTTCTTTGGCTTAAGGTCACAGTCTGTTATTAGCCTCTTTCCAAGTAAGGGAAGCTAGGGCTTTATTGTTTTTACGTTTTAGATGCTTGTTCGGTTGATTCTATGTACTGGATGGTTGGTATGTGTTATTAGTTGTATGAAAATGCGTGGTTTGTACTGCTATAATGATGTGGACCTGTTTCTGCGCGAGAGAGAGTGGTGAGCTCTGTTGAACTCGCTCAAGCGAGCGTGTTGGTCGCTCAAAACGAAAGCTTTCGCTTAAGCGAGGAGCTCTCGCCTGAGCGAGAACAACAGTAGCTCACTCTTTGATGTCGCCAATATGGTAAAGAAGTCATGGTTGTCTGCAACAAGGAGTTGGGTTTGAGATAATGGTTTTCGCTACAATAGCGGTCATGTGAAGATTCGCTTTGGAGTGTGGCGCCTTCGTGGTGATCAAAGTATTTAAATTCAAACCCAATTTGAATTGTTTCCTTTACAAGGTTGGGACATGGTCTCAAGGGTGAATTGGTTATTTTCTCAATCTCATTCCGATGACTTGGGATAACCAACAAGGTGGTGTACCTTGATTAAAAAGGGATAAGTCAATGATTGCGTATGAAGTACGAATCAAGCTAAATAGTGGGGGCGGAGTGCAATGTGAATCAGAGCCAGCTGACAGAGGAAAGTGAATAATAGACACAAAGGATCTCAGTAGTAGAAGAGTTTGTAGACGTGTTCTAAAGCAAGTATTAGAATTTTAACCTTGGTGTGGTGGAGTTCACTTTTACATTGGTGTCTGAAGGGAGACTTGTGCCGATAGTTCCTAATTGGATAGTTCCTACTGAGAATTTGAAGTAAATACGGAAATGGGGGAGAGGTTGGAGAAGTAGTGGCTTATACTAAGTATAACTAAAAGGATGACTGCAAGTTTGGTGAATCTTAAAGGAGAGGTAGTGGGAGGATAGACTGTTCAAGGGTAAACGTTGGATAAGGGATGATAGACTTTTTGGCCTATGGTTTTAAAGGGTGGAAACATGATGAAGGTAAGGAATTTCAAACAGGTTAGCGGTATCATCAAGGTTTAGCGGCGAGTTTTCCAAGTGTGAAGAGAGTCTTTAGAATGTTCGAGAGAGGTATTGACAAAGGTTGGAGTGACTAGTAAGACATACGATTTAAAAAGGGTGGATGTGATGCTGAGGAAATAGGATGTTAAGGCTATAAACAGGGGAGTCCAAAGGGTTTTGCAAGTTTCATAGAAGTTTTGGAGGAAGGTTTCTCAGTGATGATTGATTCCTTGTCACGGCAGACATGAAAGGAGCATCATTTTGAGTAAACAAATAAGTGACTTCTTGTGTTGGTCAGAGGAGCGCAATGGGATGATGACAAGTGATACTTATAAAGGGTAAGAGGTACGTGAAAAAACTATCTTACTCACGACCTAGAGGATTACTACGACAACTAGTTCTCTTTAAACAACAAAAGTGTCGCTCTTATGAGAATCAATTAAAGATGTTCATGGATCATTTAGAGTTGGAATTATGGGGTTACTCAGAGAAAGTTGTACAAGAGAAGTAGGAGATGGATTGAGTTATGGTTTCAAGTTAGGGTGCCAACTGGGAAGTGAGAAAGTGAGAGTAAATGCTTAGCCAGAAACAGAATTCGAGATCTATGATTTGATGAGTTAAGAGTAAGGGTTGGTTGAGAAACATAAGTGTTTGGGTTGGGAAGAGAATGTGTGAGGAGATTTCAATAGCCTAGTCATCCGACTAGAACTAGTGAGTCTCTCGACAAGGTTGGGGAAGAAGCAATTCAGAAAAATTTTAGTTGAGAAGTATCTTAGAGCTAATAAGTATAAATCAAGCTAGAAACATCAAGTCAAGGAAATACATGGTTCTAAGGCTTTTGTGGAAGGATGGTTACGAGTTAGTAGATCAGAAAGGAAGGTGAGATGCCGAACTGAATTGGGTGGCTGTAACAAATGAAAGTTTAATTTGGAAATGGAATAACTTGGTTGAGGACCTTGTTACCATTGGTTTGAGTCAGTAAAGGGGACAAGATGTTATGAGTGTCGTCATGGATAAAAGGGACCAAGAGTGTTGGTATGGGATAGTAGACCAGAAGTCAAGGATGATCAAGTTAGTGGAGTGATGCTTTGAGGAGGGAACAAGGTGGTGTGAAGTGATAACTAACATGCTTTAGTTTGAGACTTAAAGTCATCTAAGGCCTTGGTAAAAACCTACAAGGGGTAGTGAAGAGCATATGGTTAGTGAGTCAGTAAATCAGATACAAGTTAGTGGGGCAGGTTTGGAGGAGCATTCCAGTTTCAAGGGTGGAGGATTAGGAGTGCTTCAAGAGTAGTGACTAAACTAATATACACAGTTGAACACATATCGTTTAGCATGAAGCCAAAGTTTCCAGTGACTATAGGTGCCTGAGTGGTGGTTCTCAAAGGATATGAGGAGAACATAGTTCCTTCCTACCTCATCGATGAATTTTTGAGGACGAAAATTTTTGTTGTTGGGGAGAATATAAAACCCTCTTTTTCTGCCCTAAAATTTAACAAGGCCTAGCCCTATCTGTTGGGCCTAAAGACTAGCCCATAGGGTGTCCAAAGCCCCTAAGGCAGCCTAACCCCTCTCATTTCTATCATTCTTGCGAAAAATAGGACCTTACTCTCTCCCTTTCCCTATCAACAGAAGCTCTACTAGGGTTTGGTTCCCTCTTATTCGTGCTAGCTCAAAAGCCCACCTCGTCTCACGTAAGTTGGTCCTTGAACCGTAGTCCCTTCTTTCTAAGTTTGTTTTTGTGGTTTCTGTTAGGATTCACAGTAGTAACCCTGTTATTCTCTCTGTGCCGCTGTTCCAGTTCGTAACCCTACTTTTGGAGCTGTTGGGTTCTTTGGCTTAAGGTCACAATCTGTTATTAGCCTCTTTCCAAGTAAGGGAAGCTATGGCTTTATTGTTTTTACGTTTTAGATGCCTGTTCGTTTGATTCTATGTACTGGATGGTTGGTATATGTTATTAGTTGTATGAAAATGCATGATTTGTACTGCTATAATGATGTGGACCTGTTTCTGCGCGAGAGAGAGAGAGTGCTGAGCTCTGCTGAACTTGACCAGGCGAGGGGGTTGGTCGATCAAAACAAAAGCTCTCGCTTAAGCGAGGAGCTCTCGCTTGAGCGAGAACAACAGTAGCTCACTCCCCTATCTGTTTCGAGGGCTCGCCTAAGCGAA
The DNA here is from genome assembly GCF_037176805.1 of Vigna unguiculata. Lineage (NCBI taxonomy): Eukaryota > Viridiplantae > Streptophyta > Magnoliopsida > Fabales > Fabaceae > Vigna > Vigna unguiculata. The sequence goes on from NC_140802.1 coordinate 27,308,638, forward strand.
GGCCACTCGCCTGAGCGAGAGCAGTCTCACCTGAGTGAATTGGGCTAGCTTGAGCAAGACCTCGACGTTCTCCCTGTTGCAGTCTCGCCCAGGCGAGAGCTTGTAGCTTGAGCGAGGGGTTTCTCTCGCCTGAGCGAGGACTCTTTAGCTTGAGCGAGATTTGACATTTCTAAGTGTGTGTGTATATATATATATATATATATATATATATATATATATATATATATATATATGTCTCACATGATTGATTGATGTACGCTTAAGACGGTTCGAGCCATGATGCTATATGTATTGTATATGATATATTGGGACTATAAGTTGATGTGTTTAGCATGGGCTTGGTGTGATATATGCTTGATTGGTTTGGTAAATATATATACATATTGGCATGAGATTGATGTGCATGAGAACTCTAAGAGTGGTTGGTGAAACATGGGTAAAGTGCAGGTAGGACGTAATCCCATGACCTTCATAGGGAGTACTCATGGTGGTGCCTCACCTAATGGATGTAATTCCGTGGACCCTCCTAGGGGGAGTTCATGGTGGTGCCTCACCTAATGGACGTAATCCCGTGGACCCTCTTAGGGGAAGTTCATGGTGGTGCCTCATCCACAGGGCGTAATTCCACGAGGGTAACGTGGTGGTGCCTCAAGGTCAGGACGTAATTCCACAAAGGCCTCGTGGTGGTGCCTCATGTATGGATGTAATTTCGCGAAGGCCTCGTGGTGATGCCTCACTGCTAGGACGTAATTCCACAGTTTGGTGGTGATGCCTCATCGTATGTATCCGGATAGTCAAGTCTTGGTGTCTTATGTAGTTTGGTACTTCTTATGTGGATGTATGTTAATTATGCTTGACTATGAACTCGTATGTTGAGTGTTATGATATAAGAACCTTTCTGCACTAGCTTATCCTTTGCTTGTTTATATGATTGTGTGTGGTTTACTTCTTTGCGATGATCATCGATTCTATTGATGTGAGAACCCCTGGCAGTGGTAATGACAATAGGGATGCTGCAGCTTGATGTCTATGGACGGGTGTTGGGCTCACTGTGGGGCCGCAACTAAGAGAATCTTATTAGTTAGATTTCTATTGTTCTGGATAAGAACTTGTGCTACTTTTGAACTATTGTACTCGTGTTAGGCAAGGTGGCGTCTCTTTTCTTTTATTATGAAATATGTTTGGGGAACTGTGTACTTTATATCCCAATTTCCGTACTCTCTGGATAATTATGTATGTGGCGTTTCATTAAATTGGATTTATCTATTTTATTGGGACGTTACAATATAAGAAAATAGAAAACTTAAAAAAAACACGTAGAATATGAAAAATTATTTGGAGAGCATCAGATAAAACAGAAAAAGTTTTACATAGTATATTAAGAAGTAAAATGTGTATATCAAATAGAAAAAAATAATTCTATTATATACTAGTGAAAATAAGCATATCTGTATTTTTTTTATAACAAAAAATTATAAAATTATTATTATTATAACAATAAAAAGTTACAATTTTATGTAAATAATTTTATTTAGTTTCTATATAATACTGTATTATAAAATATTATTTTAATTATAAAAAAATTAAATTTAAAAGAAATCATTCAAATCAAAAGAAATGGTTAAATATAAATAAAAAACACTTAAAACATATACTTTAAGGCAAAATTGAAATATATATATATAAAGTTTTAAATCGAATCATGATTGTGTATCCGCTAATATGTATATCCAAAATTATCATTGTTCACTTAAATAATCCCATGTTTTTGAAAAAATAATTATTTATAAACAAAGGAAAATCGGAATAAATAAAAGTAGTTGACTTGGTCTTAAAACTGTATGTAAGGCCCAATCATTTTCTGTCCTTATTTTATAAGGGCCGCCCCAAATCAGTTGGGCCTAGAGCTGGCTCAAAGGGAACCAAGGACCCTAAATTGTCTTAACCTCACTCATTCTTCTCACTTTCAGAAAACAACCGTCTTGTTCCTCTCTTTTTCCCCCAAACTGTGCTCTGTTAGGGTTTGGCTCCTAGTCCTTTTCAAGCAAGCTCAAGCTTTTTCCGCTCCACGTAAGTTGCTTCTTAACTCATATTAGTTCTCCCCTAGCCTTATTTTCGTGTTTCCTCTAAGGCTCATCTCAATGACCTCGTTCTGTTTCGTTCTACTATTTTTTTCAGCTCACTAAGTTGTTCCCGGAGTTGTGGTGCTCACTGTTTGCATATACGAGTCATTTGGCCAACTCTTTCCAGTTAAGCGAAGCTAGGGTTTCGAGTTTGGATGTATTTTGATTGTTTTTCAGCTCTGTTTCATGCTTATGGTGTGTGTATGATGCTTAACATGATATGAATATGTATTCCGCATTGTTTTGGGTGAATCTGTGTACTGGCCTGCGTGAATAGGTGAGGAGATCTGATAATCTCGCCCAAGCGAGTGGAGCTCGCCTAAGCGAGAGTATCAGAAAACCCTCCTTGGTGTTGCGCGAGCTATCGCTCAGGCGACGAGCTCCAATCTTGAACGAGCAGCCATCTCGCTCAAGCGAGGAGGTCTCGCCTAAGCGAGAGAACGCGACAGCGCCACTGTTCCCTTTTTGAGCTCCTGCCTAGGCGAAAGGAGCACACCTAAGCGAGGGAAACCTTTCGCCTAAGCGAGACCTTCCTGCCTGAGCGAGAAGCTGGGCGAGAGGCGCGCTGGTTTTGTGTGTTTCTCTGTTCTTGGTTGTTTACCATATGTTTGGATTAAATAATCTTGTTAAAGCATGAGATGAGTGAACATGCATGAGTAAAGTGGTTTATGGGTTATGGATGATGAGTTTGGCATGTAATGAGTATGGAATGGTTGAATATAAAAGCGACACATAATTGGTATGAGCATGAATGTTATATTGTTTAATGGAACATGTTATTGGTATGGTTAGGATGTAATTCTACGATGGATTCATGGTGGTGCCTCGTTGGTTAGGGCGTGATTCCATGAATCTCTAGGTGAGATCTCATGGTGGTGCCTCATTTGGTCAAGACGTAATTCCATGACCCCTGTTAGTGGGAGTTCATGGTGGTGCCTCATTTATATAATTTAGTAAGGATTCAAGGTAAGGATTGTATCCTGACACTTTAAAGAGTCAGTTAGTCTCACATAAAGCGTACTAACTCAAGTGGTGAGATAGTAGGAGGCTTGGAATACTTTAAGGGCTAACCTTGTGTGTGGGGGATGAAACACTTGAACAATTAGCTCGGTAGAGTAGTAAAGGCCACCACAATTGCAAGCATCTGCTGAATCCAACTAATTATATGTATCCGGATGAGTCGTGTCTTGAGTCTTAGTGTATTGCTTGAAAAGTCATAACATAATTGGTTGACATATGCATCTTGGACTATGAATTTGTATGTAACCGTATGATAAATCATTTTCTGCTCTAGCTTACCCTTTCTGCTTGTTTGTGTTCTTGTGTGTGGTTTTCTACTTTTGCGATGATCATCAATTTATTTATGTGAGCAGATGCGAGAACTCCCTATGGTCATCAGGGTGATGGAGGTTCCGCTGCATAGCCATCTAGGCTGGATTTCGCTCATTTGAGTTTCTTTTAGGGCTATGGCCTATGTATTGTCTTGTCATTGGGCTTTATTTTGAAATATTGTCGATCCATTATTATGCTTTGTTACTGGCATCGTGGTGTGCCTTAGTTTATTTCCTGTTCTCTTTTGTACAACTATAAGGAGTAATGTTTATACTCCATGACTTCATCTCTTATATTATTCTGTGTGGCATTTCATTTAATTAAGGTCGTTATTTAGATGAGGTGTTACATTATACGAAGATTTCAAGTTATTACAATAAAAAATATTTATTGAACATTTTTTTTATATAAATTATATTTTAGAAAAAAAATTCATTTTATTCGGAACATATTTTATATAAAAGTAAAATATATTGAATTATTTAAATTTAAGAAATCAAAATTGAAATATCATAAATATTTTATGTATGGTCACATTACATAAATAAAATAAAACGACAAATAGCCATTAAACAACACATTTCCAAAATCTTATTAGACTTTGAAGTAGAAGAAAAATGTTCACGAGTTATTATTTTACTCTTTCGTGACAAAAGCTATGATCTATAGAGATGGTAAAAATGCAAATTCATTTAGAGGAATTATATTTATAAAAAACTATGAAAGAATATTATACAGATTATCCATTGCTTGAAAATCCCACATTACACAAAAAGAAAAATGATAAAAAAAATAAAGATGAAATCACATTTGTTTGTTGATGTTTCACAAATGATCATCACTAGAATTATGATCATAAACTCACTAGAGAAATTTGGAATTGTTTGAAAGGAAAATATGAAAGAAACGAAAAGTTTTGAGGTTCAAAAGTACTAAATTTGATAAAGGAGTTTGAGTTGCAAATGATGAAAGAGCATTACACAATTAAAGAATACTCAAATAAATTATTGGGTATGGCTAATAAGATAAAATTATTAGGTAACGAGTTTTCATATCCTAGACTCTTTGAAAAAATTTCAGCAACATTGTTAGAGAGATTCAAAGCATCAATTATTTCGTTGGAATACACAAAAATATTTGTCTACTATTACTTTGACAAAAATTATACATGTATTGCAAGCATTAGAACAAGAGATTAATGAGAGAAAATTGTGGAGTTGAAGGTACTTTACTTCATATTTACTTAATACTAATGGAAGTGCTTTTGAATTAAAGAACTACAAAATTACAACAAAAACAATAAGACATGTTTTTTCATATTATCCATATTATGAGAAAAGTAATCACCACTAATATAACAACTTTTGGTGGAGACTACATGCAAAATGCTATAAATGTGGCTAACCGAGACATATAAAAATGATATTCAAATACCAACATTGTAACACCCATCCCGGATATTACGAATTTTAAATAATAAAATAAAAAAATAATAAATATTTCTCATTTATTTTAGTTCATTTCCCAAAAACGCGAGAAATTTAAGACTTTATTTCATCGTGAAATATTTCAAATTCATAATTTATAAAATTCAAATATAAAAGCCATGTTCAATAATCCAAACGTTTACATAATCCTTAAAATGCATAAAATAATAAAACTCTGAGAAAAATCTTCTCCCAACTAACTAGGCACTACACCAGTACTTGCGCCGTACTGGTTTTTAAGCACCCAGAACAAAATAAAATCAATCATACTCTTATAATTATGCATATCCACAATCAAGAATATAGGCTTCCAGAAATCAACATGACTCCCATGCACAATCTCAATTTAAATGGCTTCATCATACGTGTACACAAGTATCACCATATATCATATGCATCAATCCCCACATATTCATATATATATATATAGATATATATATAGATATCTATATATAGATATATATCTATATATAGATATATATATATATATCTATATATAGATATATATATATATATATATATATATATATATATATATATATATATATATATATATATTCCACCATTTAAATTCATGCTAGCATTCAATTTCAATTTCAACTTATGAATGATGTATGCTCAAACAAATATAAAGTAGCCACACTTTGACAACTTAAGCACATGATTCTATGCACCAATGCAAATTTATATTGACACACATACATTCATCAATAAATCAATTCTCAATATGTGACTAACGCAAAGGAACATTCAAATTTTATAGAGACTTACAACATAGCCCAATCATGCTTCATTAGAAGTTACTTGGAATTATCAAGAGGTTATTCATGCATTTTAAAGACTTCAAAACCAGCAATCGTGCATAACATATATCTCTCGCTAATGACCTGTAACTAAAATCTCCACCGTTCAAAGTGAAGAACTACATGTTATGGACCACTTGTCAAAATTTTACCTAAATCGGTCAGATAACGAACCAGAAAATGCAGTTTTACGAAAATTGCGCAAACTAGAAAAATGCTGGTGCATAGTGCCCAAAAGTTAGGAACCTAGCGCCTGGCGGTACAAAACCAGCGCCCGACGGTTCCTGTTGCGCGAAAAGTACGAAAAACAACACTTTTTCATGACAAGAACACCAACACGTATCGCTTGGCGGCAACTCTTCACCGCTAGGCGATTCTTAACAAAAACCCAGAAACTGGGTTGTTTTAACATGAGTCGCCCAACGGCTTTGAAGGCCCACGAGGCAGTTTCTGGAAAATTTTCCGAAAGTTATCATAGTCTAGAAAATCACGCGTAAAATACATTCATGTTTATTATACAATTCATAATTATGAATTTAAAATCAAGAAACGCGATGAATAGCTCCCCTAACTTGAAAATACACCAAATAGCACTGCCAAAAACACCTCTACTTCAAACGAATTGGCCCCCATACTTGAACCTTTATTTTAATACTCCTATTTTAGTCTCTTTTGTTTGCATAAAATCAACCAATTAAACTTCTTGAATTTTCTTTTAACTAAACTAGAAATATATATTGTGAAGCACTTAAGGTGTGTACTCCACCACTCTAAAATGTACAAAAGTCCCATCAAAAGAAAATATGTGCATCAAATAATATTAAAACAAGAAGTTAAAATGGATTGCTCTGATACCAACTGTAACATCCCTACTGGAAATTACTTAATTAAAATAAATAAATAAAATATAGAAAAAAATTAATCGACATAATTTCATTATTCCCAAACACAGGAAAATTCAAATTATTTTTCAACACACCATAATTTAAACATAACTAAATAATAATCTTATTACAAGTTTTTAAAATCCAACATAATGAAATAACATCATAAAAATCCCTATCTCAAGAGCCCCCAAGCTAGCCCTCTCTCCGTCTCTATGCATCACCAGCATCACCTGTAGCATCATTTGCTCCCTGTAACGAATTACACGATCATCGCCAAACACACACACAAAGGGTGACCTCAAAAATAATTAATAGAACAAGTTAATAAAATTAACAATACACCCAATTGTCTAATTCTAGTTAGTTCTTGGCCAAGACCTTAATATCCCAAGGCTTTTCAACCTTCAATTCACACAACAATTAGCCATGGACTCAGGATTTATGATGCTCACACGAACATGCCTACTCGTGGTCTTGCCTCTACGAACCTCCCCGCTCGTAGTCTTACTCTACATACCTACCCGCCTGTAGTCCAACACACATGATCCATCAGCTACGTACCTCCCCGCACGTAGCATCTCTCAAGTGTGAGCATGGAACATGCAAACCTACCTCGCTCGTGTCCCCACACGAGAGTAGCTGGATATGAACCTCCCCGCTCATATCATCACGTGTTCACCACGATCCATGAACCTACCCACTCATGACACAACATCTCCTGGTCCAAGTCCGCATTAATGCGTACAAAAAACACATACAAAACCCATGACTGCAACAATATCGCCTGGCGTAGCCCAAGCACTGCCAAGTGACTTTACTTGTGCAGACCGCCTCATTTTAAAACACAAAACTGCACTAATCTCGCTTAGGCTAAAAGCCTTCACCCAAGCGACCAAGCCTGTCTTGCTTAAGCTTGGCTCTCTTGCCTAAGCGAGATCATTACAATGGCACTCTACGAATTCTCGCTTAGGCGAGTCTTTCTCGCTTGGGCGAGATCACCCTTCGCCCAAAACCAACGTCCCTCACCTGGGCGGTGACTTAAGAAAAACACACGAATTTCCACGATTTCTCGCTTAGGCGAGGAACTCTCGCCTGTGCGATGCTCTATCGCCCAATACAGGGTTCTCCGCCTGAGCGAGATGCTCGAGCAAAACCACACAACCCCACGATTTCTGGCTTAGGCGAGGAACTCTCACCTGAGCGAGATGCTTTGTCGCCCAAAACATGGGCTCTTCGCTTGAGCGAGAGGCTCGAGCAAAATCAGGGTTGAGTCGCTGCTACTTTCGCCTAGGCGAGCCTTGCTCGCTTGAGCGAGAATAACAAATGTCTTCCCTGTTCACGCACGCAAACACTAGAAGACAATGCCAATACAACAATTCAAGCATTACCAAACAATCTATTACAATGAGTAATTCTCATGGACATGTTTTAAACCCAATTGAACCACCAACACTTGAGATTGAACCACAAACAACCATATAGCACAAACCCCCATCATATTCATACAAAAGCATAAGAGGCTTTTCAACAACATCAAGAAAACAACAAACATTTAATCCCATCACATAGAGCATGAAAATTCATGGCACGCAAGCATAAAATCATGAGAGCAAGATTCTTAATCATACACATAATAAAACACGAAATAGCTCCCCTTACCTGCAATTCTTGCTCCAATTGGTCTTCCAAGCTTTTCTTTCAAGAGGTTCAAGAACTTTCCTTTCCTACTCCAAAATTCTAAGCTTTCACTCCTCCAAAAGCACTTTCTGATAGCTCTAGAACCCTCTCCTTTCAATACCACGAAAATGCAGTCTCAAATTCACCTTTTCTCTCCAATTCAATGTCTCATAATTGTCCCTTAATGAGGGTTAATGGTCCAAAACGAAATTGGACATTAATCATGAGGTTAATGGCTATTCAAGGTTCATTATGGCTATTTTCTATCTCTCTTGGCTGCCACTTTTTGCAGCCAGGGTTTTTCTACCATTTCACCTTCATACCAAAATAAATTTTTGCAAAAATGAAAAAAGTTAATTTCGTTCTTAACAAGGTTTGAACCCACAACCACTCAATTACAAAGTCAATGCATAACCAATTCAACCAAATCATGTTTCATGATAATTCCTATGATTTTAGGATTACATTATTACTACTCGCATTCAATCATAACATTAAAATAATGCACATTTTAAAATGTCATACAATTGGCATACATAAGACTTGAACCCAAGTCCTCACACACAATTAAGTACTCTCAAACATTTAAGCTAGTACTTTTCCACGTCATAACAATCCGCATTAAATGCCACAAAAGGCTCCTACTACCTGCATTTATTAAATAATTATTTATTTAATTATTTAAATTTCTCGGGTCTTATATTCCCCCCACTTTAAAAGATTTTCGTCCTCAAAAATTGACTTATCAGGAAACAAGTGCGGATAGAATTATCTCATACGATCCTCCACTCCCAAGTCATCTTCACTTGAGAGTCCAATATTCTCACCGGTCTTGTGTTCACTGTCAGATCCTCCCTGATCTGGATATCGTCTGATTCCAGCACATGTAAGGGACTTGCTATGTATTTCCTCAACCAAGAAACATGAAATACGTTGTGCAATTTCATAAGCTACGGTGCCGATCCTCTTCAAGATCTGATATGGCCCAACAAACCTCGGAGTTAACTTTCTTGATTTGATAGTCCTTCCAATGCAAACAATCGTCGTGACTCTAAGGAACACATGATCCTCTGCCTTAAATTCCAAAGGCCTCCTCCTCCTATCTACATAGGACTTTTGTCTGCTCTAAGTCGCTCTCATTCGCTCTTGGATGGCTTTGACTTTATCTGAAGTCTGTTGTAAAAACTCTAAATCCATTACCAAAGACTCACCATCTTGATTCCAACATAGTGGTGTTCTGCATCTTCGCCCATACAAGGCCTCATATGGCATCATACCAATACTAGAGTGATAGTTGTTGTTATACGTAAATTCCACCAATGGAAGCATTTCACTCCAACTTCCCATATGATCCAATACACAAGCTCATAGCAGATCCTCCAATGACTTGATCATCCTCTGAGATTGACCATCTATTTGAGGATGATATGCAAAACTCATCCGCAACTAGGTCCCCAAAGTTGTCTATAGAGACTGCCAAAAGCGAGAAGTGAATCTCGGGTCTCTGTCAAATACGATGCTGGCTGGCACCCTATGCAATCTGACTACTTATGGAATGTACAATTCAGCCAACTTGTCTATTGACAACTTCTGATTAATCGGCAGAAAAATGGGCACACTTAGTCAACCTCTCTATGATCACCCAGATTGAATCATGCCCTTTAGTAGACCTCGGCAGATGAGTTACGAAGTCAATGGCGATGCTATCCCACTTCCACTAAGGGATGTCTAGCGACTGTAATGTACCACCTAGTCTCTAGTGTTCAATCTTTGCTTTTTGACACACCAAACATGATGCCACAAGGTAAGGGACATCAATTTTCATTTCGTTCCACCAGAAGGATTGTTTCAAATCCTTATACATCTTAGTCATACTTGGATGTATGCTACGACGAATTTTGTGAACCTCTTCTAGAATCTGCTTCCTCAACCTCTAATCCCCAAGTACACATACTCTATCCCAAAACCGCAGAATACCATTTGATCCCATCCTGCAATCTTTCCCTTTCTCTATACTAGCCAACTCACAAACCATGGTAACTCAGCATCATTCTTCTGCTCATCTCGGATCATTCCCAAGATGTCACTAGTCAGCGTTAGTACATTGTACCTGATGGAATCTTCTCCTAGTTGTTTACCCAGATTCATATCCCTGAGCTTCTCAATCAGTTCAAGCTCTTTCACATTGTGATCCTCACACGACATCTTGTCCTCACCTTTCTGATCCATCTACAATTGATACACTGTCGTCGATTTATCTCTTTGGATCATCGAACACCACCTTATTGAGTATCACATCATTCCAGAATGAGATTGGAAAATAACCTATCCACTATTGCATTGATGTCCCAGTCTCACAAAAGAGTCAATTCCAAATAACCTTGAGTATGGATTCTTCAATCATCCCAAGACACCACCAAACCCAAGTATTCTACATTTAACCGAAATTGTAGAGTAAACCTACATCTCACTACCAACTCCCTCTTGCAGACAGCTAGAACCTAATTCTCATAATGGCAATACCAAGGAGTATATGATCTCGATTAAAACCAAAATGCATACCCTGAACACCACTTTTATACTTTGTATCCTTTTAATTATTTACTTTAACCGATCCAACACCAATTTGTAGAGACACTCCTTCAGCTACACAAGACTTTTCTCTTTTCCTTTCATCCTCCCTTATGTCATGACATTACCAATTGCCTCATTCCCATAAGAACAACTTAACGAAGTACTTCTTCTTTCGATGCTTGAAATCGTTCATCTCATGTCCCAAGTCAAACCTTTCTCTCTTATGAGCCACCTTACTTAGGACATCCATTCTACTCCTGACTTAAATTGTGGTTATTGCCGAGAAGATTTAACTGCCTCTCATTGAGGTTGACTGACATAAAACCTTGAACATACGTATTCTTATAAAAGTTATACATATTATAATTTTTTTATTTCTTTTGCTTAACACCATATTAACTTTAACTTTATATATAAAAAAAACACTAGTTACCCAATATATTATTATTCCGTAAACCACCGCATACTTAATATATAAATACATACGTGGTTTATATTTCTTCATAATGAATATATAAATTCAAACACTCATTTTTTTATATATATTTTTATATGAATACGTGAAATCCATAATTTTAGTTCACCTTCAAATTCATTTAAGGTATCTTTTCATAAAGGCTTCCACTACATCCAATTCACCTAAGTAGTTTTCCAAATCTTAATGAACTTTTACACTTCCATTATCTAATTTCATTTTTAACCCATGCTCTCACAATTTACCTCTAATCCAAATCTCCATACAAATTCACTCATGAAAACACCTCCAGCCCCCAAAAGGAAAATAGACAAACTACTCTAAATTTTCTTTATTCACTTTCGCATCAACAATTCACCAAGAAATCTTACACTTTAACATCTTCGTTAGTCTTATAAGACAATAATATGAATCACCACACCACATATACAAGAAAAATATAGATATTGAGGTTCAAAAGTACTAAATTTGATAAAGGAGTTTGAGATGCAAATAATGAAAGAGCATTACACAATTAAGGAATACTCAAATAAATTATTGGGTATTGCTAATAAGATAAAATTATTGGGTAACGAGTTTTCATATCCTAGACTCTTTGAAAAAATTTCAGCAACATTGTTAGAGAGATTCAAAGCATCAATTATTTCGTTGGAATACACAAAAAGATTTGTCTACTATTACTTTGACAAAAATTATACATGTATTGCAAGCATTAGAATAAGAGATTAATGAGAGAAAATTGTGGAGTTGAAGGTACTTTACTTCATATTTACTTAATACTAATGGAAGTGTTTTTGAATTAAAGAACTACAAAATTACAACAAAAACAATAACACATGTTTTTTCACATTATCCATATTATGAGAAAATTAATCACCACCAATATAACAACTTTTGGTGGAGACTACATGCAAAATGCTATAAATGTGGCTAATTGAGACATATAAAAGAATATATTCAAATACCAACATCTCCAAGAACATGTCAAGATTGTAGAGGATGAATTAAAAAATGAATCACTTCTTATAACATAATGTGTTACAACCAATAAATTTATAAAAAGTTAGATTATAAATAATGGTTGCACAAATTACGTTACTCATGATTCAAAACTTTCCCAAGAACTCAACAAATTTGATATTTTTAAAGTAGGAATTAGGAATAAAGAACAACTTGCTATGAAAGTATTAAAGGTGTAAGTTTTGAAATGGTTGAAATGCCAAGAAGGAGGGGGGTTGAAATGGCTAGTTAAACATTTAGGTAACCTTTAAAGGCTAAAAACTATCTTTAATTGAATCAACCTAACCAACAAGTAAGGATGCAAACACTTCTGGACTAAACACTTTTAACCATAAAAACCAGAGTTAGTCTATTGATTTTATTAAATAGATGTAGCACTGATATAATCAATCGATTGAATCACAAAAACAGTTGACCAAAATATTGGGAAAATGCAGATTCGTGATTTAAAGCAAGATCAATGAGTTATACAAATATGATCAATGCTACAGATAATGCCAAAACACTCAAGAATGTCAAAAAGATGGTTTAGATCACAATTCTTTAAACTTTAAATTGTAATGCAAGAGAGAAAGGTTAGAGAAAAAATTAATGCATAAGATTTTTATACTACTTCACTCAAACCTGGGCTACATCCAGTTTGTCAAGACAACCGTAAGACCATAGCTTGTATGATGTGGAAAAGTACTAGCTCAAATGGTTAAGAGTACTTGGTTGTGTTAAGAGGACTTGGTTTTGAGTCCTTTGTACGTCATTATGCATTATTTTAATTGTTTATTATTTTAATAATAATATGCTTGATCATGATGAGTGATAATATAATCCTAGATTTATAGGAATTATCATGAAACATGAATTGGTTAAATTGGTTGTGCAATTGCTTTGAGATTTCATGGTTGTGTGTTTGAACCTTGGTAGACATAAACTAAGCTTTCTTTTTGCCAAAATTCTTTTTGGCATGGATGTGAAAGGCCAGAAACCCTAGCTGGCAACCAAGAGGGCTGGAAAAAAACCACAAATAATGAAGCATGAAAAGCAATTAAGCCCCTGTTAATGACAATTTCGTTTTTTGGTCATTAAGCACAATTAAACCTTAGTAAAGTGTCCAATTAAGGGTGAGAGAGCTTTGGTATCCACCATTGTTAAGCATTGTAAGGAGAAAAATTCAGAGTAGACAACTGAGGCTGTGAGTGAAAGGAAGGGCTGAACATTAGAAGAACAAAGGTGGTCGTTGGTGATCATAGGAAGCTGAGTGATGAGTGCGTACTTTTGCCCTCATTCAGTGTTTAATTCTGGGTATTTAATTGAATTTATGCGCTTAAAGAGTGATTTAATTAATAATTCTGATGATTAGGCTATTTGAACTTGTGTGATAAAAATGTCTTAAAAAGTGATTTTTAGCTGCATAAATTATTTTTGGATATTCTAACGTTTGTTGATGCAGCTGAAGTTAAGATTAAACTTATTTAAAGGTGGGAAAATAAATGGATTGAAATTACACAATACCTTTTTAATAAGGCTGAAATTAGCAAGTTTTGGAAAAATCACTTATGTACCCCAGTTTTTACTTATACACTCCCCTCTTTCTAAATTGGACCACCAAAAATCTGTTCTGCACCTCAGTTTCTACTAAATTGCACCCCTCTTTCCACTTAAACTCCACTCAACCAGATGTTGCCATGTGGCAATCCTCAACTCTTAAAAGGCCAACCAGCACATGCCACGTGGGCTTAATCTCCACTAAAGAATTTGAGCCAATAACATGTTGCCATGTCATCATCTTCATCTCCACACAACCAGAAACCCTAACCACCATGTCCACCCTCCACAGCAGCCGTCGCCGATCACCATTCGCGAGCACACCAGATCGGAGCAGCAACCACGTCGCTGGAGAAGAAGAAGGCATCACCATTCTCGCATCTGTACGCGCATCAAATTCTCCATCCACGAGAGGCCAGCGTCCTTGCGAATTTCGAGCCTCCATGCGTCAGCCACCATAGTTTCTGCATCTACACCAGAACTCGTCATAGATCTGCTAAAACGCAGCCACCACCGTCATCCATTAACCTGCACCATGGCCATCGCAGCACTTATTCGGAACAACACCTACAACTCCACCAGCGTTCTCGAACAGATTCACGAGCCTGCATGCGTTCCGTCATCATTCTGCAACAGCAGTAGTGCAGCCAGCCATGGAAACCACTCACCACAGGTCTGCAGCATAAAGCACCAGTCACGACCACCACTGCACCTCCATCACCAGCTCTGCAACAGCGCGCTCTCGCACCACCGCGCCGTGAATGTAAAGCAGCAACAAACACCATCTTCAACCTTCAGCGTTCTGCGTTCACGTTCCACCACAGCAGCGATCCTGGATCTTGCGTCAATGGAGAACGCATAAATCACGCACACGTCGCAACACCACTAGCGGAAGCACAACCAACATCGCAGACCAAATTTGACCAACTTTGTTGACCAGTTGACTAGTTTGACTGTCCAACGGCGCCAAATTTGATAAAGCTGTCGTTGACGCGATCAAATTAATACTACTAAACTATAGCAACTTTAGTATTTCTAAGATAGTAGTTAAGAAAATAGAAAGGGTAAAGTAACTCTAAGTCGTCTCCCAACGAGCACGGAATTGATTTTTAACAAATTAGTTCTTATTAAACTATATAAAAGAGTTAGCTAAATAAAATAATAAAAATATTGGAGGATTAAGATAACAAAGAAAGAAATAGAAAAGATAAAAAGAAATAAAAACAATAGTAAAGAAAATAGATTGATTCCATTGCTTTTTCAAAATAGGTTCATCATCGGTTATCTAAAGATTATTGCTCAATTAATTATTGTTATAGATTTACAAATTAATCAATGTAAAGTCTCAATTAATTTGTTGGCGTTCTCACTTTTAACCAAAGTACAGTCTCAATTAAAAGTTAGAACTTTTAGATTATCCACAGTAAATTCAACCAAATTACAGTCTCAATCAAATTTACTATACCTAATCATGTCTATTCTTTTATCTCTTCACTAAATGAAAAGCTTAATTAATCAAAGTAAAGTCTCAATTAATTGTAGTTAGAGTAAATACCTTTAATCAAAGTAAAGTCTCAATTATCGGTAAAACTCATTTAATCACATGAAAGTTTCTAAATAAAATCAAAGTAAAGTCTCAATTAGATTTAAAAACCCTTGAACTCATATGATCAACATGCATATAGATTTAAAATCATTAGTTTTTACGTGATTCAAAGATAAAAGACATAAATGAATTAAAATCTCAACAATAATAAAAAGAACAAAGAAAATAATTGATCTAACCTCAGAATCCAATTAAGAAATTACAATGGAATCAACCTAAGAAGTTTAGCAATCCATGAATGCAAAATAAAAATAGAAGAAAGGAGAGAGAGAAAAGAGAGAGAAAGGAAACGAAATTAGGCACCCCTAAGGGTTCCTAAATTCTGAAGTGTCGAGCTTCCCCTCTTTTGCTTCTCCCTTAGTCTCTTTATATAGGAATTGGACTAGGCTTTTCTATTGCTAAAACCTCTCAAATATCTTTTAAAATAAAGATAAAGATAAATATTCAAAGATATTTGGAGAGATATAGACTATTTAACAAATATAATTGGTTAATAATTTATGATATAATTAAATAAATTAATTATTTAAAGATATCTTATAAATTATCACCAAATAATATTTGTATTAATTTTCTAAATAGTCCATTGTCAATTCTGTAGTCCAATTTTGTAGAGACATCCAAAAATATCAATATTTATAGTTAAACCCCTCTCCTTTGACCAGTCTTTGACTTTTTGACCAGATTTGACCAACTTTGTTGACCAGTTGATCAGTGTTGACCAGTTGACCAGTTTGACTGTCCAATAGCACCCAGACACGTGACAGAGTGCACTTTGTCCAAACTATGGTTTCTGCAGGTGCAATGGAGGCTGCGGCTACTTTTTCGCTGCTGCTGCGGTGGAGGCTCACGACGAAGTTACAGCTGCAAATCTGGTCTGTGATGTTGGTTGTGCTTCCGCTGGTGGTGCTGCGACGTGTGCGTGATTTATGCGTTCTCCATTGACGCAAGATGCAGGAGCACTGTTGTGGTGGAACGTGAACGCAGAACGCAGAAGGTTAAAGATGGTGTTTGTTGCTGCTTTTCATTCACGGCGGTGTGGTACGGAAGCGCGCTATTGCAGAGCTGGTGATGGAGGTGCAGTGGTGGTCGTGACTGGTGCTTTATGCTGCAGACCTGTGGTGAGTGGTTTCCATGGCTGGCTGCACTGCTGCTGTTACGGAATGATGACGGAACGTGTGCAGGCTCGTGAATCTGCTCGAGAACGCTGGTGGAGTTGTAGGTGTTGTTCCGAATAGGTGTTGCGGTGGCCATGGTGCAGGTTAATGGATGACGGTGGTGGCTGCGTTTTCACATATTTGTGACGAGTTCTAGTGTAGATACAGAAACTGTGGTGGTTGACGCATGGAGGCTCGAAATCCACAAGGACGCTGACCTCTCGTGGATGGAGAATTTGATGCGCGTACATATGCGAGAATGGTGATGCCTTCTTCTTCTCTGGCGATGTGGTTGTTGCTCCGATCTGGTGTGCTCGCGAATGGTGATCGGCGGCGGCTGCCGTGGAGGGTGGACATGGTGGCTAGGGTTTCTGGTTGTGTGGAGATGAAGATTATGACGTGGCAACATGTTATTGGCTCAAATTATTTAGTGGAGATTAAGCCCATGTGGCATGTGCTGGTTGGCCAATTTTTAAGAGTTGATGATTGCCACATGGCAGCATTTGGTTGAGTGGAGTTTAAGTGGAAAGAGGGGTGCAACTTAGTAGAAACTGAGGTGCGGAACAGATTTTTGGTAGTCCACTTTAGAAAGAGGGGAGTGTATAAGTAAAAACTAGGGTACAAAAGTGATTTTTCCAGAACTTGCTAATTTCAGCCTTATTAAAAAGGTGTTGTGTAATTTCAATCCATTTATTTTCCTACCTTTAAATAAGTTTAATCTTAACTTCAGCTGCATCAACAAACGTTAAAATATCCAAAAATAATTTATGCAGCTAAAAATCACTTTTTAAGACTTTTTTATCACACAAGTTCAAATAGCCTAATTATCAAAATTATCAATTAAATCACTCTTTAAGCACATAAATTCAATTAAATACCCAGAATTAAACACTGAATGAGGGCAAAAATACGCACTCATCACTAAGTCATCAAGTTAAGCGATAAATCCATGTTAGGGTAGTTGAACCTCGTAATTCTTATTTAAATTGATAAAATTTGTGTTGTATGATTAAATTGCATATGTTTTCCTGTGGCTAAAGTTCGTATTTCTGAGTTTCTGGAATTTTCCAAAAACTGCATGGCGAGCCTTTAAAGCCGTCAGGCCATGCATGTGATTTGGGTTCCTGTATGGAATCGCTTGGCGGCCAAATTCTCATCCAGATTGCTGGGTTTTGTATGAACCGCCTGGCAATGATGAGTAACCACCAAGCGACCGGAGCCAAGTTGCTCATTTTTTTATGTTTTGGTAGTTGTTAGGTGATTTTGATCGAGGGAAATAGTAGTTTTAACTATGAGTTGAATATTGGATGCATTTGATTGTTGAATTTTGCAGTGGTTTGAGGTAATTGAGTAAATAATGGTATGAACACATGTTAGGTTTGGGAATTAATTAAGATTGTGAGCATAGGGTTAAATGATGCATGAATTACCTTAAGCAAAGTGGAATTGCACACTTAAGTTGATATTAGGTACCATTGGAAATTTGAATGGCAGTGGAATCGTGGTTACATACTTAGGAACACACTTGGGGGATTTTTTTTTGGGCTTCGCAGGTGCTGAAAATTTTGGGATTTTTTTCTAGAATACTATGCACTGCCTAGCGTTAATGATTGGGCCACAAGGCGCCAGCACAAATTAAGAGAACTGTGTGGCTGTGAGGTGCATTGGGAAGTCTGGGGTCCTTGTGAATCAGATTAATGTTGAATGTAGGATAGAGAACTTATCTAGACAAAGGTCTAAGGTGATTGTTACATCTGAATGAGTAACGTGAATTAATGTGAGTGTTAATGGGGAGTTGGAAGAATCATGACATTAATAACAATGTAGTAGAGAGACTTATTAAATTAAAGTATTGTTGGATTGAGAGGTATAACAAAATTAAGAGTTAGAGTTCCTAAGTGAAGAGGCCAGAGTTGGATATGAGGTATATGTTGATGGAAGGGTTGAATTAGTGATGTGGTTGTGTTAAAATGTGATGAAGGATTATCTTGTTTCCTTTTAAGATTATTGAATATGGTGTGAGTTGATTAAGAAAACTAAGTGAAATCCCCATTGGACATTAAGATAACATGCTATCTAGATGTGAAGGTTTCTTTCACAAAGCTCAAGAGAAGAAGATGATGGATTGATTCGAAACAAAAAAAAAAGAATGGAAACACATGAAATTGTAAAAACCCGAGACACACACAAAGGAAGAAGAAAGCATAAAATGGAAAGGAAAGTAATGGTAAAACATGTGAGAAGCACCAATACAAGGCTAGGCTAAAAGCCATGGCAACCTTGAAGATGAGTGGATGTGTGTCGCCACTTGCTATGCAAGATAAGGCTTAAAAGTATTCACTCCCTAAGGAGCAAACTCTCACAAATGGTTGAGACACAAGAGTGTTTTTACTTCAAAATGTTAAACCCTTTTTACATGTCTAGGAGCACCCCTTATATAGAAGAGTTTAGGGGCCTCTATGCAAATAAAAGATACCTAAGGATGTCTCTACAAAAACCTAACCCTAGCTTCTAGAAACAAGGTCAAATAAGGTTACAAAAATGAGAGACAAAAGAGCTAACTATGGTGTGTGCAAGGCTAATTTCGTTCTAGCACAAAAGAGACCAAGAATGTGTCTCATATGTCTCCAAAAAGTTGTCAAAGTGTGCTAAAAACAAAGGAGACCAAAGGTACATAGGTACACTTGCTTTATGCCTTTTACTTTATGCTTTATGCCTTTGTTTTACTCTCTCCTCCACATCATTTATGCTCTTCAATCACCATGTGCCACCTAGCATTGCTTTCTTACTCCTAATTAACCTATAAAGCAAATAAACATAGATTAGCATGTTGGCTTAAGTCAAGTCAAAGGTCAACAAGTCAACTAAGGTTGATTCAACTAAGTCAACTTAAGGAATCAAAAATAATAAACACAAATGAAAGGGATGAAGGATTAGTGAACTTCCTTTCTAAATATGCTTAGTCTTCTTAAACATGTGCCTCCATCCTTGGTTGGGGTCAATCCTTCATCAGAAGGGAGAGGGCAGTTGCATCAGTTAATAACAAAATGATAAGTGTGAATACTTGGGATTGCCTATGTGACCACATTTAGGAAATGAATGTACATGAGAGGAGTTATGATAACTAGAATCGTTGTTGACAGTAATTAACTAGGTTTATGGTACTCTAGATAAGTGGCAAGGTGAGTGGTGTGTGAGCAACTATGCTTGGACCTCAACAAAAACTAGTACTGCGCAAGTAATGATGTAGCTCTTGGTGGAGGTGTTTAACCCGCCAGGCGATAGCTACAAATACAATGGCTCTGGGAGCGCGTGGCACCAGGCGACAGGGCTCGTTCCGTCAGGCGAAAGTTGCAGGATCAGAGGCTCCAAAGGCACTTGGCGCATAACAACACAAAACTCTTGTTGGACGGTCTGGAGCTGAATTTTGCTTGGCGGCTCTATAGTAACGCCAAGCGATAATGTAGAGGCATGACTTGTGATTTGTTTGCTTTGGGATGTATGTGGTCTACAAGGCTTGACTAGTACCTTGAAGAGAGACTTGTTGGAATGCTCCTTGAGTTGTGGTACAGAATAATATCCCTTGAGTTGTGGCTCGGATAAGGGAAAACATGTGGCATTCCTTGAGTTGTGGCTCGGAATGACATCTCTTGCGTTGTGGCTCAGGATGGCGGATGAATACGAGGAATCCTTGAGTTGTGGCTCGGATTGGTGAGTGTTGTTGGTGTGATTGTGCGAGTTGTGGCTTGTACGGATGGGTCCAGAAGATTTCCCTCTTCGGTATTTAGCCGACGAATTTAGTAGTCTTAGGACATTACGAACTATGTTCGTGTTGGGAACTCCACCTGGCGTTATAGAGTGTGGTCTGTAACAAGTTTCCCGCACGTGTTCTACAAGTTGTGGCTTGTAGGTGTGGCAGCAAATGCATCTTGAGGTATTCACCTAAAGATGTAGAACATGGATCACATGGTCACTAACATATAAAAGCCCTTTTACGTCTGGCGCTTTTTGGTTTTTACGACTAGGTTAGATCAGACATAATATTGAAAGCCGTAAATTTACGTCTTTCCAAATATCAAACATGGTTTTACGTCTAACGTGAGCACACAGACGTAAATTTATGTGTGTTGGGATCTGAGTAGATGTAAAATCACGCAGAAAAATGGTGCTTTAGGAGGTCCCACAATTGCTGTAGTTTGAAGGAGACTCGTCGCACGTCACCATAGACCACCGTCGTTGCATAACATTGACACAAACCATCATTGAACGCCATCGTCGCACACTGTTGTTGCAAAAAGGAGGGTTTCAAGCTTTCGAGAAATGAAAATGGAGGCAAACAAACATCGTTGAACACCGCCGTCGTACAACGTTACCACAGATCACCATCGAATATCGTCGTCGCACACCGCTGTTGCAAAAGGGAGGATTTCAAGATTTCGAGAAATGCAAATGGAGGCAAACAAAGCTGAGACAAAAGAAAACGGAAGCAAACACATAATGAATCAAAAAGCAAATGCAAAATGGTAAGTTTGGTACCTTTGGTGGTTTTCGCGCACAGAGAAATGCAGGCAAACAAACTTAAAGCCTTTTTACACAGAGTTGGAAGCATTAGAGAAGACTGGCTAAAGTTAAAATTTAAGGTTCACATCTGACACCTCTATGTTAGACGTAAATTTCAATATTTACGTCTGACCGAGCTCAGTCAGACGTAAATTTACGTCTGATTCATTTAAACCAAACATAAATTTACGTATGACCGGACATAGTCAGATGTAAATTTATGTTTGATACATTTAAACCAGACATAAATTTACATATGACTGTGTGTGGTCAGGCATAAATATTGATGACTTTTTTACAAGTATGCCATCGGTCATTTTTAATGTTTGATCCCTCTATGTCAGACGTGAATGCGCAGACATAAAAGCCCTTTTCTGTGTTAGTGGGTGGTGGCCATGTGGTATGAAATCAAATGATGGAATTCCTTTGTTGATTGTGTGCTTATACATCTGAATTACATATATGTTTTTATATATTGTTAGCTCAACCTATATGCTTGTGTTTGGCGATGATCATGTATTACGTTACACGTGAGCAGATAATGTTGTAGGTAGTACTGGTGAGGCATAGAGTCGGAGTGGGGCTAGCTTGGGGAAAAAGCTTTATTAGATTTTTTGTTATTTATGGTTTTGAATAATTTTGTAAACCTTTATGTTACCAAACTTGGATATTGGATTTGAGTTATTTTACGATGAAATAAATGTTTAAATTTTTCCACGTTTTTTGGAAAGACGTTATAGTAAATACAGTTTGACTTTTATTTTGTTTATTTTAGTTTAAAACTAGTACTATCCGACTGGGATGTTGCACAACCCGAGCCTGACTTTGTACTATTTCAAAAGATTTACAAAGTTTACACTCTTACACTTTCAAAATATGAAAAAACACACACAAAAGACTCTTAAATCACACAAGAATCAAACTAGCACAACAAGACACCTTTTGCAGACCTGGAAAACCACCAAGCACACACACAAAGCTTGAGAAAGATCAAACCTAGTGGTAGCACAACCCTACCTACCACAACTACCTTCTCCAAGCTTCAAAAACCAAGCAAAATGCTCCAAGAATTGATCCAAGATCAATTTTTACCAGTTGCAACCTGTATGATCACGAAAGAGAGAGAATTCTCAGGTTTCCAGAATGATTTCGCACTAAGAAATGGTCTTGCTACCTCTCTTTCAAAAAATACAACACTTATAGTCAAATTGTTATGAAATTCAATAGGTTGATTTTCAAATCAATTGGTTGATTTCACTTAACTTAAGTGAAATCATTCGATTAAAAAATAAATCAACTGATTGAATAAGCCACAATTTAAGACTATTGAATCTAACCTTTTAATTTGTTAAAAATCCATTCAACAAATTAAAAGACATCATTTAACCTGTTGAAAAATATTTCAACAAATTAAAAGACACAATAAAGACCTTATACATCTAATTTATGCTAAATGGTCTACAATATGAATTACAATCTTCAAGCTTGTCTTCCCTATGATTGATCCAGATAAAGGGCGTGTATATAAGGCTTGATCAACTTGAGTAACATCAAATCTCCATATCTTCATCAATACAAGCATGGTTTTAAGGCAATGACTTCAAGTATCTTCATCAAATCTTCAAGTAATACACCATCTAGGCTACGTATGTCAACAAAAGGTATAAAAACAATTGAAAACAATTTATTTAGTTGTTAAATTAATTTTTTATATCATTTTTTAAGTGATCAACTTTTAGAGAAATGTTATATGGTGTCCTTTGTTACTAAAGTGATTAAAGATGCAAACATCTATGAAGTAAATAAAGAACCAAATTTTAAAACCTATCAAATGTCTAATAAATCACTATTATGATAATGTTGATGAAAGAAAAAATAAGATGAAGATGTCAAATTGGATTTGGATGAAGATCTCATCCATGAAAAAAAAGAAAGACAAGAATTATAAATAAGAAAAGAATAGGAAATCAAGCATGAGAATCAAATTTAAAATTTAAAATTCAAATAAATAGATATTAGGAAAAGGACAAAATGCTAGAAAAAGATTTGCTTAAAATCTATTTAAATTACATTTTAGGAAATCATTTAGTTTTTCAAAAAGTTTTTTATGTAGAGATAAAAATGTATTTATTTTTTAGAATGAGTATTTATGAATGTTCTGGTTTAGTATGTTAATGTCACTTCAAGCCACATAATCCAAGTGTTAAGTAAGACCTTTAGGTTACCTTCCTATTTATAACTAGTGGAGTGCATGTTCAATAAGAATTTCTATAACTTATGGATCTATTAAGATTTGAAAAAAATATATAATTCTGAAAAATAATATAAATTACGTTTTTTAAGATATTGTAAGGTCCAATTATTTTACTGTCCTTTTTTAAGGGCTGCTCCAAATCCATTGGGCCTAGGACTGGCCCATAGGGAGCCAAGAACCCTAAACTGCCATAACCAGCTCATTCTCTTCACTTTCAGAAAACTTTCTCTTTTCTCTCTTAGAGTTGTAGTAACCTTTCTTTGCTAGGGTTTGATCTCCGCCTCTGTCAAGTTCGTATGAGCTCATCCTACTTCACGTAAGTTGTCCCTTATCTTGTACTTGCCCATTTCTAGCACTGTTGTATTGGTTCCAGATAAAGTTCCTCTTAGTAACTTCATTTCCTACTGTTCCTTAATTTTTTCCAGCTCCTTAAGTTATTCCTTGAACTGTTGTGCTCCACTACTTAGAGTCGAGGCCCTTTTTCTACCTATTTCTAGGTAAGGGAAGCTAGGGTCTTTAGTACTTTCCGTAAATCTACTTGTTTTCAACCTTGCTTCATGTTTTGTATGGATTGTATGCTACTGTGAACATGTGGAATGCCTGATTATGCGGTTTGGATGTGCATGTATAGTTGTTGTAGGGAGAACAGTGGCGAGATCTGATGTTATCGTCCAAGCGGGTTTGTCTCGCCTAGGCGAGACTTGTAGAAACAGGCCTAGGTTCGCACTCGAACTCTCGCTCAAGCGGAGAGCTCTTGTTTTGAGTGAGGTACTATCTCGTTCAAGCGAGAGAGGCTCGCCTAAGCGAGAACACATGGGAGCTTGAGGCATGTCGCTGCAGTTATAGCCCAGGCGAGGAACCTCACCTTTGGGCGAGGGGTGGCCTCGCTCAGGCGAGGAGGGCTCGCCTAAGTGAGAAATCGCGAGTCTGGCAGGGTTCTCTATTGGCAGTCTCGCCTAAGCGAGGACTTGTAGCTTGAGCGAAAGACCTCTTTCGCTTGAGCGAGGGCTCCTTGGCTTGAGCGAGACTGGGGCAGGAATTTACTCCATGGTTGTTCTTTCCATGTTGTTGATTGTTAATTGTAAACTTTGTATGGATTACCCTATTTTAAACATGAAGTATATGAATATGCATGTGAGATCTGATTGTATAGGCTGGAATGATGAGTTTGGTATGATCTTGGCATGATTTGAGTATGGAATGGTTAGTTATAAAGGTAACATGGAATTGGTGTGAGCATAAATGTTATATTGATTATTGGAACATGTTGTTGGTTTGGTTAGGGCGTAATTCCACGATAGTTTCATGGTGGTGCCTCATTGGTTAGGGCGTAATTCCATGAGCCTCTAGGTGAGACCTTAGGTGGTGCCTCAGTTGGTCAGGACGTAATTCCATGACCCCTGTTAGTGGGAGTTCATGGTGGTGCCCCATCTATATAATTTAGTAAGGATTCAAGGTAAGGATTGCATCCTGACACTCTAAAGAGCCAGCTAATCTCACATAGAGCGTACTGACTCGAGTGGTGAGAGTAGTAGGAGGCCTAGAACCCATTAAGGGTTAACCTTGTGTGTGGGGGATGAGACACTGGAACAATTAGCTCAGTAGAGCGGTAAAAGCCACCACAAGTGCAAGCATCCACTGAATCCAACTAATTATATATATCCGGATGAGTCGTGTCTGAGTCTTAGTGTATTGTTTGCAAGTCATAACATGATTGGTTGGCTTGTGCATATTGAACTATAAAATTGTATGCAACTGTATGATAAATCATTTTCTGCTCTAGCTTACCCTTTTGTTTGTTGTATGTCTTGCTTATGTGGTTCTCTCTTTTTGCGATGATCATCAATTTATTGATGTGAGGAGATGCGAGAAATCCTCATGGCCGACAAGGAAATGGTGACTCCGCTGCATAGCTTGCTTGGGCTGGATACCTTTTGTTTGGGCTTTCCTCTTAGGGTTATGACCCGTGTATTGACTTGTCTTTTAAATCTCAATTTATTTACTGTTGAACTTTGTACCCTGTCTTATTTTGGCATCATGGCGTATCTTGGATATTGCCAGGAGTAGTGTTTATACTCTAGGACCTTGTCTTTGTATCATCTGTGTAATATGTCATTTAATTAAGGTATTTATTTAAATGGAGTGTTACATATATAACTCTCCAACCTTTTATAAAATATTTTCGAGAGATTTGTTTTAATTCATCTATTACCATTAGTCAACCTATAATTGACTTTAGATGTTATGTTATTATAGTACACAAATTGATTTGAGCGTAATTGATTTGAGTGTAAAGGAAAATTTAGTATGAGACCGTTGTCTAATATTATGACTACATAGTAATAAAATAATAAATCACTGAAAATAATTTTATGAAATGTTATTTTTCAAGATAGTTATTATTAAAATAACTTAATTTTGTATATGATTATTACATCTTAATATTAATAAAGAGGAACCAAATTATAATTTAATAATAATCATAATAGATAATTTAAAATTAATGGTGTTAGTGTTTACATTTAAAAGATTTTCTCTAATTTTAATGCAATTGTAATTTTAAAAAAATATTTAATAAAAATATGAATTTTAATAAAAATATTAATATAAAATTTATACATAAATTATATTTGGTTTTTGATTTGAACAGAGACAAAATTGATTATTTTAAAAAAACTAGAATTGATCGAGAAAAAGTTAATGAATAAAAGAATCAAATTAAATATAATATCCTAACATGTTGCATACATTGACATATGACTATTGTCATCACATAAATATAATATTGGCTTGACACATTAATAATTTTTTAAAATTAAATAAAATAAAAAATAACAAAATAATAAAGTGAAAAGTGGTATATATGACTCTTTTATTAATTATTTAAATATCGTTAATAAAAAGAATAAATTAAATAAAAATAATAAATATTAAAAATAGATTGAAAAAAGTATATTAAGATTAAATTGAACAAAATTAATAAAAGTAAATATCAAATTAATATTTAAATCTAAAATTAAATATAAATAACTTTGATAATTTTGTATATAAATTTTATTTATTTAATTTAAAAATATTCAAATTTTAAAAAATGATTAAATTTAGAAAATGGACAAAACTAGAAAAAAATGTGAACATGATAAAGATGACTCCTCTTTATATAATAGAATAAAAGTATAAGTAATTATTTAATTAAAAATAGTAAAATTTTAAAAAAGTTAAATAAAAAGTATCAATTTTGAAAAACAACCACTTAAAAAATAAAAATGACAAAATAATTATTTTAATTTAAAAAAATATATTTAAAAATTATATTTGAAAAATAAAAATGAATACAGATGAAGAATCTCTTTTATATAATAGCATAAACTATAAAGTTAAGTATAAATAATTTTTTATAATTTACTTTAATTATTATTTCAATTTTAAAAAATAATTAAATTTAAAAGAAAAGTTAAATAAAAAATATCAATTTTGAAAAACAACCACTTAAAAATAAAATTGAGAAAATAATTATTTTAATTCAAAAAATATATATTTAAATGATAAAAATGAAATACCAATGAGAAATCATTTTTATATAATAGTATAAACTATAAATATAAATAATTTTTATAATTTTATTTAAAGTAGTATTTTAATTTAAAAATAGGTTAGAAAAAATTAAATAAAAAATATCAGGAAAACAACCACTTAAAAAATAAAAATGACAAAGTAATTATTTTAATTTAAAAGAAAAAGATATTTAAAAGATAAAAATTAAATACAAATGAGAAATCTATTTTATATAATAGTGTAAACTATAAAATTTGACATAAATAATTTTTATAATTTTATAAGTAGTTTTTATTTATTTTGTAGATATTTATTTGATTTAAGAATTAATTGAGTTTAAAAGATTATTAAATAAAAAAATAATTTAATTTAAATAAACGATCAATAATATTGATAAAATAATTATTTTATTTAAAATTGAAAAATAATGCAAATTTTCTTTATATATATATAATTAGATAAACAAAATGTGAATGTAAAGTTACTTTTGAAAATTTTATTTAAATTGAAAGGTTAATAACCTGAAACTATGTTCGTCCAAATAAAGCACTAAAAGAACAGGCACACTGATTTTGACCCTTGCGTCCTCAAAAGCCATCTCCATGTTTCATGACACCAGATTAAAAAAACTACAAAATATTCCACAAAGTGCAAAGCAAAGTGGAACTTTGATTCTCAGCTACGTGTCATAATATAAGATGTACGTGTTGGCTACCAAAACAAAAATAGATAAGGTTAATTTTAAAAAGTGCATTCTGTTTAATATGTTAGGTTGTATTGTACGACCATTCTAGAGAATCTAAGTCACTATTCCTCTTACGTCTTCACAAATATTTTAAATTCTGAAAAGTTAAGATTTGACTGATTCTCAATTTTATATTTCAAAAGATAAATTTTTTAACCTATTAAGCATGTACACTTTTATCTAATAGTTTTGTGTTGTGATAGCATCTATTAAAGAGATGGAACATTTATTATGTGCCAGTGCATGATAAAATAATAATGTTTAATTTTAACAACATGTTGAAATTAAAACGGTAGATTCATATGGATCGTCAATGTTAATTAGTCGTTGATGATGTTGAAAATGTGATTCGTAGGATACTTACCCTTCTTAATATTCTCTTCAAAAGCTTAAAAAAAGTTATATATAAACAACGGAAAAATATGTTTTTATGGAAAAAGTACGTTTGAAACAATGCTTTATTCAGCTTCTTTTGGGTTGAAATGGAGTTTTTACAGGTGTTGACACGTGTTTTCATATGCTATGAATAATTTTGTCAAACATTGAAACGTGTTTCAAACCTCCTATATGAATGCGTTGTTAATGGAAATGTGTAGAATTAGTACTGAATAATGACTTAAACATGTTTGTCAATTTTTTAACTACCCTTTCACACGAATGATTATAATAAAATTTATAAACTCTTTGTACAGTCCAAATTATTGAATAATATTGTGAAAAAAAATGTAATATTTACTTTTTTTTTTAATTTTATATATTGTAATTTTAAAAAAAAAAATGGGTTTAAACAAAAACAGCATCAACACAGGCTTCGGATCGAAAGGAAGAAATATGAAATAAAACAGTGCTTGATTGGGCATTTACGTTCTGCACCCCATAATTACTAACGCAGCTGCATAGTTTTGATTATTTGTTTTAAAAAATTTCACAAGTTTTTTGAAATTTGCAGAATAATTTTCAAAATAGAATATTTGGAAGAGAACTTGTAGAATAATATTTTCTGAATAAGATTTTCAAGTTATATAAACGCTTTTCTTTATGAACTTTGGAATGAAATTTTCAAAACAAACTTTTCAATGCATATCAAATATATTTCAGAACAAAATTTTTAGAACAAACTTTTCCAAATTTATAAGATACTTCCCAGCTTTCCGTCAAACTTAACTCAACGTTTTAATGTATGTTTGGAATTCCGTTGTAAAAGGTTGGTTTCGTAAAATGCAACGTAAACGTAAAAGCATATATGTTCTTTCTTTGATTGTAACAATTCTCTTGGGCATTTTTATATTCTATGAAACATAAATATTTTTTACCAAACAAATAGGTGTAATGAAACACCCCATTTAAATAATAATCTTAATTAAATGAAATGTCACACAGAAGAATAATATAAGAAGCAGGTCAGGAAGTATAATATCACTCCTTACAAATATTCAAGATAATAAAAATGAAAATACTGAAACACACTACGATGCCAATACAAAACAAAATATGAAGATCAATAGTATTCAAAATGAATGCCCAATGGGCAGACCAATACATGGGCTATAACCCTAAAAAAACTCGGACAGCGAAATCCAACCCAGATAGACTATGTAGCGGAATCTCCATTTCCCTGTTGGCCACAAGGAGTTCTCGCTTCTGCTCCCATCAATAAATTGATGATCATTGCAAAAAGAGAAAACCACACACACAGAACATACACAGAACATACATAGAACCTTCCATATGTGGGCAAACACTCCTCATATGAGGGTCTCCACACTTGAAGCACTAGACCTTGCCCTATTGTCAAGGGAAGTTCCTAGACCCCTGAGATTGATAGTGAGGTCTATTATACAGTTTCCTCCACTCCTCATGCCTCGGTTTGGACCAAGATCATCCGCCAATCCTCTGTTGTTGCGGGCGTTGAGCTTCTACCTCAATCTTCATCTTTTTCATCACTCTGGCCTTCTCTACCAACACAGCAAAGTCCTTGATGGATAGTGGGGCTTCCATCAAATGAGATCGTTTTCAAACTTACGGCATCTCCATTCTTCATCAAGTGGCATACTGTAAAAGCGACTGAGGTGTTTAAACCACTCTGTGTACTCTGCTTCTGACTTGCCTCCCTCAGTCAGCTGGAGGAACTCCACCTCCTTAGCGTATCGGATGTTGTTTGGAAAGTACTCGGAGAGGAACTTCACTCTAAAGGATTCCCATGTAATTGGCTCCTCTCTCTTCCATGATGGATTTCATACTGATCCACCAATGCTCGGCTTCCCCAGTAAGCATGTACACTGCAAAGGCCAACCTGTTCTCCGTAGGGCACATCTTGGTGTCAAAAACCATTTCCATATCCTTCAGCCATTAGTCCGTGACGTCAGGACTAGTCTTGCCTCCAAACTTCACTGGGTGATACTTCAAGAAGTCCTCCAAACTCCACTCCCGTTCTAGGGGTCGTGGTTCAGGACTAAAGGCAGAGGCATCTTTCCTATTCTCCTCCACCTATCGGAGGGCTTCAATATGCTGCCTATGGGCATTTTCAATAGCTACTTTTGCAGCCTCCATCTGCTGCATCACCAGTTCTTACTGCTCCAACGATGCTGTTTGTCGCTGCATTGATGCCTCATGTTGTTGCATCATGGCAGTACTCTACTAAGTCATAGCCGCCACCATGGTTTCTATCGCCCTAGCGATATCTGGTACGTCGCTCTAAGAATATTGAGGAGTTCTACGCGGAGGTGCCAGATCATTGGCACATAGGAAAACCATTAGTCAAACTTGATCAAACAAAAACATAACTAAAGACACTAAGAAAACACAACGAAAGCTAAGCGGACACCCAAGTTCATAGACTCTAAGGAATGACCGCTCTGATACCATAAATGTAACACCTCATTTAAATAATAATCTTAATTAAATGAAATGCCACACAGAATAATATAAGAAGCAGGTCAGGGAGTATAATATCACTCCTTACAAATATCCAAGGTAATAAAAATGAAAATATTGAGACATACCACGATGCCAATACAAAACAAAGTATGAGGATCAATAGTATTCAAAATGAATGCCCAATGGGCAGATCAATACATGGGATACAACCCTAAAGAAACTCGGATAGCGGAATCCAACCCAGATAGACTATGCAGCGGAATCTCCATTTCCCTGTTGGCCACGAGGAGTTCTCACATCTGCTCCCATCAATAAATTGATGATCATCGCAAAAAGAGAAAACCACACACACAGAACATACAACAAGCAAAAAGGGTAAGCTAGAGTAGGAAAAACATTTTATCATACGAATTGCATACATTTTCATAATCAAAGATACATGCCTAAGCCAATCATGTGATGACTCGCACACAATACACTAAGACTCAGAGACGACTTATCTGGATACATATAATTAGTCGGATTCACCGATTGCTTGCACTTGTGGTGGCCTCTACTGCTCTACCAAGCTAATTGTCAAAGGGTCTCATTCTACCACTCACAAGGTTAGCCTTAAAGTGTTCCAGGCCTCCTGCTACTCTTCTCACTTGAGTCAGTACGCTCTACGTGAGACTAACTGACCCTTTAGAGTGTCAAGATCCAATCCTTACCTTGAATCCTTAATAAATTATATAATGAGGCACCACCACGAAACTCCCACTAACAGGAGTCATGAAATTACGTCCTAACCAATGAGGCACCACTATGCAACCAACGTGGAATTACATCCTGACCAATGAGGCACCACCATGAGATCTCACCTAGAGATTCATGGAATTACGCCCTGACCAATGCGGCACCACCACGAAACTATCGTGGAATTACGTCCTGACCACACCAACATCATGTTCCATCAATCAATATAACATTATTGCTCATACCAATTCCATGTCATTTTCATAACCAACCATCCCATACTCATTACATGCCAAGATCATGTCAAACTCATCATTCACAACCCATAAACCATTTTACTCATGCATATTCACTCATCACATGCTATAACATAACAATCCAACCAAACATGTGGCAAACACCCAAAAACAAAGAAGAAAACAAGGCCCAAACACTTTCTCGCCCAGCTCTCGCTCAGGCTGAAAGGCCTCGTGTAGCATCCCGACCGGATATTACGCATTTAAATAATAAAATAAAGAAAATAATAATTAACTTCATTTAATGAAACATCATTTCCCAAAAGTACGAGAAATTTAAAACTTTTATTACACTAGTACTAGTCCAAAAACCATAATTATAAAATTCCATTATCATTATAAAAGTCTAGCAATGTAAAAGACTACAATTTATTCAAAACACAGTAAAATCATCAAACATCCTATTTTAAAGCCTAAACAACATATACCCCTAAACCCTCATCATATTCATACAGCGGTATACTGAAATTACTCATACAACATCCTAAAAACAATCAATCAACCTTCAAGGCATATCATATATGCATAGCACGAAATTCCATGGCTTATAAGCATACAAACATACAGTCAGTTCATAAACCAAAGAAATCAAACGCAGAAGCTCCCCTAACCTGGATGTCTTTTCGTAGAAAAATGCAAATTTTTTAAGAATCCCTCCTTGATCACTAGACAGCCTAAGACCTCCCCTTTAATCAGCTCTCAATTGCCACAATCCTCCTAACTCCCTCTCAAATTTTGCACACTTCGCAGAGCTGCCCTTCTGCTAGGGTTTTCTATGCCTTTTCACATTCAAGTCACAACCAATTTCTAGCAAAAAGAGTTAAATTTGGGTTCACCAAAGTTCGAACCCATACCATGCTCATCATCAAATCATTGCACAACCACTCAAGCAATTCATGTTTCTTGACAATTCCTATAAATATAGGGTTACATTATCACTCCACATGATCACTCATATTATTAAAAAACAATAATAAAACAAACAACACATAATTGACATACATAGGACACAAACCCAAGTCTTTTCACACAAAAAAGTACTCTCAACCATTTGAGCTAGCACTTTTCCACGTCACATCAATCAATATTTAATGTCATAAAGGCTCCCACTACCTACATTTATTAATTAATTAATTTTCACATGTCTTACACCTCGCTCAGGCGAGAGGCTTCTCTTGCTCAAGCGAGCTCCTTTCGCCTAGGTGAGGGCTCGAAAAGTGGGAACAATGGCCTTAGACGAGACCTCATCGCTTGAGCAAGATGGACTCTCGCTCAAAACAGGAGCTAGTCTCCTGAGTGACAGCTCGCGCAGACAACCTGGGTGAGTTGCTTCTAATCTCGCCTAGGTGAGACACGCTCGCTTGGGCGAGAAAACTAGAATCCTCCACTATTCACGCGTGCTTAGTTCAGTCCTTCAGCCATACCAACATACAGTTCATCCTCATACCATCATAAACTTCACCCAAGCATACAAATTCACAAAAAACAATAGTAACAAGCTAATATGACTTTAAAACGCAAAACCCTAACTTCCTTACAGAAAAAGCTAGTAGAATATCTCGACATCCAAACAAGTGAGTACGACAGACCACGAAGTAGATTCACGAGCTGAAAAACAACGGAACAAATTCGTGAAGACAAAGCTGGAAATGAAGAAAGTACGATAGAGAATCAACTTACGTGGACAAAAATGAGGTCGAGCTAACTTGAACTTGAATGAACTCCAAACCCTAGCAGAGAAACGTTGTTGTTCTAAGAGAGGGAGGTTGTTTTTCTGAAAGTGAAGTGAATGAGGGTATTAGGACAATTTAGGGTCTTTGGCTTCCTATGGACCAGCCTAGGCCTAACTGATTTGGGACAACTTTAAACATTAAAGCTAAAATATAAGTGGGCCTTACATTTAACTTTAAAAATATTTTAATCTACATTTTAACTCTAAAACGACAAAACAAACGTCTCTGGTAACGATGACATGGACCATGTTGCAGCGAGGGCGGGGGTTTTAATCTTGTTACAAGTATGCGGGGTGCAGGAAGCAAAAATCGATTATTAAAAACGCGTTAGGCCCATACAATATAGAAGCCCAGAACGACTTTTTTTTTTGTTAGGGCTACTGAATGTAATAAAGATTGTTCTTAGATTTGTTTTTCCTTTCCAATATTTTCCATCCTAATTATTTTCTGTATTCATCTAAATAACATATATTCGTCCTTTATTTTTCTCTCTCTATTTTATTCCATATAAACATGTATATCTAACTCACGTTTCTCAAAACAATAACAAATATATTGTGAAAAATGAAAAGAAAAACTATTATAGAAAATATAAATACTACGTTAGTTAATTACATGCAAAGCCAAAAATTATAAGTGAGAGACTCTGATCTCAAAGATCAATTTTATGAGAATAAATTAAGGATAAAATTGCGTAATAAAAATCGGTGTTGTTGAATAAATTCATGAGACCTTTCCAGTTTCTGGGGTTTAAAGAAAAGTGTCATGGGACAGAAGGAATTTAGTTAATTTTTTTAATATTATGTAATAAAAAATTATCATATGATTGAGAATTATCAACAGATCATAGAAAATGTTGACACAATGATGGCATCTGTCTAACCTTTGGACAATCTTAATATTAAATACTTACTTTAACTTTTATTAAAAAATAAACTTAAAAGGGGGAAAAATAGAACTCAAAAAAAAAAAAAAATGAAACAGGGGCAAGTATGTGATGAGTATATCATGGATTACTTTTTCGGTAGTAAAGATCAAATTTTCAATTTATTCTCATAACTCTTGGCCCGCCATGTATTTCATGGATCCAAATTGAGTCCAGCTAATATGCACTGTAATAATTAAGGATATGTTTGCTTGCTTCCTAAAATTTTTTAGGAAAGGAAAAGATTGAGTAAATTTATTATAAGTTAAAATTCAGACAACTTCAAAATAAATTTTCAAGAGATTAACATTTTTTTTCTTTGTTAAAGTGTTTATGGTTTTTATTCCCAAAAGGTATTGTATAACGAAATAAACGAAAAGAAAGAATTAGTATCCAACCCGTAAACGTAGGGAAATTTGTTGTGGGAGAAAAAGAAGTGTTGCTTAAAAGTCATAGACTTTTAGGTAAGATTATTTTAAAGAATTTCTGTGAGAAAAAAAATATATATCAAAAAATTAATTTTTTTATTAGTTGATATTATTTTTGGTACAATTTAAAAATAAAAATTTAGAAATATTATGAGTTTTCACACATTAACTAATATACAAACTAATTGTAACAATTTATTTTATTTTATTTTTTCACTAAAATTCTATAAGTCCTTACGAATTCATCCAAACACCTTTGTCAAAACCATGTAATTCACTCATATAAGAAGAGAGAAAAAAAGAAGAAGAAGAAGATACTATATTTATTCAGTTCTAAGCAAAGAAAAGAATGAAGTGGATGAATGGAGGCACAGAACAATAGCACATGCACTACGTATCTGTGAATCACATGACATAGCTTTGAGACCCTACAAAGTATAATTTTCTGCTTCCTTGAAGCTCATGCAATGTCATAGTTGCTATCTTTGCCTTCAAGTTATAAACATGTGTCTGTGTCTACCATAGATGTTCATATACACAGAAAAGAAAAAAAAAAAAAAGAGAAAAATCTGCCATTAAAGTGAAGATTTAATCTTCTTCATTTTAGAAGATAAAGTAAATTTTGTAGAGGAAAATCAAGTGTTTATATTCTATGCATGACTTCACCAACCAACTTGATGTTATTTTGATTCTTCAAGTTTTACACGTTCCCTAGGTCATTAAGGCAATGTAAATGCAACGAAGTGTACACGGAAGTGTTATCGGTTCTAAAGTATTTCTGCAAGCAGAAAAAGTGTTACGGTGTGAAGAAAAAAGCACGAAAATAATTTTTTTTTCTTTTTTTTACTCTAGGATAAGTTTTTTATGTTGATTCAAATTTTAATCGATATAACATATATTTTAATGACACTTAGAAATGATATAGAAAGTTCTATCTCATTTATAGATAGATCAAAACTTTCAAACTAAGGTCATTAAATGATTTCTTTTTTCATTTATATAAATTTGAAATAAGTAATTAAAGGAACCTCAAACCTTTTTTTTATATAAATTTATTGGTGAAAAAATACTCAAATTTATAATAACCATCATATAGTATTAGTTATCTAAAATAACTTTGTCAATTCAAGAGTTAATTTTGAATAGCATTTTCATATATTTATACTTTGAATCTTCTTAGTTCTATAAAACCTACAAGACCCTTGCAACTCCCCTTTTCATTTATAGCCTTGCATCCCATTTCCTCGACATTATATCCAACCATATGTTTTAATAACCATCCATTCCTTAGTCAAGACCTATTATTAATGATAATCGATTATCTCAGTTAAAAGTGATTTTTTTTTTAGAAAAACCTCTCTGATAATCAATTATCACTATTGATAATTGATTATCATTTATTGATAATAGATTATCCTGACTGATAATAGATTATCACAACGAAAAAATGTTTTCAGAAAAGTTTCTATGATAATAGTGATAATTGTAAGACCCACGAAATTTAATTAATTAAATAAATAATTAATTAATAAATGCGGGAGAGTAGTGTATTTATGACATTAATTTCTGTTATGTATAACGTGGAAAAGTACTAGTTCAAGTGGTTGAGAGTACTTTGATTGTTTGAAAGGACATGGGTTCGAGTCCTATGTATGCCAATTGTATTTATTTATGTTATTATTGTTTTAGTAGTCTGTTGGACCCAAATGTATGCATATAATGGTGTTGTGTTATGGTTATTCTGTGATTGTGTAAAGTTGGGTTATTGGGGCATAATTTCGTGTCCAATTATGTTCATATGCCTATCTAAGTGGTGTTGTGTTATGGTTATTCTGTGATTGTGTAAAGTTGGGTTATTGGGGCATAATTTCGTGTCCAATTATGTTCATATGCCTATCTAAGTTGTGCTGAATGAATTGGTATGTTTGGGTTGTGTTTTGAGTCCCTGGTGCAATGTTGTATGCGTGAATTCAGTGCCAGAACCTGCAATTTTCGCTCAGGCGAGCTAGGCTCGCCTAGGCGAGACATGCAGAGACTCATAACCCTCTCTCTGCTCGAGCAGTTCGCTCAGGCGAGGTGTTTTGGCCTTGGGCGACAGACTATCTTGCTTAGGCGAGGGTGACTTGCCCAAGCGAGAATTCGTGTGTTTTGGTTGCACATCTCGCGCAGGCGAGGTTTATTGTTTAGGCGAAGAGGCGTCTTGCTCAGGCGAGAGTTTCTCGCCCAAGCGAGAGTGCGAAGAACGTTCTAATGGGAGTTTAACATTCAGCCCAAGCGAGAGATGAAGGTCTTGGACGAAACGTGATCTCGCCCAAGCGAGTGTGACTCGCCTAAGCGAGGGTTCGTGGTTGGTTTTAGGTATGGTGCTCGCTCAGGCGAGGTAACCTAGCCTAAGCAAGAGGAGCTGGAATGCTTAGGCGAGAGTTGGATGTTAAGCACAGGGAGGGATGAATGACATGTTCAGAAGTGAAATGGTTGCAATATTGGGTTGATTGGTATTTGAGTGATGACAAGGAATCTACAATGTTCCTAAGATATCTCGATGGTGAGCTTGCTGGAGTTCCATGGGTGGTGGCCCGGAACGTATCCTTGAGTTGTGGCTCAGGATAGGGGTAAACACGCGACATTCTATGGGTTGTGACCTGGAATGACTACTAACATGGTTGTGGCCATGTGAAAGGACTGGAACGAGGTTCTCTGATATACTTCACTATGCATGGTGGTGGCCATGTGGTGGGAAGGTAACGAGTCTTCCACGAGGTGTATCGATGTACATGGTTGAGGCCATGTGATGGGAATGAAGTAAGCGTCGCGGGACATGCAAGGATATTATATATGGTTGTGGCCATGTGGTATAAAGGAAGAGTTTTATTATTGATATAATGTTTTATCTATTATACATGTATATGTGTGTGTTGGTACACTTTTATATGTTTCTTCTATTAGCTCACCCTATCTGCTTGTGTTTGGCGATGATCGTGTACGCGGTACATGTGAGCAGGTGATGATGCAGGTGGAACTGGTGAGGCTTAGCTGCGGAGAGGGGATGATCGTGGGATTTTATTTCTATGTTTTCTTGATTTTGGACTTTTAATAATATATAAAAAGTTGATGAGATTCCGAAATATTATTTCATTTTGTACGTTATGAGACAATGTTTATTACATGATGTTAAAAGTTTTAAATTTCCCTGGATTTTGGGAAATGAGGTATTATTAATTATTGTGTAATTAATTCCTTATTTATTTTATTTTATTAAATTCGTAATATCCTGACGGGATGTTTCAATAATCGATTATCTGTGGCAGTTGTGACTTAAGTTTTCATATTCTTAACTTAATTTCTAAATAGGCTTTTATAAATAAAGTGTTAGGCTTTTCATTTGAAAAATATAGAATTTAGAGAAGTTTGAGTACTTGAGAACTCTCTATGGGAAGACTTTGAAAAATCTAGTGTGGGTAGAGCGATAACTTTTATCAAGTGAGATCTTGAGTGATTGATTGTTACTGTTGTTGCTAGGAGAAGCCAATCATCCTTTGTGTGATTCAAGGGAGGTGTTCATTCTTTGTGTGATTCAAGAAGGTGTTTCTTGATCTCTTGTGTGATTCAAGAGAGGTGTTCATCCCTTGTGGATTTCAAGGGAGGTATTTTCCAAACCCTATTTTTTCTTATCATTGATTGTAAGTTTGGTTTATTTTAGTGATTGAGTTAATCTCGTTTTTTAGAGATTAACAACTGGACGTAGGGTCTTTTTCATCTGAACCAGTATAAATACATTGTGCAATTTTCTCTTCCCTACTCTCTTTATTTTACTATGATTATTAAAATAGAGGAAATAATTTTAATTGATCTTTGATATTAAAAGGGAAAATTTTTTAAAGCACAATTTTTATTAAGAACCCAATTCACCGCCCCTCTTGATTTTTGTCCAAATGTTAATCATTCCACTACACATTTTTAACAATTGGTATCAGAGTTTGCTTTGATAGTTTTTCAAATTTTTCAAAAATGGTTGGACAAAAGCAAACTTCTGCAGAGGGTGCTTCTATTAATAGACCTCCACTTTTGACTAGTGAAAATTATCCTTTCTGGAAATTCAGGATGCAAATCTTTTTAGAGTCTATTGATAGAGGTATTTGCGATGCTATTTTAAATGGTCCTTTTCTTCCTACTATTACTGTTAATAATTTGCAGGAATCTAAGCCTTTTTCCCAATGGACTACGAAAGAGAATATAAGGGCACAATATGATGTTAGGGCTATAAATATAATTTCATTTGCTTTATGTAACATCCCGGATGGATATTATGAATTTAAATAAATAAAAATAAAATAGATAATAATTACACATTAATTTATTCTGCCATTTCCAAAAAAAATGAGGGAAAATGAAAACTTCTATTAAAATCTCCATTAATTCAAAAACCACAGTACATAAATATCAACTACAAGTTCTAAGTCAAATAAAAATAAACATTCACAAAAATGTCCAAAATCCATAAATAATAAAACTCGGATAAAGCTTTTCCCATGCTAGTCCCGCTCTGACTCTATGCCTCACCAGAACCACTTGCAACATCATCTACTCCTGTGTAAGGCATTACACGATCATCGCCAAACACAAGCATATAGGGTGAGCTAACATTATAAAATTCATATATACAATTCAGATATATAAGCACAAACAAATCAAAGGAACTTTATCCTTTGATTTCATACCACATGGCCACCACCATGTTATCCATGTTCTACGTCTTTAGATGAATACCTCAAGATGTCTTGTGTCGCAACCGAAATCGTGATGGGACGACCAACCAAAAAAGAAAACGATTTTGAAAATAGATTTGGAGTGGCCCCATAGTTATTTTGGAAAACCATGAAAATAAAGCAAGTATGTGAAAAACCAGATTTTGGATCCGAGAGTCGGTTACGCCTAGGAAATGTGTTAGCACCCTACAGTGCCAGCCCGAAGGTGATACCTTTAATTAGAAATGAAAAGTTGATGTGGTCTTCAAAATGTTAATTTTCCTAAAAAATAATGAAATAATAATATTATACAGAAACCAAAACATTCTTTTGATTTTTTTGGGCCCGACAGAACACTATTTTGAAAATGATTTTGGATTTTTGGGAAGTGAACCTGCCAAGGACTGACCTTGCTCCTACGTATCTCACAATGGAGAATCAAGGATCACGTAGTTCTTATGAGATTTTTTTTGGATAGAAATGTTGATATTTTTTTATTTTTGAAATTTTATATTGTTTGGTATTTTTGAATTATTTGAAAAATCAGTATTACATGACACGAGTGGCTGGACAGACACCAAAA
The DNA here is from genome assembly GCF_037176805.1 of Vigna unguiculata. NCBI lineage: Eukaryota > Viridiplantae > Streptophyta > Magnoliopsida > Fabales > Fabaceae > Vigna > Vigna unguiculata. The sequence continues at coordinate 27,348,754 of NC_140802.1, forward strand.
AAGAAAATAAAGAAAACATTTTTAGTATTTTTGGATTTTTTTCTATTTTTTTGTAATTTTTTATAATTTAAAATATTTTTTGTTTTTCGTTTTTTTAGAAAATTATAAAGGTGGAATTTAATAAAAAAAAGGAGAAAAGTGAAAAAACAAAAATAGAAGGGTGCCGGAGTAATGTGTGAGGTGCATGGAGTAAACACAAAAACAGGTCCAAAAACAATAATCAAAGACATAAGGGGTGCAGGACTATCACATGTGGGGGACTATCCCTCTTGGCGACTCAACCACTTTGTTCTCGTGCACGCATCGAAACCTAACCCCGAGAGATCGTCGCCCCCACTGCAACCGGCCAAAGACGTCACAAGCGACACCGGTGTCCACCACGGGCGTTGATATCGAGAACCCAGAGATGATTGACCTTCACTCTCCCTCCTCTCATGTGCGACTCGGACTTCCTCTGTGCGAGCACCCAGGGCCATTAGTGTGCATCCTTCGTTCAAAGCTTTGACTCACCGACGACAATGCTATGATTGGTTGTGGCTGATTGGGGAATATGGGACTTGACTGTTTGGCACTAGAATGAGGGCACTGGTTTGGTATGAATGGAGATTCTCTATTCTTTGATTATACGTAGGTGAATGATAAAGATGAGTAAAGAGGTTAAGTGATGATGGAAGAGTGTGGGATAGTGATGATGATTTTGTGCCCTAGAGGTGTATAGAATACGAAGAGGGTGTGGTTTTTTGCGTGAATGTTTCCCTTGTGGGAGTGTGAGTACGATGAAGGTTTTGAATGAATGGAGACAAGGGTGAAGATAATGACGAAACAACAATTGAACATGAAGGAGGAACGTCGTGATTGGAAGTGTGTGTCGGTTCTGTCATGGAATGAAGATGATGAATGGTGTTGATGTGTTCTGAAAAAGGCCACGACTTTGGGTACTTTGGGTGCGTGGGTGTTTATGTGTGAATGAGGGAGATTAATGGAGGGTAGAAGATGAAGATGTGATGGATTCAGGAGCCTGGTCTCTACATTCTACACTTGTTTGCTTATATATATATATTTTTTGTTAGATAACACACTCGAACGCATAAGAGAAGGAGAACGGTGTGGGGACGAATGGAAGAAAGGGAATAACGGTGGTGGTTAAATACTTCACCAACAATGGGGCACATGACACATTTGCATCATAAGCCAAACAATCAAATAGATAAATGCAGCAAGCACATTATATCATGCTTGTTCATGGCATTCAAGGATTAGAACGAAACATATGCTCAATCAAGTATCAGAGGTGCAATATTTCCTTGCTCGAGCTGCTTGTTTCTCCTCCCCTTCTTTGTTGCCTCTCCCAACTCTTTTCTGTCCTCCCTTCTATATTGAAAATTGTGTTCGAGCTCTATTCTATAGAGCATATGAAACTTTTGTTTTTTCCAAAATGTGGCTCAATCCCCTAATGTAGCATTTTCCCCCTCTCTGTCTGGGAAGTTGCTTCTTACCATCTAACCAATAGCTGCATTGCTACAATTGCCTACCATGGTTGTTGCCGACAATGGTATGCACATACCAAACATTTTCTTTTTCCAAGCCAAGAAGCATAAATGGGGCAAAATAAGAACATTTTTCTATTTTTCCTTGCACGAAGGAGGAAGAGATACCAAAAGTAGCCATTGCAGCTTCGTTGACTTTCATTTCTCTCTTATTTTCAAATTTTTTATATACATATTTTTTGAAAAAGAAATAAAACGAGATAAAATAAAAAGGTAAACAAAATATGATTAAAAATAAAATTAAAATTAAAATTAAAGGTAAAATTAAAATTAAAATTAAAATCAAAATAAAAAATAAAATAAAATAAATTAAACAAGATAAACTAAAAACACAAGATAAAGAAACCAAGATTAAATAAAATAAAACAAGATTAAATTAAATTAAAGTTAAAATGAGATGAAAGTAAAAGTAGGAATATATCCATACTCAAATCAATGTTTACTACTTTTTTTATTATTCCCTCCTCTTCCTAATTATTTTCTACAAACAAAACTATTTCTTACCCGGACGAAATTGGGTGTTGACACGTTGCTGCCACACCTACAAGCCACAACTTGTAGACCACATGCGGGAAACCTACTACGGACCACACTCTGTAACGCCAGGTGAAGTTTCCAATAAGAAGCATAGTTTGTAATGTCCCTAAACTACCAAACTCGTAAGTTAGATACTAAGAAGGGCAATCTTTCTGGACCCATTCGTACGAGCCACAACTCACACACTCACACCGGCAACACTCGCCAACCCGAGCCGCAACTTAAGGATTTCTCATGTTCATCCGCCATCCCAAGCCACAACTCAAGAGATGTCATTCTGAGCCACAACTCAAGGAATGTCACATGTTTACCCTTTATCCCGAGCTATAACTCAAGGGATACCATTTCGAGCCCCAACTCAAGGAACACTCCAGCAAGTCGATCTTTAAGGTACCACCAAAGCCTTGTAGACCACGCACATCCAAGCACACAACAGTCTATCATATGCATTATCGCTTGGCATTACCCCAAAGCCGCCAGGCAAAAATGAGTTGTAGACCGCCTGACAAAACACATCTGTCGCCAAGCGCCAAGCGCCTCTGATGCCACTAATTTTGTAGGTATCGCCTAACGGGACGATCTTCACCACCAAGCACCACATGCTCTAGGTTCCCTTTGGTTTTGTAGCTATCGCTTGGCCTAAGTACAAGTAATATGACCATTATACCTTAGCATATAAGTATACCTCATTTACATCTTGAACCACTCTATATAACAATCCAACTCCTAAATTATATTATGTCTCTTAATCATGTCAGTCCCTATTGTACCTTTAAACCTCTATTGCTTTGTCACCTTCTCTTATTTCAGCACACACACAAAATTTAGTATTCTCACTTAACCTCACCTCATGCCTTACTTACTCTTTTAACCCCATATTCAGCATTCCACAATTATAATTTTTCATACTCGCAATTGACTTCACATAAAATCCCCAGCTCACTATGCATTCAAAAATGCACAGTGCCACTGAATTGCGACTGGCTCCTGGTGGCAATCACGGTGCCGTCAGGCGGTTCATACACATTTTGGGAATTTCCCAGAATCCTCCTCCATCTAAGAACCCTAAGATCACCATCATCCTCATTTCACCCATTCAACAAGCCATAATACAATCAACTGCATCCAAGTATCAAATTAACATAAAACGGACCACTTTGAGTCCATTTCACGTTGCAATTGATTCTTAAACCCTAAAACCCCCAATTACTCAAACCATAATACAAGTACATACCATAATCATCCAATTTCCTCATATCACCTCACGATTTCACAATTAATCCCTTCCCTTTAATCAATTCATGATTAAAACACCTTTTTCACCGATTAAAAACAACTAGAACTCCAAAAACATCAAAGTCGAGCCAAATATGCTTGCGTCGCCTGGCAGGTGTTCATCACCGCCAGGCGGATTATCCAAACACCTAGAAAACTAGGTGAGAGGGGTTGTGGTGCCTGACGACCAGTTCTTGCCGCTAGGCGGTTCCTCACAGGAACCCAGAAATGCAGTGTATTTCATGAGTCGCTTGGCAGCTTTGAAGGCTCGTTAGACGATTTATGGGAAATTTCCAGAAACACGAAAATTACACAAAATTGGCAAATTATATGCATCCAATTAATCATACATCACACAATACAGTACAAAAGAATAGAATTCAAGTAGTCCAGCTCCCCTAACCTAGATTCCTTGCTTAGAAATGAGTATGATATTGGTCCTCCTTGATCAATAATGGCTTCCTTTAGCTCTTTCCCAGTTCAGCTCCTTTGTTTCACTCAATAACCATAGTTTTTCTCTGGAATTTCACTCCTCACAATGGTCAACAATGCCAAACACTGAAACCCTCTCTCCCACTCGTAATTGGACATTTAACTAAGCCTTAATTGTGTTTAATGGCTAAAACACGAAATTGCCATTAAAATTGGTTTTAATGGTTATTCAATAGTTGTCTTTAGATGTCTTCCTAGCCCTTGCAACTAATCTCTGAAATGGCTAGGGTTTTCTGACCCTTCACATTCATGCCAAAAAGAAGTTTTGGAAAAAAGAAAGCTTAATTCTTGTTTAGCAAGGTTTGAACCAACAACCATCCAATTCCAAAGTAAACGCACAACCAATTCAATCAATACATGTTTCATGATAAATCCTATAAATCTAGGATTATATTATCACTCATCATGATCCAACATTTTATCAAAATAAAACATAAATAAAATAACACACAATTTGAGCTAGTACTTTTCTACATCATACAAGTTAGTATTAATTGCCATAAAGGTCTCATTATAAGACCCACGAAATTTAATCAATTAAATAATTAATTAATTAATAAATACGGATAGTGGGAGCCTTTTTGGCATTAATTATTGATATGATGTGGAAAATTACTAGCTCAAATGGTTGAGAGTATTTGGTTGTGTGAGCGGACTTGGGTTCAAGTTTTGTGTATGCCATTTATGTGTTAAATAATTGATTATTATTTTAATAATATGCTTGATTATGATGAGTGATAATTTAATCCTATATTTATAGGAATTATTACGAAACATGAATTGGTTGAATGGTAGTGCATTGACTTGACATTTGCGCTAGATTGTGGGAGAGCTAAGGAAAACCATTGGTGATCAAGGAGGGAGCTCTAACATTGTCTTTTAAGCAAGGAAATCAGGTTAGGGGAGCTGAGCCTCGTAAATTATTGTATGCTTAGATTAATTACATGATGTATAACCTATATATCCAAGATTACTCTTCTGTTCACGTTAAATTTATGGGTTTCTAGAATTTTTTCAGAAACCACCTGGCGGGTGATGAACTGCCGCCAGGCAACTCATCGCTGCTATGTTATTTTTGGGTTCCTGAAGAGGAACCGTTTGGCGACAGTTGCAGGGGCAGTGATTGTAGAGGTGCTTGGCGCCTAACAGTACGTGTCCCCCGCCAGGCGGTCTAAAGGCCTGTTGCGCCTGGCGATTCGTGAGTAGCGTCAGGTGATATTGGTGAGGCAAAAGTGTTATGCTTGTTTTGGATGTGTGTGGTCTACAAGACTTTGATGATACTTTGAAAGTCAGCTTGCTGGTGTTCCTTGAGTTGTGGCTCGGAACGTATCCCTTGAGTTGTGGCTCGGGATAGGGGTTAAACATGTGGCATTCCTTGAGTTGTGGCTCAGAATGGCATCTCTTGAGTTGTGGCTCGGGATGACGGATGAACACGAGAAACTCTTGAGTTGTGGCTCAGGTTGGCGAGTGTTGCCGGTGTAAGTGTGCATATTGGGACGTTACGAATATTATTCGTATTGAGAATTCCACCTAGTGTTACAGAGTGTGGTCCATAGGATGGTTTCCCACACATGCTCTACTAGTTGTGGGTGGTAAGTGTAGCAGCAAGATATCTTGAGGTAATCATTAGAAGACGTAGAACACGGGTGACATGGTGGTGACCATGTTGTGTGGAACAAAGGATATGACTTCCTTTGGTGTGTTTGAAATTATATGTTTTGTATGCATATGTTTTATTTTGTTAGCTCACCCTATCTCCTTGTATTTGGCGATGATCGTGTATTGCATTACACATGAGTAGATGATGTTGCAGGTGGATCTGGTGAGGCATAAAGCCGGAGCAAGGCTAGTTTGAGAGAAAATTTATCAGAATTTTTATTATGTTATAAATTAGTTGTAAGCTTTTATATTATCAGACTTGGATATTGTGATTAAGTTTATATTTATGGTTTTTGGACTAAATTTTGGAGTAGTAAAATGTTTTGATTTTCCCGCGTTTTTGGGAATTGTTATTTCAACAATTGATGTTTAATTACTATTTCTTTATTTTATTATTTAAATTCGTAATATCCGACTGGGATGTTACACTCACTACCCGCATTAATTAATTAATTAATTAAATTCCTCGGGTCTTACATTCTTTCTACCTTATAAAATTTTCGTCCTCAAAAATTAAACTTACCAGGAAATAGGTGTGGATACAATTGCTCGTAAGGTCTTCCATCTCCCACGTCATCTACTAGGTTGCTTCGTCCTAGAGGACCTTCATAGTCTGAATCTCCTTCCTTTTGAGTTGCTTGACTTGAGAATCCAAGATTCTCACTGGTCCAACTCTCACTATCAAATCCTCGCGCACTTGGACATCCTCCTCCTCCAGTACATGTGTAGGGTCTATAATGTACTTCCTCAATTGTGATACATGGAAGACATTATGCAAGTTTTCCAAGTGAGGTGGCAAAGCAATCTCGTAAACTGTCAAACCTATCCTCCGTGTGATCTGGTATGATCCAATGAATCCAGGAGTCAGTTTTCTCGACCTGAGGGCTTTCCCAATGCCTGCGGTCGGTGTAACTCTGAGGAATACAAGATCATCTGCATAAGACTTATGCCTGCTCTAAGTGACATGCATCCGATCCTATATTATTTTTACCTTTTCAATGGTCTGCTGTAAAAATTTTGGGCCGAGTACTATCGACTCTCTATCCTGTTGCCAGTATAACAGTGTCTTGCATCTCCTACCATACAAAGCCTCTTATGGTGTCATCTTGATGCTGGAGTGATAATTGTTGTTGTATGTGAACTCAACTAATGGTAGTATATCACTCCAAGTACCCAGGTGATCTACACACACGTCCTCAACAAGTCCTCCAACGACTATATAGTTCTCTCAAACTGACCATCTGTCTGAAGATGATAGGCTGAGCTCATTCTTAGTTGCGTGCCTAAAGCTGCCTGTAGTGATTACAAAAATCTTGAGGTGAACTATGGATCTCGGTTTGACATAATGCTCGTTGGTACACCTTGCTACCTGACCACCTCTTTGACGTACAATTTTGCCAATTTGTCCAGGGACATCTTCTGATTCATCGTCAGGAAGTGTGCACATTTAGTTAACATGTCGACAATCACCCAAATGGAGTCATGGCCCCTCCCAAACCTTGGCAGATGTGTTACAAAGTCCATGGAAATGTTGTCCCATTTCCACTGAGGAATATCCAGAGGCTCTAACGTGCCACCCGGCCTCTAGTGTTCAATTTTCACTTTTTGACACACCAAGCAAGATGGCACATAATCCGCCACATTTGTCTTCATTCCCATCCACCAAAAGGATTTCTTCAAATCCTTATACATCTTAGTCATATCATGATGTATGTTAAGACGACTCTTATTCCCTTCTTCTACAATCTTCTTTCTCAGTCGTAGTCCCCATGAAACACATACTCTGTTCTTGAAGCGGAAAATACCATCCTTGTATGTAAAAGTTTATTGTTTGAGTTAAATTTGTGAATTCTGCATTCTGCATAAATTCCCAGGATTTTAGCGGACTAATTTGAAATTTTAATCGATTGTTTCATAACTCAAGAACAAATTAGTCTTTTGTTTTATTTTTTGATCGATTGAAAGTGTACTGTTCTACAACTTTTACATTCTAATTCTCCAGTCGATTTGATTCAATTAAAAGGAGTTTTATGCTTTCAAAAAAGTTTTAAACAGCTAATTCAACCCCCCCTTCTTAGCTTAAATCACCATTTCAAAACTAATAATTGGTATCTAGAGCAAGGTTCTTGAAAGATATTCAAGTTTGATTAAAAATCTTTTGAAATGGATGAAAATAAACTCCCTTTTTGCTGAAGGTGCCTCTATTCATAGGCCACCTATGTTTAATGGCATAAACTATCAGTTTTGGAAAATAAGAATGCAGATTTTCATTAAATCTATAGACAAAGGGATTTGGGATGCAATAGTTAATGGACCATACACTCCTAAATGTCTTGCTGAAAATAAGCAGGTGGACAAGCCTTGAACTGAATGGATAGATGAAGAAGGGAAAATAGCTCAATATGAGTGCAATGCAAAGAATATCATCACTTCATCTTTGAATATGGATGAAGTTTTTACGGTCTCCCAATGTAAGAGTATCATAGCCATAATTGTACATTTGTTTTTCTTTGTGTGATTTCATTCAATAGTATATCAAATTGTGTCTAAGACACACTTTTGACTATTTTTTACTTTTATTATTATTATTTTTATTTGTTGCTTATTTTTATCATGTAGAATATATTTTTGATATAATTATTTTTATTTTCTAACTTATTATTGTAAGTGTAATTTTATCACTATACAAAAGTTTCATTTAATATAATATAATAATTTAATGTCATTGTCTTGAATCTTGTTTATCATCATCCAAAATATATTAAAGTTTAAAAGATGAAAGATATATGCCAAATTTTAATTATTATTGGTTTAATCTTTGTTGTTTGTGTGATTTCTTTCAAGTGGTGTATTATAATTTTAATTAATGTATAAGAAAGAGATTTCATTAAAATTTAAAGAATGAGAGTAAAGAGACATTTGAAAATATTTTTAAATTTTATCAACTTTGTTCCATTAATGTTTGCAAATTTAACAAATATTTTGGTTTTCACGAAATTTTATTTGGTACTTTAATTTGAAATGTATACAATTATAATTATAATTTCTTTCTAAATATTTTATATTGAATAATATTTCCTTTTGATATTTTCCTTTGCATTTTTTTTATTTTATATAAGTTAATTAATTGATATCGAAATATTAAGAAATTAGATATGAGTACAAGCATCAGTACATACATATACACGTTATTTGAGGGGATGAGGATGAGAAAAAAATTTCATACTCGTTGTGTTTAGTTATGAGGTATGGATGCATTTTTTCATTGGGGACGAGAATGAGATAATGAAACTCGTTCTTGTCCTGCCCCATTGTTATCCCTAGTAAGTGTATTGACAACCAAAATTTATTGATAAATATCTTGATTTGGTCTTCTTCCTCATTCTCCTCCCACTCTTCTTTTTTTTTTTCGTTCTTCTTCTCTTCTTCTTTTCGGCCTTTTCCATTTAATTTATATAACAAATATTCTCGAAGATCTGGTGATAAAATTGGTGCTTATCTTACGGATTGATTTAACGAAAGAATTATCGGTAAATTAAAAAAAATACAATTATCAACAATTTTTTGTTGACAAATTAAAAAAATAAATTATGGATTATCCAAAACTCGATTACCAAAGATCGGAAAAAAAAAGTTATCGACAAATTTACCAATATATTTTAAAAAAAAATGCATTATCGATTAATTGATTAACGGATCAACGAATATATTAGTTAGTAATATATATTATAAATTATTAACAAATTTTATCAACAGTTTCATTGTTGACGAGTATTTTCTATCAAATATTAGCAACGGTAGTCTCCATTTTACTAGAAAAAAAAAAAATCCTCCGTCAATAATTTAAGATTTTTCTTATAATGAATTGAATGACAAAAATGAAATTAAGTTCTCTATTAAAAGGTATAAATAATCGAAATAAGAATCGGAGATCAAATTGGCAATCATGCATAAAAATGAAAATTATATATTAAGATGGAAATTATTTGCAAATTAATCGAAAAGAGGTTATTTACTTATTATAGTAAATAAAACAGAGAAAAATATATGAGAAGTTGAGGTTTTTACAACTATAACATATATTAATATTGATTAATGTATTTGAAGATTATAAGATTGATCAATATAAGATTGAATTTTACGAAAGTTTTTCTTAACATGATAAAATATCGGATTGTATTAGAACTGATTTAATATATTCAAATATAGGTTCTTTTGACATAAGAGATGGTGTAACCTTGGTGCTTGGTGATATTATCTTGTTTTTTTTTTTTCTATTTTTAGTTCATCTTTCTTCTAAAAATACACATGATAATTACAGTGTTAATTTAGCAGACATTTCATGTCTTCGTAACGATCTTATTACTCACAAGAAAATTGTTAATATAAACACCAACTAGCAATTATAAAATAATCGTAAAAACGAACTAGTAACTATAAAAGAAAAGGATGCAAAAGAGGTGTACCATAGAAAAAAAAAATCCTATAACTATAGCATTAAGGATGGACACCCTTTCGATTGTTAACATTGTTTTTTAATAAATATACTAACTATATTTTTCTTCATAACATTATGTGAAGTTTATATTTTTATGCATTTTAAAAATTAATTTTTTTCATAAAAAGTAGTAAGGAAATGTTTTTAACAGTGTCAATGAATTTGGTTTTCTTCAATTTCTAGAATTATTTTAACGCATCTAAATTAAAATTCTTTATAGATGATTAGTTTAAATAAAAAAAAATCCATAAAAGTTTTATTTATTTTTAGTTAAAATAATTTATTTTCGATTATAAAGATTTCATTGAAAAACGGACTTTATTCAATCCAAGCATCTCCTTATTAAAAAAAAATCTTATTGTTTTTTGTTTGTCTTCGAAATAGTCAAGAATGCTAACACCCAAACCTCGAATTAGCCATTTTTTTTCTTCGTGAAAAGCACCTTGATACATGATCAATACTATATAACTATTCTATATACGTTGAAAAATTGAAGACCAAAACTGCAGAAATAATATACATAAAGACGTGCGCACCACCAATAACTATTCACAAAGTCTCTGTCAATGTTAATAATATATAAAGAGGGTTTGATTGAAATGCCTTTCAATGTTTGAGGGAAAAGTCACAACCTTTGTTTTTTATCATGGTCTTTCTTAGGTCTCAATTCTTAAACCCTAATGGGTGATTATCACAATGAAATGCCATGAGTTTAATTTGTAAATAATTATGATTAAGATAAAAATACATAATGACGTCTACGAATTTGGGTATGTTAAAAACTTGAAATAAACCCTAAAAGGATAGGTAAACCACACACGCAGACACAAGGAAAACAATAGAATAGGACATAAAAGAGAAGTCTAATTTATTTTTCATTAATCAAGGCATGGACCCGAAATCTTAGTTAACTAATCAATGTCTAAGGAATTGACCAAAGTCATTTTCTTGAAGGTCAGAAGTGGGTTTCATTTTATTTTCTTCCTCAAATTAAATTCCCACTTGGATTCATCACTTCTCTTTATTTCATATCACATTTGGTAATTTAGGTGTGTTAGGTTGACAGTTGGAGTTGCTTGATAACTTCTATTCTCATTTTCCAGAACCTCTAATTGCCATAGCCAAATTATATATCTTAGTCATTCATGCACACAACTGTGAAATTCATGCATTTTGGACTATACTATGGAAATAAGAACTTTTTGTTTCAATTTAACTTATTATCTCACATATTCAGACAAGTCTTAGCCAAAAATTAATACATGTGATTTCTACAAAAAATGAAACACGTTTTAATTTGGAAATATTAAGTTTTTTTTGTCCTGTCAGATCCCTCCAACTCATTAACTAGCAGTACACTATGTTTTTATGATAAAATAATGCATATTAATTTTTGGTATAATAATGAGAAATTTCGTAAAGGATAATCATTAATTAAACTCCTTAACACTTTTAAAGAAAGATGCTTTCAAAAGGTTTAGCATTGGCCACAGAAAATTTCCAACGGGCACGAGTTTACCTCATCAAGATGGCATGAATATGAAGAAACAGAAGTCAGAACTTCATATATCATATCCAAAACAAGTAAATAAGAATCAAACTTGATATCATGATGATGTGCGCATTGCAAGCATACATGCATACAACACTAACAAAAAGTTTTGGTGCAGTTTGTTCACAGCGTGGAACCAATCATTGCTGTGCAGAAGATAGAAAAAGCAACGAATGAACAGAAGGGGTCCTTCAGCAAATGCTCAAGTTTGAATCTACAACAAAGCGAGGGTCCCACATGTCCACCTTGTTCAAAGTTCAAACATCCCTCGCAAGTGTGTGTGTGTGTTGTGTATGTGCACTTTATGCTTTTGTTGTTGTAACAACAGCCCCTGCTCCACCTTCATCAGATTCCTCAACTCTTCTCTCTCAGCTTCCTTCTTGGATTCTCACTCACATTTGCTTCACTTTTCTTATCCTTCTCACTGCCCCACTGTTGGTTTTGGAGTTTTGTGCTAAAATAAAGCCTGTGACTGTCTCAGGGTTACCTCTGTTGTTTTTTCGCCTTGTATGAACCGGTGAGTTTATGGTCCAACATGGTACACGTTTTTCTAGAACATGTCTGTTTTTTTGGTCTAACGTTATTGCTGTCGGTGTTTTTTATCTATCGGGCAATGTTTTTCAGTAAGGGTGTTTTGTGTTAGCGTTGTTCTTTGCTGATGCTTCGTTGTGTAATGGGTTGCTCTCCCTCTCTTTCTCTTTCTCTGTTGTATGAGTTTATTTGGTTGTCAAGAATTTTCTGGGGCGGAAATAGTTATCTTTATTTGATTTAAAGCTAGATTTGGGTATAGGAAAAAGGTTAACTTTTTGCAATATGGAGAATCATAGTTTGAATCTCTGCGATGAGAGATGCTCACATTTAGAATCGGATGGTGTTTTTGAAAAGGATTGTGTTCAAAAGGACGCTCACTTATTGTGGAAAACCAGAAAATAATTTTGCTCAAAGCCGGTGTTTGCCTTAGTTGGATTTTATCAAAGAGTTGAGTCGTTTTTCATAAATCTAAACTTTTTCTTGGCACAGTAAGATTTTCCCTGTAGAAAGAATTCAAATGTGAATATTTCACTTGGGTAAAATATTGAATTCAACTCCATTTGCGTTGTGTAATTTTTTTCCGTATGCTGCTTCTATTTTGGTCTTCGATGCATTCCTTGATTTCTGTATAGTTGTTATTTTTGACTAATTGACCTTTCGGATTGACAAGCTGGGTTGTTATCTGAAATCATTCATTTATTCTTTTTTACAATTTGCTGTGTGTTATTCAAGACAGTTATGCCAAGCTGTAGCTTTTAAGTTTTCTCTCAGTGTTGTGGTTTTCAACAATATATTGAAAAAAATTTATTGAGGGCACTGAAATCCCGAGTAATAGCCTAACAAGTCCAAGTTTCAAGATTAACATTTACGATGTTATTGAATATTAACCATGATTTATTGTGTGTTGATGTAGGCCTATGAATGGATTGGAAGATGAACAGGGAACAATAGCAAAGAAGTGAAGAGGAAATGAGAGAGGAGTCAATAGGGCTGATTATTGGGGTTTCCATAGGAGTGGTTATTGGACTAGTTTTGGCAATTTTTGCATTCTTCTGCCATAGGTATCATCGGAAGCGTTCTCAGATAGGCAATAGCAGTTCTAGAAGGGCTGCTACCATTCCAATCCGCACACATGGTGCTGATTCTTGCACCATTCTATCAGACTCAACCTTAGGTCCAGAATCACCCATAAAGTCTGGAAGGTATGGCCTACCCTTCTGGCTTGAGGGGTTTAAGAAGAGTAGTAACATGGTCCCAGCATCTGGTTTACCTGAATATGCATACAAGTAAGAGTTTGTTTTTTATACCTAAGTTTTAACTTATAATATCTGTCTTTTAAGATAAAAGCCAAAGGGTAACTATTTTATATGGATATGTTTAACTTTTAGTGACTTCAAATTGTAAGCAAGTGAAATTCAAAATGTTTGACTGCGTTTGTGATTCTATCTGTTAAATGTCTTGTTTGTAATTCAGGGATTTGCAGAAAGCAACACATAATTTTACAACGGTCATAGGACAAGGTGCATTTGGTCCTGTTTATAAAGCTCAGATGTGTACCGGTGAGACTGTTGCAGTTAAAGTTCTTGCAACTAATTCTAAGCAAGGGGAGAAAGAATTTCACACAGAGGTTGGTTGATTGATGATGTTGCAGTTTTACAGTCCTTATCATATTCATTCATTTTCTGCACTGCCTTTCTTTTCACTCCAGGCTAATTTCCAATTGCAACCTTTAATGTTCTACCGTTTTCTCAGGTCATGTTGTTGGGAAGATTACACCACAGAAATCTAGTGAATTTGGTTGGATATTGTGCAGAAAAGGGGCAACATATGCTTGTATATGTATACATGAGTAATGGTAGCTTGGCATCCCACTTGTATGGTAGTAAGTCATCTTTTTTCTTTTTTCTTTTTTAATCAGAAAAAAATAAAATTAATAGAGAACACTTGGGTGATCTAACGCTTTTACATAAAAAAAAATTCTTACGACCTAAAAGATCCAATAAAATGTTCAAAGATGTATAACAAGAAATCACATACATACAAAATTTTGTCCAGAAAATCTTCAACACAACCATACAGTTTGTGTTCTTCCACAAATAAGAACTAAACAAGTTAGTTTTTGGTATGTGATGGATAAACATTAAATTCACCACCACCACAACTGAACATCTCTTGTGCTTCGGTCGTTAGGTTCCTTTTATCCTCATAACTTGTTTTAGGAGTAGGATCATATCATCCACATTGCACGGGTACTACCTAAAAACATCTTTTGCTTGATAATTTTGTTATCATCGCTGGTTCAATCATTGCCCCTCTCTCTTTCTATGTCATTATTTCATTGTTGCTCTCTGTAAGGTAGTAAGTCATGTATTTCTCCTTTTGAATGACATGTGTAGACTGTTCTTCTATACAAACTTTGGTCCCTGAACGTATTCACGGAATAGTAGTGAACTATTCTATGCCTTTCAATTGATTATTTGGTGTATTGGATTGCAATAATAGATTGAACAATATTCTTTTCTTGTCTCTGTATTCAGGTGATGTGAATGAAGCCCTGTGCTGGGATTTGAGGGTCAACATAGCTTTAGATGTGGCAAGAGGCTTGGAGTATCTTCATGATGGGGTAAGTTTCCATGTGATCTGAACCAATCAAACTATAACTTATATATTGCTATAATTGTTTGTATTGTCACTTCAGGCAGTTCCTCCTGTAATCCATCGAGACATCAAATCTTCCAATATTCTGTTGGATCAATCCATGCGAGCCAGGGTATGTCCTTGTTACTCGTCCACCATCTTTACCATTAAAAAAGTAGATTGTAAATTGCAAGAAATACACACACTACAATAGTATTGCAACTTTTCATGGTCATTTGTTGTAGTTAGAGTCGAGTCCAAATATTAAAAGAATTTTTAATATATTTTAAAATACCAAAATTAATTTCAATCGGCATATTTTAAAGGTACAACCGAGTAACATCGCTAGAAACTCAGCGGATAATCAAAATTCGTTAGGATTAAGGATGCTTCATAGTTGTTAATGTTGAATCAAGCAGGTTGCTGATTTTGGACTTTCAAGGGAAGAGATGGTGGATAAACATGCAGCTATTCGGGGCACCTTTGGGTATCTTGACCCTGAGTATATATCTTCAGGAACATTCACCAAGAAAAGTGATGTATACAGTTTTGGAGTGTTGCTCTTTGAAATTATAGCTGGCAGAAATCCTCAGCAGGGTCTTATGGAATATATTGAGCTTGTAAGATCTCTTTCTCTCACTCCAAACCATACTGAGAATAATTGTTAGTGCTTACAATCATAGGTATATTCTTAGGAGTAGAGAATGAGTTACTTAAAGTGGTACTTAAATTTTTAGAGTTCCTCTCTAATGATTAGGTTCTCTTGTGCTTAAGTCCTAATATGTATGTAAATAATAAAAGATAACATTCAAAATTAGGTTGTTGTTTTAGAAGAAATCTATGATTGTCACATCAATATATTCTTTGAAGATATTAATGTGTCTAATTTATATATGATTTTTTACTTTTGTTATAATAAATATTTCCACTTTCTATTTCAATAATTAGAGTTTGTTAAGAAGAAACTATTAGGTTGTTAGGAATCATCATAGTACCTCTTAATCACTTGTAATCAACTATTATTAATTTTATTTTAAGAAAAATGTTATTAGGTTTTCCTTTTTTTGTAAATTAAAATCTTGAATACAGATTACATCAGAATGATTGTATGAGATGATAATTTCATAAAGATCCATCGAGATCATGAACTCGATTCTAAATTGTCAAACAATTTCTTCTTGTCAGGGCAATTCAATACAGTTCTTCAAATACTTTTAATATTGTTTTACTGTTGGAATTGAACTTTAACAGCATAATCTACCAAATAAATAAGATATGCATTAAACGAACATTATAAGATAAAACTTCCATTCAAGAGTAGCACTTGATGACTCTATCTGATGAAAATGTTTAATCTTGGTTGAATGAAAGAAAACATGTCGAAGTCAAAAGTAGTTGTCAACTTGTAAACTTTGTTCACTTAACACATCATGCATATTCATTTTCTGCGCTAACCAAATGTGACTGATGGATGATTAGGCAGCAATGAACATCGAGGGAAAAGTTGGGTGGGAAGAGATTGTGGATTCTCACCTTCAAGGAAACTTTGATGTGAAGGAACTGAATGAAGTTGCAGCAGTAGCTTACAAATGCATCAACCGTACCCCAAATAAACGTCCTTCTATGAGGGACATTGTGCAAGTGTTAACAAGGATCCTTAAATCAAGGCACCATGGGAATCATCACAACAATTCCTTGTCAGCCACAGATGAAGTTTTCATTGATCCTGATCAGCTAGAGACCGTGATTTCAGTCACTGACCACAGGAGAGAAGAATCTAAGGATAATCCTGCGACAGAGGTGTTTGAGGACTAGAATGTTGTTTCGTCTTAACCTCATTTTTTTAGTTAACTTCACCTTTTGATTTTGGATTTGCTTGTACATGGTTGTAGATTTGGTTTGTATACGGTTGAGTAAATGTTCCATCTTTCTTTTTCTTTGCCTTGTCTTGCAGAAATGATACACCCAAATTTGTAAACTAGTACTTTCACTAATGGAATTGAAGAGAAAGATAACTTTTCTCACAAATTTTAATAAATTTATTAGTTCTTATAGCAATTATTTTAAAAACCATACAGACAATATGATTAATTATGCAGGCATAACTATTTAATTCATGTAAATGTCATCACTATGAAAATTTAAATAAATTTTTTTATTCATTCTAACTTACATAGGAATGATAAAAGGAAAAATATTTTTTGACAAACAAAATTTTGACAAAGTTAACAAAACTTCTAAAAATAGAATTAAAATTAATTAATCTTTTATTTTTTTAATTAAAATAAAATAATAAAATAATATTTTTTTACCTAAATAGGAAAGTTTGTCAAAACTTCGTTAAAAACACTTTGTCAACATATCATGGCTCATGATAAAATGGGCTTGGGTTTGCCGGTTGAAATCATGGAGGTGCATGAAGAAGCTCCCTAATTCTAGGGTTTTGCTTCGGTGTCCTATTAAAGAAAAGGTTTTCATATCTTTCTACGTAAATCCAACGAAAATATGACATGTGTTATCATTTTAAATGATGTGACATTATTTTAGTTGACGGTCAAATCATATATGGTCATAGAAAGATGAAAAGATTATGTGTCACTACTCACCAGTGTCCTAACCACAAACATCGAATCATTGGAAGTTCTTCCTACCACCACCAGCATACCCCAACCGCGCCTCTCTCATTGTATAGAGACTTACTGAGCAACCATCGTTGTTTGACAGATATACCCCGCCAGCTTATCAAAGGAGTAGTCCATGACAATGACAAAAATAATCGTGTCGATAACCTATATGGTGGAGCATTGTAGTGATTAAGGACACTTAGTGGCGATGCTGATTTTGTCCTTTGTTTGAATGAAGACTCATTGCATGTTCTTGTTTTAGTGTTGGACTATAGATTTGGCCCGCGAGTCTAGAGGTTCAAGGCTGTTTGTCACGTGTTGAGTGTTGGTTGTTGGTTAAACTTTCATGGGTGAGGGTGTGGAGAGTGAAACCACCATTGACAAGGACTGGGTGATTGACGAGAACTGAGTGACCAGAATTGGGTTAGATAGTGATCGGTTGCAGATATTTAGAAGTGGTTTGACCGTCAACTAAAATAATGTCACATCATTTAAAATTCATTACATATGTTATGTCACAATTGTTACATCAAAACCTCTTATTGTAAAAGGGTATGGAAACAACGCCCATAATTCTAATATATCATATTGTTCTAACTTTACTATATAAGATAAATTTTTGTTGTCATTGTCTTAAAAAAAAGTTTTCGTTATTTAAAAATAATTAATATAAATCATCAATTCTCTCTATTATTTATATAACTTAACGTAAAACAAGCAGGATTGAAAAAAGATTAAAAATTTATAATTTTGTAATAATCAGACCAAAATGAAATCCAAATGAGAAAAGTATATGTATATTTAATAACAAAACAAAACACGTAATAATAACCATTTTTATGGGTCAATAGATTTTATTCGAGGCCTATAATTTATAGAAGTTATCCTAAAAGCTTTTACTTCTTAAACCTGCACAATTTCTTCACGCACCCCTTCAAATCTTTGAAATGATCACTTTTACCCTGCGTATATGATTTTCGAAATACATGTTTCCGAAACTTTTCAAAGTTTTCAGAATATACATTAATATATATAGAGCTTTCAAAATTGATTGGAACTCGCGAGCCAATCCGGCTCACCACGGATTTGGACTGGGTTGGGTTAAAAAAGTTTTACAAATTTTAATAAGGATTGATTTTTTACCCGACTCATCCGGATTGAACCTGTGGTGAGCTGGGTTGGCTCACCAACCTGAAGATAAAAGGGTCACACAAGTGTTTTTTATTAAGTTGGACTTTGCATTTGCGTCATGTTAGGTTTTTTTTTTAGCCAACACATAAATAATTTGTATTTTTTTATTTATTTTGATGTGTATTTGGATTGTATTAAAGTTTATTTAGATTTTAATTAGAATTAGAATTTAGTTTTGACTGAAAAAATAAATAAAAAAATTGTATTCTTTTAATTAAGTGAAGCCGTGAGCCAACCCGTTTAATCCATCAACCCGTGGTAAGTCGAGCCGAGTTCGAATTTTCTTAGTTCGCTAAAAAGTGAATCGAGTTGGGTTAGCTCACTAAATTATCAACCCGTAGTAGATTGAGCCGGGTCGGGTTACCTAGCTCTAAATATATATATGAAGGGAGATTTTTGGAACAAAATTTTCGGAATAAAATTTTCTATAGAGGATTTTTGAAACACAGTAAATGTATTTCAGAACAGGTTCTTCGAAATGAAAATTTCAAAATATAAATATTGCCTTTCCAACGACTTTTCTGAAAAACTCCTATATGAAATGTGTTCGGAAAAGAAATTTTCGGAACATATAAAATGTGTTTCGAAAAGAGATTTGCGGACATTTTTTCTTTTTCCTTTTTTCCTTTTTCTTCTTCTACAGTGTTATTTCTATCCTCTTCCTCCGCAACATGACTGACAATAGAAGCAGCAGCGAGAACAAACAACTATAATAACAGTGGTGTGATACAATGAACCAGGGTATTTCACTATTTTCCTGACTATGAAAGTGCAGATAGTAATTATAGAAGTGCAACAATAGTCTAACCAAAATTACACAAGAACATGTTTGATTTTGGACTTAAACTTCACATAAAATAATAACGGAACGACTTTTGAATCAAGAAAATAGCTAAACTTTTCACAATTTATTTAAATTAATTTTAAATACAAATATATTTGCAGTATATTTCAAATTGGACCACGCAAGATGATGTAATGTGTTTAGTTTTAAATAATATTTAGGATGACAAAATGCATTCAACTCAATTTTTATATTTGGGAACAAACTTAACAATTATTATTTTAATCTTAACTTTTTTTCACTCAATAGTAACATAATAGTAAAACTTGGTGAAGTTACACTTCAAATAATTAAGGCTACATAATACATTGTTAGATGGTGGGTTGACTTTGTTCAGTTGACTTTGTTTATTCAACATTAATTACGTGCTCCACGTTGTAAGATAGAAATAATATCTAATGCTCTTCATTTTTTTTTTTCTGGAAATTGTGTTCTGACTTTTATGAAGTCCACATGATTGAAAAAAATATAAATGAAAATAATAATGAATTAATTGAAAACAAAACGTGAATCGAGACTCTTACTTTTTCTCTCTCTTACCCTTAAAAATGTCACAAGAAATGATCTTGATTTTATTCTTCAATAGGAGAAAAATAATTTTTAGTAGCCATTACATAGTGATAAAATGGCGCTATATTAAAAAAAATGAAAAATTATATATTTATAATATATTTCGGAGCCTTTTCTCTTCGCGGAAGCTATTTTAATGTGTAAGTTATCTTCTCCTCATAGATTTACCTTTTCATAAGTGTTTTTCTTTATCTATTAGTTGATTTTTTTTCTCAATCATTTTCAAATTTGTTTTTCTTTTGAAATTTCAAATTCCGATAAATCCTAATTTTAATTACTTTTGATGTGTTTTTGTATTGGTTCAAGTTATTTTTTGCATTCCATTCTTCTATCTCAAGTTCCTCACATAGGTAAGCTTTTTAATCTACAGAGAGAGAGAGGAAGGGTAAGGTAAAGTAAATTATTTATATTAATTATTCACTCAACAAACAAAGATAAACAAAGCTTTTTCAATCTTACCTCTCTAGTATGCTTCTTCATGTTTTAGGAGCAAAAAATTGACACATAGAAGCAGGTCTAGTATCACTCGTGGATGTCTTGCTCTAGAATGAAAATCATGACAGAAGAACTATCCACATGTTTGTATCGTAACACTTTCCCCTAATTTTTTTTTCTAAATGTTTATTTCTCGCCAATTTCGTATCTCACTTTTGTTGCAATATATGTTTGTTTATCTTAATTTGTGTTTGGATCTAGAGTTGGTATTATTAATATGATAAAACTTAGTAATCTTGTTGTATTTCTATTTACATAGTTTGAAACTACCAAACATGGGGAATCTATTTTAAATTTTGAATTTTTTTGGATTATGATTATGATTAGAGTAAATTTTGAGTTGTTGGTTAAAAATCTGAGATTTAAATTGCGAAAATGGTTAATGGTAGCTAGAGTCCTTATTGATGTGCAAGGAAGATGATTTTCCAAATCCTATAGTAAGCATCTACTCTTTCTCTTAAGTACTTGAATATCAATCCTACCTTATTTAGAATTGTGACGTTTCTTATATATATTTAAGCGTAGTGTAATTGTAATTTATACTCAAAGAATTCAATTGGCGCCACATAACTTTTGCCGGAAAAAGGCGCGAACCACCATGTCCCTCACCCAAAGCGCAGTAGATGCAGCACAAAGCAGCCCACCGGAAACGCTATCATGCCACCATGAAGCTCACTTAAACATCTCCATCAAACCATTGTGAGCTTCAGCGAAAACTAGATCCCACCATCACAAACCAGCAGCGACATGAACAATGGAGGAAGAAGAAAGATTTGGAGTGGGTTGTTTGAAGGAAGAAGGAGACGACCACGTGCTCTTTTTTTATATTTTGAAAAGTTGATCGATTCTTATGTATGTTGGTGAAACAACAAACATAAATTTATGTCTCTTTTATCTACGTCTTACCTTGGTCAGACGTAAAAAGTCTGTTTTGTTAGTGAACCCCAATTTCAACACTCAAATACAAATCTAACCATATATTCACAAATCACAATTCAATCAAATTACACCAATCTACAAACAATTCACAAGATAACAAAACAATCAATTCAACCATAAATTATTAAGCATTCAAATTCAACAATATAAACTAAATTGCATAAAAATAATATTAACTTCCCTTACATTGATTAAGAAACTATATATCTCCTAGTTGCTTCTTAGAACTCTAGTTCTGGCAGGTTGCTCTACCTACACACAAAGAATAAAGATTCACCTAACCAAATAATCCTAATCAAATAGAGGTTCACTTTGAACCCTTTAACAACACATGCAAATCCTTATACCCCACATGCAAAAAGTTTCTTAAAAGACCAAAATGAAGGACAAAAGATGAACTTACTTTATTTGAGATTCTGAATTGGGTAAGATTGTAGACCTCGATGCCAGAAGTCTTATGACGTACTTTAATCTTCAAACAAATGAAGGATGGAGTCAAAGATCTAGAAAGATGTAACATCCCATTTTAATAGCTTAATACTACTAAAATAAAACATTTCATTAAGAATATTCAGAAGACAGATAAACTAATGTATATCATAAATTAGTACAGTCTTACAAGATAAGACTAAAGTAATATCACTTATATACATTCTCTAGCTACTATACTAGAATCCTATTACAATACCATAACTAACATGATCGAAAGTCACTCATCACCCAGACAACTAACTTATCAACATAAAGAGGTGCCTCTACACATATATTTCATCTGCTCACACCAATAAGGTGATCATTACAAAAGAAGAACACAACACATACAAACAAAAAATAAAAGAGTGTAAGCTACTTTACAAAAGAAATAACCATATAACAACTAAACTCATTACATCAGAAAATAACATTTCAAACATTCATTAAAAAAATACCAAACATACAATTACAGACTTTCTAAACTCAATTATCCGGATCTATGCATTAACTAAAATATAAGAAGTTGTGCACCTACAATAAAAGTGGATTGTGGCAAAGACCATGGCTCTAATTGGCCTAACCAACATGAATCAATTTCCTCTAGATAGGGTAAGTTACTTATCGCATCGCCATATTAGTGATCCCACCCCTAATCTCTCCATAAGAACCTCCTTCAACTCTATATGAGTTTGTAAACCTAGTAGAGTATAGGATAGCTTCTGACCAACACATATCCCTAGCCAATGGATAACAATCTACTAGTGAGAATTGCATTTCTTCCTTAGAAGCCAAGACTCAAAAATAAGGATGCAATTTAACTTTAACCATTTCATTCCACCAATTCACTTTTATACTTATAACCTTATCACTTCTCCAATAAACATGATTTCACACCAAGTTCCTCTTACCAAACAATCATACATAGCTCATTCATCATATTCTTGAATAATCTTAATTCATCACATTCAATTACAATTTCAAACATATATAGACACAAAGTATATTAAAGCGGTGAAAATCATTTATCTAACTACATACTTCAAAACAAAGATCCCACCATTCAAAGTGAAGAATCATGTGTCTAGGATCAGCTGTTAAAATTTTAGCTTGATCAGACGGTCAATGAAACTAGAATCATCATTTTACCAAGAGGATGTAGACTAGAAAAATAGGGTGGCGCCCTGATGCTCCATTGACTTCTTGCGTCTGACGCTCTAGAAGTGGTGCCCAACGACACCAAGTTAGTGGCCTAATGCTTGACAACACTATAGCGATGCCCGACAGTGTATCAAAATAACAATTTGGGGAAATATGTTATCAAGCAGTTCAACATACAACTTATCAATTCAACACAACATGTAACATCCCTAAGGAATATCACTGATAATAAATAAATAAAAACCGAATTACAATAAAGTCCGCATTTAATATAAACCATTTACCAAAACACGGGAAATTTAAAACTTTAATAGATATAAAGTCATAAAAACCAAGAGTTCAAAATTTCATGAAACTGAATTAAAAGCAATGGCTCTCGCCAAGTTTACATGAGGTTCTCAAAACAAAATCATCAACATATACTATATGTATATACAAAATATCCCCTGCTAGCCCTCACTCCGAGTCTATGCATCTCCTGGACCACCTGTCACATCATCTGCTCCCAGATAACAAGATATCCGATCATCGCCACACACACACAGATAGGGTGAGCTATGCACAATAAAATATAAACAGATATATGTGAAATAAACATGCTTCCCAACCCAAAATAACATAATTAAGTTCATAATTTCCAAATCACCCAACGATGACCTCATAGTCCTTCATGAGTCATATGCATGAACTAGGTCTTGGGACTTTCCTATGCTCCCACGAAACTAACTCATTCGTGGTCCAACCCTATGAGCCTATCCCGCTCATAGTCATGCCCTAAAGACTCCTCACCTGTAGTATAAACATCCAAGTCTCATAACTTTGACCTTGACACGCACGCAATCACCATACTATGGACTCCTCGTCCAATAGTAGCCGACGGGAACATCACAGTTCCTTGCCCATCGTGCGCCCGACACATGCAATCACCATACTAAGGACTCCTCGCCCATTAGTAGTCGATGGGAACTCAACCAGTTCCATGCCCATCATGTGTCCAATCACCAAGCACATCCCATACCCCTATGAGACTTAGTCCATCAAGCCCAAACACCACAACACATGCATGTACTTCCTATACTTAAGAAAAGTAGTCATTCCACACATACAAAATCATTCAAACATGGGAAATCCACATAAACTCGCTCAAACCAGAGCCTCTCGCCCAAGCTAAGCCCTCTGCTTCGCTTAGGCTAGTTCACCTTGCTTGGGCGAGCTTAAAACAACCACAACATCACGTTATCTCGCTTAGGCGAGATCCCCTCGCTTGGGCGAGCCACACATTCGCCCAAAACCACACCCAAACCTCGCCTAGACGAGTATTCCACCACACACAAGAAAACACTTCGCGAACTCGCTTGGGCGAGCCACTCTCGCCTAGGCGAGAGTGTCAGTCGCTCAAAACTCCAAACCTCTCGCCTGGGCGAGATATCACGCTCAAACTTTCAAGTTCTCCTCGCAACCTCGCTTAGGCGTGTGTCTTTCGCCTAAGCGAGAGACCATGTCGCTCAAACCTCTCCTGGGTCGCCTAGGCGAGAACCACGAATCAGAGCTCAACGTGAGACTCTGCAATTCTCGCTTATGCGAGGTGGACCCGCTTGGGCGAGACTTGAAGGGTTTCGAGTCTGATCATGCACACACTTCACCAAAACCATACCAAAATACTAACCAAACGCTACCAACATAATGTAATGGAAAACAAACATCAGAAACATGCATTATCTCCAATTAAGCTACCAAAACACAAGACTTAGGCTTCCACAACCATTCCATACCAAAAACCCTCATTCCCCAAAACATATAATGCATAAAAGGTTTTGCAACGTAAAACCACCCAGCCCAATCATTACTTGATCACACATACACGAATTTACCACAATTCCATTACAATTGAGAAGGCAAATACACAAAACCAATATATATAAATCCTGAAATTTACAAGCACAAAGGACAGCTCCCCTAACCTGTGAATCTTTGCTTCCAAAGGTTGCCTAATCCCTGACTTTGTGATTGCTAGAACCCTCCCTTTTTGCTCTCTCAACCACCACCGCTTTGCTCTCAATCCCGTTTAGCTTTCGCACTCAAAACTTGAAATCCTTTCTCACTCAAATTTTCAGACTTCCAAAACCCTTCTAATGGCCTAATTCTCCCTTTTTATATGACTCCCAATTGTGGTAAAAAGAATAAAACGAAAATTGACTTTTTAATGCCTATTATTACCTCCCTGCCCATTACCTCTAGGGCTTTCCCACCCTTTCGCATTTAGACCACAAGCATTATAGCAAAAATAAAGAGATTAATTAGTTCTCATCAAGGCTTGAACCCGTGAACTTCCACACATAAGGCCAAAGCGCAACCACTATGCCAATTCATATTTGGTGATATACACAATCAACATAAGTTTACATTTCAAATTCCACACTCTTACATATTATTATTATTAAAAATAAATCATAAAACAACAACACATAATTGGCATACATAGGACTCAAACCCAAGTCCTCTCACACAATCAAAGTACTCTCAACCATTTAAGCTAGTACTTTTCCATGTCCTATTAAACAACAATTAATGTCATAAAGACGCCTTCCTCCCGCATTTATTAATTAATTAATTATTTAATTAATTAATTTTCCCGGGTCTTACACAACACATCACAATTAACTACCAAGATGATCAGTTCACACCAAAATTCAACATAAACCTTGTTTCCCTTACCTATAAAAGGCAACCCAAACAGTTCTTGGGACACCAAACTACCTCCAACTACATAGTATTCTCTATCCACACATAGAAACATCACAAGAACGATCAGGGTCTATCTGTCATGATCACTGATCAACAAAAACTCATATAGAAGATTAAAAGGACACATGCAAGCATAAAAGCCCTGCATGCAATAGAAACTAGAAGAAGACCAAGGAAAAATGGTTGAAACTTAACTTACATGAATGGAGAAACTGATCAGTCCAAATTGAAGAGCTCACCACGAGGATCACTCCTACGGTCTTAGATCTTCAATCAGACCAACAAAGAATGAAAACTCCTAAAGAGAAGTTAGAGAATTCTAAAACAATGATTTCTAGAGAGATGATCTGTTTTAAAATAATGAAATTCATTTATAACAAAACTATTTATACTAAAACCTTTTAATATTAAAATAATTGAATCCTACTATTTTTTTTAAACCACAATCACTTCTAAAATGTTATTTTTCTAAGATTTTACAAAAGAAGGTAGAGAAAGGGTTCAGAAAAAGTTTTAAAAAGACAGTGATTTTCATAAAATGAGATTATATTAAATACAAAACTCTATTTTATAGAATGCCTTTTAATAATAAAATAATAAAATATCATCTTTTAAAGTCACTACTATTCTTAGTTATTTTTTAAGTCTTTAAATTGGTGAAATACATTAAATTCAAAGACATTGATATGTGTTAGAAAAAATATGTTTAGTTACTTATTTTTATACTACCCATGTATGTGAAACATTGTTTTAAAAATTCTCAATTTGTTTACAATTTTATTACGTCTTTAAACAATAGCTAAAATTTGTAAAAAAATCGCTTGTTTGAAAAATAAATTATTTCTATTTGTCACATATAATTTAATAGTTTTCTTAAAACAAAATTAATTATCTCAAAGTTACTTTTCAACAAATTTGTCTAAAAATCATATTTTTAATTAATCGATAATAATAATAAAATAATAATAATAATAATAATAATAATAATAATAATAATAATAATAGTAATAGTAATTATTGATTACATACAATGAATTATATATTACAATAATTTAATTCTTTTTTTTTCATAAATATTTAATTGTTTGGTGGACTGATAAAATACATTCTCTATCATATTTTATTACTCTGATGTATTTTTTTTATCTGGAGATAGAATTAAATTAGAAGATATTAGAACATTTCTTTTTCCTACCATCCTCATTTTATTATTATCATTATTAATTACGTTAACTCTCAATATATATATATATATATATATATATATATATATATATATATATATATATATATTCTACTATACATAAGTAATATTTATCTAACTTTTAATTCCTTCTTATCCTATATCCACAACATGGGAAACATACATAAATAATTAATTTATTTGGCTAAATCCAAATTAACATAACCATTGGGTTAGTAACATGTTGTTAATTATTACAATGATACATATTTTCCTCCTCCACCAAGATAAGAATTTACTTATCAATGGTACCAACAATATGTGTAAGGTCCAATTTTATTTTTTTGCCCTAATGTTTAAGGGCTGGCCTTAATCTGTTGGGCCTAAGGGCTGGTCCATAGGGTGCTAAGGCCCCTAAAGCTGTTAGGGATTCCCTTTCCGCCTCATTCTTGCAAAACAGAACCTAAAACGCTGCCCCTCTTCTTTTCAGAACGCTCTACTAGGGTTACTCACGGCTGCTCTTGGTCAAGCTAGCTCTAAGCTCATCTCGTCTTCACGTAAGTTAAACCTCAACCCTTACTGTTTTCCTTCAAGGTTCTGTTGTTCTTTTCCCGCTAGAGGTCCACTTTAGTGCCCTCGCTCCTGTTCTGTGCTACTGGTTCCAGTTCTTAGATCTGCTCTTGGAGCTGCCGGTCCCGTTTGTTTAAGAGTCGAAGCCGAGATTAGCTCCTTTCTAGGTAAGGGAAGCTAGAAACCTTTCTATGTGATGTGATTGATGTTTGTTTTGCCTTTGTTTCGTGATTTCTGAGCTTGTATGCTACTGTGGATGCATGTGCCGGTTGATACTATTGTTTGAGTATGAAAATATAGCTGTTGCAGGATGAACAGTGGCAAAACCTGTTATTCTCGCCCAAGCGACCCGATCTCGCCTAGGCGAGACTTGTAGAGAACAAACCCTAGCTCGTGCTCGAGCTCTCGCTCAGGCAGATGGTCTTAGTTTTGAGTGAGGTGTTATCTCACTCAGGCGAGAGATGCTCGCCTAAGCGAGAATGCGTGAGAGCTCGAGGTGTGTCGCTGTAGTTGCAGCCTGGGCGAGGGACCTCACATTTGGCCTCAGAGTGGGCTCACCTAAGCGAGGGCCTATCGCTTAAGCGAGGGAACCCCTCTCGCCTGAGCGAGGGCTTCTGGCTTGAGCGAGATGCGTTGTAGGCTTCGCTGTTTTCTTCACTTGGGTACTATAAGTTGTTTGGTTGATTGATTGATATGTTTTAAGTATGAAGTATGAGAAATGGCATGGAATATATGTAGTTACGAATTGAATTGATATATTGGTGTGACCTTAGCATGTAAAGTGAATGAGATGGATGATATTAAAATGGTAATGATATTGGTATGAGATGAGACTCTATATTCATGAAATTGGAATAATGAGATGGCATGGGTTCAACATGGAATACAAATGGAAAGTGGTTACAAATGTTGACATGAGGTTTGAATGCATGATTATTGTTATTTGGTTGTTTGAATATATTTGGTATGTGTCAGTGCGTAATTCCTTGGAATCTCTTGGTGAGGTTTCAGGGTCGTGTTTCAGTGGTCGGGACGTAATTCCATGGCCCCTGTTAGTGGGTGTCCATGGTGGTGCCCCATCTATATTGTCTGGTAAGGATTCAAGGTAAGGTTGCATCCTAACACTCTAAGGAGTCAGTTAGTCTCACTTAGAGCGCACTGACTCTTGTGGTGAGAGTAGCAGGAGGCTTGAAACTCATTAAGAGCTAACCTTGTGTGTGGGGGATTGATTCATTGTAACACTTGTAACACATAGCTCGGGGGTGAGCAGAGGTATCCACCACAAGTGCAAGCATCCGCTAAATCTGACCAGATTATATGTATCCGGATGAGTCGAGTCTTAGTGTATTGATTGGAAGGTCATAACATGCTTGCATGATATATGTATATTGGACTGTGAAGACATATCTGATTGCATGATAAAATCTTTTTGGCTGTAGCTTACCCTTTGCTTGTTTGATTGTCTTGTATGTGGTTCTTCTCTTTTGCGATGATCATAAATTTATTGATGTGAGCAGAGGCGAGAGGTTCTCGCGGTCAACAGGGGAATGGTGACTTCGCTGCGTAGTCCGCCTGGGCTGGATCCTATTTTGTGAATTTTCTTTTAGGGTCACGGCCCATGTAGTATCTATCCTTTAAATTCCCAATTTTATTACTGTAGAATATTTGTATCTGGTTCAATTTGACTCTGTTACGCGTTTTGGATATTTGTATGGAGTTATTTTTAAACTCTAAGACTGTGCTACGATATTATTCTAGTGTAACGCTTACTTTAATTACGTTATTAATTAAATGGGATGTTACAATATGAATTTACTATGAATTTGAGCAAGAAAAATTTTCATTTCACAACTACATTTTTCCCATACTTCTACTTTACAATTTTTTAATAATAAAATATTACATTAAAATAAATGTAAGCAGAGTCTTAAAATAAATAATATTCATTAGATGGTAGTAAAAGAAAATACAGTGTGAACTATATGGTGCATTGAACATTTTCTGTTTCTGTTTTCAGATGTGGATATAGACCCTAAAAAGTGTATAATTTTATTCCTATATGCCATGAATTAAAGGATCAACATTACTAAAGTCATGCGCATCCACCTAGATAATGCATATATCTTAATCCAAACTTTTTCAATTCAGATACAATTCATTTTCTATACGTTTTCTCAGACCAAATTGAAAGTATAATATATGTTTATATATAAACCTAACATATACAAAAATATCAATTATAAATCTCTATTATGTCAATAGATTTAGAAATTCAGTTTCGTCACGCAGTTTCTTTCAACCAAACATGAAGATCATGACTTTATATCATCATCATAAAAAACTGACATTTTGAGAAGAAGAATCTCATTTCACCTTCATTTGCAGATTTGCCTTACTATTGTCGTATTTTGCCTTAAAATTCTAGATATTCCGATTAAATTATGCTCAAAATATTATTATTATTATTATTATTATTATTATTGTTTTGGATTTTATGAATAGAATTATAATTTATTATATTTTTTTCTTACAGAATTCGTAAGGTTCAGAATCTGCTATAGAGTTCTTGAATTTTCTTTTCCTTTAATAGTGGGAAACCTAGCAATTTCTATTACATGTTTGACAAATGAAAACACCATATGCGTCGAATGATGAAAAGGTTGATTGAAAGAGGAAACTGATGCAAGAAAACGATAAACTTACCCATTTTTTTTTTAATTTTTTATCATAAAAGTAATATTTTTTTTATCTTTATACTAATATGACCAAGTCGATCACTCATTTAAAAAACATGCTTGAATATTTTTCAACATAAATGAACTTTTTAAAAACTAATATTAATTAATATATAAATTAAAATTCACCTGTTATAGAAATTAATTTTATAGTATACACAAAAATTAATTTGAGAGAGTTAAAAAGTATAGTTTGTTATAGAAAAAAGGGGTTTTCTAAAACATGGCTAATACTAAAAGATGATTTTGTCTTATTTATTTTATAGCACTTGCCTAGTTGTGTGCTTGGTGCTTGCCTACTATGCAGTATATAATATTCTAAAGATTAGGTTACATTATTAAATAGAGAATGAATATAGATCAAACAGTTTCATATATAAAGGGTTCCATCATAGTGGTTTAGTTTGAAAGAGTTTGAAGATTAAGAAAGGGATTAATGGAGGAAGTGTTGAAGAACAATGAAGAAGTTGGTCCAAGAGAAAAATACTGTGTGACAGGTTCCACAGGGTATATTGGTTCATGGCTAGTGGAAGCTCTTCTTCAAAGGGGTTGCACAGTTCATGCCACTGTCAGAGATCCTGGTTAGTTTTCATATCTAATATACTAATATAATCTCTTTTTCTTATTATTCTAATTAAATTAAATGTAATTAGATTCTTTATTATGTATAAATATATATCAAAAATTCTTTTAATATCAAAATTAACATATTTGAAATACATACCTGAACAGGGGAACAACACTAAAAAAGTTCAGCGGATAAGCTGAACTAGAAAACGAAAAACTAGTAAGTATCATTAAAAATTTGTTGGTTGAAACATTATGTGATGGCAATATTACATGGAAAATTATAACTTTGTTGTTCTGTATTTTCCATAATCTTTTGGTTTAGACACTAAGAATTGATACAGCAGAATATTGTTGATGGTAGAGAACAATGATTCATGAAGTATGGAAGATTTTGACAGAAAGAAGTCACTTAAACACAAGTTTTAATTTTTTTACCAAATTTTCTCCATTTTTATAGTAAAGGGTTAAATTTAATGCTAGTTACGTTCACCGACTCATTATGGTGAAATATTTTATCAACTGAAGCCAGAAGAAAAGGGTGAGAACTGAGCATGATAATCAGAATTTATATGAAAATCATACAATTTCTTAGCTAAGAAGTTCCTTCAACGCACAAAAAATATGCGTTAAAATCACATTATCTAGAAATCAATAATGTTACTTTGTTCGAAAAATTTTATCATGAATTCTGTCGAGTTCTGAGGTGATTGTCAGATATGGAGATCGGAGAAAGTTTGCTACTCAAATTTAAGTGTTTTTGTGTTTTTAAGAATTTATATTCGAACTATTTATGTAAATATTTACAAGTATGTGTAAGAATTGAATTTTGGAAGCGAGGGGGAGATAACTAAATTGTCATTTCTCTAATATAATAATATTTTAAAATAAAATAAATAATATAATAAATTAGGATGACTTTAATTCCATTTTTTATTGTTCATGATATTTATAATTTTTCCATTATTTTGAAAATAAAAAATTTATTTTTCTTTTTATTTCACATTTTGGTCTCTCTTTCTTTGCTCCATTAATTATGGTCTCCTAGAAGCCCATTATTGGTCTCTTTGCTGAGGCTTCTACTTCTTGCAACCCTACAAAGTTTTAAAAACACCATTTTATTTATGTGAAATGACTTTTGGATTACATATTCTGGAAACTTTCCAGAATAAAATTTTCGGATCGCATAATTTAGAATTTATTTTTTATTTATAGATTCACAATTCAAAAGTATTTTTGACTTTCAAATTACACAATTTAGAAAAGGTCAAAACGGATTTTTTATATATATATAGGGCGCAGGGGGAATTTATGGAGGTGCAGGAAGAAATTATCATTATTACTAGTCTCCTAGAGCCCATTATTTGTCTCTTTTGCGGAACTACTTTTAGCCGTAACAATAGATGATTCCTTTAATCAAAGACTTTTTTTTTTGGTATGCAAAACACATTCTATTCTATTTTCAGAGGAAAACATAAAAATAACATACATTCGGGATCAATAGCAGTTTTTGTAGTATCTGACGGGCCAATGAACCTCAAAATCAAATTCTTTGTTATCATATGCTTAATTTTATCTAATACAAATATTTCTATATATTAATCATGACTCATTCTTCATTTTCTTGTGGCTATGTAAAAGCAAAGTCATTGCATCTTCTGTCTCTGTGGAAGGGTGGTGACCAATTGAGATTTTTCAAAGCGGATTTGAATGAAGAAGGAAGCTTCGATGAGGCTGTAAAAGGGTGTGTTGGTGTGTTCCATGTTGCTGCCTCAATGGAATTCAATGTTAGTGACAAAGAAAACAATGGTAATGCATTAAATGTTCAGTACATTTCACTTTTGAACTTTCTAAAATGGTAACAGATAAATATTCTTTGAATTGAACTTGCAGAGTTTTATGTTCAAGAAAACATAATTGACCCTGCTATCAAAGGAACCATAAACCTTCTCAAGTCTTGTTTGAAATCCAATTCCGTGAAAAGGGTTGTCTTCACATCTTCCATCAGTACCATCACTGCCAGAGAAAGCAATGGAAATTGGAAAACTATGGTGGATGAATCTTGCCAAATCCAACCAGAAAATGTGTTGAATACACAAGCAAGTGGATGGGTAATTAATAAGTGATGTTTTCAATAGTCGTTCACTTGCAATTTACACCAAATTGGTTACATTCCTTGAGAATTTTCTCTATGGTGCCAGGTTTATGCACTTTCAAAGCTTCTCACTGAAGATGCAGCATTTCAATTTGCAAAAGATAATGGCATTGATCTTGTGTCAATAATCACAAGCACTGTTGCAGGCCCATTCTTCACTACTAATGTACCAAAAAGTGTTAAAGTTCTGTTGTCTCCTTTAACAGGTGATTTTAAATGAGAAACTATGCCTAACAGAAAAATGTACTTAAGTATTAAAATTAATATTTATTTCAATAACTTTCATTCAATTCCTGAATTTGCGAACTTAAGTATCTATTATGACAAGTTCTTCAAAGAAAAATGTACCTCTGTGCTTCTATCTGCATCATGAAGTACAAACAATCCAATCCAACATTAGATTGTACACAAAATTCTACATAAATTTTTTTTTTGAGTTATTATGACTTCACTTGACTCTATTGATCATAAATGTAGGTGAAACTGAGTACTTCAAGATATTATCTGCTGTAAATGCAAGAATGGGGTCAATTGCTTTAGTTCACATTGAAGATATATGCAGGGCTCACATGTTCCTAATGGAGCATGCCAAAGCAGAAGGAAGATACATATGCAGCAGCCAAAGTTGTACATTGTCTAACTTAACCACTCTTCTTTCAAAAGTGTATTCATGTTCAAACATCTGCATGAAGACTGAAAAAATTTATGACAAAGTTCTCTCTGAGATCTCATCAAAGAAGCTAGAAGACTTGGGGTTTAGTTACAAGCATGGCCTTGAAGATATAATTTATCAAACAGTTACGTGCTGCTTAGACTACAGTTATTTACCTCCTGTTTAGGTTGCAGTTTTTTTCATACCATTAAACATGATTTGAAAATTGAGCTTTTTGTGTTTGTCACACAAATAGATTATGTATTCCTCTTCCAAACCAACAACTTCCTTGAATTTTGGGTATGTTATTTTCTCTTACCATAATGGCTACAACATTTCTTAGCCATCATTAATTATCAGTGAAATAGAGGCAGACACCAAAACTTTCAAGCATGACATATATGACAACGAATTAGACCAAGATTGTGATGAGTTGAAAAACACTTAGAACTTAAAGTTATGTCTTAATCTGAATCAACTACTTCAATAGTGGTTACTCCTTATTTTGAGTTTGTAGAGTGAATGAAGGCAAGACAAGATGCTGATAGAGGCAAACCTGCTGAATAGGTGTGACCTAATTGTACTTTCATAAATAGATATTTTTGGTCTAGATTGGGACCAAAGTTATTTATAAGAAGAAAATTTCGTTAAGAACTAGCCATAGCCAAAGGGTAAGCATAATAAGAAAAGTTAGTAAGTTCAAACTCTAGTAATATCAAAACTGTTTCCCATTAGGGAGGTTGAGCTATTTGGTAACTTTGACCTCTTGCCCTTTCATTGTGCAAATATGCTTTTTAGGTACATGTAATCCAATGTTTTAAAAACAAAATTATGAGTGAGATAATCTTTTAGTAAAATACACATTTTTAATATAATTTTCAAGTAAAGCTTTCTCTTTTAAAATTTTTTATCCGACAACACCCTTACTTTTTTCATGAGAGAATTAACCAATGGTCTTTTCATAAAAAAATTCATTGGAAATATATAATACCAATAAGACAGAACTTCATTTGCATAAAAGGTTGATATTACATTTAATAACAACAAAAATACTCATGTATGCATGTATCTATGGATAAAATTTACGGTGAATAGTTAGTATTTGTCCATGCATAACGAGTAGTGGGTATTTTAATACCCGTTTATAAACAGGTTGGGTACAAGTATCATGTTAGCCATACCCGTTTATACAATTTAATTTATATTTTATCAAGTTAAATTTAATTTAAATTTAAATTTAAATTATTTTTTAGTTTAAATTTAATTAATTAAATTGTAATTTAATTTAAATTATATTTTTTTGTATTTTTATTTAAATTTTATTTAAGAATTTATAAAATATATTTTCTTAAATATATACGGATATCCAAGAATATCCGCATATTTTTAAAAACTTAAAAGTATTTTTTTAACGAGTACCCGACGAACAATAGGATAGGTAACCTGAAATTTTTTTTGTTGTAAGTCGGGATATGAATAGACACTATTTGTGTCCGATCAATATGTTGTTAACCCTAATTATATCCAAACTAAAACCTTAAATCGTTTAACTTTCTATATTTGTGTAATGTGAGAGTTAGATACTTAAATTTCGAACAAAAGTGTCAAAATGTGCCTCAAACATTAAAGAGCAAAGCAGTTAAAATAGTTCATAAACCTATGTTGAGATAATTAGCCAAAAAGCTTATCATGGTTTGTGTAGTCTTATTGTAAGTCAACAACACAAAGCTAGGTCATTTTGCAAATTCAATCTTATGAAAGCATGGTAGACTTCAAAATTTGAAATATGAGGAGTTTCATTGAATGACCTCCATTCCAAAGCAGGGAAATATAAAGAGGGTTAGTAGAGACATTAATGAGGTGCATGTGCCATGAGAACTGAAAGCTGTACAGATGTTACAGTATTTAAGTGACACTACCAACCCCCACTAAGGTACAGCCTCAGAGGACTCATGGCCTTTTCAAGTCACCAATAAATTTACCATATCAAACATTTGTTTCTACATGACTTATTTGTGAATATCTTTAATGGCTTTAAAAGGTTTTGATATTGTAAAATTAAATAAGGAGCAGAAGAAAATAATCTTACCAAGTTTCTAAAAGAACGTCCATCTTACCAAATTCCACGATTTTATTTCTTAAATAACTTTTTTTTTTTAGTATTACATAACAAAACTCAGGCTTACTCTGTTTACTGAAAGTAAATCGTTTTGCCCTTTCCGGTAAGAATTTAATTTCCCCATGCCAGAAATCAAATTCTGAACAAGTTTTTCAATTTTTCTAATTAAGAAAATGTATAAATTAGTAAAAATAAAAATAAAAAATTTGTATTTGTTCTTTTATTTCGTTATTAGGTTTATAAATAATGAATAAAATTTAAATAACAAAATAAAAAAATTAACTTGAAATTAATTTATAGAAATTAAAATTAAATATATTATATTAAAATAGTAAATTTCAAATAATATAAATTAAATTACTAAATATTTAAATACATAATTAGATTAGTTTCAAAAATATATCCCTAAAAGTAATAACATTTTACTAGTTGAGGAGATAAGAATAACAAAAATAATTTCATGAGATAAATGAAAAGGATATGTTTGAAGAATACATAAAGAAATAAATATTAATTAATATTATTTTATATTAGTACTTATTAATAAAAAATAAAGTATTATGATACTCAATACTCACATCTATAATATTGTAATAACATGTTAAGATAACTAAATGCAAAATTTTGTAAATCTCGTTAGTATTAATCGAAATTAAATTTACTACTTGTTATAATACAATTTAATTTAATTTATTCAAGAAAATGTCTCATTAACAACTAATTTTAAATCAATTTTAATGATCAATTTAGATATCAATTTATAAAATAAAAAATTATTGGTTATTAAAGTAGTCATTATATAAATAAAAAGTTAGAATAAATAATTAAATTAGTTTCTAAAATTTAGCTACTAAAATTTTAACTATCAAAGAAAAATTGATCACAAACATTAACTATTAAGAATTTTACTACTAAAAAAATTAATTTCTAAATTAATCTTTAATTAATTAATAACTAATTTAACGAGCAATTATAATATTTTATTTATAATAATAACTATTTTAATAACTAATAATATTTTATTTTATAAATTTAATTTCTAAATTGGTGTTATAAATTTTATATTTATGATATAACTTTATATAATATACAATAAATATATATATATATATATATATATATATATATTATTAATTATATATTAATAAATTAATATATATTAATTCATACATTATATTATTAATTATATATTAATTCATACATTATATTATTAATTATATATTAATTTATTAATTATATATTAATTACTATTTTAGTTTATAATAATAATCATTAATAAAAAATATATTAATTAATTTTAAATTAATATTTATGTATGTACTTTTCAGACATACTTTTTATTTCTATCATATAAAATTGTTTCTTATTTTTTCAATTAATAATACATTTTTATATTTTTGTTAAGCTACTCTGAAAAATGTATTTAAATATTAAATAATTTTTAAAATTATTAGTATTATTTTATATAATACTTTTTAAATACCATTATGTAGTTTCATATATGAAATTGCTTTAATTTATTATTTAAATTATTTAAATTTAATTCATTATTTAGAAGCTAATAAAGACCAAAAATATAACTTATTATTATTTTTATCAATCTTATATTAAATTATTCTCTTTTTATTTTATAAAATGGAAAACTAGTGAAGAATTAATTTTTTTCACAAACTTGATTCTTTAGAAAAAGACATGGACTTGATTTTAGTTGATAACTTTATTTTAAGAAATATTATTTCTGAACAAATTTCCAAATTTGACATGTTATTGTCATCTGATAATTTTATAATATTCCTGTAAAAAGAGACATCAGAAAGAGACCTGTCTTTGGGTTATGACACATGGGTCCAGACCTTATCTTAAGCCGTTACTGTTCACATTAAGATGACAAAATGGCCATTAAATATTAACAAAGAACCTTCAAAGCACAAAGTGAAGAACAGACAAAACATAAACCTCAACTCTGCATATCTCACTTTTAAAATCCAATTTTATGTTTGTCCTTAAGTTTTGAATCACCTCTCTCCCAGCTAGAACCAAAACCATGGAAGAAGGGGTCACATGCCATTTATTTGGTGTTACATTAAATACAAAATGAACAACTTGCCATTTTTGTACTAGGTTGGAGCTTCTCAGTTTGAGGAACACAACTTGTTTAGTTCACATACAAGGTTAAAAAGGTCAACCACATCACCCCCATACAATGTGTATGTGTGGATTGGATCATTTTAATGATTAATGATGTAAAACAAGGTATGTATCTATTTTCTCTTAATTATTTTATATAAACTATTATCTTATACATAAATAACAACTTGTTTTATTAAATGATAAACAGGAACATCATAGTTTATTATCTTTAATATATTTGTTAATTATTAGAAATATAATCCAAACCAAAAGTTTTTAGTAGGCACCTGTGGAATCTAACATTTCGCTTGCATTAGATTAAACCAAGGATGATTCATTCCCACTTTATGCAAGTCAATACCACTTAATTAAAAGGAACATTCAACTAGGGTCCTTGCAATTTTCAATTAGCCTATGAAAAATTTAATTGGTTAGGAGGTTTTCTAGGTTATTACCAGTTTAAATGGGTCTGTTCTTTAGACTTTCAATTAATGTAACACCGACAGAGAACCTGCAGGGAACTGCAGTCTTGAAGAAATGTTGGATGGACAATTATTAAATCTGGTTTAGTACAATCTCACAAGTCTTGTATTTATTTATGATTCTTGAACCTAAGGTTGCCATGTGCAGATGTAAAAATATTCATAACCATTAAAAAATAAATTACAAATGTATGAATGAGAGGTTCACACAATGAACATGAAGAAGCAGAATTGACTTGAGGAAAGAATCAAAATTCTTCAAAAGATTACAAACTGCATCCACAAGGCCAAAATAAGGGGATCTACAAAACTACACAAATTTGAGTTTGATTTTATCATCTTTTGGTTCAAGGTTTGCAGATCACCACAAAGCAAGGAAGAAGAGCTCTAGGATTGAGCAAATAAAGCTCCTCAATGTTTGAATATAGACCAACTTTCCCAGCCAATGAATCAAATCCTGTTTGTGCTGCCATTTCCTGAATGTTTTCTAGTGGCCTGTGAACCCTGCCAGCAATTACTCTGCACACTATCAGTGCTTTTCTCAGTGATGGTTCATCACCAAAAATCTCTATGGACTCAAAAGCTCTTCCACTTGTGGATGTTGTGAAGACTCCAATGCCACCCTTGAGCTCCTTCTTGGCTGAAAACCCATTCCTTATGATTCTGCAAACACAGCACTTTTCTGATAGGCAGAGACTAGAAGAGCCATTGAGGCCAAGAGAGCATGAAACAGTAGTGCCATAGAACCTCAAAAGTTCATTTCCATCAGCCAGACATCTTGGATGCTTCTTCTGGAGTTTGCTGGCTTTGATCTTCACCATCTCCCTGTACTCTTCAAATCTTGCAAGAGTCTTTTGCATGTTGTGCACTTTCAAAACTCGCTCTATTCTACCACACTGGTTTTCAGACTTCAACCAGCTAGTCCTGCATATGATCTCCACTATTTTCCTTGATGAATCTCCTTCCACAAGTTCAGTCACTGCCAAGTCCAAACTTCTTGCTCTTAAACTTGAAATATACGAATATAATGCTACAAAAATGTCAAAAGAAACTACAAAAATGGTAACAAACTTGGAGGTCATTAAACACTTCAACCAATTTCGAATTATGTGGGTTGGGGAGAAAGGTAAAGACTTTCTCCTAGACACTTTATTTTTGAAGGTATGGGGAATCCTAAGCATAGTTATAAATTGGAAAGGTAATGGAAAAAGCGAAATCAGTTTTGTTGTCACAAATTGAAAAAGTATGCTGATTTATAATATTAATATTCCTCATCTCAACTGAAAAATCTATGTCGATCAGATACAGAAGTGGCCAGAAAGTTTGTGGTCAGAAGAATGTTTGAATAATCAACTTGAGGGTCACAAAAAAATTGAAGAAAAATAAGAAAAGCCAATGATGTAGTGAAGGTTACAAGCACATTATAGGGTGTGGACCTTCAACATGAAGATAGAAGCCAACCATGAGACCAAACAAGATTAACATTAATATTTGGGTAGGAAAAATGAAAGAGAAAACATGTTACCAGCATGCTTAGACAGATGATGAGCTTCAGCAGCATCCCATTTGTTGAACTGTTCTCCACATTTGTGGCAAGTCACAGTTGAAGACCCATTAGAATCCGTCTCAAGAGACAACCTAGTGCTAGGTTGAAGGCCAGGAGGAGCAGACCCTTCTTTATCTGATAAGAGGAAAGGAGATTTCCTTGGAGGGGTGGATGAGGTCCTAAAAGAAGGATTAAAGTAGTGCATTGTAGGGTGCCCTCCAGGGCCAGGAGTCCCTGGCCTTAAAGTCCCCACAAAAGTTGAACCACCACTACCTCCACCAGCATTGCTGCCACCACTGCCAACTCCTTCTTGGAAGCCTCCATACCCAGTTATCTTCAGCTCACACCTTGAGTTGCTTAAAATCACCTCATGAGTTATGGGGTTGAGGAACTCACTGCTCCCTATGGATCTTGGACTGCAACTTGGTGGCTTATCAAGATGCCTCTTGCTTCCATGGATTACATCCTTGAGATTTGCTATGGACCTGGAACACCCTGACCTCCCTGTTCTCTTGGTCAAGATTGTGCTCAAGTGCTTCCTTGTTTTGGGGTCATGAACATCAGATGGTTCAGATTTGCAGTGTAAAGACTTCTTCAGAGAGAACCAAACTGTTGGCATATTATCCTTAATGCTTCCCTTTATCTTCTTTTTTTCTTCCTTCTCCATACACTCCAACTAGACACTCTCCTAAGTTTCTGTGCTTTTGAACTTAACTCCCTTACAATGCTCACTCTCAAAAGGCTCTATCTCCATGTCCCCCTTTTCCACCTTTCCCTTCCTTTTCCCAAGTGAAAGCTGAGAACGAAAAAAAAAAACTCAAAAAGACAACAACTTCAGCTTCTTTCTGCTTAAAGCAAACAAACCCTTTTTTTCTTTCCAGAAAATCCCTTCACTTTCCAAGAAACAAACTCTACCCAGCCAAAAACAACGATACCTAAGAGGAAAATGCTTCACAAGAGAAATAAAAAGGAAGAAAATTCAAAAGACTACACCGAGGTATTTTATCAAACACCTCGAAAACTCTCAAGTACAGGTGTTAGCATGAAGAGAGCAGTGTGAGGGAAATTCTGATTCATCATAGAGAATGAGTTAGGGCACTTGCATAGGATGGTGTCCGTGACCCCATCAGAGAGCAAATGAGACAAAAGGGA
Organism: Vigna unguiculata; assembly: GCF_037176805.1. Lineage (NCBI taxonomy): Eukaryota > Viridiplantae > Streptophyta > Magnoliopsida > Fabales > Fabaceae > Vigna > Vigna unguiculata. The sequence goes on from NC_140802.1 coordinate 27,389,813, forward strand.
CTCAAATTCAAAGGATGATAAACACATGAATAAGAGAGCATTAGTTAAAACAGGGCCGTTTGAAAAACATAACAAGAATCTTTGGCTCTTAGATATGGGATTTCGGAACATGACAACTAACTTGGACAAACTAGGTACTGTGGCACCATTAAATGTGAGTTACTCAAATTGTACCTTTTCTTTTTACATTGTATGACAGAAAAAAAAAATGTAGTTATAATATGAGTTTAAATTATGTTGTTTAAACAAACATGCTAAAATCATTCTAGAATAAATTGCCGCAAGTAAATTTATGTATATTATTACCATAAATATATTTAAGTACAGAAGTTAAGGGTGACGCTAATGAGAAGAAAGAAGACAGTGAGAAAAACAAAATATTGTTTTATTTGGTTGAAAAGAAAGAAAAAGTGGGAAAAAACAAATAACTCTTAAGAGATTAATTATTTTAAAATATAACAATATTAAAGTATTACTTTTAAGAACAAATTATATTCAATGCAACAAATTTGTCCACTAAAAAAGTGAAGGAAAACACAAATTTGGTATGCTATATTGAAGAAGAAAATGCAGTACAAGAAATAATTAAGTGTTTTATGTTTTTGTGGAATAAATTAAGTGTCCCTTTTAATATTATGGCTATGCTGTCAGCACATGAATGCATAGTGATAACTTTTATTTTATGAGGAAGATGACTAATGCAAAATAATGCCACATGCAATCAAGTCTCAAAAGGAAGGACCACTCAAGTGTTTATTTTACTTTCCCAACTTTGAATAATCTCTAAACCATGGAATTAACAAGGATGACCCACAAATAAGTAGTTAAATGTTATTTGGTTTGTTTTTTTGGAGGAATTAAATATTGGGTTTAACAGAGAGGAGAATATAAATTTTGTCCCTAACTCTCATCTATTCACTTAGTAAATAATCAAACTAATCCTATACTATAATCAAACACATATTTTCACTACAATTCATTTCATACTTTAAATAATTTTCACTGATTTAGCACGTTTTAGCGCAGATAAAAAAAAAATCTAACATACAATATTTCTTACATTAACACTAGTCAGTGCAACATTTATAAAAAGATTTCTCACCAAATTTAATTAATGTAGCAATTAAGATTTGGACTATAATGTCTAACAACCAAACACTGATTAATATGAAGCATGATGACACTGTGTCAGTGAACTTATCAAACACGCCTGAGATTTTTCCTCTTTGATGTCTGCAGCTTTTACATGCTAAGTGCCTTTACTTCTGAAGCACTTTTTCATCTATATGAAGAAGCAATCTTTGTGCGTCATACACCAATGTTAAGAATGGTTTTAGCTATTTGCTTAATAGGCTAAACGACATGTACCCAAAAGTACAAACTTTTTTGTTTCCAACTCGTTTTCAATTACCTCTTAATCAACGTGTTTAAACTGATATTTGCAGCTTCTAATAATTTTGATTAAAACATCATGACATGTAGGACATAGCTCTGCACATATAATATAATATATAATAATAATAAGTTATATGTAATTGTTACTGAGATATCCCTCGACCATATAAATTGATTTGATTTGTATTACATTGGTTAAAAAAAAAAAAACAGACAGCTAATATTCATGCAATTTCCAGAGTGTCTGTCCACCAATAATATTATATTAGGTCTTTCTTTATTTAGGAAAAGGTTAATGCAATATTTAGTATAAAGAAAAGGATTAAGAAAGAAAAGAGAAGAGGTCTATGTTTAGTTTTTCAGTTAGCTTGTTTTAATTTATGTTTGACTAAACAAATTTAACTACATTTTGATTTAGAAGCTTATGTCTATACACCTATATTTGTTTTGAAACCAAGTTTGAATGGAAAACAATTGTGATTCTTTTTAGAAACTCATTTTGTAAACTTCATTTTAATTTGAGTATGTAAGCTTAAATCAAAGTATGCATTAAACATTTGATTTTTTTTTTCAAAAGAGGGAAAAAATCACTGATTAATTGAAAATTTAGGTTTTTTTTTTTCTGATTAAAAGTGCATAAGATGTCATGTACATTCAAATTATTATCATGTTCTCAAATAACCATAATGTGTTGAATAACCACTGCTATAAAGTGACCTTTATTCACAAAACTATGAATCATTAGGATCTAGCTAGCCCCACTCATTATTATTTTTTTTTTTCTCTCAATCTTTGATCTCTTCAATGGGACTTGCAGTTCTTACCCTAAATTTGGGGATTTGTGGGGTATAATTATGAAGGCAAACATGAAAAAGCACAAAGTGAGCCTTTCAAAAATATGAGAGCTCATTATTATGTTTGACCACAGCAATTATTTTATCAAGTTGAGAAAATCAAAGAGGTGGTGAAATAGATGCAAGATTTTGAAGGGTTAAAATAAAAATGATTTCAAATAACCAAGGTAATATAACTTTTTCTGATTTCCTTGTTGTTCAATTGTTGTCCTGATGCTGCTTGTAATGGGTTAGAGAAAAGATGACAAAATGAGTTGTGGTTGAAAGAAAAGTACAAAGAAGGTTAAGACAAAGGCAAGAATATAGAATTGAAAGTGGTTTATTAAGTTTGTGTGAATGTGAATTAAAATTACAGTGATGGAATGATAGAGAGTGTTACTGATGATGGTTTTAGGCATGTGGTTGTGCAACCCACTATTCAATTCATTGATTAAATGCAAGCACATGCTCTAAAATCCCAATTTTGCCTCTGGACCATGTGGGTTTCAATTCAAAAATATCAATCTTCTCATTACAATTTAATAACACTTTACTCTCTTCAGTAATCTAAGAACTTAAATTTGAGTCTTATTATAGATAAAAGAAAATATAATTAAAAAGTTTCGTAACTAAAAAGAATATTTTGTTAAATATTGTCCGTTAAAATTAGTTATCTACTATACTCATAGATATGTTTATGCAAATTATATATAAAAGAGTTCTTCATTTAGAAAACAAAAATAGTGATTAACTTTCTCTTACTTCCAATCATGAAATGCTCTGCACACGGAAAAAACAGAAGTCTATACATAATCAATTTTTTTTATTAAGTCTTTTGAATTAAAAGAATACTAATAGCACAGTTTTTTACTCTTTTAGATATCTACTTATATGATATAATTTGTAATATATATATATATATATATATATATATATATATATATATATATATATATATATATATATATATATCCCATGAAACTAAAAAAAGCATGAAATCAAACTAAAACTCACACCGAGATATAAAATAAATTCTAAAAAGAAAAAAAAAAAAAACTCACAACTCAAAATGTAAGAAATTGATATATTTTATAGAAAAAAAAATCTAAACTAGAAACAGAGAAAAAAAAAAGAAAGAAACCAAACTAGTTAAATATAAACTTAAAATATCATCTTAAAAAAGAGACTATAAATATAAGTGAATCTTCCAAAATCGACTTCATAAAATTTTTATTTATTCAGCTATTGAAAAGCTTAACATGGAAGAGCTTCTTGGTTGATAAGGGAGAGGTGGGGCTTTCGAAGGATTGGTGTTGGAACAGTGACACAAAGTTCTGTCCCCATTGAAACCCAGTTGTGTCATCCATGGCCTTATCAAGAGTAATGTTAAGGACATGGCTAATTAAATGTGAATATAAAGTCTCAATTGTGACATTCAGATATTCACTTCCTTATCTTCTCTAACATTTTTGTCTCTCTTTTTATAGATTAAAAATTAAATATTTGTCTTGTTTGCCACTCACTCTCCGAAGAGAGATGCTATTTTGACAAGTACAAATATTGCAAATTATTTTAGTTCTACTTTGCTAAAAATAAAAACACTTAATATATGAAAGAAGAAATCATAAAAATTAAATATGATGTCCTACACACTAAAATTATAACTCCATTGGAGGCTCATAGCGTTGTAAAATCATTTATATTTTTTTTGTATGGAATATTTAATACTTTAAAATTATATTATTATTTTTATAATATGCCACTAGGGCATTATGTGTACCATAATAATAATAATAAAAAATTTAATATGCTACAAATTTCGGTAATATAACAATTGGTTTTAATAACTTTTTTTCTGCGTTACTATGATTTTTTAATTTCATTTAATTAACTTTTTTTCTTATTAGTATTTTGTTGAGAAATCTTAATTTGGTCTACTTTTATTTATGGATTTTAATTTGGTTCCTATTTTGAGAAATATCATGTAATAAGGTATTTTTCGTTAGTATTGTACTTACAATATTAAAGCGGTACTACGTGTTAATCCATATTTTTTTCTTAATTTTTTAAATTTTTTAAATAAAAGTTTGTCACGTGTCAAGTTGACGTCATGTCACATGACAATGTTAGTACCACATGTCATTGTTATGCAAAGTGTCATTGTCTTAGTCTCGTTCTTGTATTTTTATTTTGTCTAAATGCCATCCCATTTTTTTTTAATTTAAACAATTTTGTCCCCCTCCAAATTGAAACTAAATTTAATTTTCTATAAATGAATTACAAATATTTTTATTAAGGTATAATTACTCGTATAGTACCCAGTTTGGGGCTAGTGTGTCAAATAGGTATTCGGTTTAAAAAAAAGTGTCAATTGCATCCCAACTTTTGAAAAAGTGTTTCAATTAGGTCCCTTTCAGACGAAGTTGACTAACGCCGTTAACGACGTGTCACGTGTCAGTCTGTGGTTTTTTTGATTTTTTTTTAATTTTTTGAAAAAAATAATAAAAAATTGCCACGTGTCAAGTTCCTGTGTGTGACACGTGGCATTGCAATGCCACGTGTCTGTATCACTATTAGATGTCATTGTGTTGATTCGATTTAGTGTCCATATATGTTTTTTTGTTTCAATTTAGTACCTACTTATGTGTATCTGATTTAATCTTGACCTAATTTTTTTTAATAATTAAAATCCATTTTTTATAAAATTAAAAGTAATTAAGTATAAAATTTTTACAAAATTTAAGTATTTGATATTTATATTAAAATTTAGTGGTAAAAGTCATTTTTAATAAAAAAGAAATTAGTGTAACATTCATACAAATAGAAAATAGAAATTTTGGTTTAAAATTAGTAAGAGACAATATTGTTCTATTTTGGAAAAAAAATAAAATTTAACAAAACATGAGTACTTAATAAAAAAGTAATTAATAAAGTAATATGTTAAAAAGTCATTTTAAATACAAAATATTAGTATAACATTTATACAAATAATAAATTTGGTCCAAAATTGAGAGAAACAATATAAATATTAGTACTGAATTTTGTAAAATATTTATACTTAATTATTTTTAATCTTATAAAAAATGGATTACAAAAATATTTTAATTATTAAAAAAAATTGGGACAAAATTGAATCAGATACATATAATTAGGTACTAAATTGAAACAAAAAGACATATACGGAGACTAAATCGAAATCAACACAATGACATCTGATAGTGACATTGACATGTGGCATTGCAATGCCACGTGGCACTAATAATGCCACGTGTCACACACAGGGAACTGACACGTGACATTTTTATTTTTTTTCAAAAAATTTTAAAAAGAAATTAAAAAAAAATTAAAAAAAGAACCATAGACTGACACGTGGCATGTTGTTAACGGCGTTAGTTAATTTCGTTTGAAAGGGACCTAATTGAAGCACTTTTTCAAAAGTTGGGATGCAATTGACACTTTTTTTTAAACCGGGTACTTATATGACACACTAGCCTCAAACTGGGTACTATACGAGTAATTATACCTTTTATTAAATAGTTTTAACAAGATTAAGTTTATTTAAATGTATATTTTACATTAAAGTTTATTTAAAATTGTTTTCGGACAAAATTGTTTAATTTAAAAAAAAAGGACTGGATTTAAGCAAAATAACCATGAACGAAATTGAGACTAAGATAATGATACTTTGAGTGATAGTGACACGGGGCACTACTACTATCACATCACACTATTACTACCATGTGGCACGACATGAACTTGACATGTGACAAATATTTATTTAAAAAAATCTAAAAAAATTAAAATAAAAAAAATAAATAGAAAAAATCATGAACTAATACATGACATTTCTTTAACTTGCTGTTACAAAGTACCTCATTGTATTAAATTTTTCAATATAGGAACCAACTTGATACACATAAAAAGAAAGAGACCTAGTTGAGATTTTTCAATAAAAATGAAGACCAAAGATATAATTTAATCTTTCTAAAACATGTGAATGTAATTTCTTTTGTTTAGATTAGCGTGATGATGTTATTTATGTGATATGTGAGTTTTGTTGTTCATATAGTATGTCCATTCTATTAATAATTTAATTTTGATTAATGATGTGTTGTTAATTGTTTATGTTAAATTATTTATTATTATTATTTTATCATTAATTTGATAAAAATAATAACATTAATTTATTTAAAAAAAAATGAGACCAAATTAAAATTTTTTAAATAATAATATAAAATTGAAAACAAAATCAATTGTAATAGTAAGAAAAAAAATATTAAAATTAGTTATAATAGAAAATAACCGCCAAAGTATTAAGAAAATAAAATCTAAACAATATGTAAAAAAAATTACAAAATATAACTTTCTTCGTTGTTAGCATTTATAATATGAGACCCTTAAAAGTTAAAGGTTTTAAATATAACTAGTATACTGACATGTGCGTAAGCCCGGAGCGTATTTATTTTATTTTGTATATTAAAATAAAAAAATAGTAAAAGTATTATATAATGAAATATTATGAAAATTAAGTTATATTGTTGTAAATGATGTTATTAAATTAATTAGTAAATCTAAGTGATGAAATAATAATTTCAATTTTAAATATAATAAATAGAATTGATATCATAATATAATATAGTTAATTGATTTTACGAAATAATTATAATAGCCTATGATCCATTTTTTTTTTGCTTTTATTTTAAATTTTTTTAGAATAATAATATAATTGTTATTATATTTATTTAACCATTAAAAATACTAATAATAATGTTAATATAAATTATAAAAATTTTAAAAAATTAAAACTCTATTTAGCAAAAGTATTTAATATAACAACGTTTTCTATAATTAAAAAAAGCACACTTTATAATAATAACACCATTATGAATAGTAATAATAATAAAAATAATAATGATACCAATAATAATAATAATATTTATGCTATAAATATTAATATTAATGCTAACACTAAGGCTAATGTCAACTATAATAATATATAATTATATATAAAGATATACATTAACAACAAAATAAATAAAAAAAAGTAATTGAAATACAATCTCGTAGTAAATTAATTTAAGATGTGTGTCTAACTATAATATATCTTACCAGAGAACAAATGTGGATAAGATTGTCTCATATCCTCTTCTAATTCCCAAATAGAGTCACCTGTTCTCCTATTCCACACAACCTTGACTAAACTGATGGTTCTCCCCTTAAGTTGTTTCCTCTGGTGATCCTCTATTGCAACAAGTTGCACATCCACGGTGAGATCTTCTCTGATTGGCAAATCTTCCATTTCCAACACATGTGATGCATCAAGCACGTACTTTCTCAGTTGAGAAACATGGAATACAGAATGAAGATTAGCTAGTTGAGGGGGTAAGGCGATCTCATACGCCACTAGTCCAATTCTCTTCAGTACTTGATATGGGCCAATAAACTTAGGAGAGAGTTTTCTTGAATGAATAGCCCTTCCCACACTAGTGGTTGGAGCTACTCTCAAGAAAACATGGTCCCCTGTTGAAAACTCTAAAGGTCTTCTTCTTCGATCCGCATACGACTTTTGTCTGCTCAAGGAGGCTTTCATCCTGTCTCTTATTTTGGATACTTTTTCTGAGGTTTGCTTCAACAATTCCGGTCCCAACAACACTGCCTCACCTTCTTGATACCAGCATAACGGAGTTCTGCATCTCCTACCATCGAGAGCCTCATAAGGCGCCATACCGATACTTGCATGGTAGCTATTATTGTATGTAAATTCTACTAGAGGCAATACTTCATCCCATCCTCCCATATGGTCTAGCACGCAAGTCCTTAGTAGATCCTCTAGTGATTGTATTGTCCTCTCAGATTGCTCATCAGTCTGAGGGTGGTAAGCAGAACTCGTGGTTAGTCTACTACCCAAGGCATTTTGCAAAGTTTGCCAAAATCTAGAAGTAAATATAGAGTCTCTATCTGACATTATACTCGAAGGTACACCATGTAGCCTCACTATTTCTCTGATATAAAGTTGTGCCAGTTTATCCATTAGCATCCTCAAGTTAACTACTAGAAAGTGGGCACTTTTAGTCAGCCGATCTATTATCACCCAAATAGCATCGTGATTCCGAACGGATCGTGGCAGGTGGGTGACAAAATCCATAGCAATGTTGTCCCACTTCCAAACTGGTATTTCCAACTGATGCAACATCCCTTCCGGTTTTTGGTGTTCCACCTTTGCTTTCTGACAAGTCAAACAGGAAGATATGAATTGAGCTACATCATGCTTCATTCCTGACCACCAAAAGGACTCTTTTAAGTCATGGTACATCTTAGTCATGCCGGGGTGCATGCTATGGTGGCTCTTGTGCCCTTATTCAAGAATGATATGCTTCAACTCTGGGTTTTATGGTATGCAAACTCGGTTTTTAAATCTCAGTACCTCATCTACTCCCATCACAAAGTCTTTAGCTTTTTCAGACCCGAGCAAATTCACTATTTTTTGTATTTTAGAATCTGACAGCTTCTTTTCTTTTACTAACTCAAGAAAATCACTAGTTATAGTCAAGTGACTACATTTAATGACTTCCTTCCCCAATGACACATGTAACTGCATGTCTCTAAATTTCTCCACCAACTCACCCTCCTTTATCATCATAGCAGAAGCATGCATTCTTTTCCTGTTTAAAGCATCAACCACCACATTGGCTTTTCCTGGATGATAAAGTAATTCAAAGTCATAGTCTTTTAAGAATTCCATCCATCGTCGTTGTCGCATATTCAACTCTTTCTGATCAAATAGATACTTTAAACTCTTGTGGTCACTAAAGACTTGGAACTGTGAACCGTACAGGTAGTGTCGTCAAGTCTTTAGAGCACACACCACTAGGGATGTCAAAAAAATCCGTACCCGCGGATATCCGCAGATAAAACCCGCAATGGGTAGAAAACGGATATTAAAAATGGATACCCGTTACCCGTGGGTACGGGTATTTTTGATACCCGCATGTTAACGGGGCGGGTGCGGGTATCATAGTATCCGTACCCGTGGATACCCGTACTCGCTAAATTTTAATTCACAAAAATACCTTTATATATATATATTAGTAAAAAATATTCTGGCCTAATTTTTTCTAAGTTGCACATCTTGTCTTCTATCTTCATTCTTAAAACTTCAATAGTATTGGTACGTTGTCTTCTTCCAAGTACACCCCTGACATTCTTCTCTTTCCTTTATTTGAAATTGGGCATATACATCAAATCCTATATAGACAATAAATTATGGTATGCTTGTTGTCAAATGATGGAATCAAAATAAGAATATTTGGCACGTGACAATTGAGGTTTATTATTTGTTTATTTTGTTTATTTTTTAGGAATCAATTGGAGAAAGTGGACTTTTTGATCAAAACATTAATTAAAGAATTTTCATTGTGTTGAACGTCATTTTATATCTACTTTTATAATTATTTATACTTGTATGAACTTGAGTTTATTTGAACTTTATTTAAAATTTATGACAATGATGTATTTTATTTTATTTTATTTGAATTTATGATTAAATATTTATATTTAATAATTTTGTAAATACCCGCGGGTACCCATGGATACCCGCGGATATGAAAAAAATAGGCGGGTACCCGCATAACGGATACCCGACGGATATGGGTACGGGTACGGGGCAGATATTTATCTAGTGGGTAGGGTACGGGGGAGCTACTACCCGTACCCTACCTGCCCCGTTGACATCCCTACACACCACTACTGCTAACTCTAAGTCATGAGTAAGATAGTTTTTCTCCTGAACCTTCAATTTCCTAGAAGCATATGCCACTACTTTCTTCTCTTGCATTAGCACGCATCCCAATCCTTGAATAGAAGCATCACAAAATACTTCAAAGGATTTACTAGTGTTTGGATTATTAGCACTGGGGCGCTTGTCAACTTTTGTTTCAACATTTGAAAACTCTCCTCACAGTGGTCTGTCCAAGAAAATGGCTGATCCTTGCAGGTTAGCTGTGTTAACGGGGCTATTATTTTAGAGAATCCTTCAATAAATCTCCTGTAGTAACCTGCCAACCCCACAAAGCTTCTTATCTCCATGACGGATTTCGGGCGTTCCCACTGTAACACGGCTTCTACTTTAGAAGGGTCCACAGCAATACCAAGCGCCGATATTACATGCCCCAAGAATTGAACCTCTTTCATCCAAAAATCACATTTAGACAGTTTGGCATATGACTTCTTTTCTCTCAAAATACTTAGAATTGTCCTCAGATGTTCTATATGATCTTTTTGAGTCTTAGAATAGATCAAGATATCATCAATGAAGACCACCACAAACTTGTCAAGAAAAGGCCTGAAAATTTTGTTCATGAAATCCATAAACAGAGCAGGGGCGTTTGTCACACCAAAAAGCATAACTACATATTCATAATGCCCGTATCTAGACCTGAAGGCCGTCTTCTGCACATCATCAGACTTGACCAAAATTAGGTGATAACCCGATCTCAGATCTATTTTAGAGAAAACAATAGCCCCCTGCAACTGATCCATTAAGTCATCTATCCTTGGCAACAAATATTTATTCTTAATGGTTAATTTGTTCAGTTGCCTATAGTCCACGCATAGTCGGGAACCGCTGTCCTTCTTCTTCACTAGCAGCACTGGTGCTCCGTAAGGTTATACACTCGGTCTGATGAACTATTTTTCTAACAATTCTTCTATCTGCTTCTTTAATTATGCTAACTCTGTTGGAGCCATACGATATGGAGATATTGATATTGGTCCTGCTTCAGGCACCAAATCAATAGAAAACTCTACTTGCCTCTTCGGAGGCAATCTTAGTACATCTTCGGGAAAAACATCAGCAAACTCCTCTACAACTGGTATCTTGGCATACACATCTCTTTCCTCAATTGATAGTTGAGTCAGAATAAGAAAACATTGAGACCCTTCTTTAGCTTCTCTGGCAATTTGTTGTGAAGACAACAACTTCTCATCCTCAGGATTAGGAAACAACAACTTTGTCTCATTGCAATCTATAAGAATGTGGTTGGCAGATAACCAATCCATTCCTAAGATTACATCCAAGTCTTTCAAGGGTAAACACACCAGATTTACCTTGAATCGACGTCCCTCAATCACAATGGGGCATCTAACACATAAGGTAGATGTCTTGACTAAACCCGACGCTGGAGTGGATACAGTCAGATCATACTGTAGCTCCTTAACTGGCAAACCCAACTCTTGAACTTTAGATTCTGACTCAAAGGAATGTGTTGCTCCAGAATCATATAGAACACACAAACTCATACCAGCAATCACACATGAGCCAACAATAAGATTACCTGAACTTGCAACTTCTGCCCCCGTCAAAGCATATACTCTACCCGCAGCCTGGGGTCTCTCATTCCCTCACTTATGAGGAGTCTGTGACTGGACTGTAGGCCTTGAGACTAGGCCTCTGCCTGATGGACAATCCTTGACAAAGTGTCCCTCTTTGCCGTAACTGTGGCATGTCCTCCCTCTAACAAGCTGTGGGCAAGCACTTCTCAGGTGCGGTCCCCCACATTGAAAACACTGTGATTTGAACGGTTGAGGTGGTGGCTGTGTTGAGAATCTCTTAGGCCCTTGATGTGGTGGCCTAGAGTATGGCTTCTTCCTTTCTTCATTTATGACCCTGGGCCTAGATGGCCCTCCTACTCCTTGTTGAGATGACTGTTGAGACTCAACTTCAACCTTCAACTTCTCCATAACTCGGGCTTTCTCTACTAGTGTTGGAAATTCCTTAATGGAGAGAGGAGCTATCATAAGCTTAAGATCTCCGCTCAATCCATTCTCAATTTTTCTACACTGCCATTCTTCATCCATGCGCAAAGTGTGAAATCGGCCCAGATGTTTAAACTTTTCCGCATACCCTGACATTGACAAGTTTCCTTGCAAGAGTTGCAAGAATTCTACCTCCTTTGCATATCTCACACTGTCAGGGAAATATTCTGCATAAAACTTCTTCTTGAATAAATCCTATGTGATGTCCTCTCTACTGTCTTCTAACATCATCTTCATACTGGACCACCAATGCACTGCCTCTCCAGCCAAAAGATACTCCGCATAGGCCAGTCTATTTTCTGCAGGTCACCTCTTTGCATAAAAAATTCTCTCTAAGTCTTTTAGCCATTGATCCGTCTCATCTGGACTAACTTTGCCACTGAATCTGGGAGGGTGATGCTGGAGAAAATCTTCTAAACTCCATTCTTGAGATCTAGGATGAGGGACTCGTGAAGAACCAGCTGGGAATCAAGACTCTCCTAGTTTTTGTAAGGCTTCTAGATGCCTTTGTTGAGTGGCTTCAGCTGTCAATCTTGTAGATTCCATTTATTGCATAGCTAGATTATGTTGATTCACCATGTTTGCATTCTGTTGTTGCATAGCTACAACCATAGCTTCCAAAGCATTAACAAGATTGGGGTTATCCGTAGTTGGTGGAGGAGGTGGAGGCCTTGGTCCCATAGCTCTATTCACACCGAGAAAGAAACCATCAGTTCAATCCACGAGTACTATCATAACACCTGGAACATCTACTTAAAACACACAACGGAGACTAAGCAAGCTCACACTCACAAACCCCTAAGGAACTACTGCTCTGATACCAAAATGTAACATCTCATTTAATAACTTTTAAACTACTAAACAAAGCATTATATAGTGATAACCAAAAGCAGATAGCATGGAAGTTAAGTATAATCTTATACAGTCATCCAAAACTGAGTAATGACAATACTATATGTACAAGACCTCTAGAAGAAAGGAAAGGTAAATTCTAACCACTTACTACAAAACACACCTATCTATAGGACCTCTAGATACTACTGCTCAGTCCCACTATCAACACCACGCGAAAACTCTCCACCTGCAGCCTCATCTGCTCACACATTTAAATGATCATTACAAAGAATAAAACAAAGGGTAGACAAAAATAAAACACGTAGGGTAAGCTAATAATGATTTAAAGAAGGTTACATTAGAGTAAGAGCATAATAACAATCAATTATCACAAATTCACACAGGAACATTCCAATACTCACACGTCATTCAACTCTAGACTCAATTATCCGGATATATGCAATTAACATCAGACCTCTTGGTGGCTTGCATCGGTGTATGATTCCCAAACTCTGCAGAATTTGGCCTAAAGGGATTATCACCCAATCATCACACCAGGTAAGTCTCCTTCGCGCCAAAGACTTGATCGAGTCCAATGGCTAAGACCTCTCGCTACTCCTCACGACATAACGCATTATACTCTATATGAGCCTTAGTGGTTATTGGAGCGTCAGGATACCAACCAAAACTGAGTCCTTATGTCTTTGCATACCCTACCTAATCCATACTTAGAATTTCTCCATGAAATTCCTCCATAATTCACATACAACAGGTCCATATTCATCCAATCTCACTCAAAGCATACCAAGATAGTTAAAATAATTCATTTTAGATCAGTTAATGCAATGAAACACATCAAAATAGCAAACAGATGAAATCTGGCAGCCAACGCTCAGCCTCTGATTCCAATGCTCAGCCTTAGCATTAAAATTTCGTTCCAGACTTGTAGGGGTCCCAACACTGGGGCACCGCTCGGCTGGCGCTCAGCCTCATTCTTCTCGCATTTTTTAGCGCCAGGCACCGCTGGGTTGGCGCTTAACGCTGATCCTCTCGCATTTTTTAAGGCCTAGCCTTGAATTCTGAGGCTCAGCCTCACACCAAAAAATAACACATATTCTGGTTTTCATTGGGAGATGTTTCACTTGATTTCATGACCCAAATTGGCACCTCCATGGCAGTGTTGTCTAGTTTTCAAAATGGTTTTTAAGCAAAGTGAGATAATACCAATTAGAGCCATGATTAAAGTGTTCATTTTCCAATTCAACCTCAATTCACATAATGCAATCACAAATTCACTTATACCAAACATCAAACAATTCACATTCCATCATACTTCAAACAATCAATTCTAATTACACACAATTACATTCATTGTATCCTCTAATTAAATTCAATTATCAGTTTCCCTTACCTGATTAACTTCCACAATCTACTGCCAAAAACCTAAAACCCCTTTTCCATTGTCGATGCTCACAAATCAACCTAAAATTATCAGAAACATGATCAGAGAACATCATTAGAGCCACTGATCGACCGAGAATTTTTTTACAAGATACGCAAACCTCACATGCGATACAAATTACAACATATGCAAGGTTTTCAAGAAAAGACCGAGAAAAGAGCATAATTATAACTTACTGAATTCAAGGTTCTAATCGAACAGACTTGGAGATCTCACCGTAGTGATCACTCTGGCGGTCTCTGATTTCAAAAAGGATGAGAGAATGGTAAGATATTTTAGAGAGAAGTCAGAGAGAATTTAGAGGACGGAGTTTTAGAGAGATGGTGTTTTCTAAATAATGAAATCCTTTTATGAAATTTCTATTTATATATAAGTGGTTTATTATTAAAATAATAATAATAATAGGATCTCATTATTTTAAACACAAACACTCTTTTAATGTGATTTTCTAGGTTCTCACAAACTAAATATATAAAGAGACACATTTTTTATGACATTTTTTGTTTTTACAATTTTATCCTCACAATTATTATTTATTATTTTTAAATAATTATTCATAATAAAAAATTATTTCAGTTTTATCATTCTACTAATTTTAGTAACAAATTTTTTTTCAATTCAAAAATACCAAGATATAGAGATAAAATGAATAAAAAAACAAATACAAAGAGTAAATAATTGAAATATGATCTCCTAGTAAATAAAAGTAAAATTTGTGTCTAACTATAATAATAATAATAATAATACCACTATAATAATATCGGTAGTGATAAAAAAAATATTAATACAACTCCATATATAAAGAGATAAACATCTTTGGTGTCCTTTTTTATTTTATCAATTTTATCCTCTTAATTATTATATTTTAAATTTAAATAATTATTTATAATTAAAAAAATATTTTTCAATTTTATTATTTTACTAATTTTAGTAACTATTTTTTTAATTGAAATATTTGTTCAAATGAAAAGATAAATGAACAACAAAACAAATAAAAATGACAAGTAATTGAAACATGATTCCTATATAGTAAGTAAAAGTAAAATGTGTATCTAACAATAAAAATAATAACTATTATAATAATTATTGTTCTTATTAATAATAATAATATTAATATAATAATAGAAATAATTATAATTAATAATAATGATAATAATATTTATAGTTGATAGTAATAATGATTATTAATTATAGTTGAGAATAATAACCCGTGATGGATCTTGAGCAATAATTTTGGAGGAGCCAAAGTAATTTATAGTAAAAAATTTTGAACTCATCAATAATTTATTCAGAATAAAAATTTCCAGTTATTCCTTTTTGAATGTAAATAACCATATTGTGTTCAAGAAATTCATCTTTCATCTTATTCCGAATTTTGTTTTGATAATCTTCGTTGTAGATAATGAAACATTAAGAGTTAAATAAAATGAATTACACAATCAATCAAGTAAAATATCTATAATTTGTTTATTTTTGTCAAAGATTGACATAATTCAATAATGGTCGAAAAATCCTTCTTATTTGAATGGGTATGAACATCAACAATGAAATGTTGGAGTAAAATTTTAAACTTATATTTATCAATATAGCTATTTTTTTAAGTTTAAGACAAATAAATAATTTATCAAATATAATAAAAATTAAGACATAATTACTAACAAAAATATATAGTAATAATAATATTATATATTACAAATAAGAGTAATAACTTTACTACTAATAATGTTAAGAATACTAATAGTAATAATATATAATAGTAACATATAATAATAATAACAAATATTATTATTATAATACTAATATTTGTTATAATTTTACTACTATCACTATAAATAATATTATTAATAATTATAAATACTAATACTTATAAAAATATTACAAATAATAATATTATTTATAATTAATATTATAGTTTAAATCATAAATAAATGAAAAAATAAAAACAAATTGACTTTTGTAGGATTTGAACCCGGGTCCTTTTGTACCAGAGTTTTAAAATGACGAAAAAACTAATTTTTATGACACATGTCAATAAAAGAAAATGGGTAATGTAGTAATTTGGGTAGTATCTTCTTTTCTTAATATGTAATAAATGGGTAAAATTATATAAGCATCGTATTAAGAAAACCTAGCATACGCAATTACCTTTTTCTATAAGAAAACGTTTCCCTTAAAGAAATGTTTCATGCCTTCTCTCTTTGAAATTTCACTCATACCTCATACGTTCTTCGATTAGAGTCTGTTGTTGAGATCACCTCATAGAACTCTACAAATCTCACCGATCAAAATCAAGAATAGAGTAAGTTCTCTTATTCCTTATTTTTAGGAGTTCAATTCATATTTTCCCAATTTCTTGAAGTTTTCTTAGTTGCATGGGGATTTGTTTTACTCCCATGATCTCTTTGTGTGTTGGTGAATCCAACCATGCTCTCATATCATTAATTTGACCTTCTTGTGGGTGTAGATAGGCCTTTTGTGGTGGATGAAAGCTATGGAAAGGTGTTGAGGAACTTAAGGTTTTCATTTGAGGTGAGGGAAACTAATTTAAATCCTTTATGATTTTTGTTATTCAAATCCTTATGTGCTGGTTGATTTTAGAATGAATTGAATTGTACGATTGAATTGGTATGTTGATTTGGGGTGAATTGAATTTATGAGATGAAGGAATATTTAATTTCAAGTTCATGTGAGAATTGAAATTCTATGTTGTATAATATGTCATTGTGGCATGTTACGACTCGAATTAGTGATTTTTCTTACCTTTGGTGTGTTGGTAAATGGTTTGAAACATGTGAAAAATATTTAGGTTGTGTTGGACACTATCAATTGCAAGTTAATATTGTCTACAATTTTGCAGACTCGTTGGACGAACCCCATTCCTACTGAGCAACAACGAAAAATGAATTTGACAAAGAGTAAGGGAAAGTGTGGTTGTTGGGTGAGCAAACTCTCGCTGAACGAATGTTGAATTTGATTTTTGGTGGAGAATAAGAAGGATTGGAACTCGCTGTAACATCTAGGTCGGTATTACTAATTTTAATAAAATAAAATATAAATATAAATGAAATCTCATTTATTATAACTCCATTTAAAAAAAACTTATTACAACAGAAAGTAATTCAAAATCAATACTTGATAAAACTCAAATACAATATCCCAATATGATAATGTAAAGGTTTATACAATTATTCAAAACCATAATGCAGTAAAACATCGTAGAAAAATCCCCAAGAATAGCCCACACTTCGGCTCTATGTCTCACTAGATCCACCTGCAACATCATCTGCTCATGTGTAACGCAATACACGATCATCGCCGAGGACAAATAGATAGGGTGAGCTAATAGTATAACAACATATATATATATATATATATATATATATATATATATATATATATATATAATTCAAACATATATAATCATACACTTATCAAAGGAACTCCATCCTTTGATTCCATGCCACATGGCCACCACCATGTTATCCATGTTCTACGCCTTTGGATGAATACCTTTAGATGCATTTGCTGCCACACCTACAAGCCACAACTTGTAGAATAAGTGCGGGAACATGCTACGGACCACACTCCGTAACGCCAGGTGGAGTTCCCAATACGAACATAGTTCGTAATGTCCCAAGACTACCAAACTCGTCAGCTAACTACCGAGGAGGGCAATCTTCTAGACCCATCCATACGAGTCACAACTCGCATACTCACACCGACATTACTCACCAATCTGAGCCACAACTCAAGGATTCCTCGTGTTCATCCACCATCTCGAGCCACAACTCAAGAGATGTCATTCCAAGCCATAACTCAAGGAATGTCACGTGCTTAACCCCTATCCCGAGCCACAACTCAAGGGATATGTTTGGAGCCACAACTCAAGGAACACTCCAACAAGCTGATCTTTAAGGTATCACTAGAGCCTTGTAGACCACGCACACCCAAAGTAAACAAATCACAAGTCATGCCTTTGTATTATCGCCTAGCGTTGCTACTAAGCCACTAGGCGAAATTCAGCTTCCGACCACCTAACGGAAGTCTCATGCCGCCAGGCGCTACGCACCTCTGAATCTTCTGACCTTGCAGACATTGCCTAGTTAGACCACCCTCATTGCTAGGCGCCATGTGTTATAGGGCCCTCTACGTTTGTAGCTATCGCCTAGCAGTTTAGTTCTTACCGCCAGACGCTACACCAGTAATGTGATTTTAATTGTTTTTGCACTCTGCAGAACCAAGTTTCCCACTCCCCAATTCATCACAATTTAACCTTAACTACAAACAAGTAATCTACCAACTCACCATGAGTCATATTACACCATAATAGAACTTATACCAAATTATGTATAATCATCGTCTCTTTACACATTGGAACCATACTTAACTTTGGATTCTATCATAAGCTAGGACTACTATAGACTCCATAGTTCCAGCAACTTAAAACCTATAACCCCCTCACATTTCCACTGATTATGCGTTATCGTAATATTTTTTGCCATAACCTCATTTTGAACGTTTTCCAAGTCACCTATCTCCTATTTGGATATCCTACAGCCAACTCATTTCTTGGAATTTACCAAAACCACACTATGAATCATATCTCATTATTAGTCCATACATATTACCTCACTAGGCCTTTGTCTACAAGTTCCCATATCATCTCTCATAATCAATTTTATCCAACAGATTTTCCTAACTCTACATTGCACCTTGCAACCACGCAGTACCAACTTGTACTGCGTTGGCGCCTAGTGACAGAACTCGTGCCGCCAGACGATGTATACATTTCTGGGTAAAAACCCAGAATCTCTACACCTTCGAAGACCCTAAAAACAACCCAATCATCTTTCTCTGCCTATTTCCTCACCACCACCATTAATAATGCTTACAGTTACACGATTTCTAAACTTAGATTGTATCCAGTACAATTCAGACCCCAATTAATCCCATAACCTCAAAAACCACAAATTTCCAACTCTAAAATAAGCGTTCTTAGAATTTCCTTCAATTAACTCCTGATTGCAACGTAATTCAACAATTTCTATCATCCATAAATCGACCAACAGATGCAACTCCTTTTTCCTCATTCAAAATCCAACCAGAAAACCCAAAACAGCAAAAACGAGTTAATTTTGGCTTGCGTCGCTTGGCGGGTGTTAATCACCGCCTAACGGCTTTGAAGGCCTGCCAGATAGTTTCTAAAAATTTCCAGAAACTCAGAATTTCGAGGCTTTCCAGAACCACAATTATATCATACAATATGTAATTTAACAATTCACATAAAATGTAAAGGATTCAGGTCCCTAAGCTAGAATTCCTTGCTACACTTGATAGTTTGAAGTCTCCCCTTGATCAACAATGGCCTCTTAGTTCTTCCTCTAATCAGCCCTCCTTCTCATTTAATCAGTCCAGCTACTGCTCTCTCTTTCCCTCAATAGCCTGTTTAATCATGACTTAATTGTGGTTAATGCTAGAAAACAAATTTCAATCACTAATGGTGTAATTGCCTTTTAAAAACCATTACTACATGAGTTTTCCAGCCCCTCCACTTGCCTTCAAGACGGCTAAGGTTCCCTGGTCTTTCCCATTCATGCCAAAACGAAATTTGGCAAAAAGAAAGTTTAATTTGGGCTTATCCAGGTTCAAACCCACACTCATGCCAATGTCAAGTCAATGCATAACCAATTCAACCAATACATGTTTCATGATAATTCTTATAAATCTAGGATTATATTATCACTCATCATGATCAAACATATTATTAAAATAATAAACACTTAAAATAACACACAATTAGCATACATAGGACTTAAACCCAAGTCCTCTTAACATAATCAAGTACTCTCAACTACTTGAGGTAGTACTTTTCCACATCATCCAAGCGACCATTAATTGTCATAAAGGCTCCCACTACCCGCATTTATTAATTAATTATTTATTTAATTAATTAATTTTCTCAGGTCTTACACTCACTGAGTGAGTCTTTCTTACTAGGCGAATTAACTAGAATTTGGTTCTAGTGCTAGACTCGCTAAGCGAGACATTTAGTCATTGGGCGAGCTAAGCTTCAGGGGTTACTCTTTAAGCAAGTGTATGTAGTCATTGGGTGAGTCTATGAAATTCATATTTGAATTATTTGAGGAGCTAATTCATGATATTTTTGTTTTTATGAGAATTATGTAGTTGCATCATTCCTAAGGATAAATGGTATGATGCGTGAGTTTAGTGTTATGCATTCACTAGGGAGACTCATTGGAAGATATCTTTATACTCTAGTAGAATCACAAACTCACATAGAGAAAAGAGTATAGGTGGTGAAGAGGGAATGATGTTCTTATAGCTAGTCTTGAAGTAGTGGACTTCATTTATGTTAGGCTATAAGTGAACTCACTTTGTCTTGAGAGAAGAGAACCAAATACCACTACTGAAAACTATAACAGTAAGGATTTCATTTTACACAATAAAGCAAAGCTTCTAGAGTTTGAGTGGATGCATAAATCCAGATAAATTGAGCTTAAAGGTTATCTATTTATGAATGAAATTTGAAATGCAAAGTCTGTACTTAATAGTACTATTTTGAATTCAATTGATTGTTATGATTTCTAAAATTTTATCATTAGTTTATCCTAATTTGTGTTGGTTGTTGTGTCCCTTTTGCTATGATCGCTTTCATGGTGTGAAAATACAAGACTATAGGTGGTGATAAGGCTAGGTAGTAGATCGAAGGTCATCTTTGAAGTTGTTTTTGTGAAGAATGTATATAGGTATATGAAATAGTATAATTATTTGTCTTCAAGTGTATTTTGAAAAATCTTTAAAAGCTTATGTAGTTTTGACATACTTTGATTATGGAAGGAGTGTAATTACACTAGTATTGTATGTTTATGTATGTGTTCTATTAATCATATGACCAGGTACGGCTTAATATTGCACTATAGAAACTCAAAGAAGTAGTATAATCTATTTTCTTGAGTAGTTTACATATAATCTAAATTTATAATACATTCCTATTTAATATTTTCTTAAATTGTTTTTTTTATGGATTTTACTTTATTAATATATTTATTAATTTTATTATTTATAAAATAATTTCATGTAAGAAATAATAATTACCTTCAAGTACTATCAAATTATAATATTATAAAATTTAATAATAACATTTTTTTATAATTATTATTTGATAACAACTTTTTATAACATCTATTATTTTAGTTTTTAACATTTTTAACCTGAAAAAACAACGATACACATAAAGTAGTGAATGCGGTCGTTTCTATATTTATTTTGCTCTTTACCACTTTTCCTTTTAGATAATCTTCCTATATTGTGAAACAATCACTTATTTCCCTCGTTTGGCAAGACATACCTAAGAATTTTAAAATCTCATTTTTGTCTTTTTTTGAAAAAAAAGATGTAACCCATTTTTTTTTTATTGAGTAGAGACAAATAGGAGAGACAACAATGGACCAATTCGAAAATCCAATCCAACCATTATTGTGAATTGTAGGCCTTTTCTTCTTCCATCTCATAATTTTTTTCCAATTCTAGCATCAAACGTGGAAAATTTTAAAAATTTTTCTTCTATGTGGCTTCATTTAAAAGACACTAGATAAAATGCTGCAGAAAGTTTCTAAACAATAATCTAAAAAGTTAAAAAGAAAATTAAATGCTATATTTTATGTTGTATATTTTATAATTGTTTTCCTTAACATTTCAAATTATGAAATCCATGTATTCGTTTTATCTTTTAATTTTGACGATATTATTTTAATATATTTAAGACCGAAACATTAACATAATTTATGAGGACCGAATCAAGGTTGTTTTTTGCGGTTTTCAACGAGGTTATGTTCTTTGACATTTAGTATCTAAACTCACCGTGTTGTCGTGTATTGACAAAATGATAGGTACTGGTAAATTTGACTAAAAGCAAATGCCCGGTATAAAAGCGTGGCAAATCTAGTGCGTTCATGCATGGTATTCTTTTAGTCTTATATAAATCACCCTTTTAGGTTCTCCAGTTCAGAAATTAAGAAAATTAATTTCAATTAGTCTTAAAAACTAATTTTAAAATTCAATTTTATATACTATGCCTACTTCATAGGCTCAAATAATATCATACGCGCTATTAGATTTTTTTCTGAGATATTAGGAGATAATGCTCTTATTGAAGAGGTATGTGTATATTTTAATTATTATTTAATAGATATCAACAAAATTTGTTAATATATTCTTATATATCCAAAAATTCTATAAATATTTAATTTTATATCTTACTTTTACTCATTACTATTTATCATTAAAGTTAAATATGCTTTTAAGTCAGCAAAATAATAATTTTGAATTGTATAAAATATTAAATTTTTATAACGTTTAGAACATATAATCCAGATTTATACTCGGTTCAAGTGTTGCCTACAAAATCACATAAAAGATCTTTTGACATTCTCCATAAGAAGACATCATGGAATCGAAAAAAAAAATCTAAATTGTTTATGTGGTTGAAAGTAGTTATTTAAGGCCGATCCAATTATTTACAGAAAATTGTAATATAAAACTAAACCTATGCGACAGCTATTCTAGGCTTCAGTAGCCTAAAACTGAATTGGGATTTGGCTAAATCTACGGTGAACCCAGGACACGGGTAATTAACCTAAGGAAAATATTTGGTTGAAAAAGTTTATTTTAATAAAAGTTCTACGTGACTTTTGTTTTTTCTTTATTTTTTTGTTCAAAATCATTTGGATGACTTTTGTTTTTTTATTTTTTCAAAAATCATTTGGATCGTATTTGTGTAAAACCTAAACTTGCCTTCTTTCACATTGCAGATAAAAAGTTGTGCCTGAACATTCATTCTCTTCTCATTATTCCCTTTAGTTGTCAACCGTAAGTTCCTTCTCTTCTCATTATTCCCAAGCTTCCACTTTACAAGTAAAAAATGTATGAATCTTCTATTTTCTTTCTTTTTTTTTTCGCGAAAAGAACAAAGTTCCTAATTTTCATTGTTTCATTTGGCCGTCCTTCCCAAATTAGGATTTATCGGGTGATTTTATGGATGACACAACCATGAAGGAGGGTGGACTTTGTTTTATTGGGTGGATATCGTTCTTTTAAGGGTAGATAGTTTTAATATTGCAAGTAAAATTTCATTTTTTCCCATCTTTGTTTTGGAATGAATTTTTTTTTTTTTTTTGCTTTTGTGTTTAGGGTTAATTGGAATCACCTGTTTTTTTTTTCAAATTGGTTATTGTGGTGTGGTTCGTGTTGATGAATGTATCATGGGACAATGATATTATGGGTAAGGTTTATGAGCTTGTTATGGAACATTCACTTATTAGCATTGTTACTGGGTTTTGGATGAAGAAATGTATACAAACTTTGAGGATAAATGTTGATGTTTAATTGTGTTTGTAGCAAGTCATGTATTATATTTATGAAAAAAGTTGGACTGCATTTGCCATATAAGTCTTTGTGTGACCTTGATGAAATGCAGTTTCAAATAAATTGGGCACCTTCATGGTGTTAACCTTTTGTGCAAAATCATGTATTGTGTTTGCCACATAATCAGATAGTGTTCGTTAGTTAAATATTCAATATATTTTTAGCAATTTTTTTGGACATCTTTTCTAGTACACAACCTGGGATACAATAGAATATGCGAACCAAAGTTTAGGCTGTAATTTTAGAGTCATTTTTTATTTCTTTATCAAATATATTTCTAGTTACGGTTAATTCACTTACCTTGTAGAAAATTTGTAGGGGGCTATTGTTAAGTGTTTTGGTCACTACATCAAGTGTTCTTGACCACTATTTGCGGCGTATTAATGTGTGGGGTCCATGTTTTTATTTATCATATTAATGCTTTTGGAATGAGGATAACTTTATTTTGTGCATCAATTTTAAGCCAATTTGCTATAAATATTTGTGTGGGTCCATGTTTTTATTTATCATATCAATGCTTTTGGAATGGCTATACCATCAGAGTGCATTCTTGTAACGTCCCATTTAATAGATAAATCTAATTAAATAAAACATCGCATGAATTATAATATCCAATGGGCACGAGATTTAAAGTATAAGGATTTTACAGTTATCCAAATATACCAAAAAGAAACCTAAGGCACACCATGATGACATTAACAAAACAAAATGTAATAGTTTGACAGTTGACCAAAATACATAGGCAACAGTTCCTACAGAGAGTACTTGAAGGAATGAGATCCAACCCAAGTCGGACGACAGTGCAGAGTTTCCATCACCCTGGTGACCACTAGGGGTTTCCACATCTGCTCAAATAAATAAATTGATGATAATTGCAAAAAGGAAAAATCACACACAAGACAAACACAAGCAAACAGAAAGGGTAAGCTAGAGTATAAATCATTTTAACATATTATGGCACACAATTACTTAAAACAGATCATAAACATGCAACAAGATAGGCAAACAATCATGTGATATCAAACAAGCAAGACTCTAAAACTCAATTATCCGGATACATATAATCGGCTGGATTCACTGAATGCTTGCACTTGTGGTGGCCTCTACTGCCCTACAGAGCCATTGCCAATGCGTTTCACCCTACCACGCACAAGGTTAGCCTTCAAACATTATCCTGCCAAAGACTAGGGCCTCCTGCTACTCTCATCACTTGAGTCAGTCCGCTCTACGTGAGACTAACTGACTCTTTAGAGTTTCAGGATGCAATCATTACTTAAATCCTTACCTAATTATATACACTAAGGCATCACCATGAAACCTTACTAAGAGGTTCGTGAAATTACATCCATCACACAAGGCACCACCATGAGGTCTCACCAAGAGGTTCATGGAATTACATCCATCACATACGGCACCACCATGAGATCTTAGCAAGAGGTTCATGGAATTACGTCCAACTCATACCATAACCATGTCTCACCAACCAACCATAGATATCATGCATAACAAACTCATACCAATGTCCAACCAACCACCCCATCATGTTCCATGAATTCATTCATACCAATCTCATCAATTCAAATCCCAATATATCATATAGAGCATACATGACATCATACTTGAACTTTTTAAAGCATAAATAATCCAATCATGTGAAACACCCACAAATACAATCAACTCTGTCAATCTCGCTCAGGCTAAAGAGCTCTCGCTCAAGCGAGAGGAACCCCTCGCTCAAGCTACTAGCTCTCGCCTGGGTAAGACTACAAACAGATGGCACGTCGAGGTCTCGCTCAAGCTAGCCCATCTCGCTTAGGCGAGAATACTCTCGCTCAAGCGAGTGGTCTTCGCTTAGGCGAGCCCTCGAAATAGAGAGGGGATGAGCTGCTGTTCTCGCTCAGGCGAGAGCTCCTCGCTTAAGCGAGAGCTTTCGTTTTGGGCGACCACCTAACTCACCTAGGCGAGTTCAGTAGAATTCACCTGCTCTCACGCATGCCATCATGACCATAAGCATACCACACATTTTCCATACCATCAACAACACCACACAAGCATTCAAGAGTACTAAACATTCCAATAGCAATTAAAACAACATAAAAACGCAAGACCCTAACTTCCCTTACCTTATCAAAAGCTACTGTGAGGGGGTTTAGGCACAAGCAGAATGGCACCACAGCTCCAAGAACAACTTTGTGAGCTAGAAACACTAACACCAGAACAAAGACGGGTTACTACGATGAACCTTAGCTAGAACCACGAAAATCAAGCTAGAGAAGAGGGAGTATGAGTTGATGACCAACTTACGTGGAAATAAAAATGAAGTCTACTAGCTCGACGAAGAACGAGAGCCAAACCCTAGCAGAACTATGTTGGAGAGAAGGAGCGAATGAGTGAAGGTCTGTTTTTGCAAAGTGACAGAATGGAAAGCGAAAAGGATGGAAGGGAGTCTTTGGGGCACCCTATGGGTTGGCCCTTAGGCCCAACTGATGAGACTAGGCCCTTAAATATTGGGGCAGACATAAAGTGGGCCTTACAATTCTCATACGATTTCAAAGTATAATTGCATGAAGTAATTGTTATCTAGCCTTGTTTATTCAAATATATTTGAGATTAGGTAAGGAATTTTCTTACAACCTGTTCAAAGTGTTATATTTCTCAATAAAGTTGTTTCATAGCTATTGTGTTCTTCAAATACTTGTTTGGTCTGGAGTGTTGTCCAAAGTGTTATATGAGACCACAAAGTTAAAAATAGGACCATGTATAACATATTATTTTTTATACTCTAATAAATCAACCACAAGAAACCCTTTTAGTTGCCTTGATGTAATAAGTTTTAATATTAAAGAAACTAGCATATCTTATAAGTTTCTCTTGACATTTTAGATGAAATGTAAATGTTTTTGGACCTTTTTATTAGTTCACCTTTTTCCCTTGATTTCTATAAATCAAGTTTTTTTTGGAGGTTCTAACACACATGGGATTATATTAAAAGTTTCTAATACACTTACCTTCCCATTTCCTTTGTACTATAGAATATTAACTTTTTTCGATGGGAAGTTTTTTTGGAAGTTGTAACAAAGTTATGTGATTACATTAAGAGGTCTAACACACTTATCTTCAGATTTTCCTTTTAGTAGAGTAATTGAAGAGGGTTATTATGAATCTAGATTTTCTGGAAGGATTATGTTGTTGTTCTACTAGGTGAACCTTCAAAATGCGAAAATTTCTTTCTACACCTCCATAAACTTATTCAATGTATGAGGGTGACCATAAGAAGAAAAAGGAAGTGGATGGCATAACATTGCAAACTTTTGATTTGGCAATGTACAAGAGGCAAGGAGGAAACTTATAGGTGTGGGTCACATGAAATTTTGGATGTTTAGATGTAAAATTAAAATTATCAATATTTTTTACTTTCTTTTGTATTTAAATTTTCCTGAGATTAACAGTGTCCTAAGACATATACATCATCCAAAGATAGAAGCTACACCTTTCAAATGTTGTTTGCAAATGGAAATGGCTATAAATATGTCCAATCCAATTATGTAAATAGTCTGTAATCTTTCATAGTCTTGTGTTTTAATCAGATGTGTAGGTTTAGTGCAACACATGTTTTTGTTTGTTATTTGTTGTCTACAATACACTATGGAGGATGACATTTGATATGGTTGTTGCTATTGAATATTGTTGTATATGAATTTTGTTGGAAAAATATTGACTTCTACGAAGTAGTTAAATTAGATATAGTGTTCTACATTATCTATATTTGACAAAGTGAATACAGACCGTTACCCACCCAAAATATATTTGAATAATAATCTGTTTGACCTTGTATGCAAAAACTCTTATAATGTTTACCACTCAATTACAAGATGTTTGGTATATAGTTATTGGAAAGATTTTAGATTCTTTTTTGCACATAATCTTCATTTCAAATCATGGGGAAACACACACCCCACAACCTTGGTTGAATTCCACATGCACGTGTCACTTGCCCCAACTACAAAGTCAAATACGTTGTGAACAAAAATTTGTTTGACTTTGTATGCAAAAACTCAAACATCATTTCATACTTAATTAGCATGTTTTGGTACATAGTTATTGAAAATATTTTTGAGTCTTTTTTGCCCTTAAATTTAATTTCAAGTGAATGAAAAACCCACACCCCACAACCTTGGATGAATTCCACATGAAGTTCTCACCCACCACAAATACACAGTAAAATAATAAACGAATAATATTATTTTACCTACTATGCAAAAACTCTTAATGCATTTGCCACTTAAATACATAGTGTTTGGTACATAGTTATAGCAAATATTTATGAGCCATTTTTGCCTTTTATTTTAGATTCAAGTGAATGAAAAACCCAAACCTACAAATTCTGAAGAATTTCACATGGAGTTCTCACCCACCCCAAATACATAGTCAAATGTGTTGTCATGAATAATCTGTTTTACCTGTTGTGCAAACACTCTTACAACATTCGCCACTTGAATACATTGTGTTTGGTACATAGTTATTGTAAATATTTTTGAGTCTTTTATGCCCTTTATTTTAATTTCAAGTGAATAAAAAACACACACCCCACAACCTCTGATGAATTCCACATGGAGTTCTCACCCACCCCAAATACACAGTTAAATAGCAAGTGAATAATACTTTATTTCACCTGTTGTGCAAATATTCTTACATCATTTGCCACTAAAATACATTATGTTTGATACATAGTTATTGCAAATATTTCTGGCTGTTTTTTGCCCCTTATTTTAATTTGAAGTGAGTGAAAAACTCAAGCCCCACAACCTCTGAAGAATTCCACATGGAGTTCTCACCCACCCAAAATACAGAGTCAAATGTGTTGTCATGAATAACCTATTTTACCAGTTGTGTAAACACTATTACAACATTCGCCACTTAATTACATTATGTTTGGTACACATTTTTTGCAAATATTTCTAAGTCTTTTTTGCCCTTTATAAGAAAATTTCAAGTGAACCAAAAACCCAAACTCCACAACCTATGAGGAATTCCACATGGAGTTCTTACTCATCCCAAATACACAATCAAATAAAAAGTGAATAATACTTTATTTTACCTTCTATTCAAAAAGTCTTACACTGTCTGCCACATAAATTCATTGAGTTTGGTACATAGTGGAAATATTTCAGAGTCTTTTTTCCCTTTATTTTAGTTTGAAGTGAATGAAAAACCCAAACCCCATACCTTTTGAAGAATTCCACATGGAGTTCTCACCCATCCCAAGTACAAAGTGAAATGTGTTGTCATGAGTAATATGTTATACCTAGTGTGCAAAACCTCGTATATCGTTTGCCACTTAAATACATTGTCTTTGATACATAGGTATTGCAAATATTTTTTGAGTCTTTTTGCCCTTTTATTTTAATTTGAAGTGTATGAAAAACTCAAACCCCACAACCTCTAAAGAATTCCATATGGAGTTCTCACCCACCCTAAATACAGAATCAGACGTACTACCATGAATAATCTGTTTTACTTGCTTTGCAAAAACAATTACAACGTTTGCCACTTAAATACATTGTGTTTGGTACATAGTTATTACAAATATAATTCCATGCATGATACCATACCACTGAAATGTAGTGTCTAAAATAAAATTTGGACAATATCAATAATTAAAGGTCAATCAACATTTATCTATAAAGTTTGTATACATTTCTTCATCCAAAACCCAGTGAAAATGCTAATAAGTGCATGTTCCATAACAAGCTTATAAATCCTACCAATAATATCCCAATCCCATGATACACTCATCAACACGAACCACACCACAAAAACCAATTCAAAAAAAAAAAACAGCGAATTCCCATTAACCCTAAACATAAAAGCAAAAAAAAAATCAATCCAAAACAAAGATGGGGAAAGAATGAAATTTTACCTACAATATTAAAATTATCCACCCCCAAAAGAATGAAACCGACCCAATAAAGCAAAGTCAACCCTCCTCCATGGTTGCATCGTCTACAAAATCACCCAATAAACCATAACTCGGAAGGCCGACCAAAGGGAACAATGAGAATTCGAAACTTTTTCCCTTTCGTGTAAGAAAATAAAAAGAGAAGGAAAAGAGAAGATGTGCATGTTTTGATTTGTAAACTGGAAGCTTGCAGATGACAACCAAAGGGAATAATGAGAAAAGAAGGAATGTTGCATAACTTTTCATATGCAGAATGAGAGAAGGCAACGTTTAGGTTTTGTAAAGCCCACTTTTATTTCTGCCCTTTTATTTCTTAAAGGCTGCCCCAAACTATTGGGCCTAAGGGCTGGCCCAAAGGGGCAACAGACCCTAAGTCTGCCCTAATGCTTCCATCCCGTCTCACTTTACAGAAAGAGTTCCTCCCTTCCTTCTTAGAGCAGCTGCAAACCTTTGCTAGGGTTTCGCATCCCCCTCTCACGTTGAGCCAGAAGGACTCCATTGACTCGAGTAAGTTAACCTCCTGACTGTTTTCTTCTGTTCTATTTCTACTGTTTTGGTCTCGACGGAAGTTCTTTGCTAATAAAATAGTTTCCCCCTCTGTTCCGTGTATCTACAGTTCATCGAGCTGATCTCGGAGCTGTTGTGCTCGCTAGTTGTGTGTTTAGGAGTCTTGTGCTAGCTCATTTCTAGGTAAGGGAAGCTAGGGATTTCCGTTCAAGTATGTTTCTTGTATGGGTTGTCACTATTTTATGCTTTGTATGAGTATGGTGCCTTTGTGAAATGTTAAATGCATGTATAATGTTATTTGGAGTGTGGTTGGATGACTGTGCAGGGTGATCAGTGACGAGACCTATCTATCTCGCATAGGCGACCAGGCCTCGCCTAGGCGAGACTTGCAGGGACAGACCCATACTCACGCTCGAGCTCTCGCTCAGGCGGAGAGCTTTCGTTTGAGCGAGACACCATCTCGCTCAGGCAAGAGAGGCTTGCCTAAGCGAGGACGAATGCGGGTTTGAGGTTTGTGCTGTAGGCATAGCTCAGGCGAGTGAGCTTTTCATTTGGGCGAGGGACATGCTCGCCCAAGCGAGTAGCGGCTCGCTTAAGCGAGAATCTGTGAGCCTTGCAGGGTTCCCTGATGAAAGTCTCGCCTAAGCAAGACCTTGTGGCTTGAGCGAGACTAGAACGAGATTTCTTTATGCAACTGTACCTTTTATGTTATTGGGGCCTTAATTGTACGTTTGGCTTGTTATGCTTTACCTTGGGTATGAACTGTATGAATAGAGTGACCTTGTATTAGGGAGAGGGAATTATGATTCATGAGTTAATATGAGTTGATCATGTTGTTTGTATGAGGTGATTCATGGAATTTGAAATGATGGGTTTGGTATGGCTTTGATATGAGATATGAGGGAATGTGGATCAATGAATGTGGCATGGTGTTGGTAGGGAATACACTCCTACATTGGTAATTTGTGAAGGATGAATGGGATGGATTCAATATGAAATACAAGTGAGAATGGAATTGTGAAGGTTGACGTGATATATAAATATATGTATATACCTGTGCATGTTAAATAGTATTGGTTTGATTATGATTGGTACGTGTTAGTGTGTAAATCCTTGGAGCCTCTAGGTGAGACTTTCAGGGTCGTGCTTCAGTGGTCGGGACGTAATCCATGGTCCCTATTAGTGGGTGATCATGGTGGTGCCCCATCTATATGGTCTGGTAAGGATTCAAGGTAAGGTTGCATCTTGACACTCTAAGGAGTCTGTTAGTCTCACTTAGAGCGGACTGACTCTTGTGGTGAGAGTAGTAGGAGGCCTGAAACTCATTAAGGGCTAACCTTGTGCGTGAGGGAATTGATTTATTGTAACACTTGTAACACATAGCTCGGGGGTGAGCAGCTCGGGGGTGAGCAGAGGTATCCACCATAAGTGCAAGCATCTGCTGAACCCGACCAGACTATATGTATCCAGATGAGTCAGAGTCTAGTGTATTGTTTGAAATGTCAGAGCATGTTTGGATGATATATGAAATGCTTGGTTTGTGTATTGACATGTAACTACTTGTTGAACTGTTTACTCTAGCTTACCCTGTTTGTTGTATGGTTGTCTTGTATGTGGCTCTTCTCTTTGCGATGATCATCAATTTAATTGATGGGAGTAGATGTGCGAGGTCCTTGCGGTCAACAAGGGAACGGTGACTCCGTTGCTTAGCCATCTGGGCTGGATTTTCTATTATGAGCTTTCTTTTGGGGCCACGACCCATGTATTGGTTGTCTTTTAAACTTCCAATTTCATTTTGGTTAAATTTCTGTATCTGTTTAGTTTGATATCGTTGAATGCCCTTGTTTATCGTAAGGCTGTTTGTGGAAACTCTAAGGCTACGCTACTATACTATTTTGTTGTGACCTTTCCTTTAATTACGGTCATTAATTAAATGGGGTGTTATAGGTTTCACACAAATATGGTCCAAATGAATTTAAAAAAAATTAAAAAGAAAACAAAAGCCACGTAGGACTTTGTCAAATTTTGTTAAAATAAACTTTGTTAAAAAATCATTTTCCTTAACCTAAAGCTAATAAAAAAAATTAAAATTTGGTTTAATAATTAATTATTGGTATCGCGCAGCGGAATGTTTAGCATTTCGACAAAAACCAAGAGGGAGGGTAAATTGGGTTCTTAATAAAAATTGTGCTTTTAAAATTTTCTCTTTTAATATCAAAGATCAATTAAAATTCTTTCCTTTATTTTAATAAACTCAATAAAATAAAGAGAGTAGAGAAGAGAAAATTGCATAAAGTATTTATACTGCTTTAGATCAAAAGACCCTACATCCAGTTGTTAATCTCTTAAAAACAAGATTAACTCAATCACTAAAATAAACCAAACTTACAATTAATGATAAGAAAGATTAGGTTTAGAAAATACATCTCTTGAATCACACAATAGATGAAGACATATCCCTTGAAATCCACAAGGGATGAAAACACCTTCCTTGAATCACACAAGGAATGAACACCTCCTTTGAATCACACAAAGGATGACTGGCTTCTCCTAACAACAGTAGCAACACTCAATCACTCAAGATCCCACTTGATGAAAGTTATCGCTCTACCCACACTAGGTTTTTCAAAGTCTTCCCACAGAGAGTTCTCAAGTACTCAGACTTCTCTAACTTTTGTACTTTGAAATGAAAGTCTACCACTTTATTTATAGAAGCCTATTTAGAAATTAGGTCAAGAATATTAAAAGTTAAGTCACAACCACTACAAAAAATCATGTATATTGTGGCAATTTTAATATGACAGTTCTTTAAAACCGCCACTTTTTACGATATAATATGATAATTAAAGAACTGCCACAATTTACATGTAAAATGCGATATTTTTAACTGTCATTATTTGAACCATCACATTTTACATGTAAAATATGACGTTTTTAACTGCCATCTTTTAATTAATATCAATATAACTTTCATCAATTTCACTTTCCCTCTTACTTTTCAATTTTCATGTCCACTCTTTCACTTTCCATGTCCCGCTCTTGTGTTTTCATCCTCCCGCTATCAAACCCTGAACACCGAAAGTATTCACCAAAGTTCTCATTTTTTGCTATCACCATTAACCCTAGAATTTAAATCTCAGTTTTCTAAAACTTTTGTGGTTCAGTTCTCCATTTTCACTATCACCACAACGGAATGTGGTGTGTTTTGTTCCCTAACCATCAAACATCCACTAGGAAGCAAGAGATTTTGCTTCTCCTGCCTAGTCTTCTTTTCGTTTGCTACCCCATAACCGATCTCAAGCTCATCGAGCCACTTCATCCAGATTTAGGTTCAGATCGACCTAGTCAGCACCGTGTTCGGAGTGGTTCCGCCCAATGTTCTAATGTTGAAAGCTATCAGCCTCGTCAATGATGGATTCTTTTGTCGTGCATCAACCACCCAAGGTAACGTTAGTCTTCTTAATACGTGATTGTAGCTTAGGTGTTTGTGAAAATATCACTTAGAAAAAGGTTGAATTTTTAACTACCATGAAGTTAGGTTAATAGGTTAGTGTTGTTTGATCTGTGACAAGATTGACCGAGTTTAGTAAAATGTGGTGATTTTGTGCAGTTTGATGTGGAGAGGAGAAAGGCCAATACATAAGGTATTATATTATAATGAAGTGATCATTAAAGTTTTGGCCATTTCGATTAGTAAATAATAATTCCTGCACCTTATGCCTAGGTCATGTTGATGGCTATCAAATTGTTCCAATAATAATACTCCTAATAATATTCTTATTAGTTAATAAACAAACCAACAACACTAGGTGACACCATACGTAAAAAGGAATATACCCACCAAAATTAACCACAATATTTTACCAATTACTATTAGCTTAACATAAAAAATAATTTATTAATTTATTGTTTTAAGATTTGGAATTAAAGATAATGCTAATTCTTTAAAAAATAATCCTACTCTTGCTTTTCAGCACTCAACTACTCTTGCTAGTTTGATATGTCCATCTATTAATGAGGTATAATTTACATTAGTAAATTACTTAAACTTATTATATGGATCTCATAATTTATTTCAATTTAACTTACTCATATATACTATATTATTTCTTCATTGCAGGCACCAGATATTGGAAGTGGTGTGCCATCTCTACATGAAATACTAGGATCAAGTGGTGGAAGCAAAACACCTTAGACTTAGGACTTTTAATCTTGTCCTTTTTTCCTTAGATGCTTGAATATTTTGGTACTTTTAATGTTGTCTTCTTTTATTTTTTTTTTTCATATGCTTGAATTGGTACTTTGGTGTAGTTATGTTATATTGATAATGAAACAATTTAGTTTATCAATATCTATTTGATAATGCTATAATTTTTTATATATTTTAAATTATCATGAAAAAATAATTTTGTCGAATTATGAAAGTATAAGAAATATTAAAAAGAATAAATAATTAAATATTAAAATTATGTCACTTGATACACTTGATAATGACGTAATTAATTTCAAAATTAATTATAATTAATTAAATTGATGACAATTAAAAATATCATAATATAATGACAATAATGTCAGTTTAAAGCGTTATTTTTCACATTATATTTGTTATCCAGTAAAAATATTATGTCAGTTTTAATTGACGCTTTTTGTCTCTTTAAACTGTCACTTTATACGTTGTATAAAATGACAGTTGTTGCGGCAGTTCATCTATAACCGCCATATTATACTTTGTGACGGCAAGAATTATGACATTTCAGGAAACTGTCACTCAAGTAAATAATGACAGTTCAAAACGACGTAAATTACAAAAATAAACGTTAGTATTTACATGTTTTTTGTAGTGTCACCCTAGTGACAAACAAGAACATTGGCACCAAACATCAAGGTACGAGAAATTACAACTAAGTATATATTCTTTCTCTTTGCCAAGGTGTACGTGGACATGTAGGCTAGTGTAAAATGCCATGTGAGTTTAAAAGAGTGAAAAAAATAGAAGAAAAGTATTCTTTAGTATTATCACTCTTTAAGATCTCAATCACTTAACCAAATTGGTTCTTGATTTCTTTAAGGAATGACATGAAGATTTTCAAAAGTTCATATCAATCTTTCATTAAGTAAACCGAAGTACATTAAGAATATTATCAATAAAAGTGATTAAATAATGGAACCCAAAAGATGAAACTCAACTTGGACCCAAATATCAGAATGAACTATAGAGAAGACAAATGTACACTTTGATTCAATTTTTTTTTTTATTTCAGAAAAGAAGATGGAATATGTTTTCATAATTGTCATGACTCATATTCTAAGACTTGGAGTTTGCAAACTTTTGTAATAATCCTTTTTGATTTTGAGAAACCTAGATGACCTAAATGATCATGTATAAGCTTAAGAGATAGGGATGCTAAACAAGACATTAACAACCCAATGCTTAGATAGTAGAGTCCTTAGATTCATGTCCTTCACCAATCAATTGACATGTACTACACTGTTAGGAAAGGAAATATTGAAATAAAGAGAATAATGTGTAATATATAAGGGAATTTAGAAATAAAAAGGGTCATGCAATTAGTTGTTTTTGGGAAAGACTTTCTTAGAAAGTCTATAAGTAGTTTTGCTTTGGGTGGTGTTAGGGAGCTATCTTTTTTATATTCAAAGTCTTTGACTTTGGTGATAGGGAATACCCTATAAGAAAGGAAGTTTTTTTTTCCTTTGTAAACATTGTTCTTTTACAACTAATAAGTGAATTTTTTAGTTTGGAAGTTTATTTTTGGTTTTTCTTTGTCTTGTTTTTCAGGTCTTTGTTTCAAGGTGACTAACATATACTCTTCAATAACAAAAGAAATTACATCAAGGTTATAGAGAAATTTAAATATTTTAGTTATTTCACTTAAGAAAATTAGATTAAAAGGATAATTAAGGACAAAAAGAACATGCTTTAGGTTCAAAGATGGAGAGAGAGATATTTGAACAACTCCTTGAGAAGTAACTTTGAATCTATTGGCTAAAGTAATAACTCGAGGAATATTACGATGAGAAATGGAATAAAGTGAGGAATGCTAACCAAAAAATGTGATCTAAAGCACATGAATCAATTATACATGGACTTTAACATTCCAAGGTTTGAGAGATGAAAAGTTTTGATGAACTAATTCAAGGTTGTGCTAGGTGGTTGAACTTCAAACTAAGATAGTTTTGTATTCTTCATAATAAAAATATGGTTCAACTTGATTAGATTGAAATATTTTTGTTGTCTTGCTAGGGAAACCATGTAAAGAGAAGCATTTATCTTGGGTGTGGCTAATTCTCTTACAAAAAGAACATTGAAGACATTTGTACTTACTTTGAGAAAATGAAGACATATTTAAGGAAGATTTCCCCAACAATCAGAATTACAACAACAATCTATACTTCAGAGCCAATGCTAACTTTGTGGAGAAGACCCAGAGATGTTTCGATGACAAAGAAAGGTTGTTGGCAATAGATGATGAAGGTTGGCGAAAAACAAATGTGGCTAGCAGCCGGTGGTGGTTGGCAAAAAATTGAAAACATCATTAGAGAGTAATATTGGATGGTGGTGGATGACTACAAAACTAGTAAAGCAGGATCGACCCATTCAGATACCAACTTAAGACTAAAAGTATGAGTTAAAGTGCTTAAGAAATTGGTTATCTTTGAGCTTATCTTTGATATCTATAGAGAAAAAAAAATTATATCACAAATATCTAGGTAATTAATACTAATAACTCTAGGTATTTAATACTAAGAACTCAAGTACAACTGCTCATCACCTACATTAAATATTTATTCTAACAACTACCTTTATTTAATACATATTCTAACAAATACTATACTTATTTTGTAAAAATAGTAAAGAAAAACATGAAATAATAAATATATAATTACAATATAACATAAAAAGAAAAAGAAAAAAAGTGTGAGGTGACATCGTGCCTAAAAGTAATCCTTAATTTTATAAAATTGTCTCTAAAGGACTTAAAATAAATGAAGATAGAAACATTATTTTACCAAATGTCACTTTGAGATATAATGGATATAATGTTAAACTAAACAAGTTTACCGATAAATGTAAACAAATGAAAAATGAGTATGTATAGTATCATGTTGTTTCTTCCTAGACCTCCTGTAAGTTTGAAATGATGGCCTATGAATAAAGGCACCTTTAGTAAAAGGGAGTTTGTTTTCAGCCATTTCAAAAGGTTTTTTATCAAACTTGAATATCTTTCAAGAACCTTGTTCTAGATACCAATTATAAGTTTGAAATGGTGATTTAAGCCAAGAAGGGGGGGGGGGGGGTTGAATTGGTTGTTTAAAACTTTTTCAAAAGCATAAAACCCCTTTTAATTGAATCAAATAGACTGTGAAATTCGAATGCAAAAGTTGCAGAACAACACACTTTCAATCGGTCAAAAAATAAAATAGCAGACTAATTTGTTCTTGAGCTATGAAACAGTTGATTAAAATTTCAAATCAATCGGCTAAAATCCTAGGAATTTATGCAGAATGCAAAATTCACATATTTAACTCAAACAGTAAACTTTTGCATACAAGGCTTGTTCCAATCAATATTTCTAACAGGTATACAACATTAGATTACACAAGAACGCATTAAAGCACAACAAAGAGTGAATTTCTTGGTTTTCTTGAGTTGTTAGAGTGATTCAAAGTGAGTGAGATCAAGGAAAGAGAATTGCACAATTGTTTTTATATTGGTTCACTCAATCATAGAGCTACATCCAGTTTACCAGGACAACCTGAGCCTGGTTTCTACTATATTCAAAAGTTTTACAAATCACACACCAAGATTACACTTTTGAACAAAGAAACTCATAAGATTTTTGACTCATACAAAAATCTAGACTAACACCCTACAAGAATCACACTTACATACCTGAAATCACATCAGGAAAACAACTAGAGGGACAAGAACAACAAAGCCTGATGGTGACTCTCCCTAGCAAACCATACATGTGTTCTTCAACTAATCCCTAGCCAAAATGCCTCCAAGATAAACCAAGATCTTCAATCAATATGTTGTTGTTGTGTATTGTAGAGAGAGAGTTTTCCAATGATGAATGAAAAGATTTCACACTCAAAAACTCAGAAACTTAACTCTGCTCTCGAAAACACAACATACATAGTCTGGTTTAAGTGAAATCAGTTGGTTGAATTTTTCGTACAGTCAGTTGATTTCACTTGACTTGAGTTAAATTAGTCGATTAAAAAATAATTCAACTAATTCAATACATTCATACCCGAAGCTATATACTGCAAGCCTTTTAACTTGTTAAAACTCATTTTAACAAATTAAAAGAAATACACTAAGACTAACAAGACATCTAACCTATATCATATAGCCTACCAACATGATATAACACCTAATCATTACATTTAACACATTATTTCCATATTTAATACACTAGAAACATAATCTTCAAGTTGATCTTCATCAAACACATGTGATCTTCATACACTTGGTTTTATCAAATCTTTGCTTCAACCTTACTTATGCCCACTTGCTTATGCCCACACCTCCAACAATTACTTCAGCAACCCCAGATTTTTCTAAACCACCTAAAATATCATTTTAATGTTAACCCGCTTAAAAATCTACACCCGTAAAAGTGAAGGAATTGGATGTCGAAATCCTAAACTTATATAACTGAATGTCAATATCATATATATATATATATATATATATATATATATATATATATATATATATATATATATATATATATATATATATATATATATATATATATATATTATTCTTAAATTATATATTAAACAAATTAAAAAAATCAAATATAAACAAATTTTAAAAATTAACAGTAAAAATATAAAAGAAAAATAAAATAACAAATTAGAAAATAAAATAAAAAAATAAAAACAACTAAAATATATATATATATATATATATATATATATATTAATATTTTAAGTGGGTCAAAATTAAAAGAATATTTTTGGTATTTTCTTTTAAATTTGGGGGAACTGACCAAATTGTTGGAGGTGCAGGAAAAAAAAAAGCCTAGTATTACTATTTATAAAACAAAACACTCGTCCATTTCAAGGAATAATAAAAGTATCAAACCCAACTTAAAATAACTTGTCGAATCTCTAGTGATAGTAGTTTCCATAATCAAAATCATATCTATCACTTTCTGCATAAAAAAGGTACTAGAGATAATTACTTTCTGCACCCCATCAAATTTCTTCTTCCACCAACAAAGTACTTTCCGAAACTGTTTTCCAATAGAAGGAGGGAACGTTTGCTTTCCGGAATTATTTATTATATTTCAGAAAATAAATTCCAGAAATAATGGGTGTAGGATATGATTCAGGAAGTAATTGCCCGTACTAGAAACAACAAATTATAAACAGAAATTACCCATGAAAGCATGATGAAACCTTTTTGACAACCAAATACACCACGAGCCTTTTTGACAAAAAGGAGGATGAAACCTTTTTAGGATGTAAATCTACTTCCAAAAACTTTAAATAATGTGCTTTTGGACGTAGGTTTTCATTCATATAATTGGTACAACATTTGTCAACCCAATTGATCTGAACATAAATTAAAAATATGATTTAGGAATCCCAAGATCTATTTGATATAAGTGTCGCATTATCCTCTATCTTGTGCAAATAATTAGGAATCCCAAGCAAATCAACTATTGAAACATTTGCGCTATTTAAAATTAACCCTTTCAACATTACTAACCTGCCAATGAAGTTACCGATTAATGAATAACATAAATAGATTATCGAATAAATGATAAATTTATAAAAAAGAAAAATATACAAATCCAGATTAAAAAAAGGTGATCACTATAAAATAAAGTCTTGTGTATTAATCATTAGTCCCACAAAGCAATGTTGTAGATACATGTACCCTTATCATATCACATGTAATAGACTAGTAGACCACAACAACAGATGCTTAGGTGGCATTCCAACCTATGGCCATAATGCTTTTTTAACTTATTGATCGATGTGGGTCCATAAAGCTTGTATTAGCATCGGATCACAGTTTAATTTAATTTTCTGTCATGTGCTTAATTATGCTATCCTAGACTCTAGTCACAAGACAAAAACAATTGACAACTGATGAATTGTTTTTCAAGGAAAATTCCCACGAAAAGTTCAACACCAATGAAAATTCATATAAAAAATTTTCTTCCTTATTTATACTTTATATTAAACTTGCGAATAGAACTTGAACTCGTTAAATTCCTAACAATCTACTAATATCATTCTCAGCTTACAAATCAATAA
Organism: Vigna unguiculata; assembly: GCF_037176805.1. Taxonomy (NCBI): domain Eukaryota; kingdom Viridiplantae; phylum Streptophyta; class Magnoliopsida; order Fabales; family Fabaceae; genus Vigna; species Vigna unguiculata. The sequence continues at coordinate 27,430,362 of NC_140802.1, forward strand.
TGATTACTACATGGGTTGCTTTTTCATTATCATGCAATCTTGTTAAATCAATAGTTAAAAAATAAGGCAATTCGAAGTTCCTTAAAGAAAAGTAATATGCTACATTCTGCTTGCCCTTTCAATAAATAAATGCACTAACATACAAAATTCAATAAAGAATCATGAAGAGAAAAAATCAAGATCCTACACAAACTTTAGTTCCAGAAGTGGCTATCTCAAACTATGAAGCTAATTCCCAATGGGGGCACATCAATGGTGATAGAAAGCAATTGAATTGCTTGATAACAGCTCCAGCCAGGTCTGTACATTTAGTTTGAGGAGTGAAAAATATATGCCACTTCCATCATTCATGAAAAAAAAACACATGCTACCAATCCCTCTGCAAAAGTATGCCAAAAGAACCATCAGTTCAAATTAAGATCAATAACATAATAGATTTGGATAGTATTTGAGAATTTAATGAACATATATTGTAAATGTAAAATTTTTACATTGTCAACCAATAAGAAATAATTTTTTACATCATCTTAAATGTTAATTATTATTAAAATAAGAGAAAAGTTAAATAAACAAATTTGTGGGTTCCACATCCTACTTCATGATTCTCTTTCATGATTTTGTAGTTTTCAATGATTTTTTTACTTATGGGAGGTGTGTTAGAAAGAGTGTGTTTTTAGCACTCCTCTAAAGTATACAAACTTATTATAAATAATAGTTTTTGATTGAATGATAGCACAAAAAAACAATTATACTGACAGAACAAATATTTTTCATTCCTTCCAAAGACATTTTAAAAGCAGCAAAATGAACTAATTTTGTGTTTTTCTTCTTCCTCACCTATACTAGAGTCAATGCAAAATGATAATCACCTAACACTTTTCAATTTACAAGTTGACAAACTATCAAGCAAGTTTAACTTGTAATTAAATCTCTTAACATCAAAATAGCTTTTAGCATTAAAATAGATTTTAACATCTAGAAAAGCCATGCCAAACAATATGCAAGTCTTCAATTATGCTAAGCTATACAAGGATATTTGTTAGTAAGGGAACAGTTTCAATACCACTTTCAACTTGAATCTATGGACTCTCATCATCTGAACTACTGTCAATCATCCTCCTTTCAGCAATTGCTGGAAAGAGCCGCTGTCGAAGATCAGGTGGTGGACGTGCTTCGGAGGAAGACGGTTCTTGTTTTACTTGTTTTACTGTTTTTGTTAGCTTCTTCTGTGTGTCTATCAACTCCTTGCATATTTTATCCAGCATTAGTAAGAAGTCTCGTACTACTATGAACAGCCTTAAGCCTTCATTCTTCCCAGCATTCCCATGAAAGTAATCACCAGTGTTCTTCACCAAAGCCATGATCTTTTTCTCCTCTTCCAGCAGTTTCTTAACATCAGCCTCAGCATTCTGCACAAAACTTTTCACCGTCTCACAAAACCCCCTATCTTCCTCCACATTCTTCATGTTTTTGTTTATCAAGTCCCTTGTGTTTACGAGACCTTCGCCGAGTTTGACAGTGGTTCCTGTTAAGCTGTCAGCATCTATAACTGCTGCTTTCTTTACATTCTCAAGTTCACTGCTCAAGTGTGAAACCACCTGAAGGCCAATTTCATGGTAGTGATCTTCTGTTTCTTGAATATTATCCTGAAGGTCATCTGATTTAATACTAGATAAACTCTGGCTATCTTTGGACTTTCTGACAGCTTTTATGCCCTCAGAACGGATAATCTCTAGAACAACAAAGTGTAAGAGAGTAGTTTTCCCATCTGTTCCTTTTACATCGGATAGTTTCAGAAGTGTATCAAGTTTAAACGCTTGAGCACCACCACGGAAAGTTCCATCATTCATTCGGTTGCCAGTTTTCAGAACAGCTTCAAGAAGCTTCAGAAACAGCCGGCTACTTCTTAGTTCCTTACAAGCAACCTGACACAATTGCAAGAAGAATAAGATTATTTCTCCAAGGTAGCAGGAAGAAAATAAAGTAAACAAATATGAGCAGGGATTCCAAAACGAATATAGGATTTCAATTACATAACATTCACGTGTTTTTATTCTGTGTATAAATGGTTTAAATTTAATTAACATAGCATAAAACTAAACTAACCAGGCAGTGTTCGGTAGCATTTTTAAAACTTCACATTTAAATAATTTGGCATTACTTATGCAACAAACAACATACTCAGCCAAGTATAGCACATACTCAGGTAATTCTAAAATCTTAGTTGGAATCAGTTCAACTAAAAGTTTAAATCACCATGATTCATGAGATGGAAAGAGCATAAGCAAAGCAACTACATGTATGAAGTATACCTCCAAAATGGAAAAAGACTCCATAGTAGTTCCAAGCTCCTCTTTAAATGAGCCCATGAAAAGCAGAGCTTCCATTCTTTTGAATGCAAATGGAATGTCAACCAGGGTTTTGAGGAAACTGTCAGCAGGGCTAAGTTGAGATAGATCACCATCAAAAAGTCTGAGCTTAAGTTCTTCATCTGATGTTGGTGCCATCTTTAGCAAAGTTTGAAGGAATTCTGGGGGTAGCTCATGTCCTGTTCAGCCAAAATGAATTTGCAAAGTCTTTCATACAAGTGCAGAACAGTCCAACTAAACAACTTTTCTCTCAGAATTCTATATCTATATGATACACAAATACAATATGTGTATCGTATACAATACATATCCAATATGGCAATACATTTATTTTGAAAATAACAATATACAATATGTGACATATACGCATTTAAAAAGGTATAAAAATTTCTTAAAACAAAATACATATATAATTGCAATTGTGTGGATCCAAATTAAAATAAAAATTCGTATACACTGTCAAAACAAAATTATAAATTATTGTCTTCATAAAAATATTAGTTCTTTAAAAGAATGTATACTTCATCAATAAGTACCTATAAAGCATCCTAGAGTATTAGATGTTGGATATGTATTGGATACATGACACAGATTAGAGTATCTGTGCTTCAACAATAAATTTCATCATGATTTATGACACAAGGTTCAAAGGCACTAATCCATTTGATCAGTAAAATATAGTATCAAGCATCGGCAGGACTACCACAATCTATCTTCCCTAGTACTCAACATTATGATAATCAAATAATTTTAGAACAATATTCAAACCTATCAACAATAAAACAATCTATCCTCCTCAACAGTAAGGACATGGTGGTAGTTTGAAAGAGTCCATAAAATACTTCAAGTCTTCTACATTTTAGGACAACTATGGGTGCACAAATATGTATGACCTAGATAATGCGTTTCACAAGAAGAATCAATATTACTATTACAGTTATAAGCAAGTTTAGAGGAAAATTGAAGGAGCAAGAAAGCACCTTCACAAAGTGCATCACGAACTTCTTCCATTGTCACATTCAATGCTCGCAACAGAATCAATAAATTTTGCGCTTTCTTTTTGTCAATGATATGGACAAACTGAGGTGAAGGGTCTTGAGAGGAAGACTCTTTCTGTCTTTGACCATTGTTCTTATCCACAGTATTATAGCCAAAAAGCGTCTCTATCATTTCTTCATTAAACCTGTAAAATTTCTGTCATCTGAGCACATTCATGATAAATTATCTTTGATAAACAAAAGAGACTTGGTATTTATTCCTTACTGGAATGATCCTGATTTGATTTGATTCCAAACCATTGATTGATCTGGGTTTGCTTGAACCTTATCCCAGAAGAAAGGCTTTAGCTTGGCTTTGGGAGCATCAGCTTCACTTGCAACGTTAGCCTTTGATCCACTAGCCAAAGGCCTGGGCACCTTTGAGCCAAATGGAGGAGGTCGAGGAGGAGCTACACCATTCACAGGAGGTGGTGGTGGTGGCCGAGGACCAGGTTTGGCACCACCTGGTGCCGGGGGTGGTGGAGGAGGAGGACCAGGTTTGATACCGGCTGGTGCCGGGGGTGGTGGAGGAGGAGGACCAGGTCTGGAAACAGCTAGTGCTGGAGGTGGTGGAGGAGGACCTGGTCTGGAACCAGCTAGTGCTGGAGGTGGTGGTAGAGGTGGGCTAGGTTTGGCACCCATTGGTGGTTGAGGTGGTGGAATACTACTAATAACAGCAACAGTAGTGGTAGATGCTGGAGGAGCAGCAGCATCCGAAGGCCTAAATGAAGGTGGCTCAGGAGGAAGAGGGTTTAATCTTCCTGGAGGAGGTTTTAGGGGAGGCATTCCAGAAGGAATGATTCCCATCCTCCCGGGAGGAGGTTTCAGTTCAAATGGTGACCCTGTAGCAGCATTATGAGCTCCTATTGATTGACTTTCTTGCACTGTGTACTTATTGTCTACTAAGCTATTATTAGATGACTGAAACCCAGGTTTCTGCACTTTCATCGAATTCCCAAAAGAGAAACTGGAAGGACCTGTAGGATAAGTCCACTTTGTCAAGACTAGTACAACATATTATAACAAGGTACAAAGGAATGGTAACATGATACATACCAACAGAGTAGTCACTCATGCTCAAGCTGAGAAGAGGCCTATCATCATTTAGTCTAACATGGCCAGTCCTACGATGCCGTCTCCAGCATAAAAAGAGCAGTGATGCAGCTATAAATGTCACTACTGCAGTTATAACTACCGCAAGAACAACTGTTTTCTTATTACTGTGACTATCTTCCTGTTTGTCAGTTTCCGAAGATGGAGGAGCAGAAATATCTGAAGCTGCTGGTGGTGTCAATTTTGGAAAAAAAGATGGTGCAGAAGAAGGTTGCAGTGGTCCAGGAAGATGATGTACTGGAGAATGAGGTGATGGTACTGGACTGGGATCAGATGATGGTGCTGGACTGGGTTCAGAAGATGGTGCTGAACTGGGTTCAGGAAATGGTGTTAAACTAGGTGCAGGGCCTGGACTAGGTGGGTCTGATATGCGCTGAAGCAAAATACGACCAAAATTTCTTGTGGGAGCACTGGATCTGGAAAAAGGTGGTCCCATATAAGCGACATGCCAAATATTGGAATCATCTTCTTTTCCTGAAACAGGTAATGCGGGATTATCTTTTCTCAAACAGTGAAGAATGTCCTCCTTGAATTCAGAACAGTAAGCATTGATAAAATTTTTGGTCTCTTCTCGTGCTAAAGGTTGAATCTCTGAGCTGATTATATTGGTGCCTCCAGATAATTCCCTTGAAAGACACAAATCATGATTCCCAACATCTTTCACTAAATGAAATAAATCTTCCCTGCAATATTTCCATAAGACTTTTGCCTGCAATCGTGAAAGTTAACATCTTTTAGAGTCTATCCATTTAAACTTAGCAATCTTGAAAACAACTTTTAGAGTTCTATGTTCCCAAATCTAATAAATAAATGAAGTCCCTATAATACAGAGTCAGATGACGATTAGTAACAATTACAAAACAAAAATTTGAAACATAACTCGGAAGGAATGCTGAAGCAATCACGTGAAGGGAATAGAATTTCAGAGCAAGCTGGCTGAGATAGAAGCATAGATGCATTTATACATTCTATAATTGTTCTTGATCAAGTTTCTGTGTTTCTCATGTAAACACAGCACACGCAAAAAGAGTATTTAGCAGATGATTATCTCTCAAAATTAGTATTTATATACTATGGCAATCACACAACATACTAAAACTAAAGATCTCTGGTTAAGGATGGAACAACCTCTTCTGGCTCTAGGCCCAAATATCATTCAGAACATCATAAGAAAAAAATGTGATTTAGGTCCCTTCATTTTCTGTCAAAATTTACGATAGTCCCAAAATGATGATTCCAATTATAAATAAGCAAGGACCAATATCAACAACTTAAAGTATAAGGACTAAGACCAATTTTGACCAAACCTTGAGGGAATCAAGGATTTAGGTAACCATGTTAGCTACCTCTATGAGAAGCCAAAATATATTCCATATTAACCAGAGACTACCATTTTCTTAGGAGCAAAGAATTATGCCGCAAAAGCACAAAAAGCTATAACATATCTGGGCTTAACAGCTTACAGCATTATTGGTATTGGGATTGGGATTGCCAAATGAAAGAAATGTAAAAAGAGAATCAGATAAGAATGAGAAAGTGAAACAAAGCATTCACACCAACCCTTAAACAAAAGGCAAACACCTGACTCAAGGTAAGAAACCAAAATTTCTGAGCTCAAATACCATGATCAGTTGATCACCAATTGGATTTGCGTTATTTGAACAAAAAAATCAAACTAAATATGTAAAAGAAACCTACAAAATCCGAACACAGGGAGCCTTACCGTGTGTTCATCGAACAACCCGTATGCTGGATCAAGTAACTTTCTAACAAAATCATCTTCTGTTTCCTTCTTCTCCAAAGGACTGACTGCTGCTACAAGAAGAAGAACTAAAAGAACACCTAAGCTAGCCTTTACGTTAACCATATGTTTTTGAATTCCCATTCAAGTGTTTGATATGCTTTTCATATCACCAAAGGACAAAATCCCCCTCCAATCGCTTCATCACCGACAAACACCCCCAAGAAAAAAAAAAAGAACCTTCTTTTCATAATCCACCTCCAAACCACTTCAATTCTTCAACAGAACCCCACTCGGTACCTTACAAAGGTGAATCCCCCAAGACCAACCAAGAGTTGCAGCAAAAAGACAAAACTTCAAGATCAAACAAAAAGAACAAAAGCTAACCCCAAAAATACTTGCCCCTCTCCAAAGCTTCAAACTTTTATCGATTCAGATCAAGTCCAGCCAAACCCCACCACATGCATCAATCAGAAAACAACTCCAAACAAAAACAAAATCATGGGTAGGTGTCGAAGCATCAAAATCACCCTCCAAGTGAAAACACAAACTGGAGCTCCAAATAAAGATTCAAGAAAAGGATATTTGCTTCTTGCAGGATCCAAGCTCAAAAAGGACGGCTTTTGGCGTTGTTGACCATGAAATGTTGCTGATTGCGACAACTTCTTATTTTTCCCGTGTGCAGAAAGTGTGTCATAAATGGTAAAAAGATGAGCAAAAGCAAAGACTTATAGTAAAAAGAAGGAATGTATTGAGAGAGTTGGTGTTAAGGAAAAGGAAGTTTCTTGGCGCCAGACAGAAGAACCCTACGCGTGAAGAACCGTCTTGGAGAAAAGATTCTGGATGGTGGATTCAGTCATTGCAAGGCAGCCACTTTCAAAATGTCTTCCACTCAGTTTTCTTATTCCAGCATTGATTAAAAAGCAAATCTATATAAAATTTCAAAATTAATATATATTAAATTTATTAAATTTATTACATTTATTACATTTGAAATTTGAAAAACAGCAACAGGAAAGAGTGGTGTGTGTCTCTGTTAATGTTGCTTTTTGTTAATTGTGAAGGGTTGACTAGAATAATTAAACTTAAATATATTAATCTACTATTTGAGAGAAAATATAAATTTATTTCATATAATATTTTGACATCTGGTTATATTTTTGTAGTTGTTTCATTTATTCTTTTTATTGTTTTATGTTTCGTAGTTGTTTATTTTTATTTTTTCACACTTGGTTGCCTATTCTTTCCTTTGAGCTCTAATTATCTTTAAAAAAAAAAGTTAGATATATGTCTCAAAATACTTAATGTGAATTTCCAAAATCATTATTGTCTACTATTATTGAAAACAAATAGATAATTATAGGTTCTAAAGTAACAAGCCTAAGGGTTAAGTTGTTTTTTTTTTTTAATCATTGATTTGGTCCCAAATTTTTTAAGTTGGTTCAATTTGGTCTTCGAGTTTTTGAAAGGTTCAATTTAGTATCCTTATTTTTTTAAAGTGGATCAATTTAATCCTTTCGTTATATTCCAGTTCATGTCGTTTGTATAGTTGTCACTATGCAATTGAAATGTGAGTGAAGTTGTTAATTGGGTTGGTTTATTTGTTAGGTGTAGTTAACATCATCATTTTAGTCTTTATGTCGATGTTTCCTTGAGCAAATGTGTATTTAGTGTAGTATTAAGATTAGTTGTTTAATTTGCTGCACAATAACAGCTCACCAGTATACAATTGGCATTAACTGAAATATAACGGAAGGTACTAAACTAAATCACTTTAAAAAATAAGGATACCAAATTAAATATTCCAAAAAATAAGGGACCAAATTGAATAAATTCAAAAAATTAGGGGACCAAATCAATAATTATACCTTTTTTTACTGGAAAAATTAGACTTTTTATTTTATTGTGATATTTATATTATTTTTTTCAAATATTCAAGCAAGTCAAAATACTATTTGGATTTTTGTATAAGGATTGTATATTTATGAGTTTATTTAAATGTTTGTGGTAATTTTATAATACCTTCTTATATATTTTCTCTATTTTAAATATAAATAGATAATTACAGGTTGTAAAGTACATTATTTGACAAGCATTATGCTTAAGTTTTTTTTTTTCCATTGAAACATTAGATTTTTCTCATTTTATCATGATATATTAATTTTGTTTTCAAATATTCAAGCAGGTCAAGATAGAAGTTGTGCCTTTGTATAAGGTTTGTATGTTTATGAGTTTATTTACATTTTTGTAGTAATGTTTACGATAGTTGTCTATATATTTTCTCTATTTTAAATATAAATAGATAATTGCATGTTGTAAAGTACATTATTTGACAAGCGTAAGGGTTAAAGGTTTTTTTTTTCATTGGAAAAATTACATTTTTCTCATTTTATCATGATATATTTAAATTGATTTTCAAATATTCAATCAGGTCAAAACAATATTTGTGCCTTTGTATAAGGTTGTATGTGTTGGAAGTCCCACTAATATGATGAGTAAAATTTTAGAAAAACAAATTCAAGAACATAATTAGATATTTGAAAATGATCAAGAAAAAGAATTTCAAAATCAAAGCTTGCATTTGTGTATCTCTGCGATGGCTCGTTTGACAATTCTTAGCATCATTTTCCTGCTTCCCATCATTTGTGAAGGTTCATGTTCTTTGAGAGATTTGTCTATTACCCAAAAACCCACTTCTAATATGGTATCAGAGTCATTGTTTAAAAATAAAGCCTATCCTAGCGAGATTTCTTAGACATTCTTTTCCATCCGTTATCGGGCCGCTAATGGACCACCCATTAATTTCTAGTCCCACGCACGAGATGTATATACCTCGGTGTGACGGGATGTGTTGGAAGTCTCATATCGACTAGAGATAAGACAATTTCATAATATATAAGTGAGGTGCAAACCTCACCTTACAAGCCGGTTTTGTGGGGTTGAGTTAGGCTTTAAACCCACTTTTAACAGTATGTTTATGTGTTTATATACATTTTTTGGTAATGTTTACAATAATTGCTTATATATTTTCTCTATTTTAAATATAAGTTCAATAATGTACTTCCATTGGACCTGTTACATTATGGCTATTCACAAGTCACATAAGTCTATTTTTAGAAGATAATCTTATTGTAAATTTATTGTCAAATCTTTGTTTTGGCATTAACTTCTTCTAGTCATTCTTCTTCTAACTAAATATGAAACTTTTGAAGATTTTATCATATAAGATCCTTTCCAGTTTATTAATGGCCTTGTACATGTTCCAACCATTATAGAAATAATTATTTTCCCGTGAGAATTGTTTGGCATCAAAATGTTTATTGTTACTGTTGAATATTGATAAAAACTATATATGGTTAATCTCCCATGTGCCTAAAATACATATAGAGTGAATGTATTTATAATAAAGAGTGATACAAGTGTTCTTATAGGACCAAGTTGTACTCCACGAGTGTTGAATTGCTTTAGTGTTTGGATGTTGGCTTTGTGTCTCCTTACTCTGATGAAACTCCGATGACGACGCAGGTGTGACTATAAAAGACATTTTGATACTTAAGTTAGTACTGGTGATGTCAGGGATTCAGAGAATATTTTAATGTGTAATCAATGCTTAGAACAATGTGCTATTTATACCATTTTTACATGTGGGTCCTACCAGGAATGGGCCTTAGGCCCAAAATACCGTATACTTTTAAAGGGAGTTCAAAGTATCCAATACTTAATAAACCATAAGAGAAGTTTGATAATTTCTCCAATACACATTATTTTTTCAACTCAATCGTAGAGATATACAAATATTTCATATCTTTTTCATTGTTTGTCTCAATATGATATCTTTTTTAGACAAATATCCTTGAACTTTAATAAGTTTCTATTCAAATTCTTAGTAGAAGTATAATAGCTCTTTCAGAATCTTCAAATTATTTGTAGTACTATAAATAATACTAACATTGATGTCTCACATTACCAAACCAAAGAAAAATTTATTACTCTTGAGAATTGTGTAAGTTGTTGCATTATCAATAAGACATATATCCTTATCATTGGTGCTAGTGCCAACATTTATTCTTCATATAAACATAAATATCAATATGAGAAAATCGTTTTTTTAATACTCTCATAACAAATGAGGTGATCCATGCTTCCATTTGGTTTAGCAAAGAAAATAATAATATCAAGATGAATAACATCCATATGGTCATAATCAGAATCACCATCTTCATAAGTAAAGTGTGTTTCTATGTTCTTCTCATTATTTGTAAGATGCTTTAATGTAAGACAAGTACAACTCAAATTGCCTTTACTATCATAATGATAATATATATATTTTCATCTTATTTGTCAATATTTTCACATTTTTCTTTTCCCTTTTTAACATTATTGTGCCACTTCTGGTAACAAAATGTGTCTTTGAAATTTCCTTTATAACCATGTCCATAGTCAATATCACGATCATGAAAATATAATTCAAATGTTGCTACATTCACTTATGGGAATGAAGTAGAACCAATGGAACATGTTTCATGATTTTCTATCAAAAACTCATTGTTTTGTTCAGCCATATAAAGGTATGAAATAAATTTATAATATTTATTACTGCGTTCACTTTATGGAATGAAGCAAATTGGACAAATCTCATGATTTTTCATCAAAAGCTTCATTGTTTTGTTTACTCATATAAAGACATGAAATAAATTCATAATATTTGTAAAATCTCTTTTCACAATTATCACAAGAGCAAATTACTTACTTAGATGTTATATTTCTTTTTTTAGTGGTATTCCAAGCCCCATTACATCTAAATGTATTTCAACATTTAAAGTCCAATATAAATAATTTTTTCTTTTTAATAATAAGGATGACAAATTCAAAATTTGCAAGATTTAATATATTTAGAATTAGTACATAAAATAATAATAAGAATAATAATAATAATAATAATAATAAAAATAATAATAATAATAATAATAATAATAATAATTTAAGATGAAGATTGATAAAATCAAACTATATGGAAAAAATAATAATATAAAATAAAATTATAAATAAAAAAATGATAAGAAAGAACTTGAAATAAAACACATAGAATATTATCGTAGTTGGTCGGAGCACGAAGAAGTGAAAAAAGAATAAAGAGTGAAAGAAATGGAAAAAGTTTTCTTTCTGTCTTATGTCTATGAATAGTATTACATGTAACTATATCAAATCTCAAATGAACGATGACAATAACAATCTCTGCCCTTCTTCAACTTCACGTACAGTACCATCACCTTCCTCACCAAACCCTAATCTTCATCTGCCATCAAACCCCCGGCGATCACCAGCGCCGGCCACCGCTGAAGACCTTCGCCGGCAACCATGGCAGCACCGTCCACACAGGTTCGCCAGCAACCTCGCCAACGCCAGCCGCGTCCGCGCCATCTTCGAATCGGGATTCCTCTCTCATTGCTGCCAGTCCTCGTCTCCTTTAATCGCCGATGACCTTCGATGTCTTCTCCGGCCACCATCGCGATGCCTTCACCTTCAACGCACCTGCGTCGCCGTTTTCGTCGCATTTCACTCGCCAATACCAAATGATCGTGAACTGCCACTACCATTGGGGGTTCCGATCGCCCCTTTCTCCTTCTTAAGGCGTTTCAAAACGAATCAGAGCCACAGGGCCACTTACTGCATCTGGGAATGGGCCTTGACGTCTCCTGACATTGCCGTAGCAGAGCACATAGCATCGCAAAACCTTAACAAAATCACTACTATTTGCGACTCTTCTTCTCCAAATACATTATTCTGATTTAATTCTGACTGATAAATCATCTAAATATGTTATTCTGTATTTCTGGGGACAGAGAATTGATTTTGGATTCGGATGAGGTAAGAACATGATGAAATCGTTTACGATTGAAAAGTGGAATCACGCAATAGATTCATATCAATCTGGAATCGAATTTGATTTTCTCTTCTGTGTTCCTTCTATGCTTTCGTACCATTCTATATGAATTATTTTTTTGAGTTTATGCAATTAGAGAATTCAGAAAAATGTAGTAATAAGAACCAATTGAACAGTCCAATTCTTGAGTTATGCTCTCCCTTCTTGTCCTTCTTCCGATTCTTCACTCCTCACTTCTCCCTGATTCTTGACCTTCCTCCGATTCTTCAATCCTCACTTCTCCCTGATTCCTCTGATCCTTTCTCCCTGATTCCTCTGATCCTTTGAACTCCAGAAAACCCCGCTCCAATTCTTCAAAAACTCCAGACCCCAAGAACCCCTAAAACCCTGTTATAAAGTTCCCATCTGACTGAATTAATGGTTGAGTTAATTAATGCGTGTGTGAATGTTAGTTTGTTGGGGTGAATGTTCGAGGAGAAGAGATGTGTGTCCGGTAGGGGTGGACAAAAAATCTAATTTTCTTGATCCAATCCACTTTTGCTCCAATCCAATCCATTTATAATCCATTTTATTAAAAATCCAATCCATTTATAATCCATTTTATTAAAAATCCAATCTATTTAAAATCCATTTAATGGATCTGAATTTCAATCTAATCTACATTTTATATATTTTATGGATTAGATATCCATTTTATAAATCAAGATTTTTAAATGTGGATAATCCAAATTTTCAATTTAAATTTTTAGTTGGATTAGATTAAAGCTTGAGATGGACTATGCTAAATTCAGACTTGGACGGGCCTTGCTCGACGACCTATACGAATCGGGCAGGCCCGACAACCATGAGAGGTTGGGCGAGCCTAAAGATATGAACGGGCTAGGCGGGCCCAATGACCCAAATGGGCTCAACGATCCGAAAAATTCGAGTGAGCCCGATTACCCGAACGTGGTAGGCGGGCCCAATGACCTGATGAGCGAGGTGGGTCCGAAGACCCGAACGAGCCAGGTAGGTTCGAAGATCCAAACAGGCCAAGCGGGCTCGAAGACCTGAACGGGCCAAGCAGGCCCGATGACCTAAATGGGTCAAGCGGGCTTGAAGAACCAAATGGGTCAGGCAGGCCCAAAGACCGAAACGGGTCAGGCGGATCCAAAGACCCGAAAGGGTCACGCAGACCCGAAGACCCGAACGGACCAGACAGGACCAATGATGAAAATAGGTCAGGCAGCCCAAAGCCCCGAACGGGTCAGGAAGGCCCAGAGACCCTGACGGACCCGACGACCCGGATGGGCCTAAAAAACCAAACGGGCCGGATGACCCGGACGGGTCTTACGACCTACACGTGCCTTACGACTCGGATGGGCTCAACGATCCAGACAGACCTGATGACTCGGACAACCCAAACAGGCCCGACGACCCGGACGAGCCTGATGACCCAGAGGAGCCTGACGACCTACACGGGCCTTACGACCCGGATGGCACGACGAAACGAACGGGGGCGTTGACCCGGACGAGCATTACAACCCAGACGGGCCCTACGTCCCACACGGGCCCGACGACCCAGACATGCCCGACGACCCGGATGGGTCTGATGACTCAGACGGGCCTGATGACCTTGACGTACCCGACAACCCAGACAGGCCCCATGACTCGAACGTGTCTGACTACCTGATTGGGCCCGATTGTTTGGATGGGTCTGTTCGGGTCGTCTGGCCCGTCTGGGTCGTCGGGCCCATTCGGGTCGTTTGGCCCGTTCGTGTCGTCGAGCCTGTTCATGTTGTCGAACCCGTCCGGATTGTCTGGCCCGTTCGGGTCGTCGGCCCATCCGGGTCATCCGAGCCTTAATGACAACAGTTTTAAAAAATTCAATTTAAATTTCTTTCATAAAAAATGGATTCTGGATTTTGAACTTGATCCAAATATTTGGATTGGATTTAAATCTTGATCCAAATATTTGGATCTGGATTTGAAAAAAATCCAAACTACTTTTGCTAAAAATATGGATCTGGGTCAAAAATCTAATCCAATTATTTGGATCTAAAGTAGATGTGGATTGGATAATTAAAGATCCAATCCATGCCCACCCCTAGTGTCCGAGTGAATCAGTGAGATGAATTCGAGTGAAGTGTGTTAGTGGGTCGTGTCCCAAGTGAGGTTAGTGAGGTGTGTGAGTGGTGTGTGAGCTAGGTGAGTGACTTGTGAGGTAAAGAAGTGAGAGTGTGCAAATGGACTATTGTGTGAGTTTTTTATTAAAGAAAAAAAAATTGTGAATATAAAAAAAGGGGTTCTATTTGAAAAAAAAAACATTTTTTAACCATAATAGGGCTTAATAAGATAGACAAAAAAAAAATTCTATTTTATTTATTTTTTTTATTTTTTTATTCTTGATTAAGCTATCTAATTAACTTTTTTTTCCTTTTCATACACCTTATTTCACCTATTTTCACTCTTTTATTATTATTTACTATTTACTACCTTTTAATTTTTGAAAATCATTTTATTTGTCCAACGAAATTTTGACAAATTGTCTAGTTAAAGAGTCTAACATATTGAAATCCACTGGATGACTTGCTAAATCATTTATGAGCAGAGTTTTGAGAATGCTTTATGACTGCATAAATGTTTCTTGAATGTTCTAAAGTGTTCTTTGTGTAGCTTAAGTGTTCATACTTATTTATAAAAGACATAAGAATTATTCACCTAATGCTTGATCCTCCTATATATGATGCAACTTTTGGACAATTTCTTGTGATTGAGAAGAAGTATGGTTGCAAGCATAATTAATAAAAATAAAGGAATGTTAAAGATGGAGAATAGAAGATGGTGGTGGAGACCGTCCTGTTAGGCGACACTTGTAGACAGTGGCATTTGTGGCTCTTGGCGCCTGGCAGTACGTGTCACCCGTCAGGCGGTTTGGAAGCGAATTTTGCCTGGCGACTTAGGAGCAGCGCCAAGCGATAATGCAGAGGTCAGACTTGTGTTTTGCTTACTTTAGATGTGTGTGGTCTACAAGGCTTTTGTGATATCTTGAAGGTCGGCTTGCTGGTTTCCTTGAGTTGTGTCTTGGAATGTATCCCTTGAGTTGTGGCTCAAAATGTATCCCTTGTGTTGTGGCTCGGGATAGGGGTTAAGCACGTGGCATTCCTTGAGTTTGGCTCGGAATGACATCTCTTGAGTTGTGGCTCGGGATGGTGGCTGAACACGAGGAACTCTTGAGTTGTGGCTTGGGTTGACGAGTGTTGTCAGTGTGAGTGTGCGTGTTATGGCACGTACGAATGGGTCTAGTTAGATTGCCCCCTTAGTATTAAGTTGACGAGTTTGGTAGTCTTGGGACGTTATAAATGTTATTCGTATTGGGAACTCCACTTGGCGTTACAGAGTGTGGTCCGTAGCATGGTTTCTCGTACATGCTCTACCAGTTGTGGCTGGTAGGTGTGGCAACAAGACATCTCGAGGTACTCATTAGAAGATGTAGAACACGGGTAACATGGTGGTGGCCATGTTGTGTGAAATCAAAGGATAGAAATTCCTTTGGTGTATTTGTATGGTTTATATGATGTATATATATGTAAATATTTATATATGTTTATGTAGTTGTAAGCTCACCCCTATCTGCTTGTGTTTGGTGATGATCGTGTATGCGGTACACGGGAACAGATGATGTTGCAAGTGGATCTAGTGAGGCATAGAGCTGGAGCGGGGCTAGCTTGGGAAATTTTATTCAGAGTTTTATTTCTCCTTTATGAATTTAAGAAGATCGTAATCGTTTGGATTATTAGAATTAACATTGTATTATGAGTTTTTTTATAAATTTTGGATTTAAGGTATTTTATGATGAATTAAATGTTAAATTTTCCTGGGGAAAGTCAGTATAATAAATGATGCTTAATGAGTATTTCTATTTTATTTTATTTAAATCCGTAATATCTGGTCGGAATGTTACACTGTACACTAGACGTAAATTTACGTCAATAATTTTTGACAGGAAGGTTGGCTAGAGATTTATTGTAAAAACATTAGCTCTGTTCAGTTGAGAATGAGAATACTGGAATATTTTTTGATTTTATGGATTTTTCTCATTACACACATAAGGGGGGAGCCGTATGAGATGAAAATCTCACGTACAGTTCTGGAGCGGAGATTCTTTGAACCGAATGACGACCGTAACGGATGTCAACTCAATCTGAAGGAAATTATGTAGAAGCTTTACATAATTATTATGAGGCTATGCGACTGGAAATTGATCCCTATGATCGAAGTTATATACTTTATAACATAGGCCTTATTCACACAAGTAACGAAGAACATACTAAAGCTTTGGAATATTATTTTCGGGCGCTCGAACGAAACCCATTTTTACCCCAAGCTTTTAATAATATGGCCGTGATCTATCATTACGTGCGACTATCTCCAATATAGAAAGAAAAAAGAAAAGAACAAGCAAATCCACAGTTGTTAATGCACCGTTAGACGTAAATTTACGTTTGTTAATGCATAGTCAGACGTAAATTTGGCAGTTTATTTTTTAATATTTGTTTTGTTTTAGCATAAAACCAACACCTGAAATTCAGAAAAGGTCTAGAACAAGTTTTATCTCTTAACTTACGAAATTAATAATACAATTACCAAAGTCAAAGTACATATAACTAATTAATAAAAACAATTACAAAGTGAAAGTAAAAAACTCCTAAAAACCTAATCTTCTTGCAATTGTTTGAGAAAATAAGATGACCACTCTTTCTTTATCTCCAACATGTCATCCTTTGTCAATGGTGAGGCATCATTGAAGTCCTAAAACAATAATTGAATGTTAGCATGTGTGAAGTTCTACAAAGCATACAATTGATGATATGTTATAAGTGTTTACAAATATACCTTTAATCCAATGCATCACATAATATCCGCATTCAAAAGAACTATTTTGCCTGTTACACTAAAATAGCAAAGAGGGAAATTATTTTCATATATAACTTGTATAGATATTAGTTATCTTATAGATATGATTCCTAACCTTGGAGTTATAAATTGAACATTGTTTGATCTCCTATTCAGTAACTGGTTTGATGTTGCCATAATTGTTATATACTAATTGGATGTTATGATACTTATAACATTACCCTTGTAGAAAATCCTTCATGTCGTGACTGGGTTTCTTATGAATGGAGCAAAACCAAACAATTAGGTACTCATCAGGAATCATCACTATTAACTGCCAGTGATACAAGCATCTAAAATGTTCTTTGTATAACTTAAGTGTTCATAACTAGTTTATGAGAGATACAAGAATGATTTCACCTAATGCTCAATAGCCCTGCCCTATATATGATGCAACTTTTGGACAATTTCTTGTGATCGAGAAGAAGTAAGGTTACAAGCATAATGAAAAAAAAATGGTTCTTAAAGATGGAGAAGAGAAGATGATAAAAAATAAGTCATTTAGGTAATGTATTCCTTAAATCTTATAGTCAAGGTATTGTTTAATGCTTGTAACTTCTAGTACCTCGCTGATAGGTCATTATTTTCCCTTTATTCCATTACCTTTTTGTGTTCATCTTGATGGTTGATTGATGCTTAATTGTCTATTTTAGTGCATTTTCATCCATTGGGTTTTATTTGCCCATTATTCTGAATTTTGATTAATTAGTCTAATTTTTGTTTCTAATTATTTTTAGGTATTTTATGAAGCAATTTTGGAGCTTGGACATTATAACACTCCAATTTTGGGATGTCACGGATAGTTAGAAAACGAACGCATTTGACGAAAAAGAATTATCATTGAAAATATACTAATAAAAAAAACTTTTCATTTAATTTAAATTACATAATTCCAAACGTCACTTTGTCAAAAACTTCCAATAACATTTGCGGATAAAAGAAAATTACATAATTTTTAGAATCTGATTTAAAACAACTAAATATATTATAAAAACTCCCGAGTTCACCCCAACCTCTCGTCAATCTACTCTAAGCCAAGATTATCTGCAATATCATTTGCTCCCGTATAACACACACGTTATACGATCATTGCACATACAACAAACACACAAACAAACAAATAAGGGTAAGCTAACCATAAACAATGATATTTATAAAAGAAATTCATAAATAAAACATGTCCAATAATACTAAACGTTGCATTCTAGTAACACCGAAACATTATGATCACAATCCATCCTTGGTTTGAACACACAAACTCCAAATCCAAGCAATCATACTAAACCAATCATAGCCTCACATTCATCTAAAATCTTCAAGCACAGTGATCATAATCAAAATTTGGTTTTCCGCGGCCTCTCACCCCACAACAACATCTAGTTTCCTAGAACAAATGGTTCGATATGTCCCGCAATCGCAGCCAGACTGTCTCCCTTATTAAAAACGTCGATGCATCGCACATCGGGCACTATACTCGCAACGAGCCAAAATAAGGTGAAAACATATTTACCCTCCCCACTGCTTCACACAGGCGAGAGGGTACAACACTTGAACCAATCCTCTACCAGTGCTTCACACAGGCGAAGAGGACCCCTTTCCACTACTTCACACAGGCGAAAGAGTCTTCACTGGGTTCCTAGGTACGAAAAATCTCACACAACATTTAATTCCACCAAGAGCTCTTCAAGCAAGGCAAACACTTCCAACATATAACACATGAGAATTACCGATTGCCAACAACACACCACCAAATCATGCATACCAATAGTTCCATAACAAATACACACCACCACATCATGCTTGAAAATATAAAGTTCCATCACATAAACCCGTCAACTTATCAAATAATACATTCAAGCAATGAACTCTACAAGTGGTTTCCAAATGTCGCAACCGAGATTGCGGCGGGACGACGAAAATGATTTAAAAAGGTGCAGAGGAGTCGCCACCATAGTTTATTATGGAAAACTACAGGAAAACCTTAAAAAAGAATGGTCTTCAAAACCAAATTTGGATTCGGGAGTCGGTTACGTGTGGGGAAGGTATTAACACCCAACAACACCCGTCTTAAGACGGTTCCTTCTTTAATTAAGTGTGCAAGATAGAATTCAATGTTTAAAATATTTGTTATTCCCCAAAAAATCAAACAAAATAAAAACACCTACAAAAATATTAAAGATTAAAACAAAATTATTTTTTTATATTTTTGGCCCGACGAGGATTGTACCTCGCTCCTATGTATTTCCATTTGCAAAATCAGGGATAACGTAGTTCTTTGTAAAAAATTTGTTGTTTGATATTACTATTTTTTTTTAATTTTCTAGATTTTTATGTATATGTATATTTTATTAATATCAAGAGAACCCGAGATTCTACATGATAAAGATTTAGTTATCAAGCAAATTCGAGATTTGACATGATATTCAAGATGATTTTATAATTTTTATTTTTTATTATAACTAATTTAAAAAAAAAGAATTAAAAACCTACGCAAGGGTGTTTTGATTATCAAGCAAGTCCGAGACTTGACATGATATTCAATACTTATATAAAAGAAATAATATAATTTTTTATTTATTATTATTATTATTATTATCATTATTATTTTTAGAGAATTAAAGCCTAAAAAAAACACATTTTTAATTACCAAGATAAAAATAGAGGGAAAGAGAAAGGCTGAGCATATCGATGACAAACCTAAAATCATCTAACATGAGAACCCCAAACACATTTGATCATACAACAATTCAAACGATCATATATTTGATGTTATAAGAGAATCATGAATAACAGACTAGGAGCAAAAGAAAATTTACCTTAAGGTGACCCCCTTGTGTGTGTGCTCTGTAATAAAAAAGAAGAGGGGTTTTTTGAATTTTTTCTTTGTGTCTTGCATTAGAGAAATTTTGTGCTTATATAGGCCTCTTGGGGTATCCTTGAGATCCTAGTATTTAATTATAATAAAATATATGGGGAAGGAATTGGTCTTATTAAATCATTGCATAATATCCACGGTATTGATTATAATTATTAACGAAATATTGTCTGTAATTACTAGAATCATATTCTCTGTCACAAAAAGATCGTGATCAAATCATAACATATTATTCATATAATTGATTCTAATTATTACCAGCAATATTTTCTTCTAAAGATTAAAATCGTACCATTCTCTAAAAGCATTATATCAGAAATATTTGTTTCTAATTAAAATAATACCTTCCCAGTCTGACAATGCAAAGAGACACATAAGTGTAAATGCACGATATTTATTCAAATTATTATAAAAAAATATTTCTCCTAATATTATACGCTTCTCTAAAAATAGAAATTATGAAACGTCCTTTTCTGACATGTCATGTGAAGAGTGTAAATAGCAAACAGTGGGGGTAAAAATATGTAAAACATTTGGGCTCATGAAAAGACTGTGATAATTAACAATAAATTAGATTCTCCTTCTCTTGTTTTTTTCCCTTTTTTTTTCCTTTTTCCCATGGTAGAATTAAAGTTTAAAAACCTACCATCAATCAAAACATATTTTTTATTTTATTTTATTATTTATTATTATTATTATATTATATATTAATTTTTTTATTATTTTTTTTAACCAAAGAAATACATTTACCCGGATAAAATCGGGTGTTGACAGCTGCCCCTCTTTACTTAGATTTGACTAGATAGTATGAATGTGAAATTTTCAGATTATCATAGTTAAAGATAAGTAAAGATAAAAATACTAATTTCGTTCGGGTTTCAAAAATGAAAAAAAGAGAACTCGACCATTGCCTCGTAGAGGGCCAATATAACTAAAGGAAAACCTGGGCTCGATCATTGTCTCACATAGGGCCGAGATACCAAAAGAAAACCTGGGCTAAACCATTGCCTCGTAGAGGGCCGAGATACCAAAAGAAACCTGGGCTCGACCATTGCCTCGTAGAGGACCGAGATACCAAAAGAAAACCCGGGCTCGACCATTGCCTCGCAGAGGACCGAGATACCAAAAGAAAACCCGGGCTCGACCATTGCCTCGTAGAGGGCCGAGATACCAAAAGAAAACCTGGGCTCGACCATTGTCTCGTAAAGGGCTGAGATACCAAAAGAAACCTGGGCTCGACCATTGCCTCGAAGAGGGCCGAGATACCAAAAGAAAACCTAGGCTCGACCATTGCCTAACAGAGGGCCGAGATACCAAAAGAAACCTGGGCTCGACCATTGCCTCGCAGAGGGTCGAGATTGAAATGAAAGTTTGTAACCATTTTGTGAAGAGGGTTCTAATATGAAAGCAACATGTGAAATTCGAAATGAATTTTGTGAGAAACAAAACACATGAATGAAAGAGACTCATTTTTGTTCTTGATAGATTATATGAACACTATATGGTAGAACTCTAAATAGGAAGAAAAATGACACCCAAAAAGTTGCCCCAGGTTAGAAACATGAAGAATAAGATATGACTTAGATGGATTGGTTTGGCAATCTTGTTTAACGTAAAAAAATGTGTATAAAAATCGATGGCAATGTGAATACTTTAACTAGCACAAAAACAAGGTAAGACTAGGCTTGAGGGTTAGACAAAGCTAGGCTTGAGAGATATGCAAAACTGAACTTGGAAGTCAGATAAACTAGGCTTAAGGGGGCTAGTGTGAAACTAGGCTTGAGGGCTAGACAAAGCTAGGCTTAGGGCCAATGTGAAACTGGGCTTGGGCCAGACAAACTGGGCTTGCGTGCTAGACATAGCTAGGTTTAGGGGCCAGTGCGAAACTGGGCTTGGAGCCTAGACAAAGCTAGGCTTAAAGGGGCCAGTACGAAATTGGGCTTGGGCCAAATAAACTAGGCTTAGGGGCTAGACAAAGCTAGGCTTAGGGGCCAATACGAAACTGGGCTTGGGCCAGATAAACTAGGCTTAGAGGCTAGACAAAGCTAGGCTTAGGGGCCAGTGCGAAACTGGGCTTAGGCTAGATAAACTGGGCTTGGGGGCTAGACAAAGCTAGGCTTAGGGGCCAGTGCGAAACTGGGCTTGGGCCAGATAAACTGGGCTTAGGGGGCTAGACAAAGCTAGGCTTAGGGGCCAGTGCAAAACTGGGCTTGGGCCAAATAAACTAGGCTTAGGGGCTAGACAAAGCTAGGCTTAGGGAACAATGCGAAACTGAGCTTGGGCCAGATAAACTGGGCTTGGGGGCTAGACAAAGCTAGGCTTAGGGGCCAGTACGAAATTGGGCTTGGGCCAGATAAATTGGGCTTAGGGGGCTAGACAAAGCTAGGCTTAGGGGCTAGTGCGAAACTGGGCTTGGGCCAGATAAACTGGGCTTGAGGGGCTAAACCAAGCTAGGCTTAGGGGTCAGTGCGAAACTGGGCTTGGGCCAGATAAATTGGGCTTGAGGGGCTAGACAAAGCTAAGGTTAGGGGCCAGTGCAAAACTGGCCTTGAAGGACAGTACGAAACTGGGCTTGGGGATATGTAGGCTATTCATATGAATGTAAAGGACCATCAATCCAAGAAATATTAAAGAAGTAAAATTTTGTATCTTTCTTTTTTTCTTCGTTTTGAAACAGAAGGATTTGACAACCGTTCATGTAAATGAAGAGGGTTTTGATCCCAAAAGTGACAAGAATTTTTCATTTCATGAAAAAGAACTATGATGTATGTACATGATGCATGATGATTAAGACATATGTTATGAATTTTTCTTTTTGAGATTTTAGATGATTGTGCATGCATGAATATGCTAACATAATATGATATTTGCATGAATATGCTAACATAACATGATATGTGCATGAATATGCTAATAGGATATATGCATGAATATGCTAATATGATATATGCATGAATATGTTGGCATGTATGTGACTTTTTTTTTTCTTTTTGAACCAAATACTACATAGAACCTAATTTTTCTAACACATGTTTGGATTTTTTTTTTGATAATTGACGTCATGTGTATGAATGCATGCAAATGCTAACATATGTTATGAATTTTCTTTTTATGAGTGCATGAATATGTTGATGCTTATTATGACTTTTTTTTCTAACGTTTACATGATATGTGCATAAAAATGTTTGCACATATTTTGTATTTATTTTTAACATTGATTAGGATATGTGATAATGCTGTTATGTTTATTTCGAGCATGCATGGTGAATGATAATGTTGGCATGACTTATTGATTTTCTTTTTGAACACTAACAATATTAGTTTATGATGCACATGTTATGATGTTTTTTTTTACATGAACAAAGTTGAAACTTTGATGTATGAATGCATGATGAAAGTTCCTTTCTTTGTTAATTTTTTTTCCTTTCACAAATATAAATGATGTATGTATGATTAGGTATGAATCTATGCATGAAGCATGCCCTCATGTATTTTTCACTTTTTACATTGTATGAAACTTATTTCAATTGATTCCCAATTGGTTGTTATTTTTAGATTTATGGAATCCTTCTATTTTGATTTTTTTCTTTGAAAAAAATTCTTCGGTCTAATCAGTTTATTGAGAAACTCTTTTCTGTATCATTGCTTTTTGAACACTATTTGAGTGACATACATGAAATTGTCAAATTCCTTGGAAGGGATTAGATGAGGTAATTGACTAAGGAGTTGCCCCATTTTGGTAGTTAAGAGTTAACTTCAAGACATGAGGTGTATTTGGGCTTGTCCCAGTTATTGATGAAAAAAGATGGTGACTTCAATGTATGAACAACAAGTGAAACGTCTCCCCAATTTATTTCAAGGTGAGAATAATGAGTAATGGTAGGAGAAAGGTAGATCAAAGTGTTCCTACAGAGAACAAACAAGATAAGTTAGGCACAAGCGTCACCTTATCCATATAGTCCGCTGTCTCCTCAGTTGGCCTCTTCCCGGTTGGTACATGTCGGTTTGGACCCAAGAGGGGTTACTTGCAGAAGGGACTCCGAAGCTCAAGTGAGTCAAAACTCTAAAAAAGGTCAAATCTGTGATTAATGAATGCGTACCTTTAATTACTAGGGTCCACGCGTATTTATAGAGCATTAATTATGTCTGGTTATCCCATGGGCTGGGCCTTGGCTTGGGCTCTAGCTTGGGCTGTAAGTGGGCCTGGGCCCTAACCTAGGCCTTTAAGACCTATTGAACACGGGGGGCTTCCATTTTACTAAGTATATTGAAGTTGTCGGCCTAAACCGATTACTTCCCTTGGCGGTTTGTGTTGCTCGTGTGCCGTCTTAGGTAGGTTGTTCCTTTAGACGTCTAGGTTACCGGTTTTGGCCGGTTACTCGAATGCTTTGGTATGGTAATCCTTTTATCATTATTTTGTTAAGTTGGCTTGGTGTGGTACACTAGTCCCCCAGCCTTGACAGACATAGGTGTCGGTTAAGGGTGATATGTGTTGATATGCTAGCGAAACCGGCTAGGTGTGATACACCAGTCCCCCAGCCTTTAAGTGTGATGAACAATGTTAAGGCTAAAAAGTGGTAACTGTTTGAAGGTAGGTGAAGGGGTGTCAGGGGCCAAATCAGGAAGTTCTTGCACCGTCGTTTTTAAGAGTCATGTCTCTTGTAATGATGGTGTCAATGGGTATGAGTTGTTGTTTTGGCGGGAAGGGGTTTTCGCTGTTTGGGATTCTGGCCTATAAATATGGATTTCAAAACGAGTGAGGGGTTACTTGATTCATTTGCGAGAGTTTTGTATTTAGAGGTCTTGTGTGCATTTTATTGTCCGACTAGTTTCTAATTTCAGCCGACATCTTTCCGTAAACACGAAAAAAAAGGTATGTCTAGTAGCGATAGTATATCGTTGTCCACATCTAGTAGTGAGAGTATGATGTCAGAGAGGAGTAGAGGTAGGCAAGTTGGTGAAGAGGGTACTAGTTCTGGAGGTATGGTAAATGGGATCCCCATGGAGACAGTGAGGGAGGTTCGAGAAGATCCCCCTGAGGAGTTGGCCGAGAGTGACTGGCCGACCAAAGGCAGGGTGGGTGGCTGCCGACGTCCACAATCAATCATCTTTGTTCTGGTGGTGTCGCTTATTGAACTCCTGGTTAAACTGTACGCCTGTCATCTCAAAGGGTGTAAGCGGGGATATCGTTTCCCTGGAGAGAGTTAGCGCTATTGACCGTGTATGTCACGGGCAGGAGGGGGCTACGGAGAAGTTCTTGTACATGTATATGTGTCATTTTTCTCAGCTACATGTGCGGCTACCGTTAGATGGTTTTACTATGGGTGTATTGTGCGCACTGAATGTGGCACCTACACAGTTGCACCCGAATAGTTGGGCCTACTTGCAAGCCTTTCGCGTCTTGTGCCAATCTCTATGATACCAGACCCCGCCAGCCGACTACTTGGCTGTCTCTGATAAGTCACCCTAGTATCAGCAGACTGGATGCATTTTCCCAGTCTTTCAAGCACTTTAAGGACGGGTACTTCAAAGTTGTGGTGAAGGAAGAAGGCAAACCTTATTTCTTGAACGCTAATGGGAGTACAAAATTCCCATTTAGCTGGACGGGTACCCCTTCTCGGTACAAGGATATGGGGATGGATGAGTTATCGGCGGGGGATAAGGAGGTGGTGGAGATCTTAATGAAGTTTGTTGATAAGTTGCCCACTAAGGGTTAGTTAGAGTTTATAATTCGGTGCATCCGATTATAGATATTGAAGGTATCTGTTTGTTACTTAAACTGTGTTAATGATTCTAAGTTGTTTTAATCCGGGGTTTAATATATCATTGTAGGGCACATGGCGCAATCTGGGAAGAAGAACTTGGCGCTCTTTCAGTCGCTGAGGAAGGAGATGGCCGCTAAGGCTAAGGCAGCGGGAAAAGTTGACGTTCCTAATTTGCAAGAGTCTGTGGTGGAAGTACATGTTCATGGTGGGACGAAAAAGAAAGCCGAGTTGCCGCCTCGCCCCGGCAAGGGGAAGGACGTGAAGAAAGTGAGGGCGGTCTTGCTCGAGGTGGGGTCGGCCAGTGGGGCGAGGTCGGCCAGTGGGGAGAAAGGGCCGGAGTCTGGTTTAATTGAGTTGCCGAAAATATCTGTGAGGAAGGATATTGCGATCAGCCTTCTAGATACCATTATAAATTCTATTTATAGCATGGAGGCGGACCATATTGTGAGGATGATGGTGGAGTTTGGAAGCAAAGCCTTGATATTAAGCCGCCGTGTGGGGTCTTTATATCAGAGGGAGTTGAAGGAGGGAGGTCGAGAAAAGGTGGAGGAGTTACAGGGAAAAGTCGACAAGTTTGAGGAAGAGAGAGCTGCGTGGAAGAAGGAAAGGGAGGGTTGGGAGGAAGAGAGAAAAAGGTTGGCAACTTGGAGGGTTCGCTATTTGGACTTAGAGGGAAAGTTGAAGAAGAAAATATAAGAGTTGGAGGAAGATTATGACGAGTTAAAAGACAAGTATGATGGTGCTATAGTTGAGCTTGATGACTTGAAGAACTACATCATACAAGAGCACATCAACGACTTTGAGAAGAGATTACGTTAAGCAGCCTTTTTCCATCAGGAGGTCGACATTAAGGACTCAAAGTTTGATGTGAACAAGGATGTTATTGATGGAAAGCTCGTCAAGGAAGATGAGAGCAGTCCAGATGAGGAGGAGGAGAAGGAGGCGACTGAAGAGGCGAAGGAGGTGGGCGATGCTGAGGAGGTGGCTCCTGATGCGGCAGAATAGGACTTTAATCTTTATTGATTTGAAAATATTATTGAGCCTATGTCTGTAATAGCTGATACATTATGTTACGTTGGTACACTTTGCGTTTATGCTTAATGTGATTGATGTTCTGTATGTTATTGTGTATGTCGGGTTTTGATGATATGTGGTGTATGTGTGACGCGATCGATTGTATGTTAGGGGTGTTCGACCCAATCCGCTTACTTGTGTAAGGATGGGGAACTTAAACGAATTAAGCACAAGTTAAGGGTGTTCGACCCAGGCCGCTTACTTGTGGTAAGGGTGGGGAACTTAAACGAATTAAGCCAAGTTAAGGGTGTTCGAACCAGGCCGCTTACTTGTGGTAAGGGTGGGGAACTTAAACGAATTAAGCATAAGTTAAGGGTGTTCGACCCAGGCCGCTTACTTGTGGTAAGGGTGGGGAACTTAAATGAATTAAGCACAAGTTAAGGGTGTTCGACCCATGCCGCTTACTTGTGGTAAGGGTGGGGAACTTAAATGAATTAAGCACAAGTTAAGGGTGTTCGACCCATGCCGCTTACTTGTGGTAAGGGTGGGGAACTTAAATGAATTAAGCACAAGTTAAGGGTGTTCGACCCAGGCCGCTTACTTATGGTAAGGGTGGAGAACTTAAACGAATTAAGCACAAGTTAAGGGTGTTCGACCCAGGCCGCTTACTTATGATAAGGGTGGAGAACTTAAACGAATTAAGCACAAGTTAAGGGTGTTCGAACCAGGCTGCTTACTTGTGGTAAGGGTGGGGAACTTAAATGAATTAAGCACAAGTTAAGGGTGTTCGAACCAGGTCGCTTACTTGTGGTAAGGGTGGGGAACTTAAACGAATTAAGCACAAGTTAAGGGTGTTCGATCCAAGCCGCTTACTTGAGGTAAGGGTGGGGAACTTAAATGAGTTAAGCACAAGTTAAGGGTATTCGACCCAGGCTGCTTACTTGTGGTAAGGGTGGGGAACTTAAACGAATATGAAAGTAAAAACGTAGGAAAGTTGTATAGTTGAGAACCCTTCGTTTTATTTATTGAATATGGGGTGCCTCGTTAAAACCTCCCTGGCCAAAACCCTCCTTAGGGAAAAAAGACCAGGTGAGGAAAAAGAGTACACCCAGGGTTACAAGTGTTCGGCTTATTGCAGCATACATTTAACTGAAATAGAGTTTGAGGTGGGATACATTCCAAGTGTTAGGTATTTCTTCCCCGGATAAATGTTCAAGGCGATAAGCTCCTCCTCCTACGTCTTCACGTATGCGGTATGGGCCGTCCCAGTTGGCGGAGAATTTGCCATCCTTCTTTCTTACACTGCTGGCCATTCTCCATACTAAGTCCCCGATTGCGAACGATCATGGACATAGGTTTGTGTTATACTTTCTGGCAGCTCTACGTTTGGCAGCTAAATTGCGTATCTGGGCTTTTTCTCTGAGTTCGGGTAGGAGGTCGAGAGGAGTGGCCATGTTTTGATGGTTGTGGGTTGGGTCGTATAGTTCTCGGCGCAGGGATGGTTCGCCAATTTCAACTGGTATCATGGCGTCTGCACCGTAAACTAGGCTGAAAGGGGATTCGTTTGTTGCTGATTGAGGGGTGCACTTGTAAGCCCATAGCACTTCTACTAACTCTTCGCGCCATCGACCTTTGACGCTATCTAATCGTTTGCGCAATTCCATTAAGATAACCTTGTTGGCCGCCTCTGCTTGTCCATTAGTTCATGGGTGTTCTACAGAACTTGTGATGTGTTTGATGTCCAGGCTAGTGTAGAATTTGGCTAGCTCCTTATCTATAAATTGTCGGCCATTGTCGGTGATGATGGTGTGTGGGATGCTATATCTGCATACAATATCCTTCCAAACAAACTGTTGAACCTGATGGGCCATGATAGTGGTTAGTGGTTTGGCTTCTATCCATTTGGTGAAGTAGTCGACGGCTACAATCAGAAATTTCACTTGTCCCTTGCCGGGTGAGAAGGGGCCAAGGATGTCCATTCCCTATTTTGCGAAGGGCCATAGGGATATTATGTGATGGAGTTGTTCTTGCTTCTAGTGGATGAGGTTGCCATGTTTTTGGCATGGTTTGCACTTTCTGACATAGTCCTAGTAGTCTGCTTCTATGGTCGGCCAGAAGTACCTGGCTCTAAGTACTCTAGTGGCAATGGTGCATGCACCGGAATGGTAGCCGCAAATGCCTCTGTGTAGCTTTTTAATAATATATTGTGCTTGCTCTACCGTGACACATTTGAGGAAGGGTTGGCTGTACCCGCGTTTGTAAAGGTCATCGCCTATCATGGTATACCTAGCTGCCTTAGCCAGCCAAGTTTTGTCCGCATCCTGTGGGGGGTTGCCAGTTTTTAGGTATTGGATATAGGGGGTGGTCCAGTTATGGCTTTGGGGAGGAGCGGTGTTGTCCGTTGGGGCGTGGGTTAGGTTTTGACAAGTATGTGTTATGGAGGGTGTAGATAGTGTTTGCTACAACAGGGATCGGTGACGACTTTTTAATTTGGTGCTAGCTTATTTGGAGAGGATGTCGGCTCTAATGTTGTCGTTTTTTGGGATGTGTTCGATGCAGACTCGCTCAAAGGCGGATTGAATGACTGTTCGGACCAGATGATAATATTGTAGAAGGATGGGGTCTTTAATCTGGAATTCATCATTTAGGTGTCCTATAGTAAGCTTGGAGTCGGTTTTGCATGTTAGCGTCCTGACACCTACTTCGCGGGCAAGGGAAAGGCTGGCGAGGATAGCTTCGTACTCGGCTTGGTTGTTCGACGTTTTGAAGGCAAAGTGAAGGGATTTTTCGATGAGGATGTCGTTGGGTCCTTCTAACACAATGTCAGCACCGACACCTTTTGAATTTGAGGAACCATCTACATGAAGTGTCCACTAGTCCTTTGTGGGTGTGTGCTGGAGGTCATTGACAAAATCTAAGAGACATTGAGCTTTAATGGGGCCATGGGGTTCATAGCGAATGTTGAATTTCGACAGCTCGACGGCCTAGGATGACATCCGTCCGACTAGATCTGGTTTTTATAGAATTTTTTGGATTGGGTAGTCGATTTTGACGGTGATGCTGTGGTTTTGGAAGTATGGGCGTAAACAGCGAGCTGCGTGGACTAAAGATAGGGCCAATTTTTCCACCATTTGATATCTGGTTTCGGGATCCTGCAGCGTTCTGCTAACGAAGTAGATACGATGCTGCGTGTCTTCTATTTCTTGGATAAGCGCGGCACTAACGGTGTAGTCGGTGGTTGTGATGTATATGAGGAGGGGTTGGCGGGTGTTCGACTTGTGGAGGATAGGTGGTGAGGTGAGGGTGGTTTTCAGTTTTTGAAAGATTTGTTCACAATCGTCAGTCCACGTGAACCGGGTGGATTTCTTTAGGAGTTGGACTGTGGGTTGGGTTTGCTCAGCCAGTTTTGGTAGGAAGTGGGAAATGGCTGTGAGACGGCCTATGAGACGTTGGACCTCCTTGATGGTAGTGGGACTGCGCATCTCAATAATGGCCTTGCATTTTTCGAGATTGGCTTCTATGCCGCGCTGGGTTAACATAAAACCAAGGAATTTACCCCGGTCAACACTGAATACACACTTTGTCTGGGTTGAGGCAGAGGTTGTACTGGCGTAGCGCAGAGAAGATCGCTGAGAGATCCTCCGCATGCTGGTGATGGCTTGGAGACTTGACAACCATGTCGTCAAAATATACTTCGACACATTGTCCCATTAGATGGCTGAAAACCTTGTCCATTAGCCGTTGGTAGGTCACTCCGGCGTTCTTGAGACCAAAGGGCATAACCTTATAGAAGTAGTTGGTATCGTCCGTGATGAAGGTGGTTTTGTTCATGTCAGATACGACCATGGGGATTTGGTTGTACCCGGAATATGCATCCAAAAAACTAAGCACCTTATTCCCTGCCGCGCCGTCAATAAGTCGATCGATATTGGGTAAGGGGTAGGCATCACGAGGGCAAGCTTTGTTCAGATTTGTGTAGTCTACACACATCCGCCATTTGCCATTCGCTTTCTTCACCAAGACTACGTTAGAAAGCCAAGTGGTGTACTGAGCTTCTTCTATGAATCCTGCGTTCAGTAACTTGTCGGCTTCAACCTTAGCTGCTAGTCGGCGCTTTTCGCCAAGTTTACGTTTTTTCTGGGATACGTAGCGGGCTTTTTTGTTGATGGATAGTTTGTAGGATGCCACTAGAGGGTCCACCCCAAGTAGATCAGCGGCTGACCAGGCGAAAAGGTTTGTGTTGCTGGTGAGGATGGGTGTGATGATGGCACGCTCGTCAGAGTTCAAACCGGTGCCTAGGTTGATAGAGTGACCATTGGGAAGCTCTAGAGGGGAGGTCTCCTCAACTGGTTCGAGATGAACATCCCGACCTACTCTGGGTCTAGATCTTCGCCTGACAGGGCGATGCCGGAGCCAGGAGGTCGTTCAATGTGGTTGGTTTGTTGAATTGGGAGTTGTGGGCGTAGGCTGGCCATGTAGCATTCGCGTGCCAAGCGCTGGTCGTAGTGGATGGTGAGATGTCACCGAAAGGGGAAGGGAACTTCATGGCCAAGTGGGGGGTGGAGACGACAGTGCCAAGGGTGTTGAGGGAAGGACGACCCAAGAGGATATTGTAGGATGTTGGTGCGTCGACGATAAGGAAGCGGATTGGGATGGTTTTGGTTTGGGTCCCCTCACGAAAGACGGTGTGGAGGTCGATGTAGCCACAAATGGATACTTGTTCACTAGAGAAGCCATAGATCGGCTCGACATACGGGACCATGGCGGTGTCCGGAAGTTGGAGTTTTTGGTAGGTGGCCCAGTAGAGGATGTCAACGGAGCTGCCCTGATCAACAAGGACTTTCTTAACGGCGTAGTTTTCGATTTCAACAGTGATGACCATGGGGTCATCTTGTTGATGGTCGAGGCCATGAAAGTCGTCATCTGTGAAGATGATGGGAGGCATGCAACGTCTGTGGTGGGAATGGGTGATATGGTTGATGGATTGGATATGGCGGAGGTATCTCTTTCTGGCAGAAGAAGTGGATCCTCCACTAGCGAAGCCACCAGAGATTGTGTTGATGGTGCCACGTAGGGGAGGGTCGGCCAGGGTGATGTTGGTGTGGGCCGGTTCAAGTTCTTGGTTGGTGGGTTGAGTGGAGCGTCTGTCGTGACGGGAGTCATGTGGAGGGCGTCTGTGGTCGGATCGAGGGGGTGGCGGGATCGAGAGGGATGGTCATCTCTACGGATGAAATGGCGAAAGTGACCAACACGAACTAGTTTTTCTATTTTATCCTGGAGTGCTTTGCATTCTTCTGTAGTGTGGCCATGGTTGCGGTGGTAGCGACAATATTTGGTCATATCAGCGTTAGAAGGTGTGGTTGTCTTGCGTGGTGGAGGGATTAGGTCAGCTTGTAGAGCCTCATCGAGGATGCGGGAGCGGGCTACGGTAAGAGGGGCATATCTAGTGAAGCGAGGTTGGCGGGGCTCGCGTGGACGGGCATCAGGGCGGGAGGGTTGCGGGGTAGGGTTGGCGGTGGTGGCTGCATAATCATTGTAGAATTTGGTATGAAGGGTTTGCATCTCCTCCATGCGGACATAGTCGGTTGCACGCAATTTGAGTTTGTGCATAGAGGCAGGTGGGTGGAGGTAGACGTTGTTGGCGAAGGGGTCGGGTTATAGGGTAAGTGCCATGCACTAGAGGATCATTTCCTGGTTGAGGTGTGTGGTGCGAAGAGCTGCCTTACTGAAGCGATCTATGAACGCTCTGGGTGGTTCGCCTTGTTCCTGCCTAATGCCCAAGAGGGAGATTGTGGTAGTTTGGTGTGGATGAATGCCGGGAAAATGGGTGGAGAACATGTGGGAAAGAATGTCAAAGCTGTCGATGGAGTAAGGCGGAAGGGTTGTGAACCATTCCAAGGCAGGGCCCTTGAGGGTGGTGGGGAAGGCTTTGTAGAAGACTACGTCTTGGGACAGGATGAAAGGGCGACATGACTGGTGTAGACTTTGAGGTGCTCGTCAGGGTCGGTTTCGCCAGTATAGCAGTCCATGATGAAAGGTTTACCACTGGACAGGAAGAGGGTATAGGCTCAAAGTAGAAAATATGATAGGAAATGCACGAAGGATGAAAGAATGAGAAGGCATGACCTTGATTTAACTTAACTACTCGTGTTATTAGGCTTTTATTGTGGCCAAGACTAAGGGATATAAAAAAATGGATAATGAAGGCTCAAAGTAAATGGTATAAAGGATATTTAAAGCAAGGGTCCTTATCTAAGGTTGCACATAAAATTTATTTGACTACCTTTGTTCACCACTTTTTTCACTTTCCAACTCTTGTTTCTTTTTTTTTTTGCATAACCAATTTTTTTTGTCTTTCCAAACTTTTTAAATTTTTTATTGGTGAATTACAAGTCAAATGAAATAGATGCAAACATCATGTTAACTTTAGTGGAAAGGTGACCCTTGTTCAGGGTAATTAAAAAGAAATTTTAATTTTTTTATAGGCTCAAAATGGGTATAAAAGGAATACCATTTTTTCTTGATAAAGAAACATGGCCACACATCATTTCAACTCGTGATTGTTTTAATTTCAAAAGCTTTAATCCAAAAGGAAAAAAAATCAATCACATGAGAGGTTGCCCCTACTTTGCCCTTACTTTTTTTTGTATTATTTTCTTTTTCTTTTGTCTTACTTTTTGTCTAGATTGCCCTTTTGGGTTTTCAGTCTAGTAGACTTTTCTTCATTTTTTCTTTTTTTTTTTGTGTTCAAAGACTTACTTAAATTTTAATTCATTTTAAGGCACATGCCCCTTTATGATGATCCTCCATAGAATACAAAGAAAATGTTTGTTGGAGAAAGGTTATAGGAAATGGGATGGGAAAGGAAGTGAATTTGAGCAATTCCATATACACATATTAGAACAATGTTTCAAAAGCATGCCACTTTTCATTAAAAAAAATATTCAACTAACTGATTTGACCAAAGAATAATTTATTTTCTCCCTTTCTTTTTTTTCACCTTTCACAAGATTCTATGAATTTAATAAAAAAAAATGGGAAACAATTAATTTTGAATTTATTATAGTGAAACTTTTTTTCAAGATATGTTGATACATGTTATTTGTTATGCAAAATGACATAAAAATGAAAAATACTAAAAATTTGGAAGCTACCTATATACATGTATATATACTCTAACAACATATGGATGCATGTTATACATTATGCAAAGCGACATAAAGATGCAAACATGATACATGTTATGTTAAGTTTGGAAACTACCTACATGCACATGCATGTGAGTGTATGTATGGTATGTACTATGCAAGGTGGCATGAAAAAACAATAGGATGAATATTATGCATTATACATTGTGACATGAATCCAAAGTAGATCCATGCTACGTGTCAAGTGAATGTAAACATGTTATTTACCTTAAAACTATGTGCATTGTATCATGCATGAATGAAGACAAAATGTGGATGTACTGCATGTATGCGCCTCGAGAGGCCCCTATTTATACGTTGATGCAAATATGACACAATTAAAAATTAACTACTTAATTTAAAAAAAAAGTATTAAAAACAAAGAAATAATGCACGCTCCCTTTATGTCCTATGAGGTGTATAAAAAATCTATTTTCTAGTCTATAAAAATCTATTAATATATTATATATTGATATTATAAGTAATATTATACTAATATTTTTACTACTACTAATATTATCAATAAATTTAATAATAACAACAATCATATATAATCATAATATTAATATATTATATATTAATATTGTTAACAATACTAATAATAATAATAACAATAATAATATAGTAATAATTATACTATTACTAATAATGTTAATAATTTTCACAATAAACAAATATAATAGTAATACTAATAATAATACTAATAATTTCACTCCTAATTTAAGTATTAATTTTCGTATATTTTAGTTAATAATTTTTCTAATAATAATAATAATAATAATAATAATAATAATAATAATAATAATAATATAATAGTAGTAACTATTTTTTTGAAATAATTACTTGGATGTAATGATAAATCAACAACAAAAAGAATAAAAAAGTGTAAGTAATTGAAACATGATCATGTAGTAAATATCAATAAAATGGTTGTCTAACTATAATAATAATATTCCGTATTGATAAAAATAAAAATAATAATAGCAACTTGTGGTGAGTCGAGTTGAATTACAAAATTTTTAACTCATTCAATAATAAGCTAAATTGAACTAACTCATTTTTGATTCAACCCATAATAAATCAACCTATATAATTTAGGTTGGATCACTTTCACATTCTACACACAAATACAATGTACAATTATAAATTTTAAACATATATTTTTTTTACTTATTTTATTTTATATAAAAATAACATTGATACATATCAATTTTTTTGGGTAACAGAGTCAATATTTGTATTACAGTAGAGAAGTGAAAAAAACATTGATATATTTATGTTATAATTATGATATTTTATAGAAAAAAACCATGTTAATTAATTCATCAAATAATGAATATTTTGAACTTTATAAACAAGTTTTATAATAGTATAAAAAAATAATTAATATGTCATGTTCTCTTGATTTATCGTTATGATTATTTCTAAAAATAAAAATTTTGGTAACTGATGAATATTTAAAAATTAATTAATATGTTTTAAATGATAAAATATTACTTTAATATAAGATAATACTTTTACATTTAAGAGAAAATATTTTACTCATATTTAGTTGTAACTTAATTTATTATTTGTATAAATGTTATATTATTTTTTATATTAAAATTTAGTTGTAAAATTCATGATTAAAAAAATATGAATTAATAATATTTAATAATATAACATGTTAAAAAAGTCATTTTTAATAAAAAATATTATTATATCATTTATAGAAATAATAATGGGTTTTAAACCATAGAAGACCAATATTACTCAATTTTGAAAAAAGTAGGACTAAATTGGATGAAAGAGAAATATTTTTTGTTGTAAGTTCACACTTTAAATTTCAATTACTATCTTTACAAACATTTGATAAATTAGGTAAAACCTTTGATTGTACTACTATAAAATAATGAGATGAGTAAATTATAAAAGATCTATAAAATAAATTAAAAAAATAAAATATTCTTAGATACATAAATCCATTAACTCACCAATTCATAATAATTTAAGTTGAATAACAAAATTTTTAACTCATTAAAAAAAAAACTAGATTGAGCTTACTCAATTTTAGTTTTACTGCGTAGTAAACCAATCCATATAATCTCGGTTGGGTCACTTTGAGACTCTACACACAGATACAATGTGCAATTACAAATTTTAAACATAAATAAATTAGATAATGTTTTTAACTTACTTTATTTCATATTCAAAATAACCTTGCTAAATATATACATATTTTTTTGTTTTAACATAATCGATGTTTGTATTACGGGATACTCGGTTAGACCAATGTTACATTGAAAATGACAAAATGAAGAAATTAAACGATTTTGTTAAATTAATGTTTACTAACAACAATATATTATACAATATTATAAGAAAAAATAACTAATATGTGTCCGTTTTGATTTATAGAAGTACAAAATAAATATATTTATGTTATAATATGACTTTTTATAAAAATAAAAATCATGTTGACTAATCAACTAAATAATGAATATTTTGAACTTAATAAATATGTTTTATAATAGTATAAAAAACAATTAACGTGTCCCTCCATGTTCTCTTGATTTATGTGACATCCCATTTAATAGATTACGCTACTAAATAAAATATCACACAGATATAATAACGAGAAGCACTTAGATGAATATGAAACGTAGAGGAGATAACTATTACAGTCATCCGGAAATACTTAACAGGAATTTTAGGCATACCACATAGACCTAAGATAGAGAAGGTTTAAAGAAGTGCAACAGTTTTGCAAAAGGGTTGCCATTAAGGCAACTACTACAAAAGGCCTTATGGCCATGAAGCTACTCTTAAAACTTCCATACAGGGAATCTAGGCCGCACCGCTGCGCCTCCCGGATCCATCTCGAACCTCCCTCTCATCTGCTCCCACCAGAAGGTGATCATCGCAAGAGAGAACATACAATAAGACACAAACAGAAATGCAAGGGTAAGCTAGTGCAATTAGATCTTATCATGCTACAACAGACAAGTACTTAAACATTCCTTAACATGCAACACAACAGGCACCGAATATCATGTTATAACAGACAAACAGGACACTATGACTCAATTATCCGGATACATATACTAGGATCGGATTCACCGGACGCCTGCACTCGTGGTGGCCTCTACTGCTCTGCAGAGCCATTGCCAATGGGTTTCACCCTACCACTCACGAGGTTAGCCTTCAAGCGTCTAAGGCCATTATCCTGCCAGAGACTAGGGCCTCCCGCTACTCTCACCACTTGGGTCAGTTTGCTCTACTTGAGACTCACTGACCCTTTAGAGTTTCGGGATGCGATCCTTACTTGAATCCTTATCCTAATATATACACTACACGCCACCATGAAGTCTCCCCATGGAACTCATGGAATTACGCCTAACACATCATCAGAATCATGTTTCTCATACCACAACCACCACTTTGATCTCATACATACAGTTCTCATGTTAAAACTTCACGAAACCGCAACTCCATGATCAATCTCACACCAAACATGCCAATTTCATTCATAAAAGCCCAAACACCCAAACATATTCACTCATATCATATTTAAGAGGAATAACCAAAACAACGCATGCAATAAATCATTTAACAGCCAAGGAAACATAACACCCACTCGCACACTCGCTCAGGCGAGACGCTGCTCTTCCTGATGCAGCAGATTCTCGCCCAGGCGAGATAAGCAAAAGAAGTCTCCACGAATTCTCGCTCAAGCGAGATGCTGTCCTCACAGAACACATCGTATTCTCGCTTAAGCGAGATGCGCGACAGTGGTGGCTTCACGGGATCTCGCTCAGGCGAGGCCTTCTCGCCTGAGCGAGACTACGCGTCGCTCAAAACGGAAAAGAGTCGCCTAGGCGAGCTCTCGTGGCAGGGAGCTCTCTGGTACTCTCGCCTAGGCGAGACGAGCTCGCTTGGGCGAAAGTAGCAGAGTTCGCCACTGTCCAGCCACATGCAATGGCGGAAACCGCCCAGATCCACTCCCAAACACACATGCAACTCCATTTCAATCGATAAAAACACACTTCTCAAGCATATAAACATGCAACAGACCAAAAGACACCCGAAAACAACTTTGAACGGTTGAAACTAGCTTCCCTTACCTCTGTTTTTTTTGAGAGCAACTTAGACAACGGATTCGAACTAAGGACACCACAGCTCCTGGAGTTAGGAAAGAGCTGGAACCTGCAGATTTGGCATAGAGCGAGGTCAGGAAACTGAAACCCTAATGTGACCAACGCTCACAACTGTGAGAACTGGAGAAGGAATGGGACAGAACCTCCATGACTCCGCTTACCTGGGAAAAGGAAGGGTTCTCCTAGCTCGAAGGCAGACCAGCTTTGTGCCCTAGCAGAGTTCCTTCTGATTTCTTAGAGAACTTGAGAGCAACTGTTTTTCTGAAACAGAAGCAAATGGGAAAAAGTGAGGGTGGCTGGTAGGGTAGGGTCCTTCTGTAGGGCAGGGCCTTGGGCCTCCGAAAAGGCCAGGCCCATTACATGGAACTGAAGAAAAAGAAGGCTTACAATATCTCCCCAACAACAAAAATTTTTCGTCCTCGAAAAATTAGACTTACCAGAACAGATGCGGATATGAACTCCTCATGTTCTCCTCTAGCTCCCAAGTAGCGTCACCTGTCCTCCGGTCCCAGATGACCTTCACGAGACTAGTGGCTCTTCCTTTGCGCTCCTTAACTTGGCGATCCTCTATAGCCACGGGCTGTACCACCACCTGGAGATTCTCCCTGACTTCCACATCTTCAGCCTCCAAGACATGCGATGGGTCGAAGACATACTTACGCAGCTGTGAAACATGAAAGACTGGGTGTAGGTTAGCCAACTGGGGTGGCAATGCAACCTCATAAGCCACAGGCCCTATCCTCCTCAAGATCTGATACGGACCCAAGAATTTAGGTGACAACTTCCTTGAGCGGATAGCCCTCCCCACACCAGTGGTTCGGGTCACCCTCAAGAACACGTGATCCCCAGCCTCAAACTCTAAGGGCCTCCTTCTTCGGTCTGCATATGCCTTCTGTCGACTCTGGGATGCTTGCAACCTGTCTCTCACTAATTGCACCTTCTCTGTGGTTTGTTGCAATAACTTAGGTCCAACCAAAACTGACTCGCCATCCTGGTACCAACATAAAGGAGTCCTACATCTCCTCCCATACAAAGCCTCATAAGGCGCCATCCCTATACTCGCTTGGTAACTGTTGTTGTAGGTAAACTCCACCAGCGGTAACACCTCGTCCCAACTGCCAAGGTGATCCAAGATACATGTCCTCAACAAGTCCTCCAAGGACTGAATCACTCTCTCTAACTGGCCATCCGTCTGAGGATGATAAGCAGAACTCATCCTCAACCTGCTACCCATAGCCTCCTGCAGTGCCTGCCAGAACCTGGAAGTGAACCGAGGGTCTCTGTCAGACACTATGCTACTAGGTACTCCATGAAGTCTCACTATCTCTCGGATGTAGAGCTGGGCCAACTTGGTCATAGACATTCTGAGATTCACCGCCAAAAAGTGAGCACTCTTCGTCAAGCGATCCACCACTACCCATATAGCATCGTGTCCTCTCACGGTGCGAGGCAAGTGGGTAACAAAATCCATAGCTATGCTATCCCACTTCCACACCGGAATATCCAAGGGTTGAAGCGTTCCACCGGGTTTCTGATGCTCCACCTTAGCCTTTTGACAAGTCAAACAGGCCGATACAAACTGTGCAACCTCCTTTTTCATGCCCTGCCACCAAAAGTTCTCCTTGAGGTCTTGGTACATCTTAGTCATGCCAGGGTGCAGACTAAGACGACTCTTGTGTCCCTCCTCAAGGATCAACTTCCTCAACTCTGCATCCTCTGGTACACAAACTCTGCCTCTGAACCTCAACACACCGTCACTGCCCAAGGCAAACTCCTTGGCCTGATCTGACCCCAGTAGTTCTTTCACCTTCTGTAGACTAACATCCGTTGCTTGTCTCTCCCTGATTAAGCCCAAGAAGTCACTAGATATAACCAAGGTGCTACACCTAATGAATTCCGGCTCTAACTCGAACTGTAGCTTCATGTCTCTGAAGCTTTCTAACAACTCCATCTCTTTTATCATCAGGTGCGCCGCATGCACCGTCTTCCTACTCAAGGCGTCTGCCACCACATTCGCTTTCCCTGGATGATAGAGAAGCTCGAAGTCATAGTCCTTCAGAAACTCTATCCACCGTCTCTGCCTCATATTCAGCTCTTTCTGATCGAAGAGATACTTCAAACTCTTGTGGTCACTAAACACACGGAACTGTGCACCATACAAATAGTGCCTCCATATCTTCAAAGCAAAAACCACTGCTGCTAACTCTAGGTCATGAGTGGGGTAGTTCTTCTCATGAACCTTCAACTGCCTTGAAGCATAAGCCACCACCTTCCTCTCCTGCATCAAGACACACCCAAGGCCCTGACGAGAGGCATCACAGTAAACCTCAAAGGGTTTACTCACATCCGGGATTACCAACACTGGAGCACTCGTCAACCTCTACTTAAGCTCCCTGAAACTCTCTTCACACTTATCAGTCCATGCAAACGGCTGATCCTTCCTGGTTAGCTGGGTCAAGGGTGCTACTATCTTAGAGAATCCCTCTATAAATCTCCGGTAATAGCCAGCTAAACCCACGAAACTCCGAATCTCAGTCACTGACTTGGGACACTCCCACTGTACCACGGCCTCTACCTTAGCTGGATCTACAGCTATACCCTGGGCTGATATGACGTGCCCCAAGAACTGCACCTCTCTCATCCAGAAGTCGCACTTTGACAACTTGGCAAACAGTTGCTTCTCCCTCAAGATACCAAGCACTATCCTCAGGTGCTCGGCATGTTCCTCATGTGTTCTGGAGTAGATGAGAATGTCGTCTATGAAGACCACGACAAACTGATCTAAAAACGGACGGAAGATCCGGTTCATGTAATCCATGAACAAAGCCGGGGCATTAGTCACACCGAATGGCATGACCACATACTCGTAATGCCCGTATCTGGATCTGAAAGCAGTCTTCTCAACATCTTCTGCCTTCACTAGAATCTGATGATAACCCGACCGAAGATCAATCTTGGAGAACACAGACGCCCCATGAAGCTGATCCATCAAATCATCTATCCTTGGCAAGGGGTACTTGTTCTTAATAGTCAGCTTGTTCAGCTGCCTAAAGTCCACACACAACCTTGAGCCGCCATCCTTCTTCTTTACCAACAAGACAGGCGCTCCCCACGGCGAAGCACTCGGCCGTATAAACTGTTTCTCAAGCAATTCTCCTATCTGCTTCTTCAACTCTACCAACTCTGCTGGCGCCATGCGGTAAGGAGCTATCGATACAGGTCCGGCTCCTGGTACCAAGTCTATGGAGAACTCAACTTCTCTCCTAGGGGGCAATCCTGGTACTTCTTCAGGGAATACGTCCTCAAATTCCCTAACCACTGGTA
This sequence comes from Vigna unguiculata, assembly GCF_037176805.1. Lineage (NCBI taxonomy): Eukaryota > Viridiplantae > Streptophyta > Magnoliopsida > Fabales > Fabaceae > Vigna > Vigna unguiculata. The sequence continues at coordinate 27,471,742 of NC_140802.1, forward strand.
TCTCTGATATCTCTTCCCCTTTCTCAACCTCTATCCTGGCAAGGATCATAAAACACTGCGCGCCGCTCCGAATTTCTTTCATAACCTCGTGGGAAGATATTAGCTCGGGTTCCTCCGAGCTGAGGAACAACAACTTCTTCTCTCGGCAGTCGATGAGAACGTGATTGGCAGAGAGCCAATCCATTCCTAAGATCACATCTAACCCTTGCAGAGGGAGGCATATAAGGTTGACTTTGTATACGCGCCCCTCTATCTCAACTGAACATCTAGAACACACATAAGAAGTTCTAACCAACCCAGATGCCGGAGTCGATACCACAAGATCAAACTGTAGCTCACACACCGGCAGACCCAACTCCCGCACACAAGACTCTGACACAAAAGAGTGTGTCGCTCCAGAATCAAAAAGCACACAACAAGACTTGCCAGAAATCACACAACAACCGATAACTAGGTTACCTGAACCTGCTGCCTCGGACCCAGTCGTCGCAAAGACCCTGCCTGTAGCCTGAGGCCTGCTGCCTCCTCTCCTCTGCTGAGTCTGACCCGAAGTCTGGCTCGTAGTCAGTGGTGAGGGTCGTGCCACTGTCCTCCTCAAAGTAGGACAATCCCTACCAAAGTGGCCCTCTCTGCCACAATGGTTGCACCTGCGGAAACCCGATAGCTGTGGGCAGAAACTCTTTACATGCGGTCCTCCGCAATGGTGGCACTGGATCCTGCTGGGTGGGGAAGAAAAACCTCTGGACCCCTGTGACTGTGGATGAGGTCTAGCATAAGGTTTCCTCCTTTCTTCAACTCGTGGCCTGGACCCAGATGGTCCGCTAACTCTCTGCTGTGGCTGCTGCTGAGCCTCCACTTCTACCTTCATCCGCTCCATAACCCTGGCCTTTTCCACTAAGGCCGCAAAGTCCTTGATGGATAGTGGAGCTACCATCAGGCGGATGTCTCCTCTGAGACCATTTTCAAACTTCCTGCAACGCCATTCCTCATCTAGTGGCATGGTGTAGAAACGCCCCAGATGCTTGAACTGCTCGGCGTACTCAGCCACTGATTTGTTCCCCTGAGTCAACTGGAGGAACTCTACCTCCTTAGCGTACCTCACGCTATCAGGGAAATACTCAGACAAGAACCTCTTCTTGAAGGCTCTCCAGGTGATATCCTCGTGCTTCTCTTCCATCACCAGCTTCATGCTGGCCCACCAATGCTCAGCCTCTCCAGTGAGCATGTAAACAGTGAAAGCAAGCCTGCTTTCATCCGGGCACCTCTTGGCATCAAAGATGCGCTCCATGTCCTTCATCCACTGGTCCGCCTGGTCAGGACTCTTCTTGCCATCAAACATGGCAGGTTGGTGCTTCAAGAAATCTTCCAAACTCCACTCTGGGGGTGTAGGTCGGGGATGAGGACCAAACATCTGAGCACCAGCAGCATTCTCCCCTAACTGACGGAGAGCATCCACATGCTGCCTCTGTGCATCCTCAGCAGCCTGCCTAGCAGCCTCCATCTGCTGCATCATGAAGTGCTGCTGTTCAAGAGAGGCTTCCTGGCGCTGCATCGCCGCCTCATGCTGTTGCATCATAGCATTGCTCTGTTGCGTCAAGGCTGCAGCCATAGCCTCGATCGCCCTAGCTAGGTCTTGTCCATCACCTTGAGAAGGTTGAGGAGGAGCTACACGAGGGGGTGCCATATCACTGGACACACAGAAAGCACCATCAGAAACTGGGTTAGACTGGAAACTCGTCTAAACACGACCAGAAAGACACAACGAAAGCTAAGCAAACACATAACCTACAGACACTTAGGAACGAAGGCTCTGATACCATAAAAGTGTGACATCCCATTTAATAGATTACGCTACTAAATAAAATATCACACAGATATAATAACGAGAAGCACTTAGATGAATATGAAACGTAGAGGAGATAACTATTACAGTCATCCGGAAATACTTAACAGGAATTTTAGGCATACCACATAGACCTAAGATAGAGAAGGTTTAAAGAAGTGCAACAATTTTGCAAAAGGGTTGCCATTAAGGCAACTACTACAAAAGGCCTTATGGCCATGAAGCTACTCTTAAAACTTCCATACAGGGAATCTAGGCCGCACCGCTGCGCCTCCCGGATCCATCTCGAACCTCCCTCTCATCTGCTCCCACCAGAAGGTGATCATCACAAGAGAGAACATACAATAAGACACAAACAGAAATGCAAGGGTAAGCTAGTGCAATTAGATCTTATCATGCTACAACAGACAAGTACTTAAACATTCCTTAACATGCAACACAACAGGCACCGAATATCATGTTATAACAGACAAACAGGACACTATGACTCAATTATCCGGATACATATACTAGGATCGGATTCACCGGACGCCTGCACTCGTGGTGGCCTCTACTGCTCTGCAGAGCCATTGCCAATGGGTTTCACCCTACCACTCACGAGGTTAGCCTTCAAGCGTCTAAGGCCATTATCCTGCCAGAGACTAGGGCCTCCCGCTACTCTCACCACTTGGGTCAGTTTGCTCTACTTGAGACTCACTGACCCTTTAGAGTTTCGGGATGCGATCCTTACTTGAATCCTTATCCTAATATATACACTACACGCCACCATGAAGTCTCCCCATGGAACTCATGGAATTACGCCTAACACATCATCAGAATCATGTTTCTCATACCACAACCACCACTTTGATCTCATACATACAGTTCTCATGTTAAAACTTCACGAAACCGCAACTCCATGATCAATCTCACACCAAACATGCCAATTTCATTCATAAAAGCCCAAACACCCAAACATATTCACTCATATCATATTTAAGAGGAATAACCAAAACAACGCATGCAATAAATCATTTAACAGCCAAGGAAACATAACACCCACTCGCACACTCGCTCAGGCGAGACGCTGCTCTTCCTGATGCAGCAGATTCTCGCCCAGGCGAGATAAGCAAAAGAAGTCTCCACGAATTCTCGCTCAAGCGAGATGCTGTCCTCACAGAACACATCGTATTCTCGCTTAAGCGAGATGCGCGACAGTGGTGGCTTCACGGGATCTCGCTCAGGCGAGGCCTTCTCGCCTGAGCGAGACTACGCGTCGCTCAAAACGGAAAAGAGTCGCCTAGGCGAGCTCTCGTGGCAGGGAGCTCTCTGGTACTCTCGCCTAGGCGAGACGAGCTCGCTTGGGCGAAAGTAGCAGAGTTCGCCACTGTCCAGCCACATGCAATGGCGGAAACCGCCCAGATCCACTCCCAAACACACATGCAACTCCATTTCAATCGATAAAAACACACTTCTCAAGCATATAAACATGCAACAGACCAAAAGACACCCGAAAACAACTTTGAACGGTTGAAACTAGCTTCCCTTACCTCTGTTTTTTTTGAGAGCAACTTAGACAACGGATTCGAACTAAGGACACCACAACTCCTGGAGTTAGGAAAGAGCTGGAACCTGCAGATTTGGCATAGAGTGAGGTCAGGAAACTGAAACCCTAATGTGACCAACGCTCACAACTGTGAGAACTGGAGAAGGAATGGGACAGAACCTCCATGACTCCGCTTACCTGGGAAAAGGAAGGGTTCTCCTAGCTCGAAGGCATACCAGCTTTGTGCCCTAGCAGAGTTCCTTCTGATTTCTTAGAGAACTTGAGAGCAACTGTTTTTCTGAAACAGAAGCAAATGGGAAAAAGTGAGGGTGGCTGGTAGGGTAGGGTCCTTCTGTAGGGCAGGGCCTTGGGCCTCCGAAAAGGCCAGGCCCATTACATGGAACTGAAGAAAAAGAAGGCTTATAATTTACAGTTATGATTATTTGTAAAAATAAAACTGTGTTAATTAATTCATTAACTGAATATTTCAAAATTAATTAATATGTTTTAAATAAAAAAATTATTTTAATATAATTTACGTTTTACTCAATTATTTTATATGACTTTTGTTTCAATGTGCAATGGAGATTATTTCTCACCGTTATGCATCATTACATCATTGTTTCGGCCTTTCTATATTGATCTGCGGAGTTGCCTTGCACATTTTCCTCATGACCATTCATATTCATTCATTAAGATTCTAGTTTTTTGCATATAGTTCTGTAATTCCATTTTAAGTAGGTTTATTTTGTTAAATTCGTGCACTAGGAACATCTCACATCATTAGGTTGCATGTAGGTTAAGTGCATTGCTCAATTGATATACATCATTCACTTTGACATTTGCACAAACACAATGCATGCACTCTAGTTCCTTTAGGTTTTTCATCAAACACTTTGCATACATACATTTCACATCATTTTCAGTTAATTTTAGCATTTGTTTTGGTAATTTTTAGTTAGATTTCCTTCAATTACACAAAACACACTTGAGAATCACTCGAAATCACTTTGCTTTTCTATAGATTGATCTTTGGTTACCTAGTATGCTACACTAAGTGGGAAAATCAATTTTAAGCTAAAATATTCTTAAGTGGATTAAGACATTAACCCACCAACTTGTGGTGAATCGAGTTGGATTACAAAATTTTTAATTCATTAAAAAGTAAACTAAATTGAACTAACTCACTTTTAGTTCAACTCTTAGTAAATCAAACCATATGATTTAGGTCGGGTCTCTTTGATATTCTACACACAAATACATGTACAATTATAAATTTTAAACAAAAATAAAATAGATAATTTTTTAAACTTATTTTATTTCATATGAAAATAAAACTGATACATATAAATTTTTTTGGTAACATAATCAATATTTGTATTACAGTAGAGCAATGATTACAATGAAAATGACAAAAACAGTAAGAAATTAAACCACTTTGTTAAATTAATTTTATTAAGTAGAATATATTATAATATTATAAAAGAATAATATGTGTCCGTTTTGATTTATAGAAATACAAAATAAATATATTTATGTTATAATTATGATTTTTTATAGAAAAAAAACCATGCTAATTAATTCGTTAAATAATGAATATTTTAAACTTTGTAAATATGTTTTATAATAGTATAAAAAGTATAACTAATATGTTCATGTTCCCTTGATTTATAGTTATGATTATTTGTAAAATAAAAATTTTGTTAATTAATTCATTAATGAATATTTCAAAATTAATTAATATGTTTTAAATGATAAAATATTACTTTAATATAAGATAATAGTGTTACACAGAAGAAAAAATATTTTACTCAGAGATCTAATTATATGAATGTTATATTATGTTTTATATTAAAATTTAGTGGTAAAAGTCATGATTAACAAACCAAGGGTTAATAATATTAAAACTTATAATATGTTAAAAAGTCATTTTCAATAAAAAATGTTATTATATTTATACAAATAATAAATTTGGTCTTAAATCGGAGATAGACAACATTGTTCAGGTTTGAAAAGGAGTAGGAATAAATTGAATCAAAGAGACATATTATTTGTCAAGTTATGTAGTTCAATATCTTTATAAAAATATTTGATAAAATATGTGAAAACTTTGATTCTAATACTATAAAATAATGAGAAGATTAAATCCACTTTTATTATACTATTAAAAATACATAAAATAAATTAAAAAACTACAAATATTCTTAATTGGATTAACTTATTAACCCACCAACTCATGATTACTAGAATCAGATTACAAAATTTTTAACTTACTAAAAAAAAGTCAAATTGAGCTTACTCAATTTTAGTTCTACCCATAGTAAACCCACCCAAATAATCTGGATCGGGTCACTTTGAGACTCTACACACAAATACAATATGCAATTACAAATTTGAAACATAAATAAATTAAATAATTTTTTTAACTTACTTTATTTCATATTCAAAAATAACCTTGCTAGATATTTTTTTTTAACAGAATCAATGTTTGTATTAGGGGATAGTGGGATAGAGCAATGTTACATTGAAAATGACAAACGGTAAGAAATTAAACCACCTTGTTAATTTAATGTTTACTAACTACAATATTATAAAAAAATAATTAATATAGAAGTACAAAATAAATATATTTATGTTATAATTATGACGTTTTATAAAAATAAAAATCATGTTGACTAATCAACTAAATAATGAATATTTTGAACTTAATAAATATGTTTTATAATAGTATAAAAAACAATTAATGTGTCCCTCCATGTTCTCTTGATTTACAGTTATGATTATCTGTAAAAATAAAACTGTGTTAATTAATTCATTAACTGAATATTTCAAAAATTAATTAATATGTTTTAAATAAAAAAAATATTATTTTAATATAAGTTAACAGAGTTACATAGAAGAATAATATATTTTAGTGATGTATTTAAAACATTCTTTTTTTATTCTAACAAATATAGATCAGATTAAAAAAAAAAGTAGTTGTCACTTACACCACATATGACCCAATTCTCAGTTATAACAGTGGCATAATACTATAAATACATGCATAAGTTGAATTCTAAAATAAAAGAAGAAAGATATACTTAAGAAGGACTTTAAGAAGTTGTAGGATGGCTCTAGTGAAGGTTGTTTTGATAGCAGTTGTTTTTGCTTTGATAGCTTGCAACGGTAAGGTGTTTCAGTGTGATTTTTTTTTTCATTTGATAAATAATTTTTATAGCATGTGAGTAATAGCATGTGTTTTTGCAGGGTTTGTATTATGTGTGGAACCACAATGTAAGAATGATAATGATTGCAAGGGAAAGGTACCTTTCTGTAGAGTTAAAGCTATTTGTGTTGGCACAACTTGTGAGTGTTCGATGAGCAAACAACAGAAGCCAGCAAAATGTAAAACTACTGCTGATTGCCCATTTTATTGTATTCCACCATGTGAGAAACGATTCTGTGATGTAAGCACTGGTTCATGCAAATGTTTGTGTAACAAACATTGAGGATTTTATTGGAAGTTCAAAATCGTGAGAAATGAGTTTAAATAAATTATACGATTTGAGTTTGTATTCAGTTAATACTTTTTTTTAGGTTTTCTTTACAGGTTTAGAATTTAATTGTTGGAAAATCAGATCTTTAACTGAACCATATTGATGCGGGTTGGGATTTAATCGGGACAAACACCTAAATTTTGACCTTCTCCAAGGTTAAATAAAGGAAAAAAGAATATATAAATAATTAATATAATTGGGGCAAACATTAGGGATTGTAAACACACACGCACACGAGCAACTATAAGACAAAAAGAAAATAACAAGAATTCAAAGGATTTACGTGGTTTAGTCAAAATGACCTATGTCCGCGATGGCTTCACTAGATGATATTTTTGATTGATAAATTAGATTTACAATTACATAAGTATTTATAGAAATAGAGCAAGTAAATGGTTTAGGCCCAATAAACCCTTTAGACTCCACATACTCAACAATCTCTCACATGAAGGCTAATCACATCAACTCTGATAAATGTTTGGCAAGTGAACCAATCGTTAACGTAGTAATAAAATATCATCCTCTAGGATTCACTCGTTGAATACTAGATTCCTAATTAACGTAATTTGAGCAGATGAGATTCAATAGAATTGCAAGCATAAAATTACAACAAAAACTTCAATCAATATAAGAACTGTCACAGGATTGATTTCATACCATTTCCTCTAGAATTCTACTCCTTTCAATTGATGTCAGCAATGTAACCATCCATTTGAGTTTACTCAGAGCTATTTTACCTCTAATCCCTTAGTAGGTAAAATCTATTCACTGAATTTGAAGAATCAATAATAATCTCTAGTATAAACTAATTAGATATGCCCAATTTCCCAATTGTGACATAACCTAATTTGTCTTATTTATAATCGCAAACAATCTCCAATTTCCCAATTGCGAAATTACTCATAAGATAAACAAAAAAACTATAAATAGAGCACTAAGATAAATAACATTAACAAAACATCAATTGTAAAGAGTAGAACCTATAATCTAGAGTCTTACATCAATCCTCTAACAAAAAGAAAATTAATTTTGCATAATGAAAAGAAAAACTAAAACTAACGGAAAAAGAGAATGACTAAGATGAAGAAGAAGACAAAAACTTTTCGTGAATGATCCCCCCCTTTATCTTTTCCACGTTCTCTCGCTTTGTTGAGGTGAGTTTCTCTCTCCTCTAACCGTTTTCCCCTCTTTCTCTTTTTTTTTTTATTTTCTTTTTCCTTTAAATCCTTGTCAGCCAACGTCATATTTAGATTTCTCGCTGAAAAATCATATATTGTGGAAAAATTCACAGGCCACCTGTGGAACTTGTTGTTTTGCATTTGATCTTTTGAAGCAAAATCCACAGGTCGTGGAAAAATCCACCAAGCACTTATGGAACACGCTATTTTGAATCCTGCACTTTTGAAGCCAAATCTACAATCGTGAAAAATCCATCAGGCACCTATGGAACATGTTGTTTTGAATCTAACTAACTCCATACTTGTATACACAAACAATGCACAAACCCAAATGTATGATTCGAAACAAGATAATGCATGGTGAAATTAGTCCAATAATGAACAAATGAATAAAAATGGCTTAAACTAATGCATAAATACACATATATTTTATCTGCTCATCAAATTCTCCCAAGCTTAGACTTTTGCTTGTCCTCAAGCAAATAAAATGTAATGAAACAAAATAGTAAATGCGAACAGATTGATGAGTTAGCATCTAATCCCAAATCCAAATTCACCCAATGATATTCTAGATGCACACATTCCGCATTTGTTGGGTCCCTAAGTGTAACTGAGTAAATGATATAAGGCACAAGACATTAAGGAAGATAATCTTTGAACTTTAATTTCTCTTAATAAAAGATTTCTACTTAGGTTTCTAGCCTAGAAGACACTTACTTGCCAACTAAGCATGGATCTTCCACTCAAATGCTTTGCACTTGCCACACTTGGTCTCAAAGGAGTGCCTCTTTTCCTAATAACACTTAGCCTCAAAGGGATGTCCATTTCAGTTATTGTCATTTTTACTATTATTCTCCCTTTTTTTTTTCTTTTTTTTTATGTGAAATTGACATACATTTCTCTAGTAACCAAATGAGTGAGTGTCACCTTAGAAACTTAAAAAGAAACTTTTAAGTCTATCACTCAAAAATATTCTTCCTTAAATGTCAAGTGTCAAAACTTCATATGTAGTGTGTGAAGTTTCCCAACAATTATCCCTAATGTGCTTCACCAAAAATCATTGAATAAACTTAGACTTGAATCAAGATGATGAGTATGCTATGCAAATACAACAACAAAATGACATGCAAACAGAATGACATGCAATTGACCCTTCCAAGCTTAAATGTTTATGTTCTCCTAAACATAGAGAAAATAACTAAGAATAGAAGGGATAAAACTCACAAAATTACTAGTGGTGGAAGCGGTGGATTGTTGTCGATGCTGAAAGTAGCTTTGCTTGTGAAGTGACGAGGATTCTGCTTTAAAATTGGCAAAGTCTGCTACCCATGGCAAAGCATTAATGACTAGCAACTTCTCATCTAGAAACACCTCTAAAATAGATTCAACATCCTGGTCATCCTCATCAAACTTCAGTCTTGAAAAGTGATGAATTATCAAATGTTGCTTCCCTTTCTTATCTCGGATTTCCATGTCAAACTCTTGCATTAAGAGAATCCAATGGACTAATCGTGGCTTGGAATCCTTGGATGTCTCTTCTCCTCCAACTTCACTCTTGTTTAGGTTTATTCTTCTTGTAGAACTGAATAATGGCTTGAGAACTTCTACTTGATGTGCACACTGTATCACCTCTTCATCACCCACTTCTTCAGTCAACTCCTTTGCTTGCATTCTGGATAACAAAGTTCGCTCTAGTGGACTTTTCCTCACATGATTATCCATTTTGTCTAACATAGGAGACTCAATTATTTCGGCCAAAAAATACTCCTTCTTGTTCACCCTGTGCTTTACTGCTTCATTTATGGAGAAGCTGACTTTGTCATCAGCTACATGACAAACAACATAATGTACTTAAGTTATATGAAATTATCATTGTGATCAAAATAGTAAGGTTAAATGAAATTTTTACAGTTTTCAATAGCAACACAACTCTAACTTTAAGATCTGGTCCAAATTCTGGATGAAGTAGGACTTTCTTGTGCACACTAGCCCATAGCGTGGCACTTGGGTCCTCAAATTTTTATTTTTTTAAAGACATTAATTAAACAAAGAAATATTAAAACAATTCATGTTGTTGTTCAACGTTACCTTAATACATTAACTAAACAAAGAAATATTAAAACAATTTTGTACGATGAGAGGCATTGGTGGGTGTCCTACTATTTGAAAAATCAATTTTTGGCTGGAATGTCTACCACACAAAGAAGTGAAGGCATTAATGAATTTTTTAATTGATTCATAAATTCAAGCACTTCCTTGCAACAATTTGTCATCCAATATGACAACGCATTTAGGCAGAAGCCTAAGAAGGAATTTGAAACGAACTTCCCTCTCTTTTACCAAAACCTTTAGAATTAAGAAAGGAAACTATCTTTAATATAGTCATGAGTGTGTACCCTCATCACTATACCAAGATATTTTTTGTTCTTAATGCTTCCATTTTCACCACTCTGCGTAGTCTACAATCAATAATATGATTGATAGATCGCCTATCCATTCTTACAAGGTTTCGCAACCAAAACACGACAAGCTCACTCCCCAAAGCCCAAAAATCATTTGAAAACCATTGCTCTGATACCAAATGTAACATCCCGGTTGGATATTACTAATTTTAAATAATATAAAATAAAAGAAATAATAAAGTCACATATATTTAAATGTCTTTCCAAAACATGGGAAATTAAAAACATTTATTAAACTCATATAATTAAACCACAATGTTCCAATAATCCATACTAGTTCATATTCCAGTAAAAATGCGATTTACAAAAATCTAAAATGAAAATGATAGTAAACTTCCATAAAAAGCTTTCCCACGCTAGTCTCTCTCCGGCTTAATGCCTCACCAACATCACCTAGAACGTCATCTGCTCCCGTGTGACAAGTCACACGATCATCGCCACACACACATAGAAAGGGTGAGCTCATAAACAGTTAACATATAAATTAATAAAATCAAGATACACCCAACTACTTTATTCTAGTTAATTCTTGACCAAGACCTTATTACCCCAAGGTTTTTCAACTTGCAAGTCACACTAATAATGACCATGGACTCAGGATATATGATGCTTCCACATGCCCGCTCGTGGTCCTGCCTCTACGAACCTCCCCGCTCGTAATCCAACTCTACGGACCTCTCCACCCGTAGTCCAACACACGTGATCCACCAGCTACGAATCTCGTCGCTCGTAGCAGCTCTCAAGTGTGAGCACGGAACATACGAACCTCCATACTCGTATCCCCACACGAGAGCATCAAGATATGAACCTCCCCGCTCATATCATCATGTGTTCACCACCAGCCATGAACCTACCCGCTCATGACACAATCAGCATCTCGTGGTCCAAGTCTCACATCACAACATCAAAACAAATATTAAGAAAAACACATTGCACTATACAAGGTACATACTAAAATAAAATAAAATAATAATAATCATAATACAATAAAATAAAATAATAAGAAGAATAAGAAGAATAATAATGATAATAGTAATAATAATAATAAAAATAATAATAATAGTAGTAAAATAAAATAACAATAATAATAATAATAATAATAAAAATAGTAATAACAATAAAAATAAAAATAATAGAAATAATAATAATAATAATAATATAAATAACAATAATAATTATTATAATCTATAACAATATATAAAGGGGATTCCTTTTTTTGTGTCCAATTTTTATTTTCCAATTTTACCCTTAATTATTATTTTAAAAATTAATTATTTTATAATTATTTTTTCTTTAACCGCTTTTTTAAATAATTAATTATTTTATAATTATTTTTTCTTTAACCGTTTTTTTAAAATCTTTTTTATTTTGACCGTTATTCTAAAAACCTTTTTTTAATAGTTATTTTATGTAACAACTATTTTTAAAATTTATTATATATGTTTTAAAAATAAATATTATTAATCTTAATACAAATAATAATTATAATAAAATAAGATAAAAAATAACAATAATAAGAAAAATAAAAATAATAAAAATAATAATATAAAATAAAATTAATAATAATAATAAAAAGAAGAAGAATTATAATGATAATAGCAATAATAATAATAGTAGTAAAATAAATTAATAATAATTATATTAAGGATAATAATAATAGTAATAATAATAATAGTAATAATAATAATAATAATGATAATAATAATAATAGAAATAATAATGGTGATAAGAATAATAATAATAACAATAATAGTAGTAAAATCATGTAATAATAATAATAATAATAATAATAATAATAATAATAATAATAATAATAATAAAAATAATAATAATAAATGTGTTGTGTTGTGTTTAGATGAAGAACTCCAAACATGCACCCTAGAAGTCGAATACAACTAAAGTCAATTAATTAAATACCAACCTAAACTAATAAAATCACTTATGCAGTCCACATTTATAAACCACTTTCTATAACTATTCCCTTCCCCCCTCTTATATAATATATTAAAAATTATTAATTATACCACATCATAATTTGTATAAAAAAACACTACCAAGGAAAATTACTAATTATTCTAAAACCTTAACTGCAGCATACCAAAAGTTTAGTCACTACCAAAGCTAAATACCCAAAAGCTACAAGTCATATATAATATAAAATAAAAAAAAGCCAACCCCACTTCTAACCTTCTTTAAATATATATATATATATATATATATATATATATATATATATATATATATATATATATATATATATATATATATATATATATATATTTATATTAAAAAAACTATTTAGTATAATCGATGGTCTACACCAAAGTAGATAATTTGTTTCCTTTTTTTCTTTAATATTATATAAATTACTATATGAGGAATGTCGTAAAATATCCTTCTAATATATTATAACATACCATAACACCACATTTATCTACTTTATCATATAACTAAAAAAATGAAAGCTCTAGAATGCAACCCCATCACGCTACTAGAAAAGAAAAACATAAACCCTAACCTTTGCTTTGCATCATTCACCCACAAATCAAGAAAACCTCAATGCATTCATGCTATATTAGATTTCGTATCACTAAAATTCATCAATCACTTAACATTCAAACGAAAATTTGATGATATTATATCACCATTACAATCAAAATTTCTAAAATATAAAACAAATGCATCACATATTTTTTTATTGTAAACAATAATTCAATCAAACAAAACTTAAAATCTTCTTTCATAGGAAAAGATTAAACTAGTCAGCTCCCCTTACCTAGATTCCTTGCTCCAATGTGCTTTGAGGATTCTTTCTTGCACCAAAAGAATTTCCTTCACTTTGATCCTCTCCTAAAAAAACTCCCCCATGCTCTCTTTACTCACGTTCTGATGCTCCCTAGACACTCCTCAGCAGCCCACACAAATTGGTAATCTTAAAACCCCTTCTCTTCTCCCAATTGGTTTATTAACTCCGCCTTAACTAAGCGTAATGGCAAAGAAAACGAATATTAATTAAAATGAGTTTAATTTCCATTCAAAAGAGCTATTACCATATGGTTTCCCAGCCCTTCCATCTGCTCCTCAAGGCGGCTAGGGTTTATGACTCTTTCCATTCATGCCAAAAAGGAGTTGGGCAAAAAGAAACCTATTTTGCCTAAGTCAAGGTTCAAATACACAACCACACAATTACCAAACAAATATACAACCATTCAAGAAATTCATGTTTCATGATAATTCCAATACACCTAGGATTATAGTATCACGCCCATGGACAAGCATATTATTAAAATAATAAAACAAGTAAATAAGTACCCTAATGGCATACATAGAGCTCAAACCCAAGTCCTTTTAGCACATTCAAGTACTCTCAACCATTTGAGCTAGTACTACTCCTTATCATAATTCTTCGCATTAATTACTACAAAGATTCCTTTAATTGCGTTTAAATTAAATAAATATTTCTTTATTTATTTAATTTTCTCGGGTCTTACACTCAGGTCGTCCAATTGCAGCAACAAGTATGTTATGACGACCTTCTAGAGTGAATCCTTCTTGGGAGCTCTGCTTAACCAACAAATCTTGCAATGTAACCAAAAAAGTTATAAAAAAATCATATAATATAAAACACGAACGACTTATTTAGAGAAGAATTGTATCTTACAATTTCGTCAGAGATTTCTCGTGCAGATTCAGAAGTGTAGTTGCCCGATATGTGTAGATGGGCTAACTTCCACTTTTGATGGCGTGATGGTGGTGAAGGAGGCTCAATATCTTCGCCCTCAAAAGGTGGCGACCTAGATTTTTTCTTTTCTGACATTATCTTCTCTTCAAGTTTTCTATACCCACCATAAGACAATTTGTACGGGTTTTTATTTTGAGCAGTTATGCTTTGAGCCTGTTTTTTTCTCTTTTCTTGTAACATACAAAACCCACTTTATGAATTAGTTCAAATTGTACAAAATTATCAATTGAGAAATTGATGATTTCAAATAAACATACATGTCATCCCTAACATGTCCGAAGCTCAAGAAACGGACACCATGTGTCTTCATTAATCCAAGTGTATTTCAACAATGAATTTTCATTCTTTTTAGATCCAAAGACATACCTAGACGTCAATTTGGTCTTAAAACCACGAAATTTCTCAGCCATCGATGATAAACATTTGTGTTTAAGCGTCACCACATTTGGAATATCAAATGTTAGCTGCAATATAGAAAATATCATCAATAAAATTTAACATATTATCAACAAAATCAAACTATAAGGTTAATAACATGAATATTAGTTACCAATAAATTTTGCCATATCATGTCCCGATCAATTTTAGAGACATAATCAAAAGATAAAGTAAGGATTGATATTCTCTCTCGTGCCAACATTCCTAAATAGCTTTTGAAGACGTTCGCATAACGACCTCTAGGAATTCCAATGTTGATGTCAATATCAACAGGTGTTTTCTGGCCATTAGCTCTTCTAATTAAGAGTTGTCTCAACTTAGTAGGCTCCTCTGGTGGCTCTCTTAGTGGGTGCTTCATCCTCTGATGAACTATGATGTTCAACCATATATTTGTGAAATGAAAACATCACAAAACATTAATAAGCAATATATAAAATCACATATAAAATATTATTTAACAAAACAACTAAATTTTAACAAGAAAATGAAATTCATACATAAAGTTATTGATTGTTCATATGTATATTCCTTTATTGTGATCTTCTCGAATTGCATGTACATCATCAACTAGAGGGATTTCATCAACATTTATCGTTCTTCTAAATGGGTGGGTGACAACAATAATAAGATCACTAAGATTCTCTTCACTAGGATCAATTTGATTTTTTCCATGAAGAGCGACAAACCAACGTTCAAACCTAGGATCTTTAATATAGAAAACCTACGATGCTTGTTGTGCCATGATAAATGGCTCGTCTCGATTACCCACCTTTTGAAAATCAACTAGAGTCATTCTTGATTCATCCATTTTGTCACCACTCTTATTGTCAATCCACTTACATTTAAACAATGGAATAGTAAACATGGTATAATCAACCTCCCATATCTCTTGTATTACACCATAGTATGTCATTGATCCAAATACAAGATTTTGATCTTTAGATGTAGAAAATTGTAGCGACTCAGCTTCAAGACTGACTCCACTATTTTGTATTGTGCTTTTATCATCTAGAAACTTCGTATAGAATGTGCAAATATTAATTTCATAACCTGTACAACAGATGACATCAAATTTCAACCCATTTGCTAACCACATTAAAGTCTAAGAACATTGTGGATCTTTCAAAACCTCAAATTTAAACCAAGGCATTAATGTTCTATTATGCTCCATCAAATGTCATTTCTCTGATTGTCTTGGATTGTTCTCTTTCGCAATGACTTTGTGTGCAAGTAAGTAAGGCATTACCTCATCTGTGTTGTTCAATATGTATAGGTGTGCCTACAACAACTCTTCGCGATCTTTGCTAACCACACTCACACCTTGGATGTTGTTACTTATAGAACACCTGTTCAACCATGACCTCTAAGGAACTCCTATCAGTTTTGCTTTTGCCATGTAATCTGAACAAAACTCGACACTTTCTTCAGCAATATACCTTTCGATCATGGAAGCTTCTGGACAATATTAATTTTACACATACCGTTTCAAAATATTCATGTAATGTTCAATGGGATACATCCATCTTAAGTATATTGGTCCACAAAACTTGATTTCTCTTACCAAATGAACAAGTAAACGTACCATGATGTCAAAAAATAATGAGGGAAAAACATCTCTAGTTGACACAAGATGATAACAATCTCGGCTTCAAGTTCATATAACTTTAAAGGATCAATGAATTTGCTACAAATTGAAAAGAAGTATGCATACAAATGTGTTATAGTTTATCTAACATTTTTGGGTAAAATTTCATGAATAGCTACAGGTGACAATTGTTGCATTAAGATGTGGTAATCGTGAGACTTTAGGCCAACAAGCTTCAAGTCTTGCATGGACAGTAAACTCTGAATATTTGAAGAGTGTAAGACCCGTGGAAATTAATTAATTAAATAAATAATTAATTAATAAATGCGGGAGTGGAAGCCTTTATGGCATTAAAATCTAATTTGTATGACGTTGAAAAGTATTAGCTCAAATGGTTGAGAGGACTTGGGTGCAAGTCCTATGTATGCCATTTATGTGTTATTTAAGTATTATTATTTTAATATATGTTGATGATGTTGTAGGATAATATAATAATTGAATTATATTAATTAACATGAAATATGAATTAGTTGAGTGGTTTAGCATTGATTTGGCATTGGCATGGTTATGAGTTCAAGCCTTGGAGAACCCAAATTAAACTTTAATTTTGCTATTTTTAGTTTTGGCTTGAATTTGAAAGGTTAAAGGAAACCCTAACTGGACAAAGAGCAGCCAAGAGTGGCTGTAAAACAGCTCATAACGAGACATTGAATGGCCATTAACCTCTCATTAAACATCATTTTAGTTTTGGGTAATTAACCTAGCATTAAGGTACCACTAAAAAGCAAAATTGGGGTAATAGGGAGGGTTTTTGAAAGACTGGAATTATACTCAGAAAACAGAACACGAATTTTTGAGATTGGTGCGGTTTGAGTGAGGCATTGGGGCTGAATTGAGAGGAGACAAAGGAGGTCCTTGGTGAAGGGAGAATTTTCAAGTGCCAAAGTTTAAGCTAAGGAATCCAGGTTAGGGGAGTTTTACTCGTTAGTTTTATGTTTAAAGATTGATTGTATGAAATGTATGTTGAATTGAACGTGTATGCTTTGCTTGTTTCGGAAATTGTCGTGTTCTGGAATATTTCCAGAAACCGCTTGGCGGGTCGCTCATGGCCGCTAAGCTGCTCATCCCTGTGTAGTGTGTATTGGGTTTTTCAAGAAGAACCACCTGGCGATAAATTCCTGACCGTCAAGCAACGCCAGGCGACGCGAGCCATGATGGCTCAATTTTGTGATTCCGTGCATTCTAGAATGATTTTGATCGGGGGAAAACCAAGTGGTAGTTGTTAAGGGATGATATAACGTGTACTTCATTAATTTTTAATGTAATTGATGGTGGAATTCGATGGAACAATGAAAATGAAGTCTTAAGGTTTTGATGTTGGTGGTTTAGTAGAATTGAGCATGATAGTTGTTAATTATCCTAAAACAAATTTCTTTTGGAATTAGTTAAGGTGACTATTGGTGTCACTAGCGTCATGTTCTTAGAGGGAAACAAATGAGATAGAAATAGGAGAGCATCCAGATGGTGTGGGAGATTCTTTGCAGGTGCTAAAAGTTTGGGAAATTGCCAAGAAACTTATGCACCGCCTAGCGACACGGGGCCTGCCGCCAGGTGCCATCGTAGTAGCATTAATTTTTTGTGGCTGTAAGAGACATAGCTGGTTTTAGGAATTTTGATGTCTAGGGAGGGAAGGAAATGGAATCGGGGAATGTTGATTGGAGAATTAGAAATGTGTCAAGCAAAGGATTGGGATGAGATAGGAAGAATTGGAACTTTAGCACATTACAGATTTCTATTTAAACTAGTATCAATAAGTGAGCTTGGACGGGAAAACAAAAGAGAAGAGGTTGAGGCATTGGAAGTACTATTAGGTACCAAATTAATCTAGAACGTAACCACCATTTCTAGAAGTTGAATAATGAGTCAAGAGGGATAACTGAATTGTGCTAAACCCCATTGTGTTAAGAGTTAGGAATGGTATAAAATTGCATAGTGAAAAGTGTTAAACCTGAGGGTATGAGTTGGTATACTTGGAGAAAACTCAGAACTAGTGACATGTTACTGATTCAATTGACATTGAGTAAATTAACTTGAGGATATAATGAGAATTGGGAGCTATAGAGGATATAGGGTGGCAAAAATACGACTATTAAGAGAATTGGCTTTCTGGAAGTGTGCAAGGAGTAGATGGAAGGCTAGCATTTGAAAAAGTGCAGGAAAAATTAGAACAGTGGTTGTTCTGGTATAGCGCCTGGCGGTGTGATGCGAAATGCCAGGCGGGAGTGACTATCCAGGGAGGAAATTAACACGTGGTGCCTGGTGGACATGAGGGTCCCGCCAGGCGGTATCTGGAAGCAGTGAGTGCTCTAAGGCACTTGGCGTCTGGCGGTACACGTCACCCGTCAAGCGGTCTAGAAGTTGGCAACGCCTGGCGATACGTGTCCCCCCGCGATTTTGCTGCAGCAGCCTTTGGTTGCTGGTTCTGCATGCGTGATCTACAAGGCTTTTAGGATACTTCAAAGGTGGATTGTTGGTGTTCCTTTATTTGAGCTTGGAACGTATCCCTTGAGTTGAGCTCGGGATAGGGGTTAAACATGTGGTATTCCTCGAGTTGAGCTCAGAATGGCATCCCTCGAGTTGAACTTGGGATGGTGGATGAACACGAGGAACCCTTGAGTTGAGCTTGGGTTGGCGAGTATTGCCAGTGTGAGTGTGCTGGTTGTGGCCAATACGGATGGAGATTGCCCTCCTTAGTCGTTAACTAACGAGTTTGGTAGTCTTAGGACGTTACAACTCTGTTCGTATTTAGGAACTCCACCTGGCGTTGCGGTGTATGATCCGTAGCATGGTTTCTCGTACGTGCTCTATCGGTTGTGGCCGATAGGTATGGCATCAAGACACCTTGAAGTAGTCACTAGAAGACGTAGAACACGAATAACATGGTTGTGGCCATGTGATATGGGATCAATTGAGGGAATTCCTCTAGTGTGATTGTATAATATATAAATATAGTTGTGTTTTATTTATGTATGTATATTTATATGTTTATTCTGTTAAGCTCACCCTATCTGCTTGTGGTTGGCGATGATCGTGTACGCGGTACATGTGAGCAGATGATGTTATTGCAGGTGGTTCTGGTGAAGCTTAGCTACGGAGCGAGGATAGCTTGGGAATTTTTATATTTTTGGATTTGAAACAAATTGTAAAGGATTATGACCTGTTTTATACTACTTTCAGTTTTGTAATTATGGATTTTGTAGTATTTATTAATCTAAAAAAGTTTTAAATTACCCGCGTTTTTAGGAAATGAGGTATATTAAATGAATCTGGCGTAATATTTCTTTAATTTATTACTTAAATCCGTAATATCCAGACGAGATGTTACATTTGGTATCAGAGCCTTGTTTTCAAAATATTTTTGGGGTCTGTGGGGAGTGAGCTTATCGTGTTACGCTAACGTGACTAATTGATTATGTTTCGTACTAATTTCGGATGTGAAATCCTAATTTGAGTTGTGTGATGTGAATAACTGAAATATGTGGCGCGCACAAGCTATGGCCAACAGGAGGAGAAGGAACAACACTGGAGCCAATGACAAAGCTCAAGAAATTCATCGCATGATGGACGCGATGCAACCCATAGCAGCGCCACCCAAGGCCATAATCGCACCTACCCGACCCGTAACTATGGAGGATTTTATGAAGCATAGGCCAGCCAAATTCTCTGGCAAGGCCACTCCTAATGAGGCAGATGCCTGGCTGCGGCAGTGCGAGAAAATTTGCAAAGTTCTGGAATGCACGGAATCGCAGAGGCTATCGTTCGTCACATTCCTTTTGGTGGCAGACACGAAGTACTGGTGGCAGGGGTTGCAGTAGTTGATGCAGATCTGTGACAAGTAGGTGACCTGGGCTACCTTCACGGTGAGGTTCCTAGAGAAATATTTCCCAGACAGCGTGAGGCACGAGCGGGAGGTAGAATTCCTTACCCTCCAACAGGGAACCATGACCGTGTAGACTTACATTGAGAGATTCGAGTACCTGGCACGATTCTATTCGCCAACTGTCACGGAAGAGTGGCGGTGCAAGAAGTTTGAGGGCAGGTTGAAACATGAGCTGCGCCGGTTCATCATACCACTCTGGATCTGGGAGTTTCTAGTCTTGGTGGAGCAGGCCAAGGCGGTCGAGTAGCTGGATTTGGGGCCCAGCAGAGGGGCACAATCATAGAAGACTACTACCGAGACTCGCCAACAGAAGAAACCATATAACAAACCACCATCTTCTTCCAAGAAACTATAGTGTTTCAACTGTGGTGGAGAGCATCTGAGGAGGGATTGCCCAAAACCCTCTGGCAGCTCTAAAGGAGGCCCTATCACTGGCAAGTGCTACGTGTGCGATCAGACGGGACATTATGCCCAACATTGCCCCAACAAGAAACCAACTAGAGGTGCGCTAGCCAAGAAACCAATTGGAGATGGGCTTAGAGCATCAGGGAGCGTATTTGCATTGACGACCACCGAGGCGACTCAGTCAGGTAACCTGGTGCAGAATACTTGCTTACGTTTTGGTAATAGTGTGATTGTGTTGTATGAATCAAGAGCTACCCATTCATTCGTATCCAATGAATGTGTGAGGAGGCTCGAACTTGTGATGCGAGAGCTGGGGTGCGAGTTAATAGTCACAGAGGTGAGAAGCTTCTTGGGTCTGGTAGGTTACTACAAGAGGTTTGTGGAGGGTTTCTCCAAGAGGGTGAGCCCATTGACACAGCTCACTAGAAAGGATCAGCCTTTCTCTTGGACAGATGAATGTGAAGCTTGCTTCGAGGACATGAAGAGAAGGTTGATGACTGCACCGATGTTAGCTATTTCAGACCCGACTAAGACGTTTGAGGTATACTATGATGCCTCATATCAGGGGTTGGGTTGTGTTCTAATGCAGGAGAAATGACCAATCACTTATACATCTTGTCAGTTGAAGGTGCATGAGAAGAACTATCCTACGCATGACTTGGAGCTAGCAACGGTAGTTTTTGGCCTCAAGACTTGGAGACATTATTTGTATGGAGCACAATTTCAAGTAGTCATTAATCACAAAAGTTTGAAATATTTATTTGATCAAAAGGAGCTGATTATGAGGCAGAGGCGCTGGATGAAATACTTTAAGGATTACGACTTTGAGCTATTGTACCATCCTGGTAAAGCTAATGTCGTTACAGATGCTTTGAGCAGAAAAAGGGTGCATGTGTCTACCATGATGATAAAACAACTAGAGCTTATTGAGAAGCTGTGAGACATGAACTTGGGGTTACACATGGGCACTGATTACATACGCTACAGTATGCTGCGAATCACTAACGAGTTCCTAGATGAGGTTCGGGTGGAACAAGGTAAGGATCAGGAGCTGCAGCAGATAATTGGTGAGTTGGGCACCAAGAAGAGAAAAGATTTCAGGATGGGTAAAGACGACATCCTGCGTTTTAGAGAGAGGGTATGTGTACCTAGGAGTTGGGTATTGAGGAAAATGCTCTTGGATAAAGGGCATAAGAGTCGTCTTAACATATATCCAGGTATGGCTAAGATGTATAAAGATTTGAAAGCGACATTCTGGTGGACGGGTATGAAGACAGATGTGGCAGATTATGTTGCTTCTTGCTTGGTATGTCAGAAGGTGAAGATCGAACACCAGAGGCCAGGTGGCACGTTGGAACCTCTGGACATTCCTTAGTGGAAATGGGACAACATTTCCATGGATTTTGTTACACATCTACCGAGGTTAGTGAGGCGACATGATTCGATCTAGGTTATTATAGACAAGCTGACAAAGTGTGCGCACTTCCTACCTATAAATCAGAAGATGTCTCTAGATAACCTAGCAAAGTTACATGTCAGAGAGATTGTCAATTTCATGGTGTGCCAGCGAGTATTGTGTTAGATAGAGATCCAAGGTTCACATCGAGATTCTGGCAGTCACTACAGAACGCCTTGGGCACTCAGTTGAGAATAAACTCAGCATATCATTCTTAGACAGATGGTCAGTCTGAGAGAACTATACAGTCACTAGAGGACTTATTAAGAACCTATGTATTGGATCACCTGGGGACGTGGAATGATATGTTGCCACTGGTGGAGTTCACCTATAATAACAGCTACCATTCCAGTATCGGGATGACACCATATGAAGCGTTGTATGGTAGGAGATGCAGGACACCATTGTCTTGGTAGCAGCATGGAGAGTTAGTGGTTCTTGGACCAAAGTTCTTATAGCAGACTACTGAGAAAGTGAGGGTGATAGAAGATCGGATGCATGCAACTTAGAGTCGGCAGAAATCCTATACAGATAAAAGGAGGAGGCCGCTTGAGTTTGAGGCAGGTGACCACGTGTTCCTCAAGGTTACTCCTACGACAGGTATTGGGAGAGCACTTAAGTCAAGGAAGTTGACTCCTCGATTCATCGGTTCGTATCAAATTATGAGACGAATTAGACCAGCAGCTTATGAAATTGCCTTACCACCTCACTTGGCCAATCTTCACAATGTGTTCCATGTATCGCAGCTGAGAAAGTACATTATGAATCCTACACATGTATTAGAGCAGGATGATGTCCAAGGGCTTATGCACCGCCTGGCGGCACGGGGCATGCTGCCAGGTGCCATCGCAATAGCATTAATTATGTGTGGTTGAAAGAGACAGAGCTGGTTTTAGGAATTTGGATGTCCATGGAGGGAAGGAAATGGAATCAGGGAATGTTGATTGGAGGATTAGAAATGTGTCAAGCAAAGGATTGAGATGAGATAGGAAGAATTGGAACTTTAGCACATTACAGAATTCTATTTAAACTAGTATCAATAGGTGAGCTTGGACAGAAAAACGAGAGAGAAGAGGTTGAGGCATTGGAAGTACTATTAGGTACCAAATTAATCTAGAACGTAACCAGCATTTCTAGAAGTTGAATAAGGAGTTAAGAGGGATAACTGAATTGTGGTAAACCCATTGTGTTAAGAGTTGAGAATGGTATAAAACTGCATAGTGAAAAGTGTTAAACTTGAGGGTATGAGTTGGTATACTTGGAGAAAACTCAGAACTAGTGACATGTTAGTGATTCAATTGACATTGAGTAAATTAACTTGAGGATATAATGAAAATTGGGAGCTATAGAGGATAGAGGGTGGCAATAATACGATTATTAAGAGAATTATCTTTCTGGAAGCCTGCAAGGAGTAGATGGAAGGCTAGCATTTGAAAAAGTGCAGGAAAAATCAGAACAGTGGTTTTTTTTGGTATAGTGCCTGGCGGCGTGATGCGAAATGCCAAGTGGGAGTGACTATCCAGGGAGGAAATTAACGCGTGGCGACTGAAGGACATGAGGGTCCCGCCAGGCGGATTCTGGAAGCAGTGAGTACTCCGAGGCGTTTGGCGCCTGGCGGTACGTGCCACCCGGCGGGCGGTCTGGAAGCTAGCAGCGCCTAGCGGGGGACACGTACCGTTTAGGATACTTCAAAGATGGGTTGCTGGTTCTGCATGCGTGATCTACAAGGCTTTTAGGATACTTCAAAGGTGGGTTGCCAGTTTTCCTTGAGTTGAGCTCGGAATGTATCGCTTGAGTTGAGCTCTGGATAGGGGTTAAGCACGTGACATTCCTCGAGTTAAGGTCAGACTGACATCCCTCGAGTTGAGCTTGAGATGGCGGATGACCACAAGGAACCCTTGAGTTGAGCTCGGGTTGGCTAGTGTTCCTGCTGTGAGTGTGTTGGTTATTGCCAGTACGGATGGGTCCAGATAGATTGCCCTCCTTAGTGGTTAACTAACGAGTTTGACAGTCTTAAGACGTACAACTTTGTTCGTATTTGGGAACTCCACCTGACATTGCGGTGTATGATCCGTAGCATGGTTTCCCGCATGTGCTCTATCGGTTGTGGCCGATAGGTATGGCAGCAAGACACCTTGAAGTAGTCACTAGAAGACGTAGAACACAAATAACGTGGTTGTGGCCATATGATATGGGATCAATTGGGGGAATTCCTCTGGTTCGGGGATAGCTTGGGAGTTTTTATATTTTTGGATTTGAAACAAATTAGAAAGGATTATGACCTGTTTTATACTGCTTTCAGTTTTGTAATTATGGATTTCGTAGTATTTAATTATCTAATAAAGTTTTAAATTTCCTGTGTTTTTAGGAAATGAGGTATTATTAAATGAATCTGACGTAATATTTCTTTAATTTATTAATTAAATTCGTAATATCCGAACAGGATGTTACAAAGAGTATCCTTGAAGTACCTTGACACTCTTTAAACAAAAGCAAAAACTTATCTTCTCTTATCAGGACATAGTGTAACATGCAACGGGCAAATAAGTATGCTTACCAACCTCCCTTGGTGCCAAGTCTTCTCGGATCTTCATTTCAACCAAATCCAAACAAGCATTTACTCCATCTTTTTTGTCTTTCCCTGAATATTAAGTAGTGTACCAATCAAGCTATCACACACATTCTTCTCCACATGCATGACATCTATGCAATGCCTAAGTTGTAATTTCGACCAATATGGAAGATCAAAGAATATTAATTTTTTCTTCCAAGGGCTCGATGCAGACGACTTCTTGGATGTTTTCCCAAATACATGATGTACTTTATTAAATTTTTCTTGAATTTGAAGGACAATGAATGGAATTGGTGTTTTGTCATTCTCTTGATGTCCATTGAATGCTTTCTTTAACCTTCGATAAGGATGATTAGCTTGTAAAAACCTTCGATGGCGTAGATACACGGTCTTTCTTCTATATTTCAACTGATGAGATGTAGTGTTTTCTTCACATATAGAACATGCTTTATGACCGTTGACATTGTACCTCGACAAATTACCATAAGCTAGAAAGTCATTAATGGTGTAAAATAACATTGCATGCATCATGAAAGTTTCAGAAGCAACAACATCAAATACGTCAACCCCATCAACCCACAACAACTTCAAGTCTTCAACTAGGGGATTGAGATATACATCTATGTTGTAAATGAATAATATAACGGGCCAACAACTGTGGTTTGAACTTAAATTACTAAATGAATTCATTCCATCGGTAGTTAAGGCAAAACAAATATTTCTACATTCTTGACCGAACTTGGGAAATTCCTGATTAATATTTTTCCATTGCATTAAATCAGCTGGATGACGAAACAATCCGTCACATCTTCTCTCAGTTGCATGCCATCTAAGGTTTTTAGTGTCTTTAGGATTTGCAAACAAACGCTTAAGTTTGGGCACGATTGGAAGGTACCAGACTACTTTCAAAGCAGATCTTTCCTTCTCTATTTTACCACGATCTTCACTATTTCTTCTCTGCTTGTACCGTGATTACCCATACTTTGGACATTATTTCAAATCTTCAAATTCGTTTCTGTATAATATGAAATCATTAGGAGATGCATGTATCCTTTTATACTCCATACCCATCAGACAAAGAATTTTCTTGCCGTCATAGTTTTGAGTGGGTAGAGTATTTCCCTTGGAAAGCACTTCATTCAAGAGCATGAGCAATTATGTGAAACTTTTATCTGTCCAATGATTCGTTGCTTTCAAATTCATAAGTCTTACAAACGTTGATAATCGCATGAACTTAGTTGAATAGACATACAACGGAGTTTCCGCATCAGCAGACATCGTCTCATCCACATGCGCTTGTGCAAAAACTTTTGTGCCAACTTCCCGTATCATGTCTTCCACATTGTCTTCTTCCACTCGCTCTTCCCGTCACTCTTTCATGGTGGAATCAACAACATGTTGAGTTCGAGAAACAATTGGAAAGTTTATTAATTCGTCGTGCCATGTCCATATTGTATAACTTTTAAGGAAACCATCACAAATAAGATGTTCCCTAACTTGAGTTGCATTCAATTTTCCCTCATTCAAACAGTTGACACAAGGACATTTGAACTTCACCTCATCATCACTTCTACCCTCATAACGTTGCGCAAATTTTATAAATTCTTCTACTTCATTCTCATACTCAACGCTGATACGTGGTAAATTAATCTAATCTCGATCCATACGTATATATACTGAAATTGCATGAAAAATTTCAGTAATCTTTGAATCAATGCTCACATCGTAATCAAGGTGTAACCCTATCACATTCAAGAAGATTCACTTTCTTTATTTTATTGGTACATATTACTTTTAAAATACATATCTTAAATTTCACGAAATTTTGCCAGCATTTTGGATTGGTCTTGAGAAAGAAGAAGAAGAAAACAACGAATTTTTTGGTTGGTAATTACCGACATATTTTCAGTCGGTAATTACCTACGGATTATACCGATGGAGAAGAAGAAAAAAAAAAGAAGACGACGGATTTTTTGGTCGGTAATTACCAACAAATTTTTCAGTCGGTAATTACCTACAGATTATACCGAAAGATTTTTTCGTCGGTAATTATCGACAAATTTTACAGACGAATTTCTTCATTGGTAATTACCGACAGAACATGATTTCTGTCGGTAAAATTTTGATTTAGCAACGAATTTTTACCATTATCGGCGGATTTTTACCATTAGTAATTTCAATATTTCTTGTAGTGAATGATAAGGTTCAGTTCTTGCATACTCTTTAGGTATTGGAAACTACTTAATTAATTTATGGTTTATTATGCTTTTATGATTGATCTTTCTTATACATAATCTAACAATTGGTATTGGAGCCAAGATCACGGGTTCAATTCTCGGTGGGCAATTGTTAAGGGGAAGATTGTTGCAAGTTGCGCAATTGCCTGTGTCAAAGGCCAGGTGGGCCAAGTCATAATCTTAAAGTGGAATTCCTAGGAGGACAATTGCTGAGGGGGAGATTGTGGTAGGTAGTGACAGATCTTGATTAAAAATTGTGAAAGAGTCAAAATAATATACTCAAATTTTATATATTTAATTGTTGTCACTAATATAATAAGAGTATATATAATTTAGTATTGAAATTTCCTTGTATGTTTTTTTAGAAAAAAAAATTATAGTTTTGAAGTTGTATTCGATATGGAACCCATTTTAAATAAGTTTTTCTAATGTTGTCTCTTTTAAGGGATATTCTCATGATATGAAACTTCCCATCTATAATTCTAAAGAATTAATATGAAACTTCTCACCTATAATTCTTTGAATCTTAAGAAAGGATTCATCTAATTCAATAATTGAATCCTTAGTATCATGCTTGAAAATAGGTGAAGAAGTAAATTTGTATTGTTTTCATCTTCACGGTATCTCTCCTCTTATCATTCAAAAAAATGAATCTATTATTTTATTCTTCATCAATATACCTCTTTTAAAAAGAATTAAGACTAAAAATTAATTTATTAAAATCTAATAAAAAATTGAGAGACTTAATTACTGAAAACAAATCTAGGATAATCAAGTCACATTTAAAAAAATGGTTATGAAAAAGCATATAGTACATAACTTTTCTTTCTATATTCATAAATAAATAAATATACAAAAAACTCATCAGATGAAAAAAAAAAACTAAATATGAAACTAATATTTTTTTATGAATAGACAAAGAGAGTTATTTTTTTTATCTTAGAAGAGAATGAATGAAAAATGAGAGCGATGAGCATAAATTTGTGTTTAACTTTCTATTCCTTTCTTAAAACAAAAAGTAAAAGAAGATATACAAAAGTAGTAAATGAATATAATAAGTGAAAATCTTAAAATGAGAGAGGACAAGAAAAATATCTCACGAATTTTATTATTCTTTATTATATTAATTTTTATTTTTTTCTTTATTAACATTAAATATTATTTGATAAAAGAAATACAAATCAATCTAAAAAATTATTTTAAAAATATTTATTCCGTGTGTCTTTGTTCAGCACCTTGGGGCATTCATTTCGGTGTACAGTCACAAATAACAACGTGGCTCTTAATTTTGTCTATTTCTATTTTAGTTTTATAAAGTGGTTCAAATTCCTTTTCTAATATCTCAATTATCCAAGGATGGAATGAAAGAAATATCAACCGGACAAAAAAAAACTAGAGATCAAAATAAAATATCTATATTTTAGGAATGAAAGGGTTATTTAAGCCAAATAAAAATATGTAAGTACCTCTGCATGTTTTTTTGTCGTGATGAATGAAGTTTTTATTCGAGATGGATGACATGTTTGAAGAAGAAAACAAAGGTAAAAGCTTTTTCTCTTCTCTCAAATATTTTCTCCTTCTATCATTTTTATGTATTTTTTATCTAATGAATGAATGTTTTCTTCTTCTGTAGATTTTTTTTTTCGTCTAGAAGATGATAATAATGAAAGTTTTTTTTTTTCAGATAAATGAATTACTCAAAGAAGACAACAAATGTACAAGTTTTTCGTATTCCATATAAAGTAGAATCTTTTTAGATGAATGAAGGTTTGAAGAACACCAGAAAGGTACAAACTTTTTATCTTCCACTACAAAAATTTTATATATTAGCTACGGAAAATTTTGTAGCTGATCCGTAGCTAATCCGTATCTAAACCATTTTGCGACAGATTAACTATCAAATTGTTACGGAATTTTCTATAGCTAAATACAGGTAGCTAATTAGAGAGGGATAAAATCCATAGCTAATCTATAGCTAATTCATAGCTAATCCCTCTCTATTTCCTCTCTAATTGAAGTAAAAAAGTTTTACAATTTCTAGCTAATTCGTAGCTAATTCATAGCTAATCCCTATCTATTCCATCTTTAATTGAAGTGAAAAAATTTTAAAATTTCTAGCTAATTCATAGTTAATCCTTCTCTATTCCATCTTTAATTGAAGTGAAAAAGTTTTAAAATTTCTAGCTAATCCGTAGCGAATCTGTCGCAATTTTGTTGTCGCTAATCTGTCGCAATTCTATTGTCGCTAATCCGTAGCTAATCTGTCGCAATTTTGTTGTCGCTAATCCGTAGCTAATCTGTCACAATTCTGTTGTCACTAATTTGTAGTTAATCTGTCGCAATTTTGTTCTCGCTAATTCGTAGCTAATTTGTGGCAATTCTGTTGTCGCTAATCTGTAGCTAATCTGTCACAATTTTGTTCTCGCTAATCTGTAGCTAATCTGTCGCGATTTTTTCCCCGCTAATTCGTTGCTAATATGTAACTAATTTGTTGCAATTTGTTTCTCGCTAATCCATAGCTAATTTGTCGCAATTCTTTTATCACTAATTTGTATCACAATTGATTTGTTAATTTATTGCAATTCTATTAATCTCCTACAAATATTATTTTGTTAATTGCAATTACTTAATTATTATTCACTCTCTATTATGAGTCAGCTCCATAAACCTATGCCCATAATAAAAAAAAAAGACAAAGAAAATAAATTATTCACAAAAAGTGTCTAAATACCTCCAATATTTGCAATACCTATTTAAAAAGGATAGATAATCAATCCTACAATGATCAAAGTATATCCATCTAGCACTACAAAACAACATAAAAGTTTCCACCAATGTATAATATTTTTAGGACACAAAAGCATTGGAGAGTATCAACAAAAAGTAATGCATCAACACAATTAAAACACAAAGTTTTGGATTCTTTAAGGCATGTCTTCATTCTTGTTTCTTCAAAGCAGACAATAATTCTCTCTTAAAAGATTGCATTTGCTCTTGCATCTGTTGTTGCATAGTTGCTTGCATTTCTGCTTGTGCTTTCATTTGTGCTTGCATTAATGCTTGCATATCAGTCTGTGCTTGCAACTGTGTTTTCATTTGCTCTTGCAAATTAGATATTTGTGTAGTCAGTGTAGTGATTTCTTCAGTTGTTGGATTTAGATTTTGGGAAGAGGGACCTTCAACTGTTGAGGATGAAACATGTGGGCCAATGCCAAGATCCAAACTCTGACCAATTCAATAGATTCTACCTTTCCTATTTTCACCACATGTTTTTATCCAAACACCAGAGTCAACTATAGGATGCTTTGACGTGTCTTCCTCATATTTTTCAGTCATAGCATTTTCATATGATTCCTACATCAAATCAATATGTTAGCAATATTATATAAATAAGTAGTTTAACATTTATAAAATAAACACATTCTTACAATGAAGCTTTTTGCTTTGTTGGACACATATTGACCATCTTTTCGTTTGTGAACTTTGTTGTATAATTCACCATAAGAAATTGGGCGTTTGTATTCTTTTTCCTGTAAAAAAAATGCAATTTATGTATAAAACTGATTACTTTCATTAATGACAGTAAAAGGACATATTCATCTTACTTTCTGCCATGTTAGTGTGGAAGTTGGTTTATATCAAACATGTACAATATAACTCCATCTCTCTGTATCATATCTCCTTTTAGTAAGTTATCAGCTAACCAAGTCCAAAATATTTGTTTCTTTCTATCAAGTGACCAACTCATTTCTATCTGACAAACAATTGCTATCTGATATTGCATTTT
Source organism: Vigna unguiculata (assembly GCF_037176805.1). Classification (NCBI taxonomy): domain Eukaryota; kingdom Viridiplantae; phylum Streptophyta; class Magnoliopsida; order Fabales; family Fabaceae; genus Vigna; species Vigna unguiculata. Next base: position 27,502,451 of record NC_140802.1, read on the forward strand.
GAATGTGACTAATTACAATGCATTATATTTGACTTATAAATTCAAATGTGAAAAGTAAGAGTACCATTTTTTTCAAGTGTTGTCCAAAGCTTCGTGATCCTGCTGTGTGAATCATGGCATCAGGCTTGGTAGCCCTATTGCTCTTACCTGCAGTAGACTTTTTTTTCCATTCTTCTGTTGCCCATATGTCTACTAATCCATCCCACATCTCAGTCCTAATACCTCTTGGTCTAAAACCTTTTAAGTCTTGAATATTGTCTGAATTTGTCCTTTCTTTTGCCTTTTTCCTTGCCTTAGATAAAGAGTCAGAATATCGATCCATGCATGTTAAATTCCAAACCTTTCTTGCCACACAACGATCATAATTATATCACTTAATAAAACAAATATCAAATTAACATTTAAACTGTAATGAGAAACAACTCACTTGGTGCTTCAACCACCTATTGAAATCTTTATCTCGAGACATCAATATTTCATCGTCAGAGATATTAGGATTTGCTTCCTTTAATGAATCCTCAAATTTCCTAATACAGACAACAATTAATATCATAACTAAATTAATTATGAATAGATAAATTACAAAAAGAAAAACTTACTGTAGATATGGTCCTACTGCTTTGCAATTTACAATGACATATGTCTCAACAATATAGAGTTCCTCCTCTGTTAATAACCTATTATGGCCTTAACCAATAGGACGACATGGGTGTCTAAAAATAGATAACTTCTCTGTATTTTTATCTTCACCACCATCATCGTTACGAGAAACTTGAGTACGCCTTGTTTGAATGGATGGATTAAAATACATAGAAGCAAAATTAGAAATTTCTTCTAAAACATATGCTTCACAAATGGACCCTTCAACCTTTGCTTTATTTCGAACCTTTCTTTTCAAATATAACATGCATCTCTCAAATGGATACATCTATCTATATTGCACAGGTCCTCCGACCTTAACTTCATGTGGGAGATGTATAACCAAATGTTCCATTGAATCAAAGAATGCTGGTGGGAAAATCTTTTCAAACTTACAAATTGTTTCGATGATAGAAATCTTAGCGTGCTCCATGACAGAAGCATGCACTGCATTTGCACAAATCTCTTTAAAAAACAAGCTGACCTCTGTTAAAACACCCCATATAGGCTTTGGCAACATATCACGAAATGCTAAAGGAATAAGTCTTTGCATAAAAACATGACAATCATGACTTTTCATCCCATATATTTTCCCCTCATCTACATTAATGCATCGTGAAATGTTAGACGCATAGCCATCTGGAAACTTTAGTTGTTGTATCCATTCACACATCATTTTTCTCTGGTCAGAATTCAAGACATATGTTGCCTTTGGTTTTTTATACTTCTCATTCTCTAACACCAACTCTAACTTGGGACGTTTACATATCAACCTCAAATCTTGTCTTGCATTTGCAGTATCTTTTGTCTTGGCCTTTATGTCCATCACAATGTTGAAGATGTTGTCAAAAACATTTTTTTCAACATGCATGACATCTAAATTGTGACGAACCATATTAGTAGACCAATAAGGCAATTCCCAAAATATGCTCTTCTTAACCCAATTATGGGTTTTACCAAAGCCAGGTTGCTTTTGCTTGCTTGATTTCAAGCCAAACGTAACTTTTTGAAGTTGATTTACTTGATTTATTACATCTATGCCACTATATTCTTGTGGTGGTAAAGAGTTCTCAACTACTGACTTCTTGAAAGAGCATTGATCACGACGAAATGAATGATTGATAGGTAAAAATCGACGATGACAATCAAACCAACAAGGTTTAACACCACTCTTCAAAGTAAATGAATTAATATCCCCCATACAATAGGGACAAGCAAATTTTCCATGAGTACTCCATCCAGACAACATTCCATAATGAAATTCTGTTTTTTCCATGCATCAAAAGTATTAATCCTAATATCCCATAAGATCTTTAACTCATCGATTAGAGGTTGGAGATAAACATCTAAACTTTTACCAGGTGATCTAGGTCCAGGAATCATAAGAGTAAGAAATATGTATTCCCTTTTCATACACATGCTTGGAGGAAGATTGTAAGGTGTTAAAAAAACCGGCCAACATGAGTATGGGCTACTTGAATTACTAAATGGATTAAAACCATCCATGCAAAGTCCAAGCCTGACATTTCGTGGATCTAAAGCAAACTTAGGATGAGTTGCATTAATTTTTTTCCAAGCCTCTGCATTAGCTGGATGTGTCATCATTAATTCATGTTGGCGTACTCCATCTGCATGTCATCGCATATATTTTGAAGTATTAACAGACATAAAGAGGCGTTGAAGTCTTGGAATAATGGGGAAATATCTTAACATTGAGTAAGGCACATCCTTGTTTTTTGTTGTTGTCTTGGGTTTAAATCGTGGTTCTTTACACACCAAACAAACATTCTTGTCACTGTTTTCTTTTTAATATAACATACAATGATTAGGACATGCATCTATCTTCTCATATCCTAATCCCAATTCACTCACCATTCTCTTTGATCTGTACAAATTTTCAGGCAACCTTTCTGACTCTGGAAGCATGCTTTTGATTATAGCAATCATTCGATCATAACAACTAACACTCATGTTAAACTCTGACTTCAAGTTTAGGAGTTGTGTTACTGCTGACAATCTTGTATGTTTCTTACAACCATCCCATAAAGGTTCATTAGCACTCTTTAATAGGTTAAAAAACTTCTTAGCTAATGGATTTGGATCCTCTTCCACCCCTTATACTTCTGGATTTGATCTAGCATGAAAAGAATTCATAACCATATCATGATATGGATTTGTAGTTCCTTCAACACGGTCTTGGACAACAGACGCACCATTTGTCCACCTTTCTTCACCATGAAGGGTCCAATTTGTGTACCCATCCATAAATCCATGGTGATACAAGTGCTTTTCCACATTAAATGATATATCCTAATAACGATTCCTACACTTTCCACATAGACAAGGAATGCACCCTGTTACATCAGCAAACTTCGGATCTCTTTTAGCTACTTGAATGAAGCCATCAACGCCATTTCTAAATTCCTCAGTTATATTACCAAATTGATCTTTTCTTCGCAACATCCATCCTTTATCAGGTCTCATTATCCTTATAGATAGTTTAAATATTGGTCAACATTTTGAAAAGAATGGATTGACACTAATTGAAGACATAATTAAAATTAAGAACACAAATTAGTTAAAATAAAGTAAATACAAGTAAACACTCATTGAGTTTATTATTTACATGCAAATAACTATCACATCACCCTATTAATTTAATGAAAACAGATTTTTCTTTCCACAGGCATGTGGTGACATGTTTTCAATCATTTGAAAAACTAAATCCAAAACAAAAAGACTTAGATTTTTTCTAAATTTAACTCTTATAGTTTTTACTTGCAATTTTTCTACGTAGAAATGAGACTAATATTTCTGTTATAATTTTTTGACTAACGAAATATATAAAAAAATAATATTAATTATTATGTAGTTGGAGTCGTATTATTATTATATTAGTAGAAAACAAGACATGGCCAAGTAAGCACACCAAGTGAACTCAAAAGATGCAAATTCTATGGTTAATAATAATATGTTTTAATATATTATTAAATCTCTCAAATTTCCAGAACTTCTTAATAAGCTTTTTGAATCAAAAAACTAAAATTCAGTAATTAAATTTTGAAACTAAAAATATACTCCATCTAAAAGTTTGAATGAAGTACTCTTTTCCCCTAACAATTAGGTTATAGTCACACCAGCGTATAATCATTTCAATGTTAGTTCAAGTATTTTGGGTGAGAAAAAAAAATTGAACAATACAATCCCTAAGCCAATACATTTAAAGACAAGAATCAATCTAGACGAAAGTCATCCGCATGAAATGGAGAAGAAAGCTAACCTTTTTATTGAAACAAACCTTCGTAAAGATCAAATTTAACAATAAAGTTCCAAGCGCCACGATGTAGTACAGTTGCGGCGGAGCGGAGCAGTGCAATTCCATGATGCAATGCAATTCCAACGATGCGATGCAGATCCAGTGCGATGCAATGAATGGAAATGGAGTTGAGGTGCAATGGTTGTTTATGTACTAGGAAGCTCCGACACGGCTCCGAGACGGCGCTTCCCTACTTCTGATGCGTTGCGGGCGCAAACACTCGTCAAACACGGCGCCCAGCTATTGGACGCGGTAACAAGACTTTGCGGTAACAAGACAGGTCCAGTGCGATGCCATTTCTCTAAACCCATTTTTCGAGAGTGACGCTTGAAGCTTTGCGAAGAGAAAAAGGGTTGCAGAAGGAAAGTACTGAAAGCTTTTATGAAAGAGAAAGAGTTTTTATGAAAATACTTTCAAAATCATATTGGATACGAAGGTACTGAAAAATAAATTTAGCATTTACTTAAGAAACACAAATAAATTTTAAATTATGTTTTACAATAACGATATTAAAATTAAAAATAGAACATAACACTAAATAATCAATAATTTAATATTTTTTAAAAGTATATAATATATTATATTATAATTAAATTATTAATATTTATATTTATCATTTATATTTCAATATATATAATTATATTTAAAAAGTGGTAAAAAATACTTTTTTCATGAAAAATAACAAATGATATAGTAAATAACTAATTATAATTAGTTTCTAGATAAGTTTATATTTAATTAATTTCTTATAATGTTAATAATATTTTATTAAAGTAATATAATAAATATAAAGTAATTTATATTTATTTTAAACTTTTAATTCTTTTAGTAAAATTGAAATTTGTATATTTAATTTCCTATCTTATTTTATTATATATTTTAATTAATTTATTAATATTTATATTTATAGTTTATATTTCAATATATACCATTATATTTAAAAAAATAATTTTAAAATATTTAAATTAAAAATAATTTTAAAATATCTAAACTAAAAATAATTTCAAAAAATTTAAATTAAAAAATATATATTTATATTAAAATTAAAAATAATCATAGTATATTTTAATTGAGAAGGATTAACTATAAATATATTTTTTTAGTAAATTTGTAACAATTTTTCTACAAACCAACTACAATTTAATTCATTCGCTATTTCGTCGCAAATTAGCTACATATTAGCTACAAATATATGTTCTAGTAAATTTGTAGTTATTTTGTTACGAAAAAGCTAAAAATTATTTCCTTCGCCATTTTCTCACAAATTAGTGAGAGATTAGTTACAAATATATATTCAGGCTAATCTGTAGCTATTTTGCTACAAACTTACTACAATTTTATTCTTTCACTTTTTCCTCGCAAATTAGCGAGGGATTAGCTACAAATATTTTCCCTCACTAATTTCTCTAGCAAAATAGAAATTTTCTTGTAGTGTTCCAACTTTTGTCGAATCTTTTCTTCTTCTACTAAATATAATTTATTTCTTTTAGATGAATGATTTGATTGAAGAATACACATTGGTTTTTTCGCAATAAAAAAGACTTAGTGATGTATTTTTGCAACAGTGGATTTCAACTATTGTGTGCCATGGACCACTAGGTGAAGTCCAATGCAATTTGGTGATAACAACAACGTCTATGAAGATAGGTCATGGCTAGAAAAAGTTTTGTGCCTTTCACTCACTAAATGATAAGGGTTCTTTTATTTTCGAAGTTGGGAGTGAAAAAACAAGCATGCATGTAAAAGTTCTTTATAGTGTACCATTGTTTTAATATATGTAGTTTATTATCTTCTCAAAAATATTTAAAATTTGAAAAGTAATTACTTTTGAAATAGCACTTAATAATATTTGTAATTTAACTTATGCAATTAATGCCACACAAAACTCTCATATCATTGACATTAGGCTTTTTTATATTTCAAAATTTTTTAAATATAATTTGAAAAAATGATGAAGAAATTTAAATTGTAGCAATGATATACCTTTTTGTATTCCAACGTATATGATAATTTACATTGCTCAATAACTTTTTTTTTTTTCATTTTCCAACATGTTTTGTAGGTAATTAATGTCACACCCAAGCGAGAAATGATTAACATTTCATATCGAATAAATTTAAATATTTAAAAAATTATTTTTATAAGATATTTTCGTTTGACCTTTGCAGTTTTCACAAAAATATGTTACTATGAATTATTCAGGTTTAGATCTAAACTAAAAAAAAATGTATTTGAGAGTGTATGCTGGTGACTTCTCCAATAGGTTAAAATGTTTCATTTGTTTGAACTTTGTCTATCTTTTCTGTAAAATAGGAAGTCGGTGAAAGAAGATTTATACTTCTAATGGCTTAGAAGAAGATTGTCATATTGTATTTGAGTGTGATGATGTTAGATATAATGAAAATATTAAAGTTCAATGTGTTAGTACTATGTCACTTTTAAGTGTTATTTTTACTTTAGTAATGCCAATATTAATATATTAATTCCATTTTCTACACATTATTTCACTTTCTTCACATTATCTAAAGTTATTCACATTATCTATCAAATTTTTTATAATTATTAATTTGGATAATAAATAATGAACTTTAAAATTTAAGTTTAGTTATCTTTATTATATAGAGTATTTATCACACACACACAAAAATGTATTACATGAAATATCAACCTAACATAAGATATATTTTTCTAAGTTTACCTAGCTTTCTTCATTTTCCAAGAAAAAGTAATTAATATTAAAAAGAGTCAAAATTAACTTTTCATTTTCCCAACGTTACTTCAGGTATCCATCATTACGTATTAAAGAAATAATGTTTAGGAGAATGCTAACCAGTGCCCTATGGACACTGGTTAAGGAATAATAAATGTGCTTTGGTATTATCATTTTTACATTGAAATATGAAATAATTAAATACAGTAATTAAAATAGTATAAATGCACATAATAAATTTTATAAATATAAAAATACCCTTTTAATTTTTAGACAATAACTTACTTTACAAAACAACGACTTTGAAATTTTTAAGGTCTCTAGTAAAAAGAAAAAAAATCAATTAAGTCTTAAATTGACACTTTAATTGTTCTTTTTTGTTGTAACATTTTTAGATGTTTAACACTATTTTTTCTGTTAATTTAAACTTTCTTATATTTTATTTTTAGCAACATTAGAATATAGTTATTTTATTATTTAATTAGTTTTTAACTTTTATTTATGAATATTAGATAAAATATAAAATACACATGTACAAGATTTATGGGTATTTTTGTCTTTTAAAGAAAATAAAGTTGCATTAATGGTTATTAGGTCAGATTTTATTTAATCTTACACTTATCTATGTAGTTTTGTAGGATCCAATGTATATAAATTATCCTTAACCAGTGTCGGGCACTGGTTAGCAAGACCCTAATGTTTATTAGGCTCCATGTATTGCCAACTCGTGGTTCTCAAAATTTAAGAAAGTTCTCTTTTTCAAGACGTCTTTCTCATTAATTATGGCATATTAAGAAAGTAATTTTTTTTTCTCAATGCAATGCCATATATTTATGTGCATTTCAACCTAAAGTTTGTTACATCTACATAATTAAATCCTTCTAACAGTAACCAAATGTTTCAAATTCCATTACCATTCCAAAAATACCATTATCAAAAATACAAAACACTTCCCATTAAAGTAATCTCAAACATTACAATTAACTTTGAACAACAACATGAACACCACTACAATTGTTTGAGGCCCACGATATCACAAATAAAAAAACAGGAATGTCCCAATTTTTTTCTCTTGTTGCAATTTCATCTTCAACTTCTCATTTTTCTTCATCAAATCCAGTATAATTTTCTCCCTTTTCAAAGAAACTTCATTTTCTTCACCTTTTTTCCCACCATCAACTCTTTTTCCACCATTGACTTCACTTTCATATTCTTTCCCTTGAAAATCGTATTCCTCGTCATCAACCCATTCAAAGTAATTACAATGTGAATTGTAAGACCCGTGAAAATTAAATAATTAAATAATTAATTAATTAATAAATGCGGGTAGTGGGAGCCTTTAAGGCATTAATTATTGATTTATATAACGTGGAAAAATACTAGCTCAATTGGTTGAGAGTACTTTAATTGTGTGAGAGGACTTGGGTTCAAGTCCTATGTATGCTTGATCATGTTGAGTGATAATATAATTATAGAATTATATTAAATATCACGAATTGGTTGAATGGTTGTGCATTGAATTGGCATTGGCATGGTTACGGGTTCGAACCTTGGTAATTCTAAATGAAACTTCCTTTTGCTAAAATTAGTTTTGGCATGAAGGTGAAAGGGTGGAGAAAAACCCTAGATGAATGAGCAGCCAAGGGAGGCTGGAAAATAGTCAATTAGTGACTTTGAAAGAGGGGTTTGGAATTTTAAGTTTGATTGGCATGCTAAGTATGGTATGATTAGGTATGAATTGTAAATTCCATTTTTAAGTTTGTGGTTCTAGGAAATTTCCAGAATTAGTCTGGTTGGTGGTGAACTGCCACCAGACGGTCTTTTCCTTGCTAGGCCATTTAGGGTTCCTGCAAAGGAACCACTTACTAAAGATAGTGTAAAAATGACCTGTTTGACCAACGTTGACCGCCCTTGCCCAGAGTTGACTGGTTGACCTGTGTTGACTCTTTGACTGTCCAGTGAGAGATTACCACGTGTCAAAGCAGTCTCTCTCTCAAGTTAGAATTTCTCCTTCTGCAATTAGGGTTTGTGTGCTGCAAGGTGCGTTTTGTAGATTCTGATTGTGGCCGTTGGTTCTCCGATGGAGGACATGTTTGGTGGCGCAATTGTTGCTGTTAAGGTGCGAACGACACAAGCTCATGGGGACTTCGTGATAGTTGCTACCAGGAGAGCCGCCACGATGGAGAAGATGCAGCTATAGGTTCACGGTGGCGCGATAGTGTAGTTTCAAACTGCTGGCAGAGGGAAGAAGTGTAGAGGTTAGAGTGTTAGAAGCACTGCAATGGCAGATTTCCATGGCTGACGTCGCGAGGAAGAAGACGAGTCGTGCGCTGATGCAGGTATGTAGGCGCTGCAATGACCACAATTTCTCTCACGGTGAAGGAGAAAGATGGAGGATTTACGGTGGCTGCCAAGCTCACAGTGCCCGGACGTGGTCGTAGAGGCTGCGGAGTGTGGCGGTTGCGGAGTGGGTTGGTGCGAAAGAGAGAGAAGAAGGAGATTAGGGTTAGGGTTTTGGTTGTGTGAAGGAGAGAGAGAGAGAGAGTGATGAGGTGACATGTGTTGATTGGTGATTTGAGTTAGTGGAGGATTGATGATGTGGCAAACTATGAGTGGTTATTTTATTAAGTGAAGGATTGCCACGTGGCGAAATCTGGTGGACTAGATCTTAAGTGACAATAGGGGTGCAGCTTAGTAAAAAGGAGGGTTGCAGAGCAGAAATTGAAAGTTAAATTACAAAAGGGGGTGCAAACCTGAAAACAAGGGGTGTAGTTAGCTCCAAAAATGTTTTTTTTAGAAATAGATATTCTAATTGGAAAAAGGGGGTGTAAACATGAGAATTTGGGGTGCATTTAGTATCTGAGCTATTTCTCTCCAAAATTCCTATTTTGGGACTTAATTTATGAATTAAAATATTCATTATTTACACCCTTAAGGACTTAAATTAAATTACAGTGCATTATTAAACACAAGAATACCAAATAATGTAGTATGCAACTATATACAATTTTTAAGCGCAAAAATAATATTAAATTCCCAAAATTTAAGTATTGAATGTGAGCCAAGGTTCGACTCATCATACCTTCCAAGCAGTTTGGAATCCGGCAGCGCTTGGCGGTACGTGTCCCCCGCTAAGCGATTTTACTACAGCTATTTTGGTGTGATTGTGTGATATATATATAATTGTGTAATATTTATATATGTGTGTAATTTGTTAGCTCACCCTATCTGCTTGTGTTTGACGATGATCATGTACATGGTATAAGGGAGAAGATGTTATTACAGGTAGATCTGGTGAGGCCTAGAGACAGAGCGGGGCTAGTTTTGGGAGAAGATTTTATCAAAACTTTTATGAAGTTTTTTTATGTTTTCAAATAAATTGTAATTATGAATATTCTGGACTTTTGGATAATTACAATTGTATTTATACTTATGAATTTTGGTTTATTGTGAAAGTAATAAAAGTTTTTAATTTTTCCTATGTTTTGGGATTATTAGTTATAATAAATGAAGTTTCATTATTTACTTCGTTATTTTATTATTTAAATCCGTAATATCCAGTCGGGATGTTACATGAATTGGTCTGTGAAAGAAAAAGATGAAACCATTACCACACATACAAAAGCAACATCTAGTAAAAGTCACGAAATTTTCAACTCCCAGCCCAATTTCGACATATCCAAAATAATTTGCCTTTGTTTTTCACAGTAGATGCCCTTAGGAGAAACAATCTTTCCCCACACCCACAGACTTTGACATTTGATGGACGTCCTTGGTGTAGGAGAGGAAGGAGATCCATGGAAGACACCAAAAAGAAGATGAAATGCAGCGGAAATGAAGATAAGAGCAAGAAGAGCTCTAAGCAATGGAGGTTTTTAGTGAAGATGAAGAGTAGAAGTGGAGCTATGGTATGGAAGGTGGCTAGAGGAGATGAAGGAGAAGGTTAGCCATGTGTGCTCTCAAAATAATAGAAGAGTGGAGTGATTTCAACACAAACATTCTATTAGAAATTTCAAGAGTTAAAATGTACAAATGATCTACTTTTGGCTTTTATATGTGAGCCTAAAAGCTAGACTAATTCTTGGCCCTTAGATCAAGCTTGGAGGAGAAGCTTTAATCATCACCCTTGGATGGTGGCTTGGAGAAGGAGGCATCTTCCTAGCCTTTGGATGAAGACTTGGAAAAGAAGACACTCTCTTAGCCCTTGGATGAAGGAGGCACATGGGTGGAGTGTGGACTTGGCTCCATGGGATGCATGATCCATGAGGTGTAGGAAGGAATGTTGACTTCCACTTAGTCCACCTTTGACCTTTGGTAGCTCATGGCCAAATCTCCTATTGGTCTTAGTCAAGCCCAATTTTATCAATTTAACTACACATTGTTTGACTTATTATTCTAGAAAAGCAAGGCCTAAACAATGGCCCAATTTAAATCTATACCACTTCCTTCGTGCATCATCTCATATTTTAGAGATTTCTTTAGCCCATGTGAATAATGTAAAAAGCCCATGATTGACTTGATCATCTTTTGAGAGGCCCATGTGAATCTTTCTCATCATGCTTCTAGTGATTGGGCCTTGATGTGGGCTTGGGCTTGTTGATGCACTTGAGCTTGGGCTTGTTGGGGTCATATCATCCCCTCCTCCTTGAAGAGGATTTGCCCTCAAATCTTGGTGGTCACCCTCTTCATCAAAAATACCTACAAAAGGAACCAAATCAGTAATGTTGAAAGTAGGATGCACACCATATTCCAGAGGAAGATCCAATTGATAAGCATTATTATTGATCTTCTTGATGATTTGGAATGGACCATCACCTCGGGGACTAAGTTTGGATTTTCTTATATTAGGAAATCTTTCCTTCCTTAAGTGCAACCAAACTAAATCTCCTTCATTAAAAGACCGAACTCTCTTGCCTTTGTTTTTAGAATGAGCAATCTTTTCAACTTAGGCTTGAATTTGGTGTTTAACCTTCTCATGAAAATCTTTTATGAACTTGGACTTAGAAACCCCTTCTTTATGAACAAAATCAAAAGAAGTTGGAAGAAGTAATAAGTCCAATGGTGTGAGAGGGTTAAAACCATAAACTACCTCAAAGGGTGAGAGTTTGGTGGTGGAAGCAACAAGATACTCATCCCAAGATTTATGATTCCCCTTAAGCAAAACCCTAAGCAATGTGGAAAGGGATCTATTGACTACCTCGGTTTGCCCATCAGTTTGTGGGTAACAAGAGGTAGAGAAAGAAAGTTTTGTTCCTAGCCTAGACCACAAGGTCCTCCAAAAATGGCTTAGGAATTTAGCATCCCTATCAGACACAATTGTTTTAGGTAAACCATGGAGGCGAACCACTTCTCTAAAGAACAACCTTGCTATGTTGTTAGCATCATCTACTTTGTGGCATGGTATAAAATGTGCCATTTTAGAAAAACGGTCCATTACCACAAATATAGAATCAACACCCCTAGAAGTCCTTGGAAGCCCTAGGACAAAATCCATACTTATATCCTCCCAAGGGGTGGAAGCAACAGGCAAAGGAGTATACATCCCTGCAGGCATTGCACTAGACTTAGCATGCAAACAATTCAAACAACTAGCGCAATAGTTTTGTATTTCCCTTTTCATATGGGGCCAAAAGAATTTCTCTTGAAGCATGGCCAAAGTTTTGGCGACCCCAAAGTGACCCATAAGTCCCCCCTCATGCATTTCTTTGATCAAAAGTTTTCTATGAGAACCTAGAGGAATACATAGGCGACTTTCTTTGCAAAGATATCCATTTGAGAGATAAAAGCCGCCTTGGGACTTAGTGAGACAATCATGATAAATGGTAGCAAAGAAGGGATCATGAATATACAATTCACATATGTTGTCAAATCCAAGAATTTGGGACCCAAGCTTGGCTAAGAGAGTATATCTCCTTAATAGTGCATCAACCACCACATTAGCTTTCCCTTTCTTGTACTTGATAACATAAGGGAATTGTTCCAAGTACTCAACCCACTTTGCATGCCTTTTATTCAATTTGTGTTGGCTCTTCAAATACTTGAGAGTTTCATGATCACTATGGATAATAAACTCTTTTGTCACAAGATAATGTTCCCAAGTATGAAGAGCTCGCACAAGAGCATATAGCTCTTTGTCATAGGTGGGATAGTTACGAGAAGGACCATTTAGTTTTTCACTAAAATAGGCAATTGGATGGCCTTCTTGTAACAAAACTGCACCTATTCCCACCCCAGAAGCATCACATTCTAGCTTAAAAGTTTTCTCAAAGTTTGGAAGAGCAAGAATGGGAGCTTGGGTGAGCCTAGTCTTGATATCATCAAAAGCCTTTTGTTGTCTTTCACCCCACTCAAAAGATATGTCTTTCTTAACAAGTTCATTGAGGGGTGAAGCAATGGTGGAGAAGTTGGGGACAAATCTTCTATAAAAACTTGCTAATCCATGAAAACTTCTAATGTCTCCAACATTCTTTGGCACAGGCCATTCTTGGATGGCCTTGATTTTTGCAGGGTCAACATGCACCCCACTCTTATTGACCACAAATCCCAAAAAGATGACACACTCTACACAGAAAGTGCACTTGTCAATGTTAGCATAGAGTTGGTGGTCTCGGAGAAGAGATAACACAACTCTAAGATGACCCACATGAAGCTTAGAGCTTGTACTATACACCAAGATGTCATCAAAATAGACAACAACAAACTTGCCTATACAATCTCGCAAGACATGATTCATTAGGTGCATGAATGTACTAGGAGCATTGGTTAGACCAAAGGGCATGACTAACCATTCATATAGACCAAATTTTGTTTTGAAAGCAGTTTTCCACTCATCACCTTTTTGAATACGAATTTGGTGATAACCACTTTTGAGGTCTATTTTTGAAAATATTTGTGCTCCATGTAATTCATCCAACATATCATCTAGTCTTGGGATTGGGTGCCTATATTTTATGGTGATGTTGTTGATAGCCCTACAATCACAACACATACACCACTTTCTATCTTTCTTGGGCACCAACAACACTGGCATAACACAAGGACTTAAACTTTTTTGAACCCATCCCTTGTCTAGTAACTCATTCACTTGAGTTTCTATCTCCTTGGTCTCAATTGGGTTTGTCCTATAGGCGGGTCTATTAGGAAGACTTGCCCCTGGGAAAAAATCAATTTGGTGCTCAATCCCTCTAAAAGGTGGGAGACCATGAGGGCCATCGTTTGAAAAAATATCTTGAAATTCATGAAGGAGAGCACGAATGGAAGAAGGTAGATCCTTAAGAGAAGGATGTTCAAGAAAAGTAAGGATTGCTTGACAAAGTAAGAGGAAGGGATGTTTTTCATTATGAAGAGTGTGTAAAAGAGTTTTATGAGTTAAAAGAACTTCATGAGCAACATCCTTAGAAGAAGAAACTTCCTCTACCTTTGTCTTGTCCTTAGAATCTTTAGAAGCATCAGAGTTCTTGGAACTCTCTTCCTCTCTCCTAGCTCGCATTTGAACTTGATCACTAGCAACTTGGCTAGGAGTGAGGGGATGCAACACAAAAGTTTTTGAATGATGTTGGAGGGTGATCTCATTGGTGTGGCCATTGTGTAAGGTTTTATGATCAAATTGCCAAGGCCTCCCCAAGAGAATATGGCAAGCTTCCATTGGGATTACATCATATAAAACTTTATCTTTAAATTTCCCAATGGAGAACTTGACTTTTACTTGATGTTCAACTTTGAGATCCCCATCTTCATTAAGCCAATGAAGTTTGTAAGGTTTGGGATGGGGTAACAAAGTCAAATTCAACTTCTCAACCAATCTTGTGCTACAACAATTGCAACAAGACCCACTATCAAAGAACAAGTGTTTTTCAAAACCTCACATCTTATGTGGAAAATATTTTCTCTTTGATCATTGAGAGGAATGCTAGGTTGGTTATTGAGAAGCCTCCTAATCATCAAAAGTTTCCCTTCATTTGGATATGAATGTTCTTGAGAATCATTAGAATGAGAAGTGTCGGAGTCACTTGAAGATGACTCCTCTTGGCTAGTGTAGAGGTCTTTGCCCTTAAGCACAATGGTGCGTTTGGTAGGGCATTGAGCGGCCACATGACCTCTACCTAGACACTTGAAACATTTGATGTCACTACCTCTTTTGTTGGTGGAGGATTCACCCTTGTCACTTACCTTTGTAAGGCTCTTATGAGTGGACTTTTTTTCTTTTGAAAAATCTTTCTTTTGAAAATCACTTTTAGAAAAAGAGGGAGAATCCTTGCGAGAAGGATGTCTCAAAAGTTGTTGCTCCACCTTGATGCTCATTTGAACAAGATCATTAAAATTGTGATAGGGGAGCAACTCAACTTTATCTCTTATGTTGTAATTGAGTCCACTTAAGAACCTAGCAATGGTAAGTTCCTCTTCTTCTTCAATTCCGGCTCTCATGGTGTAGAGCTCCATCTTTTGTCTATACTCTTTTATAGACATAGATCTTTGTTGGAGCCTTTGGAGCTTGTCCAAGAGCTCCCTTTTGTAGTAGAAGGGAACATGGTGGGCATGAAGAGCTTCCTTAAGATCATTCCAATACTCAATATCATGTAGCCCTTTTCTCCTTCTTTGGAGGACTAAGGAAGTCCACCAATTAAGAGCATGCCCTTGAAAGCTAAGAGTAGCTAGAGACACATGCCTCTCTTCCTCCATAACATGACTCTCAAACAATTGTTCTACTTTGGCAACCCAATCAAGAAAAACCTCAACATTATCCTTTCCATAGAAATGAGGCAAATCAATTTTGACTTCCTTTGGGTGAGGAGGTATGTGCCTTTTCCTTCTTACACGAGGCGATTGTCTAAGGTTAATGCGCTCATCTTCCTCCTCTTCAAAATCATACTCATGCCTTGAAGGGGCACGAGAAGGCCTAGGAGAGGCATGAGTATTATGGTTGGGAGGGGTAAGTTGATTGACAATTAATTGAAGATTGGCTTGCATGGAAGCCATTTGAATTTTAAGGTCCCTAACCTCTGGAGAGAGATTATTTAGGACTCTAGGATCAACCTCAACCTCCTCATCACCACTTGTGTGGAGGTTGTTTTCATCAACTTGTTGTTGATGTTGGGCACTAGCACGAGTAGCCCTTCTAGTGCTCAAGGTGATTGAAAGAACTTAGAACTTTAACAAAATGGTGAAAGAAGAAACCAAGCACAAGTAAACCTTCAGGTTAGGCGAGGTGAGTCTAAAAGACTTCTTAAGTACCAAGGCCAATCCTTGCCAAGATGTACTTGCAAAAGGTTTCAAAGATCACACAATTGTCTAAGGTTAAGTAAGTAGAATCACTTGAGACACTAAGCACAAACAAACACAAACAAGACTCAAAGAAAAGAAAAGACTAACACTAAAAACGGACCCCTAAATGGCAAAAATTTTAGAGACTTTGGTCTCACAAATTAAAACCAGTAAGCGTCTAATCTATGCGGCCTAAAAGCAAGGTGAGAAAGCACTTAGAACTTTCAACACACTCACTTACTAAAACGTTGCACTATAATATGAAAAAGGTTCTACTTAGGAGATGGGATTGAACACCTTTGGTTCCCCAAGACACCTAAGTAGGCCATGGATACAATTGAGAACTTGAAAGCAAATTTGGTTCACTAATTTGGTACTCAAAATGAAGCAACCTCAAGCCACTTAATATCTCAAATTTTGATGCTCCAAAGATGCAATTTCACAATCAAGGAGGCTTCAAAATGGTACTAAATAAGATGTGCCAAAAAGAAGTACAAAGTACAAAGAAATAAAGCCAAAAAAATAAGAAACAATGAAACTCCAAATGTTCTGCCAAAGTGCTGCCAATTTGCACAAAATTAAGAGCCAATAGCTTGGCTTGTAGGCTCCTTTTGATTTAAACAAAGACCACCACCAAGTAAGGCACTTGTAAGCACCTTAAGTCACAAAAATGAAGTGCAAAACAACAACTATAGCCTTGGTTTGAAGGCCAAAATAGCCACCAAACCTACACCAAAAAAACAAAATAGCAAGAAAACTATACCAAGCAATGGAGTTAGCACACACACTCTCAAATGAATAGGTCCAAAACTCTCAATAGGTGAGGAAAAGGATAAACACACAAGCTAAAATTCTACTTCAATATCCACCACCTAAGATGCTACCAAATCATAGAAACCATTCTTAACTTCATAGCATCATCAATCACAACCAATAACCAAGAGTCAAGTATATGAACCCAAACAAAGGAGAAAGCAAGAAAAGCTAATTAGAAATGTTAAACCAAAAGAGAATTGAAATGAAACATGACTAGAAGGAGATTCAAGAAGTGACAAGCAAGAAATTAAAGGCTGGAAAGAAAGGCAAGCACCACAAAAAGGAACCTAGAAATGCACTAGAATAGATGAAAAAAAAACTGAAAACAGAGAAGAAAAAGTGCTCAGAAACATCCACTGTACTCATTGCAATTTTGTGCCAAATTGAGGGAATAAATTCCACTTCTATTGAAGGAAAACTCAAGCCAATATAGAGTACACAATCAAGGAATCAATTAGAATAACAAATAGCACTTAAAAGCACCACAAATCGCACAAAACAGCAGTAAAACATAAAATTCCCGAGACCACTGCGCCAGAAAACGTGAAAATTTGCCTCAACTTCGCCGATTTTTCATTTTTTTTTTGTACTCAACATTTTTGAATGATTCTTTTTTTTATGTTTCGTCTGGATGTTATCTAAATGAGGAAAAATTCAGATTAAAATTTAGACCAGGCAGTGAGTCATGAAAAATCTCAAACAGTAGGTGTGCGTGCAGTGAAAACTGGAAAAACACACTGGAGCAGAATTGCTCACGGAAATTGTAAGATGTTCTATGAAAATTCAAGACGAATGAACTTGATTATGATCTAAAATCAAGTATGAATCATAGAAGAACATCTTAAACACTCAAAAGCACAATCCAATCGGTGAAATGGACGAAAAACAGTGAGACCATTGCCTTACACATCCACAAGCATCACTTGAAGTTCATAGC
The DNA here is from genome assembly GCF_037176805.1 of Vigna unguiculata. Classification (NCBI taxonomy): domain Eukaryota; kingdom Viridiplantae; phylum Streptophyta; class Magnoliopsida; order Fabales; family Fabaceae; genus Vigna; species Vigna unguiculata. The sequence continues at coordinate 27,520,130 of NC_140802.1, forward strand.
TCATTTTGTGTGATGTAGGACTTGGTTCTCATCAAGCAAGTGCATATTTCATCCATATGAACGAAAATTAAGATGAATTAAAGTGCTAAAACATGACTTAGGACAAAACACAACATAAGGAACTGAAAATTGAAAGATGCACTGATTAAAATGAAGAAAAACAGGAAGGAAGAAAAGAACAAGTGCTGGAAAACGAAAATGGAACCTAAAACAGATTTGCACCAATGAAGCAAGGAGTACTACAAGATGAATCAATGGAGATTCATGTAGCCTCAATGTCAAACGGTGGAGAGCACAAGAACATGAAAAAAACAGCAACAAAAGTGAACAAAACAGTGGAGAAGAGAGACAAAACGGAAATTGAAAACAAGAGACAAGTATGGACCAAGAACCTTACCCAAACCAAGAGGATGGATGCACCAAAGGCTTGGATGGCTCTAGATACCAATTGATGGACGTCCTTGGTGTAGGAGAGGAAGGGGATCCATGGAAGACACAAAAAAGAAGATGAAATGCAGCGGAAATGAAGATAAGAGCAAGAAGAGCTCTAGGCAATGGAGGTTTTTGGTGAAGATGAAAAGTAGAAGTGGAGCTATGGTATGGAAGGTGGCTAGAGGAGATGAAGGAGAAGGTTAGCCATGTGTGCTCTCAAAATAATAGAAGAGTGGAGTGATCTCAACACAAACATTCTATTAGAAATTTCAAGAGTTAAAATGTACAAATAGTCTACTTTTGGCTTTTATATGTGAGCCTAAAAGCTAGACTAATTCTTGGCCCTTAGATCAAGCTTGGAGGAGAAGCTTTAATCATCACCCTCGGATGGTGGCTTGGAGAAGGAGGCATCTTCCTAGTCTTTGGATGAAGACTTGGAAAAGAAGACACTCTCTTAGCCCTTGGATGAAGGAGGCACATGGGTGGAGTGTGGACTTGGCTCCATGGGATGCATGATAATATCAAGAATATCAAGAATTTCTCTGAATATGAATAATAGGTATACCAATAACTGCAAATAAAAAACTTCTCACTTTCTCAAGAATTAGTTTACTTATTCTAAGAATTTATTTATTTTTAATTCAATCTCTTTATAAACGATTCAAAACCTCTCAATTTGCTATACTTACTTCTTATCTTCCACGGTCACCTAATGTGCATTTAATTATTGAATTAGCAATCTATATTTTCTATGACTGGAATTTGAATTTTAGATAACTGAATTCGAATTTGAAGCTTACTATTTTTACATTTTTTTTATGTACAATAGATTAGTAAATGGAAACGTTTATACATATCATAATTTGGTCTTTAGATATGCAATATTTTTATTGAATTTCTAATTTAAATTGAAATTTCTGAATTTAAATTATTTAAAAAAACATTTAAGTTCTTATATTTAGAATTATTAAAAAAAATCATATATTTGATTTTAAATAAAATATTCATATATTTCACGCTATCTGTCTTAATTATTATTAACATAATTCCTATTACTATTATCATAACTATAATTCTATCAAATAATTATATTTCATTTTAAATTTTTTTGAAGTATTAATGTTATTATTACTATTGATATTGTTATTATAATTACAACCTACTATTATATTATATTTTAATTTATTTCTTTAATTATTTTTCAATCATTAATTATAATATTGTAATTATTACTATTATTAATTTAATCATTAATTATATTGTATTCAAAAATTTTCTTTAATTATTATTTAATCAATTATAATATATTTTAATTAATTAATTAATTAATATTATTATTATCATTAATGTTAAAAATATTAATTTTGTTTAATATTATTATTTAAATTAATAATTATATTTAAATCAATTATTATTTTTTATTATTATTTTTTACTTATGAATTTTACATTTGGATTTACTCTAAATTAAAATATTTTATTATACGTTATTATTTTATTAACAGAATTTGTTGTAATATTAAATTAATTTTTAATTATGATAATGTGATGTTATTTTAATCACAAAGAAGTTATAAAATACTATTTTCAAATATAATATATAAATATTTATTAATAATTATAAACAATAATTTTTAATGGTGAACATTCATAAATACGTGCTTGTTATTAAATTTTAAATATTTCAAAAATATAATTTTTTTTTCATAAAATATAAAATATCTTAATTTGTTATATATTTATAAAATGGTAATCAATGTTTTTATTTCAATTGTAATCATTAATTTTTATTTAAATTATATTTAAAATATTATTTGCAATGTGTTTTATTTTAAATTATAACTTTTTATTTGATTTTCATTTCAAAATATTATTTGAAAATATTTTTAAATATTATTTTTAATATTAATATTAATATCAAATGACATATAATCCTATATTTTATTAATTTCTTCTTAGAAATTCACTCCTTTTTACTTTTGCTTATGTTAGTGTATTATTTAATTTGTTAATTTGACATGCTATTTTTTTTAATCTGTTTAATTAAATAAAACCAAACGGCTTTTACAAAGTTTTTACTCACTCATACGCAAATTTATCTCTTAGAAGAATTTCCCTTTAGATTTTTCAAAGCATATGTACAATGATAAAGTAAAAATATTGCTTTTCATGGATCATTTAGCTTAATAAAATGTTTGATTGTTAATAAATTGCCAAGAATATAATATATATATATATATATATATAATACAAAATAAATACATATAGTTTATAATATAACATATATTTTTAAGAAAGATTTAGAAATATTAAAGTTTATGAACTTGTCAATAAATATATAATAAAGGACTTGATTACATACTTTTATTAATAAATTTACTCTTCATTAAATGAATGCACGTTGTCCATGCATTGAATTTGATACAAACATTAAATGAATATTGTATCTTCCAACACACATTCTCCAACCTCTGCCAATCATAAATACTTGGGTTAAATATGTTTTTAGTCCCTCAAGTTTCAGTGAATTTTGGAATTAGTTCCTCATCAAAACTTTTGACCAATTTGGTCGTTCATCTGTAGAAATGCGTGAATTTAGTCCTTTTTACCAAATTTTATGAAGTTTATTTGACATTTTAAACGCATGTTGTGATAATATTTGAGTTAACATTGAAGTAAAAATGTTTCAAACGGTGTAAATAATTCAAATACTATCATGAAATGCACTTAAAACATCAGATAAACTTAACAAAATTTGGTTAAAAGAACTAAATTCACGCATTTTTAAAGATGAAGGACTAAATTAGTCAAAAGTTTTGATAAGGGACTAATTCCAAATTTCGCTAAAACTTGAGGGACCAAAAACATATTTAACCTTAAATATTTTGTACGAACATTTTTGCAATGTCTTAGGCACAACTTTACATCTTTCAACAAATGTTTTTGGAGTCCCTCACTATTCTCACACACCTACCTTTTTCATCCTTCCAAAAAATTGTATATGTGTTATGTGTAGATTCTATATAACCATATCAACACTATCGTACCACCAACTCATGTCCTTTTTTCCTCAACCTCTTTGGAAAAACAAATTTAAAAGAGGTATGAATGAAAAAGTAAAAGTCATTTTGAATTACCAAAACATCTTATGACATACAAGACATTAGAAAATCATAATTGATGATGATGAAATGTACACAAAGTTATAACTCGCAACTTTTTAAAAAATAATATTTTTAATTATATAAATCACACACACACTTTAAATAATATATAACTCAGTATATTATTTGAAGTAATTTTATATAACATATTTTATTAAAAAGAATATATAAATAAAAATAAATAAATTTTTATCATAAAAATAATTAAGATATTATTATTGAATTTTATAAAATAAAATATTTATATTAAATTTAATTATAGTTGTATAATTTTTAAAATTATATATGTTATATGGATATAAATAATTATATACAATACAATTTGTTAAAAATATATATAGATAATTTAAATATATTTTGATCATAAAACAAATTAAAAAATTATTATTTATTTTTATAAAATATAATATTTATTTTAAATTTAAATACAATTAAAATTTAAAATTAATTAATTAAATATATTACAATTTTTAAAACCCGTGCGTTTCACGAGTAAAAATACTAGTATGATCAAAATTTCTCAAGTGCAAAAATAATGACAAGAAGTTCTTTCTTCATTGTGGTATAGTTCGCTTGAGCAACATCTAATATCCTGGAGGCATAGTAGATCACTCGAGGTTTCTTATCGATCTCTTGTGCTAGGACAACTCCCATGGCATAATTTGATGCATCACATATCTTAAATGGGTTGTCCAATCTGGCGCCTGAATGATAGGAATGGTGGTTAGGGTCTTCTTGAGGCAATCAAAAGCCTCTTTTGCATCCTTCATCAAAGATGAAATCAACATCCTTTTACAGCAATTTGGACAATAAAAGGGCCTTCTTGCTAAAATCATGGATAAAGTGCTTGTAAAACCCTACATGGCCAAGAAAAGAACGAACCTCTCACACAAAATAGGGGTAAGACAAATGTGAAATAAGAGAAATCTTAGTAGGGTTAACTTCTATGCCCTTACTTGAGATTATGTGCCCAAAAACTATACCATGTTCTACCATGAAATGACATTTCTCAAAATTGAGAACAAGGCTAGATTTGATGCACCTATTTAGAACTCTATCAAGATTGTTTAAACATGCATCATTGGAGGATCCATACACAGTAAAATCAACCATAAACACCTCTCTTCAGTTTTCAAGAAAATCACTGAAAATGCTAAACATGTACTGTTGGATTGTGCCAATGGCATTGTATAGGCCAAAAGACATCCTCCTATAGGCACAAGTGCCAAAGGGGCAAATGAATGTAGTGTTTTCCTGATCCTCAAGAGTAATATGTATTTAGAAATAACCAGAAAAACCATCAAGAAAACAATAATCAGATTTACCTACCAAGCGCTCAAGCATCTAGTCAATAAGTGGCAAAGGGAAATGGTCTTTCCTAGTAGCTTGATTGAGCCTTCTATAATCGATGAAAACTCTCCAGTTGTTTTACAACCTAGTTGGGATCAACTCGTCCCTCTCATTTTTAACAATTGTGAAGTTTGTCTTCTTAGGAACCACATGGATGAGACTGGCCCACTGACTATGTAAAATGGGGTAGATGATCCTAACTTTTAAAAGCTTGGTCAGCTCCTTCTTCACAACCTCCAAAATGATAGGGTTCAATTGCCTCTATGGTTGTCTCACTAGTTTTTCTCCATCCTCCATTAAAATCATGTGCATGCATGTCGATGGGCTAATTCCAGGAATGTCAGCCAATGTTCATCCAATGGCTTTCTTTTGCTTCTTGAGCACTTCCAACAACCTCTGCTCTTTCTCAGTAGTGAGAGAGGTAGATATGATCAAAAGTTATCTTTGCTCATCCTCTAAATAAACATACTTGAGGTTGTCTGGTAGAGGTTTTAACTCTGGAGTGTTTGATGCTTGCTGAATATCAAGAACCAAAGGGGAAGGGCAAATGGGTTCCATTACTTGTACCTTAACATAACAATCAGATTCATATGTACTTTATGCAATATGGTTAGTGCATTCTGACCATTTAATCATTGGTTGTGGTGTGATTGGTTGAGAACCATGTGAAAATCCCTCTTCTATATCAAGAATATAAAAATCAGCAGGGAAATTCAATTCACCAACACGAACCAAAACATCATCAACCAAACCTACGGAGTGGACAACACTTCTATTTGCCAATTGAATCACCACACCCATAGGTTGTAAGGCTCCAAGAGAAAGAGATTTAAAAATAGACAAAGGCATTACATTTATTGAACCACCAAGATCAAGCATTGAATTTTCAAATTTATTGTTACCTATGAAGCAAGGTACATAAAATGTACCTAGGTCCTTGCACTTCTCAAGAATCTAAGGAATAAATTTACCTATTAATGGTGACACATTTCTCCCCATGTTGATCTTCTTATTTCCCTTTAGCCTACTCTTGTGTGTGCACAACTCCTTCAAGAACTTTGCATATCTGGGAATCATTTTAATCGCATCCAATAGAGGTATGTTTGCCTATACCTTCCTGAATGTTTCTAGGATATCCCTGTCAACCTCTTCCATCTTTTTGCTTGGAATGACTTTTGGAGGGAAAGGAAGAGGGATGAAAGGCGCAGTAGTATAAGTGAAATGCGTAGAAGGCACACTAGATGTGGAAGGACTGACTACATGAGCATCACGCTTTCTTTGAAGTGTGGCAGGGTCAACTTCCATTTCAGGTGTAGGCTGAGGAGTGGGAACTTCAATCTTCTCCCTAAATCTCAATGTGATAACACTCACATTTCTTGGATTCTCCACTATCTGTGATGGCAACTTGTCAGAATTCTTAGCTTGACCTTGGTTTAGCTGAGTGGTCGTCTACCCCATTTGATTTGTCAAACTCTAAATTGAAGCTCTATTCTCCTGCTAGAATTGCATATTTTGAAGGGTCATCATCCTCACTAACTCCTCTAATGAAGTAGAAGAGGAAGGTGTAGCAGGAGTTGCAATGGCAATAGGAACAAGTGGAACTGGGATAGCTTGTACAGGTGCAACTCTTTGTTGTTGGTAAGGAGGTGGTTGTACATTTTGAACCTGTTGGTTTTGCTACTATTGGCGGTTGCTTGTAAGTCCAAAGGAAAGTAATACTCTTACCGGGTTTTGGTGAACATAAAGGGTTGTTGCTTGTTTTTCCCACGAGACGTTGGGGTGCAAGAAATGCAATTGGTTGGTTATGAGGGAATGGTATATTATATGGTGAGAATTAGGAGTATTAGATGTGTTTGGAATAGTGAATGATTATTTATTATATTATGTATTGTACTTTTATTCTATTAAGCTAACCCTATCTACTTGTCTTCGGTGATGATCGTGTAATGCGTTACACGGGAGCATATGATGTTATAAGTGTTGCTAGTGAAACATAGTTTCGGAGAAGGGCTAGCTTGGGGAAAAACCTTTATGATGTTTTCTTATTTTATAGATTTTAAACATTTTGTAAACCTTTATCTTACCAGACTCGGAATTTGTAATCGACGATTATAGTTTGTGGATTTTGGTTTATTGCGGTATAATAAATGTTTTAAATTTTCTCGCGTTTTGGGAAAAGGAAATTTCATAAATGCGATTTTATACTTATTTCCGAGATGTTAAATTTTGTTTGTGTTGTTCTTGTTTTGCTTGGTTGTGCCTTTTAGTTTTTTCCAAGAGTGCAAAAGAGAATGTGTGGGTGATTTTGATGAGTCATTATTTTTCCTTATTTCATTGCCCTTCTGTACCCATTTTGATGCTTTTTTAGTGCTTAATTTTCTTCTATTAGTACATTTTCCTTAATTGGGCTTCATTGGATCATTTTTCCAAATTTTAAGTTATTTTACATTAATTGGTCTAATCTTTGTTTCTAATTATTTTTAGGTATTTTGTGGAGCAAATTTTGGAGCTTGGACACTAATTTTAATATGAAGAGAGGGTTGCCACATCATTAACACGTCTGCGCCTTAGCCTGTCCACGTTGTTGGCCACCATTTTTAGCCCATAGTGGCATTTTTGTAATTCTGCTAACTAGAATGACATTTTTGTAAATACTTTGGTCTGTGGTGATGTGACCACATTTTGATTAGGTCTTCTTCTTCATGGGCAGCCACTATCGTCTCCCATACACTCCAGTCTTATGTTTCTAAGCTTTGGTTGGTGACCATGGTAGTGCCTTCTTCATTTTTTACGTTTTAGCACTCATTTTTAGCGTTTTTATGCACCATTGACAAAACCCAATGTGGGTTTTACATTTCAACTCATTTGCTAGCGTGGGTATTTCGTTTTGTGGATTGTATTGACTTGGAACAACATCTATGAATGGGGTTTTCGGTTTTTATATCACAACAACCATTTTTGTTCCATTAAAGGTTTAGAATTCACATTTGCTCTTGAATTTGTGTTTCAATATGACCTAAGTTAGGGTTTGATGTTCTATTTTGGTCATTTTCGTTTTGAAGTGTTTAATTGCTCAATTTCCATGTCTTGTTAAATTCATCTATTGACTCCTTGATGAAAAATACAATGAAGCTTTGAGGTTGTGTTGATTTTGTTAATTCTGCCATCTCTTTATTTTAAATTTCATGGAATGTATGTGGTTCATCTGTTTATGCCTAATTTACAAATTAAATGCATTTGTTTGGTTTGTGTTATGTTCATGCTTAATGTATGTAGCTTGGCTGTCACGAGTTTATGGATGTATGCATTACTTAATTGCATAATGAAAATAGATTATAACTCTCGCTTAGTTCGTTATTGTCTAGTGGATTGAGAGTAGGCAAAGGTGTTAATTTGGTGGCCTATGGTAAGTGGAATTGTGTTTGAATCAAGGAAATCAGTACGTTTTTAATCACTGCTGCATTTCATTTAATCTGTTGATTAGCATTTGAATCTGCCACGCCCCTTTTGTATTGAATTGCATCTAGAAAACAAACTTTGAAAGAAAGGTTTGGTCACTGAGAGACGATTATGGGTTAACACCTGAGTATTACATTTACATATTTTATTTGGTCGTCCAAGTCAATAATCCAAATGTGATTAGGTTGAGGAATCATAAGGTTTGAGGGAATATTGTCAATATTGGATTGAATGGAGGAAGTAGCACCAACTTGATTGGTGTGAGCAACAAGAGCGCTATTGGTAGTGTTCTTGAACAATTCTGCTAGAATTTGATATTGTTGTGGAGTGAGGCGTATACTATCATTGTCATTCAAACCAATGGCAGTAAGGGTATCATCTTGAATTAAGACATTGTTTATGTGATGTTGCCACTACTGGGGAATTTGTAGCCTAGAGGGTAGCCATGTTTCTTGAAACAAATCTCAATAGTGTGGCATGTCTTGTTACAAAAAGTGCATAATTTGCGAGGAGTTGAAGTTTTATGTGATCTATTATCTTAACTAGGAAATCCATGCTTGCGGTAATAGACGACTTTAGTGTGGCCAAATTTATGGTAGAAGGTACAAAATAGTAGGAGAGGATGCAACAAGAACATGAGAAGAACTGGTGATGGAGGAAGGAGGAAGGTTAGTCGAAGATGATGTACGAGTGTCACAATTGGGAAGAGGGGAATGACCCGAGGCAAGGTGTCGTTCCTGCTGGAGAACAGAAGAGAAAATTTTGGTGATAGTAGGCATGGGATCTAATAGGAGAATGTGAGACTTAATGTTGGTAAACTGATCATTGAGGCCACGAAGGAACTGCATGGATTGATCTTCGAGTTATTTTTAGTCAAGATAAGGGAAAGGTTACAAGAACACTTCGTTGGGCATGTGGAAATAGGATCAGGCCTAAAATTTTCTAATTCGTCCCACAAGGTTCTGAGTTTGGTGAAGTAATCAGATACATAAAGATCACCTTGATGAAGAGTGGTGGCTTCCATTTAGAGATTTGATATATGCGAACGGTCACCTTGAGAGTAACGAGCTTTCAAGTCAGACGAGATGGAAGAAGCTTGGTCCATCCATAAGATGCTTTAGTGAATAGAAATAGAAACATAATGGACGAGCCAACATACAACAATGTTATTGTAGCGATGCCAAGATGCAAAAGTGGAATCAGAGGTGGCAGGTTGGACAACAGTTCCAAGAACAAATTCAATCTTGTTCTTCGCGCTTAGAGCGGCGAGCATGGTGCAGCTCCAAGAGTGGTAATTACATGCGTTGAGAATAGGAGAAACCAAGGCAATTGTTGGATTCTCATTGGGGTGCAGGTACAAAAAACTTGGTGGTGATGTTTCTTGCATGTCTTTAGAAGAATCTGCCATGGGAAAAAAAGGGCCAACAAAAGGAAAAGATTGAAGCAACAAATAAGGTGAAAGAACAAGAAAGAAACACAACCATAAATGCTAGGAAGAAAAGGATCTGCTGACTCTAGATACCATAACAAACTTTGTGCCAAAGAGTAAAAGAGGATAGAAAACTGTATATTATTTGAAAGAAAGATGAATACAATGAAATGTATTACCAAATAGAAACTAGAAGAGAAAAACATGTGTCACAAGGAAAGGGGAAGAGAACAATATGAGAGGCGGAAGTTCCAAGAGCTGTAACTGCATAAAAGAAGTGCTCTGTAAAAGAAGAGAAAGTCTCAAAGACAATATATCAAACACGTGGAAGCAGCTTTGAGCAATATGTAGAAGAATACTTTATCATGCTATGTTCCACCTCAAGGACAAGTTTCTAACGCTCATGGAGAACGATGACGAGTTGTTCAGGCTCACTAGGAGCTATTGTAATGACAAGTTGACAAAGAACATGTCGTTGAAATAAGAGAAGAGGATGAAGAGGAAGATAGCTCGAGATACGAAGGAGACGAGGAGCAAATTCCAATGTCATTGTTGGTCACACACAAGTGGTGGTGTAGGAGGAGCTGGAGATCGGCAGTGGCGGCCTTGGCTTCGACAACAATGGTGAAAGGTAATGGGGATCCGTTGATGAAATTGTTGTATGGACCAACAAGAAACCAGAACTAACCTAGTCCATATTTTTCAAAATGCGAACTAATGGCCACAACTTTGTGCTTTATTTTTTGGTTTTTTGGGCCCATAAGATCGGGTGAGCGACTCTAAGATGAAATAAAAGATGGTGGTCATGGAGATTGAGAACGTGGAAGGTAATGGAGCTACAAGAGGAAGGGAATGGTGTTGGAGAATGGTCTGGGTATTTTCTAGAGATGAAAAATGGTAGGGTTGATTATTAGGCAATTTAATAAATTGATCTGGTTAATTATATCTATGACTAAAAGTGTGTAATTATATCATGAAAATATTAATTGTCCCATGATATTCTAATTTGATGACGAGAACAAATTAGGAATATTACCTTTAGAAAAGTAATCGTCAGAGGTTACATAAAGAGGTTATGGTCCTCATCTGAGAGCGGGTTGATTATCATTCCGTTCTTTTCTCTTTCTCCCGATCAGAAGAAAAAATCAAGAGGAAACAAAGGGGTGTTCTATAGGTGGAAGACCAGAAACCTAAATTCATCTAACGTTCCCAAGTACGCTTTCGCTTTCGGTCCTTTGGGATTGTAGGAACTGTATATTTAATTTATGGATTTATTATATTTATGTTTTCATAAACTAACAATTGATATCAGAGCACTGTTTGTTTATGGTTAAGGCCATTAATGGCAGGAATCCTAATTTCATTTAATCCCCAATTATGAGAAATTAAACCCCTATTAAGCATTAAGCTTGAATCTTGTCTACGGTAATCTCTCATTTCGCTTTTAATGGCGAGTTTAGAACCCTAATTTTACATTTGGGAGTAAAACCCCAATTACTTCGTCCCACAATCTGGTGTCTGCGGATGGCTCCTTCAACCTTCGACTCCAGGCACTACTTCTCTTTCGATGGTGGAGGCACGATTCAGTCTGAAGTTCCCAGGTGCGTTTGCTGCTGTAACGACGATAGGGGTGGTTGGTCCTGTTTTTCTTTAGGTGGCTTCATCTTCCAAAGCTTGTGCCACCATGGGTCACCTTCCAAAGCTTAAAAACATAAAAAAATGGAGGTTGGAGAGAATGAAAAAGAAGAAGCAGCGGTTGTGCATGTTGAATGACCTAAAAACTCGTGGTCCCATCACCCCTTGCCACTAGTATTTACAAAAATGCCAGTCTTGGGCCTCTAATGTTGGTCCATTCACTCAAATGATGTGAAAATGATGTGGCGACTCTCTTCAACTAAATATCAATGTCCAAGATCCAAATTGCTTCACCCAGATACCTAAAAATAATTAAAAACGAAAATTAGGCCAAATAATGTGAAATTAGTCCAAATTCGGAATAATGGCCCAATAAAGCCCAACAGATGAAAACACACAAAAGATGAACAATTAAGCATTGAACAACTGTCAAATGGGTACACAAAGGCTAGTGGAATGGAGGAAAATAATGACTCATCAGCTGGTTTCGCATCGCGGTGGCTCGTTGTGGTCAGCCTGGTTTCGGTCGCAGTGGCTCGTAGTGGTTTGTCGTCGTATGTGGGAGTGCCTCGCGATGGCTTCGTCGACGGTTTTCGTCACCAACAGCGTCATTGTTGTGGCGACTTCGCTTTGTGTACTTCAAAGGTCATTGTTTGCGCAGGCATTGGCAGTTTTTCTTCAAGGATGCTCCAAGGTATTGCATTTTGTAGTTTGAACAGGTGAGTTCTATGGCGCAATGGTGGGTCTGCTCGCGTCTGTGATGGTGGAATGTTGTCCTGGTTTTTTTGGCAGTGGCGAAGCCGTTGAGGATGTGCACTACTCACGGTGGGGTTTCGCGTCAACGCCAATGGTGGTGGTTCGTCGATGGCAGCTCAGGTGCGCGATGCATAGCTCGCATCTCAAACAGTTTTTCGCATCGCAGTGGCTGGTGCTTCCTCGTCGTAGGTGGCTATGTGGTGGGTGTTGTCGCAGTGATGAGGATTTCACGTCAGCAAGTGCCCTCGTCGACGATCTAATTCGCAGTAGTTCTGCAACGTGTGGTTTCGCCGCAGTAGAGGTGATTCGTGACGTCGATCTAATCTGTGGTTCTGGTTATGGGTTATCACGGATAGAGGTGCAGTGATGGTTCGCAGAGGTGGATCTGCAAACTGCGACATTAGTCACGATGGGGCGTTCGCAGAGGAGATCCATTCGTGGCAGCGACAACGACCCAATGTGGTTGTGTGCGTGAGGAAGATGGGTTTCTAGTTCTGATCTGTTTCATGGATCATTTCGATATGCTTTTGGAGGAGATAGTTCATGAAAAAAGTTAAATGTTTGTGTTTATCTATATCCATGCGAGTATTGATTGACGGAAGATTAATATTTTACCGGATTACATACACACTTGTGATGGTAAATATGTGATAATTATAAGGTTTTGCTTTGTCGATGATAAATCAATCTGTTCCTGCGGAAACAAATAAGAGATGTTAAGGACACAAATATCACCTTACCTCAATTCTCAAATTCTCGAGTTGGCTCCTCCTCGGCTTGTATATGCCACTGGTCAATGTACCCGGTTTGGACCCTTGAGGGGTTACACGCGAAGGGGGCTCCGACGATCAAGTCAGCGAAAAGATTCTCAATCAAATCTCTTGATTAAGGGATTAATGAAAGCGTACCTTTAATAGCTAGGGTCCACGTGTATTTATAGAGTTATTAATTATGTCTGCCCCTCTTGTGGGTCAGGTTGTTGGTTGGTTCCCAGATGGGCTTGGGCCTGGCCCAGGCCCTCAGTTAATGTTTATTGGTACCAGGGGTCTTGTTGTAATATTCTAAGTCTGGAGTGGTCAATAAATGTCATCTTGTTTTCTGAAGTAGGTGACCTAGGTCGTTGTGTGCTTTTGCTTGTTCGGTTACTCACTTGATAATTTCACTTGCGGGGTTATGTGTAGGTGGGCTTGGCTGTACGGTTTTATCAGTCCACCTAGGTGCAGTACACAATCCAAAAATGGGTTTGTTGTTGGACATGTTTTATTATCAATGTTTGATCATTACAACAAGATACCCCTAGTAGTTAATATTACTATCCAAAGACTTGATATTGGTGGTGCATCAAGTATCTTGAGATAGGTTAGACCATTATTTGAATATATTTATAATTATTTTTTTATGATGTGAGCTTAATATTTTTATTTCTCTTATTCTAAATACAACAATCGCTTCTATATCTTCTATTTTGAATTCGTTTAAGAACTAGAAAAGGAACATGGAAATTGTTCTCAAGTGCATAATTCTAAAGCACAGTCTTGTTATTGTCTACTTAGAGGTTAATTTAGCTTCAGTACCCACAAACACGTGGTGGTTAGATTCTGGTGCAACTTCAAACGTTAGTGTTTCAATGAAAGGTTGCATCAACTATCGAAAGCCAATTGATTCCGAAAGATAGATATATGTTGGAGATGGCAAATCGGTGGAGGTGCAAGTTATAGGGCATTTTAGGTTATTGTTATGCACCGGGTTTCATTTGGATTTGAAAGACACCTTTGTTGTGCCGTCATTTAGATGCAATCTAGTTTTAGTTTCCTATTTGGACAAATTAGGTTATTTGTGTTCATTTGGAAACAATGAATTTAGACTTTCTTTAAATTCAAATATTGTTGGAACCGGCTCACTTTTGGCTAATGATAATCTGTATATGCTTGATATGGTTACTTCCTACAGTGAATCCTTCAATACGGAATCGTGTGGTACTAAGCGCAAAATTGACGATACAGTTTCAGGAGCATTGTGGCACAGGCGTCTAGGTCACATTTCTAAAAATAGAATTAGATAACTTGTATCAAATGGGATCTTGGATTCCATTGACTTCACAAACTCCGATGCTTGTGTTAAATGTGTTAAAGAAAAACAGACCAAGACTTCAAGATTAGGTGCATATAGAGTTGTAGACGTCTTAAATTGATGCATACGGACATTTGTGACCCATTCCCTACACCTTCTTGGAATGGTCAACAATATTTTATATCATTCATAGACGATTTCTCTAAATATTCATATCTATATCTCATACATGAGAAATCTCAATCTCTGGACGTGTTCAAATCTTTTAAGGCTGAAGTTCAGAATCAACTCAACAAAAGGATTAAGAATGTCAGATCTGATCGTGGTGGTGAATACTATGGTAGATATGACGAATCCGGTGAACAACGTCTAGGGCCTTTTGCCAAGTACCTAGAGGAATGTGGAATTGTCCCATAGAACACAATGCTAGGTTCACCTAGCATGAATGGTGTGGCTGAAAGACGAAATCAGACTCTTCAGGATATGGTAAGGAGTATGATTTGTCATTCCACCTTGCTAGAATCACTCTGGGAGAGGCTTTAAAGACTGCAACTTACATTTTAAATAAAGTGTCAACCAAGGCAATTGCCACAACACCTCATGAGCTTTGGATTGGGCGAAAACCTTGTCTAAAACACTTTCGTGTATGGGGATGTCCAGCTGAAGCAAGGCCTTTAATGCCCAATGAAAAGAAATTGGATTCCCAAACAGTGAGCAATTACTTTATTGGTTATTTTGAAAGACCCAAGGGCTATAAATTCTATGATCCCAAATTAAAGACAATTTTTGAGACAAGAACTGCCACGTTCTTTGAGGATATTGAATTTGCGGGGAGAATAAGGTTAGAGACTTCGTCTTTGAGGAAGAATCAGTGACAATTCCATATCTGATTCATACAGTTACTTTTGATGAACCAAATCGGAACTTCAAGAACAAACTCAAGATCCTCAAGAACTTGTGCTTCATGAGGCAACACCTTTACGAAGATCCATGAAAGAAAGGAAAAGTGCTATTTCAAATGATTATATAGTATTTCTTCAAGAAAATGGGGATCCTAATAATTGTGTGATGGAAAATGATCTAGTCACCGTCCGTCAAGCCATGCAAGATCCTAATTCAGAAAAATGGATTCAAGCAATGAATGAGGATTATAAATCCATGCAAAACAATAAGGTTTGGGAACTTGTCCCATTACCAGAAGGTGTGAAACCCATTGGTTGTAAATGGTTATTCAAGACCAAGAGGAATTCCAAAGGTAATGTGGAGAGGTATAATGCTCGTCTTATGGAAAAAGGCTATACTCTTTTAGGACAATCATGGCTCTTGTTGCACATTATGATTTGGAGCTCCATCAAATGGATGTCAAAACGGCGTTTCTCAATGGCAACATTGATGAGACTATTTATATGGTACAACCAGAAAACTTTATGTATGGTGACCCAAAGGCTATGGTTTGTAAATTGACAAAATCCATATATGGGCTAAAACAAGCATCTCATCAATGGTACTACAAATTTCATCTCGTGTGTATCATAAATTCAGTGGGAGCAAGTATATTTTCCTGGTCTTATATGTTGATGACATATTGCTTGCCACCAACAATATAGACATGTTGCATGAAACCAAAAATTTATGTCTAAAAATTTTGAAATGAAAGATCTGGGTGACGCCTCCTTTGTATTAGGAATTCAGATACATCAAGACCGATCTTGAGGTATTCTAAGATTATCATAGAGGAGTTATGTCGAAAAAGTGGTTAAAAGGGTTGTCATGCAGGATTGTAAATCACATGACACTCTAGGTTCTAAGGAGACAAGTTTAGTCTCAATCAATGCCCAAAAAGAAATTTGGAAATTCAGGAAATGCAGAAGATTCCATATGCATCAGCTGTAGGGAGTTTGATGTATGCCCAAGTATGTACACGTCCGGATATTGCATACATAGTTGGAGTATTAGGCAAGTATTTAAGCAATTCAGGAATGAATCATTGGAAAGCAGTAAAAAGAGTAATGAGGTATTTACAAAGAACAAAAGAATATATGCTCACATACAGGAGGTCAGATTAATTGGAGATCATTGGGTATTCTGACTCAGATTTTGCAGGATGTCAAGATAGCTTAAGATCCACTTTAGGTTACATTTTCATGTTAGCTGGTGGTGCAGTTTCTTGGCGCAGTGCCAAGCAAAGTATTACGACTTCATCCACTATGGCTGCAAAATTTGTAGTGTGCTATGAGGCATCAAATCAAGGAATATGGTTGAGGAACTTTGTCATAGGGTTATGCATTGTAAAAGGAATTGAAAGACCACTTAAGTTATACTGTGACAATAAGTCAGTTGTATTATTTTTGAACAACAATAGGAGCTCGAGCAAGTCAAAGCACATTGACATCAAGTTCTTGGTTGTTAAAGAAAGTGTAAAGGAGTAGACAGATTTCCATAGAACACTTAGGGACAATCTGTTGTTTAGTGAGAGTTAGTCACTTTTCCGGTTTATGTTCTATGTTTAATTTTATGTATGCATACATTGTCCTTTGGACACTTTTGGTTTAATAAATTTATGGTTTATTATTCAGAAATTGCACTCTGTATGTTAAGGTTATTATATTGATCTCATTAAGATAAAGTTAGGACAAGTTGAAAAATAGACGTGTGCAGGTCATTTTCACGTAATTTTTCATGCTACACTTTTCATGGTGAGTCCATGTCATTTGGTTCTGTCAGCATTAGTAATCATTGTCAGGTTTAGTTGCGATTAATGTAATTAAAACTGTTTTGGTTCTATATGCGGATGTAATCAATGGATAGGATGTTTTGGATATACTCAAGGTTTATATAACGACAATTTTGAGCACATAAAGTCTGACACATTTATAACGATTTATAAGGATATATATTTGTGACTAGTGGGAGATCGTTAGCAATTTGGGTCATGCATACATACATATATATATATATATATATATATATATATATATATATATATATATATATATATATATATATATATATATATATATATATATATATATATATATATATATATATATATAAAATAAAATGTGTTTGGGTCGTTATATTTTATTAGCCAATTTAAGAAATTGATTTGATTAATTATATCTATGACTAAGAGTGTATAATTATTTCATGAAAATATTAACTGTGTAGATACCCATGATATTCTAATTTGATGACGGGGACAAATTAGGAATATTACCTTTAGAAAAGTAACTGTTAGAGGTTACATAAAGGGGTTATGGTCCCTATCTGAGAGCAAGTTGATTATCATTCCGTTCTTTTCTCTTTCTCCTTATCAGAAGAGAAAATTAAGAGAAAACTAAAGGGTGCTCTACGAGTGGAAGACCAAAAACCTGATTTCATCTACTGTTCCCAGGTAAGCTTCCGCTTTCAGTCCTTTAGGATATTGGGAACTGTATATTTAATTTGTTGGTTCATTGTATTTATGTTTTCATAAAATAACATGAAGGCTGAAAGTTGTAGTGTGTAGTGTGGTGCGGGGATGATGGTGATTCAGTTCTATGAGTGATGAAGAGCCTAGAAATGTGAGTCCCTTGCCATGCCATGTGTGCGCCTCTTCCATATAGCATATGGACATAGTATTGCTATGATAGTGGAAAATAAATGAAGAAGTTGGAGAGTGTATTTATTCTGAACCGTTGACTATTCATTTATGTGGTATGCATGTGAGAAGACATATTCTTATGTGTTGTGATTTTGAAAAAACTCTATTCTCTTTGTTTCTTAGATTACTTTTTTCAAGCTCCTATTTTCGGCATGGAATTTTCTTCTTGTGTATTGGTGTACCTTAGTATTTTCATTAGCATATCTTCTTTGAGGAACTATTGAATCTAGTTATAAAGACTAGAAATTGGTTAAATAATAACTTTAATACATTTTTTTGCTACTGTAATTGATGGGGAAGAATTCAGTTATTATTTTGCTATTGTCATCATTGATATATGTTGGTATGTATCTTTTTCTAATTGTTTCGAACGGAAGGGACAATTGCCAAGGGTGCGACACTATTACATTCTAATCATTTTGCTTTTTAATCTGTCCTTTCTGGTCTAGATGGTTATTCTTCCTTTCCTTTGATGTATGGGGAAAATCACATCTTCTGCAACCTAATCTGTACCCCAAGAAGGTTCCAATTATAATGAGGTTTTAATGCAGTAGAGCTTGCTTTTCGATGATATTTTGACCGTACGTTTATGATTTTGTACTTCTTGTTTAGTTGGGGATATTGGCTTCATTTTTTGTAATAGTTTTTGGATTCAAGAGGACTTGTTTTAAATATTAATACTTAAGATCATTATCTAATGTGTTAGCTTGTGGTAGTTTAGAGGAAAACAAAGAAGTAAAACAATCTATGCAGAATGTATTTCTATTATTGAATGTGTATTGAAAGGCTAATTATACAAAAGAGAGGGAGACTCTATTTATAGAGTCTGTACAAACAGAATTAAAGAAACTAAGGCTAACAACTTGAATTAGTTACAACACTCCCCTCTAATTCAAGTACATGTTTGTTCAACTATACCAGTCTAAATCTTCAGATCCTTAAACTTGTCTCTCTTCAAAGCCTTAGTAAGAATGCCTGCAACTTGTAGATTTGTAGGACAATGCATCAATTTCTGCCTTCCAAGATTTACTTGATCACGTAGGAAATGGAATCTAGCTTTAATATGCTTGCTCTTGCCATGGACACAAGATTATTCACTAGATTTAAAGCTAATTTGTTGTCAATAAACAAATTGATAGGTCTTTCTGTAAGACCCGTGAAAATTAAATAATTAAATAAATAGTTAATTAATAAATGCGGGTAGTAGGAGCCTTTAAGGCATTAATTATTGATTTATATGACGTGGAAAAGTACTAGCTCAAATGGTTAAGAGTACTTGGTTTGTGTGAGAGGACTTGGGTTCAAGTCCTATATATTCCAATTATGTGTTATTTAATTTATTATTATTTTTTTTATAATATGCTTGATCATGTTGAGTGATAATATAATCATAGAATTAAATTAAATATCACGAAACATGAATTTGTTAAATGGTTGTGTATTGAATTGGCATTGACATGGTTACGGGTTTGAACCTTGGTAATTCTAAATTAAACTTCCTTTTTGCTAAAATTAGTTTTGGCATGAAGGTGAAGGGGTGGAGAAAACCCTAGAACAATGAGCAGCCAAGGGAGGTTGGGAAAACAGTCCATAAGTGACTTTGAATGACAATTAAAATCAATCTTAATATCATTTTCGTTTTCTCTTCATTATTGTTAATTAAGACACCATTAAAAGGCAAATTGTGTAAGAATAGAGGGGTTTGGAGGCTGGATTTTTGAGAGCATTGTAAGGTGCACGAAATTAAGAAAAAATAATGATTAGTAAGTGAATTAGAGGAGCTGAATTGAGGTGGTGCTAAAGAGACCATTGGTGATCAAAGGGGGAGCTCTAACATTTGCGTTTTAAGCAAGGAAACCAGGTTAGGGGAGTTTTACGCATTAAGTTTATGTTTAATTTTGATTGGTATGATAATTGGATTACCTTACAAGTTAACCTTATTGTAAATGTGATTGGCATGCTAAATAGGGTAATTTCATGTGTTGACTATTTTAAATCTGATTGGCATGCTTAGTATGGTATGATTACTTGATTACGTATGATTTGTATATTCTATTTTTAGAGTTTGTGATTCTGGGAAATTTCCAAAATTAGTCTGGTTGGTGGTGAACTGCCGCCAGACTATCTTTTCCTTGTTAGGCCATTTAGGGTTCCCGCAGAGGAACCACCTGCCAAATATAACGTAAAATAGACAAATTGACCACGATTGACCAATTCTTGCTAGAGTTGACTGGTTGACTAGTCTTAACTTTCTGACAGTCCATTGAGAGACTGCCACATGTCAGGGAAGTCTCTCTTCATTAGGGTTTGACTGCCATGAGTGGCTGCACGAAGGTTACGATGGTTGACGCAGTGGCAGCGGAAACACTATAGCGGCTGGGTCTGCGACTATTGCGGAAAGATGCGTTTTCCGGTGTGAGTGCGATGAGCATGGCTGTTTGGCGTCGAGCATGGCTGCATGTTGTGCGGTGTTGCGTGACGTGAGACGCGTGTTGCAACAGTGTTGCGTGGCTGTCGCAGGTTCCGCAAGTGGTGCGACAATGGCGGACTTCTGACAGCGTTGGTGTCAAAGATGTCAATCGAGAAGATGGCTGGCGTGGAGGAGACAGGTTGACGGAGGTGCGGTGACGACCAACGTAGGGGCAGTGGCTGCATGGGCTGCGGTTAGCTCCAGAAATGTTTTTTTAAAGTTAAATTACAGAAGGGGGTGTAAACCTGAAAACAGGGGGTGCAGTTAGCTCCAAAAATGGTTTTTTTGAAATAGATATTCCAATTGAAAAAAAGGGTGTAAACATGAGAATTTGGGGTGCATTTAGTACCTGAACTATTTCTCCCCAGAATTCCTATTTTGGGACTTAATATATGAATTAAAATATTCATTATTTACACCTTTGAGGACCTAAATTAAATTACAGTTGCATTATTAAACTCAAGAATATACAATAATAAATTTGGTGCAACTAATATCAAATTTGTAAGCGCAAAAATAATATTAAATTCCCCAAAAGTTAATTATTGAATGTGAGCCAAGGTTCGACTCATCATACCTTCCAGGCGGTTTGGAAGCGGCAGTGCCTGGCGGTATGTGTCGCCCGCCAGACGATTTTACTTCAGCAGTAGTGGTGTGATTGTGTGATATATATATATATATATATATATATATATATATATATATATATATATATATATATATATATATAACTGTGCAATATTTATATATATGTGTAATTTGTTAGCTCACCCTATTTGCTTGTGTTTGGCGATGATCATGTACGCGGTACACAGGAGCAGATGTTATTGCAGGTGGATTTGGTGAGGCCTAGAGACGGAGCGGGGCTAGTTTTGGGAGAAGATTTTATCAGAACTTTTATGAAGTTTTTATGCTTTCAAATAATTTGTACTTTATGAAATTATGGACTTTTGGATAATTACAATCTTATTTATACTTATGAATTTTGGTTTATTGTGAAAGTAATAAAGTTTTTAATTTTCCCACGTTTTGGGAATATCAGTTATAATAAATGATTTTTTATTATTTACTTCATTATTTTATTATTTAAATCCGTAATATCTGGTTGGGATGTTACACTTTCAACTTCAACTGTTAATTCTGAAAAAATCGAACTTAACCATACAGCCTGACATGCTACTTATGCATCAGCAATATACTCAACCTCACAACTGGATAATGCCACAACAGATTGCTTCTTTGAACACCAAGAGATTGGTGCTCCCAAAAATTTGAAAATATACCCGCTGGTGCTCTTCCTATCTTCACTATCTCCACACCAATTTGAATCTGTCCAGCCACACAACTCTTCCTGATTTTGAATCCCTTTGGGAAATAGAATGCCATGACCAACTGTCCTCTTTATATATCTTAACACCCTTTTTACAACTAGTAAATGAACCTTACGTGGTTGATTCATAAACCCGCTGATCCATCCTACAATAAACGAGATATCAGGCTTGCTATTATAGAGATATCTTAATGAGCCCACTATTTGTTTGTATAAAGTGTTGTCTACTTCTTCTAATTCAACATTGCATTCACCATTCATGACGCTCATTTCTGCTAGAGTAGCTGTAGGATTGTTGTGTATCATATTAAATTTCTTCAAGATTTCAATGGAATCTTTGTGTTGGTGCAAAATCATTCCTCTACTGTCTTCAATAAACTCCATTTCCAAAAATTATTTTAATCTTCCAAGATCTATCATCTTGAATTTTGGCATCAAAGTTTGCTTGAAACCTTTTATTTCAACACTATTGTTCCCAATGATCAGCAAGTCATCTACATAGATGCACATTATCACCATGCTCCCACCATTTGTATGTTTTACATACACACCATGTTCCACTAAGCACTTACTGAATTGTTGTTTGTACATGAATGAATTCATCACCTTATTCCAAGCTCTAGGAGCCTGCTTCAAGCCATACAAGGCTCTTTTGAGTTTATATACCTTGCCTAGACTATCTTGCAACTAAAATTGTAATGGTTGTGACAAACACCTCTTCTTCTAGAGGGCCATTTAAAAAGGCAGATTTCACATATAGTTGTAATAAGGGCCAACCTCTTCCATTAGCTAGTGCTAGAACCAATCTGATGGTTTTAGTTCTTGCCACTATAGCAAACACCTCTAAATAATCCATTCCTTGTTTATGCAGAAAACCCTTGCAACCAATCTAGCTTTTCTTTTTGAGATAGATCCATTAGGATTCTGCTTGATGTTGAAGACCCACGTGACGTCAATTGGCTTTTTTCCATGTGGTAATTCAGTCAAGACCTAAGTCTTATTCCCTTCAATTGCTTCCAACTCTTCTATCATTGTTACCCTCCACATCTCCTAATTTAATGCCTCTGCATAATCAATTGGCTCAGCCTCTTCTAGCAATGCGAAGTGAACTAGATCACCTTCATCTGTTACATCACTATCTGGGAATAGTTCAAAATCCAGCAGAGACTGTGGCAAGTTTCTTTGTTGTGGCTGCCCTCTCTATTGTTGGACTAATGCCTCCTGAGTAGGTTGAATAGATGCCTCCTAACATTCCATCACTATTTTGTTCATCAATTTTATCATCTTCTAGTATCATTTGAATCTTTGAATCTATCAAACTACTGTAGTTTGATGTCTAGTCCTAAGATTCAACTTCCTTCAGAATTACATCCCTATTGATACATATCTCTGCTTTAATAGGATCATATAACCTATATGCCCCTGTTGAGTGATATCCCACAAGAATCATACACTCACTCTTATCTTGTAGCTTTCTCTCTACAAGAAAAAATGGTATTATCTACCACATAAATCTGTAGATAATGTTCAAAATCCGTAGGTAAAAGAGATTTACCTACGGATTACCTACAGCTGAAAATCCGTAAGTAATATAGGCGTAGCAAAGGCTTACCTACGGAATCTCAGATCTGTAGGTAATTACCTAGGGATATATCAGCAAGTAATTTCCTGTGTAATTAACTACCGATATATCCGTAGGTAGTTAACTACCGATATATCCGTAGGTAGTTACCCTTTTTTAAAAACATTCGTTTTGGTTTTTCTATACTACAATTTATCCTGGATATGTTTTCTTATACAGTTCAAAATAATATTGTATCAACACATTATGTGTAGAGAAATTATAGTACTTATATTTAGGAGTAACAAATACACACAAGAGTAACAAATAACCCAAAAATAACACGCATACAATATTCCTAATATGGCCTAATGTTTTCCAAATTTCAAAAACACAATGTTTTATCTAAGTTAAAACTATCATAATCCAAACCTTACAGAAACATCCAAGCATACTAATATAAGGGTTCCTAATATAACATAATTTCCCTAAGACTAATAATCAGTATAAGGATGAGGTGGATTAACTTGGCCTTCATCATCTTGTTGCAGTTGTGGATTTTCCTCCTGCTCTTGATTTTGTTGTTGCTGAATGTTTAGTGGTTGAAGAATATTTTGTGCAGCAACCGTTACTAGAGGTGACAGATACTGCATGAGTGTACCAAGTAAATTTTGGAAGGTTTGGAATTGTGTTTGCATTTGGTTTTGAAATTGAGTACTCAATTCACGAATTTTCTCTAACATTCGATCCTCGATAGTTGCTAGTCGTTATCGAAGATCATTAATCTCTTTCAAAGGAACTTGCTGACTAGAACATGCTTGTGTTTGTTTTAAGTAACTCTGAACATAATCATCTCGAGAGTCCACTTGTCCAACTCCATATACTCGTCTCTTGTACCTTCCACCTGCTGCCTCTAACCAACACCTATTCCACAGTCTCTCCTCTTCAACAGGGTCTTGGGGGTGCATTGTGAGACACCGACAAAACCAGTCTCTAATAATGCTGCAGAAAATCTACTTTGAAAATCTTCATGTTAAAACAAGACATGTATTAAAATATTAAAGAAATAATTTAGGTGTATCCTTTTAATAAACTTAGAAAAAACTAACATGTGTCTGTCTAGATCTTTCGTCAACGAAATCGCCATTACTCATTCATATGTGCGTTTGTTGAAGGATTTCATCAACATGAACTTCACGACCAAGCATTTATGTCTACAAATAGAACAAATTATAAAGTAAGCAATTGGTGATATATCATAAATAAATATAGAAGTATATTAAATATTTCGTACCAAACGAATAGCGTGGTCATGCACGCTAATAGACCCCCCTGTGTGTAATGTTCCCCATTTTTCTGATGCACGATTTTTTCTTAGCTGTATCACATTTTTCCCGATATATAGGCATGTTCCACTTTTCTAGTAGACTGTTCCAAACAGAAGTTCCAATCCAATCAGGCTTGTTACCTTCTTTTCTAACTTCTTTAACCATCTTTGGGAGTCTGTGAGATGCTCTAGAGTGAAAATTTTTCATAATTTTGTCCTTATCCTCATCCTTCCATGACACAGTTCTCTATGAAGCATAATGAATACGTTAAACATGAGAATGAGCAGAAAAAATAAAACAAGATGACTATGAGACTATGACATGTTGTCTACATGGAGGAATGATGAGACTATGAGACTATTGTCATGCCTGCAACAGTTTTAATAAGATGTTATTGGAATTGATGAAAACAAATGTTACTTACATACACATAAGAACCACTAGGGAAACAATCCAAACTAAAATTCTCTAAGTATACCTATCTTATTGCAAGTATATTTTAGGTTAAAGGGTTAGAAGAAAAGGATATATATACAAGCAGCTTAAGAATAATTCATATGATTGCTTAGAACAATAACAAAGAAAGTTTCTATTTAACTGATCAAAGTCAAGAGCCTAAAGAGTGTCGCAATGCAGCCACAAACAATCACATAAATAGTTTAGTAATTTGCCAAAATTATAATGAGATATAAAATTGGAAACTAAGATCTTTAATTTTGAGGTAATAAAAAATAGTTGTTACCCATAGCCAAATAGTTGTCAAACATAGTCTTTAAATTTTTGTTTTGAAATTAAAAGAAGTATGACAAGAAGAGATTTAGGGTTATAGGATTATGCCAAAATGTGATGCACACATAACTACCACTTTGAGTCCTTTGTTTGATCACTGACAACAAATAATTATTTACACATTTGATATTATAATAAACTCTGAATGGGTCATGTCTCAATAAATAAATGTATGCCATGAAGTACATTGATCTCATATTCAAACATTGCAGGTGTCCCATCCAAAACCACAAAGACCATCAAATATACAGATTAAAGTGGTACCAAGAACCAATATTTCCACCACATCACTTCAAAAACAACAAGGACAAAAGAAGAAAAGAAAAATCAATGAAAGCCATGTAACTATTGGATATGTTAACCACATCACACGTGAAATCCTGACACAAAAGTATATACTTAGATTGCTTAGCCATATACTTTCACGTGTAATCACAACAAATAACCAAAAAAATGAAATGGGATTCACATATGATCTCATATTCACGCATTAGAAAATGAAAACAAGTCAAAGTAGAGGACTCCTCCTACATGCAAAATGCAACACCAAAAGTTGAAACCCATTACAACATTGCAACATCAAAAGCTGAAACACATGACACCAAAATCTAAAACACACGTTCAGTTGAATATAAAGTTCAGTCACTCAAACACTTTGCATGTTGT
The DNA here is from genome assembly GCF_037176805.1 of Vigna unguiculata. Lineage (NCBI taxonomy): Eukaryota > Viridiplantae > Streptophyta > Magnoliopsida > Fabales > Fabaceae > Vigna > Vigna unguiculata. The sequence continues at coordinate 27,546,211 of NC_140802.1, forward strand.
AGTTATGAATAATGTTTAATCTTACCAAAACTGGTTCTGAAATTTCTACCTCAAGCTAATCGTAAAACTACTTATAATTGTGGAAATGTGTCAAAAAATCATAAATAAGTTACAATAGGTTGCAAAGTAATAAATGCATAAATTCTGTAAACTAACTTTAATGAACACCTTAAATCGTTGGAAGAAAATAACTCTCTCTCTCTTAGGGATTGCTCCCCATGTTAACCATGGCTCATCAAATTGTTGCTAAATGGTTGTGATGGCCTTTGATGCAACTTTTGATGGATAAAACCTACATACCAAAAGAAATTCAAATAAGTCAAGTGATTAGAATCCAGTAAATTCAGCTACTAAAAATAAATTCTATACACAATAATTATATTCTTACCCTCCTCCCACAAGACGTATCATAGGACGCTTACCAACCTCATCTTGCACATCAATATCATTAACTGCTGAATTTGAATGTGTCCCTGGGTTGTATGTTAAAGGTGTCGGTGCAACATCTGCTATAGGAGTTGATGGATTAGAACCAACAATAGGGGAAGGGGATGATGTGAATTGATCAACTAGTGGTACCATAGATGGGCCAACATGGGCTGCTGGTCCACTCGATCCAACAATAGGGGGAGGTATTGGTGTCGATTGTAAGACCCGAGGAATTTAAATAATTAATTAAATAATTATTTAATAAATGCGGGTAGTAGGATCCTTTAAGGCCTTTAATGCGGATAGCTATGATGTGGAAAAGTACTAGCTCAAATGGTTGAGAGTACTTAAATGTGTGAGAGGACTTAAGTTCAAGTCCTATGTATGTCGTTTGTGTGTTATTTAATTATTATTATTTTAATAATATGCTAGAGCATGTTGAGTGATAATATAATCATAAAATTATATTAATCATCATGAAACATGAATTGGTTAAATGGTGGAACATTGATTTGGCTTTGGCATGGTGATGGGTTCAAACCTTGGTGAACCTAAATTAAACTTTATTTTTTTGCCAAAATGTTCTTTGGCATGAAGGTGAAAGGGCAAGGAAACCCAAGCAGCCAACGGGGGGCTGGAAAACCATCATAAGACAACAAATTGAATGGCATTAACCTTAGTTTAATTGTAATTTCGTTTTGCATCATTAATCCCATATTAAGACACCAATTATTGGCCAATTAAGGGGAAAAGAGAGAGGTTTTGTGGCTGGTTTTGTTGGATGGGTAGAGGAATACGAAAATTAGAGTAATGTGAGTGTATTGAGTAAGACATTGAAGCTAAATTGAGGAGAACTAAGGAAGACTATTGGAAGTAAGGGAGAACCAAGGGCTACTCAAGTTTTAAGCAAAGGAAACCAGGTTAGGAGAGCTGAACTCGTAATTTATGTTGTTTTGTTAATGGTATGATGTATGATGTGCAATTACATGCTTCCTGTTGAATTAATTCGCAAATTCTGCGTTTCTGGAAAATTTCCAGAAACTGCCTAGCGGACGATGATCTGCCGCCAGGCGACTCATCCTATTTTGCTTGTTTTCTGGGTTCCCGAGAGCAACCGCCTGGCGGTGAGCTTTGTGCCGCCAAGCGACGCGTGACAGATTAACCCAGTTTCCTCATTTTGCTTGAACTGCCTGGCGGTGATGAAGACCCACCAGGCGATGCGAACCAATTTTGGTTCGATTTTGATGTTCTGGATGTTTTTAGATGACTCTAATCGGAGGGAAAGCAAATTTTAATGGTTAAGGGGTGATTGGATGTCAAACATCATTGAAATTCATTTAATTAATGGCTAAATTGGATGAAAAAGTAGGAATATTATCTTAGGGTTGATGAATTGGGAATTTCTATAGTGGCAGCAATCTAAGGGGAAAATGTGAATGAATTCGTCAATGGGAAGTGTTGGGGATGAACCATAATCCCAATATCTGGGTTCTTATCCTATGGAGTCAGAAATTGATGGAAATCAGAGTTGTTGTGAAGGGGGTAAGGTTCGCAGGTGCAGGAAAAGCGCTGCTTTTTGTACTTTTCGCGCAACAGGAACCGGCGGACGGTAGTTTAGTCCCGCCAGGCGCCACCTCCTCACTTTTGGGCACTAGGCGCCACCTTGTTTTTCTTGTTTGCGCAGTTTTCGTAAAACTACATTTTCCGGTTCCTTAATCGTCCGATTTAGGTGAAATTTTGACAAGTGGTCCATAACATGTGGTTCTTCATTTTTAACGGTGGGGATTAGATTTGGTGTTCAGTAGCTAGAGATATACATTTCTTAATATTGATGATTTTGGAGTCTGAAAAATACAGGAACAAGCTCCGGATAAGTTCAAGTAACTTTTAAAGAAGCATGATTAGGTTATGTGGTAAGTCTCTATCAATTTGAATGTTCCTTTGGGTTAGTCACATATGGAGAATTGGTTTGGTGAAGACATGGGTGTCAATATTAAAGTGCATCGATGCATAAGATCATGTGCTTAAAATTGTTAGAGTGCTGCTACTTATATTTTGTTTGAGCATGCTTGGGATGGTCTATATGACTAGGGGATGAATGCACATGTGAGGTGCTATAAGGCCTGGAACATTATAGATGGAAATGCCTTTCATTAGGGGTACTCTAGAATGAGAGCAAATGAGAGCAACTTATGTGAAATTTGCTTGAACCTGAACTAAAATTAGTACTGCGTAAGTATTGGTGTAGCGCCTGACGGTGGTGATCGACTCGCCAAGCGACAACGTAGAAACAGGGGGTTCTGGGTCTCGGTGGCGCCTGGCGGTAAGGAGGGGTGCGCCAGGCGGAGTCTATAGTTTAGCAAATACTAAGGCACGTGGCGCATGGTGGCACAGGAAGTTCCGTCAGGCGATAGTTTCAACGATAGTGAACACTAAGGCGCTTAACGCTTGGTGGTACGTGTCCCCCGCCAAGCAATCTGGAAGCGGCAGCACCTAGCGGTACGTGTCCCCCGCCAGGCGATTTTACTGCAGCAGTATTGGTGTTCTTGATTCTATGGGCATGATCTACAAGGCTTATGGTGATGCTTCAAAGGTGGGATTGCTGGTGTTCCTTGAGTTGTGGCTCGGAACATATCCCTTGAGTTGTGGCTCGGGATAGGGGTTAAAGCACATGGTATTCCTTGAGTTGTGACTCAAAATAACATCTCTTGAGTTGTGGCTCGGGTTGGCGAGTGTTGCCGGTGTGAGTGTGCTGGTTGTAACCAGTACGGATGGGTCCAGATAGATTGTCCTCCTCAGTAATTGACTGACGAGTTTGGTAGTCTTGGGACGTTGCAAACTATGTTCGTATTTGGGAACTCCACCTGGCATTACGGTGTATGATCCGTAACATGGTTTCCCGCACGTGCTCTATCGGTTGTGGTCGGTAGGTATGGCAGCAAGTCACCTAGAAGTAATCACCAGAAGATGTAGAACACAAATAACCTGGTTGTGGCCAGGTGGTATGAATTAAAGGAAGGGAAATCCTTTAGAATGTTTGTGTTTTTTATATTGATATATTGTATATGGGTATATATAATTGTATATGTTTTGTCTGTTAAGCTCACCCTATCTGCTTGTGTTTGGCGATGATCATATGCGCGATATACGTGAGCAGATGGTGTTGCAGGTAGATCTGGTGAGGCATAGAGCCGAAGCGGAGCTAGTCTTGGGCAATTTTCTCAGAGTTTTTACATTATCTTTATGATTTCAAATCAGTTGTAATTATTAATATTACTAGACTATTTTTTTATGGTAATAGTAATTGTATTCAAGGATTTTGGCATCTTTATTTATTTAATAAAGTTGAAATTTCCCGCGTTTTTGGAAATAGATTTATAATTAATGAGTTTTATTTTTTTCTTATTTTATTTTATTATTTAAACCTGTAATATCCTGATGGGATGTTACATCAACCCAGCAACATTCATTGCTGGTGGGGTGGATGCACTGATGGGGGCATTAGGAGTTGTAGTAGGTGTAGTAGGTTGAGTGGATGATGAAGGTAGATTGTTTATACGAGATAACAATTTTATCACATACGGTTTTTTCCCTTTCCCTTTTCCTTTATTGGCATGAGGTGATGGGGGACGAGGACGACCAGAACCTCCCGATGACATCTACAAGTACAAATTTAATTTTACCACTTATATGTTAAAGTAAGCAACACAAACAATAAAGTAAACAATTATACATAATAAAAAGTACATTCAAAATTAATCATGTGGGACAAAGTCTTTACAACAAATGAGTCAAAAATACATCTACTTAACATGCCTACATCTATTCAGAGCTAGAGATGTCAAATTCATCTTCATAATCATCTTCACTTTCTCATTCTCCTTCTTCATTGCCTTCTTCCCATTCATTTGTTTCTTCATTCATATGACCTTCAACTGTTGATACATTGATGATGTCCACTTCTTCAGGATCCACTTGTAAATCTTGTAACCCGACAAGTTGTTCAACTTCAATGATGTCATTAACATGTGAAATTTCCTCCACTTGGTATGGCACTTCGACTTCTACATCATCAGAATCTATATGACCTCTAGGCTTCGTTTTTATTGCAACACACTAACCATGTCTGTCTGTGCGTGATGATGGATATGGTACATAATACACTTGTCGTACATTATGTGCAATGATTAAAGGATCAAATAACATATATCTTTTATCCATTCGACTATCCACAACACCATATTTTGAATCCACTCTTGTACCCCTTCTTGATGGATCAAACCAATCACAATAAAATAATACAATTTTCTTTTCAGAGGTTGAAGAATTGTACTCCACCTCATACATGTGTTGAATCACACCATAGAAATCATCTTCACCTCCTTCTGTAAGCCCTTTCACATGAACCCCATTATTTATTGTTCTCTTTCCCTGACTCCATGCATGAGTATGGAATTTGTACCCATTCACAAAGAAGGTGTGCCATTCTTTTACACACCTTAAAGGACCAAGTGATAAATCTCTAAGATGTTGGTTCCTCACACTTAAAGGATCATTATGAACCTACAAATATAAATGGTGTGAATTTATTAAAGGAATGATTAAATAAGGCATTTAGAAGTAATTTGAAGAATTTGATGATGCATACTTGTTCCCTAAACCACAATGGGAAATTTGCATGTATATGAGCTGAAGCATTTGACTCGGTTATTTGATTAGATTGTAAGGAGCTGTCCACAATAATGAAGGTATTGGGTCAATAACAATTTAATAATATCCTTAAAATATTTTGAAAAATAATCTTATGTTGGTCTTACTCAAGGTATGGTTTGACTTCATTGTAGTTGATCAATACATGAACATGAGCCGACTTCAATTCTTCATCAGTAAACCAATGAGTCAATTCCCTCCCCGAGCGACGACCAGGTTGGTCAAAGATGGATAACGTTGACAGATCCCTTTCACTTTCAATGTCAACCTCATTCCTAGTACTTTGTGGACTTAACATATATTTGTTAAAATAGTGGGAAAAAAAATGAGTTATCTCACAGTGCAAATATGAAGCACAAATAGATCCTTCAACTCTAGCTTTATTCTTAACTGGTCATTTGGCATATCCCATGAATTTATAGTTATGAAAGAAAGATGTTAGGATTGAATATTATAAATGAAAAATCTAAAGACTAAGATCTCATGTTGTTACCTTTCGAATGGGTACATCCACCTATATTGAACTGGTCCACCTAGTCTTGCTTCATATGCTAGATGGACAGGCAGATGTTCCATAGAATCAAAGAAAGCTGGGGGAAATATTCTATCCAACTTGCAAAGAATTATAGAAATGTTTTGTTCTATCCTAGTAAGCTCTTCCTCCTCCAATGTCGTACAACACAAGTTTTTAAAAAACCGACTTACCTTAGTAAGAGGATTTATAACATGGTTTGGCAAAGAACTGAATGCTATAGGAAGTAAACATTCCATAAAAATATGACAATCATGGCTTTTCATCCCAATCACTCTACATTTGTTAATATCAACACATCTTGACAAGTTGGAAGAATATCCGTCAAGCATCCTAAGATCTTTTAGCCACTGACACACATGTTTTACTTGGTCTAATGAAAGTATGTAATTTGCTTTTGGCTTGAAAATCTTTCCATTAGGATGTGACTTTAGCTCCAAGTCTATTCGCTTACAATACAAATTTAAGTCCATTCGAGCCTTCTCATTGTCTTTTGTCTTCCTACTCACATTCATCACAGTGTTAAACATGTAACGTCCCATTTAATTTAATACGTGAAATTAAAGGAAACGTCACGTGATGAAAGCATAACAACGTAGTCCTGGGGTCCTTAACATTACCCCTACAAAACTAGGCACACCACGATGCCGGTAACGGAAAGTTGAATACGAATACATCGTAGAAAGAAGCGTAGAAATACGGAAAGAAATACATGGGCCGTGGCCCTAAATAAACACGAGGAAAACTCCAGCCCAGATGGCTAAGCTATTGGATCACCGCTCCTTTGCTGACCACGAGGACCTCGCCCATCTGCTCCCATCAACCAAGTTGATGATCATCGCAAAGAAAAACAGCCACATACAACACAGACATACAACAAAACGGGTAAGCTAGAGCTAACAACATGCATCATGCAGTCAAACATATTTTCATCATCTCATATCCACATAGCAGCCAAACATGTTATGACTCTTCATCCAATACACTACGACTCGACTCGACTCATCCGGATACGTATAACTTGGTCGGATTCAGCGGATGCTTGCACTTGTGTGGGTACCCCTGCTCGAACCTGAGCTGCTCGATCCTGAGCCATGTATTACCAGTGTTACAATGAAACAAATCTCTCCCACCACAAGGTTAGCCCTTAGTGAGTTTCAGGCCTCCTGCTACTCCCACCACAAGAGTCAGTCCGCTCTAAGTGAGACTAACTGACTCCTCGGAGCGTCAGGATGCAACCTTACCTTGAATCCTTACCTAGTTATACAGATGGGGCACCACCATGAACACCCACTAACAGGGGCCATGGAATTACGTCCCGACCACTGAAGCGCAACCCCGGAGGTCTCACCTAGAGACCCCAAGGAATTACACGCTGACACGGACCAACATTCATAAATCATAATTAAGAGAAAATTAAATTACGTTCTTCGATTTCATATCAACCCTTGAATTTAAGTCCTCATATGTGTCACCTCTCAATTCCATACCCCTGATCAATTACCACCCCAATGTGTCTAGGGTCTCATCTCATGACAACACCATATTTCATTTAATTTCAAACCACCATTCATTTCACATGCTAAGTCTCATACCAACTCATTCATCCACAATTCATGATTCATGCCAAACATGTATTTCATACTCCATTATATACGTATCTATCATCACACCATCATTCCCCATCAAAACAGATCACACGGGGACATCCAAAAGTCCAATCCATAACACAGCCTCGCCCAGCATCTCGCCCAGGCTGAGAGGTCTCGCTCAGGCGAGATGTCTCGCTCAGGCGAGCCTCCCCTCGCCTAGGCGAGAGCACCAAAAACAAGGGTGGGGGCATCACGGGATCTCGCTTAAGCGAGATCCCTCTCGCCTGGGCGAGTGGCCTGCTCGCTCAAAAGGTGAGCGAGTCGCCTGGGCGAGATTTCGTGCAGAGATCTCCCTGTTTCATCTCGCCTAGGCGAGATTGACTCGCTTGGGCGAGATTTACAGGTCTCGCCACTGTTCATCACTGAAACAGCCATGTTTGCCGGCCAAAACACACATGCAAAGCACTCTTGTACATCCAAATGACAGATCCAACCGTACAAACAACAAATAACTCATAAACAGTTCAAAAAAGGACTCGAAACTAGAACCCTAGCTTCCCGTACCTGGAATAAGTTAGCAAAGCGCTCCGACACTCCCTCGACACCGAACACACGAGCACAACAGCTCAAGGGACGAACGAAGGACTGGAGTAGGAGAAGACTTCGAACTGGCTCAACAACGGTGGGGGCGGAACCCTAGCAGAAGAGTGTGGCGGCTGCAGCTCTAAGCAAGGGCAGGGTGTCCTTCTCTGAAAGTGTAGGGTACCCTAGGTTTAGGGCAGACCTAAGGCTTATATACACTGGGCCAACCCTTAGGCCCACTTAGGAGCAGCCCACTAACCTTTAGGGCTGGAACAAAAGAAAATGGGGCCTTACATTCTCCCCAACAAGAAAAATTTTCGTCCTCGAAAATTCATCGATGAGATAGGAAGGAGCTATGTTCTCCTTATCTCCTCTGGGAACCACTACCCAAACACGACATATCCAACGACTCCCACACCTATAACCATTGGAAACTTTGCCTCTGTGCTAAGCGATATGTGTCCAACTATGTAGATTAAATTAGTCACTACTCTCGAAGAACTCCAAATCCTCCAACCTTAAAATCCGAATGCTCCTCCATGCATGCCCCACAAACTTGTATCTAACATACTGACTCACTTTCTATGTGTTCTCCGCTAACTCTTGTAGGTTTTTATCAACTTCTCAGATGACATTAAGTCTCCAACCAAGGCACGCTCGTTATCACTTCACATCACCTTGTTCACTCCTTTATGCATCACCCCACTGACTTGATCACTCTCGAGTGTTGGCCTACTGCCACACCCTCAACACTTTTGACCACTTTTTGTATATTGAGACTCCTACATCTTCTTCTCATTTAAACCTTCAACTGCTTTCTTCACCAGATCGCGTCGGCATCCTACCTTCATCTTTAATCCCCCCTAACTTATAGGCAACATTCCACAAAACCTCAGAACCATAACTTCCATTGACTTCAAATTTCTAGTCTGGTTCGTACCACGCAACTCCACGATACACCTCAAACTAAGATATTCCGATTTGGTTTTTTTTTTTTTTTTTTTTTTTTTTTTTTTTTTTTAACCTTGTTGAGAGGTTCACTAGTGCTAATAAGGTGACGAGACTACTGAAATCCCTCACACATTCTCTTCCCAACCCAAACACTTATGGTTCTCAACCAACTCTCACTCTTACTTCATCAAATCAAGGATCTTCAATTCCCTTCTCTGGCTAAACACCTACTCTCACTTCCTCACTTCCAAGTTGGCACCCTAACTTGAAATCATAACTCAAACCATCCCCTACTTCTCTTGCACAACGTTCTTTGAGCAACTTCATAATTCCAACTTTAACTGGTAACTGAACATCCTTAACCGGTACTCATATGAACGACACATTTGTTGTTCATAAGTAAGATAGTTCTTTCCACACACCTTCTACCCCTCATAAGTATCACTTGCCATCATCTCGCTGCGCTACTCTGATCACCACAAAAGCCATTCATTTGTTTACTCGAAATGATACCCCTTTCATGTCTGTCGTGACAAGGAATCAATCATCACCGAGAAACCTTCTTTCAAACTTCTATGCAACTTGTAAAATCCTTTGGACTCACCTTTTTATAGTCTTAGCATCTCATTTTCGCAACATTGCATCCACCCTTCCTAACTATGCGTCCTGTTAGGCACTTCATCCTTTGTCAATACCATTTCTTGCACATTTTAAAGACTTTGTTCGCACTTGGATACTCGCCGTTAAACCTTGTCGACACAGCTAACATGTTTGAGATTGCCTTACCTTCATCATGTTTTCCACTCTATACAACCATAGGTCCGAAAAGCCAATCCTCCCTTATCTAACGTCTTTCCTTGAACAATCTATTCTACCACTACCTTTCCTCTGATGTTCACCAAATTTGTTGTCATCCTTGTGGTCATACTTAGTATAAGCCACTACTTCTCCGACATCTCCTCCACCTCCGTATTTATTTCAGACTCGCTGTAGAAACCATTCCATTTGGGACTATTGTCTCAAGTTTTCCTCTTCAGGCACCAATGCAAAGGGAAACTTTATCACACCACGGTCAAAACTCTGGTACTTGCCCCACAACACGTCTATAACTCCCTTTTCCACTGAGATCCTCTTCGTCCATCATCCACTTTCCCTCGTCAGATGTCTTTGATTCACGTGAAGGCTTGTCCCCACTATTTAGCTTGGTCCATACCTCACACGCCACCATTGAATCATCTCTTTTTAATCCAAGCACCCCACCTCGTGGGTTGTCCAGCTCATCAGGATGAGATTGAGAAAACAACTGATTTACCCTTGAGACTACGTCCCAACATCGCATAATTCAGATCAGATTTAAATTTAAATACTTTGATCATCCCGAAGGCACCATATCCTCGAGCGGGTCTCCACTTGGTCGCAATTTTAGCAAAACCATCGTCTCCACCTAAGTCCTCTCTTAAAGACAACCATGACTCCTTTACCATACCGACGACATCAAAGAGTACACGACCTCAAGAAGATTGGTCCTTAGTCCAAACATCTCTCCGTAAGGTGCATCTCTGTATGAGATTCTTTCGTGCTAACCTCTTTAGCATCAATTATCGTAGACATCGTGTCAACCACTCAAAACTTCTCTTTTCATTTCCCTTGTCATTGTGTTATGACATCAGTTGGGTTGTCCTTCCATACGAGAATAATCCTTTAAAGGCTTGCCCTTTCTTCTAGTACGTGAAACCTTTCACTTTATACCCAAGGTCAGATGTCCTACTCATGGGAACTACTTTCCCCTTGAAGCATCCCACTCACAAATTTGGAAATACCCCTCACTACCTGCTGACTATTAATCCTGGTATGAACCCCTTATGCCACTTCCTCCCTATCCCTCAATTGTTCCTTCCCTTACTTTGGAACGTCATCTTTCCTGGCTGACCAGTAACCCTCATCCATCCCAGCCTCTCATTAGAGGTTTGCCATCTTTTGCACTTCCCAGTCTCCTCCTCTCTTACCCTTCTTGTCGCTAAGCAATTCCTCCACTTTTAGCAACCTCAGATTTGCCAATTGTTCCTCTTACACCACTCCAAGAAGCATTAGATGTGACCATATGACTATATTCAATGATACTCCATCCAACACCGTATGCATTTTCATAACTCGGAACCTCACTATCGTCGGGGTGTAGAATCGGCTTGATTTCCTCAAACGATGTGGCACTTGCATGCACTGATACCCCTTAGTATTATTACCCTTTTGATTCAACTCCCTTTAGAAAGCTTGTAGTATCTATTTTTCGGAGAGTCCCTCCTTAAAGCTCCCTCTGACCAATCGTTATTTTGGGAACTCTAGCATATTCTCCAGTTTATTAGTCCAAGACATTAAATCTCAATTCCCTCATTTCCGTAAACACTAGACACAAAGCACAGAGGCGCGACAAGACAAACTAGATCATACCAAGCAACAATCTATCACTTACAGACAACGAACCCCTTTTTGTCTGTTGCCCCTATTTCCCGAACCATCAGAATTAAGAAAGGAAAACAACCTTTAATCTAGTCATGAGTGTGCACCCTCATTACTCTATCAAGGCGTTTTCTGTTCCTAAACTTTTGGTTTCACTGACAAACTCGACTAGACATGACTACTTACGCCTACAAGGAACGACAAACCCACAACCTCAGGTCATCCTAAGGACGAACTGCTCTGATACCATAAATGTAACGTCCCATTTAATTTAATACGTGAAATTAAAGGAAACGTCACGTGATGAAAGCATAACAACGTAGTCCTGGGGTCCTTAACATTACCCCTACAAAACTAGGCACACCACGATGCCGGTAACGGAAAGTTGAATACGAATACATCGTAGAAAGAAGCGTAGAAATACGGAAAGAAATACATGGGCCGTGGCCCTAAATAAACACGAGGAAAACTCCAGCCCAGATGGCTAAGCTATTGGATCACCGCTCCTTTGCTGACCACGAGGACCTCGCCCATCTGCTCCCATCAACCAAGTTGATGATCATCGCAAAGAAAAACAGCCACATACAACACAGACATACAACAAAACGGGTAAGCTAGAGCTAACAACATGCATCATGCAGTCAAACATATTTTCATCATCTCATATCCACATAGCAGCCAAACATGTTATGACTCTTCATCCAATACACTACGACTCGACTCGACTCATCCGGATACGTATAACTTGGTCGGATTCAGCGGATGCTTGCACTTGTGTGGGTACCCCTGCTCGAACCTGAGCTGCTCGATCCTGAGCCATGTATTACCAGTGTTACAATGAAACAAATCTCTCCCACCACAAGGTTAGCCCTTAGTGAGTTTCAGGCCTCCTGCTACTCCCACCACAAGAGTCAGTCCGCTCTAAGTGAGACTAACTGACTCCTCGGAGCGTCAGGATGCAACCTTACCTTGAATCCTTACCTAGTTATACAGATGGGGCACCACCATGAACACCCACTAACAGGGGCCATGGAATTACGTCCCGACCACTGAAGCGCAACCCCGGAGGTCTCACCTAGAGACCCCAAGGAATTACACGCTGACACGGACCAACATTCATAAATCATAATTAAGAGAAAATTAAATTACGTTCTTCGATTTCATATCAACCCTTGAATTTAAGTCCTCATATGTGTCACCTCTCAATTCCATACCCCTGATCAATTACCACCCCAATGTGTCTAGGGTCTCATCTCATGACAACACCATATTTCATTTAATTTCAAACCACCATTCATTTCACATGCTAAGTCTCATACCAACTCATTCATCCACAATTCATGATTCATGCCAAACATGTATTTCATACTCCATTATATACGTATCTATCATCACACCATCATTCCCCATCAAAACAGATCACACGGGGACATCCAAAAGTCCAATCCATAACACAGCCTCGCCCAGCATCTCGCCCAGGCTGAGAGGTCTCGCTCAGGCGAGATGTCTCGCTCAGGCGAGCCTCCCCTCGCCTAGGCGAGAGCACCAAAAACAAGGGTGGGGGCATCACGGGATCTCGCTTAAGCGAGATCCCTCTCGCCTGGGCGAGTGGCCTGCTCGCTCAAAAGGTGAGCGAGTCGCCTGGGCGAGATTTCGTGCAGAGATCTCCCTGTTTCATCTCGCCTAGGCGAGATTGACTCGCTTGGGCGAGATTTACAGGTCTCGCCACTGTTCATCACTGAAACAGCCATGTTTGCCGGCCAAAACACACATGCAAAGCACTCTTGTACATCCAAATGACAGATCCAACCGTACAAACAACAAATAACTCATAAACAGTTCAAAAAAGGACTCGAAACTAGAACCCTAGCTTCCCGTACCTGGAATAAGTTAGCAAAGCGCTCCGACACTCCCTCGACACCGAACACACGAGCACAACAGCTCAAGGGACGAACGAAGGACTGGAGTAGGAGAAGACTTCGAACTGGCTCAACAACGGTGGGGGCGGAACCCTAGCAGAAGAGTGTGGCGGCTGCAGCTCTAAGCAAGGGCAGGGTGTCCTTCTCTGAAAGTGTAGGGTACCCTAGGTTTAGGGCAGACCTAAGGCTTATATACACTGGGCCAACCCTTAGGCCCACTTAGGAGCAGCCCACTAACCTTTAGGGCTGGAACAAAAGAAAATGGGGCCTTACAAAACATGTTGTCGAAGAAATTTTTTTCAATATGCATAACATCAAGATTATGCCTTAACAAATTATCTTTCCAATTTGGGAGATCCCAAAATATGCTTCTTTTCGTCCAATTATGCCACACCCCATAGCCATGTATTCTTCCAACATCGGTTTCAGTTAATTTAGGATAATTCTTCACTCTATTCCAAACTTCTGTAGGTGTCAAATTAGGTGGTGGAATATCCCTTTCAACTTCCCCCTTCTTGAAGGCATTTTTGTTTCTCCTAAATGCATGATCATTCGGTAAGAACCTACGGTGGGATCCAAACCAAGAATTCTTCCCACCATGATATAATCTAAAAGCCTTTGTATGTTCCATACAATGTGGGCATGCCAATTTACCATGAGTTCCCCAACCAGACTACATACCATAAACAGGAAAATCTTTAATTGTCCACACTAACATGGCTCTCATCATAAAGTTTTGTTTCCTTGAAATATCATATGTTAAGACATCAATCCACAACTTCTTCAAGTCACTATCAAAGGCTCTAAAAAAACATCAATACCAACCTTTGGATTGAATGGCCCTGGTATGAGACAAGTTAAAAACATGTAAGGTTTGGACATGCACATTTCTGGAGGAAGATTGTATGGGGTCACTATTATTGGCCAACATGAATAAAGTATATTTGATGCTTGCACATATCGATTAAAACCATCAGAGAATAAACCTAGTTGCACATTGCATGCCTCAATGGAATAGTCGGGATATAGTCTATCAAAGTGCTTCCATGCCTCACCATCACATGGATGGCGCAAAACACCATTTGTGCTTGTATTCTCATAGTGCCATGTCATTTCTCATGCAGTTTGTGTTGAGGCATACATTCTTTGTAACCTTGAAATAATTGGCAAATAGAACATTGCCTTTATAGGAACTTGCTTTTTGTTACTTTCTCCCGTGTTTTGGTGTTGATATCTTGGCTATGACAAAATTTGCATTCAAGCAATGCACTATCATTCTTGCCATACTCATTATCATATAAGAGCATGCATCCATCCACACAACAATCAATCCTCTTAGCATCTAATCCCAACTTTGATAGTAACCTTTTAGCATCATAGTAACTTTTAGGCAAACCCGTTTTGATAGGTGTTACATCCAAAAGCATTTTAGAAATAAAGTCTTAGTATTGGTCAGGAATATTCCAATTAGACTTGCAAGTGCCTTAAGCTTGGAGCTACTGTGTTGGTTTTGGGAGAAATATTGGGTTTTTAACGTGGTGTCACAACCGAATTGAGTGTTCACAATTGGGGATTTTCAATCCTGGGGAAGCAACCTACAAAAACAAATTGTAATTGGGGGAGCTGAGATTCTATTTAATATAAACACAATCACAGTAATAGACACGAGATAAAGATTCAATTAACATACCTCTACAATACAATGATGAACACAATGTCCTTCATCCTTTTACATCCACTTCTCAACATAATTTCACTTAAATGAAGCAAAGAGAAATGTTTAACACCTGGAACCAACTTTAAAATGCAATAATTGATCACTATTTTCACTAGGTTTCACTCGCGATGAAGAACTCAACTTTGTCTTCGATTGAAATCCAATTTCAACCACGACTTTAGGCTAGGGCATGCGGTTCCTTTCAACAAATCAAAGATAAATGTTCAACATAAGAAATAGACTTTAAAACACAATAATCAATCACCTTTCGCACCAAGTTCAGTCGCGATAGATGAGCTATGGTCCTGTTCTTCGATTGAGTTTGCACTAGTGCAAAATTGCATTTTTACCTCGCCTTATAGGCCTCGGTTGGCAAGGAACGGAAGCATATAATGGCGCGATGGCACTTTTTCAATTCCAGGCAACTTTTATGCCTCGGTTCAAGAAACACCCGAAGCAAAAAGGGGTTATAGGCTTCGGTTAAAAAAAACTGGTGCCAAAAGGTGCTTATATGCTTCGATTGAACAGACCCGAAGCCAAAAATGTGGCTAGAAATTTCAAAAATGCCACTAGCCATTACGTCTTTGGCCTCGAGTGGCACTGAACTGGGGCCAAATAGGGCTATATACCTCAGTTATTAATTGAACCGAGCCCATATAGTTTAATTAGGGCACAAAAACGCGAACCCCTCTACTTCTTCCTCACGCGTCGCTGTATCTTCTCCATCTCTCTCTGCGTCTTGCTAGTCACCGGACCTGATCGAACCTGAGGAACCAAATCGCGAGCCCCAATCGCGAATCCAGATCGTCGCCGCTGAGACGAAGAAATCGTTCTCGCCATTCGTCGCAGTGGATGTGCTGGTTCAGGCCAGTTGCAAGCATGGTAGCTGCGCGAATCTGTGGTGGCCGGAGAGTTTAGTCTGCATACAGGTTGCTTCGTGATGGTGGCGGCTTGCTCGAGCATGGTGTTGCTGCTGCCATGAGTGGTGCGTGAGGAAACAGATAACAGGTGCTGGTTTGTCGAACCTGAAGTACTTCTTAGAGGCGAGCACAGTAGGAGAACGCATAATGGAAGTGATAAGAAGGGTTCCGAAGATCGGTTCAGACAACCTGGGTGGGGAGATTCTAGAGGAGGTTCGTGGCGAAGTTGAGTTTGAGAATGTGAGCTTCGTGAGCCCCAATCGCGGATCCAGATCGTCGCCGTTGAGACGAAGAAATCCTTCTCGTCGTTCATCGTAGTGGATGCGCTGGTTCAGGCGAGTTGCAAGCATGGTGGCTGCGCGAATTTGTGGTGGCCGGAGAGTTTGGTCCGCGTGCAGGTTGCTTCGTGATGGTGGCGGCTTGCTCAAGCATGGTGATGTTGCTGCCATGAGTGGTGCCACAAAAAATTTAATTAAAAAAAATATTTTTTACCATATGGCTTCGGTTCTCGTGGACCCGAAGCAGAAAAGGAACCCTATGGCTCCGGTTCATTTAGAACTGAGCCATAAAAGGGACTCTATGGCTTCGGGTAACAACCGAGGCCCCTCACCCCAATATGTCTCGGTTCCAGACCCGAGGCAAAATGAGGAAAATAACCGGGGCAAAAAGCCCTTACTGCACTGGTGTCGATTGAGTTCCAATTTCAGTAACGATTTCAAGGTAAACGAAAAATCTTTGAAGGCACGTTAGAAATGTTTGACCCCGACCACATTGGTTAGAGTTGCTCGAGCAAGCTGCGGTGTTTAATGGTGAAGACTTCCTATCGAGCTGTGACTTCAACCTACGCGAGAACGGGAACAACAAATCTCCTCCTCAGACCACGTGATTTTCAACTCAAGGGTCACGCAATTTTCAGCTTAACGGGCATGCCATTTTCACCCTAGGGCACATGAAAATATTAGGGGAAACTGATTGCAGAGAGTCTTCATGAGAGTTTACTAAAGAAGTGTTTTTTGTGTACTTAGAAAAAACTTGTTTTAATATTATTTTGTTTTTTAAAATTTTATTTATACTGATCGGTAGATAATATCAATAGGTAAGAGGATGAAATATTTACATGCTGATATGGATATGATTACATACAGATAAAATCCTTCAAAAAAAATTTGCGTCGAAGGACGCTAAATTTACACACGGACAACACCTACGGATATAGGATGCGAAAATAGTAGACTGATACATACGGAAAAATCCGTACAAAAGTAAAAGTTTACCTACTAAAGACTATCGATAAGTAAATCAGTATGTAAATGACAAATTACCTACAAATTATAATCTGTATGTAAATATCAGTAGATAACTAACGACTTTCTTGTAGTGTCTCCTCTTTGCATTTGGCACATGCTTGTAGCATAATGATCCAAAAATTCTTAGATGATTTACTGTAGGTTTTCTACCATACCAGATTTCTTCTGGTACCTTTTCTTTCAACTTCTTTGTGTGGGACTTGTTTAACACATATACAACAGTAGACACTACTTCTCCCCAAAATGAATGGGGCATACATTTTTGTTTTACCATGCTTCGAGGCATATTAAGCACAATTTTGTTTCTTCTTTCTGCCAAGCCATTGTGTTGAGGCGTGTATGGTGTTACAACCTCATATTCTATTCCATTTTCTGCACAGAAACACTTGAATATCTGAGAGTTATACTCTCCTCCCCCATTTGTCCTAAGAATCTTGATGGCCTTCTCACTATATCGTTCAACAATAGCTCTAAATTTGTTAAAAACCTCAAAAACATCAAACTTTGCTTTAATCACGTACACCTACATCATTTTGCTGTATTCATCAACAAAAGACACAAAATATTTGCTTTTACCAAGAAAGGATATTTCAAAAGGACCACAAATGTCAGAATATACTACATTCAACACGGTTTTAGCCCTCATGTGCATATGAGACTTGAATGCATTTCTGGACTATTTTCCAAATAAGCACGCTTCACAAATCTTATTTGGCAAAGTTATTTAAGGTAGACCAATCACAATTTCTTTGTTAGCTAACTGTTTCAAACTCTAGAAGTTTAAGTGACCATACCTCATGTTCTAAACCCAATCTCGTTTATCTGATACAATGGCTGATATACATTGTTTTTCAACCCGCTGCAACCTGGTTTGGAAGGTTCTGTTCTTGGAGAGTGGAGACTTTAACACCAATATTTTTTTGCAGTCATAAACCTTCAACATTTCATTCTCCATAGTGACTGAAAACCCCTTTTCAACTAGTTGTCCTACACTCAAGACGTTGCATTTCATACCAAGAACGTATAGAACATTTTTAATAACAACAACCTTGTCTTCATTTGTTTTCATCACAATATCTCCCATGCCTGCTGTTGAAATGGAGTTATCATTAGCCAACTTCACTTTGCTTTTTTTTTATTGGTATTAAGATTGATTAGCTAGTCCTTGTGGCGAGTCATATGGTTTAAGCAACCAGTATCCAAAAAGTAGTTTTCAGACAACAGATTTTCTTGTCTAGTGACCATAAGCACCACTGGTTCATCAACAGTCTCATCTTGAGCTACATAGGCATCAATTTCTGTTTCTTTCTTTTTCTTCCCTTTTCCATGCCAACAATCAGCCACATAATGCCCCCATTTTTCATAATTATAGCATTGAATCTTCCTCATATCTTGAGTTCGTCTGCCTCCACTTCTACCTCCCCTGCTGTTCTTGCTAGAGAATTATGGTTTTTCATCATTCTTGGATTGTTCTTGGTCAAATGAATCCTTTTCTTTGTCAAATCTTGCAGCTTGCTTTCCTTGTGTCTATCTACCACGTGATGGAACATTCTTTCTTGAAACTGGTGCTTTTAGAGCTTGCTCCTCACCACTCTTGTCAACATTTTTTGTCATCAACTTCAGCTCATGAGCCTCCAGCGACCCCTAGAGCTTTTCTATCGTCACCTTTCCAATATCTTTACACTCCTCTATCGTTGCCATAGTAAAATCATACTTTGGGGATAATGTCCACATAATCTTTTCTACCATATTTTGTTCTGTCACTTCTTCCCCACATGCCTTCATGGGATTTACCAACAAGTACACCTTATTGATGTATTATGTCACAGAATCTTGTTTAGTCATGGATAACAACTGACACTGTCTTCTAAGAGACTGCAACTTCATATATTCAAATAAAAATACAATGCATAACATTCATAAATTTCATACAAAGCGCAAATAACCAATTTAAATAGTGGTGTTGAATGACAATGTTACAAAGAAATGAAGTTTTTTCAAAAACAATTGATAAAAAATAATTCATTCAAAATCAATGTATTAATGTTTTAATCATGTATTTTTATTTTTTTTAATTTAAATTAGAGTATCGCGGGTACGGGTATCCACACGTACGGATATTGTGATACCCGTACTCATATCGTTAACATGTGGGTATAAAAAATATTCGTACCCGTTATCCACAAATATCCATTTACAATATCTATTTCCTATCCGTTGCGGGTTTTATGCACAGATACCCACGGATTTTTTTGACATTACTAAACTAAACGTGACTTATTAGTCACTTCCTTTTAGATGAATTCTTTTATGTTTTAACTAAAATGAAATAATAAAGTAGTATTTTTTTTATCTAAATTAGTAATTTGTAAGTAAAGAAGAAAACTTTGTTAAAATGTCATACTCGGATGCAAAACTGATATTTAATGCATGCATAACTAGAGATGGCAAATAAATCCGTTTCCGTGGGTATTGCTCAAACCCGTCCCTATATTGACTGAGAATCCCCGCATTGACTGGGTATGGGTATGGGTATGGGGAATCCCCGACTTTTTCAATTAGGTATGGGGATGGGTGTGGGGATGTACATATCCCCGCCATAATACTTGTCTCCGTTTAAATTATTAAAACATTCCCAATTAGTTAAGTAACCATATATATATATATATATATATATATATATATATATATATATATATATATATATATATTATTTTTTATTTCTTCTAATTATTTGGTTTGTCATGAAACTCATTCGCATCTTAATTATATTTTTCATCTTATCATAATCTTTATGTAATTATGTTAAAAAGATGGTTGTCAATTAAAAATTTTTATGTCTCACATTTGAATATTTCTTTTATTTTTTAATACTTTTTTTTATTGTATATTTTCCTTTCACATGACAATGTTTAATACTCTCAATTTAAGTATTTAATTGCACAAACCTTTCGTTTACTAGGTAATATAAAAATAAATCCTTTACATATTATTATTATTATTATTAGTTTTTGTTTCATTTGAAGAACTCTTTTATTTCACTAAAACAATTTTTGTTATTTCTCAACTTCTGAGTATATATGTTAATATTTGAAAAGTTTTCTTACATCTCTAAGATAGTTTTTAACTTATCATACCCTTAATTATATATTTGTTTTCCTTTTGTGCGATTTCTTTCAATAGTCTCTCAAATTGTTTGTAAACATTTGTTAATTTTTTAATATTTGTATTTCTTGTTTATTTTCATTATGTAGAATATTATTTCGATGTATTTTATCTAATTATTTTTTATTTTCTAACTCATTATCAATCATACTGTAATTTTTTCACTATAATTGTATAAATAACTTTTATTTACTACAATATAAAAATTTAATGTAATTGTCATGAATATTTTTTTATCACCATCCAACATAATTGAAGTTCAAAAGATACAAGATTTATGTTAAAATTTTATTATTATGATTATTATTTGTTCTTTGTATCATTTTGATCAAGTAATGTATTATAACTTTTATTAGTGTATAAAAAAGAGATTTATTACAATTTAAAAGATTGAAGTAAACAAACATTTAAAATATATTTTAATTTGAATATTTGTTTTTCTTCTATATTTTTTAAAAAATATTTTTAAATTTTTTCAACTATGTTTCATTAATATTTGCAAATTTAACAATTGTTTCGGTTTTCATGAAATTTTATTTAGTATTATAATTTAAAATGTAAACAATTATAATTTATTTTAAAGTATTTGATATCGAAGAACCAACCATCCTTCTAATATTGAATATTTGATATTATTATGATTCCTTTATCATAATTTTTTATTATTATAAAAATTAATGAAAATTAATATCGAAATAGTAAGAAAATGGGTATGGATATGGTACGATATTATACCCGTTACCCGGTGGGAATGGAGATGGGGATAAGACAAAAGTTTGATACCAGTTGAGTTTGGGTATGGAAATGAATTTTTTTTACGAAAATGAATGAGATAACGAAATCCGTGCCCGTCTCGCCCATTGTCATTGTGCATAACTCTTGTTATTTCATCACTGATAACCTCTAGGATATGATGATCTATATTTGAATGATATAATATAAATTCATTCACCACCATTACATACATTTAAGTTAAAATATAATAAAATTTGATGATTAGTTAAAAACTCAAGATAGTTTTAGTGACAGCAGTGGATCGATATAATTTTTTATTTTATAAACTGTTTTAAAACATTGTTAAATAGTGCACATGATTGTTTTTATTAAATAAAATGTTTGGTATTGTAATTATCTCTGTTAGTAAACATTAAGCAATTGAGCAATATAAACCACCTTCTTAAATTGGTGTTTACTAAGTACAGTATATTATATAATATTATAAAAAAAATATTTCCATTTTGATTTATAGAAGTACAAAAGAAATATATTTGACATAATTATGATATTTTATAAAAATAAAAATCATGTTAATTAATTCATTAAATAATGATTATTTTGAACTTAATAAATATGTTTTATAATAGTATAAAAAAACAATTAGTATGTGTTCGTTCATGTTTTTTGGAGTTATAGTTATGATTATTTGTAAAAATAAAAAAATGTGTTAATTAATTCATTATTTGAATATTTCAAAATTAATTAATACATTTTAAATGATAAAATATTACTTTAACATACTATAACAATGTTACATAGAAGAAAAATTATTTTACTGATATATCTAAAACGTTTTTGGTTATTCTGACAAACATACGTTTTTTCGGGATTTATATAACGTCTTTTCGTTACTCATGTACTCATTCTGAGTTAAAACAGTGATATAATACTATAAATACGTGGATAAGTTTGAATTCTAAAATAAAAGAAGTAAGGGAGTTTAAGAAGTATTAATTAAGAGGTAGTGTAACAAAACAAGGCAAATAATGGCTCTAGTGAAGGTTGCTTTGATAGCAGTTGTTTTTGCTTTGATAGCTTGCAATGGTAAGGTGTTTTGGTGTTTTTATTTTTTTATTTTTCATTTGATAAATTATTTTTATAGCATGTGAATAGCACGTGTTTTTGCAGGGTTTGTATTATGTATGGAAGAATGTAATAATAATAATGATTGCAAGGGAAAGATACCTTTGTGTATTTCTCCTGTTTGTGCTGACAAAGTTTGTCATTGTTCGGTGAGCAAACAAGAGAAGCCAGCACAATGTAAAACTACTGCTGATTGTCCATTTTATTGTATTCCACCATGTGAGAAATGATTTTGTGATGTAAGCACCGGTTTATGCAAATGTTTGTGTGACAAACAGTGAGAATTTTATTGGAAGTTCAAAACTATGAGAAATAAATAATAATACGATTGTAGTGTTTGTATCTCAGTTAAATATTTTTTTTTCTTTACAAGTTTAAAATTTAATTATTGGAAAATCAGATCTTTAACTGATCCATGAAGATTGGAATTTAATTGGGGCAAACACCTAATTTTTTACCTTACTCTCCTCCAAAGTTAAATAAAAGAAAAACATTAGTAATTTATAGAAGTTAAACAATAACTAGTATAAATTTATATTATGAGTTCATTTTTAGATTTTTAAATAATGACAAACATTGAAAATAAATCATATACCACCTCGAAAAAGATAAGGATAATACACTCAACAAAGAGCATGAGAAAAACAATAACTTATACAAAACATTTATACATATAAGTTTTGCCCAGGAAATGTTAAGGATATACGTCCTTTCAAAGCTTATGAGTATGCATCATTGTTTACTCATGTATCCAACACATAACACACTATCACATTAGCAACAATTAATATTGTACCACACCTAGCCAAACTCGACCAAATAAGTAAACAATGTGCACATCAAGGTAGCCAAGTATCCAGCCTAGGCCGACTTAGCCTAACTTATACCAGTCTTGACCTAAACTAAACATCTAAAGGGACAACCTACACCAGCATAAGCCATCAAGACAAATAGCCGGCCTAGACCGATTACTCCAGCATATCCGCTAAGTTTAGAACCTAGGCCGACCACTCTAATGAACTCAACATAATGGAAGCGTCCGCGTCCAATAAACCTTAAGGGCCTGGGTTAGGGCCCTGGCCCACTCACAAGCCCTACCTAGAGCCCAAGTCAAGGCCCAGCCCATGGAATGGTCAAACGTCATTAATGCTCTATAAATACACGTGGACCCCATCATTTAAAGGTACGCATTCATTAATCATTGATTTGACTCTCTGAGAACTTTGACTTACTTGAGCTTTGGAGATTCTTCTGTAGGTAACCCCTCTTGGGTTCAAGCTGACATGTGTCGATCAGAGAGAGGCCAACCGAAGAGATAGCGAACTACTTGGTACATGCAGGAACAAACACAAAGGTAAAACTTATCGAGAAAAAAATACCATCATACCATGGTTTTATAATAAATCCTTTGAACAAGTACGAATTAAAGAGATAACCACTGCAATTCGTTATTATGTTATCATGACACGTGCATTGTGTACAAATTATTTAATCTTTCAAGTTCACAATTTTCTTTATAACTTATTGGATAAAGCACTTAATATAACGACCCATACAATACCTTCGCTTAAACACATTTACTTTTGCTCAATGTAGCATCTTAAAAAAAAAAACTCATGAGCATGTGTTTGCTTTTGCTAAATGAGAGTATTAGACAAAAACACTCACTAGAATAATTTGTATTCTATTATGTGATTTTTTTTATTGTTTGTACTAAAGAAAAAATACATAAGAACTCAACATCATTTATGCTAAACTAAAATTTTTTTCCTTTATTTTTTAGTCGTTAATTAATTAAATAAGGTTGTTAAATATAAATGTAAATAGAATATGTAATTGTATATTTAAAAAATTTGTGATTTTAAGTACATGTACGTATTTGAATTCACAAATCTAGCATGAGTTGTAAGCCATTGTTTGATTTGTTGTATTAAATAAAGAACTATGTTTTAAACAAGGTCTCTAGCTTCACTAATAGCTTAAGTCACTAAATGATAAATTAAAGGGGGTTTGTTGTATCATTAGAACACCACATGTTCCTACAGAGAACAAATAAGATGAGTTAGGCACAAGCATCACCTTACCATGTAGTCCGTTATCTCTTCGGTTGGCCTCTTCCCGGTTGGTCCATGACATGCCGCTGGGCCGGGGGTGGCGTCAGGGATGTTATAAAAAAGTGCACTTTTTTTATAACACCCCTCTCACCAAGAGAGCCTGTCAGTTCTGCAGCCCAATACACTCCAACCCCTCACCCCAAGTGTCCCCCAACTTCGCAAGGCAAGTTGTTGTCAGTGGGTATCGAACTCCCAACCTGACCTTTAACACCCTGGTAACGCCAAAGATGCTACCAGTTGTGCTGCAATGTAAGGCCCAATTATTTCTGCCATCTTAATTTTAAAGGTTGCCCAATCTTTTGGGCCTAACTCGGGTTGGCCCAATTCGATTTCTGACCTAAGTTACCCCAAAACCCTAACTTGTAACCACTCTTCGTGAAAACAGATTTTCACTCACCTCTTAGAGCAGCTGCCATCGTCCTCTGCTAGGGTTTGGAGAAGTCACAGTCTAGCAAGCTCAGCCTCATTCTTCCGTTCCGCGTAAGTCTCTCCCAACTCGAGCTCTATGTTCATTTCGTCTCTTCTTTACGTTCTCAGTTAGAGCTTTCTAGTGAGCTTGTATTAAACTTGTCCTACTGGTTTCAGTTCGCGAAGCCGTTCCTTAAGCTACTGTCCTTCACCGCTTGAGTATCGGAACTCTAGCTATCATCTCCTAGGTACGGGAAGCTAGACTATTCATCTGTGGTTGATAAACTGTGTGGTTTGTTCATCTGTTGCGTGCATGTGACAATATTGAATGTATATGGAATTATGTTTGAATGTTTGGTGTCGAAGTGCATTGTTTCTGGGTTTGTAGGTGTCGAACAGTGGAAGGAACCTGTCATTTTCGCCCAGGCGGGCTCATCTCGCCTAAGCAACAATTACAGGTCCTCGCCCAGGAGTTTTCCTCGAATACTCGCCTAGGCGAGTGGATTGTGTTTTGAGCGAAAAACCATCTCGCTTAGGCGAGATGGCTTCGCCTGAGCGAGCCCTCGCGAAAAACTCCCAGGCCCCTTGACGCAGTCTCGCCTAAGCGAGAGCTTGCTGCTTGAGCGAGACTCGGTGTAGGCCGCGCTGCTATTTTTCGTGGTTGGTATTTGTGAACTGTCTGTGGCGTGATTCCACCCTGATTGAAGTATGAGACTCGATAAAAAGCATGGAAATCTGTAGTTACTAAACTGTATGTATGATTTGGTATGAGGTGGGTATAAAACTTTACAAGATGGTTGGTACTAAAGGGACATGGTCGTGGTATTATGATACAAACCTGTATTCGTGCTCCAGTAGGAGTGAGCTGGTATTGATTTTGCCGTGGTATATGAATGAGTAAGATTTATAAAGGTTGATATGAGGTTATATATATGATGAGCATTCCTTTGATGTTGATTATGATGTAGTTCGTGTCAGTGCGTAATTCCTTGGAGTCTCTAGGTGAGACTCTTAAGGGTCGCGCTTTAGTGGTCAGGACGTAATTCCAAGGCCCCTGTTAGTGGGTGTCCATGGTGGTGCCCAATCTGTATAACTGGGTAAGGATTCAAGGTAAGGTTGCATCCTGACACTTTGAGGAGTCAGTTAGTCTCACCTAGAGCGGACCGACTCCTGTGGTGAGAGTAGCAGGAGGCCTGAAATCCATTAAGGGTTAACCTTGTGGTGAAGGAAATTTGATTCATCGTAACACTTGTAACATATAACTCAGGGTTGAGCAGCTCGGGGGTGAGCAGAGGTATCCACCACAAGTGCAAGCATCTGCTGAATCCGACCAAGTCATACGTATCCGGATGAGTCGAGTCGAGTCGTAGTGTATTGATTGAAAGGTCATAACATGCTTGGTTGTTGTATGAATATTGAATGGTGAAAATATATTTGACTGTATGATGAAATATTGTTGGCTCTAACTTACCCTGTTTTTCGTATGATTATCTTGTATGTGGTTCTTCCTTCTCGCGATGATCATCAATTTGATTGATGGGAGCAGATGGGTGAGGTTCCCGCGATCAGCAAGGAAATGGCGACCCCGCTGCATAGTCGTTTGGACTGGACTTCACGTTTCTTTGGCTTTGTTAGGGCTAGGGCCCATGTATTGTTTGACTCTTTAATACTCTATTCCTCCTGTTAGACTTTTATCTTGTTCCCTTGGCATCGTGGTGTGCCTAGAATTGTAGGGGTTGTGTATGAGATCCCAGGACTGTGCTATTGATTTATCTGCGTGTGATGTTTCCTTTAATTTTGATTAATAATTAAATGGGACGTTACATTTATGGTATAAGAGCGGTCATTCCTTAGGTCTGTGGACTTGGATGTCCGCTTAGCTTTCTCTATGTATTCTGAGTGTTCTTACTTAAATTCTTGTCTTTATCAAGCCTAACCAAGTGATTTTCTATGTGCCAGTGGACTATGGCACCTCCTCGTACCTGATATCGCCAGAGCCATAGAGGCGATGGTAGCAGCTATGGCGCAGCAGAGTGTTGCGATGATGCAGCAGCATGAGGCATCCATGCAGCGACAGGCGGCGTCGCTTGAGCAGCAGTAGGCGGTGATGCAGCAAATGGAGGTTGCAAGGGTAGCTTCTAAGGATGCTCATCGGCAGCATATGGAGGCCCTCTGCCAACTAGAGGAGAACAGGGCGACTGCCCCTGTGTTTGGTCTGGAACCACGACCTGCAGTCAGAGAGTGGAGCTTAGAGGACTTTCTGAAGCACCACCCGGCGAAGTTTGATGGGAAGACCAATCCTAACGTCGCAGACCAATGGCTGAAGAACCTGGAGCGCATCTATGACGCCAAGATGTGCCCTACGGAGAACAGGTTGGCGTTCTCAGTATATATGCTCACAGGAGAGGCGGAGCATTGGTGGATCAGCACCAAATCCATCCTGCAGGAGAGGGATGAGCCAGTGATGTGGGAGGCATTCAGGGAGAGATTCCTCTCTGAGTATTTTCCAGACAGCATCCAGTACACCAAGGAGGTGGAGTTCCTCCAGTTGACCTAGGGAGGGAAGACAGTAACAGAGTATGCTGAGAGGTTCAAACACCTCAGCTGTTTTTACACCCTGCCACTCGATAAGGAGTGGTGATGCAGGAAGTTTGAGAATGGGCTTCGCGGTGACATCCGCTTGATGGTGGCTCCCTTGTCCATCAAGGACTTTGTCGCTGTGGTGGAGAAGGCCAGGGTGATGGAGGATCGGTGGACCATCTGGGTCCAAACTCATACATGAGGAGCGGAGGAGACCATATGATAGACCCCACCATCAGCCTTAGGGGTCTAGGAGCATTTCTCCTCAACAGGGCCGAGTTCGGTGTTACACATGTGGAGGACCCCACCCGAGGAGCGCTTGTCCACGTATGGAGGGTTACCGTAGGTGCAACAACTGTGGCAAGGAAGGCCACTTTGGGAAGGACTGTCCTAACCTTGCCAGGGCAGCGACATGCCCTCCAGTTTAGACTCCCCATCAACATCAGTGGAGGGACAGAGGCAACAAGCCTCAGGCAACCGGCAGAGTGTATGCTATGTCAGGAGTTGAGGTATCAGGCTCAGGTAACTTGGTTATGGGTAGTTGCATGATAGCTGGTTCTTCTGTGTATGATTCTGGAGTGACACACTCTTTTGTGTCAAATGCATGTGTGGAACGGTTGGGTCTGCCGGTGCGCAAGTTGTAGTCTGAGCTTGCGGTGTCTACTCCGACGTCGGGTTTGGTCAGGACATCGTCCTTATGTGCTAGGTGCCCAGTGGAAGTAGAGGGACGTAGGTATAGGGTGAACTTAATCTGTCTGCCTCTACAAGAGTTGGAGGTGATCTTAGGGATGGATTAGCTCTCTGTCAATCGCGCTCTAATAGACTGTCGAGAGAAGAAACTACTCTTTCCCAATGCAGAGGAGCCTGAGTTGGTATCTTCTCAGGGTGTTATGAAGGAACTCCATGACGGCGCGCAATGCTTCATAATCTTTGCCCGTATGGAGGTAGGAGAGGGAGAGAGAACATCAGTTATACCGGTAGTGCATGAGTTTGAAGACATATTTCCGGATGAGGTACCAGGGTTGCCTCCCAGTAGAGAGGTGGAGTTCTCTATTAATCTAGCCCCAGGAACATGTTCGGTCTCGATGGCCCCGTATCGCATGGCTTCGGCAAAGTTGGTGGAACTCAAGAAACAGATAGAATAGCTGATGGAGAAACAGTTCATCCGACCCAACACTTCGCCTTAGGGAGCACCAGTATTATTGGTAAAGAAGAAGGACGGGAGTTCACGTCTGTGTGTGGACTACAGGCAACTGAACAAGATGACTATCAAGAACAAGTATCTGCTCCCAAGAATTGATGATTTGATGGATCAGTTGCATGGGTCATCAGTGTTATCGAAGATAGATCTGCGATCGAGTTATCATCAGATCTTGGTGAAGGCCGATGATGTGCAGAAGACGACATTCAGATCCAGGTATGGCCACTACGAGTATGTGGATATGCCTTTTGGCGTGACCAACGCCCCAGCAGTGTTCATGGACTACATGAACAGGATCTTCCGGCCTTTCCTAGATAAGTTTGTCGTAGCCTTCGTAGACGACATCCTTATCTATTCCCGGACTCGGGAGGAACATGTAGAACACCTGAGGTTGGTGCTTGGTGTTTTGAGAGAGAAACAGTTGTATGCTAAGTTGTCTAAGTGTGAGTTCTGGATGGATGAGGTTCAGTTTTTGGGGCATGTGATATCTGCCCAGGGGATTGTTGTGGATCCAGCAAAGGTAGAAGCAGTGGTAAAGTGGGAAAGTCCTAAATCTGCCACGGAGATCAGGAGTTTTGTGGTGTTGGCGGGCTGCTATAGGAGATTCATAGAGGGATTCTCCAAGATACTGGCACCTTTGACCTTGCTTACTCGGAAGGACCAACCTTTCACCTGGACGGATAAGTGTGAGGAGAGTTTCCAGGAACTGAAGAGGAGATTGACCAGTGCACCGATACTAGTGATCCCAGATGTCAGGAAGCCGTTTGAGGTCTACTGTGACGCCTCTCACCTCGAACTTGGATGTGTTTTGATGCAGGAGAAGAAGGTTGTGGCATATGCTTCGAGACAACTTAAGGTACATGAGCGTAACTATCCCACTCATGATCTGGAGTTGGCGGCTATAGTTTTTGCCTTGAAGATCTGGAGGCACTATCTTTATGGTGCTCAGTTCCGAGTGTTCAGCGATCATAAGAGCCTCAAGTACTTGTTTGACCAAAAGGAACTGAACATGAGGCAGATGAGATGGATGGAATTCCTAAAGGATTATGACTTCGAGCTCCTATATCATCCAGGGAAGGCAAATATGGTGGCAGATGCCCTAAGTAGGAAGGCGGTACACACGGCACACCTCATGATAAAAGAGGTAGAACTACTAGAGAAGTTCAGAGACATGAGGATACAGGTGGAGTTGGGGCTCGAGTCCATTAGGTGTAGTACCCTTACTATATCTAGTGACTTCTTGGACTTGATCAGAGAGAGGCAGTTGTTGGATGCCAGTCTGAACAGAGTCAGAGAAGAGCTTGGGTCAGATGAGGCTAAGGATTTTGCTTTGGGTGATGATGGTATACTGAGGTTTCAGGGCAAAATCTGTGTACCTAATGATGCAAAGGTGAGGAAGTTGATCCTTGAGGAAGGGCACAAAAGTCGTCTTAGCTTGCATCCTGCCATGACTAAGATGTACCAGGACCTCAAGGAGACCTTCTGGTGGCAGGGAATGAAGAGGGATGTTGCCCAGTTCGTATCAGTTTGTTTGACATGTCAGAAGGCAAAGGTGGAGCATCAGAGACCCGATGGGATCCTACAGCCTTTGGAGATACCAGTATGGAAATGGGACAGCATCTCCATGGACTTTGTGACCCACCTACCACGGACCTTTAGAGGACATGACACCATCTGGGTGATAGTGGATCGGTTGACCAAGAGTGCACACTTCTTGGCGATGAACTTGAGGATGTCCATGGCCAAGTTGGCCCAGCTGTACGTTAAGGAGATTGTGAGGTTGCATGGAGTACCTTCGAGCATAGTTTCCGACAGGGATCCACGTTTTACGTCTCGATTCTGGCAAACCTTGCAGGAGGCTTTGGGGACCAAGTTGACTATGAGCTCAGCGTACCATCCCCAGACTGATGGTCAATCAGAAAGGACCATTCAGTCACTTGAGGACTTACTACGGACGTGTATATTAGATCACCTGGGAGCTTGGGATGAGGTATTGCCTTTGACAGAGTTCACCTACAACAACAGTTTTCATGAGAGCATTGGCATGGCGCCATACGAGGCTCTTTATGGCAGGAGATGTAGGACCCCTCTTTGCTGGTATCAAGATGGAGAGGCGGTATTGGTTGTGATGAAGGCATGACCACTTCCTTAGAAGCTCCCTCAAGAAGGATCACTAGAAGCATGTCTAGAGGGGAGTCTTCTATTCCATCACCTTTATCTTTGTTTTGCATCACTTTAGTTTGAATTCCCTAAGTTGGTTTCTAGTTGATTTATTTTGGTTGACTTGTTGACTTTGATCCAAAGTTGACCTTTGGCCAAGATTAGATTAACTTAAACCAACATGCTAATCCTTGTTTGTCTTGTTTTGTAGGTAATTAAGAGAAAGTAGAGCATGGCTAGGTGGCACTTGGTGATTGGAGCACTTGGATGAAGTGGAAGAGAGAGGAAAGCAAAAAAGCATAAAGCAAAAGCAAAAGTAGACATGTACCTTGTCTCCTTTTGCCTTTGTGGTTTATGCCTTAGAAGGTCACTTGGTCTCCTTCCTCTTTTGGCCTAGAATCCTCATGGGAATGCCTCCACCAATCATCTCCCTTCACTTGGCCAAGACTCACTCTCACATTAGGTTAAGGGTTTTCTAATTAATCGTTTTTCATGTTTTTGTATTTGCTAAAGGACCCCTATGAACTCCTATTTAAAGGGTGCTCCTTGTCTTGTAAAAGGGTTGACCATTTTGTTATAAACTTTGTGCATTCAACCACCAATTTTCGTGAGCTCTCCTTCCTAGAAGTGAACTCACATTTGCCTTATCTTGCTTGCAAGTGGTGGCACCATCACTCATCTCTAGGGCTTGGTTGGCTTAGATCCCCCCCTATGAGTGGCGTGCTTCTTCCATTCTTCATCTTCTATGCTTTCCATTTTTATTGTTTCTTCTTTCATTTTGCTCTTTAGTGTTGTTATTGCCGTGTGTATTTAAGCTTGAATCCAACTCTCTTCTTCCTTTCATGAGCTTGAGAAATGAACCTTCACATCTAGATAGCATGCTATCTTAATGTCCAGTGGGAATTTTCAAAAAAGCTTTCTTAAACAACTTCACCATATTCATAAATCTAAAAGGAAACAAGATAATCCTTCATCAGGTTGGACCAGAGTTGTTAGAGCAGACCACCGAGAAAGTGAGGATGGTGAGGAACAGAATGTAGGCTTCTCAGAGTAGGCAGAAGGCCTATGCAGACCGTAGGAGGAGGCCCTTGGAGTTCGCAGCGGGCGATCATGTGTTCTTGAGGGTGACCCGAACCACCTGTGTGGGAAGGGTTCTCCGCTCAAGGAAACTTTCTCCTAAATTCCTTGGTTCGTATCAGATCACAAGGAGGATTGGACCGGTGGCTTATGAGATAGCTTTACCTCCACAGTTGGCGAACCTTCATCCGCTGTTTCATGTGTCACAACTGAGAAAGTATGTATTCGATCCGGCCCACGTTTTGGAAGCTGAGGATATACAGATCAGGGAAGACCTCACTGTGGAAGTACCACCCATCGCTCTTGAGGATAGCTAGGTTGAGGAACGTCGAGGAAAGACGGTTAGTATGGTTAAAGTCATCTGGGATCGGAGCACGGGTGACTCGACTTGGGAGTTAGAGGAGGACATGAGGAAATCACATCCACATCTGTTTACCTGGTGAGTCTTTATTTTCGAGGTCGAAAATTTTTGTTGTTGGAGGGAATGTAAGGCCCAATTATTTCTGCCAACTTAATTTTAAAGGCTGCCCAATCTTTTGGGCCTAACTAGGGTTGACCCAATTCGATTTCTGACCTAAGTTACCCCAAAACCCTAACTTGTAACCACTCTTCGTGAAAACAGATTTCCACTCACCTCTTAGAGCAGCTGCCGTCGTCCTCTGCTAGGGTTTGGAGAAGTCACAGTCTAGCAAGCTCAACCTCATTCTTTCGTTCCGCGTAAGTCTCTCCCAACTCGAGCTCTATGTTCGTTTCATCTCTTCTTTACGTTCTCAGTTAGAGCTTTCTAGTGAGCTCGTTTTAAACTTGTCCTACTGGTTTCAGTTCGCGAAGTCGTTCCTTAAGCTACTGTCCTTCACCGCTCGAGTATCGAAACTCTAGCTAACATCTCCCAGGTACGGGAAGCTAGACTATTCATCTGTGGTTGATAAACTGTGTGGTTTGTTCATCTATTGCGTGCATGTGACAATATTGAATGTATATGGAATTATGTTTCAATGTTTGGTGTGGGAGTGCACTGTTTCTGGGTTTGTAAGTGTCGAACAGTGGAAGGAACCTATCATTTTCGCCCAGGCGGGCTCATCTCGCCTAAGCGAGAATTACAAGTCCTCGCCCAGGAGTTTTCCTCGAATACTCGCCTAGGCGAGTGGATTGTGTTTTGAGCGAAAAACCATCTCGCTCAAGCGAGATGGCTTCGCCTGAGCGAGCCCTCGCCGAAAAACTCCCAGGCCCCTTGACGCAGTCTCGCCTAAGCGAGAGCCTGCTGCTTGAGCGAGGGCACTCCCCTCGCCTAAGCGAGGGTCTCTAGCTTGAGCGACACCCGCTGTAGGTCGCGCTGCTGTTTTTCGTGGTTGGTATTTGTGAATTGTCTATGGCGTGATTCCACCCCGATTGAAGTATGAGGCTCGATAAAAAGCATGGAAATCTGTAGTTACTAAACTGTATGTATGATTTGGTATGAGGTGGGTATGAAACTTTACAAGATGGTTGGTACTAAAGGGACATGGTCGTGGTATTATGATACAAACCTGTATTCGTGCTCCAGTAAGAGTGAGCTGGTATTGATTTCGCCGTGGTATATGAATGAGTAAGATTTATAAAGGTTGATCTGAGGATACATGTATGATGAGCATTCCTTTGATGTTGATTATGATGTAGTTCGTGTCAATGCGTAATTCCTTGGAGTCTCTAGGTGAGACTCTTCAGGGTCGCGCTTTAGTGGTCGGGACGTAATTCCAAGGCCCCTGTTAGTGGATGTCCATGGTGGTGCCCCATCTGTATAACTAGGTAAGGATTCAATGTAAGGTTGCATCCTGACACTCTGAGGAGTCAGTTAGTCTCACCTAGAGCAAACTGACTCATGTGGTGAGAGTAGCAGGAGGCATGAAATCCAATTAGGGCTAACCTTGTGGTGAGGGAAATTTGATTCATCATAACACCTATAACACATAGCTCAAGGTTGAGCAGCTCGGGGGTGAGCAGAGGTATCCACCACAAGTGCAAGCATCCGCTGAATCTGACCAAGTCATACGTATCTGGATAAGTTGACTCGAGTCGTAGTGTATTGATTGAAAGGTCATAACATGCTTGGTTGTTGTATGAATATTGAATGGTGAAAATATATTTGACTGTATGATGAAATATTGTTGGCTCTAGCTTACCCTGTTTGTCGTATGGTTGTCTTGTATGTGGTTCTTCCTTCTCGCGATGATCATCAATTTGATTGATGGGAGCAGATGGGCGAGGTTCCCGCGATTAGCAAGGAAATGGCGACCCCGCTGCATAGTCATTTGGACTAGACTTCACGTTTCTTTAGCTTTGTTAGGGCTAGGGCCCATGTATTGTTTGACTCTTTAATACTTTATTCCTCCTGTTAGACTTTTATCTTGTTCCCTTGGCATAGTGGTGTGCCTAGAATTGTAGGGGTTGTGTATGAGACCCCAGGACTGCGCTATTGATTTATCCGCGTGTGATGTTTCCTTTAATTTTGATTAATAATTAAATGGGACGTTACAAAACACATTTACTTTTTCTCAGTGTAGCATCTTAAAAAAAATCTCATGAGCGTGTGTTTGCTTTTGCTAAATGAGAGTATTAGACAAAAACACTCACTAGAATAATTTGTATTCTATTATGTGATTTTTTTATTGTTTGTACTAAAGAAAAAAAACATAAGAACTCAACATCATTTATGCTAAACTAAAATTTTTTTCCTTTATTTTTTAGTCGTTAATTAATTAAATAAGGTTGTTAAATATAAATGTAAATAGAATATGTAATTGTATATTTAAAAAATTTGTGATTTTAAGTACATGTACGTATTTGAAGTCACAAATCTAGCATGACTTGTAAGCCATTGTTTGATTTGTTGTATTAAATAAAGAACTATGTTTTAAACAAGGTCTCTAGCTTCACTAATAGCTTAAGTCACTAAATGATAAATTAAAGGGAGTTTGTTGTATCATTAGAACACCACATGTTCCTGCAGAGAACAAATAAGATGAGTTAGGCATAAGACTCACCTTACCATGTAGTCTGTTATCTCCTCGATTGGCCTATTCCCGGTTGGTACATGTCAGCTTGAACCCAGGATGGGTTACCTGCAGAAGAATCTCCGAAGCTCAAGTAAGTCAAAGCTCTCAGAAGGTCAAATCTGTGATTAATGAATGCGTACCTTCAATAACTTGGGTCCA
Organism: Vigna unguiculata; assembly: GCF_037176805.1. NCBI lineage: Eukaryota > Viridiplantae > Streptophyta > Magnoliopsida > Fabales > Fabaceae > Vigna > Vigna unguiculata. The sequence continues at coordinate 27,581,083 of NC_140802.1, forward strand.
CGTGTATTTATAGAGCATTAATTACGTCTGGTTATGCCATGGGCCGAGCCTTGGCTTGGGCTCTAGTTTGGGCTGTAAGTGGGTCTGGGCTCTAGCCCAGGCCCTTAGGACTTGTTGAATGCTGGGGGGTTTTCATTGTAATGGGTTTATTGGAGTGGTCGGCCTAGGCTTTAATCTTACTGGATCTGTTGGCGTAGTCGGCCTAGGCCAGCTACTTATCTGCGGCTTATGTTGGTCATATGAGGTGTAAGTTGTTCCTTTAGATGTTTAGGTTAGAACTTGGTAAAACTTAGGCTAACTCGGCCTAGGCTGAATACTTGACTGCCTTGGTATATGTATTGTTTACTTGTTTGGTCGAGTTTGGCTGGGTGTGGTACACTAGTCCCCCAGCCTTGTCCGATATGAGTTGTCGGTCAAGGGTGATATGTGTTGGTATGATAGCGGAACCGGCTAGGTGTGATACACCAGTCCCCTAGCCTTTAAGTGTGATGAACAGTGTTAAGGCTAAAAAGTGGTAATCGTCTGAAGGTAGGTGAAGGGGTGTTAGGGGTCAAATCAGGAAGTTTTGGCGCCGTCGTTTTTAAGAGTCATGTCTTTCGTAATGATGGTGTCGATTGGTATGGGTTGTTGTTTTAGCGGGAAGGGGTTTTCGTCGTTTAGGATCTTGGCCTATAAATACAGGTTTCAAAATGAGTGAGGGGTTACTTGGTTCATTTGTGAGAGTTTTGAATTCAGAGGTCTTGTGTGCATCATACTGTCCGACAAGTTTCCAATTTCAGCCGACATCTTCCCGTAAACACGAAAACAGGTATATCTAGTAGCGATAGTATATCGTTGTCTACATCTAGTAGTAGTGAGAGTACGAAGTCGGAGAGAAGTAGGGGTAGGCGATTTGACGAAGAGGGTACAAGTTCTGGAGGCATGGTAAGTGGAATTCCAATGGAGACGGTGAGGGAGGTTCGAGAAGATCCCCCTCAGGAGTTGGCAGAAAGTAACTGGCCGGCTAAAGGCGGTTATGGGTGGGCGGCTGCCGACGTCCGCAACCAATCATCTTTGTTCCGGTGGTCCCACCTATTGAACTCCTAGTTAAATTGCACGCCTGTCATCTCCAAGGGTGTAAGTTGGGACATCGTTTCCCTGGAGCGAGTTAGCGCTATCGACCGAGTATGTCATGGGCAGGAGGGTGCTACAAAGAAGTTTTTCTACATGTACATGTGTCATTTTTCTCAACTTCACGTGCGGCTACCGTTAGACAGTTTTACCATGGGCATACTGCACGCACTGAATGTGGCACCTACGCAGCTGCATCCGAATAGTTGGGCCTACTTGCAAGGTTTTCGCATCTTGTGCCAATCTTTGTACTTGGAGCCATCTCCTTATGCTTTTTTGTACTTCTACGACACCAGACCCCGTCGGCCGACTACTTGGCTGTCTTTGATAAGTCGTCCCAGTATCGGCAGACTGGATGCATTTTCCCAGTCTTTCAAGAATTTCAAGGACGGGTATTTCAAGGTTGTTGTTAAAGAAGAAGGCAAAGCTCATTTTTTGAACGCAGATGGGAGTACAAAATTCCCATTTAGTTGGACAGGCAACCCTTCTCGGTATAAGGACATGGGGATGGATGAGTTGTCGGCAGGTGATAAGGAGGTGGTGGAGATCTTGTTGAAGTTTATTGATAAGTTGCCCACTAAGGGCCTAGTTAGAGTTTATAATTCGGTGCATCCGATAATAGATATCGAAGGTATCTGTTTATTACTTAAACTGTGTTAATGATTCTAAGTTGTTTTAATCCGAGTTGTAATATATTATTGCAGGGCACATGGCGCAATCTGGAAAGAAAAACTTGGCACTTTTCCAATCGCTAAGGAAGGAGATGGCCGCTAAGGCCAAGGCAGCTGGGAAGACTGATGTTCCCAACCTGGAGGAGTCTGTGGTGGAAGTGCATGTGCACGACGGGACGAAGAGGAAGGCTGAGTTGCTGCCTCGACACGGCAAGGGAAAAGACGTGAAGAGGGCGAGGGCGGTCTTGATCGGGACGAGGTCGACCAGCAGTGTAGGGTCGGCCAATGGGGATAAAGGGCCGGAGTCTGGTTTAATTGAATTGCCAGAAATATCCGTGAGGAAGGACATCACGATCAACCTCCCGGATACTATTATAAATTCCATTGATGATATGGAGGCGGACCATATTGTGAGGACTATGGTTGAGTTCGGGAGCAAAGCCTTAATACTGAGCCATTGTGTGGGGTCTTTGTACCGGAGGGAGGTGAAGGAGGGAGGCCGGGAGAAGGTGGAGGAGTTACAGGGAAAAGTTGACAAGTTGGATGAGGAGAAGGCTGCGCTGGAGAAGGCAAAGGAGAGTTGGGAAGTAGAGAGAAAGAGGTTGGCAACATGGAGGGTGCGTTGTTTGGATTCTGAGGAGAAGTTGAATAAGAGAATAGGGGAATTGGAGGAAGATTATGACGAATTGAAGGAGAAGTATGACGGAGCTGTCGGTAAAATTGACGATCTCAAGAATAACATTATACAAGAACACATTAACGGTTTTGAAAAAGGTGTTTGTCAAGCAGCATTTTTTCATGGGGAGGTCGATGTTACGGACCTGAAGTTTGATGTCAACAAGGATGTTATTGATGGGAGGCTTGTGAATGAAGATGAAGATGGTGAGGAGGCGGAGGAGAGGGTGGAGGAGAAGGCGGCTGAAGAGGTGAATGAGGCGGTTGATGCCAGAGAAGTGGCTCCTGGTGCAGCAGAATAGGACCTTAATTTTTATTGATTTGAAAATATTTGAGTCTATATCTGTAATAGCTTATACATTATGTTACGTTGGTATACTTTGCATTTATGTTTTAATGCGATTAATGTTTTGTATGTTATTGTGTATGTCGAGTTTTGATGATATGTGGTGTATGTGTGACGCGATGGATTGTATGTTAGGGGTGTTCGACCCAATTAAGCAAAAGATTAGGGTGTTCGACCCAGGCGGCTTACTTGGGGTAAGGGTGGGGAACTTAAACGAATTAAGCAAAAGATAAGGTTGTTCGACCCAGGCCGCTTACTTGGGGTAAGGGTGGGGAACTTAAACAAATTAACCAAAGATAAGGGTGTTCGACCCAGGCCGCTTACTTCGGGTAAGGGTGGGGAACTTAAACGAATTAAGTAAAAGATAAGGGTGTTCGACCCAGGCCGCTTACTTGGGGTAAGGGTGGGGAACTTAAACGAATTAAGCAAAAGATAAGGGTGTTCGACCTAGGCTGCTTACTTGGGGAAGGGTGGGGAACTTAAACGAATTAAGCAAAAGATAAGGGTGTTCGACCCAGGCCGCCTACTTGGGGTAAGGGTGGGGAACTTAAACGAATTAAGTAAAAGATAAGGGTGTTTGACCCAGGCCGCTTACTTGGGATAAAGGTGGGGAACTTAAACGAATTAAGCAAAAGATAAGGGTGTTCGACCCATGCCGCTACTTAGGGTAAGGGTGGGGAACTTAAACGAATTAAGCAAAAGATAAGGGTGGGGAACTTAAACGAATTAAGCTAAAGATAAGGGTGTTCGACCCAGGCCGCTTACTAGGGGCAAGGGTGGGGAACTTAAACGAATTAAGCAAAAGATAAGGGTGTTCGACCCAGGCCGCTTACTTGGGGTAAGGGTGGGGAACTTAAACGAATTAAGTAGAGAACAAATAAGATGAGTTAGGCACAAGCATCATCTTACTATGTAGTCTGTTATGTCCTCGGTTGGCCTATTCCCGGTTGGTACATGTCAGCTTGAACTCATGAGGGGTTACCTGCAGAAGAGTCTCCGAAGCTCAAGTAAGTCAAAGCTCTCATAAGGTCAAATCTGTGATTAATGAATGCGTACCTTTAATAACTGGGGTCCACGTGTATTTATAGAGCATTAATTACGTCTGGTTATGCCATGGCCCGGGCCTTAGCTTGAGCTCTAGTTTGGGCTGTAAGTGGGCCTGGGCCCTAGCCCAGGCCCTTAGGACTTGTTGAATGTTGGGGGGTTTTCATTGTACTGGGTTTATTGGAGTGGTCGGCCTAGGCTTTAATCTTACTGGATCTGTTGGCGTAGTCGGCGTAGGCCAGCTACTTATCTGCGGGTTATGTTGGTCATATGAGGTGCAGGTTGTTCCAGGTTGTTCCTTTAGAAGTTTAGGTTAGAACTTGGTAAAACTTAGGCTAACTCGGCCTAGGCTGAATACTTGACTGCCTTGGTATATGTATTGTTTACTTGTGTTGTCGAGTTTGGCTGGGTCTGGTACACTAGTCCGCCAGCCTTGTCCGATATGAGTTGTCGGTCAAGGGTGATATGTGTTGGTATGATAGCGGAACCGGCTAGGTGTGATACACCACCTATGACTTTAAAATATGAATATCTTCAAAAATTACATTGACCCATATGTAGTCAAGATTTGTGAATAGTTGCAATCCTAAAATTAGCCAAATTTGATATTTTGTAGGGTGTATTTGGATTGGATAATAGATTTGAACGAGTAAAAATAAGTGGATTTGAGAATAAAGGGGATGAGAGTGAGAAATGAAAGAAAATAAGAAAAATATTTATGAAAATTGGTAAATGATGTGATTAGTTTAATTTATATAATAAATTTAAAATTTTTATTATAAATTAATTTAATTAAATGATAAAATATTATTTAAGAATTATAATTTATTTTTTTTACTATTTTAAATTATTATTATTCTTATTTATTATTTATATTATTTTATTCTTTATCTTTAAAATTATAAATATATTATTAACGTTTTACTTCCTTGCAAATCTTCTCATCTCAGAAGAGAAAGTCGGACACAATTTTTTTTTCACATTTTATTAATTTTTTATTTATCATTTTTCGAGCTTTCTCTTTCATGTTTTCGTCTTTGACTATCTACACCTGAATCCAAATACATGGTTAATGAATATTCGATATAAATTTTCTTGAAGAAATAAGTAAATATTCTGAATATCCTTTTTGATTTAAAGATTCCCGTGTAATTTATATGATTATGTATTGGATTGATATTTGGATTGTTAATTAAAATGTTTTCTTTTATATAATTTTTCTTATGTTGAAAATTTATTTCAACAACATACTTTTCAATATCTTATGTGTTGTGATAATCTCTCATGAATATACTGTGTACATGAATAGATGCAAATACAAGTTCTGCACTAATATATGTGTTTTGTTATGTTAATGGTCTTTTCAAGCTAAATGATTTGTAGAATCATTCCGTTGGGCTTATAATAAAGATAATAGTTTTATGTGGATATTACATTATCGCACTCAATTAATTAACTACTTAATTAATATCAAAAGTAATAATTAAGAACTTTTATAAAGTAACAGTTTTTAATTATGTTACATTATTTTAAGTATGTTACATAAACATTTAAAACCACTTTAAAACTTCCCTTATAAGAATCGTGTTTTTATGATTTAAAAAATTAATTTGATACTTCAAATTTTTCGAATTTAAAATATTAAATGGATTATATAATTACAGTCTCAAGATCTTAAATAATATTCAAGATTTAAATTTATAACTACATCATATTAGCATACTTTAGTATTTTTTTTCTTAAAAGGCATCCTTTAATTTTGGGATCTTAAACGCTAAAAACGAAGTATTAATATCAAGATTATGATTAGGATTGTACTATATCTAGGCAAGCTTAGATAACCATTCGGCCTAAACTGCCTATACATAGTCCTATGACAAAAATAATAAACAGATAGTCAACTAAACGAGATTACATACATAGCGACCTAGGTCGCCTACTATAAAGAATATAGTGTCGTACAGAGCTGATAATTCCAAACTTAGGCTTCTCACAGATACCTAGAACTTGGGCTTAGCCCAAGCCCAAAGAAAATCTGAATATTGGCCCAAAATGGTTAAACAGGGGCCCAACCCACAAGGAGGGGCAGACGCAATTAATGACTCTATAAATACATGTGGACCCCAACAATTAAGAGGTAGCTTTCATTAATTCCTTAATATGAGATTTGACTTTGAGAGTCTTTTGTTGACTTGATCGTCAGAGCCCTTCTCGTAGGTAACCCCTCAAGGGTCCAAACCGCCTACGTTCGGAGACGACATGTACAAGTCAAGAAGAAGCCAATTCGAGAGGTCAAGAATTGGGGTAAGATATTACTTGTGTTTCCTGACATCCCTTATTTATTTCCGCAGGAACAAGGATCATCAGGGTTCATATAATCATATATCGTGGGATTATAATACGGATCGTAGATTTTATTAAGGGTAAAAATTAATTTAATTTTATCCTTTGAATTTTAAATAACATGTATGAAGATAATTAATATATTAAAATATGAGAATACGAAAAGATTTGAAATAAAATAATAGAGAACATAAATCAAAAGAAGCAATTTGTTATTCGTCTTCATAAATAGCATTAATATACTTTTTTTTATTCAAGAAATAATAAATTGTAATGTTTTTATGTTTAGAAATTATAAATACTAATGTTATAATTAATAAATACTAAACATTAGTATGCTTTGGGTCTATACAAAAATGTGGCCGCAAGATTGGAAAATTATAACTGAATTAAATTTTAATTTGAAAGTGTTGTGTGACTGATAACACTTATTGATGAAGGATTGACCCCAACCAAGGATAGAGGCACATGCTTAAGAAGACTAAGCATGTTTAGAAGGGAAGTTCATTAATCCTTCATCCCTTTCATTTGTGTTTTTTATTTTTGATTCCCAAAGTTGACTTAGTTGAATCAACTTTAGTTGACCTGTTGACCTTTGACTAGGTTTGACTTGTTGACTATAGTTGACTTGACTTAAGCCAACATGATAATCTATGTTTATTTGCTTTGTAGGTTAATTAGGAGTAAGAAAGCAATGCTAGGTGGCGCATGGTGATTGGGGAGCATAAATGATGTGGAGGAGAGAGTAAAGCAAAGACATAAAGCATAAAGTAAAAGGCATGAAGCAAGTGTACCTATGTACCTTTGGTCTCTTTTGTTTTTAGCACACTTAGGCTACTTTTTGGAGACATATCAGACACATTCTTTGTCTCCTTTTGTGCTGGAACGAAATTAGCCTTGCACACACCATAGTTAGTTCTTTTGTCTCTCATTTTTTGTAACCTTATTTGACCTAGTTTCTATAAGCTAGGGTTAGCTTTTTGTAGAGACATCCTTAGGTATCTTTTATTTGCTTAGAGGCCCCTAAACTCTTCTATATAAGGGGTGCTCCAAGACATGTAAAAGGGTTGAACATTTTGAAGGAAAAACACTCTTATGTCTCAACCATTTGTGAGAGTTTCCTCCCTTTGGAATGAATACTTTTAAGCCTTATCTTGCATAGCAAGTGGCGGCACACATCCACTCATCTTCAAGGTTACCATGGCTTCTAGCCTAGCCTTGTAGTGGCGTGCTTCTCACATTTTTTACCATTTCTTTCCTTTCCATTTTATGTTTTCTTCTTCCTTTAATTATTCTTGGTTTTCTATGGTTTATGTGCTTTCCATTTCCTTTTTGTTTTGAATCAATCCATCATCTTCTTCTCTTGAGCTTTGTGAAAGGAACCTTCACATCTAGATAGCATGCTATCTTAATGTCTAGTGGGGATTTCACTTAGCTTTCTTAATCAACTCACACCATATTCAATAATCTTAAAAAGGAACAAGATAATCCTTCATCACTTATACAATATATACAATGTAAAATTTTAATTATTCACCAAAGGATATGAATATGTAGTACAACAGAAAATTAAAAAAATTTGACAATTTACATAATTTTACGATTTTGTTCGACGATCAGAACGGATCGATCTTATTGTATTATAATTATGCGTGAGATGATAAAGGATTGACCCCAACCAAGGATGAAGGCACATGCTTAAGAAGACTAAGCATGTTTAGAAAGGAAGTTCACTAATCCTTCATCCCTTTTCATTTGTGTTTATTATTTTTGATTCCCAAAGTTGACTTAGTTTAATCAACTTTAGTTGACTTGTTGACCTTTGACTAGGTTTGACTTATTGACTATAGTTGACTTGACTTAAGCCAACATGCTAATCTATGTTTATTTGCTTTGTAGGTTAATTAGGAGTAAGAAAGCAATGCTAGGTGGCGCATGGTGATTGGGGAGCATAAATGATGTGGAAGAGAGAGTAAAGCAAAGGCATAAAGCATAAAGTAAAAGGCATGAAGCAAGTGTACCTATGTACCTTTCGTCTCCTTTGTTTTTAGCACTCTTTGGCCACTTTTTGGAGACATATGAGACACATTCTTTGTCTCCTTTTGTGCTAGAACGAAATTAGCCTTGCACACACCATAGCTAGCTCTTTTGTCTCTCATTTTTTGTAACCTTATTTGACCTAGTTTCTAGAAGCTAGGGTTAGGTTTTTGTAGAGACATCCTTAGGTATCTTTTATTTGCTTAGAGGCCCATAAACTCTTCTATATAAGGGGTGCTCCTAAACATGTAAAAGGGTTGAACATTTTGAAGTAAAAACACTCTTGTGTCTTAACCATTTGTGAGAGTTTCCTCCCTTGGGAGTGAATACTTTTAAGCCTTATCTTGCATAGCAAGTGGCGGCACACATCCACTCATCTTCAAGGTTGCCATGGCTTCTAGCCTAGCCTTGTAGTGGCGTGCTTCTCACATTTTTTACCATTTCTTTCCTTTCCATTTTATGTTTTCTTCTTCCTTTAATTGTTCTTGGTTTTCTATGGTTTATGTGCTTTGCATTTCCTTTTTGTTTTGAATCAATCCATCATCTTCTTCTCTTGAGCTTTGTGAAAGGAACCTTCACATCTAGATAGCTTGCTATCTTAATGTCTAGTGGGGATTTCGCTTAGCTTTCTTAATCAACTCACACCATATTCAATAACCTTAAAAAGGAACAAGATAATCCTTCATCATGAGATCTGACTCGTAAATACTATATAAAATCATAGGATTTTACGATTTTACGATTTAAATCTCGATTTTGACTACCTTGACTACAAGAAAAATTTGTTTTAACATAGGCTTATTTTTACATTACCCAAGGCTAAAACTTCGACTAAACTATTTACCAGGATCTCGATTTCCATCGTTAAACAATCCCTGAGAGAAATGTGTTATGTAACATCCCAGTCGAATATTACGAATTTAAATGATAAAAATAAAGAAAATGAATAATACCGCATTTATTATAACTTCATTTCCCATAACATAGAAAAATTTAAAACAGTTATTACATAGGAAAAGATCCAAAATCCACAATTTATAAAACTCGAATACAAAATCAAAGTCTAGTAACATAAAAGTTTACAAAATTATTCCAAACTTGTAAATAATAAAACTCTGATAAAGCTTTTCCCAGCTAGCCCCTCTTTGATGCTAAGCCTCACTAGAACCACATGCAACATCATTTGCTCCCATGTAACGGATTACACGATCATCGCCAAAACCATGGAGATAGGGTGAGCTAACAGAAACATATAATAATTCAGTTATATATAAGCATACACTCATCAAAGGAACTTTATCCTATCATACAAAGCCACATGGCCATTATCATGTTATCCATGATCAACGTCTTTAGTTGAATACCTCAAGATGCTCTTGTTGCCACACCTACAAGCCACAACTTGTAGAACACGTGCGGGAAACCTACTATGGACCACACTCCGCAATGCTAAGTGTAGTTCCAATTACGAACATAGTTTGTAATGCACAAAGACTACTAAACTCGTTGATTATATACCAAAGAGGGCAATCTTTCTGGACCGATCCATACGAGCAACAACTCGCACACTCACACTAGCAACACTCCCCAATCCGAGTCATAACTCAAGGATTTCTCGTGTTCATCCGCCATCCTGAGCCACAACTCAAGAGATGTCATTCTGAGCCACAACTTAAGGAATGCCATGTGTTTCGCCCCTATTCCGAGCCACAACTCAAGGAATATGTTCTGAGTCATAACTCAAGGAACACTCTAGCAAGTCAATGTTTAAGGTATCACCAAAGCCTTATAGACCATGCACATCCAAAGTAACCAAGTATGATGTCTCTGCATTATCGCCTGGCGCTGCTCCAAAGCCGTTAGGCAAAAGTCTATGTAGTCCACCTGGCGGAAACCACAAACCGTTAGGCGCCATGTGCCCCTAGAGCTCTCTAGAATATGATGTATCTCCTGGTAAAGCCTTCTCTACATAATTATGCAAAATTTGGTCACATATGCTTGGCTGTCATCAAACTTGTTGCCTTCATAGGTGAGTTGGGGGTCTATAAATCCATATAGATCATTCAGCCCCATAGTTTCAGTGACACCAGACAGATACCTAAACATAAAATTGATTTGATATAAGTAAATAGATAAATATATCATATAACTATATATAATAATTGAAAGCCTTACATAATCCATAACTGAATAATGGTAATATTCAGTTTCTCTAATCCCCGTGCAAGCTCCAAGACATCTTGGGAATACAAGTAAAGTGGGATGTCAAGATCTTTCCCAAAAATGTTAGCATCCCAAGGAACCTGCATTGGGTTATCAGCTATGATTTCCGCAAGTTGGAGCAATGCACCAAGAGGATCGTCTAAAGAGAGAAGAATCTTCTTTGATTGAGGTTTTTCCTATATTGATGCAATTTCAGTTAAAATGGAATATAATTTAAGTTTGAACATAATAAACATGTAAACTTAAAAATGTAGTATATTTGTGGGTTTAAGAGTCTGTACCAGGGAGTCAGTAACAACCAAATCTCTAGGCCAGGCGAGAAAACACTAGAATGCCTGTGCCACAATATACACCTCATCTGTGGGCACAAGAACTAAAGCAAACGACATGAGAACCTCCTCTACCGTGACCTTAACCTCATCCTTTGATAACTCCATGCCATGAAGAACTGTGGATGCCTCAAATACTTTTGCACGAGCCACTAGTGTCTTCTTTGTACCATCCCAAATATGTAGCTAACATGGATGAGTGTCATCCATGTCATCCCCGGGTGGAGCTGAACAACTCCCTTTTCCGCCTCTACTTGTTAGAGTCAACGATTTATTAATGTTATTCAATTACTTTATTAAATATCATTTATTCAATTCATAACTTATAGAAAACAAATTTACCAGTGGGAGGCACAAATGGGTCTAGTTCTGGCAGAGGATCCACTGTCGAACGAATGTCATAGTGCTCAAATTGGCGCATAAGTTCTTCTCTCACCTGCGTCGTGATCATTTCCTTCATTCTTTGTTCATAATCAGCACCATGACTACATGAAGACTGGCGAGAGGAGGAACCAAAACATTGGTGTATGCCGACTCTTGATCCAGCACCACGCACACATCCAGGGTGCTCTAGTCATCCAATTGCAGCAGCAAGTATGTCATGACGACCTTCTGGAATGAATCCTCCTTGGGAGGTCTGCTTAACCAACGAATCCTACAATGTAACAAAAAACTTTATGAAAAAAAAATACAATATCAAACATGAACGAGCTGTTTAGATAAGAATTGTATCTTACAGTTTTCTTAGAGATTTCTCGTGCAGATTCAGAAATGTAGTTGCCCAATGAACGTAAACGGGCTAACTTCCACTTTTGATGACGTGATGGTGGTGAAGGAGGCTCAATATCTTCACCCTTAGAAGGTGGGGGCCTAGATTTTTTCTTTTCTGTCAATATCTTCTCTTCAAGTTTTCTATACCCACCACGAGATAATATGTGCGGGTTTTTATTTTGAGCACTTATGTTTTGAGCCTTTTTTCTCTTTACCTCTAACATATAAAACCCAATTTATGAATTAGTTAAATTTTGCATAATTATCAATTGTGCTATTGATGATTTCAAATAAACATACATGTCATCCCTCAAATGTCCGAAGCTCAAGAAACTGATGCCATGTGTCTTCATCAATCCAAGTGTATTTCAACAATGAATTTTCATTATTTTTATGTCCAAAGACATACCTAGACGTCAACTTGGTCTTAAAACCACGAAATTTCTCAGCCACCGATGACAAACATTTTTGTTTAAGCGTCGCCACATTTGGAATATCAAATGTTAGCTGCAATATAGAAAATGTCATCAACAATATTTATCATATTATCAACAAAATCAAAGTATAACGTTAATAACATTAATATTAGTTACCAATAAATCTTGCTATATCATTTCCTGATCAGCTTCAGTGACATGATCAAAAGATGGCGTAAGGATTGATATTCTCTCTCGTGCCAACTTTCCTAAATAGCTTTTGAAGACGTCCCAGAACGACCACTAGGCTCACCAGGGTCGACGTTAATATCAACATGTGTTTTATGACCTTTAGCTCTTCTAATTAAGAGCTCTCTCAACCTAGTGGCTCCTTTGGTGGGTCTCTTAGCAGGTGCTTCATCCTCTGATGAAGTATAATGTTCAGCCATGAATCTGTGAAATGAAAATCTAAAAAACCATTAATAAGCAACATATAAAATAATATATAAAACATTATTTAACAAAACACCTAAATTTTAACAAGAACATGAAATTCGTACATAAAGTTATTGATTGGTCATATGTATATTCCTTCATCGTGATCTTCTCGAATTGCATGTACATCATGAACTAGATGGATTTCATCAACAGTTGTCGTTCTTCTAAATGGGTGTGCGACAACAATATTAAGATCACTCACATTCTCTTCATTAGGATCAATCTGCTTTTTTCCATGAAGAGCGACAAACCAATGTTCAGTTGTAGGATCTTTAACATAGAAAACCTGAGATGCTTGTTGTGCCATGATAAATGGCTCGTCTCGATAACCCACCTTTCGAAAATCCACTAGAGTCATTCCTGATTCATCTATTTTGACACCACTCTTATTGTCAATCCACTTACATTTGAACAGTGGAATAGTGGAATACTCCCATATCTCTTGTATTACACCATAGTATGTCATTGATCCTACTATGGGATTTTGATCTTTAGATGTAGAAAATTGTAGCGACTCAGCTTCAAGACTAACTCCACTATTTTTTACTGTGCTTTTATCATCAAGAGACTTTGTATAGAATGTGCAATTATTGATTTCATAACCTGTACAACAGATGACATCAAATTTCAACCCATTTGCTAACCACATCAAAGTCTCAGAGCATTGCGAATCTTTCAAAACCTCAAATTTAAACCAAGGCATGAATGTTCTATTGTGCTCCATCAAATGCCATTTCTCTGATTGTTTTGGATTGTTCTCTTTCACAATGACTTTGTGTGCAGATAAGTAAGGCATTACCTCATTTGTGTTGTTCAATATGTATAGGTGTGCTTGCATCAACTCTTCACAATTTTTGGTAACCACACTCACACCTCAAATGTTGTTACTTATAGAACACCTGTTCAACCATGATCTGTGAGGAACTCCTATCGGTTTTGCTTTTACCATGTAATCTGAACAAAACTCGACACTTTCTTCAGCAATATATCTTTCGATCATTGAAGCTTCTGGACGATATTGATTTTTCACATACCCTTTCAAAATCTTCATGTAACGTTCAATGGGATACATCCATCTTAAGTATACTGGTCCAAAAAACTTGATTTCTCTCACCACATGAACAAGTAAATGTACCATGATGTCAAAAAATGATGGAGGGAAAAACATCTCTAGCTGACACAAGATGATAACAATTTCGGCTTGAAGTTCATCCAACTTTAAAGGATCAATGACTTTGCTACAAATTGAAGAGAAGAATGCACACAAACGCGTTATAGTTTGTCTAACATTTTTGGGTAAAATTCCACGAATAGCTACAAGTAACAATTGTTGCATTAAGATGTGGCAATCGTGAGACTTTAGGCCAACAAGCTTCAAGTCTTGCATGGACACTAAACTCTGAATATTTGAAGAGTATCTTTGAGGTACCTTGACACTCTTTAAACATAAGCAAAAACTTATCTTCTCTTGTCTAGACATAGTGTAACATGCAAGGTGCAAATAAGTGCGCCTACCAACCTCCCTTGGTGCCAAGTCTTCTCGGATCTTCATTTCAACCAAATCCAAACGAGCATTTACTTCATCTTTTGTCTTTCCCTGAATGTTGAGTAGTGTACCAATCAAGCTATCACACATATTCTTCCCTACATGTATGACATATATGCAATGCCTAACTTCTTACTTCGATCAATATGGAAGGTCAAAGAATATTGATTTTTTTCTTCCAAGGGCTCGATGCAGATGACTTCTTGGACGTTTTACCAAATACATGATGTACTTTATTAACTTTTTCATGAATTTGAATGCCAATTAATGGAGTTGGTGCTTTTTCATTCTCTTGATGTCCATTGAATGCTTTCTTTAACCTTCGATAAGGATGATTAGCTTGTAAAAACCTTCGATGGCGCAGATACACGGTCTTCCTTTCGTTTTTCAATTGATGAGATGCAGTGTTTTCTTCACATATAGGACATGCTTTATGACCCTTGACACTGTACCCTGACAAATTACCATAAGCTGGAAAGTCATTAATGGTGCAAAATAACATTGCATGCATCATGAAAGTTTCAGAAGCAACAACATCAAATACTTCAACACCATCAACCCACAACAACTTCAAGTCGTCAACTAGAGGATTGAGATATACATCTATGTCATTTCCATGCTGCTTTGGACCATATATCATCATAGACAACATCATGTATTTTCTCTTCATGCAAAGTCCAAGAGATAAGTTGTAAATGAATAATATAACAAGCCAACAAATGTGGTTTGTACTTAAATTACCAAATGGATTCATTTCATCGATAGCTAAGCCAAAACGAATATTTCTACATTCTTCACCGAACTTGGGAAATTCCTGATCAATATTTTTCCATTGCACTGAATCAGCTGGATGACGAAGGAGTCCGTCACATCTTCTCTTAGTTGCATGCCATCTAAGGTTTTTAGCATCTTTAGGATTTGCAAACAAACGCTTATGTCTGGGCACGATTGGAAGGTACTAGACTACTTTCAAAGCAGATCCTTCCTTCTCTATTTGACCATTATCTTCACTGTTTCTTTTCTGCTTGTACCGTGATGACCTATACTTTGGACATTTTTTAAAATCTTCAAATTCTTTTCTGTATAATATGCAATCATTAGGACATGCGTGTATCCTTTTATACTCCATACCCATCGGACAAAGAATTTTCTTGGCGTCATAGTTTCGAGTGGGTAGACTATTTCCTTTGGGAAGCTTTTCATTCAAGAGCACGAGCAATTATGTGAAGCTTTTATCTGTCCAACCATTGGTCGCTTTCAAATTCATAAGTCTTAAAATCGCTGATAATTGCGTGAACTTAGTTGAACCAACATACAACGGAGTTTCCGCATCAGCAGACATCGTCTCATACACATGTGCTTGTGCAAAAGCTTCTGCGCCAACATCCCGTATCATGTCCTCCATATTGTCTTCTTCTACCCGCTCTTCACATCGCTCTTCCCGTTGCTCTTCCTGTCACTCTTTCATGGAGGAATTGGCAAGATATTCAGTTCGAGAAACAGTTGGAATGTGTATTAATTCGCCGTGCCATGTCCATATTGTGTAACTTTTAAGGAAATCGTCACAAATAAGATGTTCCCTAACTTGAGTTGTATTCAATTTTCTTCTATTCAAACAATTGACACAAGGACATCCGAACTTCACCTCATCATCACTTCTCCCCTCATAACGTTACGCAAATTTTATAAATTCTTCTACTCCATTCTCATACTCAGCGCTGATACATGGTAAATTAATCCAATCTCGATCCATACTGAAATTGCGTGAACAATTTCAGTAATCTTTGAATCAATGCTCACGTCGTAATCAAGGTGTGACCCTATCCCATTTAAGAAGATTCACTTTCTTTATTTTATTGGTACATATTACTTTTAAAATACATATATTAAATTTCACGAAATTTTGCCAGCATTTCGCATTGGCCTTCAGGATACACGAAATGAAAGTGATTATAAACCACAATCAAATATGCACCTGAAAGTCAATACAAAACACAATTGACAAATATTCATGAATTTTAAGATATGTATTTTAAAATATATATGCACTAATAAACTACTAGAAAGTGATTTATCTTCTTAAACTGTCCAATTGGACAATTCAAGATTCAATACATTTAAATTATTAGTATTGTATCCCCTTTTATCTAATTAAAAAATAAGTAGTTTCGTCAAAATGAAAATTTGGGGACAATACATAATTTTCGTATTGAATCTCAAACGGGAAACTAAGGCTAACTCATAGTATATACAAACAATCCAAACAATTTCAATTCCAATGAAAATCAATACTTGCAATAATCAAAATTCAAAAATAATATATACAAAATGGAAAATGAAACAAAAACGAGTTAGAAACATACCTTGGAGGAATGGCGATACTACAATTGCCGGAAAAAACCGAGAAGGAAGTGCACCGGTGGAGGCGACGCCGCGACAGTGGCTAGAGGCGAAAGCTGGTGGCCGGAGGAGGAAGCTGAGGAAGGGAGAGACGAGAGAGGCACGAGAGAGAGTGCAAGAGAGTGAGAGATGCGAAATGGAGGTGCAACAAAGGGGGCTCATTCGCGTGGTGGTTGCAATGGCCGGAGGTGGTCGAAGGTGGTCGGAGAGTGTGGTGGCAGTGGGTGCAGCGGAGAGAGAGAGAGTGCGTGAGAGAGAGAGAGATGCGAAATGGAGGTGCAGTATAGGGGGCTCGTTCGCGTGGTGGTTGCAATGGCCGAAGGTGGTCGAAGGTGGCCGGAGGTGGTCGAAGGTGGCCGGAGGGTGTGGTGGTAGTGGGTGCAGTAGAGAGAGAGAGGGGAAGGAGTTGCAGAGGCGCAGGCGCGGGGAAGAAGAAGGGTTTGCGAAATTTGAACCCTAAATAAACCCTATGGCTTCGGTTGTTAAGGGAACCGAAGCCATAGACCCCTTTTTGGCACCAGGTTTCCTTGGACCAAGGCCAAACAGCTAACGTCTAGCCACTTTTTGGCTTCGGGTCTTACTGGACCGAGGCCTATACCACTGTTTGGCACCGGTTTTGAGCGAACTGGGGCCTATACCCCTCTTTGGCTTCGGGTATTTGGAGAACCGAGGCCTAAAACTTGGCTCTAATTGCAAAAATGCCACTGCACCATTATATGCTTCGGTTCTTGGCCAACCGAGGCATATAAGGCAAGGTAAAATGGGAATTCTGCACTAGTGTGTGGCCTCAAAGCGTGCCACAAATTCAACTTCCATGGTGGATGCAACAATGAATTTACATGTTTGAGCATACATTAAACTCCCAATAATATATGCATAAGGGATATCTTCCATTTGTTTCCATTCCAATTCATTATTTGGACATTGCATGAGACTTAATTTGTTTCCTTTCTGTATTAGAACGGGAGATGCTGAACATTTATCCATGCTAAATCTCTCTAAAACCTTATTAATATATGCGTTCTGAGACAAACCTAACAATCCTTGTGATCTATCACAAAATATTTCTATTCTGATCACATAGTATGCGTCACCCATATCTTTCATTTCAAAGTTGTTAAAGAGAAACCTCTTAGTCTCACTTAATAGACCAAGATCATTAGTCACAAGCAAGATATCATCGACATACAGAATCCGAAATATAAACTTGGTCCCACTGACCTTCAGATATATACATCAATCAACAATGTTTTCCTTAAATCCAAAGGACACAATAGTATCATTGAACTTAAGATACCATTGTCGAGAAGCTTGCTTAAGTTCGTATATTGATCTCTTAAGTTTACACACAATGTGTTCCTTTCCTTCTTCAGTGAACCCCATCGGTGGTCCATATAAACATCCTCTTCTAAATCCCCATTCAGAAAAGCAGTTTTAAGATCCATTTGATGCAACTCAAGATCATAATGAACTATTAATGCCATGATAATTCTAAAAGAATCTTTCTTAGAAACAAGCGAAAATGTTTCCTTATAATCAATACCATCTTTCTGAGTAAATCCTTTGGCGAACAAGTCAGGCCTTGTAATGTTCAATATTACCTTGAGAGTCACACTTAGTCTTAAAGACCCATTTACACCCAACTCTCTTGCATCTTTCAGGCAATTTCACAAGGTCCCACACGTCATTTTGTGTCATTGATTTAAGCTTATCTTTCATGACATCTATCCACTTATCAAAATTATCACCATTAATGGCTTTTGAAAATGAAACTGGATCATTATCAATAATCAAGTAATTTTCTAATTCTTGTAGATAAACCACATAGTCATTTGAAATAGCAGACTTTCTATCTCTATGAGATCTTCTTAATAATACTTGTTGTGGTTGTTCTACTACCGGCTCATTGTTAACCTCAGAATTATTAATTTGTTGTTCTTCTTGATTGTTGTGAGTTTCTACAACACAGGGAACAATAACTCCTGAAGAAGAAATACTAGCTACAGGAACTTGTACTCTAACTTCTTTAATCTCCACACTTTGTGAAGCTTCACTCCACTGGTTTCACCATTCTCAATGAACCGAGCATTTTCAGTTTCAATGATTCTTGTACTATGGGTAGGACAGTAAAATATATACCCTTTTGATTTTTCTGGATATCCAATGAAAAATCCACTGATTGTTCTTTCATCCAGTTTCTTTTCTTGCAGATTATATATTCTTACTTTTGCCTGATAACCCCAAACATGCAGGTGTCTCAAACT
This sequence comes from Vigna unguiculata, assembly GCF_037176805.1. Taxonomy (NCBI): domain Eukaryota; kingdom Viridiplantae; phylum Streptophyta; class Magnoliopsida; order Fabales; family Fabaceae; genus Vigna; species Vigna unguiculata. The sequence goes on from NC_140802.1 coordinate 27,599,756, forward strand.
AGGTTTCCTACTCATCCAGAACTCAAAAAGAGTCTTTTTGAACAACTTTACTAGGAACCCTGTTCAACAAATACATGGCAATATTTAAAGCATACATCCACAACGATACATGTAAACATGAATTACTTAACATACTCTTAATCATATTCATTAAGGTTCTATTATGCCTTTCTGATACACCACTTTGTTGTGGTGTGCATGTCATTGTGTATTGAGCACAAATACCACGTTTCTCAAGGAACTTAGCGAACAGACCAGAGTGTTATCCACTTTTATCATATATTCCATAATACTCACCACCTCTATCTAACCTTACGATTTTCACCTTTCTGTCTAATTGTCTTTCCACTTCATTTATATAAACTTCCAAGGCATTTACTGATTGAGATTTCTCATGCAGTAGATAGACGTGTCAATAACGCGAAAAATCATCAATAAAGGTGATGAAATACTTCTCTTTATTGAAGGAATTTACATCAAACCGACCACATATATTGGTGTGTATGATTTCAAGAAGCTAAGTGTTTCTTGTGACTTTTTTCTTTATATGTTTTGTTTGTTTGCCTTTAATACAATCCACACACACATTTAGATCAATAAAATCTAAATTCGAAAGGAATTCATTCTTTACTAATCTTTGCATTTTTTCTTTGGAAATATGTCCCAAACGCTTATGCCACAAGTAAGCAGATCTTTCATCCACTAAACTACGTTTAGTGCTAACATTGTGATGCAAGGTCATAATAGTTTCAACATATAAATTATCCAAATTCAATTTATATAAACCATCATAAAGTGTACCAAATGCAATCATACAAGTATGCTTAACAAACTGAAACAACCATTCCCAAACTTCAAATAATATCCAACAACATCAAGCTTAGACAAAAAAAAAATTAAATTTCTAGTGATACTAGGTACATAAAAGTATCCATAAGGTCTAAGTGATATCTAGTGTCAAGGATTAGACGATAAGTCCTGATGGCTTCCACTAGAACTTTGTCTTTATTGCCCATGAAGACGAACTTCTCATTTGGGTTTATGGTTCGAGTTGAAAGAAATCCCTACATCACATTAGAAACATGAATCGTACATCCAGAATCAATCCACCAAGCATTATGGGGAACTTCAATTAAGTTTGATTCAAAACATACGTGAGCATTATGCTCACCTTTCTTTTTGAACCAAGCTCTACGCTTTACGCAATTCTTCTGGAAACATCTAGACTTTTCTTAGATATGACATTTGTCATTTTTCTTCTAGATTTTGGTTGAGGACTCATCAATCTTTTGTGGAAGAGTTCTCTCAAACTCCTTGATTCTTCACATAATGAATAACTGAGAAAACTTTCATCCACTTCTATTCTTAGAGACTTAAGTCATGCTACAATATATGTCATCTCGATCACGTGCTAGTGCATAGTACACGAACCGTCAAACTTCATGGTGGTCAACGTACTCATCAATGTCCCAGCAAGGGACTTATCAGTAGTTTGGGAGCACTCTTCCACAAATTTCTTAAACTCTTTCACATTATCAATTTTGGAAAGAACAACCTTAATGTTGCTTGCTATGTTCATTCGCATAAACATTTACATAAAATGTAGTCAGGGAAATTTGACCCATTGAAGACTAGAACAAACATATATAAAGATACGGAACATAGACTTCAATTATCACATGCCCAACATTAATGCTTTGAGTCATAAAACTAAACTAAATACATTTTCAGACATAAATAACCATTTTATGCATACTAATGTTGTCCTTTGGGAGATCCACTAATACACAAACATAAACATAATGATGTTGATTACCTACTACCTTTGGGTATATAAATAAAACTAGTGACACATACAAAATTATCTACCATCATGCTCATTAGTTATAAGAACAATTAATCAACCTTTGGGCGATCCTAAAATGCCTTATAATAATGAACTACAATTAACCCATAAGTCAATTATTCATAATTTAGCATCCATACTACGGGTAACTGAAATAAAATCATTAATAATTTGAAATCAAAAAAACTTTAAAATTTTTGCCACTTTGGTGACTAACAAAATTTATCATACTTGATCTCAAATAAATAAATATACATTTAATTGCTATAAATCATACATAGCATTCTCATTAATTTTAATTTAACAATAACAAAACATACACATTATCTTAAATTAAAAATACATTATTCATATAATAGAAATATTTACGTTAATTGGTGACACAATTCAATAATATCACCTCACTTGATCCATGAAAAACAAACAATTAATCCAACAATAATTGATTCATGGAATTTGCAATTCAAACATTCAATTCACACACATAATCACACATTCATGGCACATAAATCATATTAGGATACTAACCTTGATCCATGAGAGATCCAATAATAATGCGTTCTTCAATCTCTATTCTCCAACCTTCTTTTCCCCAATCTATCTCTTTGCCTCTGTTACTCCTCTCACACATTCTTTCTTGATGGCTTATTGTGAGAGAACCTTATGACCAGAGACAGAACTCTACTATCCTTTTATAAGCCAATGTCCATCAAGTTGGGCTGAGCTTTATTTTATTTTATTACGACTTCCCATAATAACTAATAGATCCTTATATTTTATTAAATCACAATTAGGTCATCATAATATTTCAAATGAGTCACATAATAGAATTAATTTGTTAATTAATTCTAACAACAACAACGTAACATAAGTCCACCCAAAAAGAAATTTTCTCAATAATGGATTCTGAACCTAACTGGAAGATTAGTTTTGGAACAGAAAAATGAACTGTGATTTTAACATAAGTAAAAGGAGCTTATCATGTTTGAGCAAAGTTATCAAACAGAAGAAGTGAAACTCATCAAACAAAACCAAAATTAAGGAACTTACCATGCCTGAGAATGATGAATAAATGGAGTAATCATAGCAAAGAAAACCTTAACTTATGCAACAATCACATTTTCCTTGTGCCCCATAGAGATGACTTCATCAAATGCAACAGAGTGATGGTTTGAACATATTTCTTAATATATTTGCTCCAATTTTAAAATAATTATAATTATTGAAGTTATATTTACAAATACAAACACCACTAGTTTCCCATTTTAATAATTTATTCAAATACTTACCATTTTTACTTATTTCAAATATCAATAAAAATAACTTTATGTAAATGAAATTAATAATTTTCTTTTAGAATGTACTTTTTATTTGACAGAATACTACTTTAAACAAATTCAGCTTTAAAAAACTCACCAAGTTATTTTTATTTTAAAAAAGTGCTTTTAAACCAAAATAATTGAAAAGATGACAAAGAACGTATACTCTTATTTTTAAATTCTTTTTTTCTTAACGTAAAAGTATTGAGGTAGAAGTGGAGTTGAGCCACGGGAGTCGGCTACATTTGTGTACGTGTTCATGACAGTACAATGTATATATAATCAAGAAATCACAACTTAATTTTATTTTCAGTAATACAACTTGAGAAAATTCACCTATTTAACATTTTAAAAGTATCATAGCATGGCTTCCACATCCATAATATGCTAAAAAATCATAAATTCATTTAGTAATTTAAAAGTAACACATCACAACTTCAATTTCCATAATATTCTACAAATCATAAATTGATTATCGGTGTGTAAAGGAGCTAAAAACTGAATATGGTGGTTCACAATTTGCTTTTTGGAACACGAATTGATATATACAGAAACAATATTTTATTGGCCATCCTCCCATTAAGAATATAAAGCCACCGGTGCTTTTCCTATCATTGATATCTCCATAATCACTATCACATAATCCATGGAGTTTGAAATCATTAGAAAATGAATAAAATAACCTATAGTAAAAGTATTGTTTAGATAATGGAGTATCTCTTAGCAACTTTTATATAAATAGAAGTGGGAGTCTCCATAAATCGACTCACTAATCCAACTGCATACAAAATATCGTGCCTTATACATGTTAAGTATCTCAAACTTCCCATGAGGCTTTTGAATAGAGTAGGATTCTCTTTTTCTCTATCTTTAAACTTTGTAGCTCCATCCCACTTTCCATGGGTGTTTTCACCAGATTACAATCAATCATTTTAAATTTTTTCACGACCTCCTTTACATAGCATTCTTGAGAAATGAAGATACCTTCCTCCAATTGCTTAACCTCTAGGCCCAAATAGTATGACATGAGCCCTAGGTCTATCATCTCAAACTCGTATGACATCACCTTCTTGAATTCTTCGAACAAGCTTGGATTGTTGTCGATGAATATGAGATCATCAACATAGAGACAAACAATCAAAATATCTTAATTATCAAAAGTTTTGATATAGAGAGCATACTAGTTAAGACATCAAACAAAGCCATTATCTTGGAAGTACTTGTCAATGTGATTGTTCCATGCCCTTAGTGCTTGCTTTAATCCATACAATGCTCTCTTCAATTTTAGAATCTTATCTTCATGTCCTTCAACCACAAAGCCCGAAGGTTGCTCAATATAGACTTCTTCTTCTAGATAGCCATTCAAGAATGTAGACTTCACATCAAGTTGATAAATCATCCACTTCATTTGGGTTGCCAAAGAAATCAACAAACAGATTGTATCCATGTCAGTGACGGTTGCATAAACTTCATCATAGTCTACTCCATGCTTTTGCTTGTAGTCTTTTACAACTAGTCATGATTTGTATCTTTCCACCTCTCCACTAGCATTCTTCTTAGTCTTGTACACCCATTTTACTCCAATTACTTCATGGCCTTTGGGAAGAGCTGTTAATTCTCAAGTGTCATTTTTTCTCGATTGACTTGATCTCCTCATTCATGGCATGTCTCCACCATTAATCTTTCACAACTTCCTCAAAATTCAATGGCATGAAGGAAAAGTAATTCTTCAAGATTACACGTGACTTCATCAGACCTCTCATAAATGTCACGTATGTCTCTTGTCTTCCTTGGCCTTTCACTCGTACTTTCTTCTTTTGAATGAGATATAACAGATGGAGGGGGAGAAATATGAGGAGTGACATCTTGAATTGTAGTTTTTTTATCTTCTTCGTCTTCTTCAAGATATGGAAGAAAATCGTGTGTCTTCTCTTCTTGAGCCTCCCAATTCCACACAACTTCTTCATCAAATTTGACATCACGACTTAATACCACTTTGCCATTGCTTGGATTGTATAATTTTTAGCCTTTAGATTGAGCGTCATAGCCATCAAAGACATATTTGGCACTCCAATCATCGAGCTTGGATCTTTCTTGTTTCAGTACATGGGTGGAAGCTATACTCCTAAAGACACGCAAATGCTTAGCACTAGGCTTTCTTCCACTCCATGTTTTTTGAGGTGTTTGATCTTTTAGTTGGACGTTAGGGAACAATTAGATAAATATATCGCACAAGAAACAACTTTAAACATTTAGCTTTCTGCATGCTTTTGGCCATGTTAAGAATAGTTATGTTCTCTCTTTCGACTACTCCATTTTGTTGCGACGATCTAGGAATAGTCAATGGACGACGAATTCCATCAGTTGCACAAAATTCATTGAAATCCCTTGAAGTGAATTCTCCTCCACGGTTAAATCTCAAAGCTTTGGTTTCAAAGCCACTTTCTTTTTCAACAAGAGCTTTGAAACTCTTGAAAAAACAAAAACTTCTGACTTTTGTCTAAGAAAATACACCCACGTTTTTCTATTGAAGTCATCTAATGAAGGATTGACCCAAATCAAGGATGGAGGCACATGCTTAAGAAGACTAAACATGTTTAGAAAGGAAATTCATTAATCCTTCTTCCCTTTCATTTGTGTTTGTTATTTTTTATTCCCTAAGTTGACTTAGTTGAATCAACTTTAGTTGACTTGTTGACCTTTGACTAGGTTTGACTTGTTGACTATAGTTGACTTGACTTAAGCCAACATGCTAATCTATTTTATTTGCTTTGTAGGTTAATTAAGAGTAAGAAAGCAATGCTAGGTGGCGCATGGTGATTGGGAAGCATAAATGATGTGGAAAAGAGAGTAAAACAAAGGCATAAAGCATAAAGTAAAAGGCATAAAGCAAGTGTACCTATGTACCTTTGGTCTCCTTTGTTTTTAGCACACTTTGGCCACTTTTTGGAGACATATGAGACACATTCTTTGTCTCCTTTTGTGCTAGAACGAAATTAGCCTTCCACACACCATAGTTAGCTCTTTTGTCTCTCATTTTTGTAACCTTATTTGACCTAGTTTCTAGAAGCTAGGATTAGGTTTTTGTAGAGACATCCTTAGGTATCTTTTATTTGCTTAGAGGTCCCTAAACTCTTCTATATAAGGCATGTTCCTAGACATGTAAAAGGGTTGAAAATTTTGAAGTAAAAACACTCTTGTGTCTCAACCATTTGTGAGAGTTTCCTCCATAGGGAGTGAATACTTTTAAGCCTTATCTTGCATAGCAATGTGGCGGCACACATCCACTCATCTTCAATGTTGCCATGGCTTCTAGCCTAGCCTTGTAGTGGTGTGCTTCTCACATTTTTACCATTTCTTTCCTTTCCATTTTATGCTTTCTTCTTCCCTTAATTGTTCTTGGTTTTCTATGATTTATGTTCTTTCCATTTTCTTTTTGTTTTGAATCAATCCATCATCTTCTTCTCTTGAGCTTTGTGAAAGGAACCTTCACATCTAGATAGCCTGCTATCTTAATGTCCAATGGGGATTTCACTTAGCTTTCTTAATCAACTCACACCATATTCAATAATCTTAAAAGAAAACAACTTAATCTTTCATCATCATCAATGAAGAGTAAGAAATATTTATTCTTACTAAATGATGATGGATCAATTGGACCACAGACATCAACATGTACAAGTTGAAGAGGCTTGGTTGCTCTTGAAGCAACTACTTTCAGAAATCTTTTCCTCGCATGCTTTCTAAGAAGACACACTTCACAAAATTGATTGAGATTGTTGATTGTAGGCATCCCTTTCACCATCTCCTTTTCTCCCCAACTTTGAAGAGCTGCAAAGTTTAGGTGTCCAAACCTCATGTGCCAACACCATGATTTATCTTGTAGGCTCACCTTCAAAAACTTTGCTTCAATTGTTTTTAGATTCAAGATAAACATTCTATTTCTTGACATAAGCACCTTAGCAATCAAATTTTCATTTTGATCTTTAAGTCAGAAATATTTATCTTTCATAGGGATCTCATATCCTTTTTCAAGAAGTTGGCCTAAACTCAAAATATTGCTTTTTAATTTAGGCACATAATAAACATTGATCATCTCATGACTACCATCTTTGGAAGAGATTAGGAATGTACCTTTTCCTTCAATTTGAACTTTGGATGAGTCTCAAAAACACACATTTCCATTCACATTCTCATTAAGCTCCATGAACTTCTCCTTGTAGCCACACATTTTCCAAGTACCATGAACAATTGACAACTTTATCTTCACCTTTTAGGGTTAGCAACAAGGTTGACTCTTCTTCTTCATTAATAAGATTAGCTTTTTCCTCCATGTCATTAAGACGAAACTCCGAAGATAAATGACCAAGCTTATGGTAATTGTAACATTCAACTTTAGATTTCTCATACCTCCTTTCATTTTGAGAATAGCCATGACCTCTTCCTCTTGTTCTTCCACGAGCTCTTGATGATGAAAAACACATTTCTTCATTGTTTGAAGCATTGTTACCATTTACTATTTCTCCATATGCATGAATATGTTCTCTTTCTCCTTGTCCATGACCATGTCCTCTTCCTCGTCCACGTCCTCGTTGACTCCTAAATCCTCCATTATTCTTCAAACAAACCTAAGCTTTGAGAGCTTGCTCTAATGGCTCCTCTTGTCTCCTCTTCATTCTTTCTTCATGAGCTTGTAGGGAACCTTCCAACTCTTTAAAACTCATGGAGTCAAGTTCTTTAGATTCCTCAATCACACATACCACATAGTCGAACTTTGGAGTTCCTTAAGGATCTTCTCTATCACACGAACATCTTCTATTTTCTCTCCATATATTTTCAATTGACTGACAATTGCCTTTACTCTTGAGTAATAATATGAAATTGATTCGGATTCCTTCATCTTCAAAGCTTCAAAGTCACTCCTTAGTGATTGAAGCCTTATCTTTTGCACTTTGTCCATGCCTTGGAGGGATTTTTCCAAGATCTCCCAAGTTTCCTTTGACGTAGTAGCATAGGCAACTTTCTCGAACATGTGGTCATCCAAACATTAATGGATGAGAGTAAGGGCTTGTTGATGCTTCTTCCTTGTCTTCAACAAATTCTCCATCTCCTCTTGCGATAAGCTTCCTTCATCTTGAGGCTACTTATAGCGTTTTTGCACAATATGTCCTTCAATCTTTTTAAAAAGTTTCAATTTAATCCCCTTATTATTTGTTATTCAATTTAGTCCTCTTTTATTTTTAAACTATTCAATTTTATCCTTTCCAATTTGAGATCAAAATAGTAATTAAGCTTAATTACAACTTATATAGACATGTTAAACTAATTTTTAGAATTTATACATCAAATCACTTCAACTAAATGTAAAAAATCTGAGTATTTAGGTGGCGTATAAAAATTAAATAACTTGAGTATTTAAGTGAATTGATTTGATATATAAATTATAAAAAATTATTTTAACATGTGTATATAAGTTGTAATTAGGGATGTCAAGCCATATAACTCGTCAAAAAAAAGTGGGCTACGTTACATTTTTTGAAACCGCTAAGCCACATAACCCGTCCTATCTAGACCGCTAGCTCGCCGGGTTGTAAGGCAGACCAACTCACTATAACCCATCAACTCATTTTCTTTTTGGTTTTAAAGATTTGTTTTCCCCTTCTTCCTCTTCATTTTAATTTTACAAAAACTTTCAGTTTTCTTCTTCTACAACACAAAACCCAACTTTTGCTCTCTTCTTCTTCAACCATTTTCTTCTTAAACCATCTTCTTCTTCTTCATCCATCTTCTTCTTCTTCTTCAACTTCAATGAGAAAAACCCAAAAATCCAACACATAATTTTTTATGTTCTTCTTCTTTGCTTTGCTCATTGGAAACCACGGTCGACAACTCTGTTGTATTTCTTTTTAATCATTCTATTGTAACCTCTTCTTCCATTTCCTTTATAATAGCAATTTGGGACTTTACGAATTAGGAGTTGAGGATTTTTCGATTTGTGGATTTTGCGATTTCAGAATTTTGTGATTTGGGGATTTTGATTTTTTGTGATTTTGCAAAACGATGATGTTGATATCATTGCAAATCGGAAACCATTTTTATGAGTAATGTTTTTCTTCTTTCTTCTTCTCCTTCTACATGGCTATGTCGGCATTCTTTGTGAGAGGTGTTGTGTGCGACCAAGAACGACGTTGTAGTTAGTGGAAAGGTGTGCCAGCTACCAGGCCGCCACCCCGTCCATTGGCGGGATGGGTTGAAGATCCTAAAATGTTTTTAGATGTCGGGTTGACTCGAGCTAGCCTGATTTTGATGGGTTAGAGATGGGTGGGGATAAACTGGTCTGGTTATGCCGTTTTGACATCCTTAGTTGTACTTAAACTTAGTTACTAATTTGGAGGACAAAATTTAAGGGGACCAAATTAAACATTTTAAGAAATTGTAGGATTAAATTGAACCAAAAAAATAAAATAAAATAAACCAAAGTAACAAATTAGAGGACTAAATCAATAATTTAGCAATAATTATTATATTATATATTTTTATTATTATTAATTATTATAAACAGATTATTAATTTAAATAATAATTATATATATTATTCACTATTATTATTATTATTTTATTTTATATATATATATATATATATATATATATATATATATACATAAAGTGTGAGAAATAATGCATTCCACCACCATAAACTTCTGAAGAATCATGAAAAGAAAAAAAATACCTCCACCACCACAAAACATCTGAAGCACTATGAAAAGAAAAAAAGATCACATAAATGGAGATGACAACATTAACGGTATGTCACATGTCAATCAGTGAATTTTTTTTATGTTTTTTAATTTGTTTTACATTTTTTTATTTTTATTTTGTTGCAATTTTTTGCCACGTGTCAAGTCCCTCATGTGACATGTGGCACTCGGTGACAGATGGCAACACTGACACATGTCACTATCAAATGTTATTACATACGTGTTGTTCCTGTGGAGAACAAATAAGATATGTCAAACAAAAGTGTTACCTTACCTCAATCCGCAATCTCCTCAGTAGGCTTCCTCCCGGTTGTTATATGTCATTTGTGGATATCTCAGTTTGGACTGGTTTGGACACAAGAGGGGTTACCTATGGAAGAGACTCTGATGCTCAATTCAGTCAAAATTCTCAGAAAGTCAAATTCCGTAATTAAGGGAGTAATGAATGCGTACCTTTAATTGCTGGGATCCACACATATTTATAGATTATTAATTATGTCTAGCCTTGTCATGGGCTAGGCCCCTAATTGGGTCGTAGGTGGGCCTAGGTCTTAGGCCAGGCCCCTTAGTTCGATTATCGTGGGCCCTTAGGGGCCTTGTTGGTAGTGCTCTGAATTTGTCAAGTTCTTGCTTAGTTATCCTAAGTTAGCAGCGGCTTAGGTCGGTTATCCTTTAGCGAATTAGGCCGGGTATTGTTACTCGTTCATACATGGTGATTATTTGCGTCTTTAGGGGCTATGTAGACGGCTATGATCAAGCTAAGCCGGCTAGGTGTGGTGCAAGTTACATAAAGGAAAGTGAGAACGGGGGAAAAAGTGAGGAGGAAAGAAAGAAACTCTTCGAAAAGGCCCACTACACCACTTGACTTTCCAATGTGGTTTTGGTCAAGAAAGCTAACGGTAAGTGGTGCATGTGCATCGATTACACGGATCTCAATAAAGCCTGTCCTAGAGACGCCTACCCCTTACCCAACATTGATCGACTAGTTAACGGTACAGCCGGTAACAAGGTTCTCAGTTTTCTTGATGCATACTCTGGTTACAACCAGATTCCCATGGCCACATCCGACATGAACAAAATTGCCTTCATTACAGACAATGCCAACTACTTCTACAAAGTCATGCCATTCGGCCTCAAAAACGCAGGAGCAACGTATTAGCAGTTAACGGATAAGGTCTTCAGCCACATAATGGGTAAATGTGTCAAGGAATACGTCGACGATATGGTCGTCAAATCTCTGAGTCATCAACAACACGCTCAAGACTTATCCACTGTCTTCTCTACATTACGGCAATACAACCTCCGCCTCAACCCCGAAAAGTGCGTCTTTGGCGTCGATCGTGGTAAATTCCTCGGTTTCATGCTTACACAACACGGCATAGAGGCTAACCCCGAGAAATGTAATGCCATCATCGAAATGCGAAGCCCCAACAGTGTCAAAGAAGTGCAACGCCTCATTGGCCGACTAACCGCTATCTCTCGCTTCCTCCCTAAATTGGCCGAACAAACCCAACCAATTATTCAACTAATAAAGAAATCGGCCAAGTTCTCGTGGAACGACGAATGTGAACAAATTTTTCAAAAACTAAAAAACACCTTCACTTCACCACCTATCCTCCATAAGCCGGACACTCATCAGCCCCTACTCGTTTACATCACTGCTACGGATAACACAGTAAGCGCCGCGCTGGTTCAGGAGGTCAATAGCACTCAACACCCTGTATACTTTGTCAGTCGAACCTTGTAGGATCCCGAAACCAAATACCAAATGGTGGAGAAATTAGCCATATCCCTAGTACACGAAGTGCGACGCCTACGTCCCTACTTTCAAAACCACAACATCATCATCAAAACCAACTACCCCATCCAGAAGATACTCTAGAAATCGAACTTTGCGGGTCGCATGTGATTTTGGGCCGTCGAATTATCTGAGTTTAACATCCGTTACGAACCCCACGGCCCCATCAAAGCTCAATGCCTCTTAGACTTTGTCAATGATCTCCAACGAACCCCTGAAGAGGACCAGTGGACACTTTACGTTGATGGTTCTTCAAACCTAAAAGGGGCAGGTGCCGACATCGTCCTAAAAGGCCCCAACGACATCCTCATCGAAAAATCCCTCCACTTTGCCTTCAGAACATCCAACAACCAAGCCAAATACGAAGCCATCCTTGTCGGGCTATCCCTCGCCTGCGAAGTCGGTGTGATGAGTGCGTATTTTTGCCCTCATTTAATGTTTAATTTTGGGTATTTAATTGAATTTGTGTGCTTAAAGAGTGATTTAATTGATAAATCTGATAATTAGGTTGTTTGAGCTTGTGTGATAAAAATGTCTTAAAAAGTGATTTTTAGCGGCATAAATTATTTTTGGATATTTTAACGTTTGTTGATGCAGCTGAAGTTAAGTTTTAAGCTCATTTAGAGGTGTGGAAATAAATTGATTAAAGCTTCATGACACCTTAAAGATAAATCAAAGAATAAGAAATTATCAAAAGCACAAAAATTCAGGCCAAGCATTGCATGAAGACGACAAGAAAAACTTGGAAAAGTGAAGAAGTTTGGCTAAACTAAGAAGAGAGGAACACAAAAATTGGACCTTGCGGTTTTCTTTATCTTTATGATAGAAGATAATTTGGGAAAATATATCTTAGATATTTTTGATATTTTTAAATAATTATCTTATTTAATTATATCATAAAATATTAAAAGATAATAACTACCAAATCTGTTTAAATATGACAAGATCTTCTTGAATCTTTTTAGTTACACAACAAACAAATATATCTTGAAGATATTAGATTATTTAGAAGATAATTTAAGGAGATTGCAAAGGGTTGATTTGGAAAATTAATACAAATACTAATTGGTGATAATTTATCATATATCTTTAATTAATTAATTAATTTAATTATATTAGATATTGATATTATCAACCAATTATATTTGTCAAACAGTCTATATCTCTCCAAATATTTTTAAATATTTATCTTTATCTTTATTTTAAAAGATATTTGAGAGATTTTAGCAACAGAAAAGTCCAGTCCAATTCCTATATAAAGAGACCAAGGGAGAAGCAGAAAAAGAGACAAGCTCGGCACGTCGGAATTTAGGAACCCTTAGGGGGACCTAATTTCTTTCTTCTCTCCATTCTTCTATTTTTATTTTGTATTCCATGGATTGCTAAACTTCTTGGGTTGATTCCATTGTAATTTCATTATGGATTTTGAGGTTAGAATGAAATAATTTCTTTGTTCTTTTTATTATTGTTGAGGTTTTAATTCATCTATGTCTTTTATCTTTGAATCACGTAAAAAGTAATGATTTTAAATCTATATGCATGTTGATCATATGAGTTCAAGGGTTTTTAAATTTAATTGAAACTTTACTTTGATTTTATTTAAAAACTTTCATGTGATTGAATGAGTTTTTACCAATAATTGAGACTTTACTTTGATTAAAGGTATTTACTCTAACTAAAATTAATTGAGACTTTACTTTGATTAATTAAGCTTTTTATTTGATGAGGAGATAAAAGACTAGACATGATTAGGCATAGTAAATTTGATTGAGACTGTACTTTGGTTGAATTTACTGTGGATAATCTAAAAGTTCTCACTTTTAATTGAGACTATACTTTGGTTAAAAGTGAGAACGCCAACAAATTAATTGAGACTTTACATTGATTAATTTGTAAATCTATAATAATAATTAATCGAGCAATAATCTTTAGATAACCGATGATTTGAAAAAGTAATGGAATCAATCTATTTTCTTTACTATTGTTTATATCTTATTTTATCTTTTTATCTTTATCCCACCTATTTTTATAATTTTATTTGACTAACACTTGTATAGTTTTATAAGAACTAATTTGTTAAAAATCAATTCTGTGTTCGTTGGGAGACGACTTTGGGTTACTTTACCCTTACTATTTTGTTGACTACTTTCTTAACAATACTGAAGTTGTTATAGATAAGTAGTATTAATTTGATCGCGTCAACGACAGCGTTATCAAATTTGGCGCCGTTGCCGGGGAACATGGTTAGAATTTTTGTCATTTTAGTTCTTATTTTCATTTTTATTCTTTTGATTTTATTTTTTATTTTTATTTTTATTTTTATTTTTTTTATCACTAACATTTTTTTTCTCAATTTTAGTTCTAACATTTTTTTTTATTTTCTTTAGTTATTTTATTTAGTTATTTTTTTCGGCATAATTTTTGTTTGAGGAATTTTGTTGGGAAATTTGTGAAACTAGTTGGGAAAAACTTTGGCTAAGGAAAGATAAGGTACTTAAGTTGTCCATTGAGACGCACCTCTCTTCCCTGGAAGTCTACTCAACAAGCTTTCAACTTATTTCTTTTCAGAAAACCTCTTTCAAAAATGCAAAATAATTTTTCATACGACAATAATCAACATTGTAGGTTTCAAATGGATTACAATTGTTATCCACAACAACCACGTGATTTTCAGCAACAAATTGTCACACCTACTTCTGCACCTGATATAAGTGGGTTAACTTTACGACAATTTAATGATCTATATCCTAGATCATCTTTTTTGGGACATGAGCAACAACCATATTCTGAGTGTCCACCTCAGCAATCATATGTTCCAAATAGTTTTCAGCAACAATATGTACCACCACAGCAATTTGAAGCAACGAATGGACCATCCTACAAAGAAGTTATGATACTAATGGGTGAAGTTATAGAGAAATTAGAGTCCATGGATGAAAGGTTGCGAGTTGATCAAAGATGCAGAAATATTGAGCAAGAGTGGTACGAAAATAAGCAAATATTGTCTGATATGTTGAGGGATGCAAGTAAGAACAACTTCATAGAATTACTTGTAACTGTTAATACGACCCCTCAACCCCATCAAAGATTTCCTGAAAATCCAGATTTTAATGCACTTCGTCATGAAATCCAAGATGTGCTTCTGAAGTTGGCCATCAGAGCTGAACAAATGTCTGAAGATTTGAGTCAGCTAATGAATGATGCAGTGAGAAAGGTCACTTTGGAAGATATGATGAAAATGATGACTGAAATGATGAAGATGGATCAGACAGATCAGAAAGAGATGATGAATACCGCGACACAAAGCTTACATAATCAATCTGAAAAACCAATAGCGGAATCACATCACATTGATATATCTACTGATGGAAATAATCATTTTCATAGTAATATGTCTACTGATGGACATATCAATTTTGCTAAAGATGTTGCTGATGAAGTAATTGAAGATTCTCACACAAACATATCTACTGATGGATATGTTGATGATGCTCAATGTGAATATAAAGTTGTACCCATTGATGAGGATATGAGTACAAATGATCATTTTCAAGAGCAAAGTTGTGAGAACAATACAATGGAGGAACCAAGTGTAGTTGAAGAGCCTACACTATTCGAAGATGCAGCTGAAGCATCTACTATTGCAACTGACTTGGTTAATGATGAAGCAGCAGAGTCAACAACACCAGGTGAAAATTTTTGCTCAGAAGATGAGATTATGAGGATTACTGATGATCCGCTTAACCATCTGAATTCACCTGATGATGCTCAAGTTGAGTTGAAGCCACACACTCCACACATCATGTTTGTTGATGTGAATGATGCAAATAAGTTTTCAGTGGTTATCTTTGTTGACATGGCTGCAGAAAAAGAAGAAAGGTTGCTACAACAGGTAAAAAGCTTAGATTCAAATTCTTTTGAAATCATTGTTGATAGAAAAGTTAATTTGCGTGCATGTTTGTTTTTTGTTTTTGTTTTTAATTTTAAAAATATTAAAAAAATTTCAAAAATATGTGTTTTTGTTTTCTTTAATAAAATTGTACAAGCTGACTTGTACTTTATAAAATTAAACAAAATAAATTTTGACATATGGCCAGATTGAGCCAATAGTCACAAATTTTTTCGTTTCCTCCCCAAAATAAGTCTATCAAGGACCATTTTTTTTTAAATAAGTGAGGGGGAGACAAACTGTAGGTAGGATTTTTTTTCTTTTTTGTGTTTTTCAATTTTTGTTTTTGTTTTCATAAAAAATTGTGATTTCTTTTTGAGAAAATTATGAAAGTATTAAATTTTTACTAAGTGGAACTTTTAAACAATATCTCTCATAAGAAATCCACAAAAATATTTACCCGCTTTCAATAAAACATATTGGATTTTTAGGATTTGATTCAGTAATTGGGATGATCATAATTCTAGAAAAATAAAAGTCATGTTGATATGAGTGGATTGTTTCTATGATTTGCTAATTGAGTTCATTTGAGAATTTCTTGATTAAATCTTTTGTGAAAGAGTTTGACCTTGTGAGTCTTGAGCCTTAATGTAAATGATGGTTTACCATGTGCCATTCCTATTTTTTCTTGAGTGACTTGCTCATGTTTGTTTATACTCAAATGTTTAGCTTGACTCTTTTGTTTTGCATCTTAGGTGAATATGCATGATTTGATATGACAGAGGCATTTCTTGTTTTAAGCTACTTGGCCAAATAAGCCCACCTTGATATTAATCCATTGGTAGCCCCTTTGAGCTTTAAACCTCTTTTTCTTGTTTTAAGCCTATTGCATATCCTTGAAAAGAAAAAGACCATATTCTACCTTAGGAAGAAAGAAGGAGCTAATGGATTATGTTCAGGAATGGTTGAGGAATAAAGTGTGTGGGTGAGTACCTCACCCACAAATTAATAAAAATGGCAAAAGGAAAAATTGTTGATGAAAAAGTGTTGAAATAATTGCTTTCTAAAAAAAAGAGAGAGCAACAAAGCAATAAACGAAAAGGAGTTTGAAATTATGCTCCATTATCTTTCTATATTTTAATTTCAAAATCCCAAAAATCTTAAATTTTTTCCTACCTTTGCCTTAACCCCATTATAACCTGTGAAAAGTCCTCATGATCTTTGAATGCATATTTTCTGAAAGTTTGTGAATATTAGAGTCTTGTTAAGTATTATGATAGTTTACTTACATGAGTATTTTGAGTGAAAACACAAGCCAAAACACTTGAGAGAATTTTGGTGAGAAAATACACATTTAACTTGAGTGCTTTCTTTCATAATTGATTGTCTTGTGAATTCAAAAGATTAACTCATGTGTGAAAAATAGAACCTTTCTGTTTGTATATACATGATAATTTGATCTCTAGAGTATTGAATTGTCTCCAGTGATGTTCATTCCTTTGATCCAGTGTTGATGTGAAATAAAATACCTCAGATTAAGTTTTGAAATTGATTGATTTTGCCCAGGAGTGCAAAAGGATAAGTGTGTGGGTATGATGAGTGCGTATTTTTGCCCTCATTTAATGTTTAATTTTGGGTATTTAATTGAATTTGTGTGCTTAAAGAGTGATTTAATTGATAAATCTGATAATTAGGTTGTTTGAGCTTGTGTGATAAAAATGTCTTAAAAAGTGATTTTTAGCGGCATAAATTATTTTTGGATATTTTAACGTTTGTTGATGCAGCTGAAGTTAAGTTTTAAGCTCATTTAGAGGTGTGGAAATAAATTGATTAAAGCTTCATGACACCTTAAAGATAAATCAAAGAATAAGAAATTATCAAAAGCACAAAAATTCAGGCCAAGCATTGCATGAAGACGACAAGAAAAACTTGGAAAAGTGAAGAAGTTTGGCTAAACTAAGAAGAGAGGAACACAAAAATTGGACCTTGCGGTTTTCTTTATCTTTATGATAGAAGATAATTTGGGAAAATATATCTTAGATATTTTTGATATTTTTAAATAATTATCTTATTTAATTATATCATAAAATATTAAAAGATAATAACTACCAAATCTGTTTAAATATGACAAGATCTTCTTGAATCTTTTTAGTTACACAACAAACAAATATATCTTGAAGATATTGGATTATTTAGAAGATAATTTAAGGAGATTGCAAAGGGTTGATTTGGAAAATTAATACAAATACTAATTGGTGATAATTTATCATATATCTTTAATTAATTAATTAATTTAATTATATTAGATATTGATATTATCAACCAATTATATTTGTCAAACAGTCTATATCTCTCCAAATATTTTTAAATATTTATCTTTATCTTTATTTTAAAAGATATTTGAGAGATTTTAGCAACAGAAAAGTCCAGTCCAATTCCTATATAAAGAGACCAAGGGAGAAGCAGAAAAAGAGACAAGCTCGGCACGTCGGAATTTAGGAACCCTTAGGGGGACCTAATTTCTTTCTTCTCTCCATTCTTCTATTTTTATTTTGTATTCCATGGATTGCTAAACTTCTTGGGTTGATTCCATTGTAATTTTATTATGGATTTTGAGGTTAGAATGAAATAATTTCTTTGTTCTTTTTATTATTGTTGAGGTTTTAATTCATCTATGTCTTTTATCTTTGAATCACGTAAAAAGTAATGATTTTAAATCTATATGCATGTTGATCATATGAGTTCAAGGGTTTTTAAATTTAATTGAAACTTTACTTTGATTTTATTTAAAAACTTTCATGTGATTGAATGAGTTTTTACCAATAATTGAGACTTTACTTTGATTAAAGGTATTTACTCTAACTAAAATTAATTGAGACTTTACTTTGATTAATTAAGCTTTTTATTTGATGAGGAGATAAAAGACTAGACATGATTAGGCATAGTAAATTTGATTGAGACTGTACTTTGGTTGAATTTACTGTGGATAATCTAAAAGTTCTCACTTTTAATTGAGACTATACTTTGGTTAAAAGTGAGAACGCCAACAAATTAATTGAGACTTTACATTGATTAATTTGTAAATCTATAATAATAATTAATCGAGCAATAATCTTTAGATAACCGATGATGAATCTATTTTGAAAAAGTAATGGAATCAATCTATTTTCTTTACTATTGTTTATATCTTATTTTATCTTTTTATCTTTATCCCACCTATTTTTATAATTTTATTTGACTAACACTTGTATAGTTTTATAAGAACTAATTTGTTAAAAATCAATTCCGTGTTCGTTGGGAGACGACTTTGGGTTACTTTACCCTTACTATTTTGTTGACTACTTTCTTAACAATACTGAAGTTGTTATAGATAAGTAGTATTAATTTGATCGCGTCAACGACAGCGTTATCACGGTGTCAAATCGCTCACATGCAAAACCGATTCCAAACTTACAGTGGGCCATCTAAATGATGAATTCCAGATCAAAGACCCTACCCTCTTACAATATTATCACCTGGTCCGAAAAGTCATCCAGTCTGGTTTTGAACAAGTCTGCATCCAACACATCCCCAGATCCAAAAATGTCAGAGCCGACATATTGTCCAAACTAGCCAACACTAAGCTAAAAAGCCGCCACCGATCACTCTTACAACAAACGCTATCCGCCCCTTCCATAACAAACACTTGCCATACCCTAATCTAACACCAAGCCGACAATTGGACAACTCCCTACATCCAATACCTCCGAACCAGTAACACCCCCCTGACGTTGACAGGAGCTGGCTAGCTAAAGCCGCCAGGTACACGATGATAGGCGATGACTTATACAAGCGAGGATACGGCCAACCACTTCTCAAATGTGTCACCGCAGAACAAGCCTAGTACATCATTAAAGAATTACATGAAGGTATATGCGGTTATCATTTCGACGCACACACCATGACTACCAGAATCCTTCGCGCCGGTTACTTCTGGCCGACCATGGAGGCCGATTGCCACGCTTTCATCAAAAGATGCATACTCTGCCAGATTCATGGCAACCTCATCCATCAAAAACAAGAACAACTCCATTCTATACTATCCCCATGGCCCTTCGCAAAGTGGGAAATGGAATTTCTCGGCCCTTTCTCCCCAAGAAAAGGCCAAGTAAAATTCCTTATAGTAACCATCGACTACTTCACCAAGTGGATAGAGGCTAAACCATTAGCCACCATTACCGCCCAACAGGTCCAACAATTCATCTGGAACGATATTATATGTCGTTATGGCGTCCTGCACACAATCATCACTGACAATGGCCGGCAATTCATAGACAAAGAAATCGCTAAATTCTATATCGGCCTAGGTATCAAACATATAACTAGCTCTGTTGAACACCCACAGACCAATGGATAGGCCGAGGCAGCAAACAAGGTTATACTAGTAGAACTGCGTAAACGGTTGGACAACGCCAAGGGCCGATGGCCAGAAGAATTAGTGGAAGTGTTATGGGCCTACAGGTGTACCCCTCAATCAGCAACAAATGAATCTCCATTTTGTCTAGTATACGGTGCAGACGCCATGATACAAGTTGAAATTGGCGAACCATCTCTGCATCGAGAACTGTACGACCCAGTTCAAAATCACCAAAACATAAGCACCCACCTCGACCTCCTATCCAAGTTAAGAGAAAAAGCCCAGATACGCAACTTAGCTGCCAAACAAAGAGCGGCTAGAAAATATAATACAAACCTACACCCAATATCGTTCACGAAGGGAGACTTAGTTTGGAGAATGGCCAGTAGTGCAAGAAAGAAGGATGGCAAGTTCTCTGCCAATTGGGACGGCTTGTACCGAATACGTGAAGATGTTGGAGGAGCGTATAAGCTTGAACAATTATCAAGGGAAGAGATACTCAATACATGGAATGTGTCTCATTTCAAGTTTTATTTTAGTTAAAGACATGTCTTGTACCGAATACTTGTAACCCTGGGTGTACTCTTTTTCCTCACCTGGTCTTTTTTCCCTAAGAAGGGTTTTGGTCAGGGAATTTTTAACAAGGCATCCTAAATCTCATGAATAAAACAAAGGGTTCTTAACCTCACGTCTACTCCTCGCCTTAACGTTTAATTCGCTTTTAGTTCCCCACCCTTACCACAAGTAAGCAACCTGGGTCGAACACCCCTAACTTAATGTTTAATTCACTTTTAGTTCTCCACCCTTATCACAAGTAAGCGGCCTGGGTCGAACACCCCTAACTTAATGTTTATATTCGCTTTTAGTTCCCCACCCTTACTACAAGTAAACGACTTGGGTCAAACACCCTTCTCAAATTAACACAGACTATAACCAAATATGGCCTACATCACAACTCATCCACGATAACATCATTCCACACGCTATTATAACACATCATATCGGAATCGCGCAACAGCAAACATACCAAGAATAACCATCACATTAACAATAAAGTAGATAGTGTACGAATTAACGAAAAATTAAACAATGTATGGATTAATACAGACTTAGAATCGAAATCAAATTCATAGCATTCAAACACCAATCCTAAGCCACCCCCTATTCGGCAACTTTCGCTTCCACCGCATCATCAGGATCGGCATCTAACTTCTCAACCTCCGCCACCTTCCCTACATCCTCCCCAGGACTGGATTCCACCTCATCCACGAGCACACGGTCAACCACGTCTTCATTTACATCAAATCTAACATCACCAGCATGCACATCCTTGTAAAAGAAAGCCGCTTGCTGCAACCCCTTCTGGAATCCATTTATATGTTCCTAGATAACATAACTCTTCAAATCATCAAGCTCCACCTCCAGAC
This sequence comes from Vigna unguiculata, assembly GCF_037176805.1. Lineage (NCBI taxonomy): Eukaryota > Viridiplantae > Streptophyta > Magnoliopsida > Fabales > Fabaceae > Vigna > Vigna unguiculata. The sequence goes on from NC_140802.1 coordinate 27,621,188, forward strand.
CGTCATGTTTCTCCTTCATCTCGTCATAATCCGCCTCCAAATCAACAATGTTGTAAGACCCGTGAAATTAATTAATTAATAAATGTGAGTAATAAGAGCCTTTATGGCATTAATTGTTGGTTGGTGTGACGTGGAAAAGTACTAGCTCAAGTGGTTGAAAGTACTTTATTGTGTGAGAGGACTTGGGTTCGAGTCCTATGTATGCCAATTATGTGTTGATATTTTATTATTAATTTTTAATAATATGTATGAATATGGGATTGATGATGTAAACTGTTTTTGGTTGGAGGGTATCACCAAATGTGAATTGGCATAGTGGTTGTGCTTTGGCCTTATGAGTAGAAGGTCACGGGTTCAAACCTTGGTGGGCAAAGAATAACCGTTTTATTTTTAAAACCTATTTTAAAGACACCTATAAAAGCCAGAGTTGAAGAAAAAGGAAGGGTTTTGGCAATTGTAGTGAGCTACTATAGAGAGAACACGAAATTGAGACTATGAGTGGAGGTTTTGAGTGTGCAAAGGGCTGAATCGAGAGGGAGTCTGTGGCACGTCATTGGCAAACCAAGAATTTCAATTTTTCTTCCCAATTTCAATCTAAAATTCAGGTTAGGGGAGCTGTACTTTGCGTATGTAAATAATCTGTCAGTGTTATGATTTTGAGTTCCAATTGGTTCTTGTTTGATTGGGAAAATTCGTACCTATTGTGCTGTGATTGGGAATTGGAGTATTTGAATTTGGGTGTATGATTATGTATGGGTAATGTGTTGAGGGATGAGGGTTTTGATATTTCAGGTTATTGATGGTTGTATGTTCGAATGTGGTTGTCAATATGGGTGAAAAGCAAGGTTTTGGGTGCTAATTGCCATTACAATTACATTAGTATGGTGATTGCATGTGTTGGGCGCACGATGGGCAAGGAACTGTTATGTTCCCGTCGGCTACTATTGGGCGAGGAGTCCATAGTATGGTGATTGCGTGCGTGCTAGGGTCCAAGTATGAGACTTGGATGTTTTACTACAGACGAGGAGTTTGTAGGGCAGGACTATAAGCAGGATAGGCTCATAGGGTTGGACCACGAATGAGTTACTTTCGTGGGAGCACAGAAAAGTCCCAAGACCTAGTACATGCATATGACTCATGAAGGACTATGAGGTCATGGTTGGATAATTTGATATGAGATATTTAATTATGTTATTTTGGGATGGGTAACATATTTATATTCATGTATTTGTTTATATGTATATTGTGCATAGCTCACCCTTTCTGTGTGTGTGGCGATGATGGGATAACTTGTTATCCGAGAGCAGATGATGTGACAAGTGGACCAGGAGATGCTTAGACTCAGAGCGAGGGCTAGCAGGGGATGTTTTTGTAGATACATATATTCTATGTTTTATCATTTTAGCTTTGAGGAAATCATGTAAACCTGGCAGGAGCCATTGACTTTTATTTCAGTTTTATGAAATTATGGACTCCTGGTTTTATAGCTTATCTTATATTAAAGTTTTAAATTTCCCTTGTTTTGGGAAACAGATTATATTGAATGCGGTAGCTATTGTATTTCAAATTTGATTTAATTAAATCAGTAATATTCCTTAGGGATGTTACAAATGCAACCCTTCAATTTCTCTTCCGAGTCCAAGCAGCGCACTCTCCACGTTGCTAGCCTTTTCCTCTCTTCTAGCCATTCTTCCTTTTCCTTCTTCCAAGCCTCATTCTCCTCGGCATGTTTGTCAACCTTCTCTTACAACTCTTCCAACTTTTCCCGATTCCTTTCCTTCAACTCCCTCTAGTACAAGGACCCAACCCGGCGCCCCAATAGTAGCGCCTTACTACCAAATTCCACCATTGTCCTCACTTGATGGTTAGGATCCATGTTATTGATTGAATTAATCAGCGTCTCCGGCACATTAATTTCAATATCTCGCCGCACAACCGTCTCTGGCAGCTCAATCAGCCCTGCTTCCGGCCCTTTTGTGCCACTAGACGACCCCACCCCTAACAGAGCGACCCAGACCTTCTTAACATCTTTGCCCCTACTAGGCCTAGCCGGCAGCTCAGTGTTCCCAGCAGCCTTAGCTCTAGTCGCTTTCTCCTTTCGTAGTGTTTGAAACAGAGTCAAGTTCTTCTTTCCCATTTGCGCCATGTGACCTGTAAACAACAACACACATCCATCAGACCACTCAAACATAATATAATACTCAAATATACAAAAAGATACCTTCAATATCAATAATCAGATGAACCGAATTATAAACCCTAACTAAATCCTTAATGGGCATCTTATCGCTAAAAAGCATCACCGCATCCATCACCTCCCGGTCAGCCACCGACAACTCCTCCCTCACCATTCCTTTTTATCTCCAAGGGTTGCCGGTCCAGAAAAAGGAAAATTTAGTACTCCCATCGTTGGTGTAAAAATGTAAGCATCCAACTTGCTTTACCACCACTTTAAAGAACTCATCTTTAAAGTGTTTGAAAGACTGAGTAAAAACACCCAGTCTGTTAATTCTGGGCCGGCTTATAAGCAACAACCACGTGGTCAGACTTCTCGGCCTCGTATCAAAAAAGTAGAGGAACGACCGCGGAGTAGGTTGCAAGTACAAAGCCAAACACAACAACCGAAACGCCTGCAAGTATGCCCAGCTATTTAGGTGCAGTTGAGTGGGAGCAACATTCAACAAACGTAAGACTCCCATGGTGAACTCGTCAAATGGAAATCGGATGTGCAGTTGTGAAAAGTGACACATGTACATGTAAAAGAACTCCTCGACAGCTCCATCTCGGTCGTGGCAGACACATTCTACTGCAGTTACCCTCTTTGGCACCATTATATCCCTTCGAGCACCTTTGTCAAAGATAGAGGTACAGTTCAGCGACGACTTCAGTAATCGCGACCACCAGAATATCGAGTTTTGCGTTCGCACATCCGTCGCGGCCCACTCATATCCTGCCTTTGCCGGCCAGTTGCTCTCCGCCAACTCCTCAAGCGGATCCTCCCTAACTTCCATCGTTCTCTCCATAAGGATCCTTCCCACATTTCCCGATTCCTCCTATCACTACTACCCTACCGACTACTCCCACTCCCCCTGACCGCTCACTACTCGAACTTGATAAGGAAACCCTATCACTACTACTAGACATACCTGTTCTTTTTAGGATGACAATGGAAATAAGGAAGATATCGGACAATTCTAACGTACACAAACAACTGATCTCAGATTTCTAACAAATGAAGCAACGTGAACACATTCCCAACAGCATCTTCATTTATAAACATGAATTCCAAACGCTACAACTTCTTCCCACCAAAAGTCATAAGTCATATGAAGCGTCACAACGCACACCAAGAGTCACCAACCTCAAAATAACGGTGCAAAATCCCTTCGATTAGACCTTTGACATTTGCCACCCCTTCACCTGCCACAAACCTATTTAGATCCCAAGCCTTAACACTGTTAATCACACTTAAAGGCTAGGGGACTGGTGTACCACACCTAGCCGGCCTAGTCAAACACACTTCTTATCCTTTGTCGTTATAGCTATACCAGCAAAGACTGGGTACTGGTGTACCACACCTAGCCGGCTTAGCCTGATCATAGCCGTCTACATAACCCCCAAAGACGCAAATAATCACCATGTATGAACGATTAACAGTACCTGGCCTAAGCCGCTAAAGGGTAACCGGCCTAAGCTGCTAACTTAGGATAACTAAGCAAGAACTTGACAAATTCAGAGCACTACCAACAAGGCCCCTAAAGGCCCACGATAATCGAACTTAGTGCCATGGCCTAAGACCCAAGCCCACCTACGGCCCAAACAGGGGCCTAGCCCATGACATGGCTAGACATAATTAATAATCTATAAATATGTGTGGACCCCAGAAATTAAAGGTACACATTCATTACTCCCTTAATTACGAGATTTGACTTTTTGAGAATTTTGACTAACTTGAGCGTCGGAGTCTCTTCCACAAGTAACCGCTCTCGGGTCCAAACCGGTTCAAACCGAAATATCCACAAATGACATATAGCAACCGGGAGGAAGCCTACTGAGAAGATTGCAAATTGAGGTAAGGTAACACTTGTGTCTGACATATCTTATTTGTTCTCCACAGGAACACGTGTCTTTGATCAAATTTAGTCTCCACATATGTCTCTTTGATTCAATTTACTCCTAATTTGTTTTCTAATTAGAACAATACCCTATCTAAATTGAAACCAATTTTGCTATTTATATAAATGTTATACTGATATTTTTATTAATTTTTTTTAACATATCACATTGTTATATATTATTAATCCATATTTTTATAAAAATAAATTAATTAATACTATTTTAAAGTATTAATTTTATTAATTAAAGCAATTCACCCTCTCTTAGTTTTTGTCCATATGTGAATCATTATGTTGCATGACTATAACACATGGCAAGACACTACAACGTCACTACAAGAAAAAATATTTTTAACGGAGGTTTATTTTTAGATTGTCTAGGTTAAAACCTCTACTAAGTTCTTTACCCGAGATTTCGATTTCCCCTGCTAAACCATCCCTGGAGAATATGTTAGCCGAGGTTTTTACGAACCCCAGGAATCACCAATCAATAGCGGAGATTTTTTATCCTCTTGTATTTAACATAGGTTTTAAAACCTAAATTAAGTTTTGTGGGTTTAAAACCCCCGGTTAATTACCATGAATTTTGAAACCTCCGTAAAATATCGTGGATTTTGAAACCTCCATAAAATACTATGGGTTTTAGAACCTCCATAAAATAACATAGGTTTCAGAACCCCCATAAAATACCATGGGTTTCAAAACCCCCTAAAATACCCTGGGCTTCAAAACCTCCGTAAAATACTATAGGTTTCAAAACCTCCGTAAAGTACCATAAATTTTTAAATTATTATTATTATATTTTTTTTACTCATTTATCATTTATGTATTCATATATATTTTTTCAATCACAATTATTTACATTTATTCTATTTTTTAATCTATATTTAATGAAATTATACCTAAATAGATATAAACTCATCAAATTGACAAATTATTTATAAATGACTAAATGTATATCAAAGTATAACAAATATACGAATTCAAATTCAAATTCAAGTACAATATTAGTCAACAAAAACTATCATGAAGTACTGCAATGGTTCTCAAAACATAAAATGATTCAATTAACTTCCACATTATATTATATTCTTCAACTATCACATATGATTTTCCTCATGTCCAGAACTTGTTGTATTAGTTGGCACACTTCCTTGATTAGAAACCTATAATATAAATATGAATCATAATTACAAATGTAAACTCTGAAAAATAAAAGAAGTTGTTGTCATAGTTGTTGTTTATACTCACTCCATTTTATGTTAAGTGATTTGAATATATATGTCACATGAGCATCAGATTCCACTAGAAACTTAGCCTTCAAAATTATTACACAACTAGTTTAACAACAATTGACATATAATAAGAATCAAAACATATATTTTAGAGTATTTTAAATGTTTATTTATATTTTTAGAGTATTTTTCCTTGATTTAATTTCTATATTTTAGGTAAAAATATATTGTAATATATATATATGGATTACAAGCGAGATCAGTAGAAGTAACACCTGAAAACGAAAACGAGAACGAAATGGAAATGAAGCATTAATTGAATGAGATGATGATAAACCATAAGAAAAAAAGAATAGTGTGGCACGAGAAAAATAGGAAAGTTGATAGAGGTGACGAGATAACAGTGAACCATGCCTATGAGAGTGAACTACCTAGATCAAAATTCAAATCTATGTGCCAGGAGCAAAAGATTGAGAAAAATGATATTGTCAAAATGCGTAAGATTGTTATTAGGAAGTGCGAAAAATATTATGTCGTGGTCGTGTGAAATAGTTAAAGAAGAAAGATGGACAACGTTCAACAGATGTTAGAGGAAGAATGTCTTCTAATTTGAAAAATAGATCTTTAATTTGCTGCAAATTAATTTTATTTATTATAAAATTACTTTCATATTTCTTAAAATAAAAATTATCATAAAAATAAAACACATTTTCTTTAATTTGATAACAATACTTAATTTAATTATTAAAAAATAAATCATAAGTATAATTACTTTAGGATAATTTTATATAATAAAATTTACGTGAATTAATTATGGAAGGCTTAAAAAGAAAATAATCTCCATGTATTTTTTTAATAAATAATTTTTAAGAAACATTACTTATATTTTCATAAAAATAAATTGGCAAAAAATATTATAAATAATAATTGTATATATTTTATGGAGTTTGAACTTGGAGTTTGAAAGAAACCTAGACTATTTTCTAGAAGTTTAAAACTAAATCTTTGTAATTTAGCAAAGATTTTAAAAACCTATACTACCTTTTAGAGGTTTAACACTAAATCTTTGTAATTTAAGGGAGGTTTTAAAAACCTATACTATTTTTTAGAGGTTTAAAGTTAAACCTTTGTAATTTAATAGAGGTTTTGAAAACCTACACTATTACTATTTTATAGAGGTTTAACACTAAACCTTTGGAATTTAACGGAGATTTTAAAAACTTCAATTAAGTTAATCCATTGCTAAGGTTATATTAACCTTCGCTAAATAACTCCCATTAAATGCAACTTTTTTTGTAGTGCGTGTTAATGTTAGTGTCAAGTCTCATTGTCTTGATTTCATTTTAGTCCCTATATATGCCACTTTGATTCAATTTAGTACCAATTTTTTCCAAATTAGAGTTATAATCACTCTAAATTGAAACCAAATTTATTATTGTATAAATATTATATTGAATTTTTATTAAAAAATACTTTTGAACATATTACATTGTTATATATTATCAATCCATGTTTGTTAATCTATGTTTTTTTATAAGATTAAAACTAATTAAGTATAAATATTTTTACAAAAAAAAATATTTAAAAATAATTAATATATTATTAATCCAAGTTTTTTATAAAAATAAATTAATTAATACCTTTATATAAATAATAAATTTGGTCCTCTTTTAATTGGGACATAATTTATTATTTGTATAAATGTTATACTAATTTTTATATTAAAATTTAATGATAAAAGTCATTATTAACAAAACATGGGTCAACAATATATAACAATTTAATATGTTGAAAAGTCATTTTGAATAAAAAATATCATTATAGTATTTATACAAATAATAAATTTAGTCTCAAATTAGAGAGAGCCAATATTATCTATTTTGAAAAAATATTAGGAATAAATTGAATGAAAATGACATGTATCGATTCAAAGAGACATATATAAAGGTTAAATTGAAATAAAAACAATGATATTTGTCTACTTGTCACTGACGCTACGAGCGTCACGTGTCACACAAAGTACTTGATATAGGGTAACAAAATTTGTTTGTAAAAGAAAAATATTAAAAAATATAAAAAAATTACAAATTAACACATGACATGCTGTTAATCTTGTCAGTAATTTTTTTTTAAATAATATTAAAGCATTTTTTTCACAAGTTAGGACGCAATTGATAATTTTTTTGAAAAGTTGTGACGCAATTGATAATTTTTTTGAAAAGTTGTAACGCAATTGAAACACTTTTAAAAACAGAGACCACATTGAAACGTTCCCACAAAAGTGAAGATCAAACAAATAATTAAGCCTTCTTTATATTCTTATTGTCAAGTTTCCCAATCATAGTTTGCCCGTCCCAATATAATAAATTGAAAAAAAAGTAAATTATTTTTATTTGGTTCCGATACAAGGTACTATTACAAACTTTAAACATAAAAAATAAATAATTTTTTTTAATTTAGTTTATTTCATATCATAATAACATTGCTAAATATCAATTTCTTGAGTAATATAATTAATATTGGTGTTAACGGTTATAGTCTAGAATGAGGATTCCACCGGAAATGACAAAAACCGGTGAAAAGCACATTCTTAAATTTAACGTTCACCGTATAGTATACTGTATAATACACTGAAAGAATTAATTAATATGTTTCCATTCATATTTTCTTAATCTCAATAAATATAAAATGAATATATTTATGATACAATTTAAATTATTTAATAAAATAAAAACCATGTTACTTAATTACATGAATGTTTAAAAATTAATTAAATATTAATTACATGAATGTTTAAAAATTAATTAAATATTACTTTAAAGAAGAATGGTACATAAAAAGAAAATTTTGACTCCTGAAACATCTAATGTAACAAACTTAATATTTTTCTTCTTTTGACAAAGGTACATCAGTTTTAGAGAATTCTTATCACTTTTACCCAACATATATGACCTAATTCTAATGATATAAATATGTGTCTCAGTTGAATACCGAAGTGAAAAAAGAATAATTAGATATACTAGAAGAAATAGTAAAACAAAACAAGGCAAAGAATGGCTTTGATGAAAGTTACTTTGGTAACAATTGTTTTTGCTTTGATAGCTTGTAATGGTAAGGTGTTTGAGTTTTTTTGTTCATTAGATAAATCATTTTTGTGGCATGCGATGTAGATATTAAAATCCTAATTCATGAGATTTAATATTTGAATATACACATATAGTTTTACAGTTTACATGTTAAAATTTGATACTTAACATGCTTTTATATATATTCTAATGATGACATGTGTTTTTGTAGGATTTGTCTTAGGTAAGGAAGAATGTAAGGAGAGTAAAGATTGCAAGGGGAAAATAGATTTATGCAAAGATTCAGCAATTTGTGTTAATAAAGTTTGTCGATGCTCGGTGAGCATAGTAGGAAAGCTCCAAGTTTGTAAAACTGCTGCTGATTGTCCAAAATGTCCTCCAGGATTATGTAATCAACAATATTGTGATGTAACCACCGGTGAATGCTCATGTCTATGTTAAAGACACCGAGAAATTTATCAATAAAAATGCATTTGGAAATTACTTCAAATAAACAATACAACTTCAAAATTTTTATCCAAATTAAAACTTTTGTTTTTTAGGTTTTCTTTTTACACGTTTAAGAATATAATTGTTGGAAAACTGAATCTTGAACTCTTTTAATCAATATTCACGTGGGTTGGAATTCATCCTGGCAGACACCGAAGTTTAAACTTTTTCTTCCAAAAAGTTAAATAATGGAAATAAAATATTTATAAATGTTGGAAGTTAAACATTATTGTGATAAAGTTATGTTATGAGTATCTAATTAAACTTAAATTTAAACAAAAATATTTGTTCATACAAGATTCATATATAAAATAAGTCTTTAAGGATTTTATCTTACACTTTTCCTTTATATGCATATCCTAAATCTGGACAAGGATTTGCTTATTTATATATCTAATATATGCATAGTAGGTGACATTGGCAATAACACAAGGCTAAGTTCCTGAAATAAAACTGTCATCATATTATGATGAAATATTTAAACAAGAACAAACAATGAAAATAATTATTACAATTTCTCATTATGTCATCATATGCATGCACTGCGTACACACATACACACACACACACACACACACACACACACACACACACACACACACACACATATATATATATATATATATATATGGATCACACATGACTCCACATTTAAAGGACATTTCCCAAGATATTGATGCCTTTCGAAAAATAATTATTAAGCAAGTCTTATTAGAGACTAACACCTTTAATATTTAACACTTTTCAGCTCCATGGGTTCATATTGTTTAAGGTATCTAAATTTTGGAGTTCATATTGTGCCAAATGTGCAATAAATATTATTCTATATGACTAAGATCGTCTATGAAACAAAGGATCTCTTTATAGGTTTCAATACTTAATACAACATTTATTATTGTCCATGTAAGTCATCTCATTCATGACTTGAAATTAAATATCATCCAAAAACATGTAATTCACATCTCTATCGTCATGCAATTTAATCAAAGCAAACAAATTAGTGAACAGTACGATTTAATAATTTCTCCATAGCATAAGCATAAAATATCCAATTAACCAAAAAAAGGAATAGTAAAACCACATAATGTAAGAAGTCAAATGATGTCTTTCGTTGAGAAAAAGCATTTGCGTTGAGTAAAGATGTCGAATGAAGCACCTATTAGAGCGAATCAAATGATACCTCTTTTAAAGCGTATTTGTTTTCTCTCGAACAAGGGTATATCAAATGATACTTTCACTAAAGAGAATCAGACAAAAATTTTGTTTGAGTTGGTTTGCTTTCACTTAGCAAGGTTATCAAACGAAACACTCATTATAATGGATCAAATTTTGTTAACCAAATATTCAAAAGTTCTTTTTGTTAAAGACTTTGTAAATAGGTTTGTCAAATGTTCACATTAACAAATATTTTGGATCTCTATATCAACCTTTGAATTGAATAATGCACTATTGTCTTCATATATGGTTGTTGATTCCATTTTTTTCGAGGATAGACTACAAATTTGTTGCACATGTTGAATTGTAGACCTTGACCAAACACATTCATGACTTACCTCATGTGATGTTTATTGGCACAAATAGCCTGGATGATTTGGTGCTTGAAGATTTGATGAAGGTACTTGAAGTCATTACTTTAGAACATGTTGGAACCATGCTTACATTGATGAAGATGTGGAGATTTGATGTTTCACGTGTCGATCAAGCCTTGTATGCGTGCTCTATATCTAGATTATTCATGGGGAAAACAAGCTTGAAAATTGTAATTCATGTTATAGACCATTTTGAATTAATTAGATGTATAAGGTCTCGGGTGTGTCTTTTAATCTGCTGAAATGTTTTTCAACAGGTTCAATGATGTCTTTTAATTTGTTGAATGGATTTTTAACATATTAAAAGGTTTCTTGCAATAGTCTTAATTGTACATATTTAATCAGTTGATTTATTTTGTAATCGATTGATTCCACTTAAGTTAAGTGAAATCAACTTATTGATTTGAAAATTAATCTATTGAATTTCGTAACAGTTTGACTATAAAAGCTTTATTTTTCGAAAAAGAGTTGTGAAGACAATTTCTGATGATTGATCTTGGATCATTCTTGTAGCATTTTGCTTGGTGTTTAAAGCTTGGAGAAATTGGTTTTGGTAGGAAAGGTTGTGTTATAACTGAGAGGTTCGGTCTTTCTCAAGCTTTCAAGTTGTGCTTGGGGGTTTTCCAGGTCTACAAGAGGTGTTTTGTTGTGTTGGTTTGATTCTTGTGTGATTCAAGAGTCATTGTGTGGTGTTCTTGAATATTTTAAAAGTGTAATGTTATGAACTTTGTAAATCATTTGAAATAGTGCCCAGTCGAGCTCGGGTTGCCTTGACTAACTGGATGAAGCTCAAGTTTGAGTGAAGAAGTATAAAAATCTTGTGCATTGCTCTTTCTTCTAACCCTTCTCACTTGTATTGCACTTTAAAGTTTAAAGAATTTTGATTTGAATAATCTTTTTGACATTCTTGTGTGATCTAGCATTATCTGTAGCATTGCTCATGTTTGTCTAACTCATTTGAACCTATCTTGATTGATCTTTCATATTGTTCCTGACTTAAAATAAAAAATTGCATTTATGCATTTTTTCCAGTTTTTCAGTCGATTATTTTTGTTATTTAATATATTTATTCTATCAATATTGTATCTGTTTAATGAAATTAATCGACTATCTCTATGTTTGATCGATTGAAAGTGTCTAGTCCATGAGTGTTTGCATCCATACTTGGTGGTTGATTTGATTCAATTGAAAACTGTTTTAGGCTTTAAAAGTCAACATATTTTTTTAACTAGCCAATTCAACCCCCACCCATTCCCTTCTTGACATTTCATCCATTTCTTTTATTTTATCGTTTTTGGGTCTCTTTCAATTTTGTTAGATGGCTTAATGTAAGTGTTTAGGATCCCAAATCCTTTTATACTGTAATTGATTGCAAACACAAGAAAATAATTAGTGACCAAAGTCCTTAATTAGCGTCCTCTCCTCTTAGTTTTTTCCTCTACCTTATATGTTACCCCTTAATTAGCTTTCTAAGACACTAAAACTTTCTGAATTTTGTGGAACTTTCTCTCTTTCGTGATCATACAGTTTGCAACTATTGAAGATTGATCTTGGATCATTCTTGGAGCATTTTGCTTGGTGTTTGAAGCTTGGAGAATGAGGTTTTGGTAGGCAAGGTTGTGCTACCACTAATATGAATTCATATTTTTGCCCTCATTTAATGTTTAATTTTGGGTATTTAATTGAATTTCTTTGCTTAAAGATTGATTTAATCAAGATTTGTGATATTTAGGCTTATAGAGTTTGTGAGATAAAAAGGTTAAAAAGTGATTTTAGTTACATAAATATTATTTGATTTTCTAACGTTTGTTGATGCAGCTGAAGTTAAATTTTGTTCATTAAAGATGTAAAATTGAATTGTTCTGAATTACAAAAAATGGTCAAAGCAGTCAACTTTGAGCTTATTCTTGTCAAAGCTAGTCAAATGGTCCAACAAAATGGCAGAATTGGAAATTGGACAAAATTAAGATGCTGAATAATTAATTATCTTTTATATATCTCAAATTATTAACCGAGAAAATATTTCAAATATTTTAGAAACTGATAAAATCTGTTAATTATTTGAGATATTATATCAAAAGATAAAAGATTTCAGCAACAGAAAATATAAGATTCAAGTCCAGTCAAGGCTTATAAAGACACCAAGGTGAAGCAGAAAGGAAGCTCGACACTTCTAAGTTTAGAAACCCTTAAGGGGACTAATTTCCTTCTCTCTCTCCACATACTCTTCTTCTATTTTTTATTTTATTTTATTTTGAATTCCATGGAGGGCTAAGCTTCAAGGGTTAGTTCCATTGTAATTTCTTACTTGGATTTAGAGGTTAGATCAATAAATTTGTTTGTTCTTTTGATTCTTGTGATTTATTTTCATCTATGGTTTTTGGTTTTTAATCTAGTAAAAGTCATGATTTTTAAATTGTAACAAGTTAGCACAGTGTTAAATCTACATATCATAACAATCATATGAGTCCAAGGGTTTTTAAATTTTATTTTAGAAGTTACTTTGGTTAGATTTAGAAACTTTCATATGATTGAATGAGTTTTTTGCTGATAATTGAGAAGTTACTTTGATTAAAGGTGAAAACTTTGATTAGAATTAATCAAGAAGTTACTTTGGTTAATTAGCTTTTGACTAGATATAAGAGGTAAAAGAGTGGACATGATTAGGATTAGTAATATTTAATTAAGAAGTTACTTTGGTTAAATTTACTATAATTAATCTATAAAGTTCTTGTTTTTGATTGAGAAGTTACTTTGGTTAAGAGTGAGGTTGCCAACAAATTAATTAAGAAGTTACATTGATTAATTTGAAATCTTAAATAAGAAATCAATAACAATAATATTTAGAAAACTAATGATGAATCCTGTTTTGAAAAAGCAGTGGAATCAACCCATTCTAGGGAAGAGTGGGATTTGTGTGTTTGGAGAGGGCAGTAGAAAAAGAAAAATTAGGAAAAAGAGTAAATAAGAGGGATTCGGACTGCAGGAATTATTTTATAAAATGAAAAAATAAAGTTTTATATAAAGTGGCATTTCAAAATGTTACAATTTTAAATAATAGTATAGCAATGTAAGAGGTGATGATTATAAATGCTATATTAAACATTTACATCTTGACGGTTACTAAAATGACATAATATACTGCAAAAGCGATGTTTTTAATTAAACGCCATGTTAAAAATGTCGTTATATACATTATTTTTTGTTGTGATTTCATTCACTTTATTCTCATGCATACACAAACATCTCAATTTCATATTCAATTCAAAATCAACTCACCAATATACTCAAATCATATCCCTAGTGACTTTGAGCCTATGATAACTCATCAAGTTACAATTCCTTGAATCCTAAACAAGCAATCATGCATTAAGTTCAAGAGTTTTAAGATTACTAATGAATCATGTTTCATCCCTAGATATAAGCTCCATTAGGTATTGAATTTAAGTTTGATGCTCAAAAGACACTTTCAAACACCTCAAGAACCAACAATCAAGCCATGGATGATCAAGCCACAATAAGCATTAAGCATATAAATCAAATACTAACTTTGAAATAGAAAGCATATGTATTAACATCACAAGATACAAAAATTTCAATTTATTACATCTAATCTCAACAAATAGAGTTAACTGTCCATATTGGAGAACCTAGGGTTTACAAGTTGAAAAGATAAGGAAGAAATTGAAACTAAAGTGAGATTCATGCCCTTCTCTAACGTTCTTTGACTCTACTCCATGCTCTAATCGCGTTTCCTCTTTGCATTTCCATCTCCAATTCGTGACCCATCTTCCTCCTCAACCTAAAAAGGGCAAAATCACCATTAATGAAGATTGAAGCCTAAGGAGGAATAAGGGAGTGTTAGAATTAATTGATTAATTCTATTATGTGACTCATTTGAAATATTATGATGGGCCCAATTGTGATTTAATAACATTTAAATTTAAAGACCTATTAGTTATTATTATAGGAAGGGATAATAATATAAAATAAGGATAAAACAAAACCCAACTTGGTGGAAGTTGGTTTATAAAAGAGATTGGAGTTTTGTCTCTGGCCATAAGGTTCTTTTCACAGTAACCCATCAAGAACGTATGATAAGAGAAAAGAAAAGCAAAGAGATAGGTTTGGAAATGGTGGTTCGAGAGCATTCAAAATTACAAATTGAAGAACGCATATTCACAGGATCTCTTATAGATCAAGATTAGTGCTCTATTATGTTTTATAATGTGAGAATCTTAAATTGTTTTACATATGGTATCAGAGCCAATGTTATAAGATTTATAATTCTCCTATTATATGATGTTTTATCCTAATAAGATAAACACTAATGTGATTTAAAGTTACATATGATTCTGCTACCATTGGATTATATTAGTATCGAATGTTTTGGTATGAATTAAAAACATGTCGTGTTGCGTGAATGTATAATCAAGAACACGTCTTTGAAAGCCAGTGCCTTTATGTACATTTAAAAATTGAATGGCATGATGTGAAAACTTAAACCGTCTTACGTGAAAATGCCAATCGGAAAGTTTTCTAATTTTTCTTGACACAATTGAATAACTTGGTTCTTTGATCACGTAAATTAAAGGAACGTTGTAGCTTGAGTTACGTGCCATTCAAATACGTTCTATAGGTTACAGTTTTTTGTTTACATATCATGATATATTGGCATTAATTAGGGAAAATAAAAGCACTTGGTACGTGTGTGCATTAACGAAGTGTATTTAATTAAATGGATGCATGAGTTTATTGATTTATTTTAATTGGCCGAATCAATTAATGGGTTTTATTAAATTACGTTTTAAGACATCTATTTATTTTAATTAAAATTATGAAAATACTATGTATGGTTAATAGCAATTAAAGGTATATATATTTATTTATTTATTTATTTGAAATCAAGTATGATAAATATTTTTAGTCACCAAAGTGACCAAAATTTTAAAGTTTTTTGTGATTTCAAATTATTAATGTTTTTATTTCAATTACCAATAGTATGGATACTAAATTATGAATAATTGATTTATGGGTTAATTGAAGTTCATTAATTATAAGGCATTTCAAGATCGTCCAAAGGTTGATTTATTCTCATAATTAATGAGCATGATTATAGATAATTTTGTATGTGTCACTAGTGTTATTTATATACCCAAAGGTAGTAGGTGATTCTAGTTGATGCATATTTTAATTATCAATAATGTTATAATATGATTAGCATAATTATGTTTATGTTTGTGTATTAGTGGATCTCCCAAAGGAGAACATTAGTATGCATAAAATGATTGTTTATGTCTGAATTTGTATTTACGTTTAGTTTTATGACTCAAAAAATTAATGTTAGACATGTGTTAATTGCAATCTCTACTCCGATATCTTTACACTCGCACACTACGTTTGTCCCAGTCTTTAATGATTTGAATTTCCCTGACTAGAGTGAACAAGTCCAATTTCACTTAGGTGTGTTGGATCTTGATTTGGCTTTTCAAATTGAAAAGTTGTCTGCTATCACGGATGCCAGTAGCAATGAAGAGAAATCCCATCACAAAGCTTGGGAAATGTCAAATAGACTTAGCTTAATGTTTATGAGAATGAGCATAACAAGCAATATTAAGTCATCTCTCTCCAAAACTGATAATGCAAAAGAATTTATAAAATTTGTGGAAGAGCGCTCCCAAACTGCTAATAAATATCTTGCTGGGACACTGATGAGTACGCTGACAACCATGAAGTTTGATGGTTCACGTACTATGCACGAGCATGTGATCGAGATGACAAATATCGCAACAAGACTTAAGTATCTAGGAATGGTAGTGGATGAAGGTTTTTTTGTGCAGTTCATTCTGAGCTCATTACTATCTGAGTATGGTCCATTCTAGATGAACTACAACACCATGAAAGACAAATGGAATGTTCATGAATTGCACAATATGCTAGTTCAGGAGGAGACTTGACTGAAGAACTTAGGAAGCCACTCTATTCAATTTGTGAAGAATCAAGGAGATGGAAAGAAAGTTACCATGAAACATGGAAAGGGTAAAGGAACTCTGAAGATTGACGAGTCCTTAACCAAAATTCAGAAGAAAAATGACAAATGTCATTTCTGCGGGAAGTCTGGACATTTCCAGAAGGACTGCATAAAGTGTAGAGCTTGGTTCTAAAAGAAAGGTGAGCATAATGCTCACATATGTTTTGAATCAAACTTAACTGAAGTTCCCCATAATGTGATGCAGGGATTTCTTACAACACGAACCATAAACCCAAATGAGAAGTTTGTCTTCATGCACAATAAAGAGAAAGTTCTAGTGGAAGCGATCGGGACTTATCGTCTAATCCTCAACACTGAATATCACTTAGACCTTATAGATACTTTTTATGTACCTAGTATCACTAGGAATTTTATTTTTTTGTCTAAGCTTGATGTTGATAGATACTCTTTTAAGTTTGGGAATGGTTGTTTCAATTTATTTAAAAGTACTTTTATGATTTGATCTGGTACGCTTTATGATGGTTTATATAAATTGAATTTGGATAATTTATATGCTAAAACTTTTATGACCTTGCATCACAATATTAACATTAAACGTAGTTTAGTGGATGAATGATCTGCTTACTTGTGGCATAAGTGTTTGGGACATATTTCCAAAGAAAGAATACAAAGATTAGTAAAGAATGAAATCCTTTCGGATTTGGATTTTACTGATTTAAATGAGTTTGTGGATTGTATTAAAGGCAAACAAATAAAACACACGAAGAAAGGAGCCACAAGAAGCACTTAGCTTCTTGATATCATACACACTGATAGATGTGGTTAGTTTGATATAAATTCTTTCAATAAAGAGAAGTACTTCATCACCTTTATTGATGATTTTTCACATTATGGACATGTCTATTGATACGATCCTATTTAGAAAAAAGTTCGATCGTTTCTGAATTTGAATAAGACAGGAATAAATCAGAGAAGAACGTGGAATAAGACAGAATGAAGGACGCCACAATCTAGCAGATTGATAAGTCAAGTGAAGATTCGCCACAAACATGTTAATATTTGCTAAGAACCAGAGGCCTAAGCCAAGAACAAAGAGAATTCTCTCTTTAATGAAATCAAATTCAATATATGACTAAAAGTGTCTACATTGTTTTTGGTACCTCTATATATAAGCACATAAGTTTAAGAAAACAAGAAAACCCTAAAAGAAGGCCCAAGCCAATAAAAACATAAACTAATTTATAAAAGAAAGCCTAAAGCCCAAAAACATAGAACATAACTAATTTATAAAAGAAAATCGAAAGTCTAAAAACATAAACTAATTTTCCTAAAAAATATCCTTCAAATGTGCTTCAAGCTATGATCTTCATATTCTTTGAATTTCAGATTGCTTGTAGAATCAGGAGCCTTGAATAAATTTGATCTTCCAATCTCTTGCTCCTTGCCCTTGTCATAGATCCTTTAAATTGTAAAGGTTCATCTTCAAGTTCTTCTTGTATGGAAAACACTATTGATGGGTGTATATATCTTAAGGTCAGTGGGAGTAAGTTTATATTTCTAATTCTGTTTGTTGATGATGTCTTGCTTGCGACTAATGATCTTGGTCTATTAAGTGAGACTAAGAAGTTTCTCTCTAATAAATTTGAAATGAAAGATATGGGTGAGGAATACTATGTGATAGGAATAAAAATATTTTGTGATAGATCACAAGGATTGTTAGGTTTTTCTCAGAACACATACATTACTAAAGTTTTAGAGAGATTCATAATGGATAAATGTTCAGTATCTCTCATTTTAATACAGAAAGGAGACAAGTTTAGTCTCATGCAATGTCCAAAGAATGATTTGGAACGAAAACAGATGAAAGATATCCGTTATGCATCTATTGTTGGGAGTTTGATGTATTCTCAAACATGTACGAGGCCAGATATTAGTTTTGCAGTTGGTATGCTTGGTAGATACTAGAGTAATCCAAGATTGGAGCATTGGAAAGCTGCAAAGAAAGTTTTAAGATACATACAAGGAACAAAGAATCACATGGTTACTTATAGAAAATTTGATCACCTTGATGTGATAGGTTATACAGATTTAGACTTTGCCAGCTACGTGGATACAAGAAAGTCTACATTTGGTTTTGTGTAACTTTTAGCCAGAGGAGCGATTTCATGGAAAAGTGCGAAGCAGTCTGTCATTGCTGCATCCACCTCGGAAGGTGAATTTGTGGCATGCTTTGAGGCCATAATTCAGGCTAATTGGTTGCGAAACTTTATTTTAGGACTTGGAGTAGTCGATAGTATTTCCAAGCCGATAAAAATTTATTGTGATAATTTTGGAGCAGTCTTCTTTTCTAAAAACGACAAGTATTCCAAAGGTGCTAAGCATATGGAGTTGAAATACTTTGTCGTTCAAGAAGAAGTTCAGAAACGTAGAGTGTCAATAGAACATATTAGCACATATCTTATGATTGTTGACCCTTTGACAAAAGGGTTACCGCCCAAATTGTTTGTTGGCCATGTAAAGAATATGGGCATTATGTTTACTAGTGAATGTTAAATGTTGAATGTTAATGTTATTAATGTTTATGTGACACTCTAAGCTCTCTAATGTATAAGTTTCTGAAATTTGTGTTTTCTTCTTCAAGTTTATGAATGGAAATTCTGATAAAGAAAACAAATTATGTTATGTCATGTTATTGTTTTGGAAAAATGACATTATGTTTAAACCCATTATGGACTTCTCGTTTTAAGGTCATATTAAGGAGAAAATGATGACATAGTAGTACATGGAAGAGATCATGTCGACCGAATGATGGGTGATCACCATGACTCTTATTATTTTTGTATCTTTAACTATGAATAATGATGGAACTAATTTATGTAAGGTCTTTTAATGCACATTATGTTTATGTATTAAATCACATAATGTTATGACATCATATGAGTCAAGTGGGAGAATGTTAGAATTAATTGAAGAATTAATTCTATTATGTGACTCATTAGAAATATTATGATGGCCCAATTGTGATTTAATAAAATTTAAATTTAAAGACCTATTGGTTATTATTATGGAAAGTGACAATAAAATAAAATAAAGATAAAATGAAAACCAACTTGATGGACTTTGGTTTATAAAAGGGATTGGGGTTCTGTCTCTGACCATAAGGTTCTTTTCATAGTAACCCATCAAGAACGTGTGAGAAGAGAAAAAAAGGCAAAACATGAATAAACACCCCTAAATAACCTTTAAGGGCCTTTCCTAGTCCCTATAGGTGAAAAATGAATTGTGGGAGGAGATAATGCTCCAAAGCCTCAAGGAAAACATGAATAAATACCCAATTTTGACATGTTAGTGATGTCATCACTCAACCTCATTTTCATCCGCTCTGTACCAGTTCTTTCACATCAACTTGCGCTCAATATCACTTTTCCACTGCTCAACACTACCTGTGTAGGGGCTGGTGGCACTTAACCCTAGTTAGTTTGACAACAATCTGTAATTGAAGCATTGGACATGATCCAAGTGCCACCCAATGCAGGTATTTGCTTCAAATTGATTTTTTCTTGTCCAAAACATGCTCCTTTGAGTTCTTACTTGTTTTCCTCCACAAGAATTGCTCCATATGAATTTATTTTACACACTTAAACAATGAGATTAGAGGTAAAACAAGCATAAAACAAATAAAATAGAGAGAAATACAAAACACACTAAACTTGAATATAAAACAAGATAAAAGCTAGGAAAGAATTTATTTATTCATGACAATGACATTGGCAACAACATAAGGCTAAGTTATTGAAATAAAAATTTCATTATATCATATTTCATGATAAAACATTTAAACAAACAAATGATGAAAGTAATCACTACAATTCCTCGTTGTCTCATCATATGCATGAATCGCATACACATATATTTACTTGGATCACACATGAATCCACATATCAAGGACATTTCCCAAGGTGTTGATGTCTTCCAAAAGACAAATATTAAGGAAGTCTTATTAGAGACTAACACCTTTACCATTTAAGCACTATTAAGTTGCATAGGTTTAAGAATTCAAATTTTAAAGTTCATAGTGTTCCATATGTGCAATCTATGAAACAAATATCTCTTTATAGGTTTCAATACCTAATACAACATATCATATTATTGTCCACAGGAATCATCTCATTCATGACTTCAATTCACATGTCATATAAAAGCATGCAATTCACATCTCTATCACATGAATGCGTGTGTTTGTTTGTGAAAATCATTATTCAATTTAATCAAAGCAAACAATTTAGTGAACAATACGATTTAACAATTTCTACAAATAACATAAGCATAAAACATCCAATTAAAAAAAAATTAGTAAGACCACATAACGTAAGAAGTCAAATGATATATAAAAGAGGTAGGCTTTGTTAGACTCCAAACCTAAAATGATAGACTCTAAACCCAACGGATCTCTAAAGAGTGTCAATTCTACATTTTGATAGATAAAAGAGGTAGGCTTTGTTAAATCAAAAGAGAGGTGAATTAATTTTAAAACTTGTCTCAAATGTTATAAACTCATAAGATTGCAATTTTCTTGAAGATTGATACTCTTTTCATATAGTTTAGAAAATGCAATTTGAAAACAGATGTTGACTTAATTGACTACATTAGCTGATAATTCCTTAATTGAATATTCACATGCAATACCTTTAAAATTAGCATACAAATAGTGGTCTTGCTATAAAAACCCTCACAAAGGAATGACTCTATTTTAAACTTGTCAGCTATGATTTATCTAAAGTAAGTTCCCTTGCCTGAACTTTTTTTCTTCTCCAAAAAAACTCACTTCACAACTCTTTTGAGAAGGTGAATTCAGAACAATTATTGGCTCTCCAACTACCGTGAAGAACTATTGGATTCTGAAAGAAAGACAAGATTGAACACATAAGAATAAAGAGAGAATACATAGAAAAATCTTATAAAAAGAAAAGATAATGATTTACATCCAACTGAAAGAATCAAGATAAGAGAGATGAGTATCACAAATTCAATAATAAAATAAAATAAAAAAAATTTATAAGAGATACAAGAATTTTTAATGTAAATTACTGTTATTAATAATTATTCATACAGTAAAATATTTAATATAAATAGTTATTAAAAAATTAATCAAAAAGAAAAATAAAGGTAAAAATTACATTACATTACTATTATTCATCATTAAAATTTAAATTAAATTTTTTAATATTTAAAACTTATATAAGAAATTATAAAATATTAAAAAATTTTATAGTAGTAGTTTCAAACATTATTAAATATAGTTGAACGATTTACTAAATAAATAAAAAAGGTTAACAAATTTGAAAATTGTTATAAAAATTAAATAAATTGGAAAATTTGCTTTTAAATATTTACAGGAATATGACTATATATTATTATAACAAGTGAGCACCATATAAGGATGAAGACCTATAAACCTTAAGGTTTTGAGTTAAGAGTGGTGTCAATCCTTTATGTGTGGGTTGAGTTCATGTCTCATTGGTGTTAAATCTCTATGGAGATCCTCTCTCAAAAGACCTAACACTATGCAGATCTTTCTACTAATTTAAGCATTTTTAAAAGAAACAGGGTGAGTATGTTGGTGCTTCTCTTCTTTTTCGGGGATACAAAAGTCTTTAAATACTGAAATTAAACTTAGCTATTGTTCTTTTCTAAAATAAAGGCTTTATACGGTTTGGATTGAATGTGACTCTACTTTTCTTTGTCAAGCTTTTTCCTCAGCTCAAATTGTCCGTTGGTCTTTAGGAAAATATCAAGAGAATGTATAAAGATTTGTCATGACATAGGGTTAAAGATCTCTAACATCTTTTTGTAAAGAAAATCATTATGCTAATAAGTTCACCACTTTTGGGATTGATGAAAAGTTAGATTTTAAGTGATATGTTGAATTTCCTCATGTTATTACCCTAGACTTCTTTGGTAGTAGGTTCTAACTCCCTATGCTTCATTACGCTAATAGTATGTTTTTTTTTCATGGGTTTTGAAGAGGCTATGTCTTTGTTTTTTTTTTCTTCTTTTATGATATGTTTCATGTAATTGTTAAATTTTTGAATGTCACTCAAGTTGAAATGTCAAAGTTTATTGTCAAACATAGATTTTATAAAAATAAATTGATTCTTTTGCCAAAAAAGTTTAGATGGTTACCATGATTTTTTAGTGGAAAATATTACTTTGACACTCCATAAATTTTTACATTCATTATTTTATCGTTCAATCTCTTTTTTCTCTTTTCAAATTAAAAAAAATATTTTTTCAATGATTAAAATACTTCTAAAAAGCTTGTTGTCAAGTAGTGCAAACGCAAAACTTCTATAGGACCGGAGTGGCCATCCCCTATTCGCTCCCAATTTGATTTTAAAATTTTTTATATTATATATATATATATATATATATATATATATATATATATATATATATATTAGAAATTTTTTATTTATTTTTAAATTTTTTTAAATTATATATATATTGGACATTGAAAAAAAATAAATTAGCTATCTTTTTATATCTTTTATAAAGCATAACATTTAATGTTAAAATATAATAAAAATAAAATCAAATATAATAAAGAATAAAAATATTTAATAAGATATTTTTTATTTTTTTTCATTGATTTTTTTAGTTATCTACAAATTGTACCCATTTTCTAGTTTCACTTGCCTTCGTTTTGTTTAATAAAAAAAATAAAAGTTGAATACAAACTTATTATTTTTGCTTTCATTTTTCATTTATTCTCTTCTATTCTTGAATAAAAAATGTAACTCTCCAGTCTCTTGATATTGAAATATTTGTTTAATAGTTAACATTATTTTTTATCTTATGAGTATTATATTCATATTTTATGAATATAGAACAAAATTAGTTTTTTCATAATCAATTTTTAATTGTGGCTTAATTATAATATATTTTTCTTTTAGAAACTCTAAATTTTTTATTAGATTATACTAAATTATTTTTTAATCTTAAACTTTTTTTAAAAAGAATAGGTATATTGACGAATAATAAAAGAATAAATTTATTTTTTCGTAATGATAAAAGGGATACTACTCGCGAAGATAAAAACAAGACAAATTCAACTTGTAACGTTCCATTTAATCAATAATCCTAATTAAAGGAAACGTCACATAGGATACCATAGTAACGCGGTCTTGGAGCATAAACACTACTCCTTACAATATTCGAGGCACACCACAATGCCAAAAAAAAGAAAATAGGATACAAGGTTCAACAATAAAACAAGTCAAATTTAAAAGATAAGCCAATACATGGGCCATAGCCCTATGACAAAGCCCAATATAGAAGAATCCAGCCCAGATGGGCTACGCAGCGGAACCATCAATAAATTGATGATCATCGCAAAAAAGAAAGCCACACACACAGAACATACAACAAACAACAAAGGGTAAGCTATAACCAAAAATAGTTTTATCATGCAATCATATACTCTTTCACAATCAAGTAAACATACATCACCCAAGCATGTTATGACCTTCCAAACAATACACTAGGACTCGACACGACTCATCCAGATACGTATAATTTAGTCAGATTCAGCGGATGCTTGCACTTGTGGTGGATTATCTTGCTCACCCCTAAGCTGCTCACCCCTAAGCTAAGTGTTACACTGTCTCAATCCCCCACACACAAGGTTAGCCCTTAATGAGTTTCAGGCCTCTTGCTACTCTCACCACAAGAGTCAGTTCGCTCTAAGTGAGACTAATTGATTCCTTAGAGTTTCAGGATGCAACCTGACCTTGAATCCTTACCAAATTATATAGATGGGGCACTACCATGAATTCCCACTAACAAGGGTCATGGAATTACGTCCCGACCACTGAAGCACGACCATGAGGTCTCGCCTAGAGGTCCATGGAATTACGCACTGACCATAGACCAATCATACTCAATCAATCAAGTAATATTTATCATGCACATAATCTCATGCCAACCTTTACAACCCATCCTCATTCATATCCAATGTTGAATCCATACCAACTCATCCTTCCCAAACCATGAATATAGAATTGTATTTCATATCAATGCCATGCCACTTTGCCAAATAACCATCCCATATAAAATCACATGTTAAGTCCATATCAAATCTATCATTTTCAACCCATGAACCATATCATTCATGCATAATCATTCTCCTTATGCTTTTTAATGTAACAATTTAAATCAAGCAAGCGTCAACCATCCAAAACAGAGAAAACAACAAAGTATCAAAGTAACCTAGCCCAGCTCCTCACTCAAGCTGAAGGGTCTCGCTCAGGCGAGAGAGACTCTCGCTCAAGCGAGCTCCCTTCGCCTAGGCGAGAGCTCGACAATAAGGAATAATGGCTTCTACGCAATCTCGCTTAGGCGAGACTCCCCTCCCTTG
Source organism: Vigna unguiculata (assembly GCF_037176805.1). Classification (NCBI taxonomy): domain Eukaryota; kingdom Viridiplantae; phylum Streptophyta; class Magnoliopsida; order Fabales; family Fabaceae; genus Vigna; species Vigna unguiculata. Next base: position 27,646,110 of record NC_140802.1, read on the forward strand.
AGCGAGACGCTCGCTCGCTCAAAACAGAGTTGGTCGCCTGAGCGACGACTCACGTAACGCAGCCTGGACGAGCCTTTGTTAATCTCGTCTAGGCGAGGTAGGCTCGCTTGGGCAAGAAAACCAATACTTATCACTGTTCTCTCGTGCAACAGTCACACACGCACAACCAAGTAGTTCAAACATGCAATCCCAAAAACACATATTCACACATAGCCCATTCAAGCACGAAATAAACGGAAAACAGGTAGATTTCATGTGACATATAAAAGGATCTAGCTTCCCTTACTTGGAAAGAACTAGTACAAGACCTCAACGCTGAACCACGGAGCACAGCCACTTTAAGATTAAATTTGCAAGCTAGAAATAGTGAGCAAAAATTGGTTTATTACAGAAACCCTAACAATGACGACAAAACTAGACCAGAGATGAAAAAACTATGAGTTGGAGAACACTTACGTGAGCAGAAATGAGGTCGAGCTAGACTTGAATTTGATTACACATCGAAACCCTAATAGAGCACCGTTATAGGGAGAAAGGAGTAAGACAACTGATTTCTAAAAGTGAAAAGAGTTAGCAAGGTTAGGGCAGTCTAGGGTCCTTGGTTCCTAATGGGCCAGCCCTAGGCCCAACTGGTTTGGGGCAACCCTTTTTAAATAAAGGCATATAAAAAGTGGGCCTTACAAAACTTCTTTGCATGTTTTGAAGCATAATATTAATGACATATTGTTCAAATATAGAGCATTTTCTTTAGGTTCAACAAATTACAGATGAGGTGTTTCGTATTAATTCTTTGGAACGTATTCATATTTACATTGAAAAAAAAAACTAAAAATTTTAGTTCTAATCAAATTATTAATGAGTTCAAGAATATGAAAAAAAAAAGAAATATTTTAAATATGTGATTATTTTTGTAATCACAACTATAATAAATTATGTATTAATTTTGAATATACTATTTTAGCTCCAAACAATAATTGGTCAAGATATTTCACTCATGCATTTGATGTTAAAAAGAAAAACATTTTCCTTTTTAATATGTCGTGCTATAGGTATTCTTTTTTTCGAAAGTAATTGGATATTTTAAAACTAAATTTTATAAGCTTCGCCGTCAATATAAAATACTTTTAGTAGAACTTTAATTTAGAATTAGAATACCGAAAATTCATCTGAAATATTTTGAAATTATGTTTATGCTGAAAAAAAAAATTAAAGGATAATTCATATTAGGTATAACAACTGATGGATTATGGAATACATGTTTGCTCTAATATTAAGTCCTTATTTTATAACCATATTACACGGTATATTATTCTGTTATTTCACATTAGTACATTTAATTACAGAATATGCTAAACTAATCTATTAAAATAAGTTTTGGTTTGTATCTAACATAATTTAAGGTGAAAATTACATGTCACTTGTGGCATTTCCTCCCAAATATATGATAATTTAATTTCTTTTAAAGATATAACTATATTATACTTGAATTTTAATAGAATAAAATATAAATTTAAAGAGAAGCATATGCATACATTTAAAAAATATTGTTAAAACTTAGAAAAATGTTACTATTTATAAAGGTAATATTTCTACATATATTGTGTATAGTCAGATTCAGCGGATGCTTGCACTTGTGGTGGATTTCCCTGCTCACCCCCGAGCTAAGTGTTACAATGTCTCAACCCCCACACACAAGGTTAGCCCTTAATGAGTTTCAGGCCTCCTGCTACTCTCACCACAATAGTCAATCTGCTCTACATGAGACTAATTGACCCCTTAGAGCGTCAGGATGCAACCTTACTTTGAATCGTTACTAAATTATATAGATGGGGCACCACCATGAACTCCCCCTAAGGGGTCATGGAATGACGTCCTGACCACTGAGGCACCACCATGAGGTCTCACCTAGAGGCTCATGGAATTACGTCCTGACCACATACCAATCATATTCAACCAACCAAGTAATACTTATCATGCACATAAATCTCATGCCAACCTTTATAACCAATCCTCATTCATATTCCATGTTGAATCCATGCCAACTCATCCTTCCCAAACCATGAATATAGAATTGCATTTCGTACCAATACCATGCCACTTTAATCACCAACTATCTCATTTAAATCACATGCCTTTGTGTACCCATTAGACATTTGATTAGTGCTTAATTGTTCATCATTAGAGTGTTTTTCATCTGTTGGGCTTTATTGGGCCACTGTTCCGAATTTTGACTAATTTCACATTATTTGGCCTAATTTTTGTTTTTAATTATTTTTAGGTATTTGGGTGAAGCAATTTTGGAGCTTGGACATTAATATTAGTTGAAGAGACTTTCCACATCATTGCCACATCATTTCCATGTCATTTCCACGTCAGCAAAGACAATGGGTCAACATTTGAGGCCCAGAGTGGCATTTTTGTAAATCTAAGTGGCAGAGTGGCAGTTTTGTAAATATGAGTGGCAAGGGTGATATGACCACGAAATTAGGTCTGCATGAGGAGGCCAGCCGCTCCATCATCTTCAACCTCTCTTCAAAACCTCCATTTTCGTTCTCCAAGCTTCCATGGACGTCCCCCTTGCGGTTTTTCACGTTTTGGCTCATTTTTACCGTTTTTATGCATATTTGACAGCACCCATTGAGGGTTTTGCGTTTTGAATTCGTTTTCTTGCTTGGGCAGTTCGTTTGGTGGGTTTTATTGACTTGGAACAATACCCATTCATGGGGTTTTCGCATTTATATATGATAACACCGTTTTGCATTCCATTTAAGCTTTGAAATCTCTATTTTTGCTCTTAAATTGCGTTTTCAGATTTCATAAGTTAGGGTTCTTGGTTCTGTTTTTTTGTGATTTCAGTTTTGAAGTGTTTAATTGCTCATTGCCATGTCTAGCTAAATTTGTGTATTGACTCCTTGATGAAAAATGCAATGAAGCTTTGAGGTTGTGCTTGTTTTGTGAAATCTGCCATGTTTTTGTTCTGAATTCGTGGAATGCATGTGGTGAATCTGTTAATGCTTAATTTACAGAGTAATTACATATGTTTTGGTTAAGATACGTTCATGCTTAATGTATGTAGCTTGGCTGTCACGAATTTAAGGATGTGTGCATTGCTTAATTGCATAATGAAGCTAGATTGTAATTTTTGCTTAGTGAATTATTATCTAGTGGATTGAGACAAGGCAGAGTTGGTGTTAATTTGGTGGCCTATGATAAGTGAAATTGCGTTTGAATCAAGGATGTCAATACAGTTTTAATCACTGTAGCATTTAATTTAATCTGTTGATTAGCATTCTGAATCTGTCTGCCAACCCCCCCTTTGTGTTTTATTGTTGTGTTCATATGGAAATTTCGCTTTGGTTCAATTTCATGTACTGCATTTAATATGTTTTAATTTGGTGGGGTATGACCTCTATCACCAAGATCATACCAAACCTATCATTCACAACCCATGAACCATATCAATCATGCATAATCATTCATCTCATGTTTTTAACATAACAATTCAATTCAAGCAAATGCCAATTATCCAAGAATAGAGAAGCAAAAAAATAGCCAAGTACCCTCGCCCAGCTCCTCGCTCAGGCTGAAAGGTCTCGCTCAGGCGAGAGGGTGATATCGCTGTCGTTAAGCGATCAAATTACCACTACTTAACTTTAGCAACTTCCGTAATGCCAAATTAGTAGTGAACAGAATAGTTAGGGTTAAGATAACCCTGAGTCATCTCACAACGAATACAGAATTAATCTCAAATATTTGATTCTTATTAAAATGCAATTAAAACTAGCAACTATAAAGATAGGGGGTTTTGATATGCAAAGAAAATGATACCGAAGATTGTAAACACAATAATAGTAAATACGTCAATTCCACTACTTTTTCTAAATAAGATTCTTCATTGGTTATCTAGAGATTATTGTTAAATTAATTATTGTTGTTGATTTACAAATCAATCAATGTAAAGACTCAATTCATTTGTTGGCATTCTCACTTTTAATCAAAGTACAATCTCAATTAAAAGTGAGAATTTTTAGATTATCAATAGTAAATTCAATCAAAGTACAGTCTCAATTAGATTTTACTATGCCTAATCATCTCTATTCCTTTGTTTCTTCACCAAATAGAAAACTTAATTAATCAAAGTAAAGTCTTGACTAATTTTAGTTAAAGTAATTACCTCTAATCAAAGTACAGTCTCAATTATTGGCAAAAACTTATTTAATCAAATGAAAGTTTCTAAATAAAATCAAAGTAAAGTCTCAATTTAATTTAAAAACCTTTTAACTCATATGATTAGCATGCATGTAGATTTAAAATCATTATTTTCTATTCGATTAAGAAGCAAAGGACATAGATAAATAAAAACCACAACAATAATCAAAATAACAAACACATAAATTCATCTAACCTCAGAATCCAGTTAAGAAATTACAGTGGAATCAACCCTAAAAGCTTATCCCTCCATGGCTTTGATGGAATACATGGTAATATGATGAAAGAAAGAAAATAAAAGAAAAGAAAGAATGAGAGATGTGGTGGAGACAGTATCTGCCAAAACTAGAGAGTTCTAAGTTGTAAGTTGTCTTTCTTTTGCTCCCTTAAGTCTCTTTATATAGGCTTCAACTTTTATCTGTCAATTGCTAAAATCTTTTATTTTTCTTTAATTAATTAGCAACTTAATTTCTGTCCAATTTCAAATTCTGCCCCTCTTATTTAACCATTTTTGCAGTTTTGACTAGAGTTGACTGCTGGTTTTGACCAGTTAAACTACTTGACTGTCCAATAGCAGCCTGACACGTGGCAGAGTGCTTTCTCTCTCCAGAATTAGGGTTTCACTCTCACACTCGTCCCTTAGCTTCGCGTGACGGCTGCTGCTTCGAACTAGCTCGCGGTGGCGGCTGCGTTTTCTTCTCCGGCGAGGTCTTCTCCGATCTGGCTACTTCGACAATGGTGACACGTTGCAGTCTGGCTCACGTGAGAATCTGCTGGTGCGTGTTGCTGCCAGCGATGGTCATGGTGGTGCGCGAGAATCTGGTGTTGTAGTGATGGTGCTTTGCGGTGGTGATGGTGGCACGTTAACTGCAGGTTCGCGTTTCTATCTCCTCACACTCGTGGAAGCTCGCAGCCGTGGTGGAGAGAAGGTTGAAGATGGTATGGGCTGCAGCATTTTCCGGCGTTAAGGATGCTTCAGGCACGGTGATTTTGTGGTGGTGGAGGTTTGACGGCAAGATTGGCGGCGACGGCTTGTCATGGTGGCGGCCAGGGTTTGAGGAAAATTAGGGTTTCTGTTTTGGAGATGAAGATGATGACATGACAGCCTTCCATTGGACAGCTTGTTAGTGCAAGGATTGTTGCCACGTGGCTTGTTCTGGTTGGCCAATTTTAAAAGTTGAGGATTGCCACATGGCAGCATCTAAGTGAATGAAGTTTAAGTGGTAGGAGGGGTGCAACTTAGTAAAAACTGGGGGTGCAGAATAGGTTTTTGTGGTCCACTTGTATGAGGAGTGTGTAAATAAGAACTGGGGGTGCATTTAGCTCCTGATTTATTCTTTTCCAGAATTTCCTGATTTTGGACCTATTTTGTAACTTTGAATACTTCAAATCCACATTTTTAATGACTCAAATTAAACTTCAGCTGCATTAACAAACGTTAGAATATCCGATAATATTTTATGCAACTAAAATCCATTTTTACGACATTTTTACCAAACGTACTTAATAAATCCAATAATCATAAATCCTACTAAATAAATCCTTAAGCACAGAAAATTCAGTTAAATCCCCAAATTTAAATATTAAATGAGGGCAAAAATTTGAACTCATCAGAGGGTCTCTTGCTCAGGCGAGCTCCTTCCGCCTAGGCGAGAGCTCGACAATTAGGAACGATGGCCATTCGCACTAGCTCGCTTAGGCGAGATCTCCTCGCTTGAACCAGGCATTCTCTCCCTCAAAACAAAGATAGCCCGCCTGAGCGACAGTTCGCGCAAAAGGCCTAGGCGAGCCTCTACCAGTCTCGGTTAGGCGAGACAAGCTCGCTTGGGCGAGATTATCAGTTTTCGTCCCTGTTCTTAGCTGTAGCAATCACATTTTCACATCCAAATGACAACACAAGGCATCCCACATGTTCACAACAACGTATAATCCATACAAAAACCAAGTAGACTCTAAAGTAGGCCAAAAATGATTTAAAACTCGAAACCCTAGCTTCCCTTACCTGGAATGAGCTAGTACAGAACCTCGACGCCATCTACGGAGTACAACAACTCTAGGAATAGGCTTAGAAGCTGGAAAAATAGCGAAACAGATCTTAAGATGAGCTCACTATGAAACTCTAACTGGAAAACACAAAAATATGGCAAGGGAGGAGTGGTATGATGAGTTGGAAAGTAACTTACGTGAAGTAGAGTTGAGCTTAGAGCTAGCTTGACCAAGAGCCTTGACCAAACCCTAGTAGAGCGCTCTGAAAGAAAGAGGGAGCATATGAGAAAAGTTGTTTGCAAAAGTGAGAGCTGAAAGGGTGACCCAGGCAGCTTTAGGGGCCTTAGCACTCTATGGGCCAGTCCTTAGGCCCAATATATTTAAGGTCAGCCCTTAAAACCTTAGGGTAGAAATAATTGGGCCTTACATTCCCCCGAACAAGAAAATTTCAACCTTGAAAATAGAAACTTACCAAGTAAAAAGGTGTGGATGTGATTTCCTCATATCCTCCTCCAACTCCCAAGTAGAGTCACCTGTCCTCCAATCCCAGATGACTTTGACAAGGTTGACTATTTTTCCTTGGCGTTCCTCAACTTTGCTATCTTGTAAAGCCACTGGTGGTACCTACATAGTGAGATCCTCTCGGATCTCTACATCCTCTGCTTTCAATACATGTGACAGATCAAACACATATTTCCTCAACTATGACACGTAGAATACATCCCGAAAACTGAGCGATAGTCTCGCGTAAAAGACCTGGGCGAGTCTCTACTAGTCTCGCTTAGGTGAGACAAGCTCGCTTGAGCGAGATTATCAGTTCTCGCCACTGTTCTCACCTGCAGCAAACACATTTCCCATATAAATGACAACATAAGGCATCCCACATGTTCACAACAATGTATAATCCATACAAACACCAAGCAGACTCTAAAGCAGGCCAAAAATGATTTAAAACTCGAAACCCTAGCTTCCCTTACCTAGAATGAGCTAGTACAGGACCTCGACACCAACTATGGAGTACAACAACTCTAGGAATAGGCTTAGAAGTTGGAAAAATAGCGGAACAGATCTTAAGATGAGCTCACTACGAAACTCTAATTGGAAAACACGAAAATATGCCAAGGGAGGAGTGGTATGAGTTGGAGAGTAACTTACGTGAAGTAGAGTTGAGCTTAGAGCTAGCTTGACCAAGAGTCGTGACCAAACCCTAACAGAGCATTCTAAGAGGAAGAGGGAGCGTATGAGAAAAGTTGTTTGCAAAAGTGAGAGCTGAAAGGGTGACCCTGGCAGTTTTTGGGCCTTATCACTCTATAGTCATCCTTTAGGCCCAACAGATTTAAGGTCAGCCCTTAAAACCTTAGGGCAGAAATAATTGGGCCTTACATCTATTTACTTAAATATTTTTAATTCTAATGAAATCTCTTTTTTTATACATAAGTTATAATATATCACTTGATCAAAATCACACAAAAGACAAATATTAAAATAATAATAATAATAGAATTTTAGAGGGATAAGAATGTTTGTAGTTCTTGTACTTACATGCAAAATTTGAATTCATTCCTCCCTAAATGTTCATATAAAAGTCGTCCCTATAGTTTAATAATGCATGAAATTCATCTTCCAAACAGACTACATTAAATTTTAGGTGACATGTCTAATGGTCATGCTAATTGGATTGACATGTCAGAATAAAGGGCTATCATGTGGCTATCACGTGACTGACACATGTAATTTTAATTTTTTTGTTTTTTTATTTATTTTTATATATATTTTTCTTTTAGTTCTAGAAGACGTAATTCATGTATTACTTAAATATTTCATGTATTACTAAAATATAAGGACAAATTTTATTTAAACTTTGAGGGAGAGGGACTGATTCCAATTTCACATTTAAATACAAAAACTAACAACATACTTAGGAAAAATAGTTGTTTGAACTAATTAATTGATTATTTTGTTATTTAAGCATTAAATAATAACACTTATATAAATTAATATTGAAATAAAAATAATTTATTCATATTAACATTTTAACATTTTTCTAAAATTAATATAAGTTAGTAAAATTCAATATTTATTGAAATATTAAGTGTTTTCTAAATTATAAAAAGATAAAACTTACACTAAAAAAATAATTATTTTTAGTGGGGTTATATTTGGTGTTTCTAGGGGTTTTAACCCTCACTAATGACTTTACCAGGGGTTTGCAATTCCCTTGGAAGAACTAGCGTGGCTAACAAATTACCGAGGATTTTTAGCAACCCCTGGAAAAGCACAACTTGCTTGGGGTTTTCAAAACCCCCGCTACTAGTTGGGGTTTCCAAAACCCCCACTACTGTTTGGGATTCATAAAACCTCCGCTACTACTTGGGGTTTCCAAAACCCCCACTACTATATGGGGTTTCCAAAACCCCGCTACTATCTAGGGTTTCCAAAACCCCCGCTACTACTGTGGTTTAAAAACCCTAGCATTGCATGTTTGTTTCGTACTTTTTAATAATACATAAATCTTGAAATCAAAGAAAAATTATAAAAGACAAATATTTTAGATATTTGGTATTTATTATTTGTGCATATATTTATAAAAGGAACAAAGAACAAAGTCTACAATTTTAATATCAAACAATGTAAATGACAAAGCCTAAAAGTTAAAATTAAAGAGTCATTACAATGTTATTTGTTTTAAATAAGAAAAATTAACAAGTCATTATGGTGTAAAAGAGATACATCAAGTATTCTAAAAGCACCTTGTCCATTAGGATTGTTTCATTCACTTCATCAAGTTGATTTTTGATAGTTGCTTTCTCTACTAAGAGAGAGAATGCATATTTGATCTCCAATGTAGAAGTTGCTATTTATTTAGCTTCAAGTTTTGCCTTTTCCATAGAAGCTTCATTTGGGAAATTCTTCTCAAATAGTGAAAGTAGTACCTTCCTATCCTCCTCTTATGCAAATTCTAGGGATAATTTTGCACTCCTAAGGTCATTTAGTACCTGCAGCAATTGAATATCTTCCTAGTTTTAATAATAACAAAACAAGTATGGATGAAGTTAAGTATGAACATCTGAACATATTAAGCATCATATGTGACATAGTTGATCTTCATATTGTAAATAAATATACAATTAAGTTGCTAAGGTAAAATCAGATCTTCGATTGCAAGTATTTTAGAATTTATAATTTGTTCTACATACATGAAATGTAGAGATTCTGTTTTATATAAGATAAACTCTAAATCTTTACTAGTTATGATGTATGATTACTTAACAATAGTGTTCAAGATTTTAGAATATAAGAACAATAGAATTGTGTCCATATATCTCTCAACTCTCCCCCACCCAAAAAATAAAAAATGAAAAAAGTGTGAAGTTTACAGTAAACATGGTAAGGTATTATCTTAACTGCTACTTAGATATTCATGCCATGAGCTAGACATAAAATAAATAATATCTCGGACTATTCTATACAAGTACAATTATTAGTCCAGACTATGAAAGTGATATGCAAACCAACCTAAAGGCTGGTCACGATGATCAAGAGTGCAAAAAGCTATGAATAGCAATTACAAAATTAGGATAGAATTTTGAGAGAATGGGTAAGGCATGGAATTCAAACTAGTGTCAACTATAAACCTCGGCAATTAAAGGCATATTTACAATACTAAGAAGCAACAAATCATTTTTGAAAGGATCAAATAGTGCTCGCATATATCATTGTGAATACGTTGGCAAGTACAAAATTATAGAAGGAAGAAACCAATGTAAATCAATCAAGTGTATCCATACCCATAGCAGAAATCAAGCTTATGGAATATCGTTTGTTGTTCACCTTCTATAGGTTCAACAAGCTGTGTATAAACTATATCACAAGGAGAAATTTTAACTATTGCATCACCTCCATCTTGAGTTTCTACCCTAAAAACCTCAAATGAAGCAATTTAAACAGATTAAGAAATCCCAACGCAAATCCTCCAATCAAGAGTGTATAAATATCCAAGTTATTCCATTGAACTCTCAATCAATAATCTAAACAATTCCATACTTATATAATTTGTACATCAAGTTCTCCAAATATCAAGAGTGTTTGTGAAGTTGATCAAAGTAACTCTTCTCGAATACCACTAATATATCCTTTAACATGTTTCTAACATAGCAAAAAGATCACAACCGAAAATTGCAACAATAATAGTATCAGTAGCATTCCAAGCATAAGGCCTAATGTGCAAAAGGCAATTGCAACAATCATGCTATAAATTATAAATTAGAAAAATATTTATATATTTTGAATTTTAATTATATGAAATGAACCTATATAACATAGGCCGCCTATTTATTAATACTTTCTGTCAAATATTATGGTTGAGGTTCACATATTTTCCTTGATAAATCTGGACCTTAAACTTGTAAAAGATATGCATCTAGTCCCTCATAACTTTAAAACCGTGAAGACATTTTAGAGAGAGGGAACCAAGTACATAGTTTTTATAAATTTGATAACCAAATTCATAAATATGAAAGAATAGGAACCTTGACTATGTTTAATGAAAGTATAAGACCAAAAATAAAGTGAATCAAAAATAAATTTTCTGAGAGTAGTATACCTTGTATATCATTTGTCAACCACAAATATTTTAGACCCAAGACATTAAACAATTTATTCCGTGAAAGAAACCATCATTTATCAACCACAAATATATATAGCTAAGGAGTTAAACAAAGGCTATCATATCAAAGCATACACAACTAGCTTTTTATTCACAATTAAAACTATCATATCATTATATTTATAAGTTACTAGAGGTTATTATAACCTCTCCACCAATAAACCCCAATTAAAACTATATATTTTTGTAGTGTACAACTCCCAATAGATCCCTATATAGTTTAAAGAATCTGATTGGAGAAATACTTATTAGCCTTTGGCTATATATTTGAAAAGGAAAATAAAGGTTTCTAATATTTAAATCAATAATTGTTAAACAAAAATGCAAAGATTTGTGTAAGCCTCTGGTGTGTGTTTGCCAGGGTATTTATTAAAGGCCTGCATAAGACATATTGTTTTCTTTTACCTTTGCATCAATATTCTCAATTTCATCTTCATTTATGACCAAACAATTGTATGGAAGCTGGAATTTGGGACCAATGTTCATGGTGGTGCTTTTTTCTTAATATATATGTGTTCTTACATATTAATATATACATACATATATATATATATATATATATATATATATATATATATTATTCATACGAGATATAAAGTATATTATGTTTATTTTAAAATATTATGATAAATAATGTTTTCAATCACCTAATTCAAGAGAACTACCCACTTTTCCATATCCACCTCATTCTAAACTAGCATACTAGATAGAATTCTTCTTTTGTTTACTTTTTGTTTACTTCTTTAGAATTTGCACTACTCCTAGCTTTAGAAATGCTTAGGGGCATATAGCCAACTCCATTTTACGCTAGTTGCCAACTAATTATTAATGTGTTTTTTGTGTCGAATGATTTTGGTTTTTCTACTAATTTCCTAATAAAAAGAACTAGTAATGCAGAATAATTCTTGAAATGAGTCAACTGTTTAAATAAGACGACCAATTTCTACTGATTCAAGACGATGATGAAACAAAATTAGGAAAGTCAAGAAAATCAATAGAACTCCAAAACAATTAGATAACTACAAAACAAAATCAGGGAAGTTAGGGAAAAATCAAGAGAAAAATAAATAAACCTATTCGAGGTGAGAACGGTGAGAGGCACGCTGAAATCAAAGAGACGAAATTGAACTTATACGAAATCATTGAGATGAAATCGAAAGAATGACGAAATTGAAAGCATGGAAAACGATGTTTATTACTTGAACTAATTTCAAGGAGAAAGATAAAATTGAAAAAGAGAACGTCTTCCTCCAAAGGCTGAGCCACAATTCCTAGGGCACGAACGATGAAAGTAATGAGACAAAATTGAAAATTGAAATCGAAAGAGGTAAAATCAGAGAGATGAAGATGAAGTCGAAAGCCACCCAATCAAAAATAAAAATGAAAGAAACAAAAATGATTGAATGAGAGGTAAACAGTTTAGCTTGAGTGAACGAGTTTCCTAAGCCACCACGACACCTTCTTTCTTCTCAACGAAAGAGTTTCATGAGCCACAACGACACTCTTCTTCTTCCTCGACAAAAGAGTTTCAAGAGCCTAGCCAAATTAGAATTTTAAAATATTATAAAACCTCTGTTATATACATCTCTTAACGGAGGTTATTATAACCTCTCGTTAAAAACCCCAACTATAATGATATATTCTTGTAGTGTTATTACTAAATTAATATCTTACTATATATAATTAATATAAAATGGTAATAAATCCACTAAAATTCACTTAGTGCATGTATATTTACTTAGCGCATATTTAATGTACAACCTTCTGAGATCTCATGCACTTGCTTCATCAAATCCTTGCACTAAGGTCAGTTGTGCTAACTATCTCCCCTTGATTTGATGAAGCCAACATTCTCAAGTTGAATTAATGAGATAAGATCCACTAAGAAATATGAAAAGCTTTTTGCATGCAAGAAATACACACATATACACATACAAGCAAAAGCACACTAGCATGCATACACTTCACATATGCATATGCTCCCCTATTACTAATGTAATTTAACTTCATATTTTTATATCAAGTTTGTTGTATTACTTAATTCTAGCAGGTGTTCAATTCCAAGTGTAATATTCAATGCATGGCATATCCAATTTTACTCATTTTACTCATTTTTTCTCCCCTTTTGGATTCAACAAATTAAGATAGTGCATTGCTTATTTTGGAAAAGATAAATTTTCATTCATTAACCAATAGAACAAACTAACAAAACAAATTATTAGAACAACTGATAGTGGATACATGCAATGAAACATCAAAACATAAATGAAAATAATAAAATGAAGTTTAGATTGATATAATCAATCGATTAGAAATGAGAAATAGCAGACTAAAAAATTGTAAGCAAATAGACAAACACACGAATGAAACACCAACATGCAATGGATGACCTATGAGCCATCCCTTTCACTCATTCCTAGGGTTATCTCTTACTAGTAGATATGAGTGCAAATGCATGTTGTTCATACAATTATTTATAGAATCAACATCTTGAATATTATAATCAGTCAACTAATTTGCATAGATGTTTCAAATTCAATGTAGTAAAATCAAAGCAATTTAAATGCAGTGTAATCTGTGTTTGATCATAAAGCATGATGTTTCCTAGGCGTTTTATGTGCTATCTACTCAAATCAAGTCACAATAGATGAATGTACATTGGAAATCATGCAATAAAAGTGCTTTATAGTTAATGCCTTCTAAAAAGGCAATTTTAGCTAATAAAATAGTTGTTATCTACTGCTACCACAATCCACATAGTGTCACGTGATGAGTTATTTGACTGGGTCAATCAAATTAATTTAATTGAAGTAGTTACGCATCAACATAAGTGAAATCAAAACATAAAATTACAAAGTCAGTCAGTTAAAATGTTTCAAGTCACAAAAATAGAGTGTAGTGACAGTTTTAAGTGAAATCTTTGTGTTGTTTTGTAAGAATCAATAGACTAAAACTTTCAAAACACACATGATTCATGCACTGTTAGTTTAAGTGAAATCTATGTGCTATATTTTATGAAAATTAAAGATTAAAACAATGCCAAATCAAACATTATGTAGATTTTGACAGTTTAAGTGAAATTTATGTGTTGTTTTTGCAAAATTAACAAGCTAAAATAGTAACAGATCACAATTTATGCAAAGTTTATCTCTTTAAATGCAACAAACACATGATTCAATAAAATTAACAAGCCAGATAGATGTCAAATTACATTCTTCATGTCTAAAATACCTAATTTATTTCTAAGCATGTTAAACCTATCACGTTCAATTGGTTTTATGAACAAATTAGCTAATTGGTTTTCGGTTTTGATAAACTTAATTTCAACATCACCTTTTTGAACATGGTCTCTAATGAATTTATGCCTTATTTCTATGTGTTTCGTTTTAGAATGTTGTATTGGATTCTTAGTTAGATTGATTGCACTGATATTATCACAATACAAGGGTACCTTTTCTAGCTTTACACCAAAGTCCATGAGTTGATGCTTTAGCTATATGATTTGAGCATATCCATGTCCAACTGCTATGTATTCTACCTCAATGAGAGTGCTACACAAGCTTACTTTTTGCTATTCCATGAGATCAAGCTTGAGCTAAGTAGGTGACATGTTTCACTTGTGCTTTTCCTATCCAATTGGCACCCTACATAGTAAAAATCTGAAAAACCACTAATAGTTATGTTAGAATGACTTGGATACCATAATCCAACATTTATTGTCCCTTTCAAATACTTGAGAATCCTCTTTGCAGCTTTATAATGTGTCTCCTTTGGATTGGATTGAAAACTTGCACACAAGCATACCCTAAACTGAATATCTAGCCTACTTGTTGTTAGATAGATCAAAGAACCAATCAACCCTCTATATTTGGTTGAGTCAACTTGCTGCCCAGCCTCATCTACATCCATAAGATAGTTTGTGGTAATTGGAGTGGCAACTTCTTTGCAATTCTTTATTTCAAAGTTTTTTCAGCAGATTAAAACATTATTTTGATTGACTTTAAAATGTCCCTTGCTTGGTTTGCTTGACTTGTAGCCCTAGGAAGTAGGCCAGCTCACCTATCATAGAGATTTGAAATTCACTTTGCATAGCTGTAACAAACATTTAACACATAGAGTTATTATTTGAACCAAACATTATATCATCAACATACACTTGAACAAGTATAACATCCCTTGCATGTTTTCTAGTGAACAACACCTCTAGCATATCCTTTTGATAAAAGAAAATTTCTTATCCTTTCATACCACTGTCGTGGTGCTTGTTTCAAACTGTACAAAGTCTTTTTCAATTTGAAAACATGATTAGGATAGAGGTGATCTTCAAACCTAGGAGGTTGTGATATATACACTTCTTCATTTAATAAACCATTCAAAAATACACTTGTCACATCCATTTGAGAAAGTTTGAAATTATACATGCAATAATAATCTTACAACTACTATCCTAACTACAAGTGCATATGTTTCATCAAAATCATTACCTTCCTCTTGCTTATACCCTTTAGCATCTAGTCTAATTTTTTTTTCTAACTATGTTACCATATTCATCCATCTTATTTTTGAACACCCATTTAGTACCAATTAAATTCATTTCATTGTATCTAGGAACTAAGGACCGTACTTCATTTTTGGTGAATTGATTTAGTTAATTTTTCATAGCAACAACCCAATTACTATCACTTAAAGCATCGTCCACATTCTTAGGTTCAATTTGAGACACAAATGCAACATGGTCACAATAAGTAAGCTTGTGTCTAGTGGATATTGCCTTATTGATATGACCAATAATGATGTCCTTTAATAGTCCTTTAGGTTCAATCCACTCCTTAAGTAGGTTGTTGTTTGTAGTTGTTTTAGTCGACTATTTTTCCTTTTCAGCTGATTGATTTATTGCACCAGATTCCTTTTCCAAGAGCATGTCTTCATCGTTTGCATTCTTAGACCTTTGTTCTTGCAACTTTGGGTTAGTTTCATAAAATACCACATGCATGGACTATTCAACAATCATTAACCTTTTTATTATATACCCTATATACATGACTATTTGTAGCATAACTAAGAAATATACCTTCATCCGCCTTAGAATCAAACCTGCCAAGTTGCTCTTTGCCATTATTTAAAATGAAGCATTTATAGGAAAACACTTTTAGATGATTTAAAGCATGCCTTCTACCTTTTAAAAGCTCATAAGGGTTTTCTTAAAATTAACCTAATAAACATACAATTTAAAACATAACAAGCTATGTTGACTACAGCATCCCAAAACTACCTTGGCAATGAAGTTTCATTTAACATGGTTCTAGTATGTTCCTTAACTAATTTATTCTTTCTTTTAATTACTCTATTTTGTTGTGGAGTTCTGGGAGGTGGAAAGTTGTGTTTAATACCATGTTTTTCACAAAAGTGTTCAAACTTTTCATTTTCAAACTTTTCATCATGATCAATTCTTAAAGAAACAACTTTAGAACTGTTTTCATTTTCCAAAACCTTGACAAGCTTCTTAAAAGCGTGAAATGTGTCATTCTTGGCAGCTAAAAATATTATCCATGTGTGATGAAAGATTGACCCTAATCAAGGATAGAGGCACATGCTTAAGAAGACTAAGCATGTTTAGAAAGGAAGTTCACTAATCCTTCATCCCTTTCATTTGTGTTTCTTATTTTTGATTCTCTAAGTTGACTTAGTTGAATCAACTTTAGTTGACTAGTTGACCTCTGACTAGGTTTAACTTTTTGACTATAGTTGACTTGACTTAAGCCAACATGCTAATCTATGTTTATTTGCTTTGTAGGTTAATTAGGAGTAAGAAAGCAATGCTAGGTGGCGCATGGTGATTGGGGAGCATAAATGATGTGGATAAGAGAATAAAGCAAAGGCATAAAGCATAAAGTAAAAGGCATAAAACAAGTGTACCTATGTACCTTTGGTCTCCTTTGTTTTTAGCACACTATTGCCACTTTTTGGAGACATATGAGACACATTCTTTGTCTCCTTTTGTGCTAGAACGAAATTAGCCTTGCACACACCATAGTTGGTTATTTTGTCTCTCATTTTTGTAACCTTATTTGACCTAGTTTCTACAAGCTAGGGTTAGGTTTTTGTAGAGACATCCTTAGGTATCTTTTATTTGCTTAGAGGCCCCTAAGCTCTTCTATATAAGGGGTGCTCCTAGACATGTAAAATGGTTGAACATTTTGAAGTAAAAACACTCTTGTGTCTCAACCATTTGTGAGAGTTTCCTCCCTAGGAAGTGAATAGATTTAAACCTTATCTTGCATAGCAAGTGGCGACACACATCCACTCATCTTCAAGGTTGCCATGGCTTCTAGCCTAGCCTTGTAGTGGCATGCTTCTCACATTTTTACCATTTCTTTCCTTTCCATTTTATGTTTTCTTCTTCCTTTAATTGTTCTTGGTTTTCTGTTGTTTATGTGCCTTCCATTTCCTTTTTGTTTTGAATCAATCCATCATCTTCTTCTCTTGAGCTTTGTGAAAGGAACCTTCACATCTAGATAGCTTGCTATCTTAATGTCCAGTGGGGATTTCATTTAGCGTTCTTAATCAACTCACACCATATTCAATATTCTTAAAAGGGAACAAGTTAATCCTTCATAATTTGGTTTCTAGAGCCTAAGTTATCTTGAATATTGTGTTTTTCATGTGCTAACCTTGTCTTGTTGTAGCTATCTTTGTATGGTTCAAATCCACTTCCATTACACACAAAAATAGTGCTGGCAGAAAACGTGACGATTTTAAAACATTAAACTGCACCAGCTCAGCAGTCCATAAAGAACCAACGCATTTGAAGTTTTGTGGAGAAAGTTATGATCAAATTAGTGACCAAAGGTCAGATCTGCCAAGAATACGTGGATTAGCGTTTTCAGGCTCTATTGTGGCAGTTTGGCTACAGTTTTTGCACCTCTTTAAGCTCCTAAATGTGGTTGGATAACATGTCTTTGGATGCTTAGTCTTTGAGCCTCAAATCTATGAGCTTAAATGCATGATAGCTATATGTTTGTGTTTTTGTGTATGTCATGTTGAGTCTTTAAATGTGCCTAACTTTTGCTTGAGTCATATGTCATATGTTAACTTGAAGTTTTCTTATTCTTGTTTTTCCAAGTATTTGAATCTTGCTTTCACCTTATGTCTTGCTTGATGTAAGCTCCATGAATTGATTTTGGCCTAAAACTTGAGGAACTAAGTGTCCAAGCCACCTAAAACTCTTTCTCACCATTTTATGAAACTAGTTGTGAAAGAAGAAAATTTTGCACCAATTTTTGCCTAAAAACCGAGAGCAACCTTGCTCCTTGGTGAACTAAAAGTGTGTTTTTCACTAGATGTTATGCTACTAGTTTTCATACTTCAGAATTGGGTGATATTGGCTAATTAGTTCCATATTTTAACTTGGTTATGATCTTTCTTAGTGTATGCATGATTTAAGACTTGAAGATGCTTGTCAAGTACTTTCCATAGAGTCTTTAAAATGTGTTTTTCTTGTTTTAGTCTTGTTAAAAGTTGTCTCAAACTTTTCTTCTTTAGAGTTTAGCTTTCCTTGTTTTTGTGCTTTTCTTTCTTGTCACTAGGTGTTCTTTGTTTTGTCTTACTAGTTTTCTTTTCTAGAAACTCTTGGGGTGTTGTGGCCAAATCACTTGTCTTGCATTTGAAAGATTTTGCACAAGTTTTTGAAAGTGTTTTCTTCAATCCTTTGATGGATTTTGAGTGTTAGCCTTGCCTTGTTACTTTGGGAGTGTGATCTAAACACTTGGGATGCATTTTAGGTTGGAATTGGTCTCGGTTTTCATGTTGTCTAACCCCTAATTCATTTATTTTGTCTTAGCTTTGAGTGTTTTGTTGTAGGAATCATGGCAAGTTCATCAAATGCACCTACTCCAAACAAAAACAATACATTGATGAGATTGCTTCGGGATTTTTGGAGTTGTCTAGGAAGGAGTCCTTTGAACAATTGAGAAAGGACAAAGAGCAAAGTGATCTAAGAATCTAAGAGCACATTCAAAGGCTTGAAGCTAGGGAGCAAGAAAGAGAGGCTAGGAAAAGAGGGCATTTTAGGCACAACCCATCACAAGAGAAGCAAACTTCAAAGATTCCTAAGTTCAAAGGAGAAAATGACCCAAACATCTACATTGAATGGGAACAAAAAGTTGACCAAATTTTTACCATTCATGTAGTTACTGATCAAAAGCAAGTAGATTTTGTAGTCTTAGAGTTTGAGGATTATGCCATGATTTGGTGGCATCAATTATGTATGGACAATTTTAACCAAGAGTCACTCGTGACTTCTTGGAGGGACCTTAAAAATTTGATGCGCGCTAGATTTGTTCCTTCCTACTATAGGAGGGAGACTCTTTTGAAGCTCCAAAGGCTTCAACAAGGATCCATGTGTGTGGATGAATATTACAAGTTGATGGAGTCTATGCTTCTAAAAATAGGACTCCAATTTGAAAGTGAAGAGGAAAAGGTAGCTAGATTTGTGAGTGGGTTAAGGAGGGACATACAAGATTTAGTAGAGTTATATGAGTACTCCTCTCTTGAAAAAGTTTTACATTTGGCCACCAAAGTTGAAACTCAATTGCAAAAGAAAAAAGAGGCCAAGAGGAGTGGTTCATACAATGACTACTATTCTAGTACTTGGAAAGATAAAGAAAGAAAACATGATAAATCATCACCCAAGAGTTCCCAAGACCCACCTCCTAGGACTAATTCGTTTAGGCCTTCTAATGAAACTCCTAATTCTTCTCAAGGTACAAGGACAAGTTCTATAAAATGTTTTAAGTGTTTGGGATATAGGCACATAGCTTCAAATTGTCCTACCAAAAGAACCATGACCTTAAACCTTAAAAAAGAAGTAGAGAGTGAACATTCTTCTCCCCCTTCCCCCAAAAGTACTTCTTCCCACACTTCTTCTTCAAGTGAAAGGATTAAACCCCTTGAAGTTGGATTGTTAATGATAAGGCACGAACTAAGACAAGTTTCCAAGGAAATTGACCCTTCTCAAAGACAAAACCTTTTTCATTCAAGGTGTTATATCAATGACAAACTATGTCCCCTCCTCATAAATAATGGAAGTTGTATAAATGTGGCTAGCACAAGAGTTGTGGATAAGCTTGGCTTGAAAACTATCCCTCATGCCAAGCCCTACAAGCTATCATGGCTTAAGAAAGAAGACACTAAAGTAACTCAACAAGTCCTCATTAACTTTTCAATTGGAAATTTTAAAGATGAGGTGTTATGTGATGTTGTGCCTATGGAAGCAACTCATATTTTGCTAGGTAGGCCATGGCAATTTGATAGAAAAGTCTTTTATGATGGCCATGCTAACACCTATGCTTTCTCCTTCCAAGGCAAGAAGTTCACACTCCTACCTCTCTCACCCAATCAAGCAAATGAGGACCAAAATAAAGTGAAAGATAAGAGAAAAGATGAAAAAGAAAAAGAACAAGTTACCTCCAAAGTGTTACTTGCCTCCAAAAAAAGATTTCCAAAGTAAGATGGACATCACCATTCTACCTTCTCTTGCAAGGCTCAAAAGGAAGACCCAATGCGCAAGTATGAGAGAAAGAGTGGTATAGAAAAGAGGAATGGCCTAACCAAAGCTAGGGGTAGTACCCTTAGAAAGGATGGAACAAGAGCTCATAAAAGGGAGGCGCGAAACCTCCCCCAAATCAAGTCAAGCTCCATTTACAAAGGCTTAAAGAATTTGTGGTCAAATTCTCTCCAAGAAGGGGAGGATGATGAAGGATTGACCCCAACCAAGGATGGAGGCACATGCTTAAGAAGAGTAAGCATGTTTAGAAAGGAAGTTCACTAATCCTTCATCCCTTTCATTTGTGTTTGTTATTTTTGATTCCCTAAGTTGACTTAGTTGAATCAACTTTAGTTGACTTGTTGACCTTTGACTAGGTTTGACTTTTTGACTATAGTTGACTTGACTTAAGCCAACATGCTAATCTATGTTTATTTGCTTTGTAGGCTAATTAGGAGTAAGAAAGCAATGCTAGGTGGCGCATGGTGATTGGGAGCATAAATGATGTGGATAAGAGAGTAAAGTAAAGGCATAAAGCATAAAGTAAAAGGCATAAAACAAGTGTACCTATGTACCTTTGGTCTCCTTTGTTTTTAGCACACTTTGGCCACTTTTTGGAGACATATGAGACACATTCTTTGTCTCCTTTTGTGCTAGAACGAAATTAGCCTTGCACACACCATAGTTGGCTATTTTGTCTCTCATTTTTGTAACCTTATTTGACCTAGTTTCTACAAGCTAGGGTTAGGTTTTTGTAGAGACATCCTTAGGTATCTTTTATTTGCTTAGAGGCCCCTAAGCTCTTCTATATAAGGGGTCCTCCTAGACATGTAAAATTGTTAAACATTTTGAAGTAAAAAAACTCTTGTGTCTCAACCATTTGTGAGAGTTTCCTCCTTAGGGAGTGAATAGATTTAAACCTTATCTTTCATAGCAAGTGGCGGCACACATCCACTCATCTTCAAGGTTGCCATGGCTTCTAGCCTAGCCTTGTAGTGGCATGCTTCTCACATTTTTACCATTTCTTTCCTTTCTATTTTATGTTTTCTTCTTCCTTTAATTGTTCTTGGTTTTCTGTGGTTTATGTGCCTTCCATTTCCTTTTTCTTTTGAATCAATCCATCATCTTCTTCTCTTGAGCTTTGTGAAAGGAACCTCCACATCTAGATAGCTTGCTATCTTAATGTCTAGTGGAGATTTCACTTAGCTTTCTTAATCAACTCACACCATATTCAATATTCTTAAAATGGAACAATTTAATCCTTCATCAATCTGAATATGGAGTAATCATCAATAATTACTATTACATAAAAGTTTTCACCAGCACGCATTGTTCTTGAAGTTTCAAATAGATCCATGTAAAGCAACTCCAAAGGCCTTTTAGTTGAAACACAATTTTTAGGTTGAAAGAAACCTTGGTTTTCTTTCCCTTTTTGGATGCTTCACATACTTTATCTTTCTCAAACTTGAGTGTTGGGAAACCTTCAACCAATTGTTTTCTATTTATTCAATTCAAATAATGCATATCAATGTGACAAAGCCTTTTATGCCATAACCATGTATCATCATCTTTTATAAGAAGACATTGTATGTTATTTGATGCATGATGCAGATTAAGCAAGTAAATGTTATTGACTCTTTTCCTAACTAACACTTATTAGCACATATGTCTTTGATGATTTGGTGTTTGAAGATTTGATGAAGATACATGAAGCCATTGCGTTGGAACATGTTGGAACCATGATTAAATTGATGAAAATGTGTAGATTTGGTGTTTCACGTGTTGATCAAGCCTCATATGTGTGCTATATATGGATTATTCATGAAGAAAACAAGCTTGAAGATTGGAATTCATAGTGTAGACCATTTAGCATTGTATAAATGTATAAGGTCTTATTTGTGTCTTTTAATCTCTTCAATTATTTTTCAATAGGTTAAATGATGTCTTTTAATCTGTTGAATGACTTCTTAGCAAGTTAAAAGATATGTTGTAGTAGTTTTAATTGTTATGTATTCAATTAGTTGATTTATTTTTTAATCAACTTATTTCACTTAACTGAAGTGAAATCAATCGATTGATTGGAAAATCAATATGTTGAATTTCTTAAAGATTTGACTATAAGTTATGGTTTTCTAGAGAGAAAAAAAAAGACTTACCATTTTGAGTGTGAAATAATTGGATATTCAGCGGCAAACTCCTTCTCTCTCTCTCTCTCTCTTTAATCATACAAAAGTGCAACTATTGAAGATAGATATTGGATCTGTCATGGAGCTTTTTACTTGGTTTTTGAAACTTGGAGGAAGAGGTTTGGTAGGCTAGGGTGTGCCTTCATTTAAGTTTAATCTTTCTTAAGTTTCTAGGTGATTCCCGGTGGTTTTTCAGGTTTGCAAGTGTGGTCTGGATGTGCTTGTATTAGTTTTTGTGTGATTCAAAGATCTTAGGTTGTATTTTTGCATATTTTGAAAGTGTAATCTTATGGATATTTTAAATCTTAACAAATAGTGCAAGTCAGGCTTGATTTGCTTGACAAACTGGATGTAGCTCATATTTCAATGAACCAGTATAAAAATCTTGTGTTATTATGCTTGCCTCTAACTCTTCTCTCTTGATTTGTGCTTTAATGTTGAAGAAATTTGAATTGAATAATCTTGGACCTATTCTTGTGTGTTCTACCATGATATGAAGCTTCGCTCATATTTGTATTACTCATTTGAATCAATCTTAATAAGTCTTTGGTTTAAACTGGAAATTTCAATTTCTTTAGATTTCCTAGTTTTCAGTCAACTTATTTTGTGTTTTAATCTATTGATTTACACAATATTGTATCTGTTTAATGAAATTAGCTGATCGTCCCTATTTTTGATCGATTAAAAGTGTGTAGTCCAATAGCTTTTTCATCCTCATTTAGTGATTGATTTGATTCAAGTTAAAAATGTTTTAAGCTTTCAAAAGTGATATCGCTGTCGTTAGGCGATCAAATTACCACTACTTTAGCAACTTCAGTATTGCCAGTTTGTAGTGAAGAAAATTGTTAGGGTTAAGATAACCCTGAGTCGTCTCACAACGAATACGGAATTGATCTCAAATATTTGATTCTCAAAAATGCAATTTAAAACTAACAACTATAAAAATAGGGGAGGTTTTGTTATGCAAAGAAAATGACACGGAAGATTGTAAACACAGTAATAGTAAATAGGTCAATTCCACTGCTTTTTCTAAATAAGATTCTTCATTGGTTATCTAGAGATTATTGTTAAATTAATTATTGTTGTTGATTTACAAATCAATCAATGTAAAGACTCAATTCATTTGTTGGCATCCTCACTTTTAATCAAAGTACAGTCTCAATTAAAAGTGAGAATTGTTAGATTGTCCATAGTAAATTCAATCAAAGTACAGTCTCAATTAATTTTACTATGCCTAATCATGTCTATTCCTTTGTTTCTTTACCAAATAGAAAACTTAATTAATCAAAGTAAAGTCTTGACTAATTTTAGTTAAAGTAATTACCTCTAATCAAATTAAAATCTCAATTATTGGCAAAAACTTATTTAATCAAATGAAAGTTTCTAAACAAAATCAAAGTAAAGTCTCAATTTTATTTAAAAACCTCTTAACTCATATGATTAGCATGCATGTAGATTTAAAATCATTATTCTCTATTCGATTAAGAAGCAAAGGACATAGATAAACAAAAACCACAACAATAATCAAAATAACAAAACATATAAATTCATCTAACCTCAGAATCCATTTAAGAAATTACAGTGGAATCAACCCTTAAAGCTTAGCCCTCCATGGCTTTGATGGAATACATGATGATATGAAAGAAAGAAAATAAAAGAAGAGTGTGAGAGTGTGAGACGGTGGAGGGAGAAGAGTGTGAGAGTGAAACCCTAATTTCTGGAGAGAGAATCTGCACTGCCACGTGTCAGCATCTGATAGGGCAGTCAAATTGGTCAACTGGTCAACTCTGGTCAACTGGTCAAAGTCAACAGTCAACTCTGGTCAAAACTGCGAATATGGCTAAATGAGAGGGGCAGAATTGTAAATTGGGCAGGAATTAAGTTGCTAATTAATTAAATAAAAATAAAAGATTTTAGCAACTGACAGATAAAGCCCAAAGTCCAGTGGAAGCCTATATAAAGAGACTTAAGGGAGCAGACGGACGACTGACAATTTTACAGCTGACAGCTTAGACACTTAGAACTCTTTGGTTTTGGCAGATACAGTCTCCACCACATCTCTCATTCTCTTCTTTTATTTTCTTTCTTTCATATCATCATGTATTCCATCAAAGCCATGGAGGGCTAAGCTTTAAGGGTTGATTCCACTGTAATTTCTTAAATGGATTCTGAGGTTAGATGAATTTATATGTTTTGTTATTTTGATTATTGTTGTGGTTTTTGTTTATCTATGTCCTTTGCTTCTTAATCGAATAGAGAATAATGATTTTAAATCTACATGCATGCTAATCATATGAGTTAAGAGGTTTTTAAATAAAATTGAGACTTTACTTTGATTTTGTTTAGAAACTTTCATTTGATTAAATAAGTTTTTGCCAATAATTGAGACTTTAATTTGATTAGAGGTAATTACTTTAACTAAAATTAGTCAAGACTTTACTTTGATTAATTAAGTTTTCTATTTGGTAAAGAAACAAAGGAATAGACATGATTATGCATAGTAAAATTAATTGAGACTGTACTTTGATTGAATTTACTATGGACAATCTAACAATTCTCACTTTTAATTGAGACTGTACTTTGATTAAAAGTGAGGATGCCAACAAATGAATTGAGTCTTTACATTGATTGATTTGTAAATCAACAACAATAATTAATTTAACAATAATCTCTAGATAACCAATGAAGAATCTTATTTAGAAAAAGCAGTGGAATTGACCTATTTACTATTACTGTGTTTACAATCTTCCGTGTCATTTTCTTTGCATAACAAAACCTCCCCTATTTTTATAGTTGTTAGTTTTAAATTGCATTTTTGAGAATCAAATATTTGAGATCAATTCCGTATTCGTTGTGAGACGACTCAGGATTATCTTAACCCTAACTATTTTCTTCACTACAAACTGGCAATACTGAAGTTGCTAAAGTAGTGGTAATTTGATCGCCTAACGACAGCGATATCAAATTTGGCGCCGTTGCGGTGGCCGGCGAGATTGGCGGCGGCGGCTGTGTGGAGGGTGGTCATGGTGGTTGAAATTAGGGTTAGGGTTTTTGGGAGATGAAGATGATGACGTGGCAAGATCTGAGTGGTCAATTGGGTGAGTGGAGGATTACGACACGTGGCGGCTTATGGTTGGCTAATTTTAAAAGGTGAGGATTGCCACATGGCATGATCTGGTTGAGTGGAGTTTAAGTGGTAGGAGGGGTGCAACTTAGTGAAAACTGGGGGTGCAGAACAGGTTTTTTGTGGTCCACTTGAGGGAGGAGTGTGCAAATAAAATCTGGGGGTGCATTTAGCTCCTGATTTATTCTTTCTCAGAATTTCTTGATTTTGGACTTATTTTGTAACTTTGAATATTTCAAAATCACATTATTAATTGACTAAAAATAAATTCCAGCTGCATTAACAAACGTTAAAATATCCAATAATATTTTATGCAACTAAAATCAATTTTTACGCCACTTTTACCAAACTTACTCAATAAATCCAATAATCACAAATCCTAATTAAATCAATCTTTAAGCACAGAAAATTCAATTAAATCCCCAAATTTAAATATTAAATGAGGACAAAAATTTGAACTCATCAAAAAGTTACCTAAATTTTTAATTTTGCCAATTCAACCCCCCTTTCTTGGCATTTCACCTATTTCATTACTCATAACACTATGCTACCAGATGCATAAAAAATGAGACAATGACTAGGTTCAAACACTACTTTATAACCTTGTCACAAAGTTGGCTTATACTTATCAAGTTATGCTTCAATTCTTCAACTAGAAGCACATTATTGATTTTGATTCAAGATCTATTGCTTACGATTCCATTTCCAAGTATCTTTACTTTGTTGTTGTCTCCATAAGTCACGAAACTCTCATCCTTTAACTCCAATTTCAAAATATTGGATTTGTCACTTGTTAGGTGCCTTGAGAATCCACTATCTAGGTACCACAAATCTTTCTTTTCGTGTTTAATGACCTACAAAATAAATTAATAATACATGGTACCCTTTGATAGATTAGGTCCAACATGGCTACACCTATAAGTAATGAAATGGTTGAAATGCCAAGAATGGGGTTGAATTGGCTAGTTAAAAAATAAGGTAACTTTTAAAAACCTAAATCAGTTTTAAGTTGAATCAAATTGACCACGAAGTAAAGATGAAAGCACTCTTGGACTACACACTTTTAGCCGATTAAAAATAGAGATTGTCGATTGATTTCATTAAATAGATACAGTATTGATAGAATCAACATATTAAATTACAAAAATAGTTGGCTAAAAAACTAGAAAAACTACACATATGAAAATTTGTGATTTAAACTAGAATCAATAGGAAAGATCAAGCAAGATAGGTTCAAATGAGTTACACAAACATGAGCAACGCTCTAGATAATGTCAGATAACACAAGAATGTCAAAAATATGGTTCAAACCATGATTTTTTAAACTTTAAAGTGCAATACAAGTGAGAAGAGATAGGGATAAGAACAATGCACAATATTTTTATATTGGTTCATTAAAATCGGAGCTACATCCAATTGGTCAAGGCAACCTAAGCCTGACTTTCGGTATTTCAAAAGATTTACAAAATTTACAACACTACACTTTCAAAATATGCAAAAACACCACACAATGACTTGAATCACACCAGTACAGCAAGACACAACTTCCAGACCTGGAAAACCACCAAGCACAACCTAAAAGCTTGACAAAGACCAAACCCCAGTGGTATCACAACCTTGCCTACTATAACCACTTTCTACAAGTATTAAACACCAAGCACAAGGTTCCAAGAATGATTCAAGATCAATCTTCAATAGTTGCACATTTGTATGATCACGAAAGAGAGAGAGTTCCACTAATTCCAAACAATTTTCGCACTAAAAAATGGTCTTCTTATCTTTCTTTCGAAAAATACAGACTTTATAGTCAAATTGTTATGAAATTCAACAAGTTGATTTTCAAATCAATCGGTTGATTTCACTTAACTTAAGTGAAATCAGTAGATTAGAAAATAAATCAACTGATTGAATATATAACAATTAGAATTAATCCAACAAACCTTTTAATATGTTAAAAACTTATTCAACAGATTAAAAGACACCATTTAACCTGTTGAAAACATTTCAACAGATTAAAGACACAACTAAGACCCTATACATCTATACAATCTGAAATGGTCTATAACATGAATACAATTCTTCAAGCTTGTTTTCTTCATCAATGATCCAGATATAGAGCACGTACACAAGGCTTGATCAACACGTGAAACATAAAATCTTCACATTTTCATCAATTTAAGCATGGTTTCAACATGATCTAAGGCAATGGCTTCATGTACCTTCATCAAATCGTTAAGCACCAAATCTTCCAGGCTATTTGTGCCAACAACACCTTTCTTGATCCTTTTGGGATCCATTTCATAAATAATTTTAGAACATCATATTTCCTTGCATAGAAATTATAATAAACATGACCTTTCTTAATATAATAAATCCAAGAAATGAATGACCTATTATTAGGATCACATTTGGAAAAGAAACTAGAAAACTTATTGGCTTTCTTTTCAAAGACAATGTTGTAAGCTAGTCTAGCCTTCCCAAAAACACAATTTTGAGAGCCAAGAACAACTTCTAGGTATGCTTGCCCTTTTATGAATTTTTCACAGGTTTTTAAATGGTATTTAACTTGATTTTTCAAAAAAGTGCAGTTTTCACAAGGTTTTATATCCAACTGATTTTCAAAAGAACAAGTTAAATTACTGTAAATCATATCCAGGTGTTCGAAATCATTTTTTAAGTCAACTATTTCTGATTCTATCTGATTAACTTTGTTTTTGGCCAACTGTTTAATTCTTTTAATCGATTGTTTATGACAACAATTATATTAGCTTCACTATGCAAATCTTCAAAGTCATGCTATAATTGATTATAGTCATTAATGTCTTTTAATGACAAAGAACATACTCTGCTTGATGAAGATGACTCATATCCAACCATAAGGCACAAGTTTGCTTCTCTAGTTTCATCTTGTGATGAGCTACTTATTGAATCATCATTGTCTTTCTAATCTATGTAGACACGTCTTTCCTTGGCCTTTTTCTCCTTTTTCCTGTCATCACATTTCTCCTTCTTTTTGTTAATGTTTGGACATCAATTTTGATATGTCCTTATTTTCCACAATTACAACAAGAGAAACTAGGACTATTACTTTAATAATTTCGTTTAGAATTGTACCTCTTTGGATTACCTTTGTTGCCTTTTCTCTTGAGATACTTTTCAAACCTCTTAATTAGAAGATTCATGTTCTTATTATCACTTGATTCAGCCATGTCCTCCTTGAGTTCTTCACATATATGTGCTAGTCTTCAAGGCTATATTCTTCACCTTTTTCTCACTTGACTCTTGCCCATTTAGCCTTTCCATCTTAATTTCAAGTTCCCTTAGCTTACCAAACAATTCAGCTGTGGTCGTAGGGGATAGATTTCTTGATTATAAGATGGTTATGAACTTAGGTTGCCAACTCCTATCAAGACACTTTACCACTTTGTTGTTTAGCTCTTCTTTATCCAATTCCTTTCCCAAGCCTATAAGATGGTTGACAATGTGTGTGAATATCTTTTGCACTGCAACTATTGATTCTCCTTGTTGCATTTTAAACAACTCATATTCTTGGATCAAGCATGCTTCCTTGCTCTTTTCACATCATTTGTTCCCTCATGAGTAACTTCATGCACATCCCACATGTCTTTTGCACTTTTGCATTGAGATAATCTAAAGAACTCATCCATGTTCAATTAAGATGTAAAGATATTCTTGGTTGTACAATCATATTGGGCACGCCTTCTGATATGTTCCCCATTTGCACAAGGGTTGACTTAGGATCTTTAGGGTTAAAATCTTGTTGGAAACTTGGAAAGTTAGTGAAATGGTGGATTAGAAAGAGGTGGAAGTTCCAATCTGTCCAGTATTGCAAAAACGTCAATATCTTAGGTTATAGAACTCCAATTGACGTGATTCCAAAAGTGGGTGAAAGTTTACGTTTTGAAATACAATTTTGGCCTAAGAAACACTAATTTTGGACGAGTGGAATGAGAGTTATGACTATAAGATAAGTCTGGACAGAAGTGAGTTTTTAATTTTGGGTAAAAGAATAAGATGTAAATATAAAAGGTGGAAGGAAAGAATCAATCTTTCCAAGGGAGGCAACACACAAAGGAGGGGAAAGTCCTTTGATACAGCCAAAGGTTCTTGAATCACTCAAGAACTTAGGAGAATCACTCTCACTAAAATAAAAGAGATAAACTATATTTTTCTGAATAAAACTAAACTTATTTTTAGTGATAAAATGGTTCAACTTATATCGAAGTTTTAACTACTGAAATTATAAAGACCCACAAATTGCAATTATATCCCACTTAAGCTATTAATGATCCCACTAATTAATGGTTGATTGTAACTTCAAATTTGGCAGCCCAAATGTCACCCCAAAAGTGTTCAACTATTCGTCATCTTGGTCTCCCAAAGATTGATTCTTAAGTTGGCAAATGGGTCCTTATTACAACTATAAAATAAAGCAAAACTAAAGCCCATTAATTGGTTAAGCCAAGACACAATTTGGTCAGCCAATTTTACAAAGCTCTGGGCCCTTATTTAAATAAAAGAAACCACAGCAAATTGGTATATTATTCCTTCTCCAATTGGGCCATGATGCAATTCACAACCTAGTTCTTTTTTCCCCGTAACATTAAGGTTGTAAAATAATATGGATAACACTTGTTGTAGGGCTTCTTTTGCTTTCCTTACTCTAGCCCTTGTCATAGGTCTTCCAAGTTCTTTAAATGGATCATTGCCCTTGCTCATTGTCATGTATCCATCATTGCTTTCTTTCCTCCTCTCTCCATAGATTCCATGGCTTGTGAACCTACTTATTTTAAAAAACATGCTTAGGAGTGTAAGGTCTTTAACACCCCAATTTTTGGGATGTCACGGAAAGTTAGAAAATGAACGCAATTGGCAAAAAAAGATTATCATTGAAAATGTACAAAAAAAACTTTTAATTTGATTTAAATTACATAGTTCAAACCATCAATTTGTTTTAAAAAATTCAAATAACAATTGCGAATAAAATAAAATTACATAGTTTTCAGTATCTGATTTAAAACAATTAAATAAATTATAAGAACTCCTGAGTTCACCCCAGTCTCTTATCAATCTACTCCATGTCAAAAGCATCTGCATTATCATCTGCTCCCGTATAACACACACGTTATACGATCATCGCACACACAACAAACACACAAACAAAAAAATAGGGTGAAGTTAACCATAAACAATGATGTATAAAAGAAATTTGTACCTAAAACATGACAAATAATACTAAACATCACATTCAAGTAACATTAAGCATTATGATCACTATCAAACTTTGGTTTGAACACACAACCCCCAAAATCCAAACAACCATACAAAACCAAACAAACTATCACATTCATCTAGAATCCTTAAACATAGTAATCATGATGAGGCTTCTTTTTTTTGCGGCCTTTTACCCCACAACAACATCTAGTTTCCTAGAAATAGACGATTTGATGTGTCCCGCTATCGCAGCCAGACTGTCTCCCTTATTCCTCAAGGAATTATGAGTAAAAACGTCAATGCATCACACACCAGGCACTATACTCTCAGCGAGTCGAAATAAGGCGAAACATCTTTCCTATCCCAACTGCTTCACACATGTGAGAGAGTACAACACTCGGACCAATTCTTTACCACTGCTTCACACAGGCGAAGAGGACCACTTTCCACTGTTTCACAAGGCAAAAGAGTCATAACTAGGTCTCTAGGTACGGAAAACCTCACACAACACTTAATTTCACAAAGATTCTTCGAGCAAGACAAAACACTCCCAACATGCAACACATGAGAATTATATATTGCCAACAAAGTACTCACCACCACATCATGCATGAAAAATAAAGTTCCATTAGAAATCCATATACTTACCAAACAATACATTCAACAACAAACTCATCAAGTGTTTTCCTAATCAATAGAAGCAACAAACAACTAGAGTACCAAGCCACCATTTTAATTCTTTAACTGTGCAATTGGAATATTACATGTAACCAAGCAAAAGACATAGCACTGACATTACAACTATGACTATATAATTCGCGTTCAACAAAATAACCATTACATGATATAAGGAAAAAAGTAAAGTCAAAGGACACACCCATCCTATCAAAAGTCACCCACACATTATCATATAAGACAATTAGTAAAACCAAATAAAAAAACACTAAACAAAAAGTATGAGAATTTAAAGAGAACCAAAGGTTGCTACCAACTTAAACGTGATTTTGAACATGCAATATAAATTCATAAAAGCCACAAGTGGGTCACAAATATCTAAGAAAATAAACAAAACTATAAAGTCAATTTGATCCATGGTTGGCACATCAAAGTTGCAACAATTAAAACACTAATATATGCACTTAGCTTTTACGTAAAGTCTGCAAACATCAAGAATGGGAACAAAAGACATGCATATGTGGCCCCCCTGGTTTTATTCAAAGCACATGTGATGAGAGAGAAATAAGCATGTGGTATGAAATGTTAATGAAACTAAAAGTTGTACCCATCTAAAATAGAACCATCATTATCCCTAAGAACCAAGCTACAACACGTGAAAACATCTCCAACCCTATTGGTTTGCTTCTTTTTTTTGTATCCATGCAACCCTTTCATGTAATATATCATAGTATAATATAAAAGCAATATAACAAAGAACCAAAACATGCATCATGCATAAAAATGGAACCAACTATCCAAAGGCAACCCCACCATACTACCATGCATTTACGTGATGAAGGAAAGGAAAACAAAACATGTGGTAAAAGACAAACCAAGGTTGTCCTAGTAGTACACGTCCCATCACAAGTGAAAGAGTTTTGACACCTAAAATAACGAATTCTACGCCTAAACCATGAAGGATGAAAAAAAAAATTTAAGTGTTATAATATTAGCATTTATAACAAACTTTGGGCTCTCACCCATGAACCATTTCACCTAAATGCTTTAGAACCAAATTAAAGAAAGAGAAAGTGGACTAAAAACCACTAAGCTTTAATTGTAGGTGCACCGTGGGCCCCTTGGTCAAATAACCTAACATGGAATTAAAAATAAGTTTGAAGCAAAAGTGCTTTCTCCCATCATGGATGCAAGTGACCTAAAGCTTTAAAAGAAAAAGGGTTATTTACACTTTCATCAAAAGACCCAAAACTAACATGTACAATGAAACCATTAACGAGAGCAAAGCTAACCACAATGACAATGAATTCAAAGGGAGAGAAAAACAACAATAATTGATTATGATTTTGTAAAAAGAGAGAAATCTTGGCCGCACGAAATAACCCAAACACGTAAAGTGAAATAAGTAAAGAAACCAAAAGCTAAGGAAAAACCATTACAATGCATGCTATGGATTCCAATACACAAAACTTCTACTATAATTGTCTTACACTCAAATGGCATGGCCATTCCACAAAACCCTACAGTGAACACCTCATCCTAAACATGATAGGAGAAAAGAAAAGAAAAATGCAAGAATTAAAGAGTGGCACCATGCACCCCACAAGCCATCTAATAGATGCCTGAAAACCCTCATCATGGCAAACCACAACCCGGCAACAATGGAAACCACAAATTGTGTACGTTGTGAAATGAAACTACTAGCTAAACAAGTGAGATGAAGATAAGAGAAATAATAAAAGCTTCCCACACACCAATGCTAAGAAACGGGCATCCAAAACAGCAATCCAATCACTCAAGAAAAGAAAAGTGAATGTAGAAAGATATGTCAGCACCGTAAAAACAAAATAACCCATCTAAGCAAAGGAACAAGCAAAAGAACACAATCAACTCAACGTCCCCTACACATGCATGTTTTTCAAGTTTCATTCATCAAGCAAACAAAACAAGGTCAAGCTTCAAACAAAACAGAAAGTAAAGTCAACTTCCCCTACCTCATGTAATAGCATTCACCCTACGTTCTTCTCTAGGCTGCAACTTCCATGTTCTTGGCTTGCCACTTTCTTTCCTCTCTTTCTACCCCAAACCCTAAATAAATTAGGATTTATATTACACTCTCCACTAATAAACTCTAACGTAATCTTTTTGTTAAAATCTTAGAAATAAAACCAAAGCTTTAACTGTTTTTATTTTTCTTATAACAGTGGCAACAATGAATGTTTTAAAAAATAAAAACTGATTATAAAGTTGCAGGTGCAGCAACGAAAAAAATGGAAACAGAAAGAGAAAAAAACCATCATGGGTCCTACAACAAAATTAAAGAAGGAGAGGGACATATAATTTCGTGTGTCCCATACCAAATATTTTGTAAATATATGGTATAAGGAATATAATGACATAATCAAACTACTCAGATTTAATCACATATAATGTAAATATATGAATATTTGCACCAACAAATATATCTCAAAATATCTTTCAACCACTTTAGGTTAGTAAAGCTAAATGGGCCTTATTGGGCCACATCACTTAGCATATTTGTTCGGCTGGGTATGTACAAATGTAAATTGAATATGTAATTGTATATTTAACAAATTTTTTAAATTGTTTACATTATGTATTTGGGATCAGAAATCTAGGATGAGTTGTGAACCATGGTTTGATTTGTTGTATTAAGTAAAGATTTATGTTTTAAACAAGATCTCTAGCTTCACTTGTACTTAAGTCACATAATGATAATTTAAAAGAGATTTTATTGTATCATTAACCATTTATAATAGTAAAATATGAATGTCTTCTAAAATTACATTGATCCATATGTAGTCAAGATTTGTGCATACTTGCAATTCTAAAGTTAGCAAAGTCTTAATATCTTGCACGATATGTTTGGATTCGATGATAGATTTGAAGGAGTAGAAATGAGTGGATTTGACAAGATATAAGGGGTAAGAGCTATTTGGATTAAGGGAAATACGGAGAAAATGAAAGAAAATAAGGAGGAAGTTTGTGAATGATATGTGATTGGTTTAATTAATATATAAATTTGAAAAACAAATATTATAAATTAATTTAATTAAATGATAAAATATAATTTTATTATTACAACAAAAAAATTTGAAATTATTGATGCAATTTTACCGGCAGATATATATTCGTCAATAAATACGAATTACC
Source organism: Vigna unguiculata (assembly GCF_037176805.1). Lineage (NCBI taxonomy): Eukaryota > Viridiplantae > Streptophyta > Magnoliopsida > Fabales > Fabaceae > Vigna > Vigna unguiculata. The sequence goes on from NC_140802.1 coordinate 27,680,909, forward strand.
AATGAATCTTACTAACAAATTTTGATATTTTAATTACCGAAAAAAATTCGTTGATAATTACATACCTTAAAATTCGTCGATAATTTAAAATGTTTACTGTTGACGCATTTATTGATGGATCAATTCATCAGTAAAAAGTGCAGAAAATTTTCTGCCCAAAACTTAATTTCAAAAGGTTTGGGTTAGAATATTGGAAGAGAATTCAAAACAAAAAGAAGAGAAGAAGAAGAAGAAGAAGAAGAAGAAAAAGAAGAAGAAGAAGAAGAAAAAGAAGAAGAAAGGAGAGGTAGAGGAAAAAGAAGGAGGATGCCTGATAATGGCACGACGGTAGCAGTGACAAGAAGGTGGCATGGTGGTAGCGTGATGGTTATGATGAAGTGGAGTAACAGAGACATGGTGGTGGCCCGACGATGTTGGTTGAGGAGAAAGAGAAAAGGAGAAATAATAAAGAAGCAAGAGAGAGAAAAAGGTGGGGAAGGAGAAGGGGGACGAGGAACCAATGACGAAAATTGTGGTGGTGGTGACGATAGCGGTGATGATGGCGATGACAACGATGAATTTACTAAGATGGGGTTGAGGAGGTTTAAGAAGAAAAAATAATGGAAACATAAATCCTAAACAGAAGAAGAAGGAATAAGGAGGAAGAGGAAGAAAACGAACTTGTTCGTGCTATTTATCGACTAATTTTTTCGTTGGTAATTATCGACGGATCAATAATTTACCGAGAAGAGTTTTAATGATAAATTTTTTACCATCAGTAATCTGTCGATGATTTTGATTTATCGACGGATTTTAAACATTACTGACGAATTTTAAACGTTGGTAATATCAATTTTTCTTGTAGTGAGAATTATAATGTATTTTTGTTACTCTTTAATTTTATTATTAATATTATTTATTATTTGTATTATTTTATTCTTTATGTTTAAAACTATAAATACATTATTAATGTTTACTTCCTCACAATTCTTTTCATATCGAGAGAAAGTTTGACAATTTTTTTTCGTTTTTCATATTTTATTAATTTTTTATTATCGCTTTTCCAGTTTTCTCTTTTATGTTTCTGTCTAAGACTATTTATACCTGAATTCGAACATAGGTGTAGTGGATATTCCATACAAATCTTTCGGAAGGTAAATATTCTTTAATGCATATTCTCTTATGTAAAGATTCATGTGTGATTTATATGATTATGGATATTTGTGTTTGATGGGATTGGATTAGTTCATGTATTGTTAATTAAGACATTTTTTTATACATATTTTTTTTATGTAGAAAACATGTACATATATGTGTTTTGTTAGGTTTAATGTTCTTTTCAAACAAAATGATTTTATAGAATCATTCCATTGGGCTTATGATATGTCCCTTATCTTTAGAGTTTTCCTTAGCTAATTGTATTATTTTGGGTAGGTTTAAGATGTTAATTAGGAGTTATTAGCTTAGAATTAGCTTAGTGAGATTTCTAGTCTAGTTTTACAAAAGTAGCGTACTTGGGTCTTTTTAATGCATTTTTTGATAAAATTCTTAAAAGTGCTCTTAGTATGGTCTAGTTTAGCTTGCAATATAGGTTCATAAATAGGTAGTAGCATATTATTTTGGTTTTATTTTAGGTACAAAGACCTAACAGTAGAGTTGGTGTAGTTGTAGTCTAATTTTATAAGCTTGTAGAAAGAGTTTAGTGTAACTAACCTCCATGTTCAGAGTTTTGAGTTGATTACGGGGAAGAAGATCAAAGATAGCTTAAAAATGTTTACAAAAAGCCACGGGAAAATCTAAATCACCCAAATTGAGTGAAAATGCCAGAGTTGACTTTTGTTAGAAGAATTTACCAAAGTTGACTTTTTTAATTTCAATTCCAAATGACATGGCACTTATAGGGAAAGTTTTAGAACATCAAAATACATTTGTGTTGACCTTGATAGGGCTAAAAAGTGGACAAAGGATGCATGGAACTCTTAGATTTCATTTTCGCATATTTTGTTCAATTAGGAGGTTTTAGTTGTTGTAACATCCCGACCGGACATTATGGATTTAAATAATAAAATAAGAAATTATTAATAAAACATCATTAATTATAACTTATATTCCCAAAAACGTGGAAAAATTAAAACTTTTATTATGTCCATAATAATCCAACAACCATAATTATAAACACTATTATAATTATCCAAAAGTTGAGTAATAAAACGATTACAATTTATTTCAAAACATAAAAATATAAAAGCTCTAACGAAAATCCTTATCCCAGATCCTTATCCCAGACTAGCCCCGCTCTGCCTCTATGCCTCACCAGATCCACCTGTAACAACCTCTGCTCACGTATACCACATATACGATCATCGCCAAACACAAGCAGATAGGGTGAGCTTAACAGAATAAAACATATAAATATTTATACATATATAAAAAACTTTTGGTAACTTTAGTTTCTCCACCAATCTTTGGCTCACAACATTGTTGTCGCTTCCGTAATCGAATGCAAATAAACATTATATATATATATATATATATATATATATATATATATATATATATATATATATATATATATATATATATATATATATATATATATATATATATATATATATATATATATATATATATATATATATATATATATATATATATATATCATACAATCACACCAATGAAATTCCCTCCTTTGATTACGTACCACATGGCCACAACCATGTTATTCGTGTTCTACATCTTCTAATGAGTACCTCAAAGTGTCTTATTGCCATACCTATCGGCCACAACCGATAGACCACATGCGGGAAACCATGCTATGGATCACACACTGTAACGCCAGGTGGAGTTCCCAATACAAACATAGTTTGTAACATCCCAAGACTACCAAACTCGTCAGCCAATTACTGAGGAGGATAATCTATCTAGACCTATCCATACTGGCCACAACCAGCACACTCACACCTGCAACACTTGCTAACCCAATCTCAACTCAAGAGTTCCCCGTGTTCATCCGTCATCTCGAGCTCAACTTGAAGGATGCAATTTCGAGCCACAACTCAAGGAATGCCACGTTCTTAACCCTTATCCCAAGCTCAACTCAAGGGATACGTTCCGAGCCATAACTCAAGGAACACCAACAAGCCGACCTTCGAGACATTATAGAAACCTTTTAGATCACGCATACAATGCCAGCAACCCAGTGCTGCTTCAACAAAACCGCCTAGCGTAAATCACAAGGCGCTAGGTGCCATAGACTTTCAGGCCGCCTGGCGGGGGATGCATATCGCCAGGCACAAAATGCCTCAAAAAAGGCTAATGTCGTAGATATCGCATATGCCCATATCCCGGATGAGAAAAGGAAGAAGCACTACAAAAAATCATGTATATTGTGGCAGTTTTAATTTGGCATTTATTTGAAACTGCTACTTTTTACAACATAATATGGCATTTTCTCAACCACCATATTTTTACCGTCATTTTATTAATAGTGGGAAACTGCCATATTTTATTTATAAAATGTATATTCATTTACACACTATCATCTTCGGTATAATTATTAATCAATAGTCACTTTCTAGCTATTATCTCCCTCTTTCTTGAATTCTATTTCCTAAATCAGGATTTGGTTGAAGTCACTGCACTAAATCAGGACACAATGTATTTCTTGTATTAATGTTTTTATTCTTTAACCAATATTTGATTGAGGAGGGAGTCAAATTTTTTTATTTGCAAAATATTGAATAAGTTTGACAAGACTTTCATTTTTTTAATGACTGCAATTTGTTAATACACCCCATGAATAAAAAAGCTTTTGGAACTACATAAGATATTTAGTAGAGCTTGATATAACAATAATTTTGTATTTATGGGGCAATTTCAATAAGACTTCAATTTCATCATTGGTAGGATTTTGCTTACATTAACTTACAAAGTTACTCAGCTATTTATTTTAACCATGGTCAACTTTGCTTACATAAAATTTGATTGAGTGAGACAAAGTGAGTCTCAAAAGTAGTGTCTATAAGACACATTATGGTTGGGTCTGAACTATGATCTCTCTCATTCTGTATTTAATATAATAATGTTAAATTTGGCCTGAACTATGATTCAATTTTTATGCAAGAAAAAATTGACGATTTGATGTTGCAAAATTCAGAAACTACATCATATATATCTCCATGTGATCTAATTGGTGTTATATTTAGAAAAGAGCATCTAGGTCGGGTTAAAGGACTCTCTCATCTAGTACAAGATTAACTGGTATGAATTTTGCTTCATCTAGTGGAACTTCTCCAAATATGAAGGACACGTTTGTGAGGATAGAAAATGAACTTTCAATTGTAAAAATCCAAATGGAAGCATTGCTTACCTACATTGCTTCTTAAGATGTTTCAGAATACTTTGTTTCTATTGCTGTAATTTTGCCACATCCCTTTGTTAATGAGGTATAATTTACTTAAGTAAACGACTTAAAGTTGTTCTATTTATATCTTAATTTATTTCAATAAAACATTACTTATATGTTTATTTACTCCCGGTACCAGATAATGGAGGCGGTGTGTCATCTACTACTACAAAAATAGGAACAAGTGGAGCAAGGAAGAGAGATTGATATTCTGATGAAGAAAATGTTTATATATGTGTTTTTTTTATATTGACATGCGTATTTATTAATTTTTTTGGATGTTCACACAAATATATAATTATGATCAAATGATGGAAATACTTTATTATCTTAAATCATCTATAAAATTAGTTTTGATTACTTTTTTGTGTACTTTTATAAGTATATATTTTTGTATTTATTATTAAATAGATTTATTATATTATGAAATCATAAATGTATGTGAAAATTATAAATAATATATAGTTTAAAAATTATGATAGTTGAAAATATCATAATATAATGAAATAATGGCATTTCAAGGTGTCACAATTTACATTGAAATTGTGCTTTCAGTAAGCAAATTATAGTAGTTTTAACTGCCACTATTTACGTCTACAAACCGCCACTTTATACACTACTAAAAAATTGCGGTTGCTACAGTGGTTCATTACAAAACGCCATATTTTACTTTAAGGATAGCAACGGGGCGGGACGGGTACGGGTATCATGATCCCATCCCCATCCGCATAATAAAAATTCATCCCCATCCCCATTCCCAAACCCAGCGGGTATACAATTTTTGACCCATCCCCATCCCCATCGGGTAACGGGTATTTTCTTATACACATACCCATACCCATTTTTTTATTGTTCTAAATATCAATTAAATAATTTCTATAAAAAAATTTTAAAAATCACAAAAATGGAATCATGATACTATCAAAATATTCAATATTAAAATAACATACTCTTTTTTCTTTTCATGATGTCAAATATTAAGAAAAATATTATAGTAGTATAAATCTCAAATTAAAGTATCAAATAACAACTAAATAAAATTCAAATAATTATATAAAAGCTAAACAATTACACATTACTAAAATTTTATAACAACCAAAACATTTATTAATTTTACAAATGATCAGTGGTTTCATTTGCATTTGATCCACCTACACATAGAAAAAAAATGAAAAATTAGATATGATGTAATAATTGAAATTGAAAATTTTAATTACTAGAATATAATGTACCTTCTTCATCAGATTCATTTTCACTCATGAGAACATATTTTCCTTTTAATTTTTTAACACCTACAAACACCAAATGTAAAATATTAAATGAGAATTCATAAAAAAAATACTAATAATAAATATTAATAAATTTGAGTAACTTACCTAGATGGTTTGAGTTCCATATCCAACTTCTTGTACACATCAAAGCCTCTATAGTAATATGATGAAGTCGGCTACGGTAAGAAGTTAATATCTGACCACCAGTACTAAAAGTAGATTCAGAAGCTACAGTTGTTATTGGATTAGCTAAAACATCCCTTGCAATTTCTTGAAGGGTTGGAAACTTTAACCCATTTTTTTCCACCATGATAGGATATCAAATTCTTGTGTAACCGACAAATTATCTTCTTCCAAGTAATAATCCAACTATGTTTTCATAATTGTAGTTCTAGATTTTTTCTTTTTTGCCATAAACTCTAAAAATTCATTCGCATCATTATCAACACATCCTTTCCCAACTCCAACGATGTAGCTCTATAAGAAGAAGTTTAATTTTTTTTATTGATATTCCAAAACCAAATCATAGCACATTTGACGAATCCTACTAAGTTTCAGATCAAAATCAATACGATACAATTTATAAAAATAATATTCTAACATGTCCATCTTGTACCTTAGATCTAAAACTGAAGCAATTGCCAATATATCATGAATAACACTCCAGTAACTTTCAAATTTCTTTAACATTTGTATTGCCATATTTTGAATGGTTGTCTTAGGAGATTTAACCCAATCATTTATTACAAGCTTGATCTCAGAAATCTTTGAGAAAAAGATGTTGGTAGTTGGGTATGTGGAGCCAGAAATGATTTATGTGATGTCATTAAACAATTTTAGCCTTTGACAAACATCCTTTGCAAATTCCCACTACATATCAGTTCGCAAAGAAGTGTATTGGGCATCACGTTGCTTTAACATAAAAAACGCATCCTTATAACATATGGCGATATCAAGCATCTTGTAAGTAGACCCTTTCTTAATGAGTGTGTCAAACTTCAACTTATCCTTAATTTTTTCAATCATGCTATCATTTGTGCTATCAATATTCCAATCGAACAAACAATCAACTAATGCATTGCAAAGTCGATCAACTGTGTGAAGTGCGGGAACATAAATGAACCTATTTTGTAAGACATAATCTTTCTAGAGGTGCATAAAAAAATTAATGGAAAACATATAAATTAAAAAAGGTGTACCTCAAAATTATATTTTGCAAGGTCCAATTGTCATCAATATAGTGAGTTGTGATAGACATATACCCTTTCTTTTGATTGCTTGCAGTCCACATATCCGATGTAATTGCTATTCTTCCTTTATTTGTATCTATCAACTTCATAACAACCTATTTTTCATGTTCATAGATGCCGAGTATCTCTTTCTTTATTGTATTTCGTGAACGAAGTTGAAATAATGGTTAAATTGTTGTCACCAATCTAATAAAACCAATATGGTCCACTATTGACAATGGATATTCATGCAATATATCATTGTAGCAAGTTCCCTCTTGGCATTTTCTTCATTATAAACTCCACAAGCCAACTTCTTTTTACCACTTGTAATCTTAGAAAAAAGTGTTTTTTGTCCCCCTTCTCCTTTTGTTAAAGCCTTCTTTTGAATACATATGTTTAGATGATGGTGCAAGTGCTTTGTTCCATTCTTTGTTTCTCCACCAAGCAGTTTCTTGCAATAGTTACATTTAGCTTTGTATTTTCCATCAACTTTTATCTTTTCAAAGTGTTGCCATACAACATTTTTCAACTTCCCTTTCTCAGGCTCTACTTGTGTTGTTGAATGTATTTCATCATGTACTTCTTAAGGTGTTTCCATAGATGGATTCAATGGAGATTGATTGTCATTATAGGAACTTTGAAAGGGAGTTGGTTGTTGTGAACACTGTGGTGGACTTCGTACTTGGAAATCTTGATCTCATGTGCTCATTTTCTCTAGAAACTAACATAGGTAACATAAAAAAAAAAAAAACTCAAACAAAGTAAAAATTTTAATTTCTTTTTTAACAAAATATAAAAGGAAAACCAATAATCAAGTTTAAAAATATTTCAAATATTTTTTATACTATTAAAAATTTATATTATACCATTTAAACGAAATAACACAAATAAGAATATCCATTTTCATGAAACAAAAAACAAAAAATAAATAAAAATATCATAAAGAAGTAAAGATAATTAAATGTGTGACCCAAATTTGAGAATATCCATTTGAAAAATGTACTCTGAAGATCTACTTAAACCTTAAAGAACAAGCCAAACAATTAAAAGGGAGCAAAAATAAATGTGTATAACCAAAGTAACATAAAGAAGAGCTATAAATTAAGAGTCAAACATTCTCATGAAAATATATATATTATAAGAAGTAAAGATAATCAATGTGTGACCTAAAAATTATTTCATAAAATGAAATTGAGGAACACCTATTTGAACATAACCACGTACAAGAGAAAAAAATTATGTAATAATAAGAAGAAAAACTACCTTCAAAACTTTCTTCAACAACTTCACCACATTCGTAAATCTAAAAGGAAACAAGATAATCCTTCATCATTTGGTATCTAGAGCTTTGGTTATCTTGAATAAGTATTTTCTTATGCTAACCAATGATGTTTGTGTTTCTTTGTTCATGGTGGACTCTTGGCCTTGTGGTGTTCAAGATGGTGTGCACACAATTTTTCCACTTCACTTGAGGTTAAAATATCCCAAAACTCCATCTCTTGATATATGTTGCTTGGTGAAGTGAAAACATGAATTTTGGTTCTTATTTGTCCTTTTGTCCGAGAGCTTACTAGTTGTTACCATGACAAAAATTTTCTTCACATGTTGAAAGTCATCTTAAAATGTTCCTAGCTACATTTGAGTCTCTTGTCATATGCTTATTTGAGTTTTCTTGTTCTTGTTTCTAAGTATTTGAGATATTGCATGAGACATATGCCTTGTGTTGTTGTATGCTCCTTGAAATTGATTTTGATATAATTTTTAAGGAACTAAGTGTTCAAGACACCCTAAAATATCCTTTTCATCATCTTAAGGACCTATTTTTGAAAAGAAAAAGTGTTTTCATGGCAAAAAAATATTTGGCCGAGAGCTATTGTGTTGTTTGGTGATTCCATTTGGCAATTTTTACTAGGTGTTATGCTACCAAATTTTAGGCTTGGAATTTTGGGTGATATTGGCAAATTAGTTCCACCTTTTGACATAGGTTATGATCTTTCTTGGTGTATGCATAATTTGAGGTATAATCTTGCTTGTTCAAATGCTTTCCATGGAGTCTTTAAAAGTGTTTTTCCTTGCTTTAGTCTTGTTCAAGTTTTGTCTTTAAAACAATTTTCAATAGAAGTTAAACCTTCTTGTTTTTGAGCTTTGCTTGCTTGTCTTTAGGTAATCTTTGTTTTGTCTTAGTTGTTTTCATTTTCTTACTTTCCTAGAGTGTTGTGGCCGAGCCACTTGTCTTGCTTTTGAAAGGTTTTCATTAATTTTAAGGTGTTTTTTCAATTGTTTGGAAGGATTTGAGGGTTAGCCTTGCTTGTGTGCTTTATGAGTGTGACAAAAAACACTTAGGTGCTTTTGAAGACCACACTTGGTCTCAAGTTTTAACTTGTTTTATTCCCTAACCTCTTTCTTATTTCGGTTTTTGTGAGTTTTGGTGTAGGAATATGAATATGGATCTAATCTTGGAAGTAGAAGAGGAGGAGGAATCAGCTTCACCTTATTCTCCTCCCATGGTGACTCCTATGGCACAAGAAAGTGAGAAAATCACCCTTGCCAACATCCTACATGAGATGGAAGTTAGTAGGAGGGAAACTTTTGACCAATTGCGGGCAGATAGAAGACAAAGTGAAATATTCCTTTAAGAACACATTCAAAGGCTTGAACTTAGAGAAAATGAAAGGAGAAGGAGGAGATCTTCTTCCGAAGAGTCAAGCCATGGTGGAAGAAGAAGAAGGCACGACCATGATGGTGGGGAAATGCGCAATCAACTCCTACAAAGGCAACCTCCACCAATCAAAATTCGAAAGTTCAAAAGGGAGAATGATCCAAACATCTACATTGGATGAGAGCAAAAAATGGACAAAATCTTTAACATTCATTTAGTTAGTGATCAAGAGCAAGTAGATTTCGTAGTTTTAGAATTTGAGGATTATGCCATGACAGGGTGGCATCAATTGTGTATGGACAATATTAACTAAGAGCCACTCGTGGCCTCTTGGATGGACATTAAAAATTTGATGCGCTCTAGTTTTGTTCCTTCCTACTATAGGAGGGAGACTCTATTAAAGCTCCAAAGGCTTCAACAAGGGTCCATGTGTGTGAATGAATATTACAAAATGATGGAGTCCATGCTTCTCAAAGTAGGACTCCAATTTGAATGTGAAGAAGAAAAGGTAGCTAAATTTGTGAGTGGTCTTAGAAGAGAAGTTCAAGATGTAGTTGAATTGTATGAGTACTCAACCCTTGATAAAATTTTATACTTGGCCCTAAAAGTTGAAAGTCAATTGAAAAAGAAACAAGAAGCCAAGAAGAGTACTCCTTACAATGACTACTACTCTAGGACTTGGAAAGCAAAAGAAAGAAAATACGAGAAACCATCTTCCAAAGACCACCCACCTAGGTCAAATGTGCCTAGAGTCTCCCATGAAGATGCAAACTCTTCCCAAGGTTCAAGAACTAGTTCCATAAAATGTTTTAAGTGTTTGAGATATGGTCATATTGCTTCAAATTGCCCAACAAAAAGGAACATGATCTTGAACCCAAAAGGAGAGGTTGAAAGTAAGCATTCTTCTCCCCCCTCCCCAAAAAGTTCTTCCTCCCACACTTCTTCCCAATCTTCAAGTGAGGATGAAATCAAACCCAATGAAGGAGGTTTGTTGGTGGTTAGACGCATGCTAGGCCAAGTGCCCAAATAATTTGAAAACCAAAGAGAAAATATTTTTCACTCAAGGTGCCAAATCAACAACAAAACTTGTTCCCTCATAATTGATAGTGGAAGTTGTGTCAATGTGGCTAGCATAAGGGTTATGGACAAGCTTGGCTTGAAAACCATCCCTCATGCCAAGCCCTATAAGCTATCTTGGCTTAGTGAGGAAGGTGAGATCAAAGTTGACAAACAAGTTCTTATCAACTTCTCCATTGGAAATTATAAAGATGAGGTATTATGTGACTTAGTGCCTATGGAAGCAACTCATATTTTACTAAGAAGGCCATGGCAATTTGATAGAAAAGCTTTTCATGATGGCCATGCCAACAAGTTTTCCTTTAACTTCCAAGGCAAAAAGATTACATTATTACCTCTCTCACCAAGAGAAGTCAATGAGGACCAAATTTAAATGTTAAAGAAAAGAAAGGAAGAGAAGGTGCAAAAGAAGGCGCAAGGGCATGGCAAAGAGGCCAAGAAGAGCATGATCTCCCTCAAAGGGGTGAAAAAGGTAATGCTTGCCCAAAAACCTATTTTCTTAGCCTATCCTAGTGAATCTTCCCCCCTCTTTCCAAAACCCTCACTCTAGATGTCCCCAAGACTTGTCATTAGTCTTAGATGAGTTCCAAGATGTTTTTCAAGAACCTTCAAAGGATCTCCCACCCTTAAGAGGTATAGAACACCAAATTGATTTTATACAAGGCTCATTTTTGCCTAATAGGCCAGCCTATAGGACTAGTCCCGAGGAGGCTAAGGAAATCCAAAAACAAGTGAATGAGTTGTTAGAAAAAGGGTGGGTGCAACATAGCATGAGTCCTTGTGCAATGCACATGGTTCTTGTCCTCAAAAAGGATGGGACATGGAGAATATGAATAGATTGTAGGGCTATTAACAACATCACCATTAAGTATAGGCATCCCATTCCTAGGTTAGATGATTTAATTGATGAGTTACATGGTGCAACCATATTTTCCAGAATAGACTTGAAGAGTGGGTACAATCAAATTAGAATTAAAGAAGTTGATGAATGGAAAACCTCTTTCAAGACTAAGTTTGGATTATATGAGTGGTTTGGAATGGATCATGTGATCTTGTGTGGACATGTGATCTTGTGAAAAATGTGTGTTTGGAATGGATCATGTGATCTTCCTAGGTTTCAAAATAAATCAACAAGGGTCCATGTGGACCAAGAAAAAGTGATGGCCATCAAGGATTGGCGTCCCCCAAAGAATGTGAGTGCGCTTAGGTCCTTCCATTGGTTGGCTAGTTTTTATAGGAGGTTTGTGCCAAATTTTAGCACCATAGCCGCTCCTCTAAATGAATTGGTCTATAAGTGGGGCAAAGATCAAGAAAAGACTTTTGAAACTTTAAAACAAAAATTGATCAATGCACCACTTTTAGCCCTTCCTAACTTCTCCAAAACTTTTGAGATTAAGTGTGATGCATCCAATGTAGGTATTGGGGTCGTGCTTCTCCAAGAGGGACACCCTATAGCCTATTTTAGTGAGAAACTCAAAGGGAGTCATATTAACTACTCCATCTATGACAAAGAGCTTTATGCTCTTGTGAGGACTTTGCAAACTTGGCAACACTATCTTCTTTCAAAGCAGTTTGTGATACATAGTGACCATGAGTCACTCAAATTTTTGAAAAGCCAAGGCAAGTTGAACAAGAGACATGCTAGGTGGGTAGAGTTCTTAGAGCAATTTCCATATGTGATCAAACATAAGCAAGGGAAGGCTAATATTGTGACGGATGCACTTTTAAGAAGGAATTCCCTCCTTTCCATTCTTGAAACTAAATTTCTTAGTTTTGATCATATTAAGGAGTTGTATCCAAAGGATGTTGACTTCTACCTCATTCTTAGTTAATGCCACCAAGGGGCTTACAAAGACTTTTACCTTCTCAATCAATATCTTTTCAAGGGTAAGAGACTTTGCATTCCCCAAGGTTCTTTAAGGGCATCACTCATTAGAGAGGCACATGAGGGAGGTTTAATGGGACATTTTGGGCCAAACAAGACTTTGGAAGTCTTAAAAGAGTTTTTCTATCGGCCTCACATGAGGAAGCATGTAGATAAGCATTGCAAGAGTTGCATAGCATGCATGAAAGCCAAGTCTAGAGTCCAACCCCATGGTCTTTATACCCCCTTGCTCATCCCTTCCAAGCCTTGGGTTGACATCTCTATGGATTTTGTCTTAGGTCTCGCAAGGACAAACAAAGGTAGGGATTCCATTTTTGTGGTTGTGGATAGGTTCTCTAAAATGACCCATTTTATTCCTTACCATAAGATTGATGATGCAACTTATATTGCAAATATCTTCTTCAAGGAAGTTGTGAGACTACCTGGCCTACCTAGGTCCATTGTGAGTGATAGGGACACCAAGTTCCTAAGCCATTTTTGGAGAACTTTGTGGGGTAAACTTGTCACCAAACTTCTTTTCTCCACCACTTGCCACCCCCAAAGTGATGGCCAAACCGAGATGGTTAATAGAATCCTAGGGCAAATGTTGAGGTGCATGATAGTGCAAAATATTAGAGAGTGAGAGGAACTTCTTCCCCACATAGAGTTTGCCTACAATAGGGTTGTACATTCCACTACTACTCATTCCCCTTTTGTGGTTGTGTATGGGTTCAATCCTGATGAAGGATTATCTTGTTTCTTTTTAAGATTATTGAATATGGTGTGAGTTGATTAAGAAAACCAAGGAAATCCCCACTGGACATTAAGATAGCAAACTATCTAGATGTGAAGGTTCCTTTCCAAGGTTCTAGAGAGGAGGAGAATGGATTGATGGGGAGTAAGAAATCAAAAGGAAAAACATATAATAGAAACAATATAAACCAAGAAGAGTAAAGAAACATAAAATGAAAAGCAAGGGAAATGGGAGGAATGGAGGATTCACGCCACTACAAGGCTAGGCTAGAAGAAGCCATGGCAACCTTGAAGATGAGTGGTGTATGCCGCCACTTGCCAAGGCAAGATAAGGCTTGAAAGAACTCCACTCCCTAAGGAGGAATGCTCTCACAAAAGGTTGAAACACAAAGTGTATAATTTCTCCGAAATGTTCAACCCTTGTACAAGTGTTAAAGGTCCCCTTAAATAGACAAGTCTAGGGGCCCCTTAGCAAAACAACTAAGTTAAAGGATTACAAAAGAAACCTAGCATGTTCTAGAAAGTAGGTCATCCTAGGGTGCACATGGGTGAATTTTCGTCCAAGCCATCTAGGTGGCAAGTCTTCATGGCCAAGGCTCCCAAAGGAAGGTTCTAGAACATTCTAGAAGACTTGGTGTCCAAGGCATGTGGGCCTCCCCTTTCTAGATGCTTCTAGAAAGTCTTATTCCTTCTCTCTCTTCCTTAGGACGCCAAGTGTCTCCTATGTGGTCCTCCTCCTTTCTTATTCCTACAAAAGCAAATTAAGGAATTTATTAGCATGTTGGTTTAAGGTTAAGCTAATCTTTTAAGTCAACAAGTCAACCCAAAGTCAAGGTCAACAAGTCAACTTAAAAATAGTCAACCAAGCCAACTTAATGGAATTTTAAACTAAAGAAAATAAAAGCAAAGGAAGGAATCAAGGAACTCCCTTTCTTCTAAGCATGTGCCATGGGCCATCATCCTTGGTAGGGATCAATCCTTTATCATTCTCCCCTTGTTGGAGAGAATTTGACCTCAAATTCTTGAAGTCTTTGTTGATGGAGCTTGAGTTGAGTTGATGAGAACTTTCTTCATCTTTAATGATTTGATCCCTAGTCTTGGTGGTGCCCTCTTTCTTTTTAATGCCACTCTCCTTTTCTTGCTTGTGTTTTTGTTCATCTCTCTTTGTTTGGGAACAGAATGAAGAGTGGTGTTGCACCTCTTGCTTTGAAAAACTCTTTTTGTAGGCAAGTAACTCCTTGGTGAAAGCTTGCCCCTTTTCTTTTTCTTTTTCATCTTTTATTTTATTTTTGTCCTCATTTTCTTGTGGAGGTGGGAGAGGTAGGATTGTGAACTTCTTTCCTAGGGAGGAAAAAACAAAAGTGTTTGCATGGCCATCATAAACAACTTTTCTATCAAATTGCCATGGCCTACCTAGCAAAATATGGTTGGCTTCCATAGGCACAATGTCACATAATACCTCATCCTTAAAGTTGCCAATTGAAAAGTTAATGAGGACTTGTTTAGTTACTTTTATTTCTTCTTCCTTAAGCCATGATAGGTTGTAGGGTTTGACATGAGGAATGGTTTTCAAGCCAAACTTGTCCACCACCCTTGGGCTAGCCATATTTACACAACTTCCACTATCTATGATGAAGTGACATATCTTGTCATTGATAAGGCACCCTCCATGAAAAAGGTTTTGTCTTTGAGAAGGATCAAGTTCTTTGGGAACTTGCCCTAGTTGGCGCCTTACCATTAACAATCCACTTTCAAAGGGTTTAGTCCTTTCAATTGAAGAAGAAGTGTGGGAAGAAGTATTTTTGGGGGAATGGGAAGAAAAATGTTCACTCTCATCATCACTCTTCTTTAAGATCATTGTCCTCTTGATTGGGCAATTCAAAGCAATGTGTTTATACCCCAAACATTTAAAACATTTAATGGAACTTGATCTTTGAGAAGTGGAATGGTGAGTGTGACCACTTGGTAACTTATTTTTACTTGATGGTGCTTGGTGAGACTTAGAAGGAAATTTATCATGTTTCTCTTTAGCTTTTCCCTTCCATGAGTGATTATAGTAGTGGTTGGGTGAGTAACTCTTCCTTGCCCTATTCTTTCTTTTCAAATGAGTTTCAATCCTAAGAGCAAGTGTGAAAACATTTTGAAGAGTGGAGTACTCATACAACTCTACTTGGTCTTGTATGTCTCTCCTAAGACCATTCACAAACCTTTTCATTTTTTCTTTGTTAGTTTCTCTTATTCCAACCCTAAACATTTGAGACTCTAATTCTTTAAAGTACTCACTCACACACATAGGACCTTGGTGAAGCCTTTGGAGCTTCAAAAGAAGTTCCTTCCTATAGGAGGGAGGAACAAATCTAGCGCGCATAAGAGTTTTAATGTCCATCCAAGAAGCCGCGGGTGACCCTTGGTCATAATTTTTACAAACTTTATGCCACCAAGTTTTGGCATACTCAAAAAATCCTAACACTACTAGATCAACTTGTGTTTGATCCTTTACATGATTTTCATTGAAAATTTGATCAACTTTAGCTTCCCAATCAAGGAAGATTTTGGGATCACTTCCTCCATAGAACTTAGGAATCTTTGGAGTTTGCTTCTCTTGTGATGGGTTGCGCCTAAAATGCCCTCTTTTCCTAGCCCCTCTTTCTTGCTCTTTAGCTTCAAGCCTTTGAATGTGCTCTTGGATTCTTAGGTCACTTTGCTCCTTGTCTTTTCTCAATTGTTCAAAGGCCTCCTTCCTAGACAACTCCAAATCCCGAAGCAATCACATCAATGTATTGTTTTTGTTTGGTGTAGGTGCATTTGATGAACTTGCCATGATTCCTACAACAAAAACACTCAAATCCGAGACAAAATAAATGAATTAGGGGTTAGACAACATGAAAACCGAGACCAATTCCAACCCAAAATGTGACCCAAGTGTTTACATCACTCTCCCAAAGTAACAAGGCAAGGCTACACTCAAAGCTCCTCCAAGGAGTGAAATGCTTTCAAAGTTTTTGGAAACCTTTTCAAGACAAGTTCAAGTGGCTTGGCCACTACACTCAAAAGAAAGCAAAGGAAGAAAACTACTAAGACAAAACAAAAAACCTAAAGACAAGCAATAAAAGTACTTAAATCCAAGAAAGCTAAACTCTAAGGAAAGGATATCAAGGTGACAAAACTTTAAATCAAAACAAGCAAGAAAAGCACATGAAAAGACTCTATTGGAAAAATACTTGAACTATGCATCACCAAGTCTCAAATCGTGCATACACCTAGAAAGATCATAACCAAGTTTTAAGCATGAAACTAATTAGCCAATATCACCCAACACCCAAATATGAAAACTAGTACCATAACACTTAGTAGAAACACAATTTTGGTTCATCAAAGAGCCATATTTCTCTCGGTAAGATTGTAAAAGTGTACCAAAATTTTTCTTCTTTCAAAAACTAGATTCACAAAATGATGAGAAAGGTGTTTTGGGTGGCTTGGACACTTAGTTCCCAAATTTTTAGGCCAAAAATCAAGTTCAAGGAGCATACATCAAACAAGACATAAGGTGAATGCAATAATCAAATACTTAGAATAACAAGAACAAGAAAACTTCAAGCTAACATATGACATATGACTCAAGCAAAAGTTAGGCACATTTAAAGACTCAAACATGTAGCTATCATGCATTTAAACTTTTGGAAATGAAGGTCAATGATTAAGCACACAAAGACATGTTATCCAACAACATTTAGGAGTAAGAAGAGTAACAAAAACAGTAGCCAAAACTGCCCAACATAACCTGAAAAACGTTGATTCGCGGTGATCTTGGCAGCTCTGACCTTTGCTTACTATTTTAATCATAACTCTCTCCACAGAACTCCAAATGCATTGGTTCTTTTTTTGTTAAAAACTAGACTAACAGAGCTTTCTTTTGACATCAAGAACGTAATTTTTGGACAACTGAGCAGGTGCAGTTTAATCTTTTAAAATCGTGAACAGTTTCTGCCAACATTGTTTTTATGTGGACTATTCAAAGATAGCTACACAAGACAAGGTTAGAACATGAAAACACCATATTCAAGGACAACCAAAGCTCTAGATACCAAATGATGAAGGATTATCTTGTTTCTTTTTAAGATTATTGAATATGGTGTGAGTTGATTAAGAAAACCAAGGAAATCCCCACTGGACATTAAGATATGAAGGTTCCTTTCCAAGGTTCTAGAGAGGAGGAGAATGGATTGATGGGGAGTAAGAAATCAAAAGGAAAAACATATAATAGAAACAATATAAACCAAGAAGAGTAAAGAAACATAAAATGAAAAGTAAGGGAAATGGGAGGAATGGAGGATTCACGCCACTACAAGGCTAGGCTAGAAGAAGCCATGGCAACCTTGAAGATGAGTGGTGTATGCCGCCACTTGCCAAGGCAAGATAAGGCTTGAAAGAACTCCACTCCCTAAGGAGGAATGCTCTCACAAAAGGTTGAAACACAAAGTGTATAATTTCTCCAAAATGTTCAACCCTTGTACAAGTGTTAAAGGTCCCCTTAAATAGACAAGTCTAGGGGCCCCTTAGCAAAACAACTAAGTTAAAGGATTACAAAAGAAACCTAGCATGTTCTAGAAAGTAGGTCATCCTAGGGTGCACATGGGTGAATTTTCGTCCAAGCCATCTAGGTGGCAAGTCTTCATGGCCAAGGCTCCCAAAGGAAGGTTCTAGAACATTCTAGAAGACTTGGTGTCCAAGGCATGTGGGCCTCCCCTTTCTAGATGCTTCTAGAAAGTCTTATTCCTTCTCTCTCTTCCTTAGGACGCCAAGTGTCTCCTATGTGGTCCTCCTCCTTTCTTATTCCTACAAAAGCAAATTAAGGAATTTATTAGCATGTTGGTTTAAGGTTAAGCTAATCTTTTAAGTCAACAAGTCAACCCAAAGTCAAGGTCAACAAGTCAACTTAAAAATAGTCAACCAAGCCAACTTAATGGAATTTTAAACTAAAGAAAATAAAAGCAAAGGAAGGGATCAAGGAACTCCCTTTCTTCTAAGCATGTGCCATGGGCCATCATCCTTGGTAGGGATCAATCCTTTATCAAATTCCCTAACTCCTTTAGACCTCTTTCCCCTACCCATTCATGAGGCATGGACTTGCCAAGATGGTGAGGCCAAAGCCAAGTACATCCAAGATTTGCATTCGCAAGTCAAGGAAACCATTGAGAGGAGAGTTAAGAAACAATAAGAGGATGGTAACAAGGGAAGAAAGGAAGTCATCTTCCAAGAGGGAGATTGGGTATGACTTCACTTGAGAAAGGAAAGGTTCCCTACTCAAAGGAAGTCTAAACTTCTCCCTAGAGAAGATGGCCCCTTTCAAATCATTAGGAGGATTAACAACAATGCTTATGAGTTAGACTTACCCCTAAGCTACAACATAAGTAACTCATTTAATGTTTGTGATCTTTCTCCTTTTGATGTAGGGTTTAAGAATTCGTGGTCGAATTATCTCCAAGTAGGGGAGGATGATGAAGGCGTCACCAACCATGATACCTTCATAGAAGCACCCTCAAGAAGGATCACTAGAAGCATGTCTAGAGGGGAGTCTTCTATTCTATCACCTTTATCTTTGTTTTGCATCACTTTAGTTTGAATTCCCTAAGTTGGTTTTTAGTTGACTTATTTTGGTTGACTTATTCACTTTGGCCCAAAGTTGACCTTTGACCAAGATTAGCTTAACTTAAACCAACATGCTAATCTTTGTTTGTGTTGTTTTTGTAGGAAATTAAAGAAAGTAGAGCATGATAGGTGGCGCATGGTGATTGGATCATGTGGATGATGTGGAGGAGAGAGAGAAAAGTATAAAGCATAAAGTAAAAGCAAAAGTAGACATGTACCTTGTCTCCTTTTGGCTTTTTGGTTTATTCCTTTGAAGGCTACTTGGTCTCCTTCCTCTTTTGGCCTAGAATCCTCATGGAAATGCATCCACCAACGAAGTGCTCTCCTTTTGGCCGTGTGGTACTCTAACTTAGGAAATTAGGGTTTGCTAGTTAACCCATTTCATGTTTATGTTTTTTCTAAAGGACCCCTACGGACTTCTATTTAAAGGGGGCTCCTTGTCTTGTAAAAGGGTTGATCATTTTGATGTTATAAACTTGTGTTTCAACCATCCAAAACCGTGAGCTCTTCTTTCATGAAGTGAACTCACCTTTGCCTTATCTTGCTTACAAGGGGCGGCACCACCACTCATCTCTAGGGTTTGGTTGGCTTAGATCCCCCTATGAGTGGCGTGGTTCCTCCATTGCACCACCTTCTATGCTTTCTATTTTATTTGTTTCTTCTTTCATTTTTGTTCTTTAAGTGTTGCTAAATCCGTGTGTGTTTGAATTGGAATCCAACTCTCTTCTCCCTTTTATGAGCTTGAGAAATGAACCTTCACATCTAGATAGCATGCTATCTTAATGTCCTGTAGGAATTATCGAAAAGCTTTCTTCAACAACTTCACCATATTTGTAAATCTAAAAGGAAACAAGATAATCCTTCATTAGAGGGAGTGTTTTCCATTGACTAGTACAAACAAGGAAAATAATTCTAAAGTTTTCATTTCTTTTCCCTTCTCTTAGTTGTAAATTCTCTGTGTTTTCCTTCTTGGGTGGTTGTGTGTATGTTGTTGAGGAGTCACTTTTTGGGCTGCTTCTTGGATTTTCATGTTTGACTCCAATTTTGGGTTGTATTGTCCATTTTAAGTTTGTCTAAGTTCCTAGGTTGCATTACATGTTTGTGTTTTACAGTTGCACATGTTATGTGATGTTAATTCTAGCAAGTTTGACATGCTTTGTATTTGAACCTTGTTTGAGTGGATTAAATTCAGTGAGTGTGTACATGAAGCTCCATTTCATGAGAGTTGCACTTAATCCAAGTGGTTTGACCCAAGTGAGGTTTTGAACCTTAATCCTTGAAATAAGAGTGTTTCCTTGCATGAGAGTTGCACTTAGGATTTGCTTTGATTCTCTTTGGTAAACTTGACTATTGTGCACGTTCCAAGTATGATCTAGGCCAAGTTTTCTCTAACCACTTAGCATGTTGAATTGAACTTTCTTTATTGAATTACCCATGTTACAAGCCCTGAGACTGAAAAACCATGTGTAACCTTAGGCTTGTGAGCATGTGAGGGGTAATGTGCATTGTGAAATCTAAGTGTGAGGGTGAGGAAATTGTTTTGAAAAAGAGAAGAATGAAAACACAATGGTTAAGTGAAAATGAAAGTTGAAACATGTTTTCTTGGTTGAGAAATGTTGAATGATGAAAAAGAAAGGGCTTATGCTAAACCAATAAGAAAAAAAAATGAAGGGAAAAGGGTGAACTGAGGTTGAAACCATGAGCAAACGAATAAGGGCATATTGGTTCTATGAGATGTGTTACAATTTTACACATCACATTGTCTTGCTCATGACCACAAGCCCTAGCCATGAACTGGTTTTTGGATCCTACCCTAAGCCTAACCACATTACAAGCTAAGGAAAGACCTAGTGATGGGGAGAGTGCAATGGAATTGATCTTGACTATTTAGAATCATTTCAAATCCATGGAGTGTGCTTTTCTTGCAAGCTTGAAAGTTTCATTGTCAACCATCCAAACACATGAGTGAAACACCATATATGTGAGGTTGAAACTGAATTGCTACCATTCTTGATTGGTTATTGCTTGATTGGGATTGTGAGCCATTGTTATACTTGCTGAATTCATAGTGTTTTTAAACATCATTTGAGTGTATTTGCATCATAGTTTGAGCCCTAGGGTCTTAGGTTAGTCAAACCTACTGTTAAGAGTCAAATTTTGCTCATTTAGCCTTGAAACCATGACATAGTTGACTTTAGAGTTGACTTTTAGAAACTCTTCCAAATTCAGTGATTTAACCTTGTGGAATCGTTATAAATGCCTAATTACACTTGTTGGCAGTGATCAAACACCAAAATTTGAGGTTTAGAGCTAATTGAGCAAAAGCCTTAGTTTTCATGTTTTTGGTCATTTTAGCTTAGTTGTGCAAGTAGTGTTTAGGTAAACCTAATCCTTCCACTTGAGCTTTTGATCAATGTGCAAGTCCTCTATCCTTAGACAAGGCTTAATTGAAGATTTGAAGGCCTAGAAGTTGACATAGTAGCAAGGTGAAGTTGGTGGCAAAGTATGAAGTGTGCAAAAGTGGCATGTTTGACCTTAGAGTTGACTTTTGCCATTTGGACCCCAAATCAAGAGCCAACCATTTGGAGCACTTTAGGACACTAAATATGACTAGTTTTGGCCTTGGGATTGCCAAAGGCCTTAGAGGGGGTTGCATTTTGGAAAAGCAAGAAGTGAGCAAAAGTGGCATGTTTGACCTTAGAGTTGACTTTTGTCATTTGGACCCTAAATCAATAGCGAATTATTTGGAGCACTTTAGGACGTTAGATGGGGCTTGTTTGGGCCTTGGATTGCCAAAAATCTGATAGGGGGCTACACATTGAAGTTTGGGTTCAATTGCTGATAAATGATTTAGTGTAGAGTATGTTTTAGGGTAGATTTGGTAAGGTGGCATAGGGACACGACCTAGGAACCTTTTAAGACAATTTCTGCACATTCTTTGGACCATGGAGACTGGTTTTTGACAACAACATAACATCTCATGTAGTAAACCCTAATTTCCCGCAATAATTCCCTATTTTCACTCCATTTTTGCCTTTGCAAGCTGGGATAGCTCAAGCCTCGGTGAGATGAAAGTTAGGGTAACTCCTTGTAATCATTTTTGGTATTGTAATATGGATTTGAGCTTGAATGAATGAAATTTTTAGTATTTTTCATTTGATCTATGATTTCATAATGTTCATCATCATTTTCCACTAAACTATCACCCTGGCTACCACTTTTTGAGCTTGAAATCCCCCTACCTTACCAAATCTAGGTTCTGAAACCAGGCCTATGAATTGGTGTGTCCAAAACACCTCTATACATCATTGTTTTGGAGTAAACAAGATGAATGAGTTGGATTCAAGACCAATGGTAGTAGCCAATCTACGATTCCTAGTTTCTTTTCATTCCACCACTTTACACACATCACTTTTAAGTTTCTTTAACTGTTTCCAAGTGTAATTTTGAGTTTCCATCATCAAATCACGAAAATCCCATTTATGTACCCTTTTCACGATTCACACACACCATAATTACTGTTCCACTTAAATTCTCACTTATTTCTTAATCATTTTGAGTTTTGTAAATTCATGCACACTCCTGGGATGATTCCCAAACATTTTGAACCATCACACACCAAATTCCATCACCATTTCATCAATTCACAATTTTCTGCATTTTTCTTGTTCACGTTCAAGAAAGATACATTGTTCCATTTAAATTTTGGTTCTTTAAGCTTTTTGATTTGTTCTTGAGCTTCGTTCATCATCCTTAGATGCTCCCTCAGCGATTTGAATCATCAATTTCACATTTTCGTCCATCAATCACTGAGTTCGAAGTTCTGCATTGCATCCATTCGCGTTTCTGCATAATTCTATGATTGTGTGATTTCAATAATTATTGGTGCAAGTTGTTTTGGGGGTTTCATTCATTGTATCATGACGAATCTTTCTGCACTTTTAATTGTATTTTCGTTGCAAGAGTTGGTCCAATCGATTGAATGCTCGTTTTCCCTAAAATTTGGGAATTAGGGTTCATGAAAGTGGGAACTTTGGGTGTAAATGCAATTTAGATCAATTCTAACATTCTACATCATTAAATTTTAAATTGCATCATTAAAAATCCCAATCCGAGGTTACCATGCACTTTGATCATGAACATGTTCTTGATTTTCGGCAGATTTCAAATATGACAAATTTGGACCAATTTAACCATTGCATAAGCCTAGTTTTGATCAATAAACATGTTTTAAGCATTTAGGATTAGCTAAATTATCATTTCCTACCATTTTGTGCCTTACATGTCATGCATTCATGCATAGTTCTTAGCATTTTTTGCATTTGATGATTTTGAGTTTTATATTTTGAAGAGTTGATTTGGAGTAAATTTCTCCACCACAATTCAAGCACAAATATTGCATTTAACTTTAGTCATGTCCACATATTGATTCCCAAGGTTTTCCCTATACTGCATTTAAAAGGGAAAAGTGGATTTGACTAAGTCTTTTAGGCGACAAAAAAGGCTTTATCACCTGGCAGCGCCAAGCGATAGTGCTGGGGTAGGGATTCTTTGTTGAGGGTTTTGCATAGATGGACTTATTGTTTTGGTTTGGGATATGCTTGATTAAATTACAAGCATGGAGGTTTGTAGTGGAGTTGGAAATACGTAATTGATGTAGGAAGGGAGGTTTGTATTCCTTGTACTCTTGTGTGGGGATACGAGAGAGGAGGTTCATATGTTCCGTGCTCACATTCGAGGCTGATATGAACGAGGAGGTTCATAGCAAGTGTTCATGCATGTTGGACTACGAGTAGGGAGGTTCCTAGCGTTGGACTACGGGCGGGGAGGTTCGTAGAGTTAGACTATGAGAGAGTAGGTTCGTGGAAGCATGATAATCCCTAAAGACCAAAGTTGTTTGTGAATCTTTCTCATATAGGTTATGAGATTGGGGTGGAAAGGAATAAAGGAGTCTATGAATAAGGAAATGGCTAAGATACTTTGGGTAGGTATTAATTCTCATTATTTACTATTTATGTAATATTGTCTATTTCAACTCATCCTTTCTATTTGTGTTTGGTGATGATCGTGTGACTTGTCTCACGGGAGAAAATGAGAATCTAGGTGAGGACGTTGATGCTTAGAGGCGGAGCGGGGTTGACTATGGGAATTTACTTTATGTCTTATTTACAAACATTTTGTAATAAGCCTTTATATGGTTTTGTTTTTGAATTATGGATTTGTAATAAGGCCGATGAAGTGTATTTGAACTTCCTACGATATAAGTTTTAAACTTTTCCCGCGCTTGGGAACCTTATATGTTATTTAAATTCCAAAAGTTATATAAAAATTGTTTTATCAAGTAATACTCGCCTAGGGTGTTACACCAATGCAACAACAAATCTGATTGTGTCATGTCTTGCTACTAGAAAAAAAATTCCTGTATAATCGACCCCATATTCTTGCTTATACCCTTTGGCCGCCAAGCATGCCTTATACTTGTCAACTTCACCATTTTCTTTAAGCTTTGTTTTGAAGACCCATTTTACACTAATGGTTTTTTGTTCTTTAGGAAGATCAATCAGCTCTCAAGTGTCATTTCTTTGAATTGCTTCAATTTCATCATCCATTGCTTTTTGCCACTTTTCTTCTTTGACAGCCACTCTCAAATGTTGTAAGGTCACAATCTAAAAATAAAACAAAGTGAGTAATAGGATCTTTAGTTTGGTCAATCCTAGTTACCTTTTAATTTGACATCCGTGCTAGTCTTCTTTGAAGATGTTTAGATTAAGCTGTAGAATATGTAATTCCAACATTTGTTGGTGTTGAAATCTCTGTCTCAAGAGTAGTTGTTTGAACTGCACTTGGAGATGCTAAGGTTGTTGGAACAATTTTTATGGAACTTGCGAAACCTAAAACATTACCAACCAGGATCCTAGGACAGTCAATAACCAAAATTGTGGGACCTGGGCTTGACCCAGGCCCAGCTACGGTCCAGTCAAAAGCCCAGCCCATGACGTAACTAGACATAATTAATAATCTATAAATACGCATGGACCCCATGAATTAAAGGTACGAATTCATTAATTCCGTAATCATGAGATTTGACTTTCTAAGAATCCTTAGCTGACTTGAGCGTTAGAGTCTCTTCCGCAGGTAACCCCTCTCGGGTCCAAATCGGTCTAAACCGAGATACCAGCAAATAGCACATACATACCAGAAGAAAGCTTGTTAGGGAGATTGCGGATTGAGATAAGGTGATACTCGTGTCTGACATCTCTTATTTGTTCTCCGCAAGAATAGATTAAATAAAGTATATGCTTTTGATACTACACTTATACCAAGAAAGACACATTTCTCAACTTTGTCATCAAGCTTCTTCCTCTTCTCATATGGGATCCACAAATGGTTGTCTCCCACTCTAAGCCTATTCCATTGTCATGTTTTTAACAAAAAAAGTTGGACTTCTGTTAAGCACATAAATGCTCAAATTAACTGCTTATCGTCAAAAGGTTATCGTACTCTTCCTCTTGTTTGCAAATTTCACACCAAGTTAAGGATAGTTATATTTTTCCTCTTTGATATCCCATTCTATTGTGGTGTATATGTGATAATGTTCTCGTCAAGCGATAAAGTCAATACTATCTATAACAACTTCAGTATTGCTAAGAAAGTAGCCAAAAAATTAGTATGGGTTAAGTTAACCTTAAGTCGTCTCCCAACGAACACGGAATTGATTTTTAACAAATTAGTTCTTATAAAACTATACAAAGATAAAAAGATAAAATAAGATAGAAACAATAGTAAAGAAAAATAGGTTGATTCCATTGCTCTTTCAAAATAGGATTCATCATTGGTTTCCTAAAAATTATTGTTATTGATTTCTTGTTTAAGACTTCAAATTAATCAATGTAACTTCTCAATTAATTTGTTGGTGTCCTTACTTTTAACCAAAGTAACTTCTCAATCAAAAGCAAGAACTTTGTAGATTAATCTTAGTAAATTTAACCAAAGTAACTTCTTAATTAAATATTATTAATCCTAATCATGTCCATACTTTTACCTCTTATATCTAGCAAAAAGCTAATTAACCAAAGTAACTTCTTGATTAATTCTAATCTAAGTTTTCACCTTTAATCAAAGTAACTTCTCAATTATTAGCAAAAACTCATTCAATCATATGAAAATTTCTAAAATTAATCAAAGTAACTTTTTAATTAAAATTTAAAAACCCTTGGACTCATACGATTGTTGTGTTATGTAGATTTAACACCGTGCTAACTTGCTACAATGTAAAAATCATTATTTTTACTAAATTAAGAACCAAAAGACATAGATGAAAATAAATCTCAACAAGAATCAAAAGAACAAATAAATTAATTGATTTAACCTCAGAATCCAATTAAGAAATTACAATTTAATCAACCCAAGTAGTTTAGCCTTCCATGGAGTGCAAAATAAAATTAAAAGAAGAATAGAAGAATGGAAAAAGAGAAAGGAAACGAAATTAGGGCCCCTAACGGTTCCACAACTCTGAAGTCTCATGCTTGTCTTTTCTACTTCTCCCTTGGTCTCTTATATAGTAGGACTTGGACTGGGATTTTTGATTGCTAAAATCTCTCAAATATCTTTTAAAAATAATATAAAGATGAGTATTTAAAAATATTTGGAGAGATATAAATTATTTGACAAATATAGTTTGTTGATAATATCAATATCTAATATAATCAAATTAATTAATTACTTAAAGATATATGATAAATTATCACCAACTAATATTTGTATTAATTTTTTAAATCAGCCCTTTTGAGATCTAATAGTCCAAATTTGCAGAGACATCCAAAAATATCAATATTTGTAGTTAAACGCCTCTTATTTGACCAACTTTGATAAGCCTTTGCCCAGAGTTGACTATTTGACCAGTTTTGACTTTTTGACTATCCATTGAGAAGCTGACACATGGCAATGCATTTTCTCTTTCCAGAAATAGGGTTTCTGCCTCCACCTGGTTGCTGTCGTGATGGAAATGCTTAGACTACCGTAGGTGGCGTTCTGCTTGAAGGTGGGTCCATGCTGGGGCAGGTGCAGGCTTTGTCTGATGCATTTTCCAGCAAGGAAGAAGCTACACGTTGTGCGATGGTGGTGTTGCGAACGATGGTTGCAAGTTCGCGCAGATTAGTGGTGCGTGGAGGCACTTCCGCTGCTACGTTTTCGTGGCTTCCATGCAGTGCGGATCTGCGTTGATGGTGGTTGTTCGAACAGCTCCACAAAGAGAAAGGAGGAAGTTGCGGTGTTGCACTCACGTTGCTGCTTCATCTTGTCAACAGTGCCTTCGTCTTCAAGCATGGCTGCGCGAATCTGTAAGACCAGTGAAATTTAATTAATTAAAAAAATAACTAAGTAATAATTGTGGTTAGTGGGAGCCTTTATGGCATTTAATTTTTACATGTATGATGTGGAAAAGTACTAGCTCAAAATGTTGAGAGTACTTTATTGTATGAAAGGACTTGTGTTCAAGTCCCATGTATGCCATTTATGTGTTATTTAAATTATTATTATTACTTTAATAATGTGCTACGTCATGAGGAGTGATAACATAATTATAGAATTAGGTGAAGTATCACGAAACATGAGTTGGTTAAATGGTTGTGCATTGGTTTGGACATTGGCATGGTGGTGGGTTCGGATCTTGGTAGACTCACCTTAAACTTTCTTTTTGCTAAAAGTAGTTTTAGTATGAATACGAAAGGGCAGAGAAAACCCTAGCTGACAATGGAGCAGCCAAAAGGGGCTGAAAAACAACTCAATAATGGCCATGAATAGCAATTACCATCACCATTAAACCCATTTTTCGTTTTGGCTAATTAATCACCATTAAGTCCTAATTAAAAGGTCCATTAAAGGTAAGAAGGAGGGTTTAGTTGATTCTACCATTGTACTGCACAATAGGGAGAGATAATCAAGAGTGAAACGTGAGGTTTGAGTGCTGGATTAGAGCTAAATAGTGGGAGAACTAAAGAGAAGCCATTTTTTATCAAAGAAGGAAATAAGAACTTTCAAGTTTAGCAAGAAAAGTCAGGTTAGAGGTGTTGAACTCGTAATTTCATTTGTAATTGGTTAATGGCTATTGTATGAAATGAATATGCATTATTTCTGATTGCCAAAGATCTTGAGTTCTGGATTTCTGGAAAATTTCCAGAAATCGCCTAGCGGCTTTTTGCCTATTTTCCTGGGTTCCTGATGAGAATCGCTTGGCGATGAGCTTTAGGCCGTCAATTGACGCTTTTTTGTTTTGGTTCAATTTTTTGGGTTCTACATGTTCTGGGTTGCTTTGGTTTAGTGGAAAAGGCTTTTTAACAACTTTTGGACCAAAAGGAAGGGATTAACTGTGAAAAGTCATGGTAGTGCAAGGGAATCAAATGAGATTGGGTATGAATGAATGTTAGGATGGAGGAATTGGATGCTTCAGAAATTGTATAACAAATTGCGTAATGAAATACAAACTTATTGGATGAATTGTGATCCTAAATCTTTGAGTGATAAGTATTGAGTCGAAATTGAAGAAAATCGGGATGGTTGGGCTGGTTGAGGTTCGTAGGCGCAAGGGAAGAACTGTTGGATTCTTGGAACTACAAAAACTGTCTAGCGATACCTAATTGGCCGCCATGCGCCATACCAAAGATGCAAGTGGTGCTTTGATTCATGAAAAACGTTGTTTTTCATATTTTCGCAGAGTAGGAGCCGCCCGGCGCTGGCTTTGTACCGCCAGCCGCAAGGTTCCTGATTGTTGGGCACTAGGCGCCACCATTTTGTTCTAGTTTGTGCAGTTTTCGTAAAACTGCATATACCGGTTCGTTAACAGTCCGATTTATGTGAAGTTTTGACAAGTGGTCCATAACATGTAGTTCTTCAGTTTGAATGGTGGAGATTTGATTTGGAATTCAGTCGCTAGAGATATACATTACTCAACATTGCTGATTTTGGAGTCTTTAAAATACATGAATAAGCTCTTGATAATTTCAATTAACTTCTAATGAAGAATGATTGGGTATGTGGTAAGTCTCTATCAATTTAAATGTTCCTTTGGGTTAGTCACATGTGGATAATAGGTTATTGGTGAATGCATGTGTGTCAATATTAATTTGCATTGGTGCATAGGATCATGTGCTTAAATTGTTAGAGTGTTGATGCTTATATTTGTTTGAGCATGCGTTATTCATAAGTTGGAATTGAATGTTAGCATGGATTTTAAAGGGGGAATATTTATAAGAAATGTGAATGGATTGTTTTTACTTTATTCTGGGTGCTTAAAAACCAATATTGCGCAAGTATTGGTGTAGCGCCTAGTGGTGGTGTTTGACCGCCAGGTGATAGCAACAAAACCAGTAGAGAATTGAAGCATGTAGCGCTTGACGATAAGGGTTGTCCCACCAGGTGATACTTGTAGAAACAGTAGCATCAGAGGCGCAACACGATCTGGAAGTCTTTTGCACTTGGCAACTCGTGTGGAGTGCCAGGCAATTTTTTGATGAAGCAGACATTGTGTTTTTCTTGCTCTGGATATGCGTGGTCTACGAGGCTTTGGGCGATATGTCGAGGGTCAGATGCTTGAGTATTCCTGGAGTTGTGGCTCAGGATGGAGGGTAACACGAGCATTCTTTAAGATGTGGCACAGAATAGTGAGTGTTCCCACATGTGTTCTACAAGTGGTGTCTTGTAGGTTGGACAACAACGATAGCTTGAGATTATCAACCAAAGATGTAGAGCATGAATTACATGGTTGTGGCCATGTGTGATGAGACCAAAGGATGGAATTCCTTTAATGTGTGTGTTTTGTTATATAAATTGTTGCATATGTTTATATTCCTTTAGCTCACCCTATCTGCGTGTGTTTGGCGATGATCGTGTGCGCGGTACACGGGAGCACATGACATTACAAATGGATCTGGTGGAGCGTAGATCCGGAGCATGGGCTAGTTGGGAAACTTTGTGGCAGCGTTTCATCATTTTTATGAGTTTTAAGGATTTCTTGTAATCATTAGAATTATTGATCTTAACTTTATAATGAGACTGATTTGGATAATGTATTGTGTTTATAAAAATTGGATTTAAGTTGGTTTTATCGGTGTAATAAAGTTTTAAATTCCTACGATTTCGGGAAAATGATTTATAATGAATGAAGTATTATTATTACATTTTTATTTTATTATTTAAAATCTGTAATATCCGAGCGGGATGTTACAGAATCTGGTTCGATGCGCAAAGGTTGTTCACGACGTAGGTGAGTTGAGGTGCGATGGTGCCATGATGACCGTTGTTCGTGAATGTGAGAGGAGTGATACTGCACTATAGAGATGAAGATGGAATTGTGGTGGCTGAACGTTGTTGTGGTGGCCGGCATCCATGATTGATGGTGGTGGGCTGCTGTTGGATGAAGGCGCCTAAGGTTTGAGGGAAGAAGATGATGATGACATGGCACTACTTCATTGGCTGAATTTTGAGTTGTTGGATCATGACACATGTCATTCTCTTATTGGTTAGTTTAATAAGTGGAGGATTGCCACATGGCATGATCTGAGTGCCTCTTAGTTTGTGAGTTGAAAGAGGGGTGAAAATAGACAAAGGTAGGGGTGTAGAAGTAGGTTTTATGTATCCTATTTGGAAATAGGGGAGTGTATAAGTAATGTATGAGGTACAAAAGTGATTTTTTCATAACTTGCTAATTTTAGCATTATTTAAAGGTGTTTTGTAGCTTCAATCAATTTATTTTCCCACCTTGAATGAGCTTAATCTTAACTTCAGCTGCATCAACAAACGTTAAAATATCCGAAAATAATTTATTCGGCTAAAAATAACTTTTTAAGACATTTTTATCACATAAGCTCAAATAGCCTAATTATTCGAATTGTCAATTAAATCACTCTTTAAGCACACAAATTCAATTAAATACCTAGAATTAAACATTAAATGAGGGAAAAAATATGCATTCATCAATATGCTATTGTAATCTCTCATTGGATGCGATGATTTTCACAATATACTTAAAATTCTTTTAAAAATGGAGAAAGCTTTTAATTTATTCTACGGGAAATAAACCTAAGGCTTCTTAGAAAAATAATTAGTGAAGGTCATTAAATAGTTTTTACCTCCATTGGAAGACAATTTTTTTGGACAACACAGATCCGAATGCAACAACTTTAAAACATGTTTTGTTCTCCATGATTTCCCTTTTAAAAATTAACTGCGATGTTGTTTGCCTACAACACATTCTTCACAAATTTCAGAGGGAGATGAAATTTTTGGAAGACTAGTGACCATATTTTTTTGTTGGAGTGTTCTCAATCCACCAAAATTCAAATGTGCATAACAAAAATTCCATAATCAAGCAACATCCTTCAATCTTGTTGAAAAACATATGTGGTTAGTGACATGAAGAAAAAGAGGAAACATTTGATTTGCTATCTTTGTGGCTTCAGCAATTAGAATTGCCTTTGAATCTTGAATTTTGCATGTTCCATCTTTGAAAGACAACTCATATTCATTTTCTAGTAGTTGACCAATATTTAAAAGATTCGTTTTCAAATCTGGAACAAAGAAAACATTGAAGATAATCTCATTAGTGTTATCTTTGTTTAGGAGTGTTACCTCTCCTTTTTCTATAATTAAAATTTTGGATTTGTCACCAAGCTTTTTACTTTATCATGATAAGTCACATCCAAGTTAGTGAATATTAACTTGTCCCCACTCATATGATTATTACAAGTTGTGTCTTAGTACGACAAACTTGTCCCCACTCATATTGACAACTTGGTCCTGCACTCTAACTTGTAATGGCCAAACCGGTGGCATTTATAACCTTCAATGTTATACTTTTTTGTTGACATGTAGTTAGTTGTGTGATGGTTCCATCTTCCTCTTTCTTATTCCTATTGTTGCTGCTGATTTTCTCTATAGTTGCCTTTGCCACGACCTTGGCCCCTTCATCTACCTCTACCTCTACCACTTCCTCTACATGTGGAATGAGTGTTGGTAGAAGCCTTCAAAGCTCGCTCTTCTACTGTCCAATTGGAATTTTGATTCATCTTTTTCTTATGTACTAACAAACAACTTTGCAAACACAACATAATCAACATAATCAAGCCTTCAAGGGAGAGTGCATTAATATCTTTGGACTCTTTAATTGCACACACAACATAATCAAGCATTAGTGTTAGGGATCACAAAATCTTTTCAACCATGGTGACATCTTTCATCTTCTCGCCATGGAATCGCATCATGTTGCTTATCTCCATTGTTCTCACATCATCTCTTATGAAGGCTTGAAGTTGTGCATGCTTCACTCTAGCAGACCCTTGATACCGTTAGTAATGAAATGGTAGTTTAATCCAAGAAGGAGAGGGTTAAATCAATTAGACCACAAAATCTTAAAACCCATTTTCTTCGAATTAATTAGACTACAAAATTAGAATGCAAAACTTATACAACAATACACTTTCAACTGATTAAAAATAAAACCAGTAGGTTAATCTACTTATAAACTATGAATCAATACATTAAAATTTGAAAATAATAAGCTAAAATACTAGGAAATTATGCAAAATGCAAAATTTGCAAATCTCACTCAAACAACATGCTTTCTTACACAAGATTCGTTCCAATCAATATTTCTAATAAGATTACATTACCAAATAACACAAAAACATATGCAAACACAACAAAGATTAATTTACTTGATTTTCTTGAGATTTTAAAGTGAACAAGATGAGGGAAAGTGCATGAGATCACATGTGGTTGATGAAGATTTATGAAAATCCATTTGGTGATCATGTTTTTATTGTGTTAAATCTTGAAATAAAATGAAGAATACTATGTTTACATGTTGTACTTTATTCGTAGGGTATATGACATAGGTTAGACGTATCTTTTGTCTTAGTGTGTCCTTTTTAATATGTTAAAATGTGTTTTAACAGGTTAAAAGGCTTTTTGTATTTAGTTTCTGGTATGAATGTATTCAATCAGTTGAATTATTTTTAAATCGACCGTACAAACAAATCAACCTGTTGAATTCACCTAAGACCAAACTACATAAGCTGTCTTTTAGAGAGTTAAGGTAGGATTTTGTGTTTTTAAGAACATAAAATAGTCATTCATCTATGGAAAAGTGTCTCTATCTGAATCACATAGCTGCAAGTGGTTGTTTGAAGATCTTGGAGGCCTTTAAGCTTAGTTGGAGGTTGAAGAACTCGGGTTTGGTTAGCTACATAACCCTCAAGTTTTGTAGTTCTTGTGGCTTTAGTTGTGTTCCTAGTGTGATTCCAAGCTTGTAAGTGTGTTTCTTACAATGGTGTGGTTAAGTTGTTTGTGTGAGTAAAAAATATTGGTGTTTTTATTGTTCAAAAGTGTAATCTTGGTGTGAGTTTTGTAAAACTTCTGATAATGGTGGAAACCAGGGTCAGGTTGTCATAGTAAACTGGATGTAGCTATGTGATTGAGTGAACCAATATAAAAACAATTGTTTAACTTGTAAATCCTCGAGTTGAATTGATGAGTTATGGTCCATTGAGAAACCTGAAGAGCTTTTGCATACAAGATACCAATATACAAATACACATACAAGAAAAAGCACACAAGCATGCATACATATCACATATGCACATGTTCCCCATATCAGTAATAATGTGATTTAACTTCTGATTTTTGATCTAGTTTACATTATTATTTAGTTATGGCTAGTGCTTAACTCCAGGTTTTCCATTTTTTACTCATTTACCTCAATTTTACTCATTTTCTCCTTCTTTGGATTCATCAAATTAAAGTAATGCACATATCATTTATGAAAAGTAAAATTTTCATTAACGAAGTAACATAGAAAGCTATCAAATCATCTGATAATGGATAGAAACATAGGAACATAAAAACAAAAACGAAAATAGAAAATTGAAGTTGAGACTAATATAATCAACCAATTGAAAATGATAATCAATAGACTAAAAAATTGGCAGTAGACGGACAAACACACAAGTGTAGCACCAACATGCAATGCATGACCTATGAGACATCCCTTTCACTCATTCTTGGGGTTTTCTTTGTTATGGAAATTGGAGAGGAGATCATGAATATTGTGGATCTTATCATCCAACTCTTGAAACATTGTAGTGTAGTAGACATTGTGTGCATTTTGTGACATGTTAAACTCTTGAAGTTGATTAAGAATCATCCTCTCAAACTGGGAGTATGCATGTCCAATGCTCCACTTGTTCGAATGGCTGACGCTCGATGGTTGTTAGCCGTGTGGAAAGAGGCATGATGGTGGCGATGCTCGAAAGTGGTTGCGTGCAAGGAGTAGTGCGATCGTGGCTAGCGTAGAACCCAATTCAATGTGGCAACTTTCGACCTTGGCTGGCATTGTGAAAGAAGGTGCGACAATGGCGACATGGAGAGCGAAGGAGTTGATAGTAGAAAGACAAAGAAAAATAAATTGCAATTTTTTGAACCCTAATTAACATTATGACTTCGATTCAATTTTTAACCAACGCAGAAATGAACTTTTTGCCCCGGTTTCCCTGCCACCCGAGGCCAAAATTCGCACACCAAGGCATTTTTGAAATATTAACTAATTTTTCAGCTTTGGGATAGAAAAATTGAAGCCTATAAAGATATTTGGCACCAATTATGTCTAAACCAAGGCCGAAAACAATGTTCTCCCTTGGTTATTAAGTGAACTGAGGTAGAAAAGTAGGAAAAATTTGCAAATATGCCATTACTTCGTTATACGCTTCGATTTCATGAAAACTGAAGCATATAATGCAATGCAAAATCCGCAAACTATACTAGTGTTTACCTAGAAAGTGAGAAAGATGGAATATGTGGGTAAGGACGAGGAAGGAACAAAAATGATGGCAATGTAAAGAAGAGGTGACTTGCTATTTTTGTATGTTTGAAAAAAGGGTAAGGGCTCGTTGTGTGTCTGTGCGACACTAGGGTAAGTTAGGGGTGGGGGTTCGTGTACACACTATATTCATGAGAGATTATCTTAACTCATAATATATTCAAAAGTATGTTGTTGAAATAAATTTTCAACATAAGACAAATTTATATAAAATAAAACATTTTAATTAACAATCCATAAACAATCCAATCATATCAAACATAAATATACATAATCATAAAAATCACATGTGAATCTTTACATAAAAGAATATTCACCAAAGAATATTTACTTATACCTTCCAGAAGAATTGTATTGCATATTGTTAGCACTCCATTTTGTAGTGTGTGAGCAGAACCTATTGTAATCGGATGCGCGATTGTGCAGATGGAGGTGATTCAAAATTTATGGTTCAAGATCGTGAGTTGATTCAAGAAGCAAGGATGAAGGTTAGGTGTTTTCGATTTTTTTTCTTCTTTTCTGATAGGGGGGATTAAGTTTTCTAGAGGCAAGCCCTATCAGTGCACGAGAGAGAAATGCTTGGAGACTAGGGTTCGAGTTCTTTGAGTGTTCTTTTTGTGAGAGAGAGCAAGAGTTGTTTGTAAGGAGTTTCCCCTACTCTGATGAGCACAAAGCGACCTTCAGAGATTGGGGTTTTCTCCAATGTGCTAGTTAGCTTCACTTAGTCAATCACAAGCACAGAGTGGCTGGGATTATGCTAAGGAAACTTCCTTTCACCATTTTAAATTCAGTACACTACTGCTCTGATGGATTCTTCTAATTTTGGCAATAAAATATAGTGATTCTACTCCCATTTCAATTTCCAGGTTTGAGTTTTACCTTGTGCTTTTTGCTTGTTTATGATTCACATGCATTTTGTGTTTTCTGCCTATAAATTTTGCAGTAGTTTAAATTCTCTTTATTGCTTTCCATTCTTCATTTTAGTTTTGCAATCTTTAATCAATTATTTGAACTTGGGTTCAATATCTGCACACAATTAGGTTTCCTCTTGGAAATCATGTGACCCCAAAGTGGGCACAATTTATCGGGATGTCTTTCCGAGTGTAGATTAATTCATGTTCAGTCACTACAACTGATCTAAGTTTAACTTATTCCAATTCTACAACATGTTAAGTTTTCTTTATTATTTTCTGTTTACCATTCTGTTGTTGTTTGATAATTTTGCACTTGTCCTCTTCCTTGTCTCAAATTTAATTTTCTACATTATTTCTGCTTAAACAAGTTCTGCATAGTGTAGGCATCTCATTTCATGTTTTCACTACGCTAATTTACATCCAACACTATAGGTTTACATTGAGTTTTAGCTTTTTGCATCTAGTTTTAGCATGATTCATGGTCTCTAATAGCCCCTAAATTGTGCCTCAGGTCTTCACATGCATTCATCCTTCATTTAGTTATGTCTCATTTCATTTCAAGTTCATTTTACCATTGCCTTTGGATTCCATTTTAGGTTTCATGCATTTTGCATCATGTAAATCTGACTTTGCTGCCAATTCAACTTCACTAAATCTGCATTGCATGAATTGCTGTAAAATTTTGCAGTACTTTGGAATCATTTGAAATGGCATTTTGCAGTTTTCTATCCAAATCTCTACTACCATATGATTTTTGGTCTAAAAGTATATAATCTAAATTGGGCATATGTTATGATTGAATCTTTAACCTTATTCAAGGAAGTGCATGGTATTCATGACCCATGATGAGTGGAGACTCCTTAAGCATTATGCATTTACAACTCTGCATCATTCTCATATAGAAAATTACATTCATTCATGTTAGAATTAGTTGTTGTCATGTTTTGATTCTGCTGCTACCACTTGATTCCATGAACGTTTTCTACATAAAGCTGATTTTGAACTCTATTTTCATTGCATTTTATTATAAACTCATATGTGTGAACATGGCTGGAAGTAGTTCATTTTCTGAATGAGGTTTCTAAAGTGGTTTAATTCGGTGTCTAAGTGGTCCCACCATGCTCTGCACCACATCCTTCAATTAGATTATTCATCATTTATGCATATTTGCATAGTGTCTGCATCTGCATACATTTCAACTTACGTTCATCTTCATTCCAATGCAAGTGCATTTTATCTCTCCATTAGATTCTAGACCACTCTTGCATATCATCCATAGCATAGTTTAGTTTCATTCATGCATTTTAGTGTTTCAATTGAAAATAATTTTGCATTTATTTTTGTTATTATTTTATCTTCCCCCTTTTTAGTTTTATTTTCTTTATAAGAAAGATTAAATTACGCAAGCTAAACTTGATACACACCATTTCCTTGAATTCAATCCTGAGTCAATTTCCCTATACTTCATTAGGGGGTTATTTAGCTTTTGTTTAACTCGAAAAATGACACTAAAAATCAAGTTAATATTCGGGTGTGGATACTTGAAGACGGAAACATAAAAGAGAGAGCTTGAAAAATGATAAATAAAAAATTAATAAAATGTGAAAATGAAAAAAAATGGGTTAGACTTTCTCTTTCGAGATGAAAAGATTTCCGAGGAAGTAAACGTTAATAATATATTTATAATTTTAAACATAAAAAATAATATAATATAAATAATAAATAATAATAATAATAAATTTAAAATAGTAACAAAAATTAATTATAGTTATGAAATAATGATAATAAAATTATATTTTATCATTTATTATATGAATTAAACCAATCACATCATTCATAAACTTTTTATTTTCCTTCATTTCTCACCATCCTTCCCTTAATCCAACAACCTCACCCCCACCCCCTATTTATTATCAAATCCACTCATTTCCACTTCATCAAATTTATCATCCAATCCAAACTCACCTTACAAGATATTAACACTTCGCTAATTTTAGAATTGCAAGTATTAATAAATCTTGACTACAAATGAATCAATGTAATTTTAGAAGATTTTCATATTTTAATATCATAGTTGGTGTCCTATGTTGACTATGAGGAGTCTAAAGGGTTTATTGTGTCTGACCCATTTACTTGATCTATTTTTATAAATACTCATGTAATTATAAACCTAATTTATCAATCAAATATACCATATAATGCAGCCGTCACGGACGTAGGTCATTTTGACTGAACCACGTAAATCCTTTGTGTGCTTATTATTTTCTTTTCGTCTTGTAATTTCTCGTGTGTGTGTGTTTGCGATCCCCAACAACTGGTATCAACAACTTAGGGTTTCACGCGAGAGAAAGTAATGGCGAAAGACAGGAAAGTGAAGACTGACAAGTCTGACCAAAGTGATTTTGGATTCTAGGAGATATAAATTGAGGATTATTTGTATTAGTAGAAGTTATACCAACCTTTGTCTGAGGAAAGACAAACAACTAGGTCTCTAGAAGATTAAGAGTTGCTAGGTCGACAAGCTTTGGACGTCCTCTAATTATGATTGGCGAAGAATGTTGCTTACAATATTGTCAATGAGAAGATGAGATATGGTTTGATAAAGGCATTATGAAACATGTACGGAAAACCATCGACATCAAACAAGGTATTCTTGAATTGTTAGTTAGTTAATATAAAGATGCGACAAGGTGATAGTACAAGCCCTATTGTTGCTTTCAAGATTAGTTTTAGTAGATATTAAATTTGAGGATGCAGTACAAGCCTAATTGTTTCTATCTTCGTTGACTAGTAGTTAATCGGGAACTATCATGACAATAGCTAGTACATTTGGGACTACAAAATTAACATTTCAAGGAATCAAGGATTTAATCCTTTGTAAGGATGTTCATAGGAGGAACGTCGAACCATTAGCAGGTTCCTTATTAAGCATTGAAATTAGAGGCAGAAGGCCTGAAAAAGGGCAAGGTTCTGGGTATGGCAGATCAAAGTCTAAGAAGGGAGGATAGTCCAAAACTTGCAAGGATATTATTACTTGTCGGAATTTTCAACATAATGGCCACTTTAGAAACCAATATACTACTTCTGATACTAATAAAGAAAAGAGGAATGACAACACAATGAATGCAACATAAGAAGATATTGATGACATGTTAATTTGTTGTGTTGAGAGCAACTATGAATCCTGGATCATGGATTCTGGTGCATCATTCCATGATTCTCCTTGCAAGGACTTGATGAAAATTTTTAGAACTGGAAATTTTGGCAAAGTTCATCTAGTAGATGATGAAACTTTAGACATTACAAGCATGAGAGATATAAATCTTAGAACTTCTACTAGTATAGTTTACACATTGAAAGATGTCAAATATGTTCCAAGACTCAAGAGAATGTTAATCTTTGTGGGCTTGTTGGATGTTCAAGGATATTAAGTCATATTCAGAGACGATCAGTGGAAGGTGATGAAGGAAAATCTAATTGTTGCTTGCGATTTGAAGAAAGGAACCCTGTACATGGTAGAATTACCTCCAAAAGAAGTAAATTCAATTAGTGATGTTGTTTGTTACAAAGTGAATATTGTAGTTTTGAATTTTTTGATTATTGTGCTGGGAATGGAACTAGAATGCTTAAAACTATTCCCAAGACATCTTAGCATAATGGTGTTGCTAAAAGAATGTAAATGACCTTGAATGAGAGGACAAAGGGTATGAAAATTCATGAAGCGTTACCAAAGACATTATGTGCAGAAACAATGAGCACAACAACATACCTCATTAATAAAGGGCCCTCAATTCCCTTAGAATTCAAGATTCTTGAGGAGGAATGGCAAGGCAAGGATGTAAGTCTTTCTCACTTGAAATTATTTGGTTGTGTTTCTTATGTTCGTGTTATAGATGCTGATAGGGACAAGCTTGATCCAAAAGCAAAAAAGTTCCTTTTCAATAGCTATGGAGCAGATGATAATGGGATATCAATTTTGGAATGATCAAAATAGAAAGGTCGTTAGAAGCAGAGATGTTACATTCAACGAAAATGTAGTGTGCAAGTACAAACTTGAGGCAAATAATTAAACTAAAAAGAAGACAATAGAGAAGGAAAATTAGTTTTAGAGAACATTACAAAAGACGATCTTGAAAGAAAAAGTGGGAGTCCAAGAGGCATGACAGTTAAGGAGCACACTCATGTCACTCTAGTAGTTAAAGTGAGGATATCAAACAGAGTTGTAGGGCTTCCTCCCACATTCTCCCCTTCGGTAAATTACATGTTGTTGACTAATGATAGAGAGCTTTTGTGTTATCATAAGGCATTAGAAATGGATGATACAACTCAGTGGGAGTTAGACATGCAAGAGGAGATGTACTCACTTAAAAATAATAAAAGTTGGTGTTTGACTGACCTACCAACAAGAACGAGGGCGTTGTAGAACAAATGGGTATTTAGGGTCAAGGAAGAACATGATGGTAGCAAAAGATACAATGCAAGGTTAGTGGTGAAAGGATTTCACAAGAAAAGTGGTATTGATTATAATAAAATTCTCTTTTATAGTTAAAATGAATACAATTAAACTTGTTTTGAGCATTGTGGTTGTAGAGAATCTACAACTAGAATAGTTAGATGTTAAGACAATGTTCTTACATAGTACAACTAGAGGGTTTCGAAGTGGCCACGATTCAATTGCGATTCGACCTATTTTGCCTCGGCCACGAAAAAAAGCAACTAAATATAGTAATTGGACTTTTAAATAGATTACCCCCTATGAGGTGATTTTTTTATTTCATATTTCTTTTTATTTTATTCTTATTTCTTTTTAATACTGACTTACTGTATATTTTTTTCAATTACTAATCCTAGTTATTTGATTTATATACTTTGTTTTTGTAGTAAATACATGAGATAGAACAAGTGGGTGTTTAGGATCAAGGAAGAACATGATGGTAGAAAAAGATACAATGCAACGTTAGTGGTGAAAGTATTTCAAAAGAAAAGTGGTATTGATTATAATTAAATTTTCTCTTCTATAGTTTAAACGAATACAATTAAACTTGTGTTGAACATTCTGGTTGTAGAGAATCTACAACAAGAACAATTAGATGTTAAGACAACGTTCTTAAATAGTAAAACTAAAGGGTTTCCAAGTGGCCACGATTCGATTACGGTTCGACCTACCTACAAGAACGCGGCCGTTGTAGAACAAGTGGGTGTTTACGGATAAGGAAGAACATGATGGTAGCAAGAGATACAATGCAAGGTTAGTGCGAAAAGGATTTCAAAAGAAAAGTGGTATTGATTATAATGAAATTTTCTCTTTTATAGTTAAAATGAATACATTTAAACTTGTGTTGAGCATTGTGGTTGTAGAGAATCTGCAACTAGAAAAGTTAGATGTTAAGACAACGTTCTTACATAGTACAACTAGAGGGTTTCAAGTGGCCACGATCGATTGTTGTTCGACCCACTTGACCTTCGCCACAAAAAAGAGTAACTAAATATAGTAATTGGATTTTAACTAGATTACCCCCTATGAGGTGATTTTTTTTATTTAATATTTCTTCTTATTTTATTCTTATTTCTTTTTAATACTGACTTGCTCTATATTTTTTTGAGTTACTAATCCTAGTTATTTGATTTATATACTTTGATTTTATAGTAAATACATGACATAGAACAAGTGGGTGTTTAGGGTCAAGGAAGAACATGATGGTAGCAAGAGATACAATGCAAGGTTAGTGGTGGAAGGATTTCAAAAGAAAAATGGTATTGATTATAATGAAATTTTCTCTTCTATAGTTAAAATGAATACTATTAAACTTGTGTTGATGATTATGGTTGTAGAGAATCTACAACTAGAATAGTTAGATGTTAAGACAATGTTCTTACATAGTACAACTAGAGGGTTTCCAAGTGGAAACGATTGGATTGCGGTTCAACCTACCAACAAGAACGAGGGCGTTGTAGAACAATTGGGTTTTTACGGTCAAGGAAGAACATTATGGTAGGAAGAGATACAATGCAAGGTTAGGGGTGAAAGAAATTCAATAGAAAGGTGGTATTGATTATAATGAAATTTTCTCTTTTATAGTTAAAATGAATACAATTACACTTGTGTTGAGCATTGTGCTTGTAGAGAATCTACAACTAGAACAGTTAGATGTTAAGACAACGTTCTTACATAGTACAACTAGAGGGTTTCCAAGTGGCCACGATTCGATTGCAGTTCGACCCACTTTGCCTTCGCCACGGAAAAGAGTAACAAAATATAGTAATTGGACTTTTAAATACTGACTTGCTCTTTATTTTTTTCAGTTATTAATCCTAGTTAGTTGATTTATATACTTTGATTTTATAGTAAATACATGACATAGAACAAGTGGGCGTTTAGGGTCAAGGAAGAACATGATGGTAGCAAGAGATACAATAAAAGGAAGAACATGATGGGCGTTTAGAATATGATGAGTGCGTATTTTTGCCCTCATTCAGTGTTTTAATTCTGGGTATTTAATTGAATTTGTGTGTTTATGGAGTGATTTAATTACAATTCTGATAATTAGGCTATTTGAACTTGTGTGATAAAAATGTCTTAAAAAGTGATTTTATTTAACGTTTGTTGATGCAGCTGAAGTTAAGATTAAGCTAATTTAAAGGTGGGAAAATAAATTGATTGAAATTACAAAACACCTTTAAATAAAGCTAAAAATAGCAAGTTTTGGAAAAATCACTTATACACCCCCAATTTTTACTTATACACTCCCCTCTTTCTAAATGGGTCTCACCAAAAACTTGTTCTGCACTCCAACGTTTACTAAGTTACACCTCTCTTACCACTCCAGCGTTTACTAAGCCAGAACCTGCACCATCTTCAACCTTCGTTCACGTCGCTAGCACGATGCAAACGCAGTAGCGCCACCATCATCTTCTCTACAAGTGAGAACGAACCAGATGCAAAGAGGAAGAAGAAGAAGATTGCACCAGTGACGCGCACCGTTCGTCGTCCACACCACAAATCCATCAGCACCCCTCGCTGGAAGTAACTGTGTGCCGCTAACCGCCATTGCAGTAGCTCAACCTTCCATTGCATCTACGAAACCCTAATTTTTGAGAGGGAGAGGAGCTGCCAGGTGTCATCCTATCATTGCACAGTCAAAGTCAAATCTGGTCAAACATTCAAAAGCTGGTCAAACAGTCAAATTTGGTCAAAGATTGGTCAAATGAAAGGGGTTTAACTGCAAATATTGATATTTTTGGATGTCTCTGCAAAATTGGACTACGAGATTGAAAATGGGTTATTTAGAAAATTAATACAAATATTATTTGGTGATAATTTATTAGATATCTTTAAATAATTAATTTATTTAATTATATCATAAATTATTAACCAACTATATTTGTCAAATAGTTTATATCTCTCCAAATATCTTTGAATATTTATCTTTATCTTTATTTTAAAAGATATTTGAGAGGTTTTAGCAACAGAAAAGCCCAGTCCAATTCCTATATAAAGAGACCAAGTGGGGAGTAGAGAGAACAAGTTCGGGACTTCGGAGTTTTGGAACCCTTAGGGGGCCTAATTTCGTTTCCTTTCTCTCTCTCCATTCTTCTATTTTTATTTTGCATTCATGGAGTTCTAAATGTCTTGGGTTGATTCCATTGTAATTTCTTAATTGGATTCTAAGGTTAGATCAATTAATTTCTTTGTTCTTTTAATTATTGTTGAGGTTTTCATTCATCTATGTCTTTTATCTTTAAATCACGTAAGAAGTAATGATTTTAAATCTCTATGCATGTTGGTCATATGACTCCAAGGGTTTTTAAATTAATTGAGACTTTACTTTGATTAATTAAGCTTTTTATTTGGTGAGGAGATAAAAGAATAAACATGATTAGGCATAGTAAATTTGATTGAGATTGTACTTTGGTTGAATTTACTGTGGATAATCTAAAAGTTCTCACTTTTAATTGAGATTGTACTGTGGTTAAAAAGTGAGAACGCCAACAAATTAATTGAGACTTTACATTGATTAATTTGTAAATCTATAACAATAATTAATTGAGCAATAATCTTTAGATAACCGATGATAAATCTATTTTGAAAAAGCAATGGAATCAACCTATTTTTCTTTATTATTGTTTCTATCTTATTTTATCGTTTTATCTTTATCTCTCATATTTTTATTTTTTTATTTGACTAACCATTTTGTATAGATTTTATAAGAACTAACTTGTTAAAAATCAATTATGTGTTCGTTGGGAGACGACTTTGGGTTACTTTACCCTTTCTATTTTGTTGACTACTTTCTTAACAATACTGAAGTTGTTATAGTTTAGTAATATTAATTTGAACGCGTCAACGACAGTGTTATCAATATACTTTGATTTTTTAGTAAATACATGACATAGAACAAGTGGGCGTTTAGGGTCGAGGAAGAACATGATGGTAGCAAGAGATACAATGCACGGTTAGTGGTGAAAGGATTTGAAAAGAAAAGTGGTATTAATTATAATGAAATTTTCTCTTCTATAGTTAAAATGAATACAATTAAACTTGTGTTGATGATTGTGGTTGTAGAGAATCTACAACTAGAACAGTTAGATGTTAACAGAACGTTCTTACATAGTACAAGTAGAGGGTTTCCAAGTCGAAACGATTGGATTGTGGTTCGACCTACCAACAAGAACGAGGGTGTTGTAGAACAATTGGGTGTTTATGATCAAGGAAAAACATTATTGTAGGAAGAGATACAATGCAAGGTTAG
Source organism: Vigna unguiculata (assembly GCF_037176805.1). Taxonomy (NCBI): domain Eukaryota; kingdom Viridiplantae; phylum Streptophyta; class Magnoliopsida; order Fabales; family Fabaceae; genus Vigna; species Vigna unguiculata. The sequence goes on from NC_140802.1 coordinate 27,725,330, forward strand.
TGGTGAAAGAAATTCAAGAGAAAAGTGGTATTCATTATAATTAAATTTTCTCTTTTATAGTTAAAATGAATATAATTAAACTTGTGTTGAGCATTGTGGTTGTAGAGAATCTACAACTAGAACAGTTAGATGTTAAGACTACGTTCTTACATAGTACAACTGGAGGGGTTCCAAGTGGCCACGATTCGATTGCAATTTAACCCACTTTGCCTTCGCCACGGAAAAGAGTAACTAAATATAGTAATTGGACTTTTAAATAGATTACCCCTTTTGAGGTCATTTTTTTATTTCATATTTCTTCTTATTTTATTCTTATTTCTTTTTAATACTGACTTGCTCTTTATTTTTTTCAGTTACTAATCCCTGTTATTTGATTTATATACTTTGATTTTATTGTAATACATGAGATAGAACAAGTGATTGTTTAGGATCAAGGAAGAACATGATGGTAGCAAGAGATACAATGCAAGGTTAATGGTGAAAGGATTTCAAAAGAAAAGTGGTATTGATTATAATGAAATTTTCTCTTCTGTAGTTAAAATGAATACAATTAAACTTTTGTTGAGCATTCTGGTTGTAGAGAATCTACAACTGGAACAGTTAGATGTTAAGACAACGTTCGTACATAGTACAACTAGAGGGTTTCCAAGTGGCCACGATTCGATTGCGATTCGACCTACCAACAAGAACGAGGGCGTTGTAGAACAAGTGGGTGTTTAGCGTCAAGGAAGAACATTATGGTAGGAAGAGATACAATGCAAGGTTAGTGTTGAAACGATATCAAGAGAAAAGTGGTATAGATTATAATTACATTTTCTCTTCTATAGTTAAAATGAATACAATTAAACTTGTGTTGAGCATGGTGGTTGTAGAGAATCTACAACTAGTGTAACACCCGGGAAAAAATTAGACTAAAGGGAAACACATGAGAAAAATTAATGGCTTGAATAATATTGTTATTTTATTTAATTTAATTAGGTTATCTAATTATGAAATATAAAATTATTATTTGAGTGATGTAAGTTATTGTTGTATTTATTTTGAATTTTAATATTATATTTAATGTTCCAGATATGTGTATATAGCTAAGTGGTGCGAAATATGATGTGCAAAAATATGATGTTTATTGGTTATGCATTTGTACGACCTTTTTGGGCGCATAGGTTCAATTCTTGTCTGAGTTATAAAGGGCTTACATTTTGTTATTTTAATTTAGGTATAATTACTCGTATAGTACCCAGTTTGGGGCTAGTGTGTCAAATAGGTACCCGGTTTTAAAAAATTGTCAATTGCATCCCAACTTTTGAAAATTGCTTCAATTAGGTCTATCTAGTGTTAATTGCATCCCAACTTTTGAAAATTGCTTCAATTAGGTCCCTTTCAGACAGAGTTGACTAACGTCGTTAGTCAACGTGCCACGTGTCAATCTGTGGTTTTTTTTTTTAATTTTTTTTTTAAATTTTCTATTTTTTTTAATTTTTTTTAAAAAAAAATAAAAATGTCACATGTCAAGTCCCTGCAGCATTCTATTTTTATTTTCAAAAATTTGTTGATGCTACATGAAGATAAGAAAAGAGAGGGGTTTTTAGTTTATAAAATCTTAACCAACAGTTTGAGAATAAAATAAGGGTTTTAGGTTAAATGCTAGGGTTCTTTAGAGAGTTAGAGAAACAGGAGAAAGCGTGGAGAGGAAAGGAAGAGATTGCAGGAAGTGTATGATGATGGTGCAATTCTGTTTTTCTTCTATTATATTCCTCTATCTTTGATGTTTGAATGACATGCGTTGATGGTTTAGAAGTATAAGTTTTTAATATCAAGCGCAAAATGATTGGGTGCAGCGTGTTTCAAACCCTTTGCATATTATTAAATTTGTTTTTTTTTTAAATAATGCATGCAGACCATACTTAAAAAGCTTGCAGTGCTTTTTGTAACACCCTATTTAATTAGTAATGCTAATTAAAGTAATGTCACGCTGAATAGTATTAGAAACAAAGTCCAGGAGTGTAGACATTATTCCTCACGATTATCCAAGATAAAACCCGAATAAGAAAAGGGCACACTAAGATGCCATAACAAAGTATAAAATATAAATCAACAACATTTAGAATTTTAAGCCTAAAGACCAGCAGTACACGGGCCATAGCCCTAAAGGAAAGTCCAAGTAAACTTAGATCCAGTCCAAGCAGACTATGCAGCGGAACCTCCATCACCCTAATGATTACGGGGAGTTCTCACCTCTACTCACATCAAATAGTTGATGATCATTGCAAAAGAAAAGACCACACCACAGAACATACAACAAGCAATAGAAAGGTAAGCTAGAGCCAAAATTAGTTTTATCATGCAACCATATATACTTTCACAGTCCAATATACATACATCATCCAAGCATGTTATGACCTTCCAATCAATACACTAAGACTCGACTCGACTCATCCGGATACATATAATCTGGTCAGATTTAGCGGATGCTTGCACTTGTGGTGGATACCTCTGCTCACCCCCGAGCTGCTCACCCCCGAGGTATGTGTTACAAGTGTTACAATGAATCAATCCTTCACACACAAGGTTAGCCCTTAGTGAGTTTCACGCCTCCTGCTACTCTCACCACAAGAGTCTGTCCGCTCTAAGTGAGACTAACTAACTATTTAGAGTGTCAGGATGCAACCTTACGTTGAATCCTTACCAAATTATATAGATGTGGCAGCAGCATGAACTCCCACTAACATGGCTCATGGAATTACATCCCGACCACTAAAGCACTACCATGAGGTCTCACCTAGAGGCTCATGGAATTACGCACTGACACAGACCAAACATAATCAATCAATAAAGTAATAATTATCATGCACATAACTCTCATGCCAACCTTTATAACCAAATCCTCTTTCATATTCCATTCCAACTCATCCATCACAATCCATGAATATAGAATTTCACCTCATACCAATACCATGCCATTTTGATACCAACCATTTCATTGAAATCACATGCCAAGATTTATCCAAGCTCATCATTCACAACTCATACACCCTCTTACTCATGCATATTCACTCATCTCATGCTTTAACATAGCAATCCAACTTAACATCACATTATGCAAACGATTTAGGGATTTTAGAAATAAACTACAGCTTGTGTAAAGCTCAGAAAATTTTTGTATTTATATTCAAATTAAATATGATTGAATCAAGAACCAAATTAAATAAGAACCAACTTAATTGAATAACTATAAAGAAAGTTGTAAACCAAACAAGCAACAAAGGTCAATGTTGTCAACAACTAAACTACAATGATCTTGCGATAAAAACTGCTCTCACTAAAGAGCTCCGATTCAAGATCGGACCGATCAAAGTCAAAAACTTTGTGTTAAGGATCAGCAGTTAAAATATCAGCTCGATCCAACGGTTAACGAAGTAGTACATTGCCTTTTAAGAAAGGTGTGCAGTGTTGTCAACAATCAAACTACAGTGATCTTGCGATAAAAACTACTCTCACTATAGAGCTCCGATTAAAGATCCGATCAGTCAAAGTCAAGATTTTGTGTTAAGGATCAGCTCGATCCAACGGTTAACATAGTAGGAATCTTTATTTTACGAAAAGTGTGCAATGCAGAAAAAGAGTAGCGCCACATCAATCAGACAAAGTCGCACACCATACATCTTTATTCAACCAACAGCCTCATTAAAGCATCACAACCATACAAACAGACCAAAAATCGGTAAAATAACTTTAAATACATAACCCTTAGCTTCCCTTACCTGGAAAAAGCTAGCAGAATATCCCGACACCCAAGAAGGTGAGTACTACCGACCACAGAGCAGATTTACGATCTGTAAAACAGTGGAATAAATTCAAAATGGGTTACCATGGTGAACTATAGTTAGAATCATGATGACAAAGCTGGGAATGATAAAGGTACGGGTGGAGAATCAACTTACATGGATTGAAGAATGGGGTTGAGTTAACGCAAAGAAGGGTAAGACCCAAACCCTAGCAGAGCTTCTGTGGAGACAAAAGGGAAGACCGAGAGCATTGATTTTGGCAAGTGAGTGCAGAATGAGGGGCCTTGGCTGCTTTAGGGGCCTTGTCACCCTATGGGCAACCCTTTAGGCCCAACGGATTAGGGTCAACCCTTAAAAATAAGAGCAGAAAATAATTGAGCCTTACATTCTCCCCAACAAAAAAAAAAAATTCGTCCTCGAAAATTCAGCGATGGAATAGGAGGAAACTATGTTTTTCTCATGTTTTTTCCAACAACCGCCACTTAGACAGGACTGATAAAATGACTCCAACACCTATAGTCAACGTAAACTTTGCCTTTGTGCTAAGCGATATGTGTTCAGCTTTGTAGATTGGCTTAGTCACTACACTCAAAGTAACGTCCAACTTGCAATCTTAAAATTGGAATGCTCCTTCATAGCTGACCAGCTAACTTGTATCTGATATACTGACTCACCTACCATATGCTTTCCACTACCTCTTGTAGGTTTTTATCAAAGTCTCAGATGACCTTAAGTCTCAAACTAAAGCATGTTCGTTATCACTTCACATCACCTTGTTCACTCCTTTATTCATCACTCCACTGACTTGATCACTCTTGAGTGCTGGCCTACTGCCACACCATCAACACTTTTGACCACTTTTATGTATAACGAGACTCCTACATCTTGCTTCCTTTGTTGGCTTCAACCAAGGCAACAAAGTTCACTACCGAGTTGTGCCATTTCTCATTTAAACCTTCAACTGCTTCCTTCACCATATCGTGTTGGCATCCTATCTTCATCTTTAATCCCCTAACTTATAGGCAACATTCCACAAAACCTCAGAACCATAACTTCCATTGACTTCAAATTTCTAGTCTGGTTCGTACCACACAACTCCACGATACACCTCAAACTAAGATTTTCTGATTTACCTTTTCTCAACCTTGTTGAGAGACTCACTAGTGATAGTCAGATGACTAGACTAATGAAATATCCTTACACATTCTCTTCCCAACCCAAACACTTATGTTTCTCAATCAACTCTCACTCTTACCCCGTCAAATCAAGGATCTTCAATTCCCTTCTCTGGCTAAACATCTACTCTAACTTTCTCACTTCCAATTTGGCACCCTCACTTGAAATCATAAGTCAAACCATCTCCTACTTCTCTTGCACAACTTTCTTTGAGCAACTCCATAATTCCAACTCTAACTGGTCACTGAACATCCTTAATTGATACTCATAAGAACGATACATTTGTTGTTTATAAAGAACTGGTTGTCGTAGTAACCACTAGGTCATAAGTAAGATAGTTCTTTTCACGCACCTTTTACCCTTTATAAGTATCACTTGCCATCATCCTGTTGCACTACTCTGATCACCACACAAGGTCACTTATTTGTTTACTCAAAATGATGCTCCTTTCATGTATGCCGTGACAACGAACCAATCATTGTTAAGAAACCTTTCTCCAAAACTTCTATAGAACTTGCAAAACCATTTGGATTCCCCTTTTTATAGTCTTAACATCCTATTTTCTCAACACTGTATCCACCCTTTTTAAACCATATGTCCTACTAGTCACTCCAACCTCTGTCAATACTCATCTTGAACATTCTAAAGACTCTATTCACAATCGGAAAACTCGCTGCTAAACCTTGATGATATCGCTAACTTGTTTGAAATTCCTTACCTTCATCATGTTTCCACCCTTTAAAACCATAGGCCCGAAAATTCTATCCTCCCTTATCCAACGTTTACCCTTGAACAGTATATCCTCCCACTACCTCTCCTTTAAGATTCACCAAACTTATAGTCATCCTTGTGGTTATACTTAGTATAAGCCACTACTTCTCCAACATCTCCCCCACTTTCGTTTTACTTCAAATTCTCAATAGGAACCATCCAATTAGGAACTATTGGCACAAGTCCTCCTTCAGACACCAATGCAAAAGTGAACTCTACCACACCAAAGGTTAAAATTGTAGTACTTGCTTTAGAACACATCAACAAACTCTTCTGCTACTGATATCCTTTACGTCTATAAATTCACTTTCCTTTGTCAGGTGACTCTAATTCACATGACACTCTACCCCCACTATTTAGCTTGATCCGTACTTCATACGCAATCACTAACTTATCCCTTTTTAATCAAAGTACACCACCTCGTTAGTTGTCCCAGCTCATCTGAATGAGATTGAGAAAACAACCAATTCACCCTTGAGACTATGTTCCAACCTTGCAAAGGAAACAATTCAAATCGTGTTTGAATTTAAATAGTTTTATCACCACGAAGGCACCACACACCCGAGCGAATCTTCACTTGGCCGCTGCTGTAACAAAAACCACAATCTCAAACTGAACTCCTTCTTGCAGATAACAATGACTCCTTTACCATACTGGCGACATCAAAGAGTGCGTGATCCTAAGCGAAGCCAAAACACATAATCCAATCACCACCTTTATAACATGTATCTTTTAAATTAGATCATCTGTGTTGACCACTTTAGTACCAATCATCACAAACACTCTCATAGCTACTCAAAACTTTTGTTTTCCTTTCCTTTTTCCCTGTATTGTGACATTACTAACTGTCCTTCCCTACAAGAACAAACTTAACTATGTGCTTCTCCTTCTAATACTTGAAATCGTCCATCTCATATCCAATGTCAAACCTTCCTCTTTTGTGGGCCATTTTACTTAGAACATCCCTTCTACTCTTAACTTGGGTAACTACTATCGCTGAGAAGACCCAACTACTTCTTACTGAATTGATCTGGTATGTAATTCTAAATATACTTCTTTCTCCTATAACATCATCATACTTGGCTGATCTTCAAAGCTCTGCCTCCCATAAGCTTCCAAATACACGTCTGCTTTCCTATACACTTCATGTCCTCCACCTTTAACCTCAAACCTTCCACACTATTCCACTTCAAACCTCAGACATTGTCACAACGTAAAGCCAAGTTGATTCCTCAAACCTTGCTTCATGAGCACGCACCGATATCTTTTTATACTAATCTCTGAACTCAACTCTTCATTTAAAACTTGTGGTATATGATCTTAGAAATCGATCTTGTAGCTCCCTCGGCCCAAAGCATTGCTTCTTAACTTCCAACATCATTTCTCAGCCTTCTAAACCAAGACTCAACTTTCATCATCCACTGATATACAACCCTCTACATCTTCACATCTTGGAGACAAGAGATTGTCTCATAGGCCCTACCAATCCTTGTAAGGGTGAGTAGGTCAAGTTGAGCTTGAATCTGCATTCCCTCATCGCTAAAGACACTAGACCCAAAATACAAAACATTGATGCGTAACAAGACAAACTAGAACATACAAGGCAACACTCCATCATCTACAAAGAACCAAACCTTTTGTCTGTCACCCTTCCTTCCCCAAACCATTAAAATTAAGAAAGGAAAAACAACCTTTGATCTAGTCATGAGTGTGCACCCTCATTACTTTATCAAGACATTTTATGTTCTTAAAACTTTTGGTTTCTCTGACAAACTCGACTAGACTTGACAACTTACGCCTGCAAGGCATGACAAACCCACAACCTCATGTCATCCTAAGAACGAACTGCTCTGATACCATAAATGTAACACCCCATTTAATTAGTAACACTAATTAAAGGAATGTCACGCAGAATAGTATTAGAAACAAAGTCCTGAAGTGTAGACACTATTCCTCACGATTATCCAAGAGAAAACTCGAATAAGAAAAGGGCACACTACGATGCCATAACAAAGTATAAAATATAAATCAACAACATTTATAATTTTAAGCCTAAAGACCAGCAGTACACGGGCCATAGCCCTAAAGGAAAGTCCAAGTAAACTTAGATCCAGTCCAAGCAGACTATGCAGCAGAACCTCCATCACCCTGATGATTATGGGGAGTTCTCACCTCTACTCACATCAACAAGTTGATGATCATTGCAAAAGAAAAGACCACACCACAGAACATACAACAAACAATAGAACGGTAAGCTAGAGCCAAAATTAGTTTTATCATGCAATCATATATACTTTCACAGTCCAATATACATACATCATCCAAGCATGTTATGACCTTCCAATCAATACACTAAGACTCGACTCGACTGATCCGGATACATATAATCTGGTCAAATTTAGCGGATGCTTGCACTTGTGGTGGATACCTCTGCTCACCCCTGAGCTGCTCACCCCCGAGGTATGTGTTACAAGTGTTACAATGAATCAATCCCTCACACACAAGGTTAGCCCTTAGTGAGTTTCAGGCCTCCTACTACTCTCACCACAAGAGTCTGTCCGCTCTAAGTGAGACTAACTGACTATTTAGAGTGTCAGGATGCAACCTTACGTTGAATCCTTACCAAATTATATAGATGTGGCAGCAGCATGAACTCCCACTAACATGGCTCATGGAATTACATCCCGACCACTAAAGCACTACCATGAGGTCTCACCTAGAGGCTCATGGAATTACCCACTTACACAGACCAAACATACTCAATCAATAAAGTAATAAGTTTCATGCACATAACTCTCATGCCAACCTTTATAACCAAATCCTCATTCATATTCCATGTTGAATCCATTCCAACTCATCCTTCCCAATCCATGAATATAGAATTTCACTTCATACCAATACCATGCCATTTTGATACCAACCATTACATTGAAATCACATGCCAAGATTTATCCAAGCTCATCATTGACAACTCATACACCCTCTCACTCATGCATATTCACTCATCTCATGCTTTAAGTTAGCAATCCAACTTAACATCACATTATGCAAACGATTTAGGGATTTTAGAAATAAACTACAACTTGTGTAAAGCTCAAAAATTTTTGTATTTATATTCAAATTAAATATGATTGAATCAAGAACCAAATTAAACAAGAACCAACTTAATCGATTAACTATAAAGAAAGTTGTAAACCAAACAAGCAACAAAGGTCAATGTTGTTAACAACTAAACTACAATGATCTTGCGATAAAAATTGCTCTCACTACAGAGCTTCGATTCAAGATCGGACTGGTCAAAGTCAAAAACTATGTGTTAAAGATCAACTTTTAAAATATCAGCTCGATCCAACGGTTACCGAAGTAGTAAATTTCATTTTACGAAAAGTGTGCAGTGTTGTCAACAACCAAACTACAATGACCTTGTGATAAAAACTGCTCTCATTATAGAGCTCCGATTAAAGATCCGACTGGTCAAAGTCAAGAATTTTGTGTTAAGGATCAGCTGTTAAAATTTCAGCTCGATCCAACGGTTAACATAGTAGGAATCTTTATTTTATGAAAAGTGTGCAATGTGGAAAAAGAGTAGCGCTACATCAATCAGACATACTCGCACATCATACATCTTTATTCGACCAACAACCTCATTAAAGCATCACACTCATATAAATAGACCAAAAATCGGCAAATTAACTTTAAATACATAAACCCTAGCTTCCCTTACCTGGAAAAAGCTAGCAGAATATCCCAACACCGAAGCAAGTGAGTACTACCGCCCACGAAACAGATTTACGATCTGTAAAACAGTGGAATATATTCAAAATAGGTTACCATGGTGAACCCTAGTTAGAGTCATGATGACAGAGCTGGGAATGATAAAGGTACGGTGGAGAATCAACTTACATGGATTGAAGAATGGGGTTGAGTTAACGCAAAGAAGGGTAAGACCCAAACCCTAGCAAAGCTTCTATGGAAAGAAAAGGGAAGAGAGAGAGCATTGATTTTGGCAAGTGAGTGCAAAATGAGGGGCCTTGGCTGCTTTAGGGGCCTTGTCACCCTATGGGCCAACCTTTAGGCCCAACTGATTAGGGGCAACCCTTAAAAATAAGAGCAGAAAATAATTTAGCCTTACACTATTTTGGATGTTGTTCTTGTCAAAGTGTTGTTTTGGTTGCTTCATATCAAGTGTTTAATTACTAGGTTCTTGTCACAACATGCACAGGTTATGCTCTCCATTGTCACGGGGTTGGTTTTCTCTTATTGCACCAACATCAGGGGCTCTTTGTGGAACAAAGTCATATATCTAATATTTGTGTAGTGGGGTGTGTTCGGTGCATGCATGAGTAATGGAAGAATTTAAGGGTCGTTTATAGTGAGCATAGGTGCTGCCAAAGTTTTATGGTGGTTGAGTAGTGGGTTCCTTTCTTTCTCCTTAGGTTTATATTTTCTTTGGTTTATTTCTTAGCTGCCACACTAAATGTATAATTTCACATTGCTTTTCTCTTTCTTCCTTTTTCGTTATTTCTTTCGTGTAAATATGGATGCAGCGCAATACATTCTCTTTCTTCATCTTTGCTATTCTCTTTCTTCTCTTATTTATCTATTTCACGTAAGAGCATGGGTCTAAGTTTTTTGTTTCCTTTTGGTTAGATTTGTAGTGGTGCATGATAGTGGGGCCGTATTCATTCACAATTTTCATTGGTTAATAGGTTAACTTTTCTCTTTCTTCTTTTGGCTCTTCTCTTTCACGTAGGTGTGGTTGTAGTGCAGGTTTGACCATTACTTTAATTACATTTATCTAGTTTTTCAAGTTTGCATGTGGGTGCATGCATGGGTGGGGACCACATGAAAATACAATTTCTCTTTCCTTAATTTTCTCTCTTTTCACCTAACAAGGTTTGTAAAAATGTGGGACCACATGCTTTTGTTCCATTCTTTGATATTTGAATGGGTCACACCTTTAGCTTAATGTTAGTACATTCCTTTATAGTTTTTGTTTATTTTCTTGGATATGTGTGACCCACTTGTGGCTTTTATAAATTCATATTGTATGTTCAAAATAATGTATGACACTTTTAGTTCTCTTTAAATTCTCATATTTATGGTTTAGTGCTTTTTATTGGGTTTTATTAATTGTCTTATATTTTAGTGTGTTGGTGACCATTGATGAGATAAGTGTGTTGTTGGCTTTACTTTTTGGCTTATATAATGTGATGGTTATTTTGTTGAATGCGAGTTATATAGCCATAGTTGCAATGTCAATGCTATTTCTTTTTCTTGGTTTTCATGGGTTGCATGGTATGGAGTTTAAGTGGTGGTTTGAGGGTAATTACTTGAGTATGATGTTATGCATGTGTTTGAATGAATGTCATTCGTTGAGTTCGTTGCTTGAATATATTGTTGGTAAGTTGATGGGCTTTGATGGAACTTTATTTTACATGCATGATGAGGTGGTGTGTATTTCGTTGGCAATATATAAATTCTCATGTGTTCCATGTTGAGAGTGTTTTGCCTTGTTGAGAACTCTTGGTAGAATTAAATATTGTGTGAGGTTTTTCCGTACCTAGGAACCCAGTGAAGACTCTTTCGCCTGTGTGAAACAGTGGAAAGGGGTCCTCTTCGCCTGTATGAAGAAGTGGTAGAGGATTGGTTCGAGTGTTGTACCCTCTCGCATGTGTGAAGCAGTGAGGAGGGGAAAGTTGTTTCTCCTTATTTCGGCTCGTTGCGAGTATAGTGCCCGATGTGCGATGTATCGACATTTTTACTCATAATTCCTTGAGGGATAAGGGAGACAATATGGCTGCATTAAGCGGGACACATCGAACCATCTGTTCTAGGAAACTAGATGTTGTTGTGGGGTGAGAGGTCGCGGAAAACCTGTTGGCAAAAGCAATACAAGTCTAAATGCTGAAGCAAGATTTTGATGATGATAAAAGAAGCCTGAAAGCCATCTGGAAGACAATATGAAGACTACATGTTATTATGTTTAAAGCTATTGTGTAAAATGTAATTGGATTAAGTTAGAAGCAGTATTGTACAAGAAAATTCTAGTATTTCTCGAAATATCAAAATGATAATCGATTATTGCTTGGAATAATCGATTATCCTGAGCTGAACAAATTTTTTCAAGAAAGCACTGGAATAATCGATTATTACTTCTGATAATCGATTATCTGCTCAAAAATTTGTTTTCCATAAACCACACTGGAATAATCGATTATCACTAGTGATAATCGATTATCCTGGTCAGTTGGGCGCGACTGTTCAACTTTTTGACCTAATTTTTGGAACCCCTATTTAAGGAACTTCAGAGTTACCTCTCAATGACCTTTTTGAGAAGCTAGAGTGCTAGTGCTGTGACTGCAAGAGAGTTCTCTGAGTGTTCTCAATTGAAGCTTTGAAAAACCTAGTGTGGGTAGAGCGATAACTTTTCCTGAGAGGTGTTCTAGGAGATTGAGTGTTGCTGCTGTTGCTAGGAAAGCTAAGGTCAAGGTTCTCTGTGTGATTCAGAGAAAGGTGTTCATCTCTTGTGAGATTCAAGAGAGGTGTTTTCTTTCCTTACACTCTAAATATCTGATTGTAAATCTGTTACTTGTTAGTGATTTAGTTAATCTCGTTTTTAAGAGATTAACAACTGGACGTAGGGTCTTTTGATCCGAACCAGTATAAATACTTGTGTTCAATCTTCTTCTCTATCTCTTTATTTCATCCATTATTTTGTTATAAAGAAATTATTTATTGATCTACTTGATAAATTTTGGAAAAATTTTAAAGTATTAATTTTATTATTTAAAAACCAATTCACCCCCTCTTGGTTTTGTCCGCACGCTCAAACATTCCGCTGCGCGATACCAACAATTGGTATCAGAGCTTGCTTTGATAGTTATTCAAAATTTTCGAAAATGGTTGGACAAAATCAAACCTTTGCCGAGGGCGCATCTATCAACAGACCTCCTCTATTTACTGGTGAAAATTATCCTTTCTGGAAAGTTAGGATGCAAATTTTTCTGGAATCTGTTGATAGGGGTATTTGGGATGTTGTTTTAAATGGTCCATTTGTTCCTGTTAATAATGTAGATGATGTGCAGGAACCAAAGCCATTCTCGCAATGGACAGCAGACGAAAATAAAAAAGCCCAATATGATGTAAGAGCTAGAAATATAATTTCATCTGCCTTAACCCTAGATGAGTTTTACAGGATCTCCGTATGCACCAGTGCACAAGAAATGTGGGAAATATTGCGTGTAACCCATGAAGGAACAGACGATGTAAAAAGAGCACGCAAGAACTCCTTGATCCAAGAATACGAAATGTTTCGGATGCAGCAAGGAGAAACTATATATGATGTGCAAAAACGATTCACACATATCGTCAATCATCTCAAAGGTCTAGGTAAAACTTTCGACACCGATGAATTAAATATAAAAATTCTTAAATCTTTGAACAGGACTTGGCAGCCTAAGGTGACAGCCATCACGGAGTCACAAAATCTTGCGACAATGACGATGGCGGCTCTGTTTGGAAAGCTGAGAGAACATGAGCTTGAACTAGGCAGATTAAATGATGAAGAAGATATTGGAAGAAAGAAGAACATAGCCTTTAAAACCGAAGTGGTTAAAAGCAAACGACAAAAGGAAGAAGAAGATTCAGATGATGATGAAAATCTGAGTCTCATGATTAAGAAGTTTACAAAATTCATGAAGGCCAAAGGTAAAAATCAATTCAAGAGCAACAAGAAGGATAATCAAGGATCATCCTCAAATTTCAAATGCTATGGATGTGGAGAATCTGGACACGTCAAAGCTGACTGCCCAAATTCAAAGAAAAGTGAAGAAAAGAAGAGTAGAAAATTCTTTAAAAAGAAAGCATATATAGCTTGGGAAGACAATGCCTCAAGTTCATCAAATTCCAGTAATTCTGAAAATGAAGAAGCAAATTTATGTCTGATGGCAAATCATGATGATACTGATAGTGAGGTAAACTCTTCTTGCCCCGAAAATGATTATGATGATTTGTATGACGCTTTTCAACAATTGCTTATCAAATCTAGTAAATTGGATACTGCTCATAGAAAACTGAAATATGATTTTAAAGATTTACAAAGTAAATTTGAAAAATCTCTTGAAGAAGAAGAATTTTTGAAAAGTAAAATTTTAATTTTAGAAAGTAAAGAAAAAGAAACTATTGAATGTGCATCATGTAAAAGTTACATGTTTGATATATGTATTCTAGAAAAACATCTTGAAGATGCCTTAGAAGATAAAAACTGTGAAAAGGTTAATCTCAAGAAAAATCCAAATAAGACCAAGCATGCTCATAATCATAGTTTTAAAAGTAAAACTAAAAGAACTCATAGAGTTTGGGTAGAAAAAGGAACATATCATTCTAGAGATACATATGCATGTACTACTACATGTTTTTATTGCATGAAAAAGGGTCATACTTCAAACAAATGCAATATCAAACATCTTGGTGTTCCTAATAAAAAATATATTTGGGTACCTGTTCATAAGTAGATATTTTTTTTCTAACCCCAAGGACCCAAACAAGTTGTTGGGGACCTAAATGAATTGTTTCCTTATTTTGCAGATGACTTCTAAATCCAGAAGATCAATGTGGTATCTTGACAGTGGTTGTTCAAGACACATGACTGGAGATAAAAAGAAGTTTAAGAACTTTAAAAAGAAGGAACAAGGATTTGTCACTTATGGGGATAACAACAAAGGAAAGATACTTGGAACGGGTGATGTAGGTGGAGGAAATACTTTGGAGATCAAGGATGTACTGTATGTGGAAGGACTAAAACACAATCTTCTCAGTATAAGCCAACTATGTGATAAAGGACTCAAAGTAATATTTGAGAGTGACTACTGCACTATTCATCAAAAGGACTCCAAAGAAGTAGCATTAAAAGGTATGAGACACAATAATATTTACTTGATTGATCTTGATACTGCATCATCTAGTTATATAACTTGTTTGGTTGTTAAAGAAGAAAATCCTTGGTTATGGCATAAACGAGCTGCTCATATTAACATGCAACAATTAAACAAACTAATTTCCAAAGAATTAGTAATTGGATTACCAAAAATTAAGTTTGAAAAAGACAAACTATGTGATGCATGTCAAAAAGGAAAACAAGTAAAATCTTCATTTCATTCAAAAAATGTAATTTCTACATCAAAACCGTTAGAACTTTTGCATATGGATTTATTTGGCCCTTCAAGGACAGAAAGCTTTGGAGGAAACTATTATGCTCTTGTTATTGTTGATGATTACTCACGATATACATGGACTTTCTTTCTCACACTAAAAAGTGAGGCATTCAAAGCTTTTAAAAAATTTGCAAAAGCTGTTCAAAATGAAAAAGATTTGAAAATTAAAGTTTTAAGAAGCGACCATGGTGGAGAATTTCAAAATGAATTATTTGAAAACTTTTGTGAAGAAGACGGAATTATGCATAATTTTTCTGCACCTAGAACTCCTCAACAAAATGGAGTTGTAGAAAGGAAAAATAGATCTTTAGAAGAATTAGCTCGCACCATGTTGAACGAATATGATGTGCCTAAATATTTTTGGGCTGATGCTGTGAGCACTGCTTGTTATGTACTAAATAGAATGCTCATTAGACCAATTTTAAAAGTTACCCCCTATGAATTGTTTAAAGGAAGAAAACCTAATGTAGCACATTTAAAAATATTTGGATGCAAATGCTTTGTTCTGAATAACAGAAAAGAAAATTTGGGTAAATTTGATTCTAAAGCTGATGAAGCTATTTTCTTAGGTTATTCATTAACTAGTAAAGCCTATAGGATTTTTAATAGAAGAACCTTGAATATGGAAGAATCTGTGCATGTTGTTTTTGATGAAATTGTGGACCTTGAGGAGAACCCTCTTGAGTCAAATAAAACAAATGCAGGTGATGAAGATTATTTCAAAGAAGCCCTTGATGAGATGTATCTAAATGAAAATCCGCTGACTGAACCTGAAGATCTTGCCAAAAGCTGGAAATCACCTAGAGGATTATCTCTTGAAAATGTCATTGGAGATATATCAAAGGGAGTTGTTACTAGAAATATGTCAAATTTCTGTATGACTGTTGCTTTTGTTTCACAGATAGAACCCAAAAGTGTAGAAGAAGCTCTTCAAGATGATCAATGGTGCATTGCAATGCAAGAAGAGCTGAATCAATTTGAAAGGAATGAAGTTTGGGAACTCATTCCTAAGGATGATTCATACCAAGTAATAGGAACAAAGTAGGTGTTCAGAAACAAGCTGGATGAGGATGGAAACATCACTAAAAACAAAGCCAGACTTGTAGCAAAAGGATACAGACAAGAAGAAGGTATAGACTATGATGAGACTTATGCTCCAGTTGCCAGGTTAGAAGCTATACGCTTACTTCTTGCTTATGCTTCTCTCATGAAATTCAAACTATATCAGATGGATGTCAAAAGTGCTTTCTTAAATGGATTTATAAAAGAAAATGTGTATGTTGAACAACCACCTGGCTTTGAAGACTATAAGTTTCCTAATCACATTTATAAATTAAAGAAAGCATTGTATGGATTAAAACAAGCACCTAGATCTTGGTATGAACGATTAAGTACATTTTTGTTAGAAAATGATTTTGAAAGAGGTAAAATTGATTTAACTCTATTTATCAAAAGAGTAAATAAACATATTTTGCTAGTTCAGATTTATGTAGATGACATAATATTTGGATCTACTGATAGTTCACTATGTAAAGGCTTTGCAAGCATAATGCAGGGGGAGTTTGAAATGTCAATGATGGGAGAGTTGACATTCTTTTTGGGTCTTCAAATTAAGCAAATGGAAAATGGAACTTTCATTTCTCAATCTAAGTACTGTAAAGAAGTACTTAAGAAATTTGGAATGGATACTGCTAAGGAAGCAAGTACTCCTATGGGAACCTCCTGCTACTTAGATAAAGATGAATCAGGAATAGAGGTAAATCAAACTATGTTTAGAGGCATGATAGGTTCTCTATTGTATCTTACTGCTAGTAGGCCTGACATTATGCAATCAGTATGTGTGTGTGCTCGTTTTCAAGCCAATCCAAAAGAATCACATCTTACTGCAGTAAAAAGAATTTTAAAATACTTAAAAGGTACTGCATGTTTTGGACTATGGTATCCTTCAGGAGCGTCTCCTAATTTGATAGGTTATTCAGATGCTGATTATGGTGGCTGTAAAATAGATAGAAAAAGTACCAGTGGTACTTGTCACCTCTTAGGTAGTTCATTAGTCTCTTGGCACTCAAAGAAACAAGCTTGTGTGGCTTTGTCAACTACAGAGGCTGAATACATAGCAGCTGGAAATTGTTGTGCTCAAATTCTTTGGATGAAACAACAACTAGAAGACTATAATATCTTTTTAAATCACATACCTCTGAAATGTGATAACACTAGTGCTATTAATTTAACCAAAAATCCCATAATGCACTCTAGGACAAAACATATTGAAATAAGACATCATTTCCTAAGAGATCACATTAATAAAGGAAATTGTGAAATAGAATATGTAGATACAAAGCATCAATTAGCTGATATCTTTACAAAACCTTTAGCTAAAGATAGATTTTATGAACTAAGAAGAGACTTAGGCATATTAGAGATCTCTTAAATGCTAAAAATTCACAATCTTTAAGAAATCCGAAAAATAGCGTAAATAATCGATTACAAGTGTCAATAATCGATTATCAGACTCTCTTCAAAAATCTCAAAACATACTGGAATAATCGATTATTTTGGGTAATAATCGATTATCCTTAAAATCTCTTCCTAAAAATTCAAAAACACTTCATAATAATCGATTATTCAGGGCCATAATCGATTATCCTTAATTCTGAGCCAAAAATCAAAACTCACTGGAATAATCGATTATCACTTAGGATAATCGATTATCAGCTCGTCAGACTTCATATTTTGCCAAGTTTATGAACCAATAATCGATTATCATCTTAGAATAATCGATTATTACACATCGTTGGACCAACAAATTTCAAAAAAATAGCCGTTGCAACGGCTAGATTTTCATCAAATCACGTGTATATGGCCGTTGGAGTCTTCTCTCTATAAATATTTGCCATTTTTGTCACCAGAACACTCTTTTCTCTCCATCAACACTCAAGACCCTCTCCTTTTCTCATTTTCTCACAAAACTCTCAAAGGCTTCTCTCTTTTACCTAAACCATGGCTGAATCCTCTCGCAGAAAAATTCCTACACGCAGAAGGACTGCATCTCATGCCTCTCATCCCTCAAATGCACCACGAACAGCCTCCATTGAAGGATGGATTTCGGATGAAGAAAGACGTTCTGAATTCATCACACTATGGAAAGACAAACCCCTCATCACTCCAAAATTCATCCAGTCTCAATGGTTTGTAAATCGCCATTTCACCATTCAAAACTTTCTAGCTGAACAAGGTGTGAAATTCTTCACAGAGATGCAAGGCACTTACTATCCAGATTTGGTTCGAGCCTTTTATTTCAACTACAAATTCAGAGATGGAGTTGGGTTCACAAAAGTGAAAGGTATCGACATCATTTTAGATGATGATATTTGGGAAAATGTTGCACAATTTCCCATTCATGATGGCACATCTCCCATTCTCACAGCTGGCATAGAAGGGTTCAACAGAATTCTTGCATATAGATCCTTTATGCGACGCCCAGATCAAGAAATTGGCCGTCAATTACTTGCTGGACCTCTCAAAATCAATGAGCGTCTACTTCACTATCTCATTGTTTGGATTCTATGTCCACGTGGTACAAATCACGCTCAGTGCAGCGAAGCCGATCTTATGATAATATATGCCATGCTCAACCACATCCCCATCTATTGGCCAAGCATCATTCTTGACACCATGCTAAAAGCCAAACGATTGCCTCAATATCCTCTTCCGTATTCTTTGCTCATCTCTCGTATTTGTGAGTATAAAAGGGTAAATGTCTCTGATGAACAGTCTCATAAGACAATTGCCGCATACAAAATTGCAGAAAACTCTTTGAAGCAGATGAAATTTATTCCTTTTGGGAATACCTACATTCACAAGGATGATATGCCTTCTTCGGACAATGAAGAAGAAGAAAATCCTCCCACTACTCCTATTCCTCCTGTTGACACACATATTGGATCATCCAGTGGTGTTGGTGGCTCATCCTCTTCTTTAGAGGATCACATTTTAAATCTCAATCAGAGGCTTGAAGAATTTTCTTCTCTCCACTCACAGACATGAAGAAGTCACTGGCTTAATTAGAGGATTAGATTCTAGGATCTCAAACTTAGAACATAAATTTGATAAATATGAGGATGATGATGACATGAGTCAAGACTTTTAACAGTCTACATCATTGTCTCATTATTTGCAATTGTAATATGTTTTCCAGTTTTATTTTTACTATAAGAATATTTGTCTTGTTAGTCTTTACCTATGCCAAATTGAGGGGGAGCTTCTTTGTTAAAACCTTTTTCATATGATCAAAACAGGGGGAGAAAAAGTTTAAACATTTAAACCAAACAGTGCTACTAACAAATCTCCTTGTAAGATATTTTGATTGCAGATACTTTAACCATATTGTTTTGATCATCATCAAAAAGGGGGAGATTGTTGGCAAAAGCAATACAAGTCTAAATGCTGAAGCAAGATTTTGATGATGATAAAAGAAGCCTGAAAGCCATCTGGAAGACAATATGAAGACTACATGTTATTATGTTTAAAGCTATTGTGTAAAATGTAATTGGATTAAGTTAGAAGCAGTATTGTACAAGAAAATTCTAGTATTTCTCGAAATATCAAAATGATAATCGATTATTACTTGGAATAATCGATTATCCTGAGCTGAACAAATTTTTTCAAGAAAGCACTGGAATAATCGATTATTACTTCTGATAATCGATTATCTGCTCAAAAATTTGTTTTCCATAAACCACACTGGAATAATCGATTATCACTAGTGATAATCGATTATCCTGGTCAGTTGGGCGCGACTGTTCAGCTTTTTGACCTAATTTTTGGAACCCCTATTTAAGGAACTTCAGAGTTACCTCTCAATGACCTTTTTGAGAAGCTAGAGTGCTAGTGCTGTGACTGCAAGAGAGTTCTCTGAGTGTTCTCAATTGAAGCTTTGAAAAACCTAGTGTGGGTAGAGCGATAACTTTTCCTGAGAGGTGTTCTAGGAGATTGAGTGCTGCTGCTGTTGCTAGGAAAGCTAAGGTCAAGGTTCTCTGTGTGATTCAGAGAAAGGTGTTCATCTCTTGTGAGATTCAAGAGAGGTGTTTTCTTTCCTTACACTCTAAATATCTGATTGTAAATCTGTTACTTGTTAGTGATTTAGTTAATCTCGTATTTAAGAGATTAACAACTGGACGTAGGGTCTTTTGATCCGAACCAGTATAAATACTTGTGTTCAATCTTCTTCTCTATCTCTTTATTTCATCCATTATTTTGTTATAAAGAAATTATTTATTGATCTACTTGATAAATTTTGGAAAAATTTTAAAGTATTAATTTTATTATTTAAAAACCAATTCACCCCCCTCTTGGTTTTGTCCGCACGCTCAAACATTCCGCTGCGCGATACCAACAAAACCAAAGATTGATTATAATTACTATATGTGAAGAATTGAGATGAATGTGATGTTATGCTTGGTTTAGCAGGATTTATGGCATTTTGTTTAAGTGTCACTTGAATGCGATGTTGAGTATTATTTCGCATGTTTTATTTGGGAATTTTGGGAATTTCTTTTATATATCATTGTTTATGGTTAGCTTACCCCTATTTGTTTGTTTGTGTGTTTGTTTCCTGTTCAATGATCGTATAACGTGTGTGTTATACAGGAATAGATGATAAAGCAGATGCTTTTGGCATGGAGTAGATCGACGAGAGGCTGGGGTGAACCCGGGAGATTTTATAATTTATTTAGTTGTTTTAAATCAGATACTAAAAATTATGTAATTTTCTTTTGATCGCAAATGTTATTGAAAGTTTTTGACAAAGTGACAATTTGAATTATGTAATTTAAATTAAATTAAAAGTTTTTACTAAATACATTTTCAATGTTAAATTGTTTTCCGCTAAATGTAAAAAATTTCTAACGTTCCGTGACATCCCAAAATTGGGGTGTTACAACTAGAACAGTTAGATGTTAAGACAACGTTCTTACATAGTACAACTAGAGGGTTTCCAAGTGGCCACGATTGGATTGCGATTCGACCCACTTTGCCTTCGCCACGAAAAAGAGTAAATAAATATAGTAATTGGACTTTTAAATTGATTACCCCCTATGAGGTCATTTTTTTTATTTCATATTTCTTCTTATTTTATTCTTATTTCTTTTTAATACTGACTCGCTCTTTATTTTTTTCAGTTACTAATCCTAATTATTTTATTTATATACTTTGTTTTTCTAGTAAATACATGAGATAAAACAAGTGGGTATTTAGGGTCAAGGAAGAACATCATGGTAGCAAGAGATACAATGCAAGGTTAGTGGTTAAAGGATTTCAAAAGAAAAGTGGTATTGATTATAATAAAATTTTCTCTTCTATAGTTAAAACGAATACAATTAAACTTGTGTTGAGCATTCTGCTTGTAGAGAATCTACAACTATAACAGTTAGATGTTAAGACAACGTTCTTACATAGTACAACTAAAGGGTTTCCAAGTGGCCACGATTGGATTGCCTTTTGACCTACCAACAAGAACGAGGGTATTGTAGAACAAGTGGGTGTTTAGGGTCAAGGAAGAACATGATGGTAGCAAGAGATACAATGCAAGGTTAATGGTGAAAGGATTTCAAAAGAAAAGTGGTATTGATTATAATGAAATTTTCTGTTCTATTGTTAAAATGAAAACAATTAAACTTGTGTTGAGCATTGTGGTTGTAGAGAATCTACAACTAGAACAGTTAGATGTTAAGACAACGTTCTTACATAGTACAACTAGAGGGTTTCCAAGTGGCCACGATTCGATTGCAGTATGACACACTTTGCCTTCGCCACGGAAAAGAGTAACTAAATGTAGTAATTGGACTTTTAAATAGATTACCCCCTATGAGGTGATTTTTTTTATTTCATATTTCTTCTTATGTTATTCTTATTTCTTTTTAATACTGACTTGCTCTTTATTTTTTTTCAGTTATCCTAGTTATTTGATTTATATACTTTGATTTTATAGTAAGTACATGCGATAGAGCAAGTGGTGTTTAGCTCAAGAAAGAACATGATGGTAGCAACAGATACAATGCAGGGTTAGTGGTGAAAGGATTTCAAAAGAAAAGTGGTATTGATTATAATGAAATTTTCTCTTCTATAGTTAAAATGAATACAATTAAACTTGTGTTGATGATTATGGTTGTAGAGAATCTACAACTAGAATAGTTAGATGTTAAGACAACGTTCTTACATAGTACAACTAGAGGTTTCTAAGTGGAAATGATTGGATTGTGGTTCGAACTAGCAACAACAATGGGGGCGTTGTAGAACAAGTAGGTGTTTAGGGTCAAGGAAGAACATGATGATAGCAAGAGATACAATGCAAGGTTAGTGGTTAAAGGATTTTCAAAAGAACAGTGGTATTGATTATAATGATATTTTTTTCTTCTATAGTTAAAATGAATACAATTAAACTTGTGCTGAGCATTGTGGTTGTAGAGAATCTACAACTAGAACAATTAGATGTTAACACAACATTCTTACATAGTACGACTAGAGGGTTTCCAAATGGCCACGATTGGATTGCGTTTTGACCTACCAACAAGAACGAGGGCATTGTAGAACAAGTGGGTGTTTAGGGTCAAGGAAGAACATGATGGTAGCAAGAGATACAATGCAAGGTTAATGGTGAAAGGATTTCAAAAGAAAAGTGGTATTGATTATAATGAAATTTTCTCTTCTATAGTTAAAATGAATACAATTAAAGTTGTGTTGAGCATTGTGGTGGTAGGGAATCTACAACTAGAACAGTTAGATGTTAAGATAACTAGGCCAAAATTTATAGCTAATAGTCAGGGCGCAACTCTTTTTACTTAAGAGTGTAGCAGCCCGAATGCCACGATTCGATTGTGACTAGACCCACTTGACCTCTGCCACGGGACAATTAATGATGCATACAACAATCTCCCCCTCAGCAATTGTCCTACATCCCACTTAGATTGTGACTTGATCCTCCTGACTTCCACCATGAGACAATTGTGCAACCCACAATAGTTTGTAAGTTGACCAAGAGTTTGTATGGGTAGGAGAAAGCACCAAAATAATGGCATTTTAAGTTTGACCGTTTTATGAATAGGAAATGATATAAGAAGTGTGCCATGAATCAATGTTGCTATATGAAAGAAAATTGTTAAATTGTATGATTAAATAATTTGTACACAATACATGTGTCATGATACATAATAAGGAATTACGGTCGTTATTTTTTTTAATTTGTCCTTCGAAGCATTTATCATAAAACCATGGTATGATGATATTTTCTCTCAATGATATCTACCTTTGTGTTAATTGCTACCAATGTGATAGTGTGTTATATATGTATAGGATACATGAGGAAACAATGGTGCATACTCAGAAGCTTTGAAAGGACGTATATCCTTAACATTTCCTAGGAAAAACTTATATGTATAAATATTTTATATAAGTTTATGTTTTTCTTATGCTCTTTGTTGAGTCTATTATCCTTATCTTTTAATGGCAGTACGTAAGTTATTTTCAACGTTGTCATTATTTAAAAATCCAAAGATTAAAACATAATATAAGTTTATATTAATTATTGTTTAAATTCTACACAATATTAATTATTTATTATAATTTTTTTCTTTTATTTAACTTTGGAGAAGAGCAAGGTCAAAATTTAGGTGTTTGCGCAAATTAAATTTCAACCTGCATCAATATGGATCAGTTAAAGATCTGATTTTCCAATAATTAAATTCTAAACCTGTAAAGAAAACCTAAAAAAATGTATTAAATGAATACATCCAATAAAATCCTCAATGTTTGTTACACAAACATTTGCATGAACCAGTGCTTACATCACAGAATCGTTTCTCACATGGTGGAATACAATAAAATGGGCAATCAGCAGTAGTTTTACATTTTGCTGGCTTCTGTTGTTTGCTCATCGAACACTCACAAGTTGTGCCAACACAAATAGCTTTAACTCTACAGAAAGGTACCTTTCCCTTGCAATCATTATCATTCTTACATTGTGGTTCCACACATAATACAAACCCTGCAAAAACACATGCTATTACTCACATGCTATAAAAATTATTTATCAAATGAAAAAAAAAAATCACACTGAAACACCTTACCGTTGCAAGCTATCAAAGCAAAAACAACTGCTATTAAAGCAACCTTCACTAGAGCCATCCTACAACTATTAAAGTCCTTCTTAAGTATTCAAAATAGCGTGTTCCACAAGTGCTTGGTGGATTTTTCCATGACCTGTGAATTTTGCTTCAAAAGATCAAATGCAAAACAACAAGTTCCACAGGTGGCCTGTGAATTTTTCCACAATATATGATTTTTCAGCGAGAAATCTAAATATGATGTTGGCTGACAAGGATTCAAAGGAAAAATAAAATAAAAGAAAGAGAAAGAGGGGGAAACGGTTAGAGTAGAGAGAAACTCACCTCAAAAAAGGGAGAGAACGTGGAAAAGATAAAGGGGGGATCGTTCTCTTTTTCCGATAGTTTTAGTTTTTCTTTTCATTATGCAGAATTAATTTTCTTTTTGTTAGAGGATTGATGTAAGACTCTAGATTATAGGTTCTACTCTTTACAATTGATGTTTTGTTAATGTTATTTATCTTAGTGCTCTATTAATAGTTTTTTTGTTTATTTTACGAGTAATTTCTCAATTGGGAAATTGGAGATTGTTTGAGATTATAAATAAGACAAATTAGGTTATGTCACAATTGGGAAATTGGGCATA
This sequence comes from Vigna unguiculata, assembly GCF_037176805.1. NCBI lineage: Eukaryota > Viridiplantae > Streptophyta > Magnoliopsida > Fabales > Fabaceae > Vigna > Vigna unguiculata. Next base: position 27,750,021 of record NC_140802.1, read on the forward strand.
TCTAATTAGTTTGTACTAGAGATTATTATTGATTTTTCAAATTCAGTGAATAGATTTTACCTACTAAGGGATTAGAGGTAAAATAGCTCTGAGTAAATTCAAATGGATGATTACATTGCTGACATCAATTGAAAGGAGTAGAATTCTAGAGGAAATGGTATGAAATCAATCCTTTGACAGTTCTTATATTGATTGAAGTTTTTGTTGTAATTTTATGCTTGCAATTCTATTGAATCTCATTTGCTCAAAATTACGTTAATTAGGAATCTAGTATTCAACGAGTTAATCCTAGAGGATGATATTTTATTACTACGTTAACGATTGGTTCACTTGCCAAACGTTTATCAGAGTTGATGTGATTAGCCTTCATGTGAGAGATTGTTGAGTATGTGGAGTCTAAAGGGTTTATTGGGCCTAAACCATTTACTTGCTCTATTTCTATAAATACTTATGTAATTGTAAATCTAATTTATCAATCAAAAATATCATCTAGTGAAGCCACCGCGCACATAGGTTATTTTGACTAAACCACGTAAATCCTTTGAATTCTTGTTATTTTCTTTTTGTCTTGTAGTTGCTGGTGAGCGTGTGTGTTTGCAATCCCTAATGTTTGCCCCAATTATATTAATTATTTTTATATATTTTTTTCCTTTATTTGAGAAGGTCAAAATTTAGGTGTTTGTCCCGATTAAATCCCAACCCGCATCAATATGGTTCAGTTAAAGATCTGATTTTCCAACAATTAAATTCTAAACCTGTAAAGAAAACCTAAAAAAAAGTATTAACTGAATACAAACTCTAAAATCGTATAATTTATTTAAACTCATTTCTCACGATTTTGAACTTCCAATAAAATCCTCAATGTTTGTTACACAAACATTTGCATGAACCAGTGCTTACATCACAGAATCGTTTCTCACATGGTGGAATACAATAAAATGGGCAATCAGCAGTAGTTTTACATTTTGCTGGCTTCTGTTGTTTGCTCATCGAACACTCACAAGTTGTGCCAACACAAATAGCTTTAACTCTACAGAAAGGTACCTTTCCCTTGCAATCATTATCATTCTTACATTGTGGTTCCAGACATAATACAAACCCTGCAAAAACACATGCTATAAAAATTATTTATCAAATGAAAAAAAAAAAATCACACTGAAACACCTTACCGTTGCAAGCTATCAAAGCAAAAACAACTGCTATCAAAGCAACCTTCACTAGAGCCATATTTTCCCTTGTTTTGTTTTGCTACTTCTCAAGGTCCTTCTTAAGTATATATCCTTCTTCTTTTATTTCAGAATTCAACTTATGCATGTATTTATAGCATTATATCACTGTTGTAACTTAGAATGGGGTCATATCTGGTGTAAGTGACAACTAATTTTTTTTATATGATCTATCTTTGTTGGAATAAAAAAAGAATGTTTTAAATATATCACTAAAATATATTATTCTTCTATGTAACTTTTCTATCTTATATTAAAATAATATTTTTTTTTCATTTAAAACATATTAATTAATTTTGAAATATTCACTTATTGAATTAATTAACACAGTTTTATTTTTACAAATAATCATAACTATAAATCAAGAGAACATGGACGGATACATTAATTGTTTCTTATACTATTGTAAAACATGTTTATTAAGTTCAAAATATTCATTATTTAATTGATTAGTCAACATGGTTTTTATTTTTATAAAAAGTCATTATAATATAAATATATTTATTTTGTACTTCTATATTAATTATTTTTTTATAATATTCAATGTAACATTGCTCTATCCCACTATCCCCTAATACAAACATTGATTCTGTTAAAAAAAAAATATCTAGCAAGGTTATTTTTGAATATGAAATAAAGTAAGTTAAAAAAATTATTTAATTTTTTTGTGTTTCAAATTTGTAATTGCATATTGTATTTGTGTGTAGAGTCTCAAAGTGACCCAATCCAAATTATTTGGGTCGGTTTACTATGGGTAGAACTAAAATTGAGTAAGCTCAATTTGACTTTTTTTAGTGAGTTAAAAATTTTGTAATCTGATTCTAGTAATCACGAGTTGGTGGGTTAATAAGTTAACCCAATTAAGAATATTTGTAGTTTTTTAATTTATTTTATGTATTTTTAATAGTATAATAAAAGTGGATTTAATCTTCTCATTATTTTATAGTAGTAGAATCAAAGTTTTGACATATTTTATCAAATATTTTTATAAAGATATTGAACTACATAACTTGACAAATAATATGTCTCTTTGATTCAATTTATTCCTACTCCTTTTCAAACCTGAACAATGTTGTCTATCTCCGATTTAAGACCAAATTTATTATTTGTATAAATATAATAACATTTTTTATTAAAAATTACTTTTTAACATATTATAAGTTTTAATATTATTAACCCTTGGTTTGTTAATCATGACTTTTACCACTAAATTTTAATATAAAAAATAATATAACATTCATATAATTAGATCTCTGAGTAAAATATTTTTTTCTTCTATGTAACACTATTATCTTATATTAAAGTAATATTTTATCATTTAAAACATATTAATTAATTTTGAAATATTCATTAATGAATTAATTAACAAAATTTTTATTTTACAAATAATCATAACTATAAATCAAGGGAACATGAACATATTAGTTATACTTTTTATACTATTATAAAACATATTTACAAAGTTTAAAATATTCATTATTTAATGAATTAATTAGCATGTTTTTTTTTCTATAAAAAATCATAATTATAACATAAATATATTTATTTTGTATTTCTATAAATCAAAACGGACACATATTATTCTTTTATAATATTATAATATATTCTACTTACTAAAAATTAATTTAACAAAGTGGTTTAATTTCTTACTGTTTTTGTCATTTTCATTGTAATCATTGCTCTACTGTAATACAAATATTGATTATGTTACCAAAAAAATTGATATGTATCAGTTTTATTTTCATATGAAATAAAATAAGTTTAAAAAATTATCTATTTTATTTATGTTTAAAATTTATAATTATACATGTATTTGTGTGTAGAATATCAAAGAGACCCGACCTAAATCATACGGTTTGATTTACCAAGGGTTGAACTAAAAGTGAGTTAGCTCAATTTAGTTTACTTTTTAATGAATTAAAAATTTTGTAATCCAACTCGATTCACCACAAGTTGATGGGTTAGTGTGTTAATCCACTTAAGAATATTTTAGCTTAAAATTGATTTCCCCACTTAGTGTAGCATACTAGGTAACCAAAGATCAATCTATAGAAAGGCAAAGTGATTTCGAGTGATTCTCAAGTGTGTTTTGTGTAATTGGAGGAAATCTAACTAAAAATTACCAAAACAAATGCTAAAATTAACTGAAAATGATGTGGAAATGTATGTATGCAAAGTGTTTGATGAAAAACCTAATGGAACTAGAGTGCATGCATGGTGTTTGTGGAAATGTCAAAGTGAATGATGTATATCAATTGAGCAATGCACTTAACCTACATGCAACCTAATGATGTGAGATGTTCCTAGTGCACGAATTTAACAAAATAAACCTACTTAAAATGGAATTCCAAAACTATATGCAAAAAACTAGAATCTGAATGAATGAATGTGAATGTTCATGAGGAAAATGTGCAAGGCAACTCCGCAGATCAATATAGAAAGGCTGAAACAATGATGTAATGATGCATAACGGTGAGAATAATCTCCACTGCACATAGAAACAAAAGTCGTACAAAATAATTGAGTAAAACGTAAATTCCCAATGCGAGACTCTTTAGTGGAGGGATCAAAGCAATATCTTTTTGTATTTTTATATTTTAATCAAACAAATGGTGTGCAACAATATGTGATTGATAATGTTCTTCTAATTCAATTCAAAGCAAAAACACCAAACAATATTTCTCTAATTCCTACTCTAGCATTCACGCCTTATGTAACAAGTCCTAATGTCTTAGCGACAAGTCTAAACTTTAATAAGAACCATAACGTCTTATACCTTTCCTTATTATGAGTTCGCATTAATCATCAAAATTATGATGTTATGAATGATCAATGGTGTATTCTATGTCAAGGTTCTAATATCGTGTCCAATAATTAGAAACCCACAAATATACAATTAATAATTATCATGAAGTTAAATAATAGTAGAAGACAAGAGTGATGGAAATTAATTATATTGAAAGTGGAATTCATAGAGAATTAAGAATACATTACACCCAACCCTGTGAATGAGGGAGTTAGCTACTCCTTAACATTCTGAATACTAGAGTAACGATGAAGATGAATGCCTCCAACCTTCAGAATGTGCCTCTACTTTCTTTCTCTCTCCCCCAAAGGGATTTCTTTTCTACCTGAAGGGTTGTTGTTGACCTTTGTGAAACCCCTTATTTATAGTTTTTTAGAACTTACGGCTTAAGATTTTTACTTGATTTTGAATTGGAGTAACCAATTTTTATCAATTTTTCTTCTTGTTGATAAGTTTGATAATCAAATTATGTTGATATTTTTCTCAATCTTTGAAATCTCCACTTGAATATTAATCTTGAAAATATTATGTAATCTTCAGAGATTTCCTTTTATCCAATAATCTTGATAATATTCTAGAAATCTTCAGGGATTGTCTCCTAATCTGCAAAATATAAACCAAATACTTATCTTTTCCAATTTTATTAAATAAAACCTAAAATATCTAAAAAGATAATTATAAAATAACGGTAAAAGATAAAAAATAAAGAAAATAAAAGTATGATAATGCCATTTATCAAAATACTCCAAACTTTAAACTTTTTCATGTCCTCATGAAAGCTTGAAACTATAAAGTAAGAAAAATTCAGGTTAACCATTAGAATATCATAAGAACAAGTGACTTCTCAATCAATCCTAATCATGCAACAGAACAAAATTTCACTTGTGGCTTTAAAACTTAAGATAGAATGAGTGAGCTTGTTTAATCAGTTCAATCCTAAAAATAGTATAAGAGATAATAACCAGACTCTTTAATAAAAAGGCTCACAAAAATTAGTGTTTCACTCTGCACAAAACTGTTTATAAATGATCACTCATAATCAACATGTTATAAAACCATTTCATCAATTTTTTCACGTCATCTAAGTTACACAACACACACATTTGGTCAAACCAAAAGGTCTTTCAAAGGCTATAATGGGTTAGCTAGAAGAATTATGGTTTTTCAAGAATTCAAAAACACCCCTGAGCCGAAGAGAACAACTAAATGTAAATAATTTTTGGTATCTTAGAATTCTCTACAAATAATTTTCCCAAAAATTTTCATATACTTCTCATAACAACCTCTTTTTATCACATGGGATCTGTTGTCTTTTCTCTTCTTTCTCTTTCCTTTTTCATGAGGTAGGATTTTCACAAAAGCCTACCCTAAACTTATTCAATCTCATACCCTGGTAGGGTGTTTATACCCTACCCGACACTGATATGATTACATAACTTTATGTACTTATTCTCTTTGACTACAGTGTGCGGGACAAGATATATTTTCTTTAAATATTAAGGGTAAAAGAATGAAACAAATAGGCTCAAAATGGGTAACAATAGACAATTAATATATATTAGGGTTGACTATTTGGCTAAGTAGTTTAAACATGATAAACAAATGCTTTTATCCTTTCTAACCAATTATGTGATTATATTAACAAGAATCAAGAAAACAATTAATTTCATGGCAATAACTGCTTTCCTTACAACTCTATATTCTTAAGCTCACAACACTTATCTGTTTTCAACACTCAAGCATTTCTATACTCAAATATCCAAAAACTCTAGTCATACTCTCACTCACATTGATCAAGGACTGACTAAATATAAACATATCAAACTATCTATCAATCAATGTATGCCACAAGCTATCTCAACTATATGCAAAATTATGAGACAAGTAAATCATTGCTTAAACAAATTCTTACTTAGATGGTCATCCAAACATTCAATTCATATATTTTGAGGACATGATTAGAACAAGTTCAAAGAGAATTTAATAATTAAACATGTTCATAAACAAATTAAAAATATATTGTAAGGAAAAATTTGCTAAAAATACTGGGTTACCTCCTAGCAATCGCTTGTTTAACGTCCTTTTAGCTCAATGCCTGATATTCATTGTGATGTTTTTTTTTCCTTTTGGTGGCTCGCCTGTTGAACCAATACCATATGCTTCTTTGTATCATTTCTTCATTTTCATCAATACCTTGCACTCACAAGAACACAAAAGATACTTGAACAAACAAGTTATCCCAATTTTTATATAAAAAATTTTGAAAATTGGAAATAAACATAAAAATAACAAAGAAATAATGAAAGTATAGAAACAAAGAAAAAAACAACAAAAAATAGAAGCAAGTGTACAAAATTGTACATTAATAAAGTGAAAACTCCAAGTATCGTTTCCTAAGAGACTTGTGAAACACTTGGCGACTTTTGAATTTCATAACTCAATTAGACAACAAATTCACAAAACTAAAAAAATCTTTTGTACTTTTATATTTTAGTCAAATATATGATGTGCAACAATATAAGATATAGGCTTAACTAGGATAGGGTTTCATGATCCAATTCAAAGCAAAAACCCCAAATTACCTTGTGTTTGAACACAAGTCCCGTCAACACCGCCAAAAAGTTGTTACGAAGTTGGCAAGTGTACAAAATCATACAGTAATAAAGTGGAAAGTACAAGTATCATTTCTTAAGAGACTTGTGAAACATTGGGCAACTTTTCCAATTCAAACTCAATTAGACAACTAATTCACAAAAACAAAAATAAAACTCTTTTTGTATTTTTATATTTTAATCAAATATATGGTGTGCAACAATATATGATAAATGCTTCAGTAGGATAGGGTTTCATGATCAAATTCAAAGCAAAAATCCAACCAATATTCTTCTAATTCCTACTCTAGCTTTCACACCTTATGCAACAAGCCCTAATGTCTTAGTGACAAGTCTATACTTTAATAAGAACCCTAATGTCTTAGACCTTTTCTTATTATGAGTTTGCATTAATGATCAAAATTATGATGTTATGAATGACCAATGATGTACTTTATGTCTAGATGCACAATCAATTAGTTATCTACTTTAGTCTAGGTTCTAATATTGTGTCCAATAATTAGAAACTCAAAAATATGCAATCAATAATTATCATGAAGTTAAAACAAGAATAGAACACAAGAGTAATGGAAAAGAATTATATTGAATAGTGAAATTTGTAAGACCCGAAAAAATTAAATAAATAAATAAATATTTATTTAATATAAATGTGGGTAATGAGATCTTTATAATATTCAACGCCGAAGTTTTGACAAAGAATAATACTAGCTCAAGTGGTTGAGGGTACTTGACCTTGATGAAAGGACTTCGGTTTAAGTCCTTTGCGTGTCATTATTGTGACATTTTAATTTTTTGATTTATTTTATGTGGATGGATGAACATTTGGCATAATGTTATAATATTGGGTGGTATGGGTTCGAAGCATGGTGAACATAAAACATTCATTTTTGGGTTCATTTTAGTACAATCATTCAATTTTTTAACAAGTTGCGAGGATAGCTCAGTTGGGAGAGCGTCAGACTGAAGATCTGAAGGTCACGTGTTCAATCCATGTTCATCGCAATGTTTGAAAGATTTTTCATTTTTCCTTTTAATTTAAATTTATTTAATTTTCAAATTTAAAGTGTTTGAATTTAGATAATCAATTATTTATTTCTCTGAGATCTAGTGGGGACTCATTTGTGGAATGTCAGAGGAGGAATTTTTAGAGCATGTACATTTTCACGTTTCTGGAATTTTTCCAGAAACTGCCTGTCGACTTTGAAGGCCCGTTAAGCGACTCATGCAATTTTTGCCTTACTTTATCGGTTCAGCTATGTTTGTGGGTTTTGGTTGGTCTAGGGGTTCATTTGAGTTCCTGGGAATATTTATGTGTTTTAGGTTGCGTGAGTAATAACTTAATGAGATTGATTGTCCCTTGGTGATGTTATATTGGATGAATTTTGTAGGAATTTACATAAGGGTATGTTAGGGTTTGGGGAAAAAATTGAAAACATGATATTTTATGTGTGATTGGTGGTAAATTGAAGCTGTATGACAAACTGGAGATGTTAGTTACTAGAAGCACGAATAGGTTTGGTTCGCGAGAAATGGTTAACAGTGCAAATGGTTATGGGCCTTTATGGTTTCTAGTTGGTGAAGGAGAATCTGAGATTTTCCCAAAAACTAATGTAAGTGATTTCTGCAAGCCTGGCCTGTTTCAACAAAGGACTCCTTGACAATTTAATAAAGAATATAAAAAGGTTTACAGAAACATAGTTCAAATAAATGAAAATTCCCTTCCACCAAGACCACGAGAAAATTGTTGCAACACATTAAATGAATTCATCCTTCTCTCTGTACAAAGAACACATGGAACACAAAGAACACATGAAACTCATTTTGACATCTCTATGGAAGAATGAGGCTGACGGCTGTGCGGTGCAGATTCAGGCGAGATTGGTCATTTCACGGCTGCGCAATGTTGAGGTGTAGGTGCAGCAATGGGATTCGTGTTCGCTACTGTAGAAGATGGAAAGTGTTCTTACCCTGAAGGCAATTTGTGTTGTTCTAGTTCGCGGGAAGAATATGGTTGTTGGATGTGTGATCGCGTGGTGTTGTGACGTTGCTGTGATGGTCACAGTTGGTCCTGGTTCTGATGCGGTGGCTTCCATGGAGGTTGCAGTCTGGTGCGTCAATGGAAGCACGGTGGTCTGTTGATGTGGTGGCGTGGTGTTGTGTAGGGACGCTGGTCATGGTGGCACGGTGTAGATGCGAAACGGTGGTGTAGGTGGTTGATTTCGTTGTAGATCTGTGGTGTGTTAGTCGAGATGAAGATGGTGATGCAGAAACGGTCATGAGTGCGTCACGGTGGAGGAAATGGATGTGGCTGCTGGTGCGCGAGGATGATGGTGGAGTTGCTGTGGCTAGTGCAGAGATGGTGGTTGTACTGGCTCGAGCATGGTTCAGATGCGTGAAGCAATGTTGAGGTGAAGTGCACGAGGATGATGGTGGTTGTCATGGTGAACTCCACGATCAAGGATGGTGAACGGCGTGGAGGTGGCTGACGGTGGAAGAGCGCACGGCGGCTGCCATGGTGATGGAAGGAGATGATAAAAATTAGGGTTTCTGTTTTGGAGATAGAAAGAGATGATGACATGGCACGCCCTGATTGGTTCACATGCATGTGCAAGGATTATGCCCACGTGGCTTCTTCTAGTTGGTCAACTCATTTAGTGGAGGATTGCCACATGGCATAATTTGGTGCATCAAGTTTAAGTGGTAAGAGGGGTGCAACTTAGTAGAAATTGGGGTGCATAATAGGTTTTTGGGTGGTCCACTTCAGGAGGAGTGTGTAAATAAAAATTAGGGGTGCATTTAGCTCCTAACTATTTTCTTTTTAGAATTTGTTGATTTTGGACTTATTTTGTAACTTTGAATATTTCAAATCCACACTTTTAATGACCCAAATTAAACTTCAGCTGTGTTAATAAACGTTAGAATATCCAATAATATTTTATGCAACTAAAATCAATTTTTATGCCACTTTTAACTTACGTACTTAATAAATCCAATAATCACAAATCCTAATTAAATCAATCCTTAAGCACAAAAATTCTATTAAATCCCCAAATTTAAACATTAAATGAGGGCAAAAGTTTGAACTTAGCACTTTTCTTTTTCCTTCACTATATTTTCTACAAGCTTTCTATACGCACCACGAGACAATAAGTGCAGGTTTTTATTTTGAGCACTTATTGCTTGGGCTTTTGTCCTCTTTTGCTGTAACATAGAATTCATTTTATGAATTAGTTCAACTTGTACACAATTTCAACAATTTTTCGAATTCAAGTAAACTAACCTTCCATCCTTCAGATGTACGAGACTCAACAAAATGACGCCAAGTGTTTTCATCTATTGCCTTGTACAGCTCACGTGGATCTTCATTCTTTTTAGATCCATAAATATACCTAGACATCAGTTTTGTCTTAAAACCATAGAAATCCTCGGCGACCGCCGACAAACATTTATGTTTAAGCGTCGCCACATTTGGAATATCAAATGTCATCTGCAATAAAGAAAATACACATCAACAACTGCTTTACCAATATAATAAAAATACAAATTAAAAAAATTACATGACATAATTTACCATTAGATCCTGCCATATCATGTTCCGTTGAACTTCAGACACATGATCGAAACTAGGAGTAAGGATGAATATTTTGTCACGAGCCAATACTCCTAAATAGCTTATGAAAAGGTCTTCATTACGACCTGGAGCATGACCACTGAAGACGTCAATGATGACATGAGTCTTTTTACCTTTAGCTTTTCTCAACAAGAGCATCCTCAATCTAGTGGCTCCTTGGGTGGTTCTCTTTTTGGGCTTTCCATCCTCTGATGATGAAGTTTAATGGTCAACCATATATCTGTTGTTAAAAGAAAAAAATACAAAAGATTAATAACAAATAACATATTATTTAACAAAACACGTAAATTTATACAAAAAATTCAGATTCATACATAAATTTATGGATTGGTCATATGCATATTCCCTCATTGTGATCTTCTTGAATTGCTTGTACATCGTCAAGTATTGGGGCCTCATCATAATTTATCGTTGTTTTAAATGGATGAGTGTCAACAATATGAAGGTTACTCAAATTCTCTTCATTAACATCAATTTGTATCTTGTCGTGAAAAACAACAAACCAATTTTTAGATGCAGGATCTTTTACATAAAAAAACTTGAGATGGTTGATGTGCCATGATAAAAGGCTCATCTCGATAACCCACCTTTCGAAAATCAACTAGAGTCATACCCGATTCATCGATTTTGACACCACTCTTATTATCAATCCACTTACATTTGAACAGTGGAATAGTAAACATAGTAGTCAACCTCCCATATCTCTTCTATTACACTATAGTACGTCAATGACCTAATTACCGGATTTTCATCTTTGGATGTGGAAAATTGCAGCGACTCAACTTCAAGACTCACTCCACCATTTTGTATTGTGCTTTTATCATATAAAGACTTTGTATAAAATGTACAATTATTAATTTCATAACCTATACAAGTTACAACATCAAATTTCAATGCATTTGCTAGCCAAAAGAAAGTCTTAAAAGATTGTGAATCTTTCAAAACCTCAGATTTAAACCAAGGCATGAACGTTTTGTTATGCTCCATCAACTGCCATTTTTCTGATTGTCTCGGATGTTGTTTATTTACAATGGCTTTATGTGCTGATAAGTAAGGGATCACCTCATTAGTGTTGTTCAATATGTACATATGTGCTTGCATTAGTTCTGCGTGATCTTTAGTTACCACATTCACACCCCGGATGCTGTTACTTATAGAACACCTGTTCAACTATGATCTGGGAGGAACTCATATCGGATTTGCTTTTGTCATGTAATCTAAACAAAACTCGATATTTTCTTCAATAATATACCTTTCAATCATTGAAGCTTCTAGACGATATTCATTTTTCACATACCCTTTCAAAATCTTCATGTAGCGTTCAATAGGATACATCCATCTTAGGTATACTGGCCCACAGAACTTGATTTCTCTTACCAAATGAACAAGCAAATGTACCATCACATCAAAAAAGGATGGAGGGAAAAACATCTCCAACTGATACAAGAGGATAACAATCTCACTTGAAGGTCATCTAACTTTAAAGGATCGATGACTTTACAACAAATTGAAGAGAAAAATGAACACAAACGAGCTATAGTTTGTCGAACGTTTTTTTGTAAAATTCCACGAATAGCCACCGGTAACAATTGTTGGATTAAGACGTGACAATCATGAGACTTCAGGCCAACAAGGTTCAAATCCTGCATTGACACTAAACTCTTAATATTTGAAGAGTACCCTTGTTGTACCTTGACACTCCTTAGACAAAGGCAAAAACTTATCTTTTCTTGTCTAAACATAGTGTAACATGCAGGAGGCAAATAAGTATGCTTACCAACCTCCCTTGGTGCCAAGTCTTTGCAAATATTCATTTCAAGCAAATCCAACCGAGCATTTACTCCATCTTTTGTCTTTCCTTGAATGTTAAGTAGTGTATCAATCAAGCTATCACACACATTCTTCTCCACATGCATTATATCTATACAGTGTCTAACCTCTAACTTTGACCAATATTGAAGATCAAAGAATATTGATTTTTTCTTCCAAGGGCTCATTGCAGATGATTTCTTGGGGGTTTTCCCAAATATATGATGTATTTTATTAACTTTTTCATGAATTTGAAAGCCATTCAATGGAATTGGTGCATCATTATTTTCTTGATTTCCATTAAATGCTTTTTTTAACCTTCGATAAGGATGATTTGATTGCAAAAATCTCCGATGGTGCATATATACTATCTTCCTTTCGTATTTCAATTGATAAGCTATAGTGTTTTTTTCACATATAGGACATGCTTTATCACCCTTCACACTGTACCTTGACAAATTACTGTAAGCTGGAAAGTCATTATTGGTGCAAAATAACATTGCATGCATCATGAAAGTCTTAGAAGCAAAAGCATCAAATGTTTCAATCTATCCGTCCACAACATCGAATTATATAATCCAATTAATATTTTAAATTACAAAACCTCTAAGTATCAAATTAATTAATTAAATAATCAATTCTTATAAAGAAACTTCAAAAGGGGTTTAAATGTTTATGTAACATATGTAAAATAATAATGTAACATAATCAGAAAATTTGATACATTATAAACGTTATTAATTATTTTATCTTAAAAAAATTAAGATTAAAACGTAAGTTATCGTAATCGAATAAAAAAATTAAAAGACGTCATTATTAAAAAAAAAATCTATGATCACTACAAAATATGGTTTTAAATCTATGAGCACTAAAAACATGGTTTTAAGGAAGGTTTGTTTTCACATTACCTAGAGTTAAAACCTCTACTAAATAATTCATCCAAGGTTTTGGTTTTTCCCGCTAAACGATTCTTGAAAAAAGTGTTAGTTGAATTTTTACAAATCACAAAAAACACTAATCAATAGCAAAAGATTAAAACATCTATTATATTTTGTGAGTTTAAAATCCCGGTTAACTATTATGAATTTTGAAACTCCCGTAAACCTCCATAAAATACCATGAATTTTAAAACCTCCATAAAGTACCATAAATTTTAAACTTATTAATCTTTTTTTCTTTTTTCTCATTTATCATTTATATATTTTTTTAACCACAATTATTAATAGCACAATCCCTTGAATGCAAGAAAATTATATCCCTAAACCCTAAACCCGAATACCCCTGTGTCACATTAAATTTCCAAGAACACGTCTCTTTAAAATTTAAATAAGGAAAACTATAACAATATTTTCTCCAGAAGTAATGTCCAATACTTTCTAATTTTACCACTATTCCATCTTAAATATCCCTTAATAGAGAATTAAATCAGTCACCTATTCAGTGAAATGGCAGAGAACATAAAATATATAAATGAGAGCTTATAATGAAAGAAACTAATGCTTGTTTTATTCATGAAAGATAAAAGCCTTTTTATAGGCTTATACATAACAGATTCACTCCTAAACTCCAATCCACTAAATCACAACACATCCATTTTCTACATAAGATAATAAACTCCTAAAATTAAGGATAAATGAACTTATATAATTTAAAAGAAAACACTAACGTGCATAAATGTGTATAAACAATAAAACAAATATCCTAACATTTTCTCCCTTAAATTGAATCAATCAGTTTATTTTTGCATAGGTTTCTTCAAACTGGATCATCCCAAGTACATACGCTTATTAACCTCCTTAAGTTTTGAAAACCTAAGATCGTTCATAAAAGGAGACTTAGTTTAGAGAATGGCCAGCAGTGCAAGAAAGAAGGATGACAAGTTCTTCGCCAATTGGGACAGCCCATACTGAATACGTGAAGATGCTAGAGGAGGAGCATACCGGCTAGAGCAGTTATCTGGGGAAGAAATACCCAATACATGGAATGTGTCCCATCTCAAGTTCTACTTTAGTTAAAAACATGTATTGTATCACACCAAACACTTGTAACCCTGGGTGTACTCTTTTTCCTCACCTGGTCTTTTTTCCCTATGGAGGGTTTTGGCCGGGGAGGTTTTAACGAGGTAGCCCAGATTCAATGAATAATACGAAGGGTTCCCAACTTTACAGCCATTCTTTACTTCACTTCTCACATTCGTTTAAGTTCCCCACCCTTACCACAAGTAAGCAGCCTAGGTCGAACACCCTTAACTTGTTGTTAATTCGTTTTAAGTTCCCCACCCTTACCACAAGTAAGCGGCCTCGGTTGAACACCTTTAACTTGATGTTAATTGGTTTTAAGTTCCCCACCCTTACCACAAGTAAGCGGCCTGGGTCGAACACCCTTAACTTGATGTTAATTCGTTTTAAAGTTCCCCACCCTTACCACAAGTAAGTGGTCTGGGTCAAACACCCTTAACTTGTTAATTCGTTTAACTTCCCCACCATTACCACAAGTAAGCGGCCTGGGTCGAACACCCTTAACTTGTTGTTAATTCGTTTAAGTTCCCCACCCTTACCACAAGTAAGCGGCCTGGGTCGAACACCCTAAACTTGTTGTTAATTCGTTTAAGTTCCCCACCCTTACTGCAAGTAAGCGGCCTGGGTCGAACACCCTTAACTTGATGTTAATTCGTTTTAAAGTTCCCTACCCTTACCACAAGTAAGCGGTCTGGGTCGAACACCCTTAACTTGTTAATTCGTTTAACTTCCCCACCATTACCACAAGTAAGCGGCCTGGGTCGAACACCCTTAACTTGTTGTTAATTCGTTTTAAAGTTCCCTACCCCTACCACAAGTAAGCGGTCTGGGTCGAACACTCTTAACTTGTTAATTCGTTTAACTTCCCCACCATTACCACAAGTAAGCGGCCTGGGTCGAACACCCTTAACTTGTTGTTAATTCGTTTAAGTTTCCCACCCTTACCACAAGTAAGCGGCCTGGGTCGAACACCCTAAACTTGTTGTTAATTCGTTTAAGTTCCCCACCCTTACCATAAGTAAGCGGCTTGGGTCGAACACCCTTAACTTGTTAATTCGTTTAAGTTCCCCACCCTTACCACAAGTAAGGGGTCGGGGTCGAACACCCTTAACTTGTTGTTAATTCGTTTAAGTTCCTTACCCTTACCACAAGTAAGCGGCCTGGGTCGAACACCCTTAACTTGTTCTTAATTCGTTTAAGTTCCCCACCCTTACAACAAGTAAACGGTCAGGGTCGAACACCCTCAACAAACAACCGACTTCGCCAAACATAACATCACGACTATTGAGATCTGACAAACAAAATAGCATACACAAAGCATTAATCACATTAAAATAAAAGCAAAGTAGTGTATGGAGTGTCAAAGACATAATGTACCAATTATTACAGACATAGGATCAATAACAATTTTGAATCATAAAAAATAAAATTCCTATTTTGCCTTGTCATTGCCACCTTCCACGGTAATCTCCACTTCCTTTACTTCCTCGGCTGCTTCCTTCTCCACCTCCTCCTCCGAGCTACTCTCAGCCTCGTTCACGAGCTGCCCATCAACCACATCTTTGTTAACATCAAATTTAATGTCAGCTGCATCAACATCCTTATAAAAGAAGGCCGCCTACCGCAATCCCTTCTGACCCGTCAATAGAGTTGATGATTGTCTCCGGAAGATTGATATCGATATCTTTCCTAACAGACATTTCCGGTAGGTCAATCAAACCGGATTCTGGTCCTTTGCCCCCACTCGATGACCCCGGCCCAAGCAACGCCACCCTGACCTTCTTCAGATCCTTACCCTTGTCGGGTCGAGTCGGTAACTCAGCCTTCCTTTTAGTGTCACCATGCACGTGCACCTCAACTAGTGACTCTTGTAAGTTTGGAACATCAGTGTTCCCAGCTGTTTTGGCCTTCGCGGCCATCTCCTTCCTCAATGCTTGAAAAAGTGCCAAGTTCTTCTTCCCAGATTGAGCCATGTGCCCTACAAAGACGCACCAAGACCCGGTTAAGTCAACTTAGACACATTAATACAGTTTAATTCATAAACAGATACCTTCAATATCAATAATCGGGTGAACCGGATTATAAACCCTAACTAGACCCTTAGTGGGCAACTTATCAGAAAACTTCATCAAGACCTCCACCACCTCTATATCCACTACCGACAACTCGTCGGTGCCCATGTCCTTGTACCGAGAAGGGCTGCCCGTCCAACTAAACGAGAATTTTGTAATCCAATCTACGTTAAGGAAATAGGACCTGCCCTCCTCCTTCACAATAACTTTAAAGTACCCGTCCTTGAAATGCTTGAAGGACTGTGAGAACTTGTCCAATTTGCTAATGCTAGGACGGCTCACCAAGGATAACCAGGTAGTTGGCTGGCGGGGTCTAGTGTCATAAAAATACAAAAAGGCACGAGGAGAAGGTTGTAGATATAGTGATTGACACAAAACACGAAAAGCTTGCATGTAGACCCAACTGTTCGGATGCAACTATGTAAGTGCAACGTTGAGCTCACGAAGTACCCCCATGATGAAGTCATCCAGCGGTAACCTCACATGCAGTTGGGAGAAATGACACATATACTTATAAAAATGCTTCTTGGCCGCCCCTTCTTGCCCGTGGCATACGCAGTCACTGGCACTCACCCGCTCCAAGGAAATGATACCCCGATTTACACCTTTCGCGATAACAGGGGTACAATTTAACCAAGAATTCAGCAGACGAGACCACCGAAACAAAGACGATTAGTTACGAACATCAGCAGCCACCCACGCATAACCACCCTTGACTGGCCAGTTACTCTCCGCTATTTCTTCTTGAGGGTCTTCTCGCACCTTAGTCACCGTCTCCATTGGAATTCTGCCCACCATAGCCGCAGGGCTAGTACTCTCCTCCTCAACATGTCTACCTATACTCCTCCCGGACTCCATACTCTCACTACTGGAAGAAAACAACAACACACTATCACTACTACTAGACATACCTTTTTTCAGAAAAGATGACGACAGGAACTAGGAACTAGTCGAATAGGTATAACACACGCAAGATCTCTGATTATGAAATTCTCACAAATGAACCAACAAACATAAACCCATCGCGAAATCCACATTTATAAGTGTGAATCCCAAACGATAAAACTTCTTCCCGCCAAAATCACAATCCATACCAATCGACACAATCATCCCAAAGGCCATGAGTATCAGAAACGACAACGCAAAAACCCCCCTTTGATTAGACCTCTGACACCCCTTCACTTGCAACCTACCTTTTCCCATCTTTAGCCTTAACATTGTTCACCACACTTAAAGGCTGGGGGATTGGTGTACCACACCAAGCCGGCCTCCCTGGCATATCCGCACATATCATCCTTCACCAACATACCTATATCGACAAAGGCTGGGGGACTGGTATACCACACCTAGCCAATTCAACCAAGTAATAATAATAAACGACCATCATATCTACACGTGAAGTTATTCAGGTAACCGGCCTAGGCTGACCTAATTCTAATTGGCCTAAACAAGTAACCTAAGACACTAAAACCAGCCTTGGACCACGTATCGGCACGAGCCGCCAAAGAGGTAATCGGCCTATGCCGACAACCCTGGTATACTTAACGAAATCAAAGCCCACAATAGTCGAGACTAAGGGCTTGGGCCAAAACCTAGGCCCACCTATAGCCCAAATCAAGGCTTAGCCCATGGAATAGGCAAACATAATTAATAATCTATAAATACACATGGACCCCACGAATTAAAGTTACGTATTTATTACTCCATTAATCACCTGATTTGACGTTTTGAGAGCTTTGACTGACTTAAGCTTCAGAGTCCCTTCCGCAGGTAACTCCTCCCGGATCCAAGCCGATATATGCCAAATGGGAAGAAGCCAACCAAGGAGATAGCGGATATGGGTAAGATGATATTTGTGCCTAATTGATCTTATTTGTTCTCTGCAGAAACATAAAACTTGGCTAATTTTAGGATTGCAACTATTCACAAATCTTGACTACATATGGGTCAATGTAATTTTTGAAGATATTCATATTTTAAAGTCATAGGTGGCGTTCTAATGATACAACAAACCCCCTTTAATTTATCATTTATTGACTTAAGCTATTAGTGAAGCCAGAGACCTTGTTTAAAATATAGTTCTTTATTTAATACAACAAATCAAACAATGCTTCACAAGTCATGCTAGACTTGTGACTTCAAATACATACATGCACTTAAAATCACAAATTTTTTAAATATACAATTACATATTCTATTTACATTTATATTTAACAACCTTATTTAATTAATTAACGAATAAAAAAAAGGAAAAAATTAGTTTAGCATAAATTTAGTACAAACAATAAAAAAAAATCACATAATAGAATACAAATTATTCTAGTGAGTGTTTTTGTCTAATACTCTCATTTAGCAAAAGCAAACACACGCTCATGAGATTTTTTTTAAGATGCTATATTGAGCAAAAGTAAATGTATTTAAGCGAAGGTAGTGTATGGGTCATTATATTGAGTGCTTTATCCAATAAGTTATAAAGAAAATTGTTAACTTGTAAGATTAAATAATTTGTACACAATGCACGTGTCATGATAACATAATAACGAATTGCAGTGGTTATCTCTTTAATTCGTACTTGTTCAAAGGATTTATTATAAAACCATGGTATGATGGTATTTTCTCTCAATAAGTTTTACCTTTGTGTTAATTGTTGCTAATGTGATAGTGTGTTATGTGTTGGATACATGAGTAAACAATGATGCATACTCATAAGCTTTGAAAGGACGTATATCCTTAACATTTCCTGGGCAAAACTTATATGTATAAATGTTTTGTATAAGTTATTGTTTTTCTCATGCTCTTTGTTGAGTGTATTATCCTTATCTTTTTCGAGGTGGTATATGATTTATTTTCAATGTTGTCATTATTTAAAAATCTAAAAATGAACTCATAATATAAATTTATACTAGTTATTGTTTAACTTCTATAAATTACTAATGTTTTTCTTTTATTTAACTTTGGAGGAGAGTAAGGTAAAAAATTAGGTGTTTGCCCCAATTAAATTCCAATCTTCATGGATCAGTTAAAGATCTGATTTTCCAATAATTAAATTTTAAACTTGTAAAGAAAAAAAAAATTTAACTGAGATACAAACACTACAATCGTATTATTATTTATTTCTCATAGTTTTGAACTTCCAATAAAATTCTCACTGTTTGTCACACAAACATTTGCATAAACCGGTGCTTACATCACAAAATCGTTTCTCACATGGTGGAATACAATAAAATGGACAATCAGCAGTAGTTTTACATTGTGCTGGCTTCTCTTGTTTGCTCTCCGAACAATGACAAACTTTGTCAGCACAAACAGGAGAAATACACAAAGGTATCTTTCCCTTGCAATCATTATTATTATTACATTCTTCCATACATAATACAAACCCTGCAAAAACACGTGCTATTCACATGCTATAAAAATAATTTATCAAATGAAAAATAAAAAAATAAAAACATCAAAACACCTTACCATTGCAAGCTATCAAAGCAAAAACAACTGCTATCAAAGCAACCTTCACTAGAGCCATTATTTGCCTTGTTTTGTTACACTACTTCTTAATTAATACTTCTTAAACTCCCTTACTTCTTTTATTTTAGAATTCAAACTTATCCACGTATTTATAGTATTACATCACTGTTATAACTCAGAATGAGTAACGAAAAGACGTTTTAGATATAAATCCCGAAAAACGTATTTATAGTATTATATCACTGTATCTGTATCTGATCTATGTTTGTCAGAATAACCAAAAGCGTTTTAGATATAACAATTTTTCTTCTATGTAACATTGTTATCTATGTTAAAGTAATATTTTATGATTTAAAACGTATTAATTAATTTTGAAATATTCAATTACTGAATTAATTAACACAGTTTTTATTTTTACAAATAATCATAACTATAAATCAAAAGAACATGAACAACACATACTAATTGTTTTTTTATACTATTATAAAACATATTTATTAAGTTCAAAATAATCATTGTTTAATGAATTAATTAACGTGATTTTTATTGTTAAAGTAATATTTTATCATTTAAAATGTATTAATTAATTTTGAAATATTCAATTAATGAATTAATTAACAAAGTTTTTATTTTTACAAATAATCATCACTATAAATCAAAAAAACATGAACAACACATACTAATTGTTTTTTTATACTATTATAAAACATATTTATTAAGTTCAAAATAATCATTGTTTAATGAATTAATTAACGTGATTTTTTATTTTTATAAAATATCATAATTATATGAAATATATTTATTTTGTACTTCTATAAATCAAAATGGACATATCACTAGTGCAAAATTACATTTTTACCTCATCTTATAGGTCTCAGTTGGTAAGGAACCGAAGCATATGACGCCGCGGTGGCATTTTTGCAATTCCAGGCAACTTTTATGCCTCGGTTCAAGAAAAGTCCGAAGCCAAAAGGAGTTATAGGCTTCGGTTCAAAAAAAACCGGTGCCAAAAGGTCCTTATATGCTTCGGTTGAATACACCCGAAGCTAAAAACGTGGCTAGAAATTTCAAAAATGCCACTAGTGATTACGTCTTTGGCCTCGGGTGGCACTGAACCGGGACCAAATAGGGCTATATGCCTCGGTTATTAATTGAACTGAGGCCATATAGTTTAATTAGGGCACGAACTCCTCTACTTCTTCCTTGCGCGCCGCTGCTCCATCTCTCTCTGCGACAACACTCTCCTCACTCTTCCCCTCTGCACGCACACTCAATCTCTGAAACTTTTTGTTTTTTTGCCATTTCTGAGTATCATCAACTTCAAATTTAATAGAGAATCAGAAATGGCTAACGAATCCTCATCGCAGCAGTCATCGGACGACGCAGAGTCTCCGTCACCTTCGGAACTGCCACCGCTACAGTCTTCACGGTTGACAACGCAACGCAAACCCTAATCCCTCTCACGGCTGCGCGGCCCTGCCCGCCTGGGACTACGTCAACGATTGACGCCGGCGCGCATTCGTCTCCAAACCCTAACTCTCTTCTTCCACATGAGAGAAACGTCCTAGGTCCTGCGACTCGCTGCCACCATGCCAGCCACTAAGACTGGGTCCGCGAGCACCAAGGAAACCAACCCTTCGGTCGCCACGACAACGACCGCTCCTGTCTGAGACTCCGACTCTCTGTTTCTCTATTTCTGATTTGTTCTTGGGTGTGAACGATTGGGGAAGATGAAATGTGAGAGCTTTGTGCTGGGATGGGGGTTCTGATTCGGTGTGATGTTGTATTGCAGGGAAGCTCTTGCGGTTGGTGATAGACTTTTCCGGCGAAGAGGAAAAGGAGGAGGAGGCGGAGGAGGAGGAAGAAGAGAAGGAGAATGAGGCGGATGACGGTGGTGACGCGAAGGTCCGTTAAACCTATCATTAAGAACGTGCAGAGGGACATGTCTCGCGAAAAATTTAATTAAAAAAAAATATTTTTACCTATGGCTCCGGTTCATTTAGAACCGAGGCATAAAAGGGACTTTATGACTTCGGGTAACAACCGAGGCCAAAAGAGATACCTTTTGGCCTCACCCCAATATGCCTCGGTTCCAGACCCGAGGCAAAATGAGGAAAATGACCGGGGCAAAAGGCCCTTACTGCACTGGTGTATATTGATTTTTTTAATAATATTATATAATATATTGTACTTAGTAAACACTAATTTAACAAGGTGGTTTATATTGCTCAATTGCTTAATGTTTACCAACAGAGATAATTATAATACTAAACATTTTTTTAATAAAAACGGTAATGTTCCATTTAATAAATAAACTTAATTAAATGAAACATCATAGTTAATAATATAAAGAGCAAGTTACGGAGTATATGTGTCACTCCTTACAGTTATCCAAAGGTTACTAGGAAAGAAACCAAGGCACACCACAATGCCATTAACAAAAAGGGATAAAAGTTAAACAATATCCAAAACATATGCTCAAGGAGCAAGACAATACATAGGCTACATTGCCTTAAAAGAAAACTTGGAGCAAAGGGATCCATTCCAAGATAAGCTACACATCGGAGTTTACATCACCCTGATGACCATGAGGAGTTCCCACATCTGCTCACATCAATAAATTGATGATCATCGCAAAAGGAGAAAACCACACACAGACACGCAAACAAACAGAAAGGGTAAGCTAGAGTGAAAAAGGCTTATCATACAATTGGGCATACAATTTAAAAGTCAAAGACACATAAATCAACCAAACATGTGATAACAAACAATTTAAGACTCTAAGACTCAATTATCCGGACACATATAATCAGTCGGATTCACTGGATGCTTGCACTTGTGGTGGCCTCTGCTGCTCTATAGAGCCATTGCCAATGAGTTTCACCCTACCACGCACAAGGTTAGCTCAAACATCTAAGGTCATTATCATGCCAAAGACTAGGGCCTCCTACTACTCTCACCACTTGAGTCACTATGCTCTACGTGAGACTAACTAACTCTTTAGAGTTTCAGGATGCAATCCTTATTTGAATCCTTACTATATTATATGATGAGGCACCACCACCATGAGGCATCGCCATGAGCTTCCACTAAAAGGGTCATAGAATTACGTCCTGACCATGAGGCACTACCATGAGATCTCACCAAGAGATTCATGGAATTAAGTCGTGACCATGAGGCACCACCGTGAGATCTCACCAAGAGATTCATGAAATTACGCCCTAAACAATACCAAAATCATGTCTCACCAACCAATCATAGAATAATCATGCATACCAATCTCATGCCAATATACAACAAACCATCCAACCATGATTCATACGCATACCATGCCAAGCTCATCAGTTCCAGCCCATAAACCATTTAATACATGCATATTCACCCAATTCATGTTTTAACAGAGTAATCCAATCAAACATGTGACCATCAACCAATAACAGAGGAGAAAACAGCCACTTGAGCACATTTTCGCCCAACTCTCACTTAGGCTAGAAGGCCTCGCTCAGGCTAGAAGGCCTCGCTCAGGCGAGAGGGTTCTCTCTCTCAAGCAAGGTCCTTTTTCCTAGGCAAGAGCTCAAAATTTGGGAACAATGGCTTTTGCGTTCTCTCGCTTAGGCGAGACCTCCTCGCCTGAGTGAGATGGACTCTCGCTCAAAACTATAGCTCGTCGCCTGAGTAACAGCTCGGGAGAACCCCAGGGAGCACTTCTGGCACTCTCGCTTGGGCAAGCCTCACTCGCATGGGCGAAACACTAGGTTCCTCCATTGTTCACGCGTGCAACAGCCAGACATCCAATCCAAATAATGTTTTAACAGATTTTCAATCAAATGAAACAACAACCAAGCCATAAGCAAAGCAAGCAGAAAATCGAAAAACGAGCAAAACCCTAACTTCCCTTACCTGGACAGAGGATAGCTTATAACACGAGCACACTACGAAGGAGTACCACAACTCCCGGAACAACTTGGTGAGCTGAAAATTCTGATATTAGAAGCAAAATGAGGTCACTACAATTAACCTAGTTGGAAACACGAAAGTAAGGCTAGAGAGAAATTGAAGACCAACTTAAATGGAATGGAAGTTGAGTTCAACTAGCTTGATGAAGAACGGGGCCAACCCTAGCAAAGCTCTGTTAAGGGAAAACGAAAGTGAGTAAGGGACTATTTTTGCAAAGTGAGCAGAAAATGAGAGAGTTAGACTAGTTTAGGAGTTTTGGCCACTCTATGGGCTAGCCTTAGGCCCAATAGACCAAAGTAGGCTCTTAAACTTTAGGGCAAAATTTAAGTGGGCCTTGAAAAAACAATCATGTGTACTGTTTAACAATGTTTTAAAAAATGTTAAATGACTACAGTTTATAAAATATAAAATTATATTGATCCACCTCTATATGGAGTTTTTAACTAATGATAAATATTATTATATTTTAACTTAAATGTAGAAGCAATGTAATGGTGGTGCAAATGAATTTATATTATCATTCAAATTATCATATATGATAGTAGTTTTACTTATATTATAATTACTTTGTAAATCATATCTAGACTAATTTCTAATCAAGTAAAAGTGATTATATTTTTAAAAATTTTATGGACACTTACTACAAAATTGTTGTCGTAGGATATGCCAATTTCTATTAATTGGGTCATTCAAGTATCTCATTTGGATTAAAGTTTTCAATTAGTAAAAGTTTCTCTGAATAATACAACACAAAACACCAAACAATAAAGAGATTTAGATAACTAGATATTTATAAATTTCCTGGAGGTTATCAATGAAATAAGAAGAATTATGCATGCATTAAAGATCAATTTTTTTATTGGAGTACGATATTTTAACAAAGTTTTTTTAGTCTTGTTAACTAGTGTTTTAAGAGTAATGGTTAATGTAATTAATATACATTAAATTTTATAAGAAATACATAGATAAATATAATATTAAATTAAATTTGACCTAATTACCATTAATGCAATCTTATTTTATTTAAAAAACAAAAATGCTCAAAAATAAAAGTTATAAAATAATTAAATAACAAAATAATTATGTTTTAATGTTGTTAAAAATTAAATATAATTAAACATAAATATGTTTTAATTAACAGAACAACCACTAAAAAAATAGTGTTACACATCTAAAAAATTTATATAAAAAAAACAACTAAAGTATCAATTTGAGACTTGATCGAATTTACTTTCTCTGATTTTTTGATAATCTTTTCCAACACTCTTGTTAGTTTAACAAAACTTCTTGTACTAAAGAAACA
Organism: Vigna unguiculata; assembly: GCF_037176805.1. NCBI lineage: Eukaryota > Viridiplantae > Streptophyta > Magnoliopsida > Fabales > Fabaceae > Vigna > Vigna unguiculata. The sequence goes on from NC_140802.1 coordinate 27,774,920, forward strand.
AACAATATTTGAATATATGAAATTATTAATTATAAATACATAAAAATAGTAATATAAAAAATTTAATTACCTAAACTTTTAAGTGAAACACCAGATTTGAATTTGCCTTTTCAGAAACATTTTTCTTTCTTTTCCTTACAGGATCACAATTTTGAACATCATCTTTCGAGGGACATGTAACAATTCTGAACATCATCTTTCGTTATGTCCGTTCCCTTTACACAACCCACAACTATTCTTATTTGTGGTAGTTCTTTTCCCCGTTTACAGCGTCTTCATTTTAGCCAGCCTTTTGTTTTTGAAATTGGAGGACAATGCACAACATCCATTGTTATTCATTCCTCAATAATAGTCTTGTGTACCTGGACTTCATTATTGTTATGTGAAGCTTCAAGTTGCCATTGTGATGGCAAGTAATTGGAAGGAATTACATGGCAATCTTTATGAATAAAAATGCTAAGAATAATATCCTCAAAACTCAAAATGCTTACAACTACAAGTAGCTAATTTAACATACCAAAATACCTCATGTTTCTTACTATTTGCATTTTTATAATATTGCAACACATTTACATTACCATTTTCATCAAGAACTGAATATTGAGTGCATCTTTCAAACTCCTCTTCAAACTTCCGAAAAGCAAATTGTATGAAAATGCTGTAACCTTGTTCTTGTAAGAGAGATACAAACTTCAATGAAAATTTTCTGCACTTATCCAACATTATATCATGCTCTTCTTTTTGCTTAATATCTTCAATTGCTAGATAAACTTGAAATTTATTAAGAAAAATAAACACATTCATAATTTAATTCACCTGATTTGTAAAACCTCTAAAAGTTGTATGAGAATTGATAAATCTCTTAAGAAAAACATTGATACTTTCCGATCTTCTGGTGGTTGTCATCCCCCAAAGAAATAATCACGAAGATATGCAAGTGCCCAATTATTTCTTATTTCATACAATCCTTTCACATGCTTATTTGATTGCAAATTATACTTTGCGACAACTCTTGGCCATTCATGCTCAAATTATTCTGTTGTCTAAAACTTGTAGAGCTTAAAAAAATCAGCGCACCATTTTGAATATTTCTCATGAAGTATAGCATTGAACTAAGAGCTAAACTTGAAAGGAATATGCCATATGTAGAAGCTATGTTTTGTTGATGGCAAGTCTTTTGAAATTGCTTTAGTCATCCATGAATCCTGGTCTGTCAATATAGTATTAGGTGTCTTCCTCATTAAAGTTACAAAAGTCTATTGAAAAGTAAGGAAGGATTAGAAATTTCACTAACATTATATAAATAAAATAATTACTTGAACTTGAAAGTTACCTGCATTAACCAATGAAACGAGACTTTTCCTTCTCGATAGAAAAAAAATCACGCATATTTATAATTCCATTTCGTTTAACAAATCTATCTTTTGTTTAACAAATCTACCTTTACGAACTGAGAACCCTTGTTGATATGCATACCTCTTATAAAAGGAGTATGCTACTTCCTCACTGAAAAAAATCTGGTGAACAAAAGGCACAACATTTGTGTCCACAAAATTTCCAATTTCATCGATTTCTTCTAAAAACTCATCAATAACGAGATTTTGTTGAATGGTTGTTTCTTCTAAATCTTCAACATGCTCTAATATTCCTAAACAATCATTTCCTGGAAAATTATCTTCTATAGGTAATTCATTCAAATCAAAATTTCTTTTATTGTTGCTCTTATCTCTACCACTATCTCCATCCAATGTGCAATTTACCATCTACAAAGCATATTTAAGAAAAAAAAGGAAAATTAATTTGAAGGAGTAGTAGAAAGACAAAATTTTTCCACATAAAAGTATAATAATTTCATCACTAAAGATTTTATTTTACAAAACTTAAAGACATACCTTTCAAAGGTTTACAACCTTCCCATTTGAAACTTTCACCCTCAGAGACTCTTCAAGTGCCACCAGAGATATTTCTTTTTCTTTTTAGCAGAGACTTTAAAAATTCTAAAGGCATTCTTCTATAGCAGTACATTATTGTCTAAACCTTTAAAAGAGTATTTTTGTCTTTATAAAATTTTTTATATGCATATATACCATCTCTATTAATGTATTTAATTATTTCAACTTTTAATATAAACATGAAGGAACCAATGCAAATTAATTATCCTTAACCAGTGTCCTTACGACACTAGTTAGCATTTTCCTTTTTTTTTAAACTTTGATAAATTATCTATTTAGATAAAGAGTACTACTTTATTACTTCATTTTGATTAAAAAATAAAAAAAAATGAATTTATTTTAAGTTTAATCACACGAAAGGTTTTCGTTTTCTTTAAAAAATCTTAATTGGGTCCTAAATTTTTAAGTCATCCCAATTGAGTCCTATTTTTGAAAATTTTTCCCAATTGGGTTCTTTCTAATAGTTTTATTTTACACTCAAGAACATAAGATAATCACTATCACTAAAATAAAAGAGGTAAACTCTAATAGTTTTGAATAAAACTCAACTTGTTTAATTGATGAAAATGGTTCAGCTAATATAGAAGCTTTAACTACTATAATTACCAAAGACACATGAATAGAAATTACATCCCAGTTAAAACTATTAATGATCCTACTACTTAACTACTTAATGGCTGATTGTAACTGATATTAGGGCAACTCGAAAGTCACCCAAAATAATTCAGCCATGAATTCTCTTGATCTCCTAAAGGCTGATGACTAAGTTGCAATTGGGCCATTATTACAACTTGAAATAAAATAAATCAGAGCCCATTAATTGATTAAACTAGCGTCGAAACTTTATTTTATACAAAGTCTCAGGATGATAAAAGCACCGTGCATAATAGTGGAATCACTTTGGAGGTAGAGTTTGTAAGACTCGAGGAAATTTATTAAATAAATAATTAATTAATTAATATATGTGGGTAGTGGGAACCTTTATGATCATTATTGTTGACTTGTATTTGGTTTGAGTTTTGTGTATGCCCAATTGTGTGTTATTTTAATTGTGCATATTTTTAATTATATAATTAAGCGTGTTGAGTGATAATAAAATCTTACATTTGTAGGAATTATCATGAAACATTAATTGGTTTAATTGGTTGTGCATTGACTTGACATTGAAATGGTTGTGGGTTTGAACCTTGGTAGAATCAAATTAAACTTTCTTTTTGTCAAAATTATTTTTGGCATGAAGGTGAATGGTCAAACAAACCCTAGCCATCGGAGGGTAGCCAAGAATTAGAGGAGTTGGATCGTGGGAGAGCTAAGGGAAGTCATTGGTGATCAAGGAGGAATTCTCACATACTCAACTTTTAGGCAAGGGGATTCCAGGTTAGAGGAGCTGGACTCCGTGCATTTAAATTCATGTTGCTATGCTTGCATGTTGATGTAAAATTAGATGTTTAATTCTGGCTTAATCTGCATAATGTCATGACATTTCATTATTGATACTTGTTAAGATTCAAATTTGAAGAATTTATCAATAATGCAAGAGTTGTGTACATGTTTAGCAACCACAAAATGTATGAAGTTTACTACTTGATTGATAAATTACTTCGTTTTATCATGACTCTTCTACTTTCTATAGCTAGAACTGAAAGATATTTTTCTACAATTAAAATAATCAAGAATAGTTGAAAAATAAGATGAAGGCTGAATTTTTAGCAAGCACTATGATAACTTATATTGAAAGGGATATTGCAACAGGTTTCAGTTCTAATTCAATTATTGAAGATTTTAAGTCATTGAAAGAGCATAGAGGAGCACTCTAACTAAAGGTAACTTCTACATTTTTTTAATATATTATTGTCATATTTTTTGGATTCTATTGTCATAAGTGTTTGTTTTGAATAGAGAAAATGATGTGAGAAAATAAAAACTTTTTTTTAATTAGAAAAAATAATTTATATATAACAAATAATTTTTGTTCAAGTTTCGTCACTGATCTCGAATATGTAGATCGAGATGATCTCAGTTTAGTATACTAGCCCCAAAATTCAATATAATCCAAATGAGAGTCTTTAAATGCAAAAATATCTACAAATTAAATTTCATTTCATACGTGTTTACTTTATTTAGATTATGAAAAAACATATTAATTAGTCTTTTACCATTTCATTTGATATCGTATCATCATCATCATCATTATTATTATTATTATTATTATTATTATTATTATTAATTATTATTAAAAGGAATTATTATAGAAGGAAACATTATTATTAATACGTAGCCCTAACAATTAATATATGAAGATTTTGAACACGTAAAGTTTCATTGGCTAAAATGGCATGTCATGAAGAATTCCAAGCTTCAAGAAAAAGACATTTTAAAGATGGAAAATTTCTTTTCTTGAAGATATTATATTTTATGTATAAATTTGTGTTATTCTCTTATAATTATTATTTAGTTTTTAAGAAAACCAAAATGTGTTTGCTTATTACAATTTCATTACTGTTGCCATTTTGTAAAATGTATTATTAATTAACGGGGCATAGAAATATTCCCAAAATTATTTCGGATTAAATCAATTGTTTCACTTAATTATTTTTATTTATGTTTTTACGTGTGCAAACAAATATTAAAACAATAAATGGAAATTAAAAGATTTTAATGCATTAAATATACGCAAAAAATCAAATATAAAATACACCTATATAATTAAATTTAATGCTCTATACTTGTTTCTTGCGACGGTATTGCAATTGCTAATATTGTTAAAAGATTTTACTGTGGAAGGAAACATTTTAACTTCTACCAATACGTAAAAGCAAGCAATATAAATGAGTAAGAAATGTGAGAATTTAAGTCGTTACGTCTTTAAAGATCCTAAGCATCAATATGTCAACATATCTAATAATCTCTTTCTTTCTTAATAATATTATATTTTACGTATTAATGCTTTATCTTCATTAATATTTGATGATTATAAAATATAAAATCTACAGCTTCATTAACTGTTTTTGTAGTCATTAGCATTTGTAAATTGTTATAAAGAGGAGCAGAAATTAAGATATTTACAAAACTATATTTTAGTTAAATAAAATTCGTACTCAATTATTTTTGACTAAACTGTTTTATCTTTATTTATTTGTATATGTATACAAACTAACTAACTGATATTAATAAAAGAAAATTCTCATAGCATTTGAATTAAGTTTTTGAATGATAAATAAGAATATATTACAGACAACCCACAATTTAAAAATTATAATTCCTTGATAAAAAAATAAAATTATTTCGAAATTTATATTTGAACAACGTGATTAATGCTTTCGCGACGATAAGTATTACGATTTAACGCTCTTCATAGTTTTTCTATATCTAAAAAGAAATAGGATAATACAATTACACCCTCTAAATATAGAATAAATTCTTTAAATATAGTGTGAACTGTTTACATTTTCAATACATGTGTACAACAATTAATGAGCGAACGTATTCTTATAAATGATTTCATACCAACTATTTTGTTTATATAAACCCTTCACCTGACATATTCAATCATAACATCAACAACAATTTATCGTTATTCGTATTGCTGTTTTGTTTCGGTGATGACTAAGATATCTTTCACTTTGATTTTCACGCTTACCCTAATCATTACAGGTATATATAACAATTTTTCTATATCTTTTTTATTATTATCCAAGTTCTAGTTGTGTTGTAAAAACAATCTGGTGCCATTCATATCCCTCGTTTAGCAGCAGTTTTACGTCGTACTAATGCAGTAGATTTATGGTTCTATCATCATAGTTTTAATTAGGCATGTGATGATCTCTATATTTTAATATTCATTTGATAATATATATAGTTTGCTTTTAATAACTTCAGAATAAGAAATCCTGGTTTTATCATATGATCCTTTTACATCCTTTGATCATCATAGTATGTGATTTTTAATGAGAAATTGTGTTTTCTTTGACTTCCTTTTACATCTTCATAGCTATTTCAAGCACAAGTGGAGCAATGCCAGAAAATCAATGTATTATAGCATTGGATCCTGTTCCGTGCAACCTCAGTCTGTGTCGTATGAATTGTAAGGAACAATATCACGGAGTTGGAATTTGCCTTCAACTAAATCATTTCTACAAATGTATTTGTCAATACGATTGTCCTCGTTAGAAGGACATGTCCGAATGTTCAATTTGGAATAAGAAAATAAAATTATTTCTACTGTTACTCTATACTATTGATGTTCTATATTTTATTCTTTCACGAAGTTATACAAAATACTTAGCCGATTATTTCTAAACATAAAACGTGTGACAGTAGAATTAATGGGGGAAAATGAGTATTCATAACGAGAAAGGACATGTAGAGCCTTCTTGCTTCCTACTTCTTTTTTTGAGTTCATTATGACCTGATAATCAAAGAGTTCAACAAAATGTTATTCAACTGGTTCAAATTTGAGAGCACCAGATCATTTTAATAATCCATTTAGTAGAGATAAAATTTAAAATAGAAAAAAAATGGTCGAAATATGATGTTTGATAGAAAGAAAATGGAGTCAAATATTTAAAATAAAAGAAGAAAACTACATAAGAAGATTATTTGGTTGAAATAAAATAAATAAATACTAAAATAAAAATTAATATTTATGATTTTTAAATCTAACAAAAATAAATATTATTATCTTTTTCAATGTAATTTATTATTAATATTTAGCTAATTTTTATTACTAATAAGACTATTTTTGTCATTTTATTTTATTTGTTTCATTATTCACAATAATATTAATATTATTATCATTTATTTTGTAGTACTATTGTAATAAAATAATAACGTTTAGAGGACACAGTAAATATATATAATAACATCTATTGGAATTTCTTATATAATATATATATATATATATATATATATATATATATATATATATATATATATATATATATATATATATATAAGAATTTATTACTTTATATACATAATCTTTTACCAAAATTTTGGCTCTACAATATAGGTCCAAATCAACTTATACATATTATTCAACTCTCCCAAAGTGTTTATTCTATTGAAGTAGATGAGTCCTTTAAGTGAAAAGAATTTTCATAATAACAAAACATTAATACTATTAGACAAGGAAGTCTCGAGTAAGATAAAAAAGAACATTTTGGATCATCAAATGCATGAAGAAACACTTTGACTCGTATATATGAATAAAGACTCTTAAGATCATTGCCTTAAGGTTTTGGTGTAAAACTGATGTCAAATGTCTTATAAGTGTAAGACTAATGTCATATAACCATATAGAACCACAATCCCTCAATTACTATAACCATAACCCATATGTGAAAAAATATATATAAACCCAACAAGTGGTATCAAGAGCCATTGTTCTTACTGCCGATACAATGTAAGGAAATATGTCACACGTCGTTATTCCACTCTTTGATGGTGAAAGCTATGATCTATGGGCGGTAAGGATGTAAACATATCTAGAAGGGCTAGATCTATGAAAAGTTGTGGAGGAAGGTGACGTTCCCTTGTTTGAAAATCCCATTGTGACTCAAATAAAAGCGTATAAAGATAAGAAAACGAGAAAGGCACAAGTAAAATCATGCTTATTCGCAGGTGTTACACAAATGATTATGACCAGAATCATGACTCTAAAGTCTCCCAAAGAAATTTGGGAATACTTGAAAGCAGAATATGAAGGGAACGAGAAGATTCGAGGCATGAAAGTTTTGAACTTGATAATGGAGTTCGAGATGCAAAGATTGAAAGAGTCGGAAACGATCAAAGAATACTCAAAGAAATTGTTGGGTATTACCAACAAGATAAAATTGTTGGGAAAGGAGTTTTCAGATTCCAGACTCGTTCGGAAAATTCTGGTGATGGTGCCGGAAAGATATGAGGCATCTACTGCTTCCTTAGAAAACACAAAAGATTTGTCTACAATTACCTTTACAGATGTGATACATGCCTTGCAAGCACAAGAACAACGAAGATTGATGAGAAAAGATCATGAGGCGGTTGAAGGTAATTTAAATTACATTGAAGAGAATGCTCTCATAGTCAAAAAAAATAGAAGGAGCAAATACAATAACACACAGGTTTTGCCATCTTGTCCTCATTGCAAGAGAAAAGATCATCAACCCAACTGGTGTTAGTGGAGGCCAGATGTCAAATGTCAGAAATGCGGTCAATTGTGACATGTGGAAAAGATATGCAAACCTAAAGATTCTCAAGAAGATGTTCAAATTGTGGAGAATAAATTAGATAAGGATAAATTAGAGGAGGATCTACTTCTTATAACATCAAGTGTCACAACCAACGAATCTACAAAAGAATAGATTATAGATAGTGGTTACACAAACCACATGACTCATGACAGAGAAATTTTCAAGGAGCTCAATAAATCAAATATTTCCAAGGTAAGAATTGGGAATAGAGAACAACTTGTTGTGAAAGGTACATGAACAATTTCAATTAAAACTCATTCAGGTATCAAATTAATTTTTGATGTCTTATATGTTCTTGAGATTACCCAGAATTTGTTAAGTGTTGCTCAATTGTTAAAGAAAGGTTATAAGGTCTCCTTTGAAAATAAAGTATGTGTCATAAAAAATGCTAACAACATAGAGGTATTCAAAGTCCACATGAAAAAAAAAAGATTTGTGCAGGATTTTATGGAGGAATTTGCTACCAAATAAAGTGAGTATGAAAGAAGGATAAAAATCAGAAGATAAATATATCTGAAAGAAAGTAGATGTCCAAGTGAAGAAAGTAGATGGAGGTTCACATTCTAATATTCATAAAAGGTCCAATGCCACTGCAATGAGATCCACAACGGACAAAGAAAAAGAAGATGATGTTGATATAAGAAGAAATATGAAGGATGATGCCAAATTGAAGAAAGATGTGATACCATGGAAGAAAGAGAAAAACAAATATTACAAGCACAAAAAGAGGAGAAAATCAAGCATCAAAAGATGGAGAATCAAATATGAAGATATACAATTTAAATAACATATTAAGCAAGGAGGAATGTTGAAAATATTACTTAATATCTTTTTTATTTAAATTAGTTTTTAGAAAATATTTCAGTTTTACATATATGTTTCAGTTTTAGATATATGTTTTAGTTTTAGAAATGAGTTATTACTTTATATTAGGAATGAGATATTCTAAATATTTTATACTTGATATTTTGTTATATTTTGCTCTATATATAGGGTATATCAATAAAATAAAAAAAAACATGTTCCTTCGTATAAGATATCACATATATCTCTCATATATTTCATATCTCTCATATTTCCAAAAGCCCTAAAAATCCCAACAGGTCAACATACCCGTCTACTGAGTTTATATGTGTCTACATTGTATGAGTCGGTTATCTAGTGAGTTTTTGTTGTCTAATGCACTCACTTGATGGTGATCTCCTTTGGTTGTACTCGTCTAATGCCAAGACTTATGTTGTGTTCGTTTGTAGGTGAGTTACTATGATGAGGAATGGGAAGGAATGATTTGTAGGTGGGAGTCACGTTTATTTTGCGGATTTAAGAGCGGGAGAAGAAGAGAATTAGCGGGATCATGAGATTTTCAAATTTCTCTTCAACTGAAGTGATTTGAGGGTGATAGATGTGGAAATATTTTTTTACTCTCAAATTAAAACACATTTTCTTCATGTGCATGGTCTACTCTTGAAGTTGAAGGAGTAACTCATTACAAAGAAGAGGGAACTAATTTCCACTGAAGCTAGAACCAATTCTATATTGTGCAAGGAGAATGCGATAAATTCCTATGATGCTGGAACCGATTCCATGATAGTGCAAAGGAGAACGAAATCAATTCTCATGATGTTGGAGCCGATTGTAACATACATGGCATTGGTATGATGTTCGTGGAACCGATTCCACTATTTATGTTTGAATCCCTTAGATTATTCATTTTGTTAAAACCAGTACTTTAACTGCACCAATATTATTGCTTCAACATGTCTACCGCAATAACTTAATTTGTGATTCGTGAGATATTGATCACATTGCAATGTTTCGTGATTCAATTCCTTCATCAGTGTAATTTGGTTGAAGAAACCAAAATCTTCCAGCAGAACAATTTGTGCAATATTAACCCCATAATTTCTTTGCTTCAGCATGATTGATACACAATATCTAGCCATAGTTTGAAAAATAAAAAGAGTTTGCGAATCTATTTTAAATTTGCCACATTACTTTATTTAGATTTTGTTTTATTTAAACTTTGGCATATTCAATCCTTTTCACATTATAATAATTTTTTTTAATTTCATTGATTACAATAATTTTTTTATAAAATTAATCTAACTTATATAAATAATTTTATATTACTTTTAACGTTAAGGACAATTTAATAATCTTATTTTTTTATCTCTTGAAACATTTCTTTTCATCACTTATAAGTTTTGACAAACTTTATTTTTAAATTTACTCACTTTAACCTCCAAGTACCTTTAAAAAAAAGCACAAACTTTACCCTCAAATCGACTCAAATTCATTCAATCATTTGTTCCTCAAATCCATTTTCAACTTTACCCTCAAATTTTACCCATAAAAGGTGGAATATAATACATTTGTGCTATTTTTGCATGTAAATGAAAGAAATCACAAAGTTGGTGCTAAGCCCCAAAAGTTGTAGCTCAAGCTAGGAAGATGAATTGATAAATGTAAATTTTAATCCTTAATTAGTGAATTTGGCACTAAGCCACTAATAACGTTGTTAACGCGATCAAATTAATAATACTAAACTATAGCAATTTCAGTATTGCTAAGATAGTAGCGAACAATTTGTTACTTTTTGTAAGTAACAAAAAGTCGTCTCCCAACAAACACAAAATTATTTTTTAACAAATTAGTTCTTATCCAAACTATACAAAAGAGTTAGTCAAATAAAATAAAAAAATATGAGAGAGATAAAGATAAAAAGATAAAATAAGATGAAAATAATAGTAAAGAAAAAATAGGTTGATTCCACAACTTTTTAAAAATAGGATTCATCATTGGTAACTTCTCAATTAAAAGCAAGAACTTTGTAAATTAATCTTAGTAAATTTAACCAAGGTAACTTTTCAATTAAATATTACCAATCCTGGGTATGAACCCTAGTATCAGCGTGCCTACGAATTCAACACTTTCTCCCCCATCCTGATCCTAAACTTTTTTATCTTCCTTATCATACGATCCCTTTTATTTTCTTAGCATTCTCGTTCTCCCTTTTCAGTATTAATAGTTACCAATGATCAGTAAAACAAGAACCCCAAATGTTCAGCCCTATACGATATCACCCACTGTTCCATCTAATCTTGCCGTCAATTAAGTAGATTCGTATATCGTTTACCATCACAACATCACTTTACAGGTTCATTTATCTTTCCCCTCGATCAGATTTTCCCCAGAACCCAAAAAATACAGAAATTGTCCAATATGCCTCGCCCTGCCTGGCGATTATATATCACCGCCAGGCAATTCAACCAGAACCCAAAAATTAGGCTTTCCAACATGCGTCGCCTGGCGGTTTGGGAGTTCACCGCCAGACGGTTTCTCTTCAGAAACCCAGAAATGGCAGAAACATCATGCACCGCCTGGCGGCTATGAACAGCCCGCCAGGCGGTTTCTGGAAATTTTCCAGAAATCCAAAAAAAACCACTAACAGCATGAAAATAATGCACCCAATTCATATTACAAGCCATATAAAACATGTTCATAAAAAAAACTAACGTGAAAACTCCCCTAACCTGGTTCTCCTCTTAGGCTTTAACCCTTGAAACTTGAATAGTTCTCCTTTGCCCACTAGCCCTCCTTGGTTCCTCTCTTTTCAGCACGGGGTTTTGCCGCCAGGCGCCATAGCAGAATTAGTAGGGGCACTGGACTGGGGAAGAATAGTGAAACTTTGAAATTCTAGGGAGCATTCAGGTACCTATTGCGTGATGGTGTAACATAGAGGTAATTGGCATGGTGAAGGGATGACTAAGTTAAGGGAAGAGAGTTGATAAAAACAAGTTGGGAAGGCTATGATGGGTTAGAAATTGGTAACTTTAAGGATGGCAAAGCTAAAGTATAAATTGATTAATTAAATTGGATAGGTCATGTTTGGGTCCAAGTAGTAGTCAGAACAGTGGATGAAAGCAATTGGAATAATTGGATGAGTGGGGAGTGTATAGTAGTAGAGTAATATCAGAGAGAAACTTAATTACAGAACGGTCATGGTTGAAGAAAGTGGGTAATGTTATCAAAACAGAAGGGGTGTGATGCTTGGGCAGAAATGGTGATCATAATTAGAGAGTGAATTTACATTGATGAAGCAGTGATCAAGGAAGACATTACAAGAAGAAAAATTACAGGTAGTGACATTTTGGAGTAGTGATAGTATAGTAGGATAGTCTGAACGAGATTTTGAACACTATCAGAACGACCATTATGAAATCACTGTCATAGCGCCTGGCGGCAGGGTGTAATCCGCCAGGCGATAGTGTCAGAGTAGAGTGGTACTGGGAGTCGTGGCGCCTGGCGGCGAGAGGGTAATTCGCCAGGCGATATATGCAGAGACAGTGGGACTTCTAGGTGATGGCGCCTGGCGGTAGTGGATCGACCGCCAGGCGGTGGCAACTGTGCGTGAGAATTTTGAGGCGTTTGGTGCCTGGCGGTACGTGTCCCCCGCCAGGTGGTCTGGGAGCTGTAAGTCCTAGTTGTTGGACTTTGTAGGATGTTCTACAAGGCTTCTGGTGGTGCTTTAAAGGTGAGATTCCTGGAGTTCCTTGAGTTGTGGCTCGGAACGTATCCCTTGAGTTGTGGCTCGGGATAGGGGTTAAGCACGTGGTATTCCTTGAGTTGTGGCTCAGAATAACATCTCTAGAGTTGTGGCTCGGGATGACGGATGAACACGAGGAACCCTTGAGTTGTGGCTCGGGTTGGCGAGTGTTGCCGGTGTGAGTGTGCTGGTTGTGGCCAGTACGAATGGGTCCGGATAGATTGCCCTCCTCAGTTGTTGGCTGACGAGTTTGGTAGTCTTGGGACGATACAGACTATGTTCGTATATGGGAACTCTACCTGGCATTGCGGTGTATGATCTGTAGCATGTTTTCCCGCACGTGCTCTATCGGTTGTGGCCGATAGGTATGGCAGCAAGTCACCTTGAAGAAATCCTTAGACGTTGTAGAACACGAATAATCTGATTGGGGGTCAGATGGCAGGAATTAAAGAACTGGGTAATGTGATATGTTTATGTTATGTACGATATCTTGTGTTGATATGCTTATGTTTCTGCAACTTTATTCATGTGATTTAATTGTTAAGCTCACCCTATCTGCGTGTGTGTGGCGATGATCGTGTACGCGATACACGGGAGCAGATTCTGTTGATGCAGGTGGCTCAGGTGACGCTTAGCCGCGGAGAGGGGGTATATGTGGGGAAAATGCTTATGTTTCATTATTGCCTTTGAAAATAGTTGTAAACCCTGATGGGAAATTTTATGACGTGTTGTTTTGGTATTCATAGACTTTATTTGATGGTTTAATAAAGTTTCTAAATTTTCCCGCCGTTTTGGGAAAATGAAGTATTATTAAAAGCACGTGATTTTATTTATTTCATTTATTTATTTATATATCAGTAATATCCTGTCGGGATGTTACATGGACTATGAAGGAGCAAGGAAGGTCATGAACCCAAAAAGTTAGTAAATTTGAAATTGGAAGCATGAAATCCAGGTTAGGGGAGCTATCTTCCGTGTTTTTATTGAATTGCATGATTCTGGATAAAATAATATGATTGTGATCCTTGCATTGGGCTAAAATTCTATAAATTTGTTTGTGTTTCTGGAATTTCCCAAAACACGCCTAGCGATTATATATGACCCGCCAAGCGACGCATGCTCTAGAACCTAGTTTCTGGGTTTTGTTCTAAGAACCACCTTGTGGCTATGTGTGGCCCACCAGGCGACGCGAGCTGGGTTATGAAGTTCATGATTTTAGGTGGTTATTTTGATGCCTATGAGGCTTAAATTGACTATAAATATACAATGGGGTGGAATTTGATGTGATTGAGTTCATAGAATTAAGTTTTATATGAAATTGATATGATTCGTGATTTAATTGGGGGTTAGGATTCATGTTGGGATTGGGGAAGAATAAACATGATCCTTGAATATGATTTAGGATATGTCTCATGAAATTAAACTTAAATTGAACAAGCATGAACCCTATATGATGTTTTAACATTACAATTATGTCAAAATGTGTGTTGGAATTAGTGATTGGAGTGTTTTAGGTTTCGCACAAGTGTAGAAAATCTAGGATTTTTTTCTAGAATGGTATGTACCGCCTGACGACATAAGAACTATCGCTAGGCAACACATTAGGGCACATGGGAAATCTATTTTTAAGTGTTTAATTGGAAATGTTCTTCATAAAAATATGTTGAATTGGGAACAAGGGGTTGGAAAGGGATCATAAGCTTGTAATAGAATTAAAAATATGTAGGATTATGCAATAATTGGGGTTACAAAGTGCCAAAGTGATGTTTACCTTGACTGAGATGTAGTATATTGTCTGTTTTGGTTATTGTTACTATATGCGAAGGTGATGTTGGTGGAAATACAATGTGGCGTGTCTTGGATGGAAAAAGATTGAGTGTTTTGTATATTACGTTAATAATTTAGTAATAAAATGATCAAATATGTGAATTAGTTGGCAAAGTAAGTGTGTTGAATTGTGGTCCAATCATAAGATTATGATTGGAAAATTATTAATTGATATCATGTATTGTATATTGAATGCTTGGGGTTCCTTTGAACCAGTCCTAAAATGCCAAAAACCAGTATGAGTGAGGGTAATGGTGCGACGCCTGGCGACACGGGATGAGCCGCCATGCGACAAGGAGAAAAATAGGGAAGCTCTGGTTGTATGGCGCCTGGCGGAAAGGGTCGTCCCGCCAGGCAGAAGAGAACTGGCAGAGGCCTTGGAAGGCGCCTGGCGCCTAGCGACATGAGGTAACCGCCAGGCGGCCTAGAGCGTGAGGGCGCCTAGTGATACAGTATGGGGTGCTAGGCGGTTCCAGATGCTAAAATGGACTGCGAGAAGAATTCTACACTACTTTGGATAGAAGTCTTGATGTGATGCTTTGCTAGGGGCCCAGTTACGAGTGCAACTTGTACTGGGGTAACACGTAGCCACTCGAGGTTGTAGCCTGGTGGTTTTGGAAGTCTAGTGGAGTGTGCAAGATCGTGACTCGTACGAATGGGTTCCGGAAGATTGTCCTCCTCGGTGTTATCCTATAAGTTTGGTAGTCTTCGGACAAATACAAACTACGGTTCGTATTGGAGAACTCCACTTGGTGTTACGAATTGTGGCCGCAAAAAGTTTATTCGAGCTTGTGGATTATAGGTGGTGGTGTAACATCCCGACCGGATATTACAAATTTAAATAATAAAATAAAGAAATAATAAATAAGCATCATTTATTAAAACATCATTTACCAACATTGCGGGAAATTTAAAACTTTATTACGTCATTATGAAATACGTCAAATCCATAATTATAAAACTCCATTACAATATAAAAGTCTAGTAATATAAAAGATTACAATTTATTCAAAAACATAATGACATCTGGTAAAAATTCTTCTCAGTCTTGCCCTGCTCCGGCTATATGCCTTACTAGATCCACCTGCAACATCATCTACTCCTGTGTACCGCGTACACGATCATCGCCAAACGCAAGCAAATAGGGTGAGCTTACAATTACTCAAACATATATCAATACATACATATATATACATATATATGTATATATGTATATATATATATATATACATATATATGTATATATATACATATATATGTATATATATACATATATATATGTAGGTTAAAATACCTTTTTGGGCCCAATTTTCGTCAAGTTTTTTCAAATAACTCTTAATTTTGGTATTGTGTTCAAATAGGTCCTAATTTTCGTCAATTTTGTTCAATTGGGTCCTTTTTTGCTAACATCTTTTTTTCATTTTTTTATTTTTTTTTAAGTTTTTTTTTTAAATTTTCTTAAATCTACACGTGTCAACCTAGTAGCGTGCCACGTGTCACTTCGTGGTTTTCTTGATTTTTTTTTATTTTTTTAATTTTTTTTAAAATGTCCACATGTCAACCCAATAGTATGCCACGTGTCAAAGTCAATGTTCTATATTCAATTTGGTCCCTATATTTGTTTTTTTTTTTTCAATTTAGTCCCAATTTCTGTTAACATTAATCAATTTGGTCTCTATCAAAGATGTGATCAAATTTAATTTTTATATCAAAGTTATAATGATGTGAATTTTAATATATTATATAAAAATATTTAATAAAAAGTGTAAATTTTAATATAAAAATTAAATTTGGTTTCAATTTGGAAAGAGACCAAATTGGTTAATTTTAACAAATTGGGACTCAATTGAATAAAAATAACAAATATATGGATCAAATTGAATATAGAACATTGACTTTGACATGTGGCACGCTACTGGCTTGACATGGACATTTAAAAAAAATTTAAAAAAAATAAAAAAAATAATAAAAATAATAAAAAAATTCAAAAAAAACCACGAAGTGACACGTGACACGCTACTAAGTTGACACGTGTACATTTAAAAAAAAATTGAAAAAAAATTAAATTAAATTAAAATTAAAATTAAAATTAAAATTAAAAAAATTCAAAAAAACCACAAAATGACACGTGGCAGTCATTGTTCATGGCCGTTAATGATTTAAACGGTGTTAGCAAAAAAGGACCCAATTGAACAAAATTGACGAAAGTTAGGACTTATTTGAACACGAAACCAAAATTAGGACTTATTTGAAAAAAGTTGACGAAAATTGGGACCAAAAAGGTATTTTAACCATATATATATACACCAAATAAATCATACAAGTACACCAAAGGATTCCTATCCTTTGGTTACACACCACATGGAAACCACCATGTTACCCATGTTCTACGTCTTCTGATGAATACCTCGAGATGTCTTGCTGCCACACCAACCAACCACAACTGTTACCCATGTTACCCATGTGGGAAACCATGCTACGGACCATACTCCGTAATGCCAGGTGGAGTTCCCAATACGAATAAAATTCGTAACGTCCCAAGATAACCAAACTCGACGCTTAATACTAAGGACGACAATCTAATTGGACCCATCCGTACGCGCCACAACACGCACACTCACAGCGGCAACACTCGCCAACTCGAGCCACAACTAAGAGTTCCTCGTGTTCATCCGCCATCCCGAGCCACAACTCAAGAGATGCCATTTCGAGCCACAACTCAAGGAATGTCACGTGCTTAAGCCCTATCCCGAGCCACAACTTAAGGGATACGTTCCGAGCCACAACTCAAGGAACACCAGCAAGCCGACCTTTGAGATATCATCAAAGCCTTGTAGACCATGCATATCCAAAGCAAGCAAACACACTTTCAGCCTAAGCAATATCGCTTGGGGCTACTCCTGATTGGGTTATATATATAAATATGTTGTATATGTGTTTTATTCTTTTAGCTCACCCTATCTGCTTGTGTTTGGCGATGATCGTATACGTGAGCAAATGATATTACAGGTGGATCTAGTGAGGCGTAGAGCTGGAGCAGGGCTAGTCTGGGATAAAGATTTCACAGAGTTTTATTTAATATGTTTTCGAATTAGTTGTAATGCTTTATATCGTTAAACTTGGATATTGTATTTTAGTTTTATAAAGTTTGAAATTTCCTGCGTTTTTGGGAAATGGATTTATAATTAATGAATTTTTATTTTCTTATTTTATTCTATTATTCAAATCCGTAATATCCGGTAGGGATGTTACATATTGCACTTTTATTCTGTTAAACTCACCCTATTTGTCTGTGTTTTGCGATGATCATGTAACTCGTTACATGTGAGCAAATGATGTGCAGGAGATGTCAGTGAGACTTAGCGTCGGAGTGGGGTAGCTTGGAGATTTTATTTCTACAATACTTTTATTATGTTGTAATCTGGATTTAAGTTTGGATTTGTATTTTGATATGCAAGGTTGAATTAAATTTTATGTTTTAAAAATTTTGGCACCAATAATAAAGCATTTATTTCCCACGTTTTGGGAAATGTGATTGAAGAAATATTATCTTTTTAATTATATATTTTTTAATTTATTTAATTAAGTAATATCCAGCTAGGATGTTACAATGATCGGTTCCCTACTTTATCTTACAACAAGTAGACCAGACATTATGCATAATGTGTGTGTGTGTGTGTATGCTAGATGTCAGGCAAACCCTAAAGAATCATACCTAGTTGTTGTAAAGAGGATGATTAAGTATTTGAGAGGAGCTAAAACCTTTGGCCTATGGTAACCCTCAAGAGCTTCACCTAGCCTTATAGGAAAAGTACATGTGGAACGTGTCATATACTTGGTTGTTCACCTGTTTCTTGGCATTCTAAGAACTAAGCTTGTGTTGCTCTATCTACAACTAAAGTTGAATATATAGTAGCCGGTAGTTGTTGTGCCCAAATTTTATGGATGAAGCATCAATTAGAAGATTATAATGTTTTTCTAGAACATATCCCTTTAAAATGTGATAGTACTAGTGCGATCAATCTTACTAGGAACCCAAACATGGTTTCTAGGACTAAACATATAGAGGTTAGACATCACTTTATTAGAGATCATATTATAAAAGGAAACTGCATAATTGAATTCATAGATACCAATCATCTATTAACAGATATTTTCACTAAACCTTTACCAAGGGATAGCTATTATGAGGTCAAAAAGGCATTGGGTATCTTATATGGTAACTACTTAAATTAACATGTTTTGATTTATGATAGTCACTTAATCTCTATATGGTCTGTAACTAAATGGCATGATTTAAATGTGATTTGTGATGGTTGAGGAATTAATTCTTTAGCATGATTTGATAAATGTTTAAATGTGTCTCTTCTGAATTGTACTTCTTTTTGAATGTTAATCAATAAAAAAAGGGAGTGATTGCATGTCTGTTTTGAATATGTGTTGGATGATTATATGTGTTGAATGTTTACAATGTGCTCATAAATAGGGGGAGCAATATATGTTATTGTAATAGGGGGAGATAAATGTGTTTGAATTAATCCATGTGATTTAAATTCTTTAAAATGGATGATATGATTATTCAACACTAACCACTTGTGTTAATCTCGAGCTGACTACAAAGTCAAGTGATCACTTTCATTATAGGATGTCACCACTACCTTTTTGAAAGCTAAAGATTTTGATGGATACTCAAGCAAAAATACTACAAGATTAAGGAAAGCTCAAGATAAAGATATAGAGTATTTAGGGTGTCAAGTCACTCTGGAATTAGAGGAAGCATAAGAGGAATTATTAGCCAAATCATCTCTCTACACAAGTGAAAACATTTTTTCACGCACATAATCAATTAAGGTTAAAACATAACTAAATTATGTTTCTACAGTTTTACAAAAATAACAATATCTTTTTAATTGAAACAATTTTTTAAAATCAAGTATTCTCTGACTATATCTTTTCCTAAAAATCATCTTTTCAATTGAGAATAAAAATTGATTTTCGAATTTATTTGATAATATTTTTGAATTAATTGAATTATTTTTTTTAAGACAACTCAAGTAAAACTCTTTAAATAACCCAAGTTAAGAACCAGAAAAAACACAACACATTATTATTGAGAAAGCACAAAAATATTGATTGAGTTTTTACCTTTGTTATTCAAGTTGGTAACGAGAATTCACTTGTGAAAGGAGCTCATCATTGAGCTTTCTATCTTTATACTCCTACTTTCCAGGTGATAGTGTTTCATTTTTTTTAATATTAATTTTCATCATATTTTGTGTACAAAAGAGGTGTTTTGTCCCTTGCGTGATTCAAGGGTGGTGTTGTCATATCTTGAAAGGGCTCAAGATAGGTGTTTATCAATCTTTAGAATTTTTCTTTTGCATGTTTCACTAGGTCATTGTGGTTGTAATTGAAATACTCTAAAGATAGTGAATTGGGATTTTCATTCTCATATTGAGGTGACTGGGAACTGGATGTATGGTTGGCTATACCCGAAGCAGTATAAATTACTGCGCGAATTTCTTCTTTCCTTTACCTCTTTTTTATGCTTCCGGTAACGCACTTAACTAATAATAAAAAAAGGATATTTTCTTAAGTATAGAGATCAAGACAATTTTTTTTAAAAGCATCAATTCAATCCCCCATCTTGAAGCCATTTGTCTAACAATTATTTATTCTCCAACTATTGTGAAGAACAATTCGATTTTGAAAGAAAGACAAGATTGAAGGGTGTTAATTTGTTTAAAGTTTTGATTGAATGACTTTTAGAAGTACTTGATATTGTCAAAGGAGTTTTTAATATTTCTGACAAGGTTGCTTGAACATTTGGTTGAGGTTGAGGCGTTTGAGGTCTTATGATATTATCATTACTAGTATCAAAGCCTAGTTCTCAGAGTATTTGTTTTGTTGTAAAGTGGAATAGATAGATAAATAGAATAATGATGAATGAATTTGTAGGAATATATTAACCTCAAGTGCTTCCTAGGTTTGGATTTATAGCTCGCCTATTACATTCCCTAGGTATAAGTCCTAGTTTTAGCTTTGACCCATCCATAGAAATCACAAAATCGAATTAAAACTTAAAAGAAAACTAGCAGAACATATATCTCAGAAATAAAAATTGTAAAATCCTAGAACATATGCTTGGAATAAAGTATGGTACAATAGTAACATAAGAAATTTCTAACAAAAGTTGAAAGAGTTGAGTAATTTTGTTGTTTAGTTTAACTACTAGAAGTTTACTTTGAATCTTAATCTAAAATCCCTTAAGGTTTTGAGGACTTTGGACTTCTTTACTCTTTCAAAAGTCTTTGTGTAGCACCGAGAGGTGTTCATACATTGTTTAGTCCTTAGATCTAGTGGTCCCAACAATAAAGCCTAAGTGAGGTAGTAAGACCGTTGGTCAGCTACATAAAAAGAAGAGGTGGTTCCATAACATGGAAACTAGAGAAAGATTAAGAATTCCAAACCAACTTAGAACACTGAGTGATTTAAGATTAAGAAACAAAGATTAAAAAATTAGTAGTAAGAACTAGCCAAAATGAAGCTTCTTCTTCAGAAAATAATAAAGATAAAGAACTACAAAATGCAGAAATAGAAAACTCTTTACGTAACTGGTCAATACCGATAGTAAAAAAATGTGAAGTGTATAAACTCTCCCCTTTTTTTATGATGATCAAAACAATGTGTTTAAAACATTTGTAATCGATTATTTTAAGCAATAATCGATTATTTCTAATCAAAAATTTTGCACTTTTAGACAATTTTAAGATAATCGATTATCTTCCACGATAACCGATTATTCCAGTAGGTTTTGGATTTTTATTGCGAGGATGGATAATCAATTATCCTTATGATAATCGATTATTTATGTGTTGTTTTTTGAAAGTTGAGAAAGTTCGGGTATTACCTCTCTTAAGACACTTCTAGTATTCCCAAATCTTTCTTAACTTCATAAAACCTATCTTTGGCAAGAGGTTAAGTGAATATATCAACTAATTGATTCTTAGCTTCTACATATTCTATCACACAATTGCCTTTACTTATATAATCTCTTAGAAAGTGATGTTTAATTTCTATGTGCTTTGTTTTAGAGTGCATTATGGAATTTTTAGATTTATGGCACTTATATTATCACAATTCATAGGTATATGATTTAGATAGATATTATAATCCTCTAAGTGTTATTTCATCCATAGAATTTGAGCACAACATTTGCCTGTAGTAGTGTATTCAACTTCAGTAGTTGATAAAGCAACATAGGCTTGTTTCTTGGAATGCCGAGAAACTAGTGAACATCCTAAGAGATTGTAAGTACCACTGGTACTTTTTCTATCAATTTTACAACCACCATAATCAACATCAGAATAACCTCTAAAGCTAGGTGAAGTTCTCGATGGATACCAAAGTTCAAAACCAATAGTTCCTTTTAAATATTTTAAAATTATTTTTACTATAATAAGATGTGATTCTTTAGGTTTAGCCTGAAATCTAAACATGGTTTGATTAACTTCCATACCTTATTCATCTTTATCCAAATAATAGGAAGTTGCCATAAGAGTACTTGTGTCCTTAGCAATATCAATTCCAAATTTCTTAAGTACTTCCTTATAGTACTTAGACTGTGATATGAAGATTCCATCTTCCATTTGCTTAATTTGTAGTCTAAGGAAGAATGTCAATTCTCCTATCATTGATATTTCAAACTCTCCACGCATTATACTTGAAAATCCTTCACATAGAAAATTATCAATAGATGCAAAAATTAGATAATCTACGTAAACATGAACCAGCAAAATATGTCCACCAACTCTTTTGATAAATAGAGTTAAATCAATTTTTCCTCTTTTAAAATTACTTTCTAACAAAAATGTGCTTAATCATTCATATTAAGATTTAGGTGCTTGTTTCAGTCCATAAAGTGCTTTCTTTAATTTATAAATATGATTAGGAAATTTATAATACACATCTCTTATAAATCCATTTAGAAAAGCACTTTTAACGTCCATTTGATACATTTTAAATTTCATAAGAGAAGCATAGGCAAGAAGTAAACGTATAGTCTCTAACATTACAACTGAAGCATACATTTCATCATAGTGTATACCTTCTTCTTGTCTATATCCCTTTTCCCCAAGTCTAGCTTTGTTCTTAGTAACGTTCCCATCTTCATCCAACTTATTTTTGAACACCCACTTTGTTCTTATTACTTTATGTGAATCATTTCTAGGAATCGATTTCTAAACTTCATTCCTTTCAAATTGATTTAGCTCTTCTTACATTGCATTGCACCATTGATCATCTTGAAGAGCTTCTTTTACATTCTTTGGTTCTACTTGTGAAACGAAAGTCACTGTAATACAAAAATTAGACATATTCCTAGTAGTTAACCCTTTTGATATATCTCCAATAATGTTGTCTGGAGACAACTCTATATGCTTTACTAGTAAGTGAATATCCTAAGAAAATAGCTTCATCTGCTTTAGAGTCAAATTTTTCTAAATTTTTTTCCCATTATTTAATATAAAGTATTTGCATAAAAAAATTAAATGAACAACATTAGGCTTTCTACCTCTAAATATTTCATAAGGGGTAATTTTTAAGATGGGTCTAATGAACATTCTATTCAAAACATAACAAGCAGTGCTCACATCATCATCCCAAAAATATTTAGGAACTTCATATTCATTCAACATTGTTCTAATTAGTTCCTTTAAATATCTATTTTTTCTTTTTACAACTTCATTTTGTTGAGGAGTTCTAGGTGTGAAAAAATTATGAAAAATGCCATGTTCTTCACAAAAATTTTCAAACAATTCATTTTGAAATTTTCCATCATGATCACTTCTCAAAACTTCTATTTTTAAATCCTTTTCATTTTGAATCAACTTTGCAAATTTTTTAAAGGCTTTAATAAAGTCCAAGTAAATCTTGAGTAATCATCAACAATAACAAGAGCATAATAATTTTTCCCAAAACTTTTTATCCTAGAAGGACCAAACAAATCCATATGCAAAAGTTCTAATGGCTTTGAAGTAGAAATATAATTTTTTGAATGAAAGGATGACTTTACTTGTTTTCCTTTTTGACAGGCAGCACATAATTTATCTTTTTCAAACTTTATTTTTGGCAAACCAATTACTAACTCCTTAGAAATTAACTCTTTTAGATGTTGCATGTGAATATGAGAATTCGTTTATGCCACAACTAAGGGTTTTCTTTTTTAGCAAGTAAACAAGTTATATTACTTGATGATGCATTATCAAGATCTACCAAGTAAATATTATTATGTTTCATACCTTTTAAGGTGATTTCCTTATAATCCTTTTGATGAATGGTGTAGTAGTCACTTTCAAAAATGACTTTGAGTCCTTTAGCACATAGTTGACTTATGTTAAAAAGATTGTGCTTTAATCCTTCAACAAATAGCACATCCTTGATCTCCAAGGTATCTCCTCAATCAACATCACCAGTTCCAAGTATCCTACCCAATATGTAACAAACCCTTGTTCCTTTCTTTTAAAATTCTTAAACTTCTTTTTATCTCAAGTCATGTGTCTTGAGCATCCATTATCAAGATACTATGAGACCCAAGAAATTATTTTATTTAAGTAATTTCAAGTAGGGATGTTTGAGGAGTCATTATTTTATTTAAGTAATTTCCAGTAGGGACGTTTCCACTTCATTTCCACGTCAGCGCCATGTCAATGAGCACGCCCACGTCACTAGGCCACAGTTTTCAGCCCATAGTGGCATTTTTGTAATTCTGAGTGGCAGAATGGCATTTTTGTAAATATGCGGGTCTGTAGTGATGTGACCACATTTTTAAGTCATTTTCTCATGGGCAGCAAAGCTCTCTTCTTCCCTATTTTGTTTTCACGTTCTTAGGAGAGCACCCACTTAGGGTTTTTTGATTTTGGTGATTTGAGACCATTGGAGCACCACCCAACTTAGGGTTTTCGTCCCATTCAATAAAAGAATGTGTTTGTTCACTTTTTCTCTACTCTTGTAATGCAATTTCGTTTCTATTTTGAGTTATTTTTCGAATTTCATGTCTAGCTAAGCTTTTGGTATGGATTCCTTAAAGAAATTGAAATGAAACCATGAGGTTGTTGTTCTTTTTGATTTGAATTATTGTTCTGGTTTGCCCTTCTTCAAGTTGCATTTTCATGGTAGAATATGAAATTGATGGATGTTTAATCTTAGTTTCATGTTTCTGCACCTAAAGCAACTTATAATCATGGTTAATGAGTGTGGGTCGTTCACAATATGTTTAATTTGTGGGTATCAAGTGTTTGAAGTATACTTGGCTTAAAGGCATATTTAACTCGTGTTAATTATCGTTTAGTTGATTAATTTTGGGTTTCATGGGAGCAAATTGGATAGAAAAATTAATTGTGTAATCTATGATTGGTAAAATTTCAGTTGAATCAAGGAATCAATACGTTTTTAAATATGTTTAATTAAGTTTTGCAATTACGTTTTGCAATTACGTTTTGTTAATTTTATGTTTAAATCTGAATCTGCCAAACCAATCCCCCCCGTTTTGTTGAGTCTGAAACCTTTGAGTGAAAACAATGGTCATTGGGAGACAACCTTGGGTTAACTCCTGAGTACTGCATTTACGTGTTTTGTTTGGTCAGGTACGATATGATCAACGTTACAAATACCACATTGATTTTCTGGATTTAGAAGTTATCTGCAAAACAAGAAAACAATTTATTTAGGTCCCCAACAACTTATTTAGGTCCTTGGGGTTAGATCAATAAAACAATTACTTAACAACAGGCACCCAAGCATACTTCCCATTTGGAACACCAAAATGTTTGATATTGCATTTATTTGATATATGACCATTTTTCATGCAATAAAAACAAGTAGCAACACATGCATTCATAGAGTAAGTAGTTCCTTTTTCTACCCATATTCTCCGAGTTCTTTTATAATTAATTTTATTATTAGGAACATTTTTGTTTCTATTTAGATTCTTTTTTTATTTTCTAATGCATCTGCAAGTTGTTTTTCTAAAATATTTAAATCAAACATATAGCTTGTGCAAGATGCACATTCAACAATTTCAGTGTCTTTAATTTCTAAAATTGAAATTTAATTTTTTTAAATTTCTTCTTTTTTCAAGAAAATTTTCAAATTTACTTTGTAATTCTTTAAAATCATATTTTAATTTCTTGTGAGCAGTATCTAATTTATGAGATTTAACAAGCAATTGTTGAAATGCATCATATAAGTCATCATAATCATTTTCATCGCAAGTAGAGCTTACATCAATGTTAGAAAGGTCATGATCAACCATTAAGAGAATTTTTTCTTCTTCTGCACCAGATTCACTAAAGCTTAGTGTAATTGAGACATTATCCACCCATGCTATGTATGTCATTTTCTTGAAAAATTTTTGTCTTTCTTTTCTTCACTTTTCTTGGAATTTAGGCAATATGCTTTGATGTGTCCAATTTTTCCACATCCATATCATTTGAAAATTGAGGATAACCCTTGATTCTCCTTCTTCTTACTTTATTGAATTGATTCTTAATCATAAGACTCAAGTTCTCATCATCATTAGAATCTTCTTCTTCTTTGTGCTTTTTGCCTTTGACAATCTCGGTTTTCAAACCAATGTTCTTCTTTCTCCCTTGATCTTCTTATTCATTTAATTTGCCTAGTTCAAGCTCATGCTCCCTTAACTTTCTAAATAGAGCTGATATGGACATTATTGCAAGATGTTGTGACTCAGTAATGGTTGTTGCCTTTGGCTGCCAAGTCTTGTTCCAAAATTTTAGAGTTTTTATATTCAATTCATCAGAGTTGAAAGTTTTACCTAAACTCGTGAGATGATTGACAATGTGTGTGAATTGCTTCTGCACATCGTAGATGGTTTCTCCCTGGTATATATGAAACATTTCATATTCTTCGATCAAAGAGTTCTTCCGAGCCCGTTTTACATCATCCGTTTGTTCATGTGTTACTCCCAAGATTTCCCACATCTCACGTGCATTGGTGCAAATAGATTTCCTATCAAATTCATCAAGGGTCAAAGCAGATGAAATAATGTTTCTTGTTGTAACATCATATTAAGCCCGTTTATTTTCATTCATAGTCCATTGTCAAAAAGGCTTTGGTTCCTTCACATCATTAATAACATTAACAAGAATAAGCAGACCATTTATCACAATATCCTAAATACCCCTATCAACAGATTCCAAAAGAATTTGCATCCTAACATTCTAGAAAGGGTAATTTTCACCTGTAAAAAGTGGAGGTCTATTGATAGACGTGCCCTCAGCAAAAGTTTGGTTTTATCCAACCATTTTTCAAAAAGTATCAAAGCAAGCTCTAATACAATTGATGTAATTGAGCCGTGAAATAATTTATTAATGAAAAAAAACCGAGATAGGGTGAATCAGTTTATTAATAAAATTTATACTTTTAAAAAAATTTCCAAATTTTACCCTTTAAATAAAAGCCTCAGTTCCTTTAAACTCAAAAGTAGATAAATTAAAGAGGTAGGAAAGAAGATTCAACACAAATATTTATACTGGTTTGGATCAAAAGACCCTATGTCTAGTTTCTAATCTCTGTAAACAAAGAGATTAACTTAATCACTATAATAATCAGAGGATAATCATATTAAGAGAATAAAGGATTATAAAACACCTCTCTTGAAGACACAAGAGATGAAGAGTTACTTCTTCTAAATCACATAGAAAAACAACTAGCATTCCTAGCATCAACAACAACACCTAATCTCCTAAGAACCCCCTTAGAAAAAGTTACTACTCTACCCACACTAGGCTTTTCCAAGCCATTTTTAAGAATATTCAGAGAAAAACTTTGTAGTCACAGCACTAGAACTCTAGTTCTTAAAAAGGCAAGTTCTAACTTGGAATAAAGTTTATTTAAATAGAGGTTCGAAAATTAGGTCACACAACTAAACATTCAAGTTCAAAACTACCAGGGATAATCGATTATTATAAGTTGTAATCGATTATTCCAGTGAATTTTCTAAAAACAAAATTTTGAGTTGATAATTGATTATCCATAGAGATAATCAATTATTCTAGTGGCTTTTCTGAAATTGAACAAAACTTAGGATAATCGATTATCCTAAGTGATTATCATTATGAATTTTACTAAAATACAAAGGAGCCTTGAAAGATTTGGAGCTAATTGTTGTTCTATAATGATCTAAGCTAATTTACACTACTTAAAACATAATTAACCTATTATAATAAAACTTTAAACATAAAAGAACTTGTCTTCAAAATATCTTACAATATTTGTTTGAGATTCCTTGTCATCATCAGAAATGAGTCCCTTGGTCACTAATGATAGCTCGTGGTATCCCAAACCTACAAAAAATATTAGACCTGACAAAACTCATAACGACTCGAGCATCATTAGTCCTTGTAGTTATGGCTTCCACCCATTTGGAGACATAGTCTACAACAAACAGAATATAAGAAAATCCAGAAGGAGGAGGAAAAGGACAAACAAAATTAATACCCCAAATATCGAATACCTCACAAAAAATCAAAGGTTGTTGAAACATCTTATCCCTCCTTGTAATGGATGTAGCTGCTCTTTGACACTGCTCACAATTTTCATACACCCTCCGTGTATCTTTAAAGATAGTAGGCCACTAAATCCACAATCTAACATCTTCCTACCTATTATTTTTATGCCATAATGTCCACCACAATGGGACGAATGATAGAACTCAAGCACATAAGGTATCTCAATATTTGGAACACACCTCGTTATGACTTGGTCACTACCAATGCGCCATAAGATTGGATCTTCCCATATATAGTACTTTGCCTCACTTTTCAGGTTGGTTCTTTCAGACTTGGAGAATGAGGGAGGAATAGCAGAAACAACCGAATAGTTAACAATGTTAGCAAACCAAGGTTAAGGAAACATACCTTTCACAATAGTCAATACTAAGAGGACTTCATCAGGAAAGTCATCTTGAATAGGAATGTTATCTTCTGCATTTTGAATTCTGCTAAGATGGTCAGTTACTAAGTTATGTGGCCCACTTCTATCTTGAATTTCAATGTCAAACTCTTGGAGTAATAACATTCATCTAATCAACCTTGGCTTGGAATCTGCTTTCTTCAGAAGGAATTTTAATGTTGTATGATCAGTGTAAACAATTACCTTGTAACCTAGTATATAAGGTCTGAATTTGTCCAAGGCAAACATAATAACTAATAATTCCTTCTCAGTTGTGGTGTAGTTAGCTTGCGCTGCGTCCAATGTTCTAGAAGCATAATATATCACATGTGGTAGCTTCCCATCTCTTTGTGCTTGCACCGCTCCTACTACAAAGTTTGATGCATCACACATCAACTCGAATGGTAATGTCCAGTCAGGTGGCTGGATGATAGGAGTGGTGGTAAGCGCCTTTTTCAATGTATCAAAAGCATATTTGCACCTCTCTCTTAAGTCAAATGATACATCCTTTTGCAGTAAGTTGGAGAGAGGGTTGGCTATCTTGCTGAAGTCCTTGATAAACCTCCTGTAAAATCCTGCATGTCCAAGACAAGATCGAACCTCTTTCACAGGAAATAATATCAATTTTAGCAGGATCTATAGATATATCATTCTTGGAAATAACGTGTCCTAAAATTATACCTTGTTCCACCATAAAATGAAATTTTTCAAAATTTAAAACAAGGTTAGTTTCTTCACATCTCTCCAAGACACTTGCAAGATTATACAAGCAATGATCAAAAGATGAACCATATACACTAAAGTCATCCATAAAAAGCTCAATACAATACTCCAACAAATATGTAAAAAAACTCATCATACATCGTTGAAATGTCCTAGGAGCATTGCAAAGACCAAATGACATCTTTCTATAAGCATATGTACTGAATGGACAAGTAAAGGTGGTCTTATATTGATCCTCTAAGGCTATACAGATCTGAAAATACCCAGAGAATCCATCAAGAAAATAGTAATGAGACTTACTTGCCAATCTTTCTAACATCTGGTCCATGAATGGTAAGGGAAAATGGTCTTTCCTAGTCGCCTGGTGTAGTCTTCTATAATTAATGCAGACCCTCCAACTATTCTGAATATGAGTAGGAATCAACCCGTTCTTCTCGTTCTTGATCACGATGATCCTAGATTTCTTGGGGACTACTGTACAAGACTGACCCAAGTGCTGTCAGAAATAAGATATATAATACCTGCTTGTAGCAACTTAATGACTTTGTAAGACCCGAAAAATTTAAATAATTAATTAAATAATTATTTAATAAATGAGGGTAGTAGGAGCCATTAAGGCATTTAATGCGGAGTGCTATGACATGGCAAAGTACTAGCTCAAGTGGATGAGAGTACTTTATTGTGTGAAAGGACTTGGTTCGAGTCATATGTGTGCCAATTGTATGTTATTTTAATTTGTGCATTATTTTAATGATATGTGTGGATGTGATTAGTTATAATGTAATCCTAAAATTTTAGGAATTATCACGAAACATGATTGGTTGAAGTGGTTGTTCCTTGGCTTTGCAATTGAGTGGTTGTGTGTTCAAACCTTGTTAGGACCGAAATTAACTTTCTTTTCCCCAAATTTTCTTTTGGCGTGAAGATAAAAAGGCAGACGAAAACCCTAGTTGCAAAGAAGGACTGCCTAGTGGGGGCTGAGAAATAGCCATTAATCAAATTTTAATTGATTTTTAATTTAATGGAGTAAAGGGTGATTAAAATGGGGTATTAACTTAGAAAGAAGAGAGAACTAGAGGGGGGAAGCACTGTATTTTCGTATTAGCACTGGGTAGGGTTTTCCAGAAGAGTTATGCTGCCTTTGGAGAGAAGAATAGAGGATGAAAGTTGTTATTGGAGTGGACAAAAAAGGTTAGGAGAGTTTTGGTTGAAGGACACACACTCCAAAGTCGAATTTGAGTAAGGATTCCAAGTAAGGGGACCTGGCTATACATGTTTAATCGTTTTCCAATATATTGCGTTTTTCCAATAAATTAATGTCAACAGTACTGAATGAGGAAATACTAGAATGCATGATATAACTTTAAACTTGACTAAGGTATTATGCAAGTTAGAGTGACTAATGAGCGGTAGAGGTTTAATAAGGAATGGGGTAATTAATCTAATGAATGAAATGAGTGCAAGGAAACACTTTATATGGAGTAAGCACCAATGTTAGAATCAAGGATGAAGGTGGAATATTGTTCCCAAGACAGTGTGGTCTGTTTCAGGTGCCAAAACTAGTAGAGGTGTGCTTCTGGTATAGCGCTTGGTGGCAATGGGTATGCTCGCCAGGCGATAGGACCTCTAGGGAAGCCCTAGCATCGAATGGCGCCTAGCGGCAGGATGTAAGCTGCCAGGCAATAGACCCTGCAATAGTGGGTCTGGAAGTGGCTGGCGCTCGGCGGCAAGGAGTGAACCGTCAGGCGATCTGTGTAGGTTTCGCCTGGCGGTGCTTAAGCTGCGCCAGGCGATAAAGTTGCAGTTTGTGACTTGCGTGTGTTGTATTTAAGCGTTGATGCTATACTTGGATCAGGAGATGTTGTGCCATGAGCGGGTAGGTTCATGGATGGTGGTGAACACGTGATAATATGAGCGAGGAGGTTCATATCCAGTTACTCCCGTGTGGGGATACGAGCGAGGTAGGTTCGTATGTTCTGAGCTCACATTTGAGAGATGTTGCATGCGGGGAGGTACGTAGTTGGTGGATCACAGGTGTTGCAATACGGGCGGGTAGGTCCGTAGAGCAGGACTACGAGTGGGGAGGTTCATAGGCTAGGACTACGAGCGGGGAGGTTCACAAAGGCAGGACCACAAGCGCGCAGGTTCGTGTGAGCATCATAAATCGTGAATCCCAGGCTAACCTTTGGTGTGTTGTGAAGGTTGAAAAGCCTTTGTGTTTAAGGTCTTGGCCAAGAACTAACTAGTAGGAATGAGATGGGTGTAATGCTTTTATTGTGTTAATTGATATGCTATTTCTTTATTTTATAAGCCCACCCTTTTTGGGTGTGTTTGGCGATGATTGTGTAATTCTTTACATGGGAGTAGAGGAGGCTAGAGGTGATGCTACTAACGTGTGAGACGGAAAAAGGGGCTAGCTTGGGATATCGAGCTAGGGATTTTACCATGTTTTTATTTGTTTTGTTGGAACTTTGGATTTGTAATAACTTTACATTTTAATTTCATTTGAATTTTTGGCACACTGGATATTATTTTAAATTTTCCTGCGTTTAGGAATACTAAAACCAAGATGATTGAATTTCATTTTTTTATTTATTTATTGAATTAAGTAATTTCCTTTTGGGACGTTACAAACTTCCTTCTTCACAACCTCCATCAGCTGAGGATTCAATCTCATTTAAGGCTGTCTTACTGGTTTAGCATCCTCCTCCTGTGCATGCAGAAAGAAGGACTAATACCAGGAATATCTGCCAACGTCCAACCTATTGCTCTCTTGTGATCTTTGATAACCTGCAACAGTTATTGCTCCTGCTCATCAGTAAGCAAGGCATATATAATAACAAGGAGTTTCCCATCCCTCCCAAGATAAGCATATTTCAAATGAGATGGTAAGGGTTTCAACTCCAAAGTGGGTGGTTGTTCCACAAATGACATCATTTTATTGCCTAAGGTAATTTTAGCCACCTCAACATCACACTCAGACGCCATATAGGTAAA
The DNA here is from genome assembly GCF_037176805.1 of Vigna unguiculata. Lineage (NCBI taxonomy): Eukaryota > Viridiplantae > Streptophyta > Magnoliopsida > Fabales > Fabaceae > Vigna > Vigna unguiculata. The sequence goes on from NC_140802.1 coordinate 27,807,169, forward strand.
ATCTAGTGAAACTGCATCCTCAATATCACTTGTTTTAAAGTTTTCTTTGTCGTCTAAAATTGTGTACGACATATTCGAAAAAAAATCCAAAGAAGAAGAAAAACTAGAAAAAACATCTAAAAAACCAAAAGCAAAATTGTTCACTACATCACTTAGTAAATCAATACAAAACAAAGAATGATCTTCAGTCGGGTGCTTCATGGCTTCCAACACATTGAACTGCACCTTCTCGTCTCCTATATCCATACTCAATGATCCTCCATGCATATTTATCTTGGTACGTGATGTCATCATGAACGGGCTTCCCAAGATTATTGTAGTTGAACTCATTCCTTCATCGTCCTTCATGTCCAAGATGTAGAAATCTACAGGAAAAATTAACTTGTCCACTTAGACAAGCACATATTCTAATACATCTTCAGGGTTAATTGTGCTACGGTTGGCAAGTTGAATGACCATACCTGTAGTCTTAAGAGGTCCAAGATGAAGAGAAGTAAAAACTAACAAAGGCATCACATTTATAGAAGCTCCTAAATCTAACATGACACTGTCAAACTTAGTACTTCCTATAACACAGGGGACAGAAAACATACTTGGACCCTTGCATTTTTTTATATTTCGATAGGTCTCTTGATCAAGCTTGATACATATCTTTCCAAGTTCACAACCTCATTATCCCTAACACGCCTTCTATTGGTGCAAAGTTCTTTAAGAAACTTGGCGTATTTCGGAATTTGCGTCACAGCATCCAACAAAGAAATGTTTATCTCTACCTCAATGAAAGTATTCAAGATTTCTTGGTCTAACTCCTCCAACTTTTTAGTTTTCGATTTCAAACGATTTGGATAGGGAGGAAGGGGAGAATAAGATGAAGAAGAATTAGAATAAGAAGAATTAGAGGATACTAACCTGGAGTCATAGTGAGTATATGTGTCTCAGATGTACATTGTATTGGTTCGCCTGAACCTCCACTTTTATCAATGGGTGCAAATTCGTTTTCCTTATCTTCATTCTCTTGGGCTTCCTCAAGTCCTTGTATGATGTGATCCCAACAAGGCTTATAGCTTGGGTCAACGCCTAGGCCCAAATCATGCCTTCCATTCTTCCATGCTTCCTCCATCATTTCCGCTGCACTTGGAGCTTCATGTCTCCACCAAGCTCCATCATAATACCTACTTACCCGATCTTAAAGTAATGAAACTTACATTATGCAGGTGGTTGACTTGATCCTTGATTAACTTTAGATTCTAACTTCTCTACCCTTTGATAACCCATGAAATTGTGGCAAGGCCTTTAGTAGGTCAATCTTGAGCTCACATTGCCCTTCTGGATATTGGATGTTGTTATTGATGATGGGATTGTTAGATGTGGCCAACTGTCTGATTGTTCTCTCCTCCATTATGTTTGGATCTAGATCTGATGACAGATCAAAAGATATATTTGTTAATGGAGGGGATGAAGGTATTGTTTCTGTAGTAGCTTCAGATGTAGAAGGTGTTCTCTTAGTAGAACACTGAAATTCAAGTCTTCTACGTGCTTTGCGCAAGTTCCATTCAAGTTCCGAATCCAATTGATAGATTTTACCCGGGTTGGCTCGGGTTATGCACTACGCAGTCTGAAGATGTTCCTTTCTTTTTTGATTTTTTTTTCTTGTTAGTGTTTTGCAAAAGATTTCAAGAAAGAAAGAATTTAAAATGTTCTTGGGTTCACTCCCAGGAAAGAGAGGTGCGCGTCACAGTGGACAACTTAAATACTAAGTCTTTCATAGTAAGAGTTTTCCCAACTAATCTCAAAATATTTCTAAAGAGAAATTCTTAATCAAAACAAAAATAGAAATTTTGCTAGAAATATTGAAAATAACTAAAGACTACAAAAAAAACTCAAACTCTATTAAACGTAGATGCATTTAAAAAAATAAATAAAATAAAAAGTTAAATAAATGAATAAGAAAATACTAACCGTATTCCCCGACAACGACGCCAAATTTGATATCGTTGTCATTGACGGGATCAAATTACCACTACTTAACTTTAGCAACTTCAGTATTGCTAAGTTAGTAGTGAACAAACTAGTTAGGATTAAGATAACCCTGAGTCGTCTCTCAATAAATGAGGAATTGATTTCAAATATTTGACTCTTATAAAAATGCAATTAAAACTAGTAACTATAAAAGTATGGGGTTTTGATATGTAAAGAATAAATGACACGCAAATAAAAGATTGTAAATACAGTAATAGTAAATAGGTCAATTCCACTGCTCTTTCAAAATAGAATTAATCATTGGTTTTCTAAAGATTATTGTTATTGATTTCTTGTTTAAGATTTCAAATTAATCAATGTAACTTCTTAATTAATTTGTTGACGTCCTCACTTTTAACCAAAGTAACTTCTCAATTAAAAGCAAGAACTTTGTAGATTAGTCCTAGTAAATTTAACCAAAGTAACTTCGCAATTAAACATTACTAGTCTTAATCATGTCTATTCTTTTAAACCATATATCTAGTAAAAAGTTAATTAATCAAAGTAACTTCTTGATTAATTATAATCTAAGTTTCTACCTCTAATCAAAGTAACTTCTCAATTATTAGCAAAAACTCATGCAATCATATGAAAGTTTCTAAAAATTAATCAAAGTAACTTCTTAATTAAAATTTAAAAACCCTTAGATTCATATGATTATTATGTTATTTAGATTTAACACTATGCTAACTTGCTATAATGTAAAATTTATTACTTTAACTAGATTAAGAACTAAAAGACATAACTGAAAAATAAATCTTAACAAGAATCAAAAGAACAAATAAATTAATTCATCTAACCTCAGAATCCAGTTAAGAAATTACAGTGGAATCAACCCTAAAAGCTTAGCCCTCCATGGCTTGGATGGAATACATGATAATATGATGAAGGAAAGAAAATAAAAGGAAAGGAAGACTGAGAGATCTGGTGGATGACGATATCTGCCAAAACTAGAGAGTTGCTTAGTGTGCCTCTTCTGCTCCCTTAGGCCTCTTTATATAGGCTTCAATTTGACTTAGACTTTATCTGTTGGGTTGCTAAAATATTTTATCTTTATTTATATAATTAGTACCTTAATTTCTATCCAATTTCCTATTTTGCCCCTCTTGTTTAACAATTTTTACAATATTGACCAGAATTTGACTAGAGTTGACTACTACTTTGACCAGTTGATCTGTTGACTACCCTATGAGAGGCTGACACGTGGCAGAGTGCTTTCTCTCACCAAACTAGGGTTTCATTCTCCATGGTTTCTCCCTCCTTTGGTTGTGACGAGGTGCAATGATGACTGTCATGGAAATGCTTGTGGTTGTCGCTTCAAACGTGATGAATGCTAGCCTATTGCAATTCCAATGGTGGCCGACGATGAGGTCTGGCATGGTGGTTGCTCTGACGTTGATGAAATGGTGCAGATCTGTGGATTTCTCTAGCACGATGATGGAGTTCAAAAGTTCAAACTGCTTTTCTATGCATGGTGGTGATGGTTGGATCCGTTGTTGCAGCGTTTTGTCGGCGCGGTGGTTCTGATGTTGTAGGTGTAGTTTCTGACTTCATGTCGCTGGTTGTAGGATTCTGGTGCAAGGTTCGCATATTGTGGTTGTTCGAAGGTGGTGCTGCCATGCTTGTTGGTGACTATGGTGGTAGCAACGCTGCTCCGACAAAGGTGGGCTCGCATCAAGCATGGTATTGCGATAGATGCACTATTGTAGTGTAATGATAGGTGCTGATGGAACAGGTGCAGATCTGTGAAGATGATGGACTGTTGCTATTGCGGTGTGGTCGACGAACGATCGACAGCAAGGAGGATGCGTCTTTTCTCCTCTGATCTGAAGCGCGATGGTGGAACGTTGTGTGGTGTTCGAACTTCTTTGGTTCATAGTGTCGAGAAGATAGTGGTGCGATGGCTGAAAGTGTAGGGACATTGTTGCGGTGGCTATCATGTTGAGGTGCATGAAGATGGTAGTCTGAGGTTGACGGCGAGAGTGGCGACTGCCGGCATGGTGATGGTGGGATAGGAGAAAAATTAGGGTTAGGGTTTCATGTGTGAGATAGAGGAAGATGATGATGTGTCAATGTATGGTTGACTAGTTTAGTGAGTGGAGGATCATGACACGTGTCATCATGTGGTTGGACAAATTTAGAAGGTGAGGATTGCCACATGGAATAATCTGGTTGAGTGGAGTTTAAGTGGTAGGAGGGGTGTAGAATAAAACTAGCAGTGCATTTAGCTCCTGAATTATTCTTTTCTAGAATTTTCTGATTTTGGACTTATTTTGTAGCTTTGAATATTTCAAATCCACACTTTTAATGACCTAAATTAAATTTCAGCTGCATTAACAAACGTTAGAATATCCAATAATATTTTATGCAACTAAAATCAATTTGTACGCCATTTTGAACTTACGTACTCAATAAATCCAATAATCACAAATCCTAATTAAATCAATCCTTAAGCACAAAAATTCTATTAAATCCCCAAATTTAAACATTAAATGAGGACAAAAATTTGAACTCATCAGGGTTAAATAACATTACACCAATTGTAGACACTTGCATTAAATCAATGTAAAACTCATTAGAATTGCCATAATTACATATAAATATAGAATGTGGCGATGAGAAACCATAAAAGGTGGAATATAATACATTTATGCTATTTTTGTAGGTAAATGAAGGAAATTACAACATTGGTGCTAAGCCCCAAAAGTTGTAGCTCAAGTCAAAAAGATGAACTAAGAAAAGTGAATTTTAATCATGTGGTTGAGTAGTGAATTTGGCATTAAGCCACGTTTTAAGTGTGACTCTACTTTGCTCTGTCAAGCTTTTACCTTAGCTCAAATTGTTTGTTACTCTTTAACGAAATACAGATAAAATGTATGAAGATTTATCACGACATGGAGTTAAATATTTCTAACATCTTTTTTAACAGAAATCATTATGCTAATGAGTTTACCTCTTTTAGGATTGATAATAAGTTGGATTTTAAGTAATATGGTGAAATTCCTCATGTTATTACTGCAACCTACTTTTGTAATAGGTTTTAACTCCATATGTTTCTTTTGATTTAAACTTTTTAATGGGTTTGTCTTGTGTATTCTCTTTTACATGGATTTGGTTTATACCCCATGTCTTTGTTCTTTTCTCTTCTTTTATGATATATTTTATGGGATGGCATGTGATTGTTGAATTTTAGAGTGTCACTCAAGCTGAAATGTCAAAATTCATTTTCAAACATATATTTAATAAAAACAAATTGATACTTTTACCGAAAAAGTTCAAATATAGTTACCATGATTTTCTTAATAGAAAATATTACTTTCACACTAAATAAAATTTTACATTCATTGTTTTATCCTTCGATTTCTTTTTCTCTTTTCAAATAAAAAATACTTTTCCAGTGATTAACATACTTCTGAAAAGTGTGTTGTCAAGTAGAGCATCTATTACATATTAAGAAAAGAAAATACTACAAAAATTACTACATTGTCCATTTTCTTTTATTAATACGTGTCATAAATTTAATTTTTTCGTCATTTTAAAATTCTGGTACAAAAGGACCCGAGTTCAAATCCTACCAAAGTCAATTTGTTTTTATATTTTCATTTATTTATGATTTCAACTATAATATTAATTGTAAGTAATATTATTATTTGAATATTTTAATAAGTATTAGTATTTCTAATTATTAATAATATTATTTGTAATGATAATAATAAAATTATAACCAATATAAGTATTATAATAATAATAATTATTATTATTATTATTATTCTTATTATATGTTACTATTATATATTATTAATATTAGTATTATTAACATTATTAATAATAAAGTTAGTACTTATTAGTAACATTAATATGTAATAAATTAATTTTATTATTATATATTATTGATATGAGAAACGAAGTACTAAACAATTATTATCATTGTTATTATTATTTTTATTATTATTAGTATTATTATTATCATTATTATTATTATTTCTATTATTATATTACTATTATTATTAATTTATTATTATTATTATTATTATTAATAAGAATTATAATTATTATAATAGTTAATAGTTACTAAAATTAGTAAAATAATAAAACTGAAAATAATTTTTATATTATAAATAATTATTTAAATTTAAAATATAGTAATTAAGAGGATAAATTTGAAAAAACAAAAAATACACCAAAGATGTTTATCTATTTATATATGTAGTTATATTATTATTATATTATTATTATTTTTTATTTTCTCACTACGATGTTATTTTAGTGTTATTATTATTAATAATTGTTATTGTTGTTATTGTTATTATACACTATTAAAAAAATTCATATTTCCTACCAATTTTGTTTTGAAATTTTTTTGGTAAGAAATACTTATAATTTTTTTTTACGAAAAGAAATATGTAGGAAATTGCTGCCAACTTTTTTGCAAATTATTTTGTATAAAACACTTTTTTACAACAAATTTTGTAGGAAATACTTACGAATTTTATAATTTTATAGGAAATAATTACCCACGAATAACCTACCCATTAAAATTCTTTAAAAAAATAGCATAAAAAAGTCTTTTCTTGTAAATTTTTTTAACAAATTTGAAACAAAAATTCCATTTAATATGAGAATTTTTATTAGTGATTATTATTATTATTATAGTTAGACACACTTCTTACATTTATTTATTACGGGATCATATCTCAATTATAAGACCCACTTTTTCTGCCCTAAAAGTTTAAGGGCCTAACCCCATCTGTTGGGCCTAAGGGCCAGCCCATTAGGTTCCCCCAAAGACTCACTTTCAGTCTCTTAGTTTCGCATTCTGCAATCTCTTGCAGTTTCGCATTCTGCAATCTCTTGCAAAACAGCTCACTTCCTCTTTCTCTTTTCTCCTCCGAGGTAGCTAAGATCTGTTTATTCCATTATTTCCAGCTTAAAAATTAGTTCTTGAAGCTGTAGTAATACCCTATTGTGTGCTTGTACCTTCTGCTAGCATATGTCCAAGAAAGGGAAGTTAGGCTTTTCATGCTTTTATAAATACAATGCTTAGTTTGTTTCTATTTGGTGCTCCATATGATTTTAATGTGCTTTTGATGATGTGAAAATGATCTGTATGCTTTTCTAGATGGTTTTCTAGCTTGGCACGCGTGAGAGTAGAGGAGCTATTGGTCGCTCAAAATGAAAAGCTCTTGCTTAAGCGAGGAGCTCTAGCCTGAGCGAGAACAGTTGTAACCCACCTTTCTCTCTGATTCGAGGGCTCACTTAGGCGAAGGCCATTAGCCTAAGCGAGAGTAGTCTCGCTTGAGCGAGATGGGCTAGCTTGAGTGAGACCTCAACGTGCCCTCTGTATGCAGTCTCGCCTAGGTGAAAGTTGGTAGCTTGATTGAGGATCCCTCTCGCCTGAGTGAGAGCTCCTTAGCCTGAGCGAGATTGATAGAATTGGTTGGATACGTGATGGCTTCTTCTTGTCTCCATTGAAGCTTGCATGAAGAATGGAGGCTCCATAAATGGTGTTTGATGCGGAAGCATGAAGGAAAGAAGCTTAAGGTGTTTGGTTTGGTGTAGGTGAAAGGATTCTTAAGAGAGGTGAGGCCAACTCCTAAGAAATAAGACTAGAGTAAACTAGAGAAGAGTTTACTCTAAGGTGAGCTAAAAAGAGATTTGTGCACAAATTTTGGCAGCAATTCGTTACTCAATTTCAAGCTGAAAAATACATGTCCAAAGCCTTCTATTTATAGGCTAAAATGAGACCAAGGAGTCTCCAAAAAGTGGAGGGAAAAAGGAGTCTAGAAAGTTGAATTTTGGAGCCAAAAAGGAGCATGAGGTGTGACTTGCCACCTAAGCAAGTCACACTTGTCTTGCCATGGGAAGCTAACTCTCATCCTTGGAGAGCAAGTTTGAGAAGCTTCTAGGCTTCTCTAGAGTAGATGCACTACTCTCGGCCCATTTCGCTCAATTCCCCTTTTGGTCCAAAATTACTTCTAAAGCTAAATTTCCTCTAAGGCCCAATACATGGCCCAAAGAAAACCCTATTCTATTGGGCCCAAAATACAAACCCAAAATAAAATCCTAATTTAGTATTTACAAGCAAAGAGTCCTAGGCTAGGTCTTCACGTCTTCCTTAGCCCATTGGGCCTTGCATGTGCATTTAAGGCTTATTCCTCTTGTATTCTCCTAGCCATGGCTCTTTTTGTAGGTCCCTTGGCTCGAGGCATCTCATCATCCCCTCCCTCTTAAGAAGGATTTGTCCTCAAATCTGTAGTCTCTGCCTCATCATTTGTACCACCTGTAAAAGGTATCAAGTCAACAACATTAAAGGTGGCATGCACATCATAGCCCTCAAGCAACTCTAGCCTATACGCATTATCATTGACTCTTTTCAGCACTTTAAAGGGACCATCACCTCGAGAGCTAAGTTTAGACTTCCTTTGCTTAGGAAATCTTTCTTTTCTATGGTGTAGCCACACCCAATCCCTTTCTTCAAAAATTATTTCCCTCTTCCCCTTATTGTTGTACTTAGCATACCTCTATGTTTGTTGTTGGATTTGTCTTTTAATCCTCTCATGCATTTTCTTAACAAAATTAGATTTTGCCACCCCTTCTTTATGAATAAAATCAAAAGATGTAGGAAGTGGTAGCAAGTCCATCGGAGTGAAAGGATTAAAGCCATAAACAACTTCAAATGGAGAGATTTTAGTAGTCCTATGAACTACTCTATTATAGGAAAATTCAATATGGGGAAGGCATTCATCCCAAGATTTGTGGTTTCCTTTCAAAATTGCCCTTAGCATAGTAGATAGAGACCTATTAACAACTTCAGTTTGCCCATCAATTTGTGGATGACATGATGTAGAGAAATTAAGCTTAGTTCTAAGTCTTGACCAAAGAGTTTTCCAAAAGTGGCTAAGAAACTTACTATCTCTATTAGAAACTATGGTGCAGGGTATACCATGAAGCTTGACCATATCTCTAAAGAAAAACCTAACAATGTGTTCTTGGGTTCTTGGGAGTCCTAAAACGATCTACCACCACAAAAATAAAATCAAAACCCCTTTGTGTTCTTGGGAGTCCTAAGACAAAATCCATGCTTATATCTTCCTAAGGGGATGAAGCAACAAGCAAGGGGGTGTATAATCCATAGGGCATTGTCTTAGACTTCGATTGCAAACATGAAATACATCTATTACAATGCTTTTGGACATCTTTCCTCATATGGGGCCAAAAGGAAAACAGTCAACTGAAAAACTGGGAAAAATGCAGAAATGCGAATTTGAATTTTAAACCAGGAACAATGTGTAAGACCCGAGAAAAATTAAATAGTTAATTAAATAATTAATTAATAAAGGCGAGTAATAGAAGCCTTTAAGGCATTTAATGCAGAGAGCTATAACGTGAAAAAGTACTAGTTCAAGTGGTTAAGAGTACTTTATTGTGTGAAAGGACTTGGGTTCAAGTCCTATGTATGTTAATTGTGTGTTATTTTAATTTATGCATTTTTATGTTATATAATTGAATGTGAGACGTGATAACATAACCTTAGGATATGAGGAATTATCACAATTGTGAATTGGATGAATTGGTTGTGCTCTTGACTTGGTGATTGATAGGTTGTGGGTTCAAACCTGGCTAACAACAAAAGTGCTCTCTTTTTGCCAAATTTTCGTTTGGTATGATTATGGAAGGGTTTAGGAACCCTAGCAGCCAAGAAGGGAAGATTAAAGGGCTGAAAACATCCCAATTATGAGTGTTGAATAACCATAAACCCCATTTGAGTTTATTTTCGTTTTTTGGCTTAAACTCACTTAATTAGGGTAGTGATTGTGAGAGAGAAGAGAATTGGACGGAAGATGGGTGTGAATTGCAAGCAGTGGTTTCTAGAAGAGTTTTGGTGGTGGGTGCTGAAAGAAGTGAGCGGAGAACGTGTTGTTGGTGTGCAAGGGAAGGTTTAGAGAGTTGGGTTAGAGATACATCAAGAATTCGAGTTTAGAGCGCGAATTGCAGGTAAGGGGAGTTGTTCTTAACTCTTTTGATTCGTACTTATTGTAATGTGTTGATATGAATCAAATTGTATGAATTTTTCTGTTGAATTGTGAAGTTATCACAAAATTTTGGGAATCTGCCCAGAAACCGCCTAGCGGGCATGCATGTGCCGCCATGCAGCACATCAGGATTAACCTTGTTTCTAGGTTCTGTGGCATGAGCTGCTTGGCGGCGAGATTGAACCGTTAGGCGATGCGCGACGTTGTCTCTATTTTTATTGCGTTCTGTGGAAATTATGATATGTGGGACGTTCAATTGGATTTCCTTGCGTGTGTGATTGTATAACCTTGTGATATTATTCTATGGTCTGGAATGTTAGGCATCTTAGAATCCATTTGGGGACATGAGGGATTTATATGAGAAACAAATAAGGGTATAATTCGTGGTTTGGGTATGACTATTAAGTGATTGGAAGAAATAAGACAAGTAATTGAACGATATAATAGTGTGATGGTTTCTTAAGTCATGCTTGAGTGAACTCGGGCATTGAAATTCGAGATTGGATCAAACTTTGGGGGGGTTTGAGGATCTTCGTAGGTACAGAAAATTAGGGGCTCTAAACCTGGTACTGGAATGCCGTCTGGCAGCAAGTGTAACACCGCTAGGTGATGGTAGGATGCAGACCCGTTTCTGTGCAAAAATGGAATGACGAGAGAAGAGGCAAAATCTGTGTGTGGGGTTGATAGGTAACTTTAATTAGGGGGAAATTCGTTGAGATTAATAGAACAAGAGAGGAGAAAGGGGAGTATATTGCAACATATTGATGATAGTTAGGTAATGAAAACTTTAGTGATGATGAATAATCTGATATAAGAATGTGGTGGAAGAAGAGTGTAACTACAGTTAAATTGTGAGTTATAAGATTTTGTGTTTTGGTAAGTCAATCAATGAAGATTATAGGGTGAAACAATGTAATAAGTTAGTAAGCATGAGAATTGGGGTTGACTGAAATTTTGTGTCAATGGAGATAAACAACTATTCTACTATGAGCCTTAAATAGTCTAGGGTGGTGACTGAATTCCATTTTCAGACTAGAGTAAGTCAGAGGGAATGAATTAGGCAATTTCCTTAAGCTTGATTGAGCTATTATGCTTGGATAGAGGACTTGGTGAATTATATGTAGGGAATATATGGACCTATGAGTATGGGTCATAAGTAATTAAATTGATTGAGGTATGGCTAGGTAATTTTGCATAATGTCCTGATGAATGAGAAGAGTGATGCTTGTGGTAGTGTTCTAGTTTTGGAACAAACCAGTGAGTGTTCCAAAACCAGCAGCAAGGGACTTCTAGTGTGGCGTCTGGCGACCTGCTGATGCCGCTAGGTGATAGGAACAACTGGAGAGATTCCCGTACCGCGTGGTGCCTAGCGGTAAGTTGTGCTCCGCCAAGCGATGACTGAAAAATAGTGGCACTGGGAGGGCGCTGGCGCCTGGCGGTGGGCAGGTACCGCCAGGCGGTGTGGACTGATTTCGCCTGGCGGTGTGTAGGCTGAGCCAGGCGAAAATGTTGTTGTCCTTGATTTGTTTGTGTGTTGTTTTGAGCAATGATGCTACACTTGGATCGGGAGATGCCGTGCCATGAGCAGGTAGGTTCATGGATGGTGGATAACATGTGATGATATGAGCGGGGAGGTTCATATCCAGTTACTTTCGCGTGGGGATACGAGCGAGGTAGGTTCGTATGTTCCGTGCTCACGTTTGAGAGATGCCACATGTAACATCCCGTTCGGATATTACGAATTTACTTAATAAACTAAGATAATAATATTAAATGCTTATTTATTAATCTCCATTTTCCAAAACATGGGAAATATAAAACTTTTATTACATTCGAAGTTAACTCAAATCCAGAAAATTTAAAACTCGATTATAATGTCTACGGGTAGTAATATGAAATATTACAAATTCTTTAAAAAATCATAAAATATAAAACTCTAAGAAAGTCCTCTCCCAACTAGCCCCGGTCCGGCTCTATGCCTCACCAGATCCACCTGTAACATCAACAGCTCCCGTGTACCGCGTACACGATCATCGCCAAACACAAGCAAATAGGGTGAGCTAACAGAATAAAATATATGCATCAATTTATATAACAAAACACACACAAATCCAAGGATCATCATCCTTTGATCTCATATCACACGGCCACCACGATGCAATCCATGTTCTACGTCTTTGGTTGATAATCTCAAGCTATCGTTGTTGTCCAACCTACAAGCCGCCACTGGTAGAACACATGCGGGAACACTCGCTATTCCGTGCCACAACTCGAAGAATGCTCGTGTTACGCTCCATCGTAAGCCACAACTCCAGGAATACTCCAGCATCTGACCCGTGAGATATCGCCCAAGGTCTCATAGACCACACACATCCAAACCAAGCAAAACACAACATCTGTTTCATCAAAAGTCGCTTGGCGCTCCACACGAGTCGCCAGGCGCAAAAGACTTCTAGATCGCTTGGCGGGGGACACGTGCCACATGCGTCAAGCGCCTCTAATGCTACTGTTTCTACAACTATCGTCTAGAGGGACAACCCTTATTGCCAAACGCCACACACTTCAATTCTCTACTGGTCTCGTAGCTATCGCCTGGCGGTCGAACACCACCGTAAGGCGATACACCAGTACTTGCGCAGTACTAGCTTTTAATCACCTAGAACAAAGTAAAATCAATCCATTCATATTTCATATATATTCTTCCCTTTAAACCCATGCTAGCACTCAATTCTAACTTATGAATAACGCATGCTCAAACAAGTATAAGCAGCAACATTCTAATAATTTAAGCACATGATCTTGGCACCAATGCAAATTAATATTGGCACACATGCATTCACCAATAACCAATTCTCAACATGTGACTAACCCAAAGGGATATTCAAATTGATAGAGGCCTACCACACAACCCAATCATGCTTCATTAGAAGTTACTTGAAATTATCAAGAGCTTATTCATGTATTTTAAATACTCCAAAATCATCAATATTGAGTAACTTATATCTCTGGCTACTGCCCTCAAAATAAAATCTCCACCGCTCAAATTGAAGAACTACGTGTCGTGGACCACATGTCAAAATTTCACTTAAATCGGACGGTTAATGAACTGGAAAATCCAGTTTTAAGAAAACTGCACGAACCAGAAAAATGGTGGCGCCTAACGCCCAGAAATCAGGAATGTAGTGCCTGGCGGTACAAAAATAGCGCCCGACGGTTCCTGTAGCACGAAACGTACGAAAAACAACATTCTTCGTGAACAGAACACCCCCACGTCGCCTGGCGGTAGCTCTTCACCGCCAGGCGGTTTTTTAATAGTAACCCAACAACATAATTGTTTTAATGTGAGTCGCCTAGCAGCAATTCATGCGCCGCTAGGCACTGCATACAGTTCTGGAAAAAATCCCAAATTGTTCTACATCTGCGTAATCCCTAAAACCCCAAATCAACAATTCTAGCATTCGTCTTGACATATTTATATTGTTCCCACATCATATTTATTCAATTCAGATTATTTTTGTATAATTATAACGTGTAGATTTTTGTTCAAATCTCGTTTTAGTCAATCAAGCGCATAAATTACAAACAAATTGATTTCATAAGTTTATACATTCAAATCATGCACATGAACCTTGCTCATTATCCAACCATCACAGAATCCATATTGAATCGTTGAACAAGAAAACAAGGATTCGCATCGCCTGGCGGAGTCACCCTTGCCGCCAGGAGGTTCATCTCAAAACCCAGAAATGGGTGTCACTCTCAAGCATCGCTTTGTGGGCCTCCAAAGCCGCCAGGCAGTTTCTGGAAAATTTCCAGAAACTCGACCAGTGGAAAATTAACGCAGAAATAGGCACCCAAACATACAGCCTACAATGTAAAATCATACAATTTCATATAGACAATTAAAGCAGCTCCCCTAACCAGGATATCCTTGCTCCCAAGACAATTTATTCAATTCTTTATGATCTCCAATGGTCTCCCTTTGACTCTCCACCCAAAAACTCTAAATCTCTCTGCAATCCAACTCTAGTGCTCTCAAAATCTGTAGCCCATTACCCTCACAACAATACAGTGTTGTTTTCCTCTCTAATTCCCTTCTCTTTCACCATTACAACCCAATAATTACCCCATTTACTAATAAAAAACGAAAATTAATTGGAGTAAGGTTAATGGTCTTTCAAGAGCCATTATTAGATGGTTTTCCATCCCTTCCTTGGCTGCCCATTAGGCTAGGGTTTCCTCCACCCTTTCACATTCATGCCAAAAATTAGTTTAGCAAAAAGAGAGCTTAATTTGGGTTCACCAAGGTTTGAACCCATAACCCCTCAATCACAAAGACAATTGCACAACCAATTTAACCAATTCATATTTCATGATAATTCTTATAATTTTAAGGTTTTATTATCACTCAACATGATCATGCACATAAATAAAATAATAACAATTAAATAACACATAAATGGCATACATAATACTCGAACCTAAGTCCTCTCACACAAACCAAACACTCTCAACCATTTGAACTAGTACTTCTCCACATCATAACAATCTCCATTAAATGTCATAAAGGCTCTCCTACCCGTATTTATTAAATAATTCTTTATTTAATTATTTAAATTTCACGGGTCTTACACCACGTGCGGGGAGGTACGGGGCTAGTGGATCACATGTGTTGGACTACGAGCGGGTAGGTCCGTAGAGCAGGACTACGAGCGGGAAGGTTCGTAGGGCAAGACTACGAGCGGGGTGGTTCGTAGAGGCAGGACCACGAGCGGGTAGGTTCGTGTGAGCATCATGTTCCCGAGTCCAAGGCTAACCATTTTTGTATTTGAAGGCTATAAAGCCTTGGGGTTAAGGTCTTGGCCAGGAACTAAGTAGGTTGAATTAGATGGGTGTATGATTTATCTGATGTTAATATATATATATATATATATATATATATATATATATGTTATTTTTATTTTTCTCAGCTCACCCTTTCTGTTTGTGTATGACGATGATCGTATAATTCGTTACACGGGAGCAGATGTGGATGCAGGTGATGCTGAGGATGCTCAGGCGACGGAGTAAGGGCTAGCTGGGATTAGAGCTAGGCATATTTTATTATGTTTTTATTTAGGATTATGGATTTTGGAAACTGTAACGTCTTTATGACTACTTTATTATATTTTTTTGGCGCGTGTTTAAATATTTTAAAATTTTCCCGCGTTTGGGAATAATTATATCATGATGATTTAATTTCTTTTTCTTATTTATTTATTTAAGTAATATTCCTTAGGGATGTTACACAATGCACAAGAATGATCAAGATAAGTTCCAAATGATTATGTAAACATGCTCAATGCTGCAAATGCTATGAAAACATGAAGGAACATAAAAAAGATAATTAAAACACAAGTTCTTTAAACTTTAAAATGAAAATGCAAGAGAGAAAGGTTAGAGAAGAGAGGACACCACGAGATTTTTATACTGGTTCACTCAAACCTGAGCTACATTAAGTTTGTCAAAGCAACATGAGCTTAACTTTGCACTATTTAAAAAGATTTACAAAGTATCCACCCTTACACTTCCAAAATATGTAAAAACACCACAAAAGACTCTTGAATCACACAAGAATCACACCAGCACAACAAGAACTCTCTTGCAGACTTGGAAAACCACCAGGCACACACACAAAGCTTGAGAAAGATCAAACCTCAATGGTAGCGCAACCCATCCTACCACAAACCACTTTCTCCAAGCTTCAAACCAAGCCAAAAGCTCCAAGAATTGATCCAAGATCAATCTTCAATAGCTGCAACACGTATGATCACAAAGGAGAGAGTTTCCACAAGTTTCCAGAACAAATTCGTGCTCTAAAGTGATCAACTCAACTCTCTTTCGAAAATCACAGCTTTTATAGTCAAGCTGTTACGAAATTCAACAGGTTGATTTTCAAATCAATCGGTTGATTTCACTTGACTTAAGTGAAATCAGTCGATTAAAAACTAAATCAACTAATTGAATTTGTTGCAATTTAAGACTACTACAGCTAACCTTTTAACTTGTTAAAAAATCATTCAACAGATTAAAAGAGACATTTTAACTTGTTGAAAAACCATTCAACAGATTAAAAGACACACATAAGACCAAAAACATCTAATTAATGCTATAAGGTCTATAACATGAATTACAAAATTAAAATACACTTTCTAAATGATCTAACTACATGGAATCTTCAAAAAAGCTTCATTCAATCTTCATCAAATCTTCAAGAAGCAAACCACCTTGGCTTCTCATGTCAACAAATAATGTCATGACAAACTCAAAGGATTACCAAATAAATGACAAACTAGAAATAATGTAAAGAAACAAGATAAGCACTCAAATGAATTACCTAATGAATGGCACTAGAATGGATGAAAAACAACCAAAATAAGCTAGAAAACTGCACTGAAATTTGATTTTTCACTCACTGCCAATCCAAAAACGTGAATTCAAGCCTCTGCTTCAGCTATTTTTCATTTTTTCATTTCTCAACATTTTTCAATGATTTGTTTTTTCACTTTTTCGTCTATGTCTTAGCTAGAAGAGGGAAAAATTAGATTTGGATTTGCATCGGCCAATGTTTTATGATAAATCAAATACAAATTGTGTGCAGTTAGACAGAAATTGGAATAGTAGTAAAATATAACAAAATAATGCTCTCAACCTCAAGTGATGGTAGTGATTCTAGTGTATTTCTTTTGCCACTTTCTTTTGATCTTTTCTTTTGACTTTTTTTGGCACTTGCTTGTATTCTTTTTGTGCTCTTTTTCTTTCTTTTTATAGCTCTTACAACAGCTAGTTTCCACCACAAATCAGAATCACCACCACACTATAATTGATCATTTGCATTTTAATGGAAACGAAAAACACAAAGGAGAATGAAACTTAAAGGAATCAAAAGAAGATCATGAAACTTAAAGGAATCAAAAGAAGATCATGAAACACAATGAAACACGATGGAAATTGACTCTAAGACATTGCTAAGATCTAAATAGCAATCTGAACTCAAAAGTAAAAATGAAAAAGCACCAAAGCACAATTAATTGAAAGGAAATTAGTGTGGTTTATGGTGATGTTAAACAAGCACAAGGAAAATTCCCACGGGACATTAAGATAACTAAGGTTATCTAGATATGAAGGTTCATTTCCAAGGCTCAAAGAGAGAAGAGAGTGTTAATTTTTAAGGATTAAAAATTGCACTCAAATCTGAAACAGAATTCAGCAGCACATCACTAACAAAGTCAAAGCAAATAAAAAGCTAAACAAGGAATTAATGACATATATGGACTAAACATGACTCTAGACTAAAGATATGGATCTTAAAATCAAAATAAACTCAAGAACAAGAGAATGAATTGAACAAAAACAACAAATACTCAATTAAAATGAAAAGTAAACGGTAGAAACCAAAGAGAACACCTAAGCACACAAGGATGGTTCAAGATGAAGCAAATGAAGATGAACCAAAGTAAAAAGACATGAATACTCAAAATAAAAGGAACAAAAACAGCAAGACAAGTAGAAGAAGAGATGAACAACATAGAATTGAAAGAAAAATGGAGAAGAAGCTCTTAACTCACTAAAACCAAGAGCAACCAAGGCTCATGATACCACATGATGGCTTCTTCTTGTCTCTATTGAAGCTTGGATGAATATTAGAGTGGTTGAGTTTTCTCCCCTAATCTTCGTCTGGCTCAAACCCTAAACCCTAGATGAGATTTCATCTCGTCGGGTTGCCCAAAACACCGTGAGTGTGTGAGTTTTGTGTGAGAACGAGAGTGATTCATTCCAATTGAGAGTTTCCGCTATAGTTTCAGTTGATTCCACCGCATGAATCAACATCAGGAGGTCGTTCTGATGATTTACCGTCAATTGGAGCAAGTTCCCGCCGATTAATGGCGTTGCCGACCTCATTAATACTTGTTTGTTTCACATGATTGAGTGATTGATTGCTTTAAACAGTTCAAGTATGATGCTTTGTATGTTCTATATGATATATTGGAATCTATAATTGATGAGCTTGGCATGATATGCATATGAAACATGGTTGGATGGTTGGTTGTATATTGGCATGAGATTGGTATACATGATAATTCTATGTTGGGTTGATGATGCAAGATTACGGTATGGTTAGGACGTAATTCCATGAATCTCTTGGTGAGATCTTATGGTGGTGCCTCATTGTTAGGATGTAATTCCATGATCCTCTTAGTGAGAGCTCATGGTGGTGCCTCATGGTTAGGACGTAATTCCATGACCCTTTTGGTGGGAGCTCATGGTGGTGCCTCATGGTTAAGACGTAATTCCATGACCCTTTTGGTGGGAGCTCATGGTGGTGCCTTATTTTTAGGACATAATTCCATGAACCTGTTGATAAGATATGGTGGTGGTGCCTCAATATATAATTATATAAGGATTGCATCCTAAAACTCTAAAGAGTCAATTAGTCTCATGTAGAGCGTACTAACTCGAGTAGTGAGAGTAGCAGGAGGCCCTAGTCTTTGGCAAGATAATGGCCTTAGATGTTTAAAGGCTAACATTGTGTGTGGTAGGGTGAAACCGATTAGAAATGGCTCTATAGAGTAGTAGAGGTCACCACAAGTCCAAGCATCCCGTAATTCCGACTGATTATATGTATTCGGATAATATGAATTCTTGACTTTTAAATCGTATGTTCAATTGTATGATAAAACCCTTCTCACTCTAGCTTACCCTTTCTATTTACTTGTGTGTCTCGTGTGTGGTTTTCTCCTTTTGCGATGATCATCAATTTATTTGTGTGAATAGATGTGGGAACTCCTAGTGATCGAAGTAGCGACGAGAATGTTGCAGCTTAGTTGGCATGCTTTGAGGTTGGGCTCACTGTTGAGCCCACGTTGTAGAGTTATTATTATATTGTAATCCCGTGCTTATGAGAAAGGTTTTGGTCATTTTTTGAATCCTTCTATATGTTAAGGGTATAGTGGTGTGCCTTAGTTTTTTTTATTGAGTACTTGGATAGCTATAAAATCCTTATACTTTAAGTCGCGTGCCCTTGGATGTTATAATATGTATGATGTTTTTTGTATTGTTGTTCATTTTATCTCTATATATGTGTAATTATTTGAATTAAAAAAATACTTACTAAAAATAGTAAAATGATAAAACTGAAAAATAATTTTTTATTATAAATAATTATTTAAATTTAACAAATAATAATTAAGAGAATAAAATTGTAAAAACAAAAGAAGACACAAAAAAATGTAGTATAAGTGTTTTTTTTACTTGTACAAAACGTTATTATACTACATAAATTTTCTAAATACATTTTT
The DNA here is from genome assembly GCF_037176805.1 of Vigna unguiculata. Taxonomy (NCBI): domain Eukaryota; kingdom Viridiplantae; phylum Streptophyta; class Magnoliopsida; order Fabales; family Fabaceae; genus Vigna; species Vigna unguiculata. The sequence goes on from NC_140802.1 coordinate 27,826,559, forward strand.
AATCTTTTAAAAAATTTACAATTTATAATATATATTAATATTACTATTAGTATTTTTAATGGTTAAATAAATATAATAACAATTATATTATTACTCTAAAAAGATTTGAAATAAAAAAAAAAACAAAAAAAAAATATGCGGTCTTATGCTATTATAATTATTTCATAAAATTAGTTAATTACACTATATTGTGATATCAATTTTATTTATTATATTTAAAACTGGAATTTTTATTGCATCACTTAGATTTACTACTTCGTTACTTTAATAACAACATTTATAACAATATAATCTAATTTTCATGATATTTTCTTATATAATATTTTCACTACTTTATTATTTTAATGTAAAAAAAATACAACTCGTGGATACGGCTCAGTGTACTAGTTTGATGTTAAAAGAAAAACATTCTCCTTTTTTAAATATGTCCTGTTATGGTTATCTTTTTTTAAAGTAATTGGATATTCTGAAACTAAATTTTATAAGCTTCTTGTCAATATAAAAAAAAATTGTTAGAATTTTATTTTAGAGTTTCAATATAGAGAATTTATCTGAAGTGTTTTGAAACTATGCTTTGTCCGAAAAAATAAATAAATGATAATTCATATTAGGTATAACAAGTGATAGATTCTCTGTAATACATGTTTGCTCTAATATTAAGCCCTTTCTTCTAATATTAAGCCCTTTATACTAATGTACTAACAATATATCTACTAATCTACTTACAATATAGGAAAACAAATACCGAGCACATGTACTAATCTAACCCTACTTAGAATTTTGACATGTGTTCAATTTATTGATTTTTCTATCATTTTGTCTTCCTCAAATGCTATTAAATGGAGAACATTATTCCTGATAAATTTATTAATCTACAAAACTGCCACTTATGAAATACCCATATTATCATACCTAATTTATAAAATTGTCATTGTCATTCATATTATTAACAACTATAATTATTGTTGTTTTTATTATTATTAACTATAATTATTATTATTATCAACTTTAATTATAATAATAATAATTATTATTATTAACTATAATTATAATTACAATTATCATTATCATTATTAGTGTGACATTCTAATTTAGTAGAATCATTCTAATAAATAAAAGATCACATAATTATAAATAATTAGAACAGTAGACAGATAGTATAAAGGATTTCCTATTTTTGTTATCCATAATATACTGGATAAAAGAAAACCATGGCACAAAAAAATAGCCATGAGCAGAAAGAAAACACAAGACAGTTATCCAAAAGGATTGCTTACAGATTAATGAATTACAGAATAACACAGTTCACAAAAGGTGCTCTCCAAAAGAGCATAAGAATAGGGCCTAGCCTAAACAGCTGCATCTCCCTCATCAGAATTGTTGGCACAAGCAAGCTTGAAGCAAATAATTGATAAAGCCATGTGCATGAAGATTATAGGTGTTTGATGAAGATTGATGGAGATGCACTTGAAGATTAAGTTTTTAGAATGTTAAATCTGAAAATAATGTTAAATGTAATGTTTTTGTGCTATATCATGTTGGTAGGCTATATGACATAGGTTAGATGTCTTGTGTGCCTTAGTGTGTCTCTTTTAATTTGTTAAAATGAGTTTTAACAAGTTAAAAGACTTGTTGTATATAGTTTCTGGTATGAATGCATTCAGCCAGTTAAATTATTTTTCAATTGACTTATTTCACTTAAGTCAAGTGAAATCAGCTGACTGTACGAAAAATTCAATCGACTATTTTCACTTAAACTAGACTATATATGTTGTGTTTTCAAGAGAAGATGTGTGAATATGAGTTTTCGAGCACAAAACTTTGTCATTCTTCTTTAGAAAACTCTCTCTCTCTACAATACACAATTACAACTCATGGTTTGAAGATCTTGGTTGATCTTGGAGGCATTTTGGTTTGTGAGTAGCTTGAAGACCACATGTATGGTTGGCTAGGGACAACCACCATCAGGTTTGGATGTTCTTGTGCCTCAGGTTGGTTAGTTTGATGTGATTTCAGGTCTGTAAGTGTGATTCTTGCAGGGTGTGTGTCTAGATTTTTGTGAGTCAAAAATCTTGTGAGTTTCTTTGTTCAAAAGTGTAATGTTGGTGTGTGATTTGTAAAACTTTTGAATATAGTGGAAACCAGGCTTAGGTTGTTCTGGTAAATTGGATGTAGCTCTATGATTGAGTGAACCAGTATAAAAACAATTGTGCAATTCTCTATCCCTCATCTCACTCACTTTGAATCTCTTTAAAAACTCAAGAAAACCAAGCAATTCATTCCTTGGTGTGATTTAATGTGTTCTTGTGTAATCTGAGGTTGTATAGTTGTTAAAAATAATGATTAAAACAAGTGTTGCATGTAAAAGATTGTTGTTTGAGTTAAATCTATGAATTTTGCATTCTGCATCAATGTCCAGTATTTTAGCCGATTGATTTGTCTTTTTAATCGACTATTTCATAGTTTAAGAACAAATTAGTCTGTTGTTTTATTTTTTATTTGATTGAAAGTGTACTGGTCTGCTGCTTTTACATCGTAACTTTCCAGTCTATTTGATTCAATTGAAAAAAGGTTTTAGCTTTCAAAAAAGTATTATAAAGTCCATTCACCCACCCCCCCTTGGCTTAAATCACCATTTTAAAACTAATAATAGGTATCTAGAGCAAAGTTCTTGAAAGGTATTCAAGTTTTATCAAGCACTCAGTCCTTTTTCTTCACTAGTAATATCGGTGCTCCCCATGGTGATGCACCCAGTCTGATGAATTTCTTCTCAATCAGTTCTTCAATCTGCTTTTTCAACTCAGCGAATTTTGTCGGCGCCATCCTCTATGGTGCCATCGAGACTGGGCCAGCTGCAGGGATGAGATCAATGGTGACATCCACCTCCCTACTTGGTGGCAACTCAAGTATCTCATCTGGGAACACATCTACATACTCCTCAACTACTGGAATCATACTAATTTGCTCTACAGTGCTCTTCTTTTCTGTCTGAGCCACTATCATAAAGAAAGTAGCCCCAACTTCAATCTCCTTCATTGCCTGATTAGATGATATAAGCTCCAATCCATTCCTAGAATCACGTCTAGACCCTCCATTGGCAAGCATATGAGATTCACCTTGAACCTGTGACCTCCCACTTCCATAAGGCATCCCACACAAACAGAAGTGGTGGATACCTCACCATCCGACGTCGCGACTATTAACTCGCACCCCACCTCTTGCATCACCAGCCCGAGCCTCCTCACACATTCATTTGATACGAATGAATGGGTAGCTCCTAAGTCATACAACACAACAACCTTATGATTAAACAATAAGCAAGTAGTCTGCACCAAGTTACCTGACTGAGTAGCCTTGGTGGTTGTCAGGTAAAATTACACGCCCCGATGCTTTTGGTCGATCTCCCACTGGTTTCTTGGTTGGTGCACCTCTAGCTGGTTTCTTGTTAGGGCAATATCGGGCATAATGTCCCGCCTAATCACACACCTAGCACTTGCCAGTGCTACTGCTGCACCTTGAGCTGCCAGATGGTTTTGGACAGTCACTTCTAAGATGCTCCCCACCACACTTAAAGCATTGTAGGTTCCTGGACGAAGCCTGTGGTCAACTGTATGGTTTCTTCTGTGATTTTGAATCTGGAGCAGTCTTATACTCTCAAGCCACTCTGTTAGGTCTCGTCTCCAGCTACTCAATTGTTTTGGCTTGCTCGACCAAAACTGCAAATTCCCTGATTTTGAGAGGTACTAAGAATCTGCGTAGCTCGTGTTTAAGTCCGCCCTCGAACTTCCGGCACTTCCACTCTTCAGTGACAACTGCCGAGTAGAATCGAGCCAGGTACTCAAACCTATAAGTGTAGGCTTGCATAGTCATGGTTCCCTGGTGGAGTGTAAGGAACTCTACCTCTCGCTCATGCCTCGCACTATTTGGGAAATACTTCTCTAGGAACCTCGTCTTGAAGGTAGTCCAGGTCACCTGTTGTTAACGCAGTTGCATCAATTGCTACATTCCCTACCACTAGATTTTCGTGTCTGCCACTAGAAGGAATGTGACAAAGGATAGCCTTTGCGCATTATGTAAGACCCGTAGAATTTAATTAATTAAATAATTAATTAATTAATAAATACGGGAGGGGAAATAATTATGACATTAAATTATGGTTGGTATGACGTGGAAAAGTGCTAGCTCATGTGGTTGAGAGCACTTTGATTGTGCGAGAGGACTTGGGTTCGAGTCCTATGTATGCTAACTTTTGATGTTATGGTTTTATTAATAAATCTATGAAAACAGGTTCTTCTATATTATGATAATTGAATTGTGATTTCTAGCATGAAATATGAATTGGCATGATGGTTTGATATTGATTTGGCAATTGCATGGCTATGGGTTCTAGCATAATGGTTTGGTAAATGATAATAAACTCCATTCAATAAGTAATTTTCGTTTTAAAACATTGGCATAGTTTTAGGGCACCTTTAAAAGGCTATAGTGAGGTAGAGAGAAGAGTTTGGCAATCTGGAAATTTGACTTACAGAGAAAGTACGAAAATTCTGGAATTTGGTGAGGTTTGGGAGAGATTGAGAGGCTGAAAAGAGAGGAACCAAGGAGGGCTAGGGTGCGAAGGAGAACTATCCAAAGTTTCAAGGGTTAAAGCTTAAAAGGATCCAGGTTAGGGGAGCTTTTATATGTTAGAATTTTTATAAGTGCATTTGAATTTATAGATATATGTATAATTGTGATTATTGTTCGTTTCTGGTTGAATCTTTGTGTTTCTGGAAAATTTCCAGAAACCGCCTGGCGGGCTGTTCATAGCCGCTAGGCGATGCATGTAAATATATGTGATCTGGGTTCTTGGACGAGGAACCGCCTGGCGGCACGCTCCCGGTCACCAGGCGCTGCGTGAAGTTTTACATTTTCTGGGTTTCGCTGATGAACTACCTGGCGGTGATGAATTTCCGCCAGGTGATGCGAGTCTGTTGGGCTCGATTTCTGGTGATTTTGGGTGTTGTTGGATTGAGTTGATCGGGGAAAAACAACGGGATAGTGGTTACTGGAAATTCTAAATTGTTTTCCATTGATTTTGATCGTAATGAAAGGTTAATCCGATGGAACAGTAAAATTGAGTTGTAGGGTTTGGGAATTGGCGGATTGGTAGCACTAAACTAGACAAAGTTTATTATAATAAAACTACTGTGTTGGAATTAGACTAAGCGCGGGTTGAAGGCACTCGTATCAGGTTCTTGGAGAGGTTAGGAAGGAAAGGGGGCATCCATATGGTATGAGAATCATTTTTGCAGGGGCTGTAAAACTGGGAAATTACCCAGAAATCTATGTGAAGGAGGTCCCGCCAGGCGATAGAGAACGAACAAAGGCGATATGGGGTCGCGTCTGCTTGGCGGTGTGAACATTTCCGCCAGGCGGTTGTTGCAGACTTTGTAATTCTTTTCGAGGCGCCTAGCGGTACGTGTCCCCCGTCAGCGGTCTGGAGGCTGGCAGCACTTGGCGGCACGTGTCCCCCGCCAGGCGATTTATACTGCTGCAGCTTTGAGTTTTATTTATGAAATTGTGATCTACAGTGCGTCTAGTGATGCTTTAAGGGTGAGATTGCTGGTGTTCCTTGAGTTGTGGCTCGGAACGTATCCCTTGAGTTGTGGCTCGGGATAGGGGTTAAGCACGTGGTATTCCTTGAGTTGTGGCTCGGAATAGCATCTCTTGAGTTGTGGCTCGGGATGACGGATGGACACGAGGAACCCTGGAGTTGTGGCTCGGGTTGGCGAGTGTTGCTGGTGTGAGTGTGCTGGTTGTGGCCAGTACGGATGGGTCCAGATGGATTGCCCTCCTCAGTTGTTGGCTGACGAGTTTGGTAGTCTTGGGACGATACGGACTATGTTCGTACATGGGAACTCTACCTGGCGTTGCGGTGTATGATCCGTAACATGTTTTCCTGCACGTGCTCTATCGGTTGTGGCCGATAGGTATGGCAGCAAGTCACCTTGAAGTAATCCTTAGTCGTCGTAGAACACGAATAATCTGATTGGGGGTCAGATGGCAGGAATTAAAGAATAGGGCAATGTGAGATGTTTATGTTATGTACGATCTCTTGTGTTTATATGCTTATGTTTCTGCAACTTTATATATGTGATTTAATTGTTAAGCTCACCCTATCTGCGTGTGTGTGGCGATGATCGTGTACGCGGTACACGGGAGCAGATTCTGTTGATGCAGGTGGCACAGGTGACGCTTAGCCACGGAGAGGGGTTAGACTTGGGGAAATGCTTATGTTTTCTTTATTGCCTTTGAAAACAGTTGTAAACCCTGATGGGTAATTTTATAACGTTATGGTTTTGGTATTCATAGATTTTATTTGATGGTTTAATAAAGTTTTTAAATTTTCCCGCGTTTTGGGAAAATGAGGTATTATTAAATGCACGTGGTTTTAATTTATTTCTTTTATTTATTTATAAATCAGTAATATCCTGACGGGATGTTACATATTAGTGCATTAAAGAACTCTACAAACTTTCTCGCGCTCTTGTAGCCAGGCATCTGCCTCATCAGGAGTGGCCTTGCCAGAGAACTTGGCTGGCCTATGCTTTATGAAATCCTCCATAGATACTGGTCGAGTAGGTGCAACTATGGCCCTAGGTGGCACTGCAATGGGCTGCATCACGTCCACCATGCGATGAATTGCCTGAGCAATGTCATCAGCTCCAAGGTTATTCCTTCTCCTCCTTTTAGCCATAACTTGTATGCGCCACATTTTTTAGTTGGTCAAATCACACAGCTCTAGTTAGAACTTACACAACAAAAGTTAGCAATCACAAGTCAAAATAGTCTTGCAAGCGAAACACGAAAGCTCACTCCCAAAGACCCCAAAAATCATTTGAAAACAAAGCTCTGATATATATATATATATCACGCAATCACATCAGATGAATTTCCTCCTTTGACTCCATACCACATGGCCACAACCATGTTAATCGTGTTCTACGTCTTCTAGTGATTACCTCAAGATGCCTTGCTGCCATACCTATCGGCCACAACCGATAGAGCACGTGCGGAAAACGATGATACGGATCATAGACCGTAACGCTAGATGAAGTTCCCAAATACGACAGAGTCGCAACTTCACAAGACTACCAAACTCGTCAGCTAACTACTAAGGTGGGCAATCAATCTAAACTCATACGTAGTGGCCACAACCAGCACACTCACACCGGCAACACTCGCCAACCCAAGCTCAACTCAAGGGTTCCTCGTCTTCATCCGCCATCTCGAGCTCAACTCGAGGGATGCCATTCCGAGCTCAACTCGAGGAATGCCATTCCGAGCTCAACTCGAGGAATGCCATGTGCATAACCCCTATCCCGAGCTCAACTCAAGGGATAGGTTCTGAGATGAACTCAAGGAACAATAGCAACCCATCTCTATATTATCTAACTAGTCGCACAATTTCCCAATTTACACTTCCTTTAAATATCACTCCATATTCCTTACACCTAATGCATCATAAAATCCCTCACCTCATAAAATAATGAAATTATGTCTCCCTTCTCAATTGTACAAGTTATTACCAAAGCCTATATCTAAATATTCTCTCTAACCCTGCGTGTTTTAAGCACCTAACTTTCTAGGATCACAGAATCATCACAACCCTCCTACAGCCATGCTAGTATAGCTACCTCTGCGGTGGCGCCTGACGGCAAGCCCCGTGCCGCCAAGCAGTGCGTAAGATTTTTGGATAACCCAGAATCTGCTCTATTTTACGAGAACTCCAAAAATTTGCCAGTTTGTCTCCTTTCTGTCCAATTCCACCAGTCCTCACATGAATTTCCCTACAATAAGACTAACGTACAACCCACATTCAAACCTTGCCAATTTCCACTAAAATTTCACCCAATGGTTCTCACAACAATCTCACCTTAATGCTTTCCAACCTTAACTATACCCGCACTATTCCATCAAAATTTAGCCTTCAATGAGGCGAAATTCACAAAAATGGGATATTACATCACCTCTTCACACATGAAACTAACTCTTCCTCTGAACAAAGTCACCCAAAATGCACGGAACGTCCAAAATCAACCAAGAAGGTTCACGTCGCTTGGCGGGTAAATCAACACCCCCGCCAGGCCCTTCATCCAATAACTCAGAATTGGGTAGAAAGCCATGTGTTGCCTAGCGGCCAGGGATGTGCCGCCCAACGGTTCCTCTTCAGGAACCCAAAACCAGTACAAAATTGATGTAACGACAATTAACGAGTATAACTCCCCTAACTTGGTTTCCTTTGCTAAACTTGAAAGTTCTTGTCTCCTTCTTTGATAAAAGAATGGCTTCTCTTCTCTCACCCAATTCAGCTCCTGGATTGCACTAAACCTCACGTTTCTCTTTTATTTTCTCTCCCTAATGTGCAGTACAATAGTAGCCTCAGAAAACCTTCTTCCTTACCTCTAATTTGCCTTGGGGATGTTAGTGGCCATTCATGTCTCGTTATGGGCTGTTTTACAGCCACTCTTGGCTGCTCTTTGGCCAACTAGGGTTCCTATACCTTTTTACATTCAAGCCAAAACTAAATTTAACAAAAATAAAGTTTAATTTGGGTTCTCCAAGGTTTGAACCCACAACCATGCCAATGTCAAATCAAAGCTCAACCATTCAACCAATTCATATCTCATGCTGACTAAGTGGGGTTTGAGATAAGCCGACTATATTTCGTTAAGGTTTAATAATAAACCTTTGAAACTTAACGAAGGTTAAAAAACCTCAATTAGTTTAATCCCTTGTTGAGGTTATATTAACCTCAGGTAAAAAACCTTTGTTAAATACAACTTTTTTTTTTGGTGAAAGGTGATCTAAATGTTCCTTTATATTAGCTTAATTACTCGTTTCGTCACCACTTTTATTGGAACGTTTCAATGTCATCTCCGCTTTTAAAAAACTTTCAATTTTCCTAATTTTTTGAAATTATCAACTGCGTCTTAACTTTTAAAAAATTGTCTCAGTTAGGTTCTTTAAAAAAAGAATTATTAACAATGTTAGCGACATGTCAAGTGTCAATTTCTGATTTTTTTTTGTTTTTTAATTTGTTTTAAATTTTTTAATATTTTTTTCCAAATTTTTTTATGCCACGTGTCAAGTCTCTTGTGTGACATGTGGCACTTAGTGCCACATGGCAACATTGACATGTGTCAATGTCAAATGTTATTGTCTTAATTTCAATTTATTTCCTATATATGTCTCTTTGATCCAATTTAATCCCCACATATGTCTTTTTGATTCAATTTAGTCCCAAATTTTTTTCAAATTACATTAATACCCTTTCAAAATTGAAACCAAATTTATTATTTATATAAATTTTATACATATTATATTGTTATATATTATTAATCCATGTTTTATTAATCTATGTTTTTTTATAATATTAAAACTAATAAAATATAAATACTTTTACGATAAAAAATGAGTATTTAAAACTAATATATTATTAATCCATATTTTCTATAAAAATAAATTAATTAATACTATTTATATAAATAATAAATTGGTCTTCTTTTAATTAGGACCTAATTTATTATTTGTATAAATGTTATACTAATATTCTATAAATATAAAATGAATATATTTATGATACAATTTTAATTATTTAATAAAATAAAAACCATGTTACTTTATTAATGAATGTTTCAAAATTAATTAAATATTACTTTAAAGAAGAATGTTACATAAAAAGAAAAGTTTGACTCCTGAACCATCTAATGTAACAGACTTAATATTTTTCTTCTTTTGACAAAGGTACATCAGTTTCAGAGAATTCTTATCACTTTTACACAACATATATGACCTCATCCTAATAATATAAATATGTGCCTCATGCAAAAAGAATAATAAGATATACTAGAAGAAATAGTAAAACAAAACAAGGCAAAGAATGGCTTTGATGAAAGTTATTTTGGTAGCAATTGTTTTTGCTTTGATAGCATGTAATGGTAAGGTGTTTGAGTTTTTTTGTTCACTTGATAAATCATTTTTGTGGCATGCGATGTAGATATTACACTCTTAATTCATGAGATTTAATGTTTGAATACATAATAAAAATATACACATATAGTTTTATAGTTTACATGTTAAAATTTGATACTTAACATGATTTTATATATATTCTAATGATGACATGTGTTTTTGTAGGATTTGTCTTAGGTAAGGAAGAATGTAATGAGAGAAAAGATTGCAAGGGGAAAATAGATTTATGCAAAGATTCAGCTATTTGTGTTAATAAAGTTTGTCGATGCTCGGTGAGCATAGTAGGAAAGCAAGATCAAAAATGTAAAACTGCTGCTGATTGTCCATATTGTCCTCCAGGATTATGTGATAAACAACATTGTGATGTAACCACCGGTAAATGCTCATGTTTGTGTTAAAGACACCGAGAAATTTATCAATAAAAATGCATTTGGAAATGACTTCAAATAAATAATACAACTTCAGAATTCTTATCCCAATTAAAACTTTTTTTTTAGGTTTTCTTTACACGTTTAAGAATATAATTATTGGAAGACTGAATCTTTAACTCTTTTGATCAATATTCACGTGGGTTGGAATTCATCCTAGCAGACACCGAAGTTTGAACTTTTTTTCCCATAAAGTTATATAATGTAAATAAAATATTTATAAATGTTAGAAGTTAAACATTACTGTTATAAAGTTATGTTATGAGTGTCTAATAAAACTTAAACAAAAATATTTGTTCATACAAGATTCATATATAAAATAAGTCTTTAAGAATTTTATCTTATGCTCTTCCTTCATATGCATATCCTAAATCTAGACAAGGATTTGCTCATATATCTAATACATGCATAGTAGGTGACATTAGCAATATCACAAGTCTAAGTTCCTCAAAATCAAAATATCATCATATTATTATGAAATATTTAAACTAGCACAAATGGGGAAAATAATTATTTCAATTCCTCATTGTGTCATCATATGCATGCACCGCGTACACATATATTTATTTGGATCACACATGAATCCACATATAAAGGATATTTCCTAAGATATTGATGCCTTTCGAAAAATAATTATTAAGCAATTCTTATTAGAGACTAACACCTTTAATATTTACCACTTTTGAGCTCCATGAGTTCAGGCTATTTAAGGTATTCAAATTTTGAGTTCATAGTGTGTCAAATGTGCAATAAATATTATTGTTTATGACTAAGACCGTCTATGAAACAAAGGATTTTTTTTATAGGTTTGAATACTTAATACATCATTTATTATTGTCCATGTGAGTCATCTCATTCATGACTTGAATTCACATATCATACAAATAGATGTAATTCAAATCTCTATCGTCATTTAGTTTAATCAAAGCAAACAAATTAGTGAACAATACGATTTAATATTTTCTACACGTAACATAAGCATAAAATATCCAATTAATCGAGAAAAGAATAGTAAAACCACATAATGTAAGAAGTCAAAATGATGTCTTTCGTTGAGTAAAAGCATTTTCATTGAGTGAATATGTCAAATGAAGCACCTATTTAACTTAATATAATCAAACAATTTTGTTTTAGTTGGTTTGCTTTCGCTTAGCAAGGTTATCAAATAAAACACTCATTAGAATGGATCAAACAATACTCTCACATAGTAACTCAAATGAACCCTTATGCACTAACACCTAAACCCTTCAAGAAACAAAATTGTCTTTCTTGAACTTCAAACAACATTCTCAACTCATTTTATAAGATTTTTGCTCCCAACATAAAATAACTAATCTATCCTACTTTTAAGACTTAAAGGAAAAAAACTTCAATTTGAAAGAGGGAGAAAAATGTAGTCCAACCTAAAATGATAGACTCCAAACTTAATGGGTCCCTAAAGAGTATTAGTTGTACATTTTTTTAGATAAAAGAGAAAGACTTTGTTAAACCAATTGAGCGAGATGAAATAATTTTAAAACTTATCTCCGATTTTATAAACTTACACTACAAGAAAAATCACTATTATCGACAGTCAAAATCCGTCGGTAATGGCCAAAATCCGTCGCTAAATCAACATTACCGACGGTTCATTGACGGTCAAAATTTCGTCAGTAAAATGCTTGTCTGTAAAATTTTACCTACGGAAATCATGTTCCGTCGGTAATTACCGACGAAAAATATCCGTCGGTAATTACCGACCTAAATATCCGTCGGTAAATTAATTACACTATTCATCTTCTTCCTCCTCCCTCTTTCAATTTTTTTTTCGTTTTTTTTTCGTGGTCGCCGTCAATGTCGCCGCCGTCGTCGCCGTCGCCGTCGCCATCGCCGTCGCCACTGCTGCCATCGTCGCCGCCACCGTCGCCGCCGCCGCCGTCGCCGTTGTCATCTTCTTCCTCTTTCTTCTTCTTCTTCTCCTTCTTCTCCTTCATCATCTCCTTCTTCCTCTTCTTCTTCTCCTTCTTCCTCTCTTCTTCTTCTTCTTCTCCTTCTTTTCTTCTCCTTCTTCTTCTCTTTCTCCTTCTTTTTCTTCTTCTTCTCCTTCTTCTCTTCTTCTTCTTCTCTTCTTCTTCTTCTTCTCCTTCTTTTTCTTCTTTTTTTCTTCTCCTCGTCTTCTTATAAGGTGAGATTTGGGCAGGAAAATTCCCGCTTCTTTTACCGACGGATAAATGCGTCGGTAATTCAAATTAGGACAAAAAATTTCCCGCTTCTTTTACCGACGGATTTTTCCATCGGTAAATCCATCGGTAATTCAAATTTGGGCAGGAAATTTCCCGCTTCTTTTACCGACGGAAAAATCCATCGGTAAATTTGTCGGTAAAAAAAATTTGAATTATCGACGGATTTTACCGACAGATTTTTCTGTCGGTAAATGAATTTTTTTTACCGACGTATTTTTCCGTCGATAATTAAAATTTGAGAATCCGTCGGTAAAATCCGTCGGTAATTCAAATTTACCGACAAAAGTATATCCGTCGGTAAAATTCCGTCGGTAATTTCAATTTTTTTTGTAGTGTTAGAGTGCAATTTTCTTGAAACTAATTGAAACAAGAGTTATAAGATCAATAAAAGATTATATAGATAAAGAAAAAACCCCAAAAAAAGAAGTTATGCTAGTTGAAATTACCAATTATCTTACATCTAGTCTCAATTTTCCCTTAAGAAAAAACTAGTTCAACTATTCAAAAACAAAAGTTTGTACAAAGAAAATACAAGACTCTAGAGGATATCAAGCTCAATATTACCCTAAATGTCAAAGAGGATCTTTGTCCTATCCACTTTTGACTCACTTAAGAGGATCTTGGCCTTATTCACTCTTTGACTATCTAAGAAGACTTCTAACCTGATCAACTTAACCAACAATCCAAAAAACACTATTGACACTCTCAGCAATTTACAAAACAAACACAAACCTAGAAATAATCTTGTAAAGATAATGAAAAGAAGAATTCTTTGAAATCTTTGGAACTTAATTACAACATAACACGACATACCCTAAAAACTAACCATATGAGTATGACGAAGAGAAAACACTTGAGAATTCTTTGAAATCTTTTCGAGCACTTTGTGATTGCATTTTGATCTTAGAAAACAATTGTAAGAATATCTTTGATTTATTGCAAAATTTCTTACAAAGATTAAGATTAATACTCTTTTTATAAAGTTTGAAAAATGCAATTTGAAAACAGATGTTAACATATATAATTAATTACATTAGCTGAAAATCCTTTATTCTAATAGAACTTTTAAAAGATATTGTAATGTCTGTCTAAAATAATTTATTATTACATCTTTTATTCCATTAGACACGGTCCTTATTAATTACAAAAATTGATTAAATTTATTATAAAAGGAATCTAAACGGTTATATAACTGGTTACATGAAAACTTGAAAAACACGATGTTTTATGTTTCTTCCTACATGATCACTTATATTGTTCTTAGAACCTCTAAAGAACAATTTAACCCATTATGTAATAGATGAAAAGTTCTAAAGTTCATTTTTAACTTACTTTAACATTTTAGAAAACGTTTAAATAATTTCACTCCAATAAATCATGTAAAATTTAGCTCATGTTTGATAATAGCAATAAAAATAGTTATAAACGTCGTAAGATAATGTAAGTTGCGCCATTTTAAAGAGCCATTCTTTTCGATGTATTTAATTTTTGTTTGAACAATTATGACGATTTTAACATTCGTAATTTACCTCAGAAAATCATCACTTTAGATAATGTAATATATGGCGGTTGTTGTGGTAGTTTGCTTGAAATTGTCCCTTTTTTTCTTTGTGATGACCTGAATTGTGGCGGTTTTCAAATCCGCTGCAAGCGTGAATTGTGGCAGTTAAAATCGCCGCATTTGAAGAAAGTAACTGCTAGAATTTATATTGTTTTTTGTAGTGATGTACTCTAGAGTTCAAACAAGTACCTTATGTGAAAAACTCAAATTAAAAGCAAGAAATTTGTAGACTAAGCTTGAATCTTCATAATTATCTTTAAAAATTATGAAAAAAACATCTCTTAATATTGAGGTTTTGTTCAGTACCAACACCTTTACCGTCACCAATAATTTTTAGTCGGACCCCTTGTATAACAGAAGAATTGCATGCTTTTACGCTACACAAAAAACCTTCAAATTCCTTGTGGGTAGTTGCAAAATACTAGATGCACATGCAACTATTCTTACTCATATTCTACATGATAATGAGGAATATCAAATGTTGGTGCAAAATATGTTCTCCAACACTACGAACTTTTTTTCTTCGCTAAAAAACTCAGTTCAAAGCTCTTATGAGAAGGTGGTCCATTCAAAACGATTAATGTTAGCAAAAAGGATGTCACCACTATCGCTTTGAAAGCTAAAGATTTTGATGGATACTCAAGCAATAATACTACAAGATTAAGGAAAGCTCAAGATTAACGAAGCATAAGAAGAATTATGAGCAAAATCATCTTTCTTCACAAGTGAAATCATTTGTCACGCACATAATCAATTAAGGTTAAAACATAATTAAATTACGTTTCTACATTTTTTTCAAAAATAACAATATCTTTTGAATTGAAACTATTTTTTTAAAATCAAGTATTCTTTGACTATATCTTCTCCTATAAACCATCTTTTCTACAAAGAATAAAAATTGATTTTCGAATTTTTTGATTTTATTTAAATTAATTAAATTATGTTTCTATAGATTTTCAAAAATAAAAATATCTTTTGAATTTAAACTGTATCTTCTCCTAAAAATTGTCTTTTCTACAAAGAATAAAAATTGATTTTCCAATTTATTTGATTTTATTTTTGAACTAATTGAATAATCTTTTTTTAAGAAAACTCAATTAAAACTCTTTAAACAACCCAATTTAAGAACGAGAAAAAACATAATACACTACTATTGAGAAGCACAAAAATATTGATTGAGTTTTTTCCACTCTTATTCAAGTTTGTGATGAGAATTCACTTGTGAAAGGAGTTTACCGTTGAGCATTCTATCTTTATACTCTTACTTTCCAGGAGACAATGCTTCATTTTTTTTAATAGTAATTTTCATCCTTTGATTTGTACAGAGGAGGTGTTTCATCTCTTGTGTGATTCAAGGAAGGTGTTGTCACATCTTAAAAGGGCTCAAGATAGGTGTTAATCAATCTTTAGAATTTTTCTTTTGCATGTTTCATTATGTCATTGTGGTTGTATTTGAAATACTCTAAAGATAGTGAATTGGGATTGTCATTCTCACATTGGCTATACCTGAATCAGTATAAATTACTGTGTGAATTTCTTCTTTCCTTTACCTCTTTTTTACGCTTCCGGTAACGCACTTAATTAATAATTAAAAAAGGATATTTTCTTAAGTATAGATATCAAGACAATTTTTTTAGAAGCATCAATCCAACCCTCCTTCTTGATGCCATTTGTCTAACAATTATTTGTTCTCCAACTATTGTGAAGAACGATTAGATTTTGAAAGAAAGACAAGACTGAAGGGAGTAAATTTGTTTAAATTTTTGATTGAATGATTTTTAGAATTACTTGATATTGTCAAAGGAGATTTTAATATTTTTGCCAAGGTTGCTTGAACCTTTGGTTGAGGTTGAGGCGTTTAAGGCCTTAATGATATTGTCGTTACTAGTATCAAAGCATAATTCTTTGAGTATTTGTTTTATTGTAGAGGGGAATAGATAGATAAATAGAATAATAATGAATGAATTTGTAGGAATATATGAACGTCAAGTGCTTCCTGGGTTTGGATTTATAGCTTGCGCATTACATTCCCTAGGTACGAGTCCTAGTTTTAGCTTTGACCCATCCATAGAAATCACAAAACAAATTAAAAACTTAAAGGAAAACTAGCAAAACATATATCTCAAAAATATAAATTACAAAATCCTAGAACATATGCTTAGAATAAAGTATGGTATAATAGTAACATAAGACATTTCTAACAAAAGTTGAAATAGTTGAGTAATTTTGTTGTTTAGTTTAACAACTAGAAGTTTACTCTTTCAAAAGTCTCTGTGTAGCACTGAGAGGTGTTCATAAGATCGTTGGTGAGCTACATAAAAAGAAGAGGTGGTCCTATAACATGGAAACTAGAGAAAGATTAAGAATTCCAAACCAACTTAGAACATTAAGTGATTTAAGATTAAGAAACAAAGATTAAAAAAATAGTAGTAAGAACTAGCCAAAATGAAGCTTCTTCTTCTTCAAAAAATAATAAAGATAAAGAATTACAAATTGCAGAAATAGAAAACTCTTTACATAACTGGTCAATACCGATAGTATAAAATGTGAAGAGTATAAACTTTCCATCTTTTTTATGATGATCAAAACAATGTGTTTAAAGCATATGTAATGTCATGCAGTTAAAGACGTACACAGAGAATAATTAAATAAGTTAATTTCTTTAAATATTTCTCCCCTTTTTTGATCATTAGAGAAAAGGACACATGAGATAAACTCTCCCTAACTTAGATAATCATTAGAAGAACGTAACAATATATAATTTTCCTAAAATTGATAATTTTACTAGAAGAAAAAAAATACAAACAAGCAACAAACCATAAAGCAAGAATAGGAAAAGCTCCCCTTAAAACTCTGTACTCATGTCAAACCTATTTTCTAGATTTGATATTCTAGTATATATTCCCCTAATTAACCCAACAATTTCTTCATGATGAAGTTGGAAAGAAGAAATAATTCTTCCAGCCTTCTATTCATGCTTAAGATGTTTTCTTCTAAAGAAAAGAAGGATCCAACACCACTAGAAGATCCAACATTTGGTGCAACAGGAGGTGTAGGATCAGAAAGAGCAATTTCTTCATCTGGAACTTCATAATTTGGCACATTATCTCTATGAACATATAAATCCCCAAAGGGAACAATTTTCATTTGCTTAAGTGAGTTGTTAGAGATTTCATTTGTAGAGGTTGCTCTTTGTGTGTGTCACAACTTCTGTTAACTCCTTTATATTCACAAACCCTAAAGATAAAGAGAGAATAAGGCAAAGGATACTGAGGGTATCTTTTGGCCTTTAACATAGTATCAATAATTAAACTTGACCAGTCAATGGTTATGTGGTTGAGCAGAGCATAAATTATCTAAAGACCAGTCAATCGATTATTCCAGTGACTTTTGCAAATATATAAAATTCTCTTAGTGCTCTACTACATGGGTTTTGCCTTTTGACTCTTGACATAGTAATTTAACTATTTCAAATAACATACACATATTACAAAACCTGAATAACTAAACCCATAAGTCTTCAATGTATCTCTTGAATCAAAGCATTCCTTTAAGTACAACATTTTTCCATGCATCATCATCAAGTCTTCCATACTTCTTCATAAGTCATCATCATCATCATCAAAACTCCTTATTGGAGGAAGATTTTCATCTTCTTCTTTTTGCCAACATGCACCACATGGATAGAAACATGATTGATGCCGCAAGTGGTGGCGCTCTTGGTAACATCACCCCAGCTGTAGCTAGGCAACTAATCGAGAACATGGCTTCCAATTCTCAACAATTTGGCACAAGGAGTGATGCCATAGTTGTTAGAGGAGTTCATGATGTAGGGGCAGCCGAATACACCAAGAAGTTTAAGAGTAAGATTGATGCTCTTACCACACTGGTCAACCAACTTGCTTCCAATCAGAGAGCTCAAGCTGCAAGAGTTTGTGGCCTTTGTACATCCATTGATCATTTCACATACTCTTGCCCAACATTGCAATAACAGGCCACTTCTTCTTCTACACCAGTGGATACTCCTCAAGCGTATACAGCTAATATTTCCAACAACAATAGGCCTCAACACCAGCAACAAAACCATGATTTGTCAACAAATAGATACAATCCAAGATGGAGAAATCACCCTAATCTGAGATGAGGAAACCAGGGCAACCAATAGCAGCAAAACCAACCATTTCAAAACACGCAACCACCTTCTCAACAAAGAGTTGTGCCTACACAAGCTGCTCATATTCCACCTGTACCCACACTAGCTCGTCCTGCACTTGCACCTGCACCTGCACCTACACCTTCCTTTTCTACTTCATTGAAAGAGTTGGTTAGAATGATGACACTTCAGACTATGCAATTCCAACAGGAGACTAGAGCCTCAATCTAAACTTTGATAAATCAAATGGGGTAGATGGCTACGCAACTTAATCAATCACAGACTCAAAATTATGATAAGTTGCCATCACAGACGGTGGATAATCCGAGAAATATGAGTGCCATCACATTGACATTTGGGAAAAAGATTGAAGTTCCCACTCCTAAGCCTACACATCAGAGAAAGCATGATGATGCTCATGTAGTCTGTCCTTCCACATCTACTGCACCTTCCATACCATTTCCCTTCCCTCTAAGAGCTATTCCAAGCAAGAAGATGGAAGATGTTGATAGGAAGATCCTAGAAACATTCAGGAAGGTGGAGGTGAACATACCTCTTTTGGATGCCATCAAACAGATTCCCAAATATGCCAAGTTCTTGAAGGAGTTGTGCACGCACAAGAGGAGGCTGAAGGGAAATGAGAGGATCAACATAGGGAGAAACATATTTGCACTGATAGGTAAATTTGTTCCTCAAATACCTGAAAAGTGTAAAGACCCAGGTACATTTTGTGTTCTTTGCATTATTGGTAATAATAAGTTTGAGAATGCTATGCTTGATATGGGTGCTTTGATTAATGTCATGCCTCTGTTTATTTTTTAATTCTCTGTCTCTTAGACCATTGCAACCAATAGGTGTGGTCATTCAATTGGCAAATAGAAGTGTTGCCCACCCTACCGATTTCATTGAGGATGTCTTGGTTCGGGTTGGTGAACTGATTTTTCCTGCTTATTTTTACATTCTTGATATGGAAGAGGGATTTTCCATGGTTCTGCCTCACTCATTTTAGGGAGACCATTTTTAAAGACAAATCGAACCAAGATTGATGTCCATGCTGGCACTTTATCCATGGAGTTTGATGACATTGTCGTGCAATTTAATATTTTGGATGCCATGAAAAATAGAGTGATCCTCGAAAGGATGTTGAAACCCTTGCCAGACATTAAAATATTGATCATGAAACATCCTTCCGAGGATCACTGTATTTTTCATGTTGATATCATTGATCATGCTATTGATGAACATATTTCTGATTTCCACTCTTTGCATGCATTAAAATATTCATTTGTGTCTGAGTTATCTTAGTTTGCATGCATTGATGTTCTTGATTCTGATTCTAATTCTGATACTGAATATGATGTGGATAATGTCGAATATTCTGAGTTTGACTCTCTGGTTGTTGTACCTATTGACTTTGATGTTATACAATAAGATTTCACTAATCATGTTGCAGGAAGTACATATGCATCTGATTGTTATGTTGAGGTACAAGTTGTGGAACCCATTTCTCCCTCCCCTCTGGTTCCCAATATTCAGCCATCATCCAACACTCTAGAGTTGAAACCCTTGCCATGCAACCTCAAGTATGAATACTTGGAGGAGGAGGACAAATTGTCCGTCATCATTTCCACCTCCCTTACTATTGTACAAGAGTAGAGGTTGTTGCATGTTCTTAAAAAGCATAAGAAGGCAATTGATGGACATTGATTGACATTCCTGGTATTAGCCCATCAACATGCATGTAGAGAATATTATTGGAAAATGGAGCAAAGCCAGTGAGACAACCACAAAGGCGACTTAACCCTGTCATCTCAGATGTTGTCAAGAAGAAGGTGACCAAGCTTCTACAAGCTGGGATCATCTACCCCATTTCAGACAGTCAGTGGGTCAGCCCCATCCATGTTGTTCCCAAAAAGACAGGCCTCACAATAGTCAAAAATGAAAAAGAAGAGCTAATTTCAACAAGGGTGCAAAATAGTTGGAGGGTTCGCATCGACTACAAAAGGATAAATCAAGAAACCAGGAAAGACCACTTTTCCTACCTTTTATTGATCAAATACTTGAGCGCTTGGTAGGTAAGTCCCACTATTGCTTTCTTGATGGTTTTTCTAGTTACTTTCAAATTCATATTGCATATGAGGACCAAGAGAAAACGACATTTACCTGCCCCTTTGGCACTTTTGTCTATAGGAGGATGCCATTTGGCCTATGCAATGCCCCTGGCACATTCTAGCGGTGCATGCTTAGCATTTTCAATGATTTTCTTGAAAAATGCATAAAGGTGTTTATGGACAATTTTACTGTGTATGGATCCTCCTTTGATGCATGTTTAGGCAGTTTGGATAAAGTTTTGAATAGGTGCATCCAATCTAACCTTGTTCTCAATTTTTAAAAATGCCATTTCATGGTATAACAAGTCATGGTTTTGGGCACATCATTTCGAGTAAGGGCATTGAAGTTGACCCTGCAAAGATTTCAATTATTTCACAATTGCCTTACCCCTCTTCTATGTGAGAGGTTTTTTCTTTCCTTGGCCATGCAGGGTTTTACAGACCCTTCATCCAGGACTTTAGTAAGAAGGCCTTTCCATTGTCTAACTTGCTACAAAAAGATTTTGAGTTCATCTTCAGTAACGAATGCAAAGAGGCTTTCGATTGCCTCAAGAAGGCACTGACCACCACTCTGATCTTTCAGGCGCTCAATTGGACAACCCCGTTCGAGATAATGTGCGATGCATCCAATTATGCATTGGCGACTGCTCTAGCCCAAAGGATTGACAAACAGTCGAGGGTAATTTACTACGCCTCAAGGACATTGGATCCTGCCCAAGCAAACTACACCACAACAGAGAAGGAGCTTCTTGCGGTTGTTTTTGCACTTGAAAAGTTTAGATCTTATTTGCTTGGTTCTCCTATTATTGTGTTTACTGACCATGCAACTCTTAAGTACTTGTTGAAGAAGGCAAAATCCAAGCCTCGACTGATTAGATAGATGCTCTGGCTCCAAGAATTTGATTTGGAGATCCGTGATAGGAGCGAAGCACAAAACTTGGTTGTAGACCACCTGAGCAAGATTGAGAAGTCTGCTGATGATGCTTCACGGATCCGCGATGATTTTCCTGATGAGAGTTTGTTGACACTTTCTTCTTTTCCCTCACCTTGGTTTGCTAATATTGTGAATTATCCTGATGTTTCTGTTTTCCCTCCTCTAACATTCAGAGCTCAATGTGATAAACTCAAGAGTGATGCTAAGTATTATATTTGGGATGATCCTTATTTGTGAAAAATGTGCAGTGATCAGGTTATTAGGAGATGCATTCCGGACCATGAGATTGACTCGGTTCTTCAATTATATCATTCATCTACTCTTGATGGTCATCTTGGCACACAAAGGACAGCTTGTAAGGTGATGAATTGTGGATTTTACTGGCCCACCATCTTCAAAGATGTGTGGAGGATTTGCAGCACATGTGAGTAATGCCAGAGAGTGGGAGGAGCCATTTCTTGGAGACAACAAATGCCTCAACAACCCATATTGTTCTACGAGGTCTTCGATGTCTGGGGTATAAATTTCTTGGAGACAAATAAGGGGTACAAATGCCTCAGCAACCCATGTCTTCACTTACATCTTACTTGTTGTTGATTATGTGTCAATGTGGGTGGAAGCTAAAGCCACTAGGACTAACGATGCTCGAGTTGTTATAGACTTTGTCAGGTCTCACATATTTTGCAGGTTTGGAATTCCTAGAGCTATCGTTAGTGACCAGGGCACTCATTTCTTAAATAGGTCCATGGGGGTTTTGCTTCGAAAGTATGGGGTTATGCACAAGATTTCTACGCCATATCACCCCTAGACTAACAGGAAAACTGAGATCTCAAACAGGGAGATTAAGCAGATCTTGGAGAAGATTGTGCAGCCCAACAGGAAGGATTGGAGCAACAGACTAGAGGACTCTCTTTGGGCTTATAGGACTGCTTACAAGGAACCTATAGGGATGTCTCCTTATTGGGTTGTCTTTGGTAAGGCATGCCACCTTCTAGTGGAGATTGAGCACCGAGCCTACTAGGTTGTGAAATCATGCAACTTCTCACTTGATCAAGCTGGGGAGGAAAGAAAGTTGTAGCTGAATGAGTTAGATGAGATCCGTTTGGAAGCATATAATAACTCTATGTTCTACAAAGAGAAGACCAAGATATTCCATGATAGCGCCACAGCTGGAAAGGAGTTTGTTGTCCTTCAACAAGTGTTATTGTAAAACTCCAAACTTCGACTCATGGGTTGTAAGTTGCAGTCAAAGTGGATTGGTCCTTTTGTGGTGACTAATGTTTATCATTTTGGTGAAGTTGAAATCAAAAGTCAGTCCACCGATAAGAGCTTCAAAGTGAATGGGCATCGTCTAAAGCCATTCCTCAGAAATCCTACCTTGGTGGATACTGTTGTAGGGGAGACTTCCCTGCTTGAACCCACTTCTGTTTCACCATGATTCAGGGAGTTTTCTTTCTCCTTCCTTACTTTTATTGCACTTGTCCAGGTCTATCTGTTGTTGTTTCCTTTTGTTTGTTTCCCTTTTGTTAATTTGTGTTAATTTGTGTTATGTTTTTGTTTCTGTTTGGGACACTCACTTCACTTTTGGAGGATGAGTTGTTGGTTATTCTGTGGATTGATATCTTTGCTTTCTCCTTGCATGTCAAGTTACTTTTGAATTATTTCACCCTGTGTGAGGATTTGAGCCACTCTTTGTTCTTTGTTGTGTGATATATGCCTCTTGAATGCTTGCACAATGACCTTGGCTTGACTCTTTCTGATGCTTTTCTAACTCACATACATGTTTGGATATGATTTAGGCAATTTTGTTCTGATGAGCCTACAACCAGATGAGCCTGCCTTGAACTATTTCCGTTGATAGCCCTTTTTGAGCATGCATACCCTTTCATTGTTCTACAGCTCACTACAAGCCCTTATCCTGAAAAACCATGATTATTCATACCTTAGGAAATTTTAAAGCTTTGGAATTGTTTTGGGAATGGGTGCTCAATTAAGTGTGGTCGCGCACAACAAGTGTGATTATGAGGTTATGTTGCTTTCAATTCTCTCTTTGAGCTGAACTGAGTACTTGACATGTTTTGAATTTCTTGGATGATGTTCATGGATACCTTGCAGCTTTGCATCTTTCTGTGTTGGATGTGTTTCCATTCTTCCGTTTCGAGTCTGTTTGTCTTGTGTCTGTTTTTGTCTCTCTTGTTATGTTTGTGATGTCCTTGCTTTGCTTTACTTTTTAATTTTGCCCAGGAGTGCAAAAGGGTAAGTGTGGTCGATTTTGATGAGTCATTATTTTCTTCCATTGTACTATCCTTTGTGTACCCATTTGATAGTTGTTCAGTGCTTAATTGTTTATCTTTAGTGTGTTTTCATTTGTTGGGCTTTATTGGGCTATTGTTCCAAATTTGGGTTAATTTTACATTATTTGGCCTAATTTTTGTTTTTAATTATTTTTAGGTATTTGGGTAAAGCAATTTTGGAGCTTGGACATTAATATTCAGTTGAAGGTTGCCACATTATTTCCACATCATTGCCACGTCTATGCCATTTCAGTTAGCCCATCCTTATTGGGTCAGCATTTTCAACCCATAGTGGCATTTTTGTAATTCTGAGTGGCAGAATGACATTTTTGTAATTATATGAATCTGTGGTGATGTGACCACGTATAGGAAGGTTGAGTTTTCATTTTCCTGCCACCACCTTCTTCTCCACTCTCCATTTTTAGGTTTTTGAAGCTTTGAAGGTGACCCATGGAGGCATATGCTTATTTTTGACGTTTTCCACTCATTTTTTACGTTTTATGAGTTATGGACAACACCCATTATTTGTATTCACGTTTTCTACACCTTGGGTAACATTTATATTGAAGCATTTACGTTTTTTAGTGTTGTTTTCATTCATCCCCTGTTTCTCTTTGCTCATCATCGTTTGCTGCACCATTTTAAGTTTTCTGCACCAATTTTAACGCATTTGAATGGTTGAATCTCAATTTTTGTTGAACCCAAACTCGAATTCTATGGGCAACTAATTTTCTAATGCATTGATTCCTTGTAAAGAATGAAATGAAACATTGAGATTAATGTTTTGTTTGGTGGGTTTTGTTATTTCTTCGTTGTGGATTTACATTTGTGTTTTAATTGAAGAATCCAATCTGATTTTGCTTAATTTTTAGAGTAGGAAACTCGTTTTAGTTGTTTTTCATGCTTAATGAACTTTGACAAATTCATGAACACTTGCATTGCTTAATTGCATGTTGAATTCGTAGTTAACCTCTTCTTAGTTGTTTAATAGCAAGTTTCATGAGGAATAACGAAACCAATTTAGTTTCCAATCTGTGATGGGTGAAATTTCATTTGAAGCAACGAATCACTGTTATTTTGTGGCTGTTTAATCAAAATTGCAATGACGTTTTATCGTTGTGTTGAATTTCTGAATCTGCCAAAATATAGTGTTGTGTTCATATGGAAATTGAAACTTTGGACGAAAATATTGGTCGTTGGGAGACGACTTAGTTCAACTTTTGCATACTGCATTTAACTGTTTTAATTTGGTGGGGTACGACCTCTATCACATTACAACTAAAACATACATTTCATCATAGTTTGTACCTTCTTCTTGTCTATATCATGTTCCCCAAGTCTGGCTTTGTTCTTAGTAATGTTCCCATATTCATCCAACTTGTTTTTTAACACCCGCTTTGTTCTTATTACTTTATGTGAATCATTTCTAGGAATCAGTTCCCAAACTTCATTCCTTTCAAATTAATTTAGCTCTTCTTGCATTGTAATGCACCATTTTCTTCTACATTCTTTGGTTCTACCTATAAAACGAAAGCCACTATAATACAAAAATTACACATATTCCTAGTAGTTACCCCCTTTGATATATCTCCAATAATATTGTCTATAGACAATTCTCTTGGTCACTTTCCAACTTTTAGTAAGATCTTCAGATTGAGGCAGGGGGTTCTAATTTAAATACATTTCATCAAGGGCCTCTTTAATATACTCTTCATCACCTACATTTGTGTTACTTGACCCATGAGGGTTCTTCTCAAAGTCCACAATTTCATAAAAAACAACATGTATAAATTCTTCTACATTTAAAGTTCTTCTATTAAAAGCTCTATATGATTTACTAGTAAGTGAATATCCTAAGAAAATAGCTTCATCTACTTTAGAGTCAAAATTTCCTAATTTTTTCCCCATTATTTAACTTAAAACATTTGCATAAAAAAAAAATTAAATGACCAACATTAGCCTTTCTACCTCTAAATAGTTCATAAGGGGTAATTTTTAAGATGGGTCTAATGAACATTCTATTCAAAACATAACAAGCAGTGCTCACAACATCATCCCAAAAATATATAGGAACTTCATATTCGTTCAACATTGTTCTAGCTAGTTCCCTTAAAGATCTATTTTTTTTACAACTTCATTTTGTTGAGGAGTTCTGGGTGCGGAAAAATTATGCAAAATGCCATTTTCTTCACAAAAATTTTCAAATAATTCGTTTTGAAATTCCCCATCACGATCACTTCTCAAAACTTAGATTCTTAAATCCTTTTCATTTTGAATCAACTTTGCAAATTTTTTTAAAGGCTTTAAGAGCTTCACTTTTTAATGTGAGAAACAAAGTCCAAGTACATCTTGTGTAATCATCAACAATAACAAGAGCATAATAATTTCCCCCAAAGCTTTTTATCCTAGAAGGACCAAACAAATCCATATGCAAAAGTTCTAATGGATTTGAAGTAGAAATAATATTTTTTTAATGAAAGGATGACTTTACTTGTTTTCCTTTTTGACAGGAAGCACATAATTTATCTTTTTCAAACTTTATTTTTGGCAAACCAATTACTAATTCCTTAGAAATTAACTTGTTTAGATGTTGCATGTGAATATGAGCAGCTCATTTATGCCACAACCAAGGATTTTCTTCTTTAGCAACTAAACAAGTTATATTACTGGATGATGCATTATCAAGATCTATCAAATAAATATTATTATTTCTCATACCTTTTAAGGCGATTTCCTTATAGTCCTTTTGATGAATGTTGTAGTAGTCACTTTCAAAGATGACTTTGAGTCCTTTAGCACATAATTTATCTTTTCAAACTTTATTTTTGGCAAAACAATTACTAACTCCTTATTTAGATGTTTCTTGTGAATATAAGCAGCTCGTTTATGCCACAACTAAGGATTTTCTTCTTTAGCAACTAAACAACTTATATTACTGGATGATGCATTATCAAGATCTATCAAGTAAATATTATTATGTCTCATACCTTTTAAGGCGATTTCCTTATAGTCCTTTCGATGAATGGTGTAGTAGTCACTTTAAGAGATGACTTTGAGTCCTTTAGCACATAGTCGACTTATGTTGAGAAGATTTTTCTTTAATCCTTCAACAAATAGCACATCTTTGATCTCTAAGTTATCTCCTCCATCAACATCACCAGTTTTATGTATCTTGCGCAATATGTAACAAACCCTTGTTCCTTTCTTTTAAAATTCTTAAACTTCTTCTTATCTCCAATCATATGTCTTGAGCATCCACTATCAAGATACTATGAGACCCGAGAAATTATTTTATTTAAGTAATTTCCAGTAGCCATGTGTGAGGAGTCATTATTTTTATTTATTTCATTGCCATTTTTGTACCCATTTTGATACTTGTTTAATGCTTAATTGTCTCTTGTTAGAGCATTTTCCTTAATTGGGCTTCAATGGACCATTATTCCGAGTTTTAAGTAATTTGACATTAATTGGTCTAACTTTTGTTACTAATTATTTTTAGGTATTTTGTGGAGCAAATTTTGGAGCCTAGACACTAATCGTAAGATGAAGAGAGAGTTTCCACATCATTGCCACGTCAGCACCATGTCAATTGGCATGTCTACATCACTAGGCTACAATTTTCAACCCATAGTGGCATTTTTGTAATTTTGAGTGGCACAATGACATTTTTGTAAATATATGGGTTTGTACCGATGTGACCATGTTTTTAGGTAATTTTCTCATGGGCAGCAAAGCTCTCTTCTTCCCTATTCTGTTTTCACGTTCTTAGGAGAGCACCCACTTAGGGTTTTTCGATTTTGGTGATTTAAGACCATTGGAGCACCAACCAACTTAGGGTCTTCGACCCATTTAATAAACAATTGTGTTTGTTGACTCTTTCTTTACTCTTGTAATGCAATTTTGTTTCTGTTTTGAGTTATTTTTCGAATTCTTGGTTTAGCTAAGCTTTTGGTATTGATTCCTTGAAGAAATTGAAATGAAACCATGACGTTGTTGTTCGTTTTGATTTGAATTTCTATTCTGGTTTGCCTTTCTTCAAGTTGCATTTTCATGGTAGAATACAAAATTGATGGATGTTTAATCTTAATTTTGTGTTTCTGCACCTAAACTGACTTATAATCATGCTTAATGAGTGTGGGTTGTTCACAATATGCTTAATCTGTGGGTGTCAATTGCTTAAAGTATGCTCGGTTAAAGGCATATTTAACTCGTGTTAATTATCATTTAGTTGATTAATTTTGAGTTTCATGGGAGCAAATTGGATAGAACAATTAATTGTGTAATATGTGATTGGTGAAATTTCAGTTGAATCGACACTAACACAAAAAAGCCTTTTAACGTCCGATATTTTCGACCTTTGATGTTTGCCCAAACACCGATGTTGTATTGGGTGACGTCAAAATAACATCGAAAAAATAACAGACGTCACTTAACGTCGGACTATTAATGCTCCGACGTCACTTACCGGTTGTAATTGTTCGGAACCGCTCCTGACCAGTAGTATCCCAAATTTGGAGCTTGATTCGTTTTCCATCCTGCTCAATGGTTCTTATCTTAAAATCAATGCTGCATCGGGAGGGTAGACCTAGTGATGTTAAGGAAACTTTTGGAACACAAGATTATGCAATTTTAGTCCGAAATTGGGAAAACTCACCCTATGGTTGTGATGAAACTAGTTGTGGAAGAACCATCCGAGAATCGTAGAAGAAGGCAACTCTTTCCTACACCTGAAACCAATAACAGAAAAGGGTTCGTGAGAAAAAAAACACAGTAAGCAATCAAGGCACAGGAAAAAAGTTCGTGTGAAACGCCGACTGCAATCATATCGCTTCGTTCATGAGGAGCAAAGAGATTAAAAGTGTGCACAATCTTTTAATCAACCTATAATCAAATTCCAACAAGTTTAATGGCAAAAACCTTTTGAAACTCACCTGGAGGAGATCGGAAATGGGGTTGCCAGCGGGAAATGTCGTGGAAATAGTGAACAACGTAAGGGTTTCTACATCTCGCGGGTAGATAAACCCTAAACTTAACGTTGGTGTTGTGTTAGTGCGACGTTAAGAGATGTCTAGCGCGTGTGGGTCCGATGTTGAGGGACGTCTGGTGCAAAGGGATCCGACGTCCTTTTTTCAATGACATCGGGGTATTTTTAAACAGACGTTAAGTGACGCCTGACATGGAGCGGTCAGACGTTAAAAAGGTCCCGTTATTTACAAAAATGTCACCGGTCATTTTTAACGTTGGTTTTTTTTTAGGCAGACGTTATTGGGGTAACGTTATAAGGCATTTTTGTGTTAGTGTGAGGAATCAATACATTTTGAAATCTGTTTAATTAAGTTTTGTAATTACATTTTGTTAATTTTGTGTTTAAATTTTAATCTGCCAAACCAACCATTCTTCCTTTTGTTGAGTTTGGAACCTTTGAGTGAAAACAATGGTCACTAGGAGACGACCTTGGGTTAACTCTTGAGTACTGCATTTACATGTTTTATTTGGTCGGGTACGACCTCGATCAACGTTATAGATACCACATTGATTTTCTGGATTTAAAAGTTATCCGTAAAACAAGAAAACAATTTCTTTAGGTCCCCAACAACTTATTTGGGTCCTTGGGGTTAGATTAATAAAATAATCACTTAACAACAGGCACCCAAGCATACTTCCCATTTGGAATACCAAAATGTTTGATATTGCATTTATTTGATGTATGGCCATTTTTCATGCAATAAAAACAAGTAGCAACATATGCATTCATAGCGTAAGCAGTTCCTTTTTCTACCCATAATCTCTGAGTTCTTTTATAATTAATTTTATTATTAAGAACATACTTGTTTCTATTTAGATTATTTTTCTTAAAAACGGGTTTTTCAAAAGTTTTATTTTCTAATGCATCTTCAAGTAGTTTTTCTAAAATATTTAAGTCAAACATATAACTTTTGCAAGATGCACATTCAACAATTTCTGTTTCTTTATTTTCTAAAATTTAAATTTAAATTTTTTAAATTTCTTCTTTTTCAAGAGATTTTTCAAATTTACTATTTAATTCTTTAAAATCATATTGTAATTTCTTGTGAGCAGTATCTAATATACTAGATTTAACAAACAATTGTTGAAATTCATCATATAAGTCATTATAATCATTTTCATTGCAAGTAGAGCTTACATCACTATTAGAAAGGTCATGATCAACCATCAAGAGAAATTTTGCTTCTTTAGCATCATATTCAGTAAAGCTTAGTGTAATTGAGGAATTATCCTCCCATGTTATGTATGTCTTTTTCTTGAAAAATTTGTGTCCTTCTTTTCTTCACTTTTCTTGGAATTTGGGCAATCTTCCTTGACATGTCCAGTTTCTACACATCCATATCATTTGAAAATTGAGGATAACCCTTGATTATTCGTCTTCTTGCTCTCTTGAATTGATTTTTACCTTTGGCCTTCATCAACTTTGTAAATTTCTTGATCATAAGACTCAAGTTCTCATCATCATTAGAATCTTCTTCTTCTTTGTGCTTTTTAACTTTTACAATTTCGGTCTTGAAAGCAATGTTCTTCTTTCTCCCTTGGTCTTCTTTTTCATTTAATTTTCCTAGTTCAAGCTTGTGCTCCCATAACTTTCCAAATAGAGCAGCCACAGACATTGTTGCAAGATTTTTTGACTCAATAATGGTCGTCGCCTTTGGCTGCCAAGTCTTGTTCAAAGATTTTAGAATTTTTATATGCAATTCATCAGTGTCGAAAGTTTTACCTAAACTTGTGAGATTATTGACGATATGTGTGAATCGCTTCTGTACATCGTAGATGCTTTCTCCCTGTTATATATGAAACATTTTATATTCATGGATCAAAGAGTTCTTTTGAGCCCGTTTTACGTCGTCCATTCCTTCATGAGTTACTCGCAAGATTTCCCATATCTCACGTGCATAGTGCAAATAAATATCCTATCAAATTCATCAAGGGTCAAAGCAGATGAAATAATGTTTCTTGCTTTAACATCATATTGAGCTCATTTATTTTCATCCATAGTCCATTGTGAAAAAGGATTTGGTTCCTACACATAATTAACAACATTAAGAAGAACAAGCAAACTATTTATCAGAACATCCTACATACCCCTATCAACATATTCCAAAAGAATTTGCATCCTAACTTTCTAAAAAGGGTGATTTTCACCTGTAAAAAGCGAAGGACTATTGTCCAACCATTTTCGAAATTTATTGAAAAACTATAAAAGCAAGCTCTAATACCAATTGATGTAATTGAGCAACAGATAGGGAAGAAGATTCAACACATATATTTATACTGGTTTGGATCAAAAGACCCTACGCCTAGTTTTTAATCTCTTTAAACAAAAAGATTAACTTAATCACTACAATAATCATAGTACAATCATATTTAGAGAATAAAGGATTATAAAACACCTCTCTTGAAGATACAAGAGATAAAGAACCCTCTTAAAAAAGTTTATCGCTCTACCCACACTAAGCTTTTTAAAGCCATTTTTAAGAATATTCAGAGAACACTTTGTAGTCACAACACTAGAACTCTGGTTTTGAAAAAGGCAAGTTATAAGTTGGAAACTAGTTTTTTAAATAGAGGTTCGAAAATTAGGTCACACAACTAAACAATCAAGTTCAAAACAACCAGGGATAATCATATATTCTAAGTGGTAATTAATTATTCCAGTGCATTTTCTAAAAACAAAAGTTTGAGTTGATAATCGATTATCCATAGAGATAATCAATTATTCTAGTGGCTTTTTGGAAAATTGAACAAAACTTAGGATAATCAATTATCCTAAGTGATAATCGATTATCATTATGAATTTTACAAAAATACAAAGGATCCTTGAAAGATTTAGAGCTAGTTGTTGTTCCATAATGATCTAAGCTAATTTACACTACTTAAAACATACTTAACTTAATACAATAAAGCTTTAAATATAAAATAACTTGTCTTCAAAATATCTTCCAATATTTGTTTGAGATTCCTTGTCATCATCAAGATCTTTTTATCTTTAAGTCTTCCACTTTTGCCAACATAAACAACATAAATTTTGGTCAACAAAGCAAGATGAAATCCATATTTTAGAGTATACTTATCCAGGAACTAAGAATAAAAAAGTGATTAACAACTCAGAACAATCACTTTTAAATCAACATATTAAAGATGAATATAATTTTATTAACTTAGGATTAATTCAAGTAGCTGCAAAGCCAAACTATAGGCTGGGAATAAATAGTCCAATAAGAGACATAAGACTTAAAAATTTAATGATTCAATAATTGCAACATTAGAAAGTAATCTACATGATGGTTTTTCTTTCTTTAGTTATCCAAATTTTTCTATGAATATTAGAAATGATAAGACAAGTAATGCAATAAAATTATATATACAAATCCCAGATGAAATTGTAGAAAAACTATCAGGTCCAATATAAATAATTTATAAAATTTATTATAGAGCTACAAAGATAGATTATACTATAAAGCTCTAAGGTCTTCACCAAAAGATGAGACAATACTAGTAGAAGCTAATCTTAGAAAATCATCATAAAAATTCAAAAAAGATTAAGTCATGAAGAAGTAATATGTAAAATTCCTGAGGAATGGATATTAGAAGAAAGTACAAATATTAGGTTAAGAATGAATATGTCATCATCAGTAAAAGCAAGAAATCACAAAAATGATATACAAAGGATAACCTACTAAACATTCAGCTGATGGATCCACTATAAATTTAGACCTAAAAGGGTTAAATAACATTACACCAATTATAGACACTTGCATTAAATCAATGCAAAAATCATTAGAATTGCCATAATTGCATATAAATACAGAATGTGGTGTTAAGAAACCATAAAAGGTGGAATATAATACATATGTGCTATTTTTGCAGGTAAATGAAGGAAATTAGAACGTTGGTGCTAACCCCAAAAGTTATAGCTCTAGTCAAAAAAATGAACTAAGAAAAGTGAATTTTAATCCTACGATTGAGTAGCGAATTTGGCACTAAGCCACGTTTTAAGAAACCTTTACTATAAGGAAACATCAAGCTCTATATTTGAAGTTTGGCATCAAAGGAAAACTTCCATGGCAGGGAAACCCACTCATGAAGGAAACCTCCATGGCGGTGCTTCTAGACGTTGTCCAAATCTTTCTACTAATGTAGCCATTTTTTAAGAAAACAAGGGTGTTGGTGGCTTCTTGATATCGCTGTCGTTAGGCGATCAAATTACCACTACTTTAGCAACTTCAGTATTGCCAGTTTGTAGTGAAGAAAATAGTTAGGGTTAAGATAACCCTGAGTCGTCTCACAACGAATACGGAATTGATCTCAAATATTTGATTCTCAAAAATGCAATTTAAAACTAGCAACTATAAAAATAGGGGGGTTTTGATATGCAAAGAAAATGACACGGAAGATTGTAAACACAGTAATAGTAAATAGGTCAATTCCACTGCTTTTTCTAAATAAGATTCTTCAATGGTTATCTAGAGATTATTGTTAAATTAATTATTGTTGTTGATTTACAAATAAATCAATGTAAAGACTCAATTCATTTGTTGGCATCCTCACTTTTAATCAAAGTACAGTCTCAATTAAAAGTGAGAATTGTTTAGATTGTCCATAGTAAATTTAATCAAAGTACAGTCTCAATTAATTTTACTATGCCTAATCATGTCTATTCCTTTGTTTCTTTACCAAATAGAAAACTTAATTAATCAAAGTAAAGTCTTGACTAATTTTAGTTAAAGTAATTACCTGTAATCAAATTAAAGTCTCAATTATTGGCAAAAACTTATTTAATCAAATGAAAGTTTCTAAACAAAATCAAAGTAAAGTCTCAATTTAATTTAAAAACCTTTTAACTCATATGATTAGCATGCATGTAGATTCAAAATCATTATTTTCTATTCGATTAAGAAGCAAAGGACATAGATAAACGAAAACCACAACAATAATCAAAATAACAAACACATAAATTCATCTAACCTCAGAATCCATTTAAGAAATTACAGTGGACTCAACCCTTAAAGCTTAGCCCTCCATGGCTTTGATGGAATACATGATAATATGATGAAGAGAAAATAAAAGAAGGAATGAGAGATGTGGTGGAGACGGTATCTGCCAAAACCAGAGAGTTCTAAGTGTCTAAGCTATCAGCTGTAAAATTGTCAGTCCCCATTTTCTGCTCCCTTAAGTCTCTTTATATAGGCTTCCACTGGACTTTGGGCTTTATCTGTCAGTTGCTAAAATCTTTTATTTTTATTTAATTAATTAGCAACTTAATTTCTGTCCAATTTCCAATTCTGCCCCTCTCATTTAACCATATTTGCAGTTTTGACCAGAGTTGACTGCTGACTTTGACTAGTTGACCAGAGTTGACCAGTTGACCAGTTTGACTGTCCTATCAGATGCTGACACGTGGCGCAGAGTGCACTTTCTCTCTCCAGACTAGGGTTTGCTGCGTTTAGGGTTTCATGGAGGCTTGTGGATGACGGCGCGGCTGCTTCTCCTTCTCGGCGACGAAGGCGTGGTGGTGGAGGTTTGTGGACGCTGTTGGTGCGATAATGGTGGCTGCCATGTGTGAAGGAAGAAGATGCGCGGTGGTCGTGAATCTGAAGGTTCGCGCTGTTGCTGCAGATGCGGAGGCGAGAAGATGGAGACGACTGCAGAGGTTGGATGCGGCTGCCATGGCTGGAACAAGCTTCACGCTCGCGGAGAAGATGAACTCGCGGTGGATTCGAAGTTGCAGGGAAGCGCGGCGCGACGTGATGGCCGGAAGAGGTGGAGGAGTAAGCTGGGAATGGAGTGCGACGCGGTGGTCGTGGCTGAACACTCGCGGGAAGAAGAAAATGGCGTCGCGATGGTGGCGCTGCGGAGCTGCGATGGTGGCGCTGCGGAGAAGGTGCGACGCGTTTCAGTGGTGAGTTTCAGTGGTGGCCGGCGACTGTGTGGAGATGGTGGCGCGAAGGAGCTGCTACGCGTGAATGGAAGAACGTGGTGGCCGCGCCGCTTCTGGTGTAGTGAAGGCGTTGACGGCGTAGTGCAGGGACGGTGGTGGCGGAGCAGTGGCGGCACTGCTGCAGCTTCGTGGTTGTCGGCGAGGTTGGCGGCGGCGGCTGCCGTGGAGGGTGGAAGGAGACGAGAAAATTAGGGTTAGGGTTTTGGGAGATGAAGATGATGACGTGGCAGAATCTGATTGGTTAATTTGGTGAGGTGGGGATTATGACACGTGGCGGCTTATGGTTGGCTAATCTTAAAAGGTGGGGATTGCCACATGGCATGATCTGGTTGAGTGGGGTTTAAGTGGTAGGAGGGGTGCAACTTAGTGAAAACTGGGGGTGCAGAACAGGTTTTTTGTGGTCCACTTTAAAAGGGGTGTGCAAATAAAATCTGGGGGTGCATTTAGCTCCTGATTTATTCTTTTTCAGAATTTCTTGATTTTGGACTTATTTTGTAACTTTGAATATTTCAAAATCACATTATTAATTGACCAAAAATAAATTCCAGCTGCATTAACAAACGTTAGAATATCCAATAATATTTTATGCAACTAAAATCAATTTTTACGCCACTTTTACCAAACTTACTCAATAAATCCAATAATCACAAATCCTAATTAAATCAATCTTTAAGCACAGAAAATTCAATTAAATCCCCAAATTTAAATATTAAATGAGGGCAAAAATTTGAACTCATCACACACCCACACTTATCCTTTTGCACTCCTGGGCAAAATTGAATAATTTCAAAACTTTTTTCTGAGGTCTTTTATTCCATATTTTCAGTGGATTAAAGAAATGAATACCAATGGAAACAGATCAATCTTCTAGAAATCATGTTGTCATGCACAAACAAATGGATAAAATTCTGTTTTTCACACATGAGTTAATCTTTTGAGTTTACAAGATAATCAAATATGAAAGAGAAACACTCAAGTTAAATATATATTTTCTCACCAAGATTCGCTCAAGTGTTTTGGCTTGTGTTTTCACTCAAAATACCCATGCAAGTAAACACTCTCAATGCTTAGCAAGACTCTAATATTCACAGCTTTCAGAAAACATGCATTCAAAAATCATGAGGACTTTTAACAGGTTATAATGAGGCCAAGGCAAAGGTAGGAAAAACTTTAGGATTTGTGTGTTTTTGAAATAGTAAGGAAGAAAGAGTTATGGAGCACAGTTTCAAAAACAATCTTTACTTCTTCTTCTTTTTTTTTCTCTTTTATCCTTTGTTTCTCTTTTTCAGACAACAATCATTTTTCATTACAACACTCTGTCATCAACAATTATTTTCCTTTTTGCCATTTTTACAACTTTGTGGGGGAAATACACACCCCCACACTTTATTCCTCAACCAATCTCAACATAATCCACTAGCTCCTTCTTTCTCCCTAAGGACAAACATGGTCTTTTTCTTTTTAAGGTTTAACAATATGCTCAAAACAAGAAAAAGAGGTTTAAGCTCAAGGGGCTACCAATGGATCAATGTCATGGTTAGCTTATTTGGCCAAGTAGCTAAAAACAAGAAATACCTCAGTCATATCAAATCATGCATGTTCACCTAAGATGCAAAACAACAGAATCAAGCTAAACATTTGAGTACCAACAAGACATGAGCAAATCACACAAGAAAAATAGGAATGACACATGGCAGTTCATCCTTACAATAAAGCTCAAAACTCACAAGGTCAAAAACTCTTTCACAAAAGATTTATTCCAGAAACTCTCAAATCAACTCAATCAGTAAAT
The DNA here is from genome assembly GCF_037176805.1 of Vigna unguiculata. Lineage (NCBI taxonomy): Eukaryota > Viridiplantae > Streptophyta > Magnoliopsida > Fabales > Fabaceae > Vigna > Vigna unguiculata. The sequence continues at coordinate 27,863,040 of NC_140802.1, forward strand.
CACAGAAAACAATCCATTCATAGCACATGACTCTTATTTTCCCAGAATTATGACCGTTCCAATTAGTAAATCAAATCCAAAAATCCAATGTCAATATGTTTTTATTGAAAGCAGAAACTTTTTTTTTTAAATAAAAACAAACAGAAAACAAAATTAGAAAAGGAAAAACAAAACAAATAGAAAACGAAAACAGAAAAGGGGAAAAATCTCCCCACACCCCCACACTTTATCCATGCATTGTCCTCAATGTATTCAATATGTATAAAATGCAAAGAAAAAGTATGAAGTGTACTTACCTCTTCAAGGTGGAAGGTATGAGGGAGAAGTCAAGTTCATCCCATCCATCGTCTTATTCAGCATATCTTGATTTTCATTGAATATCCGAAGACGATGCCCATTAACTTTAAAAGTTCTTGCTGAAGATTCTTCCTTGATCTCCACTGCTCCATAAGGGAAGACTTCTGTAACAATGTATGGTCCTTCCCAAGTAGAACGCAACTTACCACTCATGTGACCAAGCTTGGATTTGTATAGTAACACCTTCTGGCCTACCTTGAAATCCTTTCTAGCCACAAGCTTTTGGTCATGGAACTTCTTGGTTTTCTCTTTGTAGAACTTTGAATTTTCATAGGCTGCTAGCCTAATCTCCTCCAGTTCTTGCAACTGAAGCTTTCGCTCATTTCCTGCTTCTTCCAAATTCAAGTTGCATGCTTTCACGGCCCAATAGGCCCGATGTTCAATCTCCACAGGTAGATGACAAGCCTTTCCAAAAACCACCCTGAAAGGTGACATACCTATAGGTGTTTTGTAGGCTGTCCTGTGTGCCCAAAGTGCTTCATCCAATCTTGTGGCCCAATCCTTTCGACTAGGCTTCACTACTTTCTCTAGTATCTTTTTAATCTCTCTGTTAGAGATCTCTGCTTGTCCATTGGTTTGGGGGTGATATGGTGTAGCAATGCGATGTGTCACCCCATACTTCTTCAACATGTTCTCAAGTAGCCTATTACAGAAATGAGTCCCCTGGTCACTGATGATGGCTCGTGGTATCCCAAATCTGCAGAAAATGTTAGACCTGACAAAACTCATAACAACTCGAGAATCATTAGTCCTTGTAGCTATGGCTTCCACCCATTTGGAGACATAGTCTACAGCAAGCAAAATATAAGAAAACCCAAAAGAAGGAGGAAAAGGACCCATAAAATCAATACCCCAAATATCAAATACCTCACAATATAGCATGGGTTATTGAGGCATTTCATCCCTTCTTGTAATGGATCTGGCTGCCCTTTGGCACTGCTCACAATTTTCATATACCCTCTGTGCATCTTTAAAAATAGTAGGCCAATATAATCCACAATCTAACACCTTCCTACCTATTCTTTGTGTGCCATAATGTCCACCAAAAGGAGACGAATGACAGAACTCAAGCACATGAGGTATCTCGATATCTGGAACACACCTCCTTATAACTTGGTCACTACCAATGCGCCATAAGATTGGGTCTTCCCAGATATAGTACTTTGCCTCACTTTTTAGCTTGATTCTTTCATATTTGGAGAAGGAAGGAGGAATAGCAGAAACAACCAAATAATTAACAATGTCAGCAAACCAAGGTTCAGGAAACATACCTTTCACAGCAGTCAATGCTAGGAGGACTTCATCAGGAAAGTCATCCTTAATAGGAATGTTATCTTCTCCATTTTCAATCCTGCTAAGATGATCGGCTACCAAGTTATGTGCTCCACTTTTGTCTAGAATCTCAAGTCAAACTCTTGGAGCAGTAGCATCCATCTAATCAACCTTGGTTTTGAATCTGCTTTCTTCAGAAGGAATTTTAATGCTGCATGATCAGTATAAACAATTACCTTGGAACCAAGTATATATGGTCTGAATTTGTCCAAGGCAAACACAACAGCCAATAATTCCTTCTCAGTCGTGGTGTAGTTAGCCTGCGCTGTGTCCAATGTTCTGGAAGCATAATATATCACATGTGATAGCTTCCCATCTTTTTGTGCAAGCACCGCTCCTACTGCAAAGTTTGATGCATCACACATCAACTCGAATGGTAATGTCCAGTCAGGTGGTTGGATGATAGGAGTGGTGGTAAGCGCCTTTTTCAATGTATCAAACGCATCTTTGCACCTCTCTCCAAAGTCAAATACTACATCCTTTTGCAACAAGTTGGAGAGAGGGTTGGCTATCTTGCTGAAGTCCTTGATAAACCTCCTGTAAAATCCTGCATGTCCAAGAAAAGATCGAACCTCTTTCACAGAAGAGGGGTAAGGCAATTGTGAAATAATATCAATTTTAGCAGGATCTACAGATATACCATTCTTGGAAACAACGTGACCTAAAACTATACCTTGTTCTACCATAAAATGACATTTTTCAAAATTTAGAACAAGGTTAGTTTCTTCACATCTCTCCAAGACTCTAGCAAGATTAGACAAGCAATGATCAAAAGATGAACCATATATACTAAAATCATCCATAAAAACCTCAATACAATACTCCAACAGATCTGTAAAAATACTCATCATACATCGCTGAAATGTTCCAGGAGCATTGCAAAGGCCAAATGGCATTTTCCTATAAGCATATGTACCGAATGGACAAGTAAAAGTAGTCTTATATTGATCCTCTAGGGCAATACAAATCTGAAAATACCCAGAGAATCCATCAAGAAAACAGTAATGAGACTTACCTGCCAATCGATCTAACATCTGGTCCATGAATGGTAAAGGAAAGTGGTCCTTCCTAGTGGCCTGGTTTAGTCTTCTATAATCAATGCAGACCCTCCAGCTATTCTGAATACGAGTAGGAATCAACTCGTTCTTCTCATTCTTGACCACGGTGATCCCAGATTTCTTGGGGACCACATGTACAGGACTCACCCAAGTGCTGTCAGAAATGGGATATATAATACCTGCTTGAAGCAACTTGGTGACTTCTTTCTTCACAACCTCCATCAGCTGAGGATTCAGTCTCCTCTGAGGTTGCCTCACTGGCTTAGCATCCTCCTCCAAGAGTATTCTGTGCATGTAGAAAGAAGGACTAATACCAGGAATATCTGCCAAAGTCCAGCCTATTGCTCGCTTGTGATCTTTGATAACCTGCAATAGCTTTTGTTCCTGCTCGTCAGTAAGCAAGGCAAATATAATAACAGGGAGTTTCCCATCCCTCTCAAGATAAACATATTTCAAATGAGATGGTAAAGGTTTCAACTCCAAAGTGGGTGGCTGTTCCACAGATGGCAACATTTTATTGCCTAAGGTAATTTCAGCCACCTCAGCATCACACTTGGACGCCACAGAGGTATCAAATAGTGACACCGCGTCCTCAACATCACCTGTTTTGCAATTTTCTCTTTCGTCTAAAATTGAGCCCGAAATATTCGAAAAAGAAAAATCCAAAGAAGAAGAAAAACCAGATAAAACGTCCAAAAGTCCAAAAGCATAATTGTTCACTACATTACTCAATAAATCAATGCAAAACAAAGAATGGTCTTCAATTGGGTGCTTCATGGCTTCTAGCACGTTGAACTGCACCTTCTCATCTCCTATCTCCATAGTCAAGGATCCTGCATGCACGTCTATCTTGGTACGTGCTGTCATCATGAATGGTCTTCCCAAGATGATTGTGGTTGAACTCATTCCTTCATCATCCTTCATATCCAAGATATAGAAATCTGCAGGAAAAATTAACTTGTCCACACGGACAAGCACATCTTCTAGCACACCTGCAGGGTTAACTGTGCTACGGTTGGCCAACTGAATGACCACACCAGTAGACTTAAGAGGTCCAAGATGAAGTGAAGTAAAAATAGATAAAGGCATTACATTAATAGAAGCTCCTAAATCTAACATAGCATTGTCAAACTTAGTACTTCCTATAATGCAGGGAACAGAAAACATACCTGGATCCTTACACTTTTGCGGCATTCTGACTGCAGGCTTCTTAATTAAGCTAGAGACGTTTCTTCCCATGTTCACTACCTCTTTGTCCATAATACGCCTTTTATGTGTACATAATTCTTTGAGAAACTTGGCGTATTTAGGAATTTGTTTCACAGCATCCAACAAAGGAATGTTTATCTCCACTTTCTTGAAAGTATTCAGGATTTCTTTGTCTAACTCCTCCATCTTTTTAGTTTTTGGTTTCAAACGGTTTGGATAGGGAGGAGGAGGAGAATAAGGAGAAGAATTTTCAAAGGAAGTATTAGGGGATACCAACCTGGAGTTATCACTGGGTGCAGGCATTTCAGATGTTGCTTGTGTTGCTTCATCTGATCTTCCTCTTTCATCATTAGGTACAACTTCATTGTCCTTATCTTCATCTTCTTGGGCATCCCCAAGACCTTGTATTTGCTTACCCGATCTTAAAGTAATAGCACTTACATTTCGCGGGTTGATTACAGTTTGTGCAGGCAAATTGCTTGAGCCTTGTTGAGACTTCATCTGATTTAACTCATTTGCCATTTGTCCAATCTGATTTTGCAAATTTTGATTGGTTGCTTCCATTGTCTGTTTCAACTCATTGATTTGTCCCTTCATCATGTCAGCCATCATTTTCATCATTGCCTCCATGTTTGAATCACCAGAGGTTGCAGTTGGTTGTGGTTGTTGCCTCTGTTGAGGTGGAACATAGACTTGTTGGTGTTGAGGCTGTTGATTCCCCCATTTCTGGCTGGGATATTCCTTCCAATCTGGGTTGTACTTGTTGGAGGACAAATCATGGTTGTATTGCTGCCGAGGTGGTCTATTATTGCCATAGATGTTTGCAGCATATGCTTGAGGTTGTTCATTATCTAACGTCCCTGTCTCTTTTAACATAGAACAAGCCTCTGTAGGATGATTAGTAGAAGCACAAATTCCACATAAAGTAGAAGGGATAGGCTTTTTCTGTAAGTCTGTCAAGGTCCTTACCATGGCTGCTAAGTCATCCAACTTCCCTTCTAATTTCTTGTGATCTGCAACATATGAAGCTTCTACTCCATGGGTTCCCTTCAATAGAGTTATAGAATTACTCCTTGTGGAAAATTGTTGATGGTTCGATGCCATAGTTTCAATCAATTGTCTTGCATTTGTTGGCGTTTTGTCCACCAATGACCCTCCACTTGCAGCATCTATCATTTGTCTATCCATGATACTCAATCCCTCATAAAAGTATTGAATGAGGAGATGCTCGTTTATCTGGTGATGAGGACAGGAAGCACACAACTTTTTGAATCTTTCCCAATACTCGTGAAGACTTTCTCTTTCTTGTTGCCTTATCCCATAAATATCTTTGCGAATAGCAGCAACTCTAGATGCTGGAAAAAACTTTTCTAGAAATAATCTTTTCAGAGTTTCCCATGTATTGATGGATCCTGGCAGAAGGCAGTATAACCAATTCTTAGCGGCATCTTGCAATGAGAATGGAAAAGCCTTAAGCTTGATATGTTCCTCTGTCACTGTTGTAGGTCTCATGGATGAACAAACAACATGAAATTCCTTCAAGTGATGGTATGGGTCTTCTCCTGCTAATCCATGGAATTTGGGTAAAAGATGGATTAACCCAGACTTAAGCTCACATTCTCCATCTGGATATTGGATGCACATGTTTTGTGTAATTGCTGCATCCGGTGAAGCCAACTCTCTTATTGTTCTTTCTTCCATTCTATCTTCTTGAATTTCTGGTTCAGGTGATGGATTAGAAGATATGTTAATCACCGGAGGTGATTCTAGTGGTACACTTTCAGTGGTAGGTTCAGATGATGGTGCTCCTTCAGTAGAACACCTGAGATCAAGTCTCCTACGTGATTTACGCAAGTTCCTTTCAAGTTCTGAATCAAGTTGATAAAATTGACCCGGATTAGCCCGAGTCATGCACTATGCAATCCACCTGAAAGTGTTTCCCTGTGTGTTGTTTTTTTTTCTCTTCTTATTCTTGTTTTGGAGAAAGATTTCAAGAAAGAAATGAGTTAAGATGTCGTTGGGTCTACTCCCAGGAAAGAGAGGTGCGTCACAATGGACAACTTAAATACCAAGTCTTTCCTAGACAGAGTTTTCCAAACTAGTCTCAAAAAATTTCTTAAAAGAAATTCTTAATCAAAACAAAAATAGAACTGCTTGAAATATATTAACAGAAAACTAGATACTACAAAATAACAAACTATATCAAACGTATATGCGTAAAATAAAAAAAAAATAAAATAAAAAATAAAATAAAATAAAATAAAATAAAATAAAATAAATAAAAAACAGAATCAAAATAAAAGAAATACTAACCGTACTCCCCGGCAACGGCGCCAAATTTGATATCGCTGTCGTTAGGCGATCAAATTACCACTACTTTAGCAACTTCAGTATTGCCAGTTTGTAGTGAAGAAAATAGTTAGGGTTAAGATAACCCTGAGTCGTCTCACAACGAATACGGAATTGATCTCAAATATTTGATTCTCAAAAATGCAATTTAAAACTAGCAACTATAAAAATAGGGGGGTTTTGATATGCAAAGAAAATGACACGGAAGATTGTAAACACGTAATAGTAAATAGGTCAATTCCACTGCTTTTTCTAAATAAGATTCTTCATTGGTTATCTAGAGATTATTGTTAAATTAATTATTGTTGTTGATTTACAAATAAATCAATGTAAAGACTCAATTCATTTGTTGGCATCCTCACTTTTAATCAAAGTACAGTCTCAATTAAAAGTGAGAATTGTTTAGATTGTCCATAGTAAATTTAATCAAAGTACAGTCTCAATTAATTTTACTATGCCTAATCATGTCTATTCCTTTGTTTCTTTACCAAATAGAAAACTTAATTAATCAAAGTAAAGTCTTGACTAATTTTAGTTAAAGTAATTACCTCTAATCAAATTAAAGTCTCAATTATTGGCAAAAACTTATTTAATCAAATGAAAGTTTCTAAACAAAATCAAAGTAAAGTCTCAATTTAATTTAAAAACCTTTTAACTCATATGATTAGCATGCATGTAGATTCAAAATCATTATTTTCTATTCGATTAAGAAGCAAAGGACATAGATAAACAAAAACCACAACAATAATCAAAATAACAAACACATAAATTCATCTAACCTCAGAATCCATTTAAGAAATTACAGTGGACTCAACCCTTAAAGCTTAGTCCTCCATGGCTTTGATGGAATACATGATAATATGATGAAGAGAAAATAAAAGAAGGAATGAGAGATGTGGTGGAGACGGTATCTGCCAAAACCAGAGAGTTCTAAGTGTCTAAGCTATCAGCTGTAAAATTGTCAGTCCCCATTTTCTGCTCCCTTAAGTCTCTTTATATAGGCTTCCACTGGACTTTGGGCTTTATCTGTCAGTTGCTAAAATCTTTTATTTTTATTTAATTAATTAGCAACTTAATTTCTGTCCAATTTCCAATTCTGTCCCTCTCATTTAACCATATTTGCAGTTTTGACCAGAGTTGACTGCTGACTTTGACTAGTTGACCAGAGTTGACCAGTTGACCAGTTTGACTGTCCTATCAGATGCTGACACGTGGCGCAGAGTGCACTTTCTCTCTCAAGACTAGGGTTTGCTGCGTTTAGGGTTTCATGGAGGCTTGTGGATGACGGCGCGGCTGCTCCTCCTTCTCCGGCGACGAAGGCGTGGTGGTGGAGGTTTGTGGACGCTGTTGGTGCGATAATGGTGGCTGCCATGCGTGAAGGAAGAAGATGCGCGGTGGTCGTGAATCTGAAGGTTCGCGCTGTTGCTGCAGATGCGGAGGCGAGAAGATGGAGACGACTGCAGAGGTTGGATGCGGCTGCCATGGCTGGAACAAGCTTCACGCTCGTGGAGAAGATGAACTCGCGGTGGATTCGAAGTTGCAGGGAAGCGCGGCGCGACGTGATGGCCGGAAGAGGTGGAGGAGTAAGCTGGGAATGGAGTGCGACGCGGTGGTCGTGGCTGAACACTCGCGGGAAGAAGAAAATGGCGTCGCGATGGTGGCGCTGCGGAGCTGCGATGGTGGCGCTGCGGAGAAGGTGCGACGCGTTTCAGTGGTGAGTTTCAGTGGTGGCCGGCGACTGTGTGGAGATGGTGGCGCGAAGGAGCTGCTACGCGTGAATGGAAGAACGTGGTGGCCGCGCCGCTTCTGGTGCAGTGAAGGCGTTGACGGCGTAGTGCAGGGACGGTGGTGGCGGAGCAGTGGCGGCACTGCTGCAGCTGCGTGGTTGTCGGCGAGGTTGGCGGCGGCGGCTACCGTGGAGGGTGGAAGGAGAGGAGAAAATTAGGGTTAGGGTTTTGGGAGATGAAGATGATGACGTGGCAGAATCTGATTGGTTAATTTGGTGAGGTGGGGATTATGACACGTGGCGGCTTATGGTTGGCTAATCTTAAAAGGTGGGGATTGCCACATGGCATGATCTGGTTGAGTGGGGTTTAAGTGGTAGGAGGGGTGCAACTTAGTGAAAACTGGGGGTGCAGAACAGGTTTTTTGTGGTCCACTTTAAAAGGGGTGTGCAAATAAAATCTGGGGGTGCATTTAGCTCCTGATTTATTCTTTTTCAGAATTTCTTGATTTTGGACTTATTTTGTAACTTTGAATATTTCAAAATCACATTATTAATTGACCAAAAATAAATTCCAGCTGCATTAACAAACGTTAGAATATCCAATAATATTTTATGCATCTAAAATCAATTTTTACGCCACTTTTACCAAACTTACTCAATAAATCCAATAATCACAAATCCTAATTAAATCAATCTTTAAGCACAGAAAATTCAATTAAATCCCCAAATTTAAATATTAAATGAGGGCAAAAATTTGAACTCATCACTTCTCTTCTTTTCTAGGGATACAAAAGTCTTCATATGCTGAAATTATACAAGTTATCCTTGCTATTGAGTTTTTTTGTGAAATTAAGGCTTTATGTGGTTTGGATTGAGTGTGACTCCAGTTTGCTCTATCAAGCTTTTACCTTAGCTCAAATTGTTTGTTACTCTTTAAGGAAAGATGGATAAAATATATGAAGATTTATCACGACACAAAGTTAAAGATTTGTAACATCTTTTTGTAAAAGAAATAATTATGCTAAGTTGGATTTTAAGTAATATGATGAATTTCCTCATGTTATTACCACAACCTTCTTCTGTAATAGGTTTGAACTCCCTATGTTTCATTTGATTTAAATTTTGTAGTGGGTTTGTTTTGTATATTCTTTTTTACATGGTTGCATATTCCTTTTTACATGGATTTGGTTTATACCCCATGTCTTTGTTCTTTTTCCTTCTTTTATGAGATATTTTACGTGATGGCATGTGATTGCTAAATTTTAGAGTGTCACTCAAGCTGAAATGTCAAAATTCATTTTCAAACATATATTTAATAAAAACAAATTGATACTTTTACCAAAAAAGTTCAAATATAGTTACCATGATTTTTTTAATAAAAAAATATTACTTTCACACTAAATAAAATTTTACATTCAATGTTTTATCCTTTGATTTCTTTTTCTCTTTTAAAAAAAAAAATACTTTTTCAGTGATTAACATACTTCCGAAAAGTGTGTTGTCAAGTATAGCATCTATTACAACTATTACATATTAAGAAAAAAAGATACTACATTACCCATTTTGTTTTATTAACACATGTCACAAAAATAAATTTTTTCTGTCATTTTAAATCTTTGGTACAAAAGGACTTGGGTTCAAATCTTACAAAAATCAATTTGTTTTCATATTTTCATTTATTTATGATTTCAACTATAATATTAATTTTAAATAATATTATTATTTGAATATTTTAATAAGTATTAATGTTTCTAATTATTAATAATATTATTTGTAGTGATAGTAATAAAATTATAACCAATATAAGTATTATAATAATAATAGTTACTATTATTATATGTTACTATTATATATTATTACTATTAGTATTATTAACATCAGTAATATTAGTAATAATATTAGTATTGTCATTAGTAATATTAATATGTAATATATTAACTTTATTATTATATATCATTGATACGAGAAAAGAAGTACTAAAAGAATATTATTATATTTATTATTATTATCACTATTATTAATAATAAAAATAATAACAAAAGTTATTATATGTTATTACTATTAATATTATTCACATTATTAGTAGTAAAATTAGTACTCATATCAGTAATATTAATATGTAATATATTAATTTTATTATTATATAATATTGATATGAGAAAAGAAATACTAAAAAAATTATTATTATTGTTAATATTATTTTTATTTATTATTATTATAAGTATTATTATTATCACTAATAATAATAATAATAGTAATTATTATTATTATTATTATTATTATATTTTACTATTATATATTATTACTATTAATATTATTAACATTATTACTAGTAAAGTTAAAGTTAGGACTGTTATTAGTAGTAATATGTAATATATTAATTTTATTATTATATTATTGATATGATAAAAGAAGTACTAGAAAAATTATTATTATTATTATTATTATTAGTATTGTAAAACCCTAAAAAATGTCATTTTAGAATTGATAGTCATTTAAAAATAGTGAGACTCAAATATTTTAATATTAAAAGGTTTTAGTATAAATAGTTTTGTTATAAATGAGTTTCATTATTTTAAAAATACACCATCTCTCTAGAAACCACTTTTTTAGAGTTCTCTAACTTCTCTCTAGAAGTTCTCACCTTCTGCTTATTTGTTTGAAGATCAGAGACCGCTAGGGTGATCCTCTTGGTGAGCTCTTCCTTTCTATTCGATCAGTTTCTTCAGTCATGTAAGTTGAACTTCTACTCATTTTCTTGTGGGTCTTCTCTATTCTGGCTTGCATGTGACCCTACTTTGGTTGCATGTGATGTTTAAATCATCAATATGAGTCTTTATTGGTCAGTGATCATAATGGTAGGTCTTGATCGTTCTTCTGTTGTTCCTAGGTATAAATAGATCATCTTCTGGAGCAAAAGGTGTTTTGGTGTTCCTTGAGTCTGTTGAGTTGTTTGGGCCGATTGAGCTGCTTTGTCAAGTAAAGGAAGCTTGTATTATTTTGCTTTGCAGTGTTTTTCTAAATTAATGATTGTATGTTGATGAATTTGATATGTGATGAGTATGGTTGTTTTGCTTGTATGGTTTGATATATATTTCTCGTAGCTGAATCCATAGGTTGTGGAAATATCCACTAGTTACCTATGGAACTTACTGTTTGAATTATACTTCTCGTAGTTGAATTCACATGTTATGGAAATATCCATTGGTTACCTAAGGAATACACTAGTGTAAATTCTGCATCATAGAGCTAAATTTTGCAACCTTTTATTTGTTTCTCCACCTTTAACATGAATTGTCATCTTCCCTCTATCATGTGTGACATTTGTGTTTTTATTTGTGTTTATGAAGTTTTACTTGTTGTTCTCGAACATTTTTGCTATAGAGTGCTTATTAAATGAAATTATGGAATATGATATGTGAATATGATGAATGAGTTGAGTATGATTGGCGGGTATGTTTTATGGAAAAGTGATAAGGTTTAAAGTATGAAAGAGAATCAGTGGAATGAGATGGTTAAAGTTGGATTGCATCTTTGTTTTGAAGTGTTGGATTTTGAGGAAATGTGATGATGGTAAGAGAATGAAAGTGGATCTTAATGGACTGGAATGAGAAAGTTGATTTGAATCGTTTGTTGCATAAGGATTGTGCTTCTAACGAAGAAGTGCGGTCCTCACTAGTAGGCTATTATGCATTAGCTAGGGATATGTGTTGGTCAGAAGCTATCCTATACTCTACTAGGCTTACAAACTCATAGAGTATCGTGGCCTACATGGTGAGAGTTGAAGGAGGTTCTTATGGCAGGATTAGGGGTGGGACCACTAATCTACCGATGCCATAAGTAACTTACCCTGTCTAGAGGAAATTAATTCATGTTCGTTAGGCAAAGTAGAGCCAGGGCCTTTGCTGTAATCCACTTTTCATTAGACCAAGGGGAGTCAGGGCCTTTGCCGCAATCCATTTTTATAACAAGTGCACAAATTCTATGTTTGAGTCAATGTATAAATCTGAATAATTGAGTCTAGAAAGTCTGCAATTATATGTTTGGTATTTCTTTTTATGAATCCTTGAAATATGATATTTTATAATATAACAAGTTTAAATGTTATATGATTATTTCTTTTATAAACTAGCTTACCCTTACACTTTGTGTCTCTTGTTGTTTGTCTTTCTTTTGCGTTGATCACTTATTCGGTGTGATGAGTCATTATTTTCCTCCATTCCACTAACCTTTGTGTACCCATTTGATAGTTGTTCAGTGCTTAATTGTTTATCTTTAGTGTGTTTTCATCTATTGGATTTATTGGGCCACTGTTCCGAATTTGGGTTAATTTCACATTATTTGGCCTAATTTTCGTTTTTAATTCTTTTTAGGTATTTGGGTGAGGCAATTTTGGATCTTGGAAATTAATCTTCAGATGAAGAGAGTTGCCACGTCATTTCCACATCATTGCGACATTTGCGCCATGTTAATCATGATGTCCACGTTATTGGTCCAACACTTTCAACCTATAGTGGCATTTTTGTAATTCTAAGCGGCAAAATGACATTTTTGTAAATAGGAGTGACAGATTTGATGTGACCACGTTTGTTTAGGATTTTTTAGAATGACAACCACTTCTTCTTCTTCTTCCCCCAATCTGTTTTGACATTTTGGAGAGCACTCATGTTTAGGGTTCATGCATTTTGTTGATTCTTCCACAAATTGGAGGAATTAGTAATGTTTTATGCACATTATCTCTTTGAATTTGCGTTTTCTGTCTTATTTTCTCCTCCTAACTATGCATTTCAGTTCATATTTTGTTGTTGATTCGAATTCCATGGGCAACTAATTTTCATATGCATTGATTCCTTGCAAAGAATGAAATAAAACCTTGAGATTAATGTCTTGTTCGGTTGGGTTTTGTTATCTCTTCGTTGTGGATTTGCGTTTGCGTTTTAATTGAAGAACCCAATCTATTTTTGCTTAATTTTCAGAGTGGGAAATTCATTTTAGTTGATTTCCATGCTTAATGAACTGTGACAAATTCATGAACGATTGCATTGCTTAATTGCATGTTGAAATTGTGGTTAACATCCGCTTAGTTGTTTAATAACGAGTTTCATGAGGAATAACGAAACCAATTAAGTTTGTAATCTGCGATGGGTGACACTGTAAGTTTTGAAATGGTTGAAATGCCACGAAGGGGGGTTGAATTAGCTAGTTAAAAATTTAGGCTATCTTTGAAAGCTAAAAACCACCTTTAATTGAATCAATTAGATCACCAAGTTAAGATACAAACACTACTGAACTGTACACTTTCAATCGACAAAAAATAAAGTTAATCGATTGATTTTACTAAACAGATTATGTTATGGTATAATCAACCGATTGAAAATAGGAAAACAATCGATTGAAGTACTGAGAAAAATGCAGAAATGCATATTCGAGTTTTAAACCAGGAACAATGCACAAGAATGATCAAGACAGGTTCTAAATGATAATGCAAACATGCTCAATACTGCAGATGTCAAAACATGCAAGAACATGAAAAAGATTATATTAAAACACAAGTTCTTGAAACTTTAGAGAAGAGAGGAGACCATGAGATTTTTATATTGGTTCACTCAAACATGAGCTACATCCAGTTTGTCAAGGCAACCTGAGCTTGACTTTGCACTATTTCAAAAGATTTACAAAGTATCCATCCTTACACTTTAAAAATATGCAAAAACCACACAAAAAACTCTTGAATCACATAAGAGTCACACCAACACAGCAAGAACCCTCTTGCAGAACTGGAAAACCACCAAGCACACACACAAAGCTTGAGAAAGATCAAACCTTAGTGGTAGCACAACCCAACCTACCACAAACCACTTTCTCTAAGCTTTAAACCAAACCAAAAGCTCTAAGAATTGATCCAAGATCAATCTTCAACTACTGCAAATTGTATGATCACGAAGGAGGGAGTTTTCACGAGTTTCTAGAATAATTTCACGCTAAAAAATTATCAACAAACCTCTGTTTCAAAAATCACAGCTTTTATAGTCAAACTGTTACGAAATTCAACAGGTTGATTTTTAAATCAATCGATTGATTTCAGTTAACTTAAGTGAAATCAGTCAATTAAAAAATAAGTCAACTGATTGAATTTGTTGCAGTTTAAGACTACTGCAGCCAACATTTTAACCTATTGAAAAACCATTCAACAGATTAAAAGACACATTTTAACCTGTTGAAAAACCATTCAACAGATTAAAAAAACATAACAAAGACCAAATACATCTAAGTAATGCTACAAGGTCTACAATATGAATTAGAAATTACAAATAAACTTTCTTAATTATGTAACTATGTAGAGAGCCCACGTTCCAGCCTTGATCAACATGAATATCATCAAATCTCCTTTCCTTCATCAATGTAGGCTTTATTCCAATGGTAATGGCTTTGAGATAGTTCAAAATGGCTTCATTAAATCTTCATCAAATCTTCAAGAAGCATACCACCTTGGCTTCTCATGTCAACATAAATTTTATTCGAAGCAAGAAATCATTGTTGTTTTCGTGACTGTTTAATCAAAACTACAATTACGTTTTAGTAATTTTGTGTTGAAACTGAATCTGCCAAACCCCCTGTGTTATAGGTGTTGTGTAGAAAATGAAGCTTTTAAGAAACATGCTAAGGTTTTAGAAAATGAAAAAGGTTCTAAAATATTCTCTCTAAGGAGTGATCATGGTGGAGAGTTTGAAAATGAAAAATTTGAGCATTTTTGTGAAAACATGGTATAAAGCATAACTTTTCACTCCTAGAACTCCACAAAATGCAGTGGTTGAACAGTTTACTAAATAGTTAAAAAATGGTTAATAAACTTGAAAATTGTTGTAAAAAATAAATAAATTGAAAAAATTGATTTTAAATATGTACATGAATATTACATATTATTATAACATGAAACATTATATTAAAATAGTGTATAAAATTATAAAATATTTAAATACATTTATGTTTGTTAAAAGTAGACGAAAATACTTTAATTAGACTAATTATATATATTATTAATTGAAGAAGTAATGTAAACAATATAAATAACTTGTAAAGAAAATAGAAAACTATGTTTGAAAAATAAATTAATAAAGATTGGTTTTCATTTTTGTTTTCACTACTAGAACAATTCTTTCAATTTTTAAAATACACATTTTGGATTGTTCATAATAGAGAAAAGATAAATTAATGGATTAATTTGTGGTGCTCCCAGAAAGGCATATCTGTTATTATTAGTGTTTGTCCTTCCTCTAAATGTAAAAGTTTCTAAAGTTTGGCAGATTTCTCTGTAGTGTTTTATTTTTTAAGTGCAAATGTTGAACTATAAAGTAATAGAATCTAGCTCTACTATAGATTTTGATCTTAAAGATTGGGGAAATTTAGTTTAGTCGTTGTCCACTCCCTCATCAAAAATATTAGTTTTATTGAAAGTATTACACAATAGGATTGTTGTTGACACAGAAGTACAATGTAGAGGTCTCCATTTGTGCTCTATCTTTTCTTCGTACAAAGAGAAGGAGGAATTCATTCAGCATATTTTCTTTGAATGTGTTGCAGCAATTTGCTTGTGGTCTTGGTTGAAGGGAATTTTAATTTATTTGAACTATGTTTTTGCAGATCTTACTATATTATTTATCAACGCTACTAGAAATTCTCATATTACATGGGATATTTCTTACAAATTTGTTAAAATAATTTTCAAGAAAAGACTTTTTTCTACCATTTTTTCTAATAATTTTAATTGGCAGGTAATTCCTTCGTGGATAATCATTTCCTAAAAAATTATAAAATTTGCAAGTATTTCCTACAAAATTTGTTGCGAAAAGTGTTTAATACAAAATATTTTGTAAGAAAATTGGTAGCAATTTCTTGAAAATTTCTTTTCACAACAAAATTTGCAAGTATTTCCTACAAAAAGAATTTCAAAACAAAATTGGTAGAAAATATGAGTTTTTTTAGTAGTGCAAATTTCCAAAGAGTTTGTTAGCACTCCAATTTTAGTTATTTTTCCTTTCACTAGTGCAAAATTAGTTTTTTATATCTATATATTATACCTGTTCAAATTTATTAGGTATAAAAAAGAGAGACCATAATAATTTAATGAATAAAATGAGTTCTTTAATTCCTGGTGGGTCTAAAATAGGTATAAAAAGTGATTCAGTAACATTTTAGGAATATTAAATAAGACTTTTTATAATTGTTCTAAGTATAATAGGTCTAAAATATTCTATTTTTCATTTATCCTTCCCACTTCTCAATGATGTTTCACGTTTCCAGACTTTTCCTTTTTTTTCATTTCCATTTACTCCCCACGGGTCTCATCATTTATGTCCAGTGTTCGCCTGTTGCTGTTGAGGTTTGTTCGCGTTTGCCATTTGGGTTTGTTGTTCGCCGTTTATCGTTCATCATTCGCACGTGTCGTTCACCGTTCGCATTCGCCGATCATCGTTCTATCATCATCTTCTCCATTTTCCTTTCTTTCATCATTTGCGTTCGTTCCTCCATCGGAGTTGATCTCCTCTGTTCACATTCATGTTTCGCACCTCCATTGCTGCACGTTCGTGTTTCGCACCTCCATTGCTGTCACGTTCAAGCAATATTACTATTCTCCTATTATTTGTTGGGTTTGTTGCTTTTGTTATGTTTGATGTTCCAATTTTTCCTATTTTTGCTAGGTTAGGTTGTTTCTGCAAATATTTTAGGGTAGGTTGTTTCTGCAAAGATTTTAAGGTAGGTTACTCATTACCAATAACCTTGACTTTCATTTCTCAACCATGCCCGAGTTGCAACTTACTTAATGCATATTGATTAAAAGTTAGTGCAGGTAGTGAAAAAAATCAATAAGAGGATACTACTCATGATTCTAACGCAATATGATTATAAGTGAAGGGTGGTGCAGGACACGAAGTTTAGTGTAATTGAGGAAAATGTAAAAAAGAATGAAAAACAATAGAACAATTTAAAACGTCAACCTAACTGTTTCTCTCTTTTGATTTTAATATCATTTAATCTGGAAACAATTTTCCAAACTTATTAGATTTTGGATGAAGGATTTGATTGCCAAGTAGTGTAAAATTACTTTGAAAATTGTTTCTACTAATTAATAGTGACAAGCAAATCAACGAAGTCCTATATTGTTGTGGTGACTTCTTTTTTTGTTTTGTTTCCAACTAGAAGGCTACTATTGCAGGCAAAGTTGGAGGAGGTACCTGAATGACTGGCGCGTAGTTAATTGTAGGAAATTTTCTTGTAAGTGAATGATCATTTGCTCCTTGTGCCATCCTCTATTTTTATATATTGCGTATGTTCAATTCTAGCATGATCTGTGATGTTAAATTCAATTTTTATTCATGAGATTTTTCCCTTGACTTTTTCTGCAGTTTTTAGTTTTTAGCAGTTCAAGATTTGCAGAGCAACCTCCACACCATTTCTACTTTTCAGCATATTAATCATGGACATGTCTTTAATATGCTTGCTGATGCCTTTCTCTATGAGATAAAAGAGATTCAAGTGATCTAAAGAAACTTGTTTTCTATTTGTAGTGTTGGCTTCATAAGTGACATCTTTGTGGTAATTTTGGCCATCTTCATTGGGTTACTTATCCTAAAATTTGCGAAAGTTTTGAATTTTAGAATCTACAGCTTAAAAGTCTAATGGTCGAAGGTATGCAGGAACAAATCTTTTGAAATTTCATCCATCCTCTGTTTCTAATGCATTGCTTATAAAATGTGCCATTGTCATTGTGCCAGAAGGTAGTACCAGGTAGGTTTTTAAATCCAACATCATGCTGATCCAGTCTACTATTTAGGAAAGTTATGTTGCTTAATATGTCCTCGAGTAATGATGATTGAATAAGAAAATAAACCCTCAAACAGAGGCATGTGCGCTAGATAAACTTGTTATATGCTGTTTACAGTTTTAGGCATTATGGGGAAGTGGGGGCTAGAGTTTAGGAGTTAATATTTCATCATTAGTAATGTTGATTCACTTCTCTTTTATGATTTTCCAATGGCTATAGGGCTAATTGTTCTTCAATCCAGGAAGAGAGGGGATCATGGGAATATTACTGTGGCATGTGTGAGAAATTGCTTTTCTTGGATCCTAGTGTTCTTTAACTTGTTAATGTGTGTTTATGCGTCATTAGCCATTTTTATATTTTCATCGTGATTAGATGATCTTTATGAGAGTAGCTATTAATGCACATCACATGGATTAGAAGCATGTTTCTCGAAAATGGATCAATGGATTATGTTTTGGTGCGTGTGGATATGTTAATTTGTTTGGTCTAGAGCTAGTGCACAACTTTAATGGAGAAGCAGAATGTTAAAGCTCAAGTTCCTGGTATTATCTTCTGGCATTCACAACAAAAAAAAATGAGGGTAAATAATTGTAAGCTGAACATTTGAAGTGAAACCTTGGGGGCAAGGCTAGATTATGTAAATGTTTTAAAGGCTATTTTAAAACTGGGTTTATTGTTCAAATAATGTTAATTTGAACATTATGTTAATTTCCATTTCACTTCAAATAATCACTATTTATTGTTCACTATTTATTCACATTCTACATATTCTAACATGCAAGCAACTATTGAGTACTAATAAATATTGGTAAAAATAATCACAAAAAAGAAACTCCAAATGTATTTTACACTATTGCAATTATTGAGTACTAACTCCTCATTGAAATTATTGTTTGATTCCTTATCCCTATTAATTAAATGTACCATTTAATTATGAAGTTTTCATGATTCAGATTCATTTATTTAATTTCCATTAGTGAGGAGATTTCCCTATTTGGCTTATGATTATTTTCTTTCAATACATTCTTTTCAACAACTTTACTTCCTTTGCAGGTTTTTCTTAGGTAAGCATCAACTGAATTCTATATTTTTTTAGGTAAGCAACAACTTTGCTTTAGATGATCAAATTTGTTTTTAATAGATACAAATACGTCAAGTTATTGGTTTAAGAGATTTAAAGAAAAAAAAAATACTATAAGAGATGTAGATAGCAATTGTTGTTTTACTTTTTATTTACTTTTATGAACCTTTCTGTTTCCCTTGATTATTTTTTATTCTAAATAGCATTTTATATAAATGTTTCGAGTGTCACCTACTTAAGATGTACCATTTATGATATAGTGTCTAAACTACTGATTTATCTCATTTTATATATATATATATATATATATATATATATATATATATATATATATATATATATATATGCTTAGTTAAACATGTATTAATGGTTTAATAGTGTATCATTGAAGTCCAATATCACACATAACTAATTAGAGGAATTAGAGAGGGATTGAAGTTACAATATTTATTATTCTTTCATGTCATCACGGTTGGTTATTCAAGTCTTAAATATATATTGGTCCTAACTTTAAAACCTTAAGTTTTATGGTGGAAGAGATTCATAGATAAGGTAAAATTGATTCTCTAATCAAATTTCTAAATTAATAGTTATGAAAAAAATAATAATAAACAGTACTAAAACCTTTAACGAAATCCTACCTTTAAATCAACATGATTAACTTGATTGTCACAATACTTTTACAAATATCTCATTTCTCTTTATCGTGTGAAAGAAGGTTAGACCTATTTGGCTTATTGATATTTTTAATTAATATTATCTAGGTTGTTACTTTGTGATATGATTAGTACCAAATTTAATAGGATTATTTTTCATTCTAAGAAAATAATTACAGGCATTATTTTGCAGTAGCATTGTTCTTTTTCAGGTACCCAAATTTTCCAACAATTAGTGATGAAGCCTAAAAAATAAAAG
The DNA here is from genome assembly GCF_037176805.1 of Vigna unguiculata. Taxonomy (NCBI): domain Eukaryota; kingdom Viridiplantae; phylum Streptophyta; class Magnoliopsida; order Fabales; family Fabaceae; genus Vigna; species Vigna unguiculata. The sequence continues at coordinate 27,882,890 of NC_140802.1, forward strand.
GCATATAACCAATAGCTTTCTTGTATCTCTGTTGAATCTGCATGTACCTAACCAGTGACAATAGTAAAATTGTTTATCATGTGTAATGTTTTCAACTATGAAAAGGGTACCTGATATTGTTGGTAAAAGCAATACAAGTCTAAATGCTGAAGCAAGATTTTGATGATGATAAAAGAAGCCTGAAAGCCATCTGGAAGACAATATGAAGACCATATGTTGTTATGTTTAAAGCTATCTTGTAAAATGTAATTAGATTAGTTAGAATCAGTATTGTACAAGAAAATTCTGGTATTTCTCCAAAAATCAAAGTGATAATCGATTATCACTTAGAATAATCGATTATCCTGAGCTGAACCAATTTTTTCAAGAAAGCACTGGAATAATCGATTATCACCTTTGATAATCGATTATCTGCTCAAAAATTTGTTTTTCATAAACCACACTGGAATAATCGATTATCACTAGTGATAATCGGTTATCCTGGTCAGTTGGGCGCGACTGTTCAACTTTTTGACCTAATTTCTGGAACCCCTATTTAAGGAACCTCAGAGTTACTTCTCACTCACCTTTTTGAGAAGCTAGAGTACTAGTGTTGTGACTGCAAGAGAGTTCTCTGAGTGTTCTCAATAGAAGCTTTGAAAAACCTAGTGTGGGTAGAGCGATAACTTTTCCTGAGAGGTGTTCTAGGAGATTGAGTGCTGCTGTTGCTAGGAAAGCTAAGGTCAAGGTTCTCTGTGTGATTCAGAGAAAGGTGTTCATCTCTTGTGTGATTCAAGAGAGGTGTTTTCTTTCCTTACACTCTTAATATCTGATTATAAATTTGTTACTTATTAGTGATTTAGTTAATCTCGTTTTTGAGAGATTAACAACTGGACGTAGGGTCTTTTGATCCGAACCAGTATAAATACTTGTGTTCAATCTTCTTCTCTATCTCTTTATTTCATCTATCATTGTGTTTGAAGAAATTAATTATTGATTTAATTGATAAATTTTGGAAAATTTTAAATTATTAATTTTGTTACTTAAAAACCAATTCACCCCCCTCTTGGTTTTGTCCGCACACTCAAACATTCCGCTGCACGATACCAACAATTGGTATCAGAGCTTGCTTTGATAGTTATTCAAAATTTTCGAAAATGGTTGGACAAAATCAAACCTTTGCCGAGGGTGCGTCTATCAACAGACCTCCTCTATTTACTGGTGAAAATTATCCTTTCTAGAAAGTTAGGATGCAAATTTTTCTGGAATCTGTTGATAGAGGTATTTGGGATGTTGTTTTAAATGGTCCCATTTGTTCCTGTTAATATTGTAAATGATGTGCAGGAACCAAAGCCATTTTCGCAATGGACAACAGACGAAAATAGACGTGCTCAGTATGATGTAAAAGCTAGAAATATAATTTCATCTGCCTTAACCATATATGAGTTTTACAGGATCTTAGAATGCACCAGTGCACAAGAAATGTGGGAAATATTGCGTGTAACCCATGAAGGAACAGACGATGTGAAAAGAGCACGCAAGAACTCCTTGATCCAAGAATACGAAATGTTTCGAATGGAGCAAGGAGAAACTATATACGATGTGCAGAAACGATTCACACATATCGTCAATCATCTCACAGGTCTAGGTAAAATTTTTGACATTGATGAATTAAATATAAAAATTCTTAAATCCTTGAACAGGACTTGGCAGCCGAAGGTGACAGCCATCACGGAGTCACAAAACCTTGCGACAATGACGATGGCGGCTCTGTTTGGAAAGCTGAGAGAACATGAGCTTGAACTGGGCAGATTAAATGATGAAGAAGATATTGGAAGAAAGAAGAACATAGACTTTAAAACCGAAGTGGTTAAAGGCAAAAGGCAAAAGGAAGAAGAAGATTCGGATGATGATGAAAATCTTAGTCTTATGATTAAGAAATTTACAAAATTCATGAAGGCCAAAGGTAAAAATCAATTCAAGAGCAACAAGAAGGATAATCAAGGATCATCCTCAAATTTTAAATGCTATGGATGTGGAGAATCTGGACATGTCAAAGCTGACTGCCCAAATTCAAAGAAAAGTGAAGAAAAGAAGGGTAGTAAATTCTTCAAAAAGAAAGCATACATAGCTTGGGAAGACAATGCCTCAAGCTCATCAAATTCTAGTGATTCTGAAACTGAAGAAGCAAATCTATGTTTGATGGCTAATCATGATGATTCTGACAGTGAGGTAAATTCTACTTACCATGAAAATGACTATGATGATTTGTATGATGCTTTTCAACAATTACTTATTAAATATAGTAAATTGGATACTGCTCATAAAAAGTTAAAATCTGATTTTAAAGATTTACAAAGTAAATTTGAAAAATCTCTTGAAGAAGAAGAATTTTTGAAAAATAAAATTTCAAATTTAGAAAATAAAGAAACTGTTGAATGTGCTTCATGCAAAAGTTACATGTTTGATATATGTATTTTGGAAAAACATCTTGATGATGCTTTAGAAAATAAAAACTGGGAAAAGTTTAAAATCAAGAAAAACCCAAATAAGACCAAGCATGCTCATAATCATAGTTTTAAAAATAAAAACTAAAAGAACTCATAGAGTTTGGCTAGAAAAAGGAACATATTATTCTATGAATACATATGCATGTACTGCTACATGTTTTTATTGCATGAAAAAGGGTCATACTTCAAACAAATGCAATATCAAACATTTTGGTGTTCCTAATAAGAAATATCATTGGGTTCCTGTTCATAAGTAGATATTTTTTCTAACCCCAAGGACCCAAACAAGTTGTTGGGGACCTAAATGAATTGTTTCCTTATTTTGCAGATGACTTCTAAATCCAGAAGATCAATGTGGTATCTTGACAGTGGTTGTTCAAGACACATGACTGGAGATAAAAAGAAGTTTAAGAACTTTAAAAAGAAGGAACAAGGATTTGTCAATTATGGGGATAACAACAAAGGAAAAATACTTGGAACAGGTGATGTAAGAGGAGGAAATACTTTGGAGATCAAGGATGTACTATATGTGGAAGGACTAAAACACAATCTTCTCAGTATAAGCCAATTATGTGATAAAGGACTCAAAGTAATATTTGAGAGTGATTACTGCACTATTCATCAAAAGGACTCCAAAGAAATAGCCTTAAAAGGTATGAGACACAATAATATTTACTTGATTGATCTTGATAATGCATCATCTAGTGATATAACTTGTTTAGTTGTTAAAGAAGAAAATCCCTAGTTATGGCATAAACGAGCTGCTCATATTAACATGCAACAATTAAACAAACTGATTTCTAAAGAATTAGTAATTGGATTGCCTAAAATAAAGTTTGAAAAAAGATAAACTATGTGATGCATGTCAAAAAGGAAAACAAGTAAAATTTTCATTTCATTCAAAAAATGTGATTTCTACATCAAAACCTTTAAAACTTTTGCATATGGATTTGTTTGGTCCTTCAAGGACAAAAAGCTTTGGAGGAAATTATTATGCTCTTGTTATTGTTGATGATTACTCACGATATACATGGACTTTCTTTCTCACACTAAAAAGTGAAGCATTTAAAGCTTTTAAAAAGTTTGCAAAAGCAGTTCAAAATGAAAAAGATTTGAAAATTAAAATTTTAAGAAGTGATCATGGTGGAGAATTTCAAAATGAATTATTTGAAAACTTTTGTGAAGAAAACGGAATTATGTATAATTTTTCTGCACCTAGAACTCCTCAACAAAATGGAGTTGTAGAAAGGAAAAATAGATCTTTAGAAGAATTAGCTCGCACAATGTTGAACGAATATGATGTGCCTAAATATTTTTGGGCTGATGTTGTGAGCACTGCTTGTTATGTATTAAATAGAATGCTCATTAGACCAATTTTAAAAGTTACCCCCTATGAATTGTTTAAAGGAAGAAAGCCTAATGTAGCACATTTAAAAATATTTGGATGCAAATGCTTTGTTCTAAATAACGGAAAAGAAAATTTGGGTAAATTTGATTCTAAAGCTAATGAAGCTATTTTCTTAGGATATTCATTAACTAATAAAGCCTATAGGATATTTAATAGAAGAACCTTGAATATGGAAGAATTTATGCATGTTGTTTTTGATGAAATTGTGGACCTTGAGGAGAACTCTCTTGAGTCAAAAAAAAACAAATGCAGGTGATGAAGAATATTTCAAAGAAGCCCTTGATGAGATGTATCTAAATGAAAATCCACTGACTGAACCTGAAGATCTTGCCAAAAGCTGGAAATCACCTAGAGGATTATCTCTAGAAAATGTCATTGGAGATATAACAAAGGGAGTTGTTACTAGAAATATGTCAAATTTCTGTATGACTGTTGCCTTTGTTTCATAGATAGAACCCAAAAGTGTAGACGAAGCTATTCAAGATGATCAATGGTGCATAGCAATGCAAGAAGAGCTGAATCAATTTGAAAGGAATGAAGTTTGGGAACTCATTCCTAGGGATGATTCACACCAAGTCATAGGAACAAAATGGGTGTTCAGAAACAAGCTGGATGAGGATGGAAACATCACTAAAAACAAAGCCAGACTTGTAGCAAAGGGATACAGACAAGAAGAAGGTATGGACTATGATGAGACATATGCTCCAGTTGCCAGGTTAGAAGCTATACGTTTACTTCTTGCCTATGCTTCTCTCATGAAATTCAAACTATATCAGATGGATGTCAAAAGTGCTTTTTTAAATGGATTTATAAAAGAAAATGTGTATGTTGAACAGCCACCTGGCTTTGAAGACTATAAGTTTCCTAATCCCATTTATAAATTAAAGAAAGCATTGTATGGATTAAAACAAGCACCTAGATCTTGGTATGAATAATTAAGTACATTTTTGCTAGAAAATGATTTTGAAAGAGGTAAAATTGATTTAACTTTGTTTATTAAAAGAGTAAATGAGCATATTTTGCTAGTTCAGATTTATGTAGATGACATAATATTTGGGTCTACTGATAGTTCACTATGTAAAGGCTTTGCAAGCATAATGCAGGGAGAGTTTGAAATGTCAATGATGGGAGAATTGACATTCTTTTTGGGTCTTCAAATTAAGCAAATGGAAAATGGAACTTTCATTTCTCAATCTAAGTACTGTAAAGAAGTACTTAAGAAATTTGGAAAGGATACTGCTAAGGAAGCAAGTACTCCTATGGGAACCTCCTGCTACTTAGACAAAGATGAATCAGGAATAGAGGTAAATCAAACTATGTTTAGAGGCATGATAGGTTCTTTGCTGTATCTTACTGTAAGTAGGGCTGATATTATGCAATTTGTATGTGTGTGTGCTCGTTTTCAAGCCAATCCAAAAGAATCACATCTTACTACAGTAAAAAGAATTTTAAAATACTTAAAAGGAACTGCATGTTTTGGACTTTGGTATCCTTCAGGAGCATCTCCTAATTTGATAGGCTATTCAGATGCTGATTATGGTGGCTGTAAAATAGATAGAAAAAGTACCAGTGGTACCTGTCACCTCCTGGGTAGTTCATTAGTCTCTTGGCACTCGAAGAAACAAGCTTGTGTGGCTTTGTCAACTACAGAGGCTGAATACATAGCAGTTGGAAACTGTTGTGCTCAAATTCTTTGGATGAAACAACAACTAGAAGACTATAATATCTTTCTAAATCACATACCTCTTAATTGTGATAATACCAGTGCTATTAATTTAACCAAAAATCCCATAATGCACTCTAGGACAAAGCACATTGAAATAAAGCATCATTTCCTAAGATATCACATTAATAAAGGAAATTGTGAGATAGAATACGTAGATACAAAGCACCAACTAGCTGATATCTTTACCAAACCTTTAGCTAAAGATAGATTTTATGAACTAAGAAGAGACTTAGGCATATTAGAGATCTCTTAAATTGCCAAAAACTCAAAATCCTTAAAAATCCAAAAAATAGCGTCAATAATCGATTATAGGAGTCAATAATCGATTATCAGACACTCTTAAAAATTTCCAAAGCATTTTGGAATAATCGATTATTTGGGGACATAATCGATTATCCTTAAACTTCTCAGCCCTAAAATTCAAAAATGTTCTGTAATAATCGATTATCCTTAATTCTGAGCCAAAAATCAAAAACTCACTGGAATAATCGATTATCACTTAGGATAATCGATTATCAGCTCGTCAGGATTCATATTTTTCCCAAAACATGAACCAATAATCGATTATCATCTTAGGATAATCGATTATTACACGTCGTGGGACCAAATAATTTTAAAAACTAGCCGTTGCAACGGCTAGATTTGCATCAAATCGCGTGTATATGGCCGTTGGAGACTCTTCTCTATAAATATGAGCCATTTTTGTCACCAGAACACTCTTTTCTCTCCATCAACACTCAAAGTTTTCTCATTTTCTCATTTTCTCAAAAACTCACAAAAGCTTCCCTCTCCTTTACTTAAACCATGGCTGAATCCTTTTATAGAAAGATTCCTACACGCAGAAGGACTGTATCTCGTGCCTCTCAACCCTCAAATGCACCTCGAACAGCTTCCATTGAAGGATGGATTTCGGATGAAGAAAGACGATCTAAATTCATCACATTGTGGAAAGACAAACCCCTCATCACTCCAAAATTCATCCAGTCTCAATGGTTTGTAAATCGCCATTTCACAATTCAAAATTTTCTGGCTGAACAAGGTGTGAAATTCTTCACAGAGATGCAAGGCATCTACTACCCTGATTTGGTACGAGCTTTCTACTTCAATTACAAATTCAGAGATGGAGTTGGGTTCACAAAGGTGAAAAGTGTCGACATTATTCTAGATGATGATATTTGGGAAAATGTTGCATAATTTCCCATTCATGATGGCACATCCCCAATCCTCACTGCTGGCATTGAAGGGTTCAAAAGAATTTTTGCATATAGATCCTTTATGCGACGCACAGATCAAGAAATTGGCCGTCAATTGCTAGCTGGACCTCTCAAAATTGATGAGCGTCTACTTCACTATCTCATTGTTTGGATTCTATGTCCACGTGGTACAAACCATGCACAGTGCAGTGAAGCAGATCTCATGATCATTTATGCCATGCTCAACCACATTCATATCTATTGGCCAAGCATCATTCTTGACACCATGCTCAAAGCCAAGAGATTGCCTCAATATCCTCTCCCGTACTCCTTACTCATTTCTCATATTTGTGAGTATAAAGGGGTGAATGTCTCTGATGAATAGTCTCATAAGACCACTACGGCAAACAAAATTGCGGAAAACTCCTTGAAGCAGGTGAAATTTATTCCTTTTGGGAATACCTACATTCACAAGGATGATATGCCTCCCTCGGACAATGAAGAAGAAGAAAATCCTCCCACTGCTCCTATTCCTTCTGTTGACACAAATATTAGATCATCCAGTGGTGTTGGTGGCTCATCCTCTTCTTTAGAGGATCACATTTTAAATCTCAACCAGAGACTTGAAGAATTCTTTCTTCTCTCCACTCACAGACATGAAGAAGTCATTGGCTTAATTAGAGGATTAGATTCTAGGATCTCTAACTTAGAACATAAATTTAATAAATATGAGGACAATGATGACATGAGTCAAGACTTTTAAAATTTGATAGTCTATTTGTTTGCAATTGTAATATGTTTTCTAGTTTTATTATTCTTTTCAATAAAAGTATATTTGTCTTGTTATTCTTTACCTATGCCTAATTGAGGGGGAGCTTCTTTATTAAAACTTTTTTCATATGATCAAAACAGGGGGAGAAAAAGTTTAAAATTATTAAACCAAATAGCGCTACTAACAAATCTACTTGTAAGATATTTTTATTGTAGATACTTTAAACATATTGTTTTGATCATCATCAAAAAGGGGGAGATTGTTGGTAAAAGCAATACAAGTCTAAATGTTGAAGCAAGATTTTGATGATGATAAAAGAAGCCTGAAAGCCATCTGGAAGACAATATGAAGACCATATGTTGTTATGTTTAAAGCTATCTTGTAAAATGTAATTATATTAGTTAGAATCAGTATTGTACAAGAAAATTCTTGTATTTCTCGAAAAATCAAAGTGATAACCAATTATCACTTATAATAATTGATTATCCTGAGCTGAACCAATTTTTTCAAGAAAGCACTGGAATAATCGATTATCACCTCAAATAATCGTTTATCTGCTCAAACATTTGTTTTTCATAAACCACACTGGAATAATCAATTATCACTAGTGATAATCGATTATCCTGGTCAGTTGGGCGCGACTGTTCAACTTTTTGACCTAATTTCTGGAACCCCTATTTAAGGAACCTCAAAGTTACTTCTCACTCACCTTTTTGAGAACTAGAGTACTAGTGCTGTGACTGCAGAAGAGTTCTCTGAGTGTTCTCAATAGAAGCTTTGAAAAACCTAGTGTGGGTAGAGCGATAACTTTTCCTAAGAGGGGTTCTAGGAGATTGAGTGTTGTTGTTGTTGCTAGGAAAGCTAAGATCAAGGTTCTCTGTGTGATTCATAGAAAGGTGTTCATCTCTTGTGTGATTCAAGAGAGGTGTTTTCTTTCCTTACACTCTTAATATCTGATTGTAAATCTGTTACTTATTAGTGATTTAGTTAATCTCGTTTTTGAGAGATTAACAACTGGACGTAGCGTCTTTTGATCCGAACCAGTATAAATACTTGTGTTCAATCTTCTTCTCTATCTCTTTATTTCATCTATCATTGTGTTTGAAGAAATTAATTATTGATTTAATTGATAAATTTTGGAAAAATTTTAAATTATTAATTTTGTTACTTAAAAACCAATTCACCCCCCTCTTGGTTTTGTTCGCACGCTCAAAAATTCCGCTACATGATACCAACAAATATTTATTAATTCTCACTAATAATTATTTATTTGAACAGGGATACGTCTGGTGACACACCATTTGGTGACCTTCCACCTTCACAAGACGGGGACAAGATTCAGACGTCTACCAAAGAAAAGGGTAGGCGTGGGACTAGGTTGAGCGAGTTAACAGTTAGTCGCAACACATATTGCTAACATAAATCATTCTTTATACTTTGGAGCTCATAGGCTAAAAGGAAAGGAGGTAATTGCAATAACATAAATCATTTTAACACTAAAAGATTGTTGACTCAACTATTCATAATGTAGATTTTCAATGACACATCTCCAATGGATCAAGGAGTCTTTAAGGAAGTTCTGAGCAGTGGGATTTGTTTCTTTTAAGTGTTAAGTGTTTATATAAGATGATGTTAGGTGTTTTATGACTTATATAGTAATTCGGTTTGAAGTATATTTTATTTCATATAAACATTAGATTCTATTTCATGTAAATATTAGATAGAATGAGATTTGTTTCCTAGATGTTTTGGATAACTATATACAAGTTTGGTATGTTATAGGAAGCACAAACGAATTTTTCATAAAAAAAATAAAAAATCACTTTTTATATCGGTTTAGGTCATACTTGGTGTAAAATGTATAATTTTTTATACCGGTTGGAACTATAATCGGTATAGTAAGTCGTTTCTTCTTACATAACTTTCCTTTTCCAAGAGGACTTTCTATACCAGTTTTAGAAATGGTATAAAAAATAATTTTTTTATACCTGTTATATAACCGATATAGAAAGATCAAACCTTCTATACCGCCTGCATCTATACCGATGCTAGAACCGGTATAAAAAGCCTTTTTTGTTAGTTTTGAAATGGTTGAAAAGTCAAGAAGGGGGGTTGAATGGGCTAGTTAAAACATTAGGCTATTTTTACAAGCTAAAAACCTCCTTTAATTGAATCAAATAGATCACCAAGTTAAAATGCAAACAATACTGAATTATACATTTTCAATCGATCAAAAATAGAGTTAACAGATTGATTTTACTAAACAGATTCTGTTCTGGTATAATCAATCGATTGAAACTGAAAAACAGTCAACTGAAATACTGGGAAAAATGCAGAAATGTGAATTTGAATTTTAAACCAGAAACAATGCTCAAGAATGATCAAGATCAGTTCCAAATGATTATACCAACATGCTCAATGCTTCAGATGCTATGAAAACATGCAAGAACATGAAAAAGATGATTAAAGCACAACTTCTTGAAACTTTAAAATGAAAATGCAAGAGAGAAAGGTTAGAGAAGAGAGGACACCACGAATTTTTATCTTAATTCACTCAAACCTGAGCTACATCCAGTTTGTCAAGGCAACCAGAGCTTGATTTTGCACTATTTCAAAAGTTTTACAAAGAATCCACCCTTACACTTCCAAAATATGCAAAAACACCACAAAAGACTCTTGAATCACACAAGAATCACACCAGCACAACAAGAACCCTCTTGCAGACTTGGAAAACCACCAGGCACACACACAAAGCTTGAGAAAGATCAAACCTCAATGGTAGCACAACCTTGCCTACCACAAACCACTTTCTCCAAGCTTCAAACCAAGCCAAAAGCTTCAAGAATTGATCCAAGATCAATCTTCAACAGCTGCAACATCTATGATCGCGAAGGAAAGAGTTTCAACAAGTTTCCAGAACCAATTCGTGCTCTAAAATGATCAACTGACCTCTCTTTCGAAAATCACAGCTTTTATAGTCAAACTATTACGAATTTCAACAGGTTGATTTTCAAATCAATCGGTTGATTTCACTTGACTTAAATGAAATCAGTCGATTAAAAACTAAATCAACTGATTGAATTTGTTGCAGTTTAAGACTACTGCAGCCAACCTTTTAACCTGTTAAAAAGTCATTCAACATATTAAAAGAGACATTTTAACCTGTTGAAAAACCATTCAACAGATTAAGAACACAACAAAGACCAAACTACATCTAATTAATGCTTTAAGGTCTACAACATGAATTACAAAGTACAAGCACACATTCTTAATGATGTAAGTACATGGAGAGCACACATTCTAGTCTTGATCACCATGGATGTCATCAAATCTCCTTTCCTTCATCAATGTAGACTTCATTTCAATGTTTATGGCTTCAAGATAGTTCAAAAAAGCTTCATTCAATCTTCATCAAATCTTCAAGAAGCAAACCACCTTGGCTTCTCATGTCAACAATCTCCCCCTGATTTGATGAAGCCAACCTCTATTCCATCTATCTTCTTCTATCTTCTATTGCAAAATGCTTCTTCCATTTGTTGGAAACCAATTGATGAAGTAACACCTTAGCTTGAAGCTTGTGAACGTGAAACACATTTTATAGCAACAATACACACAAGCTAGCAAGTATACAACTGTGATCATGCTCCCCCTATCAATAATATGGGTTCAAATTCAGCCAACAGAAACTGAAAACAGAAAACAGATGCATAAAGCAACCAACTGAAACAGACAGAACTCAAACTGAAAAATCACAAACACAAGGATGCAATGCATGATCCTAAACAACCACCGCACTTAGTCATCCTGAGGGTCATTTCTGGTCTGGAATGAGTTGAGCATATCATGGATATCATGGATTTGGCTATCCAATGCATTGAACCAAAACCACATATGAATTTAGACACCAAAATCACATATGAAAGCCTAAAATCCGTGAGCCTCTTGGCCTTGAGCATGTGATCACGAAATACATAGATCCAATCCACTTGAATGTTGTGTTGAATGCAGTACATGAGTATCAAATCTCCCTTATTCAATGTTGAATGGTTGCTACCACGTGGAACAAGGATTTTTGTGACAATCATACCAAGTAGCCTTTGATCCACCTTGAGACCACCAACATGGAAGTGTTTGATTTCAGCAATAGGATCTCTCAAGCATTGGCCATAGTATTGCATCTTGTTGAATTCTGGAACAGCCCAAGTTTCAGTTTTTCTCACTTGCACACCCCTTGGTTTGAGTCCAACCACATCTTTCCAAGCTCTCTTGTTGATCTCCATTTGAACACCCTTGATGTTGGACAATAGGACATCATTTTTGACTCCAAGTTGGTGAAAAACACCTTTACCAAGTCTGGATATATTTTCCCTGAAAGTTCAAGGAAGGACTTCAACTTTTGATGCTTTAGTTGTTGGAATAGGCTCTCAAAGCCTTCAGTCCTTAGCCATGAGAACCTCAACACCTTAGGAATGTTGATCTGCTTCCTGTTCATCTCAATGAGGAACACTTGAATGTTGTCCTCATGATCCTCAAACCATGCTTCAATTCTCCCATGGCTTTCATGATTTGGAGATCTTGGAGTAGGAGGAGTGGAATGCTCATCATCAGATTGGGTAGCTCATTGGGAACGACGAGGCATGATGAGTGTTGGTATGGCTGTTTCTAAGAGATGTATGATGCAAATGCAGCAATACAAGTGCAGTATTTATAATTCAACAAACTGATTTTTAGAAACAGTTGATTAAATGGTGCAGATTTTTCTAATTAATTCGTTTTATGTTACCCAAATCAATTTAATGCAGTCCAAAATAGTATCTCGTGCATTCATGATGTTTTCAATGTGTTTTTATGAGAGAATCAATCAGTTCAGATCATGTGAGCTGCATGCACATTGAAATTATACACAAGAATGCTTTTTGGTCAAAGAATTAAGTAAAAGTAATACATGGCTAATGAAATGGGCAGTTAAGAGCAGATAGTACCTGACAAAAAGATGCTTGCTTTTACTGAGTCAGCTTAACAATTCAATTCGTGAGTAAAAGCACAATTTAAGTGAAATCAACACGTTGAAAATAGAATCAGTCGACTAAAACAACATCAGTGCATCAGAGATTAAAAGCAGAATCTGGTTAAGTGAAATCAACTGACTGATTTTGAAAATAAATCGATTGAAAATCGTGAAATTGAACTTCATTTTTCCAGATTCAGTTTTAATGAAATCAACATACTTAATTATGAAAACAGTAGATCAAAAATCATAGTAGATCAATTTTTCATTATCCAGTGGCAGTTTAAGTGAAATAAATATGTTGAAATACAGAAACAATAGATTGACTGATCATGAATTTTGCAAACAGAGGCAAATTTAAGTGAAATCAACACGTTGAAATGCAAAATCAACAGTTTGACTATGACAATTTTTAACTTTTGCATACACCAGCAGATTTTTATGAAACCAATGCATTAGTACATAAGATTAACATGCTACAAACACATCAGACCACATTTTTGATGTCTAAGATGCCTAGTTCAGTTCTTAGCTTGTTAAACCTATCTCTAGCCAATGGTTTTGTAAACAAATCCGCTAATTGATTTTCAATTTTAACAAACATGATTTCACAATCACCCTTTTGAACATGATAATGAATGAAATGATGCCTAATCTCTATATGCTTAGTTTTAGAATGTTGTATTGGATTCTTGTTTAAGTTGATTGCACTAGTATTATCACAATACAAAGGTACCTTGCTTAGCCTTACACCATAGTCCAAAAGTTGATGTTTCAACCATATGATTTTTGCACAACCATGTCCAACAGCAATATATTCAACTTCAGCTATGGAAAGTGCCACACAAGCTTGCTTTTTACTATTCCATGAGATTAGACTTGATCCAAGCAAATGGCAAGTACCATTTGTGCTTTTCCTATCCAATTTGCACCCTACATAGTCTGAATCTGAAAAGCCACTAAGAGATATATTAGAATAACATGGATACCATAAACCAACATTGGTTGTTCCTTTGAGGTACTTTAGAATCCTTTTTGCAGCCTTAAAGTGTGATTCCTTAGGATTTGCTTGAAATCTAGCACATAAGCATACTCCAAACTAAATGTCTGGCCTACTTGTTGTAAGATAGAGCAAAGACCCAATCAACCCTCTATATTTGGTTGAATCTATTGGTTGAATCTATTGGTTGGCCAACCTCATCTACATCCATAAGGCAATTTGTTGCAATTGGAGTAGTAGTTTCCTTGCAATCCTCCATTTTGAACTTTTTCAACAAGTCAAAACAGTATTTTGATTGATTTAAAAATGTTCCATGCTTGAGTTGCTTGACTTGTAGCCTTAGAAAGTAGGCAAGCTCACCCATCATGGACATCTCAAACTCTCCCTGCATTGCTGCAACAAACTCTTCACACAATGTGTTATTATTTGAACCAAAGATGATATCATCAACATACACTTGAACAAGTATCACATCATTATCATGTTTTCTAATGAAGACTGTTTTATCCACTGCACCTCTAGCATAACCTTTTGATAAGAGAAAATTGCTTAGCCTTTCATACCATTGCCTTGGTGCTTGTTTCAAACCATATAAGGCCTTTTTCAATTTGAAAACATGGTTAGGATAGAGATGATCCTCAAATCCAGGAGGTTGTGATACATACACTTCTTCATTTTGAAAACCATTCAAGAATGCACTTTTCACATCCATTTGATGCAATTTAAAGTTACACATGCAAGCATATGCTAAGAGTAATCTCACAGCTTCTAGCCTAGCTACAGGTGCATAAGTTTCATCAAAATCAATACCTTCTTCGTGATTATAACCTTTAGCAACTAGTCTAGCTTTGTTTCTTACAATATTACCATCTTCATCCATTTTGTTTCTAAAAACCCATTTGGTTCCAATTATATTCATGTCATTAGTTTTAGGCACTAGAGACCACACATCATTTCTTGTGAATTGATTGAGTTCATCTTGCATAGCCACAATCCAATTACTATCATTCAAAGCATCATTCACATTCTTAGGTTCAATTTGAGATACAAATGCAACATGTTCACAAAATACAATCCCACGTCTAGTAGATACTCCCTGTTTGATATCACCTATGATGTTGTCCTTTGATAAACCTCTAGGCTGGATCCAATCCTTGGGCAATTTGCTATCTGTAGCTTTTTCAGTCGACTATTTTTCCTTTTCAGCCAACTGATTTCCTGCAGCAGAAATCTGCTCCTGTAGTAGATCTTCCTCATCTGCATTCTTTGACACTTGATCTTGCAATTGGTAATTAATCCCACTAAACATAGGTGGTCTATGAATTGAGGCACCTTCACCAAAGGGTAACTTGTTTTCAGCCATTTCAAGTAGTTCAAAATAGATTTAGGACCTTACTTGACCAAATTTCAAGTACCTTGCTCCGATACCAATTGTTAGTTTTGAAATGGTTGAAAAGCCAAGAAGGGGGGTTGAATTGGCTAGTTAAAACATTAGGCTATTTTTACAAGCTAAACACCTCCTTTAATTGAATCAAATAGATCACCAAGTTAGGATGCAAACAGTACTGAACTATACATTTTCAATCGATCAAAAATAGAGTTAACAGATTGATTTTACTAAACAGATTTTGTTCTGGTATAATCAATCGATTGAAACTGGAAAACAGTCGACTGAAATACTGGAAAAAATGCACAAATGTGAATTTGAATTTTAAACCAGAAACAATGCTCAAGAATGATCAAGATCAATTCCAAATGATTATACAAACATGCTCAATGCTTCAGATGCTATGAAAACATGCAAGAACATGAAAAAGATGATTAAAGCACAAGTTCTTGAAACTTTAAAATGAAAATGCAAGAGAGAAAGGTTAAAGAGGTGAGGACACCACGAATTTTTATACTGGTTCACTCAAACCTGAGCTACAGTTTGTCAAGGCAACCTGAGCTTGACTTTGCACTATTTCAAAAGTTTTACAAAGAATCCACCCTTACACTTCCAAAATATGCAAAAACAGCACAAAAGACTCTTGAATCACACAAGAATCACACCAGCACAGCAAGAACCCTCTTGCAGACCTGGAAAACCACCAGGCACACACATAAAGCTTGAGAAAGATCAAACCTCAGTGGTAGCACAACCTTGCCTACCACAAACCACTTTCTTCAAGCTTCAAACCAAGCCAAAAGCTTCAAAAATTGATTCAAGATCAATCTTCAACAGCTGCAACACCTATGATCACGAAGGAGAGAGTTTCAACAAGTTTCCAGAACCAATTCGTGCTCTAAAATGATCAACTGACCTCTCTTTCAAAAATCACAGCTTTTATAGTCAAACTGTTACGAAATTCAACAGGTTGATTAACAAATCAATCGGTTGATTTCACTTGACTTAAGTGAAATCAGTCGATTAAAAACTAAATCAACTGATTGAATTTGTTGCAGTTTAAGACTACTGCAGCCAACCTTTTAACCTGTTAAAAAGTTATTCAACAAATTAAAAGAGACATTTTAACCTGTTGAAAAACCATTCAACAAATTAAAAACACAACAAAGACCAAACTACATCTAATTAATGCTTTAAGGTCTACAACATGAATTACAAACTACAAGCACACTTTCTTAATGATGTAAGTACATGGAGAGCACACATTCCAGCCTTGATCACCATGGATATCATCAAATCTCCTTTCCTTCATCAATGTAGACTTCATTACAGTGTTTATGGCTTCAAGATAGTTCAAAAGAGCTTCATTCAATCTTCATCAAATCTTCAAGAAGCAAACCACCTTGGCTTCTCATGTCAACATTTTCAACCAGTATAAAAAGCCTATTTTACACTAGTGTTTCTAAAACTTTCTTTTTAGTTTAAATAAATATTTGTTTGTCTTTAATTAATTAGTTTTTGTTGATAGTTTAGAAAAATAGAGTTTTCATAAAAATATGTTTAAAAGACTAATTTTAAGATTGTTTTAATGCATTTAGTTTGCCCTTTTTAATAAATTCTCTTTGCTAGGAAACTCTTTTCCTTTTGTTAATTTGCATTCTTGACCCCTTGACTCCAATCTTTCTTATTTGTAGATCAACCCTTCACCTAAAACGCACAGTTTCACATAAGAAGGCAGATTCTTGCTGATGCTGAATCAAGGGCACGAGAAGCACTCCACCACATATCAGAACTTGACATTGAATCCTGATGGGTACAAATCAAGTTTGAGGTCCGAGATTTGATCCGAGAGAGGCGAATTAGAGGGAGGCGATCTGACGTTGATTTGAGATGGAGAACAAGGAGAAGATCGAAGCAATTCAAAGGCACACGAGTGAGGTTTTAGATTCACGATTCTGGTTCGAAAGGAAGGATCATGGTTAGGCGATTTTTGGGTTTTCCTTTTCTGATTTTTCGTTTTGGGGGGATTTTTAAGGGGTCGAATTAGGTTTTTTTGAGAGAGCCCTAGTTGTGCGCGAGAGAGAAAGGTTTAGGGCTAGGGTTCTCAGGTTATGATGTTCGTGTTCTTGTGAGCGAGGGAGAGGAAGTGTAATGTAAGAGGGTTCACTCCTCATATGATGAAGCGAAACAATAACCTTCATGAGATTGGAGTTTCCTCTAGTGTGTTAGGTAGCTCTAATTAGTTTACCCACTTAGAAACAAACACCAGGATTGGACTAAGAGAGTTCTCTTTCACCATTTAAAGTTCCTAGCACTTTCTTGATCTTGTCTACTTTGCCAATTTCAATGAATACACTGATTTTGTTCCGATTCTGATTTCCAGTGTTCAATTTGGTTGTTTAATTTTTAATTGCATTTCTAGTTTCCTTGCCTTTATATTTGTTCCTGCAGAGAACAAATAAGATGAGTCAAGCACAAGCGTCACCTTACCATGTAGTCCGTTATCTCCTCATTTGGTCTCTTCCCGGTTGGTACATGTCAGCTTGAACCCAGGAAGGGTTACCTGCAGAAGAGTCTCCGAAGCTCAAGTAAGTAAAAGCTCTCAAAAGGTCAAATCAGTGATTAATGAATGCGTAACTTTAATTACTGGGGTCCACGCGTATATATAGAGCATTAATGATGTCTGATTACCTCATGGGCTGGGCTCTGACTTGGGCTCTAGCTTGGACTGTGAATGGGCCTGGGCCCTAACCCAGGCCCTTAAGACCTATTGAATGCGGGGGCTTCTATTTTCACTAAGTTTATTGGAGTTGTCGGCCTGTGCTTTAATCTTACCGGGTCTGCTGGAGTAGCCGGCCTAGACCAGCTACTTACCTTGACGACTTATATTTGTTATATGAGGTGCAGGTTGTTCCTCTAGATGTATAAGTTAGAACCAGTACAAGTTAGGCTGACTCGGCCTAGGCTGAATACTTGGCTGCCTTGGTATATGCACTGTTTTGATTACAAGAATCATTGGTAACTACTTGTGATTTCCATGAAGGGCAACATTGTTGTGTGGCTTTGTTCCTTGCACAAGTCTCCCCTTAACCATCTCAAACATGTTATAGATTGGTAAGAACCTCAATTTTATGAACTTTCTTTCTTTCTTTTATAAGTGTACCTTAACACCTTACCTTTTTCATAGTTCAATTGCTGGACATAGCATGTTGGTAAGGAAATCAACTGTTATGACAAAAAGGCTAGCATGGTTAGGCCTCTAGGTTTGGTATTTTGTTCTACAATATTATAATAATTCGATTTATTTTCTTCCTTAATTACTTATAATTGTGTCTTCATTGTAGTGTAGTTTACAAACTGACTCATATGTACGATTACTATGTAATGCAATGGATGTCAACCGTTGTAAGTGCTCATATCACAAGTGGATGGGAAACGGTAATAATTTCACTATATCAAATACTTATCTGCAATTTTTTCTTAGTTTATATATTAATTTAAATTATTATCTTGTGCGCAAAAAATTAATACCACTACATCAATCCCCAACACGTCCATCAAATATTTAAGGATAACTTGTGCAAAGTACTTTATACAAATGTACCATAGTACCTAGTATATCTATTTATGGTAGCATATGAGATTATAATGAATAGTGCATAATATGAATAGTATTTAAGTATTTTGCCACATTTTCTATTTGAATAGAATTTGGCTTTTGTTTCTGGCTGGTCCTGATTTTCTAGTTGAAAACTTGCAGGTTTAAAAACATAGGCACCTTTATGCCTCGGTTGTAACCAAAACTAAGGTAGAAGGTTATCTCAATTTTTTTTAATAACAAATATGCCTCAGTTGAGACATAACCGAGCTAGTAAATCATGCTTTCTCCTCAGTTGGACTAGACCCGAGATAGAAAGTGTAACACCCTAATTTTGGGATGTCACAGAATGTTAGAAAATTTTTGTGTTTAGCGGAAAAGGAATTAACATTGAAAATTTACTATTAAAAACTTTTAATTTAATTTAAATTAAATAGTTCAAACTGTCACTTTGTCAAAAACTTCCAATAACATTTACGATCAAAAGAAAAATACATATTTTTTTACTATATGATTTAAAACAACTAATTATATTATAAAAACTCTTGAGTCCACCCTAGCCTCTCGTTTGTAAAACCTCAAATTTAGGATGCCACGAGAAGATGTTATGGTTCATTTAATTAGAAGTAAACGATTGTATCACGAAAAGACACAAAATAGTAATAGTAAAAACTTAAAATTTAAATGTAAATAGGTAATCCAAATGTTAATTTGAAATAATAATAATAATTAAAAAAAAAACAAAGTTCCAACTAAATACTAGGAATCAAAAGAAAATTTCCACTCCTTCCTTTCTGATATCTACTTCGAGTCAGAATTATCTGCATTACCGTCTGCTCCCGTATCACACACACGTTATATGATCATCGCACATGCAACAAACACACAAACAAACAAATAGGGGTAAGCTAACCATAAACAATGATATGCATAAAAGATTTCATAATCAAAACATGTCCAATAATACTCAATGTCACATTCAAGTAACACGACAACCATAGAAACTTTATGATCACAATCCATCCTTGGTTTGAACACCCAAACCCCAAACCCAAACAATCATACTAAACCAAATATAGTATCGCGTTCATCTAAAATCTTTATTAAATTCCACCAAGAGTTTTCAAGCAAATCAAAATACTCTCAACATTCAACTCAGGAGAATTTTATATTGCCAATCAAATATACACCATCACATCATGCTTGAAAAATAAAATCTCATAATCAAACCAAATTCATATATCACTCATGTATTTAATACACACCAAATATTTAATAAAATACAAGGACAAGAAAAAGAAAATCACTTAATACTCCAAGTGCATCTAAACCCTTTAAAACAAAATAACAAAATATAAGTTATCTTGCATACAATTTACCACCCGCTACCTCAATCTCTTTTACGCATGACAGCTAAAGAAATAAAGCAAGAAAACACCAATAAATATTCACTCTTTATTTACGTGAACCCTAAGAAAAAGAAGAGAGAACCCATGGCACGGTCTGCACAAAAACATAGGAAACAACTTCATAAAAAGAGGCATGATTGGTCTAGAGAAAAAAAAAACCACAACCAACAAGTGGGCTCCACCATTTTATGCATTCACGGATGGTCTTAATGGAGAGAGAAAAGAGAGAGAAAGATTCCAAAAGAAGTAGGATAATGCCCACACATTCCACACTTCACGACCACACTTTACGTGAAAAAAAAGAAATAAGGAAGAAAGAGCAAAGAATTGTAATAACCCACTCTCCTCCTGCAAAGTGAAGAAAACTAAACCAACCCATGCAATTTCCCATTGACGAAGGAAAATAACAAATGCCGAAAGAAACCCCTAAATCTCCTTGCACCCCATGAACATGCCTTCTGCAGTTTATTATGAAAAGGTAAGCCAAAAGAAGAAGAAAAAGAAAAAAAAATAAAAGCACCACAACATGAAACCCATGCAAACCAAACTGCTACACCATTAACTATGAACCTACTGCTGCACCTTGAACCTAAGCTGCACCATGACCCTATATCCATGAACACGGCACATCCCCAAATTTTCCTGCAGCCCTCAACACAGGCGGCCACCATCCACGTCTGCACCAACTCTGCAAGGTTCCTCTCCCACAGCAGCAGTCCCACGAGAACACACCACCTTTCATCCGTTTCACCGTTACATCACCTAGGAACTACATCCTCCAAAGCTGCCGTTTCAACATGAATTCACACGCTGCCAATCCTGAACCCGAAAACAACCATAACTGCATCCCTGAACCCGAAAATAACCGCAATAGATCCAAGGTACCCCCAAAAAATACACTTTGAATTGAAAAAGAAAACCATAGGGTTATAAAAGTTTGATATGCGGATACTAACCAACGCACAACAGACCCTTCTCAAACCACGACCTCCATGGATTTTGGGACACTACCGAGAACAATATTCACGTGAAACATCAATAATAAGGTCACCATGCAATGATCATGCAGAATGCAAAATATTTAAAACACACAGGTTTGGTTTCATACATCAAGTATCTGGCAATCAAGAAAGAAAAGAAAACAAGAGAAGAAAGTAACCTTGGCTTCAAACAAAACAGAAACAAAGTTAACTTCCCTTGCCTCTCTAGATGATTCCTCTTCTCTACCACAGCCGCTGAAAACTCTAACTTGCACTCTTTCTCTCTTTTCCTTCTCCCGTCCTAACCCTTTTTTTTTTTTAAGAAAACTTCTAGGGTTTAGCTTTATCTAATCCCACCCAATAATTCAGTTAAGATTTCTAGCCTATTTTATTTTTCTTATCATTTAACTCCAAAAGATATAAAAAAACAGAAAGGAAAAAAAATAAGAAATTAAACAAACTAAATGTAGTGTTTTGAAATACAATATTTCCGCATGCCTCTGGAAACACAATCCATTTACGCTGCATGGGCCCCACACCTTTAAAGGAGAGAAAAATTCTGAATTCTAAGAAACACAAAACAGAGCAACTTTCAGTCAGCCAGGGAGATTCGAATCCATGAACATACTCTCAAATGCATGCCACTTTCACCATTAGGCTACATGCAATCACATCTTAACATATGCATTATAAGAATTAAAGCACTTATACTCCACTAACCATAATTCCTTAAATCACTTAAATAATTATTATAAATACTACAATAACTTAAATCTCTCACATAATAATTAAATTAAATAAATTAATAATATTAAGCAAGCCATTAACATTTTTTTTCCGGGTCTTACATCGTCCTCCATCCCAAGATTATCTGCAATATCATCTGCTCCCATATAACACACACGTTATATGATCATCGCACATACAACAAACACACAAACAAACAAAAAGGGTAAGCTAACCATAAACAATGATATTCATAAAAGAAATTCATAAATAAAACATGTCCAATGATACTCAACGTCGCATTCAAGTAACACGAAAACATTATGATCACAGTCCATTCTTGGTTTGAACACATAAACTCCAAATCCAAACAATCATTCTAAACCAAATATAGCATCACATTCATCTAAAATCTTCAAACATAGTGATCATAATCAAACTTTGGTTTTTCGCAACTTCTCACCCCTGATGAGGCATTATTTTCCTCCATTCCACTAGCCTTTCTGTACCCATTTGATAGTTGTTCAGTGCTTAATTGTTTATCTTTAGTGTGTTTTCATCTGTTGGGCTTTATTATGCCATTGTTCCAAATTTGGGTTAATTTCACATTATTTGGCCTAATTTTCATTTTTAATTATTTTTAGGTATTTGGGTGAAGCAACTTTGGAGCTTGGACATTAATATTCAGTTGAAGAGAGTTGTCACATCATTTCCACGTCATTTCCACGTCATCTGAGTGAATGAGCCAACATTTGAGGCTTAGTAGTGGCATTTTGTAACTTTGAGTGGCAAAATGGCATTTTCGTAAATAATGGTGGCAGAGTTGATTTGACCACGAGAATTAGGTCTCTTGGCATGCAGCAGCCGCATATGATCTTCTCCAACCTCCATTTCACGCTCCCAAGCTTTGGTGTATGTCCATGGAGGTGTTCTTCTCGTTTTTGATGTTTTTGCGCTAGTTTTTGCCATTTCTATGCACATTTGATAGCACCCAATGTGGGATTTACGTTTTGAACGCATTTGGTAGATGGGGCATCTCATTTTGTGGATTTTATTGACTTGGAACAACACCCATTGACGTGGTTTTCGTATTTATATATCACAACAGTGTTTTTCATTCCATTGAACCTTTAAAATCTCTCTTTTGCTTTTGATTTACGTTTTAACAATTTGTAGGTTAGGGTTTGATGCCCTGTTTTTGTGAATTCCATTTTGAAGGGCTTGTGTGCTCCATTTCCATGTCTAGCTAAGCCTTTTGCAGTGATTCCTTGATGAAATTGAAATGAAACCATGAAATTGTTGGTCATTTTAAGTTTGTATTCAGAATTGCATCTATTTCAGGTTGCATTTTGATGATAAATACGTTTTTTATGCATGCTTAATCTCAAATTCGTGTTTTGTGCACATTAATGGCTCGTATTCAGGCTTAATGTTTATGGGTTTTGTCACAGCTTACTTCAATCTATGGGTGTTAACTGCCTGAAATCTGTTGTGCTTAATGACAATGAATCCATTGAAATTTTTCCTTAGTTGATTACTTAGGGTTCATGAGAGCAAATTCGAATAGAAAAGTTAATTTGGTAATTTGTGATTGGTGGACTTTCAATTGAATCAAGGAATCATTGCATTGTTAAATTTCTCTGCATTGCGAAGTTAATTTTGTGTGAAACTGAATCTGCCAAACCCCCCCGTGTTATAATACTGTTGTGTTGTGTTCATCTGGAAATTGAAGCTTTGGACGAAAATATTGGTTGTTGGGAGACGACTTGGTTTAACTTTCGCATACTGCATTTAACTGTTTTAATTTAGTGGGGCACGACCTCTATCAACCCCACAACAACATTTAGTTTCCTAGAACAAATGGTTCGATATGTCCCATTATCGCAGCCATACTATCTCCTTTATTCCTCAAGGAATTATGAGTAAAAATGTCGATGCATCGCACATCGGGCAGTATACTTGCAACGAGCCAAAATTATTATTTAGTGGAGGGTTTTGTTTTTTCAATCTGCGGGAGTTTTCACCCTCCGCAAATTAATTTGTAGGGGCTTTCTAAACCTCCACAATTAGAGTCGCCACAAGCTATTCGTGAAGGTTTTGGATGACCCCTGGTATCCAAGTTATATTGCAGAGGTTGTTTTGTGGAGGGTTTTAACCTCCTCTATTGGTGACTATTATTTTATGGAGGTTTGAAACCTCCTCTATTAGTAATTACCCACCTGCATTTATAATTTATTAATTTAATGAAATTAGGTATAAATACACATTTGGTACCCAAACTTTTTCGGAAAGTTCAATTTGGTACCCGAACTTTAGGAATGTTCAATTTGGTACCCCAATTTTCTAAAGAGATTCAATTTGGTTCTCTCCGTTAAGTTGGAGTTAACATCGTGTCCGTACAGGACACGTGTCAAGCCATGAAATTTTTATTTTATTTTTCAAAAAAATTAAAAACTGCCACATGTCAGTTTATCATTGTGCCACGTGGCAGCTTACAATCATGACATGTGGCAGTGTAATAGTTGTTTTCAATTTAGTACCCTAATTTAAATTTTTGGTTCAATTTAGTACCTAAATTTTTTAAAATGATCCAATTTCGTCCTTTCCTATTTGAGACCAAATTAGTAAATAAGCTTAATTATAACTTATATAAACATGTTAAAATAATGGTTTTGAATTTATACATCAAATCACTACACCTAAATATTCAAATTATTTTATTTTTTACAAGTGTAAAAAATTTCATGTATAAATAATTTCAAAGGTTAAAATGTAAAAAATAAAATAATTTAAGTAGTTAGGTGAAATGATTTGATGTATATATTAGAAAAAGTTATTGTAACATGTATATATAGGTTGTAATTAAGCTTATTTACTAATTTGGTCTCAAATGGAAGATGACGAAATTGGATGATTAAAAAAATTGGGTACTAAATTGAACCAAAAATTTAAATTGGGGTACTAAATTGAAAACAGCTATTAAACTACCACGTGTCATGATTGTAAGCTACCACGTGGCACGATGATAAACTGACACGTGGCAGTTTTAAAATTTTTTGAAAAAAAATTAATTTTTTTGAAAAAAAAAAATTTAAAAAATAAAAATTTCATGGCTTGACACATGTCCTATACGGACACGGTGTTAACTCCAACTTAACGGAGAGGACCAAATTGAATCTCTTTAGAAAATTGGGGTACCAAATTGAACATTCCTAAAGTTCGGGTACCAAATTGAACTTTCCGAAAAAGTTTGGGTACAAAATGTGTATTTATACCATGAAATTAATATTATAATAGAAATAAAAAATATATATAAATTTGTAAATTATACAAAAATTAATCAAAATTAATTTTATTAATAATTTGATAAAGTATCAACAATTATAATGTAAATATAAAAAATAGATAATGTTGAAACAATAAAATACATCATAAGAGACTTTTGTACAAAGTAAAATAAGTGAAATTTAAGTGTCTTTTGTCTTTCGCTTTGAGTGTATCATGTGATGGCAGCAGCCTCAACTCAAACTCATTTTTAGTCTCCGCTTTCAAGCCAATAAGTGGTAATTTTAGTTATTCGTAATCACTTATCTTGCTTAATGTCTTCATAAAAAACCTGAATTTAGATCCATCAATCATGGAGATAAAATAATTTAATCAGGATAATGCAGTTGGGAAGAGAACAAGATTTCAAACCAAAAAACTATCAAGTGTAGCTAGTCGAAATAGATTAAGGTTTGGACGAATTTATCCATAAGCATTTACAAGTAAATGAACAAGGTAAAAGGGAATAGATTACTTTCAGAAGTTAATATTAGTCCATACATATGTTAATATGTGATGTTTCTTTCAATTAGTTTTGTAAAAGTTATTTTTAACTCATGCATAAACTAATTTTAATTTATGGAAGAAGATTATTTCATTTTACCTTCTAATTTTCTTCTCCTACAAAGGCTTATGGAGAAATTTATCCAGAAAGAGCCTAATAAACATTCAGGGGGAGAAGATAGAGTAACAACTATAATTAAGATTAAAAAAGGAATCTAACATGAATTTTACAAGAAACAATTACATAAGAAACCTACCACTCTTCAGTCACACTGTTTGTGATAGGAGTTCAAGATGACCCAATTAGATCTAAGTTCTCTTTTTAGTCAATTCTACATAACTGGTTTTTAAGGGAAGGATTACCCTTGCTTTATAAGCTTTATATAAGTCATATATAGTCGAGGCTCTAATAATATTATATAATTTTGGCCTAGGGTCTAACTCACTCAAAAAATCCATTTATAAGATTAGAATAACCCAAATTAAGTTATATTTAAGTCACATTTCTAGTCAATTTGTTCTAAACACAACGTGTGAGACTACAATTAAGGCGGGCTAGGGATGACCGCATGCAATTAAGGCAACTTTCCAAAAAAAAAACCATTATGAAAGCAATTCTACCAAGTCTACCAATCAGTCTAGTTGAAAATTATATTATTAGAAATAGAATACTTACCATAACAGGAATTAAAGATGCCCAAAACATAGCATGCCATCCTGCAAATTTTTACAAGGTAAACCAATTGTTATCCTTCAATTGAATAATTGTGAATTCCATAAAACTCCACTAAGAAAAATGTTGCCCACCATTAAAATTTAGTAGCAGGAATAGAACAAATTAAGCCTAGAGGATGGGACTGTCAACAACATAGTGAGCAAGTATGTCAAACAAGTTACCATAGGAAAAATCATATATACAATAAAATGCTACTAATGCAATGTCTACAAGAGTTACTTGACACCAGCAACATTGAAGTCATCCTCCAAGGATATTTTGATATACTTTTGGAAATTAAATTTACTTCCAGGAGCAAGGTGTACCTACACATAATGCACTGTCAAAAGAGGAAGGCAAATTCAGCCTTAAAAGAACATGCTATATTGTGGAGTCTCACAGTGATAAATCCATTGTGCAAAGCCAAGTAGTCAGCCTTGCTCACACACAAATAAAATTGCCTAAAAAAGCATCCCTAAAATTGGCAACATAGAAGACATGTTACAAAAATTTAAAGAGAACCTTAAATTTAATTCAAGTTATAAACAAACAGGCTTTTTATGACTAATGATGTAAAAAAATTGAAGTAGTGAATTCATATCAAACACACAAAATCAAATTGAAAAAAAAATGAAAAAAAACAAATCAACTTACTCTAGAAAGAAGCAGATTCTTAGGAAACATTTTAGCCACTTCAGGAGGTAGAACCACGTGTCTGAACAACAAAATTAACATGAATATACAAATCATTAAAATAAAAATAATATTAGAAAGGTAAAGAATACTGGATCTGACCCATTCTCAAAAACTAGGGTTTGTAACTTTGCTCGATTAAATTATCTATAAGAGGACACAAAAATTCTCAACTAAAAAAGAATAATCAAACATTAATAATGGAAAAAGAAGAAAAAAAGCAGTATAGAGAGAAAAAATTTCCCACCTGAAGAGTGAAGATGGAGAGTGAGAGAAAAGGAGGAGAACAACTAGGAATGCATTTTTTGTAGTAATGATAAGATCGATCCATTCTTGAGGAAATAAAACTGATTTCGGAGATCCAAAACGAAAATGAATTTGACACTTTGAAAAATTGGGGAAAATGTAAACGAGTGTTAAACATTGCGAAGGAAAGGCTGAAGGTATTAAATAAAATTCTATTAATGGAGGTCATAAACCACATCAGAATAAATTAAAAGCGCAACAATTATTAGCTTTTATGTAACTTACATAATCACCTTAAGTAACATTATTAGCCTCTGCTTATTATTAATTTTTTTATAATGAACACTCGAACCAATTCTTTACCATTGCTTCACCCAGGTGAAGAAGACCTCTTTCCACTGCTTCACATAGGCAAAAGAGTCTTCATTGGGTTCCTAGGTACGGAAAACCTCACACAACACTTAATTTCACCAAGATTCTTCAAGCAAGGCAAAACACTCCCAACACTCAACACATGAGAATTTCATATTGCCAACAAAGTACTCACCACCACATCATGCACGGGAAATAAAGTTCCATAACATAAACCCATCAACTTATCAAATAATACACTCCTAAAATGAACCCTATGAATAATTTCCAAACCAATATAAATAACAACAACTAAAGTACCAAGCCACTATTTTAATTCTATAACCATGCAACTAAAATATAACCAAGCAAAAGATATAACATTGATTTGGCAACTATGGCTATATAACTCACAAAGTTTAATCCCTTAAACTACATGACCATTCAAAAGAATAAAAGTGTAGTGCCCATGAATTTGTGATGTCCATGTAAACCACTATTCTACAAAATTATGAAGAAACACCACCAATTTGAACGAAATGAAAAGAAAATGCACATGCATACTACAGGAACGTGAAAATTTGGGAGAACTTTCCCACAATGGGCCCACCATACGATAACCCTCCAATCTACAAGAAACTTACTCTAAGCTAGGCCATGCAAACACGTGAAATAGAATAGAAAGAGAAAAGAAAGAGAAAAGCAATGTGGTAAGAAACAATGATATAATAATGAAAGACCATAAACACCCCATCAAACTAAAATTGGTTTTGCACACCCAAACTTTACGTGTTGCACCTTCATATATCCCAATGCAACTCAAAACTTAAAGAGGAAACAATCTTTGCTCTATGAACTCTGCAACCGAAACCAAAGAGAGAATTATGACAAGTGAGAAAGACAATTCCTGCACCAAAAATAAAAGGAAGGAAAAGAATAACTTGTCACCTCCACCCATGCATCTACCAACTTGCAAACTTGAAAAACTAGAAAGATGTAATTAAAGCAATGGTCAAAACCTGCCGTCCACCCACATCTTTCGTAAAAGGGCAAATAAAAAGAAACAAAAAGTAACCCATGAACCCATGCATCCGCACGTGACAGAGAATAGAAAGAAAGAAGAAAAAAAAGGAATAATATGGTTTCATTAAATATTGGAAAGAGAACCACACCATAGAAAATGAAAACCATGCGGAAACTGAACATGCGGAAACGAGAACCACACCCTTGCATGCTGCCGTGAAAACACCTAAGTTATAACAATGTGAATAATCAAAAGACCAAAATGCATGTGACCCAAGCTTCTCTCATTCTTTGAAAAACATTCATCAACAAAATTGGGTTCACGGATTCAGAATGAAAACACAAGCCAATACCCATCACCACCATTCCATCAACTAGCAAGAACATGAAAATAACAAGAGAGAACAACATGACACCCTTCATCATTCTACACACTTAGATATGCCTTCAATACATATGTATCAATCAACACAAAGAACAACGTTAAC
The DNA here is from genome assembly GCF_037176805.1 of Vigna unguiculata. Taxonomy (NCBI): domain Eukaryota; kingdom Viridiplantae; phylum Streptophyta; class Magnoliopsida; order Fabales; family Fabaceae; genus Vigna; species Vigna unguiculata. Next base: position 27,911,930 of record NC_140802.1, read on the forward strand.
TTCCCCTACCTAATGGTCTCTTTGCTACGCGTTTCTTCACTCCCACGGTTTTCTCTTTCACTCTCCATATTTCTCCTTTTTCTCCAACTCTCCTTTTCTCCCTCTCAAAACCGTAATATTTGAAACTAGATTTATCTTTTATTATTCCTAGCCTTTTCTGTTTATTTTAAAAAAATAAAATATATCTTTTGGCCATTTTTATTCTCTTAAAATATTCATAATGTGGCAGCAACAAAAAATCAAATAAGAGAAATCCAAACCATCCCTGCACCATCGTGAATGAGGAGAGAGAAGCTTAATGTGGAAAGTTTTGTGGGCGACAATTTAACCATTCTAATGCTACCTAGAATCAAACCCTGCACCAATTGATTATGTACACATATCCCCAACCTTAAATATAATATTAAAATTTAAAATAAATAAAACAATAAGTTACATCACTTAAATAATTATTATAAATACAACAATAACTTAAATCACTCAAATAATAATTATTTCATAATATAATAACCTACTTAAATTAAATAAATCAATAATATATTAATCAAGCCATTAACTTTTTCCATGTATTTCCCTTTAGTCTAATTTTTCCCGGGTCTTACAAAAAGTACATTTCATTTTCTCTTCTTTTTTTTTAATTTTTTATGCCTATTATGCCTCGGTTGTGGAGAGAACCAAGCCAGTAATGCTCAAATATGATTCAGTTCATAACCGAGACGTAAACAACTACCTTTTTACCTTGCCTACATATGCCTCGGGTGCACCAGCCCACCACCCCGTCCATTAGCAGGACAGGTTAAAGATCCTAACATGTTTCTAGATGTGGGGTTGACCTGACCCAACCCGATTTTGACGGGTTAGAAACGGGTCGGGCTAAACGGGTCGGGTTGTCGCGTTTTGACATCCCTAGTTGTAATTAAGCTTAATTACTATATTGGTCTCCAATCGAAGAGGACAAAATTGAATTGTTTAAAAAAGAGAGGACTAAATTGAATCAAAAATAATAAGGAGACCAAATTGAATATTTTTTAAAATTGCAAGATTAAATTGAACCAAAAAATAATAAAATGAACCAAAGTAACAAAGTAAATGACTAAATCAATAATTAAGCATTAATTATTATATTATATTTTTATTATTATTAATTATTGTAAACATATATTATTAATTTAAATTATTATATTTATAGATATTTAAATAAAATAATAATAACAATAATATATAATATATAATTGTTAATGATATATATGTATATACGTAAAGTTTGAGAAATAATGCATTCCACCACCACAAACTTTTGAAGCACTATAAAAAGAAAAAAGAATTACGTAAATGGAGATGATAAAGTTAAATTTTTAAAAACATCCTTTAGTTTTGCTGGCTATGAGAGATGAGTTTTTTATGCTATCTCACAAATCAATCTATTCATTTGCTATTAAATAATTAGAAAGGAAAATGAAAAAAATTTCCAATCCATCCGCACAAATCAATGGATTTTAACAATTCACCCAAAGAAACACAATGTTAGAGTTTAGAATAAAGAAAAGAATGTCTTTACAAGTGGGAAAATTAAAAGAACGTGAGGGGAAAATTAAAATAAGACTTATTAAAATTATTTGTTAACTGGGGTTTGAGATAAGCCTACTATATTTCGTTAAGGTTTAATAATAAACCTTTGAAACTTAACGAAGGTTAGAAAACCTCAATTAGTTGAATCCATTATTGAGGTTATATTAACCTCTAAGTAAAAAACTTTTGTTAAATACAATTGTTTTTGTAGTGAAAGGTGATCTAAATGTTACTTTATATAAGCTTAATTACTCGTTTCGTCACCACTTTTATTGGAAAGTTTCATTGTCATCTCTACTTTTAAAAAAGTTTCAATTTTCCTAATTTTTGAAAAGAAGTATCAATTCCATCTTAACTCTTAAAAAATTGTCTCAGTTAGGTTCTTTAAAAAAAGAATCACTGACAACATTAACGACATGTCAAGTGTCAATTTGTGTTTTTTTTTTATGTTTTTTAATTTTTTTTAAATATTTTAATATTTTTGTCCAAATTTTTTTATGTCACATGTCAAGTCTCTTATGTGACACATGGCACTCAATGCCACATGGCAACATTGGCATGTGTCAATGTCAAATGTTATTGTCTTAATTTAAATTTATTTCATATATATGTCTCTTTGATCCAATTTACTCCCCACACATGTCTCTTTGATTCAATTTAGTCTCAATTTTTTTTCAAATTAGAGTAATACCCTCTCTAAATTGAAATCAAAATTATTATTTATATAAATGTTATACTAATAGTTTTATTAAAAGTTTCTTCTTAACATATTACATTGTAATATATTATTAATCCATGTTTTATTAATCTATGTTCTTTTTATAAGATTAAAACTAATTAAATATAAATATTTTTATGAAAAAAATGAGTATTTAAAACTAATATATTATTAATCCATATTTTTTATAAAAATAAATTAATTAATACCATTTATATAAATAATAAATTGGTCTTCTTTTAATTAGGACCTAATTTATTATTTGTATAAATGTTATACTAATATTCTATAAATATAAAATGAATATATTTATGATACAATTTTAATTATTTAATAAAATAAAAAACCATGTTACTTCATTAAATGAATGTTTCAAAATTAATTAAATATTACTTTAAAGAAGAATGTTGCATAAAAAGAAAAGTTTGACTCTTGAACCATCTAATGTAACAAACTTAATATTTTTCTTCTTTTGACAAAGGTACATCAGTTTCAGAGAATTCTTATCACTTTTACACAACATATATGACCTCATTATAATAATATAAATATGTGCCTCATGCAAAAAGAATAATAAGATATACTAGAAGAAATAGTAAAACAAAACAAGGCAAAGAATGGCTTTGATGAAAGTTACTTTGGTAGCAATTGTTTTTGCTTTGATAGCTTGTAATGGTAAGGTGTTTGAGTTTTTTTGTTCACTTGATAAATCATTTCTGTGGCAAGCAATGTAGATATTAAACTCTTAATTCATGAGATTTAATGTTTGAATACATAATAAAAATATACACATATAGTTTTATAGTTTACATGTTAAAATTTGATACTTAATATGATTTTATATATACTCTAATCATGACATGTGTTTTTGTAGGATTTGTCTTGGCTAAGGAAGAATGTAATAAGAGTAAAGATTGCAAGGGGAAAATAGATTTATGCAAAGATTCAACTATTTGTGATAATAAAGTTTGTCGATGCCCGGTGACCATAGTAGGAAAGCAAGATAAAAAATGTAAAACTGCTGCTAATTGTCCATATTGTCCCCCAGGATTATGTGATAAACAACATTGTGATGTAACCACTGGTAAATGCTCATGTTTGTGTTAAAGACACTGAGAAATTTATTAATAAAAATGCATTTGGAAATGACTTCAAATAAATAATACAAGTTCAGAATGCTTATCCCAATTAAAACATTTTTTAGGTTTTCTTTACACGTTTAAGAAATAATTATTGGAAAACTGAATCTTGAACTCTTTTAATCAATATTCATGTCGGTTGGAATTCATTCTGGCAGACACCGAAGTTTGAACTTTTTTTTTCCATAAAGTTATATAATGTAAATAAAATATTTCTAAATGTTGGAAGTTAACCATTATTGTTATAAAGTTATCTTATGAGTGTCTAATAAGTCTTTAAGAATTTAAAATAAGTCTTTAAGAATTTTATCTTATGCTCTTCCTTCATATTCATATCCTAAATCTGGACAAGGATTTGCTCATGTATCTAATACATGCCTAGTAGGTGACATTGGCAATATCACAAGGCTAAGTTCCTTAAATCAAAATGTCATCATATTATGATGAAATATTTAAACTAGCACAAATGATGAAAATAATTATTACAATTCCTCATTGTGTCATCATATGCATGCACCATGTACACATATATTTATTTGGATCACACATGGATCCACATATAAAGGATATTTACCAAGATATTGATGCCTTCCGAAAAATAATTATTAAGCGTGAGAGACTAACACCTTTAATATTTACCACTTTTGAGCTCCATCAATTTAGGCTATTTAAGGTATCCAAATTTTGGAGTTCATAGTGTGTCAAATGTGCAATAAAATTATTCTTTATGACTAAGACCGTCTAAGAAGTCAAAATGATGTCTTTCATTGAGTAAAAGCATTTTCATTGAGTGAAGATGTAAAATGAAGCACCTATTTGAGTGAATAAAATGATACATCTATTAAAAAGTATTTACTTTTTCTCGAGCAAAGGTATATCAAATGATACTTTAACTTAATATAATTAAACAATTTTGTTTTAGTTGGTTTGCTTAACAAGGCTATCAAACAAAACACTCATTAGAATGGATCAAACAATACTCTCACATAGTAACTCAAATGAACCCTTATGCATTAACACCTAAACCCTTCAAGAAACAAAAATGATAGACTCCAAACTTAATGGGTCCCTAAAGAGTATTAGTTGTACATTTTGTTAGATAAAAGAGATAGGCTTTGTTAAAACAATTAAAGGAGATGAATTAATTTTAAAACTTGTCTCAAATTTTATAAACTTAGAGTGCACTTTTCTTGAAACTAATTAAAACAAGAGTTATAAGATCAATAAAAGATTATATAGATAAAGAAAAAACACAAAAAAAAAAGTTATGCTAGTTGAAATTACCAATTATCTAACATCTAGTTCAACTATTCAAAAACAAAAGTTTGTACAAAGGAAATACAAGACTCTAGAGAATATCAACCTTGATATTACATTAAATGTCAAAGAGGATCTTTGTCCTATCCACTATTGACTCACTCAAGAGGATCTTGGCCTTATTCACTCTTTGACTATCTGAGAAGATGTCTAGCCTTATCAACTCAACCAACAATCCAAAAAACACTATTGACACTTTCAGCAATTTACAAAACAAACACAAACCTAGAAGCAATCTTGTAAAGATAATGGAAAGAAGAAACCATGGGAGAAGAACTTGGAACTTAATTACAACATAAGACGACATACCCTAAAAACTAACCATATGAGTAAGTCGAAGAGAAAACACTTGAGAATTCTTTGAAATCTTTCCGAGCACTTTGTGATTGCATTTTGATATCAGAAAATAATTGTAAGAATATCTTTGATTTATTGCAAAAGTTCTTACAAAGATTAAGATTGGTACGCTTTTCATAAAGTTTGAAAAATGCAATTTGAAAACAAATGTTGACATATATAATTAATTACATTAGCTAAAAATCCATTATTCTAATAGAATTTTTAAAAGATATTGATGTCTATCTAAAATAATTGATTATTACATCATTTATTCCATTAGAACGGTCCTTATTAATTACAAAAATTGATTAAATTTATTATAAAAAGAATCTAAACAGTTATATAACTGGTTACATAAAAACTTGAAAAGCTCTATGTTTTAAGTTTCTTCCTACATCATGGCTAATATTGTTCTTAGAACCTCTGAAGAACAATTTAACCCATTATGTAGTAGATTAAAAGTTCTAAAGTTCATTTTTAACTTACTTTAACATTTCAGAAAATGTTTAAATCATTTCACTCCAGTAAATCATGTAAAATTTAGGTAATGTTTGATAATAGCAATAACAACAGTTATAAACGTCCTAAGATAATGTAAGTTGCACCATTTTAAAGAGCCATTCTTTTTGATGTATTTAATTTTTGTTTGAACAATTATGACGATTTTAACATTCATAATTTACCTCAGAAAATCGTCACTTTAGATAATGTAATATATGGCGGTTGTTGTGGTAGTTTCGTTGAAATTGCCACAATTTTGCTTTGTGATAACTTGAATTGCGGCGATTTTCAAATACGCTGCAAGCGTGAATTGTGGCAGTTAAAATCGCCGCATTTGAAGAAAGTAACTGCTAGAATTTATATTGTTTTTTAGTAGTGATGTACTCTAGAGTTCAAAAAAGTACCTTATGTGAAAAACTCAAATTAAAAGCAAGAAAGTTGTAGACTAAGCTTGAATCTTCATCATTATCTTTAAAAATTATGAAAAAACATCTCTTAATGTTGAGGTTTTGTTCAATACCAACACCTTTACCGCCACAAATAATTTTTGGTCGGACCCCTTGTATAACAGAAGAACTGCATGCTTTTACGCTACACAAAAAACCTTCAAATTCCTTGTGGATAGTTGCAAAATACTAGATGCACATGCAACTATTCTTACTCATATTCTACATGATAATGAGGAATATCAAATGTTGGTGCAAAATATGTTCTCCAATACTACAAACTTTTTTTCTTCTCTAAAAAACTCATTTCAAAGCTCTTATGAGAAGGTGGTCCATTGAGAACGATTATTGTTAGCAAAAAGGATGTCACCACTACATCTTTGAAAGCTAAAGATTTTGATGGATACTCAGGCAAAAATACTACAAGATTAAGGAAAGCTCAAGATAAAGATATAGAGTATTTAGGGTGTCAAGTCACTCTAGATAAATAGGAAGCATAAGAAGAATTATCAGCAAAATCATCTCTCTTCACAAGTGAAATCATTTTTTCATGCACATAATCAATTAAGGTTAAAACATTAAATTACGTTTCTACAGTTCTTTCAAAAATAACAATATCTTTTTGAATTGAAACTATTTTATTTAAATCTCAGTATTCTCTGAGTATATCTTTTCCTATAAATCATCTTTTCTGAAAAGAATAAAATTTCATTTTCGAATTTATTTGATTTTATTGAAATTAATTAAATTATGTTTCTATAGATTTTCAAAAATAAAAATATCTTTTGAATTGAAACTATTTCTTAAATCAAGTATTCTTTGACTATATCTTCTCCTAAAAATCATCTTTTCTACAAAGAATAAAAATTGATTTTCGAATTTATTTGATTTTATTTTTGAATTAATTGAATTATGTTTTTTAAGAAAACTCAATTAAAACTCTTTAAACAACCCAATTTGAGAATGAGAAAACACATAACACACTACTATTGAGAAGCACAAAAATATTGGTTATGTTTTTTCCTCTCTTATTCAAGTTGGTAACGAGAATTCACTTGTGAAAGGAGTTTACCGCTGGGCATTCTATCTTTATACTCTTACTTTCCAGGAGACAATGCATCATTTTTTTAGTAGTAATTTTCATTGTTTGTTTTGTACAAAAGAGGTGTTTCATCCCTTGTGTGATTGAAGGAAGGTGTTGTCACATCTTGAAAGGGCTCAAGATAAGTGTTAATCAATCTTTAGAAATTTTCTATTGCATGTTTCACTATGTCATTGTGGTTGTAACTGAAATAATCTAAAGATAGTGAATTGGGATTGTCATTCTCACATTGAGGTGACTAGGAACTGGATACAGGGTTGGCTATACCCGAACCAGTGTGTGAATTTCTTCTTTCCTTTACCTCTTTTTTACACTTCCGGTAACACACTTAATTAATAATTAAAAAAAGGATATTTTCTTAAGTATAGATATCAAGACAATTTTTTTTTAAAAGCATCAATTCAACCCCCTTCTTGATGACATTTGTCTAACAATTATTTGTTCTCCAACTATTGTGAAGAATGTAACATCGCGACCGGATATTACGGATTTAAATAAATAAAATATAGTAAGAAATTAAAATCTCATTAATTATAAATCTATTTCCCAAAAACGTGGGAAATTTTAAAACTTTTATTTCACCATGACAATAACTAAAGTCCAAACGAGTAAATATCCATTATAAAATTAAAGTCTGATAACATAAGAGTTTACAAATGACTTAAAATCATAAAAACATAAATCCATGATGAAATATCCCAAGTCTAGCCTCGCTTCGGCTCTACGCCTCACCAGATCCACCTGCAACATTGTCTGCTCACGTATACCGTGTATACGATCATCGCCACACACAAGCAGATAGGGTGAGCTAACGAAATAAACATATTTACAATACAATTAGATATATTACACAATCACACCAAAATAATGACTCATCAAAATCGTCCACACTTACCCTTTTGCACTCCTAGGCAAAATTAAAAAGTAAAGCAAAGCAAGGACATCACAGACATAACAAGAGAGACAAAAAGAGACACAAGACAAATAGACTCGAAACAGACAAATGGAAACACATCCAGCACATAATGATTCAAAGCTGCAAGGTATTCATGAACATCATCCAAGCAATTCAAAACATGTCAAGTACTCAGTTCAGCTTAGGGTAAATTGAAAGCTACATAACCTCACAAAATATGCACTATATCACTCAAATCTCCATGCTACTGTTTACTCTCAAAGCTCCCCTGAAAAATGAAAATCAAACAGACTTGGCAAGCCGCTAGAACCAACAACCAAACCAAAACGCATGCAAATCAAGATCAGAAGGACTTTTCAAGGTTGTAATGGGGTTGAGGACAACGTGTGGAACATATGGATAAGTGGCTAAAAAGAACCAAAGGAAATATAGGAGCAATGGGGAAATACGTCAAAATCAAGCATCAAAGCAATTCCAAACTCCAACACCTCCATATTCAATTCTCGTAGAATGTTACAAAACCCAAACCTCCTTTCTTTCTTTTCATTTTTTTTCTTCATTTTTCATTTTTTTTTCTTTTCATTTTAGAGTAGAGAAATAACCGTTTTCAAGTCCAACATAAAATGTACAAATGAGCAATCCATGAACAAAACAAGTGTGTGTGAACAACCACAGTTATTGTGCGCAACCACACTTAAAGAATAACACATATTTCCAAAACAATTCCAAAGCTCCAAAATTTCCTAAGGTAGGATGAATCATGGTTTTTCAGGTTAAGGGCTTGTAATAAGCTGTAGAACAATGAAAGGGTATGCAAGCTCAAAAATGACTATCAACGGAAACAGTCCAAGGTAGGATCATCTGGCTATAGGCTCATCGGAACAAAATTGCCTAAATCATATCCAAACTTGCATGTGAATCAGAAAAGCATCATAAAGAGTCAAGCCAAGGCAATTGTGCAAGCATTCAAGAGGCATATATCACATAAGAAAGAACAGAGAGTGGCTCAAATTCTCACACAGGGTAAAACAATTCAAAATAAACTTGACATGCAAAGAGAAAGCAAGGATATCAGTGCACAAAACAACCAACAACTCATCCTCCAAAAGTGAAGTGAGTGTCCCAAACAGAAAATAAAAACTTAACACAAATTAACAAAATGGAAACAAACAAAAGGAAACAACAACAAACAAACTCCCCCACACTTAAACTACACATTGTCTTAATCTGACTCAACATAGTATCAACCAATGAAACATCAGCAGATGGGCCTGGACAAGTGTAATAAAAGTAAGGAAGGAAAAACAAAACTCTCTGAATCATGGTGAAATAGAAGTGGGGTCAAGCAAGGAAGTCTCCTCTACAATAGTATCCACCAAGGCAGGGTTATTGAGGAATGGCTTCAGACGATGCCCATTCACTTTGAAGCTCTTATCGGTGGATTGGCTCTTGATCTCAACTGCATCATAAGGATAAACATTAGTCACCACAAAAGGACCAATCCACTTTGACTGCAACTTACCACCCATGAGACCAAGTCTAGAGTTTTACAATAACACTTGCTGACCAATAACAAATTCCTTCCTAGCTTTGGAGCTATCATGGAATCTCTTGGTCTTCTCTTTGTAGAACATAGAGTTATGATATGCTTCCAAACAGATCTCATCTAACTCATTCAGTTGCAACTTTCTTTACTCCCCAGCTTGATCAAGTGAGAAGTTGCATGATTTGATAACCCAGTAGGCTCGTTGCTCTATTTCCACTGGTAGGTGTCATGACTTACCAAAGACAACCCGATAGGGAGACATCCCAATAGGTTCCTTGTAAGCAGTTTTATGAGCCTAGAAAGTGTCTTCAAGTCTGTTGCTCTAATCCTTTCGGTTGGGCTGCACAATCTTCTACACTAGCTGCTTGATCTCTCTACTTGATATCTCGGCTTGCCTGTTAATTTGGGGGTGATATGGTGTGGAAATCTCATGCATAACCCCGTATTTCCGAAGCAAAGCCCCCCACGGACCTATTACAGAAATGGGTGCCCTAGTCACTAACGACAACTCTAGGAATTCCAAACCTACAGAATATGTGAGACCTGACAAAGTCTATAAAAAATTGAGCATCGTTAGTCCTGGTGGCTTTAACTTCCACCCACTTTAAGACATAATCAATAACAAGTAAGATGTAAGTAAAACCAAAAGAAATAGGGAATGGCATATGAAATCTATACCCCAAACATCGAAGACCTGACAAAATAACATGGGTTGTTAAGGCATCTGTTGAGGCATTGCTCACTTGTGTTGCAAATCCTCCACGCATCTTGAAGATCGTGCGCCACTAAAATCCACAATCCAGGTGCAAATGAATGACAAAATTGAAGGATCGAGTCAATCCCGTGGTCCAGAATACATCTCTGGTAACCTGATCATTGCACATCTTTCACAAATAGGGGTCATCCCAAATATAATACCTAGTATCGCTCTTGAGTTTATCACATTTAGCTATGGATGCTAGGGGAGGAAAAACAAAAGCATCAAGATAATTCACAACGTTAGAAAACCATGGGGAGGGAAAAGAAACAGAGAGTGTCAACAAACTTTCATCGGGAAAGTCATCCCGGATTGGTGAAGCATCATCATCAGACCTCTCAATCCTGCTCAAGTGGTCTGCACCGAAGTTTTGTGCTTTGCTCTTATCATGAATCTCCAAATCAAATTCCTAGAGCCAGAGCATCCATCTAATCAGCCAAGGCTTGGATTCTGCCTTCTTCAACAGGTACTTAAGAGTTGCATGGTTGGTAAACACAAAAACAAGAGAACCAAGCAGATAAGATCTAAACTTTTCAAGCCCAAAAATAACCGCAAAAAGCTCATTCTTTGTTGTGGTGTAGTTTGCTTGGGCAGCATCCAATGTCCTAGAGGCGTAGTAGATTACCCTCGACTGCTTATCAATCCTTTGAGCCAGAACAACCCCCAATGCATAATTGGATGCATCCCACATCAGCTCGAACGGGGCTGTCCAATCGGGCGCCTCAATGATCGGAGTGGTAGTCAAGGCCTTCTTGAGGCAACCAAAAGCCTCTTTGCATTCGTCACTAAAAATGAAGTCAAATCTTTTTGCAGTAAGTTGGACAGTGGAAAGTCTTCTTACTAAAGTCCTAGATGAAGCACCTGTAAAATCCTGCATGGTCAAGAAAAGAACGAACCTCTCGTGCAGAAGAGAGGTAAGGCAATTGTGAAATAATTGAAATCTTGGTAGGGTCAACTTCAATGCCCTTACTTGAAATGATGTGCCCTAAAACTATGCCTTGTTCTATTGTGAAATGGCATTTTTCAAAATTGAAAACAAGGTTAGATTGGATGCACCTATTCAAAACTTTGTCGAGATTGTCTAAACATGTATCAAAAGAGGATCCATACACAGTAAAATCGTCCATAAACAACTCTATGCATTTTTCAAGAAAATCACTGAAAATGCTAAGCATGCATTGCTGGAATGTGCCAGGGGCATTGCATAGGCCAAACGACATCCTCCTATAGGCAAAAGTGCCAAAGGGGCAGGTGAATGTGGTTTTCTCTTTGTCCTTAGGTGCAATATGAATTTGAAAGTGACTAGAAAAACCATTAAGAAAACAATAGTTGGACTTACCTACCAAGTGCTCAAGCATTTGATCAATAAAAGGCAGGGGGAAGTTGTCTTTCCTGGTTTCTTGAATTAACCTTCTGTAGTCGATGCAAACTCTCCAACTGTTTTGCACTCTTGTTGGAATCAACTCTTCTTTTTCATTCTTGACTATAGTGAGGCCTGTCTTTTTGGGAACAACATGAATAGGGCTGACCCACTAACTGTCTGAAATGGGGTAGATGATCCTATCTTGTAGAAGCTTGGTCACCTCCTTGTTAACAACATCTGAGATGATAGGGTTGAGTCGCCTTTATTGCTGTCTCACTAGCTTTGCTTCATCTTCCAACAATATCCTGTGCATGCATGTTGATGGGCTAATACCAGGAATGTTAGCCAATGTCCATCCAATTGCCTTCTTGTGCTTTTTAAGAACATGCAACAACCTATACTCTTATTTAGCAATGAGGGAGGTGGAAATGATGACTGACAGTTTGTCCTCCTCCTCCTCCAAGTAGACATACTTGAGGTTGTCTGGTAACGGTTTCAACTCTGGAGTGTTGGATGCTGGTTGAATATCAGGAACTAGAGGGGAGGAAGAAATGGGTTCCACAGCATGTACCTCAATATAACAATCAGAGGGTACTTCCTGCAACATGGTTAGTGCAATTTGATTGTATAACATCAAAGTCAATAGGTACAACACACAGAGAGTCAAACTCATCAGATTCAACATTATCCGCATCATATTCAGTATCAAAATTAGAATCAGAATCAAGAACATCAATGTATGCAAACTCAAATAACTAAGACACAAATGAATATTTTAATGCATGCAAAGAGTGGAAATTAGAAATATGTCCATCAATAGCATGATCAATGATATCAACGTGAAAAACAAAGTGATCCTCAAAAGGATGTTTCATGGCATCCAAAATATTAAAATGTACGACAATGTCATCAAACTCCATGGATAAAGTGCCAACATGGACATCAATTTTGGTTTGAGCTGTATTTAAAAGTGGTCTCCCTAAAATGAGTGGGGCAGAACCATGAGAAAATCCCTTTTCCATATCAAGAATGTAAAAATCAGCAGGAAAAATCAGTTCATCGACCCGAACCAAGACATCCTCAATGAAACTCGCAAGGTGGGCAACACTTCTATTTACCAATTGAATGACCACACTCGTCGGTTGCAATAGTCTAAGAGACAAAGAATCTAAAATAGACAGAGGCATGACATTAATCGAAGCACCCAGATCAAGCATAGCATTCTTAAACTTATTATTACCAATAATATAGGGAACACAGAATGTACCTGGGTCTTTACACTTTTCAGGGATTGGAGGAACAAATTTACCTATCAGTGCAAATATGTTTCTCCCCATATTGATCCTCTCATTGCCCTTCAGCCTCTTCTTGTGCGTGCACAACTCCTTCAAGAACTTGGCATATTTGGTGGCGTCCAAAATAGGTACGTGCACCACTCTTTGTTGTTGGTGAGGAGGTGGCTGCACATTTTGAACCTGTTGGTTTTCTTGCTGTTGTTGGTTGCCCCATCTCAAATTAGAATGATTTCTCCAACCTAGATTGTATCTGTTGATTGATAAATCATGGTTTTGCTGGTGTTGTTGGGGCGACCTATTGTTGAAAATGTTAACAGCATAGGCTTGAAGAGTATTAGAAGGTGTAAAAGTTGTGGCTTGTTGCAAGGCGTGGCAAGAATCTGTGAAATGCTCAAATGACGTGCAAATGCAATAGACTCTTGCATTAGAAGGTGCAGCTCTTTGATTCCCAACAAGTTGGTCGACTAAGATGGTAAGAGCATAAATCTTGCTCTCCAACTTCTTAGTGTACTCGGCAGCTCCTACATCATGAACTCCCTTAACAACAATGGCATCATTTCTTGCGCCAAATTGCTAAGAGTTAGAGGCCAAGTTCTCAATCAATTGCCTCGTTATTGCTGGGATCGAATTACCAAGAGCACCATCACTTGCAGCATCAATCATACTCCTATTCATATGGTGCAAGCCTTCATAAAAATACTGAAGAAGCAAATGCTCAGATATTTTGTGGTGTGGGCAACTAGAACACAAATTCTTGAATATCTCCCATTATTCGTAGAGACTCTCCCAGACTGTTGCTTGATGCCATGAATCTCCTTTCTTATGGTTGTTGTCTTGGATGCATGGAAGAATTTGACCAAGAACAATTTCTTCAAGTCATCTAAGCTCGTGATGGACCTTGTTGCAAGGTAGTACAACCAATCTTTTGCATTACCCTCCAAGGAATGAGGAAAAGCCTTCAAGTACACAATATCTTCTTGGACATCTGCGGGCTTCATAGTGGAATACATAACATGGAACTGCTTCAAGTGTTTGCACGGATCCTCACCTACAACGCCATGAAACTTTTCCAACAAGTGTATTAATCCAACTTTTACAACATAAGGAACTTCCTCCTCGGGAGATTGACTCATTGTCCTCTCATAAGGTGGAGGTTGATCCATGTTATCAGTTTCAAAATGAATGTCAAAATGATACGAATGCATAGAAACATGAGTATCAGGTGAATCAGGAACGGTCACAAAATATACAGGATGTACAGATGGATTCCTATTATGCATAAGTCCTCTATGGAAGGTCCTATCAATCTCAAGGTCAAATGGTTGTAAGTCACTTGGATTTCCCCTAGTCATGCACCAAAATACATTAATTCTAGTGGTATCGGTAAAACAAAGGGTAAAATTACAAGTATACTCAAACGAATTCCAAATGATTTGAAAGTTGGTAGGATTTTCCCTTGAGTAATCAAACAGTACCACAAAAAAAAAAATTAGCTCAAAACTCAAAGTTTAAGTATTTTTAAAAGTTTTTCAAATGTGAAAAAAATGAAGAAAAATCACAAAATATTGATAAAAAATAGAAAACAGCATTTTCTGGAGAATATGATTTTGATAGCCGAGAAAGAGGTCTATGATAGGGTAGGAAATTAAATTCCACCCCAAATGCATAAAAAATAATAGTGGTTATGATAATAAGAGCAAAAGTTATGGTCCTTTGAAGTTTGACTGAAAATTAGTCCAAAATTTTTTTGAATCTCTCAAACCACACCATACCAGCTGCTCCATCAAGTTCAAAGTCTTAGAAGTAGGGAAAAAAATTTCAAGTGAAAACAAGCACCGTAGCTACCAGAACAAAATTCCACAAGTTAAATGCTAGAATTCGACATTATTCATGCACTATTCACTACTCTAGAAATGACACTATTATGCGCCACGACACTTTCACTCCACAACACAAATAACACGCACAATACACAAAACACACAGAAACACTATCACAATGAACATATACCAAATGAACCAGACTTGAATGACACAAACACCAGACTTGAGCATCCACTATCAAGATACTATGAGACCTGAGAAATTATTTTATTTAAGTAATTTCCAGTCGGGACGTTTGAGGAGTCATTATTTTTTTTTTATTCCATTGCCCTTTTGTACCCATTTTGATACTTGTTTAATGCTTAATTGTCTTTTGTTAGAGCATTTTTCTCAATTGGGCTTTAGTGGGCCATTATTCCGAGTTTTAAGTAATTTGACATTAATTGGTCTAATTTTTGTTACTAATTATTTTTTGGTATTTTGTGGAGCAAATTTTGGAGCTTGGACATTAATCTTAAGATGAAGGGAAAGTTTTCACATCATTGCCACGTCAGCGCCATGTCAATGAGCCTGTCTACATCACTAGGCTACCATTTTCAACCCATAATGGCATTTTTGTAATTATAAGTGGCAAAATGACATTTTTGTAAATATGTGGGTCTGTAATGATGTGACCATGTTTTTAGGTCATTTTCTCATGGGCAGCAAAGCTTTCTTCTTCCCCATTCTGTTTTCACGTTCTTAGGAGAGCACCCACTTAGGGTTTTTCGATTTTGGTGATTTGAAACCATTGGAGCACCACCCAACTTAGGGTTTTCGTCCCATTCAATAAAAAAATGTGTTTGTTCACTCTTTCTCTACTCTTGTAATGTAATTTCGTTTCTGTTTTGAGTTATTTTTCGAATTCCATGTCTAGCTAAGCTTTTTGTATTGATTCCTTGAAGAAATTGAAATGAAACCATATGGTTGTTGTTCGTTTTGATTTGAATTTTTGTTCTGGTTTGTCCTTCTTCAAGTTGCATTTTCATGATAGAATACAAAATTGATGGACGCTTAATCTTTATTTTGTGTTTTTGTACCTAAACCGACTTATAATCATGCTCAATGAGTGTGGGTTGTTCACAATATGCTTAATCTGTGTGTGTCAATTATCGCTTAGTTGATTAATTTCGGGTTTCATGGGAGCAAATTGGATAGCACAATTAATTGTGTAATCTATGATTGGTTAAATTTCAATTGAATCAAGGAATCAATACCTTTTGAAATCTGTTTAATTACGTTTTGCAATTACGTTTTGTTAATTTTGTGTTTAAATCTGAATTTGTCAAACCAACCCCCCTTCCTTTTGTTGAATCTGGAACCTTTGAGTGAAAACAATGGTAACTAGGAGACGACCTTGGGTTAACTTCTGAGTACTGTATTTACATGTTTTATTTGGTCGGGTATGACCTCGATCAACGTTATAGATACCACATTGATTTTCTGAATTTTGAAGTTATCTGCAAAACAAGAAAACAATTTCTTTAGGTCCCCAACAACTTGTCTGGGTTCTTGGGGTTAGATCAATAAAACAATTACTTAACAACAGGCACCCAATCATACTTCCAATTTGGAACACCAAAATGTTTGATATTGCATTGATTTGATGTATGACCATTTTTCATGCAATAAAAACAAGTAGAAACACATGCATTCATAGAGTAAGCAGTTCCTTTTCTACCCATACTCTCCGAGCTCTTTTATAATTAATTTTATTACTAAGAACATACGTGCTTCTATTTAGATTCTTTTTCTTAAAAACAGGTTTTTCAAAAGTTTTATTTTCTAATGCATCTTCAAGTTGTTTTTCTAAAATATTTAAATCAAACACATAGGTTTTGCAAGATGCATATTCAACAATTTCAGTTTCTTTATTTTCTAAAATTGAAATTGAAATTTTTTAAATTTCTTCTTTTTCATGAGATTTTTCAAATTTACTTTGTAATTCCTTAAAATCATTTAATTTTCCTAGTTCAAGCTTGTCCTCCATTAACTTTCCAAATAGAGCTTCCATGACATTGTTGCAAGATTTTGTGACTCAATAATGGTTGTCGCTTTGGTTGCCAAGTCTTGTTTAAAGATTTTAGAATTTTTATATGTAATTCATTTGTGTCGAAAGTTTTACCTAAACTCATGAGATGATTGACGATGTGTGGGAATCGCTTCTGCGCATCGTAGATAGTTTCTCCTTGTTGTATACGAAACATTTTGTATTCTTGGATCAAAGAGTTCTTCCGAGCCTATTTTACGTCGTCCATTCCTTCATGAGTTACTCGCAAGATTTCCCACATCTCACGTGCACTAGTGCAAATAAATGTCCTATCAAATTCATCAAGGGTCAAAATAGATGAAATAATGTTTCTTGCTTTAACATCATATTGAGCTTGTCTATTTTTATCCATAGTCCATTGTGAAAAAGGCTATGGTTCCTACATATAATTAACATTAACAAGAACAAGCAAACCATTTATCACAACATCCTAAATACCCCTATCAATAGATTCCAAAAGAATTTGCATCCTAACTTTCTAGAAATGGTAGTTTTCACCTGTAAAAAACAGAGGTCCATTTTCGAAAATTTTTGAAAAACTATCAAAGCAAGCTCTAATACCAATTGATGCAAATGAGCAGCGGTATAATGTGGTAATGGAGAAAAGCCAAGATGGGGTGAATTGGTTTATTAATAAAATTAATACTTTTAAAAAAAATTCCAAATTTTACAGTTTAAATTAAAGTCTTAGTTCCTTTAAATTTAAAACCAGGTAAATTAAAGAGATAGGGAAGAAGATTCAACACAGATATTTATACTGGTTTGGATCAAAAGACCCTACATCTAGTTTTTAATCTCTTTAAACAAAGAGATTAACTTAATCACTATAATAATCATAGTACAATCATATTAAGAGAATAAAGGATTATAAAACACCTCTCTTGAAGACACAAGAGATGAAAAGTCACTTCCTCTAAATCACATAGAGAAACGACTAGCTTTCCTAGCAACAACAAGAACATCCAATCTTCTAAGAACCCCCTTAGAAAAATTTACCGCTCTACCCACACTAGGCTTTTCAAAGCCATTTTTAAGAAAATTCAGAGAACATTTTGTAGTCACAGCACTAGAACTCTGGTTCTCAAAAAGGCAAGTTCTAAGTTGGAAAACAGTTTTTTAAATAGAGGTTCGAAAATTAGGTCACATAACTAAACAATCAAGTTCAAAACAACAAGGGATAATCAATTATTATAAGTGGTAATCGATTATTCCAGTGCCTTTTCTAAAAACAAATGTTTGAGTTGATAATCGATTATCCATAGAGATAATCAATTATTCTAGTGACTTTTTTGAAAATTGAACAAAACTTAGGATACTCGATTATCCTAATTGATAATCGATTATCATTATGAATTTTACAAAAATACAAAGGATCCTTGAAAGATTTAGAGCTAGTTGTTGTTCCATAACGATCTAAGCTAATTTACGCTACTTAAAACGTAAGTAACTTATTACAATAAAGCTTTAAACATAAAATAACTTGTCTTCCAATATTTGTTTGAGATTCCTTGTCATCATCAAGATCTTTTTATCTTTAAGTCTTCCTCTTTGCCAACATAAACAACATAAATTTTGGGCAACAAATCAAGATGAAATCCATATTTTAGAGTATAGTTATCCAGGAACTAAGAATAAAAAAGTTATTAACATCTCAGAACAATAACTTTTAAATCAACATGTTAAAGATGAATATAATTCAAGTAGCTGCAAAGCCAAACTATAGGCTGGGGGTTTTGCTTTCTTCAACAGTTATCCAAATTTTTCTATGAATATTAGAAATGATAAGACAAGTAATGCAATAAAATTATATATACAAATCCCATATGAAATTGTAGATAAACTATAAGGTCCAATACAAATAATTTATAAATACTATTATAGAGCTACAAAGATAGATTATACTATAAAGCTCTAAGATCTTCACCAAAAGATGAGACAATACTAGTAGAAGTTAATCTTAGAAAATCATCTATACAAATTCGAAAAAGATTAAGTCATGATAAAGTAATAAGTAAAATTCTTGAGGAATGGATATTAGAAAATATAATTAGAGATCCATAAAATTATAATACTTAAGTAAGAGAAATAGTACAAGAAAGTACAAATATTAGATTAAGAATGAATATGTCATCATCGGTAAAAACAATAAATCCCCAAAATGATATACAAAGGATAACCTACTAAACATTCAACTGATGGATCCACTATAAATTTAGACTTAAAAGAGTTAAATAACATTACAACAATTGTAGACACTTGCATTAAATCAATGTAAAAATCATTAGAATTGCCATAATTGCATATAAATATAGAATGTGGTATTGAGAAACCATTAAAGGTGGAATATGATACATTTGTGCTATTTTTGTAGGTAAATAAAGGAAATTACAACGTTGGTGCTAACCCTAAAAGTTGTAGCTCAAGTCAATAAGATGAACTAAGAAACGTGAATTTTAATCCTACGACTGAGTAGCGAATTTGGCACTGAACCACGTCTTAAGAATCCTTTACTATAAGGAAACATCAAGCTCTAGATTTCAAGTTGGACATCAAAGGAAAACTTCCATGGCAGGGAAACCCACTAATGAAGGGAACCTCCATGGCGGTACTTCTAGACGTTGTCCAAATCATTCTACTAATGTAGCCATTTTTTAAGAAAACAATAGTGAGTATGTTGGTGGCTTCTCTTCTTTTCTAGGGATACAAAAGTCTTTATATGTTGAAATTATACAAGTTATCCTTGCTATTGATATTTTTTTGAAATTAAGGCTTTATATGGTTTGGATTGAGTGTGACTCTACTTTGATCTGTCAAGCTTTTACCTTAGCTCAAATTGTTTGTTACTCTTTAAGGAAAGATGGATAAAATATATGACGATTTATCACGACACGAAGTTAAAGATTTGTAACATATTTTTGTAATAGGTTCTAACTCCCTATGTTTCATTTGATTTAAATTTTGTAGTGGGTTTGTCTTGTATATTCTTTTTTACATGGATTTGGTTTATACCCCATGTCTTTGGTTTCTTTTCTTCTTTTATGATATATTTCACATGAGGGCATGTGATTGTTGAATTTTAGAGTGTCACTCAAGTTGAAATGTCAAAATTCATTTTCAAACATATATTTAATAAAAACAAATTGATACTTTTACCAAAAAAGTTCAAATATAGTTACCATGATTTTTTTAATAGAAAATATTACTTTCACACTAAATAAAATTTTACATTCATTGTTTTATCCTTTGATCACTTTTTCTCTTTTCAAATTAAAAATACTTTTTCGGTCATTAACATACTTCTAAAAAGTGTGTTGTCAAGTATAGCATCTATTACAACTATTACATATTAAGAAAAGAAGATACTACCAAAATTACTACATTACCCATTTTCTTTTATTGACGCGTGCCACAAAAATTAATTTTTTCGTCATTTTAAAACTCTGGTACAAAAGGACTCAGGTTCAAATCCTACAAAAGTCCATTTGTTTTCATATTTTCATTTATTTATGATTTCAACTATAATATTATTATTTGAATATTTTAATAAGTATTAGTATTTCTAATTATTAATAATATTATTTGTACTGATAGTAATAAAATTATAACCAATATAAGTATTATAAGAATAATAATAATAATAATTATTATTATATGTTACTATTATATATTATTACTATTAGTATTATTAACATTATTAATAATAAAGTTAGTAATGTTATTAGTAATATTAATATGTAATATATTAATTTTATTATTATATATTATTGATATGAGAAAATAAGTACTAAAAAAATATTATTATTTTTATTATTATTATCACTATTATTAATAATAATAATAATTATTATTATTATTATTTGTTACTATTATATATCATTACTATTAATATTATTCACATTATTAGTAGTAAAATTAGTACTTGATATTAGTAATATTAATATGTGATATATTAATTTTATTATTATATATTATTGATATGAGAAAAGAAGTACTAGAAAAATTATTATTATTATTATTATTATTATTATTAATTATTATTATTATTTTTAATATATGTTACTATTATATATTATTACTGTTAATATTATTAATGTAACATCCCATTTTAACAGGGAAATTTATTAAAATAAAATATTACGCAAAATTAAAATATCAAAAGGACACAAGGCTTAAAGTATGAGGGTCTTGCAGCCATCCGAACATACCAGAAATAAAACTAAGGCATACCACGATGCCAAATATAAAACAAAAGTAAAGTTCTGACAATTGACTAGATACCTAGGTGACAATGCCCACAAGCGATACTTGAAGGAATGAGATCCAACCACAAGTCGGGCTACACAGCGGAATCTCCATCACCCGGATGAACACTAATGGTTCCCACATCTGCTCACATCAATAAATTGATGATCATCGCAAAAAGAGAACAACCACACATCACACATACAAACAAGTAAAAGGGTAAGCTAGAGTAGAAAACCATTTATCTTACAGTTACATACAATTTCATAATCCAATCATGTTATGGCTTGAAAACAATACACTAAGATTCACGACACTGCTCATCCGCATACATATAATTAGTCGGATTCAACGGATACTTGCACTTGTGGTGGCCTTTACTGCTCTACCGAGCGGCTCTACCGAGCTAAATGTTACTGTGTTTCGTTGCCCCACACACAAGGTTAGCCCTTAAAGTGTTTCAGGCCTCATGCTACTCTCACCACTTGAGTCAGTACACTCTACGTGACACTAACTGTCTCTTTAGAGTGTCATGATGCAATCCTTACCTTGAATCCTTACTAAATTATATAGATGGGGCACCACCATGAACTCCCATTAACAAGGGTCATGGAATTACGTCCCGACCAACTGAGACACCACCATGAGGTCCCACGTAGAGGCTCATGGAATTACGCCCTAACCAATGAGACACCACCACGAAACTATCGTGGAATTACACCCTAAACATAACAATAACACATTTCATTAACCAATATAACTTTCATGCTAATACCAATTCCATGTCACTTTTATAATCGATCATTCGATACTTAATACATGCCAAGATCATGCCAAACTCATCATTCACAACCCATAAACCATCTTTACTTATCATTCACAACCCATAAACCATATTTACTCATGCATATTCACCCACCCCATGCTTTAAAATAGTAATTCAATCAAGCATGTGCCAAACATCCAAAAACAGAGAAGCAATAAAGTAAGAACGCATCCTCGCCCAGCTCCTCGCTTAGGTAGAAAAGTCTCGCTCAGGTAGAAAGGTCTCGCTCAGGCAAGAGGGTCTCTCACTCAGGCGAGCTCCTTTCGCCTAGGCGAGAGCTCGAAAAGAGGGAATAGTGGCTTGCGCGTTCTCTCACTTAGGCGAGACCTCCTCGCCTGAGTGAGATAGCCTAAGACATCGACACCTAAGCCAACGAGCACAACATCTTCAGGAGCATATTCGACAGCTGGGAACAACGGTATGGATTAAAATGAGGTTATCAACGTTCACCTCTGTTGGAAATCACGAAATAGAGCTTAGAAAAGAAAGGATACGGGTTGAGAAGCAACTTACGTGGAATGAAATGAGCTTTCTCTAGCTCAATGAATAGTGGAAGCAAAACCCTAGCAAAGCTCACGTAGCAGCAAAAGGGAGAGGGGATGGGAAACTGTTTTTTTGAAAAGAGCAGAATGAGGGGTTATGGCTAGTTTAGGAGTTTTGGGCACCCTATGGGCTAACCTTAGGCCCAACTGATTCGGGCAGGCCCCTTAAATATAAGGAGTAGAAAAAAATGGGTCTTACAATTAACATTATGAGTAGTAAAATTAGTACTACTATTAATAATATGTAATAAATTAATTTTATTATTATATATTATTGATATGAGAAAAGAAATACTAAAAAAATTATTATTATTATTGTTATTATTATTTTTATTTTATTTTTATTATTATTATATTTTAATATTATATATTATTACTATTAATATTATTAACATCATTAGTAGTAAAGTTAATACTGTTATTAGTAGTAATATGTAATATATCAATTTTATTATTATATATTATTGATATGATAAAAGAACTACTAGAAAAATTATTATTATTATTTATTATTTTTATTATTAGTATTGTAAAACCGTAGAAAATGTCATTTTAGAATTGATAGTGGTTTAAAAATAGTGAGACTCAATTATTTTAATATTAAAAGGTTTTAGTATAAATAATTTTGTTATAAATGAGTTTAATTATTTTAAAAACACACCATCCCTCTAGAAACCACTTTTCTAGAGTTCTTTGACTTCTCTCTAGAAGTTCTCACATTTTGTTCATCTGTTTGAAGATCGGAGAATGCTAGGGTGATCCTCTTGGTGAGCTCTTCCTTTCTATTCTATTAGATTCTTCAGCCGTGTAAGTTAAACTTCTACTCGTTTTCTTGTGGGTCTTCTCTATTCTGGCTTACATGTGACCCTGCTTTAGTTGCATTTGACGTTTTAATCATCAATAGATAGAGTGTCCTGTGGAGCAAAAGGTGTTTTGGTGTTCCTTGAGTCTATTGAGTTGTTTGGGCCGATTGAGCTGCTTTGTCAGGTAAAGAAAGCTAGTATTATTTTGCCTTATAGTGTTTTTCTAAATTAATGATTGCATGTTGATGAATTTGATATGTGATGAGTATGGTTGTTTTATTTATATGGTTTGATATATATTTCTCGTAGTTGAATCCACAGGTTGTGGAAATATCCACTATCTGTTGAAGAGAGTTGCCACGTCATTTCCACATCATTGCCACATCTACGCCATGTCAATCAGCCTGTCCACGTCATTGGGCCAACATTTTCAGCCCATAGAGGCATTTTTGTAATTCTGAGAGGCAGAATGACATTTTTGTAAATAGGAGTGGCAGATTTTATGTGACCACATTTTTTTAGGGTTTTCTAGCATGGCAGCCACTTCTTCTTCTTCCCCCAATCTATTTTGACGTTTTGGAGAGCACCCATGTTTAAGGTTCATTCATTTTGTTGATTCTTCCATAAATTGGAGCAATTAGTAACGTTTTCTGCACATTATCTCTTTGAATTTGTGTTTTCTATCTTATTTTCTCCTCTTAACTATGCATTTTAGTTCGTATTTTGTTGTTCATTCGAATTCCTTGCAAAGAATGGAATAAAATCTTGAGATTAATGTTTTGTTCGTTTGGGTTTTTTTTTTCTTCATTGTGGATTTGCATTTGCATTTTAATTGAAGAACCCAATTTGTTTATGCCTAATTTTCAGAATGGGAAATTCGTTTTAGTTGTTATTCATGCTTGATGAACTATGACAAATTCATGAACGTTTGCATTACTTAATTGCATGTTGAATTCGTGGTTAACCTCCGCTTAGTTGTTTAACAACGAGTTTCATGAGTAATAACCACTAGTACAAAATATGTATATTAGATCGGTTCTGAAGCACATGTTAGATCGGTTAACCGATCTAATATACACCGATGTAATATGTCAGAGACATATTAGATCGGTTCTGCAACAACCGATCTAATATCCAAAAAAACATTTTTGAAACATCAGTGATGTTTATCAACGTCCGTTTCCAAATTTTCATCATCCTTGCCTTTGATCTTAGATCCCAAATACAGTTCAGATTTCTCAAGAAAAGATGTGCAAAGAATAATAGTGACATCGTTGTGAAGAAGACTCTACAGATCTGACGAGAAAAAAACAAAAAACAAATCCTCAAATCAAGAACGAAACAGATAGAACGATTTTTGGGAGTGGTTATGCGGAAGGAGTCAAGCTAGATCTAATACTTGGGCTGAAGGTGCAGCGTGAGATGGAGTGGTGCTACAACACATGGTGCAGCGGCAGACCAACAGAGGAGGTGAAGTGGAGCTTCAACAATGGACGAAGAAGAGGTGAAAACGATAGTTGGACGCAAAAATGGCAACGGAAAGCTTTGTATCCAAAACCCTAATGACGAGCTGTGACCATGGTTGCGAAAATGAGAATGAGAGTGCCTAGGAGAGAAAAAGAGAAGTGGAGGCGCAAAGGAAGAACACAAAAAAAGGGTTTTCACGTAATGATATTTGATCGGTTGTTTATTTAACCGATCTAATAGTTACATATTAGATCGGTTCTCCTTGCAACTGATATAAAATGTAAATATTATATCTGTTAAATAAAATATTTACAAAATTGCCACCACATTTTGTTTTAGATCGGTTCCCTTACAACTGATTTAATATTTTGTTCTATTATGTCTATTTTGCACTAGTGAACGAAACCAATTCAGTTTGTAATCTGTGATGAGTGAAATTTCATTCAAAGCAAGGAATCATTGTTGTTTTCATGACTATTTAATCAAAACTACAATTACGTTTTAGTAATTTTGTGTTAAAACTGAATCGCCAAACCCTTTGTGTTATAGGTGTTGTGTTTGTTTGGAAAATGAAGCTTTGAACAAGAACATTGGTTGTTGGGAGATGACTTTTGTTGGTTACCACATATTGCATTTATCTGTTTTAAATTTGGCGTCGTTGCCAGGAACCAATAGTTTTGTTCAAAGTAAAATTTTCAGTGTGTTTGTGTTCAGTGTGTTGGTGTTTGTGTCGTTCAAGTGTGGTTGATTTGGTATATGTTCATTGTGATAGTGTTTCTGTGTGTTTTGTGTAGTGTGCGTGTTATTTGTGTTGTAGAGTGAATAGTGTTGTGGTGCATGAATAGTGTCATTTCTAGAATAGTGAATAGTGCATAAATAGTGTCATTTCTAGAGTAGTGAATAGTGCATGAATAGTGTAGAACTCTGGTAGCTACGGTGCTTGTTTTCACTTGAAATGTTGTTCCCTACTTCTAAGACCTTGAACTTGATGGGAAAATGGTTGGAGCAGCTGGTATGGTGTGGTTTGAGAGATTCAAAAAAATTTAGGATTGATTTTCAGTCAAACTGCAAAGGATCATTAACTTTTGCTCTAGTTATCAGAACCACTATTATTTTATATGCATTTGGGGTGGAATTTAATTTCCTACCTCATGATAATGTTCTTTGCCGGTTATCAAACTCAGATTCTCTAGAAAATGCCATTTTCTATTTTTCATCAATATATTTTATGATTTTTCTTTATTTTTTTCACTTTTGAAAAAAATTTAAAAATACTTATACTTTGAGTTTTAAGCTGATTGTTTTTGTGGTACTGTGTGATCACTCAAGAGACAATTTACCAATTTTCAAGTCATTTGGAATTTGTTTGAGTATACTTGTAGTTTTACCCTTTGTTATGCCGATACCACTAGAATTAATGTATTTTGGTGCATGACTAGGGGAAATCCAAGTGACTTACAACCTATTGATCCTGAGATTGATAAAACCTTCCATAGAGGAGTTAGGCATAATAGGAATCTATTTGTGCATCATGCATATTCTGTGACCTTTCTTGATTCACCTAATACTCCTGTTTTTGTGCATTCTAATCATTTTGAGCATATTATGCATACTGAAAATTCTGATCATTTGGACATTTATTTTGAAACTGATAACATGGCTCAACCTCCACCTCATGAGAGGACAATGAGTGAGCTGACTACACCTGAGTTCACTTATGACTCATTGTTGATTCAGTATCCCTAGGAAGAAGTTCCTTATGTTTTAAAAACTGGATTAATCCGTTTATTGTCAAAGTTTCATGGACTTGCAGGTGTGGACCCGTGTAGACCATTTTGAAAACTGCACAAACCAAGATTGATGTCCATGCAAGTCCATTGTCCATGGAGTTTGATGATATTGTTATGCGTTTTAATATTCTAGATGCCATGAAACATCCTTTTGAGCATCACGCTATTTTTCACGTTGATATCATTGATGATGTTATTGATGGACATATTTCTGATTTCCACCTTTTGAATTGCATGAAATATGCATCTGTGT
The DNA here is from genome assembly GCF_037176805.1 of Vigna unguiculata. Classification (NCBI taxonomy): domain Eukaryota; kingdom Viridiplantae; phylum Streptophyta; class Magnoliopsida; order Fabales; family Fabaceae; genus Vigna; species Vigna unguiculata. Next base: position 27,938,773 of record NC_140802.1, read on the forward strand.
CTAAATTGTCTGAATTTGCATGCATTAGTGTTGATTGTGATTCATATTATGGTTCTGATTCTAATTTCGATGTTGATTCTAAGTTTGACTCTCCAGGTGTTGTACCATATGATTTTAATGTTACACGGTTAGAATGCACTAACCATGTTGTAGGAAGTACATATGCATCTGATTATTATGCCAAGTGTAACATCCCGACTGGGTATTACAGATTTTTAATAAAATGAAGAAAATAAATAAATACGTTGCATTTAATAATACCTCATTTCCCAAAATGTGAAAAATTTAAATCTTTTATTAACGTCCAAAGTAAAGCAAAATCCATAAATTATAACATCCGAAAATAATATAAAAACATCTCGCAAATGTTTACAAATTATTTCAAAACCAATAATAAAAACATAAAACTCCCAAGCTATCCCCTCTTTGTGGCTAAGCTTCACCAGAACCACTTGCATATCATCTGCTCACGTGTATCGCGTACACAATCATCGTCAAACACAAACAAATACGGTGAGCTTAACAGTTTAATCATATAAGACACATGTACATATATTAATCACATATATACTCATATATATATATATATATATATATATATATATATATATATATATATATATATCACCCAATCATAGCCTAGAAATTCCTTCACTTGATTCCATCTCGCATGGCCACAACCATGATATTCGCATTCTACATCTCCTAGTGAGTACTTCAAGATGACCTGCTGCCATACCTATCGCCACAACCGACATAGCACGTGCGGGAAACCATTGCTACGGATCATACACCGTAACGCCAGGTGGAGTTCCCAAATACGAACATAGTTTGCAACGTCCCAAGACTACTAAACTCGTCAACTATTTACTGAGGAGGGCAATCTATCTGGACCCATTCGTACTGACCACAACCAGCACACTCACATTGGCAACACTCTCTCACCTGAGCTCAACTCAAGGGTTCCTCGTGTTCATCCGCCATCCCGAGCTCAACTCGAGGGATGCCATTCCGAGCTCAACTCGAGGATTGCCACGTGCTTAACCCCTATCCCGAGCTCAATTCAAAGGATACGTTTCGAGCTCAATATAGGATTGCTTAGGTTTCTCTTTTCTGAAACTCCACATGTCACTGTAGTCTCATACCTTTCATTACGCTATTGTTTGCCCAACATTAACTCAATATCAATTGGCATATGTCTTAACACCTGCACCTAACCATCTTTATACCATTCTTCCAAATTGACAAGTCCCATTTGCCACAAAATCTCCACTTCACTCTAGCAGCACTCTAATATAAATAATACCATAATGGTTAGCTCACTGATTTCATTATCCTAAGGTTTCCTAATATAGCGCCAGAATTATTCCAATACACTTATAGCCTAATAATCAAGTATAATCCCATCTCCCTTCACAACTTATTCACCAAGTCTAGGAACAGTACAAGGGAACTCATATTCACTTAATTATTCAATACCATTATATATCAAATGTTCACATCATCTAACCCGAACCGAACGCACTCCAAAGTTCATAGAGTGCTTTTGAATGCCGCGCTGCCGCCTGGTGACACGCTATAACCCGTCAGGCGATGCATCAGTCCTGGGGAAAATACCAGGTTTTGTTACGTCTATCAGCACTCTTGTATCCCTTTTTGCCCTTCTCTTTCTAGTTTCTTCCATTTGGACACACAATTACAACATCATAGACTCCATATTTCATCCTAATTATTCCCAATAAGGATTATAATGCAATTATACAATAAAGATACCCCAATCAAAAAAATTCCCAACTCTGTCAATCCCTAAAAGTATGTTAACAATGTTCCATCACATCTAGGCCTTAATTATGCGAAACTCCATGAATTTTGACAGTAATTCATCCCTTCGCAACTTAAACTGACTTTCCCTCCGATAAAATCATCCCTGAACCCAGCAAACATCAAAGTCGAACCAAAAACACAAAATTCAACCAGAAACGAACAGTAATCATACAATTAAGAATATTTCATGCAATTCAATCCCAAACATAAAATTCTAACGTGTAAACTCCCCTAACCTGGTTTTCCCTTGCTTAAAACTTGAGTATCCCTTGATTCTCCCCTTGCTTCCAATAGCTTTCCTTAACTCTCCTCAATTCATTCCAATGCCTCACTCATCCTCACCACTCTCTAATTTTTGTGCTCTGTTCTCTCACCTCAATGGCAGCCTTGCAAAACCTTTCTTCTAACCTAAATTTTACCTTTTAATGGTGCCTTAATGTGGGTTAATGGCATAAAAACGAAAATGGTTTAATGTAGGTGTTTATTGCCATTCATGGTTGCATTATGGATTGTTTTTCAGTCACCTCTAGGTTGCCATTCGACTAGGGTTTCCTTCAACTTTTCATATTTAAGCCAAAACTAAATTAAGAAAAAATAAAGTTTTATTTGGGTTCTCCAAGATTTGAACCCACCACCATGCCAATGCCAAATCAATGTTAAACCATCATGCCAATTCATGTTTCTTGATGATTAACATAATCCTATAGTTATCTCATTATTCAACATGGTCAATCATACATTAAAAATAATAATAATTAAATAACACATAATTGGCATACATAGGAGTCGAACCCAAGTCCTTTCACACAAATAAAGTACTTTCAACCACTTGAGCTAGTACTTTTCCACGTCATACAATTTAGAATTTAATGCCATAAAGGCTCTCACTACCCGCTTTTATTAATTAATTAATTATTTAATTAATTAAATTCTGCGGGTCTTACATCGAGGTACAGGCTATGGAACCCATTTCTCCCTCCCCTCTGGTTCTTGATATTCAGCCAGCATCCAACATTGTAGAGTTGAAACCCCTACCAGACAACCTAAAGTATGCATATTTGGAGGATAAGGAAAAACTGCCTGTCATCATTTCCACCTCCCTTACTACTGAACAAAAGTAGAGGTTGTTGCATGTTCTTAAACAGCACAAGAAGTCGATTAGATGGTGATGAGGCCATCGGCGCCGTTGATCGGCGGAAATGTACTCTATTTGACGGAGACAGCCTTCGGTAGTCGTTTGTTCGGTGGAAACGACTGGAATTGTAGCGAAAGACTCTTAAAGGTTGGATTCGCTCTCGTTCCTCACACTGAACTCCACACACGTTGTATTTGGAACCCTAGGAGGAGAAATTCTCATCTAAAGGGAAAGGGGAGCTAAGACGATCGGTAGGAGTGATCTCAACCGAACTATCATTCATCAAAGCTACGTTACATGAGGTTGGCCTGCCTTTATATAGGTGAGGCAGCCGGAAAACAAAAAAGGAAGAAAAAGGAACACTGTTCTAACAATACCCTAACGACGAGAAAGACTTGGAAATCTTATACAGAGATCCTAACAGTGTTGTGCACAGGCACACATGCGTGAATGGAGAAAGAAGAAAACACTAACAGAGAAATGGGGGAAAAACATGATGGAGACTCTAGCGGCTGTTAAGGTTTGGGTGACAGAGGTGAGGCTACGCGTGAAGGTGTGAACTCTAGCAGAGGAGAGGAAAAATGCTGGTTCGTCGCGTTGCTAGGTTTGGTGGCAATGGGCTGAATCACTCGTTTCAAGCCCATACAAAAGTGTTATCCTGCTGACGTGTGGAGATGTGAAGATGAAGAAGCAAGCCAGGCGTCAACGGACGCAGGTAGGTTTGGAAGAATTGGGCTCGAGCCCAATTAAGTTGATGGTTCATGGATCGATTGCTATTTGCAAGCCCAAACAGGTGACAGAATGCTGAACATGGAGAAAATTTTAGTATTTGATGTAGATGAGAGTTAGGCCGCAAGCCCAATGCCAATTCTTCAATAATTGGCAGCTTAGAAAATAGACTGCATTTAGCAAACAAACCCAATTAGAACGCATTTATTTAATTAAAATAAAAGAAAATAAAAGAAATTAAAAAGAATGAGCCTAGGTGTTCACCCAATGCTATAAGCCTTATTGGGGTCACATCAGATGGACATTGGCTAACATTCCTAGTATTAGCCCATCAACATGCATGCACAAGATATTATTGGTAGATGGAGCAAAGCTATTGAGACAACCACAAAGGTGACTCAACCTTGTGATCTCAGATATTGTCAAGAAGAAGGTGACCAAGCTTCTACAAGTTGGGATCATCTATCCTATTTCAGATAGTCAGTGGGTTAGCCCCATCCATGTTGTTCCTAAAAAGACAGGCCTCACTATAGTCAAAAAGGAAAAAGAGGAGCTGATTCCAACTAGGATGCAAAATAGTTAGAGAGTTTGCATCGACTACAGAAGGCTAAATCAAGAAACCAGGAAAGACCACTTCCTACTGCCTTTTATTGATCAGATGCTTGAGCGCTTAGTGGGTAAATCTCATTAGTGCTTTCTTGATGGTTTTTTTGGTTACTTTCAAATCCATATTGCAACTGAGGACCAAGAGAAAACCACATTCATCTACCCCTTTGGCACTTTTGCCTATAGGAGGATGCCTTTTGGCCTATGCAATGCCCCTAGTACATTCCAGCGGTGCATGTTTAGCATTTTCAGTGATTTTCTTGAAAATTACATAGAGGTGTTTACGGATGATTTTACTGTTTATGGATCCTCCTTTGATGCATGTTTAGATAGTCTGGACAAAGTTAACCCTGCCAAGATTTCAGTTATTTCATAGTTACCTTACCCCTCTTTTGTCCGAGAGGTTCATTCTTTTCTTGGCCATGCAGGGTTTTACACGCGCTTTATTCAGGATTTCAGTAAGAAGGCCCCTCGATTGTCCAAGTTGTTGCAAAAGGATGTTGATTTCATCTTTGATGAAGTATGCAAAGAGGCTTTTTATTGCCTTAGGAAGGCCCTGACCACCACTCCTATCATTCAGGCACCGGATTGGACAACCCCATTCGAGCTCATGTGCGATGCATCAAATTATATCGTGGGAGTTGTCCTAGCACAAAAGATTGACAAGAAGCCTCGAGTGATCTACTACGCCTCCAGGACTTTAGATGCTCCTCAAGCGAACTATACCACAATACAAAAAGAAGTCCTTGCAATTGTTTCTGCACTTGAGAAATTTAGATCATATTTGCTTGGTTCTCTTGTTGTTATGTTTACTGACCATGCAGCTCTGAAGTTCCTATTGAAGAAGGTGAGTCGAAAACGCGACTGATAAGATGGATTTTCTAGCTCCAAGAGTTTGATTTGAAGATCCGTGATAGGAGAAGAGCACAAAATTTGGTTACAGACCACCTAAGCAGGATAAAGAGGTTTGTTGATGATGTTTCACCTATCCGGGATGACTTTCCCGATGAAAGTTTGTTGACACTCTATGCTTCTTTTCCCTTCCCATGGTTTGCTAACATTGTGAATTATCTTGTTGCTTCTGTTTTTCCTCCCCTAGCATCCAGAGCTCAATGTCATAAACTCAAGAGTTATGCTATGTATTATATTTGGGATGACCCATATTTGTGGAAGATGTCTATGGATCAGGTTACTAGGAGATGCATTCTAGACCATGAGATTAACTCAGTCCTCAAATTTTGTCATTCATCTGCACCTGGTGGTCATCTAGGCACACAAAGAACAGCTCGCAAGGTGCTAGATCACAGATTTTATTGGCCTACCATCTTCAATGATGCGTGGAGGATTTGTAGCATGTGTGAGCAATGCCAACGAGCAGGAGGAGCCATTTGTTGGAGACAACAGGTGCCTCAATAACCCATGTTATTTTGTGAGGTCTTCGATGTCTAGGGTATAGATTTCATGGGCCCTTTCCCTGTCTCCTTTGGTTTCACTTATATTCTGCTTGTTGTTGATTATGTTTCAAAATAGGTGGAAGCCAAGGCCACCAGAACTAATGATGCTCGAGTTGTTGTAGACTTTGTTAGGTCTCACATATTTTGCAGGTTTCGAGTTCCTAGAGCCATCATTAGTTTCTAGGGACCCATTTTTGCAATAGATCCATGGGGGTTTTGCATCAAAAGTATGAGGTTGTGCACTAGCTTTCTACACCATATCACCCCAAAACTAATAGACAAGTCGAGATCTCAAACAGAGAAATCAAGAGGATCTTGAAGAAGATTGTACAACCCAACCAAAAAGATTGGAGCAACAAATTTGAGGATACTCTTTGGGCACACAAGACTACTTATAAGGCACCTATAGGGATGTCTCCTTATCGGGTTGTCTTTGGTAAGTCATGCCACCTTTTAGTGGAGATAGAGCACCGAGCTTACTAGGTTGTCAAATCATGCAACTTCTCACTTGATCAAGCTAGGGAGGAAAGAAAGCTACAATTGAACGTGTTAGATGAGATCTGTCTGGAAGCATATCAGAACTCTTTGTTCTACAAAGAGAAAACCAAGAGATTCCATGATAGCTCCACAACGAGGAAAGAGTTTGTTGTTGGTCAGCAAGTGTTATTGTACAACTCCAGACTTGGACTCATGGGTGGTAAGTTGAGGTCAAAGTGGATTGGTCCTTTCATTGTCACTAATGTTTATCCTTGTGGTGTAGTTGAGATCAAGAGTCAATCCACCAATAAGAGCTTCAAAGTGAATGGGCATCGTCTGAAGCCATTTCTCAACAACCCTGCCCTGGTGGATACTGTTGTGGAGGAGATTTCCTTGGTTTACCCCACTTCTGTTTCACCATGATTCAAGGAGTTTTCTTTCTCCTTCCTTACTTTTATTGCACTTGTCTAGGTCCATTTGCTGATGTTTGATTGTTTGATATTGTGCTTGAGTTAGTTGTTTGTTTCATTTTTTGTTTTGCTTGTCTTTCTAGTTTTGTTTTGGGCACTTCCTGCACTCTTGGAGGATGAGTTGTTTGTTATTTTGTGGATTCATATCCTTGCTTTTTCTTTACATGTCAAGAGTTTTTTAGTTATTCTACTTGTGTGAGGATTTGAGCCAGTCTTTATTCTTTATTGTGTGATATATGCCTCTTGAATGCTTGCACATTGGCCTTGGCTTGACTCTGTTTTATGTTTTTCTGATTCAGATGCATGTTTGGATACGATTTAGGCAATTTTGTTTCGATGAGCCTACAGCCAGATGAGCCTACCTTGGACTGTTTCTGTTGATAGCCCTTTTTAAGCTTGCATACACTTTCATTGTTCTATAGCTCATTATAAGCCCTTAGCCTGAAAAATAATGATTCATCCTGCCTTAGGAAATTTTGGAGATTTGGAATTGTTTTGGGAATATGTGTTATCTTTTAAGTGTGTTTGCACACAACAAGTGTGGTTGTGCGCACACTTGTTTTGTTCATGGATTGCTCATTTGTAGATTTTATGTCAGACTTGAAAACTGTTGTTTCTCTACTAAAAAATGAAAAGAAATGAGAAAAGAAAAAAAAAGAAAAAGAAAAGAGGTTTGGGTTTGAGCATTGTGTGAGAATTGAATCTGGAAGTGTTAGAGTTTGGAATTTCTTTCATGCTTGATTTTGACGTATTTTCCCATTGCTCCTCTATTTCCTTTGGTTCTTTTTAGCCACTTATCCATATGTTCCACACCTTGTCCGCAGCACCATTACAACTTTGAAAATTCCTTCTGATCTTGATTTGCATGTGTTTTAGTTTGTTTCTCGAGGCTTACCAAGTCTGTTTGATTTTCGTTTTGTAAACAGTAGCCTAGAGATTTGAGTAATACAATGCATATTTTGTGAGGTTATGTAGCTTTCAATTCTCTCTCTGAGCTTAGTGAATATTTGACATGTTTTGAATTGCTTGGATGATGTTCATGGATACTTACAGCTTTGAATCCTTTTGTGTTAGATATTTTCCATTTGTCTATTTCGAGTCTGTTTATCTTGTGTCTCTTTTTGTCTCTCTAGTTTATTAATTGAGTTGCTGAAATTAGGATGTTACAATAATTATTATTATTAACTATAATTATTATTATCGTTATTATTATTGATAATAATTAATTATCATTATTACTATCAACTATAAGTATTATTGTCATTATTATTAACTATAATTATTTCTATTATTATAATACTATTATTTGAATTAAAAAAATACTTACTAAAATTAGTAAAATAATAAAACTGACAAATAATTTTTTATTATGAATAATTATTTAAATTTAGCAAATAATAATTAAGAGGATAGAATTGTAAAAACAAAAAAGGACACTATGGACCACATTTGAATTATTTGTCCTTTTTATTTGTTTTGTTGGTGGTGTATATCTTTATATATAATTATAGATTATTATTATCGTTAACGTTGGCCTTAGTATTACCTTTGACATTAATATTTATAGCAAAAATAATATTGTTATTATCATTAGTTTGTTATTGTTGGTATCATTATTATTTTTATTTATATTATTACTATTAATAGTGGTGTTATTAATATAAGTGTTTTTTTAATTACAAAAATCGTTATTATACTAAATACTTTTGCTAAATAAATTTTTAATCTTTGAAAAATTTAATAATTTACAATTTATATTAATATTATTATTAGTATTTTTAATGGTTAAATAAATATAAGAACAATTATATTATTATTCTAAAACTATTTTAAATAAAACTAAAAATTAAATAAAAAACGTGTGTATACACGCACATGTCATATACTATTATTATTATTTCATAAAATCAATTAATTGCACCATATTGTGATATCAATTTTATTTATTATATTTAAAACTGAATTAACAATTTCATTATTTTAATAATAACAATTATACCAATATAACCTAATTTTCATAATATTTATTATTTTATTTTTATATTATTATTATTATCATCTCTAACTATAATTATATTATTATTATTATTATTATTAACTATAATTATTATTATCATCATTATTATCAATTATAATTGTTATGATCATTATTACTACCAACTATAAGTATTATTGTCATTATTATTAACTTTAATTATTTCTATTATTATTATTATTATTATTATTATTATTATTATTATTATTATTATTATTATTATTATTATTATTATTATTATTATTATTAAGAACTATAATTATTATAATAGTTATTATTATTATTATTATTATTATTATTATTATTATTATGTTTAGTTACACATTTTACTTTTCTTTAGTATGGTGGAATCATGTTTCAATTATTTGCCATTTTTATTTGTTTTGTTGTTCATTTCTCTTTACATGTGAACAATAATTTCAATTCAAAAAGTAGTTACTAAAATTAGTAAAATAATAAAACTGAAAAATTATTTTTTATTATAAATAATTATTTAAATTTAAAATATAATATTTAGAGAATAAAATTGAAAAAAAAAAACAAAAAAAGATACTAAAGATGTTTATCTATTTATATATGGAGTTGTATTATTATTATTATTATTTTTTATCACTACGCAATATAATTTTAGTTTTACTATTAATTATTATTATTATTGTTGTTGTTGTTGTTGTTATTATTATTATTATTATTATTATTATTATTATTATTATTAAACATGCAGTTTACATTTATTTACTACGGGATCATATCTCAACTACTTGCACTTTTTATTTGTTTTGTTATTCATTTTATCTCTATATCCGTGTAATTATTAGAATTAAAAAAACAGTTACTAAAATTAGTAAAATGATAAAAGTGAAAAATAAATTTTTTATTATGAATCAATATTTAATTTTAACAAATAATAATTAAGAGGATAAAATTGTAAAAACAAAATAGGATACAAAAAATGTGTATCTCTTTATATATGTAGTTGTTGTATTATTATGATTATTATTTTGATCACTACTAGATATTATTATAATGGTATTATTATTATTACAGTTAGACACACATCTTAATTTAATTTACTACGAGATCATATTTCAATTAGTTGTCATTTTTATTTGTTTTGTTGGTGATGTCTATCTTTATATATAATTATATATGATTATTATCATTAACATTGGCCTTAGTATTAACAATGACATTAATAATTATAGCGTAAATATTATTTTTATTATCATTAGTTTATTATTATTATTATTATTATTATTATTATTATTATTATTATTATTATTACTATTCATAGTGGTGTTATTAGTATAAGTTGTAACATCCCATTTAATTTAATAAGCGAAACTAAAGGAAGTGTCACACAGAGATAAAATAATAGCGCAATCCTGGAGTTTAAAACATAATTCCTTACAACCCAAGGCACACTACGATGCCCGAAAGGAAACTAGTTGAAAAGTTTAACATAATGTATATAAATCAAAAGACGAACAGGTACATGGGCCACAGCCCTAAAGAAAAGCCCATTAAGAAAATAAAGTCCAGCCCATGTAGACTATGCAGCGGAATCATCCCTCCTCTGTTGATCGCGAGTACCTCTTACATCTGCTCCCATCAATAAATTGATGATCATCGCAAAGGTAGAAGAACAAGATACAAAACAATCAAACAAGTAAAGGGTAAGCTAGATCCAACAAGATTTTTATCATGCAATCAAATATACCTTCATAATCCAATATACATATATCATCCAAGCATGTTATGACCTTTCAATCAATACACTAAGACTCGACTCGACTCATCCGGATACATATAACCTGGTCGGATTTAGTGAATGCTTGCACTTGTGGTGGATACCTCTTCTCACCCCCGAGCTGCTCACCCCTGAGCTATGTGTTACAAGTGTTACAATGAATCAATTCCCTCACACACAAGGTTAACCCTTAATGAGTTTCAAGCCTCCTGCTACTCTCACCACAGGAGTCAGTTCATTTTAAGTGAGACTAACTGACTCCTTAGAGTGTCAGGATGCAATCTTTACTTTGAATCCTTACCAAGTGATATAGATGGGGCACCACCATGGACACCCACTAATAGGGATCATGGAATTACGTCCCGACCACTAGCGCGACCCTGAAAGTCTCACCTAGAGACTCCAAGGAATTATGCACTGACACGGACCAACCATTCTCAATCAATCAAGAAAGATTTATCATGCATATACATATATTATGTCAACCCTTATTACCAATCCCTTTCATGTTTCAGGTCAAATCCATACCAATTCATCATACTCCATCCATGAATATACCATTCCAACTCATCTCGTTACCATGTCACTTTAATACCAACCTCCTCATTAAGATCACATGCTAAGTTCATGCCAAACCCATTATTCACAATTCATGAATCACATCACTCAGGCATATTTATTTGTCTCATGCATTTAATATAATACTCAAATCCAAGCAAGCATTAACCACTCAAGATTTAAGGAAACAATCACTTATCACACTGCCTCGCCCAGCTCCTCGCTCAGGCTGAAGGTTCTCGCTCAGGCGAAAGGCTCTTGCTCGGGCGAGCCTCCTTCGCCTAGGCGAGGGCTCGAAAAGGGGAACAATAGCCTCACACGGGATCTCGCTTAAGCGAGACCTCTCTCGCTTGGGCGAGATGCTCGCTTGCTCAGGAGCAACGTGGGTCGCCTGAGCGACTGCTCGCGTTGGGCGAGCCTCTATTGATCTTGCCTAGGTAAGACATGCTCGCTTGGGCGAGAAAACTAGTGCCCACCACTGTTCTCTCGTGCAACAGTCCAACATTACCACCAAACCAACGTAATATCATCTCATAAACTCACAGTAGCATGCCATCCAATCAAATCATGCAATATCATCAAGAAATCACGAAAAAATCACAGATTTGGCAAAAATCCTAACTTCCCTTACCTGGAAATAAGCTAGTAGGCTATCCCTAAGCGACCTCGACACCGAACAAAGACTGCAGCAGCTCTAGGAACAAGGATCAGTGGCTGGAAGGAAACAGTGGGACAAGCAAAACGGGTCACTAAGATTAGGCTCAAGGAAAAGCCAAAAAAAAAAGCTAGAGGAAGACTACTACGAGTTCAGAAGTAACTTTCATGGAGAGGAATGGCTTGAGTTCGCTTCAGGAAGTTGACGACCAACCCTAGCAAAGCGTTCTGAAAAGGAAGAGGGCAGCGTCTTAGGTTCTGTTTTTGCAAGAATGAGGCTGAAAGGGAAACCCTAGCAGCTTTAGGGCCTTAGCACCCTATGGGCCAGCCCTGAGGCCCAACAGATTAAGGCCAACCCTTAAACTTGAGGGTAGAAAATAAAACTGGGTTTTACATTCCCACGACAATAAAAATTTTTGACCTCGAAAATGACAACTTACTAGGTAAAAAGATGTGGATGTGATTTTCTCATGTCCTCTTCTAACTCCCAAGTCATGTCACCTGTCCTTCGATCTCAGATGACTTTGACAAGGCTGACTGTATTTCCTTTGCGTTCCTCAACTTTGCTATCCTCTAAAGTGATGGGGGGTACTTCCATAGTAAGATCCTCTTTGATCTGTATATCTTCAGCTTCCAACACATGAGCCGGATCAAACACGTACTTCCTCAACTGAGACACATGAAACACTGGATGAAAATTTTCCAACTGAGGGGGTAAAGCTATCTCATAAGCCACCAGTCCAATCCTCCTCATGATCTGATAGGGGCCAAGGAACTTAGGAGAGAGCTCCCTTGAGCGGAGAGCCCTTCCCACACCAATGGTTCGGGTCACCCTCAAGAACACATGATCACCTGTCGCAAACTCCAAGGGTCTCCTCATGTGGTCTACATAAGCCTTCTGCCTACTCTGAGAGGCATGCATCCTATCTCTCGCCATTTCGACTTTCTCAATAGTTTGTTCTAACAATTCTGGTCCGACTAGCATTGCTTCCCCATCCTGATACCAACATAGGGGAGTCCTACACTTTCTGTCGTATAGAGCCTCGTATGGCGCCATGCCAATGCTCGCATGAAAGTTGTTGTTGTAGGTAAACTCAATCAAGGGTAACACCTAATCCCAAGCCCCTACGTGATCCAATATACATGTCCGTAATAAGTCCTCAAGTGACTGGATGGTTCTCTCGGACTGACCATCGGTCTAGGGATGGTAGGTTGAGCTCATAGTCAACTTGGTCCCCAAAGCCTCCTGTAAGGTTTGCCAAAACCGGGATGTAAACCGTGGGTCTTTATCAGAAACTATGCTCGAAGGCACTCCATGTAGCCGTATTATCTCCTTAATGTACAGTTGAGCCAACTTTTCCAAGAACATCCTTAAGTTCATTGCCAGGAAATGAGCACTCTTGGTCAATCTATCTACAATAACCCAAATGGTGTCATGCCCCTGAAACGTTCATGGCAAATGGGTCACAAAATCCATGGAGATGTTATCTCATTTCCACACCGGTATTTCCAGAGGCTGTAGGATCCCACCGGGCCTCTGGTGCTCCACCTTTGCCTTCTAATAGGTCAGACAGGCTGATACAAATAGGGTCACACCTTTCTTCATCCCCTGCCACCAGAAAGTCTCCTTGAGGTCCTGATACATCTTAGTCATGCTAGGATACAAGCTAAGACGACTTTTGTGTCCTTCCTCAAGGATCAACTTCTTTACCTCTGCATCATCAGGTACACAGATTCTACCCTGAAATCTCAATATACCATCATTACCCAAGGCAAAGTCTCTAGCCTCATCCGACCCAAGTTGTTCTCTAACTCTGCTCAGACTAGCATCCAACAACTGCCTCTCTCTTTTTAAGTCCAAGAAGTCACTAGATATAGTAAGAGTACTACACCTAATGGAATCGGACCCTAACTCCACCTGTAGCATCATGTCCCTGAACTTCTCCAGTAGTTCCACCTCCTTAATCATAAGGTGTGCAACATGTACATTCTTCCTACTCGAGGCATCTGCCACTACATTCGCCTTCCCTGGGTGATATAGGAGCTCGAAGTCATAATCCTTCAGGAATTCCATCCATCTTCCTGCCTCATGTTCAGCTCCTTCTGATCAAACAGATACTTGAGACTCTTATGATCGTTGAACACACGGAACTGAGCACCATAAAGATAATACCTCCAGATCTTCAAAGTGAACACTATGGCTGCTAACTCTAGGTCATGAGTGGGATAGTTTCTCTCATGAACCTTAAGTTGTCTTGAGGCATAGGCCACCGCCTTCCTTTCCTGCATTAACACATAGCCAAGTCCGAGATGGGACGCGTCACAAAAGACCTCAAAAGGCTTCCCCACATCTGGGATCACTAGTATCGGAGCACTGGTCAATCTCCGCTTCAGCTCTTGAAAGCTCTCTTCACACTTATCCGTCCAAGTGAAGGGTTGATCTTTCCGAGTGAGTTGTGTTGGGGGCGCCACTATCTTGGAGAATCCCTTTATGAATCTCCTATAGTAGCCAGCCAACCCCACAAAGCTCCTGATCTCAGTTGCTAACTTGGGACTTTCCCATTTAACCACTGCATCCACATTTGCTGGATCCACCGCTATCCCCTGAGTGGATATCACATGCTCTAAAAACTGAACCTCGTCCATCCAGAATTCACACTTGGACAACTTCGCATACAGTTGCTTCTCCCTCAAAACACCAAGCACCAACCTCAGGTGTTCTGCATGTTCCTTTTGAGTCTTGGAATAGATAAGTATATCGTCTATAAAGACTACGACAAACTTATCTAAGAATGGACGAAAAATCCTGTTCATGTAGTCCATAAACACCGCTTGAGCATTGGTCACACCAAAAGGCATAACCACATACTCATAGTGGCCATATCTGGACCTGAAGGTCGTCTTCTGTACATCGTCAACCTTCACTAAGATCTAATGGTATCCTGATCGCAGATCTATCTTCGAGAATACTGATGACCTATGCAACTGATCCATCAAGTCATCAATTCTCGAGAGAGGGTACTTATTCTTGATGGTCATCTTATTTAACTGCCTATAGTCTACACATAGACGTGAACTCCCATCCTTCTTCTTCACCAACAACATTGGTGCTCCCCAAGGCGAAGTGCTGGGTCGGATAAACTGCTTCTCCATCAGTTCCTCAATTTGTTTCTTGAGTTCCACCAACTCCGCCGGAGCCATACGGTATGGAGCCATCGACACCGGACCAGTTCTGGGCACTAGGTCAATAGAAAACTTCACCTCTCTACTGGGAGGCAACCCTGGTACCTCGTCCGGGAACACATCCACAAACTCGCGCACCACCGGTATAACTAACGTCCCTTCTTTCTCCTCTACCTCCATACGAGCAAAGATTATGAATCATTCCGCGCCATTCTGAATCTCATTCACCACTCCCTGAGGGAATACCAACTCAGGCTCCTCTGAGTCGGGAAACAACAATCTTTTCTCCCGACAATCTATAAGAATGCGATTGGCAGAGAGCCAATCCATCCCTAAGATTTCCTCCAACTCTTGTAGAGGTAAGCAAATTAGAGTCACCTTGTACTTGCGTCCCTCTACCTCCACCGGACACCTAGCACATAAGGACGACGTCCTGACCAAACCCGACGCTGGAGTAGACACCGCATACTCACACTGCAGCTCACACATCGGCAGACCCAAGCATTCCACACAAGCATTTGACACAAAGGAGTGTGTCGCTCCAGAATCATATAGCACACAACAACTAGCTCCAGCGATCACACAACAACCAATAACTAAGTTACATGAGTTTGCTGCCTCCGTCCCTGTCATGGCGTACACTCTGCCCATCACCAGAGGCCTGTTGCCTTTGTCCCTCCGCTGATGCTGGTGGGGAGTCAACATTGGAGGGTGTGTTGCTACCCTTGCAAGGTTAGGGCAATACTTCCCAAAGTGGCCTTTCTTGCCACAGTTGTTGCATCTACGGTAGCCTTCCATGCGTGGGCAGGCACTCCTCAGATGATGTCCCCCACATATGTAGCACTGCACTCGACCCTACTTGGGAGGAAGACCACTAGACCCCTGAGGCTGATGGTGAGGTTTGTCATATGGTCTCCTCTGCTCATCATAATTATTATTATTATATACACTACAACACCACCATAAAATCTCCCCAAGAGACTCGTGGAATTACGTCTACCTCATACCATACTCATGATCTTACGCCAAATCCACATGATATCACAAAACATCATAATCCCATGCCAATGCACAACTAACCCATTAACCCATGATTCAATTCATACCAAATACACCAAAATCTTAGTCTCATTTAATCTCATAAACATGCATGGTCATATAACAACTTCAACAATTACAATTTTCCTTGCACGAGTCTCGCTGAAGCTAGAGGTATTCACTCAAGCGAAAGAAATTCTCCTACTCAAGCGAGCCCTTCTCGCTTGGGTGAGAGCTCGAACAAAGGCACTGTGAGTTTTTTGCGAGTTCTCGCTTAAGTAGGACCTTCTTGCCTGAGTGAGATTACTCTTCGCTCAAATTGAAGCTTCTTGCATGAGCGATAGCTCGAGTAGAGGCATAAGTGAGTTTCTACTATTCTCACTTACGCGAGAGCTACTCGCTTGGACGAGAATAACATGTTTCTCACCTGTTCTCACCTACAATAGAGTCGTGAATCCATATCACACAATCGTCAATCTAGTACTTTTCAACACACAATCGTCAATCTAGTACTTTTCAACACACAATCTCAAGTAAGAACTAGAAAAATCACTTTAAAAGCCTTTGATTTCTAGCTTCCCTTGCCTGGATAGATGCAAGCGAAACAAAAACAAGCCCTCAAAGAAGAGCACTACAACACTACTACAACTTACAGCGCTGGAAAATAGAACCAATGGAGGCAAAATTGAAACCATGACAGAGAACAACATGAGACCAAAGCTTTGGAACAGAAAAACGAAATTGGAATAAATGTTAGGGATTGACTTACATGGAGGATGAGTATTTAGTGAGCTTGGAGGAGAACGTAGCTCAAGCCCTAGTAGAGCTTCTGTTGCATAAAGGGAGAAAGAAAGTCAAGTTGTTTTGGTCTCAGGAGACAGAATGGAAGGTTGAAAGGTTTCCCAAAAGGAGACTAGTGGCTACTATCCTTGGGCCTTTTTTGTCAACTAGGCCCAAAAGTTTAAGTAGAATGAAATAAGCTTTACAATTATCACCTATAATTATAATTATAATAATAATAATAATAATAATAATAATAAAGTAATGCCATTAAATTAATATCTAAAGTAAATTTATAATCACTAAAAATAAAGTGGAATAAATGCAATGGAAAAAAGAAAAAAAAATTGTTAATGAACGAAAAAAAGAAAATAACTATTAGAACAATTGTATAGAAAACATGTAAAAATAATTTTTAGTCTTTAAAAATTAAATAAATAATTATATCGTAAAGGATAAATTAAGAATAAATAATTGCGGACATAAAAAGAAAAAGTCATATATAATTATATAATTATATATTATGAACTAAAATTATAATTATTATCAACTTTAACTTTAATTATTATTGTAATAATAATAATAATTATTATTATTGCTATTATCATCGACCATAATTATTATTATTACTATTATCATCGACCATTATTATTATTATTATTATTATCATCTATAAATTATTTTAATTATAATAAAAATAATAATAATAATAATAACTATTATTATTATTAACTATAATTATTATTATTATTATTTTATTCACTATAATTAATATCATTATTTTTATTTTCAAATATAAAAATTATTATTATTATTATCACAATAAAAGTAATAACAATTGTTATTATTATAAATAACTGTAATTATTATAAAATAATATAATTATTAATTTTAATTATTATTATATTGTTATTCTTGTAACTATAATAATGATAATATTAATAATAATAATTATTATTATTCTTATTAAGAACTATAATAATTATTATTATAATTATAATATTAATTATTTTTATTATTATTAATTATTATTATTATTATTATTATTGACCATAATTATTATAATAATTATTATTATTTATTAATCTACTTATAGTATAGAAAAACAAATACTTAGTATTGTTTATGTAATACCCAATTTAAATAATAACTTTAATTAAATGACATGTCATACATAATAACATAAGAAGCAAAGTCACAAAGTATAACGTCACTCCTTACAGATATCCAAGGTACTAAAAATGAAATATTGAGACACACCACGATGCCAATACAAAACAGAGTACGAGGATTGACAATATTCAAAATAATTGCCCAAGAGGCAGACAAATACATGGGCTACAACCCTAAAAGAAACTTGGACAGCGGAATCCAACCCAAAGCTAGGCAACGAAGCCTCCATCACCATAACGACCACCCATAGTTCTCACATATGCTCACATCAATAAACTAATGATCATCGCAAAAAGAGAAAACCACACACAACACATATAAACAATAGAAAGGGTAAGCTAGAGTAGAAAACGATTTAGCATACCATTGCATATAATTTTATAGCCAAACATACATACATTCAACCAAGCATGTTCAGACTCGCCAACAAAACACTAAGACTCAAGACACGACTTATCTAGATATAATTAGTCGGATTCACCGGATGCTTGCACATGTGGTGGCCTCTACTGCTCTGTAGAGCCAATTACCAATGGGTTTCACCCTACCACTCACAAGGTTAGCCTTAAAAGATCTAAGGCTTCAAGCTACTCTCACCACTTGAGTTAGTACGCTCTACGTGAGACTAACTGACTCTTTAGAGTGTCAGGATACAATCCTTGCCTTGAATCGTTACTAAATTATATAATGAGGCACCACCATGAACTTTGTGGAATTACATCCTAAGTGTGAGGCACCACCATGAGCTCCCACTAATAGGGGTCATGGAATTATGTCCTGACCAATGAGGCACCACCATGCAACCATCGTGGAATTACGTATTGACTAATGAGACACCACCATGAGATCTCACCTAGAGATCCATGAAATTACGCCCTGACCAATGAGGCACCACCATGAAACTATCGTGGAATTACGTCCTAACCATATCAAAATTCATGTTTCTCCAACCAACATAAGTCATCATACATACCAATTTCCATGTAAACATTTATAACCAACCATTCATACATGTTACATGCTAAGATCATGCCAAACTCATCAATCCAGCCCATACAATCAGAGATTTCCCACATATTCATGTACCTCATACTTTAAATAAAGTAAACCATCCAATCATACAACCCATAACAATTGTAGTGGAAAATAGTGTGGTCTGCGTTAGGTCTCGCTAAAGTTAGGAGCCCTCGTTGTGGCCAGAGAATTGCTCTCGCTCAAGTTGTAGGCTCTCGCTTAGCCGACACAACGAACAAAGACCTTGAGAGGTTTTACGAACGCTCAATTAGGCGAGGCCATCTCGCCTGAGCGAGATGGTCTTTCGCTTAAAACTCAACTTTCCCACCTGAGCGAGTGCTCGAGCAAAAACTCCTGGACGAGCAAACACCCAAGCAAGTGAGTACGATAACTCTCAGAGCAGATTCGCGAGTTCGAAACGCTATTACAAATGGAACACGAGGTTACTACGAAAATCCTAACAGTGACCACGAAAACTAGACCAGAGAGGAAGAGCATGAGTTGATTAACAACTTACGTGAGCACAAACGAGGTCAAGCTAACTTGAATCTGAATGAACTCCAAACCCTAGCAGAGCTTTTGATGAGAGAAAAAGAGAGGAGTAAGGCACTAATTTTTGCAAGTGAGTGCATAATGGAAGTGTTAGGCTACAGGGGCCTTAGCACCCTATGGGCCCGCCTTTAGGCCCATCTGATTGGGATAGGCCTTTAAAAATTAGGGCAGAAATACGTTCCATTTGTATGGTTTTTATGCCATTATCCAATTATTATTTAGTGGAGAATAATATGCTTTCTAATTTTATTAATCTACAAAACTACTACTTATGAAATACCCATACTATCAGACCTAATTTAAAAACTATATTATTAACGACTATAATAACAATAATAATAAAAATAATAATAATAATATTAATTATTATTATTATTATTATCGACTATAATTATTCTTATCATTATTATTATTAATTATAACAATTATTATATTATTATTACACCTATAACAAAAATAATAATAATAATTGTTATCATTATTATTAATAACTATAATTATTATAAGAATATTAGTTATTATTATTTTCAACTATTATAATAATAATAATTATTATTAATTATAACTATTATAATAATAGTTAATAATAATAATTATTATATTATTGTTACAGTTATAATAATAATAATTATTATTATTATTATCATTATTATTAATAACTATAATTATTATAAAATATTAATTTTTATTATTTTTAACTATAATAATAATTATTATTATTAATTATAATAATAATAATTATTATTATTAATTATAATTCTTGTAATAATAGTTATTATTATTTTCAACAATAATTGTTATTATTATTATTCATATTGTTATCAATAGTGAGTTGAAGAAGCCAAATGTATCAATCAACACCATTTCATCAACTAGCAAGAACATGAAAATAGCAAGCGAGAATAATATGACACTCTTCATCATTCTACACACTTAGATATGCTTTCAATCCATATGTATCAATCAACACAGAGAACAACATTAACTCCCCCTACTTAATGGTCTCTTTGCTACGCGTTTCTTCACTCCCACGGTCTTCTCTTTCACTCTCCATGTTTCTCCTATTTCTCCAACTCTCCTTTTCTCCCTCTCAAAATTGTAATATTTAAAACTAGATTTATCTCCTATTATTCCTAGCCTTTTCTGTTTATTTTAAAAAAATAAAATATATCATTTGGCCATTTTTATTCTCTTAAAATATTCATAATGTGACAGCAACGAAAAATCAAAAAAGAGAAACAGAAAAGTAAAAGAACCAAGTGAATCAACCAACCAACTAAAACTGTGATATGATATGATGAAGTGGGTTCATTCCAACTAAAACTGTCATAATACACACCAATTGATTATGTACACATATCCCCAACCTTAAATATAATATTAAAATTTAAAATAAATAAAACAATAAGTTACATCACTTAAATAATTATTATAAATACAACAATAACTTAAATCACTCAAATAATAATTAAATAAATGAATAATATATTAATCAAGCCATTAACTTTTTCCCATGTATTTCCCTTTAGTCTAATTTTTCCCGGGTCTTACAGAAAGTACATTTCATTTTTTTTTTTTTAATTTTTGATGCCTATTACACCTCGGTTGTGGAGAGAACCAAGGCAATAATGCTCAAATATGATGCAGTTCATAATCGAGGCATAAACAACTACCTTTTTACCTTGCCTACATATGCCTCGGGTGCGCCAGTCCACCACCTCGTCCATTGCCAGGACATGTTAAAGATCCTAACATGTTTTCAGATGTCGGGTTGACCTGACCCAACCCGATTTTGACGGGTTAGAAATGGGTCAGGCTAAACGGGTCGGGTTGTCGCGTTTTGACATCCCTAGTTGTAATTAAGCTTAATTACTACATTGGTCTCCAATCGAAGAGGACAAAATTGAATTGTTTAAAAAAGAGAGGACTAAATTGAATCAAAAATAATAAGGAGACCAAATTGAATATTTTTAAAAATTGCAAGATTAAATTGAACCAAAAAATAATAAAATGAACCAAAGTAACAAATTAAAGGACTAAATCAATAATTAAGCATTAATTATTATATTATATTTTTATTATTATTAATTATTGTAAACATATATTTTTAATTTAAATTATTATATATATAGATATATAAATAAAATAATAATAATAATATATAATTGTTAATGATATATATGTATATATATAAAGTTTGAGAAATAATGCATTCCACCACCACAAACTTTTTAAGCACTATAAAAAGAAAAAAAAATTACGTAAATGGAGATGATAAAGTTAAATTTTTAAAAACATCTTTGCAATCTATGAGAGATGAGTTTTTTTATGCTATCTCACAAATCATTCTATTCATTTGCTATTAAATAATTAGAAAGGAAAATGAACAAAATTTCCAATCCATCCGCACAAATCAATGGATTTTAACGATTCACTCAAAGAAACACAATGTTAGAGTTTAGAATAAAGAAAATAATGTCTTTACAAGTGGGAAAATTAAAAGAACGTGAGGGAAAAAGTAAAATAAGACTTATTAAAATTATTTGTTAACTGGGGTTTGAGATAAGTCTACTATATTTCGTTAAGGTTTAATAATAAACCTTTGAAACTTAACGAAGGTTAGAAAACCTCAATTAGTTGAATCCATTATTGAGGATATATTAACCTCAGGTAAAAAAGCTTTGTTAAATACAATATTTTTTTGTTAGTGAAAGGTGATCTAAATGTTACTTTATATAAGCTTAATTACTCGTTTCCACTTTTATTGGAACGTTTGAATGTCATCCTCGCTTTTAAAAAAGTTTCAATTTTCCTAATTTTTGAAAAGAAATATCAATTGCGTCTTAACTTTTAAAAAATTGTCTCAGTTAGGTTCTTTAAAAAGGAATTATTGGCAACGTTAACGGCATGTCAAGTGTCAATTTGTGTTTTTTTTAGTTTTTTAATTTTTTTTTAAATATTTTAATATTTTTGTCCAAATTTTTTTATGCCACGTGTCAAGTCTCTTGTGTGACACGTGGCACTCAATGCCACATGGCAACATTGACATGTGTCAATGTCAAATGTTATTGTCTTGATCTGTCTCTTTGATCCAATTTAATCCCCACACATGTCTCTTTGATTCAATTTAGTCTTGTACCACACCTAGCCGGTCTCGCTAAACACGTAAGCACATATCATCCTTCACTGCCATATATATATATATATATATATATATATATATATATATATATATATATATATATATATATATATATATATATATATATATATATATATATATATATATATATATATATATATCGGCAAAGGCTGGGGGGCTGGTGTACCACACCTAGTCGGTCTAACCAAATAATAATAAACGATCACCATATGCATACGCATGAAGTAGCCGACCTAAGCCGACTCAAGCCTAACCGGCCTAAGACGCTAAGAAGAATAATCAACCTAAGCCGACAGAAGAATAATAGCGGCCTAAGCCACTAAAATAGTAGACGGTCTACACCGGTCGCTCTAAGAAACTTAACAAAATCAAAGCACTCCTAAGATTCATCAAGCCCACAATAATCAAACTAAGGGCCTAGGCTAAGGCCCAGGCCCACCTACGGCCCAAACAGGGGCCTAGCCCATGACATGGCCAGACGTAATTAATAATCTATAAATATGCATGGATCCCACGAATTAAAGGTACGCATTCATTACTTCCCTAATCACCAGATTTGATTTTTTGAGAGATTTCGCTGACTTAAGCTTCGGAGTCCCTTCTGCAGGTAACCCCTCCCGGGTCCAAGCCGACCACTTCAAGATACCATAAGACGATATATATATATCAACCGGGAAGAGGCCTATTGAGGAGATGGCGGACCAGGGTAAGGTAATACTTCTGTCTGACATATCTTGTTTGTTCTCTGCAGGAACAAGTCTCAATTTTTTTTCAAATTAGAGTAATACCCTTTCTAAATTGAAATCAAAATTATTATTTATATAAATGTTATACTAATAGTTTTATTAAAAGTTTCTTCTTATCATATTACATGGTTATATATTATTAATCCATGTTTTATTAATCTATGTTCTTTTTATAAGATTAAAACTAATTAAATATAAATATTTTTACGAAAAAAAATGAGTATTTAAAACTAATATATTATTATTTAAAACTAATATAAATTAATTAATACCATTTATATAAATAATAAATTGGTCTTCTTTTAATTAGGACATAATTTATTATTTGTATAAATGTTATACTAATATTCTATAAATATAAAATGAAGATATTTATGATACAATTTTAATTCTTTAATAAAATAAAAACCATGTTACTTCATTAAATGAATGTTTCAAAATTAATTAAATATTACTTTAAAGAAGAATGTTGCATAGAAAGAAAAGTTTGACTCTTGAACCATCTAATGTAACAGACTTAATATTTTTCTTCTTTTGACAAAGGTACATCAGTTTCAGAGAATTCTTATCACTTTTACACAACATATATGACCTCATTCTAATAATATAAATATGTGCCTCATGCAAAAAGAATAATAAGATATACTAGAAGAAATAGTAAAACAAAACAAGGCAAAAAATGGCTTTGATGAAAGTTACTTTGGTAGCAATTGTTTTTGCTTTGATAGCTTGTAATGGTAAGGTGTTTGAGTTTTTTTGTTCACTTGATAAATCATTTCTGTGGCATGCGATGTAGATATTAAACTCTTAATTCATGAGATTTAATGTTTGAATACATAATAAAAATATACACATATAGTTTTATAGTTTACATGTTAAAATTTGATACTTAATATGATTTTATATATATTATAATCATGACATGTGTTTTTGTAGGATTTGTCTTAGCTAAGGAAGAATGTAATGAGAGTAAAGATTGCAAGGGGATAATAGATTTATGCAAAGATTCAGCTATTTGTGATAATAAAGTTTGTCGATGCCCGGTGAGCATAGTAGGAAAGCAAGATCAAAAATGTAAAACTGCTGGTGATTGTCCATATTGTCCCCCAGGATTATGTGATAAACAACATTGTGATGTAGCCACCGGTAAATGCTCATGTTTGTGTTAAAGACACCGAGAAATTTATTAATAAGTCTTTAAGAATTTTATCTTATGCTTTTCCTTCATATGCATATCCTAAATCTGGACAAGGATTTGCTCATGTATCAAATACATGCATAGTAGGTAACATTGGCAATATCACAAGGCTAAGTTCCTTAAATCAAAATGTCATCATATTATTATGAAATATTTAATCTAGCACAAATGATGAAAATAATTATTACAATTCCTCATTGTGTCATCATATGCATGCACCGTGTACACATATATTTATTTGGATCACACATGAATCCACATATAAAGGATATTTCCCAAGATATTGATGCCTTCCGAAAAATAATTATTAAGCAAGTCTTATTAGAGACTAGTACCTTTAATATTTACCACTTTTGAGCTCCATCAATTTAGGCTATTTAAGGTATCCAAATTTTGGAGTTCAAAGTGTGTCAAATGTGCAATAAATATCATTCTTTTTTACGAAGACCATCTATGAAACAAAGGGTTTTTTTTATAGGTTTCAATACTTAATACATAATTATTATTGTCCATATGAGTCATCTCATTCATGACTTGAATTTACATATCATAATAAAACATGTAATTCACATCTTTATCGTCATTCAGTTTAATCAAAGCAAACAAATTAGTGAACAATACAATTTAATATTTTCTACACGTAACATAAGCATAAAATATCCAATTAATCGATAAAAGATTAGTAAAACCACATAATGTAAGAAGTCAAAATGATGTCTTTTGTTGAGTAATAGCATTTTCATTGAGTGAAGATGTCAAATGAAGCACCTATTTGAGTGAAAAAAATGATACATCTATTAAAAAGTATTTACTTTTTCTCGAGCAAAGGTATATCAAATGATACTTTAACTTAATATAATCAAACAATTTTGTTTTAGTTGGTTTGCTTTCGCTTAGCAAGGCTATCAAACAAAACACTAATCAGAATGGATCAAACAATACTCTCACATAGTAACTCAAATGAAACCTTATGCACTAACACCTAAACCCTTCAAGAAACAAAACTGTCTTTCTTGAACTTCAAACAACATTCTCAGCTCATTTTATAAGATTTTTGATCCCAACATAAGACAACTAATCTATCCTACTTTTAAGACTTAAAGGGAAAAGAAACCTCAATTTAAAAGAGGGAGAAAACCTTAGTCCAACCAAAAATGATAGACTTCAAACTTAATGGGTCCCTAAAGAGTATTAGTTGTACATTTTGTTAGATAAAAGAGATAGGCTTTGTTAAACCAATTAAAGGAGATGAATTAATTTTAAAACTTGTCTCAGATTTTATAAACTTAGAGTGCAATTTTCTTGAAACTAATTAAAACAAGAGTTATAAGATCAATAAAAGATTATATAGATAATGAAAAAACACAAAAAAAAAGGTTATGCTTGTTGAAGTTACCAATTATCTTACATCTAGTTCAACTATTCAAAAACAAAAGTTTGTACAAAGAAAATACAAGACTCTAGAGGATATCAACCTCGATATTACATTAAATTTCAAAGAGGATCTTTGTCCTATCCACTCTTGACTCACTCAAGAGAATCTTGGCCTTATTCACTTTTTGACTATCTAAGAAGATGTCTAGCCTTATCAACTCAACCAACAATCCAAAAAACACTATTGACACTCTCAGCAATTTACAAAACAAACACAAACCTAGAAGCAATCTTGTAAAGATAATGAAAAGAAGAAACCATGGGAGAAGAACTTGGAACTTAATTACAACATAACACGACATACCCTAAAAACTAACCATATGAGTAAGTCGAAGAGAAAACACTTGAGAATTCTTTGAAATCTTTTCGAGCACTTTATGATTGCATTTTGATATCAGAAAACAATTGTAAGAATATCTTTGATTTATTGCAAAAGTTCTTACAGAGATTAAGATTGATACTCTTTTCATAAGGTTTGAAAAATGCAATTTGAAAATAGTTGTTGACATATATAATTAATTACATTAGCTGAAAATCCATTATTCTAATAGAACTTTTAAAAGATATTGATGTCTATCTAAAATAATTGATTATTACATAATTTATTCCATTAGAACGATCCTTATTAATTACAAAAATTGATTAAATTTATTATAAAAAGAATCTAAACAGTTATATAATTGGTTACATAAAAACTTGGAAAGCACTATGTTTTAAGTTTCTTCCTACATAATGGCTAATATTGTTCTTACAACCTCTGAAGAACAATTTAACCCATTATGTAGTAGATTAAAAGTTCTAAAGTTCATTTTTAACTTACTTTAACATTTCAGAAAATGTTTAAATCATTTCACTCCAGTAAATCATGTAAAATCTAGGTAATGTTTGATAATAGCAATAACAACAGTTATAAACGTCGTAAGATAATGTAAGTTGCATCGTTTTAAAAGGCCATTCTTTTCGATGTATTTAATTTTTGTTTGAACAATTATGACGATTTTAACATTCGTAATTTACCTCAGAAAATCGTCACTTTAGATAATGTAATATATGGCGGTTGTTGTGGTAGTTTGCTTGAAATTGCAACATTTTTGCTTTGTGATAACCTGAATTGCGGCGATTTTCAAATCCGCTGCCAGCGTGAATTGTGGTAGTTAAAATCGCTGCATTTGAAGAAAGTAACTGCTAGAATTTATATTGTTTTTTGTAGTGATTTAATTCAATTTTTAAGATTGTGTGATGTACTCTAGAGTTCAAACTAGTACCTTATGTGAAAAACTCAAACTAAAAGCAAGAAAGTTGTAGACTAAGCTTGAATCTTTATCATTATCTTTAAAAAATATGAAAAAACATCTCTTAATGTTGAGGTTTTGTTCAGTATCAACACCTTTACCGTCACCTATAATTTTTGGTCGGACCCTTTGTATAATAGAAGAACTACATGCTTTTACCCTACACAAAAAAAACCTTCAAATTCCTTGTGGGTAGTTGCAAAATACTAGATGCACATGCAACTATTCTTACTCATATTCTACATGATAATGAGGAATATCAAATGTTGGTGCAAAATATGTTCTCCAATACTATGAACTTTTTTTCTTCTCTAAAAAACTCATTTCAAAGCTCTTATGAGAAGGTGGTCCATTGAGAACGATTATTGTTAGCAAAAAGGATGTCACCACTACATCTTTGAAAGCTAAATATTTTGATGGATACTCAGGCAAAAATACTACAAGATTAAGGAAAGCTCAAGATAAAGATATAGAGTATTTAGGGTGTCAAGTCACTCTAGATAAAGAGGAAGCATAAGAAGAATGATCAACAAAATCATCTCTCTTCACAAGTGAAATCATTTTTCCACGCACATAATCAATTAAGGTTAAAACATAATTAAATTACGTTTCTACAGTTTTTTCAAAAATAACAATATCTTTTGAATTGAAATTATTTTTTTAAAATCTAAGTATTCTCTAACTATATCTTTTCCTATAAATCATCTTTTTTGCAAAGAATAAAATTTCATTTTCGAACTTATTTGATTTTATTGAAATTAATTAAATTATGTTTCTATAGATTTTCAAAAATAAAAATATCTTTTGAATTGAAATTATTTTTTAATCAAGTATTCTCTGACTATATCTTCTCCTAAAAATCATCTTTTCTACAAAGAAGAAAAATTGATTTTCGAATTTATTTGATTTTGTTTTTGAATTAATTGAATTATCTTTTTTTAAGAAAACTCAATTAAAACTCTTTAAACAACCCAATTTGAGAATGAGAAAAAACATAACACACTACTATTGAGAAGCCTGAAAATATTGATTGAGTTTTTTCCTCTCTTATTCAAGTTGGTAACGAGAATTCACTTATGAAATGAGTTTACCGCTGAGCATTCTATCTTTATACTCTTACTTTCCATGAGACAATGCTTCATTTTTTTAGTAGTAATTTTCATCGTTTGTTTTGTACAGAGGAGGTGTTTCATCCCTTGTGTGATTCAAGGAAGGTGTTGTCACATCTTGAAAGGGCTCAAGATAAGTGTTAATCAATCTTTAGAAATTTTCTATTGCATGTTTCACTATGTCATTGTGGTTGTAATTGAAATAATCTAAAGATAGTGAATTGGGATTGTCATTCTCACATTGAGGTGACTAGGAACTGGATGCAAGGTTGGCTATACCCAAACTAGTATATATTACTGTGTGAATTTCTTCTTTCCTTTACCTCTTTTTTACACTTCTGGTAATGCACTTAATTAATAATTAAAAAAAGGATATTTTCATAAGTATACATATCAAGACAATTTTTTTAAAAGCATCAATTCAACCCCCCTCTTGATGACATTTGTCTAACAATTATTTGTTCTCCAACTATTGTGAAGAATGTAATATCCCGACCGTATATTACGGATTTAAATAAATAAAATAAAGTAAGAAATTAAAATCTCATTAATTATAAATCTATTTCCCAAAAACGTGGGAAATTTTAAAACTTTTATTTCACCATGACAATAATTGAAATCCAAACGAGTAAATATCCATTATAAAATTAAAGTCTGATGATATAAGAGTTTAAAAATGACTTAAAATCATAAAACATAAATCCATGATGAAATATCCCAAGTCTAGCCCCGCTTCGGCTCTAAGCCTCACCAGATCCACCTGCAACATCATCTGCTCATGTATATCGCGTATACGATCATCGCCACACACAAGCAGATAGGGTGAGCTAACAAAATAAACATATTTACAATACAATTAGATATATTCCACAATCACACCAAAATAATGACTCACCAAAATCGACAACAATGGGGAAATACGTCAAAATCAAGCATGAAAGCAATTCCAAACTCCAACACTTCCATATTCAATTCTCGCACAATGTTACAAAACCCAAACCTCTTTTCTTTCTTTTCATTTTTTTCTTCATTTTTCATTTTTTTTCTGTACCGCACCTAGTTGGCCTAAGCCGAATAATAGTAGGTGTACCGCACCTGGTCGGCCTCAGCCGAATAATAGTAAACATCATGTATATGCTAAAGGTACCCAGACCAAAACCACTAAGAAGTGACGTTGATTTAACAAGCCGAAAACAACTATAGTGGCCTAAGCCGTTAAAGGGTGACTGGCTCAGGCTGACCACTCTATACAAATAACCAAAGACTTAGTAAAAAACATAACACTCCAATACAAGTCACCAGTCTACAACAATCGAACTAAGGGCCTGGGCCTAGCCCAGGCCCACCTACGGCCCAAGCAAGGGCCCAGCCTATGATGTGGCCAGACATAATTATGATCTATAAATACGCATGGACCCTACGAATTAAAGGTACGCATTCATTACTTTCCTTAATAACCTGATTTGACTTTCTAAGAACCTTCGCTGACTTGAGCTTCGGAGTACCTTCTGCAGGTAAGCCCTCCCGGGTCCAAGCAGACATATGCCAACCGGGAAGAGGCCTACTGAGGAGATAACAGACTATATGGGTAAGGTGACACTTTGCCTAACTTATCTTATTTGTTCTCTGCAGGAACAATTGGCACCCACCTTGGGGCACGAGATAGTACATTACTACACGTTTTCTCCAAAGATGGTTTCTACCCGCAGCAGAGCAGGAATTAACAAGCAAGTTGAAGTCGGCCCCTCAGGACCTGCTAACATCACTCCGGATTTGGCCGTCATCCTGGATGGTCAAGCCAAGATGCAACAGGAGCTGACTGACCTGAAGAAGCGCAACGCTGATGAGATGGGAGCACTGCGACAGGAAAACTCTCGCCTAAGGCGAAAGATCGAAGCCGATCCCACTCAAAAGGGAAAGGCCAAGGAAGCATCTGAAGCTGCAGGGTCCCCAGCTTTCCAGCCTACTGAAGAGGAAAGTGAGTCTAATTCTACCCCGCACACCTTCACCACCACCCAACAAACTCCCATCCTCTCAACCCATCCTACTCACTTCCACTCCACCCTCCTAGGGCACACTGCGGCTCCCGCTCTCGCCGCCACCCTCCCCACCACTCATGTCCCCTACAATATGCCCACCACCTTACATACTACTCATATCCCTCCTTACAACCTTCACCATCTCCCTACTACCCACATCCCTCCTTACAACTTCACCTCCACTTTTCCCACCCTTGTCCACCATCCCCTACCTCCCCACCCACTCCCATCCCACCAACCTAGACGTCGTCACCCTTTCACCGACTTCATTACCAACAACCCCCTCCCCATCCAGTGGGAATCCTTCAGATTGGAGCGTTATACTGGTGAAATCGACCCCGATGAACACCTCAAAGTCTACATCACCCACGTCGCCCTTTACACTTCACATGACGCAATCTTTTGCAAAGCCTTTCCCACCACCCTCAAAGGCCCCGCCCTCGAATGGTTCACCACCCTCCCAACATACTCTATCGACAGCTTTGACACCCTCTCACACATGTTTACCACGCACTTCGCTGGCAGCCGCCTGCACCAAACCACTACAATATCCCTCAGCGTCAGGCAAGAACAAGGCGAGACGCTCCAGGCATTTATCGATCGCTTCAGCAAGGCTACCCTCCGCACCCCACGCTTGAATCAAGAGATGATACTCTAGTGCATGGCCCTCACCCTTCAATCCGGCCCCTTCGCCAACAACGTCTACCTTCACCCACCTGCCTCTATGCACGAGTTGAAGCTACATGTTGCCGATTATGTCTGTATGGAGGAAATGCAAACCCTCCATACAAAATTTTGCAATGATTACGCACCCTCCACCACCAACCCCACCCCACAACCCCCCGTCCTGATCCGCGCCCACAAGAACCCCGATAACCCCGCTTCACCAGATACGCTCCCCTAAATGTCCCCAAATACCGCCTCCTTGATGAGGCTTTCCAGGTCGACCTCATCCCACCACCACGAAAGACGACCACTCCCCCCAACGTCGACATGACCAAATAATGCCGCTGTCACTGCAACCATGGACACACTACAGAGGACTGTAAAGCACTCCAGGATAAAATTGAAGAACTTGTGCATGCTGGCCACTTTCGCCACTTTGTCCGTAGAGAAGACCACTCCTCTTAATCCCATCATCCTCCTCGTCCTGACCACCGATGCCCTCGCCGCGACTCTCGCCACGATAAACGCCCAAACCAACCAACAAACCAAGACCCCCAACGGGCTCGCACCGACGTCACCCCAGCCGACCCTCCCCTACGCGACACTATCAACACCATCTCCGATGGTTTCGCTAGTGGAGGCTCTACCTCTTCTACCAGAAAGTGACACCTTTGCCATATCCAATCCATCAACCACATTACCCATTCCCATCATAGACGTCGCATACCTCCCATAACCTTCACGGACGACGACTTCCATGGCCTCGACCACCAAAAAGATGACCCTATGGTCATCACTTTTGAAATAGAGAATTACACAGTCAAAAAAGTCCTCGTCGACCAAGGCAGTTCCGTCGACATCCTTTACTAGGTAACATACCAAAAACTTAAACTCCCAGACACAGCCATGGTCCCATACGATGAACCAATTTATGGCTTTTCTGGAGAAAAAGTTTCCACTCGCAGCCACATTGACCTCCACATCGTCTTCTGTGATGGAGCCCAAA
The DNA here is from genome assembly GCF_037176805.1 of Vigna unguiculata. Taxonomy (NCBI): domain Eukaryota; kingdom Viridiplantae; phylum Streptophyta; class Magnoliopsida; order Fabales; family Fabaceae; genus Vigna; species Vigna unguiculata. The sequence goes on from NC_140802.1 coordinate 27,970,858, forward strand.
CCAAGACCATTCATATCCGCTTCCTCATCGTCGACGCACCCACATCTTGTAATGTCCTCCTCGACCGTCCCTCGCACAACACCCTTGGCGCCGTCGTCTCCACCCCTCATCTGGCCAGGAAGTTTCCCTCCCGATCTGGCGACATCCTTACCATCCATTGCGATCAACGCCTTGCACGCCAATGCTACATGGCCATCCTACACCCACAACTCCCTATCCAACAAACCAATCATATCGAGCTCCCAAATGGCCACTTCATCAAACTTGGCACCGGGTTGGAATCTGAAGAGCGTGCCATCATCACACCCATTCTAGTCGGCAACACGAACCTCTTTGCTTGGTCAGCTGCCGACTTACCTGGAGTTGACCCTCAAGTAGCATCTCACAAGTTATCCATCTACAAAGAGGCCCGGTATATCTCCCAGAAAAAATGCAAACTCGGTGAGGAGCAACGCCTAGCGGCCAAGGCTGAGGCTGATAAATTACTGAGCGCGGGGTTCATCGAAGAAGCTCACTACACCACTTGGCTCTCTAACATAGTCCTGGTTAAGAAAGCCAACGGCAAGTGGCGGATGTGTGTCGATTACATGGATCTTAATAAAGCCTGTCCCAGAGATGTCTACCCCTTACCCAATATTGACCGACTTGTTGACGGCGCGGCTGGTAACAAGGTCCTCAGCTTTCTTGACGCATACTCCGGTTACAATCAAATTCCCATGGCCGCATCCGACATGAACAAAACCGCTTTCATCACAGGCGACACTAATTACTTTTACAGGGTCATGCCATTTAGCCTTAAAAACGTCGGAGCGACCTACCAACGATTGATGGACAAAGTCTTCAGTCATTTGACAGGCAAATGCGTTGAAGTATACGTTGATGACATGGTCGTCAAATCCCCAAGCCATCACCAGCATGCTCAAGACCTATCAACAGTCTTCTCTATATTATGATAGTACAACCTTCGCCTCAACCCCGACAAGTGCGTATTCAGTGTCGACCGCGGTAAATTCCTTGGATTCATGCTAACCCAGCGCGACATAGAAGCCAACCCTGAAAAATGCAATTCGATCATTGAAATGTGAAGCCCCACCAACATCAAAGAGGTACAACACCTCATAGGTCGCCTCACAACCATTTCCCGCTTCCTTCATAAACTAGCCGAACAAACCCAACCCATCATACAACTGCTCAAAAAATCTGCCAAGTTCACGTCGAATGATGATTGTGAACATATACTCCAAAGCTTAAAATGACCCTCACCTCACCACCTATCCTTCATAAACCGGATACTCATCAACCCTTATTGGTCTATATAACCGCCACCGATTACACCGTCAACGCCGCGCTGGTCCAAGATGTCGGCGGCAACCAACATCCTATTTACTTCGTTAGCAGAACCCTGTAAGACCCCGAAAGTAGATACCAGATGGTGGAAAAATTGGCCTTATCCCTAGAACATGCAGCTCGCCGCCTACGCCCAAACTTCCAAAATCATAACATAATCGTCAAAACTGACTACCCAATTCAAAAAATATTGCAGAAGCCAGACCTTGCAGACCAATGCCTTGGCCGTTGAGTTATCCGAATTCAATATCTGCTACGAACCTCACGGCCCCATCAAAGCTCAATGCCTTCTAGACTTTGTCAATGATCTCCAATAAGCCGCTGAAGTAGACCAATGGACACTTTATGTTGATGGTTCATCCAACCTGAAGGGAGCAGGCGCTGACATCTTACTAGAAGGCCCCAATGACATCCTCATCGAAAAACCCGGTGGCCTTCAAGACCTCTAACAACCAAGCTGAATACGAAGCCATCCTCGCTGACTTATCGCTGGCCCGCGAGGTGGGTATCAAGTTGCTAACATGCAAAACCGACTCCAAGCTCACTGTAGGCCATTTAAATGACAAATTCTAGATCAAAGACTCTACCCTCCTACAATATTACCATCTAGTCCGGAAAGTCGTCCAGTCCGCCTTCGAACAAGTCCGCATACAACACATTCCCAAATCCGAAAACGTCAGAGGCGACATACTATCCAAACTGGCCAGCACACAGTTAAAGAGCCGACACCGATCCCTATTAAAGCAAACACTGCCCGCCCCTTCTATCACAAATACTTGCCATAACCTAACCCAAGACCAAGCCAACAATTGGACAACCCCTTACATCCACTACCTTAAAATCGGTAACCGTCCACCTAACACCGATAAAGTTTGGATAACTAAAGCCGCTAGGTATAGGAAGATAGGCGACGAACTTTACAAATGCGACCTCAAATGCGTTACGGCAGAACAAGCTCAATACATAATTAAAGAATTACATGAGGGCATATGCGGCTACCATTCCGGCGCGTGCACCATGACTACCCGAATCCTTCGCACCGGTTACTTCTGGCCAACCATGGAGGCCGACTACCAAGACTTCGTCAAGAAATGCATACCGTGCCAAAAGCATGGCAACCTCATTCACCAGAAATAAGAACAACTTCATTCTATACTATCCTCGTGGCCCTTCGCAAAGTGGGAATGGACATCCTCGGCCCCTTCTCCACTGGAAAAGGCCAAGTAAAATTCCTGATAGTAGCCATCGACTACTTCACCAAGTGGATAGAAGCCAAACAGCTTGCCACCATTACAGCCCAACAAGTACAACAATTCATTTGGAAGGATATCATATGCCGATATGGCGTCCCACAGACCATCATCATCGACAACGGCCGACAGTTTATAAACAAAGAACTCGCTAAGTTTTACAATGGTCTGGGCATCAAACACGTAACCAGCTCTATTGAACACCCACAGACCAACGGACAGGCCGAGGCGGCAAACAAGGTCATACTAGTGGAGCTACGCAAGCGGTTAGATAACGCCCAAGGCAGATGGCCAGAAGAACTAGTAGAAGTGTTGTGGGCCTACATGTGCACCTCTTAATCAGCAACAAACAAGTCTCCGTTCAGCCTAGTATATGGCGCCATGATACCCGTGGAAATTGGTGAACCATCCCTGTGCCGAGAACTATATGACTCGGCCCACAATCATCAAAACATGGCCACCCACCTTGACCTCCTACCCGAGCTAAGAGAAAAAGCTCAAATACGCAACTTAGTTGGCAAACGAAGAGCCGCCAGGAAATATAACGCCAAATTATGCCCAAGATCGTTCGTAAAAGGAGACTTAGTTTGGAGAATGGCCAGCAATGCAAGAAAGAAGGATGGCAAGTTCTCCGCAAATTGGGACGGCCCATACCGAATACGTGAAGACGCGGGGGGAGGAGCATATCGACTAGAACAGTTGTTGGGGGAAGAAATACCTAATACATGGAATGTATCCCATCTAAAGTTTTACTTTAGTTAAGGACATATTTTGTACCAAACACTTGTAACCCTGGGTGTACTCCTTTTCCTCACCTGGTCTTTTTTCCCTAAGGAGGGTTTTGGCCGGGGAGGTTTTAACGAGGCACCCCAGATTTAATGAATAAACAAAGGGTTCCCAACTTCACGACTATTCTCCACTTCACTTCTCGCATTCCTTTTAAGTTTCCCACCTTTACCACAAGTAAGCGGCCTGGGTCGAATACCCTTAACTCTATGTTAATTCATTTTAAGTTCCCCACCCTTACCATAAGTAAGCAGTCTGGGTCGAACACCCTTAACTTGATGATAATTCGTTTCCCATACTTACCACAAGTAAACGGTCAGGGTCGAATACCCTCAATAAATAATCGAACTCGTCAAACATCACATACACCCACTCACAATTATACCATATTGCTAATGCACCACTATCACACAAGTTATCGGCATCTAATAAACAACATAGCATACACAAAAACATTTATCATATTAAAAGCAAAGTAAAATAGTGCACGGATTATTACAGACGTAGTACTCATGACCAGTTTCAAATCATAAAAAATAAAAGTCCTACACCACCTTGTTATCATCACCCTCGACGGCAGCTTCCGCATCCTTCTCCTGGCCCGCTGCTTCCTTCTCGACCTCCTCCTCTGGGCTGCTCTCGGCCTCATTAACAAGCTGGCCATTCACCACGTCCTTATTAACATAAAATCTAGTATCAGCTGCATCAACATCCTAACAAAAGAAGGTCGCCTACCTCAAGCCCTTCTGGAACCCATTGATGTGCTCTTGGATAATACAGTCATTCAAGTCATCAAGCTCCACTTCTAGACCTTCATATTTTTCCTTCAGCTCATCATAATCTGCCTCCAGGTCCGTTATCCTTCCATTAAGTTTACTCTCCGAATCTAGAAAACGAACCTTCCAAGTTCCCAACCTTTTCCTCTCTTCCTCCCAACCTTCCCTCTCCTTCTTCCATGTAGCCCTCTCCTTCGCAAACTTGTCAACCTTCTCCTGCAACTCCTCCACCTTTTCCCGATTCCCCTCATTTACCTCCCGGCGATACAACGAGCCCACCTGGCGACTCAAAATTAACGCCTTGCTCCCAAACTCCACCATCGTCCTCACTAGATGATCCGACTCCATACTATCTATAGAATTAATCACTATTACTGGTAGATTGATATCAATGTCCTTCCTAACGGACGATTCCCGCAACTCTATTAAATCGGCTTCTGGTCCTTTGGCCCCACTCGATGACCCCTGTCCAAGCAAAGTCGCCCTCACCTTCTTCACGTCCTTACCCTTACCGGGTCTAACCGGTAAATCAGCCTTCCTTTTAGTGTCGCCATGTACATTCACCTCAACCAACGACTCTTGTAAATTTGGAACCTCAGTGTTCCCAACTGTTTTGGCCTTCGTGGCTATCTCCTTCCTCAATACTTGAAAAAGCGTCAAATTCTTCTTTCCTGCCTAAGCCATGTGTCCGACAAAAATACACCAAGTTCCGGTTAGTTTAACTTAGAAACATCAAGATAGTTTAAGTCATAAACAGATACCTTCAATATCAATAATCGGGTGAACTGAATTATAAACCCTAACTAAGCCCTTAGTGGGCAGTTTATCAGAAAACTTCATCAAGACCTCCACCACCTCCTCATCCGTTGCCGACAACTCGTCGCTGCCCATATCCTTGTATCCAAAAGGGCTACCCGTCCAACTAAACGGGAATTTCGTACTCCCATCTGCATTAAAGAAATATGACATGCCCTCCTCCTTCACCACAACCTTAAAGTAACCATCCTTGAAATACTTAAAGGATTGTTAAAACGCGTCTAGTCTACTAATGCTAGGACGGCTCACCAAGGATAACCAAGTAGTCGGCTGCCGGGGCCTCGTGTCATAAAAATATAGAAATGTAGAAGGAGAAGGCCGAAGATACAATGACTGGCACAAAACACGAAAGGCCTGCAAGTATGCCCAACTATTCAGATGTAACTAGGTAGGTGCCACGTTGAGCTCACGGAGTACCCCCATGGTGAAGTCATCTAGCGGCAACCTCACATGTAGTTGGGAGAAATGACACATATACATATAAAAGAACTTCTCGGTAGCCCCTTCTTGGCCGTGACAAACGTGCTCAATAGCGCTCACCCGCTCTAGTGAAACGATACCGCGGTCCACGCCTTTCGTGATAACAGAGGTACAGTACAACCAAGAATTCACTAAACGGGACCACCGGAACAAGGACGACTGGTTATGAACATCAGTCGCTACCTATTCATAACCGGCCTTGGCCGGCCAGTTACTCTTTGCTATCTCTTTAGGTGGGTCTTCTCTCACCTCGGTCATCGTCTCTATCGGAATTATGACCACCATAGCCACCGGGCTAGTACTCTCCTCCTCAACACGCCTACCTACACCCCTCCCGGACTCTATACTCCCACTACTAGAAGAAGACAACGACACAGTATCACTACTACTAGACATACCTTGTTTGAAAAGATGTCGGCAGAAATAAGGAACTAGTCGGACAGATATAACACACGCAAAGTCTCTGATTACGAAATTCTCTCAAATGAACTAACGAACACAAACCCTTCGCGAAATCAACATTGATAAGCATGAATTACAAACGATACAACTTTTTCTCGGCAAAAAGTCACAACCCATACCAATCGACACAAAGCACACCAAAGATCATGAATATCAGGAACGACGGCGCACAACACTTTTTGATTAGACCCTTGACACCCTGCCACAAACCTTTTCATGTCTTTAGCCTTAACACTATTCATCACAACTAAAGGCTGGGGGACTGGTGTACCGCACCTAGTCAGCCTAGATGAAAGACACCAGATGCTTATCACCCTTTACCGACATAGCTATGTCGATAAAGGCTAGGGGACTAGTGTACCACACCTAGTCGGCCTAAGCCGAATAATAGTAGGTGTACTGCACCTGATCGGCCTCAGCCAAATAATAGTAAGCATCACATATATGCTAAAGGTACCCGAACCAAAAACACTAAGAAGCAACGTTGATTTAACAAGCCGAAAACAACTATAGCAGCCTAAGCCGTTAAAGGGTGACCGACTCAGGTCGACCACTCTATACAAACAACCAAGGACTTAGTAAAAAACACAACACTCCAATACAAGTCGACAGTCTACAACAATCGAACTAAGGGCCTGGGCCCCAAGCAAGGGCCCAGCCCATGACGTGGCCAAACATAATTAATGATCGATAAATACACATGGACCCCACGAAATAAAGGTACGCATTCATTACTTTCCTTATTCACCTGATTTGACTTTCTAAGAACCTTCGCTGACTTGAGCTTCGGAGTACCTTCTATAGGTAACCCCTCCCAGTTCCAAGCAGACATATGCCAATCGGGAAGAGGCCTACTAAGGAGATAGCTGACTATATGGGTAAGGTGACACTTGTGCATAACTTATCTTATTTGTTCTCTGCATGAACAATTTCTTTTCATTTTAGAGTAGAGAAACAACTATTTTCAAGTCCGACATAAAATGTACAAATGAGCAATCCATGAACAAAGATAATGACATCCCATTGTATCTGCATAAGAAAGATGTCTTAGAGCTTGCGTCGGGGACAAAAAACCTGATGTTTAATAAATTTATCTAGTTACTTAGATTAAATAAATGTTTTAGCCCAGGTATATGTTTGGTGTCAGTAACAATATGGGGTTGAGTGATGTATATGGGTTCATAGACCCCCAAGTCACTCATGCAGGGAATAAATTTGATGACATTCAAGCATACATCACCTAATTCTTTGGATGAGGGAAGGAAATATATTTTGTCCCCTATATAGCTAGGTAAGTGTAATTTGTTGACTTCTAATTATAATCTTCTATTTTAAGGTACAACAACGAATTTTGTTTTGATTACAAGCATCATTGGAAACTACTTGTGATTTCCATGAAGGGCAACATTGTTGTGTGGCTTTGTTCCTTGGATGTCAACCGTTGTAAGTGCTCACATCACAAGTGGTTAGGAAACGGTAATAATTTCACTACATCAAATACTTATGTGGAATTTTTTCTTAGTTTATACTAATTTAAATTATTATCTTGTATGCAAAATTTAATACCACTACATCAATCCCCACCACGTCCATCAAATATTTAAGGATAACTTGTGCAAAGTACTTTATACAAATGTACAATAGTACCTAGTATATCTATTTATGGTAGCATATGAGATTATAATGAATAGTACATTAATATGAATAGCATTTAAGTATTTTGCCACATTTTCTGTTTGAATAGAATTTAACTTTTGTTTCTGGCTGGTTATGATTTTCTAGTTGAAAACTTACAGGTTTAATGTGTTGGATATGAAAAAAATAGAACCTGTACTTAAAAATATAAACACCTTTATGCCTCGATTGTAACCAAAACTAGGGTAGAAGGTTATTTCATTTTTTTAATAACAAATATTCCTCGGTTGAGACATAACTGAGCCAGTAAATTACGCTTTTTGCCTCGGTTGGACCAGACCCGAGATAGAAACTGTAACACCCCAATTTTGGAATGTCACGGAATGTTAGAAAATTTTTGCGTTTAACAGAAAAGGAATTAACATTGAAAATTTACTAATAAAAAATTTTAAATTAATTTAAATTAAATAGTTCAAATCGTCACTTTGTCAAAAACTTCTAAATAACATTTACGAACAATAGAAAATTACATATTTTTTTAGTATATGATTTAAAACAACTAATTATATTATAAAAACTCTTGAGTCCACCCAGCCTTTCATCCATCTACTCCATATCAACATTATCTACAATATCATCTGCTCCCGTATAACACACACGTTATATGATCATCGCACATACAACAAACACACAAACAAACAAATAGGGGTAAGCTAACCATAAACAATGATATTCATAAAAGAAATTCATAAATAAAACATGTCCAATGATACTCAACGTCGCATTCAAGTAACACGGAAACATTATGATCACAATCCATTCTTGGTTTGAACACATAAACTCCAAATCCAAACAATCATTCTAAACCAAACATAGCATCACATTCATCTAAAATCTTCAAACATAGTGATCATAATCAAACTTTGGTTTTCTGCGGCCTCTCACCCCTGATGAGTCATTATTTTCCTCCATTCCACTAGCCTTTGTGTACCCATTTGATAGTTTTTCAATGCTTAATTGTTTATCTTTAATGTGTTTTCATCTGTTGGGCTTTATTGGGCCACTGTTCCGAATTTGGGTTAATTTCACATTATTTGGCCTAATTTTTATTTTTAATTATTTATAGATATTTGGGTGAAGCAACTTTGGAGCTCGGACATTAATATTCAGTTGAAGAGAGTTGTCACATCATTTCCATGTCATTTCTACGTCATCTGAGTGAATGAGCCAACATTTGAGGCCTAGTAGTGGCACTTTTGTAATTCTGAGTGGCAGAATTATATTTTTGTAAATAGTGGTGGCAAAGTTGATTTGACCACGAGAATTAGGTCTCTTGGCATGCAGCAGCCGCATATGATCTTCTCCAACCTCCATTTTCACGCTCTCAAGCTTTGGTGTATGTCCATAGAGGTGTTCTTCTCGTTTTTTATGTTTTTGCACTAGTTTTTGCCATTTCTATGCACATTTGACAACACCTAATGTGGGATTTACGTTTTGAATGCATTTGGTAGATTGGGCATCTCATTTTGTGGATTTTATTGACTTGGAACAACACCCATTGATGTGGTTTTCAGATTTATATATCACAACAGCGTTTTTCATTCCATTGAAGCTTTAAAATCTCTCTTTTACTCTTGATTTGCTTTTTAACAATTCGTAGGTTAGGGTTTGATGCCCTGTTTTTGTGAATTCCGTTTTGAAGGGCTTGTGTGCTCCATTTCCATGTCTAGCTAAGCTTTTTGCAGTTATTCCTTGATGAAATTGAAATGAAACCATGAAATTGTTGGTCGTTTTAATTTTGTATTCAAAATTGCATGCTTAATCTCAAATTCGTGTTTTGTGCACATTAATGGATCGTATTCATGCTTAATGTTTATGGGTTTTGTCACAGCTTGCTTCAATCTGTAGGTGTTAACTGCCTGAAATCTGTTGTGCTTAATGACAATGAATCCAGGGTAATTTTCGCTTAGTTGATTACTTAGGGTTCATGAGAGCAAATTCGAATAGAAAAATTAATTTGGTAATTTGTGATTGGTGGACTTTCAATTGAATCAAGGAATCATTGCATTTTCATATAACTGTTAAATTTCTCTGCATTGCGAAGTTAATTTTGTGTGAAACTGAATTTGCCAAACCGCCCCGTGTTATAATACTGTTGTGTTGTGTTCATCTGGAAATTGAAGCTTTGGACGAATATATTGGTTGTTGGGAGACGACTTGGTTTAAATTTCACATACTGCATTTAATTATTTTAATTTGGTGGGGTACGACCTCTATCAACCCCACAACAACATCTAGTTTCCTAGAATAGATGGTTCGATGTGTCCCACTATCGCAGCCATACTATCTCCTTGATTCCTCAAGGAATTATGAGTAAAAACATTGATGCATCGCACATCAGGCAGTATACTCGCAACGAGCCAAAATAAGGTGAAACATCTTTCCCCTCCCCATTACTTTACACAGGCGATAGGGTACAACCACTACAAAAAAATTATTATTTAGTGGAGGGTTTTTTTTCAATCTGCAGGAGTTTTCACCCTCCGCAAATTAATTTGTGGGGGTTTTCTAAACCTCCACAATTAGAGTCACCACAAGCTATTCGCGAAGGTTTTGAATGACCCTTGGTATCCAAGTTATATTGCAGAGGTTATTTTGTGGAGGGTTTTAACCTCCTTTATTGGTGACTATTATTTTGTGGAGGTTTGAAACCTCCTCTATTAGTAATTACCGACCTGCATTTATAATTTATTAATTTACTGAAATTAATTTTATAATAAAAATAAATAAAATATATAAATTTGTAAATTATACAAAAATTAATCAAAATTAATTTTATTAATGATTTGATAAAGTATCAACAATTATAATGTAAATATAAAAAAATACATAATGTTGAACCAATAAAATACTTCATAAGAGACTTATGTACAAAGTAAAATAAGTGAAATTTAATTGTCTTTTGTCTTTCGCTATGAGTGTATCATGTGATGGCAGCAGCCTCAACTCAAACTCATTTTTAGTTTCTGCTTTTAGGCCAATAAGTGGTAATTTTAGCTATTCCTAATCGCTTATCTTGCTTAATGTCTTCATAAAAAATCTGAATTCAGATCCATCAATCATGGAGATAAAATAATTTAATCAGGATAATGCAATTGGGAATAGAACAAGATTTCAAACAAAAAAACTATCAAGTGTAGCTAGTCGAAATAGATTAGGGTTTGGACAAATTTATCCATAAGCATTTACAAGAAAATGAACAAGGTAAAACGGAATAGATTACTTTCAGAAGTTAATATTAGTCCATACATATGTTAATCTGTGATGTTTCTTTCAATTAGTTATGTAAAAGCTATTTCTAACTCATGCATAAACTAATTTTAATTTATGGCAGAAGATTATTTCATTTTATCTTCTAATTTTCTTCTCCTACAAAGGCTTGTGGAGAAATTTATCCAGAAATAGCCTAATAAACATTCTGGGGGAGAAGATAAATTAACAACTATAATTAAGATTAAAAAAGGAATCTAACATGAAATTTTCTAAGAAACAATTACATAAGAAACCTACGACTCTTTAGTCACACTGTCTGTGATAAGAGTTCAAGATGACCCAATTAGATCTAAGTTCTCTTTTTAGTCAATTCTACATAATTGGTTTTTAAGGGAAGGATTACCCTTGCTTTATAAGCTTTATATAAGTCATATATAGTCGAGGCTCTAATAATATTATAGAATTTTGGCCTAGGGTCTAACTCACTCAAAAAATCTATTTATAAGATTAGAATAACCCAAATTAAGTTATATTTAAGTCACATTTCTACTCAATTTGTTCTAAACACAACCCGTGAGACTACAATTAAGGCGGGCTAGGTATGACTGCATGCAATTAAGGCAACTTTCCAAAAACAAACCATTATGAAAGCAATTCTACCAAGTCTACCAATCAGTCTAGATGAAAATTATATTATTAGAAATAGAATACTTACCACAACAGGAATTAAAGATGCTCAAAACATAGCATGCCATCCTGCAAATTTTTACAAGGTAAACCAATTGTTATCCTTCAATTGAATAATTGTGAATTCCATAAAACTCCACTAAGAAAATTGTTGCTCACCATTAACATTTAGTAGCAGGAATACAACAAATGAAGCCTAGAGGATGGGATTGTCAACAACATTGTGAGCAAGTATATCAAACAAGTTACCGTAGGAAAAATCATATATACAATATAATGCTACTAATGCAATGTTTACAAGAGTTACCTGACACCAACAACAACCTTGAAGTCATCCTCCAAGGATCTTTTGATATACTTTTGGAAATTAAATTTACTTCTAGGAGCCAAGTGTACCTACACATAATGCACAGTCAAAAGAGGAAGGTAAATTCAGCTTTAAAAGATCATGTTATATTGTGGAGTCTCACATTGATAAATCCATTGCGCAAAGCCAAGTAGTCAGCCTTGCCCACACACCGATAAAATTGCCTTAAAAAGCATCCCTAAAATTGGCAACATAGAAGCATGTTACAAAAATTTAAAGAGAATCATAAATTTAATTCAAGTTATAAACAAACATGCTTTTTATGACTAATGATGTAAAAAAAATTGAAGTAGTGAATTCATAAGTTGCTTCACTTTCTGATTCTTCTTAGCTATACCTAAACGAATGCTATTAAAGTTTTCTTCACTAAGAATTTTCTTCACTTTTCGAGGATAGGTTCTCTGTAAACTAACTAAATTTAAAAATATAAAACATGAATGCCTATCAAACACATAAAATCAAATTAAAAAAAATGAAAAAAAAAATGAACTTACTCTAGAAAGAAGTGGATTCTTAGGAAACATTTTAGCCACTTCAGGAGGCAAAACCACGTGTCTGAACAACAAAATTAACATGAATATACAAATCATTAAAATAAAAAAAATATTAGAAAGGTAAAGAATACTGGATCTGACCCATTCTCAAAAACTAGGGTTTGTAACTTTGCTCGATTAAATTATCTATAAGAGGACATAAATTCTCAACTAAAATAGAATAATCAAACATTAATAATGGAAAGAGAAGAAAAAAAGAAGTAAAGAGAGAAACAATTTCCCACTTGAAGAATGTAGATGGAGAGTGAGAGAAGAGGAGGAGAACAACTAGGAATTCATTTTTTGTAGTAATGATGAGATCGATCCATTCTTGAGTAAATGAAACCGATTTGGGAGATCCAAAACGAAAATGAATTTGACACTTTGAAAAATTGGGGAAAATGTAAACGAGCGTTAAACATTGGGAGGGAAAGGCTGAAGGTATTAAATAAAATTCTATTAATGGAGGTCATAAACCACATCAGAATAAATTAAAACCGCAACAATTATTAGCTTTTACGTAACTTACATAATCACCTTAAGTAACATTAATTTGTGGAGGGTTTTTATAACCAGCACAAAATAACCTCTGCTTATTATTAATTTTTTTGCACTGAACATTCGAACCAATTCTCTACCACTGCTTCACACAGGCAAAGAGGACCCCTTTCCACTGCTTCACATGGGCGAAAGAGTCTTCACTGGGTTCCTAGGTACGGAAAACCTCACATAACACTTAATTTCACCAAGATTCTTCAAGCAAGGAAAAACACTCCCAACACTCAACACATGAGAATTTCATATTGTCAACAAAGTACTCACCACCACAATGTAAACCCATCAACTTATCAAATAATACATTCCTACAATGAACCCTATTAATAATTTCCAAACCAATATAAACAACAACAACTAAAGTACCAAGCCACTATTTTAATTCCATAACCATGCAACTAAAATATAACCAAGCAAAAGATATAACATTGATTTGGCAACTATGGCTATATAACTCACAAAGTTTAATCCCTTAAAATACATGACCATTCAAAAGAATAAAAGTGTAGTGCCCATGAATTTCTGATGTCCACGTAAACCACTATTTTACAAATTATGAAGAAACACCACCAACTTGAATGAAATGAAAAGAAAATGCACATGCATACTATAGCAACGTGAAAATTTGGGAGAACTTTCCCACCATGGGCCCACCATACGATAACCCTTCAATCTACAACAAACTTACTCTAAGCTAGGCCATGCAAACACGTGAAATAGAATAGAAAGAGAAAAGAAAGAGAAAAGCAATGTGGTAAGAAACAATGATATAATAATGAAAGACCATAAACACCCCATCAAACTAAAATTGGTTTTGCACACCCAAACTTTACTTGCTGCACCTTCATATATCCCAATGCAACTCAAAACTTAAAGAGGAAACAATCTTTGCTCTATGAACTCTGCAACCGAAACCAAAGAGAGAATTTTGGCAAGTGAGAAAGACAATTGCTGCACCAAAAATAAAAGGAAGGAAAAGAATAACTTGTCGCCCCCACCCATGCATCTACCAACATGCAAACTTGAAAAACTAGAAAGATGTAATTAAAGCAATGGTCAAAACCTTCCCTACACCCACATTTTCGTAAAAGGGAAAATCAAAAGAAACAAAAAGTAACCCATGAACCCATGCATCCGCACGAGAAAGAGAATAGAAAGAAAGAAAAAAAAGAATAATAAGGCTTCATTAGATATTAGAAAGAGAACCACACCATAGAAAATGAAAACCATGCGTAAACTGAACATGCGGAAACGAGAACCACCACTACAAAAAAACATGTAAATACCGACGTTTATTTTTGTAATTTACGTCATTTTAACTGTCGTTATTTACTTGAGTGACGGTTTCCTAAAATGTCGTATTTCTTGCCGTCACAAAGTATAATATGACGATTATAGATGAACCACTGCAACAACCGTCATTTTATACAACGTATAAAGTGGCGGTTTAAAGTGGCAAAAAGTGTCAGTTAAAACTGACATAATATTTTTACTGAATGACAAATATAATGTGAAAAACGACGCTTTAAACTAACACTATTATCATTATATTATTCTACTAAAATATATAAATAAAATAAAATAAGATAATTCTAATATATAATATGGAATTGAAAAATTTCATATATTACAAAATTATATTATAATATTGTTTACAATTCCATAAGAAAAATTGTTTACAACTAATTAAAAATTATTATGTTCTCAAAAAAAAAATACAAGTTATCTTGACAACACTTCCATTCCTCTTCCTTTTTTTTATCATTCTTCATGCTCTTGATCTTCACCAGCATCCTACAGTAAAGAAAAAAAAATTCAAATTATTCCTTATCCAAATCCAAATTAATAAAACAATAATAATGTAAAGGAACATATACTATAAAGCTCCATAATTACATCTTTTGTTGTTTATCTCCTATTTAACTTATTAATCACTTTATATTTTTTGATAAAAATGTTTATACTGAGTGGCGAATTCAGCAATAAGAAAGGTGTTCACTTTTTCTTATTATTACGTTGATAAAAAAATTAAGAAATTTTTTTTGAATTTAAATAATGGTTATAGAACTTAAAAGATAAAATAGTAAAGATTTATGCATACTTATACAAATATAAATATAACTTTCGTACACTTGGTTGGGTGCCAAGTTCAATGACATGCATCTTTGACGTAACCTGTCCAGCATTGATGCTCTGTAATCAAGAAAACAAAATATTATCACTCTAAAAAATAATATACTCAACTACCTCCAATAAAAACTCAATTCACAATAAAACTTTTTCGAACTATAAGTAGTGGAAATAGAAAACTCTGAATTTTAAAGAGAAAAATAATTAACACACCATTTCAAGTATATCTTGTTGAATGAGTTATTCCAAATCTATCAAATAGTTTCCAAAACGATAGAAACTAAAACATTGTTTGCAACAAAATTTTATTTATAAGAATGATTATATTATCATATCAATCACCAACTACCCCAAAATCTTGAGATATTAAGTGAAAGCCTGCATGATTTTATATCTCAAAAGCATATCAAATTGTGAATCATGTAAACTCAAAAGATAAGCAACTTTCATTTTTTTAATGTAAAAGACCTTAAACCACAAAGTTTGCAGATTTCTTCATATAGTAGACAAATAAATGATAACACATGTAACAATGGCACAATTGGGAACCGAGTATTTTTTTGGAAGCATCATCAACACTTATACAATGTTGGATTCCAAGTATGTCTATAAATCACTCCATTTAACTAAATTTACCTTCAAAACGTATCAACAAAGCACATATACAAAAGATATATAAGAAAACTAACTAAGTAAACTATACCAAGTAGAAGTTTCTGAATATGCTTTTTAGCCTTTGTTTCCAATTCTATTCTTCTTTCAATCTCTACAGTCTACAAACACAAAATCTGCAATGCCAGGGTAACAAATATAGCCAGAGTAAGTAGCTTTTTTTCCCCAAATCACAATCCAGAATGATAGGTCTTAACATAGAATCAATCAGTGAGTGAGCAAAACAAAATAATTTCAAATTAGGGAACTCTTCACCTTCTCAATATCTCATGTAATTCCATTGAATAACAATCACATTCTTGAAACCCAGGCCCAACAAATTAATCAAACCACTCCCAGATGTGCTCTCTGTTGTTGTTTAAGGTTGGAAAACAAAATGTAGTCCATCAAAATCGTGAGTATCACCGTGCACTATCACCCTCTCGTACAATCATTTTGGCCATCATAATCCTCTTCATTTTCCATTCATCCAACCTGCACAAAATAATTAAAACCAGAGAACCACCATTCATAAAAATCCTTAACGCCTGCATTGATTAACCTCCGATCCCCATTGATGGAACCATCATTTCCAACATGCACTCAGAAAATCAAGTGCACGCACTTCACCACCGAATGAGCACCACATGCGTCTTTCACACCCAGGCCAAAAAACCACCAAACCACCACCCCATCTTCTACGAGATTCACGGGTTTCAGGGGTTGGATTGGTGTTGGTGGTATCATAAAGAAGAGACTGCTGAGAAGGAAAGAGCGAAGTCAAAACGGCATTGCCGACGTTGGCCTTGGCTGACAATGGGGGACAGCGACGTTAACGATTGCGGCTCCATACACTACAAGAAATATCGATATTATCGACGATCAAAATTCGTCGGTAAGGGTCAAAATCCGTCGCTAAATCAACATTACCGATAGTCAAAAATCCGTTAGTAAAATGCTTGTCGATACAATTTTGCCGATAGAAATCATTTTCCGTCAGTAATTATCCGTCAGTAAAAAGCTTGTCGATAAATCTGTCGGTAATTACCGACGGAAAAATCCGTCTGTAAAATCCGTCGATAATTACCTACCGAAAAATTCGTCGGTAAATCTGTCGATAATTATCGACGAAAACATCCATCGGTAAATCTGCCGGTAATTACTGTTGGAAAAATCTGTCGATAAAATTCGTCGGTAATTACCAATCGAAAAATCCGTCGATAATTACAGATCGAAAAATCCGTCGATAATTACCAATCGAAAAATCCGTCGGTAATTACCGACTGAAAAATCCGTCGATAATTACCGACCAAAAAATCTGTCGATAATTACCAAAAAATTTGTCGGTAAATTTGTTGCACTGTTCATCTTCTTCCTCCTCCCTTATTCAATTTTTTTTCGTGGTCGTCGTCGCCGTTGTCATCGCTGCCACCGTCGTCGCTGCTGCCATCAACGCCGCCGCCACCGCCACCACCGCTGTCGCCGCCACCATTCTCTTCTTCTTCTTCCTCTTTCTTCTTCTTCTTCTTCTTCTCCTTCTTCCTCTTCTTTTTCTTCTTCTTCTTCTTCTTCTTCTTCTCCTTCTTCCTTTTCTGAATGTTTTATATAAAGTGGCATTTCAAAATGACACAATTGTAAATAATCATATGACAATGTAAAAGATGGTGGTTAGAAACGCCATATTATACATATACATTATGGCCGTTATCAAACTGACGTATTATACTGCAAAAAGTGACAGTTTTAATTAACTATCGTATTAAAAGCATCGTTATATACATGATTTTTTGTAGTGCACACCCTTGCATGCTGCCGTGAAAACATCGCCGTTGTAGCAACGTGAATAATCAAAAGACCAAATTGCATGTGACCCAAGCTTCTCTCATGCTTTGAAAAATATTCATAAACAAAAATGGGTTCACGGATTCAGAATACCCATCACCACCATTCCATCAACTAGCAAGAACATGAAAATAACAAGCGAGAACAACATGACACTCTTCATCATTTTACACACTTAGATATGCCTTTAATCCATATGTATCAATCAACACAGAGAACAACATTAACTTCCCCTACCTAATGGTCTCTTTGCTACGCGTTTCTTCACTCCCATGGTCTTCTCTTTCACTCTCCATGTTTCTCCTATTTCTCCTACTCTCCTTTTCTCCCTCTCAAAACTGTAATATTTAAAACTACATTTATCTCCTATTATTCCTAGCCTTTTCTGTTTATTTTAAAAATATAAAATATATCATTTGGCCATTTTTATTCTCTTAAACTATTCATAATGTGGCAGCAACAAAAAATCAAATAAGAGAAACAGAAAAAATAAAAGAACCAAGTGAATCTGCCGACCAACTAAAAATGTGATATGATATGATGAAGTGGGTTCATTCCAAACTATCCCTGCACCATCGTGAATGAGAAGAGAGAAGCTTAATGTGGAAAAGTTTCGTGGGCCCTACAACTTAAATGAGAAAGAAAAAGAAAGACAATTTAACCATTCTAATGCTACTTGGAATCAAACCCTGGTACCTTTGCACAACAACACACACATCAACCACCAAGCCAAATGTTTTCTCATGTCATAATACGCACCAATTGATTATGTACACATATCCCCAACCTTAAATATAATATTAAAATTTAAAATAAATAAAACAAAAAGTTACATCACTTAATAATTTTTATAAATACAACAATAACTTCAATCACTCAAATAATAATAATTTCATAATTTTATAACGTACTTAAATTAAATAAATCAATAATATATTAATCAAGCGATTAACTTTTTCCCATGTATTTTCCTTTAGTCTAATTTTTCTCGGGTCTTACAAAAAGTACATTTCATTTTCATTTTTTTTAATTTTTGATTCCTATTACGCCTCGATTGTGGAGAGAACCAAGGCAGTAATGCTAAAATATGATTCAGTTCATAACTGAGGCATAAACAACTACCTTTTTACCTTGTCTACATATGCCTCAGGTGCGCCAGCCCACCACCCCGTCCATTGGCAGGACAAGTTAAAGATCCTAACATGTTTTCAGATGTCGGGTTGACTTGACCCAACCCGATTTTGACATCCCTAGTTGTAATTAAGCTTAATTAATACATTGGTCTCTAATCGAAGAGGACAAAATTGAATTGTTTAAAAAAGAGAGGACTAAATTGAATAAAAAATAATGAGACCAAATTGAATATTTTTAAAAATTGCAAGATTAAATTGAACCAAAAAATAATAAAATAAACCAAAGTAACAAATTAAAAGACTAAATCAATAATTAAGCATTAATTGTTATATTATATTTTTATTATTATTAATTATTGTAAACATTTATTATTAATTTAAATTATTATATATATAGATATATAAATAAAAGAATAATAATAATAATATATAATATATAATTGTTAATGATATATATGTATATACATAAAGTTTAAGAAATAATGCATTCCACCACCACAAACTTTTGAAGCACTATAAAAAGAAAAAAAAATTATGTAAATGGAGATGATAAAGTTAAATTTTTAAAAACATCCTTTATTTTTGCAGTCTATGAATGATGAGTTTTTTATGCTATCTCACAAATCAATCTATTCATTTGCTATTAAATAATTAGAAAGGAAAATGAAAAATATTTTCAATCCGCACAAATCAATGGATTTTAATGATTAACTCAAAGAAACACAATGTTAGAGTTTAGAATAAAGAAAAAAATGTCTTTACAAGAGGGAAAATTAAAAGAAAGTGAAGGAAAAAGTAAAATAAGACTTATTAAAATTATTTGTTAACTGGGGTTTGAGATAAGCCTACTTATTTCGTTAAGATTTAATAATAAACCTTTGAAACTTAATGAAGGTTAGAAAACCTCAATTAGTTGAATCCATTATTGATGTTATATTAACCTCAGGTAAAAATTCTTTGTTAAATACAATTTTTTTTTGTAGTGAAAGGTGATATAAATGTTACTTTATATAAGCTTAATTACTCGTTTCCACTTTTATTGGAACGTTTCAATGTCATCTCCGTTTTTAAAAAAGTTTCAATTTTCCTAATTTTTGAAAAGAAGTATCAATTACTGACAACGTTAACGACATGCCAAGTGTCAATTTGTGTTTTCTTTTAGTTTTTTAATTTTTTTTTAAATATTTTAATATTTTTGTCCAAATTTCTTTATGCCACGTGTCAGGTCTCTTGTGTGACACGTGGCACTCAGTGCCACATGGCAACATTGACATGTGTCAATGTCAAATGTTATTGTCTTAATTTCAATTTATTTCATATATATGTCTCTTTGATCCAATTTAATTCCCACATATATCTCTTTGATTCAATTTAGTCTCAATTTTTTTTTTTAAATTAGAGTAATACTCTCTCTAAATTGAAATCAAAATTATTATTTATATAAATGTTATACTAATAGTTTTATTAAAAGTTTCTTCTTAACATATTACATTGTTATATATTATTAATCCATGTTTTATTAATCTATGTTCTTTTTATAAGATTAAAACTAATTAAATATAAATATTTTTACGAAAAAAATGAGTATTTAAAACTAATATATTATTAATCCATATTTTTTTATAAAAATAAATTAATTAATACCATTTATATAAATAATAAATTGGTCTTCTTTTAATTAGGACCTAATTTATTATTTGTATAAATGTTATACTAATATTCTATAAATATAAAATGAAGATATTTACGATACAATTTTAATTATTTAATAAAATAAAAACCATGTTACATCATTGAATGAATGTTTCAAAATTAATTAAATATTACATTAAAGAAGAATGTTGCATAAAAAGAAAAGTTTGACTCTTGAACCATCTAATGTAACGGACTTAATATTTTTCTTCTTTTGACAAAGGTACATCAGTTTCAGAGAATTCTTATCACTTTTACACAACATATATGACCTCATTCTAATAATATAAATATGTGCCTCATGCAAAAAGAATAATAAGATATACTAGAACAAATAGTAAAACAAAACAAGCCAAAGAATGGCTTTGATGAAAGTTACTTTGGTAGCAATTGTTTTTGCTTTGATAGCTTGTAATGATAAGGTGTTTGAGTTTTTCTGTTCACTTGATAAATCATTTCTGTGGCAAGCAATGTAGATATTAAACTCTTAATTCATGAGATTTAATGTTTGAATACATAATAAAAATATACACGTATAGTTTTATAGTTTACATGTTAAAATTTGATACTTAATATGATTTTATATATCTTCTAATCATGACATGTGTTTTTTGTAGAATTTGTCTTAGCTAAGGAAGAATGTAATGAGAGTAAAGATTGCAAGGGGAAAATAGATTTATGCAAAGATTCAGCTATTTGTGATAATAAAGTTTGTCGATACCCGGTGAGCATAGTAGGAAAGCAAGATCAAAAATGTAAAACTGCTGTTGATTGTCCATATTGTCCCCCAGGATTATGTGATAAACAACATTGTGATGTAGCCACCGGTAAATGCTCATGTTTGTGTTAAAGACACCGAGAAATTTATTAATAAGTCTTTAAGAATTTTATCTTATGCTTTTCCTTCATATGCATATCCTAAATCTGGAAAGGGATTTGCTCATGTATCAAATACATGCATAGTAGGTGACATTGCCAAATATCACAAGGCTAAGTTCCTTAAATCAAAATGTCATCATATTATGATGAAATATTTAAACTAGCACAAATGATGAAAATAATTATTACAATTCCTGATTGTGTCATCATATGCATGCACCGTGTACACATATATTTATTTGGATCACACATGAATCCACAAATAAAGGATATTTCCCAAGATATTGATGCCTTCCAAAAAATAAATATTAAGCAAGTCTTATTAGAGACTAACACCTTTAATATTTACCACTTTTGAGCTCCATCAATTTAGGGTATTTAAGGTATCCAAATTTTGGAGTTCAAAGTGTGTCAAATGTGCAATAAATATTATTCTTTATGATTAAGACCGTCTATGATTTTATAAACTTAGAGTGCAATTTTCTTGAAACTAATTAAAACAAGAGTTATAAGATCAATAAAAGATTATATAGATAAAGAAAAAACACAAAAAAAAGGTTATGCTAGTTGAAATTACCAATTATCTTACATCTAGTTCAACTATTCAAAAACAAAAGTTTGTACAAAGAAAATACAAGACTCTAGAGGATATCAACCTCGATATTACATTAAATGTCAAAGAGGATCTTTGTCCTATCCACTCTTGACTCACTCAAGAGAATCTTGGCCTTATTCACTCTTTCACTATCTGAGAAGATGTCTAGCCTTATCAACTCAACCAACAATCCAAAAACCACTATTGACAACCTCAGCAATTTACAAAACAAACACAAACCTAGAAGCAATCTTGTAAAGATAATGAAAAGAAGAAACCATGGGAGAAGAACTTGGAACTTAATTACAACATAACATGACATACCCTAAAAACTAACCATATGAGTAAGTTGAAGAGAAAACACTTGAGAATTCTTTGAAATCTTTTCGATCACTTAGTGATTGCATTTTGATATCAGAAAACAATTGTAAGAATATCTTTGATTTATTGCAAAAGTTCTTACAAAGATTAAGATTGATACTCTTTTCATAATGTTTGAAAAATGCAATTTGAAAATAGATGTTGACATCTATAATTAATTACATTAGCTGAAAATCCATTATTCTAATAGAATTTTTAAAAGATATTGATGTCTATCTAAAATAATTGATTATTACATCATTTATTTCATTAGAACGGTCCTTATTAATTACAAAAGTTGATTAAATTTATTATAAAAAGAATCTAAACGGATATATAATTGGTTATATAAAAACTTGAAAAGCACTATGTTTTAAGTTTCTTCCTACATAATGGCTAATATTGTTCTTAGAACCTCTGAAGAACAATTTAACCCATTATGTAGTAGATTAAAAGTTCTAAAGTTCATTTTTAACTTACTTTAACATTTTAGAAAATGTTTAAATCATTTCACTCCAGTAAATCATGTAAAATTTAGGTAATGTTTGATAATAGCAATAACAACAGTTATAAACGTCGTAAGATAATGTAAGTTGCGCCATTTTAAAGAGCCATTCTTTTCGATGTATTTAATTTTTGTTTGAACAATTATGATGATTTTAACATTCGTAATTTACCTCAGAAAATCGTCACTTTAGATAATGTAATATATGGCGGTTATGGTGGTAGTTTGCTTGAAATTGCCACATTTTTTCTTTGTGATAACCTGAATTGCGATGGTTTTCAAATCCGCTGCAAGCGTGAATTGTGGTAGTTAAAATCGCCACATTTGAAGAAAGTAACTACTAGAATTTATATTGTTTTTTGTAGTGATTTAATTCAATTTTTAAGATTGTGTGATGTAGACTAAGCTTGAATCTTCATCATTATCTTTAAAAATTAAGAAAAAACATCTCTTAATGTTGAGGTTTTGTTCAGTATCAACACCGTTACCGTCACCTATAATTTTTTGTCGGACCCCTTGTATAATAGAAGAACTACATGCTTTTACGCTACACAAAAAACCTTCAAATTCCTTGTGGGTAGTTGCAAAATACTAGATGCACATGCAACTATTCTTACTCATATTCTACGTGATGATGAGGAATATCAAATGTTGGTCGAAAATATGTTCTCCAATACTACGAACTTTTTTTCTTCTCTAAAAAACTCATTTCAAAGCTCTTATGAGAAGGTGGTCCATTGAGAACGATTATTTTTAGCAAAAAGGATGTCACCACTACATCTTTGAAAGCTAAAGATTTTGATGGATACTCAAGCAAAAATACTACAAGATGAAGGAAAGCTCAAGATAAAGATATAGAGTATTTAGGGTGTCAAGTCACTCTAGATAAAGAGGAAGCATAAGAAGAATTATCAGCAAAATCATCTCTCTTCACAAGTGAAATCATTTTTCCACGCACATAATCAATTAAGGTTAAAACATAACTAAATTATGTTTCTACAGTTTTTTCAAAAATAACAATATCTTTTGAATTGAAACTATTTTTTTAAATCTAAGTATTCTCTGACTATATCTTTTAAAATAAATCATCTTTTCTACAAAGAATAAAATTTCATTTTCGAATTTATTTGATTTTATTTAAATTAATTAAATTATGTTTCTATAGATTTTCAAAAATAAAAATATCTTTTGAATTGAAACTATTTCTTAAATCAAGTATTCTCTGACTATATCTTCTCCTAAAAATCATCTTTTCTACAAAGAATAAAAATTGATTTTCGAATTTATTTGATTTTGTTTTTGAATTAATTGAATTATCTTTTTTTAAGAAAACTCAATTAAAACTCTTTAAACAACCCAATTTGAGAATGAGAAAAAACATAACACACTACTATTGAGAAGCCTGAAAATATTGATTGAGTTTTTTCCTCTCTTATTCAAGTTGGTAACGAGAATTCACTTGTGAAAGGAGTTTACTGTTGAGCATTCTATCTTTATACTCTTACTTTCCATGAGAAAATGCTTCATTTTTTTAGTAGTAATTTTCATCGTTTGTTTTGTACAGAGGAGGTGTTTCATCACTTATGTGATTCAAGGAAGGTGTTGTCACATCTTGAAAGGGCTCAAGATAAGTGTTAATCAATCTTTAGAAATTTTCTATTGCATGTTTCACTATGTCATTGTGGTTGTAATTGAAATACTCTAAAGATAGTGAATTGGGATTGTCACTCTCACATTGAGGTGACTAGGAATTGGATGCAGGGTTGGCTATACCCAAACTAGTATATATTACTGTGTGAATTTCTTCTTTCCTTTACCTCTTTTTTACACTTCTAGTAACGCACTTAATTAATAATTAAAAAAAGGATATTTTCATAAGTATACATATCAAGACAATTTTTTTAAAAGCATCAATTCAACCCCCCTTTTGATGACATTTGTCTAACAATTATTTGTTCTCCAACTATTGTGAAGAATGTAACATCCCGACCGGATATTATGGATTTAAATAAATAAAATAAAGTAAGAAATTAAAATCTCATTAATTATAAATCTATTTCCCAAAAACGTGGGAAATTTTAAAACTTTTATTTCACCATGACAATAAGTGAAATCCAAACGAGTAAATATCCATTATAAAATTAAAGTATGATAATATAAGAGTTTACAAATGACTTAAAATCATAAAACATAAATCCATGATGAAATATCCCAAGTCTAGCCCCGTTTCGGCTCTAAGCCTCACCAGATCCACCTGCAACATCATTTGCTCACGTATACCGCGTATACGATCATCGCCACACACAAGCAGATAGGGTGAGCTAACAAAATAAACATATTTACAATACAATTAGATATATTCCACAATCACACCAAAATAATGACTCATCAAAATCGACCACACTTACCCTTTTGCAATCCTTGGCAAAATTAAAAAGTAAAGCAAAGCAAGGACATCACAAACATAACAAGAGAGACAAAAAGAGACACAAGACAAATAGACTCGAAACAGACAAATGGAAACACATCCAACACAAAAGGATTCAGAGCTGCAAGGTATCCATGAACATCATCCAAGCAATTCAAAACATGTCAAGTACTCAATTCATCTCGGGGTAAATTGAAAGCTGCATAACCTCGTAAAATATGCACTATATCACTCAAATCTCTAGGCTATTGTTTACTCTTAAAGCACCCCTAAAAATTTAACATCAAACAGAATTGGCAAGCCTATAGAACCAACAACCAAACCAAAGCACATGCAAATCAAGATCAGAATGACTTTTCAAGGTTGTAATGGGGTTGAGGACAACGTGTGGAACATATGGATAAGTGGCTAAAAAGAACAAAAGGAAATAGAGAAGCAATGGGGAAATACGTCAAAATCAAGCATGAAAGCAATTCCAAACTCCAACACTTCCATATTCAATTCTTGCACAATGTTACAAAACCCAAACCTCTTTTCTTTCTTTTCATTTTTTTCTTCATTTTTCATTTTTTTTATTTTCATTTTAGAGTAGAGAAACAACTGTTTTCAAGTCCGTTAAAATGTACAAATGAGCAATCCATGAACAAAATAGGTGTGTGTGCACAACCACACTTATTATGCGCAACCACACTTAAAGGATAACACATATTCCCAAAACAATTCCAAAGCTCCAAAATTTCCTAAGGCAGGATGAATCATGGTTTTTCAGGTTAAGGGCTTGTAATAAGCTATAGAACAATGAAAGGGTATACAGGCTCAAAAAGGGCTATCAACGGAAACAGTCCAAGGTAGGCTCATCTGCCTATAGGCTCACCAGAACAAAATTGCCTAAATCATATCCAAACTTGCATGTGAATCAGAAAAGCATCAGAAAGAGTCAAGCCAAGGCCATTGTGCAAACATTCAAGAGGCATATATCACATAAGAAAGAACAAAGAGTGGCTTAAATTCTCACACAGGGTAAAATAATTCAAAATAAAGTTGACATGCAAAGAGAAAGCAAGGATATCAGTGCACGGAACAACCAACAATGCATCCTCCAAAAGTGAAGTGAGTGTCCCAAACAGAAAACAAAAACTTAACACAAATTAACAAAATGGAAACAAACAAAAGGAAACAACAACAGACAGACTCCCCCACACTTAAACTACACATTGTCTTAACCTGACTCAGCATAGTATCAACCAATGAAACATCAGTAGATGGGCTTGGACAAGTGTAATAAAAGTAAGGAAGGAAAAATAAAACTCTTTGAATCATGATGAAACAAAAGTGGGGTCAAGCAAGGAAGTCTCCTCTACAACAGTATCCACCAAGGCAGGATTGTTGAGGAATGGCTTCAGACGATGCCCATTCACTTTAAAGCTCTTCTCGGTGGATTGGCTCTTGATCTCAACTGCACCATAAGGATAAACATTAGTCACCACAAAAGGACCAATCCAATTTGACCGCAACTTACCACCCATGAGACCAAGTTTAGAGTTTTACAATAACACTTGCTGACCAACAACAAATTCCTTCCTAGCTTTGGAGCTATCATGGAATCTCTTGGTCTTCTCTTTGTAGAACATAGAGTTATGATATGCTTCCAAACGGATCTCATCTAACTCATTCAGCTGCAACTCTCTTTACTCCCCAACTTGATCAAGTGAGAAGTTGCATGATTTGACAACCTAGTAGGCTCGGTGCTCTATTTCCACTGGTAGGTGGCATGGCTTACCAAAGACGACCAGATAGGGAGACATCCCAATAGATGCCTTGTAAGCAGTTTTATGAGCCTACAGAGCGTCTTTAAGTCTATTGCTCCAATCCTTTCGGTTGGGTTGAACAATCTTCTGCAAGATCCGCTTGAACTCTCTACTTGATATCTCGGCTTGCCCGTTAGTTTGGGGGTGATATGGTGTGGAAATCTTATGCATAACCCCGTACTTCTAAAGCAAAGCGCCCCACGGACCTATTATAGAAATGGGTGCCCTAGTCTCTAACGACAACTCTAGGAATTCCAAACCTACAGAATATGTGAGACCTGACAAAGTCTATAACAAATCGAGCATCGTTAGTCTTGGTGGCTTTAGCTTCTACCCACTTTAAGACATAATCAATAACAAGTAAGATGTAAGTAAAACCAAAAGAAACAGGGAAAGGGCCTATGAAATCTATACCCCAAACATCAAAGACCTCACAAAACAACATGGGTTATTGAGGCATCTGTTGTCTCCAAGAAATGGCTTTTCTCGCTCTCTAGCATTGCTCCTTTGTGTTGCAAATCCTCCACGCATCCTTGAAGATGGTGCGCCAGTAAATCGACAATCCAGGTGCAGATGAATGACAAAATTGAAGGACCGAGTCAATCTTGTGGTTCAGAATATATCTCCTAGTAACCTGATCACTACACATCTTTCACAAATAGGGGTCATCCCAAATATAATACCTAGCATCGCTCTTGAGTTTATCACATTGAGTTATGGATGCTAAGGGAGGAAAAACAGAAGCATCAAGATAATTCACAATGTTAGCAAACCATGGGGAAGGAAAAGAAGCAGAGAGTGTCAACAAACTTTCATCGGATCTCTCAATCCTGCTCAGGTGGTCTGCAACCAAGTTTTGTGCTTTGCTCCTATCACAGATCTCTAAATCAAATTCCTGGAGCCAGAGCATCCATCTAATCAACCGAGGCTTGGATTCTGCCTTCTTCAACAAGTACTTAAGAGCTGCATGGTTAGTAAACACAACAACAGGAGAACCAAGCTGATAAGATTTAAACTTTTAAAGCGCAAAAACACCCGCAAAAAGCTCTTTCTTTGTTGTGGTGTAGTTTGCTTGGGCAACATCCAATCTCCTGGAGGGGTAGTAGATTACCCTCGGCTGCTTATCAATCCTTTGAGCCAGAACAACCCCCAATGCATAATTGGATGCATCCCACATCAGCTCGAATGGGGTTGTCCAATTGAGCGCCTCAATGATCGAAGTGGAGGTCAGGGCCTTCTTGAGGCAACCAAAAGCCTTTTTGTATTCGTCACTGAAAATGAACTCAACATCTTTTTGCAGCAAATTGGACAGTGGAAAGCCTTCTTAGTAAAGTCCTAGATGAAGCACCTTTAAAATCATGCATGGCGAAGAAAAGAACGAACCTCTCGAGCAGAAGAGAGGTAAGGCAATTATGAAGTAATTGAAATCGTGGCAGGGTCAACTTTAATTCCCTTACTCGAAATGGTGTGCCCCAAAACTATGCCTTGTTCTACCATGAAATGCATTTTTCAAAATTAAAAACAAGGTTAGATTGGATGCACCTATTCAAACCTTTGTCGAGATTGTCTAAACATGTATCAAAAGAAGATCCATACAAAGTAAAATCGTCCATAAACACCTTTATGCATTTTTCAAGAAAATCACTGAAAATGCTAAGCATGCACTGCTAGAATGTGCCAAGGGCATTGCATAGGCCAAACGGCATCCTCCTATAGGCAAAAGAGCCAAAGAGGGCAGGTGAATGTCGTTTTCTCTTTGTCCTCAGGTGCAATATGAATTTGAAAGTAACTAGAAAAACCATCAAGAAAACAATAGTTGGACTTACCTGCCAAGTGCTCAAGCATTTGATCAATAAAAGGCAGGAAGAGGTGGTCTTTCCTGGTTTCTTGATTTAACCTTCTGTAGTAGATGCAAACTCTCTTTGTACTCTTGTTGGAATCAGCTGATGAAGGATTATCTTGTTTCCTTTTAGAGTTATGAATATGGTGAAGTTGTTTAAGAAAGCTTTTTGAAAATTCCCACTGGACATTAAGATGGCATGCTATGTAGATGTGAAGGTTCATTTCTCAAGCTCATGAAAGGAAGAAAAGAGTTGGATTCAAGCTTAAACACACACGGCAATAACAACACTAAAGAGCAAAATGAAAGAAGAAACAACAAAAATGGAAAGCATAGAAGATGAAGAATGGAAGAAGCACGTCACTCAGAGGGGGGGATCTAAGCCAACCAAGCCCTAGAGATGATTGATGGTGCCGCCACTTGCAAGCAAGATAAGACAAAGGTGAGTTCACTTCTAGGAAGGAGAGCTCACAAAAATTGGTGGTTGAATGCACAAAGTTTATAACAAAATGATCAACCCTTTTATCAAGACAAGGGGCGCCCTTTAAATAGGAGTTCACAAACATTAAATGAGTTACTTATGTTGTAGCTTGGGGGTAAGTCTAACTCATAAGCATTGTTGTTAATTCTCCTAATGACTTGAAAGGGGCCATCCCCTCTAGGGAGGAGCTTAGACTTCCTTTGAGTAGGGAATCTCTCCTTTCTCAAGTGAAGCCAAACCCAATCTCCCTATTGGAAGATGACTTCCATTCTTCCCTTCTTACCATCCTCTTGTTGTTTCTTAACTCTCCTCTCAATGGTTTCCTTGACTTGTGAATGCAAGTCTTGGATGTACTTGGCTTTGGCTTCACCATCTTGGCAAGTCCATGCCTCATGAGTGGGTAGGGGAAGGAGGTCTAAGGGAGTTAGGGGATTGAACCCATACACAACCTCAAAAGGGGAATGAGAAGTAGTGGAATGCACAACCCTATTGTAGGCAAACTCTATGCGGGGAAGAAGTTCCTCCCACTCTCTAATGTTTTGCACTATCATACATCTTAGCATTTGCCCTAGGGTTCTATTAACCACCTCGGTTTGGCCATCACTTTGGGGATGACAAGTGGTTGAGAAAAGAAGCTTGGTGCCAAGTTTACCCCACAAGGTTCTCCAAAAATGGCTTAGGAACTTGGAGTCCCTATCACTTACAATGGACCTAGGTAGGCCATGTAGTTTTACCACTTCCTTGAAGAAAAGATTTGCAATATAAGTTGCATCATCAATCTTATGGCAAGGAATGAAATGGGCCATCTTAGAGAACCTATCCACCACTACAAAAATGGAATCCCTACCTTTTTTGGTCCTTGGGAGGCCTAAGATAAAATCCATAGAAATGTCAACCCAAGGCTTGGAAGGGATAGGCAAAGGGGTGTAAAGACCATGGGGTTGGACTCTAGACTTGGTTTTCATGCATGCTATGCAACCTTTGCAATGCCTATCTACATGCTTCCTCATGTGAGGCCAATAGAAGTGTTCTTTCAAGACTTCCAAAGTCTTGTTTGGCCCAAAATGCCCCATTAATCCTTCCTCATGTGCCTCTCTAATGAGTAAGGCTCTTAAGGAACCTTGGGAAATGCAAAGTCTCTTACCTTTGAAAAGATATTGATTGAGAAGGTAAAAGTCTTTGTAAGCCCCTTGGTGGCACTCACTAAGAATGGGGGAGAAATCAACATCCTTTGGATACAATTCCTTAATATGATCAAAACTAAGAAATTTAGTTTCAAGAATGGAAAGGAGGGAATGCCTTCTTGAAAGGGCATCCGCCACAATGTTAGCCTTTCCTTGCTTATGTTTGATCACATATGGAAATTGTTCTAAGAACTCTACCCACCTAGCATGTCTCTTGTTTAACTTGCCTTGGCTTTTCAAAAATTTGAGTGACTCATGGTCACTATGTATCACGAACTCCTTTGAAAGAAGATAGTGTTTCCAAGTTTGCAAAGTTCTCACAAGGGCATAAAGCTCTTTGTCATAGGTGGAGTAGTTGATGTGACTCCCCTTGAGTTTCTCACTAAAATAAGCTATGGGGTGCTCTTCTTGGAGAAGCACGACCCCAATGCCTACATTGGATGCATCACACTCAATTTCAAAAGTTTTGGAGAAGTTAGGGAGGGCTAAGAGTGGTGCATTGATCAATTTTTGTTTTAAAGTTTCAAAAGCCTTTTCTTGATCTTTGCTCCACTTATAGGCCACACCTTTCTTGACCAATTTATTGAGAGGGGCGGCTATGGTGCTAAAGTTTGGCACAAACCTCCTATAGAAACTAGCTAACCCATGGAAAGACCTAAGCTCACTTACATTCTTTGGGGGAGGCCAATCCTTGATGGCCATCACTTTTTCTTGGTCCACATGGACCCCATGTTGATTTATTTTGAAACCTAGGAAGATCACATGATCCATCCCAAACACACATTTCTCCATGTTAGCATACAAGGATGCCTTCCTTAAGGTTTCTAACACACTCCTTAAATGATGCAAGTGGTCATCTTGAGACATACTATAAATGAGAATGTCATCAAAGTACACCATAACAAACTTCCCTAAGAACTCTCTAAGAACATGGTGCATGAGTCTCATAAATGTACTAGGTGCATTGGTCAAGCCAAAAGGCATGACTAACCACTCATATAATCCAAACTTAGTCTTGAAAGAGGTTTTCCATTCATCACCTTCTTTGATTCTAATTTGATTGTACCCACTCTTCAAGTCTATTTTGGAAAATATGGTTGCACCATGTAACTCATCAATCAAATTATCTAATCTAGGAATAAGATGCCTATACTTGATGGTTATGTTGTTGATAGCCCTACAATCTATGCACATTCTCTATGTTCCATCCTTTTTGGGGACAAGAATCACGGGCATTGCACAAGGACTCATGCTATGTTGCACCCACCCCTTTTCTAACAACTCATTCACTTGTTTTTGAATTTCCTTAGCCTCCTCGGGACTAGTCCTATAGGCTGGCCTATTAGGCAAAGATGAGCCTTGTATGAAATCAATTTGGTGTTCTATACCTCTTAGGGGTGGGAGACCCTTTGAAGGTTCTTGAAAAACATCTTTGAACTAATCTAAGACTAATGACAAGTATAAGGGACATCTAGAGTGAGGGTTTTGGAAGGAGGGGGAAGATTCACTAGGATAAGCTAGGAAGATGGGTTTTTGGGCAAGCATTACCTTCTTCACCCCTTTGAGGGTGATCATGCTCTTCTTGGACTCATTGCCATGCCCTTGCGCCTTCTTTTGTGCCTTCTTTTGCGCCTTCTCTTCTTTTCTTTTCTTTATCATTTGTAATTGGTCCTCATTGACTTCTCTTGGTGAAAGAGGTAGTAATGTGATCTTTTTGCCTTAGAAGCTAAATGTAAACTTGTTGGCATGGCCATCATGAAAAGCTTTCCTATCAAATTGCCATGGCCTTCCTAATAAAATGTGGGTTGCTTCCATGGGCACTAAGTCACATAATACCTCATCTTTGTAGTTTCCAATGGAGAAGTTAATAAGGACTTGTTTGTCCTATTTAATCTCACCTTCCTCACTAAGCCAAGAAAGCTTATAGGGCTTGGCATGAGGGATGGTTTTCAAGCCAAGCTTGTCCACAACCCTTGTGCTAGCCACATTAACACAACTTCCACTATCAATTATGAGGGAGCAAGTTTTGTTGTTGATTTGGCACCTTGAGTGAAAAATATTTTCTCTTTGATTTTCAAATTCTTTAGGCACTTGGCCTAGTATACGCCTAACCACCAACAAACCTCCTTCATTAAGTTTGATTTCATCCTCACTTGAAGATTGGGAAGAAGTGTGGGAGGAAGAACCTTTAGGGGAGGGGGGAGAAGAATGTTCACTTTCAACCTCTCCTTTAGGGTTCAAGATCATGTTCCTCTTTGTTGGGCAATTTGAAGCAATGTGACCATAGCCCAAACACTTAAAACATTTGATGGAACTAGTTCTTGAACTTTGAGAAGAGTTTGCACTTTCATGGGAGGTTCTAGACGAATTAGTCCTAGGTGGGTGGTCTTTGGAAGGTGGTTTCTCATCCTTTCTTTCTTTTCCTTTCCAAGTTCTAGAGTAGTATTCATTGTATGAAGTATTCCTCTTGGCCTCTTGTTTCTTTTTCAATTGACTTTTAACTTTTAAGGCCAAGTGTAAAATTTTGTCAAGAGTGGAATACTCATATAACTCAACTACATCTTGAACTTCTCTTCTAAGACCACTCACAAATCTAGCTACCTTTTCTTCTTCACTTTCAAATTGGAGTCCTACTTTGAGAATCATGGACTCCATCATTTTAAAATATTCATTCACACACATAGACCCTTGTTGAAGCCTTTGGAGCTTCAAAAGAGTCTCCCTCCTATAGTAGGAAGGAACAAATCTAGCGCGCATCAAAGTCTTAATGTCCATCCAAGAGGCCGTGGGTGGCTCTTGGTTAATATTGTCCATACACAATTGATGCCACCATGTCATGGTATAATCTTCAAATTCTAAAACTACTAAATCTACTTGTTCTTGATCACCAACTAAATGAATGTTGAAGATTTGGTCCACTTTTTGCTCCCACTCTATGTAGAGGTTTGGGTCATTCTTCCCCTTGAACTTTGGAATCTTGATTGGTGGAGGTTGTCTTTGTGGGAGTTGATTGCGCCTTCCACCACCATCATAGTCGTGCCTTCTTCTTCTTCCACCATGGCTAGAGTCCTCGGAAGAGGACCTCCTCCTTCTCCTCTCATCTTCCCTAAGCTCAAGTCTTTGGATGTGCTCTTGTAGGAAGATCTAACTTTTCCTCCTATCCGCCCTCAATTGGTCAAAAGTTTCTCTCCTACTCACTTCCATCTCATGTAAGATGTTGGCAAGGGTCATTTGTTCACTTTCTTAGGCCATAGGAGTCACCATGGGAGGGGAATAAGGTGAGACCGACTCCTCCTCTTCTTCTACCTCCAAGATTGGATCCATATTCATGTTCCTACACCAAATACTCACCAAAAACCGAGACAATGAAGAGGTTAGCTAACAAAAAATTCCAAACCCGAGACCAAGTGTGGTCTTCTCAAGCACCCAAGTGTTTTTTATCACACTTTCAAAGCACACAAGCAAGGCTCGTACTCAAAAACCTTTCAAACAAGTGAAAATACATTTAAAGAGATGAAAACCTTTTCAAAGCTCAAACAAGTGGCTCGGCCACAACACTTGAGGAAGACAAGGAAAAGAAAACTACTAAGACAAAACAAAGATTACCTAAAGACAAGCAAGCAAAGCTCAAAAAACAAGAAAGTTTAACTTCTAAGGAAACTTGTTTTTAAAGACAAAACTTGAACAAGACTAAAGCAACGAAAAGCACTTTCAAAGACTCTATGGAAAGCATTTAAACAAGCCAAGATTATACCTCAAATTATGCATACACCAAGAAAGATCATAACCAAGTTAAAGCATGGAACTAATTTGCCAATATCACCCAAAATCCAAGTATAAAATTTGGTAGCATAACACCTAGTAAAAATGGCCAAATGGATTCACCAAGCAACACATTAGCTCTAAACTGTTTTTGGTCATGAAAATAATTTTTCTTTTCAAAACTAGGTACTTAAGATGATGAGAAGGATATTTTAGGGTGTCTTAAACACTTAGTTCCCAAAAAAATTAGGTCAAAATCAATTTCAAGGAGCATATAACAACAAAAGGCATAGATCTCATGCAATAGCTCAAATACTTAGAAACAAGAACAAGAAAACTCAAAGAAGCATATGACAAGAGACTCAAGCATCCAAAGACATGTTATCCAACCACATTTAGGAGCAAAAGAGTCACAAAACCGAAGCCAAAATTGCCACAACATAACCTGAAAACGTTGTTTTTCGTATTCTCGGCAACTCTGACCTTTGCTCACTCATTTGATCATAACTCTCTCCACAGAATTCCAAATGCGTTAATTCTTTTTTTGTTGGAAACTAGACTCAGAGCTTTCGTTTGATATAAAGAACGTTACTTTTGGACC
The DNA here is from genome assembly GCF_037176805.1 of Vigna unguiculata. NCBI lineage: Eukaryota > Viridiplantae > Streptophyta > Magnoliopsida > Fabales > Fabaceae > Vigna > Vigna unguiculata. Next base: position 28,005,716 of record NC_140802.1, read on the forward strand.
ACTAAGCTAGCTGCAGTATGTTTTTGAAAAACACACACGTTGCTGCCAGCACTATTTTTATGTGGACCATTCAAAGATAGCTACACAAGACAAGGTTAGAACATGAAAACACCATATTCAAGGACAACCAAAGCTCTAGATACCAAATGATGAAGGATTATCTTGTTTCCTTTTAGAGTTATGAATATGGTGAAGTTGTTTAAGAAAGCTTTTTGAAAATTCCCACTGGACATTAAGATGGCATGCTATGTAGATGTGAAGGTTCATTTCTCAAGCTCATGAAAGGAAGAAGAGAGTTGGATTCAAGCTTAAACACACACGGCAATAACAACACTAAAGAGCAAAATGAAAGAAGAAACAACAAAAATGGAAAGCATAGAAGATGAAGAATGGAAGAAGCACGTCACTCAGAGGGGGGGATCTAAGCCAACCAAGCCCTAGAGATGATTAATGGTGCCGCCACTTGCAAGCAAGATAAGACAAAGGTGAGTTCACTTCTAGGAAGGAGAGCTCACAAAAATTGGTGGTTGAATGCACAAAGTTTATAACAAAATGATCAACCCTTTTATCAAGACAAGGGGCGCCCTTTAAATAGGAGTTCACAAACATTAAATGAGTTACTTATGTTGTAGCTTGGGGGTAAGTCTAACTCATAAGCATTGTTGTTAATTCTCCTAATGACTTGAAAGGGGCCATCCCCTCTAGGGAGGAGCTTAGACTTCCTTTGAGTAGGGAATCTCTCCTTTCTCAAGTGAAGCCAAACCCAATCTCCCTATTGGAAGATGACTTCCATTCTTCCCTTCTTACCATCCTCTTGTTGTTTCTTAACTCTCCTCTCAATGGTTTCCTTGACTTGTGAATGCAAGTCTTGGATGTACTTGGCTTTGGCTTCACCATCTTGGCAAGTCCATGCCTCATGAGTGGGTAGGGGAAGGAGGTCTAAGGGAGTTAGGGGATTGAACCCATACACAACCTCAAAAGGGGAATGAGAAGTAGTGGAATGCACAACCCTATTGTAGGCAAACTCTATGCGGGGAAGAAGTTCCTCCCACTCTCTAATGTTTTGCACTATCATACATCTTAGCATTTGCCCTAGGGTTCTATTAACCACCTCGGTTTGGCCATCACTTTGGGGATGACAAGTGGTGGAGAAAAGAAGCTTGGTGCCAAGTTTACCCCACAAGGTTCTCCAAAAATGGCTTAGGAACTTGGAGTCCCTATCACTTACAATGGACCTAGGTAGGCCATGTAGTTTTACCACTTCCTTGAAGAAAAGATTTGCAATATAAGTTGCATCATCAATCTTATGGCAAGGAATGAAATGGGCCATCTTAGAGAACCTATCCACCACTACAAAAATGGAATCCCTACCTTTTTTGGTCCTTGGGAGGCCTAAGATAAAATCCATAGAAATGTCAACCCAAGGCTTGGAAGGGATAGGCAAAGGGGTGTAAAGACCATGGGGTTGGACTCTAGACTTGGTTTTCATGCATGCTATGCAACCTTTGCAATGCCTATCTACATGCTTCCTCATGTGAGGCCAATAGAAGTGTTCTTTCAAGACTTCCAAAGTCTTGTTTGGCCCAAAATGCCCCATTAATCCTTCCTCACGTGCCTCTCTAATGAGTAAGGCTCTTAAGGAACCTTGGGAAATGCAAAGTCTCTTACCTTTGAAAAGATATTGATTGAGAAGGTAAAAGTCTTTGTAAGCCCCTTGGTGGCACTCACTAAGAATGGGGGAGAAATCAACATCCTTTGGATACAATTCCTTAATATGATCAAAACTAAGAAATTTAGTTTCAAGAATGGAAAGGAGGGAATGCCTTCTTGAAAGGGCATCCGCCACAATGTTAGCCTTTCCTTGCTTATGTTTGATCACATATGGAAATTGTTCTAAGAACTCTACCCACCTAGCATGTCTCTTGTTTAACTTGCCTTGGCTTTTCAAAAATTTGAGTGACTCATGGTCACTATGTATCACGAACTCCTTTGAAAGAAGATAGTGTTTCCAAGTTTGCAAAGTTCTCACAAGGGCATAAAGCTCTTTGTCATAGGTGGAGTAGTTGATGTGACTCCCCTTGAGTTTCTCACTAAAATAAGCTATGGGGTGCTCTTCTTGGAGAAGCACGACCCCAATGCCTACATTGGATGCATCACACTCAATTTCAAAAGTTTTGGAGAAGTTAGGGAGGGCTAAGAGTGGTGCATTGATCAATTTTTGTTTTAAAGTTTCAAAAGCCTTTTCTTGATCTTTGCTCCACTTATAGGCCACACCTTTCTTGACCAATTTATTGAGAGGGGCGGCTATGGTGCTAAAGTTTGGCACAAACCTCCTATAGAAACTAGCTAACCCATGGAAAGACCTAAGCTCACTTACATTCTTTGGGGGAGGCCAATCCTTGATGGCCATCACTTTTTCTTGGTCCACATGGACCCCATGTTGATTTATTTTGAAACCTAGGAAGATCACATGATCCATCCCAAACACACATTTCTCCATGTTAGCATACAAGGATGCCTTCCTTAAGGTTTCTAACACACTCCTTAAATGATGCAAGTGGTCATCTTGAGACATACTATAAATGAGAATGTCATCAAAGTACACCATAACAAACTTCCCTAAGAACTCTCTAAGAACATGGTGCATGAGTCTCATAAATGTACTAGGTGCATTGGTCAAGCCAAAAGGCATGACTAACCACTCATATAATCCAAACTTAGTCTTGAAAGAGGTTTTCCATTCATCACCTTCTTTGATTCTAATTTGATTGTACCCACTCTTCAAGTCTATTTTGGAAAATATGGTTGCACCATGTAACTCATCAATCAAATTATCTAATCTAGGAATAAGATGCCTATACTTGATGGTTATGTTGTTGATAGCCCTACAATCTATGCACATTCTCTATGTTCCATCCTTTTTGGGGACAAGAATCACAGGCATTGCACAAGGACTCATGCTATGTTGCACCCACCCCTTTTCTAACAACTCATTCACTTGTTTTTGAATTTCCTTAGCCTCCTCGGGACTAGTCCTATAGGCTGGCCTATTAGGCAAAGATGAGCCTTGTATGAAATCAATTTGGTGTTCTATACCTCTTAGGGGTGGGAGACCCTTTGAAGGTTCTTGAAAAACATCTTTGAACTAATCTAAGACTAATGACAAGTATAAGGGACATCTAGAGTGAGGGTTTTGGAAGGAGGGGGAAGATTCACTAGGATAAGCTAGGAAGATGGGTTTTTGGGCAAGCATTACCTTCTTCACCCCTTTGAGGGTGATCATGCTCTTCTTGGACTCATTGCCATGCCCTTGCGCCTTCTTTTGTGCCTTCTTTTGCGCCTTCTCTTCTTTTCTTTTCTTTATCATTTGTAATTGGTCCTCATTGACTTCTCTTGGTGAAAGAGGTAGTAATGTGATCTTTTTGCCTTAGAAGCTAAATGTAAACTTGTTGGCATGGCCATCATGAAAAGCTTTCCTATCAAATTGCCATGGCCTTCCTAATAAAATGTGGGTTGCTTCCATGGGCACTAAGTCACATAATACCTCATCTTTGTAGTTTCCAATGGAGAAGTTAATAAGGACTTGTTTGTCCTATTTAATCTCACCTTCCTCACTAAGCCAAGAAAGCTTATAGGGCTTGGCATGAGGGATGGTTTTCAAGCCAAGCTTGTCCACAACCCTTGTGCTAGCCACATTAACACAACTTCCACTATCAATTATGAGGGAGCAAGTTTTGTTGTTGATTTGGCACCTTGAGTGAAAAATATTTTCTCTTTGATTTTCAAATTCTTTAGGCACTTGGCCTAGTATACGCCTAACCACCAACAAACCTCCTTCATTAAGTTTGATTTCATCCTCACTTGAAGATTGGGAAGAAGTGTGGGAGGAAGAACCTTTAGGGGAGGGGGGAGAAGAATGTTCACTTTCAACCTCTCCTTTAGGGTTCAAGATCATGTTCCTCTTTGTTGGGCAATTTGAAGCAATGTGACCATAGCCCAAACACTTAAAACATTTGATGGAACTAGTTCTTGAACTTTGAGAAGAGTTTGCACTTTCATGGGAGGTTCTAGACGAATTAGTCCTAGGTGGGTGGTCTTTGGAAGGTGGTTTCTCATCCTTTCTTTCTTTTCCTTTCCAAGTTCTAGAGTAGTATTCATTGTATGAAGTATTCCTCTTGGCCTCTTGTTTCTTTTTCAATTGACTTTTAACTTTTAAGGCCAAGTGTAAAATTTTGTCAAGAGTGGAATACTCATATAACTCAACTACATCTTGAACTTCTCTTCTAAGACCACTCACAAATCTAGCTACCTTTTCTTCTTCACTTTCAAATTGGAGTCCTACTTTGAGAATCATGGACTCCATCATTTTAAAATATTCATTCACACACATAGACCCTTGTTGAAGCCTTTGGAGCTTCAAAAGAGTCTCCCTCCTATAGTAGGAAGGAACAAATCTAGCGCGCATCAAAGTCTTAATGTCCATCCAAGAGGCCGTGGGTGGCTCTTGGTTAATATTGTCCATACACAATTGATGCCACCATGTCATGGTATAATCTTCAAATTCTAAAACTACTAAATCTACTTGTTCTTGATCACCAACTAAATGAATGTTGAAGATTTGGTCCACTTTTTGCTCCCACTCTATGTAGAGGTTTGGGTCATTCTTCCCCTTGAACTTTGGAATCTTGATTGGTGGAGGTTGTCTTTGTGGGAGTTGATTGCGCCTTCCACCACCATCATAGTCGTGCCTTCTTCTTCTTCCACCATGGCTAGAGTCCTCGGAAGAGGACCTCCTCCTTCTCCTCTCATCTTCCCTAAGCTCAAGTCTTTGGATGTGCTCTTGTAGGAAGATCTAACTTTTCCTCCTATCCGCCCTCAATTGGTCAAAAGTTTCTCTCCTACTCACTTCCATCTCATGTAAGATGTTGGCAAGGGTCATTTGTTCACTTTCTTAGGCCATAGGAGTCACCATGGGAGGGGAATAAGGTGAGACCGACTCCTCCTCTTCTTCTACCTCCAAGATTGGATCCATATTCATGTTCCTACACCAAATACTCACCAAAAACCGAGACAATGAAGAGGTTAGCTAACAAAAAATTCCAAACCCGAGACCAAGTGTGGTCTTCTCAAGCACCCAAGTGTTTTTTATCACACTTTCAAAGCACACAAGCAAGGCTCGTACTCAAAAACCTTTCAAACAAGTGAAAATACATTTAAAGAGATGAAAACCTTTTCAAAGCTCAAACAAGTGGCTCGGCCACAACACTTGAGGAAGACAAGGAAAAGAAAACTACTAAGACAAAACAAAGATTACCTAAAGACAAGCAAGCAAAGCTCAAAAAACAAGAAAGTTTAACTTCTAAGGAAACTTGTTTTTAAAGACAAAACTTGAACAAGACTAAAGCAACGAAAAGCACTTTCAAAGACTCTATGGAAAGCATTTAAACAAGCCAAGATTATACCTCAAATTATGCATACACCAAGAAAGATCATAACCAAGTTAAAGCATGGAACTAATTTGCCAATATCACCCAAAATCCAAGTATAAAATTTGGTAGCATAACACCTAGTAAAAATGGCCAAATGGATTCACCAAGCAACACATTAGCTCTAAACTGTTTTTGGTCATGAAAATAATTTTTCTTTTCAAAACTAGGTACTTAAGATGATGAGAAGGATATTTTAGGGTGTCTTAAACACTTAGTTCCCAAAAAAATTAGGTCAAAATCAATTTCAAGGAGCATATAACAACAAAAGGCATAGATCTCATGCAATAGCTCAAATACTTAGAAACAAGAACAAGAAAACTCAAAGAAGCATATGACAAGAGACTCAAGCATCCAAAGACATGTTATCCAACCACATTTAGGAGCAAAAGAGTCACAAAACCGAAGCCAAAATTGCCACAACATAACCTGAAAACGTTGTTTTTCGTATTCTCGGCAACTCTGACCTTTGCTCACTCATTTGATCATAACTCTCTCCACAGAATTCCAAATGCGTTAATTCTTTTTTTGTTGGAAACTAGACTCAGAGCTTTCGTTTGATATAAAGAACGTTACTTTTGGACCACTAAGCTAGCTGCAGTATGTTTTTGAAAAACACACACGTTGCTGCCAGCACTATTTTTATGTGGACCATTCAAAGATAGCTACACAAGACAAGGTTAGAACATGAAAACACCATATTCAAGGACAACCAAAGCTCTAGATACCAAATGATGAAGGATTATCTTGTTTCCTTTTAGAGTTATGAATATGGTGAAGTTGTTTAAGAAAGCTTTTTGAAAATTCCCACTGGACATTAAGATGGCATGCTATGTAGATGTGAAGGTTCATTTCTCAAGCTCATGAAAGGAAGAAGAGAGTTGGATTCAAGCTTAAACACACACGGCAATAACAACACTAAAGAGCAAAATGAAAGAAGAAACAACAAAAATGGAAAGCATAGAAGATGAAGAATGGAAGAAGCACGTCACTCAGAGGGGGGGATCTAAGCCAACCAAGCCCTAGAGATGATTAATGGTGCCGCCACTTGCAAGCAAGATAAGACAAAGGTGAGTTCACTTCTAGGAAGGAGAGCTCACAAAAATTGGTGGTTGAATGCACAAAGTTTATAACAAAATGATCAACCCTTTTATCAAGACAAGGGGCGCCCTTTAAATAGGAGTTCACAAACATTAAATGAGTTACTTATGTTGTAGCTTGGGGGTAAGTCTAACTCATAAGCATTGTTGTTAATTCTCCTAATGACTTGAAAGGGGCCATCCCCTCTAGGGAGGAGCTTAGACTTCCTTTGAGTAGGGAATCTCTCCTTTCTCAAGTGAAGCCAAACCCAATCTCCCTATTGGAAGATGACTTCCATTCTTCCCTTCTTACCATCCTCTTGTTGTTTCTTAACTCTCCTCTCAATGGTTTCCTTGACTTGTGAATGCAAGTCTTGGATGTACTTGGCTTTGGCTTCACCATCTTGGCAAGTCCATGCCTCATGAGTGGGTAGGGGAAGGAGGTCTAAGGGAGTTAGGGGATTGAACCCATACACAACCTCAAAAGGGGAATGAGAAGTAGTGGAATGCACAACCCTATTGTAGGCAAACTCTATGCGGGGAAGAAGTTCCTCCCACTCTCTAATGTTTTGCACTATCATACATCTTAGCATTTGCCCTAGGGTTCTATTAACCACCTCGGTTTGGCCATCACTTTGGGGATGACAAGTGGTGGAGAAAAGAAGCTTGGTGCCAAGTTTACCCCACAAGGTTCTCCAAAAATGGCTTAGGAACTTGGAGTCCCTATCACTTACAATGGACCTAGGTAGGCCATGTAGTTTTACCACTTCCTTGAAGAAAAGATTTGCAATATAAGTTGCATCATCAATCTTATGGCAAGGAATGAAATGGGCCATCTTAGAGAACCTATCCACCACTACAAAAATGGAATCCCTACCTTTTTTGGTCCTTGGGAGGCCTAAGATAAAATCCATAGAAATGTCAACCCAAGGCTTGGAAGGGATAGGCAAAGGGGTGTAAAGACCATGGGGTTGGACTCTAGACTTGGTTTTCATGCATGCTATGCAACCTTTGCAATGCCTATCTACATGCTTCCTCATGTGAGGCCAATAGAAGTGTTCTTTCAAGACTTCCAAAGTCTTGTTTGGCCCAAAATGCCCCATTAATCCTTCCTCACGTGCCTCTCTAATGAGTAAGGCTCTTAAGGAACCTTGGGAAATGCAAAGTCTCTTACCTTTGAAAAGATATTGATTGAGAAGGTAAAAGTCTTTGTAAGCCCCTTGGTGGCACTCACTAAGAATGGGGGAGAAATCAACATCCTTTGGATACAATTCCTTAATATGATCAAAACTAAGAAATTTAGTTTCAAGAATGGAAAGGAGGGAATGCCTTCTTGAAAGGGCATCCGCCACAATGTTAGCCTTTCCTTGCTTATGTTTGATCACATATGGAAATTGTTCTAAGAACTCTACCCACCTAGCATGTCTCTTGTTTAACTTGCCTTGGCTTTTCAAAAATTTGAGTGACTCATGGTCACTATGTATCACGAACTCCTTTGAAAGAAGATAGTGTTTCCAAGTTTGCAAAGTTCTCACAAGGGCATAAAGCTCTTTGTCATAGGTGGAGTAGTTGATGTGACTCCCCTTGAGTTTCTCACTAAAATAAGCTATGGGGTGCTCTTCTTGGAGAAGCACGACCCCAATGCCTACATTGGATGCATCACACTCAATTTCAAAAGTTTTGGAGAAGTTAGGGAGGGCTAAGAGTGGTGCATTGATCAATTTTTGTTTTAAAGTTTCAAAAGCCTTTTCTTGATCTTTGCTCCACTTATAGGCCACACCTTTCTTGACCAATTTATTGAGAGGGGCGGCTATGGTGCTAAAGTTTGGCACAAACCTCCTATAGAAACTAGCTAACCCATGGAAAGACCTAAGCTCACTTACATTCTTTGGGGGAGGCCAATCCTTGATGGCCATCACTTTTTCTTGGTCCACATGGACCCCATGTTGATTTATTTTGAAACCTAGGAAGATCACATGATCCATCCCAAACACACATTTCTCCATGTTAGCATACAAGGATGCCTTCCTTAAGGTTTCTAACACACTCCTTAAATGATGCAAGTGGTCATCTTGAGACATACTATAAATGAGAATGTCATCAAAGTACACCATAACAAACTTCCCTAAGAACTCTCTAAGAACATGGTGCATGAGTCTCATAAATGTACTAGGTGCATTGGTCAAGCCAAAAGGCATGACTAACCACTCATATAATCCAAACTTAGTCTTGAAAGAGGTTTTCCATTCATCACCTTCTTTGATTCTAATTTGATTGTACCCACTCTTCAAGTCTATTTTGGAAAATATGGTTGCACCATGTAACTCATCAATCAAATTATCTAATCTAGGAATAGGATGCCTATACTTGATGGTTATGTTGTTGATAGCCCTACAATCTATGCACATTCTCTATGTTCCATCCTTTTTGGGGACAAGAATCACGGGCATTGCACAAGGACTCATGCTATGTTGCACCCACCCCTTTTCTAACAACTCATTCACTTGTTTTTGAATTTCCTTAGCCTCCTCGGGACTAGTCCTATAGGCTGGCCTATTAGGCAAAGATGAGCCTTGTATGAAATCAATTTGGTGTTCTATACCTCTTAGGGGTGGGAGACCCTTTGAAGGTTCTTGAAAAACATCTTTGAACTAATCTAAGACTAATGACAAGTATAAGGGACATCTAGAGTGAGGGTTTTGGAAGGAGGGGGAAGATTCACTAGGATAAGCTAGGAAGATGGGTTTTTGGGCAAGCATTACCTTCTTCACCCCTTTGAGGGTGATCATGCTCTTCTTGGACTCATTGCCATGCCCTTGCGCCTTCTTTTGTGCCTTCTTTTGCGCCTTCTCTTCTTTTCTTTTCTTTATCATTTGTAATTGGTCCTCATTGACTTCTCTTGGTGAAAGAGGTAGTAATGTGATCTTTTTGCCTTAGAAGCTAAATGTAAACTTGTTGGCATGGCCATCATGAAAAGCTTTCCTATCAAATTGCCATGGCCTTCCTAATAAAATGTGGGTTGCTTCCATGGGCACTAAGTCACATAATACCTCATCTTTGTAGTTTCCAATGGAGAAGTTAATAAGGACTTGTTTGTCCTATTTAATCTCACCTTCCTCACTAAGCCAAGAAAGCTTATAGGGCTTGGCATGAGGGATGGTTTTCAAGCCAAGCTTGTCCACAACCCTTGTGCTAGCCACATTAACACAACTTCCACTATCAATTATGAGGGAGCAAGTTTTGTTGTTGATTTGGCACCTTGAGTGAAAAATATTTTCTCTTTGATTTTCAAATTCTTTAGGCACTTGGCCTAGTATACGCCTAACCACCAACAAACCTCCTTCATTAAGTTTGATTTCATCCTCACTTGAAGATTGGGAAGAAGTGTGGGAGGAAGAACCTTTAGGGGAGGGGGGAGAAGAATGTTCACTTTCAACCTCTCCTTTAGGGTTCAAGATCATGTTCCTCTTTGTTGGGCAATTTGAAGCAATGTGACCATAGCCCAAACACTTAAAACATTTGATGGAACTAGTTCTTGAACTTTGAGAAGAGTTTGCACTTTCATGGGAGGTTCTAGACGAATTAGTCCTAGGTGGGTGGTCTTTGGAAGGTGGTTTCTCATCCTTTCTTTCTTTTCCTTTCCAAGTTCTAGAGTAGTATTCATTGTATGAAGTATTCCTCTTGGCCTCTTGTTTCTTTTTCAATTGACTTTTAACTTTTAAGGCCAAGTGTAAAATTTTGTCAAGAGTGGAATACTCATATAACTCAACTACATCTTGAACTTCTCTTCTAAGACCACTCACAAATCTAGCTACCTTTTCTTCTTCACTTTCAAATTGGAGTCCTACTTTGAGAATCATGGACTCCATCATTTTAAAATATTCATTCACACACATAGACCCTTGTTGAAGCCTTTGGAGCTTCAAAAGAGTCTCCCTCCTATAGTAGGAAGGAACAAATCTAGCGCGCATCAAAGTCTTAATGTCCATCCAAGAGGCCGCGGGTGGCTCTTGGTTAATATTGTCCATACACAATTGATGCCACCATGTCATGGTATAATCTTCAAATTCTAAAACTACTAAATCTACTTGTTCTTGATCACCAACTAAATGAATGTTGAAGATTTGGTCCACTTTTTGCTCCCACTCTATGTAGAGGTTTGGGTCATTCTTCCCCTTGAACTTTGGAATCTTGATTGGTGGAGGTTGTCTTTGTGGGAGTTGATTGCGCCTTCCACCACCATCATAGTCGTGCCTTCTTCTTCTTCCACCATGGCTAGAGTCCTCGGAAGAGGACCTCCTCCTTCTCCTCTCATCTTCCCTAAGCTCAAGTCTTTGGATGTGCTCTTGTAGGAAGATCTAACTTTTCCTCCTATCCGCCCTCAATTGGTCAAAAGTTTCTCTCCTACTCACTTCCATCTCATGTAAGATGTTGGCAAGGGTCATTTGTTCACTTTCTTAGGCCATAGGAGTCACCATGGGAGGGGAATAAGGTGAGACCGACTCCTCCTCTTCTTCTACCTCCAAGATTGGATCCATATTCATGTTCCTACACCAAATACTCACCAAAAACCGAGACAATGAAGAGGTTAGCTAACAAAAAATTCCAAACCCGAGACCAAGTGTGGTCTTCTCAAGCACCCAAGTGTTTTTTATCACACTTTCAAAGCACACAAGCAAGGCTCGTACTCAAAAACCTTTCAAACAAGTGAAAATACATTTAAAGAGATGAAAACCTTTTCAAAGCTCAAACAAGTGGCTCGGCCACAACACTCGAGGAAGACAAGGAAAAGAAAACTACTAAGACAAAACAAAGATTACCTAAAGACAAGCAAGCAAAGCTCAAAAAACAAGAAAGTTTAACTTCTAAGGAAACTTGTTTTTAAAGACAAAACTTGAACAAGACTAAAGCAACGAAAAGCACTTTCAAAGACTCTATGGAAAGCATTTAAACAAGCCAAGATTATACCTCAAATTATGCATACACCAAGAAAGATCATAACCAAGTTAAAGCATGGAACTAATTTGCCAATATCACCCAAAATCCAAGTATAAAATTTGGTAGCATAACACCTAGTAAAAATGGCCAAATGGATTCACCAAGCAACACATTAGCTCTAAACTGTTTTTGGTCATGAAAATAATTTTTCTTTTCAAAACTAGGTACTTAAGATGATGAGAAGGATATTTTAGGGTGTCTTAAACACTTAGTTCCCAAAAAAATTAGGTCAAAATCAATTTCAAGGAGCATATAACAACAAAAGGCATAGATCTCATGCAATAGCTCAAATACTTAGAAACAAGAACAAGAAAACTCAAAGAAGCATATGACAAGAGACTCAAGCATCCAAAGACATGTTATCCAACCACATTTAGGAGCAAAAGAGTCACAAAACCGAAGCCAAAATTGCCACAACATAACCTGAAAACGTTGTTTTTCGTATTCTCGGCAACTCTGACCTTTGCTCACTCATTTGATCATAACTCTCTCCACAGAATTCCAAATGCGTTAATTCTTTTTTTGTTGGAAACTAGACTCAGAGCTTTCGTTTGATATAAAGAACGTTACTTTTGGACCACTAAGCTAGCTGCAGTATGTTTTTGAAAAACACACACGTTGCTGCCAGCACTATTTTTATGTGGACCATTCAAAGATAGCTACACAAGACAAGGTTAGAACATGAAAACACCATATTCAAGGACAACCAAAGCTCTAGATACCAAATGATGAAGGATTATCTTGTTTCCTTTTAGAGTTATGAATATGGTGAAGTTGTTTAAGAAAGCTTTTTGAAAATTCCCACTGGACATTAAGATGGCATGCTATGTAGATGTGAAGGTTCATTTCTCAAGCTCATGAAAGGAAGAAGAGAGTTGGATTCAAGCTTAAACACACACGGCAATAACAACACTAAAGAGCAAAATGAAAGAAGAAACAACAAAAATGGAAAGCATAGAAGATGAAGAATGGAAGAAGCACGTCACTCAGAGGGGGGGATCTAAGCCAACCAAGCCCTAGAGATGATTAATGGTGCCGCCACTTGCAAGCAAGATAAGACAAAGGTGAGTTCACTTCTAGGAAGGAGAGCTCACAAAAATTGGTGGTTGAATGCACAAAGTTTATAACAAAATGATCAACCCTTTTATCAAGACAAGGGGCGCCCTTTAAATAGGAGTTCACAAACATTAAATGAGTTACTTATGTTGTAGCTTGGGGGTAAGTCTAACTCATAAGCATTGTTGTTAATTCTCCTAATGACTTGAAAGGGGCCATCCCCTCTAGGGAGGAGCTTAGACTTCCTTTGAGTAGGGAATCTCTCCTTTCTCAAGTGAAGCCAAACCCAATCTCCCTATTGGAAGATGACTTCCATTCTTCCCTTCTTACCATCCTCTTGTTGTTTCTTAACTCTCCTCTCAATGGTTTCCTTGACTTGTGAATGCAAGTCTTGGATGTACTTGGCTTTGGCTTCACCATCTTGGCAAGTCCATGCCTCATGAGTGGGTAGGGGAAGGAGGTCTAAGGGAGTTAGGGGATTGAACCCATACACAACCTCAAAAGGGGAATGAGAAGTAGTGGAATGCACAACCCTATTGTAGGCAAACTCTATGCGGGGAAGAAGTTCCTCCCACTCTCTAATGTTTTGCACTATCATACATCTTAGCATTTGCCCTAGGGTTCTATTAACCACCTCGGTTTGGCCATCACTTTGGGGATGACAAGTGGTGGAGAAAAGAAGCTTGGTGCCAAGTTTACCCCACAAGGTTCTCCAAAAATGGCTTAGGAACTTGGAGTCCCTATCACTTACAATGGACCTAGGTAGGCCATGTAGTTTTACCACTTCCTTGAAGAAAAGATTTGCAATATAAGTTGCATCATCAATCTTATGGCAAGGAATGAAATGGGCCATCTTAGAGAACCTATCCACCACTACAAAAATGGAATCCCTACCTTTTTTGGTCCTTGGGAGGCCTAAGATAAAATCCATAGAAATGTCAACCCAAGGCTTGGAAGGGATAGGCAAAGGGGTGTAAAGACCATGGGGTTGGACTCTAGACTTGGTTTTCATGCATGCTATGCAACCTTTGCAATGCCTATCTACATGCTTCCTCATGTGAGGCCAATAGAAGTGTTCTTTCAAGACTTCCAAAGTCTTGTTTGGCCCAAAATGCCCCATTAATCCTTCCTCACGTGCCTCTCTAATGAGTAAGGCTCTTAAGGAACCTTGGGAAATGCAAAGTCTCTTACCTTTGAAAAGATATTGATTGAGAAGGTAAAAGTCTTTGTAAGCCCCTTGGTGGCACTCACTAAGAATGGGGGAGAAATCAACATCCTTTGGATACAATTCCTTAATATGATCAAAACTAAGAAATTTAGTTTCAAGAATGGAAAGGAGGGAATGCCTTCTTGAAAGGGCATCCGCCACAATGTTAGCCTTTCCTTGCTTATGTTTGATCACATATGGAAATTGTTCTAAGAACTCTACCCACCTAGCATGTCTCTTGTTTAACTTGCCTTGGCTTTTCAAAAATTTGAGTGACTCATGGTCACTATGTATCACGAACTCCTTTGAAAGAAGATAGTGTTTCCAAGTTTGCAAAGTTCTCACAAGGGCATAAAGCTCTTTGTCATAGGTGGAGTAGTTGATGTGACTCCCCTTGAGTTTCTCACTAAAATAAGCTATGGGGTGCTCTTCTTGGAGAAGCACGACCCCAATGCCTACATTGGATGCATCACACTCAATTTCAAAAGTTTTGGAGAAGTTAGGGAGGGCTAAGAGTGGTGCATTGATCAATTTTTGTTTTAAAGTTTCAAAAGCCTTTTCTTGATCTTTGCTCCACTTATAGGCCACACCTTTCTTGACCAATTTATTGAGAGGGGCGGCTATGGTGCTAAAGTTTGGCACAAACCTCCTATAGAAACTAGCTAACCCATGGAAAGACCTAAGCTCACTTACATTCTTTGGGGAAGGCCAATCCTTGATGGCCATCACTTTTTCTTGGTCCACATGGACCCCATGTTGATTTATTTTGAAACCTAGGAAGATCACATGATCCATCCCAAACACACATTTCTCCATGTTAGCATATAAGGATGCCTTCCTTAAGGTTTCTAACACACTCCTTAAATGATGCAAGTGGTCATCTTGAGACATACTATAAATGAGAATGTCATCAAAGTACACCATAACAAACTTCCCTAAGAACTCTCTAAGAACATGGTGCATGAGTCTCATAAATGTACTAGGTGCATTGGTCAAGCCAAAAGGCATGACTAACCACTCATATAATCCAAACTTAGTCTTGAAAGAGGTTTTCCATTCATCACCTTCTTTGATTCTAATTTGATTGTACCCACTCTTCAAGTCTATTTTGGAAAATATGGTTGCACCATGTAACTCATCAATCAAATTATCTAATCTAGGAATAGGATGCCTATACTTGATGGTTATGTTGTTGATAGCCCTACAATCTATGCACATTCTCTATGTTCCATCCTTTTTGGGGACAAGAATCACGGGCATTGCACAAGGACTCATGCTATGTTGCACCCACCCCTTTTCTAACAACTCATTCACTTGTTTTTGAATTTCCTTAGCCTCCTCGGGACTAGTCCTATAGGCTGGCCTATTAGGCAAAGATGAGCCTTGTATGAAATCAATTTGGTGTTCTATACCTCTTAGGGGTGGGAGACCCTTTGAAGGTTCTTGAAAAACATCTTTGAACTAATCTAAGACTAATGACAAGTATAAGGGACATCTAGAGTGAGGGTTTTGGAAGGAGGGGGAAGATTCACTAGGATAAGCTAGGAAGATGGGTTTTTGGGTAAGCATTACCTTCTTCACCCCTTTGAGGGTGATCATGCTCTTCTTGGACTCATTGGCATGCCCTTGCGCCTTCTTTTGTGCCTTCTTTTGCGCCTTCTCTTCTTTTCTTTTCTTTATCATTTGTAATTGGTCCTCATTGACTTCTCTTGGTGAAAGAGGTAGTAATGTGATCTTTTTGCCTTAGAAGCTAAATGTAAACTTGTTGGCATGGCCATCATGAAAAGCTTTCCTATCAAATTGCCATGGCCTTCCTAATAAAATGTGGGTTGCTTCCATGGGCACTAAGTCACATAATACCTCATCTTTGTAGTTTCCAATGGAGAAGTTAATAAGGACTTGTTTGTCCTATTTAATCTCACCTTCCTCACTAAGCCAAGAAAGCTTATAGGGCTTGGCATGAGGGATGGTTTTCAAGCCAAGCTTGTCCACAACCCTTGTGCTAGCCACATTAACACAACTTCCACTATCAATTATGAGGGAGCAAGTTTTGTTGTTGATTTGGCACCTTGAGTGAAAAATATTTTCTCTTTGATTTTCAAATTCTTTAGGCACTTGGCCTAGTATACGCCTAACCACCAACAAACCTCCTTCATTAAGTTTGATTTCATCCTCACTTGAAGATTGGGAAGAAGTGTGGGAGGAAGAACCTTTAGGGGAGGGGGGAGAAGAATGTTCACTTTCAACCTCTCCTTTAGGGTTCAAGATCATGTTCCTCTTTGTTGGGCAATTTGAAGCAATGTGACCATAGCCCAAACACTTAAAACATTTGATGGAACTAGTTCTTGAACTTTGAGAAGAGTTTGCACTTTCATGGGAGGTTCTAGACGAATTAGTCCTAGGTGGGTGGTCTTTGGAAGGTGGTTTCTCATCCTTTCTTTCTTTTCCTTTCCAAGTTCTAGAGTAGTATTCATTGTATGAAGTATTCCTCTTGGCCTCTTGTTTCTTTTTCAATTGACTTTTAACTTTTAAGGCCAAGTGTAAAATTTTGTCAAGAGTGGAATACTCATATAACTCAACTACATCTTGAACTTCTCTTCTAAGACCACTCACAAATCTAGCTACCTTTTCTTCTTCACTTTCAAATTGGAGTCCTACTTTGAGAATCATGGACTCCATCATTTTAAAATATTCATTCACACACATAGACCCTTGTTGAAGCCTTTGGAGCTTCAAAAGAGTCTCCCTCCTATAGTAGGAAGGAACAAATCTAGCGCGCATCAAAGTCTTAATGTCCATCCAAGAGGCCGCGGGTGGCTCTTGGTTAATATTGTCCATACACAATTGATGCCACCATGTCATGGTATAATCTTCAAATTCTAAAACTACTAAATCTACTTGTTCTTGATCACCAACTAAATGAATGTTGAAGATTTGGTCCACTTTTTGCTCCCACTCTATGTAGAGGTTTGGGTCATTCTTCCCCTTGAACTTTGGAATCTTGATTGGTGGAGGTTGTCTTTGTGGGAGTTGATTGCGCCTTCCACCACCATCATAGTCGTGCCTTCTTCTTCTTCCACCATGGCTAGAGTCCTCGGAAGAGGACCTCCTCCTTCTCCTCTCATCTTCCCTAAGCTCAAGTCTTTGGATGTGCTCTTGTAGGAAGATCTAACTTTTCCTCCTATCCGCCCTCAATTGGTCAAAAGTTTCTCTCCTACTCACTTCCATCTCATGTAAGATGTTGGCAAGGGTCATTTGTTCACTTTCTTAGGCCATAGGAGTCACCATGGGAGGGGAATAAGGTGAGACCGACTCCTCCTCTTCTTCTACCTCCAAGATTGGATCCATATTCATGTTCCTACACCAAATACTCACCAAAAACCGAGACAATGAAGAGGTTAGCTAACAAAAAATTCCAAACCCGAGACCAAGTGTGGTCTTCTCAAGCACCCAAGTGTTTTTTATCACACTTTCAAAGCACACAAGCAAGGCTCGTACTCAAAAACCTTTCAAACAAGTGAAAATACATTTAAAGAGATGAAAACCTTTTCAAAGCTCAAACAAGTGGCTCGGCCACAACACTCGAGGAAGACAAGGAAAAGAAAACTACTAAGACAAAACAAAGATTACCTAAAGACAAGCAAGCAAAGCTCAAAAAACAAGAAAGTTTAACTTCTAAGGAAACTTGTTTTTAAAGACAAAACTTGAACAAGACTAAAGCAACGAAAAGCACTTTCAAAGACTCTATGGAAAGCATTTAAACAAGCCAAGATTATACCTCAAATTATGCATACACCAAGAAAGATCATAACCAAGTTAAAGCATGGAACTAATTTGCCAATATCACCCAAAATCCAAGTATAAAATTTGGTAGCATAACACCTAGTAAAAATGGCCAAATGGATTCACCAAGCAACACATTAGCTCTAAACTGTTTTTGGTCATGAAAATAATTTTTCTTTTCAAAACTAGGTACTTAAGATGATGAGAAGGATATTTTAGGGTGTCTTAAACACTTAGTTCCCAAAAAAATTAGGTCAAAATCAATTTCAAGGAGCATATAACAACAAAAGGCATAGATCTCATGCAATAGCTCAAATACTTAGAAACAAGAACAAGAAAACTCAAAGAAGCATATGACAAGAGACTCAAGCATCCAAAGACATGTTATCCAACCACATTTAGGAGCAAAAGAGTCACAAAACCGAAGCCAAAATTGCCACAACATAACCTGAAAACGTTGTTTTTCGTATTCTCGGCAACTCTGACCTTTGCTCACTCATTTGATCATAACTCTCTCCACAGAATTCCAAATGCGTTAATTCTTTTTTTGTTGGAAACTAGACTCAGAGCTTTCGTTTGATATAAAGAACGTTACTTTTGGACCACTAAGCTAGCTGCAGTATGTTTTTGAAAAACACACACGTTGCTGCCAGCACTGTTTTTATGTGGACCATTCAAAGATAGCTACACAAGACAAGGTTAGAACATGAAAACACCATATTCAAGGACAACCAAAGCTCTAGATACCAAATGATGAAGGATTACCTTGTTTCCTTTTAGAGTTATGAATATGGTGAAGTTGTTTAAGAAAGCTTTTTGAAAATTCCCACTGGACATTAAGATAGCATGCTATGTAGATGTGAAGGTTCATTTCTCAAGCTCATGAAAGGAAGAAGAGAGTTGGATTCAAGCTTAAACACACACGGCAATAACAACACTAAAGAGAAAAATGAAAGATGAAACAACAAAAATGGAAAGCATAGAAGATGAAGAATGGAAGAAGCACGCCACTCATAGGGGGGGATCTAAGCCAACCAAGCCCTAGAGATGAGTGATGGTGCCGCCACTTGCAAGCAAGATAAGGCAAAGGTGAGTTCACTTCTAGGAAGGAGAGCTCACAAAAATTGGTGGTTGAATGCATAAAGTTTATAACAAAAATGATCAACCCTTTTACAAGACAAGGAGCACCCTTTAAATAGGAGTTCATAGGGGTCCTTTAGCAAATACAAAAACATGAAAAAGGATTAACTAGCAAACCCTAAACCTAATGTGAGAGTGAGTCTTGGTCAAGTGAAGGGAGATGATTGGTGGAGGCATTCCCATGAGGATTCTAGGCCAAAAGAGGAAGGAGACCAAGTGACCTTCTAAGGCGTAAACTACAAAGGCAAAAGGAGACAAGGTACATGTCTACTTTTGCTTTTGCTTTACGCTTTTTGCTTTCCTCTCTCTTCCAGTTCATCCAAGTGCTCCAATCACCAAGTGCCACCTAGCCATGCTCTACTTTCTCTTAATTACCTACAAAACAAGACAAACAAGGATTAGCATGTTGGTTTAAGTTAATCTAATCTTGGTCAAAGGTCAACTTTGGATCAAAGTCAACAAGTCAACCAAAATAAATCAACTAGAAACCAACTTAGGGAATTCAAACTAAAGTAATGCAAAACAAAGATAAAGGTGATGGAATAGAAGACTCCCCTCTAGACATGCTTCTAGTGATCCTTCTTGAGGGAGCTTCTAAGGAGTTGGTCATGCCTTCATCATCAGCTCTTCTTTTTCATCCTTGACTACAGTGAGGCTTGTCTTTTTGGGAACAACATGGATAAGGCTGACCCACTGATTGTCTGAAATGGGGTAGATGATCCCAACTTGTAGAAGCTTGGTCACCTCCTTGTTGATAACATCTGATATTACATGGTTAAGTCGCCTTTGTTGTTGTCTCACTGGCTTTGCTCCATCTTTCAACAATATCCTGTGCATGCATATTGATGGGCTAATACCAGGAATGTTAGCCAATGTCCATCCAATTGCCTTGTGCTTTTCAAGAACATGCAACAACCTCTACTCTTATTTAGTAGTGTGGGAGTTGGAAATGATGACGGACAATTTGTCCTCCTCCTCCAAGTAGACATACTTGAGGTTGTCTGGTAAGGGTTTCAACTTTGGAATGTTGGATGCTGGCTGAATATCAAGAACTAGAGGGGAGGGAGAAATGGGTTCTATAACCTGTACCTCAACATAACAATCAGATGCATATGTACTTCCTGCAACATGGTTAGTGCAATTTGATTATATAACATCAAAGTCAATAGGTACAACACATAGAGAATCAAACTCAGCAGATTCAACATTATCCACATCATATTCAGTATCAGAATCAAGAACATCAATGTATGCAAACTCAGATAACTCAAACATAGATGAATATTTTAATGCATGCAAAGAGTGCAAATTAGAAATATGTCCATCAATAGCATGATCAATGATATCAACGTGAAAAAACAAAGTGATCCTCAGAAGGATGTTTCATGGCATCCAAAATATTAAAATGTAGTACAATATCATCAAACTCCATGGATAAAATGCCAGCATGGACATCAGTCTTGGTTCGAGTTGTATTTAAAAATGGTCTCCCTAAAATGAGTGGGGTAGAACCACGGGAAAATCCTTCTTCCATATCAAGAATGTAAAAATCAGCAGGAAAAATTAGTTCACCAACCCGAACCAAGACATCCTCAATGAAATCGGCAGAGTGGAAAACACTTCTATTTGCCAATTGAATGACCACACCCGTCGGTTGCAATGGTCTAAGAGACAAAGAATTGAAAATAGACAGAGGCATGACATTAATCGAAGCATCCAGATCAAGCATATCATTCTCAAACTTATTATTACCAATAATACAGGGAACACAAAATGTACCTGGGTTTTTACACTTTTAAGGGATTTGAGGAACAAATTTACCTATCAGTGTAGATACGTTTCACCCCATGTTGATCCTCTAATTGCCCTTCAGCCTCCTCTTGTGCGTGCACAGCTCCTTCAAGAACTTGGCATATTTGGGAATCTGTTTGATGGCGTCCAAAAGAGGTACGTTAACCTCCACCTTGTTGAATGTTTGTAAGATCTCCCTGTCAACCACTTCCATCATTTATCTTGGAATAACTCTCAGAGGAAAGGGAAGAGTCATGGAAGGTATAAAAAATGTGGAAGGAAGGGCTACATGAACATCATCATGCTTTCTCTTATGTGTACCACCAGGGTCAACTTCCTCTTGAGGTGTAGGCTCAAGAATGGGAACTTCAATATTTTTCCATATCTCAATGTGATGGCACTCACATTTCTCGGATTCTCCACTGTTAGTGATGGCAACTTATCATAATTTAGAGCCTATGCTTGATTAAGTTGTGTAGCCATCTGCCCCATTTGATTTGTTAAAGTCTGGATTGAGGCTCTAGTCTCCTTTTGGAATTGCATATTCTGAAGTGTCATCATTCTAACCAACTCTTCCAATAAAGTAGAAGAGGTAGGTGCATGTGCAGGAGGAGCTAAACCTCGTGTGGTATAGGTGGAACAAGAGTAGCTTGTGTAGGCGCAACTCTTTGTTGAGGAGGTGGATGCACATTTTGAAACTGTTGGTTTTGCTGTTGTTGGTTGCCTTGGTTTCCCCATCTCAGATTAAGGTGATTCCTCCATCCTGGTGTTGGGGCCTATTGTTATCGAAAATATTAGTTGCATACGCATGAGGAGTATCCACTGGTGTAGAAGAAGAAGGGCCTATTGTTGCAATGTTGGGCAAGAGTCTGTGAAATGATCAACGGATGTTCAAAGGCCACAAACTCTTGTAGCTGGAGCTCTTTGATTGGAAGCAAGTTGGTTGACCAGTGGGGTAAGAGCATTAATCTTTCTCTCCAACTTCTTGGTGTATTCGGCTGCCCCTACATCATGAACTCCTCTATGAACTCCTCTAACAACTATGGCATCACTCCTTGTGCCAAATTGTTGAGAATTGGAAGCCATGTTCTCGATTAGTTGTCTAGCTGCAGTTGGTGTCATGTTACCAAGAGCGCCACCACTTGCTGCATCAATCATGTTCCTATCCATGTGGTGCTAGCCTTCCTAAAAATATTTTAGAAATAGATGTTCAAAGATTTGATGGTGGGGAACTTGAACAAAGATTCTTGAACCTCTCCTAGTATTTGTAGAGGGTCTCCCAAGATTATTGCTTGATGCTAAAAATTTCCTTCCTTATGGTTGTTGTCCTACAAGCAGGGAAGAATTTGGCCAGGAACAATCTCTTCAAGTCATCCCAGCTCGTGATGGACCGTGCTGCAAGGTAGTATAACCAGTCTTTTGCATTACCCTCCAAGGAATGAGGAAAGGCCTTCAAGTAGACATGGTCTTTTTGGACATCTACAGGCTTAATGGTGGAACACACGACATGAAACTACTTCAAGTGTTTGCACGAGTCCTCATCTGCAAGGCCATGAAACTTTGGCAACAAGTGTATTAATCCAGTTTTTAACACATATGGAACTTCCTCCTTAGGATATTGAATGCATAAACTGTCATAAGTGAACTCTGGTTCAGTGAGCTCACTCATTGTTCTTTCATGAGGTGGAGGAGGTTAAGCTATATTATTAGTATGAAAATTAGAATGATCCGAATAAACAATATGCTCAGAATGCAAAAAATGAACAGAATGAGGAATGTTAAGAGTATGAGAAGAATCAGGAAAAGTCACAGAATAGTCAGCATGCAAAGATGGATTCCTAAGATGCCTACGTCCTCTATGGAAGGTCCTATCAATCTCAGGGTCAATGGGTCGTAATTCACTTGGGTTTCCCATAGTCATGAACCAAAATACATTAATTCTAGTGGTATTGGCATAACAAAGGGTAAAACTACAAGTATACTCAAACGAACTCCAAATGACTTGAAAATTGGTAGAATTGTCCTTTGAGTGATCAAACAGTTCCACAAAAAATAATTAACTCAAAACTCAAAGTGAAAGTATTTTTAAATTTTTTTCAAAAGTGAGAAAAATGAAGAAATATCACAAAAAACATTGCTGAAAGATAGAAACCGACATTTTCTAGAGAATCTGAGTTTGATAACTGGCAGAGCGGGTTCTGACAAGGTAGGAAATTCAATTCCACCCCAAATGCATAAAAATAATGTCGATTCTGATAACTAGAGCAAAAGTTATGGTCCTTTGAAGTTTGACTAAAAATTAGTCCAAATTTTTTTCCCATCATGTTCAAAGTCTTAAAAGTGGGAAGAAAATATTTCAAGTCAAAACAAGCACCATAGATACCATAACTAAATTCCATAAGTTAAATGCCAAAATCGAACAATATCCAACACTATTCACTACACTAGAATTAACATTATTCATGCGCCGTGACACTATTTACTCTACAACACAAATAACACGCATAGTACACAAAAACACATAGAAACACTACCACAATCAACATATACCAACTTAACCACACCAAAACACCAAACACAAACACAAACACCAATATATACAAACACAAACACATTGAAAATTTTACTTAGAACAAAACTATTGGTCCTCGACAACGGCACCAAATTTTATAGAGGGTGTACCCCACCAAATTAAAACAGATTAAATGCAGTATATGAAAGTTGAACCAAGTTGTCTACCAATGACCAAAATTTTCATCCAAAGCTTCAATTTCCAAGTGAACACAACACTATAACATAGGGAGGGTTTGGCAGATTTACGGATGTAACACACAATTGAAAACTTAAATACAGATGTGTAAAAACGATGTAAAAATAGCGTTGATTCCTTGCTTCAAATGAAAATCCACCAATCACGGATTACAAATAAAAAGGTTCTATTACAATTCATTAAGCATGAACACACAACGATTCCACTCTGTAAATTAAGCAAAAACAAAATGGTTTCTTCATTAAACCCAAACACAAATTCAGAATGGAGAGTTTAACAAAACTCCACTGAACAAAATACTAATCTCAAGGTTTCAATTCAATATTTGCAAAGAATCAACACGTAAACTTAGCGCCTCATGGAATTCGAATTAGGGTTCAACATAATTTGTGATTCAACCATTCAAATTGATACAAAATAGTGGAGAAAACCTAAATTGGTACAAGAAACGAAAATGTGCAAGGAGAGAATGGGGCAAGAACGAAAACAACCAACAAAAACATAAATGCTTCAATATAAATGTTACCCAAGGTATAGAAAACGAAAACCCCAACAATTAGTGTTGTCCACAACTCATAAAACGTGAAAAATGAGTGGAAAACATGAAAAATGAACTTGTGCCTCTATGGGTCTCCTTCCAAAGCTTCAAAAACCTAAAATGGAGAGTGGGGAAGATGATGCTGTTAGTAAACGATAATGGAGAGTGGAGAAGATGATGGTGTAGCAGGAGCTGGGGTAGCAATAGGGATAGGTGGAACTGGCGCATCTTGTGGTGCAGGTGCAACTCTTTGTTGTTGGTGAGGAGGTGGCTACACATTTTGAACCTGTTGGTTTTCTTGCTGTTGCTGGTTGCCCCATCTTAAATTAGGATGATTTCTCCAACCTGGATTGTATCTATTGGTGGACAAATCATGGTTTTGCTGGTGTTATTGGGGTAACCTATTGTTGAAAATGTTAGCAGCATAGGCTTGAGGAGTATTAGAAGGTGTAGAAGTCGTGGCTTGTTGCAAGGCGAGGCAAGAATCTGTGAAATGCTCAATTGACGTGCAAATGCCATAAACTCCTGCAATAGAAGGTGCAGCTTTTTGATTTGCAACAAGTTGGTTGACTAAGGTGGTAAGAGCATCAATTTTGCTCTCCAACTTCTTAGTGTACACGGTAGCTCCTACATCATGAACTCCCCTAACAACAATGGCATCATTTCTTGCACCAAATTGCTCAGAGCTAGAGGCCAAGTTCTCAATCAATTGCCCTGCTGTTGCTGGGGTCAAATTACCAAGAGCACCATCACTTGCAGCATCAATCATACTTTTATCCATATGGTGCAAGCCTTCATAAAAATACTAAAGAAGTAGATGCTCAGATATTTTGTGGTGTGGGCAACTAGAACACAAATTATTGAATATCTCCCAATATTCATAAAGACTCTCCCTAGACTGTTGCTTGATGTCAGGAATCTCCTTTCTTATGGTTGTTGTCTTCGATGCAGGGAAGAATTTGACCAAGAATAATCTCTTCAAGTTATTTAAGCTCGTGATGGAGCTTAGTGCAAGGTAGTACAACTAATCTTTTGCATTGCCCTCCAAGGAATAAGGAAAAGCCTTCAAGTACACAATATCGTGAATTGGTGCAAATAAATGTCCTATCAAATTCAAGATGATTCATTATTTTCCTCCATTCCATTAGCCTTTGTACATCCATTTGATAGTTGTTCAATGCTTAATTATTGTTCTTAATGTATTTTCATCTGTTGGGTTTTATTGGGCCATTGTTCCGAATTTGAGTTAATTTCACAATATTTGGCCTAATTTTCGTTTTAATTATTTTTAGGTATTTTGGTGAAGCAAATTTTGGAGCTTGGACATTTATCTTAAGGTCAAGAGAGAGTTTCCACGTCATTTTGACATCATTGCCACATCTGTGCCATGTTAGTCATCTCGTCCACGTCATTGGGCCAACATTTTCAGCCCCTACTATCATTTTTGTAATTCTAAGTGGCAGAATGACATTTTTGTAATTCTAAGTGGCAAAATTGAGGTGACCACATTTTTAGGTCATTTTTTTCTCAAGCAGCCACTTCTTCTTCTTCTGTTTGGCATCCTCAATTTTCATTTTAGGGTTTCTCCATTTTTGTTTTTGTTTTACAGATTGGTGATTGTGCAGATTGTGTTTTTCATCTAATTTCAATTCAAATTTCGTTGGTTTGTTTCCTTTCATCTACTATTTCAGTTCGTTCCAATGCATTTTCATTTTTGTTTGACATATAATCTGAATTCCATGAGGAGCTAATTTTCGTTTGCATTGGCAAAATTGAAATGAAACCATGAGATTGTTGGTCGTTTCTGGGTTTTGTTCGGATTTAACTCTGTTTCAGGTTGTGTTTTTATGATAAATATGTTTTTGATGCATGCTTAATCTCAAATTCGTGTTTTGTGCACATTAATGGCTCGTATTCATGGTTAATGTTTATGGGTTCTATCGCGCTTGGTTCAATTTGTGGGTGTTAACTGCCTGAAATTTTTTGTGCTTAATGACATAATGAATCCATGGTAATTTTCGCTTAGTTGATTAACTTAAGGTTCATGAGAGCAAATTTGAATAGAACAATTAATTTGATAATATGTGATTGATGGAATTTCAATTGAATCAAGGAATCATTTTTTTTTATATAATTGTTAAATTTCTCTGCAATTTTTGTGAATTAAATTTTGTGCAAATTCATCAACCCCCCTTTGGTGTTATGTTTATTTATGGAAATTAAGCTATGGACAAAAATATTGATAGTTGGGAGATGACTTGGTTCAACTTTCACGTACTACATTTAATCTATTTTATTTGATCACGTACGACCTCGATCAAATTTAGCGCCACTGTTAGGGACCAATGTTTCCGTTCATACTATTTCCAGTGTTGAGTTGAGTTGTGTTTTATGTGTGTGTTGTTTTCTAAATTGTGGGATTAAGTGTGTTTGATGTTTTGGTGAGTCATGTGCGAATGTTCATTGTGGTGTTATTGTTTTGTTCAGTACTTATTTCCATTCCAGTGGTGTTTCCATGAGTGTGTGCGTGTTGTTTGTGTGGTAGAGTGAATAGTGTCACGGCGCATGAATAATGTTGAATTCTGGCATTTAACTTGTGGAATTTTGTTATGGTAGCTACGGTCCTTTTTTTGACTTGAAATGTTTTTTCTTCACTTCTAAGACCTTGAACTTGATGGGAAAAATGACTGGAGCAGCTGGAATGGTGTGATTTGAGAGATTCAAAAAAAATTTGGACTGATTTTCAATCAAACTTTTGCTTTGGTTATCAGAATCACAATTATTTTATATGCATTTGGGGTGGAATTTAATTTCCTACCTTGTTGAAACTCGCTCTGTTGGTTATCGAGCTTAGATTCTCCAGAAAATGCTGCTATCTATGTTTCATCAATGTTTTTTGTGATTTATCTTCATTTTTTCACTTTTGAAAAAATTTTAAAAATACTTAAACTTTGAGTTTTAAGTTGATTTTTTTGTTATGGTACTGTTTGATCACTCAAGGGACAATCCTACCAATTTTCAAGTCATTTGGAATTCGTTTGAGTATACTTGTAGTTTTACCCTTTATTATGCTGATACCACTAGAATTAATGTATTTTGGTGCATGACTAGGGGAAATCTAAGTGACTTACAACCATTTGATCCTGAGATTGATAGGACCTTCCACAGAGGAGTTAGGCATCTTAGGAATCCATCTTTGCATGCTGACTATTCTGTGACTTTTCTTTATTCTTCTAATTCCCTCATACTCATGACATTTCTCATTTTATGCATTTTTTGCATTCTGAGCATATTGTGCATTCTGATCTATCTGATTTTCATACTGATAATATGGCTCAACCTCCACGTCATGAGAAGACAATGAGTGAGCTCACTACACCTAAGTTCACTTATGATAGTTTGTGCATTCAGTATCCTGAGGAGGAAGTTCCTTATGTTTCAAAAACTGGATTAATACACTTGTTGTCAATGTTTCATGGCCTTACAGGTGAGGACCCGTGCAAACACTTGAAGCAGTTCCATGTCGTGTCTTCTACCATGAAGCCTGGAGATGTCCAAGAAGACCATGTCTACTTGAAAGCTTTTCCTCATTCCTTGGAGGGCAATGCAAAAGACTGGTTGTACTACCTTGCACCCAGGTCCATCACAAGTTGGGATGACTTGAAGAGATTGTTCCTGGCCAAATTCTTCCATTCTTCCAGGACAACATCCATAAGGAAGGAAATTTCTGGCATCAAGTAACAGTCTGGGGAGAGCCTCTACGAATACTAGGAGAGGTTCAAGAACATCTCCTTCTACAATATTTTTATGAGGGCCTGCACCATATGGATAGAAACATGATTGATGTTGCAAGTGGTGGTGCTCTTGGTAACATGACCTCAGATGTAGCTAGGCAAATAATCGAGAACATGGCTTCTAATTCTAAACAATTTGGCACAAGGAGTGATGCCATAGTTGTTAAAGGAGTTCATGATGTAGGGGCAGCCGAATACACCAAGAAGTTGGAGACTAAGATTGATGCTCTTACCACACTGGTCAACCAAATTTCTTCCAATCAAAGAACTCCAACAGCAATATTTTGTGGCATTTTTACATCCGTTGATCATTTCACAAACTCTTGCCTAGCATTGCAACAACAGGATACTTCTTCTACACCCGTGGATACTCTTCAGGCGTATGCCACTGATATTTTCAACACAATAGGTCCCAACACCAGCAACAAAACCATGCTTTGTCAACAAATAGATACAATCCAGGATGGAGGAATCACCCTAATCTGAGATGGGGAAACCAGGGCAACCAACAGCAGTAAAACTATTAGTTTCAAAACGTGTAGCCACCTCCTCAACAAAGAGTTGCGCCTACACAAGCTGCTCCTGTTCCATTTGTACCCACACCAGCTCTTGTTGCACCTGCTTCTTATTCTTCTACTTCAATGGTGGAGTTGGTCAGAATCATGACACTTCAGAATATGCAATTCCAGCAGGAGATTAGAGCCTCAATCTAGACTTTGACAAATCAAATAGGGCAGATGGCTACACAACTTCATAAAGCACATACTTAAAATTCTGATAAGTTCCCACTGCTTAGCCAACACCTGAAAAGGAAGTTGACCCTGCCACACTTCAGAGAAAGCGTGATGCTCATGCAATCGGTCCTTCCATGTCTAGTGTGGCTCCTACGCCTTCCACCTCTTCATTTCCCTCCAAGAGCCATTCCAAGCAAAAAGATGGAAGAGGTTGACAAGGAGATCTTAGAAACAATCAGGAAGGTGGATGTGAACATACCTTTATTGGATGCCATTAAATAGATCCACAGATATGCAAAGTTCCTTAAGGAGTTATGCACGCACAAGAGGAGGCTGAAGGGCAATGAGAGGATCAACATGGGGAGAAACGTATATGCACTAATAGGTAAATCTGTTCCTCAAATCCTTGAGAAGTGTAAAGACCCAGGTATATTCTGTGTTCCCTGCATTATTGGTAATAATAAGTTTGAGAATGCTATGCTTGATCCAGGTGCTTCGATTAATGCCATGCCTCTATCTATTTTCAATTCTCTGTCTCTTGGACCATTGCAACCAACGGGTGTGGTCATTCAATTGGCAAATAGAAGTGTTGCCCACCATGTCGATTTCATTAAGGATGTCTTGGTTCGGGTTGGTGAACTAATTTTTCCTGCTGATTTTTACATTCTTGATATGGAAAAGGGATTTTCCCGTAGTTCTGCCCCACACATTTTCGGAAGATCATTTCTAAACACAGCCCGAACCAAGATTGATGTCCATGCTGGCACCTTATCCATGGAGTTTGATGACATTGTGGTGCGTTTTAATATTTTGGATGCCATCAAACATCCTTCTAAGGATCACTCTGTTTTTCACGTTGATATGATTGATCATGTTGTTTGTAACGTTCTATCCGAAAATTACTTATTAAAATAAATAAGAAAATAAATAAAATAATCACCTCATTTATTAATCATCAATTTCCCAAAAACGCGGGAAAATTTAAACATTAAAGTCCAACGCGCCAATATAGATAAAATAAATCGCATCAGTACGTGTTACAATTAAAATCTTCTATAAAATTATCACACGCTCTGCCGCTAGGTGCCTCGCGGCTCCACTGACTGGCGCATCTATCTCGCGTCGCCAGGCGCCACCGAACCTCCAAGGTTTCAATTGCATTATTCCGCCTGGCGGAACCCCCTCTACCGCCAGGCGCCCTGTGCGCACTATGACCACTGTCATAGGTTGGTGTTCCGTCCACTTGGCGGCTTGCCCACACTGCCAGGCGCCACACCAGTAGCGCAATGCTACTGGTTTCTTGACACTTTAACAGATTCCCCAAAGGGTCCAAATCACACCGCATACAAACTTGTAGTACAATTATTGCACTCCATTCACAATTCTATACTAAATTACAAAACATTCAATCCATCAAATTATAGTACGCTTGTGGCATTTCAAGTTTGATTCTATAACTAGCTTACCAACTTCACAAAAGTCAAACAACAAAAATTTGCAATGTATCTCATACCTTAGATGACTCAAATATTGTACATGCAATCCAAACCAACACCAATATCAATTTCAGACATCTAACCATATTTTCCACAATTAAATGCCACATTCTATTTCATGCTCATCATTTTTACCTTTTTGACCAAACCCAAAGTCATCAATTTCATAATATAATGTCCTATTTACGATTTACAATTCACAATTGAAGATGATCCCCGTACCCAAGCATGACCAAGCACCCCAATTCCAGTACATGCTATCATGTTGCAATAACACCATTATACTCATCATACAAAGATTAACTGCATTCATTTAAACATTATTCATATATACCATATGTCCATAAATTCATGAGTTTGACGCTTACTCACCCACAACACTAACTTAATCCGAAATTCCCCCTTTTCATCCAAGAATTCAGCAATTCATCACGCATACAGTAATATTCATCATAGTCATCAATCAAACTGAACTCCATCCAGTCCCCAACATAAACCCTAACCCTTAATTCATATAGAATTGATGCATTCAACATAACCATAACTACACAACCAAATAGGATCATCAAGATTTGCATTCCAGTATGACATCATCACAGCAAAACCATAATTATCACAAAATACTCAAAACAGCGAAAAATCCTGAAATCGTGCTCACGTCGCCTGACGGTTCATCCTCTGCCGCCAAGCGATTCATGAAGAAAAACCCAGAAACTGGGTCTACCGCTTATGTCGCCTTATGGTGCATGCATGACCGTCAGGCGATTTCTAGAAAATTCCAGAAACCCGACTAAATTTAGATGAAACTAACAGCACGCAATACCAAACACTTAAGCAATTCACGATTATGTACAATGGCACTTAAACCAATCAAAAGGAACTCCCCTAACATGGATTCCTTGCTCAATTTGCTAAATGTGCTACTTCTTTCTTCTTTTCCAATCTCCCTATTACTCTTCTACCAATTCAGACCCAGAACCTCACTCAACACTCACAATTACTCTCCTTTCGCGCTCTCTTTCTAGTCTAGTCTCAGCCTTGGCAAAACCCTTCCTAATACTCAACTTTTACCTTTTAAACAATGCTTAAATTTAGGTCAATAAGGCAAAAACGGGTTTCCTACTTAATTATTGGTTAATGGCCATTCATGGTCCCTTTATGGCTGCTTTTCAGCCTCCCTTGGCTGCTAGATCAGTTATGGTTTCCCCTAACCCTTCCATTCCACCCAAATCTAGCATTAGCAAAAAAATATAAAGTTTAATTTAGGTTTTCCCCAAGACTAAAACCCACAACCATGCAATTACTAAGTTAATACCAAACCATCATGCCAATTCATATTTCATGCCAACTAGTATAACCCAATTGTTATCTTCTTACTTACACGCACATACATATTAGAAAAATAAATAAATAAAATTAAATCTTACACAAATGGCATACATAGGACTCGAACCTAAATCCTCTCACACAATCAAAGTACTCACAACCAATTGAGCTAGTACTTTTCCACGTCATAAAGGTTAGCATTTAATGCCATAAAGGCTTCTCTCACTCGCATTAATTAAATAATTAATTATTTAATTATTTAAATTTAGCGGGTCTTACACTATTGATGGACATATTTCTAATTTTCACCCTTTACAATGCATAAAATATTATTCTGTGTTTAAGTAATCTGAGTTTGCATGCATTGATATTCTTGATTCTAATTCTGAATATGATGTGGATAATGTTGAATCTACTCAGGTTCAATCTGTTGAGTTTGACTCTTTAAGTGTTGTACCTATTGCCTTTGATGTTATACAATCAGATTGCACTAACCATGTTGCAGGAAGTACATATGCATCCGATTGTTATGTTGAGGTACAGGTTGTGGAACCCATTTCTCCCTTCCCTTTGGTTCCTGATATTCAACCAGCATCCAACACTTTCGAGTTAAAACCCCTACTAGACAACCTCAAGTATGTATATTTGGAGGATGAGCAAAGATTACATGTGATCATCTCTACCTCCCTCTTTATTGAGCAAGACCAAAGGTTGTTGGAAGTGCTCAAGAAGCACAAGAAAGCCATTGGGTGGACATTGGCTGACATTCCTGGAATTAGCCCATCCACATGCATGCATAAGATTTTATTAGAGGATGGAGCAAAACTAGTCAAAAATCCGCAGAGGTGACTGAACCGTGTCATTCTAGAGGTTGTGAAGAAGAAGGTGACCAAGCTTCTACAAGCCGAGATAATCTACCCCATTTCAGACAATCAGTGGGTTAGTCTCATCCATGTGGTTCCCAAAAAGACAAGTCTCACTGTAGTCAAGAATGAAAAAGAGTAGCTGATTCCAACAAGGGTGCAAAATAGTTAGAGAGTTTGCAAAAACTACAGAAGGCTAAATCAAGAAACCTGGAAAGACCACTTCCCCTTACCTTTTATTGATCAGATGCTTGAGTGCTTGGCAACTAAATCCCATTACTACTTTCTTGATGGCTTTTCTAGTTACTTTCAAATCCATATTGCACCTGAAGACCAAGAGAAAACCACATTCACCTGCCCCTTTGGCACTTTTGCCTATAGGAGGATGCCTTTTAGCCTATGCAATGCCCCTAGCACATTGCAGCGGTGCATGCTTAGCATTTTCAATGATTTTCTTGAAAACTACATAGAGGTGTTTATGGATGATTTTACTATGTATCGATCCTCATTTGATGCATGTTTAGATAGTCTGGATAGAGTTTTGAATAGGTGCATCCAATCTAACCTTGTTCTCAATTTTGAGAAATGCCATTTCATGGTAGAACAAGGCATAGTTTTGGGACACATCATTTAAAGTTAGGGCATTGAAATTGACCCTGCCAAGATTCAGTTATTTCATTGTTGCCTTACCCTTCTTTTGTGCGAGAGGTTCGTTCTTTTCTTGGCCATGCAGGGTTTTATAGGTTCTTTATTCAGGATTTCAACAAGAAGGCCCTTCCACTATCTAAGTTGTTGCAAAAGTGATGTGACCCCAACAAGCCCAAGCCCATATCAAGGCCCAAGCCCATATCAAGGCCCAATCACTAGAAGCATGATGAGAAAGATTCACATGGGCCTCTCACAAGATGATCAAGTCAATCATGGGCTTTTTACATTATTTACATGGGCTAAAGAAATCTCTAAAATATGAGATGATGCATGAAGGAAGTAGTCTAGATTTAAATTGGGCCATTGTTTAGGCTTTGCTTTCAATAAAAGCTAGAACACTTGTTGGGATCATTTGGGCCGAGCCCAATGTGCTTCCATTGGCCGAGAGTTACTAGAGTGGCTCTCCTTTTGGATGCAAGCAAAGCATGAACTAAGCAAGGAGCATGTGATGGAAGCATGGTGCGTGTGACTTGGGCAAGGAGAGTGTGATATGCCACTTGGCACCATCTAGACTCATCTATTACATCACATGGTCTATAATCAAGCTTCTTCTCCAAGCTACATTTACATTTCATCTTTGTTGCATTTTCTTTTCATTTGGCCGGCCATGTGCCTATAAATAGAGCCACTCAAATTTTGTAATGGTTACTCTTGAATTGCTAATAAATGCTAGTGTTTGAGATCACTCCACACTTCTATTAATTTGAGAGCACACATGGCTAACCTTCTCCTTCATCTCCTCTAGCCACCTTCCATACCATAGCTCCACTTCTACTCTTCATCTTCACCAAAATCTCCATTTCCGAGAGCAACCTTTCTCTAATTCTCCAAATTCCGCTGCACTTCATCTTCTCCTCAACATTCTCCATGGATTTCCTCCCTCTCCTACTCCAAGGACGTCCATCAAAAAGGATGTTGACTTCATCTTTGGTGAAGGATGCAAAAAGGCTTTCGATTGCCTTAAGCAGGCCTTGACCAACACTCCGATCATTCAGGCACCCAATTGGACAACCTTATTCGAGCTTATGTGTGATGCATCCAATTATGCATTGAGGGTTGTTCTGGCTCAAAGGATTGACAAGCAGTCAAGGGTAATCTATTACGCCTTCAAGACATTAGATGTTGCCCAAGCAAACTACACCACAATAGAGAAGGAGCTTCTTGCGGTTATTTTTGCACTTTAAAAGTTTAGATCTTATCTGCTTGGTTCTTCTGTTGTCGTGTTTACTGACCATGCAGCTATAAGTACCTGTTTGAGAAGGTAAAATCCAAGCCTCAGCTGATTAGATGGATGCTCTGGCTCTAGGAATTTGATTTGGAGATTCGTGATAGGAGTGGAGCATAAAACTTGGTTGTAGACCATCTGATCAGGATTGGGAGGTCTGCTGATGATTCTTCACCAATTTGGGATGATTTTTTGATGGGAGTTTGTTGACATTTTCTTCTTTTTCCTCACCTTGGTTTGCTAATATTGTGAATTATCTTGCTACTTCTGTTTTTCCTCCCCTAGCATCCAGAGCTCAATGTGATTAACTCAAGAGCGATGATCGGTATTATATTTGGGATGACCCCTATTTGTGGAAGATATGTAGTGATCAGGTTACAAGAGATGCATTCTTGACCACGAGATTGACTCGGTCCTTCAATTATGTCATTCATCTGCACCTGGTGGTCATCTTGGCACACAAAGGACAACTCGTAAGGTGCTGAATTGTGGATTTTACTGGCCCACCATCTTCAAGGATGTGTGGAGGATTTGCATCACATGTGACCAATGCCAGAGAGCGGGAGAAGCCATTTCTTGGAGACAACAGATGCTTCAACAACCTATGTTGTTTTGTGAGGTCTTCGATGTTTGGGGTATAGATTTCATAGGCCCTTTCTCTATTTCTTTTGGTTTCACTTACATCTTACTTGCTATTTATTATGTCTCAAAGTGTATTGAAGCTAAAGCCACCAAGGCTAACGATGCTCGAGTTGTTATAGACTTTGTCAGGTCTCACATATTTTACAGGTTTGAAATTCCTATACCTATCATTATTGACCAGGGCACCCATTTCTGCAATAGGTCCATGGGGCTTTGCTTCAGAAGTACGAGGTTGTGCATAAGATTTCTACACCATATCATCCCCAAACTAACGGGCAAGCAGAGATCTCAAATAGGGAGATTAAGCGGATATTAAAGAAGATTGTGCAGCCCAACAAGAAGGATTGGAGCAACAGAATTGAGGACCTTCTTTGGGCTCACAAGACTGCTTACAAGGCACCTATTGGGATGTCTCCCTATCGAGTTTTCTTTCAAACGCCTTGTCACTTACCTATGGAGATAAGGCACTGAGCCTACTAGGTTATCAAATCATGGAAATTCTCACTTGATGAAGTTAGGGAGGAAAGGAAGTTGTAGTGGAACGAGTCAGATGACATTCGTTTGGAAGCATATCAGAACACTATGTTCTACAAAGAAAAGACCAAGAGATTTCGTGATAGCTCAATAGCTAGAAAGGACTTTGTTGTCGGTCAGCAAGTATTATTGTACAACTCCAGACTTGGTCTCATGGGTGGTAAATTGTGGTCAAAGTGGATTGGTCCTTTTGTGGTGACTAATGTTTATCCTTATGGTGTAGTTAAGATCAAGAGACAATTGATGAGTCATTATTTTCCTCCATTCCATTAGCTTTTGTGTACCCATTTGACAGTTGTTTAATGCTTAATTGTTCATCTTTATTGCGTTTTCATCTGTTGGGTTTTATTGGACCATTGTTCCGAATTTAGGTTAATTTCACATATTTGGCCTAATTTTCAATTTTTTAATTATTTTTAGGTATTTGGGTGAAGCAATTTTGGAGCTTGAACATTAATATTCAGTTGAAGAGAGTTGCCACATCATTTCCACATCATTTGAGTGAATGAGCCAACATTTGAGGCCTAGTAGTGACATTTTTGTAATTCTGAGTGGTAGAGTGGCAATTTTGTAGATAATGGTGGCAGAGTTGAAAAGACCACGAAAATTAGGTCTTGACCCATGCAACAGCCATGCACAACTTCTTCTTCACTTTTCTCCAACCTCTATTTTCGTTCTCCAAGCTTTGGTGGGTGTCCATAGAGGTGCTTGTTGCGGTTTTTCACTATTTTGCCTAGTTTTTACCATTTTTCCCAATTAGGTTTTAACATTTTAAATTCATTTTCTAACTTGGGCATCTCATTTCATGGAATGTATTGACTTGATGGGATTTTCAGTTTTTATATGATAGTATTGATTTTCGTTCATTCAAAGCTTTGAAATTTCTCTTTTGCTCTTGAATTTGTGTTTGAAAAATTCCTAGGTTAGGGTTTTCGGCTTTTGATGTTTTGTTTTGTTGCATTCAGATTTGAAGTGTTTAATTGGCCCATTTCCATATCTAGTTAAATTCGTGTATTGACTCCTTGATGAAAAATGCAATGAATCTTTGAGGTTGTGTTTGTTTTGTGAAATTTGTCATGCCTCTTTGTTCTGAATTCGGGGAATGCATGTGATGAATCTGTTTGTGCTTAATTTACAGAGTAATTGCATGTGTTTGGGTTAAGTTATGTTCATGTTTCATGTATGTAGCTTGGCTGTCACGAAATTAAGGATGTGAGCATTGCTTAATTGCACAATGAAGCTTGATTGTAACTTTCACTTAGTGAGTTCTTATCTAGTGGATTGAGAGAAGGCAGATGTGTTAATTTGGTGGCCTGTGATAAGTGAAATTGTGTTTGAATCAAGGATGTCAATATGTTTTTAATATTGTCGCATTCAATTTAATTTGTTGATTAGCATACCAAATCTGTCAACCCCCATTTTTGTGTTATAGTGTTGTGTTCATCTGGAAATTGAAACTTTGGACGAAAATATTGGTTGTTGAGAGACGACTTGGTTCAACTTTCGTATATTGCATTTAACTGTTTTAATTTGGTGGGGTAAGACCTCTATCAAATTTGCAACAATCCATCGATAAGAGCTTCAAAGTGAATGGGCATCGTTTGAGGCCATTCCTCACTAACCCTGCCCTGGTTGTGCGCACACTTATTATTTATTCTTGGAATTGCTTATTTGTATACCCAGGTGGAATTTCAAAATTGTTGTTTCTCTGCATGTTCTTTGTATAAAAAAAGGAGAAAACAAAGAGAAAAGAAAAGAAAAGAAAACAAAGAAAATAAATAAAAGGAGTTTGGATTTGAGCATTGTGTGAGAACCAAATTTGGAAGTGTTGGCATTTAAGATTACTTTCATGCTTGAATGTAACTTATTCCCCATTGCTCCTATGTTTCCTTTGTTGCTTAGCTACGTATCCATATGTTCCACACTTTTTCCTCAGCCCCATTATAACCTTGAAAACCCTTCTTCTAGCCATTGTGCACCCATTTGATAGTTGTTCAGTAGTGTGGCTGATTTTGATAAGTCATTATTTTCCTCCATTCCACTAGCCTTTGTGCACCCATTTGATAGTTGTTCAGTGCTTAATTTTTGTTCTTAGTGCATTTTCGTCTGTTGGATTTTACTGGGCCACTGTTCTGAATTTGGGATAATTTCACAGTATTTGGCCTAATTTTTGTTTTTAATTATTTTTAGGTATTTGGGTGAAGCAAATTTTGGAGCTTGGAAATTTATCTTAAGGTCAAGAGAGAGTTACCACGTGATTTCCACATCTTTACCACGTTTGTGCCATGTTAGTCAGCCGTCCATGTCATTGGGCCAACATTTTCAGCCTATAGTGGCCTTTTTGTAATTCTGAGTGGCAAAATTGAGGTGACCACATTTTTGGGTCATTTTTTCTCAAGCAGCCACTTCTTCTTTTTCCCTTTGGCAGCAATCCATTTTCATTTTGTGGTTTCTCCATTTTCGTTTTTGTTTTATAGATTGGTGATTGTGCAGATTGCGTTTTTCATCTAATTTTAATTCGATTTTCGTTGGTTTGTTTCCTTTCATCAACTCTTTCAGTTCGTTCCAATGCATTTTCGTTTCTTTTGAGATATAATCTGAATTCCATGAGGAACTAATTTTTGTTTGCATTGATTCCTTGAAGAAATTCAAATGAAACCATGAGATTGTTGGTCGTTTCTGGGTTGTGTTCGGATTTGACTCTGTTTCAGGTTGCGTTTTGATGATAAATACGTTTTTGATGCATGCTTAATCTCAGATTCGTGTTTTGTGCACATTAATGGCTCGTATTCATGCTTAATGTTTATGGGTTCTGTCACAACTATCTTCAATCTATGGGTGTTAACTGCTTGAAATTTGTTGTGCTTAATGACAAAATGAATCCAGGGTAATTTTTGCGTAGTTGATTAACTTAGGGTTCATGAGAGCAAATTCGAATAGAATAATTAATTTGGTAATCTGTGATTGGTGGACTTTCAATTGAATCAAGGAATCATTGCATTTTTATATAACTGTTAAATTTCATTACAATTTTGTGAATTAAATTTTGTGCGAATCCATCAACCCCCCCCCCTTGGTGTTGTGTTTAATTCTGGAAATTAAGCTGTGGATGAAAATATTAGTCGTTGGGAGACTACTTGGTTCAACTTTTACATACTACATTTAATCTGTTTTATTTGATAGGGTACGACCTCGATCAATTCATCAAGGGTCAAAGCAGATGGAATAATGTTTCTTGCTTTAACATCATATTGAACTCGTCTATTTTCATCCACAGTCAATTGTAAAAAAGGCCCTAGTTCCTACACATAATTAACAACATTAACAAGAACAAGCAAACCATTTATCACATCCTAAATACCCCTATCAACAGATTCCAAAAGAATTTGCATCCTAACATTCTAGAAAGGGTAATTTTAACCTGTAAAAAGCGAAGGTATATTGATAGACGTGCCATCAGCAAAAGTTTGGTTTTGTCCAACTATTTTTGAAAATTTTTGAAAAACTATCAAAGCAAGCTCTAATACCAATTGATGTAATTGAGTAGCGGAATAATTTGTTTAGGGTCAAAAACCGAGATATGGTGAATTGGTTTATTAATAAAATTAATACTTTAAAAAAAATTCCAAATTTTACCGTTTAAATTAAACCCTTAGTTCCTTTAAATTCAAAAGCAGGTAAATTAAAGAGATAGGGAAGAGGATTCAACACATATATTTATACTGGTTTGGATCAAAAGACCCTACGTCTAGTTTTTATTCTCTTTAAACAAAGAGATTAACTTAATAACTATAATAATCATAATACAATCATATTAAGAAAATGAAGGATTATAAAACACCTCTCTTGAAGACACAAGAGATGAAGAGTCACTTCCTCTAAATCACATAGAGAAACGACCAGTCATTTCCCCTTAGAAAACTTTACCGCTCTACCCACACAAGGCTTTTCAAAGCCATTTTTAAGAATATTCAGAGAACACATTGTAGTCACAACACTAGAACCTAGTTCTCAAAAAGGCAAGTTCTAAGTTGGAAAATGGTTTTTTAAATAGAGGTTCAAAAATTAGGTCACACAACTAAACAATCAAGTTCAAAAAAACTAGGGATAATCAATTATTATAAGTGGTAATTGATTATTCCAGTGCATTTTCTATAAACAAAAGTTTGAGTTGATAATCGATTATCTATAGAGATAATCAATTATTCTAGTGGCTTTTTTGAAAAATGAACAAAACTTGGGATAATCTATTATCCTAAGTGATAATCGATTATCATTATGAATTTTACAAAAATGCAAAGGATCCTTGAAAGATTTAGAGATAGTTGTTATTCCATAATGATCTAAGCTAATTTACACTACTTAAAACATAATTAACTTATTACAATAAAGCTTTAAACATAAAATAATTTGTCTTCAAAATATCTTCCAATATTTGTTTGAGATTCCTTGTCATCATCAAAATCTTTTTATCTTTAAGTCTTCCTTTTTTACCAACATAAACAACATAAATTTTGGTCAACAAATCAAGATGAAATCCATATTTTAGAGTATAGTTATCCAGGAACTAAGAATAAAAATGTTATTAACATCTCATAACAATCACTTTTAAATCAACATATTAAAGATGAATATAATTTTATTAACTTAGGATTAATTCAAGTAGTTGCAAAGCCAAACTATATGTTGGGAATAAATAGTCCAATAAGAGACATAAGACTTAAAACATTTAATGATTCAATAATTGCAATATTAGAAAGTAATCTACATGATGGTTTTACTTTCTTCAACAGTTATCCAAATTTTTCTATGAATATTAGAAATGATAAGACAAGTAATGCAATAAAATTATATATACAAATCCCAGATGAAATTGTAGATGAACTATCAGGTCCAATACAAATAATTTATAAAATTTATTATAGAGCTACAAAGATAGATTATCTTATAAAGCTCTAAGATCTTCACCAAAAGATGAGACAATACTAGTAGAAGCTAATCTTAGAAAATCATCTATACAAATTCGAAAAAGATTAAGTCATGAAGAAGTAATAAGTAAAATTCTTGAGGAATGGATATAAGAAAATAAAATTAAAAAGCCAACAAATTATAATACTTAAGTAAGAGAAATAGCACAAGAAAGTACAAATATTAGATTAAGAATGAATATGTCATCATCGGTAAAAACAAGAAATCCCCAAAATGATATACAAAGGATAACCTACTAAACACTCAATTGATGGATCCATTATAAATTTAGACATAAAAGGGTTAAATAACATTACACCAATTGTAGACACTTGCATTAAATCAATGTAAAAATCATTATAATTGCCATAATTGTATATAAATACAGAATATGGTGTTGAGAAACCATAAAAGGTGGAATATAATACATTTGTGCTATTTTTGCAAGTAAATGAAGGAAATTACAACGTTGGTGCTAACCCCAAAAGTTGTAGCTCAAGTCAAAAAGATGAACTAAGAAAAGTGAATTTTAATCCTACGGCTGAGTAGCAATTTGGCACTGAGCCGCGTTTTAAGAAACTTTTACTATAAAGAAACATCAAGCTCTGGATTTGAAGTTGAGCATCAAAGGAAAACTTTCATGGCAAGGAAACCCACTAATGAAGGAAACCTCCATGGCGGTGCTTCTAGACGTTGTCCAAATCTTTCTACTAATGTAGCCATTTTTTAAGAAAACAAGGGTGAGTATATTGGTGGCTTCTCTTCTTTTCTAAGGATACAAAAGTCTTTATATGCTGAAATTATACAAGTTATCCTTGCTATTGAGTCTTTTGTGAAATTAAGGCTTTATATGGTTTGGATTGAGTGTGACTCTACTTTGCTTTGTCAAGCTTTTACCTTAGCTCAAATTGTTTATTACTCTTTAAGGAAAGATGGATAAAATATATGAAGATTTATCACGACTCAAAGTTAAATATTTGTAACATCTTTTTGTAAAATAAATCATTATGTTAATAAGTTGACCTCTTTTGGGATTGATAATAAGTTGGATTTTAAGTAATACGGTGAATTTCCTCATGTTATTACCACAACCTTCTTCTGTAATAGGTTCTAACTCCCTATGTTTCATTTGATTTAAATTTTGTAGTGGGTTTGTCTTGTATATTTTTTTTACATGGACTTGGTTTATACGCCATGTCTTTGTTCTTTTTTTCTTCTTTTATGATATATTTCACATGATGGCATGTGATTGCTGAATTTTAGAGTGTCACTTAAGCTGAAATGTCAAAATTCATTTTAAAACATATAATTAATAAAAACAAATTGACACTTTTACCAAAAAAGTTCAAATATAGTTACCATGATTTTTTAATAGAAAATATTACTTTCACACTACATAAAATTTTACATTCATTGTTTTATCCTTCGATTTCTTTTTCTCTTTTCAAATAAAAAATACTTTTTCGGTGATTAACATATTTCTAAAAGGTGTGTTGTCAAGTAGAGCATCTATTACAACCATTACATATTAAGAAAATAAGATATTACCAAAATTACTACATTACCCATTTTCTTTTATTGACACGTGTCACAAAAATTAATTTTTTCGTCATTTTAAAACTCTAGTACAAAAGGACTCGGGTTCAAATCCTACAAAAGTCAATTTGTGTTCATATTTTCATTTATGTATGATTTCAACTATAATATTAATTTTAAGTAATATTATCATTTGAATATTTTAATAAGTATTAGTATTTCTAATTATTAATAATATTATTTGTAGTGATAATAAAAAATTGATAACCAATATAAGTATTATAATAATAATAATAATAATAATTATTATTATTATTATTATTATTATTATTATTATATGTTACTATTATAAATTATTACTACAAGTATTATTAACATTATTAATAATAAAGTTAGTGTAACATCCCTAAGGAATATTACTGATATTTAATATATAAAATAGGAAATAAAAATAAATGTCTCATTTAATATAATATCATTTCCCAAAAACACGAGAAATTTAAAACTTTAATACAATGTGATAAAACATGAGTCCATAATTATAAAACTGTAGTAATATTCAAATGGCTCCAAAAAAAATTACAAAGTTATCTCAAAACCAAAATAATAATTATATATAAAATCCCATACTATCCCTCGCTCCGAGTCTATGCATCTCCTAGCCCACCTATCACATCATCTGCTCCCGGATAACAAGTTATCCAATCATCACCAAACACACACAGAAAGGGTGAACTATGCACAATATATAAAACAGATACATGATATAAATATGTCACCCAACCCAAAATAACATAACTAAAATTTTCATGCTTTTTAAATTACCCAACCATAACCTCATAGTCCTTCATGAGTCATATACATGAACTAGGTCTTGGGATTTCACTATGTTCCCAAGAAACTGACTCATTCGTGGTCCAATCCTATGAGCCTATCCCGCTCATAATCCTGCCGTACAGATTCCTCGTCTGTAGTAAAACATCAAAGCCTTCTCAACTTGGACCCTGGCACGCACGCAATCACCATACTATGGACTCTTCGCCCAATAGTAGCCGACGGGAACATAACAGTTCCTTGCCCATCATGTGCCCGACACATGTAATCACCATACCAAGGACTCCTCGCCCATTAGTAGCCGACGGGAACTCAACCAGTTCCATGCCCATCATGTATCCAACCATTAATTACATCGTAGACCCTTATTGGACTTAGTCCTTCAAGCCCAAACACACACCACATGCATATACTTCCTATACTTAGGGTAAAGTAGCCAAATCACACACACAAGCACACACAAACATGGACAATTCGCATAAACTCACTTAAGCCAAGGACTCTCGCCCAAGCTAAGTCCTCAGCCTCGCTTAGGCTAGTTCGCCTCGCCTGAGCATCACGTTATCTCGCTTAGGCAAGATCCTCTCGCTTGGGCGAGCCATACCATCGCTCAAATAACGCACACACCTCGCCTAAACGAGGATTCAAGC
Source organism: Vigna unguiculata (assembly GCF_037176805.1). NCBI lineage: Eukaryota > Viridiplantae > Streptophyta > Magnoliopsida > Fabales > Fabaceae > Vigna > Vigna unguiculata. Next base: position 28,048,874 of record NC_140802.1, read on the forward strand.
AAACCAATGTGAATTCTCATTGCGACCTCGCTTAGGCGAGCCATTCTCACCTAAGCGAGTATTCTGTCGCTCAGAACTCCAAAACCTCTCGCCTGGGCGAGACTTGCAGGGTTTCGAGTCTGTTCACGCACACAAGGCATCACCACCATACCAAACCACATTCCAATCCAGCACCAAACAATTTTAAGTAATGCACAACACATATGACCGAGTCTCAGCTTAACTGAACCTCCAAAAATTTAGAATTGAAACCATAACATCACCTCCATATAAGGGAATTAAACATTATCCCTACCATACAAGAAACCAACCATTCCCAAATCACAATAACCTGAACATAGGATCACATACAGAATTTTGACCAATCGATAGAAACCCAAACAGATTCTGGTTCAATCATATTAACCACGAAACTCACAGAGTACATGCATCAAAATCATAATAACAATTCAATAATACGAGAATTGGGTTCAGCTCCCCCTTGATTCACAATTCCCTTCTTGCTTCAACCCTTGCACACCCAAAACTCAACTCACACTCTCAATCTCGTGCTCCTCTCTATACCAATTCACCACACTGCCAAAACCCTTCCCCTTCCTTTGACCTAAAAGTCAAGCCCCTCTTGGCTTCCCTTCTAGGTTTTCTTTTGCCCTCTCATATTCCCTCCAAAACTACACTTTTTAAAAAATAAAGTTCATATTACATTGCCAACCAAGTTTGAACCCATGACCATTTAGACACCATTCAAGTACATAACCAATTCAACCAATTCATGTTAGTAATACATTTCAATCATGATAAGCTTACGATACTAATTCCATACTCATACATATTATTAAAAATCAATAATAAAACAATAGCACATAAATAGCATACATAGGACTCGAACCCAAGTCCTCTAACACAACCAAAGTACTCTCAACCATTTGAGCTAATACTTTTCCACATCACATTAAACAATAATAAATTCCATAAAGGCGCTTTCTACCTACATTTATTAATTAATTATTTATTTAATTAATTAATTTTCACGAGTCTCACAGTTAGTAGTACAGTTATTAGTAGTATTAATAGGTAATATATTATTATTTTTATTATTATTATCACTATTATTAATAATAAAAATAATTATTATTATTACTATATGTTATTATTATATATTATTATTATTAATATTATTCACATTATTAGTAGTAAAATTAGTACTAATAATAATAATAATTATTATTATTATTAATATATGTTGCTGTTATATATTATTACTGTTATTATTATTAAAATTATTAGTACTATTATTAGTAATATGTAATATATTAATTTTATTATTATATATTATTGATATGAGAAAAGAAATATTAAAAATATTATTATTATTGTTATTATTATTTTTATTTATTATTATTATAACTATAGGTATTATTATCACTATTAATAATAATTATTATTATTAATTATTATTTCTATTATTATGTTTTACTATTATATATTATTACTATTAATATTATTAACATTATTAGTAGTAAAGTTAGTACTGTTATTAATAGTAATATGTAATATATTAATTTTATTATTATATATTATTGATATAATAAAGAAGTACTTGAAAATGTCATTTTAGAATTGATAGTGGTTTAAAAATAGTGAGACTCGATTATTTTAATATTAAAAGGTTTTAGTATAAATAGTTTTGTTATAAATGAGTTTCATTATTTTAAAAACACACCATCTCTCTAGAAACCACTTTTATAGAGTTCTCTGACTTCTCTATAGAGGTCCTCAACTTCTGTTCATCTGTTTGAGGATTGGAGACCGTTAGGGTGATCCTCTTGGCGAGCTATTCCTTTCTATTCAATCAGTTTCTTCAGTCGTGTAAGTTGAACTTCTGCTCGTTTTCTTGTAGGTCTTCTATATTCTGGCTTGCATGTGACCCTACTTTGGTTGCATGTGATGTTTTAATCATCAATATGAGTCTTTGTTGGTAAGTGATCATAACGGTAGGTCTTGATCGTTCTTGTGTTGTTCCTAGGTATAGATAGAGCGTCTTGTGGAGCAAAAGATGTTTTGGTGTTCCTTGAGTCTATTGAGTTGTTTGGGTCGATTGAACTGCTTTGTCAGGTAAAGGTAGCTAGTATTATTTTACCTTGTAGTGTTTTTCTAAATTAATGATTACATGTTGAGGAATTTGATATGTGATGAGTATGGTTATTTTGCTTGTATGGTTTGATATATACTTCTCGTAGCTGAATCCACAAGTTGTGGAAATATCCACTGGTTACCTATGGAACTCACTGTTTGAATTATACTTCTCGTAGTTGAATACACAAGTTGTGGAAATATCCATTGGTTACCTAAGGAATACGTTGGTGTAAATTTTGTGTCCTAGAGCCAAATCCACGGGTTGTGGAAAAATCCCTAAGTTACTTGTGGAACCTTCTATTTGTTTCTTCACCTTTAACATGAATTGTCATACCCCCTCTATCATGTGTGACATTTGTGTTTTTCTCTGTGTTTATGAAGTTTTACTAGTTATTCTTGAACATTTTTGTTATAGAGTGCTTATTACATGAAATTTTGAATTATGATATTGTGAATATGATGAATGTGTTGTGTACAATTGACGGGTATGTTTTATGGAGAAGTGATCAGGTTATAAGTATGAAACAAAATCAGTGGAATGAGATGGTTAAAGTTGGATTGCATCTTTGTTTTGAAGTGTTGGATTCTGAGGAAATGTGATGATGGTAAGAGAGTGAAAGTGGATCTTAATGGAATGGAATTATAAAGTTAATTTGAATCGTTTGTTGCATAAGGATTATGCTTCTAACGAAGAAGTGCAGTCCTCACTAGTAGGCTATTATGCATTGACTAGGGATATGTGTTGGTCAGAAGTTATCCTATACTCTACTAGGCTTACAAAGTCATATAGAGTGTCATGGTCTATGTGGTGAAAGTTGAAGGAGGTTCTTATGGAGGGATTAGGGGTGGGACCACTAATCTGGTGATGCCATAACTAACTTACCCTGTCCAGAGGAAATTGATTCATGTTGGTTATGCCAAGTGGAGCTAGGGCCTTTGCCGCAATCCACTTTTCGTTAGACCAAGTGGAGTCAGGGCCTTTGCCACAATCCATTTTTATGACAGGTGCACAACTTCTATGTCTGAGTTAATGCATGGATCCGGATAATTGAGTCTAGAAATTCTGCAATTATATGTATGGTATTTCTTTTTATGAATGCTTGAAATATGCTATTTTATAATGTAACAAGTTTAAATGCTATATGATTATTTCTTTTATAAACTAGGTTACCCTTACACTTTGTGTCTCTTGTTGTTTGTCTTTCTTTTGCGATGATCACCTATTCGGTGTGATGAGTCATTATTTTCCTGCATTCCACTAGCCTTTGTGTACCCATTTGATAGTTGTTCTGTGCTTAATTGTTTATCTTTAGTGAATTTTCATCTGTTGGGATTTATTGGGCCACTGTTCTGAATTTAGGTTAATTTCACATTATTGGGCCTAATTTTCGTTTTTAATTATTTTTAGGTATTTAGGTGAAGCAATTTTGGAGCTAGCACATTAATCTTCAGATGAAGAGAGTTGCCATGTCATTTTCAAATCATTGCCACGTCTGCATCATGTCAATCAGCCCGTCCACGTCATTGGGCCATCATTTTCTGCCTATAGTGGCATTTTTATAATTCTAAGTGGCAGAATGACATTTTTGTAAATAGGAGTGCATTTTTGTAATTCGGTTGGGTTTTGTTGTTTCTTCGTTGTGGATTTGCGTTTTAATTGAAGAACCCAATATGTTTTTCTTAATTTTCAGAGTGTTAAATTCGTTTTAGTTGATTTTCATGCTTAATGAACTGTGACAAATTCATGAATGTTTGTATAACTTAATTGCATGTTCAATTTGTGGTTAACCTCCGCTTAGTTGTTTAACAATGAGTTTTATGAGGAATAACGAAATCAATTCAATTTGTAATCTGTGATGGGTGAAATTTCATTTGAAGGAAGGAATCATTGTTGTTTTCGTGATTGTTTAATCAAAACTCCAATTACATTTTAGTAATTTTGTGTTGAAACTGAATCACTCAAACCCCCCTGTGTTATAGGTGTTGTGTTTGTCTAGAAAATGAATCTTTGAACAAGAACATTTGTCGTTGAGAGACGACTCTGGTTGTTTACCACATATTACATTTATTTGTTTTAATTTCGTGGGGTACGACCTCTATCACGGTGGGAGTAGATGAGGTTGCAGGTTTAAAGACACCTTTGGAGGATGAGGAACCATCCGTTAGGTGTAACGTCCCATTTAAATAATAATATAATTAAATGAAACATTACACAAAATAATATAAGAAGCAAAGCCATGGAGTATAATTGATGGAGGTTGTACCCCACCAAATAATTAAAACAGTTAAATGCAGTATGCAAAAGTTGAACCAAGTCGTCTCCCAACGACCAATATTTTCGTCCAAAGTTTCAATTTCTAGATGAACACACTACAAAAAAATTGATGATTAGTGGAGGTTTTTATTTCAATTTGCGGAGGTTTTTACCCTCCACAAATTAATTTGCAGAGGTTTTCTAAACCTCCACAGTTAGAGTTGCCACAACTTATTTGCGGAGGTTTTTGTTAACCTCTGGTATCCTAGTTATACTGCAGAAGTCTTTTAATGGAGGGTTTTAACCTCTTCTATTGATGATATTATTTTGTGGAGGTTTGAAACCTCCTTTATTTAATCACTCACTGCATTAATGATTTCTTAATTTAATAGAATCTGTTTTTCTAATAAGAAATAAATAAAATATATAAATTTATACAATACACAAAAATGTAACCAACATTAATTTTATTGATGATTTAAGATAAAGTTTATTCATTGTCAATTACAATATAAATATAAAATAAATACATAATGTTGAAAAAAGAATTCCTTGGCTAGACTCTTGAATCTTGTTCACAAAAGGGATTTTTTCAACATGTAACCCAACTTTATGAGCAACCCATCCCAGTAAGATATCCTTGATGCATTGAGTAACTAAGATGGCTTAGCAAGTGAAGTTATCACCAGGAGCAGCTCCAAGCTTTGAATAGTATTGTGTGTAGTAATCAACACGAGCCTGAACAATATCAAGGTTTCCTCCATCACATTCAACTTACCATTTACCAATGCTTTCCTCTGCTGCTCCATAATTGTAGTTCCATCTCAGTTGAATTGGTCCACGCCCACAGTACTCCAATGATTTAAAAGGGAAAATTAAAAGATAAATCTTTCACATAAAGATATGCATTCCAAGATCTCTAACCTTTTTATCTTTATGTACTCTTCATAGCTGCAAAAACAAGACAGCATAAAGATTAAAATAAGAAACTACAAAAAGATTTAATATTTGTTAAGGAGTTGCCTTACTTCGTCATTGATAACATTCTCATCAAGAACAACATCAAAATAGAACTCATGCTTCTCCACACAAGGTGTCAAATCCACCTTTTACATGACAAGAACAAACAATTGGATCTTTACACAGTTAGTAAGAACAAGAATAGCAAACGAAAACACATCAACCTATAACGATAAATATGAGAAGCGAAACTGTTTATAGCATGACAAAATACGAAGGAAGCATAAAAATAAATCAATGTTTCTAACAAGTTAAAGCACAAAATAAACCTTCTCTTATACAAGACTATTGCTCCCATTCAGCAGTTATGGGGCCATCCAAGGTAGAGTTCCTCTAACTCCGCCAGATATTAAAGTCTGGCATTTTACTTTGGACAAACCCAAGTCACCAACCTGAAATGAAAGTCAGAAGGGTGGATTACTGGGATACAAAATCTATGAGCCCATTTGTATCGACATTTTTAAGAGGGAATCACCTTTACTTCTAAAATATCACTTCAATAATTTTATGGGTTTGTTTAAGCTTTCGAAGAAGAAAAAAATTATCTATAGGAAACCAATTTATGTTAATTTTGAGTAGTTATGTAAAATATATTTACACCGTCATTGCATACCATTAAACTCCTCGTAAAAAAAAAACAAAAAACTACTTTTCCCTCACATAAAACTCTAAAAAATAAATCACTTTTTATAAAATCTTAACAAACAGGCCCTGTATTCAATTGCTCTATGCTATGAAGGTAATTATAAATCATTAATAAACTTGGATCCAAGGAAATTGGTCCGCAAATTATTCATTTCCTTATTTACAACATAGTGTATGCATCTTTAGTTTGAATAAATACAGAACAAGATTTTAAATATGACCACAAGAATAAAATATTTCAACCTTGCATATTGGACGGTGTGGATCTCGGAGATTCACGAGCAAGTTGTCACTTTTCAAGTCAAAGTGTACTATATTTTTTCCATGCAAGTACTCCATGCCAAAGGCCACATCCATCGCAATCAACAGCCACTTGCGCTTGTCAAGGTTCCTGATATTATCCACATAAATCAAACAATTATGATAGCAACCAGAGGAATAAAGTAGAAAAGAAACTGAATGTTGTTTTAAGATAGCTCACTACAACTTCACAGAACACCTATCACTAATGAAACAGTAGAAATGCTGAAAAATAAAGACAAAAATTGACACTCCAACTGAGAGAATACGAACTCTGCTCAAACCCAAACCTCCCAATACCAAGACAATATGTAGCTAATATGAAGCAATTAATAATAAAAGATGCATTTTACTCATAAGTTTCTTTTCCAAAAGATGATTTTTAGTGAGTTGTTCAGATAGTTTGGAAAAAATGGTGATAACAAAGAGAAGTGGTAGTCATGTTACTAGGTGTGATACTAAAAAATCAAAAGAACAAAAAATGTAATTCAAAAGTCATTGCTCACTTATGACAATGGCAACATAAGAAAACCATAACTTTACATGTTTTAAAGTGCAGGGGAAGAAGCTACTGATAAATGCATTAGTGATCCCATGATGGTTTATGCTATTATATCTCAAAAGCTACAATGCATCACCCCTTTAAATCCATCATGCTGGTGGTGCTTGTGCAACAATGAAAAGTGGATTTAACCTATTTAGCCTACTTAACCACCATGTTTAATCTTTGTAATACATAAAAAAAAAGTGGCAGAGAAACAACATTACACCTTGTCACTCCTCTGTACTCCTCTATACTCCTCTGTAAATACTTAAGATCTACAAGATCATATGCTCTTGCAGCTTTCTCTTCCATATCATAACCATCTTCGGTTCACAAAGAAAATTCACCACTCATCAAATTAGCATTTAGAAAAAAAATACAAGAACATTGAAAAAAAAGTAAACCAACCTTGTGACACCTCTATACCAAGAAGTTCTCTGGCCTAATGTGTCAATAGATTTCCTATGCAATGGTTGCTTCATCAAGGGCAGTAATAGGACAATCATCTTCACCATAATTCAATTGATGCTTCATCTTGAACTGTAAGAATAAATAATACAATCGAATGAGGATCAAGCAAAGTAATACCCTAAGAAAAACCCTTGGAAGGCCCCATAGAAATTAAAATTTGACTTTCATTATTCTTGTAGGATTATCGATTACTCAAACCATTAATATGTTCGAGAAAACAATAATCATTTCACAAATGCTTTCTCAAATCGATTAGAAAAATCACATACAGGAGTTGACAAAACCAAGGAAAGAAAAAAATTCAAAAAAACTAACAATTAAGCAACCCTTCTTCCTTCAAGAAGCATCACTCGTTGCCTCTGTCGCAGCAGCAAGTCTACCAACCCTTATACCTTTTGTCGGAACCCTTCCCATCACAATACGACTACCTCGACATCACAGGTCGCATCGAAATCCTCTCCAACTGCCTCGGCCTTTAGTACCACTACGCGCCCCTCATAACCAGTGATTTTTTACCGTTAGATAACACTCAGAATATGAAGTAAATTCAAGACCAAGAAAATTGTAGAAGCGAAAACCTAGAATTGAAAACCATTCGAAAACCCGCTATCACACTCCATTCGAAAACCTAGAATAAAAAAGGATCGTACCCACTTCGTCTTCTCCAATCGTCAACGAGCAACACACGGTGCTTTTGCGAGCTACACCCGATCATCATAGAAAGTCATCCGATTCAAAAAGAAAACAAATGTGAGAGAATGTCGAATAAGGAGCTAGAGAGATGAAGAACAGGCGCGAGAGAACTCACCATAAACGAAACTCCATAAGCAACTGAAAAAAAATGGAAGGAAGGAACAAGAAAAAATGAGAAGGAAGAAAACACAAAAAGTTGAAAATGTATTTTAATTTGCAGAGGTTATTAACCTCTTTAAAAAATAATTAAAACTCCTATAATTATTGTCATTTTAGACAATTCTCAAAATCATCCTAAATCATTTTAATTTGTGGAGGTCTGAACAACCTCCTCAAAATAACCTCTACTAAAAAGTAATTTTTTTGTAGTGACACAACAATATAACACAGGGGGTTTGGCAGATTCACGCAAAATTTAATTCACAAAATTGCAGAGAAATTTAACAGTTATATGAAAACACAATGATTCCTTGCTTCAATTGAAAGTCCACCAATCACAGATTACAAAATTAATTGTTCTATTCGAATATGCTCTCATGAACCCTAAGTAATCAACTAAGTGAAAATTACCATGTATTCAATATGTCATTAAGCACAACAAATTCCAGGCAGTCAACACCCACAGATTGAAGCAAGTTGTGACAAAACCCATAAACATTAAGCATGGATACAAGGTATTAAAATGTGCACACACAAATTTGAGATTAAGCATGCATCAAAAACGTATTTATCATCAAAACGCAACCTGAAATAGAGGCAATTCCAAATACAACACAAAAACAACCAACAATCTCATGGTTTCATTTCAATTTCGTCAAAGAATCAATGCAAAAAGCTTAGCTAGACATGGAAAATGGAGCACACAAGCTCTTCAAAACTGGAATCACGAAAACAAAATCAAAAACCCTAACTTACGAATTCTCCCAATGCGATTTCAACATCAAAAGCAAAATTCTAGAGCTTCAATTGAACGAAAAACACTGCGATGGTATAAAAACTGAAAACCCCATCAATGGGTGTTGTTCTAAGTCAATACAATCCACATTACAAGATGCCCAAGCTACCAAATGAATTCAAAACGTAAATCCCACATTGGGTGCTGTCAAATGTGCATAAAAATGGTAAAAACTAGTGCAAAAACATCAAAAACGAAGAGAGCACCTCTATGGACACCCACCAAAGCTTGAAAACGTGAAAATGGAGGTTGGAGAAGAAGAGATGCGGCTGCCAATGCTAAATGACCTAAAATCTCGTGGTCAAATCAACTCTGCCACTACTATTTACAAAAATGTCATTATTGAGTGCAGAATTACAAAAATGACACTACTAGGCCTCAAATGTTGGCCCATTCACTTAGATGACGTGGAAATGATGTGGCAATGATGTGGCAAGTCTCTTCAACTAAATATTAATGTCCAAGCTCCAAAATTGCCTCACCCAAATACCTAAAAATAATTAAAAACGAAAATTAGGCCAAATAATGTGAAATTTACCCAAATTCAGAATAGTGGCCCAATAAAGCCCAACAGATGAAAACATACTAAAGATAAACAATTAAGCACTGAACAACTATCAAATGGGTACACAAAGTCTAGTGGAATGGGGGAAAATAATGACTCATCAATAATATTTCTCCTTACAAATATCCAAGGTACTTATAATGAAATATTGAAGCACACCACGATGCCAATAACAAAATAGCGTAAGGGATCGACAGTATCCAAAAATAAATGCTCAAAGAGTAGACAATACATGGGCCACAACCCTAAAGTAAACTCAGAAAAAAAAGCGAAATCCGATCCAAGACGAATTAAGCAGCGGAATCTCCATTACCCAGTTGACCACAAGGAGTTCTCGCATATGCTCACATCAATAAATTGATGATCATCGCAAAAGGAGAAAAACCACACATAGCACATACAAACAAGCAGAAAGGGTAAGCTAGAGTAGAAAACATTTTATCATGCCATTGCATACAATTTTACAGCCAAAGATACATACATCAACCAAACATATGAAGACTCGCAAATGAAACACGACGACTCAAGACACAATTATCCGGATACATATAATTAGTCAGATTCATCGGATGCTTGCACTTGTGGTGGCCTCTACTACTTTGCAAAGCCAATTGCCAATGGGTTTCACCCTACCACTCACAAGGTAAGCCTTCAAACATCTAAGGTCATTATCCTGCCAAAAACTAGGGCCTCTTGCTACTCACACCACTTGAGTCAGTACGCTCTATGTGAGACTCACTGACTCTTTAGAGTGTTAGGATGCAATCCTTACTTGAATCCTTACCAAATTATATAATGAGGCACCACCACGAACTTTGTGGAATTACATACTAAGTATGAGGCACCACCATGAACTCTCACTAACAAGGGTCATGGAATTACGTCCTAACATGAGGCACCACGACGCAACCATCGTGGAATTACGTCCTGACAAATGAGGCACCACGATGAGATCTAACCTAGAGATTCATGGAATTACGTCCTGACCAATGAGGCCCCACCACGAAACCTTCATGGAATTACGTCCTCACCATACATAAAATCATGTCTCACTAACCAAGTATGAAATTATCATGCATACCAATCTCATTCCAATATATTATCAACCATTCAACCATATATCATGTGAATATCATGCCAAACTCATCAATTCCATACCAACATTTATAACTAACCATCCCATTCATGTTCCATGCCAAGACCATACCAAAGTCATCATCTAGCCCATACAATCAGAGATTTCATGCATATTCACATGCCTAATACTTTAACCAGAGCAAATCATCCAATCATACAATCATTAACAACCATGTGAGAAAACAGTGCGGTCTGCGTCAGGTCTCGCTCAAGCTAGGAGCCCTTGCTCAGGCGAGAGGAGTTTATACGATCCTATCCAGGAAAGAGTATGATCGTTTCTGAATTTGAATCCTCAAGAGGCATGACACGAATAAATCAGAGAAGAACGTGAAATAAGACATAAATGAAGGACGTCACAATCTAGTAGATTGATAAGTCAAGTGAAGATTCACCACAAAGATGTTAATCTTTGATAAGAACTGGAGGCCTAAGCCAAGAACAAAGAGAATCCTCTCTTTAATGAAATCAAATTCAATATATGACTAAAAATGTCTACAATAGTTTTTGGTACCCCTATATATAGGCATATGAGTTTAAGAAAACCTAAGAACCCTACAAGAAGGCCCAAACAAAAACATAAACTAATTTATAAAAGAAAGCCCAAAGCCCAAAAACATAACTTATTTTCTAAAAGAAAACCCAAAGTTTAAAAATATAAATTAATTTCCTAATAACTATCCTTCAAGAGTGCTCCAAGCCATGATCTTCATATCCTTGGAATTTCCATTTGCAATTGCTTGTAGTATCCAAAGTCTTGAATAGATGTGATTTTCCAATCTCTTGCTTCTTGCCCTTGTCATATGTCCTTTGAATTGTAAATGTTCATCTTCAAGTTCTTCTTGTATGGAATCTAGGAATAGTCCTCTATCATTCCCTCCTTCTTGAATCGAAGTTGTCCTCAATTTCGAACCTACATCAAATGGAGACAAGTCATTAATATTGAAACAAGAGCTTACCCCAAAATCTTCAGGTAGATCAACAACATCGGCATTGTCATTGATTCTTTTAAGAACTTGTAATGGTTCATCTCCTCTTGGTAAAAGTTTATATTTCCTTTTAGAAGAAAATCTCTCCTTCCTAAAGTGAACCCACACCCAATCACCAGGTTCAAACTTGATCTGCTTCCTCCCGTGGTTAGCCTTAGACGCTAACTTCTCCATCTTCTTTTCTATTTGGACCTTTACCTCTTTATGCAAGTTCTTGACAAAGGTTGCTTTGGCAAGTCCATCTTTATTAGTCATAGAATCAATATCAGGTAAAAGGTAACAAATCTAATGGAGTTAAAGGATTAAAACCATATACTACCTCAAAAGGAGACATTTGAGTAGTAGAATGAACTACCCTATTATAAGCAAACTCCACATGAGGTAACCACTCCTCCCAAGTTTTCAAATTTTTTTTTACAAAACATCTAAGGAGTTGCGAAAGAGTTCTATTTACCACTTCTGTCTGGCCATCTGTTTGAGGATGACAAGTTGTAGAGAAGAGAAGCTTTGTACCTAACTTACCCCACAAGACCTTCCAAAAATAGCTAACAAATTTGACATCCTTATTTGAGACAATGCTCCGTGGAAAGCCATGTAATCTTACCACTTATTTGAAAAATAAATTGGCAACATGATTGGCATCATCGCTCTTGTGGCAAGGAATGAAGTGGGCCATCTTTGAGAACCTATCAACCACAAAAAAAAAACAGAATCTTTTCCCCCTTTGGACCTTGGGAGACTCAAAACAAAATCCATACAAATATCGATCCAAGGAGAGCTAGGAACAGGTAAGGGCATAAACATCCCATGATGCATAGACTTAGATTTAGCATGCTTACAAGTGATACATTTATTACAAAAAGAGTGCACATCATGTTTCATGTGAGGCCAAAAGAAATGATCATGCAATATGTCTAAGGTCTTTTTGAACCCCAAAATGTCCCATTAAGCACCCTTCACGAGCTACTTTTACAAATAATTCCCTCATTAACCCTTTAGGCACACACAACTTTGTTCCTTTGAAAAGAAATGTATCATGCTTGAAAAATTCTTTAAAAGCTACTTTTTCACAACTTTTATAGATTTCACCAAAATCATGGTCATCCACATACAATTCCTTAAACAGTTCAAAACCAAGGATTTTAGTTTCAACCATAGATAATAATACATGCCTCTTAGATAATGCATCAGCCACAACATTTGCCTTACCTGATTTATGCTTAACAACATAAGGAAATTGTTCAATAAATTCTACCCATTTAGCATTTCTTTTATTGAGTTTACCTTGGCTCTTAAGATATTTAAGGGATTCATGATCACTATGAATTACAAATTCCTTAGGAAGCAAAATAATGTTGCCAAGTATGCAAAGCTCTAACAAGGGCATATAACTCTTTGTCATAAGTGGAATAGTTTTCCACTGCCCCTTTCAACCGTTCACTAAAATAGGCTATAAGATGCCCTTCCTGCAAGAGAACACCGCCTATGCCCACATTTTAAGCATCACACTCTATCTCAAAGGATTTGTCAAAATTTGGTAAAGCTAAGATAGGTGCATGTGTGAGTTTGTATTTGAGACTATCAAAAGCATCTTGTTGTTCCTTTCCCCACTTAAACCCCACATCTTTCTTAACAAGTTCATTAGTGGAGATGCTATGGTGCTAAAATCTTTGACAAACCTTCTATAGAAATTAGCCAAGCCATGAAAACTTCGTACCTCACTTGCATTCTTAGGGATGGGCCAGTCCCTAATGGCTTTGACTTTTTCCTCATCAACTTGTACCCCTTTTGAGCTAACTACAAACCCTAGGAAAACAACTTCATGTGTACAAAAAATGCATTTGTCCTTATTGGCATATAGTTTTGCGTGGCCCATGTGTGAATAAAGTGTTTTGCTATATATCAAAGTATCATGAAAATATACAACCATAAATTTACCAATGAAATTCCTCAACACATGGTTCATTAACCGCATAAAGGTGCTAGTTGCATTGGTTAACCCAAAAGGCATAACCATCCATTCATACAAGCCAAATTTAGTTTTAAAAGCAGTTTTCCATTCATCTCCAGCTCTCATCCTTATTAGATGATAACTGCTTTTTAAATCTATTTTGGAAAAATAACAAGCACCGTGCATTTCATCAAGCAAGTCATTAAGTCTAGGGATAGGATGGCGGTACCTTATAGTGATATTGTTGATGGCTCTACAGTCACTACACATCCTCCATGATCCATCTTTCTTAGATACCAAAACTATTGGCATAACATAGGGACTCAAACTTTCCCGAATCCATCCTTTTTCCAAAAGTTTCTCCACTTGTTTCTATATCTCTTTGGTTTCTTCTGGATTACTCCTATAGGCTGGCCTATTAGAAAGGGATGCACCCGGAATGAGATCTATATTATCCTCAATACCCCTATGAGCAGGTAAACCATGAGGGATGTCTTGAGGAAAGACATCATCATATTCTTTGAGAAGTTGTTCCATACCTAAAGACAAAGAAGCTTGTACAGAAGATAAACAAATATTGTTAGGCATAAGCAAATATAAGGGTTATTTTGAAATCAACACTCTGTTGAGCTCTTTTGCTCTCAAGAAAAGACTTTTATCACTCTTTACTTTTTTACTTGCCTTTTTTTGTCTTTTTCTGGAATTTGGTCCCTTCTTTTCACTCTTGCTCTCTTTTCACTCGCATCTTAAGCTGATCCTCACAAATATCTCTAGGAGATAAAGGTGTTAGGGACACCTTTTGACCCTTAAACAGGAAAGAATACTTATTGGCTAGACCATCATGGGTTACCTTTCTATCATATTGTCAAGGCCTCCCTAATAGTAAGTGACTCGCCTCCATATGTACCACATCACATACTACCTCATCAACATATTTACCAATAGAAAAAGCAATGTTCACCTGCTTATCTACCACCAATTCTCCATCTTCACTCAACCATTGCAAAGCATAAGAACTAGGGTGTATAGATGTCACCAAACCAAGCTTCTCCACGAGCTGTTTACTTGCTACATTTGTACAACTACCTTCATCAATGATGAGGGAACACATCTTTCCCATAACCATACATCGAGAATGAAAAATATTTCTTCTCTGGGTCTCATCTTCCTCCTTATTCATACTACCTAACAACCGCCTAACCATCAAGAGATCTTCATCCAAAGGGGGGACTTCACTCTCCTTTTCCTCCTCATCACTACTAGATGATTCAGATGATTCACCCGGGGAATGCTCACTAATGTACTCACCATTCGCCAACAACATCATAGTTCTTCTGTTGGAACATTCAGCTGCGATATGTCCTCTACCCAAACATTTAAAACATTTTATTGCACTAGAACGTGAAGAATCATCGTTACTAGCTTGAGAAGTTACTTTACCATTTGAGGACTCCTTCTCCTCAGATTTAGGAATGGTAGAAGTAGCTCCCTCCTTCTTATATTTCCCCTTATCTCTCCATGAGGTGGATGACTTCCTATAGGCGTTTCTTCTCTTGAGTTGTTGTTCCACTCTGGTGGCTTGGTGAATAAGATCCTCCAAGGTCTTATAATGGTGCATTTCCACCACATCTTGAATCTCCCTATTTAATCCATTCAAGAATCTAGTCATTGTAGCCATATGTGTTTCTTCCACTTCAGCTTTCATCAAGGTGACATCCATCTCTTGAACATACTCTTCAACACTCTTATTTCCCTGTGTAAGTCTTTGTAATTTGTTGAAGATCTCTTTTTTATAATAAGGAGGCACAAATATTTCCTTCATAGCTACCTTTAATTGCTCCCATGTACAAATAGGCAACCGCCTTCTTCTAGTTATGTCCACGGTGATTTGATTCCACAAATTCATAGTATAGCCTTCAAACTCAAAGGAAGCCATAAGCACCTTATCATCATCTTCATAATCGTAAGAGTTAAAGATTTGGTCAAGCTTCATTTCCCATGCCAGGTAGGCTTCCGGGTCATTAGCTCCATTAAATTTAGGAATTATAATCTTCCTCCACATCTTATCTCTTCGAGGTGTGTGGTTCCCGAACTCCTCTCGTCTTTGGCCTTGCCTTGGCCTAAAACCATGCTCCTCCTAATCATTATCCCTCCGAAGCATGTGGTTCCTAAACACCTCTTGTCTTTGGCTTCTCCGTGGTCTAATAACATGTTCTGCTTCATCATTATTAGAAAAATAGTTTGAATCATCATGTCTCCTTCTTCTTCTCTCCATCCCCTCTAATCTCACGCTCACATCTTCATTAGACTTTTGGAGCCTTTTGAACTATTGTTGATTGTGTTGTTGCATTTGATTCATTTGTAATATGAGCTTATCAAGTGCAACCATGAATGTCGTAGTCTTAGGTGATACAAGACCACTATTCTGGGAAGAAGTCATGTCCTGCAAGCAAATGTTAGCAATAATATTTTTTTTTGGATCTCACCACTCTACTAAGTGTTTCACTCAATTTTCCACTCGTGTATCACACATATAGGCTTTCTCTTTAATGTACTCTCTTGCCTTTTAGCACTGAAATTCCCTTTAGGCCTTGGCAAAGAACTCTAGTAACTTAAGCAAAGAGTGAACAAACAAAGTGAAAAGCGTTGCGAGATCTAAGTCTTGACTCAAAAGGTGAAAGAAAATACAAAACTCTAGAAAAAACTTCAAGGATTTTTAAAAACACAAAATAAGAAAGTTAAAATTAGAAAATAATAGGACTACCAAAGAGATTTAAATGATACAACACAAAGACTTTAAGAGAAAAATTGATTGCAAGTAGATATCAATAAACCACAATTAAATTGTAATAAAAATTGTGTTGAACTCCCTATTTTTTTTTATCCTTCTTTTTTTTTAATATATATTTGTTTCCTTTGTACTTGATCCACAATATTTTTTTGTTGTTTTTTTTTTTGCAGTTAAACACAAAAACAAACTTAAATAATTGATCCTTCAAACCTTCATACTCATGTAAATCAAAGTAAGTGCACTTGCAAATCCCAAACTAAATAACAAATAATTTCCACGAATCAAATGTAGAAATACACAATTTAAATAGAGAACAGAAAAGAAGAAAAAAGAATACGCCAAAGAAAAAAAAAATTCAACCAAAATGGAAACAACCTTAGGGGTTTTACTCCTTACAAATGAAACAAACAAAATTTAAAACAAAACACAGAACAAGAACACATTGAAAAATTGTAATTTTTTTTTCATATGACAGAAAAATAACATAGAAGAGGAAATTCAAACCAGAACTTTGCTCTAGATACTAGATGATACGATCTTACCCAAGAAAGAGTATGATCGTTTCTGAATTTGAATCCTCAAGAGGCACGACACGAATAAATCAGAGAAGAACGCGGAATAAGATAGAGATGAAGGACGTCACAATCTAGCAGATTGATAAGTCAAGTGAAGATTCACCACAAAGATGTTAATCTTTGATAAGAACCGGAGGCCTAAGCCAAGAACAAAGAGAATCCTCTCTTTAATGAAATCAAATTCAATATATGACTAAAAGTGTCTACAATAGTTTTTGGTACCTCTATATATAGGCACATGAGTTTAAGAAAACCTAAGAACCCTACAAGAAGGCCCAAACTAAAACATAAACTAATTTATAAAAGAAAGCCCAAAGCCCAAAAACATAACTTATTTTCTAAAAGAACACCCAAAGTTTGAAAATATAAATTAATTTCCTAATAACTATCCTTCAAGAGTGCTCCAAGCCATGATCTTCATATCCTTTGAATTTCCACTTGTAGTTGCTTGTAGTATCAAGAGTCTTGAATAGATGTGATTTTCCAATCTCTTGCTTTTTGCCTTTGTCATAGGTCCTTTGAATTGTAAATGTTCATCTTCAAGTTCTTCTTGTATGGAATCTAGGGATAGTCCTCTATTAGGAGTGGTCTCGCTCAAGCTGCAGGCTCTCACTTAGGTGAGATCGCAAACAGAGGCCTTGGAGGGTTTGCGAACTCTCGCTTAGGCGATGCCATCTCACCTGAGCGAGATGGTTCGTCGCTCAAAAGTTTAGTTTCCCACCTGAGCTAGTGCTCGAGCAAAACCCTTGGGCGAGTTTCTGCTATTCTCGCCTAGGCGAGACGACCTCGCTTGGGCGAAAACAACAGTTATCCCTCATTGTTCCATGCCTTTAAAGCTAGATATTCATCCAAACAGCAAACCATGCATATTCTTTCCATCGTGGACATCACACAAGCACCAGAAACGCAAAACAGAACCAAAAATAGGCAAAACAGATTTAAAATATGAAACCCTAGCTTCCCTTACCTGGAAAATGTTAGCCAAGGTCTCAAACACTCAAACAGTTGAGCACGGTAGCTCTAGGAACAACTTAGTTGGAACCAAGAGGAACAGAAGGAAACAAAGTTACCAAGAGGAACCTTAGCTGGAACCAAGACAACAATGCTAGAAAAGGAAAGTACTGGATGAGGGACAACTTACGTGGAAAAGGAATGAGTTCAAACTAGCTTGACCAAGGTGGTACCAAACCCTAGCAGAGCTTTTATGGAGAGAAAGGAAAGAGTAAGTGGCTGTCTTTTTGTAAGTGAGTGCAGAATGAGGGTGTTTGGCTACTTTAGGGGCCTTGGCACCCTATGGGCCAGCCTTTAGGCCCATCTGCTTAGGATAAGCTCTTAAAAATTAGGGCAAAAAAGCAAAGAATTAAAGTGGGCCTTACATTCTCCCAACAACAAAATTTTCAACCTAAAAAATGAAGACTTACCAGGAAAACAGATGCAGATGTGACTTCCTCATATCCTCCTCTAAGTCCCAAGTAGAGTCACTATCCTCCGGTCCCAAACGACTTTGACTAGACTGATTAGTTTTCCCCTACGTTCCTCAACTTGATTATCCTCTAAAGCGACTGGTGGTACTTCCATAGTGAGATCCTTCCTGATCTGTACATCCTCGGCTTCCAACACATGAGACTGATCAAAGAAGTACTTCCTCAACTGTGACACGTGGAACACCGGATGAAGATTAGCCAACTGAGGAGGCAAGGCAATCTCATAAGCCATTGGCCCAATCCTCCTCGAGATCTAGTAAGGGCCAAGGAACTTAGGAGAAAGCTTCCTCGAGCGAAGTGCCCTTCCCACGCTAGTAGTTCGGGTCACCCTTAAGAACACGTGATCTCTACCCGCGAATTCCAAGGGTCTCCTCCTACGGTTCGCATAAGCATTCTGCCTACTCTAAGAAACTTGCATCCTATCTCTCATCATTCTCACTTTCTCAGTGGTCTGCTCTAACAACTCAGGCCCAACAAGAACTGCTTCCCCATCTTGATACCAACATAGAGGGGTCCTACACTTCCTTCCATATAAAGCTTCATACAGTGTCATGCCAATGCTCGCATGAAAACTATTGTTGTAGGTGAACTCTATTAAGGGCAATACTTGATCCCACGCACCCAAATGATCCAACACGCACATCCTTAAAAGATCCTCAAGTGATTGGATCGTTCTCTTGGATTGACCATCAGTTTAGAGATGATAGGCTGAACTCATGGTTAACTTGCTACCCAAAGCACTATGCAAGGTCTACTAAACACGTGAAGTAAATCACGGATCTCTATCTAAGACTATGCTCAAAGGCACCCCATGCAACCTCACAATTTCCTCAATGTATAGTTGGGCCAACTTGGCCATAAGCATACTTAGGTTCATTGCCAAGAAAGGAGCTCTCTTGGTCAATCGGTCCACCATAACCCAAATTGTATCATGACCTCTAAAGGTTCATGGCAAATGAGTCACAAAGTCCATAGCTATGCTATTCCATTTCCACATCAGTATTTCCAAAGGCTGTAGAATTCCACCGAGTCTTTGATGCTCTACTTTTGCCTTCTGACATGTCAAACAAGAAGACACGAATTGTGCCATATCCTTCTTCATACCCTACCACCAAAAGGTTTCCTTGAGATCCTGATATATCTTAGTCATGCTAGGATGCAAACTAAGACAACTCTTATGCCCTTCCTCAAGGATTAACCTCTTTACCTCAACAAGTGAAGGATTCTTTGTAATACATGTTTGCTCTAATATTAAGCCCTTCTACTAATGTACTAACAATATATCTACTAATCTACTTAAAATATAGGAAAACAAATACTGAACACATGTATTAATCTAACCCCACTTAGAATTTTGACACGTATTCAATTTGTTGATTTTTCTATCATTTTGTCTTCCAAATGTTATTAAATGGAGAACAATATTCCTAATAACTTTATTAATCTACAAAACAACCACTTATGAAATACCCATGCTATCATACCTAATTTATAAAATTCTCATTACAAAAATTGTCATTCATATTATTAACAAATATAATTATTGTTATTATCATTATCATTATTAACTATAATAATAATAATAATAATAACAATAATAATAATAATAATTATTATTATTATTAACTATAATTATAATTACAATAATTATTATCACTAACATCCCAATTTTGTAGAGTACCAGATAGATGGTATAAAGGATTAGCTATTACAGTTATTCATAATATGCAGGATAAAAGAAAATCAAGGCACAAAAAAATGGCCATGAGCAGAAAGATAACATAAGACAGTTATCCAAAAGGATTGCTCACAGAGTTCACATCTCTTCACAAAATAACACAGTTCACAAAAGGTGCTCCAAAAGAGCATAAGAACAGGGCCTGGCCTAAACAGCCGCATCTCCCTCATCAGAAAGACCTCCAAGAATTTCCACATCTATTCACACCAAGTATTTGGTGATCATTACAAAAAGGAAAAGCCAATTAGAAAACAAACTATAAACAGAAAGGGTAAGTTAGAGATGAAAAAGAAATTTTCATCATACATATATAAACAAGTAAAGATCTTAAATATGCATTTCAATAAGCACACAAGACATGTGATGACAAACAATGCAAGACCCTCTGACTCAATTATCTGGATAAAATAAAAAGATCAGATTCACATGATGCTTGCACTTGTGGTGGCCTATACTGCTCTGTAGAGCCATTACCAATGGGTTTCACCCTACCACGCACAAGGTTAGTCCATGATCATCTAGGGCCACTATTGTAACATCCTGACCAGATATTACTAATTTAAATAATTAAAATAGGGATATAAGTATAAAATCGCATTTATGATAATTCCTTTTCCCAAAACGCGGGAAAATTTAAAACTTTATTTCAATGCGCTAATTATAAAATCCATACGGCATTCAATTATTACAAAAATTAATTGTTCATAATATTCATTACAAAATAGTTCATGAAGAAAACTAGGAAAAAAAACTCTGATAGTTGGTCCACACTCCGACTCTAGGCATCCACACGCTCACCTGCATCAACATTTGCTCCCATGTAACAAGTTACATGATCATCGCCAAACACACACAGATAGGGTGAGCTTAAATACAAGAAGGACAATTACACATGACATAATTAAAGCATTTCATAACCATAACCCGTGTTAGCCCCAATCCTCAATCCTCCACTTCCAAACTTTCTGTTGCACGCATCTTGATTCTACACCCTTTGATGAGTACACTGATTGATCTTTGGTGCACGAGTGTCTACTCGCCCCTCTGACTACAGGCCACCACCTGATAGTCCACACGTGGAAATAAATTTGCCACGGCCTCACACTGCGACACCAAGTGGAGTTCCCCAAAATGAACAGAAGTTTGTAGTTGTTCCCAGATTACCAAAACTCTATCAGATGCACTGAAGAGGGAAATCATCAGAAACCTCGTTGTACGAGCCACGTTCTCGCACACTCCATTGGACTTCCTAAACCACTACGCTACAACCTAGAGTGACCACGTGTTACCCCAATACAAGTTACACTCGTAACTAGGCCCCCAACAAAGCATTGCCTCATGACCTCCATCCAAAGTAGTGTAGGAATCCTCCTCGCGATCCAACTCTGCACCCAAAACCCCCTAGCGCAAGTCTCGCGTCGTTAGGTGGAACTTGGATCCAGACCGCCTTGGAGACACCTCACGCCGCTAGGCGCCATACGCTTTCCAGAGCCTCTACCAAATCTTTTCTGCTTATCGGGATCACATTTTCCGCCAGGCGCCATGCGTTCTAAGCTTCTCTAGTTTTCCCTTATCACCTGGCAGCACACCCCAAGCCGCCAAGCAACACACCCCAAGCTGCCAGGAAACACACCCCAAGTCGTTAGGTGCCACACTAGTAATGTCATTGCTACTGGTTTTTGGCACTTTGAAGCAAGTTCCAAAGAACCCCAAGCACTATACATACAATCCATAACATGAAATATGCTTATCCAGTCATAATCACACGACTGGATCATAGTCCAACACAATCCTGAAAAATCAAACAATATACAAAAATAGGAAGAATACAAAACCAATGCCCCAAAATATCGCACGGGCAATAAAACAATAATAATGATAATAATAAGAAAAACAACAATAATAATAATAACGATAATAATAATAATAATAATAATAATAATAAAATGACACCATACAAATAAATATAATAATAATAAAATAAAATGAAACAATAATAGTAAAACAATAATACTAATAAGATAAAATAATAATAATAAAATAATAAAAGTAAAATAAAGAAATAATAATAAATAATAATGATAATAAAATCATAAATAAAATAAAATTATAATAATAAAATAATCGTAAAATAAAATAATAATAACAAAGATAAATATAAAAATAAAATAAAATGAAACGAAAATAATAATAACAATAATAAAAATAATAAAAATAAAAATAGTAATATTAATAATAATAAAAATAATAACAAAATAATAACAAAATAATAATAATAATAAAATAAAATGAATTAATAATAATAAACACAACAAGAAAATTTCTATTTAGTTAGAGAAATTAGCAAGGGAAAATATTTGTAGCTAATCCCTAGTTAATTTGCAAGGAAATAGCGAGAGAATAAAATTGTAGCAATTTTGTAGCAAAATAACTATAGATTTGCTAGAACATATATTTGTAACTAATTCCTTACTAATTTGGGAGAAAATGGCGAAAAAAATAATTTGTAGCTTCTTCGTAACAAAGTAGCTACAAATTTACTAGGACATATATTTGTAGCTAATCTTTCACTAATTTGTGACAAAATAGCGGATGAATAAAGTTCTAGCTGGTCCATAGCATAATTGCTACAAATTTACTAGAAAATATATTTATAGTTAATCCTTCCCAATTAAAATGTATTATAATTATTTTTAATTTTAGTAAAGATATATATTTTTCAATTTAAATTTTTTAAAATTATTTTTAGTTCAGATATTTTAAAATTATTTTTAAGTGAAATATTTTTTAAAATTATTTTTAATTTAAATATTTTAAAATTATTTTAATTTAAATATTTTAAATTACTTTTAATTTAAATGTTTTAAAATTATTTTTAATTACAATATTTTAAAATTATTTTCTTAAAGATAATTGTATATACTTAAATATAAATTATAAGTATAAATATTAATAAATTAATTAAAATATATAATCAAATAAGATTGGAGATAAGATATATAAATTTTAATTTTAATAAAAGAACTAAAAGTCTAGGATAAATATAAATTAAAGAAAGAGATAGCTTATTATACTTTAACTAAAACTAATTATATTTTTTATTTACTATAACAGTTTTAAAAAAGAAATATTAAAGTTGTTTTCTATTTTTTTATTTAGAAAAATATCATCAGTTACCCTTATAACTATTTTTTATAAATTTGAAAGAAATAAAAGTTAAGTTATATTAGAAAGTTAAAACTAAAATTAATTTAAATATATATAAAGTAATTAATTGTAAGCTTTACAATTATTTTAGTTAAAAAGAAATAGGAATATTGAGATAATTGTTTTTACATAATAACATTAAGATAGATTTAATTTTAATTTTAGTAAAAGAATTTAAATTTTAAAAAATGTAAATTAAAACAAGAAAAAATATACTTGATACTTTAACTAAAAAATTATCCTATCTCTTTATTACAATAGTTTTACAACATTATTAAAAATTTTCTCTGATTTATTTACATTTGGTTATTTAGAAAAAATGTTTTTTATTTGTTCACTAAAAAGATTAATTTTTATTAGGGATTGGTTTTCTAGGATTATACGGAACCGTTAGAATAAAAACAATTGTGTTAGGATTTTTTAACCGTAATCGTAAGACCCACCTTTATCTGCTCCTTATTGTAAGAGGGACTGCCCTAAACTAGTTGGGCCTAGGGCAGGCCCATAGGGTGTCCAAAGCCCCTAAGGCAGCCTAACCCTCTCATTCTGCCACACTTTGCAAAGACAATACTCTTACCCTCTTTCCCTTCTAACAGAAGCTCTGCTAGGGTTTGAGTGAGCTCCCCTATTTTTCCTCTCCGTTGAACGATTCACTCCAAGTAAGTTGAGCTCTCTATGTTCCCTTCTTTTCTTCAAGCTTTAGTTTCATGCTAGTCTCTGTCATAGCTCATTTTCATTCATTCCTCATTGTTTTCAGTTCCGTTGATTGCTTCCGCTTTAGGTGCTAGTCCGCTAAGGATCTCATTCGCTTGAGTTAGCATTTTCCAGGAAAGGGAAGCTAGGATTTATGTATTTAAAGTTATTTTGCCGATTTTTGGTCTATTTGTATGGCTGTGATGCTTGAATGAGGCTGTTTGTCGAATAAAAATGTATGGTGTGCGAGTATGTTTGATTGATGTGGCGCTACTCTTTTTCTGCATTGCACACTTTTCGTAAAATGAAGATTCCTACTGCGTTAACCGTTGGATCGAGCTAAAATTTTAACAGCTTATTCTTAACACAAAATTCTTGACTTTGATCGGTCGGATCTTTAATCGGAGCTCTGTAGTGAGAGAAGTTTTTATCACAAGGTCACTGTAGTTTGGTTGTTGACAACACTGCACACTTTTCGTAAAATAAACGTTACTACTTCGTTAACCGTTGGATCGTGCTGATATTTTAACAGCTGATCTTTAACACATAGTTTTTGACTTTGATCGGTTCGATCTTGAATCGGAGCTCTGTAGTGAGAGCAGTTTTTATCACAATATCACTGTAGTTTAGTTGTTAACAACATTGACCTTGTTGCTTGTTTGGTTTACAACTTTCTTTATGGTTATTCAATTAAGTTGGTTCTTGTTTCATTTGGTTCTTGATTCAATCATATTTAATTTGAATATAAATACAAAAATTTTCTGAGTTTTACACAAGTTGTAGTTTTATTTCTAAAATCCCTAAATCGTTGCATAATGTGATGTTAAGTTGGATTGCTATGTTAAAGCATGAGATGAGTGAATATGCATGAGTAAGAGGGTGTATGAGTTGTGAATGATGAGCTTGGATAAATCTTGGCATGTGATTTCAATGAAATAGTTGGTATCAAAATGGCATGGTATTTGTATGAGGTGAAATTCTATATTCATGGATTGGGAATGATGAGTTGGAATGGATTCAACATCGAATATGAATGAGGATTTGGTTATAAAGGTTGGCATGAGAGTTATGTGCATGATAAATCTTTCTTTATTGATTGAGTATGATTGGTCTGTGTCAGTGCGTAATTCGTTGGAATCTTTAGGTGAGATTTCAGGGTCGTGCTTCAGTGATCGGGACGTAATTCCATGGCCCCTGTTAGTGGGTGTCCATGGTGGTGCCCCATCTATATAGTCTGGTAAGGATTCAAGGTAAGGTTGCATCCTGACACTCTAAAGAGTCAGTTAGTCTCACTTAGAGCGGACTGACTCTTGTGGTGAGAGTAGCAGGAGGCCTGAAACTCATTAAGGGCTAACCTTGTGTGTGAGGGAATTGATTCATTGTAACACTTGTAACACATAACTCGGGGGTGAGCAGCTCGGGGGTGAGTAGAGGTATCCACCACAAGTGCAAGCATCCGCTGAATCCGACCAGGTTATACGTATCCGGATGAGTCAAGTCGAGTCTTAGTGTATTGATTTGAAAGTCATAACATGTTTGGGTGTTGTATGTATATTGGACTGTGAAAGTATACCTGATAGCATGATGAAAATCTTTTTGACTCTAGCTTACCCTTTGCTTGTTTGATTGCTTGTATGTTGTTCTTCTACTTTTTCGATGATCATCAATTTATTGATGGGAGCAAATGCGAGAGGAAATCGTGGTTAACAGGGGAGAGATGAATCCGCTGCATAGTCTTCCTGGGCTGAAATTCTTGTGCTGATTGGACTTTCTTTTAAGGCAATGGCCCATGTATTGTCTAGCCTTTGGGCTTCTTTTTTTGAAAACTTTATCGTTATTCCTCTATGTTTTATTTTGACATCGGGATGTGCCTTGGTTACTGTACAAAGCTGTGATTGTACTCCAGGACTGCTTAACATATTATTCTACGTGACGTTTCCTTTTAATTTGGTTTATTAATTAAATGAGACGTTACAGTAATAACATTTCTTTTATTTGAATATTTTTAATTTTTAATCTTTTACACTCATTTCTTCGTGGTTATCTTTTTCAAATTTTTTGCATAATATACGTGTCGGTGATTTCCGAGGGCAAAAGAGAAACGCATTCGGAGTGTGCGTGAAGATCAATCCATGGACGGTGAACTACTCAAGCTGTAGCGACAATTCGAGTTCACAGAGCAAGTCAAGTCGAGCGTTCGATTCTCAAAGCGAAACGTCGTCGAATTGGTCCAAAAACTACGCCAACTCCAAATTATCGATTTTGAACTTCTCCACACTATCTCCAGCAAAGAGTACATCACCCTCGTACGCTCTATCTGCTTCATCTTTTTGCAATTAGCTTTCATCACTCGCAATTTTCATTTTCAATGGATTCAATAACCGATAATCTATTATATTCCCGGTTTCTTTTCCTTTCTTTGTTCTCTTGTTTCTTTTCCTTTCTTTATTTCATTATTGCCTTGGTAACGTCCGTCATTTGATTTATTTTTCTTGTACTTATGCTTCAGTTAGTATTAGTTAGTATTTCTATGCTTCAGTTTAGCTTGATAATCATAGGTAGTATTCTAGTACTTTTAAATTCTTGTAATCAATATCACTTAGCAGTTGTTATTGTTAATTTTAGCATTTAGGAATAGTTAAATAGGATTTTAATTCACTGTGTTTAGTTTCACCTTTAAATTTGTTTTGTTATACTAAGTTGTCATAGGTTTTTATCTGGAAAATTTGCAGCTTGGTGCTAAAAGCATTTTAATGCTGATTGAAAATTGGAAATTTTGATGGCTTTTATTCGCAATGGGTGCAAACTCCACATGTGTTCTTTTATTTTAATTGCAGATGCAGAAAGACTCTATTATAAACAAAGTTTCATCCTTATAGTTCAATCTGACCAATTTTCCTTGTTATCATTCAAACTAATGTAATTGAGTCCCTTCACTAATGTCATTGATGTGGAGATGTTGCACAGGTCCTCATAAACAATACAATTTCCCTGTGACCATCAGTGTGAGGGACAGACTAGTAGCATCAATTTGAAATTTGGAGGGGAAAATGGAACATTTTAGAACTAGATAAAGTCAAATTTTAACTATGTCTGTATATAGCTTTTTACCTTTTTCTATGGTTGGTCATGGTGTCAAGTAGCAGGCTCATGCTCATTTGGAAAAGGATGTTGCAAAGGTTCAACTAGTGTCTTAACAAGTGGAATTTTGAGCTTAATCTCGAAGGGGTGCGATAGATGCTGATTTACTGTAGACATGGTAGGAAAAATCAAGAGAGCCACTTTTTGATTAGAATGGAAATAGCAGAAAACATAAATACAGAGGTAAATTACCTACCCCATGCCTTCTCTTCCCTATGCCATAATCCGCACCAAAACTCCCTGAAAGATGACATCAGCCTGCACATATACCTCCATTCCCTTGATATTCTGTTCTCTTTCATGATTACTGCATAATTTCCCGTTGGTACATGTCCCTTCTGCTAGTAATGCGCAACAGGTTACTCACTCCACCTCCAAAGTTGTCTTTGTTATTCAGAGGAATTGTGTATGTGCAGCATGTTTAATCCCCTGTCTGTAGCTTGATTGCAATCAATTGAGTTGTCAAGGGGCAGTTAAGAGTTAATCAAAAGTAACTGCATTTTAGTAATGGATAGTTAACTAGTAGTCTGACCAGTAGCTTATCAACATAATTACATAATTACGGTTATTATATATTCAAAGATAAATGATAGTATTTTAGTATTCTAACGTCGTATAATGTTTTTGAGATTAATGTCAAAGTTATTGATGCCTCATCGACATGTTTATTTCATAATTAATAGGCAATAGTTAAGGTATTTGTTTCATGTTTTCCTAATTATTAGTTTTATGTATATAGTAATTTGATTAATTATTAGGCTCTTAGTTTCAGGTAGTTACTTAAGGGAATATATTGTTTATCTATTCAATACCCATTAACATTAGATATCTCACTGAACGAAGAGTGTTTTTCTTTCCTGAGTTTTACATGTAATTTATATATTACTGTTTTAAAATAGTAATATTAATAAAATAAAATAATAATAATGATAAAATAAAGCAGTAATAATAAAACAATAATAATGATAATAAAATCACCAATAAAACAAAACAATGATAATAATAACAATAATAATAAAATAATAGTAAAATAAAATAAATAAAATAATAATAATAATAAAGTTAATTATAAAATAAAACAAAATGAGAATGATAGTAATAATAATAAAAATAAAAATAAAAATAAAATAGTAATACAAATAATAATAATAATATAAATAATAATAATTATAATAATAATAAAACAAAATTTTAAAAGTAAAAATAATAATGAAAATAAAAATAATAATAAAATAAAATGAAGCAATAATAATAAAACAGTAATATTAATAAAATAAAATAATAAAATAATCAATTAAACAAAATAATGATAATAAAAATAATGGTAAAATAAAATAAAATAAATAATAAGAATAATATTAAGTGTGGTGTATTTAGAAGAAAACTTTAAATATCTCGTCAAGCCAAAAAGAAAAATTATGATAATCATAACAATGATTGGGTCACAAAAGCCAAAAAGAAGAATCATGATAATCATAACAATGATTTGGTCACAAAGAGAACTCAATACAACGGAACCCACAAACACACACATACTCTTTTTAAAACCACATACGACAAACATCAAGAAGTTAAACGATACAAGAATTTGATTCAGGAGAAAACTTTCATGCATCAATATATAACACAATTGCATATAATATCATTAAAATAGGAAATTACAGCTCCCTTAACCTGGATTTCTCGCTTCAATTGTGCTCCTAATGCCCCTTCTTGGCCCAAAATTGTCTTAGGTATTTTCTCCAATACTGGGGTACACCTTTTCCCCTCAAACACTTTCCTTTCGTTCAGTTTTGGTGTTCTGGAAAACCCTCTTAGGTAGCCACACGAAAATACCTCCTCTCATACACCACCTTTACTCACTCATTAAGCTTTCACCTAGTAATTACTAGGTTAATGTCCCAAAACCAAAACAATGATTTAAATGTATTCAAGTGCAATCAATTGCCATGATCCTTACCTCTCTAGCTTATTTGGAGATGGCTAGGGTTTCTTGATCACATACTAATGTAGCCAAAAATAATCCAAGCGTAAAAAGATCTATTTTGCACTAACCAAGGTTCGAACTCACATCCACCCAGTTATCAAGCATATGCACAACCATCAACCTATAGATGTTTCTTGACATATCATGCACACATATACTCATAACATCATGCCACATGTTCATATATGCGCCTACAATAAATTAAATAATTAAAACATAACATTAATGGTATACGAAAGACTTGAACCCAAGTCCTCTTTAAATGCACCAAACGTGTCTAACCACTTAGGCTACCATTACTCCTTTGTGTTAGTTTTGAAATGGTTGAAAAGCCAAGAAGGGGGTGTTGAATTGGCTAGTTAAAAATTTAGGCTATCTTTGCAAGCTAAAAACCACCTTTAATTGAATCAAATAGATCACCAAGTTAGGATGCAAACAATACTGAACTGTACACTTTCAAACGATCAAAAATAGAGTTAATCGATTGATTTTACTAAATAGATTCTGTTCTGGTATAATCAACAAATTGAAACAGGAAAACAATCGACTGAAAAACTAGGAAAAATGTAGAAATGTGAATTTGAATTTTAAACCCGGAACAATGCACAAGAATGATCAAGATAGGTTCTAAATGATTATGTAAACATGCTCAATGCTGCAAATGTTATGAAAACATGCAAGAACATGAAAAAGATTATTAAAGCACAAGTTCTTTAAACTTTAAAATGAAAACACAAGAGAGAAAGGTTAGAGAAGAGAGGACACCACGAGATTTTCATACTGGTTCACTCAAACTCGAGCTACATCCAGTTTGTCAAGGCAACCTGAGTTTGACTTTGCACTATTTCAAAAGATTTACAAAGTATCCACCCTTACACTTCCAAAATATGCAAAAACACCACAAAAGACTCTTGAATCACACAAGAATCACACCAGCACAACAAGAAACCTCTTGCAGACCTGGAAAACCACCAGGCACACACACAAAGCTTGAGAAAGATCAAACCTTAGTGGTAGCACAACCCATCCTACTAGAAACCACTTTCTCCACGCTTCAAACCAAGCCAAAAGCTCCAAGAATTGATCCAAGATCAATCTTCAACAACTGCAACACGTATGATCACGAAGGAGAGAGTTTCCATAAGCTTTCAGAACAAATTTGTGCTCTAAAATGATCAAAAAACATCTAATTAATGCTATAAGGTCTACAACATGAATTACAAACTTAAAATACACTTTCTAAATGATGTAACAACATGGAGAGCACATGTTCCATCCTTGATCAACATGGTTATCATCAAATCACCTTTCCTTCATCAGTGTAGGCTTCATTTCAATGGTAATGGCTTCAAGATAGTTCAAAAGAGCTTCATTCAATCTTCATCAAATCTTCAAGAAGCAAACCACCTTGGCTTCTCATGTCAACACTTTGTCATAATTCTCCGCATTATATATTCTCCCTCATAATTATTAAATAAATATTCATTTATTTACTTAATTTTCCTGGGTCTTACAATTATCCTTCCAAAGACTAGGACATCCTACAACTCTCACCATTTGAATCAGTTTGCTCTATGTGAGACTGACTGATTCTTTAGAGTTAAAGGATGCAACCTTGCTTGAATCCTTATCTAATTATATACACTACAACACCACCATAAAGTCTCCCTAAGAGACTCATGGAATTACGTCTATCTCATACCATACTCATGATCTTATGCCAAATCCACATGATATCTCAAAACATCATAATCCCATGCCAATGCACAACCAACCAATTAATCCATGATTCAATTCATACCAAATACACCAAAAGCTCAGGCTCATTTAATCACATAAGCATGCATGGTCATATACTTCGTGCTTGAAAAGTAAATAAATTAATCATAGAACAAATTCAGTAATTACAATTTTCCTTGCACAAGTCTAGCTCAAGCTAGAGGTCCTCACTTAGAGAAAATAAATTCTCTCGCTCAAGCGAGCCCTTCTTGCCTGGGTGAGAGCTTGAATAGTGGCACTATGAGTTTTCTATGAGTTCTCGCTTAAGCGGGACCTTCTCGCCTGAGCGAGATTGCTCTTCGCTCAAATTGAAGCTTCTTACCTGAATGATAGCTCGTGTAGAGGCAGAGGTGAGTTTCTACTATTCTCACGTAGGCGAGAGCTGCTCACTTGGGCGAGAATAACAGGTTTCTCACCTACTCTCACCTACAACACAGAAATTTCAGTTTAAATAAACATGCAAATAGTTCCATATCACACAATCGTCAATCTAGTACTTTTCAACACACAATCTTATGTAAGAACCAGAAAAATCACTTTAAAAGCATTTGAGTTCTAGCTTCCCTCACTTGGATAGATGCAAGCGAAACAAAAACAAGCCCCCAAAGAAGAGCACTACAACACCACTACAACTTGCAACGCTGGAAAATAGAACCAAGGGAGGCAAAAATGAAACCATGACAGAGAACAACATGAGACCAAAGCTTTAGAATAGAAAAACAAAAGTGGAACAGAGGTTAGGGATTGACTTACGTGGAGGATGAGTATTCAGTGAGCTTGGAGAAGAATGTAGATCAAGCCCTAGTAAAGCTTATGGTGCATAATGGGAGAAAGAAAGTTAAGTTGTTTTGGCTTCAGGAGACAGAATGGAAGGTTGAAAGGTTTCCTAAAAGGAGACTAGTGGCTATCCTTGGACCTTTTTTTCAACTAAGTCCAAACGTATAAGCAGAATGAAGTGGACTTTACAATTATCATCTATAATAATAATTATAATAATAATTATTATTATTAACTATAGTTATTATTATCCTATAATTAATATTATTATATTATTATTATAATAGTAATAATTTATTATTATTAAACATAATTATTATTATCAACTATAATAATTATATTTATATTATTATTATTATTATTATCATAACTGTAATAATAATAATAATAATAATAATAATAATAATAATAATAATAATAATAATAATAATAATAATAATAATAATAATAATAATAATAATAATAATAATAATAATAATAATAATAATAATATTATTATTATTATTATTATTATTATTATTATTATTATTATTATTATTATTATTATTATTATTATTAGTATTAGTATTAGTATTAGTATTAGTGTAAACAAGAGACTACCGTGTCCATGTATACAAATTTTTTAAATATTTATATATATTATCATAACTATAATAATAATAATAATTATTATTATTATTAATATTATTATTATGATTATTATTATTAGTGTAATCAGGACATTACCGTGTTTATGTATACAAATTATATATATAATTAAATTAGTAGGATATTATTATTATTATTATTATTATTATTTTTATTATTATTATTATTATTATTATTATTATTATTATTATTATTATTAGCGTAAATACGAGTAATATCATGTTTGTCTATATGCATTTTTTAAATATTATATGATATTATATTAGTATATAATGTTACATTAGTATGTGATGATATTGTGATATCATTAAGTTAATATTTAAAGTAAACTTATAATCACTAAAAATAAAGTGGAATATGTAACGTCTCATTTAAGAAATAAACTTAATTAAATGAAACATCACATAAATTATAATATCAAAAGGGCACAAAACTTAAAGTATAAGGATTTTACAATCATCCAAGTATACCGAAAGGAAAACCAAGGCACTACGTAATGCTAGGAAACAAATATATAAAAGTTCACAAATATCCAACAAAGCTTGCTCATAAGCAAGATATTACATAGGCTACAATGCCTGCAGAGGGCACTCGAAAGAAAGAGATCCAACCCAAGCCTGGCTACACTATAGAGTTTCCATCACCCTGGTGACCATTAGGGGTTTCCACATCTACTCACATCAATAAATTGATGATCATTGGAAAGAGGAAAACCACACACAAGAAGACAACACAAACAAGAAGGGTAAGCTAGAGTAAAAAGGTTTTCATCATACAATTAAGCATACAATTTAAAGGTCAAAACACATAATTCAACCAAGCATGTAATAGCAAACAACAAGACTCTAAGACTCAATTTATCCATATACATAGAATCGGTTGGAATCACCGGATGCTTGTACTTATGGTGACCTCTACTGCTTTACAGAGCCATTGCCAATGGGTTTCACCCTACCACGCATAAGGTTAGCCTTCAAACATCTAAGGCCATTATCCTGCTAAAGACTAGGGCCTCCTACTACTCTTACCACTTGAGTCAGTACGCTCTACGTTAGACTAACTAACTCTTTAGAGTTTCAGTATGCAATCCTTACTTTAATCCTTACCTAATTATATACATTGAGGCACCACCACGAAACCTTACTAAGAGGTTCGTGGAATTACGTCCATCACATGAGCCACCACCATGAGCTCTCACCAAGAGGCCCATAGAATTATGTCCATCACACAAGGCACCACTATGAGATCTCACCAAGAGATTCATGGAATTACGTCCAACCTATACAATAGCCATGTCTCACCAACCAATCATAGATTTATCATGCATACCAATCTCATGCCAATATTCAACCAATCATCTAATCATGTTTCATACGCATAATCATACCAAGCTCATTAATTTTAGCCCATAAACCATTAAATACATGCATATTCACACAATTCACGCTTTAAATAAAGTAATTCAATCAATCATGTGATCATCACCAAAAACAGAGAAGAAAACAACACTTAAGCACATCCCTTCCCAGTTCTCGCTTAGGCGAGAGAGATTCCCTCGCTCAGGCGAGCTCCTTTCGCCCAGGCGAGAACTCAAGTAGTGGAATGATGAGATTTTCGCGTGTTCTCGCTTAGGCGAGACCTCCTTACTTGAGCGAGATCTCTTCTCGCTCAAAACGTGAGCTTGTCGCTTGAGCGACAACGCAAGCTAAAACCTAGGAGGGTTTCTAGTACTCTCGCTTAGGCGAGACTTGCTCGCTTGGGCGAAAATATCAGGTTTCTCCACTATTTGCACACATAAGCCAAGAAAACAGTACAAGGCCACATCCAGTTCAATCTCATACAAGCATAAACGTTAGTCAAGCATTTTAAATCATGAAAGAGCAGCCAAACATCATCATATTACAAAAATGCAAAAAACCCTAGCTTCCCTTACCTTATAAAAAGCTATCGTGAGGGATTTTGGCACAAGCAGAAAAGTCACCACAACTCCTAGAACAGTTTTGCGAGCTGGAAATACCAACACCAGAATGAAGACGGGTTACTACGATGAACCCTAGTTGGAACCACGAAAAAAACAAGCTAGAGAGTAGAAAGTATGGGTCAATAATCAACTTACATGGGATAAAAAATGAAGTCGAGCTAACTTGACCAAGAATGGGGCCAAACTCTAGCAAAGCTCTGGGTTTCAGCTGTGAGAGGGAGAAGAGGAATAGTTTTATGAAAATGGGTAGAATGAGAGGGTTAGAGTTGGTTTAGGGGTTTTGGGCACCCTATGGGCTAGCCTTAGGCCCAACTAACTAAGGTAGGCCCTTAAACATTTAGGGCAGAAAAATAAGTGGGTCTTACATTCTCCCCAAAAACAAAAATCTTTGACCTTGAAATTAAAACTTACCAGGAAACAAATGTGGATGCGACTTCCTCATATTCTCCTTTAGCTCCCAAGTAGAGTCACATGTCCTCCGGTCCCAGATGACTTTGACAAGACTGACTGGTTTTCCCGATGTTCCTCAACTTGGCTATCCCCCAAAGCAATGGGTTGCACTTTAATCGTAAGATCCTCCCTGACTGTACATCCAATACATGGGATGGGTCAAACACATACTTCCTCAATTGTGAGACATGAAATACTTGGTGGTAATTGGCCAATTAAAGAGGCAAAGCCATCTCATAAGCCATAGGCTCAATCCTTCTTGAGATCTAATAAGGGCCAAGGAACTTAGGAGAAAGCTTCCTTGAGCGGATGGCCCTTCCCACACCAGTGGTTCGGATCACCCTCAAGAATATGTGATCTCCAGCCGCAAATTCCAAAGGTCTCCTCATGCGGTTTGCATAGGCCTTTTGCCTACTCTGAGAGGCCTGTAACCTATCTCTCACCATCTTCACTTTCTCAATAGTTTGTTCCCATAACTTTGGCCCAACTAGCACTGCTTCCCCATCTTTGTGCCAACATAAAGGGGTCCTACACTTCCTGCCATAAATAGCTTCATATGGCTCCACACCGATGCTTGCATTAAAACTATTGTTGTAAGTGAACTCTATCAAGGGTAAAACTTCATCTCAAGCACCCAAATGATCCAGCACGCATGCCCTTGAGAAATCTTCAAGTGACTGAATCGTTCTCTCAAACTAGCCATGAGTCTAGGGATGATATGCTTAACTCATAGTCAACTTGCTACCCAAAGTGCTCTGTAATGTCTACCAGAAACGGGAAGTGAACCGCAGATCTCTATCTAAAACTATGCTCTACGATATCCCATGCAATCTCACTATTTCTTTAGTGTACAACTGGGCCAACTTGGCCATAGACATTCTCATATTCATTGCTAAGAAATGAGCACTTTTGGTCAATCGGTCCACCACAACCCATATCGTATCGTAACCTCTAAAGGTTCGTGGCAAATGGGTCACAAAATCCATAGCTATGCTATCCCATTTCCACACTGGTATGTCCAAAGGCTGTAGAATTCCACTAGGCCTCTAATGCTCTACCTTCGTCTTCTAACATGTCAAATAGGCGGATACAAACTGAGCCACATCTTTCTTCATGCCTTGCCACCAAAAGGTCTCCTTGAGATCTTGGTACATCTTAGTCATGCTAGAATGCAAGCTAAGAAGACTCTTGTGTCCTTCCTCAAGGATTAACCTCTGTACTTCAGCATCTTTAGGTACACAGACTTTGTCTTTGAATCTCAATACACCGTCACTAGTTAGGGCAAACTTCCTTGCTTCATCGGATCCAAGTAATTCTACCACTCCTTTTAAACTAGCATCCATTAACTACTTTTCCTTGACTAAGTTCAGGAAGTCACTAGATATAGTCAGAATACTACATCTAATGAACTCAGATCCCAACTCAACTTGCAGCTTCATATCTCTGAATTTGTCCAGTAGCTCCATCTCCTTGATCATAAGGTGTGCAGTATGCACCGTCTTCCTACTCAAGGCATCTGCCACCACATTCGCCTTTCCCGAACGATATAGAAGTTCGAAATCATAATCCTTCAAGAACTCTATCCACCTTCTTTGTCTCATGTTCAGCTCCTTCTGATCAAACAAATACTTAAGGCTCTTATGATCACTGAATACGTGAAATTGGGCACCATAGAAATAGTGACTCCATATCTTTAAGGCAAACACCATTGCTGCCAACTCCAGGTCATGAGTGGGGTAGTTCTTCTCATGCACCTTAAGTTGCCTCGAAGCATATGCCACTGCCTTCTTCTCTTGTATCAACACACAATCGAGACCCTGATGAGAGGCATTATATAGTAAACCTCAAAGGGTTTTCCAACATCAAGGATCACCAACACTGGAGCACTCGTTAACCTTTGCTTAAGCTATCGAAAGCTTTCCTCACACCTATCTGTCCAAGCAAAAGGATGGTCCTTCATGGTAGGCTGGGTCAGAGGCGCCACTATTTTAGAGAATCCTTCTATGAATCTCCTATAGTAGCCAACTAATCCCACCTTATCACTACTTCCACTTTTGTTGGATCCATATGTATGCCCTGTGTTGATATGACATGTCCCAAGAATTGTACTCCCTCCATCCAGAAATCACAATTGGACAATTTCGCATACAACTACTTCTCCCTCAAAATGCCAAGCACTATCCTCAAGTGCTCTGCGTGTTCCTCTTGGGTCCTGGAATAGATGAGTATGTCGTCTATCAAGACTATGACAAACTTATCTAAGAATGGCCTGAAGATCCTGTTCATGTAGTTCATAAATATAGTCGGAGCATTGGTCACAACAAAAGGCATAACTACGTATTTGTAGTTTCCATATATGGATCTAAAGGTTGTCTTCTGGATGTATTCTGCCTTCACCAAGATCTGGTGATATCCTAACCGTAAATCAATCTTGGAAAACACTGACACCCCATGTAACTGATCCATCACATAATTTATCCACAGGAGGGGTACTTATTCTTGATGATCATCTTGTTCAACTGCCTGTAGTCTACACACAAGCGTGAGCTTCCATCCTTTTTCTTTACCAACGACACCGCTGCTCCCCTGTATAAACTATTTCCCCAATAGCTCCCCTATCTGATTCTTGAGTTCTACCAACTCCGTCGGAGCCATGCGGTAAGGGGCCATTGATACTGAACTGGTTCCTAGTACCAAATCAATAGAGAACCCAACTTCTCCACTTGGAGCCAACCCTGGTACTTCCTTCAGAAACACATCTTCAAACTCGTGCACCATGGGTATACCTAACATCATTTCCTCTTTCTCCACCTCTAGATGCGTGAAGATGATGAAGCACTATGCACCGTCTTGGATCTCCTTCATAACCCCTTGCGAAGGCAACAATTCAGGCTCTTCTAAGTTGGAAAACAACAAATTTTTCTCTCAGCAATCTATAAGAACACGATTGGCAGAGAGCCAATCCATCCCCAAGATCACCTCCAAATCTTGTAAAGGTAGGCATATCAGGTTTACTTTGAATATGCGCCCCTCTACCTCCCCTGGACACCTAGCACACAAAGATGTCGTTCTAACCAAACCCGACGCTGGAGTGGATACCACAAGGTCATATTGCAGCTCACAAACTGGCAGACCCAACTTTTCACACAAGTTTCTGACACAAAAAAGTGTGTCACTCCAGAGTCATACAATACACACAAACATTCACCAACAATCATACAACAACCCATGACAAGTTTACCTGAGCTTGCTGCCTTTGCTCCTATCATATCATACACTCTGCTTGCTGCCTGAGGCCTGCTGCCTCCTCTCCTCTGCTGGTTCTGGGTTAGGGCCTGAACTGGGGTTTGTGCCACTACCCTTGCAAGAGTGGGGCAATCCTTGCTGAAGTGGCCTTCATTACCACAATTGTTGCATCTCTTGAAGCCCACTAACTAAGGACAAACACTCCTCACGTGCGGTCCTCCGCACTGATAGCACTGCACTTTACTTAGCTGGGAGAAAATCCTCTAGACCTTTGAGACTGAGGGTGAGGCCTATCATATGGTTTCCTCCTCTCTTCATGTCTAGGTTTGGACCTAGATGGTCCACCAACTCTCTACTGCTAGGGGTGTTGAGCCTCCACCTCCACCTTCATGCTCTCGATGACCTTAGCCTTCTCTACTAGGGCTGTAAAATCCTTGATGGATAGTGAGGCCACCATTAGACGAATGTCTCCCTTGAGACCGTTCTCAAATTTTCTGCATCGCTACTCCTCATCTCACGGCATGGTGTAGAAACATCTGAGGTCTTTAAACCTCTTAGCATACTCTGTTATAGACTTGCTTCCCTGGGTTAACTAGAGGAACTCCACCTCCTTAGTGTATATGACACTGTTTGGAAAGTACTCGGAGAGAAACTTTCTCTTAAAGGCCTCCTATTTGATTGGCTCCTATTTCTCTTCCATAATAGACTTCATGCTAACCCACCAGTGTTCTGCCTCTCTAGTGAGCATGTACACTACGAAGGCAAGTCTGCTCTCCTCTAGGCACATCTTGAAATCAAAGATTCTTTCCATGTCCT
This sequence comes from Vigna unguiculata, assembly GCF_037176805.1. Classification (NCBI taxonomy): domain Eukaryota; kingdom Viridiplantae; phylum Streptophyta; class Magnoliopsida; order Fabales; family Fabaceae; genus Vigna; species Vigna unguiculata. Next base: position 28,087,844 of record NC_140802.1, read on the forward strand.
TCAGCCACTGGTTTGCGAATCAGGATTGGTCTGCGACATCGTTGAACTTAATTGGGTGATGCTTCGAAAAGTCCTCCAAGCTCCATTCTCGATGTGGAGGTCGGGGTTCAAGGTCGTAGACACAGGTAGTGGTCTTGTTCTCCTCCAACTGCTGGAGGGCCTCCATGTGTTGCCTCTGAGCAGCCCCATAAGCCAACCTTGCAACATCCATTTGCTGCATAACCAACTGTTGATGCTCCATAGATTCTTCTTGACGTTGCATAGAAGCCTCATGTTGTTGCATCATAGCATTACTTTGTTAGGTTAAGGTTGCCACCATAGCCTATATCTCCCTTGTGATATTTGGTGCATTGCCTCGAGAAGGTTAAGGATTTGTACGAGGAGCTGCCATGTCACTAGGCACACAAGAAAAACCATCAGTCACTTTTTCCTAACCCTCACAAGCAACATTCCTTGCCTGCTCAACCAAACCCAGCAAGGACACTGTTACTAAGCTTAGACATATAGAGTTTTAACCACAACACACAAGTTACAACTAAAACGCGTCAAGCTCATTCCCGAAGGCCCAAAAATATTTTGAAAACCATTGCTTTGATACCAAATGTAACATCACACCCAAATATTACGAATTTTAAATAAAATAGAATAAAATAATATTAAAACCTCATTTAATATAACTATAGTTCCCCAAAATGCAGGAAATTAAAAACTTTAATCCATTATATAATAAACTCTAAAATCATAATTATAACTCCATTACAAAAGTCAACTTCTAATAATAACAGTTTACAAATTATTCCAAATCAAAAAATATTAAAACTTTGAGAAAACTCTTTATTCCAGTCTAGTCTCGGTCTGACTCTATGCCTCACCAGATCCACCTGCAACATCACCGTGTACACAATCATCGCCAAACACAAGCAAATAGGGTGAGCTAACAATAAAATAAGCATATATACAAGAAATACATATATCACAATCACACCAAAGGAAAACCATCCTTCCGTTCCATAGCACATGACCACCACCATGTTAACCGTGTTCTATGTCTTCTAGTAAGACCCAAGAAATTTAAATAATTATTTAATAAATGCGGGTAATAGGAGCCTTTATAGCATTTAATACAAATGTTTGTGACGTGGAAAAGTACTAGCTCAAATGGTTGAAAGTACTTTGATTGTATGAGAGAGCTTGGGTTTGAGTCCTATGTATGCTAATTGTATGTTTTTTTTAATGGTGCATTTTTTATGTTATATATTGAATAGGGTTAGTGATAATGTAATCCTAAGATTATAGGATTATTACAAAACATGAATTGGTTGAATTGGTTATGCCTTGACTTTGTAATTGCAAGTTTGTGTGTTCAAACCTTGCTCAGAACGAAATTAACCTCTTTATTTTTACTAATATAATTGTGGCCTGAATGTGAAAGGGTAGGAAAACCCTAGAGGCAATGGGCAGCCATGGAAGTTGGGAAAAACATCCCATAATGGTTTATAAAAGGCAATTATAGACATTAAAAGGGCATTTTCGTTTTTTTTCATTAACCACAAATAGGGACCATATAAAAAGGCAAAGTAAAGCAATGAGAAGGGTTTTTAAGACTGAAAACTGAGTGGTGAGGAGCACGAGTTCTGAGTGAAAAGAGGGTTTTACAAAAAACTTGTGCGTGCCTTAGACGTGTGAGAACTGAACTGTGGTGAATAGCCAAAAAGGGAGGCTCTAGAAATCTTAAATCAAAGGTTAGAAGATCATTAGGAGCAAGGAATTTCCAAGTAAGGGGAGCCATTTTTGTGTATACTGCTATGCGCATGTTTGAGAGCCAAAGTCTCATAATTTTATGTCTTATTGACATGGAATTTTCGTGCCTATGTGATATGATGTGTGAATTATTGTGTTGGCATTGTTGGAAAAGCCTCATATACATTTAGGTATGAATATGATGGGGGTATTTGTATTATATGATTGTTGTTGTTCAAGCTTAAATTGTGATGGTTCAATTAGGTTTAAAGCGTATCTATAAGAATTATTGTTGTCTAAGAATTGCTTGATAATGTTTCGATTGGGGTTTTGGCTTAAAATTCTGGTTTTTGTGCTCGTAAACAGGGAGAATGTATACTATTCTCGCTCAGGCGAGCAAGGCTCGCTTAGGCAAAACTAGCAGAGACTCAAAACCTGGTTTTATTCGAGCATCTCGCTTAGGCGAGAGCATCTTGCCTGAGCGAGAAATTGAGAAGTTGTGAGGTTGTGCTCGAGGGTCTCGCTCAGACGAGGAGCCCATGGATTGGGCGACAGTGCACCTTGCTCAGGCGAGAGGTACTCACCTAAGCGAGAAATCATGGCCTGATGAGTATGTTTCTGCTAACTCGCCACCTAGACGAGAAATGTTTATGTTGGGCGCAGGGAGATCTCGTCCAAGCGAGATGAGCTCACCTAAGCGAGGCTTCACAAGTAAGCCATTGTGGCATGCTCGCTCAGTCGCGAAAGCTTAGCCTAAGCGAGAAAGGCCTGGTAGCTTAAGCTAAGACTTCTTGCTCAAACGAGTTAGTGTAGTTTGTGTGCGTTGTTTGTACGCATTGATGCGAACATGGATCAGGGGATGTTGTGCCATGAACGGGTAGGTTCATGGATGGTGGTTAACATGTGATGGTATGAGCGGGAATGTTCATACTCAGTTACTCCCATGTGGGTATACGAGCGAGGTAGGTTCGTATGTTCCGTGCTTGAATAATTGGGTGTATTTATATTATTTAATTGATGTGTTTTCTGTTTATTATTGAGCTAACCCTTTCTGTTTGTGCTTGGCGATGATCGTGTAATTCTTTACACGAGAGTAGTTGATGATGCTAACACTTGAGACGGAGAGATGGGCTAGCTTGGGATTCGAGCTAGGAACTTATTTGTGTTTTCTGTTCTCTTTATTTGATCTTAGAAATTATAATAAGACTATTTTTTTATATAGCTTTAATTGATCTTTAGCGCTTGAATAATTTATGAATTTTCCCACATTTGGAAATAATAAAAGTTTGATGTTCTTTTCTTAATTATTTATTTTAAATAGGTATCTAGTAGGGATGTTACATTTTGTATCACAGCAAAAGTTTTTAAGATTTTTGGGAACTATGGGGAGTCACCTGACCATGTTTACTTTGTGAAACTATTGTGTGTTATTGATTGTTAAAAATTGTTTGTTTCTCTTTTATAATTAGAGTTGTTTAATGTGAACAGCTAAATTATGTGGCGTGCGCAGGCAATGGCTAATAGGAGGCACATGAATAATGCTGGGGTTGATGAGATTGCCAATGCAATCCATAGGATGGTGGACGCGATGCAGCCTCCTGCAGCGTAGCCGAGGGCGATGATTCCCTCTATCAGACCAGTGACAATGGAGGACTTCATGCGTCACAAGCCGGCAAAATTTACAGGCAAAGCTACCCCAAACGGGGCAGATGCTTGGCTTTGGGAGTGTGAGAAGATCTTTAGAGTGATCGAGTGCACTTAGGCCCAGAAACTTACGTTTCCACTTTCCTGTTGGTGATAGACGCAGAGTACTGGTGGATGGGGATGCAACAACAGATGCAGACCCGGGAGGAGGAGGTGTCATGGGAAAATTTCAAAAAGAGCTTTTTAGAGAAATACTTTTCTGACAACGCTAGACATGAGTGCGAAGTTGAGTTTCTCACCCTATAGTAGAGGAACATGTCAGTACAGGCATATGTGGAGCGGTTCGAGTACTTGGTGAGGTTTTACTCATAGACAGTTATTGAGGAGTGGCGCTACAGGAATTTGAGGGAGGTCTAAAACATGAACTGAGGCGCTTCATTGTATCACTGAGGGTACGAGAGTTTCCTATTTTGGTGGAGCAAGCCAAGAGTGTTGAGCAGCTCGAGATGGGGCCAGTCGAGTCAGGAGACCTCAAAAGAGTAGTGCAGAGGGCAGACAACAGAAAAAGCCATACAATCGACCGCAATCATCCTCACGGATGTTACAGTGCTATAAGTGTGGAGGAGAACACTTGAGTAGGGATTGTACTGAGCCCGCAGGTAGTGAAGGGAGTGGTATTAGCACTCACAAGTGTTATGCATGTGATCAACGGGGGCACTTCGCTAATAAGTGTCCTAATAAGAAGACCACTCCGGGGCAACGACCCTAGTTACCATCATCAGAGAGGCCTAGAACAGCAAGGCGAGTCTTTGCCTTGACCACCACGGAGGCCACTGAGTCAGGTAGCCTTATACTCGACTTTTGTTTATTGTTAGGTAATCGGGTGTTAGTGTTGTTTTATTCAGGAGCTTCACATTCCTTCATATTCCACGATTATGTGAAAAAGCTGGGATTGTCGACTCGTGACTTGGGATTCGAGTTACTAGTATCTACGCTAGCATTTGAAAAAGGTTCAACAACTTCTGCCTGTATTGGATGCTCAATTGAAGTGGAGGGTTGAAGGTTCAAGGTGAACCTTGTGTGCTTGCCTTTGGAGGGACTGGACGTAATCTTGGGAATGGACTGGTTGTCAAGCAATCACATAGCCATTGATTGTGGACAACGTAGGGTGGTGTTCCCAAAGTCAGAGGGAATTGAGTTGATCTCCACTCACCGAGCCTTGAAGGAGATTGAAGATGGAGCTACTTGTTTCATGATAGTGGCTCAAGGAGAAAAGAAGAGCACAAAAGAAAAGATCAGAAATATACCAGTAGTGGACGAGTATGCCGACGTATTTCCCGACGAAATACCTGAATTGCCACCAAGCGGGGACATAGATTTCTCTATTGATCTAATCCTTGGAGCGGGTCCAATGTCGGCAGCTCCTTACAGGATGGCACCTGCAGAACTAACAGAGTTGAAAAAACAAATCGAGGATTTACTAAAGAAGAGATTTATCAGACTGAGTGCATCGCCATGGGGAACTCCGGTGTTACTAGTGAAGAAGAAAGATGGGAGTTCTCAGTTGTGTGTGGACTATCGGTAGTTGAATAAGCTTACAATAAAGAAAAAATACCCACTTCCAAGGATTGATGATCTGCTAGACCAATTGAGAGGAGCAGGCGCGTTTTCTAAGATTGATTTGAGATTTGGATAACATCATATCTTAGTCAAACCGAAAGACGTCTAGAAGACAACATTCAGGTCGAGATATGAACATTACTAGTGTGTAATAATGCCATTTGGAGTGACTAATGCTCCAGTAGTCTTCATGGATTACATGAACCGGATTTTCTGACCCTATTTGGACAAATTTGTGGTGGTGTTTATAGATGATATTCTTATCTATTCCAGGAATAAGGAGGAGCATGCTGAGCATCTGAGAGTTGTATTGACAGTACTCAGAGAACATCAGCTCTATGGCAAGTTGTCCAAGTGCGAGTTCTGGTTAGAGGAGGTACAATTTCTGGGGCATGTTATTTCCTCACATGGTATTGTAGTGGATCCAAGCAAGATTGAAACAATGTTGAAATGGGAAAGACCCTATACTGTGACTAAGGTACAAAGTTTCTTGGGATTGGCTGGATACTACAGGAGGTTTGTGGAGGGGTTCTCCAAAATTGTGAGTCCTCTGACTGAACTCACTAGAAAAGACCAACCATTCTCCTGGATAGAGAAGTGTGAAGAATGTTTTGAGGAGATGAAGAAGAGATTGACTACAGCCACAGTACTAGCTATACCAGACACAAGTAAGTTATTTGAGGTGTATTGTGATATCAGGGTTTGGAGTGCGTACTAATGCAGAAGAAGAGGCCAGTAGCCTATGTTTCCAAACAGTTGAAAGTTCATGAAAAGAACTACCCCACCCATGATCATGAGTTGGCTGCAGTAGTGTTCAATCTTAAGACATGGAGACACTACTTATATGGCTCCTAGTTCCAGGTTTTTAGCGATCACAAAAGCCTGAAGTACCTGTTTGATCAGAAGGAGTTGAATATAAGACAACGACGTTGGATGGAGTATCTCAAGGACTATGATTTTGAGTTACTTTACCATCCAGGTAAAGCAAATGTAGTGGCGGGAATGCCTTGAGCCGAAAGAGGATGCATGTGTCGGCAATGATGGTTAAAGAACTGGAATTAATTGAGAAGCTCAGGGATATGAATCTGGGTATATAGCTGGAAGAGGATTCTATCAGGTGCAATGTGATGACATTGACCAGTGACATCTTTGGAATGATCCGAGATGAGCAGAAGAAGGATGCTGAGCTACAGCAGTTTGTGAGTTGGTTCGGTACTGAGAAGGGGAAGGAGTATAGAATGGGATCAGATGGCATCCTGCACTTCTGGGACAAGGTATGTGTACCGAGAAATTAGAGGTTGAGGAAACAGATTCTAGAAGAGGGTCACAAAAGCTGCCTTAGAATACATCCATGTGTGACTAAGATGTATAAGGATCTGAAATAGTCTTTTTGGTGGAACAGAATGAAAACTGATGACGCTGACTTCGTAGCATCATGCTTGGTGTGTCAGAAGGCAAAGATTGAACACCAAAGACCAGGTGGTACCTTACAACCGCTAGAAATTCCGTAATGGAAGTGGGATAGCATCTCCATGGACTTTGTAACTCATCTGCCTAGATTTGCGAAGGGGCATGATTCAATCTGGGTAATGGTAGACAGGTTGACTAAGTGTGCCTTTTTCTTAGCCATTAATCAGAAGTTGTCAATGGATAAGTTGGCGAAATTATATGTTAGAGAAGTGGTCAGACTGCATGGGGTGCGAACTAGCATTGTATCTGACATGGATCCGAGATTTACTTCTCGTTTTTAGCAGTCGCTATAGGCAGCTTTGGGAACCCAGCTGCGGATGAGTTCTGTGTATCATCCTCAGACGGATGGCCAATTTGAGAGGACTATCCAATCCTTTAAGGATCTACTACGGGGTTATGTTTTAAATCATATAGGGAGTTTGAGTGATATGTTTCCTTTAGTGGAATTCACGTACAACAACAGATATCACTCCAACATTGGGATGGCGCCATATGAGGCTTTGTATGGGCGTCGATGCAGAACGCCATTATGTTGGAATCAGGATGGTGAGTCACTGGTGTTGGGTCTTGAATTTTTACAGCAGACTACTAATAAAGTTAAAGCCATTCAAGATAGAATGAGGGCGACTTAGAGCAGACAAAAGTCTTATCCTGATAAGAGGAGGCGGCCTTTGAGTTCGAAGCATGGGATCATGTGTTCCTTAGAGTCACTTCGATGGCTGGCATTGGAAGGGCTATCAAATCAAGGAAGTGAACCCTGAGATTTCTTGGGCCATATCAGATCCTAAGGAGGATAGGCATGACAACATATGAGATTGCCTTGCCACTGGATCTGGCGAACCTGCACAATGTATTTCACATTTCACAGTTGAGGAAATACATAGCAGATCCCTCGCATGTGCTGGAATCAGATGACATTTAGATTAGGGAGGATCTGACAGTAAATACCAGACCGGTTAGAATACTAGATTCTTAAGTGAAGAAGCTACAGGGAAAAGAGATTCGAACGATGAAGGTCCTTTAGGATGAAACTACTCAGGAGATGACTTGGGAGATGGAATATTGCATGAGGAAATCCTACCCACACTTGTTTCTTGTTAAGTCCAATTTTTGAGGACAAAACTATTTTGAGGTGGGGGGAATGTAAGACCCAAGAAATTAAAATAATTAATTAAATAATTATTTAATAAATACGGGTAATAGGAGGCTTTATGGCATTTAATACAAATGTTTGTCACGTGGAAAAGTACTAGCTCAAGTAGTTGAGAGTACTTTGATTGTGTGAGAGGACTTGGGTTCGAGTCCTATGTATGCTAGTTGTATGCTTTTTTTTAACACTGCATTTTTTATGTTATATATTAAATGGGATTAGTGATAATGTAATCCTAAGATTATAGGATTATCACAAAACATAAATTGGTTGAATTGGTTGTGCCTTGACTTTGTAATTGCAGGGTTGTGTGTTCAAACCTTGCTCAGAATGAAATTAACCTCTTTATTTTTACTAATATAATACATTTGGGTATGAATATGATGGGGGTATTTGCATTATATGACTATTGTTGTTCAAGCTTAAATTGTGATGGTTCAATTAAGTTTAAAGCATTTCCATAAGAATTATTGTTGTCTAAGAATTGCTTGATAATGTTTGGATTGGGGTTTTGGCTTGAAATTCTGGTTTTTGTGCGCGTAAACAAAGAGAATGTCTGTTATTCTCGCTCAGGCGAGCAAGGCTCGCCTAGGCAAAACTAGCAGAGACTCAAAACCTGGTTTTATTCGAGCATCACACTCAGGCGAGAGCATTTCGCCTCAGCGAGAAATGAAGAAGTTGTGAGGTTGTGCTCGAGGGTCTCGCTCAGGTGAGGAGCCCATGGATAGGGCGACAGCGCACCTCGCTCAGGTGAGAGGTACTCGCCTAAGCAAGAAATCATGACCTGATCAGTATGTTTTTGCTGACTCGCCGCTTAGGCGAGAGATGATTGTGTTGGGCGCAGGGAGATCTCGCCCAAGCAAGATGAGCTCGCCTAAGCGAGGCTTCACAAGTAAGCCATTGTGGCACGCTTGCTTAGGCGCGAAAGCTTAGGCTAAGCGAGACAGGCCTCGTCGCTTAAGCTAGGGCTTCTAGCTCAAGCGAGTTAGTGTAGTTTGTGTGCGTTGTTTGTATGCATTGAGGCAGACATGGATCAGGGGATGTTGTGCCATGAGCGGGTAGGTTCATGGATGGTGGTTAACATGTGATGGTATGAGCAGGGAGGTTCATACTCAGTTACTCTCATGTGGGTATATGAGCGTGGGGGGAGGTACGTAACTGGTGGATCACATGTTCTGTGCGGACATTTAAAGGATGTTGCGTGGGGGGAGGTACGTAACTGGTGGATCACATGTGTTAGACTACGGGCAGGTAGGTCTGTAGAGTAGGACTACGAGCGGGGAGGTTCGTAGAGGTAGGACCACGAGCGGGCAGGTTCGTGTGAGCAGCATAAATCTTGAGTCCATGGCTAACTTGGTTATTTGAATTGAAGGCTGAAAAGCCTTAGGGGTATTAAGAACTTGGTCAAGGTCTAATTTTAATAATATAACTGGGTTTATTTATATTATTTAATTGATATGTTTTCTGTTTATTATTGAGCTCACTTATTCTGTTTGTGCTTGGCAATGATCGTGTAATTCTTTACACGGGAGTAGTTGATAATACAAGTGATGCTGCTAACACTTGAGACGGAGGGAGGGGCTAGCTTGGGATTCGAGCTAGGAACATTTTTGTGTTTTCTATTCTCTTTATTTGATCTTGGAAATTGTAATAAGACTATTTTTTTATATAGCTTTAATTGATCTTTAGCGCATTTGGAAATATATATATATATATATATATATATATATATATATATATATATATATATATATATATATATATATATATATATATATATATATATATATATATATATATATATATTCCACCCATTAAATCCATGTTAGCATTCAATTCCAACTTATGAATAACGTATGCTCAAAAAAATTAATTTATATATGAATAACGTATGAATAACGTAACACTCTAACAACTTAAGCACATGATCCTATGTACCAAGGCAAATTAATACAGCATTATTGCCTCTCCTATGCAGTAATTTAATTTATTGACACACATGCATTCCCAATAAACCAATTCTAAACATGTGACTAACCTAAAGGAACATTCAAATTCATAGAGACTTACAACATAATCCAATCATGCTTCATTAGAAGTTACTTGAAATTGTCAAGAACTTATTCATGCATTTTAAAGACTTCAAAACCAGCAATAGTGAGTAACATATATCTCTGGCTATTGACTTCCAAATCCAATCTCCACCATTCAAAGTGAGGAACTACATGTTGTGGACCACCTATCAAAATTTCACATAAATCCCACGGTTAACGAACCGGGAAATGCAGATGGTGGCCCTTAGCACCTAGAAGTCAGGAAGGTGGCACCTAGTGGTACAAAACTAGCGCCTGGCGGTTCCTGTTGTGCGAAAAGTACGAAAAATAGGTTTTTCGTGAATGGAACATCACGTGCATCGCCTGGCGGTAACTCTTCACCGCTAGGCAATTTTATAACAATAACCTAGAAATTGTGTTTCTTTAACATGAGTTGCCTAGCGGCGCATACTTGCCGCCAGGCAGATTATCATATTCTGGGTAGAACCCAAATTTTCCCGCACCCGTGAAGAACCCTAAATTCCCAAATCTCATTCCATTCAATTACACACACAAAATTATAGCCATTCGATTTCTTCCCCTGCATAATCATCCAGTACAATTATATAATTGTAATTTCATCATTGTTAGAATCCCCAATTTGCCAAACCCTTAACTACATTCATCCCAAATTCATTCATTACCCAGCATACTAAAGTAATTCTCACTTATTTCACATTCCATTATCCTTTAAATTTCCCTTTTCCTCCATTAGAGTATCCCATAACGTGTAACACACAAAAAATTGAATGAATCAAGTTCACGTCGCCTGGCGTGTGTTCATCACTGCCATGTCGTTCATATAAAACCTAGAAAATTGGGTTGTGCAGGATGAGTCGCCTGGTGGTTCCTTCCACACCGCCAGGCGGTTTGTGGAAAATTTCTGGAAACTCGAACAAGAATCATGAAATTGCAGAGTTTAAACATAACCAATACTCAACATATCATACAATTCATATCAATTACATCAAAACGAGTAACAACTCCCCTAAACTGAATTCCTTAGCTTAAACTTTGAAATTTTAAGAGTTCCTTCTTGATCACCAATTTCCTCCTTTGGCTCTCTCCCAATTCAACTCCTTTCCTTACTCTCCAATCACTATTTTTCCTTGAGTTCGTGTACCTCACAATGCTCTCCAAAATCCAACCTCAAAACCCCTCTCTTCTCTTTTAATTTGTCTTTTAATGGTGCCTTAATGGGATGTTAATGTCCCAAAACGAAATTTTCATTAACATTGAGTTTAATTGTCATTCAATAACCATTCTATGATGGGTTTTCAGCCCCTTGGCTATTAGGGTTTCCTTGCCCTTCACCTTCATGCCAAAAGAAATTTTGGCAAAAAGAAAGTTTAGTTTGGAGCCACCAATATTCGAATCCATACCCATGGCAAAATAATGGTCAATGGGAAACGACCTTAGGTTAACTCTTGAGTTCTGCATTTATATGTTTTATTTGGTTGGTACGACTCAATAAAATTTGGCGCCGTTGTCGGAGACCAACGTTTTCAGTCAAAGTTATTTTCAGTATTGTGTGTGTTGTGTTCTGTTTTGTGTGTGTTGTTTCGTGATATGTTGGGTTAAGTGTGGTGGAAGTTGATGTGCATTGTTTAATGATGTTATTGCTTTGTTCAGTGCTACCATTGCAATGTTTGTGTTTTAGTGAGTGTGTGTTGCTGTTAGAGTCATTATAGTGGTGTTTAGTTGTATGTGTTGTGAAAAATTTGTGTATGTTTTTAGCAAAACTTCAAATGGCCATACCTTTTTCTCCGCTTATTGAAACACCACAAATTTCAAACGGCCTACACACTAGGCGGGTAGGCCTTTTCAGAACCGTCAAACCAAGTCGTTTTCCTATTTAACTGATTTTTTCTTAGTATTTTCCTATTTTTAGCCAAAATTTGTGTGTTTTGTTCGTGTAGTTAGGATTTGCAGTTAGGCTTCAAAATTTTTGTGGCACCTTTTCATGATTTTAGGATTTTTGTCAAAAATTTTCAGGCCAATCCGAGGTACTTCCATTTATGCCATTTTTACCCTTAGTTGACTGTGTTAACTTTTGTTGTTTTGGGTTCATTAGTGCATGACTAGGGGGAATCCTGGTATTTTACAATCATTGGATCTTGAAATTAGTAGAACCTTCCACAGAGGAGTTAGGCATAATAGGAATCCATCTTTGCATCCTCCATATTCTGTGATTTTACCTAAGTCACCTAATACTCCTATTTCTGTGCATTTTGATTATTTTATGCATATTATGTGCATACTGAGCATTCTGATCATTTTGATATTCATTTTTATATTGATTACATGGCTCAACCTCCACCTAATGAAAGGACAATGAGTGAGTTGACTACACCTGAGTTGACTTGTGACTCATTGTGGATTCAATATCCTGAAGAGGAAGTTCCTTATGTTTTAAAAACTAAATTAATCCATTTGTTGCCAAAGATTCATGGCCTTATAGGTGAGAACCCGTGTAAGCTGATGGACGTCCTTGGTGTAGGAGAGGAAGGAGATCCATGGAAGACACCAAAAAGAAGATGAAATGCAGCGGAAATGAAGATAAAAGCAAGAAGAGCTCTAGGCAATTGAGGTTTTTGGTGAAGATGAAGAGTAGAAGTGGAGCTATGGTATGGAAGGTAGCTAGAGGAGATGAAGGAGAAGGTTAGCCATGTGTGCTCTCAAAATAATAGAAGAGTGGAATGATCTCAACACAAAAATTCTATTAGAAATTTCAAGAGTTAAAATGTACAAATGGTCTACTTTTGGCTTTTATATGTGAGCCTAAAAGCTAGACTAATTCTTGGCCCTTAGATCAAGCTTGGAGGAGAAGCTTTAATCATCACCCTTGGATGGTGGCTTGGAGAAGAAGGCATCTTCCTAGCCTTTGGACGAAGACTTGGAAAAGAAGACACTCTCTTAGCCCTTGGATGAAGGAGGCACATGGGTGGAGTGTGGACTTGGCTCCATGGGATGCATGATCCATGAGGTGTAGGAAGGAATGTTGACTTCCACTTAGTCCACCTTTGACCTTTGGTAGCTCATGGCCAAATCTCCTATTGGGCTTAGTCAAGCCCAATTATATCAATTTAACTACACATTGTTTAACTTATTATTCTAGAAAAACAAGGCCTAAACAATGGCCCAATTTAAATCTATACTACTTCCTTCATGCATCATCTCATATTTTAGAGATTTATTTAGCTCATGTGAATAATGTAAAAATCCCATGATTGATTTGATCATCTCGTGAGAGACACATGTGAATCTTTCTCATCATGCTTCTAGTGATTAGGCCTTGATGTGGGCTTGGGCTTGTTGATGCACTTGAGCTCGGGCTTGTTGGGGTCACATCATCCCCTCCCCCTTGAAGAGGATTTGCCCTCAAATCTTGGTGGTCACCCTCTTCATCAAAAATACCTACAAAAGGAACCAAATCAGTAATGTTGAAAGTAGGATGCACACCATATTCCGGAGGAAGATCCAATTGATAAGCATTATTATTGATCTTCTTGATAATATAGAATGGACCATCACCTCGGGGACTAAGTTTGGATTTTCTTATATTAGGAAATCTTTCCTTCCTTAAGTGCAACCAAACTAAATATCCTTCATTAAAAGACCGAACTCTCTTGCCCTTGTTTTTAGAATGAGCAATTTTTTCAACTTGGGCTTGAATTTGGTGTTTAACCCTCTCATGAAAATCTTTTATGAACTTGGACTTAGAAACCCATTCTTTATGAAGAAAATCAAAAGAAGTTGGAAGAGGTAATAAGTCCAATGGTGTGATAGGGTTAAAACCATAAACTACCTCAAAGGGTGAGAGTTTGGTGGTGCTATGGACCACTCTATTATAAACAAATTCAATGTGGGGAAGATACTCATCCCAAGATTTATGATTCCCCTTAAGCAAAACCCTAAGCAATGTGGAAAGCGATCTATTGACTACCTCGGTTTGCCCATCAGTTTGTGGGTGACAAGAGGTAGAGAAAGAAAGTTTTGTTCCTAGCCTAGACCACAAGGTCCTCCAAAAATGGCTTAGGAATTTAGCATCCCTATCAGAGACAACTGTTTTGGGTAAACCATGGAGGCGAACCACTTCTCTAAAGAACAACCTTGCTATGTTGCTAGCATCATCTACTTTGTGGCATGGTATAAAATGTGCCATTTTAGAAAAACGGTCCACTATCACAAATATAGAGTCAACACCCCTAGAAGTCCTTGGAAGCCCTAGGACAAAATCCATACTTATATCCTCCCAAGGGGTGGAAGCAATAGGCAAAGGAGTATACATCCCTGCAGGCATTGCGCTAAACTTAGCATGCAAACAATTCAAACAAGTAGCGCAATAGTTTTGTATTTCCCTTTTCATATGGGGCCAAAAGAATTTCTCTTTAAGCATGGCCAAAGTTTTGGCGACCCCAAAGTGACCCATAAGTCCCCCCTCATGCATTTCTTTGATCAAAAGTTTTCTATGAGAACCTAGAGGAATACATAGGCTGCCTTCTTTGAAAAGATATCCATTTGAGAGATAAAAGCCGCCTTGGGACTTAGTGAGACAATCATGATAAATGGTAGCAAAGAAGGGATCATGAATATATAATTCACATATGTTGTCAAATCCAAGAATTTAGGACCCAAGCTTGGCTAAGAGAGTATATCTTCTTGATAGTGCATCAGCCACCACATTAGCTTTCCCTTTCTTGTACTTGATAACATAAGGGAATTGTTCCAAGTACTCAACCCACTTTGCATGCCTTTTATTCAATTTGTGTTGGCTCTTCAAATACTTGAGAGTTTCATGATCACTATGGATAATAAACTCTTTTGTCACAAGATAATGTTCCCAAGTATAAAGAGCTCGCACAAGAGCATATAACTCTTTGTCATAGGTGAGATAGTTACGAGAAGGACCATTTAGTTTTTCACTAAAATAGGCAATTGGATGGCCTTCTTGTAACAAAACCACACCTATTCCCACCCCAGAAGCATCACATTCTAGCTCAAAAGTTTTCTCAAAGTTTGGAAGAGCAAGAATGGGAGCTTGGGTGAGCCTAGTCTTGATATCATCAAAAGCCTTTTGTTGTCTTTCACCCCACTCAAAAGATATGTCTTTTTTAACAAGTTCATTGAGGGGTGAAGCAATGGTGGAGAAGTTGGGGACAAATCTTCTATAAAAACTTGCTAATCCATGAAAACTTCTAATGTCCCCAACATTCTTTGGTACAGGCCATTCTTGGATGACCTTGATTTTTGCAGGGTCAACATGCACCCCATTCTTATTGACCACAAATCCCAAAAAGATGACACTCTCTACAGAGAAAGTGCACTTGTCAATGTTAGCATAGAGTTGGTGGTCTCGGAGAAGGGATAACACAACTCTAAGATGACCCATATGAAGCTTAGAGCTTGTACTATACACCAAGATGTCATCAAAATAGACAACAACAAACTTGCCTATACAATCTCGCAAGACATGATTCATTAGGCACATGAATGTACTAGGAGCATTGGTTAGACCAAAGGGCATGACTAACCATTCATAAAGACCAAATTTTGTTTTGAAAGCAGTTTTCCACTCATCACCTTTTTGAATACGAATTTGGTGATAACCACTTTTGAGGTCTATTTTTGAAAATATTTGTGCTCCATGTAATTCATCCAACATATCATCTAGTCTTGGGATTGGGTGCCTATATTTTATGGTGATGTTGTTGATAGCCCTACAATCACAGCACATACGCCACTTTCCATCTTTCTTGGGCACCAACAACACAGGCACAACACAAGGACTTAAACTTTTTTGAACCCATCCCTTGTCTAGCAACTCATTCACTTGAGTTTCTATCTCTTTGGTCTCAATTGGGTTTGTCCTATAGGCGGGTCTATTAGGAAGACTTGCCCTTGGGACATTCAATTTGGTGCTCAAGACTATGAGGGCCATCCTTTGGAAAAATATCTTGAAATTCATGAAGGAGAGCATGAATGGAAGGAGGTAGATCCTTAAGAGAAGGATGTTCAAGACAAGTAAGGATTGCTTGACAAAGTAAGAGGAAGGGAGGTTGCTCATTATGAAGAGTGTGCAAAAGAGTTTTATGAGTTAAAAGAACTTCATGAGCAACATCCTTAGAAGAAGAAACTTCCTATACCTTTGTCTTGTCCTTAGAATCTTTAGAAGCATTAGAGTTCTTGCAACTCTCTTCCTCTCTCCTAGCTCGCATTTGAACTTGATCACTAGCAACTTGGCTAGGAGTGAGGGGATGCAACACAAAAGTTTTTGAATGATGTTGGAGGGTGATCTCATTGGTGTGGCCATTGTGTAAGGTTTTATGATCAAATTGCCAAGGCCTCCCCAAGAGAATATGGCAAGCTTCCATTGGGATTACATCACATAAAAATTTATCTTTAAATTTCCCAATGGAGAACTTGACTTTTACTTGATGTTCAACTTTAAGATCCCCATCTTCATTAAGCCAATGAAGTTTGTAAGGTTTGGGATGGGGTAACAAAGTCAAATTCAACTTCTCAACCAATCTTGTGCTATAACAATTGCAACAAGACCCACTATCAATGATCAAAGAACAAGTGTTTTTCAAAACCTCACATCTTGTGTGGAAAATATTTTCTCTTTGATCATTGAGAGGAATGCTAGGTTGGTTATTGAGAAGCCTCCTAATCATCAAAAGTTTCCCTTCATTTAGATATGAATGTTCTTGAGAATCACTAGAATGAGAAGTGTCAGAGTCACTTGAAGATGACTCCTCTTGGCTAGTGTAGAGGTTTTTGCCCTTAAGCACAATGCTGTGTTTGGTAGGACATTGAGCGGCCACATGACCTCTACCTAGACACTTGAAACATTTGATGTCACTACCTCTTTTGTTGGTGGAGGATTCACCCTTGTCACTTACCTTTGTAAGGCTCTTATGAGTGGACTCTTTTTCTTTTGAAAAATCTTTCTTTTGAAAATCACTTTTAGAAAAAGAGGAAGAATCCTTGCGAGAAGGACGTCTCAAAAGTTGTTGTTCCACCTTGATGCTCATTTGAACAAATCATTAAAATTGCGGTAGGGGAGCAACTCAACTTTATCTCTTATGTTGTAATTGAGTCCACTTATGAACCTAGCAAAGGTAAGTTCCTCTTCTTCTTCAATTCCGGCTCTCATGATGTAGAGCTCCATCTTTTGTCTATACTCTTCTATAGACATAGATCTTTGTTGGAGCCTTTGGAGCTTGTCCAAGAGCTCCCTTTTGTAGTAGGAGGGAACATGGCGGGCATGAAGGGCTTCCTTAAGATCATTCCAATACTCAATATCATGTAGCCCTTTTCTCCTTCTTTGGAGGACTAAGGAAGTCCACCAATTAAGAGCATGCCCTTGAAAGCTAAGAGTAGCTAGAGACACACGCCTCTCTTCCTCCACAACATGACTCTCAAACAATTGTTCTACTTTGGCAACTCAATCAAGAAAAACCTCAACATTATCCTTTCCATAGAAATGAGGCAAATCAATTTTGACTTCCTTTAGGTGAGGAGGTATGCGCCTTTGCCTTCTTACACGAGGCGATTGTCTAAGGTTAATGCGCTCATCTTCCTCTTCAAAATCATACTCATGCCTTGAAGGGGCACGAGAAGGCCTAGGAGAGGCACAGGTATTATGGTTGGGAGGGGTAAGTTGATTGGCAATTAATTGAAGATTGGCTTGCATGGAAGCCATTTGAATTTTAAGGTCCCTAACCTCTTGAGAGAGATTATTTAGGACTCTAGGATCAACCTCAACCTCCTCATCACCACTTGTGTGGAGGTTGTTTTCATCAACTTGTTGTTGATGTTGGGTACTAGCACGAGTAGCCCTTCTAGTGCTCATGGTGATTGAAAGAACTTAGAACTTTAACAAAATGGTGAAAGAAGAAACCAAGCACAAGTAGACCTCCAGGTTAGGCGAGGTGAGTCTAAAAGACTTCTTAAGTACCAAGGCCAATCCTTGCCAAGATGTACTTGCAAAAGGTTTCAAAGATCACACAATTGTTTAAGGTTAAGTAAGTAGAATCACTTGAGACACTAAGCACAAACAAACACAAACAAGACTCAAAGAAACGAAAAGACTAACACTAAAAACGGAACCCTAAATGGCAAAAATTTTAGAGACTTTGGTCTCACAAATTAAAACCATTATGCGTCTAATCTATGCGGCCTAAAAGCAAGGTGAGAAAACACTTAGAACTTTCAACACACTCACTTACTAAAACATTGCACTATAATATGAAAAAGGTTCTACTTAGGAGATGGGATTGACCACCTTTGGTTCCCCAAGACACCTAAGTAGGCCATGGATACAATTGAGAACTTGAAAGCAAATTTGGTTCATTAATTTGGTACTCAAAATGAAACAACCTCAAGCCACTTAATATCTCAAATTTTGATGCTCAAAAGATGCAATTTCACAATCAAGGAGGCTTCAAAATGGTACCAAATAAGATGTGCCAAAAAGAAGTACAAAGTACAAAGAAATAAATCCAAAAAAATAAGAAACAATGCAACTCCAAATGTGCTGCCAAAGTGCTGCCAATTTGCACAAAATCAAGAGCCAAGAGCTTGGCTTGTAGGCTCCTTTTGATTTGAACAAAGACCACCACCAAGTAAGGCACTTGTAAGCACCTTAAGCCACCAAAATGAAGTGCAAAACAACAACTATAGCCTTGGTTTTAAGGCCAAAACAGCCACCAAACCTGCACCAAAAAAATAAAACAGCAAGAAAACTATACCAAGCAATGGATTAGCACACACACTCTCAAATGAATAGGTCCAAAACTCTCAATAGGTGAGGAAAAGGATAAGCACACAAGCTAAAATTCTACTTCAATATCTAGCACCTAAGATGCTACCAAATCATAGAAACCATTCTAAACTTCATAGCATCATCAATCACAACCAATAACCAAGAGTCAAGTATATGAACCCAAACAAAGGAGAAAACAAGAAAAGCTAATTAGAAATGTTAAACCAAAAGAGAATTGAAATGAAACATGACTAGAAGGAGATTCAAGAAGTGACAAGCAAGAAATTAAAGGTTGGAAAGAAAGGCAAGCACCACAAAAAGGAACCTAGAAATGCACTAGAATAGATGAAAAAAAAACTGAAAATAGAGAAGAAAAAGTGCTCAGAAACATCCACTGTACTCATTGCAATTTTGTGCCAAATTGAGGGAATAAATTCCACTTCTATTGAAGGCAAACTCAAGCCAATATAGAGTACACAATCAAGGAATCAATTAGAATAACAAAGACCACTTAAAAGCACCACAAATCGCACAAAACAACAGTAAAACATAAAATTCCCGAGACCACTAAGCCAGAAAACGTGAAAATTTGCCTCAACTTCGCCGATTTTTCATTTTTTTTTATACTCAACATTTTTGAATGATTCTTTTTTTGTATTTTTCGTCTGGATGTTAGCTAAATGAGGAAAAATTCAGATTAAAATTTGGACCAGGCAGTGAGTCATGAAAAATCTCAAATAGTAGGTATGCGTGCAGTGAAAACTGGAAAAACAGACTGGAGCAGAATTGCTCACGGAAATTGTAAGATGTTCTATGAAAATTCAAGATGAATGAACTTGATTATGATCTAAAATCAAGTATGAATCATAGAAGAACATCTTAAACACTCAAAAGCACAATCTAATCGGTGAAATCGACGAAAAACAGTGAGACCATTGCCTTACACATCCACAAGCATCACTTGAAGTTCATAGCTCATTTTGTGTGATGTAGGACTTGGTTCTCATCAAGCAAGTGCATATTTCAGCCATATGAACGAAAATTAAGATGAATTAAAGTGCTAAAACATTACTTAAGACAAAACACAACATAAGGAACTAAAACTTGAAAGATGCACCGATTAAAATGAAGAAAAACAACAAGGAAGAAAAGAACAAGTGCTGGAAAACGAAAATGGAACCTAAAACAGATTTGCACCAATGAAGCAAGGAGTACTACAATATGAATCAATGGAGATTCATGTAGCCTCAATGTCAAACGGTGGAGAGCACAAGAACATGAAAAAAACAACAGCAAAAGTGAACAAAATAGTGGAGAAGAGAGACAAAACGAAAATTGAAAACAAGAGACAAGTATGGACCAAGAACCTTACCCAAACTAAGAGGATAGATGCACCAAAGGCTTGGATGGCTCTAGATACCAATTGATGGACGTCCTTGGTGTAGGAGAGGAAGGAGATCCATGGAAGACACCAAAAAGAAGATGAAATGTAGCGGAAATGAAGATAAGAGCAAGAAGAGCTCTAGACAATGGAGGTTTTTGGTGAAGATGAAGAGTAGAAGTGGAGGTATGGTATGGAAGGTGGCTAGAGGAGATGAAGGAGAAGGTTAGCCATGTGTGCTCTCAAAATAATAGAAGAGTGGAGTGATCTCAACACAAACATTCTATTAGAAATTTCAAGAGTTAAAATGTACAAATGGTCTACTTTTGGCTTTTATATGTGAGCTTAAAAGCTAGACTAATTCTTGGCCCTTAGATCAAGCTTGGAGGAGAAGCTTTAATCATCACCCTTGGATGGTGGCTTGGAGAAGGAGGCATCTTCCTAGCCTTTGGATGAAGACTTGGAAAAGAAGACACTCTCTTAGCCCTTGGATGAAGGAGGCACATGGGTGGAGTGTGGACTTGGCTCCATGGGATGCATGATCCATGAGGTGTAGGAAGGAATGTTGACTTCCACTTAGTCCACCTTTGACCTTTGGTAGCTCATCGCCAAATCTCCTATTGGGCTTAGTCAAGCCCAATTATATCAATTTAACTACACATTGTTTAACTTATTATTCTAGAAAAACAAGGCCTAAACAATGGCCCGATTTAAATCTATACTACTTTCTTCATGCATCATCTCATATTTTAGAGATTTCTTTAGCCCATGTGAATAATGTAAAAAGCCCATGATTGACTTGATCATCTTGTGAGAGGCACATGTGAATCTTTCTCATCATGCTTCTAGTGATTGGGCCTTGATGTGGGCTTGGGCTTGTTGATGCACTTGAGCTCGGGCTTGTTGAAGTAGTTCCATGTTGTTTGTTCCACCATGAAGTCCGCGAATGTCCAAGAAGATCATGTGTATTTGAAGGCTTTTCCTCATTCCTTAGAGGGCAATGCAAAAGATTGATTGTATTACCTTGCACCTAGGTCCATCACGAGTTTGGGTGACATGAAGAGATTGTTCTTAGCCAAATTCTTCCCTGCGTCCAAGACCACAGCCATAAGAAAGGAGATTTCTGGAATCAAGCAGCATTCTAGGGAGAGTCTCTACGAATATTGGAAGAGATTCAAGAATTTGTGTTCTTGTTGCCCCCAGCACCATATATATGAGCATTTACTTCTTCAGTATTTTTATGAAGGCTTGCACCATATGGATAGAAGCATGATTGATGCTGTGAATGGTGGTGTTTTTGGTAATTCGACCTGAGCAGCAGCGAGGCAATTGATTTAGAACATGGCCTCTAACTTTCAACAATTTGGCGCAAGGAATGATGTTATTGTTGTTAAGGGAGTTCATGATGTAGGAGTTGCTGAGTACACTAAGAAGTTACAAACCAAGATTGATGCTCTTACCACCTTAGTCAATCAACATTTTGTGAATCAAAGAGCTGCACCTTCTACTGCAAGAGTTTGTGGCATTTGCACTTCAATTAATCATTTCACAAATTCTTGCCCCGCCTTGCAACATACCACAAATTATGCACCTTCTAATACTCCTCAAACCTATGCTTCCAATATTTTCAACAATAGGACGCCCCAACAACACCAGAAGAACCATGATTTGTCCATTAACAAATATAATCTAGGTTGGAGAAATCATCCCAATTTGAGATGGGGCAACCAACAATAGCAGCAAAACCAACAGGTTCAAAATGTGTAGCCACCTCTTCACCAATAACAAAGAGTTGCACTTGCATAACCTGCCTCAGTTCCTCTTGTTCTTGCTACCACCCCAACTCTTGTTGCACCTTCATCTTTTACTTCCTTGGAAGAATTAGTGAGGATGATAACCCTTCAAAATATGAAATTCCAGCAGGAAACTATAGCTTCAATTTAGAGTTTGACAAATCAAATGGGGCAGATGGCCACTCAGCTAAACCAAGCTCAAGCTCAGAATTCTAACAAGTTTCCATCACAAATAGTTGAAAATCCAAGAAATGTGAGTGCTATCATATTGAGATTTGGGAAAAAGATTGAAGTTCTTAGTCCTCATCCTACACCTGAAATGGAAGTTGACCCTGCCACACTTTAGAGAAAGCATTATGCTCATGCAGGCGATCCGTCCACATCTACTATGCCTTCTACACCTTCCACCTCTATTGTTGAACCTCTCATCCCTCTTCCTTTCCCTCCAAAGGTCATTCCAAGTACAGAGATTGAAGAGGTTGATAGGGAGATCTTAGAAACTTTTAGGAAGGTAGAGGTGAACATACCTTTGTTAGATGCCATTAAACAAATTCCCAGATATGAGAAGTTCTTGAAGGAGTTGTGCACGCACAACAGAAGGCTAAAGGGAAATGAGAAGATCAGCATGGGAAGGAATGTGTTAGCGCTGATAGGTAATTTGTTCCTCAAATTCCTAAGAAGTGCAAGGACCCAAGTACATTTTATGTACCTTGCATCATAGGTAACAATAAATCTGAAAATGCAATACCTGATCTTGGTGCTTCAATAAATGTAGTGCCTCTATCTATTTTTAAAGCTCTTTCTCTTGGACCCCTGCAACCTATGAGTGTGGTGATTCAGTTGGCAAATAGAAGTGTTGCCCACCCCGCATGTTTAGTTGATGATGTTTTGGTTCATGTTGGTGAATTAATTTTCCCTGCTCATTTTTACATTCTTGATATGGAAAAGAGATTTTCACATGGTTATGCACCAATCATTTTAGGCAGACCATTTTTGAAAACTGCACAAACAAATATTGATGTCCATGTAGGTACTTTGTCCATGGAGTTTGATGATATTGTGGTGCATTTTAATATTTTGGACGCCATGAAACATCCATCTAAGGACCACTTTGTTTTTCATGTTGATATAATTGATGATGTTGTTGATGGACATATTTTTGATTTCCACCCTTCACAATTCATGAAATATGCATTTGTGTCTGAATTGTCAGAATTTGCATGCATCGGTGTTCATTCTGATTCATATTGTGATTCTAATTTTGATTTTGATGTTGATTCTGCGTTTGACTCTTTAGGTGTTGTACCATATGATTTTGATGTTACACGGTCATAATTCACTAACCATGTTGCAGGAAGTAAATATGCATCTGATTGTTGTGTTGAGGTACATGATATGGAACCCATTTCTCCCTCCCCTCTAGTTCCTGATATTCAGCTAGTATTCAGCACTCCAAAGTTAAAACCTCTACCAAACAACCTCAAATATGTCTATTTGGAGGATGAGCAAAGAATGCCTGTAATCATCTCTACCTCCCTCGTTGTTGAGCGAGAGTAGAGGTTGTTGGATGTGCTCAAGATGCACATGAAAGCCATCGGGTGGACATTGACTAACATTCCTAGAATTAGCCCATCAACGTGCATGCACAGAATTTTATTGGAGGATCGAGTAAAACCAATGAGCCAACCGCAGAGGTGACTGAACCCTATCATTTTACAGGTTGTGAAGAAGGAGGTTACCAAGCTTCTACAAGTTGTGATCATCTACCCCATTTTAGACAATCAATGAGTCAGTCCCATCTATGTGGTTCCAAAGAAGACAAGCCTCACAGTTGTTAAAAATGAAAGGGACAAATTGATCCCAACTAGGGTACAAAACAACTAGAGGCTCAATCAAGCGACCAGGAAAGACCACTTCCCCTTGCCATTCATTGACCAAATGCTTGAGCGCTTGGTAGGTAAATCTCATTATTGTTTTCTTGATGGTTTTTCTGGCTATTTTGAAATCCATATTGCTCTTAAGGATCAAGAAACGACCATATTCACCTGTCCCTTTGGCACTTTTGCCTATAGGAGGATGCCTTTTGGCATATGCAATGCCTCTGGCACATTCTAGCGGTGCATGTTTAGCATTTTCAGTGATTTTCTTGAAAACTACATAAAGGTGTTCATGGATGATTTTACTGTTTATGGTCTTCCTTTGATGCATGTTTAGACTGTCTGGATAAAGTTCTAAATAGGTGCATCTAATCTAACCATGTTCTCAATTTTGAGAAATGCCATTTGATGGTAGAACATCCCAGTTGCTACAAAAGGATGTTGACTTCATGTTTATGAAGGATGCAAGGAGGCTTTTGATTTCCTCAAGAAAGCCCTGACTTCATTGTATCATTCAAAAGCTTGATAAGAAGCCCTAGGTGATCTACTACGCCTCTAGGACGTTAGATGCCGCTCAAGAGAACTATACCACAATAGAGAAAGAACTTCTTGCAATTGTTTTTGTACTTGAGAAATTTAGATCATATTTGCTTGGTTCTCCTGTTGTTGTGGTTACTGACCATGCAGATCTGAAGTTCTTGTTGAAGAAGGCAGATTCAAAGCCTTAGTTGATAAGATCGATGTTGTGGCTCCAGGAGTTTGATTTGGAAATTCGTGATAGGATTGGAGTAGAGAATTTGGTTGTAGATCACCTGAGTAGGATAAAGTGGTTTGCTGATGATGTTTCACTGATTCGGGATGAAATTCTCGATGAAAGTTTGTTGACACTCTCTACTTCTTTTCCCTCCCAATGGTTTGCTAATATTGTGAATTATCTTGTTGCTTATGTTTTTCCTCCCCCAGCATCTAGAGCTACTTGTGATGAACTTAAGAGCAATGCTAGGTATTATATTTGGGATAACCCATATTTGTGGAAGATGTGCAGTGACCAGGTTACCAAGAGAAGTATTCCAGACCATGAAATTGACTCGGTCCTCCAATTTTGTCATTCATTTGCACCTAGTGGTCATCTAGGCACACAAAGGACAGCTCGCAAGGTGCTAGATTGTGGATTTTACTAGCCCACCATCTTCAAGGATGCGTGGAGGATTTGTGGCACATGTGAGCAATGCTAAAAAGTAGGAAAAGCCATTTCTTGGAGACAACAGATGCCTCAACAACCCATGTTGTTTTATGAGTTCTTCGATGTCTAGGATATAGATTTCATGGGCCTTTTTCCTTTCTCTTTTGGTTTCACTTATATCTTGCTTGTTATTGATTGTGTGTCAAAATAGGTGGAAGCCAAAGCCACCAGAACTAATCATACTCGAGTTATTGTGGACTTTGTTAGGTCTCATATTTTGTAGGTTTGGAGTTCCTAAAGCTATCGTTAGTGATCATGGCACCTATTTTTGCAATAGATCCAAGGGGGTTTTGCTTCAAAAGTACGGGATTGCACACAAGCTTTCTACACCATATCACTCCCAAACTAATGGGCAAGCTAAGATCTGAAACAGAGAAATCAAGAGGATCATGAAGAAGATCGTACAGCCCAACCGAAAGGATTGGAGCAACAGGTTGGAGGACGCTCTTTGGGCTCACAGGACTACTTACAAGGCACATATTGGGATGTCTCCCTATCAGGTTGTCTTTGGTAAGCCATGCCACCTACTACTAGAGATAAAGCACCGAGCTTACTGGGCTGTCAAATCATGTAACTTCTCACTTGATCAAGTTGGCGAGGAAAGGAAGTTGTAGTTGAATAGTTAGATAAGATATATTTGGAAGCATATCAGAACTCCATGTTCTACAAAGAGAAGACCAAGAGATTCCATGATAGCTCCATAGCTAAAAAGGAGTTTGTTGTCAATCAGCAAGTTTTATTGTGTAACTCCATACTTGGTCTCATGGGTGGTAAGTTGCAGTCAAAGTGGATTGATCCTTTTATGGTGACTAATCTTTATCCTTATGGTGCAGTTGAGATCAAGAGCTAGTCCACCGACAAGAGCTTCAAAGTGAATGGGCATCATCTGAAGTTATTCCTCAACAACCCTACTCTACTGGATACTATTGTTGAGGAAACTTCCTTGCTTGACCTCGCTTCTATTTTACCATGATTTAAGGAGTTTTCTTTCTCCTTCCTTACTTTTATTGCACTTATCCAGGCCCATCTGTTGATGTTTGATTGTCTGATATTGTGTTTCAGTCAGATTGAGACAATGTGTAGTTTAAGTGTCGGGGGGAGTTTGTGGTTTGTTTCCTTTTTGTTAATTTATGTTAAGTTTTTGTTTTCTGTTTGGGACACTCACTTCACTTTTGGAGTTTGAGTTGTTGGTTGTTCTGTGGACTGATATCCTTGCTTTCTCTTTGCATGTCAAGTTGCTTTTGAATTGTTTTACCTTGTGTGAGGATTTGAGCCACTCTTTGTTCTTTGTTGTGTGATTTATGCTTATTGAATGCTTGCACAGTGGCCTTCGGTTGACTCTCTTTGATGCCTTTCTGATTCACGTGCCTATTTGGATATGATTTAGGCAATTTTGTTCTGATGAGCCTACAACCAGATGAGCTTACCTTGAATTATTTTCGTTGATAGCCGTTTTTGAGCCTACACACCCTTTCATTGTTTTATAGCTCATTACAAGCCCTTAGCCTGAAAAACCATGATTCTACTGCCTTAGGAAATTTTGGAGCTTTGGAATTGTTTGCGGAATGGGTGCTCTTTTAAGTGAGGTTGCACATAATAAGTGTGGTTGTACCATACTTGCTTTGTTCTTGGATTGCTCATTTGTACATTTAAATCGAATTTGAAAATTGTTGGTCTTCTACTCAAAAATAAAAGAAATAAAAAAATTATAAAAAAAAAAATTGAAAAGAAAAAGAAAAGAAAGAAAAGAGATTTGGGTCTGAGTGGTGTGTGAGAATTGACGTTGGAAGTGTTGGAGTTTAGAATTGATTTCATGATTGATTTTGACGTATTCTCTCATTGCTCCTCTATTTCCTTTGGTTCTTTTAGCTACTTATCTATATGTTCCACACATTGTCCTCAACCCCATTACAACCTTCAAAAGTCCTTCTGATTTGGATCTGTATTTGTTTTGGTTGTTGATTTTAAAGGCTTGTCAAGTCTGTTTGATGCTTGTTTTTCAGGGGTGCTTTGAGAGTAAATAGTAGCCTAGACATTTGAATGATACAATGAATGTTTTGTGAGGTTATGTGTCTTCCAATTCTCTCTTTGAGCTTAATTGAGTACTTGACATATTTGGAATTGCTTGGATGATATTCACGGATTTCTTGTAGTTTTGACTCCTTCTATGTTTAATATGTTTCCATTTGTCTTTTTTGTGTTTGTTTTTTTGTGTCGTGTCTCTTCATCTCTATCTCTCTCTCTCTCTCTCTCTATATATATATATATATATATATATATATATATATATATATATACATATATATATATATAGCTTTGTTTTGTTTGTGTTGTCCTTGCTTTGCTTCGTTGTGCCTTTTAGTTTTTTGCCTAACAGTGCAAAAGGGTAAGTGTGGGTGATTTTTATGAGTCATTATTTTCCTTTATTCCATTGCCCTTTTTGTACCCATCTTGATGCTTTTTTAGTGCTTAATTGTCTCTTGTTAGAGCATTTTCCTCAATTGGGCTTCAGTGGGCCATTATTTCGAGTTTTGAGTAATTTGGCATTAATTGGCCTAATTTTTTTTACTAATTATTTTTAGGTATTTTGTGGAGCAAATTTTGGAGCTTGGACACTAATCTTAAGATGACGAGAAAGTTTCCACATCATTGCCACGTCAGTGCCATGTCAATGAGTATGTCCACGTCACCAGGCCACCATTTTCAGTCCAAAGTGGCATTTTTGTAATTCTGAGTGGCAGAATGACATTTTTGTAAATATGTGGGTCTGTAGTGATGTGATCACATTTTGAGGTCATTTTCTCAAGGGCAGCAAAGCTTTTTTCTTCTCCATTCTGTTTTCATGTTCTTAGTAGAGCACCCACTTAGGGTTTTTCAATTTTTGTGATTTGAGACCATTGGAGCACCACCCAACTTAGGGTTTTCGTCCCATTCAATAAAAAATTGTGTTTGTTCACTCTTTCTCTACTCTTGTAATGCAATTTCGTTTCTGTTTTGAGTTATTTTTCGAATTCCATGTCTAGTTAAGCTTTTAGTATTAATTCCTTGAAGACATTGAAATGAAACCATGAGGTTGTTGTTCGTTTTGATTTGAATTTCTATTCTGGTTTCCCCTTCTTCAAGTTGCATTTTCATGGTAGAATACAAAATTGATGGATGCTTAATCTTAATTTTGTGTTTCTGCACCTAAAACGACTTATAATCATGCTTAATGAGTGTGGGTCGTTCACAATATGCTTAATCAATGGGTGTCAATTTCTTGAAGTATGCTTGGCTTAAAGGCATATTTAACTCGTGTTAATTATCGCTTAGTTGATTAATTTCGAGTTTCATGGGACCAAATTGGATAGAACAATTAATTGTGTAATTTGTGATTGGTAAAATTTCAGTTGAATCAAGGAATCAATACGTTTTGAAATCTGTTTAATTAAGTTTTACAATTACGTTTTGTTAATTTTGTGTTTAAATCTAAATCTGCCAAACCAACCCCCCCCCCTTTTGTTGAATCTGGAACCTTTGAGTGAAAACAATGGTCATTGGGAGATGACCTTGGGTTAACTCTTGAATACTGTTTTTGGTCGGGTACAACCTCGATCAACGTTACAGATACCACATTGATTTTCTGGATTTAGAAGTTATTTGCACAACAAGAAAACAATTTATTTAGGTCCCCAACAACTGGTTTAGGTCCTTGGGGTTAGATCAATAGAACAATTACTTAACAATAGGCACCCAAGCATACTTCCCATTTGGAACACCATAATGTTTGATATTGCATTTATTTGATGTATGACCATTTTTCATGCAATAAAAACAAGTAGCAACACATGCATTCATAGAGTAAGTAGTTCCTTTTTCTACCCATACTCTTCGAGTTCTTTTATAATTAATTTTATTATTAGGAACATACTTGTTTTTATTTAGATTATTTTTTCTTAAAAACAGGTTTTTCAAAATTTTTATTTTCTAATGCATTTTCAAGTTGTTTTTCTAAAATATTTAAATCAAACATATAGCTTTTGCAAGATGCACATTCAACAATGGTCGTCGCCTTTGGCTACCAAGTCTTGTTCAAAGATTTTAGAATTTTCATATTCAATTCATTAGTGTCGAAAGTTTTACCTAAACTCGTGAGATGATTAACAATGTGTGTGAATCGCTTCTGCACATCGTAGATGGTTTCTCCCTGGTGTATACGAAACATTTCGTATTCTTGGATCAAAGAGTTCTTCTGAGCCTGTTTTTCATCGTCCGTTCCTTCATGAGTTACTTGCAAGATTTCCCATATCTCATGTGCACTAGTGCAAATAGATATCCTATCAAATTCGTCAAGGTTCAAAGCAGATGAAATAATGTTTCTTTCTTTAACATCATATTAAGCCCTTCTATTTTCATCCATAATCCATTGTGAAAAAGGCTTTGGTTTTTACACATCATTAACAACATTAACAAGAACAAGCAGACCATTTATCACAACATCCTAAATACCCCTATCAACAAATTCCAAAAGTATTTGCATCCTAACTTTCTAGAAAGGGTAATTTTCACCTGTAAAAAGTGGAGGTCTATTGATAGACGCACCCTCAGCAAAAGTTTGGTTTTACCAACCATTTTCAAAAAATTTTGAAAAACTACCAAAGCAAGTTCTAATACCAATTGATGTAATTGAGCAACGGAATAATTTATTAATGGAAAAAAACCGAGATGGGGTGAATTTGTTTATTAATAAAATGAATACTTTTAAAAAAATTCCAAATTTTATCGTTTAAATTAAAGCCTCAGTTCCTTTAAATTCAAAAGCAGATAAATTAAAGAGATAGAGAAGAAGATTCAACACAAGTATTTATACTGCTTTGGATCAAAAGACCCTACGTCTAGTTTTTTTATCTCTGTAAACAAATGGATTAACTTAATCACTATAACAATCAAAGTACAATCATATTAAGAGAATAAAGGATTATAAAACACCTCTCTTGAAGACACAAGAGATGAAGAGTTAGTTCCTCTAAATCACAGAGAAACGACCAGCTTTCCTAGCAACAACAACAACACCCAATCTCATAAGAACCCCCTTAGAAAATGTTATCGCTCTACCCACACTAGGCTTTTCAAAGCCATTTTTAAGAATATTCAAAAAAACACTTTGTAGTCACAACACTAGAACTCTAGTTCTCAAAAAGGCAAGTTCTAAGTTGGAAAAAAGTTTATTTAAATAGAGGTTCGAAAATTAGGTCACACAACTAAACAGTCAAGTCCAAAACTACAAGGGGTAATTGATTATTATAAGTGGTAATCAATTATTCTTGTGCATTTTCTAAAAACAAAATTTTGAGTTGATAATCGATTATCCATAGAGATAATCTATTATTCTAGTGGTTTTTCTAAAAAATGAACAAAACTTAGGATAATCGATTATCCTAAGTGATAATCGATTATCATTATGAATTTTACAAAAATACAAAGGATCTTGAAAGATTTAGAGCTAGTTGTTGTTCCATAATGATCTAAGTTAATTTACAGTACTTAAAACATAATTAACTTATTACAATAAAGCTTTAAACATAAAATAACTTGTCTTCAAAATATCTTCCAATATTTGTTTGAGATTCCTTGTCATCATCAAGATCTTTTTATCTTTAAGTCTTCCTCTTTTGCCAACATAAACAAAATAATTTTTTGTTAACAAATCAAGAAGAAATCCATATTTTAGAGTATAGTTATCCAGGAACTAAGAATAAAAAGGTTATTAACATCTCAGATCAATCACTTTTAAATCAACATATTAAAGATGAACATAATTTTATTAACTTATGATTAATTCAAGTAGCTGCAAAGCCAAACTATAGGCTGGGAAAAAATAGTCCAATAAGTGACATAAGACTTAAAAAAATTAATGATTCAATAATTGCAATATTAGAAAGTAATCTACATGATGGTTCTTCTTTCTTCAACAATTATCCAAATTTTTCTATGAATATTAGAAATGATAAGACAAGTAATGGAATAAAATTATATATACAAATCACAGATGAAATTGTAGATGAACTATCAAGTCCAATACAAATAATTTATAAAATTTATTATAGAGCTATAAAGATAGATTATACTATAAAGCTCTAAGATCTTCACCAAAAGATGAGACAATACTAGTAGAAGCTAATCTTAGAAAATCATCTATACAAATTTGAAAAAGATTAAGTTATGAAGAAGTAATAAGTAAAATTCTTAAGGAATCGATATTAGAAAATATAATTGAAGATCCAAAAAATTATAATACTCAAGTAAAAGAAATAGTACAAGAAAGTACAAATATTAGATTAAGAATGAATATATCATCATCGGTAAAAATAAGAAATCCCTAAAATTATATACAAAGGACAACCTACTAAACATTCAGTTGATGGATCCACTATAAATTTAGACTTAAAAGGGTTAAATAACATTACACTAATTGTAGACACTAACATTAAATCAATGTAAAAATCATTAGAATTGCCATAATTGCATATAAATACAGAATGTGGTGATGAGAAACCATAAAAGGTGGAATATAATACATTTGTGCTATTTTTGTAGGTAAATGAAGGAAATTACAACGTTGGTGCTAAGCCCCAAAAGTTGTAGCTTAAGTCAAAAAGATGAATTAAAAAAGTGAATTTTAATCCTGTGGCTGAGTAGCGAATTTGGCACTGAGTCAGGTTTTAAGAAACCTTTACTATAAAGAAACATCAAGCTCTAGATTTGAAGTTGGGCATCAAAGGAAAACTTCCATGGCAGGGAAACCCACTAATGAAGGAAACATCCACGGTGGTGCTTCTAGACGTTGTCCAAATCTTTCTACTAATGTAGCCATTTTTTAAAGAAACAAGGGTGAGTATATTGGTGGCTTCTCTTCTTTTCTAGGGATACAAAAATCTTTATATGATTAAATTATACAAGTTATCCTCGCTATTGAGTTTTTTGTGAAATTAAGGCTTTATATGGTTTGGATTGAGTGTGACTCTACTTTGCTTTGTCAAGCTTTTACCTTAGCTCAAATTATTTGTTACTCTTTAAGGAAAGATGTGTTGACATGAGAAGCCAAGGTGGTTTGCTTCTTGAAGATTTGATGAAGATTGAATGAAACTCTTTTGAACTATGTTGAAGCCATAAACATTGGAATGAAGTCTACATTGATGAAGGAAAGGAGATTTGATGATATCCATGGTGATCAAGGCTGGAATGTGTGCTTTCCATGTACTTACATCATTAAGAAAGTGTGTTTGTAGTTTGTAATTCATGTTGTAGACCTTAAAGCATTAATTAGATGTAGTTTGGTCTTTTGTGTGTTTTTAATCTGTTGAATGGTTTTTCAACAGGTTAAGATGTCTCTTTTAATCTGTTGAATGGCTTTTTAACAAGTTAAAAGGTTGGCTGCAGTAATCTTAAATTGCAACAAATTCAATCAGTTGATTTAGTTTTTAATCGACTGATTTCACTTAAGACAAGTGAAATCAACCGATTGATTTGAAAATCAACCTGTTGAATTTTGTAATAGTTTGACTATAAAAGTTGTGATTTTCGAAAGAGAGGTTTGTTGATCATTTTAGAGCACGATTTGGTTCTGGAAACTTGTGGAAACTCTCTCCTTCGTGATCATAGGTGTTGCCAGCTGTTGAAGATTGATCTTGGATCAATTCTTGAAGCTTTTGGCTTGGTTTGAAGCTTGGAGAAAGTGGTTTGTGGTAGGCAAGGTTGTGCTACCACTAAGGTTTGATCTTTCTCAAGCTTTGTGTGTGTGCCTGGTGGTTTTCCAAGTCTGCAAGAGGGTTCTTGCTATGCTGGTGTGACTCTTGTGTGATTCAAGAGTCTTTTGTGGTGTTTTGCATATTTTGGAAGTGTAAGGGTGGATTCTTTGTAAAACTTTTGAAATAGTGCAAAGTCAAGCTAAGGTTGCCTTGACAAACTGGATGTAGCTCAGGTTTGAGTGAACCAGTATAAAAATCCGTGATGTCCTCTCTTCTCTAACATTTCTCTCTTGCATTTTCATTTTAAAGTTTCAAGAACTTGTGCTTTAATCATCTTTTTCATGTTCTTGCATGTTTTCATAGCATCTGAAGCATTGAGCATGTTTGTATAATCATTTGGAACTGATCTTGATCATTCTTGAGCATTGTTTCTGGTTTAAAATTCAAATTCGCATTTCTGCATTTTTTCCAGTATTTCAGTCGACTGTTTTTAAGTTTCAATCGATTGATTATACCAAAACAGAATCTGTCTAGTAAAATCAATCTGTTAACTCTGTTTTTGATCGACTGAAAATGTATAGTTCAGTACTGTTTGCATCCTAACTTGGTGATCTATTTGATTCAATCAAAGGTGGTTTTTAGCTTGCAAAGATAGCCTAAATTTTTAACTAGCCAATTCAACCCCCCCTTCTTGACTTTTCAATCATTTCAAAACTAACAAGATGGATAAAATGTTTGAAGATTTATCACAACATAGAGTTAAAGATTTCTAACATCTTTTTGTAACAGAAATCATTATCCCAATGAGTTTACTTCTTTTGGGATTGATAATAAGTTGGATTTTAAGTAATATGGTGAATTTGCTTATGTTATTACCATAACCTTCTTTTGTAATAGGTTCTAACTCCCTATGTTTCATTTGATTTAAATTTTGTAGTGGGTTTGTCTTGTATATTCTTTTTTACATGGATTTGGTTTATACCACATGTCTTCGTCTTTTTTCTTTTTTCTTCTTTTATGATATATTTCACATGACGACATGTGATTGCTGAATTTTAGAGTGTCACTCAAGCTGAAATATTAATAAAAACAAATTGATACTTTTACAAAAAAAGTTCAAATATATTACCATAATTTTTTAATAAAAAATATCACTTTCACACTAAATAAAATTTTACATTCATTCTTTTATCCTACCATTTCTTTTTCTCATTTCAAATAAAGAATATTTTTTTGGGTGATTAACATACTTCTAAAAAGTGTATTGTCAAGTAGATCATTTATTACATATTAAGAAAAAAGATACTACAAAAATTACTTTTATTACATATTAAGAAAAGAAGATAGTAAAAAAACTACTACATTCCCCATTTTCTTTTATTGACACCTGTCATAAAAATTAATTTTTTCGTAATTTTAAAACTCTGGTTTATTACATATTAAGAAAAGAAGATACTAAAAAACTACTACATTGTCCATTTTCTTTTATTCACACTGTCATAAAAATTAATTTTTTTGTCATTTTAAAACTCTGGTACAAAAAGATCCGGGTTCAAATCCTACAAAAGTCAATTTGTTTTTATATTTTCATTATTTATGATTTCAACGATAATATTAATTGTCAGTAATATTATTATTTGAATATTTTAATAAGTATTAGTATTTCTAATTATTAATAATATTATTTGTTATGATAGTAATAAAATTATAACCAACATAAGTATTATAATAATAATAATAATAATAATTATTATTATTATTATTATTATTATTATATGTTATATTATATATTGTTACTATTAGTATTATTAACATTATTAATAATAAAGTTAGTATTGTTATTAATAATATTAATATGTAATAATTTTATTATTATGTATTATTGATATGAGAAAAGAAGTACTAAAAAAATTATTATAATTGTTAGTATTGTTATTATCACTATTATTAATAATAAAAATAATAATAATAATAATTATTATTATTATTATATTATGTTACTATTATATATATATTATTACTATTAGTATTATTAACATTATTATTATATATATTATTATTATTAGTATTAACATTATTAGTAGTAAAATCAGAACTATTATCAATAATATTAATATGAAATATGTTAATTTTATTATTATATATTAATTATATGAGAAAAGAAGTACTTGAAAATTAGTATTATTATTATTTTTATTATTAGTATTATTATCATCTATAACAATATATGAAGGGGATTCTCCTTTTTGTGTCCACATTTCAAAATACCAATTTTACCCTTTAAATATAATAATTTATTAAATTTTTAAAAATTGACTGTTATTTTTACAAGCTTTTTATAAAATCAGGTATCTCTACTTCTTGTCTTCTTCTTCATTTATCAATGGTTATTCTATCATTTGTTCTAATATATTGTACTTTATTTCTAATAAATATAATTTTATTTTATATATTAACTTAATGACATTACAATATTATCACCT
Source organism: Vigna unguiculata (assembly GCF_037176805.1). Classification (NCBI taxonomy): domain Eukaryota; kingdom Viridiplantae; phylum Streptophyta; class Magnoliopsida; order Fabales; family Fabaceae; genus Vigna; species Vigna unguiculata. The sequence goes on from NC_140802.1 coordinate 28,122,835, forward strand.
ACTAATATAATATCACGCATATTTAAAAAATGCATACACATAGGCATGATAGCGTCTGTGTTTACACTAATTATTATTAATAATAATTATAATTATTATTATCATTAATAAGAATTATAATTAAGAACTATAATCATTATAGTATTATTATTATTATTAACTCTAACTCTGACTCTGACTATGACTATAATTATAATTATTATTAACTATAATTATTATTATCGTTATTATTATCAACAATAATTAATTATTATTATTATTACTATAAACTATAAGTATTATTGTCATTATTATTAACTATAATTATTTTATTATATTACTATTATTATTATTTATTTTTTATTATTATTATTATTATTATTATTGTTTTTATTATTATGGTTAGATATACATATTTTACTTTTATTTATTATGTTGAAATCATGATTCAATTATTTGTCCTTTTTATTTGTTTTATGTTGTTCATTTATCTTTACATTTGAACAATTATTTCAATCCAAAAAAAAAGTTACTAAAATTAATAAAATAATAAAACTGAAAATAATTTTTATATTATAAATAATTATTTAGATTTAAAATATAATAATAAAGAGGATAAATTTGAAAAAACAAAAGAAGAACAACAAAGATGTTTATTTATTTATATATGTAGTTGTATTATTATTATTTTTTTAATTTCCTCATTACGATATTATTTTAGTTTTATTATTATTATTAATTATTATTGTTGTTATTATTATTTTCACTACCAAGAAAACTCATATTCTCCGCCAATTTTGTTTTGAATTTTTTTTTTGTAAGAAATAGTTATAAACTTTGTTACGAAAAGAAATATGTAGGAAATTGCTACCATTTTTTTTTTTGCAAATTATTTTTTATAAAACACTTTTTCACAATAAATCTATTACATATTAAGAAAAGAAGATACTACCAAAATTACTATAATACCCATTTTCTTTTATTGACACGTGTCATAAAAATTAATTTTTTCTGTCATTTTAAAACTCTGGTACAAAAGGACCCGGGTTCAAATCCTACAAAAGCCAATTTGTTTTTCTTTTTTTCATTTATTTATGATTTCAACTATAATATTAATTATAAATAATATTATTATTTGTATTATTTTTATAAGTATTAGTATTTCTAATTATTAATAATATATTATTATAATATTATTTATAGTGATAGTAGTAAAATTATAACAAATATTAGTATTATTATTATATGTTACTATTATATATTATTACTATTAGTATTATTAACATTATTAGTACTAAAGTTGTTATTCTTATTTGTAATATATAATATTATTATTATTATTATATATTTTTGTTAGTAATTACATCTCAATTTTTATTAGATTATGATAAATTATCTTTTTGTTTTAAACTTAAAAAAAAATAGGTATATTGATAAATATATGATTAGTTTAAAATTTTACTCCAATATTTCATTGGTGATGTTCATACCCATTCAAATTTGAAGGATTTGTCGACCATTATTGAATTATGTCAATCTTTGACAAAAACAAACAAATTAAAGATGTTTTACTTGATTAATTGTCTGATTTATTTTATTTAACTCTTATGTTTCATTTTCTACAATGAAGATTATCAAAACAAAAATCGGAATAAGATGAAAGATGAATTTCTTGAACACAATATGGCTTTTTACATTCAGAAAGGAATTATTTGAGATTTTTATTCCGAATAAATTACTGATGAGTTCAAAGTTTTTTACTATATGATTTCAACTATAATATTAATTATAAATATATTATTTGTATTATTTTTATAAGTATTAATATTTCAAATTATTAATAATATATTATTATAAATATTATTTATAGTGATAGTAGTAAAATTATAACAAATATTAGTATTATTATTATAATAAAATAATAATAATAGTTATTATTATTATAATGTTACTATTATATATTATTACTATTAGTATTATTAACATTATTAGTAGTAAAGTTATTATTCTTATTTGTAATATATAATATTATTACTATTATATATTTTTGTTAGTAATTACATCTCAATTTTTATTAAATTATGATAAATTATTTTTTTGTCTTAAACTTAAAAAAAAATAGGTATATTGATAAATATATGATTAGTTTAAAATTTCACACTAATATTTCATTGTTGATGTTCATACTCATTCAAATTTGAAGGATTTGTCGACCATTATTGAATTATGTCAATCTTTGACAAAAACAAACAAATTTCTAATTCATTTTATTTAACTCTTAATGTTTCATTTTCTACAACGAAGATTATCAAAACAAATTTCGGAATAAGATGAAAGATGAATTTCTTGAATGCAATATGGTTATTTACATTCAAAAAGGAACAATTGGAGATTTTTATTCCGAATAAATTATTGATGAATTCAAAATTTTTTACTATAAATTATTTTGACTCCTTCAAAATTATTGGTCAAAATCCGTCACGGGTTATTATTATCAACTATAATTAATAATCATTATTACTATCTAATAGGGATGTCAACGGGGCGGGTAGGGTACGGGTAGTAGCTCCCCCGTACCCTACCCGCTGGATAAATATTCGCCCCGTACCCGTACCCATATCCGTCGGGTATCCGTTATGCGGGTACCTGTCTATTTTTTTCATATCCGCGGGTATCCACGGATATCCGCGGGTATTTACAAAAATATTTTAAAAAATAAATATTTAACCATAATTAGTGTTTAGATCAACAAGTCCCCTTTCTCCGATTGATTCTTGAAAAACAAACAAATAAAAAATCACTATCAATTTATATTGTAGTTTATTTTTGAATAAAATATTAAAGAAATTACTAACTTCATCCATGTCCACCTTTTGCAACATTGTATAAAGTTTCATGTTGTCCAATTTTAATCTAGAAGACCTTAAAACATAAGAAGTTCAGTAAAAATTTCTAACAATCACTTAATTAAAATATCTAAGTAAAAGTGTTAATTTCATTACCTTCCATGTTGGTCCATACCGGTCTTAGAGACACATCAATGCCTCCACAGTATATGGAAGTAATTTACTCATTTGTGGGGTAAGAATCTGACCATCATTATTAAATGAAGACTCATAATGTTGTTTACTAATATATATATATATATATATATATATATATATATATATATATATATATATATATATATATAAGGTAAAGTTTAGCGGGTACGGGTATCCACGGGTACGGATACTATGATACCCGTACCTGCCCCGTTAACATACGGGTATCAAAAATACCCATACCCGCGGGTAGCGGATATCCATTTTTAATATCCATTTCCTACCCGTTGCGGGTTTTATCCGCGGATACCCGCGGATACGGATATTTTTGACATCCCTACTATCTACTATAAATATTATTATCATCATTATTAATTATAATTATTTCTATTATTATAGTACTAATATTATTATATTACTATTATTATTATTATTAAGAACTATAATTATTATAATAGTTATTATTATTATTATTATTGTTTTTATTATTATTGTTAGATACACATTTTTAGGGATGTCAACAGGGCGGGTAGGGTATGGGTAGTAGTTCCCCCATACCCTACCTGCTGGATAAATATCCGTCCCGTACCCGTACCTATATATGTCGGGTACCCACTTATTTTTTTCATATCCGCAGGTATCCATGGGTACCCACGGATATTTACAAAATTATTTAAGAAACAAATATTTAATCATAAATTCAAATAAAATAACATACACCACTGTCATAAATTTTAAATAAAGTTCAAATAAACTCAAGTTCATACAAGTCCAAATAATTATAAAAATAAATATAAAGTGACCTTCAACACAATGAAAATTCTTTAATTAGTGCTTTGATAAAAAAAACTCACTTTCTCCGATTCCATCATTTGACAACAAACATACCATAAATGTCATTGTCTATATAGGGTTTGATGTATATAACCAATTTCAAAGAAAGGGAAGAGAATAATGTCAAGGGGTATACCTAGAAGAAGACAGTGTACCAATACTTGAAGTTGGAAAAATGAAGACAGAAGAGAAGACAATATGTGCAGCTTAGAAAAAATGAGGTCAGAATGTTTTTTACTAATATATATATATATATATATATATATATATATATATATATATATATATATATATATATATATATATATATATATATATATATATATATATATATATATATATATATTATATGGGTATTTTTATGAATTAAAGTTTAGTGGACACGGGTATCCACGGGTACAGATACTATGATACTCGTACCCGCCTTGTTAACATGCAAGTATAAAAAATATTCGTACCCGTGGATATCCATTTTTTATATTTGTTTCCTACCATTGCGGATACCTGCGGGTACATATTTTTTTGACATCCCTACACATTTTACTTTTACTTACTATGTAGGAATCATGTTTCAATTACTTATCATTTTTATTTGTTTTGTTGTTAATTTATCTTTTCATTTGAACAATTATTTCAATTTAAAAAAATAGTTACTAAAATTAGTAAAATAATAAAACTGAAAAATAAATATTTTATTATAAATAATTATTTAAATTTAAAATATAATAATTAAGAGGATAAAATTGATAAAATAAAAAGGACACCAAAGATGTTTATCTCTTTATATATGTAGTTGTATTAATATTATTATTATTATTAGTAGTAGTAGTATTAATATTATCTTTTTTATCACTACGCAATATTATTATAGTGGTATTATTATTATTATTATTATTATTATTATTATTATTATTATTATTATTACAGTTAGACACATATTTTACTTTTATTTACTACGGGATCATATTACAATTACTTGCTCTTTATATTTGTTTTGTTATTCATTTTATTTCTATGTCTTCATATTTTTTGAATTGAAAAATAATAGTTACTAAAATTAGTAGAATAATAAAACTGACAAATAATTTTTTATTATGAATAATTATTTAAATTTAATAAATAATGATTAAGAGGATAAAAAAGTAAAAACAAAGAAAGGAAATAAAAAATGTGTATCTCTTTACATATTTAGTTAGTGTATTATTATTACTATTATTACTATTATTATCACTACGAGATATTATTATCACTACGAGATATTATTATCACTACAGGATATTATTATTATTATAATGGTATTATTATTATTATTATTATTATAGTTAGACACATATTTTTAATTTTATTTACTACGAGATCATATCTCAATTAGTTTGCCTTCTTAATTGTTTTGTTGATGTTGTATATATCTTTATATGTAATTATAGATTATTAGTATGTCAACATTAGCTTTGGTATTTGCATTGACATTAATATTTATAAGATAAACATTATTATTATTATCATTTGTTTGTTATTATTAGTATCATTATTATTTTTATTATTAATATTATTACTATTCATAGTGATGTTTATAAGTACTTTTTTTAATTATAAAAGTGTTATTATACTTAATGCTTTTGCTAAATAGATTTTTAATCTTTTAAAATTTTTATAATTTATAATTTATATTAATATTATTATTATTATTTTAATGGTTAAATAAATATAATTACAATTATATTATTATTCTAAACATATTTGAAATAAATAAATAAATGTGCATACACGCACGAGTCATATACTATTATAATTATTTTGTAAAATCAATTAACTACACCATATTGTGATATTAATTTTATTTATTATATTTAAAATTGAATTTACAAATTCATTTAATTGATAATAACATTTACAACAATATAACCTAATTTTTATGATATTTATTATTTTATTTTTATATTATTGTTATTATTATCAATTATAACTCCAATTATAGTTATTATTATTATTATTATCAGCTCTAATTATAATAATAATAATTATTATTATTATTATTAACTATAATTATTTGATTAGTATTACTACCAACTATAAGTATTATTATTATTATTAACTACAATTATTTTTATTATTGTTCCTGCAGAGATCAAACAAGATAAGTTAGGCACAAGCGTCACCTTACCCACGTAGTCCGCTATCTCCTCAGTTGGTCTCTTCCCGGTTGGTACATGTCGGCTTGGACCCAGAAGGGTTTACCAGCAGAAGGGACTCCGAAGCTCAAGTGAGTCAAAGCTCTCAAAAGGTCAAATCAGGTGATTAATGGAGTAATGAATGCGTACCTTTAATTACTGGGATCCACGCGTATTTATAGAGTATTAATTATGTTTGGTTACGTCATGGGCTGGGCCCTAGTTTAGGCTGTAGATGGGCCTGGACCTTGGCTCAGGCCCTTAGTTCGATTATTGTGGGCTTATTGGATGTCAGGGGGCTTTCATTTCGCTAAGTCTTTAGGAATGGTCTGATCCGGTTACTTCTCCAGTTAGCTGATGTCGTCTTTGCCCGTGCACTATCCTAGGTTGGTCGTTTTGTTATGAGTTTAGGTTTATGCCGGCCCGAGGCGTGTACTTGGGTTGTTTCCGGCATATACGTGGGGGTCGTTATTTATATGGTTAAGTTGGCCAGGTACTGTACACCATTCCCCAGCCTTTGCCGATATAGTATGTTGGTGAAGGATGATATGTGCTGATGTACTAGTCCTGACCGGTTAGGTGTGATACAATTATTATATTACTATTATTATTATTACAATCGCGCCTATGTGTACGCATTTTTTAAATATATGTGATATTATAGTAAGTGATGATAATGTAATGTTATTAAGTTATAATATATAAAATAAAATTATATTTATTAAAAATAAAGTGAAATATATCAAAAAAAATGAAAGAATAACGGTTGATAAACAGAGAAAAAGAGAAGAGCAGGGATAGACGATTTTATAGTAAAGTTTGTAAAAGTAACAGTCAATTTTCAAAAATTTTATAAATAATTATATTTTAAAGGATAAAATTGGTATTTGAAATGTGGACACAAAAGAGATAATCTCTTTATATATTATTATAGATTATTATTATTATTACTATTATTATTAATTAGAACTATAATTATTATAATAGTTATTATTATTATTGTTTTTATTATTATGTTTACATACACATTTTACTTTTACTTACTATCTATAAATTATCTTTTAGTTATTTGACCCTTTTATTTGTTTTGTTGTTTATTTATTTATCTCTTTATATATGTAGTTGTATTATTATTATTTTTTATCACTATGCGATATTATTTTAGTGTTATTATTATTATCTATTATTATTATTATTGTTATTATTATTATTATTATAGTTAAATACACATTTTACATTTATTTACTACAGGATCATCTCTCAATTACTTGCACTTTTTATTTGTTTTGTTGTTCATTTTATTTTTATATTTGTGTAATTATTTGAATTAAAAAAATAGTTACTAAAATTAATAAAATGATAAAATATACAAATAATTTTTATTATGAATAATTATTTTAATTTAACAAATAATAATTAAGAGGATAAAATTATATAAACAAAAGAGGACATAACAAATGTATATATCTTTATATATGTAGTTATTGTATTATTATTATTTTTATCACTATGAGATATTATTATAATGGTATTATTGTTATTATTATTATTATTATTATTATTATTATTATTATTATTATTATTATTATTATTATAGTTAGACACACATCTTAAATTAATTTACTACGTGATCGTATTTCAATTACTTGTCATTTTTATTTGTTTTGTTGTTAATGTATATCTTTATATATAATTATAAATTGTTATAGTTGACATTAGTCTTAGTGTTAGCATTAATATTAATATTTATAGCATAATTATTATTATTATTATTGGTATTGTAAGGCCCAGTTTTTCCGCCCTAATGTTTAAGGGCTGCCTTTAATCTAATGGGCCTAAGGGCTGGCCCAAAGAGGAAAACCATACCTTAATCTATCCTAACGTCTCCATTTTCCCTCACTTTCAGAAAAACAGTCTCTCCTTGCCTCCTTGAGCAGTCGCACTCTCTGCTAGGGTTTGATTCCTCATTGCTGTCAAGTTCGCTCAAGCTCCTTCTTGCTCGACCTCCCTAAACTGTTCTTGGAGCTACTATGCTCACTGTCGTGGCGTCGAAGTCCTCGACTAACCCTTTTCCAGGTAAGGGAAGTTAGAGTTCATGCTTTTATTATGTTTTTCTGCCTGAGCCACTATTATTTCACTATGGTATGCCTTATGTGTTGATTTGAACTTTTGAGATGCACTATTGGATTGCTTGGGCCTTGTTGTGTGACGGTTGCACGAGAGAACAATGGTGGGCACTAGTCTTCTCGCCTAAGCGAGTATGCCTCGCCTATGTGAGATTAACAAAGGCTCACCCATGGTATTTTACGCGAATAGTCGCTTAAGCGACCAAACTTGTTTTTGAGCGAGCAACGTCTCGCTCAGGCGAGATAGGTCTCGCCAAAGCGAGGATGCGCGTAAGTTCATTATTTCCCTTTTCGAGCCATCACCTAGGCGAAGGGGGCCTACCTGAGCGAGAGGACTCTCTCGCCTGAGCGAGACCTTTCTACTTGAGCAAGGAGTTGGGCGAGGAGTGCGTTGTGTTACGATTTTTTCTTTGTTCGAGAATGTTAGGCACGTGTTTGGGCTGATTATACATTTTAAAGCATGAATTGAGTGATTTTGTATGAATAAGATGAATTATGGTTTGTAGCTTATGAGTTTAACATGAATTGAATATGATGAGTTGAGTATGGATTTGATATGAGATATGAAATGCTTCGTGGAGGAGAAATGATGAATTTTGGGTATGATCTTGGTATGTGATTTAAATGAAAGTCATCATTGGTAATCAAAGTGGCATGGTATCAACATGAGATAAAATTATGTATTCATGAGTTAGGAAGAATGAGATAATATGGATTCAACATGGAATGTGAATGAGGATGGACCACAGAGGTTGGTATGGGGTTTTAAACGCATGAATGATATTGTTTGGTTGTTTGAATATGTTTGGTATGAGGTCAGTACGTAATTCCTTGAACATTCCTAGGTGGGGTTTCAGGGTCGTGCTTCAGTGGTCGGGATGTAATTCCATGGCCCCCTATTAGTGGGTGTCCATGGTGGTGCCCCATCTATATAGTCTGGTAAGGATTCAAGGTAAGCTTGCATCCTGACACTTTAAGGAGTCAGTTAGTCTCACTTAGAGCGGACTGATTCCTGTGGTGAGAGTAGTAGGAGGCCTGAAACTCATTAAGGACTAACCTTGCGTGTGAGGGAAATTGATTCATTGTAACACTTATAACACATAGCTCGGGGGTGAGCAGAGGTATCCACCACAAGTGCAAGCATCCGCTGAATCTGACCAGATTGTATGTATTCGGATGAGTCGAGTCGAGTCTTAGTGTATTGGTTTGAGAGTCATAGCATGCTTGGGTGTTTTGTGTATTGTTGACTGTGAAAGTGTACCAGATTGATGAAATTATTTTGTGCTCTAGCTTACCCTACTTTTATTGTTGTGTGTTCTGTTGTGTGGTACTCTCTTTTGCGATGATCATTAACTTGTTGATGTGAGCATATGAGAGGAACACTCGTGGTCAACATGGAGGTGAATTTTCCATTGCTTAGCCGTTGGATTGTCTTCTGGCTTTGTGCTCTTCATTTAGGGCTAAGGCCCATGTATTGTTTTCCCTGTGGATTTGTTTAAGTCTTTACCACTCTCTTACTTTACTTTGTACCTAGCATCGTGGTGTGCCTCTTTCATTCGTCCTTTAAGTAATTGGGATATCTGTAGGAACAACAATATACTGTGTGACATATTCTTTATTTAGCTTTATTAAATAAATGGGATGTTACATTAATGGTATCAGAGAAGTTCGTCCTTAGAATGACCTGAGGTTGTGGGTTTGTCATGCCTCGCGGGCTTAAGTAGTCATGTCTAGTCAAGTTTGTCAGTGATACCAAAAGTTTTGAGAACATAAAACGCCTTGATAAAGTAATGAGGGGGCACACTCATGACTAGATTAAAGGTTGTTTTCCTTTCTTAATTCTAATGGTTTGGGAGAGAAGGGTGACAAACAAGAGGGTTGGTTGTTTATAAGTGATAGAGTGTTGCTTTGTATGATTGCGCCTTTGTGCCTTGTGTCTAGTGTCTACGGAGATAAGAGAATGCAGATTCAATGTCAACTTGGTCTGTTCACCTTTATAAGCGTTGAATGGGGTCTCTAAGATGACGTCTTGCCTCCGAGATAGGGAGTCGATGTATGACGTATATAATTGAGCAAGGAAAGCTAAGTTTTGGGTTAATAAATCGGAGAAGATGATAGAGTTCACAAAAATAACGTTTGGTCAAAGGAAGCTTTAAGGATAGACTCTCGAAAACCGATACTACAAGTTTTCTAAAAGGAGTCGAATCCAAAGATTAAGAATACTGAAAGGTATCAGTGCATGCAAGTGCCACATCGTTTGAGGAAAATCAACCTGATTCTACATCCCGATAAATGTTGAAGCTCACAGTCATACAAATACATACAGTGTTAGGAGAAGTGTCATTGAATATAGTCATATGGTCACACCTAGTGCTTCTTGGAGTAGTTGAAGAGGACCAATTGAAATTCTAGGCTGCAGAAAGTGGAGAGATTGCTTAGCAACGAGCAAGCTAAGAAAGGAAGAGACCGTGAAGTGCGAAAAGATGGCAAACCTCTAGTGAGAGGTTGAGATGGATAAGAGGTTCATACTAGATATAATGGTCAGCAGGTGGAGAGGGGTCTTTTCAACTTTGTTAGTGGGAAGTTTCAAGGAAAAGTAGTTCCCATGAGCAAGACATTTGACCTTGGGTATAAAGTGGAAGGTTTCACGCACCAGAAGGAAGGGCATACCTTTAAAGGTTATTCTCGTATGGAAGGACAACCCAACTGATGTCAGAGCACAATGATGGAGGGAATGAAAAGAAAAGTTTTAAGTAGTTGACATGGTGTCTACGATGGTTGATGTTGAAGTGGTTAGCACGAATAAATCTCATCTAAAGATGCACCTTAGGAAGTGATGCTTGGACTAAGAGCTGGTTTTCTTGGGATCATGTACTTTTGGTGTCACCAGTATGGTAAAGGAGTCATGGTTGCCTTTAGGAAGGGGCTGAGGTTGAGATGATGGTTTTGCTACAATTGTGACCAAGTGGAGACTCGCTCGGGTGTGTGGTGCCTTCATGGTCATCAAGTATTTAAATTCAAAGTCAATTTGAATTGTTTCCTTTACAAGGTTGGGACATGATCTCAAGGGTGAATTGGTTGTTTTCTTAATCTCCTTCTTAGGAGATGTGATCTCCAACGAAGTTGTATCCTTTGATTTGAAGGGATATGTCAGTAGTGGTGTAACAAGTGTGGATCAAGCTGAAAGGTGAGGGCGGGGTGTCATGTGAATTAGAGTTATACGATAAAGGCAAGCGAAAAATAGACGAAAGGAATCTCAGTGGTAGAAAGGTTATAGATTTGTTATGAAGTAAACATTAGAATTTTCGCTTTGGAGTGGTGAAGTTCCCTTTTGCTTTTGGGTCCGAAGTCGAACTTGTGCTGATAGTTTCTAATTGGAGGCTTTATGCTGGGATTGCGAAGTAAGAGAAACAAGTGAAAGAGTTGTCAGAGACATAATGGCATAAACTCGGTATAATCATTTGGATGACTGCAAGTTTGGTGAATCTTTGAAAAGAAGTTGTGGTGCGTCAAGCCGTTCAAGAAGATTATTGACTAAGGTTGGAGTGGCTAATAAGGAATATGGTTTTAAAAGGATAGATACATTGTTGAGAAAATGGAACGCTAAGGCTATCAAAAGAGGAGTTTAAAGGGTTTTTCAAGTTTTATAAAGGTTTCAAGGAAGGTTTCTCAACGGCGATTGCTTCTTGTCATGGCGGACATGAAAGGATCATTATTTTGAGTAAACAAACAAGTGACCTAATGTATGGATCAGAGTAGCGCAGCGGGATGGTGGTAGATGATGCTTAGAAATGGTAAGAGGTGCGTGAGAAAGACTATCTCACTCATGACCTAGTGATTACTACGAAGACCGATTCTTTAAAAAAAAAGAAAAAAAAACATCAAAGGTTTCGTTCTTGTGTGTATCGAATAAAAGTGTACAATGATCATTCAGAGTTGGAAGTGTAGGGTTGCTTAAAGGAAGTTGGACCAAGGAAATGAGAGGTGGTTGAATTATGTTTTCAAGTTAGGTTACCAACCTAGAAGTAGAGTCGGTGCTCATTTCTAGGAGAGAATTCAAGATTTACGCTCTGGCAAGGTAAGAGTAAGAGTTGGTGGAGAAGTTAGTGTCTAAGTTGGGAGGAGGAGATGTGAAGAGATTTCCTTGGTCTAGTTATTCTCAAAGATGTTAGGAAAAAGCCAAATCGAGCAATCTTAGTTTGAGGTGTATCGTAGGGTTGCTTGGTGCAAAACAGACTAGAGATTTGGAGTCAATGGAAGTTATGGTACTGTGGTTTGGTGGAATGATGGTTACGAGTTAAGGGATCAAAAATGAGGATAGGATGCCAAAACGATATGGCGATGGAGTCAGTTGAGAGTTTTAAATTGGAAATGGAATAACTCGATAGGGAACTTTGTTGCCTTGGATGAAGCCAGCAAAGGAAGTAAGATGTTATGAGTGTCGTTATGCGTAAAAGTGGTCAAAAGTGTTGATGGTGGGGCAGTCGGCCAGAACTCAAGAGTGATCAAGACAGTGGAGTGATTCTTAAAGGAGAGAACAAAGTGATGTGAAATGATAAATACATGCTTTAATTTGAGACTTGAAGTCATCTGAAACTTTGATAAAAACCTACAAGAGGTAGCGAAGAGCATATGGTAGATGAGTCGATATATCAGATACTAGTTGGTTGGGCAGGTATGAAGGAGCATCCTAGTTTTAAGGTTACAAGGTTGAAGTTACTACGAGAGTAGTGACTAAACCAATCCACACGGTTGAACACATATCGCTTAGCATAGAGGCAAAGTTTCCAGTGACTATAGGCGTTTGAGTCGTTATATCAGTCGTGTCTGAGTGGTGGTTCTCAGAGGAAATAATGAGAACATAGTTTCTTCCTACCTCATCGATGAATTTTCGAGGACGAAAATTTTTGTTGTTGGGGAGAATGTAAGGCCCAGTTTTTCCGCCCTAGTGTTTAAGGGTTGCCTTTAATCTAATGGGCCTAAGGGCTGGCACAAAGAGGAAAATTATACCCTAATCTGCCCTAACGTCTCCATTTTCCCTCACTTTCAGAAAAATAGTCTCTCCTTGCCTCCTTGAGCAGCCGCACTCTCTGCTAGGGTTTGAATCCTCACCGTTGTCAACTTCGCTCAAGCTCCTTCTTGCTCGACCTCCCTAAACCGTTCTTGGAGCTGTTGTGCTCACTGTCGTGGCGTCGAAGTCCTCCGCTAGCCCTTTTCCAGGTAAGGGAGCTAGGGTTCATGCTTTTATTATGTTTTTCTACCTGAGCCACTGTTTTTTCACTATGGTATGCCTTCTGTGTTGATGTGAACTTGTGAGATGCACTATTGGATTGCTTGGGCCTTGTTGTGTGAAGGTTGCACGAGAGAACAATGGTGGGCAGTTATCTTCTCACCCAAGCGAGTATGCATCGCCTAGGCGAGATTAAAAGAGGCTCATCCAAGGTATTTTACGCGAATAGTCGCTCAGGCGACCAACCTTGTTTTTGAGCGAGCAACGTCTCGCTCAGGCGAGATGGGTCTCGCCTAAGCGAGGATGCGCGTAAGTTCACTGTTTCCCTTTTCGAGCCCTCGCCTGAGCGAGAGGACTCTCTCACCTGAGCGAGACCCTTTTGCTTGAGCGAGGAGTTGGGTGAGGAGTGCATTGTGCTGCGATTTTTGCTTTGTTCGAGAATGTTAGTCATGTGTTTGGGCTGATTATACATTTTAAAGCATGAATTGAGTGATTTTGTATGAATAAGATGAATTATGGTTTGTGGCTTATGAGTTTAACATGAATTGAATATGATGAGTTGAGTATGGATTTGATATGAGATATGGAATGGTTCATGGGGGAGAAATGATGAATTTTGGGTATGATCTTGGTATGTGATTTAAATGAAAGTGATGGTTGGTAATCAAAGTGGCATGGTATCAACATAATATAAAATTATGTATTCATGAGTTGGGAAGAATGAGATAGTATGGATTCAACATGGAATGTGAATGAGGATGGACCACAGAGGTTGGTATAGGGTTTTAAACGCTTCCTAGGTGGGATTTCAGGGTCGTGCTTTAGTGGTCAGGATGTAATTCCATGGCCCTCTTTTAGTAGGTGTCCATGGTGGTGCCCCATCTATATAGTCTGGTAAGGATTCAAGGTAAGGTTGCATCCTAACACTCTAAGGAGTCAGTTAGTCTCACTTAGAGCGGACTGATTCCTGTGGTGAGAGTAGCAGGAAGCATGAAACTCATTAAGGACTAACCTTGCGTGTGAGGGAAATTGATTCATTGTAACACTTATAACACATAGCTCGAGGGTGAGCAGAGGTATCCACCACAAGTGCAAGCATCCGCTGAATCCGACCAGATTGTATGTATCCGGATGAGTCGAGTCGAGTCTTAGTGTATTGGTTTGAGAGTCATAGCATGCTTGGGTGTTTTGTGTATTGTTGACTGTGAAAGTGTACCATATTGAATGATGAAATTATTTTGTGCTCTAGCTTACCCTACTTTTATTGTTGCGTGTTCTGTTGTGTGGTACTCTCTTTTGGGATGATCATCAACTTGTTGATGTGAGCAGATGCGAGGAACACCCGTGGTCAATAGGGAGGTGATGGTTCCGCTGCTTAGCCTTTGGATTGACTTCTGCCTTTGGGCTCTTCATTTAGGGCTAAGGCTCATGTATTGTTTTTCCTGTGGATTTATTTAAGTCTTTACCACTCTCTTACTTTACTTTGTACCTGACATCGTGGTGTGCCTCTTTCATTCATCCTTTAAGTAATTGGGATATTTGTAGGAGCGACATTATACTCTATTATTCTCGCTTCTTATGTTATACTGTGTGACATATCCTTTATTTAGCTTTATTAAATAAATGGGATGTTACATTAATGGTATCAGAGAAGTTCGTCCTTAGGATGACCTGAGGTTGTGGGTTTGTCATGCCTCGCGGGCTTAAGTAGTCATGTCTAGTCAAGTTTGTCAGTGAAACCAAAAGTTTTGAGAACAGAAAACGCCTAGATAGACTAATGAGGGTGCCCACTCATGACTAGATTAAAGGTTGTTTTCCTTTCTTAATTCTAATGGTTTGGGAGAGAAGGGTGACAAACAAGAGGGTTGGTTGTCTATAAGTGATAGAGTGTTGCTTTGTATGATGTAGTTTGTCTTGCTACGCCTTTGTGCCTTGTGTCTAGTGTCTACGGAGATAAGAGGATGCAGATTCAATGTCAACTTGGTTGTTCACCTTTATAAGCGTTGAATGGGGTCTCTAAGATGACGTCTTGCCTCCGAGATAGGGAGTCGATGTAAGACGATATTATTATTTTTATTATTATTATTATTACTATTTCTAATGGTGTTATTATTATAAGTGTGTTTTTTTTAATTATAGAAATTTTTTTATACTAAATACTTTTGTTAAATAGAGTTTTAATCTTTTAAATTTCTATAATTTATAATTTATATTAATATTATTATTAGTATTTTTAATGGTTAAATAAATATAATAGTAATTATATTATTATTCTAAAAAATTTTAAAATAAAAAAAATAAAAAAAATTTCGCTCAATTAACTATATTATATTGTGATATCAATTCTGTTTATTATATTTAAAATTGATATCAATTAACGTTATATCTATGTAATTATCTGAATTAAAAAAATACTTACTAAAATTAGTAAAATGATAAAGCTGACAAATAATTTTTTTATCATGAATAATTATTTAAATTTCACAAATAACAATTAAGAGGATAACATTGTAAAAACAAAAGAGGACACACAAAAATGTGTATCTTTTTATATATGTAGTTTTTGTATTATTATTATTATTATTATAATAATAATAATTATTATTATTATTACAATTAAACATACATATTAATTTAATTACTACGGACCATATTTCAATTACTTGTCTCTTTTATTAGTTTTGTTGGTGATGTATATTTTTATATATAATTATAGATTATTATTATCGTTAACGTTGGTCTTAGTATTAGCATTGACATTAATATTTATAACAAAAATAATATTATTATTATCATTAGTTTGTTATTATTGGTATCATTATTATTTTTATTGTTATTATTACTACTGATAGTGGTGTTATTAGTATAACTGTTTTTTTTAATTACAAAAATCGTTATTATACTAAATACTTTTGCAAAATACATTTTTCATCTTTAAAAATATTTATAATTTACAATTTATATTAATATTAGTATTAGTATTTTTAATGGTTAAATAAATATAATAAAGATTATATTATTATTCTAAAAATATTTAAAATAAAAATAAAAGCTAAATAAAAAACGTCATGCACGGGTCATATACTATTATAATTATTTCGTAAAATCAATTAATTGCACTATATTGTGATATCAATTTTGTTTATTATATTTAAAACTGAATTTACAATTTCATTACTTTAATAATAACATTTATAGCAATATAACCTAACTTTCATGATATTTATTATTTTATTTTTATGTTATTATTATTATCATCTCTAACTATAATTATTATTATTTTTATTAACTATAATTATTATTATCATCATTATTATCAATTATAATTATTATGATCAATATTATTACCAAATATAAGTATTATTGTCACTATTATTAATTATAATTATTTCTATTATTATTATTATTATTAATAAGAACTATAATTATTATAAAAATATTAGTTATTATTATTTTCAATTATAATAATTATTATTATTAACTATAATTATTGTGATAATAGTTAATAATAATAATAATAAATAATAATAATAATAATAATAATAATAATAATAATAATAACTCGTATAGTATCTAGTTTGGGGTTAGTGTGTCAAATAGGTACCCGGTTTAAAAAAAGTGTCAATTGCATCCCAACTTTTGAAAAAGTGTTTCAATTAGGTTCCTTTCAAATGGAGTTGACTAACTCCGTTAACGATGTGTCACGTGTCAGTCTGTGGTTTTTTTAATTTTTTTTAATTTTTTTGAAAATAAAAATAAAAATGCCATGTGTCAGTTTCCTATGTATGACACGTGGCATTGTCAGTGCCACATGGCATTGCAATGCCACGTGTTAGTGTCACTATCAGATGTCATTGTGTTGATTTCGATTTAGTTCCCATGTGTCTTTTTGTTTCAATTTAGTACCTAATTATGTGTATCTGATTCAATTTTGTCCCAATTTTTTTGACCCATGTCAGTGTCACTGACAATGCCACGTGTCACACACAAGGATTTGACCCGTGGCATTTTTATTTTTTTTCAAAAAATTTAAAAATTTAAAAAAATCAAAAAACCACAAACTGACATGTGGCACGTCGTTAACGACGTTAGTCAACTCCGTCTGAAAGGGACCTAATTGAAGCACTTTTTCAAAAGTTGAGATGCAATTGACACTTTTTTAAACCGGGTACCTATTTCACACACTAGCCCCAAACTGGGTACTATACGAGTAATTATACCTTTTATTAATAATTATTCAACAATAAATATTTAATAAATTGTTAATAAAAGAATTCATCAAACAGTAAAATAAAGGTAAAATTTACATTACATTACAATTATTCATCATTAAAATTAAAATTAAAATTTGTAATATTTATAACATACATTAGAAATTATAAAATATTTAAAATTTTAAACATTATTAATTACAGTTAGGGATGGCAACGGGGCGGGGCGGGGACGGGTTTCGCTATCCCATACCCATCCCCGCATAAAAAATTCATCCTCATCCCCATACCCAAACCCAACGGGTATTAAACTTTTTTCCCATCCCCATCCCCACTGGGTAACGGGTATAATCTCGTACCCATACCCGTACCCGTGTTCTAACTACTTCAATATTAATTCTTATAAAAGAAAACAATTACGATAAAGAAAACATAATATTATGATATATTCAATATTAGGAGGATTTTCTTCGATGCCAAATATCTTAAAATAAATTATAATTGTTTACATTTTATATTAGAATACCAAATAAAATTTCATGTGAACCAAAACATTTATTAAATTTGCAAACTACAACATTGATGAACTTGGTTGATAAAATTAAAAAATATTTCAAAAAAATATAAAAGGAAAACAAATATTCAAATTAAAATATATTTTAAATGTTTGTTTACTTCAATTTTTTAAATTCTAATGAATCTCTTTTTTATACACTAATAAAAGTTATAATATATCACTTGATCAAAATGACACAAAGAACAAATAATAAAAGGAAAACAAATATTCAAATTAAAATATATTTTAGGTTTAATTAAAATATATTTAATTATGCCTTTAGGAGTCAAAATCTCAAAATGGTACCCAAATTTTTAAAAGTCTCAAAATGGTCCCCTTTTTTGTTGAAACATCTCACGTTTGCCCTTCCCATTAAGTCAAGGTTGACGCCGTTAGAGGGAGTGCCACGTGTCAGTTCCTCAATTTATTTTTTTTATTTTTAATTTTTTTTTGATTTTTTTTAAAAAAATCAAAAAAATTGCCACGTGTCAAGCTGTCATCGTGCCACGTGGCGATGATAGTGACACGTGTCAGTATTACGCCACGTGTCATTTTGTTAGTCTCAATTTGGTCCCTTTATTTTAATTTGTCTCAATTTAGTCCCAATTTTTGTAAAAATGAGCAATTTTGTCCCCTTCGAATTGAAACAAAATTTAATTTTATATAAATGTTATACAAATATTTTTATTAAATTTGATATTTTTATTCAAATTGATATTTTTATTATATATTTTTAACATAGCTAAGTTTAGTTAAAATTATGTTTCACATTCAACTTTACTTGAAATTGTTCTCAAATTTTAAATTTATATGTGTTTTATTGTAACATGAACTAGGTAATTTATGATTTTTTTTCTATTAACATTATTTTCTATTAACAAATTTTACACCATTTTAAATAAAGTTCAATGTAAAATATTAATTAAATGAACTTAATTTGGTTAAAAATATTTACTTGAAATATCAATTTTGATGGAAATATTTGTGTACATTTATACAGAAATTAAATTTGATTTCAATTTGGAGAGGGACAAAATTGCTGCATTTTTACAAAAATTGGGACTAAATTGAGACAAAATGGGGACCAAAGCATAACTAAACCTATATTTTAAATGTTTGTTTACTTCAATTTTTTAAATTATAATGAATCTCTTTTTTATACACTAATAAAAGTTATAATACATCACTTAATCAAAATGACACAAAGAACAAATAATAATAAAATTTTGACATAGATTTTGTATCTTTTGAACTTCAATATATGTTGGATAGTGACAAAAAAATATTCATAGAAATTACATTAAATTTTTATATTGTAGTAAATAAAAGTTATTTATACAATTAAAGTGAAAAAAATTACAGTATGATTAATAGTGAGTTATAAAATAAAAAATAATTAGATAGAATATATCGAAATATTATTCTACATGATGAAAATAAACAATAAATAAAAATATTAAAAAACTAACAAATGTGTGTTTTAGAAATAATTTGAGAGACTATCGAAAGAAATCGCACAAAGGAAATCAAATGTATAATTAAGGTATGATAAAATGAAAAAAACCTTAGAGAACTAATTATTAAATTATGTTTGAAGTGGTTAAAAATAAATAGAAATATCATTAGTGACCAAAAAATTTGTCATTAAATTACAAATAAATTAGTAATTAAATTGGTCACTAAATCAAGTACCGATTCGATCATTGAATCAGTCACTAATTTAGTCATTGATTCAGACAATAAATCAACTACTCCCACCAATAACGAAAAATAGTGACTGATATGGGTTACTAACTAAATCAGTCACCATTTCATGTTTTTCTTGTAGTGAATTATCATATACTATTCCTAAATATCATTATATATATATATATATATATATATATATATATATATATATAAAATTTTAACCACTTCAAACAGAATTTAAAGTGAAAAAATTACATTATGATTAATAATGAGTTATAAAATAAAAAATAATTAGATAGAATATATAGAAATATTATTCTACATGATGAAAATAAAAACAATAAATAAAAATATTAAAAAATTAACAAATGTGTGTTTTAGAAATAATTTGAGATACTATCAGAAAAAATCACACAAAGGAAATCAAATGTATAACTAAGGTATGATAAGACGAAAAATATCTTAGAAAACTAAGAAAACTTTTCAAATATCAACATATATACTTAATGGTTGAAAAATAACGAAAATTATTTTAATGAAACAAAAGAGTTCTTCAAATTAAACAAAAATTAATAATAATAATAATAAGTAAAGATTTTTTTTATATTACCTTAAATTGAGAGTATAAACATTCTCATGTGAAAGGAAAATTTATAATAAATAAAAATATTAAAAAATAATATAAATATTCAAATGTGAGGCATAATTTTTTTTTATTAACATACATCATTTTAACATAATTACATAAAGGTTATGATAAAATAAAAAATATATTGGAGATGAAAATGAGTTTCATGACAAATGAAATAATTAAAAGAAATAAAAAATAGAAAAAATAAAATATATATATATATAGGGGTTACTTGATTAATTGTGAATATTTTAATAATTTAAACGAGAATGGAGATATGGCGGGGGCGGGTATTATGGCGGGTATATGTACATCCCCATACCCATCCCCATACCCAACTGAAAAAGTCGGGGATTCTCCATACCCATACCCATACCCAGTCAATGCGGGGATTTCCCGTCAAAACGGGGACGGGTTCGGGCAATACCCACGGAGACGAGTTTATTTGCCATCTCTAATTACAGTTGAACGATACTAAATAATTAGAAAAATAGTTAATAAACTTGAAAATTGTTGTAAAAAATAAATAAATTGAAAAAATTGATTTTAAATATGTACTGGAATATTACATATTATTATAACATGAAACATTATATTAAAATAGTGTATAAAATTATTAAATATTTAAAGACATTTATGTTTGTTAAAAGTAGACGAAAATACTTTAATTAGACTAATTATATATATTATTAATCGAAGAAGTAATATAAACAATATAAATAACTTGTAAATAAAATAAAAAACTATGTTTGAAAAATAAATTAATAAACATTGGTTTTCATTTTTGTTTTCACTAACTTTTCTTCTTTTTTAATTATTAAATCAAGAATGCTTTCTCCTAGAGTAAATGGAAATCTAGTTGGTTATTTGTATTAGGGATATTAGGGAGGGTATCATCTATCTCATTTGTTGTTTTGTTTTGCGGAACAGGTCTCGAGTGGAGGAACCTTAGGTTTCTTTTCTTCGACGCAACTTGGATTTTTATAAAAGTAAAATACCAAAAATTTTCATTCTTTCAATTTTTAAAATACACATTTTGGACTGTTCGTAACAGAGAAAAGATAAACTAATGGATTGATTTGTGGTGCTCCCATAAAGGTATATATATTATTATTGGTATTTGTCCTTCCTCTATTTGGACATTTTGGCAGAATTCTTGGTAGATGTTTTCTTTTTAAAGTGCAAATGTTGAACTATAAAGTAATAGAATCTAGCTCTACTATAGATTTCGATCTTAAAGATAAGAGAAATTTAATTTAGTCTTCGTCCACTCCACCCCACCGAAAAACATTAGTCTTATTGAAAGTATTACATAATAGGATTGTTGTTGACACAAAAGTACAATGTAGAGGTCTCCCTTTGTGCTCTATGTGTTCTTCGTACAAAGAGAAGGGGGAATTCATTCAACATATTTTTTTTGAATGTGTTGCAGCAATTTGCTTGTGGTCTTGGTCGAAGGGAATTCTTATTTATTTGAACTATGTTTTTGCAGATCTTATTATATTCTTTATCAAATTGCCAAGGAGCCTGTTAGCACTCCAATTTTGGTTATTTTTCCTTTCTAAAACTTTCTTTTCAGTTTAAATAAATATTTGTTTGTCTTTAATTAATTAGTTTTTGTTTGTCTTTAATTAATTATTTTTTGTTGATAGTTTAGAAAAAATAGAGTTTTCATAAAAATATGTTTAAAAGGTTAATCTTAAAAGTGTTTTAATGCATTTAGTTTTCCCTTTTTAATAAATTCTCTTTGCTAGGAAACCCTTTTCCTTTTGTTAATTTGCATTCTTGACCCCTTGACTTCAATCTTTCTTATTTGCAGATCAGCCCTTCACCCAAAATAACAGTTTCACTTACGAAGGCAAATTCTAGTTGATGCTGAATCAAGGGCACGAGAAGCACTCCACCACAGATCAGAACCTGACCTTGAATCCTAATGGGTATGAACCAAGTCTGAGGTGCGAGATTTGATCCAAGAGAGAAATCGAAGCTGATGCTGATGCGAATTAGAGGGAGGCGATCTGAGGCTGATTCGAGATGGAGAACGGGGAGAAGATCGAAGCAAATAAAAGGCACCACAAGTGGGGTTTCAAATTCACGATTTTGGTTCAAAAGGAAGGATCATGGTTAGGCGATTTTTGGGTTTTCCTTTTCTGATTTTTTTTTTTTTTGTGTTTAAGGGGTAAAATTAGGTTTTGTCGAGAGAGCCCTAGTTGTGGGCGAGAGAGAAACGTTTGGGGGCTAGGGTTCTCGTGTTCTGATGTTCGTGTTCCTATGAACGAGGGAGAGGAAGTGTAATGTAAGAGGGATTCAATCCACATCTGATGAAGCGAAACAATATCCTTCATGAGATTGGAGTATCACGTATTGTGTTAGGTAGCTCTAATTAGTTTACCAACTCAAAAACAGACACTGGGATTGGACTAAAAGAGTTCTCTTTCACCATTTAAAGTTCCTAGAAATTTCTTGATCTTGTGTACTTTGCCAATTTCAATGAAATACACTGATTTTGTTCTGATTCTAATTTCCAATGTTCAATTTGGTTGTTTAATTTTTTATTGCATTTCTAATTTCCTTTCCTTTATATTCAGCTTACTTTAAATTCCAATTCTTATTTTTTGCTTTAAGGTTCTGTATTAGTTTAAGTTCCTTTACTGCAAAATGAAGTCAACATTGACGAAACTTTTACATATAATATAGCGATGAATGTTATGAATGACAACAAAGATCAATAATCAATGAGCATTAAAGATTGTCGATAAAGAAATGATTAGCCAAAATGAAAATATGCAGATAAGCATAATTAGATTTTCTTGCTAAACAAAAGGTTTTGGACCTATGGTTCACACACCTGAAGGTGTGAAACCCGTTGGGTATGTAAGACCCGAGAAAATTAAACAATTAAATATATAATTATTTAATAAATGCGGGTAGTATGAGCCTTTATGGCATTTAATGCGAATGATGGTGACATGGAAAAGTATTAGCTCAAATGGTTAAGAGTACTTGATTGTGTGAAAGAACTTGGGTTCAAGTCTTATGTATGCCAAATTGTATGTTATTTTAATATGAGTATTATTTTAATGTTATGATTGAATGTGATTGATGATAATGCAATCCTAAAATTATAAGAATTATCACAAAAGATGTATTGGTTGAATTGGTTGTGCTTTGACTTTGTAATTGAGTGGTTGTGTGTTCAAACCTTGTTGAGAACGAATTTAACTTTATTTTTCCCAATAATAATTTTTGTTTCGGGTAGTGAATGGTGATTAAGAGAGTAGTAAATTAAGGATAGAAGGAAATTTGAGGAGAGCTAGGGACTGAAATTTTGTGGTGATGAAAGGAGAGGTTTCCAGAGTAATCATAAGTGTTTTTGAAAGAGTTAAAGCTGGGAATTTTGGAATGGGAGAGGAAGGTTCTTGGACATCTTGAAGAAAAGATTGGAAGACCATTTAGAGCAAGGATTACAGGTAAGGAAAGTTATTTTGTGTGTTTTCTATCATATATAATATATCTTTCTTTGTGTGATTCAAATTGTATGAGAATCCCCATTGTTTGTGCCATTTTCGTAAGTTTCTAGGTTTCCGCCCAGAAACCACATGGCGGGTATGAGTATACCGCCAAGCGACGCATCAGCTTTAACCCAGTTTTGGGTTTTATAGCATGAACTGCCTGGCGGTGAGATAGAACCGCCAGGCAATGTATGGTGACTAGCACTATTTCGTTGGGTTTTTGTGTATTTTGTGACGTCCTGAGTTTCTAGTAGACTTCTATGTCTGTCTGATTGTGTAATGCCATGATCTTCCTATTGTTGGGGTGCTTTTGAATTATAATAGTGGATGTAAACATGATGAATTATGTTTAAAAATCAAGAAATTTAACTGAATTTTGGTTTTTAGGGTATTAAGATCTGATAGAAAAACTTATGATGCGTTAAGGATAATATTATTGGGAATTTGTTTGATAATCATGTGTGAATTGTTGTGTTCTGGCGAAATGGGAACCTGGATCAAATTTTGGGCATTTCGAGTTCTTCTTAGGCATAGAAACGTGAGTTTCTGGCCAGGTACTGATACGCTGTCTGGCGACGCCACGTTTGTCGCCAGGCGATGATGGTGGGTAGATATTGTTTTGTGTAGTTATGTAGTTGTCTATGAGAGAGAGAGAGAGAGAGAGCTTTGGGAATTGAAAGGAAATGGAAATTAGGTGGATGAAACTGGGAGGATTAATGCATAAGTGCAAAACGAGAGGGAGATTTTAAAAAGAATAATGGTATATGTGTGCTAAAGTATAGTTGGAATTAATGCAGAAGTGGTAATGGGAAATAGAAGATGTACTATTCTGATTTGGAGTGTAGGATTGGAAAAGATGTGCTATGCAAAGGTACTTTTGGAGATGTATGTTAATTATGCATTAGTGGCTAAGGTATGAATCATAGTGTGTGTAGACTTAAGTGAAAAGTAATTGAGTAGAGGTTGTGGTACTGTTGCAATGGAAAATAACCAGTTGTTGACTTGGAGATACTGGACTGTGTGTTAATGTCATTAAGGTAGAGCAAATCCTTGGATAGTGATAGCATGCTTGGTAAATCCTAAGTCATGACTAGAGCGAATTAGGAAATTGGATTATAAGTAATGGACCATGTAGGGTGTGGCAAGGTTTCACGAAGCAAAGGATGATGATTGAGAGGACATGAATATCTTGAGGGCATTTTGGGGGTATAAGCTAACATAATATGTTATGTGCAAAATCAGTTACTGGTGTGCTACTGTCATAGCGTCAGACGATGCAACGAGGGCTACCAGGCGATAGGACCCTCAAGGATGTCCCTGCACCGCGTGGCGCCTGGCGGTAAGGTGTGATCCGCCAGGCGATAGACCTTGAAATAGGGGGTTTGGGAGAGGCCTGGCGCTTGGCAGCAAGGGTGTCCCGCTAGGCGGTCTACACTATATTTTCGCCTGGCAGCGCTTAGGCTGTGTCAGGCGGTAGTGTTGCAGGTTTTGACTTGCGTGTGTTGTTTATACGCATTGATGCAAACTTGGATCAGGAGATGTTGTGCCATGAGCGGGTAGGTTCATGGATGGTGGTGAACACGTGATGATATGAGTGGAGAGGTTCATATCCAGTTACTCTCTGTGGGGATACGAGCGGGTAGGTTCTTATGTTTTGTGCTCACACTTGAGAGATGCTACATACAGGGAGGTACGTAGTTGGTGGATCACGTGTGTTGGACTACAAATGGGTAGGTTCGTAGACCAGGACTACGAGCGGGGAGGTTCGTAGAGGCAGGACCACGAGCGGACAGGTTCGCCTGAGCATCATAAATCTTGAGTCCAAGACTAACTATTTCTGTGTGAATTGAAGATTGAAAAGCCTTGGGGTATTAGGGTCTTGGCCAAGAATTTACTAGGATGAATCAGATAGGTGTATTTCTTTTATTCTAATAACTTACATGTTATTTTATTTATAAGCTCACCATTTTTGTTTGTGTTTGGGGATGATCGTGTGATTCTTTACACGTGAGTAGATGATACTACAGGTGATGCTAGTGAAGCATAGAGACAGAGAGAGGGATAGACCAAGCTTTGATCTAGAGATTTTTATTTTTATTTTAAATATGATATGTAGATGTCATTTTGGATCATGTAATCACATTGTTATTTTAGTTTTATTTGAATTGAGGCCCCTAGAATAATGTTTTGAGGATAATAAATTACGACGTTTGAATTTATTATTTTATTTATTTATTTTAATTAAGTAATTTTCAGTAAGGATGTTACAGGGTACATATGAATTTTTGCGCAAAAATCAAATTAAGAATGATGAAATTGTAAGATACAAAAGCATAGTTGGTTGCTCAAGGTTTTTCATAAAACCTGATATTGATTTGTGAAAAGACATATTCTTTGGAATTGGATGCAACAACATTGCAATTTTTTATTATCCTAGTTGCACAACAAGGTCTGTATTTACATCTAATGGACGATGTTACAACATATTTGTACGGTTCTCTTGAGAATGATATTTATATGAAAATCCCTAAAGGATTTTATTTGCCCAACAAGACAAAATCTAAAGAGGGTTATTCAATAAAATTGAACAAGTCCTTTCATTGATTAAAACAATCAAGACTTGTGTGGTATAACTATCTTATTGAATACTTATTAAAAGAATGATATAGAAATGATCCTATTTGTTCTTGTATTTATATGAAAATATCCAAAAATGAATTTTTCATTATTGTTTATGTAGATCACATAAACATTGTTAGAACTCCTAATGAGCTCACAAAGTCAATTGACTGCTTAAAGAAATAATTTGCATGAATGATCTTGAAAAGGCAAAATTTTTGTTTGAGATTACAATTGAGCATTTAACTAAAGGCGTTTTTATACATCAAGAGACTTATATAATTAAGGTGCGTAAAATGTTCTAAATGGAAAAGTCACATTCATTATGCACTCTAATAGTTTTGAGGTCATTAGATGTTGATAAATACTCTTCTTAGACTTCAAAAAAATGATGAAGATCTTCTTGGTCCAGAAGTACCGTATCTTAGTGTTATGAGAGCACTAATGTATCTTGCTAATTATACTTGACGTGATATTGCATTTACTGCAAATTTGTTAAGCAAGATATAGTTCGTCATCAACAAGAAGACAATGGATTGGAGTAAAAAATATACTCTGTTACCTTAAGGGTACTACGAATATGGAATTATTTTATCCAAATGATTAAAAATTAGATCTAATGGTTATGCAAATGCATGTTATTTATTATATTCTCACAATGTCACAATGGTTGATCACAAAAAAGATATTTATTCACATGTGGTAGCAGAATGATTTCATGATGATATGTGAAAAAGACCAAAACAGCAACATCGTCAAAATCATGCATAGTTGTTAGCATTACATGAGATAAGTCGTCAATATGTTTAGTTAAGGTCTAGAATATGTAAAGAACAATATTATATAGAATGATGTACTCTTTTTCCTTCACTAGGTTTTTGTCCCAAAGGGTTTTTTCTAGTAAAGTTCTAACGACGCAGATTCTTTTATCAATGGACACACAAGGGGGAGTGTCATGAATTAATGGTCGTCCATTGATTTAATACAATTACTAGTATGATTGATATGATTGATACTCATATGATTCATTACTTTATGCAAATATTGTATTAATTATTTAATTTGTATTCTTTATGGGTTACCATGTTGTATGTATAGATATGACTCTTTCTATGAGTAATAAAACACACAAAAGTTGCTCCATATTCTTTCATCCTCTATTCTTCCTTTACTTCTTCGTCTATTATTAGCTTTATTTTATAACAATCTCTTATTTTTAATTACCCATAAATTCATTATTTTTTAGTTTTACAAATTTTCACTATCAAACTACATTAATATCAAGTTCTTATAGACTATAATCGTTAATAATGTAAAAAACGTTTTAACTATCATGCGTTTTTTTTTTCTCGATCTTACTGTATCGTATTAAAGTAGTAAAAATTTATGAATAATTAAACTCAAAATTGAACATATGTAGCCACGTATAATTAAAAACTAAGAGATCGATTGCGTAAAATGAATTACAAAAAATATGAATAATTAAGGGACTAAAATTGTAGATAAAAATTATAGAAACTAAAACTACATATTTTATTAAATATAAGAACAAAAATTACAATCAAAACTAAAAAAAGTAAAATATTATTGTTTTTTTTCATTTTCTTCTTCCAAACAAACTGCTTTAATTTCATTACTCCTGTATTTGCAGAGCTAAAGTTTATATATATATATATATATATATATATATATATATATATATATATATATATATATATATATATATATATATATATATATATATATAATTAGTATTTTTATTTATACAACGCACGGGTTTTAAAAATTGTAGTATATTTAATGAATTAATTTTAAATATAATTAAATTTAATATAAATATTATATTTTATAAAAATAAATAATATTTTTTTAATTTGTTTTATGATCAAAATATATTTAAGTTATCTATATGTGTTAGTGTGTGTGTTTTGGTAATTCATATGAGGTTGAGGAAAAAAGGACATGAGTCGGTGGTATGATAGTGTTGATATGGTTATATAGCATTTACTCATTACACATCTACAAAGTTTTTTGGAAGGATGAAAGAGGTGGGTATTTGAGAATACTGAGGAAGCTCAAAGACATTTGTTGGAAGATGTAAAGTTGTGCCTAAGACATTTGAAAAAATATTCGTACAAAACATTTATGGTTGGCAGAGGTTGTGTGTTGGAAGATACAATATTCATTTAATGTTTGTATCAAAATCAATGCATGAGACGACGTGCACTCAATGCGGAGTAAATTGATAGTTAAAATACTTTTTTGTCTCAATTTTCGTCAAGTTTTGTCAAATAAGTCCTAATTTTGATTTTGTGTTCAAATAGGTCCAATTTTTGTCAATTTTATTCAATTGGGTCATTTTTTGCTAACACCATTTAAATCATTAATAGCCATGAACAGTGACTGTCACATGTTACTTTGTGTTTTTTTTAATTTTTACTTTAATTTTTTTTAATTTTTTTTAATTTTATTTTAAATTTTTTTAATTTTTTAATGTCCACGTGTCAACCTAGCAGCGTGTCACATGTCAAAGTCAATGTTTTATATTCAATTTGGTCTCCATATTTGTTATTTTTGTTCAATTTAGTCCCAATTTCTGTTAACATGAATCAATTGGTCCATTTTAAACAAAATTGGGGCTAAATTGAACAAAAATAACAAATATAGGGACCACACTGAATATATAAAATTGATTTTGACACGTGGCACACTACTGGGTTGACACGTGGACATTTAAAAAAAATAAAAAACATTCAAAAAAACCACAAAGTGACACGTGGCAGTCACTGTTTATGGTCGTTAATGATTTAAACGGTATTTGCAAAAAAGGACCCAATTGAACAAAATTGACGAAAATTGGGATCAATTTTAACACAAAACCAAAATTAGGACTTATTTGACAAAACTTAACGAAAATTTGGACCAAAAAGGTATTTTAACCTAAATTTATTAATAAAAATATGCAATCAAGTCCTCTATTATATATTTATTGACAAACTTTAATATTCCTATATCTTCTTGAAAAATATATATTATATATTATAAATTATATGTATTTATTTTGTATGGTATATATTATACTCCTCCATTATTTATTTTATTTAGCTAAATAACTTATGAAAAACAACATTTTTAGTTTAACTTTGTACAGATGCTTTGAAAAATCTAAAGGTAAACTCTTCTAAGAGATAAGTTTGCGCATGAGTGAGTATGTCAAATTAATTAATACACTAACATAAGCAAAAGTTAAAAATATAGGATTACATGTCATTTGATATTAATATTAATATTAAATGTACCTGATCGATACTATTTTAGTACGGAACCAGATGCTCTCAAGAACCCTCTGTGTCGAACCTCCCTCTGTTATTCTCCGGACTCCTCCTAGATTTGCTTGTTGTATGAACTACGAGGGTGAGGGTACCACTAGGCACTCCAACGCTCAAGTCAAATAGTAATTCGATATGAGGTGTATGTAGTAAAGTGAGAAAAGCATACCTCTTTGTAGTCACTAGACCCTAATTTATATTATTCACTTGACAAACTTGTTATTATTATTTACGGGTCGTTCGTATTCGAGGATCAACTCTTTCCTTTCTGACTAAGATTGTCAGTTCTTTTCTTATTGACTGAGATTGCTCGTTTGTACATTGTCAAGGATCAGCTTTTTCCTTATTGATTGAGATTGCTCGTCTTTACTTTGTCAAGGATTAGCTCTTTCCTTTTTGACTGAGATTGCTCATCTGTACTTTGTTAAGGATCAGCTCTTTTCTTATTGACTGAGATTGCTCGTCTGTACTTTCTCAATGATTAGCTCTTTCCTTATTGACTGAGATTACACGTTGCTCGTCTGTACATCATCATCCTTACCTAACTGACCCCTATTAGGTCGTCCGGCCAGGCGGCAGGCCGAGATGTACCCAGCCTCTGCACAATGTCGGCACCCCGGCCAGGCGGTGGGCTGAGATGTACCTGGCCTCTACACCATGTTGGCTCCTTTTCCTTTGGTTGTTAGGCTTGCGCGCGCGTCTCCTTCCCTCTCCCTAGGGTCGAGATGTGGTTGGTCTTTCCACGTATAGACGGGTCGGGATATGGCCGGCCTGTTACCCATACACCAACCCCTAGTCTCGTAGTGAACGAAGTGAAACAAGAGGCTGAAATGTATAAAATTGAGTAAGAAGGAAAGAAAGAGTGTGGTTGGTCGAGATGTTCCCACCATTAATACCTAGTGAGATGTGTCAAGATGCGTTGACAAAGGTATTGACCCGGCTCGCTGTTCGAGGCTAATTTATCATAATGATGGGATGTAGTGGGTGGGAGTTTTGAAGGAAGTGTCTCGACAATCTGTAAGATGGAGTTGAATCCCACGGTGTAAAGTTTGTCCTTGCAAATGTGGTCTACCATAAATATGGATGGGGTCTTGATGTTGGAGTAAAGGATCCACCTACAAAGTGAGCTAGCCTCCAGCCGAGTGTATCCTGCACTGTATTACTCCAAGTATGTCATCCTCCTCTATTTATTATCCTTCTAGTAGGCATAATGATTCGGAGGAAGAGAGGATCGTATCCCACTCTCCTGGTAGTGATAGTTCTCAGAGGGATGGTAACAACCCTATTGGTGCGGAGGAGTTTTCGGCCTACGCCCTCCGGGGTACGAGTGGGTAGATCCCCAAGTGAAACTCCATTTATCTAGGTTTGTCAGGTCCACTACTATAACTGCCTTTCGTAAAAAATATGATATTATAGCTGACACAACATTGACTTGCAGGTTGAAACAAGATCACGTGGTCATGACGTTGCCAACATGTGCCTTGGCCGAGATATACCCAACAATTCCTGGCCAGGATGTGGTTGTGATTCTGCCAACATGTGCCTTGGCCGAGATGTACCCGGCCAATCCTGGTCAGGATGTGGTCGGCCTCTTGCCCTCCTGGGTCAGTAACTTCGCCTTTGTGTATTATTGTGTGTCATCTTTGTCAAATTTATTTTATCAATGTGGGGGGATCATCTAGGGCGATGAAGCTTCCTTTTCCACAGAGAAAATGCTAAAAAAATATTTGATTGATGCGTTTGATTTTAATACATGCGTGCTTTAGCGATGGAAAATATAAACGTAGAATAATAATGATAAAAAAATTATGCTTTATTTATTGTTATGATGTATCGTTAAAACCTTCTTGACCAAAATCCTCCTTAGGGAAAAAGGATCAAGGTAGGAAAGAGTACACTTATTACGCAATCAATCCACAAATTGTTCGTAAGAAGTCTGAAAATGAAAAATAAGCATCTAACAAACTAATTGTAATAGAACTTGAGATGTGAGGTTTTCCAATCTGTATGTGGCCTTACCTACAACTTCCTTGACACATAATGGCCCTTCCTAGTTGGGCGAGAATTTCCCCTCGTGTTTACGGGCAGCATTTGCCATTCGCCACACTAGATTTCCCTAGTTAAAAGACCTGGGTTTAATTTTGGTATTGTAGCGTCACTAGGCTCTCAGCTTGGTGTATGGGTCTTTCTCTTAGGCTATCTACGTAGCATCTGCGCGCAGTTAGCTAATCTACATGTACAATGATTATGTCTCCCGAAGTTGACAAAAATTTCATAGCTAAGTGATATGTGGATACCACCGCACCAAGCATGTTCAACAAAGGTCTCCCAAGAAAAATATTATAAGAAGTATGAGCGTCAACAATAAGGTATTGAATTTTTACCGTTCGCGTCGTTTTCCCTGCTCCGAATTTGGTAAACAAATCAATGTAGCCATTCGTATTCACTTGCTCCCCTAAGAAGCCCATGATCGGCTCCGAGTATTGCTGGATTTCTGCCTCCGAAAGTCTTAACTTTTTGAAAGTGCCCTAGTACAAGATATCCACTGAACTACCCTAATCCACCAAGGTTTTCCTTACTGCAAAGTCTTCAATCTCCATTGAGATCACTATTGGGTCATCGTGTTGGGGTCAATGTCTTGGAAATCATCATCACGGGATGTGATGGGTGGCATGTGCCGTCGGGGGCATGTAGATATGACATTGACACTTTGGATTGCTTGGATGTACTTTTTCCTTGCGGACATAATGGCTTTGCCTCCTACGAAGCCTCCTGATACATAGTTGATCACCCCTCTCAGTGGCTTCTCCCTCACATCCTGCTCATCATCTTTCTTGGGCTCAACCCTCTTTTTGGTGCCTTCTTCTCACCTCTCCTGGTACCCTGACGTTCTTTGTGGTCGCTCCTCGTATCTCCCTTCTCGCTCTTCTCTGGAAGAGAATCCCCCTTCCTTTCGTTTGACAAATCTTCTCAGGTGTCCTGCCTGTATAAGCTCTTCGATTTTATCTTTCAAGGTAAAACAATCATCCGTCGTATGCCCATAATTATGATGATACCGACAATGCTTAGTGGTGTCTGCGTTTGGGGGAGTCGAGACTCTTTGAAGGGTTCCTATTAGGTCGGCATTCAAGGCCTCCTCCAAAATTCTCGCTCTGTTAGACACGAGGGGTGTGTACCTGTTGTACTTTGGTTGTCGAAAGTCCTTGAACCTACTGTTAGGTCACGACGCTAGCACTCTTTCCCTGTCGATGTATTTCTTTTCCTTAGTGTCCGATCAGGTCGTACTGCGAAACTCCTTTAATTCTTCCATCTACATGAATTTGGTTGTCCTGGTTCGAAGCTCATCAAGATTGCTCACAAGCTTCTTGCACAGACTATTAACGAATGGGCCAGGCTTCAGCACTGTTACAAAGTGGTGCATGGCGACCTCGGGATTTAGATTAAAGATATTCAACGATATCTTTCCTAAGCTCTCTATAAACTCCCGTAGAGATTCTCCCTTCTCCTATCGTATATTTACTAACGCCGGAGAAGTGAGATGGTGTGGCTTACTGTAACATCCCGTCAGGATATTACGGATTTTAAATAAAAAGTAAAGAAATATTACGTTAGCTTCATTTATTAAAGCATCATTTCCCAAAAACGCGGGAAATTTAAAACTTATTAAATAAACAAAGAGTACTTAAATCCATAAATTCTCAAAACCAGAATGTTATAAAGCAAACACCCGTATGGGTTTACAACTTATCTCAAAACCATAAAAAAAATAAAATAAAAGATTCCCGAGCTATCCCCACTCCGCAGCTAAGCTCCACCAGCTGCATCAACATCACCTGCTCACGTGTACCGCGTACACGATCATCGCCAATCACAAGCAGATAAGGTGAGCTTAATAGATAAAGCATATAAAATGGCATACACATATATAACACATTTATATATAGCCAACACATCCATCCCAAATGAATTCCATCCCTTTTAATTCATACCACCTGGCCACAACCAGGTTATTCGTGTTCTACATCTTCTAGTGATTATTTCGAGGTGACTTGCTGCCATACCTATCAGCCACAACTGATAGAGCACGTGCGGGAAACCATTTCTACGGATCATACACCATAACGCCAGGTGCAGTTCCCAAATGCGAACATAGTTCGCAACGTCCCAAGACTACCAAACTCGTCAACCAACTACTGAGGAGGACAATCTATCTGGATCCATCTGTATTGGCCACAACCAGCAAACTCACACCGGCAACACTCGCCAACCCAAGCCACAACTCAAGGGTTCCTCATGTTCATTCGCCATCCCAAGCCACAACTCAAGAGATGCTATTCCGAGCCACAACTCAAAGAATACCACGTGCTTAACCCCTATCCCGAGCCATAACTCAAGGGATACGTTCCGAGCCACAACTCAAGGAACACCAGCAATCCCACCTTTGAAGCATCACCAAAAGCCTTGTAGATAACGCCTATAGAATCAACAACACCAATACTGCTGCAGTAAAATCGTCTGGCGGGGAACACATACCGTCAGGCGCTGCCCGCTTCCAAACCGTCTGGAAGGTATGATGAATCGAACCTTGGTTCACATTCAATAATTAAATTTTGGGAACTTAATATTATTTTTGTGCTTAAAATTGTATTTAGTTGCATATTATATTATTGGATATTCTTGAGTTTACTAATGCAACTGTAATTCAATTTAGGTCCTTAAGAGTGTAAATAATGAATATTTTAATTCATAAATTAAGTCCCAAAATAAGAATTTTGGAGAGGAATAATTCAGGTACTAAATACACCCGTAATTCTCATGTTTACACCCTTTTTTTCCAATTGGATTATCTATTTCTGAAAAAGGACATTTCTGGAGCTAACTGCACCCCATGTTTTCAGGTTCACACCCGTTCTGTAATTGGACTTTCAATTTCTATTCTGCACCCCTCCTTTTTACTGAGCTACACCCATAATGTCACTTAAAAATCTAATCCACAAATATTCCCCAATTGGCAATCATTCACTTAATACAATAACCACTCACAATTTGCCACCTCATCAATCCTCCACTAACTCAAATCACCAATCAAAACACGCCACCTCATCACTCTCTCTCTCTCCTTCACACCACCAAAACCCTAACTCTAATCTCCTTTTCCCTCTCCATCACTCTTTCGCCGCCGACATCCCTCACGGCCGCCACGAACCAGTCCGGCCACCGCTGCTCACGTCGGAGCATAGCCACCACGACGTGCTAACCCCAAAAAACCCCGTCACCGTTGCTGCACCGGTGGTCCGCCACTGCATCGTCTTCTTCGCGCGTCCCGCAGCCACCATCACGTCGGGATTGCACTCGCCGGTAGCAGATTGCATCCACGAGCACAAAGCCACCACACCCTCTTCTTCCTCGCGCCATCATCAAAACGCAAACCCCACTGCTGCCGTCGGAGTTTGTGCCTGTATCCATCGCCACGGAGCTCTGCCGCGTAGTCTCGCGACACCGTCGTCACGCTTACGTCGGGATGTCGCCACCGTTGCGCTCCAGGAGCTCGAACCTGTCACTTCCATGCTGTCGTCGAGCCTCTATTGTGCCTCCATCGCGTCTACATCGTCGCCCCCCTGTGTCATGAGAGAAAATGTGGTCACTGTAGCACCTCCATACCTGCAACAGCGAGCAACTCACGTCGCGACCTCCCTCAAACTAGCACTCTGTCAATTCGACAGCCACTGCGACAACCACCATGAACCCACTGAACCACTCGCGACTCTATGAAACGCTCCTTGCGAGAACCTCACGGCAGCCAAACCCTAATTCTGGAAAGAGAAAGTGTTGCCACATGTCTGCTTCTCAATGGACAGTCTAAAAGTCAAACTGGTCAACTAGTCAACTCTGAGCAAGGATTTGTCAACCGTGGTCAATTTGTCTATTTTACGCTATATTTGGCAGGTGGTCCCTAGAGGAACCCTAAATTGCCTAGAAGAGGAAAGAATCGTCTGGCGGCAAATCATCGCCGACCAGACAATTTCTAGAAATTTCCCAGAAACAAAAAAATTAAAAGAAATAAAATATCAATCATGTTCATACCAAATTCAACATCTCAATTAAACTTAAATTAATCAACTCATGAAATTATCCTATTTAGGATGCCATTCCAATTTAAAATAAAGGTAACGCGTAAAGTTACTCTATTTAGCATGTGAATCAGATTTAAAATTCAGTTAACGCGTAAGGTTACTCTAATTAGCGTGTGAATCATATTTAAAATGAAGTTAACGCGTAAGGTTACTCTAATTAGCATGCGAATCAAATTTAAAATAAAGTTAACGCGTAAGGTTACTCTATTTAGCATGCCTATCAAACTTAAAATAAAATTAGCGCGTAAAAGCTCCCCTAACCTGGATTCCTTTGCTAAAAAAGGATATTCTTGGAAGTTCCTCTTTCATCACTCTCCAATTTCGTATTCCTTTGAGTATGACACAAAGACAAGCACATAAACCCTTCTTCTCACCCAAAATTTGTCTTTTAATGATACCTTAATGGTAGATTAATGCACTAAAACGAAAATTGACATTAACTAGAGTTTAATTAGCATTCAAGGTCCATTTAGTGGCTGTTTTCCAACCTTCCTTGGTTGTCCATTGTCAACTAGGGTTTCTCTACCCTTTCACCTTCATGCTAAACTAATTTTAGCAAAAAGAAATTTAATTTGTATCTATCAAGGTTCAAACCCATACCCACACTAATGTTAATTCCATGTACAACCATTAAACCAATTCATGTTTCATGATATTTAATATAAATCTATGATTATATTAGCACCCAACATGATCAAGCATATTATTAAAAAATAATAATAAATTAAATAACACACAAATGGCATACTTAGGACTTGAACCTAAGTCCTTTTAACATAAAAAGGTACTCTCAACCACTTGAGCTAGTACTTTTCCACATCATATAAATCAATAATTAATGCTTTAAAAGCTCCCACTACCCGCATTTATTTATTAATTATTTTTTTAATTATTTAATTTTCACGAGTCTTACACTTACTGGTGGCGAACTGAATGTCAAAACGCGTGACCAACGTATCGAAACAATCAATAGAGTTGGGTGGTAATCACGTGAACCAGTTGAGTGTAGGCCCCTTTAGGGACGTTGGCAAAACACGATAAAGAATTTCGTCATCTGAGGTATATAATCCTTCTTGGGTGGTGAATTTGTCCATGTGCTCCTCTGGGTCAGTACTGCCATTATACTAGCTCATAGTCAATCATTTCCAGTGTGCGAGAAGCTCTACCTCCATGATCTCGTCCACGAAGGGGTGGCGTCTAGTTGTTCTTTGTCTTCCGCCTATTTGGTTGGTGGTAGTCTGCACCATGGATTCATCTCGCCCTGTTCCACCTTCTCCTTCTCCATTACTATGAGATTCTTCCCTTTGTTCGGAATTTTGCTCCATTTGCCTTCGCATCTGCTGGTTCTCTTCTCTAAGGGCATTTATCTCTTCTTTGTTCTTGCGTCTCAATTCTTCCAACTGACGGTTCATCTCCTGTTGCATCTCTGCCACTATTGTACTTTGATCGTCTAATGGTCTTGTCGACACCATCCTTCTTGAGAATAGCCTGGCCCCACGGTGGGCGCCAATTGAACATGATCGATACTATTTTAGTATGGAACCAAACGATCTCAAGAATCCTCTGTGTCGAACCTCCCTCTATCTTCTTCGGACTCCTCCTATATCTACTTGTTGTATGAACTCCGAGGGTGGGGGTACCTGCAAGCACTCCGACACTCAAGTCAAATAGTGATTCGATATGAGGTGTATGTAGTAAAGTGAGAAAAGCATACCTCTTTGTAGTCACTACACCCTAACTTGACAAATTTGTTATTATTACTTGTGGGTCGTTCGTATTCGAGGATCAACTCTTTCCTTTCTGACTAAGATTGTCAATTCTTTCCTTATTGACTGAGATTGCTCGTTTGTACATTGTCAAGGATCAGCTCTTTCCTTATTGACTGAGATTGCTCGTCTTTACTTTATCGAGGATCAGCTCTTTCCTTATTGACTGAGGTTGTTTACTTTATCAATGATTAGCTCTTTCCTAACTGGCCACTATTGAGACGGGATATACCCGACCAAGCGACGGGCCGAGATGTACCCAACCTCTGCACCATGCTGGCCCCCCAGCCAGGCGGTGGGTTGAGATGTGGCCGACCTCTATACCATGCTGGCCCCTTTTCCTTTGCTTGTTAGGCTTGCGCGCGCGTCTCCTTCCCTCTCCCTAGGGTCGGGTGTGGTTGGTCTTTCCACGTACAAACGAGTCGAGATATGGCCGGCCTGTTACCCATACATTAAAAATAATATTTAAAAACATTTTCAAATAATATTCTAAAATGAAAATCAAATAAAAAGTTATAATTTAAAGGGTCTTGTTAACTAATGCCCTAAGAACACTTGTTAAGGATAATTAATATACATTAGATTCTGTAAATGTTATGCATGTATGTTTGATATTTTATTTAATGTACACAAAAGTTAAAAATGAATTAAATAATAAAATAACTATATTTTAATGTTGTTAAAAATTAAATATAATTAAACATAAGAAAGATTAAATTAACAGAACAACCAACAAAAAAGTATTGTATCTAAAGTGTCAATTTTAGACTTCATTGATTTTTTTATTTTTATTTTTTTTGCTTTTTAGTAGAGACCTTAAAAATTTTAAAATCTTTGGTTTATATCATAAAGTTCTTGTTTAAAAATTCAAAAGAATATTTTTGTCTTTATAAAATTTGTTATGTGCATTTATGCTATTTTAATTAAAGTATTTAATTATTTCAGATTTCAATGTAAAAATAATGATACAAATGTACATTAATTATTCATTAACAAGTGCCCTAAAAGCATGAGTTAAAATTCTCCTAATTTAAAATAAAAAACTACAAATAATATTTTAAAAATAATTTAAATAAAAAGTAATAATTACAATTGAAATAAAAAATATTAATTACAATTTTATAAATATATAAAAAATTTAGATATTTTATATTTTATAAAAAAAAAATCTTTTTTTCATATATTTAAAATTTAATAAAAAACATAGCAAGTATTTATGAATGTTTACAATTAAAAGTTATTGTTTATAATTATTAATAAATATTTATATATTATATTTAAAAATAATATTTATAACTTCTTTGTGATTAAAATAAAATGACATTATCATAATTAAAAATTAATTTAATATTACAACAAACTCTGTTAATAAAATAATAAAGTGTAATAAAAAAATGTCAATTTAGAGTAAATCCAAATGTAAAATTCATAAGTAAACAATAATAATAATAAATAATAATAATTAATTTAAATATAATTATTAATTTAAATAATAATATTAAACAAAATTAATATTTTTAACATGATAATAATAATAATTAATTAAAATATATAATAATTGATTAAACAATAATAGTAATAATAATTAAAGAAAAATTTTGAATACAATATTAATATTAATGATCGAAAAATGATTCAAGAAATAAATTAAAATATAATATAATAGTAGGTTATAATTATAATAACAATATCAATAGTAATAATAACATTAATATTAAAAAAATGTTAAAATAAAATATAATTTTTTGATAGAATTATAGTTATGATAATAGTAATAGTAATTATGTTAATAATAATTAAGATTGATAATGGGAAATATATGAATTTTTTATCCAAAATCAAATATATGAATTTTTTAAATAATTGTAAATATAAAAACTTAAATTTTTTTACACAATTTAAATCCAGAAAGTACAATTTAAATTAAATTAGAAACTAAATAAAAATATTGTATACCGAAAGACTAAATTATGATATGTAACAACCTGTGGCAGATCTTGATAAAAAAGTTTGGAGGGGCCAAAATAATATACTCAAATTTTATATATTTAATTATTATTACTAATATAACAAAAGTATATATAACTTAGTATTGAAATCCTTGTACATTTTTTCATAAAAAAGTTATAGTTTTGAAATTGTATTTGATATGAAACTCATTTTAAATAAGTTTTTCTAACTTCATCTCTTTCCCGGAATATTCTCATCTTTGATAACATTTTCTTATAATAAGTTCCAAAGAATTAATATAAAACATTCCGCTTATAATTGAAAAGAATTAATATGAACTTTTCCACTTACAATTATTTGAATCTTAAGAAATGATCTTTTAATTCAACAATTAAATTCCTAGTATCATGCTTGAAAATAGGTGAAGAAGTAAATTTTTATTGTTTCCATCTTCAAGGGTATC
The DNA here is from genome assembly GCF_037176805.1 of Vigna unguiculata. Taxonomy (NCBI): domain Eukaryota; kingdom Viridiplantae; phylum Streptophyta; class Magnoliopsida; order Fabales; family Fabaceae; genus Vigna; species Vigna unguiculata. Next base: position 28,163,079 of record NC_140802.1, read on the forward strand.
TTCCCTTTTTATCACTTAAAACAAATGAATCTATTATTTTATTTTTTTTATCAATAATAACTATTTAAAAAAATTAAGATTAAAAAATAATTTATCAAAATCCAATCAAAAATTGAGAGATGTAATTACTAAAAGAAATATGATAATCGAGTCACCTTTAATAAATGGTTATGAAAAAACATATAGTACCTATAACTTTTCTTTTTATATTTATAAAAAAATAAATATACAAAAAACTCATAAGATGAAAAAAAAACTAAATATCAAACTAATATTTTCCTATTATGAGAAAATCACCTTTTTTTTTATCTTAGAAGAGAACTTATGAGAATTGAGAGCGCGAGAGAAAGAATTTATATCTAACTTTCTATTTTTTTAAACAAAAAATCAAAGAAGAGATACAAGAGTAATAAATGAATACAATACCTGAAAAACTTTAAATGAGAGAGAACAAAAAAAAACATCTCTTTAAATTTTATTATTCTTTATCATGTTTAATTTTTTACTTTATTATTTATTAATATTAAATATTATATTTTATAAAAAATAAAAATCAATTTTAAAAATTTTAAAAAAAATTTAAAATATTTAAAAGTAAAAAAATCTTGGGGGCCATGGCCCTACGGACCTTAAAAGGTCTGCCACTGCTAATAACGTTTCCCTTTACTAATCTACTATACATTAAAAAAATGTAAAAATAGTAAGTTTCAAATTCGAATTCAATTATTTAAAATTCAAATTCCAACCATAGACAATATAGACGGTTAATTCAATAATTAAATGCACATTAGGTGATGGTGGAAGATGAGAAGTAAGTATGTCAAATTGAGAGGTTTTGAAACGTTTATAAAGAGATTGAATTAAAAAATTTAAATTAATATTAATTATAATACATTAAATCAATTAGGTTGTAAAAATATTTAAAATGCGTTGTATCTACATGGACTTGGTAGATGTATTGAATTTGAACTTGTAGATAACACTGCTATGTCTAGAGGTTCATTGAGTGCCACAAAACATCATTCCTAGTGTTTATATTTAATGTTTTAATAATTATTAATGCAACATCTTGGAATAGGTAAACTAATTCTTCAGAGAGTGAGAAGTTTTTTATATGCAGTTATTAGTATAACTATTATTCATATTCAGAGAAATTCTTGATATTCTTTCCAACTAGGGGTGGCAATGCGGGCCGGGCCGGCCCGCATAAGGCCCGCACAACGCGGCCTGGTCCGCACCACCCCGCATACCACTTGGCCTGCGGGCCGGCTCGCTTTTTTTATTTTTTATTTTAATTTTTATGATAAAACTTTCAATATTTAAAAATTGGGAAACTTTAAGTTCACAAAATTAAGTAAAGACTTTGGGGAATTAGATGATAAATTGATAATTCAACATTTTCATCATATTCATACTATGGCATACACAATGTATTCTTTAAATTTTAACACATTAAAAATTACATAATACTTGTCTTTTTTTAGTTATACAAGAATTTGAAACGTTAATGCAAGAGTTCATAAAAGAAGTAATTAATATACACAAGTGCAAGTTTTTTTTTTAATTTTATGTTGGCCGCGGGCCAGCCCGTGCGAGTCGTGGGCCTATGCGGGTCGGGCCTATGCGGGCCTGCGGGCTCACTGCCTTGGCCCACCCCACGTTTTTTCTGTGGGCCGGCCCGACAGGCCAGGTCCTAATTGCCACCCCTATTTCCAACACCAATTTATTTGTTGGGAACATACAAAGTAAAAAGTTGTTCATAATTAATGTTGTCAGAATTAGAAAACAAAACATGTTGAAAGTAGGTATTCCAAGTTGTAAAAGCTTCTTCAAGAAGCTCAGTTAAAAATGACGTAATGCACAACTATATATGACAATGCATTGAGACACCAAAAGTAATTACTTTCTTTATAATAATTAATAACCTGGAAGAACAAAAGTCTCTTCATTTCTAAATAATAAGAGATTGCTTCGTGGAAGATTAACTTTGAAAAATGTGATAACTTTTCAACATTGTACAAAGCTTCTTCAAGAAACTACATAAAATTTTACAAAATAAAAAAATCATAATAGGCTTTCTGTAGGAATGTTGAAAAGATACATATATGACTGTGCATTTAGAAAGGAAAAAAACTAATTTCTTTGTTCATAATTAATGCCTCGAAAGAGCAAAAGTTTGTGGAAGTTAAACTTTGCAAAATGTGATAACTTTTCAAACCTTGTACAAACCTTCTTCAAGGAATTAGGTAAATAAATGTAGTAAAATATAAAACTATAATTATAAATTATAAATTATAAATGATAATACAAAAAATTAATGTTAGAAGGATTTAATTATGCATATGTAACAAACATTTAACTTTCTTAAATTTCGAGAACTACTATGAGTTGGCAATGTATAGAGCCCAATAAACATTATTTCTTTAATAAGTAATGATGGATACATGAAGTAACGTTGGAAAAATGAAAAGTTAATTTTGATTGTTGTTAATATTAATTACTTTCTTGGAAGATGAAAAAGCTTCTTAAAGAAAACTATGTTAAACTTTAAACAAAACATCTTACCTTATGTTGGTATTTCATGTAATACATTTTTTGTGTGTGTGATAAATACTTTATATAATAAAGATAACTAAACTTAAATTTTAAATTTCATTATTTATTATCCAAATTAAAAATTATAAAAAAATTTGATAGATAATGTGAAGAAAATGAAATAATGTGTAGAAAATGGAATTAATATATTAATATTAATATTACTAAAGTAAAAAATAACACTTAAAAGTGACATAGAACTTAAACACATAGAACATTAATATTTTCATTATATCTAACATCATCACACTCAAATACAATATGACAATCTTCTTCTAAGTCATTAGAAGTATAAATCTTCTTCCAAGTCATTAGAAGTATAAATCTTCTTCCACCTGCTTCCTATTTTACAGAAAAGATAGACAAAGTGCAAACAAATGAAACGTTTTAACCTATTAGAGTAGTCATCAGCATACACTTTTAAATACAATTTTTTTAGTTTAGACCTAAACTTGAACAATTCATAATAACATGTTTTTGTGAAAACTACAAAGGTGAAAAGAAAATATGTTATAAAAATAAGTTTTTAAATATTTAAATTTATTTGATATGAAGTGTTAATCATTTTTGGCTTGGGTGTGACATTAATTACCTACAAAACAAAAAATATTATTGAGCAGTGTAAATCATCATATAAGTTGGAGTACAAAAAGGTTTATCCTTGTTAGAAATTAAATTTCTTCATCATTTTTCAAATTATTATTTAAAAATTTTGAAATCCAAAAAAAGTCTAATGTCAATGATATGACAGTTTTGTGTGTCATTAATTACATCAGTTAAATTACAAATATTATTAAGTGTTATTTCAAAAGTAATTACTTTTCAAGTTTTAAATACAAAGAGATTTCATGAGTTGGAATTAGAAAAGATTTCTTAATACAAAGAGATTTTGCAATGTTTCTTGAGCAACACAAAATGTCAAATTATCTTGGAATAGGTTTACATTGAATATAATTGTAATATTGGAATATGAAAAACATTAATGACAATAAAACATTTATTTTCTAATATATTTTTTAATTTAATTCAATTCAATTGATTTAATTTGTAATATTTATTCAATTTAAATTAATTTATTTAATTTGTAATAATTAATTTTATCCATTAATTTCATACATAGATTTTTAGTTCATATTATTAAAGAATATATTGTGATAAAAAAATTATATTAACATGATATCTTTAAAAGTTGAACAATATTTAAAAAAATTCTTATTATTTATTTTTGTCCATTATTTTATTAAAGTTCTTAACAATTTAATTAATGACTCTTCCGAAAATATATAAAATATAAAATAACAAAAAATGACAGGTTACTTGATATTTTTTTGAAGATAATAAACCACATATATTAAAACAATGGTATATTATAAAGAACTTTTACATACATGCTTGTTTTTTTCACTCTCAACTTCGAAAATAACAGAACCATTTTCCTTTAGTGAATGAAAGGCACACAACTTTTTCTAGCCATGACTTATCTTCATAAACGTTGTTGTTATCACCAAATTGCATTGGACTTCGCCTAGTGGTCCATGACACAATAGTTGAAATTTATATTTTAAGTTTTTTTGATGCAAAAGATTACACCTTTGATTATAATTTGATGAAAAAAAGTGTATCTTTAGGAAAATTTATATCATTGATTTTAATAAAACCCTTTTTACAAATAAATATCTTAAATTTGTATCAATATTCTTCCATTGACTTTGATCATGTATATTTTTATCAAGAGTAGAATCATCATCTAATCTCTCAATCTTCTTCTCGTTATCATGGGTTTGTGAATCAGAATTATCCACATCACTAACTACTTTTCTTTCTCTATTGTTGGTTTCACCTATATTTATATTGTTATTATCTTTCATTCAAATAGCAACCGCCTGTATTATCTAATTCATTTTTCGTATCTATTTTTATAAATTTATTCATAGTTCCTTTTTGTCATATAATTAAAGCTCAATTCTTCTGTTCTTACGGATTTTTAAATAGCTTAATTCAAATTTTTTAGTTGACATATCAATATATTTTTATATAAAATAAAAAATTATAATATATAAAACACTACTAAAGATAAGTATGTGAAACGAATGAGTTAAAACAATAAAACTTGGTTGAGGTTGCCAACTAAGTAAGATTGGTAGTAGACTTAATGTCTTGAAGTCTTAAATCTCTTTCTCCTTCTCAAGTCTGAGCCTTTTCACGAACTTACAGAGTTTATTTAAGATTAATAATTAATAAAAATAATTAAAAAAATTTCACGAACTTGTAGAGTTTATTTAAAGATTAATCATTAATAAAAATAATTAAAAAAATTATTATTCTTCTCAACTATAATAAATCTTTTTATCCCTAAACTTAAATTACCTTTCTACAGAACAATCAATATTGAATTATGCTCCGATAATCTATTATCCACAAAAAAAAAGACTAAACCTTAATCTAATTAATAGTTTTATAAAAAAAAAATTAAATTCCTTGTCAAGATAGATGAAAAAAAAACTCTTAAAAAACATGTAAATCAAAAAGTACTAAAAACTAAATTGTGAAAAAGAAACGCATTTCTAATTCTAATAAAAATCTAACAAACAAAATAAAAACAATAGTAACGTAAATAGAAAGAAAAATCATAGTAAGCATGATTTGTTAAATTGATGTAAATGTTTGCAACATGGTTAATGGAAAGAAAATAGAATGATTGGAGATAGGATAATAATAGAGGCCCCATGGATGGACAAAAATTCTTGTTGCAATTAAAGATCTTACATGTGAAAACAGTTTCACACAATCATACTCAAAACAAAATGCAATGAACAAAGTGGCTTCTTGTCACTTAAACAACACCTTGTTCACAAAAACTATAATCACATACTTCCTAATCTAAATTATAATGGACCCCTTGTAATATATTTTTATTTGTTGGATTCTCTTGAATGTGACCCTCGTGACAAATGAAAAAAATAATCATTCCAAACTTTATAAGCATGAAAACAACCAATATTATTATGCATCACATCATATATACATATATATATAGAGAGAGAATTTAGTCCAATTAGTTGAAATAGTGATTAGAGAGGCACTTACATGTTATGAGGATGATCTATGAAAAGATAAAATTTTGATTTTTAATTATTTAAACCGTTTCAAGTGAGATGAGTAAGTATAACAATTACATTTTACAATCCAAATGATGAATTAATCTATTTGAATTTTAGAATTTATTATATTAATCATAACAAAAATACAACCTTAATATCAAATTCAGAGTTAATACCTAAATTGATATTGAAATAAGTATCTTAGAATATAGGTTTTTATTAATTACAATTTAGGTTGTATTTGTTTTGTGGTTTTCATATGTGGGCATAGGTAATGAAACATTCTGATCCAACTCAAACTGGTGCCTCCATCTACACCTACACCAATTATTATTCTTCTTACTCATTCTTTTGCATCCACATGCCATTCCGTACTACCAAACAAACCAACCATTATCTTCTTTGCTTTCTTCTTCTTCTCCTTTTTCTTTATATTATTGCTTCTTTTAATAATTTACAAACTTATGCCTAGACACTCAATATAATAAAAACCAGTCAACAAAATTTTTAAAAAAATATATTAAAAATATGGAGACGGTCCAATAAAAATGTTCTCACCACCATCTCACTTCACATGGGAGTGTGGAGTTGTTTTAGTTTAAATTTTTAAAATTAATTTTAAAACAAATGGAGATGCGGGCATACTTCTCGCATACCGAACTACATTTCTTACATTTATTTTAACTAATATGTTTTCTAGTTTATCATTTTTAACTTTTACTTTTTCTTAAATAAAGATGAAAACTAGGAAGTCTCATATAATATTTTCCTTATATATATATATATATATATATATATATATATATATATATATATATATATATATATATATATATATATATGTAGAGGTCTCAATTTGGCCTTAGTCCATGGATCAGTCCTAGCCCACTCTTCATTAAGCCCCCTTTTAGGGGGTCCCAAACGAGGGAGCCAAAAAAAAAACCCCAACTCCCAAAGTTTCATTTCTAATGGGTTAGGGCTAGGACTAAGGTGGGTTAGGCCCCCCAAATAATATTACATTAAGCCAAAATTAAAGATCAAGTCGAGCGACCCAGACGGGTCCGAAGATCCAGACAGGCTTGACGAGCCAAACTAGCCCGACGAACCAAACTGGCCCAATCACTCGGACAAGTCTGAAGCTCCAGATGGGCGCAAAAACTCGAACGAGCTCAAAAACTCGGATGGGCCCGAAGACACAAATCGGTGCAACAAACTGGACGAGCCTAAAGACCTAAATGTACCTAATGACCCAGACAAGTCCAACGACACAAACGGGTCCAAAAACCCAGACAGACCTGACGAACCGAACGGGCCTGATGATTGGGATAAGCACGACGATACGATCGGGACAGACGATCTGGACAGGCAAGATGACCCAGAAAAGCACGAGGATCTAGACGGGTCGAACGATCCCAACAATTTGGACAGTCCCGACGAGCCGGACAGGCCCAACGAGATGGACAGACACAACAAGATAGACAGGCCCGACTAGCCCAACGACCTGGACAAGCATAACGAATTGAACATGCCCAACGACTCGAACAAGCACAAAGACCCGGACGTGCCCGACGACCCAAACGAGCTCGATGATCCAGATGGGCCCGATGATCCAGACAAGCTTGATGACCCAGACTTGCCCAACAACCGGGACTGGCTCGACTATCTAGACAGGCTCGACTATCCGGGCGGGCTCCACGATCCAGACAGGTCCGACGATCCAGACGGGTCTGACGATCTAGATGGGTCCAATGATCTAGACGGGCTTGACTATCCAAATGGGTTTGACGATCTGAACGGGCCCGACGACCCGAACGGGCCTGAAAATCTGGACGGGCCAGACGACTCGAACAAGCACGACGATTTGGACAGGCTAGAAAACCCTAACGATCCGGACGGTCCCGACGAGACAGATGGGTCTAACGAACCAGACGGGTCTGACGAGTTCAACAGACACAACAAGACAGACGGGCCCGATGGGCCCACCAATATGGACAAACACAACGACTTAAACAGGCCTAATGACTCAGACAAGCACGAAGACCCTGACGGGGCCAATGACCAAACGGGGCCGATGACCAGGCGGGTCTGCCTCCCAAACAACACCAACGATCGAGACAAGCCCAATGATATGGACAAGCTCAATGATATGGACAAGCTCGATGACTTAAACGCGCCTGACGACCTAGAGGGGCCCAACGACCCAGACGGATCCAACGACCCAAGCGGGCCCGACGACCCAGACAGACTCGACTCTTCAGATGGGCCCGACGATCCAAAAGTGCCTAAAGACCCAGACGGGCCCGACAGTTTGGACGGGCCATTCCATGTCATTTGGCCCGTCAAGGTCATAGGGACTGTCTGAGCTGTCGAGACTGTCCAGGTCATTGGGGTTGTCTAGATCGTCGGGCCTGTGTGGCTCATCGGGCTCGTTCTGGTCGGTGGATTCATCTTGGTCATCAGGCTCGCCTAGTTCATCAGGTTCGTCCAAGTCATCATGCTTGTCCGAGTCGTTGGGCTCGTCTGAATCGTCGGGCCAATCCGAATTGTCGGGCTAGTCCGAATCTTCGAGCTCATCTGTGTCATCATGTTGGTACAGGTCGTTTGGTCTGGCCGGATGGTCGGGCCTGTTTGGATTGTCGGGTCATTCTAGTCGCCGTGCCTGTTCGGGTCGTCAGACCCGTCTGGGTTGTCGAGCCCGTTCGGGTTATCGAGCCTGTTCGGGTCGTTGTGCTTGTCGGGGTTGTCAGGCCGGTTCGGGTCGTTGGGCCTGTTCGGGTCGTCATACTTCTCTGGGTCGTTGGGACCGTCTGGATCGCGGGTCCGTCCTATAGATAATAATATATTTTAAAAAATAATATATTTTTCATGTTGAAGAAGAAAGCCCATGGATTGGTCCTGTCTCACAGGACTTTTGTGAGGTTTTTAACCCTATGGACTTCTTTAATGGGTTTTTTTTTTTCATTGTGAGCTTTTTTTCCTAACCCACATAGGTCAAGACCAAATCCTGTAGACTGGGCCAAATTGACACCTTTATATTTTTGTGCCAAGTATTTACGTATACATGTTGATTAGGACTTCTTCCAAACTTAATATGAAAAGTATTTACATTTGACTGATCGAAATATGAACAAATGTTATTTTAATTTTATTACTTTAAAAACATGTTTCAGTGCAGGTATTTACATTGTTATTAATAAATACATTAAAGATAAAAAAATGTTTCTTTTATGAAATTATAAAAATAAATGAAGCTAATTGGTTAATTAATTATTCTCGCTCAGGCGAGCCCCCCTTCGCTTAGGCGAGGGCTCGAAAAAGGAAACAGGAGCTAACGCGGGATCTCGCTTATGCGAGACCCCTCTCGCCTGGGCGAGATACTCGCTCGCTCAAAAACTGAGCTAGTCGCCTGAGCGACCTTTCGCGTAAAGAGGGTTTGGGCGAGTCCCTGTCCATCTCGCCTAGGCGAGACTGGCTCGCTTGGGCGAGATTAGCAGGTCTCGCCACTGTTTTCCTGCAACAGTCACCCACACCAGTCCAACCCAAGAATATTCATACGTTCACAGCTATCATAGCATCACACCAACCACAAAACCTCAAAATAACAGCTGCATGACAGGGAAAACGAAAAACAAGAATGAGCCAAAGCTTCCCTACCTGGAAAAGCTAGCAGAACGTCGATATGCAGCCGAGAGCACCACAATTCTATGACAGACTCCCAAACTGGAAATACGATGGAACAAACCAGAGCAAGATTACTACGAAACCCTAACTGGAATATTAGAACCCCAGCTAGGAAAAGATCAGCCTTAGCTAAAGGGATACTTACGTGGAATATAGAAACGGAGTTGAACTTTGTTCGATCGAGAAGGTGTAAACCCTAACAGAGCTCTTTTGGGCAGCAAAGGGAGATGGAAGCAGTCCTAGGTTTTTCTGAAAATGAGTGGAAGTGTGAATTAGGGCAACAAGGAATGGTTTTTATCCTTTGGGCCAGCCTTTAGGCCCAACTGTTGTAGGGCAGCCCTTAAAATAAAGGAGCAGAATAAATGGACCTTACAGTTTTCAACTTTGGATTAAAAGATAAAATTATGTTTTTTATTAAATGTTTTATGTTTGATAAATTTAGAAATTTTGAATTCCTTATAAATTTTGATGGTTTATTGAATACTCTATAAATATTTCTTCTAATCGAGTCTTACAGTCAACTTTTTCTGTTGGTTGTTGAGAAATATAAATTGTTATTATCTTGTTAGGTTACATTGTTAAGTTGTTGTTACATGCAACATGTCATTCTATTATTCTATTACTTTATAATTATATAATTATATATTTTTATAATTTTAAAATTTTAATTCAATTATATAATTATAAAATTATAATTTTATGAAATATCAAATTGTGATATCTTTTCAATTTTTATTCAAATCATAAAATTATAATTATATAATTATATAATTTTTCATTAAAATAAAAAATCACAAAAATATAAATTTATGCAATTATAAAATTATAAATTTATATATTATAAAATTTAAAAAATATAAAATCATAAATTTTAAATTTTAAAATAATAAAATGACATGTGGTGACAACTCAACAAACTAATATTTTGTTTATACCATAACAAAATAGGTGAAGGAAAGATAGAACACACAACCATAAGGATTTTCATATGGGTTTGATTCCTTGAAATCTACATCCAGTTTACCCTAACAAACTTGGTTAGACAATTTTTTCACTATGTCTCAAAAAGAATTACAAGATTAATTGAACATCTAGACAATCTTAACTCTAGACAGAAAATAGTTGATAAACTAATCAAGAAAAATTATTATGCAAGGTTACACACACTTGTAGTAACACAATCACAAACTCAATGATTTTCAAATAACATATATGAAATTTAACAATAATAACCAGATTGAATACACATGTTCAATCAAATCTCACATTATCTTGCTAAGCCAAGATCCATTTGATTTGCTCCAATCTTGAAGGATCTTGAGAAAATTCAGTTGTTCATTTCACTATGCTCCAAGAAAGCTTTTACAAAATCTTTTCCAACATGAGTTACTCCCTCTCATGAAGTCAGAAGACCAATTTTAATAATCAAATCCCTATACTACTATTTTAATCAATTCTATTATTAAGCTAATGGATTAGTCTTATAATCTATTAAATTATTAGCCTAATGGATATTAACTTGACAATTTTCAAATACATTTTAAACTTTTGCACCATATTTGTTCATAATGGATTATGCACAAATTAAGATGATTCTAATGGATTTTAGATAGGCCTTATTCTAGAGACATCTTGACTTTTATATTCTAGACACATCTTGACTTCTATGGCATGTACACTTTGTCATTTTGGACATCATAAAAAACAGATATCTGCCATAGATTTATGTTCATCCAATGCTTTTGCTCTAGGTACAACAAATTTTTGTGATAAGATATGATCTATTTCTAATTGAGTTTATTCTTTTGAAATTAGCTTCCATTGTAATTGTATGTCTCTTGTTTATTTTCTTATGCGATAATAATCGTATATATTTTATATATACAAAAGCATAGATAGGAGCTAATGGTGATAATAGTAATGGAGTTAGAACAAGGAACTAAAGGATTAATATAGTAGCATCTTACAAAATTAGTTTAACCTTTTTGCATTACTACATTAAGTTCCTAGATTATATTTTAAAATACTTATGACTTTATTTTTAATGTATTCTGAAATGTCTTTCAAAATGTCAAGATCAAAATAAAAATGTGTTGAAAAAACAAATAAATTTGTTGGAATAATTTGTACAATTATATGTATAACTACTAAAGACCAAGAAAATGAATATTTTAAAAAACGATAGAAGGATTAATAAAATAACATGCATATTTTATTAATAAAAGACCAAATTATAAATAAAGATTTTATTATAGTTTATTATACAAAACTCAGTTCTATTATTAAGAATAATAATGTGAATTAGTTGACACATAATTGTTGTATGAATTAGGGACTTGTTACGATTTCACTGTAGTCATTAGCCCTGTCTTCGGCCCTTCCTTGTGGTTAAGATAGTGTGGAGATATTTTAATAAACACTAGAGAGAAAACGTGGAAGGCAACCGAATATGCTAGATAAGAGGAAAAGCTAATACGTGGAAGGCAACTGAATGTGTGCACCTCATTTATTCAATTGAAAGGAATTCAGCTATATAAAGCTGTTTTACAACCACCAAAAAACTGAATGAATCTGAATAAATCCTATTTTATTGGACCTACCCTATAAAATAGGAGCGCCACGATCTCCACTAACTTAAAATATCAGAAACAGAATAATAAAACCTTACATTCCCTCCCTTAAACTAATGCATCTATACTACTTATTCCAAGCATACTGCGAAGCTTATCAAACTGTTCCAGTTTTAATGGCTTTGTCATAATATCTGCTAACTGATCCTGGGAATTGCAAAAGCTAAGCTTGATCACCCCATCATTCACCAAATCACGAAGGAAATGAAACCTTACATCAATGTGTTTGCTTTTTCCATGAAAAACTGGGTGTTTGGACAATTGGATTGTGGAGCTGTTATCACACATAACTTCAACTTCAGTTTTCTCCATAATTCCAATTTGTTCCAATAATCTACTAAGCCAAATACATTGACAAGCACATAGAGCTGCTGCCATATATTCTGCTTCTGTTGTGGACAATGCTACCACATTTTGTTTTTTGGAGGCCCAAGAAACTGCCCCTGTTCCTAGCATAAACACATATCCGGATGTGCTTTTCCTATCATCCAGGTCACCGGCATAGTCACTATCTGTAAAAGCTAGGAGTTGTAAGTTGTTGGCTCCCCTTTTATACAAGATTCCAAGATTGGTTGTGCCTTTTATATACCGCAAAACCCTTTTTGCTGCCAACCAATGTGTTGTAGTAGGATTGGTCATGAATCTACTAAGTAAGCTCACCGTGTACATCAAATCAGGCCTGGTAGCAGTTAAATACATCAGACTTCCAACTAGTTGCTTAAATAATGTTTCTTCAACACCTTTCTCCCCTGTATCCTTTGACAGTCGTGTTCCTGGCACCATTGGATTCTTCACAGCATTGCTGTCTTGCATTCCAAATCGTGATAACACCTCTTGTGCATATCTCCTTTGACAAATAAATATTCCATTTGAATATTGCTTAACCTCAATTCCAAGAAAATGGCTCATTTTTCCCAGATCAAACATGTCAAAATGTAACATCATGGAATGGTTGAACTCCTCACACATGGTTCTATCATTCCCAGTGAATATCAAATCATCAACATACAAGCTAACAATTAAGATTTTACCTCCCTGTGACCGGGTGAACAATGTGTGTTCACTAGGACATTTTTCAAACTTTTCTTGTGCAAAGTAAGCCTCAATTTTGTGGTACCAGGCCCGAGGGGCCTGTTTAAGGCCATACAATGCTTTCTTCAAGTGGTATACTTTCTCTTCTTCTCCTTTCTTAACAAAACCTTCAGGTTGAAGGACAAAGACATCTTCTTTGAGTTCCCCATGAAGAAATGCACTCTTCACATCAAGCTGAAATACCTCCTAACTGAATTGAGCAGCAGTAGCCAAAATCAACCGTATGGTATCTAGTCTGGCCACTGGAGCAAAAACTTCAGTGTAGTCGATTCCATGCCTTTGTGCATATCCTTTTGCTACGAGCCTTGCCTTGTGTTTTTCCACTTTTCCATCTGCATTGAGTTTGGTTTTAAACACCCATTTGACTCCAATCGGTGTGACTCCATCTGGTAGCACAGTAAGTTCCCATGTGTGATTCCTTTCTATAACTTCCATTTCTTTAGCTATGGCTTCCCTCCAATGGTTGCTCACTACAACTTCTTCAAATGATACTGGATCATTCTCAGGTATTAGCATTACCTGCATTACCTGCAAATTTTCTTCTTCTGATAACCCTGCTCCTGTGTCATAATCTGTTAGCCATCTTGGTGCTCTCCTTGCTCGTGCACCCCTCCCTTGAGCTGAATCAAGTGAGGTGTTGTCCAGATGTGCACCCCTACCTTCTTCATTTGCATCAACTTCTTCAACTTCTTCTGTTGTGTGATGATTTTCTCCAGGAGTATCACCTTCATCTTCACAATCTAATTCTTCTTGCTGAGTTTTCAACTCTAATCTGCTCCAATCCCACCTTTCTTCTTCTTCAAAGACTACATCTCTGCTAATGATCACAGTTTTTGTAACTGGATCATATAGTCTCCATGCCTTAGATTCATCACTAACACCCAGAAAAACACATTTTCTACTCTTGTCATCCAGTTTTGTTCTCCTCTAGTCTGGAATATGTGCATGGGCTACACATCCAAAGACCTTGAAATAATCAACCACGGGCTTCTGACCACTCCATGCTTCTTCTGGAGTTACATTGTCCATTGCTACTGTTGGACACCTATTCTGAACATGTACACACCATCTCACCGCTTCTGGCCAAAAAACCTTAGGTACCTGCTTTTCACTCAACATAGAACGAACTGCATTCATAATCGTCCTATTCTTCCTTTCGACCACACCATTTTGTTGAGGAGTATAGGAGGTGGTTAATTGTCTTCTTATCCCTTGTGTGCGACAAAATTCTTCAAATTCATTTGAGAGAAACTCTTCACCTCGGTCTGTCCTTAAGCACATTATGTAGGCTTCTGCCTCCTTCTCCACACGAGCTTTGAAATTCTTGAACACCGCTAGCGCCTCTGATTTCTCATGCAAAAAATACACCCAAGTTTTACGAGTGAAATCATCAATGAAACTCAAAAAATACCTTTTATCACTGTGTGAAGCTGGCTGGATAGGGCCACATATTTCTGAATGCACCAATTGCAATCGCTTGGATGCTCTCCATGAGCTTTGGCTTGGAAATGAACGCCTAGATTGTTTTCCAGTTAAACATGTGTGACATGTGTTTTGCGGCTGTGTCAGAGTTGGTAAACCCACCACCATTTCGCTGTTAGCTAGTGTGCTTAGGGCCTTGTAGTTTAAATGTCCAAACCGACAGTGCCATAGATAAGCTTCTTTGGCTGAAACTGTTTCTGTTTGTAAACAAAGAGACTTCGTTGGAGTCAAAGATGCAGTCACATAGAACATTCTATTCCCACTCATCTCAGTTTTCATAATCAACCCCCTCGTAGTATGAAACACTTTACAAGAGCCATTTGAAATCAGAATGGATAAGCCTTTCTCTTGTAGTTGTCCTATACTCAGTAGATTATTTTTAAGCTCAGGAATGTAATATACCTCTGTCAAGACCTGAGTTATACCATTCAAATGCATCCTGATACTGCCCTTCGCTGCTACTGTCATATGAGTGTCATTTCCAAGCTTCACTGTTTTACAATGTTCGTTCTCCAAATTCAGGAACCATGCTTTGTTTCCTGTCATATGATTGCTGCATCCAGAATCAAAATACCACCGTTCCTCTTCTTGGGCATGTTGCTCCTCACGTGCCATTAGTAAAATCTCCTCTTCTTCATCAAACTCAACATAATTTGCTTGTTTTTCCCAATCAAGGCATTCGTATTGAAAATGTCCGAGCTTGTGACATTTGAAACACTCAATGGTGGCCTTATTGAAGGATTGTCTTCCTCTCCCTCTTCCACGACCTCCTCGGAACGAACCACGTCCTCGGCCTCTGCTAGACCGCACGTCTTGAGTGATTCTGTTGGTGTCATCATGTGTTGCCTTCAGCACATGTTCTTCCTCTCGTGTCCCTTGCATTCTTTGCTCATGTACGAGTAAACTCCCATGCAACTCATCAATAGTCAACACATTCATATCATTAGATTCTTCTATAGCACACACCACATAGTTGAATTTGGGTGTAAGTGAGCGCAAAATTTTTGCCCACAACTGTACTCTGTTCCATTATTTCTCCATTGGATTTCATTTTATTGACCACAGTCAATGTTCGCCCTAGAAAACTATCAATCTTTTCACCTTCCTTCATAGAGAGCAATTCAAACTCCCTTCGTAAGGCTTGAAGTTGCGTCCTTTTGACTCTTGTGGAACCTTGATATTTTTGTTTCATGGAGCTCCAAATAGCTTGTGATGTCCCTTTGTCAATAATTGTTTCCAGGATCTCCCTAGCAATCGCCTGGAATAAAAAATTCTTCACTTTCAAATCCTTGAGTTTGGCCTCATCCATCGCCTTCTTCTACGCCTGTCCAGACATGGTTGCTGGAATACCATTTTCCACCAAACTCCATAGCTCCTTACTCCGAAGAAAATTCTCCATTGTCATAGACCAAAAGTCATAGTGGCCATCAAATTTGGGAATAGCAGGTTGCACAAATTTATCAGAAGCTGACATCTCGGATAAAGGATAAAGAGATCACAAGGATGAGTTTGTTGTTTTTTTTTCTGAATGTGAAGTGGGATACGTTGCTACCTATATATATGAATCACTCAGTCACTCCTCACGCTAGGTTATCAGGCCCCTTTACGGGGCTCTGATACCAATTGTGGAGATATTTTAATAAACACTAGAGAGAAAACGTGGAAGGCAACCGAATATGCTAGATAAGAGGAAAAGCTAATACGTGGAAGGCAACTGAATGTGTGCACCTCATTTATTCAATTGAAAGGAATTCAGCTATATAAAGTTGTTTTACAACCACCAAAAAACTGAATGAATCTGAATAAATCCTATTTTATTGGACCTACCCTATAAAATAGGAGCGCCACGATCTCCACTAACTTAAAATATCAGAAACAGAATAATAAAACCTTACAACTCTAATCTGCTCCAATCCCACCTTTCTTCTTCTTCTTCAAAGACTACATCTCTGCTAATGATCACAGTTTTTGTAACTGGATCATATAGTCTCCATGCCTTAGATTCATCACTAACACCCAGAAAAACACATTTTCTACTCTTGTCATCCAGTTTTGTTCTCCCCAGTGAAACCCCCTCCTTATAAACCTGACAAGTGGTATCAGAGCCGATGGTTAAAACCGGCTCAGACGAGTGTAGTGCGGTCCTAGTATCGAAAGTCTTCCTGACAGTGTGGGTCAGGTAAAACGTGTCCCGTTAAGAAAGAACGACGGTACAGAAAAGGACAGAAAAGGAGTACTCGTGGTTGGGGATGCTTCCGCTGGAGGGGGAGTGTACCAATGTGGTTGAAGGGACTCACCCTTGAGGGGGAGATTGTTAGGAATCCAAGTGTGAGTCTAAGTCCCACATTGACCAGAAATGAGAAAGTAGAGCACCATATAAGGATCAAGGCCCATAAACCCATTGCCTTAAGGTTTTGGGTTGAGAGTGGTGTCAGTGTTTTATGTGGTTAGGCTCAGATCTCATTGGTGTTGTTCTCCCCAGTGAAACCCTCTCCTTATAAACCTGACAGATAGACATGGACAACTCTCATAATGTGACAGGCTATGTGTACAAGATCCGAGAACAAATTCAACGACCTCATATGAAAATAAAGTTCATTTGTCTCAATTTTCTCTATTGTTACATCAATCCATTTACACATATATAGTGATATAAAAATGAAAAAAAATTAAAATATATATTTCTAACTATTTTATTGACATAAAGAAAAATTATTATTTTTTAATTCAGGAAGAACTTTAAATGGTAAAATTAGAAAGAAACCAAAGAATACTCTCTTCTAGTTTTCGTGCTGAATTTTTTTATTAAAAATGTTTAACTAGAACACCATTTCAAATACGTATCTATTAAATTAAAAAAAAAAAATTACAGAATTGTTCTCGAGAACAAGATTTCAAGCGACTAATCTAATCAAAATTCTGAAATATGTAACGGTCATTAACGAAAAAAAAAAAGTGTAAAGGTTTACTTAACACTCACCAAAATTATTATTTTATAGTTAAGTAACTTCCTCGGTATTTTCAGACATAGCAAATAGGATAATTTAAAAAACAAATAGTACTATTTTAATTTTCAAGACGGTGGATAAATAAACTGAATTTTCTTTGTCACTTTCTATTCGAAAGAACGTGTTTGTCTAAGGCCATAAAAAACACGATTATGTGTTCGATCTGAATTCATTACTCTTTCTCATTTGTCACCACTATTGAACTTGTTGAAAAAATAGCCAGATAAGTTAGTAATATTCAGGTTAGGAGTGGGCAAAAAATTTAATTTTCTTGATCCAATCCACTTTTGCTCCAATCCACTCCATTTATAATCCATTTTATTAAAAATCTAATCCATTTAAAATCCATTTAATGGATATGGATTCCAATCTAATTTACATTTTATATATCTTATGGATTGGATATCCATTTTATAAATCAAGATTTTTAAATATGGATAATCCAACAAATCCAATCCAAATTTTCAATTTAAATTTTTAGTTGGGTTAGACTAAAGGTTGAGAGGAACTATACTAAATTCAGACTTGGATGGGCCTTGCTCGACGACCTATACGGATCGAACAGGCCCGACAACCATAAGAGGTTGGGCGGGCCTAAAGATATGAACGAGATAGGCGGGCCCGACAAACCGAACGAGTCGATCAGGCCCAATGACTTGATGAGTCACGCGGACCCGAAAACCCGAACGGACCAGGCAAAACCAATGACGAAAACAGGTCAGGCAGCCCAAAGACTCGAACGAGTCAGGCAGGCCCAAAAACCTGAACAGGCCTGACAACCTGAACGGGCCCTAAGACCCGGATGGGCCGGACGACCTGGCGACCCAGACGGGCACGACGACCCGGATGGGCCTGACGACCCAAACGACCCGAAGACCCGTACGGGCCCGACGACCCGGATGGGCCTGACGACCCAGACGGCCCGAAGACCCGTACGGGCCCGACGACCAGGATGGGTCTAACAACCTACACGGGCCTTACGACCCGGATGGGCACGACGACACGAACGAGCCCGACGACCCGAATGGGCCCGACGATCCGGACGGACATGACAACTTGGACGACTTTGACGGGCCTGGCGACTCGAATGAGCCTGACGACCTACACGGGCCTTACGACCCGGATGACACGATGACACGAATGAGCGCTACGACCCGGACGGGCCCTACGACCTAGACAGGCTCGACGTCTCGGACGGGCCCTACGACCCGAATGGGCCCGACGACTCAGACGGGCCTGATGACCTTGACATAACTGACGACCCAGACGACCCCACGATTCGAACGTGCCCGACTACCCGATTGGGCCCGACTATTTGGACCTGTCCGTTCGGGTCGTCTGGCCCGTCTGGGTCGTTGGTCCCATTCGGGTCGTCCGGCCCGTTCGCGTCGTCGAGCCTGTTTGTGTTTTCGGGCCCGTTCGGATTGTCCGGCCCGTTCGAGTTGTCGAGCCCGTTCGGGTCATCGGGCCGGTCTTGATCGTCCAGGCTGTCGGGTCCGTCCGGATCGTCGATCTCATCCGAGTCATTCGGGCCTTAATGACACAAGTTTTAAGAAATTCAATTTAAATTTCTTTTATTAAAAATGGATTCTGGATTTTAAACTTGATCCAAATATTTGGATTGGATTTAAATTTTGATCCAAATATTTGGATCTGGATTCTAAAAAAATCCAAACTACTTTTGCTAAAAAAATGAATTTGGGTCAAAAATCTAATCCAATTATTTGGATATAAAATGGATGTGGATTGGATCATTAAATATCCAATCCATGCCCACCCCTAATTCAGGTTATCATGTGCAACTCACATGTAAAATAAAATAAATTGAAAAAAAAAAAATTGGTCAATTCCAGCAATTATGGAAGAAATAAAAATAAAGCTATGTTATCTATAAAGTAATTACTTTAAATTAATAAACCCCTCTTGATCGGAAGATCAAGACACCTTTGTGTATAACACACCCAAGTGATATTAATTAAGCATGACATATAAGTTGTGATTGGTAAATCAACAACTCTTTTGCTTCAAAATTCATCGCACCAAAAGTCCAAAACTGACATATATTTCTGTATCTGAAGGGTGACTTAGTGATTATTACACACTTAAGTAATAAGCAGTGCTTGAGAAACTCGCAATCATGATGAAAGGAAATAGTACTTTATTATCAGTTTTGGGTGAAGAAAAGTGATTTAGTGAGATTTGTATTCGTTTTCAGATATTAATTAACCTGCTAGATTTTATGCAAAGAAAAGATTAAAGGGTCTCTGATTGATCCCTTGGAACTTTAGCTGACACTGAATTGCTACCTTTAAAGGGCAAGATCTGAGCATCATGTGTAATGTAGACATCAAGAATTCTTAACTTTATTCTACTTACCATGGAAAATCATGAGTTGGGCACCCTTAATAATAAGTAAATCCAATTGCATCACGCTTAGTATATGATGAGAAAAAGGCGTCATGAAGAATATCAACATTTTTACGATTAAGAACTATATCCTACCAATAGAGAAATAAATTACCATAAGAATATAAAGTGGAATCGTAATCGTTGCTTAAAAACTAAAGAATAACATTGTGAAAATTTTTCTGACACATAGACAACTCTTTCAGCCCTTTAACCTTAATTACACTCACACCTAAATCACACCTAAAGCATAATTTAATCCAAATCTCACAACATTTTATTGCAAAAACATAAAAAAGTCAATACAAATGTTTATGATATGGGACATATGAAACCATGAATTTAGAGTTTATTACATAGCCATTATCACACACTCAACAAAGATTGTATATAAATGTAATAGAGCTTGACATAAAAAATAAAAATATTATTTGTTGATAAAAAAAACTCACACACTCAACAATATAACTTAATATTATCAAGATGTTTCATATCTAATCGAACAATCATTTGACAGTGGACACTACATTATAGAATCAAGATGGTCTCGACCATGCAAGCTAATATCATCTAGAATCCTCAGTTAAGTAAATTATCTTTAATTAATCAATATAAAAAATTAATAAATGGTTAAGAATAACATACTTGTCTAATTTAGGTTCACCATGGTTAAAACTCATTAAAATAATATAAATAGACATTGTTTACAAGATAAAAAAAATATTCAATTACTTATGTATTTATTGCACTCTAATATTTGTTAATTTAGTGTTGAAGTATCTCTGTAAATACTACCAACATCTCAATCCAAACCTAGTTTGACATTCGACGTATGAAAAGAGATAAAAGATTCAAGATACGACACGTAAGACTCATTTTATATATGTACAAACAAATGTATCCTTGTAAGTCCATATACAAAAAAATTCAATAAATTTTAGTATGATAAACTCTTATACCATATAAGAAAGTGAATTTTAATTTTAACTATTTTTATCAAAATCAAATGAAATTTAGAATTTCTTATATAGTATAATTTAATATTATTTCCAGATAATGTGAGATCTACATCACAATAAATAAAAGAGAAAATGAGCCAATTGTATAAGCATAGGTGAAGAAGAAGCCTGATAAAGGGGTCAGAGGAAAAGGACAGAGAATGTTGCTGAGTACCAAGAAGTGAATGGAAACACTAACTACTTATAGCATGTGAGGTGGTATGTGATGTGCTTTCACTGTATATTCCATTCTAGTACTAAGCTGGCATAGAAAGTTTCTTGGAAAATAAAAGGGAAAAAATTCTTAGCCTCAATCTAAAGCAACACACAAAATAGTTGTTTACTTCTAAGCAGGTTGGCAAACGTTTGGATTTGGATGAAGTAATGTTGGATCCTTTTCCAGCAAGAGTAGGAATAATAAATATTATTTTTTCCTTTATTTTATTTGTGAGGAACATTAAAGTGGAGATCTTGGAGATTTAGGAATAACTTATAATTTTGGGAATCTATCTAGTTTTACTGAACATTTTTATCTAAGTTCACATGCACAACATAATTATGCTTAAAGATTATATCTACTAAAAAGTATCCTTGAAGATAGCTAGGGAAAGTTTGATTAAAATGAAATATTCAGCAACCCATCGGTTTCAATATAATTGTTTCCTTCGTTTTGAATAATAAATAACTGAGAAAAAGTCAAAAACAAATTTTCGTAATAAATTGCAAGTAGATTGGCTTAAATTTATTTCTAAAAGTCTCCCTTCTTATTTTCAAAAACTAATGACATATGTGAAGAAAAAAAATTCAAGTGTCTTTTAGACCATCGCAACTTTTTTTTTTATTGTCAACTTAATAATACAAACAGCACTTCAACCTCTGAATTTTATCAATTTTCAATGAAATTTAATAAATATTAACAAACTTAATTTAGGATGTAATGTAGGTTAGCAAATCGTAATTTCAGTTTGTACAAATTGATGCTCTAATTTAAGGAAGCACATAGTTCAATAATTCTTACATGTTAAAGCATCCATTTCTTATTCTTTACGGTAGCTTTGATTCCACCAAACTATCAATTTTGTACATCACCCTGTTCATGATCAAAAAGTTCTGAATTTCTTGAAGTGTTAATCAATAGGTACTTATATCTTTGTTTAATTCAACTCATGGATCTTTTATATATACAATAAACTATAATAGTCGTTTTGTTAGCATTTGTTATACTATGCTACGTTTAAAACTATGAAAAAATGTTTCATTTATAGTTTATACACGTATTCGGGTATTTTACTACTACATGGCATTTGCAATTTGCTCTTTATTATTTTAAGTAGATGCAACAACTCGAACGTATATAATTGGTATCTAAGTTTCATTTGAATCTCACGCCTAAGTGGTTGCTAACTAATATTCCATAATTAGATAACTTGTCACCAAATGAAATAATTGATGATAGAAGCAAAGCATAGAGAGAGAAAAAAAAAATCTAGAAAGGGTTCGTATTTTTTTTTTCTTGAATGCTATTTTATCTATAATTTGCCCCCATAAACTTTTTGTTATCTCATTTTATCAAAAGGTCTACGTTAGTTTATAGATTAAAAATCTCTATTATAATAAGGTTGAATATTTAAAAACATTACTTTTGGGTTGTCACTATTCACTCTATAAATATAATTGAGTTTGATATTTTATTTTCAAATTTCGATGGTTAAAAGCTTCAAGAAAATTTGTAATGATGAATATTATGATTGTAATACTTGTGAAGATAAAAGGCAATAATGGAAAACGAGACTACACTACTTATATACAAGAATCTTACTACACGTGAAGCCCAGAAAACAAAGTTAAAATTTAATAAATATCCTCAAATTATTATTATATAAAACATGTTATCATCGTTTGAAACTTGCTCACAAAACTTCTTGAAATAACCAAAATCTATACACATGTTAACTCCTCTGAATATGTACAACAAGAAATGAGACATTTTTAGAACAAAAATTTAAAACTGAAATTTTTTCTTTATCAGAGAGTTTATGCTAATTTTGAACGTTCAAAAGAAGATGGTGAAATCTAAACTAACTTGAACTCATTCATCACAGTACCAAACAAAGTAACAAATAGAACAGCATGTAATCTATCATCATCTAAAGCAGAAGCATTAAGAAACAAATGATAAAAGTTTCACTTTGTTTTATAATTTTATTATTCTTTTTACTTTCTTCTCTCACACTATTCATTTCTCTCTCTTTCTCCTTTGTGTTTGTGGATCATCAATCTTCCTGCCTGCTAAAGCAACAGTTTTTGATAAATTTGTATTTGTTATCTTTCAAAACAATCCATGGCCCCACAATACTCACTCTCTCTCATATGCCTCTCTAACTAAGTGCTTGTGCTTCAAAATGGACACCAAAAACCAGAACCGGCCTCCATTATGACTCATATCCACACCTCCACCTCCTTCAAAGGTACCCTTTTGTTTCTTCCCATTTATATATTCGTATTTTAAATCTCTACCCGATTTTAAATCATGGGTTGTTCTTGTTCTTCAATTTCAGTGCCTCACCGTGCTTAAAAATATTGTCTTTTTTCATGCTGAGGTTTCAGAACTTTGAGGGTGATGTGCTCCTTCTGGACAACATAGAGCAAAGAGTTGGAGCTGAGAAAATGGTGGGCACTCCAATTAATGGAAGAACAAGGCAAGCTTTCACGGTTGTCAATGGCGGTGGTCACGATCTTGGCCTCGGTAGTGCTCCTCCTAGCAATGCTGGATCGGATTATGGTGCCATAGAGTTCACAAGAGAGGACGTGGAAGCATTGCTGAATGAGAGAGCCAAGAGAAAGGACAGATTTAATTATAAGGTTTATTGAAGTTTGGAATTTTAATTGTCGAGTGTGTTGCTTGTTCTGATATTTGGATTTGAGATCAAATGTGAAGGGTGGATGGCTTTAAGTGTTGTTTGATTTACATGGTACAAAGTGTTACTTGAGTTATTGCTTGATTATTGATTTCAAACTCATATTTTTAGGAAAGATGTGAAAATATGGTGGATTATATAAAAAGGCTTAAGGTTTGTATCAGATGGTTCCAAGACCTTGAGATGTACTACTCACTAGAGCAGGAAAAGTTAAAGAATTCACTGGAAATGACCCAGAAAAAATGCACAGAAATTGGTAAGAGTATTTTTCAATTTTCTCCCCGTTCAATTATGAAACACCCTTGTTGATTTTCACTGATAAAATGCTTTGAATCATAGAATTGCTGCTTAAAATCAAGGAAGAAGAATTAAATTCAATTATTACGGAAATGAGAAGGAATTGCACTTCTTTGCAAGAAAAACTGATAAAGGAAGAAACAGAAAGGACGGTAAGAAAGATCTTTTGGTCAAATGAATTTTAAAACTTGAAAACAAAAATAGTAAAAGGAAATGTTTAGCATAAACTCTAAACTTTTTATTATTTTTGTAAATGCAAGGCTGCAGTGGAATCTCTTACTAAAGAGAGAGAGGCTAGGCTTGACATTGAGAGGTCACATAGTACTCTGTCAGAGGACCTTGGAAGAGCACAACGAGAAATCCAAAGTGCAAATCAGAAGGTAAAGCAACACTACAATTCCAATGCAATGATTTTCTTCGATTCTTTATATTTCTCCTCAATTTCTTCAACCATTGTGTGAATTATGCTGATAAATAATTGTCCATCTGTGAATTTCTGCAGATAGCATCACTAAATGAAATGTATAAGCGGTTACAGGATTACATAACAAGCTTACAACAGTACAATGGAAAACTCCATTCTGAGCTTTCATCAGTTGAAGATGAACTTAAACGCGTAGAGAAAGAGAAGGCTAATGTAGTGGAGAACATCACCATGTTAAGGGGTCAACTTACTGTTTCAGTTGTGAGTTTTCTTTCACAGGAAACTGTTTCAATTAAGAATTCAAGTAAACTATAAATATACATACATATATATACATATATATATATATATACATATATATATATATATATGTATATATATATATATATATATGTATATATATGTATGTGTGTATGTATTTATGTAGTATATACATGTAACTTTCTATCTTTGTATACACTTAAAAAGTCTTGTGATGAGCACTAAAATGTGGAAGTTGCAATTTTTGCAGATACGAATAGATGATTAGGGAGAATATTAGGATTTATTCGTTCTTTAGTGTCAACTGGGGATGATTAGATGAATGCTTGTAGACTACATTGAATAATATATTGTACATTTGAAAATTCTTTTATAGGTTTTTTGAATGACTGGGCTATATCTCTTAGGAAGGATTAAAAAACTGAAAGTGCCAATATCCTTCCAAGATTAGTTCATTGAAGAGCTTTAAGAGCTGATGTAATATTTTATTTATATTACATTTTTGATAACCATAGTTATTAATATCATAACTATCTTTCACAAAATTTCTGATAACCATAGTTATTAAACTTGATTTTCTGTCTTTTTTTGTTCTACCTTTATTTCTTACTTGTCATGCAACTGGTACATTACCCAGTTTTCTTGGTTCTTTGATTAGTCTTCACAAGAAGAGGCCATAAAACAGAAGGATGTCTTGGCTACAGAAGTTTCGTCTCTTAGAGGAGAGTTGCAGCAAGTAAGAGATGAGAGAGATCGGCAATTATTTCAAGCGCAAACTCTAAGTTCTGAATTAGAGAAAATTAAAGAATCTACAAAACAGTCTTCCACTGAAGTGGACAGCTTGACATTAAAAGCGAATGATCTGGAGGTTGGTGTGTCGCCATTTATTTTTATCAAATAGAAAGTCATTCTGTTATTGTTGAGCCATGAGATGATGATTTCCCTGCCCAGGTAAAATGTTCTTTGAAAGATAATCAGATAAAGGCATTGGAAGAGCAGCTAGCAACTGCAGAGAAGAAACTGGAGGTAATCAAGACTTTTTCTTAAAGGTGTATACTATTTGGTGTAAAGCAATTTGATATATTGTTAGATAAAGACCAGAATCATTCATGCACTTTTACACAATAGTTTTAACTTTTAGGAGAGTTGGTGTTTGATATGACATTTGAACCTATATGGTCAAATCATCAATAGTTTGAACATTGGTGTGCTATTCTTATATTAAAAGAAAAATAATTGCATCTGAGGAACTTAGAGTTTTGTCATGATTTTGTCTTTAAAAAGTGTTTCAGAAAATCGGAGGAAGATGGCGTATTTAAGTTGCCCTTGGCCTGTGAGGAACTTGTTAGATATAAAACTGTCCATAAGCCTCTCTCTACAACTTAGTTAGTCTTGACATATGCATTATGGTGTGTATCTATCTAATTTATTGTTTTTGTTTCTTATTAGGTGTCTGATATATCTGCGTTCGAGACAAGGACAGAGTTTGAAGGACAACAGAAGTTTGTAAATGAGTTACAAAGACGGTTGGCGGATGCAGAATATAAACTTATAGAAGGGGAGAGGCTTCGGAAAAAATTGCATAATACCATTTTGGTAATTGACTGAATCAAAATATTTGTTGGTAATATTAAAAAAACCAACACCTTAATAATCTCCATTTTAACAGGAGTTAAAAGGGAACATTCGTGTATTCTGTCGAGTGAGGCCTTTATTACCTGATGAAAGTTGTAGCACAGAAGGCAAGATTTTCAGTTATCCAACATCGATGGAAACTTCTGGACGAGCCATTGACCTGGCCCAAAATGGTATACCTGTTGTAATTATGTATTTGAAACTACTTTTATTTCTTGGTTGAATTAGATTTTGTTGCCAAAGTGTCAACTCATGTTGCCCCTTGTTTTGTTCTTAGGCCAAAAGCATGCATTTACATTTGATAAAGTTTTTACACCAGAGGCATCACAAGAAGAAGTTTTTGTAGAAATTTCACAGCTTGTACAAAGTGCTCTCGATGGTTATAAGGTAGCTTTAAAGTTCTTACATAGTTACTTGTCAATTTTGGAAGAACATAACTCTAAAAGCCTTAATTGTTTTTGCTCACTTTAATTTTGTATAGCATATTTACCTTTCTTTGCCTTGTGATTCTATGGTTGAGTTATCTGTACTATAAGACACATGTCACCTGTTATATTTGGTGGTGGATTTTGCTTTTCTTGCATACTTGTTTGAAAATTAATATGCATACTTTTTATACATGCATGTATAGCAGCAATATGATGATATTTTTCCATTTCAGGTTTGCATATTTGCCTATGGTCAAACAGGCTCAGGGAAAACCTATACAATGATGGGAAGACCTGGACATCCAGAGGAAAAGGGCTTGATACCTCGTTCATTAGAACAAATATTTCAAACAAAGCAGTCTCAGCAACCTCAAGGCTGGAAATATGAAATGCAGGTAAGGTAGAATATTTGTCTTTCTTAATTTCACACAACACTGCAATGAGTATAAATTTTAAACAAGTTGTTGAAGTGAAGATCATAAGGTGTTCCTTGCAAAATTTGCAGGTGTCGATGTTGGAAATATACAATGAAACGATTCGAGATCTGATATCTACTACAACACGTGTGGAAAATGGTACTCCTGGAAAACAGTATACAATCAAACATGATGCAAATGGAAATACACAAGTTTCAGATCTTACAGTAGTGGACGTTCAAAGTGCTAAAGAGGTTGCATTTCTTTTAAATCAAGCAGCAAATAGCAGGTAACCAATGTACAGAGTTTATTCCATTATGCATTGTTAGGTGTAACAAATTATTAATCATGATTACCTCAATAAGACACAACAAATGAAATTTCCATTTTTCCATTTCATGACTGAAATTGTAGTCCTACACTTCTTGATGTATCAGGAAAATATCATTATATAGCTTTGGATAGGATTTAGAAAACGAGCAGTTGGTTTGGTACAACATAATTTGACATAATTTCAGTGCAACAAAATATTGATTTAGTTTTTCTTAGATCACTTACCTTTCTTATGTCCAACTTAACTGTATTTTTTTTTCTGGTTATCTCCCTTTAGATCTGTGGGAAAAACCCAGATGAATGAACAATCATCAAGAAGTCATTTTGTATTCACTCTTCGAATATACGGTGTAAATGAGGTATATAGATATTTCTCTTATGTCAACCATGTTCTATATTATATAGATGTCAACCGTTGATAGACACACACACTTGCTTCACAATGCAACCTGTTTTGTGTTTCTTCCAGAGCACTGACCAACAAGTACAAGGTGTTCTGAATCTCATTGATCTTGCTGGTAGCGAGCGTCTTTCAAAGAGTGGATCAACTGGGGACCGATTGAAAGAAACTCAGGTATGCAACATCATGGTGCTTTCTTCACTTTCTCGTGTTTTTTTGATTTCAAATGGTTTAAACTCTTCGATTTGTGATCAGGCAATCAACAAAAGTTTATCATCATTGAGTGATGTTATATTCGCCTTAGCCAAGAAGGAGGACCATGTTCCATTCAGAAACTCAAAGCTTACTTATCTGCTTCAGGTAATGCATTATTGTTCATTCACATGGCATTTTTGAAGAACTTAATCAAAATGTAACAAATGTAAACCGTTCTTACACTCTCATCTAATCATATATCATCATGTGTTGGAAGTTTGTTAACTTTTATAATAGCAGTCTTCAAAGTCTTCTCTGATCGATTGATTGTATAAATTCTTGTTAAGTATGTTTTTAGTCCCTAAACTTTGACGCAAAATTAAAATTCGTCCTTGTTTGAAACTTTGACACATTTTACTCTCCAAATTTTAAAAATGAATGGATATAGTCATTTTAACCCAATTACGTTAAATTTTTATTTTCCGTGTCAAACACATTTCCCAACAAACATTAAACGGGAATGTGTCAAATAGTGTAAACAACTCACATACTAGTATGAAACGCGTTTGACATGTCGAAAATATTTAACGTAATTGGATTAAAAAGACTATATCAATTCATTTTAAAAGTTTGAGGATCAAAATATATTCAGATAGGGACGAATTCCAATTTGAGTCAAAGTTTAGGGACTAAGAACGTATTTAACCCTATAAATTTTTATAACAAAAGTTAAAAAATGTGCATGACAATATAAGTCTTTTCTAAATTTCAGCCTACAATATTGATGATTGCTTTGTTGCTGACCTTGAATGATTTGATCTAACAATAATGTCTTGAACATGATGGATGAACAGCCATGTCTAGGTGGAGACTCCAAGACACTAATGTTTGTGAACATTTCACCTGATCCTTCTTCTGTTGGTGAATCACTGTGCTCACTCAGGTTTGCATCAAGAGTCAATGCCTGTGAGATTGGAACACCTAGGCGTCAAACCAATGGACGTACCATGGAGTCTCGTTTGAGCTATTTCTGATCTTCAAAGATGTGTATTTGTTTTTTTAACCATTTGTGGCAACCAAGTGCCTGTGTGAGAGAATACCACAATAAAATGAAAATGAGATTGATTCTAACAGCGGCATATAGCTTGTATAGTGAAGAAAAGTTACTAAGCATGCATTTAGAACCCATTATAGCACCTCAATTTGTTATTCTGCTTAATCTTATGTATTTATTTCTAACATTTCTCTTATACAAATTGGAAAGGGAATTGTTTGTGATAGTGGAAATGGAATACTAGTTTGATTGCAAAGCATATCAATGAGAAGATTTTATCACATATTCCAAAAGTGAAAGTAGTAAATAACCTCACTTTCAGTAACTACACTGGTTTACTTTTAGTATTATAATAACTGGATGTGAAGAAAAATTATCAAATGTTTTAAATGAAAGATAAAAGTTTATTTAAATTTCTTAACTAAAACTCAAACCCATCTAAAATAAAGCATTTTCGTTTAGCACTGTGAAAGAACCGATCAAAAGCAAGAAAAAATAACAAATTTTCAGACAAAAATGAAAACTATGTTGACTAGAAAATAGTATGTTTTTACATGCTTAGTTTTTTTATTTTATTCCAGTCTTCGAGAGTTCTCCCAATAAAATCTAAAATTTTCCTTTTTCTTTTACATTACCAGTGTTGTTTTCTCCACTAATAAAACAAAAAAAAATTAAATAAAGAAGGGATATGATTCTGCACAAAAGTGATCTTTTTTGTTTGTTTTATGAGATGGGTATTACTTCCTACACCCTATCATTTTCTTTCTACACCCTATAATTTATTTTATCAATTTCAAAATTCATTTTCAAGAATATAATAAACCATTTCGAAAATCTTATTTTGGAAAACAACAACTCCCTTCTCTTACGGAAAACATTCTCCAGGAAGTGTTTGATGGGGTGGGAGGTTAAATTTGGAGTGGTGCTGTAACACTGCTATATAAATTTCAACAAATTTATCACCAATATAACGGTAACAGTGCTAGGAAAATAAAATTGGGTAAACTCTGTATTCAGATGTCAAGTTCAACATTTTGTATTCTTTAATACAATATTATTCATCACCTATTCTATTTCTCCCCCTCATGTAAACTTACATCATTAAGGTGACACGTGACGAAGTCTGAACTTGTAAATCATTTACTTAAAAGTTCTTCTGGGCAAAAACTTCATAAATAGACCTGCAATATTTTCTCATGAATGAATTTTTGGATGTCTATATCATCCTTTCAATTGAACAATATACTATTGTCTTCATATATGATTGTTGATTCCATCTTTGTCGGGGATAGTCACAAGTTTCTTACACATGTTGAATTATAGACCTTAACCAAACATATTCACAACTTTCCTCGTAATTCTGTATAATTAAACGATGTTGCTACTATGGTTTGTTTCATATACCTTCATGAAACCATTGTGTTACCACATGTGAACAAACATCTTGTTTGTGATCAACCATTGACATTGTGAGAATATGTAAAATAACATGCATATACATAACCCATTGGTCTGAATCTGAATAATTTGGATGGAATAAGCTCATATTCGTAGTACCCTTAAAGTAACGAAGTATATGTTTTACTCCAAACCATTTTCTTCTTGTAGTTGAAGAACTATATCTTGCTTAACAAATTTACAGCAAATGCAATATTAGATTGAGTATAATTCGCAAGATACATTAGTGTTTCTATGATACTAAGATATGGTGCTTCTGGACCAAGAAGATCTTCATCATTTTCTTGAGGTCTAAGAAGAGTCTTTATCAATATCTAATGACCTCACAACTATTGAAGTGCATAATAGACATGACTTGTCCATTTAGAACATTTTAAGCACCTTAATTATATAAGCTTCTTGATGTATAAAAATAACTTTATTTAAATACTCAATTTCTAATTTCAAATAAGACTTTGCCCTTCAAAGATCATTCATCTCAAATCATTTTTTTGAGTAATTAATTGTCTTTGTGAGCTCATTAGGAGTTCCAACGATGTTTATGTTATCTACATAAACAATAATTATGACAAATTCATTTTTGGATCTTTTCATATAAATACAAAAACAAATAGGATCATTTATATATCCTTCTTTTAATAAGTACTCAATAAGACAATTATGCCACACACGTCCTGATTGCTTTAATTAATAAAAGAGCATGTTTTAATTTTATTGAATAGCCTTCTTTAGAATTTGTCTTGTTGGGAAAATAAAATCCTCCAAGGATTTTCATATAAATATAATTCTCAAAAGAACCGTACAAATAGGTTGTAACATCATCCATTAAATGTCAATGCAAACCTTGTTGTGCAACTAGGATAATCGAATATTGCAATGTTGTTGCATCCAATACTAATGAATATGTTTATTTTACAAATCAATACAAGGTTTTATGAACAACCTTGAGCAACTAATTGTGCTTTGTATCTAACAATTTCATCATTCTTAATTTGATTTTTGCGCAAAAATCCATATGTACCCAACGGGTTTCACAACTTCAGGTGTGCGAACTATATGTCCGAAAACCTTTCGCTTAGTAAGCAAATATAATTATGCTTCTTTGCATATTTTTATTTTGGCCAATCTTTTCTTTGTCGGCAATCTTCAATGATCATTGCTTATTGATCCTCATTGTCATTCATAGCATTCATCGCTATGTTATAAGTAAAAGTTTCGTCAATGTTAACTTCATTTTGGTTCCATATTATATGATTCATGACATAATTTATTGAGATCTCATCATTTTCAATAATTTTAAGTATCTAAGGTTCTTTTGGAATCGAATCATTAATTATGTCAAATGAATCTTTTAGGATTTCCACCTTTTCGATCAGGTCATCTTGAATTTTAGCTCCCTTTCTCATTCAAGAGTTTTTATCTTTGGAACCAATAGGTCTATCACGCTTCAAACGTGTCCACATGAGTTTTTCAACCCTTTTTTTTTCACATCATAATAATTGATCATGTCAAACAAGGCAAACATTTTGAATTGTAAACTTTTGGTTTACCATGACATGCATTTCAATTGTACTAATAAACTTGTAGTACAAACTATAAGAGAATGTTGATAATTTCTCCAATACACTTTCTTTTTCAACTCAATCATAGAGATATAAAGATATTTCATATCTTTTCATTGTTTGTCTCAATATAATATCCATTTAGACAAATATCATTGAAACTTAATAAGTTTCTATTCAACTTCTTGGTAGAAGTATAATAACTCTTCTAGAGTCTTCAAATATATTTGTAGTACTATAAATAATACTAACATTGATGTCTCGCAGTATCAATCAAGAGAAAAATTTATTACTCTTGAGAATTGTATAAGTTGTTGCACTATCAATAAGACACATATCTTTTGGTACTAGTGCAAACATTCGTTTATCATATAAATGTAAATATCAATATGAGATTTTTTTTAACACTCTCATAATCAATGAGGTGATAAATGCTTCCATTTGCTTTAGTAAAGAAAATAATAATATCAAGATGAGTAGCATCCATATGGCCATAATCAGAATCACCATCTTCATAAACAAAGTGTGTTTCTATGTTCTTCTCATTATTTGTAAGATGCTTTGGTGTACAATAAGTACAACTCAAATGACTTTTACCATCATAATGATAATATATACTTTCATCTTTTTGTCAATATTTTCACATTTTCCTTTTCCCTTTTTCACATTATTGTGCCACTTCTGCTAACAAAATGTATCTTTGAAATTTTCTTTATAACCATGTCCATAATCAATATCACGATCATGAAAATACAAATCAAATGTTGCTGCATTCACTTCTGGGAATGAAGTAGAACCAATTTGGACAGGTTTCATGATTTTCTATCAAAAACTCATTGCTTTATTCAGTCATACAAAGGCATTAAATAAATTCATAATATTTATTGTTGCATTCACTTCTGGGAATGGGGCAGATTAGGCAGATGTCATGAATTTTCATCAAAAGCTTTATTGCTTTGTCTCGCCAGCTATACATAGGCATGAAATAAATTCATAATATTTGTGAAATCTCTTTTCACAATATTTTTATCTCATGAGCAAATTAGTTGTTAAGATGCTTTATTTCTTTATTTAATGGTATCCCAATATCCATTGCATCTAAATGTATTTCAACCTTTAAAATCCAATATAAGGAATTCTTCCTTATAGTATCAAGGGTCACAAATTCAAATTTTGCAACGTTTCGCGTGTTTAGAACTAGCACATAAAATAATAATATTAATAATAATAATCATCATCATCTAAATAATAATAATAATCATCGTCATAATAAAAATAAAAATAATAAGACAGAGATGAAAATTGATACAGTCAAATAATTCTTATCACAAGAGAGGATTAATATAAGGTAAAATTATAAATTGAGAAAGGATTAGAAAGAGCCTGGATTGAGACACATAGAGCACTACCATTAGAGAGTAAAAGCTTCCACTAGTCCTCAATTGGTTGGAGCATCATGCTGATAACATGTTATGAAATAAAGCGAACAACAAAGAGAAGAAACAATAGAGAATAGAGAATGAGAGAATATGGACCAACTCATTTGTGTATTATTATTGATATTTATAGATACAATATGTAATCCATAAAGGAAACAAATCAACTTAGTTAATACAAATATTTACAAAAAGAGTAATGAATCATATGAGTAAATGTATCAAATCAATGGACAATCATTAATTCAAAAATGTGTAGTATTAACCATAAAGTGAGCTGGGTTGGGTTTTAACAATCAATTTTAAAACATACGTTAAAATAAATGGAGATGCGGGGTATCGATCCCCGTACCTCTCGCATGCTAAGCGAGCGCTCTACCATCTGAGCTACATCCCCTACATTTTATTAATTAATATACTATCTAATAGTTTCTAACTTTTACTTTTTGCTCAAATAAAGATGAAAAATAGGAAGTCTCATATAATATTTTCCTTTTTGTTTTATATATTTTTGTGCCAAGTATTTACATATAGGTTTAAATACTATTTTGGTCTCTATTTTGGTCCAGTTTATTCAATTTTGTCCCTTTTTTTTGCGCACTCAAGTTTTGTTCCTGATTTGCTAAATTATATTTAATTTCGTCTTTTTCGTTGACACCATTTAAATTGATAACACCACAACCACCATCATATTAAAACCATCGCCACCACCAAACCACACCCACAATCACCACCACATTATAACATTTGAACAATGACATTTGAATAGTGTCATCCTCTACACTCTCTAGCCTCATAAATTTTTGTATTTTGAAATATACAATGTAAATAAATTTGTTATACTTAGATGTGTCAATTTGGTCCCTAGCCCATGGGCCAACCCTGACCCATCATTAAGCCCTATTTTAGGGGGGCTCCAAATGAGGGAAAAAAAAAACCCTAGCCCCTCAAGCCCCTTCTCTAGTGGGTTAGGGCTATGGCCAAGGTGGGTTAGGCCCCCAAATAATACTATAAGCCAAAGTCAAAGATCAAGTTGAGCGACCCGGACGGGTTCGAAGACCCAGACAGGCCCGACGAGCCAAACGGGTCCAATCACCCAAACAAGTCTGAATCCCCAAATGGGCCTAACGACCTAGACGAGCTCTAAGACCTAGACGTCCGTGTCGTCGAGCCCATCCGTGTCATCATGTTAGTTTGGGTCGTTGGTTCATCTGGATCGTCGGGCCTGTTCGGGTCGTCGGATTCGTTCGAGTCGTTGGACCCGTCTGGGTCAGTGAGCCTGTTCGGGTCGTTGGGCACAT
Organism: Vigna unguiculata; assembly: GCF_037176805.1. Taxonomy (NCBI): domain Eukaryota; kingdom Viridiplantae; phylum Streptophyta; class Magnoliopsida; order Fabales; family Fabaceae; genus Vigna; species Vigna unguiculata. The sequence continues at coordinate 28,198,190 of NC_140802.1, forward strand.
CCTGATTGTCAGGCACGACCGGATAGTCAGGCCCGTTCAGATTATCGGGCCTGTTTGGGTCGTCGAATTCGTTCGGGTTGTTGACTGGTCTGGGTCATTGAGCTCGTCCGAGTCGTCATGCTTGTCAGGGTCGTCGAGTAGGTCTGGATCGTTGGGCTTGCTCTGGTCGTCGTGCTTGTCCGCGTCGTTAGGCCCGTCCGGATCATCAGACCCGTCCCACAAATAATAATATATTTTTCATGTTGAAAATGAAAGCCCATGGGTTGGCCTTGACTCTCAGTACTTTTGTGGGATTTTTGGCCTTGTAGGCTTCTTTGATGGAGATTTTTTTTCAATGTGAACTTTTTTTGCCCTAGCTCACATGGGTCAGGGCCAAGCCTTGGTTGCTAGGCCAAATTGACACCTCTAGTTATACTTATATATCAAATAAAAATAAAAATGTATATTGGATTATATAATTCAAAATATAAATATATTTTAAATTCTACAAATTTTGAAATACAAAAAGTTATATTTCGAATGTTTCTAAATACAAAATAAAAAAATGTATTTTAAATTTATATTTTAAAATATAAAATTTTTATTTCAAATCGAAGAATCTAAAATACAAAAATTGACGAGGTAGAGAATAAAATATATAGAGTTGTCGGTAGAAATTCCATAAATATCATGTTATTAATCTCATTTGTGGAAAGTTTTATTAATCTCACATTAAAAAAGGTGCCTCAACTTGAATAACAAAACATTATTTCTCAATCTTAAACACGTGATTTTTTTTTCGGAAGTGATATTTCAACATCAGAAATATTAGGTTTTTTACAATGATGATGAACCAAGAACGAAGACAAATGATGGAAGCCACTGCGTCTCAATTTCAAACTAGCCAACGATGTCAAATTAATTCAATATTCATTTTAAAAATGCCACGTAGACCGTATAAAAAGTGTGTGAAATTGTGGCGTTTGAAATGTCATTTCCGTTTTTTCTTTTTATTTAGTTAAAGACTAAAAGACCTGGAAAAATTACTTACCACAAAATTCATCTTCATTCCAAATACTCGGTTTTTCTCTCTACTTAGCTACACTGATATACTTTTTTTGTCATTTTTTTTTCTCAATTTTATCTTCTTTTTCTTTTATAATTGAATTATTTATGTTCAATCACATATTACAAAAAAATGTTTCATTAACAATCAATTTTAATGACTAAAATTTGTTAATCATTATAGTGATCGATTTAGATGTCAATTTACAAAATAAAACAATTATTGGTTACTAAAATCGTCACTATTATGAATAAAAAACTATAATTGATCTTTAAATTGGTTTTTAAAATTTAGCTACCAAAATTTTAGTTACCAAAGAAAATTTGTCATTAAACATTAGCTACTAAAGTTTTTTTACCTCTACCAAAGGTAGAGATGACAAATAAACCCGTCCCCGTAGGTATTGTCTGAACCCGTTCCCGTTTTGACGGGGAATCCCCGCATTGACTGGGTATGAGTATGGGTATGGGGAATCCCCGACTTTTTCAATTGGGTATGGGGATGGGTATGAGGATGTACATATACCCGCCATAATACCCGTCCCCGCCATATCTCCATTCTCGTTTAAATTATTAAAATATTCACAATTAATCAAGTAACATATATATATATATATATATATATATATATATATATTCTATTTTTTATTTCTTTTAATTATTTCATTTGTCATTAAACTCATTCTCATCTCCAATATATTTTTTATCTTATCATAACCTTTATGTAATTATGTTAAAATGATGTATGTTAATAAAAAAAAATTATGCCTCACATTTGAATATTTATATTATTTTTTAATATTTTTATTTATTATAAATTTTCCTTTCACATGAGAATGTTTATACTCTCAATTTAAGGTAATATAAAAAAAATTCTTTACTTATTATTATTATTATTAATTTTTGTTTAATTTGAAGAACTCTTTTGTTTCATTAAAATAATTTTCGTTATTTTTCAACCATTAAGTATATATGTTGATATTTGAAAAGTTTTCTTAGTTCTCTAAGATATTTTTCATCTTATCATACCTTAGTTATACATTTGATTTCCTTTGTGTGATTTCTTTCGATAGTCTCTCAAATTATTTCTAAAACACACATTTGTTAGTTTTTTAATATTTTTATTTATTGTTTTTATTTTCATCATGTAGAATAATATTTTGATATATTCTATCTAATTATTTTTTATTTTATAACTCATTATTAATCATAATGTGATTTTTTCACTTTAAATTATGTTTGAAGTGGTTAAAATTATATATATATATATATATATATATATATATATATATATATATATATATATATATATATACATATATATATATATATATATAAATATATAATGATATTTAGGAATAGTATATGATAATTCACTACAAGAAAAACATGAAATGGTGACTGATTTAGTCAGTAACCCATATCAGTCACTATTTTTCGTCATTGGTGGTAGTAGTTGATTTATTGTCTAAATTAGTGACTGATTCAATGATCGAATCGGTATTTGATTTAGTGACCAATTTAATTACTAATTTATTTGTAATTTAATGACAAATTTTTTGGTCACTAATGATATTTCTATTTATTTTTAACCACTTCAAACATAATTTAATAATTAGTTCTCTAAGGTTTTTTTCATTTTATCATACCTTAATTATACATTTGATTTCCTTTGTGCGATTTCTTTCGATAGTCTCTCAAATTATTTCTAAAACACATTTGTTAGTTTTTTAATATTTTTATTTATTGTTTATTTTCATCATGTAGAATAATATTCCGATATATTCTATCTAATTATTTTTTATTTTATAACTCACTATTAATCATACTGTAATTTCTTTCACTTTAATTGTATAAATAACTTTTATTTACTACAATATAAAAATTTAATGTAATTTCTATGAATATTTTTTTGTCACTATCCAACATATATTGAAGTTTAAAAGATACAAAATCTATGTCAAAATTTTATTATTATGTTTATTATTTGTTCTTTGTGTCATTTTGATCAAGTGATGTATTATAACTTTTATTAGTGTATAAAAAAGAGATTCATTAGAATTTAAAAAATTGAAGTAAATAAATATTTAAAATATATTTTAATTTGAATATTTGTTTTCCTTTTATTATTTGTTCTTTGTGTCATTTTGATCAAGTGATATATTATAACTTTTATTAGTGTATAAAAAAGAGATTCATTAGAATTTAAAAAATTGAAGTAAACAAACATTTAAAATATATTTTAATTTGAATATTTATTTTCCTTTTATATTTTTTTGAAATATTTTTTAATTTTATCAACTAAGTTCATCAATGTTGTAGTTTGCAAATTTAATAAATGTTTTGGTTCACATGAAATTTTATTTGGTATTCTAATATAAAATGTAAACAATTATAATTTATTCTAAGGTATTTGGCATCGAAGAAAATCCTCCTAATATTGAATATTTTATAATATTATGTTTTCTTTACCGTAATTTTTTTTCTTTTATAAAAATTAATATTGAAGTAATTAGAACACGGGTACGGGTATGGTTACGAGATTATACCCGTTACCCGGTGGGGATGGGGATGGGAAAAAAGTTTGATAACCGTTGGATTTGGGTATGGGGATGAGGATGAATTTTTTATGCAGGGATGAGGATGAATTTTTTATGCGGGGATGGGTATGGGATAGCGAAACCCGTCCCCGCCCCGCCCCGTTGCCATCCCTAACCAAAGGAATTGGTTTCTAAATTAGTCTTTAATTAATTAGAGACTAATTTAACGACCAATTATATTTTTTATGATAGTGACTATTTTAGTAACCAATAATTTTTTATTTTGTAAATTGATATCTAAATTGGTACCTATAGTGACTAAGAATTTTTTATAAATAAAATTGGTCATTAATGAAACATTTTCTTGTAGTGTGACTGAATTCTCCATATGCAATTGGAAAAAAATCTTATATTTTTATATAGTTAAAAATGTCAATTGGTTTATCATTTTTCAAACCTATAATTTCTCTTAAGATATTTATTTGTGAAAATAAACCAAATCCATCACTATCCAACAAATGATCATATTTTAAAGATTTTTCAAGGTTTAAGAATTTTTCTTTCAAAAATGTAAAATCTAATGATTTTAATTTTTTAACACTACATAAAAAACAAAAAGTACCTTTATACATTTTAAATTGTTCAAATCTACTCTGAAGTGTGGTAACTTCTTTATCTACAAAATATACACAAAGTAATAATTTCTAAATGATTCTTGAAGAGATTTTACAATTTCATTCTCAATGTTTTCATCAAATTGTTTCTTTTTGCATCTAATATGTACAAAAGTTAGGTTCTTTTTAACTCGGAAGTAAGTATTTTTTTTTTCCCTAAACTTGATTTATCTTTCTATAAAAAAACCAACTTTTAATTATGCTCCAATTAATCTATTATCCACCAAAAGACTAATCCCTAATCTAATTAATAGTTTTATAGAAAAATTTCAATTTCTCGTCAAAATATATGCAAAAAAAAAAACTTTTGAAACTCGTAAATCGAAAAATATCGAAAAACAAAATTGGACAAAAGAAACACATTTCTAATTTTAGTACAAATCCAAAATAGAATAAAAACTAAAGCAACACAAAAACATACTATCCATTGGAAATTAGGATGAAAAATTGGTATACACGAACAATACGAAATTGAATGAGTGTAATCTGCCAAGACTGTAGAAAAACGACTCTTAGAAGAGAAGAAAGTAAGGAGAGGCAAGAGAAGTCACAAAGAGATAAAAAGATAGTGAAGAAAATAGAATAATAAGAGAATAAAAATAACTAAGCATTCTCTACTTCGTAAAAAAAATTATAATATACTAAATAAAGGTTTAACTCATTAATTATCATTTTTAATACCAATCAAAATTAACTAATAATAATTTAATTAAACTTTATTCTCAAACAGAAACTTATAATTAATGTAATAGACCTATATTAGTAATAAAATATGCTTTTGAGTTTTTTTTTCTTATCTCAAACATAATTTTATAATTAATTTAATATAGGTATATTAGTACAAAAATATATTTTTAAGACTTTTTTTCTTAAAACTACTTTTATAATTAATTAGTTAATAAAAATATATTAGTAGTAAAATTGTTTTTTAGAAGTCTTCTTTTACTAAAGGGTAAAAAGTATGACTTTACTTACTTTAACCATAACCGACACTAACACAAAAAGTGCTTGTAACGTCTGTTATTTTCAGCTTTTGACGTTTGCAAGAATACCGACGTCATATATGGTAACGTTAAAATTAACGTCTGACAAAAATTGACGTCAACTAACGTCTAAAAATACGAATCTGACATCCCTTTCCGTTAGTTAAATTTGCACCTAACGTTCAACTCGCGCCAATAGGAGGGAAAAAAGGCTGAAATTGATGTCTGTCCTTGTAATGACAGACGTCAATTTCAGCAGTTTTTTTTTTTTTTTAATTTTGCCTATATTTACATATTCTCACACCTGAAGAAAAAAAATTCCTAAAACATTTACAACAACGTGATAATTTTCACTCATAATTGTAAAGTTTAAACTTTTACGATTACCACGAAACTAAAATATTCATCAAAAAATTGTTCTACGAAATTTTTAAAATAAAATTGTAATGTTTTAGGGTGACAGACGTGATCCAAGAGACGTCATAAGTTTTTTTGTGTTAATGCGACCTGACTTAACCATAATCATTTATTTGAGCAATTAAAGTGATGACTTAACCGTAATCATTTATTTGAGCAATTAAAGTGATAAGGCTGATTTATGATAATCATCATGAAATAATATGTAGACCAAAAATCCGACAAATAAATCATACACGTCAAAAGTAGCACTCACACAATGATCATGTTTGGCTGCGTATTTATCTAAAATAGAATAACAATTGTTTCAATATTTTTTTCTGAATATATATTTTCAGGTTAGAGAAATTAAAATATATTCTTAATAGACTAAAATTGGTATCATTATAAATTTTGATGGGAAACTCATTATTTTATTTAAACAAACTCAATGAAGTTTATCATTTTTATTTCCATTTTTACTCCAACTTAATATACTCCATAAGAGCGATTTGTAATATATTTTATTGGTGAAACATTTATAAACTTATTAAGTACGTACAGTATTATTAACTCTAAAAGAATACACCGTACCAATAAATTTAAATATATTTTGTCATTGTAAATAAATTGATTTTTGTTTCTATTTCTAATTTATTTTGTTGTTTTTATTCTTTAACTTAAAAAAAGCTTCATTTAGAAAGAATGAAACACAAAATAAAATCACTAGATTTATTAGGACTATTATCAAAGCAATGGTTCCTTTAGCATATATAGGTGTGAGTTTGTTTAGTTTTTGTTGTGTGCTCCTCGTGATGTCTTTAGCATGGTTCTGGTATCTGTTAGTCAGACTGATGGTTCTTTCTTTTGTGGTCAGAGTTATGGCCCCTAAGCCTCCTCCTCCTCCTCTTCCAAACCCGAATAACCCTCAATTAGTGGGAACAATTGAGGCGATGATTGCAGCCATGCAGCAACAGGATGCTAACATGGTGAATCAGCACAACTTAGTCTTGCAGCAGATGGAGTCTACCAAACTAGCAGTCGAGATGACCTAGCAGAGACATTTGGAAGCCTTACACCAGATAGGAGAAAATTGATCTGCAGCCGGTTCTTCCCAAGCTCCACCACCTAGAGTACAAGAGTGGAATTTGGAGGATTTCCTTCAACACCATTCGTCTCGCTTTGATGGCAAGACTAGCCCGGATGAAGCAGATCAGTGGATGAGGGATATGGAAAGAATTTATGATGCGAAGAGGTGCCCCGTAGAGAATAGATTGGCATATTCTGAGTATCTTCTTGCTAGAGAGGTCGTGCGCTGGTGGTCCACATGAAGATGATGCTTGAGGATAGTAGGGAGCCTGTCACACGGGATCTGTTCAAGAAAAAGTTTTATGCTGAGTACTTCCCTGACAGTGTGAGGTATGCCAAGGAGATTGAGTTCTTGCAGTTGATGTAGGGAGATATGTTTGTTTCTGAGTACGCAAAAAAGTTCAAACACCTAGGCAGATTTCACACCCTGAGGATGGCTGAAGATTGGCAGTGTAGATAGTTTGACAATGGGTTAAGAGGCGATCTCAAACTCATGGTGGCCTCACTCTCTATCACAGAATTCCCTGCTTTGGTAGAGAAAGCCAAAGTAATGGAGAAGTTAAAGGCTGAAGTTGAAGCTTAACAACGATCTCAACAGAAGGTGGAAGGACCATCTGGGTCCACGAGCAGACATGATGATAGGAGGAAACCATACTCTAGGCCTTAGCCTCAGGGGTCTAGGAGGTTCTCACCCCAGACTCAGCCTTCCAGGCACATGTATGATTGCTCGTAGGAGCTTGCATGTTTTATATGATTCTGGAGCAACACACTCCTTTGTGTCAGAATCTAAAGTGGTAGAGTTGGGTCTTCCGTTGAGGGAGCTCCAGTTTCATTAGGTGGTATCCACGCCTGCTTTTGGGTTAGTCAGAACCTCGACGGTGTGTGTTAGATGTTTGATCGAGGTTGAGGGACACAAGTACAGGGTAAACCTCATCTATTTACCTATGGAAGGTTTAGATGTAATCTTGGGAATGGATTGACTATCTGCTAATCACATTCTCATTGATTACAATGAGAAAAGGGTGTTATTCCCTAACTCAGAGGATGAAGACCTCTTTATGTCCTCACAGTAGGTGGATAAAGCAATCAAGGAGGGATCTTAGTGTTTCCTCATTCTGACTCGACTATTTGTTGAGGATAAAGGTGAGAATATTGAGATGCACGTGGTAAGGGACTTCACGGATGTATTTCCTGAAGATGTACCTGACTTGCCTCCTAATAGAGAGATAGAATTCTCCATTGATTTGGTGTTGGGAACAGGGCTAGTATCAATAGCACCATACGATATGGCTCCTGCTAGTTGAGTTGAAGAAACAGATAGAAGAGTTGCTAGAGAAATAGTTTATCAGGTCGAGCGAGTCACCTTGGGGAGCGCCGATGTTGTTGGTAAAAAAGAAAGACAATAGTTTTAGGCTCTGCGTGGATTATAAGCAACTAAACAAGCTAACCGTCAAGAACAAGTATCCATTGCCAAGGATAGACGACTTGATGGATCAATTGCACGGTGCTGCGATGTTTTCTAAGATCGATTTGAGATCGGGGTACCATCAGATTCGAGTTAAGTATGATGATTTGCAGAAGACCACTTTTAGGTTCAGATATGGGCATTACGAGTATGTAGTGATGCCTTTTGGTGTGACTAACGCTCCTGCCTTATTCATGGACTATATGAACAGAATCTTCAGATCGTTTTTAGACAAGTTTGTGGTTGTTTTCATCGACGACATCCTTATATACTCCCGATCTTGTGAGGAGCATGTATATCATCTGAGGACAATTTTGAGCATCTTGAGAGAGAAGCAGTTGTATGTTAAATTGTCAAAGTGTGAGTTCTGGATGACCACAGTCCAATTCTTGGGGCATATGATCTCAGCCCAGGGCATATCTGTGGATCCATCCAAGGTGGAAGTTGTGTTAACGTGGGAGCATCCTAAGTTAGTGACGGAAATTAGGAGCTTCGTGGGGCTAGTTGGCTATTGTAGGATGTTCATTGAGGGATTCTCTAATATAGTGGCACCCTTGACACAACTGACTCGCAAGGATCAACCTTTTGCTTGAACCGACCGGTGTGAAGAGAGTTTCCTAGAGTTGAAGCAGAAGTTGACTCGTGCCCCCGTGCTGGTGATCCTTGACACCACTAGACCCTTTGAGGTTTATTGCGATGCTTCCCATCAGGGATTAGGGTGCGTATTGACGCAAGACAGAAGGGTGGTTGTGTACGCCTCAAGATAGCTAAAGAATCATAAGAATTATCCCACTCATGACTTAGAGCTGGCAGTTGTGGTGTTTGCCCTGAAAATCTGGAGACATTATCTATATGGTGCACAGTTTCAGGTTTTCAATGACCACAAGAGTTTGAAGTACTTGTTTGACTAGAAGGAGTTAAACATGAGGTAGAGACGGTGGATGGAGTTTCTGAAGGACTTTGACTTTGAGTTACTGTATCACCCGGGGAAAGCAAATGTGGGGGTTGATGCTCTGAGCCGAAAAACAATTCATGTGTCTTATATAATGGTCAGGGAGTGGGGATTGGTGGAACAGTTCAGGGACATGCAGTTGCAGGTGATTTTAGGAGAGAGTGTCATTAGGTGCGGTCATCTAACTATGTCTAGTGATTTCCTCGGGTTGATAAAGGAAAGGCAACTATCTGATTCCAAGTTGTAGAGAATAGTGGAGTTGCTTTGCACCGAGAAAACCAAAGACTTTGTGAAAGGAGGTGATGGGGTGTTGAGATTCAAAGGCAGAGTCTGCGTACTTGAGGACACAGAGGTGAATGACATGATTCTTGAGGAGGGGCACAAAAGTCGTTTTAGCATGCAGCCAGACATGAATAAAAAGTATCACGATTTGAGAGAATCTTTTTGGTGGTCGAGCATGAAACAAGATGTTGCTTCGTTTGTGTCATCCTGCCTAACCTGTTAGAAGGCCAAGGCAGAGCATCAAAGACCTGGGGGATGCTGCAACAACTGAAGATACTAGATTGGAAATGGGATAGCATTGTTATGGACTTTGTTACCCATTTGCCACGGACTGTGAGGAGTCATGATGCCATATGGGTTATAGTGGATTGTCTAACCAAGAACGCCCATTTCCTAGCGGTGAATCTGAGGATGTCCATGGTGAAGCTGGCGTAGTTGTATATCAGTTAAATTGTGAGGTTGCATGGAGTGTCGTCTAGCATAGTCTCAGACAGAGATCCACGATTTACCTCCCGTTTCTGGCAGAAGTTGCAGAATGCCTTAGACAGCAAATTGACCATGAGTTCAGCTTATCAACCCTATACTGATGGTCAGTCTGAGAGAATGATCCAGTCACTTGAGGATCTCTTACGGACATGTGTGCTGGATCATCTGGGTGCCTGGGAGGAGGTCCTGCCCCTGATGAAGTTCACCTACAACAATAGTTTCCATGCAAGCATTGACATGACACCATATCAGGCTCTCTATGGCAAGAGTGCAAGACGCCCTTGTACTGGTACCAGAATGGGAAAATAGTGGTTGTGAGGCCAGAGTTGCTAATACAAACTACAAAGAAGGTCAAGCTCATATAAAATAGAATGAAAGCATCCCAGAGTAGGCAAAAATCTTATGCTGATCAGAGAATAAGACCTTTGGAATTTGCACCTGGGGACCATGTCTTCTTGAGAATTACCACGACTACTAGTGTGGGAAGGGCGATTCGGTCGAGGAAGTTGTCACCTAAGTTCATTGGTCCCTATCAGATCTTGAGGAGGATTGGACAAGTGGCTTATGAGATCGCTCTGCCTCCTCAGTTGGCCAACCTCTACTCGGTGTTTCATGTTTCGCAGCTAAGGAAGTATGTGTTTGATCCTGCTCATGTGCTAGAAATGGAAGATTTGCGGGTTAAAGGAGATCTTTCAGTGGAGGTTCAACTTGTTAGTCTTGGTGATCGCCAGACAAGGCAACTCAGAGGGAAGTCCATCAGTCTAGTCCAGGTCATCCAGGATAAGAGGACAAGTGACTCTACGTGGGAGTTAGAGGAGGATATGAGGAAGTCATATCCGCATCTGTTCTATGGTAAGTCTCAATTTTCGAGGTCGAGAATTTTGTTGTTGGGGAGAATTTGAGACCCTTTTTTCTTATACTCTTTCCTTCTTTCTGTTACCACTTACACAGAACAACACTCTTCCTAAATCCATTCTCACTCTACATTCTCTTCCCTTCCCGTTTCCCTTACTTCTCTCTAACAAAGGGGTTTGACAAGTAAAATAATTTTACACCCATTTGACACCTATAATTTTTGTACTCCCATTTGACACCTAAAATTTTTTTACTCTCATTTGACACCTAAAATATTTTTACACCCATTTGACACCTATAATGTTTTTACTTCATTTTGACATCTAAAATTTTTTTACATTCATTTGACACCTAAAATATTTTTACACCCATTTGACACCTAAAATTTATTTTCAACCATTTGACACCTAAAATTTTTTTACTTTGACATCTAAATTTTTTTTACACACATTCCTCCTACCCAAATTCTAACCCATTCCTCTCTTCCTGTTATGGAAATCAGGCCTGAGACTAGTGCATAATCTCTCCCTCAAGCTGAAAATCCCTTCCTTACGCATAAGTCAACTTCAATTCCTCTTTTCTCTTCAAATTTTCAAATCTTGGATGTTTCAATCTTTTTTAGTCGAATTAGGGACTCATTCTTACTCTTTGTATCTGTAATCCAGCTCCTTAGGTTGTGCAATTGAGGTACCTCCCTATTGAGAGTTAATCTTGCAAGTTGTGATTATAAAGGTAAGGGAAGTTATCTATTTTTCTTTTATTTCGCATGAAAATCATTTCTGGTGTTTTTGATTGCATGATTGAGTATGAATTGAGTGGTTGAACTGATAAATTGAATGTATGATTGAATTTATGCATGATTTTGGACCGTTGCATGTAAGAACATATTGGGAATCTGGTGTTTTTGCCTAAGCGAGGGGCTCTCGCTTGAGCAAAAACACTAGAAACTCACCCCTGTCACTACGCGAGATCTCACCTAGGCGAGCCAGTCTCGCTTGAGTGAGAGTCACTCTCGTCTAAGCGAGATAGCTTAGCCTGAGCGAGAATTCGCCCAGAGTTTGGGATTGTTCTCTATTTCGAGCCTCACTCAGGCGAGAATGAATCGCCCAAGCGAGAGAGCCCTTTCGCCTGGGCTAGACCTTCTAGCTTGGGCGAGAATCTTTGCAGCTGAGTGTTATTTCTTTGTTTTGATGGATGAAGCTATGGTTGAATGTTTAAAAATGCGAAATTTGTTATGATATGCATGGATTATTATGGTTGATAATATGTGTGGTGAAATTGCATGAAGTTAGATTATGAGAAGATGTGGTTGAACGAGGATTTCAAGGGAAAATCTAAGGGGAATGTTTTAGTGTATGTAAGGACATAAAGACTCACTATTGGGGGTATCCTGAAACTCCAATAATCATTCACGCTCAGATAGAGCAGAATGGATTATGTCATGAGGAGTAACACGAGGTCCTAGCCTTTGGACTTGATCAGGTCTTAGGCATGAATGGGACTTACCCTATGAGTGGTTGGGTGATAACCCCTTGAGGCCAAACTCTGCAAAGTTTGGGAACCATCACAGGTGCATGCCACCAAGAGGTCCAATGTCGCTTACATAATTTGGATATCGAGTCTAGAGTAATATATATACTGTGTTTGGGGTGGCCTATGTGATTCTGGTGGAAATTGAGAAAGATTGCATGGTTTCTGCTTATAATTGAACTGCATGATTTCTTTTAATCAGATTAGCTTACCCTTTCATTTCTTTTTGTGTTCTGTGTTTTGCTCTTTCTTGCAATGATCACTTTGGTGTGAGCAGATAAAAATGCAGGTGAAGATACTCCTCTCCTAGACAAGAGTTAACAGCAGTATAGGGATTTGATAGTTGTTCTTGCTTGTGTTTTGTTTAGGGGACTTTTGTTAGCCTTTTCTTAGTATAGGATGTGCCTATAACCAATATGTTATTATGGTTCTGCGGATGACTCTGGTTTGTTTAATCATAATAGCAGCGTAAAAACTATTAAATGAGATGTTACAACTATAAAAAAAAATTGTTATACATGTTAAAAAACATAAAATCTAACCTATAATATTGGTGGAAATTTTTGGAAATGTAAATCATGTTATAATCAATTCAACAAATGTATTATTCAAGAGAAAAAACAAACATAATTTCTTCTACAGTGCTGCTATTTTCTGAATATTATATATGAATGAATATTTGGATGAATGAGTTGCAGAAGAAGGAAATGAAGGGCAAAAACAACTAAAAATCTCAAAGGTTGTGACGTCTGCTGCTTTTGGCCCCGACGTTGGATAACGTCGGACCCCTATTGCCCCGACGTTAAGTGACGTCTGTTTTGTTTTCCGACGTTATTTTAACGTCACCCAGTACAACGTTGGTGTTTGGACAGACGTCAAAGATCGAAAATATCGGACGTTAAAAGACTTTTTTGTGTTAGTGATTGACTCAAGAAAATCATGGGAACACCAAATCACTGATGCTAACAATAAAGGATTCCCTGTGAGCCTCATTTCTTTACATATTTAATCAATGCAATTGGTCGGTTAAGGACTTTGCATCAAATAGCACCAACAATGTTTTGATGTGAAATAAAGCTTTATTCATATATAGCTCCCTTATTATGCTTCCTATATATAATTTGCAGGTTATGGTTCATTTTTCTGCTTATTGGTGCACACCCTCTATAGCTATGAATCCTTTCTTACACCTATCAAAATATTCTCTTTCTTAATGTGGATGTTGATGTGGTCAAGGTAATTTTTGTGTATAAACTATAGTGGGAAGACTCTTCCTTCTTGGTTTGGTGTTTATATAAAACTATTTACTCCATATTCCACCACAACTCTCAAATTTTCAATTTGTATATTTCTATGTCAGTGCTTGTAATTGGCAGAACATGCTACCGTAAGTATTGTCAGTGAATATTGTAAAGGGCTGCCACAAAAAACTATTTTCTAATGCAGAGAATAGCTAGAGTCAAATTTTTGTAATGTATACTCTCAAGAAAAAAAAAATTGTTACTTTCAGGTCTTTAACACAACTTTTACTTTTTGAGTTGAATATTTTTTTTTCCACGAACTATTATAAAATATTATATTTCTTTCATTGAATTATAAAATAGTAATTTTTTTTCAACAAATAACATACGAAGTATTTTTCATATGATAAACAAAATTTCATATAACTAAAATATAACTTTGACATGCAGTTTAATTTTAGAAATATGTTTTACTTAACTTTCATAAAATATAAATATTAAATACTTATAAGAAATTAAACACAATTTTTTATAATAATTTGGTGACAGAAAATATATTTATATTACTATAATTTTTTAATATTTTGTAAATATTTTTCTACAAAATTATTATAAAATTTTACAAGAAAAGTCTTTTTTTTCTATTTTTCATACAAGTTTTAATTAGTAGGTAATTTATTCGTGTGTTATATTTTTTATAAAATTATAAAATTCACAACTTTTTCCTATAATTTTTTTTAAAAAAAAAATGTTTTGGGCAAAATATTTTACTAATAACAAATTTTGTAAAACATTATTTATAACAAAATTTATAAATATTTTTTAAAAAAAAAATTTCAATAATCTTAACCTTTATTTTTCTTCTCTAGAAGTTTTTATAAGGAAGTTTTATGTAAACAAATTTATGGATAATGATTAAAGTGTGACTTTGGTGATGTTATAAGACGGTGACCTATAATAGGTAATATCTTTTGTTATCATTATATATGAATGGTTTGAAAGGACAAAAGCTCTGTGCATGATTCTGGAGTATCTATCACCTGTGTTAATTCATAGTTCTTATAACACTTTTTGTTCTACTGCTGTGTGCATTTTTATTATCTGAGAAGTTGCCTCCAAGTTGGAAATCAAAGCCTCTCTGGTGAATGAGACTGTTCACTTTTGGGTTCCAAACACAACTTTGGGGTCATGTGTGCTGTTTTCATGTCAGTACACACATATTATATTAAAATTAGGTTTCATGTCTTTTAACTTATAATAATGACATTATTGGTGATCAACATATAGTTAAGTGTGACTTTGCTAATGATATCAATTGGTGGCTTATAATATAATTTTTGTGGAGGGATTCAAGAGACAAAATTGTAACATAATTGTTGAGTGTAAGTACTGCTGTGCATTGTGTGGCTCTATCTATGAAGTTGCTTCCAAGATGGAAATCAAAGCCATTCCTACCTTTTTTGTTGATCAATGGAGGGGCTCCAGTGAACAAAATTGCAAATCCTAATGAGTCAAAAAAATTCCCCAACCCAATGTGATGATGCATCAACACAGTTCGCCAGAGCTGTACAGAAGACTTATTTTTTCATTTTTCTCTTCATAAAATAAAGCAAGTTGTTGTTCTTTTATCATTTGTAACATGTGTTTGGTGTGGATATGAATGGACAAGTTGTATTATAAAAGAATCTAAGTTCTTATTTTTGTTTTTTTATATTATTCATCTATAAAAATCACTAAATATTAATTTATTTTTAAAGCACAAAAAAATTCATTAAGAATCTAAGTTTATTATAAAAGGGTATTTTATTGTATTCATTTTATTGAAATAATAATATCTTAATTTTTTTCTCTTAATATACGTCATGTTTTAAATCAATTGGTTTCAAATTCACACACCTTGAATGGTTGAATCCATTAATTAACTGATGGTTAAATAAAGATTAACTTCTCAAATGAAGATATCATTATTGGTAAACTTAAGAATGCATTTTTTTTAACAATTTTAATGGGCACATTTTGCGTTTACAAGTAATCAGCAGGATCAAATAATTTAAAATTAAGAAGTGGGTTTCAAATTTTGAATTAAATATAAAAATATATTGGATCTAATCTAATTAAAATT
Source organism: Vigna unguiculata (assembly GCF_037176805.1). Taxonomy (NCBI): domain Eukaryota; kingdom Viridiplantae; phylum Streptophyta; class Magnoliopsida; order Fabales; family Fabaceae; genus Vigna; species Vigna unguiculata. Next base: position 28,213,849 of record NC_140802.1, read on the forward strand.
AAAATTTGAATTAAATTTAATGATTTTTTAAGAATTAGTTTTTTAGTTTAGCTGAATGATTACAAAGAAATTTTACATCATCTCTCTTGCACCTTTTCTCATGAAACTTATTTTTATGTAAAATATAATTTTATTGAAGAAAAAATAGACAAAAAACAACTCTAAAATAATCTATAACATATAAACATATAAATATTAAAAAATATGACATATCTCTAAAAATATGTAAAATTTGAGAATAAAATCATAAAATTGATAAATTTACATATTAAACCAAAAATTTAATAATGACATTTTCTTAAATAAGGTTTTAATTGTATAGTGTAGATGAAAACTCGATTTTCTTACTGAATTAAAAAGATTCAAATAAAAGCATCATAACAAAATATTTATTTCTTTTCTCTCCATAAATAGTTAAGCAACTAAATAGCTATTTAGTGCCAATTAATCTTCATTAGTGCTATGTCCTAGTGTTCCATTAGGAAGACAAAAGAGTACATTGATCTACTATTCTTCTTTCAAGGAATCGCTGAAAAAACAAATATTATTAGGAGCCTGACTTGAAAGGAAACATAATAAAAAGGCAAAAACACTTTCTTTTTTTCAAAATTGCTTCTTACTTAAACATAGGGGTGGCAATTAGGGTCTGGTCCGTCGGGTTGGCTCGCAGGCCCGCGAAAAAAACGCGGGACGGGCCAGGGTAGTGAGCCCGTAGGCCCACATAGGCCCGGCTCGCATAGGTCCGCGGCTCGTGCAGGCTGGCCCGTACTGGTTGGCCCGCAAGCCTGCATAAAAAAAAACTTGCACTTGTATATATTAATTACTTTTTTTATGAACTATTGCATTAACGTTTCAAATTCTTGTATAACTGGAAAAGACAAGTATTATGTAATTTTTAATGTGCTAAAATTTAAAGAATACATTGTGTATGTCATACTATGAATATGATGAAAATGTTGAATTATCAATTTATCATCTAATTCCCCAAAGTCTTTACTTAATTTTGTGAACTTCTTAAAGTTTTCCAATTTTAAATATTGAAAGTTTTATCATAAAATTTAAAAAAAAATTTAAAAAAATTAAAAAAAAAAAGCAGGCTGGCCCACGAGCCCGCAGACTAAGGAGTATGCGGAACGGGCCAGTGTTTTCAGCCCGCATAAAGTATGCGGGGCGGGGCAGGCCAGCCCGCATTGCCACCCATACTTAAACATATTCAGTATATTCCTTTTTAGACTTCCATCACATAATGCTATTTCTAATAATGCCTTCTTTAAACGCTATTGACCAATTATATAAAATATTAATTAATCTTAAGATCCTAGTAAACCAAATTGGATATTTATTAAATACAAATTTGATTTTCTATAAAAGGTAAAAATTTAGTAAGCAAAAGTTACTACATCAAATATCATATAGTTGACCTCCCAAAACATACAACAACAAGTTTAAGATAAATGTAAAAAATAAATTATGCTTCAAATCAAGGGGTGAATCGATTTAAAAATTGACTTGTGATTTAAAAAGAAAAATCCTTCTTAAAAACTCTAATTTAAAGAATAAAAACGACAGTGATTTCAATTAATCCAAGAAAATCATCATAATATAAAAATAGAATATATATATATATATATATATATATATATATATATATATATATATATATATATATATATATATATATATATATATATATATATATATATTGTTCTTACGATATTGAGATAATATCTCGTCAGGATTTCAAGACTTCTAAATAGATTTCTTCTCTAGATGTATTATTCATCCTTTGAGTTCTCGTCCTTCAAGTCAACATAAAGCTCTTTTTCGATAGTCAAATCTCTAATTTTAGTAATTAATGAAAATTGAGTTAATTATTTGGATTCACGTGTATTTTATACTAATATTCTCATGACCATTATCTGACAACTTATGTAAACTTGATCTGATTATGGGTTTGGACTAAATTTATGGGCTTAGTGGTCCAATGGGCTTCGTGGACCTAGCTCAAATACCTACAACCACACGACAATGATAAATACAACAACAAAAATTACAAAAACGAAAAAATGTCACCTTGAGTGACAAATATTGCTTAAAAAAATTATAGCATAAAACTAATAACACTTATGGTGATCTTGAATAAGAATACAATTCTTCAAGAAAACTTGTTTTTTTCTAGAAACACTTGAGAAACTTTCATAAACATTTGGAAATACTAGTTAATTGTGAAAATAATGGAATGCTTTCCTTTTAAAGAAGTTTGAAAAACATTGTTTGTTAAACTTAATTGATTATTATGTTATTAATGTACCTTATAAAACATTTTGAATGAGTATAGCCAATTATTATTAAGGGTGAATATATTTTTGGTTCCTTAACTTTAAGTGAAAATTAGAATTAGTCATTCTTCGAAACTTTGGCCTAATTTAGTCCCTTAACTTTAGAATGTGTGGATTTTGTCTTTTTAAATCTAATTTTGTTAAGTTTATTTGGTGTTTCAATCACGTTTCTCAGCTAACATTGAAGCGAAAATGTGTCAAACTGTGCAATTAACTCAAATGATATCATGAAACATGTTTGACATGTTAAATAAACTTAACAAAATTTGGTTAAAATGACTAATCCACACATTTCTAAAGTTGAGAGATTAAATTTAGCCAAAGTTTCAAAGAGAAACTAATTTTAATTTTTAGTAAAAGTTAAGGAACCAAAAACATATTTAACTCTATCATTAACTATAATTGATCATTTACAAAAAGTATAAATTTTTTTTAAGATTATTTAACATAATTGATTAAAGTTTACAATAAAAAATTGTTTGTGAAATTCATGAAAACAAATTTTGACAAAGATTATTGTTCCTACAGAAACAAATAATATGTTAAGGACACAAATATCATCTTACCTCAATCCTCAATCTCTCGAGTTGGCTTCTCCTCGGCTTGCATATGCCATCTGTCGATGTACACGGTTTGGACCCTCGAGGGGTTACCTATGGAGAGGGCTCCGACGATTAAGTTAGCGAAAAGATTATCAGAAAGTCAAATATCTTGATTAAGGGGTTAATGAAAGTATACCTTTAATTGTTGGGTCTACGTGTATTTATAGTTATTAATCATGTCTGCCCTTCTTGTGGGTTGGGTCATTGCTTGGGTCCTAGATGGGCCTAGGCCTAGCCCAGACCCTTAGTTAATGTTTGTTGGTACCAGGGACCTTATTTGTATATTCTAAGTCTAGAGTGGTCAACAGTTGTCGTCTTGTTTTCTGAGGTAAGCGGCCTAGGACGTTATGTGCTTTCGTTTGTCTGGTTACTGACTTAATTTCATCTACTGGATTATGTGTTGGCGGACTTAGCCGTGCGGTTTTATTAGTCTGTCTAGGTACAATACAATTATCGATTATTATTTGAGATAATAGATTATTTAATGGATTATAAACTTAAGCCAATCGATTATGGTGATAAAAAAAAAGGTAAAAAAAAAAATCAGTTTTTAAGTGCAAAACCGCTGAACTGTCTTAGAAATTGATTAGTCTTCTAAATTTAATCATTTTAAGATGGTTGAAGGTTTTAGTGTAGAAAAAATAGAGTAAATAATGGATATCAGAAAAAAACATTGTGAACGATGTAACTTTGCAAAGGCTATAATGAGAAGAGCAAATTGATTTGGTGGACAATTCAACTATTTCATTTATATAATTTTACTTTGTTTTATTAAAAGTGTAATTTTTGGTAGATTTATTTTTATAATATATCATCACATTGCAATTAACTATGCATACATTACATAGACTTGATTATGTTTTACCGATAAATTTCAAAACTTTCAATTGAGTTATTAATAAATTTTTATGGTTGATTGAGTACTCAATAAATTTAAATTTTATAATTAAATCTCTATTGTTAACTTTTTTTCTATTAAGTTAGTAATGTGATTGTTAAGTGACTGACGTGACTATTATCTTGTTATGTTATATTCTTAAGTTGTCACTATATCTTGTTATGTTATATTGTTAAGTTGTCACTATATGTAATTTTATTATTATAAAATTTTATAAATTACAATTTTATAATTTTTTTAATTTTAAAATGCTACAAATATGAAAGACACAAACTTTACGATAACTTGGACAATCGAATTGAAAAAGACATGAGAATTTGTTTAGGTTCTGGGGAGATAGGTATTACAGTAGCAGAATTAGAACATATCATAGCTAGAGATGGCAAATAAACCCGTGCCCGTGGGTATCACCCGAATCCGTCCCCGTTTTGACGGGGAATCCCCGCTTTGACTGGGTATGGGTATGGGTATGGGTAATACCCGAAATTTTCAACTGGGGATGGGGATGGGGATGGGGATATATATATACCCGCCCAAATACCCGTCCCCGCTTAAATTACTAAACTATTTATAATTTATCAAATAATCTAAAAAATATATATAAATAAATAATATATTTACACATAAAATATAATATAATATAATATAATATAATATAATATAATATAATATAATATAATATAGTATATATACATATAAATAAAATATATTTTTATATATATATATATATATATATATATATATATATATATATATATATATATTTACACATATACATGTAATATAATATAATATAATATAATATAATATACATATACATATAATATATATACATAATAATATAATATAATATATATAATATATACGTATAAAACAAATTAATCATTTAACTAGTGAGATCTTTTATAAACAAATTTATAACATTACAAATTTATAAAAATTTAAAAGAAATATATATATATATATATATATATATATATATATATATATATAAAAGCATAAAATATCTACGCATATACATATAATATATATACATAATAATATAATATATATTATTATATTTATATTATTATATAATATAATATAATATATACTTAAAATAAATATATATCTATAAAATATATATATATATATATATATATATATATATATATATATATATATATATAAACATAAGATATCCACACATATAATGTATATACATAGTAATAATAATATAATATATAATATAATATAATATATATAAATAATTATATATATATATATATATATATATATATATATATATATATATATATAAACATAAGATATCCACACATATAATATATATATACATAGTAATATAATATATAATATAATATATATATATATATATATATATATATATATATATAACATATTTCTCATTCTCTTTGTTTTTTGTTATACACTTTGTTTACTCTCTCAATTGTCTGGTTTGTTTTTCAAGATTTAATTTTGAAGGTAATTTTTCTTCTTCTTATTACATAATTTTTACTCTCTGTACATGGTTATGTTCAAATAGGTGTTCCTCAATTTCATTCTATGAAATAATTTTTAGGTTACACATTTGATTATCTTTATTTATTTATTTATTTTCATGAAAATGTTTGACTCTTATTTTGTAGCTCTTCTTTTTGTTACTTTGGTTATACACTTTTTTACTCTCTTTTAATTGTTTGGCTTGTTCTTTAAGGTTTAAGCAGATCTTCAAGGTACTTTTCCTTTTATCATAATCTTAATTATACATTTTTTTTCCGTTATGTTATGTTCAAATGGATATTCTCAAATTTGGGTCACACATTTAATTATCTTTACTCCTTTATGATAATTTTATTTATTATTTATTTTTTGTTTCATGATAATGTTTAATTCTCAATTTTAAGTGCTCAATTGCATAAATCCTTAATTTAATTCAAGATCAAAAGATGAAGAATCTATGTTTAAATTTGAATTATTATTAATTTAATTTTGTTATTTGTGCTATTTCGTTTAAGTGGTATAATATAAATTTTTAATAGTATAAAAAATATTTGAAATATTTTTAAACTTGATTATTGGTTTTCCTTTTATATTTTGTTAAAAAAGAAATTAACCTTTTTACTTTGTTTGATTTTTTTTTGTTACGTATGTTAGTTTCTAGAGAAAATGAGCACAGGAGATCAAGATTTGCAGGTACCAAGTCCACCACAGTGTTCACAACAACCAACTCCCTTTCAAAGTTCCAATAATGACAGTCAATCTCCATTGAATCCATCTACACAAACACCTTCAGAAGTTCATGATGAAATACATTCAACAACACAAGTAGAGCCTGAGAAAGGGAAATTGAAAAGTGTTGTGTGGGAACACTTTGAAAAGATAAAAGTTGATGGAAAATACAAAGCTAAATGTAACTATTGCAAGAAACTGCTTGGTGGAGAAACAAAGAATGGAACAAAGCACTTGCACCATCATACAAACATATGTATTGAAAAGAAGGCTTTAGCAAAAGGAAAAGGGGGACAAAAAACACTTTTTTCTAAGATTTCAAGTGGCAAAAAGGAATTGGCTTGTGGAGCTTATAATGAAGAAAATGCCAAGAGGGAACTTGCAACAATGATTATATTGCATGAATATCCATTGTCAATAGTGGACCATATTGGTTTTATTAGATTCGTGACAACAATTCAACCATTATTTCAACTTCCTTCACGAAATACGATAAAGAAAGAGATACTTGGCATCTATGAACATGAAAAACAAGTTGTTATGAAGTTGATAGATACAAATAAAGGAAGAATAGCAATTACATCGGATATGTGGACTGCAAGCAATCAAAAGAAAGGGTATATGTCTATCACAGCTCACTATATTGATGACAATTGGACATTGCAAAATATAATTTTGAGGTACACCTTTTTTAATTTATAAATTTTCCAGTAATTTTTTTTATGCACCTCTAGAAAGATTATATGTCTTACAAAATATTGCTTAATTTATAGGTTCATTTATGTTCCCGCACCTCACACAACTGATCGACTTTGCAATGTATTAGTTGATTGTTTGTTCGATTGGAATATTGATACAAAATTGTCTACTATCACTTTAGACAACTGCAGCACAAATGATAGCATGATTGAAAAAATTAAGGATAAGTTGAAGTTGGACACACTCATTAAGAAAGGGTCTTTGCTTCATATGCGTTGTTCAGCACATATCCTTAATTTGATTGTGAAAGAAGGGTTAGCCGTCCTAAAAGAAGGGGTGGAAAAAATTCGAGAAAGTGTAGCATATTGGACAGCAACTCCTAAAAGAATGGAAAAATTTGAGGAAACAGCTAGACAATTGTGAATTTCTTTCACTAAAAAGTTAAGTTTGGATTGCCCAACTAGATGGAATTCTACTTACAAGATGCTTGATATTGCCATATGTTATAAGGATGTGTTTTTTAGGTTAAAGCAACGTGAAGCTCAATACACTTCTTTGCCAACTGATATGCAGTGGGAATTTGCAAAGGATGTTTGTCGAAGGCTAAAATTATTTAATGACATCACAGAAATCATTTCTGGCTCCAAATACCCAACTGCCAACATCTTTTTCCCAAAGATTTGTGAGATCAAGATTGCAATAAATGATTGGGTTAAATCTCCTGAGATAACCATTCAAAATATGGCAATACAAATGTTAAAGAAATTTGAAAGTTACTGGAGTGTTATTCATGATATATTGGCAATTGCTTCAGTTTTAGATCCAAGGTACAAGATGGACATGTTAGAATATTATTTTTATAAATTGTATGGTAATGATTTTGATCTGAAACTTAGTAGGATTCGTCAAATGTGCTATGATTTGGTTTTGGAATATCAATCAAAAAAGAATGAAACTTCTTCTTATAGAGCTACATCATTGGAGTTGGGAAAGGATGTTGATAATGATGCGAATGAATTTTTAGAGTTTATGGCAAAAAAGAAAAAATCTAGAACTACAGTTATGAAAACAGAGTTAGATTATTACTTGGAAGAAGATAATTTGCCGGTTACACAAGAATTTGATATCCTATCATGGTGGAAAACAAATGGGTTAAAGTTTCCAACCCTTCAAGCAATTGCAAGGGATGTTTTAGCTATTCCAATAACAACTGTAGCTTCTGAATCTGCTTTTAGTACTGGTGGTCAGATATTAACTTCTCACCGTAGTCGACTTCATTATATTACTATAGAGGCTTTGATGTGTACAAGAAGTTGGATATGGAACTCAAACCATCTAGGTAAGTTACTCAAATTTATTAATATTTTTTGTTAGTATTTTTTGTGAATTCTCATCTAATATTCTACATTTGGTGTTTGTAGGTGTTAAAAAATTAAAAGAAAAAGATGTTCTCATGAGTGAAAATGAATCTGATGAAGAAGGTACATTATATTCTAGTAATTAAAATTTTCAATTTCAATTATTATATCATATCTAATTTTTCATTTTTTTTCTATGTGTAGGTGGATCGAATGCAAATGAAACCACTGATCATTTGTAAAATTAATAAATATTTTGGTTATTATAAAATTTTAGTAATGTGTAATTTTTTAGCTTTTATATAATTATTTGAATTTTATTTAGTTGTTATTTGATACTTTAATTTGAGATTTATACTATTATAATATTTTTCTTAATATTTGACATCATGAAAATCAAAAAGAGTATGTTATTTTAATATTGAATATTTTGATAGTATCATGATTCTGTTGGTGTGATTTTTAAATTTTTTTTATAAAAAATATTTAATTGATATATGGAACAATAAAAAAATGGGTATGGGTATGGGTATAAGAAAATAACCGTTACCCGGTGGGGATGGGGATGAGTCAAAAGTTGTATACCCGTTGGGTTTGGGGATGGGGATGAATTTTTATTATGGGGATGGGGATGGGATCATGATACCCGTACCCGCCCCGCCCCGTTGCCATCCCTAATCATAGCTAGCGGTGCACGATATTTGTGAATAGTGGTTAAGCTTGAAGCTTCTATTTCCTCCGAGAACGTCATTGTCTTAACAAAAAAGTATGTATTGTGTAAATACAGTCCTCCTAAAATATAAAATAGTAGGGTAAGTGTTAGGTATTTTCGTCCTTAATTGATGGCTAAGGGAGCCCCTGAGAAAAGATAGGAGAGAGAAACAAATATTTGATTTTCAGCCTGCTTTTTTTCATTCCTTCCAAAGGCTATGTATAGCCATACAAAACTAAAATTAGTTACAATCAGAGGGTCCTCCTCATTTGTAGGAAAAGGAATCTACCAAACAGAAAATAATAACTAAATTATTCTATGCAAAGAAATGTTGTGACAGAGCACTTCTAGAAGCAAGTTGACATAGTGAATTTTTATGGGATGTAGTCTTTCAGATAGGCTGGTGTGGTAGTAATCTTTTTGGGCCTTGCATGGGTTGTGGTCTGATTGCTAACAATGTCCACCTCTGGAAAAATCACCTTGTCCTCAAGGTGATAATCAGATATGAGTTGTGCCCATTCTTCCCAACTAGTATCGTCTGGTGATAGTCCGAACCATTGAACAAGGACCATTTTGGTTGGGGGATCTGTTGAATTATCCATGCGAGTAGCCAGAATTGCTAAGGGACGAATTATTGGCTGGTGGTTGAAAGCCTCCGAAGGAATTGGAGTGGGGTCCAGGATAGGGCCACGATGACGTTTCAACAATGAACAGTGAAAGACAGGGTGGATTGTGGATTTAGGTGGTAAATCCAATTGATAAGCAACAGTACCGATTCAGGCAAGAATTTTGTAGGGTCCATAAAACCTCTTGGAAAGTTTGTGATAAGTGGAACCAGAGAGAGACCGTTGTCGGTATGGCCTAAGGCGGACATAAACTAAATCACCTACATCATAAGATATATCACGACGCTTAGTGTCAGCATAATGCTTCATAGTGGCCTGAGCTTTGAGGAGTTTTCGCTGCAATTGTGCTAAGAGCGTTTGGCGTGACGCTAATAATGTGTCCACAACTTCCACAGAGGATGAACCCAATAAGTAATGAGGGATAGATGGAGCTGGTTTGTCGTAAATGATATGAAATGGTGAATATCCAGTGGAAGAGTGAGTAGAAGTGTTATAAGACCATTCAGCCAAAGCCAAGTACTTGGACCACTAGTGGGGATTGGAATGGACAAAGGAATGGAGGTATTGTTCCAAAACTCTGTTAAAGACCTCCGTTTGGCCATCCGTTTCTGGGTGATAAGATGTACTCATGCGGAGTCTAGTACCACTCAAGCGAAACAATTCGCGCCAAAACTTACTAATGAAGATAGGGTCGCAGTCAGATACGAGACTGCGTGGTATTCCATGATATTTGCAGATAATATCAAGAAAAAGTTGGGCCACCTTAGAAGAAGAATATTGTGCTGGTAATGGTCCCAAATGAACTCCCTTAGAGAATCGGTCTACGATGACCAGAATAACAGTGAAGCCTTGAGAAGACGGTAAGCCAGTGATAAAATCGAGGGACAAATCTTCCCACACAGCTATAGGTACAGGCAACGGTTGCAAAAGACCAGCGGGTTTGTGTGTATCAGACTTCACTTGTTGACAGATAGAACAGTGTCGGATGAAAAGTTTAACATCGTTACGGAATCCATCCCAATAAAAATTGGCCAACAATCGAGTAACAATTTTGGTTATGCCCATGTGGCCACCAATTGGAGTACTGTGGTATTCATCAATAAGCTTGAGGCGGAAGGCATTACTGGGATCCAACCATAAACGATTTTTGTATAAAATCAATCCATTATGCAACGTATAGTCAGGAAGAGTGGCAGGATCATTTTGAATACGTAAAAGTAATGTATTGTAAGCTGAACTAGTTGCCACTAATTGTCTCAATTGATCCATAAAAATGAAATTAGGCATGGAAAGGACATAACATATACCAGAGGAGACATCTGGGCTTCGAGAGAGACCATCCGCAACAACATTGTGAGGGCCCGGCTTGTACTGGATTGTGTACTCGTATCCCAGTAGTTTAGAGAGGTAATGTTGCTGTTCCGAAGTCTGGATAACTTGAGACAGAAGCTTTTTGAGGCTCTTGTGATCGGTATTGATAACAAATGGGTATCCCAAAAGGTATTGACGCCATTTCTTGACGGCTGAAGTAATGGCATGTAGTTCCCTGACATAAGTGGATGAATGTAGAAGTTTGGGGCTGAATGGTTTACATAAATATGCCACTGGCCGATTGTGTTGCATGAGAACGACACCCATAGCTGTTCCAGATGCGTTTGTGTCAACAATGAAAGGTAGGGAGAAATCTGGCAAGGCGAGTACGGGTGCTTGGGTCATAGCTTGTTTCAGAGTGGTAAAAGCATGGTGGGCTTCCGAAGTCCAGGCAAAGGCGTCCTTCCTGAGGAGGGCCGTAAGGGGGGAGGCTATAGTGGCATATCCTTTGACAAATTTTCTATAGAACCCAGTAAGACGGAGGAAGCTACGGAGAGCCTTGACATTGGCAGGAGGAGGCCAAGTCAGCACTGCCTGAATTTTGGAAGGGTCAGGTTGAACCCCAGCAGTGGAAATGATATGGCCCAAATATTCGAGTTGCCTTTGTGCGAATAAGCATTTAGAAAGTTTGAGGTAAAACTGATTGTCCAACAAACATTGAAATACCTGTTGCAAATGGAAAACATGTTGTGGAAGAGATGAACTATAAACAAGAATATCATCGAAAAATACCACAACAAAATGACGGAGAAAGGGGCCAAGGAGGGTATTCATGGTAGCCTGGAACGTTGAAGGAGCATTACAGAGACCAAACGGCATCACCCGGTATTCATAATGTCCATGGTGAGTACGAAAGGCGGTCTTAGCGATATCATCAGGGTGCATCAATATCTGGTGGAAGCCTTGTCGAAGATCGAGCTTGGAAAACCAAGTTGCACCACCAAGCTCGTCCAACAACTCATCAATGGTAGGCATCGGAAAACGGTCACGGATAGTGACGGCATTAAGTGCCCTGTAATCTACACAACAACGCCAAAACCCGTCTTTCTTGCGAACCAGCAGGACCGGTGAAGAAAACGAACTCGTACTTGGTTGGATCATGGACTTTTCAAGCAATTCTTTAACTTGTTTTTCGAGTTCATATTTCTGGGAATGAGGGTAACGATACGGCTTAACGTTGACCGGTGTGGTGTTAGGGAAGAGGTGGATACAGTGGTCCGTTGGGCGAGAAGGGGGTAGTGATGGTGAAGGTTGAAAGAGGGTATCGAAGCGAAGAAGAAGTGTTTTGATGTCAGGGGGTAGGGTTGTGGTGTTGGGTGGAATTTTGGTGGGATTTGGAGTGGTTATGGGTAGGACTTGTATGGTAAAAAGTTCAGATGCACTATTAGTTTGGATGCATCGCTTAAGTTGTGGGTTGGACATTATGGCGGGTCGGTTGTGTTGGATTCCTCGTAATGTAATTGGTTGGCCTTGGTAGGTAAATGAAATTGTGAGTTGGGAGTAGTCCATGAGGACAGGCCCAATAGACTTAAGCCAGGGCGCGCCCAAGACCCCTCAAAGGGAGGATGTAGAAATTAACATGGAGGGTGTGATCCTGAATTTTGATTTTGACGTCAAGACAAAGACGATCGCATCGCATGAGGTTGCCACTACCAACCATAACAATCAGGGGGTTATAAGGGATTGAAGGGAGATCTAGGAATTTGACTACCCGATCCTGAACGAAATTGTGGTCACTGCCACCGTCAACGAGAATGGAAACAGGTTTGTTGCCGATCTGCCCTTGGAGACGTATGGTGGATGATCCAATACCGCCAGTGAAGGCATGGAAGCTGACTTGGGAAGGGGTGTCCTCGAGAACGGGCTCCTGAGGAGGTGGGGTTAGGGCTCAAGTATGGTCAGGTGTGAAATCATCCGCGATGGGATCATCGATAGTTAAGAGGAAAAATTTTCCTTTGCATCGGTGGGACGGGGTGAATAATTCATCACAGTTATAGCAAAGGCCCTTTTCACGACGGGCAGCCATGTCGTCAGAGCTGAGACGACGAAAGTTGACACGGGGTGGGGGTGCTGGTAGGAGGGGGTGGAGGTAGTGGCAGTTGGGGGAGATGTATGTAAGCTGGGGGTCGGAACTTGGGATTTGGGACGGAAAGAACGCCGACGTTCTTCGATTTTGTCTTCTTGCAGTTTGGCAAGCTGGGTTGCATGATCTAGAGAAGCGGGGCGGAGAGCCTGGACCTCGCAACGAATTTTCGGTGTGAGGCCGGAAATGAAACAGTTCAGGGCAAATGGGGCAGGTAAACCCACTATGCGATTGGCAAGGCGTTCAAACTCCGTGAGATATTGTTGGACTGTCCCCTTTTGTGTGAGCTTGAATAAAGCACCAGAAGGTTCATCATAAAGTGACGGAGCGAAACGAGTTTCCAAGGCACGGAGGAACCCGAACCAAGTCTGGATCTGATTATTCCGATACATCCACTGGTACCAACTGAGAGCTGGTCCGTTCATATAAAAGGAGGCTACTTGAAGGCGTTCCTGTTCTGGTGTATTGTGGTAATCAAAGAATTGGGAAATTTTAAATATCCAACCAAGGGCGTCATTCCCATCAAATCAGGGAACTTCAAGTTTCATGTGTGGGCGACGAAATTTGTCGGGGGAGGTGTGGGTTGAAGGGGAAACGTGTGGTGGTGGGGAGGGTGGGCGAACCATCAAAAGGGAGAGTTGTTCTAGGATAGAATCAACTTTGACGGTCAAATCATCCAATCGTTCAGCGTTGGTAGGGCGGTTGGCCATGGGAGAGAGGTACTCAATGAAAGCACCAAATTGTTAGGTATTTTCGTCCTTAATTGATGACTAAGGGAGCCCCTGAGAAAAGATAGGAGAGAGAAACAAATATTTGATTTTCAGCCTGCTTTTTTTCATTCCTTCCAAAGGCTATGTATAGCCATACAAAACTAAAATTAGTTACAATCAGAGGGTCCTCCTCATTTGTAGGAAAAGGAATCTACCAAACAGAAAATAATAACTAAATTATTCTATGCAAAGAAATGCTGTGACAGAGCACTTCTAGAAGCAAGCTGACGTAGTGAATTTTTATGGGATGTAGTCTTTCAGATAGGCTGGTGTGGTAGTAATCCTTTTGGGCCTTGCATGGGTTATGGTCTGATTGCTAACAGTAAACTAATAGTAATTATACTATCATAGAAAAGCAAACCGGAGAACAAAATAGCTGGGTAAGCTAAATAGTATTTATACCATCATATATTATAAAATCACAATATTCAAACAAAAATATCAATCAATGCATTTCCTTATGACATACATTCTCAATTAATCACACCTTATGCTTCTAACATAGTCTATTTTAGACTCAATTCCATAATATTTATGCATTGAGTCGAATACCCACGAAGTTATGCACCTGTCATGTAATTATGAAATACAATGTCATGATCGACCCAAATTTACCAAGTTTAAATCCCTTATGATAGGGTTAATTCACTTATAGCATCGCTAGAAGAGGGGTCCCTCACCCCAAATCTCGCTATAGGAACCCCCTTCAACTCTTACCACCTAAACTTCATTCTTTATATGAGCAAGTGAGTTTAGAAGAGTTACGATGACTTCACAATATGGACCCCTACTCAGTATTCTTTCAACCTCTTAAACCTATCACCATTCCATATCATTGGTAATCCACATCAAAATTTCTAAATTTCAAACATATATCTTATTAATTAATCACATACTCACTCAACAAAATCATATGCTTGCGAGTTACCACTACGGATCTACTCACTCAGCAAATAAGTGACTCACCCAACAAGTCAAGCACTAGAATAAAAAACAAATAAATTCACCTAGTGAAGTTGGATTCGCTCAACAACTAAACCTCCCCTACCTCTCGACCATTTTTAAATTTTCCTCTCGCTCAGCGACTCATTCACTCGCCTAATGAGCTCTAACTCATCCAACGAGTGAAATGTCCTGATGCTCTTTATGATCTTATTTTTTATACTCTCTTAACGGAGGTTTGGCTTGCCCGACAAGTTTGCACAAAACCAAACACCATCAATTTTCCAATTTAGCCTATCTCATTCATCTTACACATTTCTTGGTTTTTAAAACATATGTACAACATTATATCTCGAGAGATAGACTAATTTCACCATATTATATAGGTACTACTTAGATTTCAATCAATTCAACCAATTACATAATTTCATTCATATATAGATTTATTCTATGGAGTCACAATCCCAAACAATTTAATCCCACCAATTAATTCATACTACATGTAACAAATAAATTCAAACAAAACAACGTTAGAATAAAACATTATTAGTTTCCCTTACCTTAGGTAGAAAGTCCTCTAGTTCAAAATTGCTTTTTAAAGTTCTATTTCTCATAGGAAAATCTAACTAAATAATTAAAACTCCAATAAGGAATATAAACATATTCTTATGATCATAGACAAACAAATATTCATTTTGAGCTATTTTGAGTCACATGCGTTGAACCATAAGTCACATGCAACTAAAAACGTTCATTGACCTAAAAAAGAAGTAAAAAGTGAGCTTACTCTAATGTGATGGATTTGTAGAGTTCTCTACTAGGATTACTATTATAGTCTCTGATCTTTAAAAATATAAAAAAATGAGATAGTGGTTTTTTACAAAATGAAATTCGATTCATAAAAATTCTATTTATAATATTGACATTTTATTAATAAAATAATTGAGTGTCGCACACATCTCGGCCCACGGTGTTGCACACGTCCCGACCCAAGTTGAAAACGCGCACATCTTGACTCAATGAGGTCACGTACACATTGTAGTCCAAAGGTGTTGAGTACATCATAGACTAGTGGTGGGAAGGCGAGGATCCATCTAATGCTGAGGTAGATAACATGTAGGCCCAAGAGTACAAACGCTCAACATCGAACATAATATGGAAATGTTACCGGTTGCATTAAGGTCTAGAACAGTTACAATGTATGATATTCATTAGATTCCTTAGTGTTTATGAAAGGAGGAAAACCACTTCGAAGGTAATAAAGTCGATAGTGACACTTAGTGGCGGATCTTGACAAAAAATGTTGGAGGGGCCAAAGTAATATAATTTTGAGATTATTAGATTTGATCATTAATATAATGTTTTAAGAAATGAATTCTCTAACTGAATTGATAATTAGTCTAATGCTTTAAAATATGTGAAGAAGTAGAATTTATCTTCTTTTCATCAATAGTTTCTTTTTTATCACTTTTAAAAAATGAATTTATTCTTTTATTCTTTATCAATATACTTTTCTTTTGTAAATAAGATTAAAAACAATTTATCATAGTATTTTTTTTATAATTGGGACACATAATTATTAAAAAAAATATATATTATAGTCAAGTCACAATTAAAAATCGGTTATGAAAAGAACACATAATACATTGTTTATTTTTCTTCTATATTCATAAAAAAATGAATATACAAAAAAGCTCATGAGATAAAAAATAATATTTTTTTATTATTGAGACAAGAAACAAGAAAGGGATAGGATAAATGAGAAATGAGAGCAAACATACTGAATTTATTTCTAACTTTTTTGTTCTTCAAAAACAAAAAGAAAACATATGAGAATGAGAAATAATTACAACATGAGAGTGAGAAATTATTACAAGTTGTGAAAAACTAAAAAGATAATGAGAAAGAAAATAAAAATTATCTTAATAAATATTTGGTTTAATTACTCTTTTGATTCATGTTTTGGTTTTAAAATCTTAAATTGGTCATCCAGTTTTTTTAGTTTTAATTTGGTCCCAATTATTAAAAAATTGATACAATTTGATCTTTTACGATAAATTTCGTTAAATTTTTTAAAACAGATCAATGATTTTTTTATTAAAATTGAAACTCTTAATATGGATGGTTTACTTTGTTTGTGTAATTAACATAATGATACGATCAATTCTTTGACAAAAAGAGGGATCAAAAGAAAAATTAAACCTAAATATCTTTTTTCTTTATTATATTTATTTTGATGTTTTATTCTCTATTAACACTAAATGTTGTGCTTTATAAAATAAATAGGAAAATACACAATTCAATTTTCATCCATTCTTAAAATATACTACTTACAATTTAATAAATTTTAAATATATATATATAATATAAATTTAAAAAAAAATCAAAACTGGGGGGGGGGGAGTAGCCCCTCCATGCCGCTATTAAAATCCGCCGCTGGTGACACTAGGTTTATAAAATAGGATCTTATGTCCAAAGTTAAGGACGGCTAATCTTAAATTCAGTTTGAGTGCATACAAAGAATGTCGAAGTACTACTGACTTGAATGTTAGAGTTCTTGTAGGTAATATACTCCTGTGAGCAGTGGCGGAACTTGGACAAAAAATGTAGGGGAGCCAAATAGATTTATTATATATAATTTTTTTTAGTTAAAATCACAAGCCTACCTCTTTAAAAAAAGAATCAATTTTTTTTACTTTTTATCATAATCTTTCTAATATAAATTTATCATCTCTCGCCTATGTGAAAAAAATAAAATTTATATTCACAAATCACAATTATCACAATGCAAAACATAACAAAACTCATACCACTTTAATTAAATAAACAACACCGTATGAGTTCAAAACTTAAAAAAAAATTACCATAGACAGCAAAAAAACACAAAATCCCTAAATTTCACAATTAAGGATTATAATAATATGGGGAAAATTATAATTAGGGTTCATACCAATTTCATAAAAGAATCCCTAAAATCATAATTATGGTTTTATTAATTTGGGATAAACATTCTAAAAAGAATCATAAATTTAGCATACATAAATCATAGTAAAATACTAACTTTGATCTGAGAGATCATGCAATAATGTATACTTCAATATAAATTTATGTGTTTTCCAACCTCTATTTCCTAATCTATCTCTTTGTATTTATTTCTCTTCACACACTTTCATTATAATTTACATGGTGGAAAGATCTTATAACGAGAAAAAACAAATTTAATCTCTTTTATAAATCAATGTCTCCATTAAATTTTTTTATTTTATCTTTTATTATAATTTTATAATATAAACTTAAAATAAATAATATATAAATATAATTTAAAATATATATAAATATATATAAAAAAAATTAAAAAAAAAATTGGGGGAGCCACGGCTCCCCCTGGTCACCACATAGGTCCGCCACTGCCTGTGAGTGTCGATCAAGAGCATGCAGAGGACGAGTCATCAAAAAAAGAAAAAAAAAAGATGGAAGACTCTTGAATACTGTTTGGTCAAAGTTAACGGCGAGGACCAAATTGAGTCATTTTTAAGAAAATAAGTACCAAATTGAGATAATGAAAAACTTGAAGACCAAAATAAAATTTCATGACAGATAAAGGGACCAAAATAGTAATTTAACCTAATAATAATAATAATAATTATTATTATTATTAAAAAATGTTGAATAAAACTAAGATAAGATTTTTTATTACAACTTGAACATGTTAAGTGTGAAAATTTCATTAAAAAAAAACTTTATATTTTCTCTTTATTTATTTATGTTATTTTAATTTGTGAAATTTCTTAGGAAAACATGTCAAAAATATCAAATTATAGAAAAATGTAATAAATAAATTTAAAAATAAGATTTTATGTTTTTTGAAAACTAATAAATTTATTTATTTATTAAATAACTATCCAAATTAAAAAAGTACACGTGAATTATAGTATTTTTTTTTAATTAAAGACTTCATGTATTTGTTATGGTTTGGTTTCATATTCACCCTTATTTCTAGGAGTAAATAATAACTTTAATAATTAGTAATTGAATTAGGTTGAATCATATTACAAACTAAAATTTACACTTGAGCATACATGTATTATTTATTTTGAGACTTTTATTTTATAAAATATTTCATTAAATTTTATAGTATTATAATTCATAGAAATTTTATTTTGAACACATTTGGATTTTAAAATATTTTAAATTATATTTAATATATAATAATATTTTGTTTATGTTCTATATTTATTTTAATATTCAAGATTAAAAGAAAAATAATTAATTAATAAAAAATGCTACAAATGCTAAAAGTATGAGAATGAAAAACTTAGTTACTGGTGTTAGAAAGAGAGTTTTAATTCGCAGAAAGAATATCAATTTATTTTTGGTATTAATTTACATATGTTTAAGAAAACATATTCTTTTTTAGTTTCTCTAAATTTTCTTTAGACTTTTAATTTTATATAATTGAATTTATGCAGACTGAACAGTCTTGTCGTGGAATCTAATGACGGACAATATCGCCGCCACTATACCCAATTGACAGTTGCCACCAATTTTCCTCATCTATCGCGCATGCACATTCTTGTGTTCCATTAAATTTTAATACCAATAAATTAATATTACTGATCTGAATCATTAATACATGAATTCAGTTTTATTATTATATAAACATTATTTTTTTAATTTTATCTTTTTTAATAATTACTTTTCTAAACTTATAGTATATATATATATATATATATATATATATATGTTTCTACCAGAAATTTATAACGAAAATGATTTAATAAATCTTTTATTTATTTATTAATATTTAGTAATTTAATAATAATTAATATATTTAATATTTTAATAAGCATAATTTGTATTATTTTTAAATAAACTAAGTTGTCACTTACCTACTCTTAATCAAATGGTTTATTTCCATTAAAAAATATAATAAAGAAGTTCTCTTTTTCACCCTTCTTCTCCTTAGAACTTCAAAACGTGCAAGCAAACCTTACGCACACCACACACACCCACTCACCACGCGCAGCAGTCCGTGTTTGTTTCCCAGGAAAACAAAGCGAAAACGCGTTTTCCGTGCGGAAAATCCTCAATTTTCCGGGAATCGAATCTGCACAATGGTTTCCCGGGAAAACACCAATTGGCTCTTCGATTACGGCTTGATCGATGATATTCCCGTCCCAGATGCCTCCTTCACCGTCCCTTCCTCCGCCTTCACATGGCCTCCTAACGCCTTGAACGCCACTTCCAATGTCAGGTACATGCAGATCGCTTTGCCAATTGCTTTCTCCTTTTCAAGCTTTAGATGCTGTGTTATCTGATTCTTTTCTCCTTGACGTGATTAGGGTTTCTGCTTTGTTGTTTGATTGGTTTGACTCTGTGAATGCTTGATTTTAGGACTGTGTTTCGGAAGCTCTAGGGATGTAGGATTTTTGTGTTTTCCAATAAATGTGATTTATTTTATTTTATTTTTTGGATTGGGGAGGTTGTATTTGATAATTTTTGTTTTTAATGTTGCGTGATGGAATCTGGCCTAAGGGGTGTATAATGTTATGTATGGATTGAAGATTGAAAAATAAAAATGCTCTGATGAATTTTGATGTACTAAATGAAGAAGAAGAAAACTGCTTCTTTTTAAAGGAACAGTACTTTTAAACTCTCCCAACTTCAATTCAGACATGTCCTTAACGACTGGCTGGAATTAATTCTGACGCCTCAGTACATTTTTGTATGATATAGTTTTAATTGCTTAATTGACTGTTTAGAGTATTCAAGGAATGTATTTTTCTGCCTTGTTTTCAATGCAATGTTTTGTGCTGGAACTGTTGATTGTCTTAATTCAGGTTTTTTTAATCAATATTTGTGTAATTATGTTGATTGTATATGAAGTTGAAGATCATTTTGTACCTCCTAGCTAAGTGGTTAGTTACTTTCTGAAGTTATAGGGTCATCTTAATTCTTATATAGGAGTCAAGTTAGGTAGATCAAATGAAGATGTGCTTCAGTCATAAATTATAATCGTGGAAGTTATTGTTTAACACTAGGTGAGATTATTCTGTGTAATTGTGACTTACAAGTTCTTTAATGCACTATTGAAGTGAATATTATGGATAAGAAGTGAATGTTTAATAGATTAGAATGGTGAGGTGGATCATTGGATTGGTGAAAGGATATTCTAGTTTGTGTTATGAGAAACAATTAAGAAAAGTCTTCCGTAAATGGTTTTGCAAAAATTTAGCTACTCTACTGCTAGAGCCAAATAAAGCAAACCTAAGATAAATTAGATTATTGTTCTAACTTCCCATATTGAAATTTTCCTCTGTAGGTTTTAACAATATGAGAATGAGAAATGATTTTACCATAATCATGCTGATAATTTATCAATTCTGTAATGGATGTAAGATTCCTATAAAATATGGAATGCTACATTTTTATTACCATTCTTAGTAATATATTCCTATGTAATGCATATATTTCAATTCCGTTCTACTCAAGTGTTTTCTTTTACATTTTTTTTCACTTGAGGCCATACACTTTTGTTTGGTCAAACATGGCTTCTGACATTTTTCATAATATATTATTCATAACTCTATCTACCTCTTTGTCCATGTCCTCATAATAAACAATTTCTTTTACTGCCTTGTCTTTCTTACACCATTATGTGCTCCTAGTGTTGAAATTGACGGGTCACTGGCGGATTCTGATGGTCTCAAAGAGTCTGGCTCAAAGAAGAGGTACATAGTGTTCTATTAGCCTTTCATTTTTCTTGAATGAAATACTTTTCTCAAAAAGGAATCAACATGTTTAGCCACTTGGCTATCTTATTCTGAAACACCTATTCTGTAGGTTTTTTTTTTTTTGCTTGATTTCCTAATCTTTCTTTTGCTTTAGTTCTTTATATTACAAATATTAAGATGATTTAGTGTTCTTTTTTCTTTCTTTTTATGCTGTAATAAATTCATAATGATTGCAGAATGAAGTGAATTCTTGAGGCAATACTAGTTGCTTAAGTAATTTACAAAATTTGCTTGGCATTTGTCATAAATGATGTTCAATGAACTGACAGATGTGTAGTAATGTAGTGCAGTCAGAGGGTGAGGCTAATTGGTGCAGTTGATGTTAATCAAGAAATCAACATATTGCAAATCCTTGCTTTGCATGTATTATCTTTTTCGAGTATAACATTATTTTTCTCGACATAAGATTCAATTTCCAAAATCATTTTGCTTGTCTTACATCATTGACTGCACTATTTAGGAATACAAAATTAGGTCAAATGATTAAACTTCTGAAAAAGGAGTGAACTCAATCTAGATAGCTTTTGCATGGAAGAAGTTATCCTCATATTCTTGTTCATTTGCAGGGTTAGATCTGAGACATGTGCTGCTTCTAGCTCCAAGGCATGTCGGGAGAAGTTGCGAAGAGATAAGCTTAACGACAAGTATATTTTCTACTTCAAAATTTCAACTACCTCCTGTCCTGTCTTTTCTATACTCATCTTGAGCTTTTATGTGAGTATGTAGCTGAGGCATGTACCTAATATGATGGACATTTTTAGGTTTGTTGAATTGGGCTCCATTTTGGAGCCTGGAAGGCCTACGAAAACTGATAAGGCTGCTATCCTGATTGATGCTGTCCGAATGGTGACACAGTTACGGGGTGAAGCGCAGAAGTTGAAAGACTCTAATCAAGGTCTTCAGGAAAAGATTAAAGAGTTAAAGGTGATACTCATATTTGAATGACTTTTTGGGTTGGGAGTTACATATTGTGGATCACTTGGGGGAAATTTGTTTAAGGAAGTATTTCCTGTTTGAGAAATGCTAACAACACACTCTACTATAGGTTAGATATTTTGGAAATTCACAAATTTTGGTTGGTTCCACTACTTTTTAAGTGATTCTCTCCTGATTTTGTAGTGCTCAAGAATTTTAGCCAATCATAAAGTGTGTGTGTGTGTGTGTTAGAGAGTATGTTCCTAGTTCTCCTCTTTCTGTTTTCATATTAGATTACAAAAGTTCCACCTTTTTGTTTTATTGTTTTCAAAGATTTGTATAGCAACTTCACAAATAACTTATTTTCACTGTTTCCTATCAAACTCTTGAAATAAAGTGGAAGCAAGATGACATTTCTGTAACTAAGTAAAAGTAGTAACATATTTTTCGAATCCAATGGCTGCATAAGATTTCTGCCTCCACCTTTTCCTAACAGAGACTGAAAAATTCACAATTCTAATTGTTTCTGAAATGAAATTCTTTACATGTTGTGTAGGCTGAGAAGAATGAACTTAGGGATGAGAAACAGATACTCAAGGCAGAGAAGGAGAAGTTGGAGCAGCAGCTGAAATCTTTGAATGCGCAACCCAGTTTCATGCCTCCCCCTACTGCTATCCCTGCTGCATTTGCGGCGCAAGGCCAAGCCCATGGAAACAAGTTGGTACCTTTTATTAGTTATCCAGGAGTTGCAATGTGGCAATTCATGCCGCCTGCTGCAGTGGATACCTCACAGGATCACGTGCTCCGTCCACCAGTTGCCTAAGCCGGCACTGTACAATTCTCTGAGCTTGGATTTTGGCCCAGGGTTGTATCCATGTTACCAATACCTTCTTGGCTTTGTTAGTTCTCTTCCAACTATTCTAACTGGACCCAGTGGTGACAACAGACTGTATTTGGCATATGATACTATTATGATTAATGCTGGTATTTGCTTGTAAATGTTAAATAAACTTGTCTGTCTGGCTGTCCTCGTCTCTGTTTTAATATTAGCTACTGGGTTCTAAGATAATCCGATTTTAGGTTCACAGTAACATTATTTCAGATTAGGACATGCAAAATAGGTGAGAGGGCATTGTTGCTAGTAGAAAAGATATAGATAGGTTTTAACAATCGAGGAAGCAACGGAGCTATAGTGCTTCAGTTTTCAATTTGGTGTTTCCATATTTCCTTATGCAATTAAAGATTGTTAACTTACATGATCCAAAATCTCTGCTGAATTATTTAGACAATGGTAAGTAAATCCATAAAAACTTATTAACACAAGTTTTGTATTATGTGTAGCTTAGTAATAAACAAAATTGTACATGAAAATGCAAGAAATTTGGCAATGTGTATAGATTTGAAAAACTATTATTAATTCTTATTGTTAGTGTTAGTTATCCACTATTGCTATTATTGTTTGTAAGAAAATAAAAGAAATTTGGAATTACGTGCACGTTATTAGCTGTGACTAGTTGTATTTTTCGTGAAAACTGAATCTTTTTGGACTGACTGTTTCTTACTATTCATAATTTTTTTTTGTACACATATAATCCAACCTTTTATTTCATGTAAAATTAATTGACGCTTGTAGTTTACAAATTTTGCAATAAAGAAATATTGTCTAACATATCTAACATGTTTTGGGAGAAATATTGTCTAACATATCTAACATGTTTTGCAATAAAGGAGACACATATTATATTTATTTATTTTAATTAATTTATAAGTCTATCATAAAAATATTTTAATTTAAGAAAGGTATTAAAATATTTTAGTTTAAGAAAGGTATTGAAATACTTACCGAACGTGGACATCCGGTGTAATGTAGAAATAGATGTTATCTTTGTAAGCCGATGTTCACATTCGCAAGGCATTTTATTTTTTATTTAATTTTTCATTTAAATAATTTTTTGCCTTTGATTATTGATCTAGTATATATTATTTGAGTTATATAAATATTGATTTAGTCATTTATTTGTTTATTTTCTTTACACATGTAATTATATCTAATTAATTTTTTTACATTATTATTATTTTATTTTGTAATAAGAAAACACTAAATGTAGACATCCAGTATAATTTAGAAATGAAAACTCAAAAAAATGTGAATCGGATGTTGATATCCGTAATAATCCAATAAACTAGTCACATCTATAATGAAAACTAAAAGAAAATGTGAACCGGATGTTCACATCTGTAGTGCAATTTTATGAACCGGATCTCGACATCCGCAATGCAATTTTCTAAATTGGATGTCGACATCCGCAGTGAAATTTTATGAACCGGATGTCGACATCCGCAATGCAATTTTCTGAACCGGATGTTGACATTCGTAATGCAATTTTCTGAATCAGATGTTGACATACGCAGTGAAGTTTAATGAACCGGATGTCGACATCCGTAATGATACAAAATAAAATTCAAAAAATGTGAACCAGATGACGACTTCCACAATGCAATTTTTTGAATCGGTTGTCGACATCGGTGGTGAAATTTTATGAATCGAATATCAACATCAGCAATGTAATTTTCTTAACCGGATGTCGGCATCCGTAATGGTACAAAAAAAATTCAAAAAATGTGAACGGGATGTCGACATTCGCAATGCATTTTTCTTAATCGGATGTCGACATCTGTAATGGTACAAAACAAAATTCAAAAAATGTGAACTGAATGTCGACATCTGCAATGCAATTTTCTAAATCGGATGTCAACATCCATAATGATCTTTTTCTGAAAACAAAATGTGCTACAGAAGTCCACTTCCGCTATTTCAAATAACAGATTCAAAGCAACATCTCATTTACAAATTTAACATGCATTGTATAGATAAAACATACAGGATGCAATGCAACACAAAAAATAAAGGATCTGGAGGCTCCAACTGCTGCAATGCCAATTAATTAGAGGGGAGAGAAGAGAGAAAAGGAAAATGACAGATGTGGGAGAGAAAATGAGCCGTTGCACAAAAAAAAAGGGCCTAGGTCAAATTGAAAATTGGAGTTGCATGAGTGGACTATTATATTAGAGGGGAGCGAAGAGAGAAAAGGGAAATGATGGATGTGGGAGAGGAAATTTACTTACTTTTTACTATGAAGGACTAAGTAAAAATTAAATTAATTTTTGGACATACATGAAATATTTTGGGAGTAGAGGGAGAAGCCGCCCAAAGACTTCCTTATTGGCTATGCACTAAGATCCCCGGTTTCGTACCATGAGCGACTCCCTTTTTTTTGTTGTCTTATTTCCACAAGCCTTTTTGGTTGTGTTGTATTTCCACAAGTAAAAGTTCTTGCCAAGAGGTACTTAAAGCTTTTGAGAGAGAAAGAGATGGTTATTGGAACTTCCGAACATTAGAAGGCATTCCCCAAACCCAAATGGAGAAAAACCGAAATTGTAATTTCTGAATTACTCTATTTTTGAATCGAACTACAATATGTTTTAACTGAATTGCACTATTTTGAACCGAATTGCACTAATTTTGAGCCGAACTACACTATTTTTGAACCAAACTTCACTATTTTTGAACCGAACTACACTGTTTTTGAACTAGACTTACTTGTATGTTTTCTTCATATTAACTCACATGATTTGTCACTTTATATATATATATATATATATATATATATATATATATATATATATTTAGGGTTATATATTTTGAAAAAAAAATGTGCTTATAAATATGATATTTTCTAGTATTTCACTTTTGTAACATCCTGACAGGATATTACGGATTTAAAATAATAAAATAGAGAAATAATAACTAACTTCATTTATTGAATAACATTTCCCAACACACGGGAAAATTTAAAACTTTATTCCATTCATAAAGTATCTCAAAGATTTCAAAGATTACAACTGATAAACTCTATAATAATAAAACCATGTTCATATTCAAAGATTACAAATCTGTAAAGTCCATAAATAATTAAAACAACTTTATGGAAAACTCCCAAGCTAGCCCATGCTCCGTCTCTAAGTCTCAACGGATCCACCTGCAACATCATCTACTCTCGTGTTCCGCGTACACGATCATCGCCAAACACAGACAGATAGTGTGAGCTAATAGAATAAAACATATATACAACATATTTATATATATAACACAATTACACCAAAGGAATTCTATCCTTTGATGTCATACCACATGGCCACAACCATGTTAATCGTGTTCTACGTCTTCTAGTGAATACCTCAAGATGTCTTGCTGCCACACCTATCGGCCACAATCGATAGAGCACATGCGAGAAACCATGCTACGAATCACACACCGAAACGCTAGGTGGAGTTCTCAATACGAACATAGTTCGTAACGCCCCAAGACTACCAAAATTGTTGGTTTTATACCAAGGAGGGCAATCTATCTAGACCCGCGGTATGAGCCACAATCCGCACAATCACACCGGCAACACTCGCCAACCCGAGCCACAACTCAAGAGTTCCTCGTGTTCATCCGTCATCCCGAGCCACAACTCGATGGATGCCATTCCGAGCCACAACTCAAGGAATACCACGTGCTTAACCCCTATCCCGAGCCACAACTCAAGGAATACCACGTGCTTAACCCCTATCCCGAGCCACAACTCAAAGGATACGTTCTAAGCCACAACTCAAGGAACACCAACAAGTCGACCTTTGAAGCATCACCAAGGCCTTGTAGATCACGAGGCGCCAAGCGCAACAGGCATCCAGACCGCCTGGCGGGGGGACGCGTACCGTAAGGCGCCAAGCGCCTCTACACACAATGAATTTGCAATTATCGCCTGGCGGAACTAGCTCTACCGCCAGGCGCCACGTTTCTCTGACTTATCTGATTTGGCGACTATCGCCTGGCGTACTACATAGGGATGGTAACGGGGTGGGGCGAGGACGGGTTTCGCTATCCCTCGTAAAAAAAATTATCCCCATCCCTATACCCAAACCCAACGGGTATCAAACTTTTGTCTCATCCCATCCTCACCAGGTAACGGGTATAATCTCGTTCTATTTTCTTACTACTTTAATATTAATTTTAATTAATGTTCATAAAATAATAAAAAATTACAGTAAAGTAAACATAATATTACCAAATATTCAATATTTGGAGGATGATTGTTTATTTGATATCAAATACTTTGAAATCAATTATAATTGTTTACATTTTAGATTAGAATACCATATAAAATTTCATAAGAACCAAAACATTTATTGAATTTGCAAACATTAATGAAACCTAGTTGATAAAGTTTAAAAATATTTTAAAAAAATATAAAAGGAAAACAAATATTCAAATTAAAATATATTTTTAAATGTTTGTTTACTTCAATTTTTTAATTCTAATGAATCTCTTCTTTATGCACTAATAAAAGTTATAATACATCACTTGATCAAAATGACACAAAGAATAAATAACAAACATAATAATAAAATTTTAACATAGATCTTGTATCTTTTGAACTCTAATATATGTTGGATGTTGATAAAAAAATATTCATAGCAATTATATTAAATTTTTATATTATAGCAAATAAAATTTATTTATATAATTATAATGACAAAATTATAGTATGATTGATAATGAATTAGAAAATAAAAAATAACTAGATAAAATATATCAAAATAGTATTCTATGTGATGAAAATAAACAATAAATAAAAATTTAAAAAAATTAACAAATGTGTATCTTATAAACAATTTGAGAAACTATTGAAAGGAATCACATAATGCAAAAAATAAAAGTATAAATAAAGGTATGATAAGATGAAAAATACATTAAAGATCTAAGAAAACTTTTCAAATATCAACATATATACTCAATGGCTGAGAAATAACAAAAATTATTTTGGCGAAACAAAAGAATTATTCAAATGAAACAAAATATAATAATAATAAGTAGTTTTTTTTTATATTACCTAGTAAATGAAATATTTATGTTATTAAACACTTAAATTGAGAATATTAAACATTTTCAGGTGAAAGGAAAATATACAATAAATAACAATATTAAAAAATAATAGAAATATTCAAATGTGAGACATAAAAAATTTTAATTAACATACATCATTTTAACATAATTACATAAAGGTTATGATAATTTGAAAAATATATTGGAGATACGAATGTGTTTCATGACAAACTAAATAATTAGAAAAAAATAAAAAATAAAAATTATATATATATATATATATATATATATATATATATATAATGTTACTTAATTAATTGTGAATATTTTAATAATTTAAACAAGGATGAAGATATGGTAGGGATGGGTATTATGGTGGGGATATGTACATCCCCATACCCATATCCATACCCAATTGAAAAAGTCAGGGATTTCCCATACCCATACCCATACCCATACCCAATCAATGCGGGGATTCCTCGTCAAAACGGAGACGGGTTCGGGCAATACCCACGGGGACAGGTTTATTTGCCATCTCTAGTCCTACACCACCGCCACACGCTGTATCAGTACTTGTGTTGTATCAGTACTTGCGCAATACTAATTTTTTTTAGATACTCCAAAACAGATTACCAATTTCCCTTCAAAGCTTCAAGACTCACGATACTTACACCAAGTTATTTTCCAATTGTCACGTGGTCACTTTTCATTACTATTCCTATTTCCACTTAATTTCAAACTCCCAAGTAGACTAAAAATAGACTTCCTTAAATCAACCTTACTCACTCATAGTATGCTACAATCCACTCATACTACTTATTTCTTATCCTTAGTTCAAGTTATGATAGCCACCACCCTTCAGTTATATGCAAAGCCACACTGAGACTCTATCTTAGAATTTTAACTCCCATTCACCATAATCAACTTCCCATCATAGTTCCAACTCCTAAATGATACTATACATCTCTTTATTTAAACAAGGTCTCAAAATAACTACTACCACCTTAGATTAAAAACCAATCATTCTCAGTCCTTGTTCTTTAACCCCATCTATATCTCCCTCACGTCACTTTACCACTGACTCCATCAAATTATCAGTTTGAGTCCATACTTTCATTAATGCAATAGGGTTCTATCATTAAATATTCAAAGATGTCAAAACTCCATTCTTTCTAGTCCCATTTGAGACTTCATCAAAACCCCACCCAGTGCCTGCCATCACAGCCACGCAGTGCAGAATCCACTACGCTGGCGACTGGTAGGGATACAAGCGCGCCAGGTGGTGTATGAAAGCCTAGAGAATTTCTAGCTTTTCACTACACCTGCGAATGTCCACTAACTCCAAACCACCCTACATTGATCTTCTACCCACGTTCCGCAGTCAATTATCACTACTAAGAATACCTATTCTCCAACTAGAGTCCAATTTTTTCATACTATCAGTGCAATTCCAGCATCAACATTTATACCCCCAAATTTCCAATTTGCCAAATTTCCAAATTTTCTGGAAATTTTTCAGAAACACAAAATTTAACGGACAACAGAGGTTCATGAATATTAATCATATACATATATCATACAATTCATGCTTAGCTTATAAATTAACGTGTATAACTCCCCTAACCTGGATTCCTTAACTTAACTTTGAAATGTGTGATAATTCTTCTTGACCCAAAAATGACTTCCTTTAATGCTCCCACAATTCAGCTCCAAAGAGGCTCTCAATTCTCTCAACACACTCTCAATTTCGCTCTCCTCTCACTATGTAACAATGACAACCCTGCAAACCTTTCTTCTAACCTAAAATTGGCCTTTTAATGGTGCCTTAATGCTAGGTTAATGACCAAAAACAAAAATTTGGTTTAATAATGCTTGTAATTACCATTCAAAGACCATTATGGCTGTTTTTTCCAGTCTCCCTTGGCTGCCCATTCAGCTAGGGTTTTTCTAACCTTTCAAATTCATGCCAAAAGAAAAATTGACAAAAAGAAAAAGAAAGCTCAATTTGGTTCTTCTACCAAGGTTAGAACCTGTAACGATGCCAATGTAAACTCAATGCACAACCATTTAACCAAATTCATGTTTCGTGATGACTAATATAATTCTATGATTATATTATCCCTTAACAGGATCAAGCATATTCTCAAAATAATAATAAATCAAATAACACAGAAATGGCATACATAGGATTTAAACCTAAGTCCTCTCACACAATAAAGTACTCTCAACCATTTAAGCTAGTACTTCTCCATGTCATACAAGTCAAAAATTAAATGCCATAAAGGGTTCCATTACCCGCATTTATTAATTAATTAATTATTTAATTAATTAATTTTCATGGGTCTTACATTCCCCTACCTTAAAAATTTCCGTCCTCGAAAATAGGACTTACCAGGAAATAGGTGTGGGTATGACTTCTTCATGAGATCCTCTATCTCTCATGTAATTTCTTGAGTTGCTTCGTCCCAAAGGACTTTGACAATCCGGATCTCCTTCCCTCTGAGTTGCTTAACTTGAGAATTCAAGATTTTCACTAGTCCAACTCCGATCGTCAGGTCTTCACCCACCTAAACACCGTCCTCCTCCAGCACATAAGTAGGATCGAAAATGTACTTCCTCAGTTGTGATACATGGAAGACATTGTGTAGGATTTCCAAGTGAGGTGGTAAAGCGATCTCGTACAATGCTGGTCCAATCCTTCTCGTGATCTGATACGGACCGATGAATCGAGGAGTTAACTTCCTCGACATGAGAGCTCTTCCAATTTCGGCTATCGGTGTAACTCTGAGGAATACGTGATCACCTGCCTCAAACTCTAGCGGCCTCTTCTTCTTATCTGCATAAGATTTCTGCCGACTCTGAGTTGCACACATATGATCCTGTATCACCTTCACTTTCTTAGTGGTCTGCTGCAAGAATTCTGGCCCAAGTACGACTGACTCCCCATCTTGTTGCCAACATAATGGAGTCCTACATCTTCGACCATACAATGCCTCATATGGTGCCATCCCGATGCTGGAATGGTAATTGTTATTATACGTGAACTCCACCAATGGCAACATATCACTCCAAGTACCCAGGTGATCTAACACACAAGTCCTTAGCAAGTCTTCCAACGACTGGATGATTCTCTCAGACTGCAATTTTGTCTAAGGGTGGGTGATAAGCTGAGCTCATTCTCAACTGAGTACCCAGGGCTTTCTGTAGTGACTGCCAGAATCTTGACGTGAATCTCGGATTTCGATCCGATACAATACTCGTTGGCACACCGTGTAGCCTAACAATTTCTCTGACATATAACTCTACTACTTTGTTTCGAGACATCTTTTGATTAATAGGTAGGAAGTGGGTGCACTTCGTCAACCTGTCCACTATTACCTAGATGGAGTCATGCCTTCTCACTGGCCTTGGCAGATGTGTAACAAAATCCATGGAAATGCTGTCCCATTTCTACTGAGGAATGCCAAGAGGCTCCAAGGTCCACCCGACCTCTGGTGCTCAATCTTCGCCTTCTAACATATTAAGCATGATGCCACACAATCCGCCACCAGAAGGTTACTTTCAGATCTTTATACATCTTAGTCATACCTGGATGGATGCTAAGATGACTCTTATGCCCTTCCTCTAAGAGCATCTTTCTCAGTATAAGATTCCTAGATACACAAACCCTCTCCCTGAAATGTAGGATGCCATCTTTACCCATCCTATAGTCTTTTCCCTTCTCCATGCCCAACCAACCTATGATCTGTTGCAGTTCCTGATCATCCCCTTGTGCCAATCGAATCTCGTCTAAAAATTCGTTGGTGATTCTCAACATATTGCACCTTATGTGGCCTGCACCCATATTCAGTCCTAAGTTCATATCCCGCAACTTCTCGATCAACTCAAGTTCTTTCATCATCATAGCAGACATATGCACTCTTTTTCTGTTTAATGCGTCTGCAACGACATTGGCTTTACTAGGGTGGTATAACAACTCAAAGTTGAGGTCTTTCAGGTATTCCATCCAGCGCCTCTCTCTCATATTTAGGTCCTTCAAATCAAATAAGTATTTTAAACTCTTATGATCCCTGAACACCTAGAATTGAGAACCATACAAGTAATGCCTCCAAGTCTTAAGAGGAAATACTACTGCAGCTAGCTCCAAGTCATGTGTCGGGTAATTCTTCTCATGCACTTTCTGTTAGTTTTGAAATGATGAGTTTAGCCAAGAAGGGGGGGTTGAATTGGCTTTATAAAACTTTTTCGAAAGCTTAAATCTCTTTTCAATTGAATCTAATGGACTGGAAAGTTTGGATGTAAATGCAGCAGACCAGTACACTTTCAGTCGATTAAAATATAAAACAAAAGACTAAATTGTTCTTGATGTTATGAAATAGTCGATTAAAAAGACAAATCAGTCGGCTAAAATACTGGAGAATTATGCAGAATGCATAATTCACGAACTCAACTCAGACAACATTCTTTTACATACAAGATATGTTCCAATCAGTATTTATAACAAGTATAAAGCCTTAGATTACATAATAACGCATTAAATCACACCAAAGATCAAATTGCTTGGTTTTCTTGAGTTTTTAAAGAGTTTCAAAGAGAGTGAGATGAGGGAAAGAAGAAAGCACAGCTGGTTTTATACTGGTTCACTTAATCATAGAGCTACATCCAGTTTTCTAGGACAACATGAGCCTGGTTTCCACTATATTCAAAAGTTTTACAAATCACAAACCAAGATTACACTTTTGAACACCAAAACACACAAGATTTTTGACTCACACAAAAATCTAGACACACAACCTACAAGAATCACACTTGCAGACCTGAAATCACATCAGGCAAACCATCCAGAGGCATAAGAACATCCAAACCTGATGGTGGTTGTCTCTAGCCAACCATACATGTGTTCTTCAAGCTACTCACAAGCCAAAATGCCTCCAAGATCAACCAAGATCTTCAAAGCATGAGTTCCAGCTATGTATTATAGTGAGAGAACGCTTCCCAGAGATGAATGACACAGTTTCGTTCAAAAAAACTCAAACTCGCACCTCTGCTCGCGAAAACACAGCTTATGTGGTCTGGTTTAAGTGAAACCAGTCGATTGAATTTTCCGTACAGTCAGCTGATTTCACCTGACTTAAGTGAAATCAGTCGATTGAAAAATAATTCAACTAACTGAATGCATTCATATCAGAAACTATATACAACAAGCCTTTAACCTATTAAAACCCATTTTAACAGATTAAAAAAGACACACTAAGGCACACAAGACATCTAACCTATGTCATATAGCTTATCAACAATGTATAACACTAACACATTACATTTAACATGTTATATACAGATTTAACACACCAAGACTTAATCTTCAAGAGGATATTCATCAATCTTCATCAAACACTTAAGATCTTCATGCACATGGCTTTATCAATTCCTTGCTTTGAGCTTGCTTGTGCCAACAATCTCCCCTTGAATTGATGAAGCCAACACCCTCGAGTTGAATTGATGAGCTAAGATCCATAGAGAAACCTGAAAAAGCTTTTGCAAACAAGATACAAATATTCCAAATATACACCCAAGCAAAAGCACACAAGCATACATACATATCACATATGCATATGCTCCCCCTATTACTAATAATATGATTTAGCTTCAGATTTTAGATTAAGTTTGCAGTTTTATATGATTCCAGTAGATTTATTTTAGGTTTTCCAAATCTAATACACTTTTACACATTTTAACTCATTTTTCTCCCCCTTTGGATTCATCAAATGAAAGTAAATGCATAGATCAATTTGGAAAGATGAAAATTTTCATTAAAACATTAACATAGGGGTGTACCAGGGCACCTGGTATGAATACAAACACACCAAACCAGAAATGATAGATACATCATGAAGCTAAAAACTTATATAATCAATCGACTGAAATGAGAAAATAGCCAATTAAAATACTAGAACAGACAACATACACATAAAATGCAGCACGAAAATGCAATGCATGACCTATGAGCCATCCCCTTCACTCATTCCTAAGGTTGTCTCTGATGTAGACATTGGAGAGGAGGTCATGAACGTTATGGAGTTGGTCATCCAAGTCTTGAAATCGTGTTATGCAGTATGCATGATGTGCATTTTGAGCCAGTTGAGGTCTTGAAGCTGGTTGAGAACCATTCTCTCAAATTGGGAGTCTGCAGGTCCAGCATTCGTAGGAGGGTTGTACAGCTCAATTGCCATAGGCTGTGGTTCATCTTCCTCTTGGTTTCCTCCACTAGTTCCCGCTTCATGATCACTTGCTCCAACTTCAATGTTTGCACCTTGATCTCCTTCAACTAGCCAAGTGTTGCCTACCTTGGTGAATCCCATCTTGTGCATGTTCAGTGTTGAAACATGATTGAGAAGGCCAGTAGACTCCTCAAGCTCTCCTTCCACATCCACACCAAAATGTTCAATGAACTTGGAGATGAGCACCACATATGGAAGCTTGAAATCCATGAGCCTCTTTGCCTTCATCATGTGATCTCGAATTGTGTAGGTCCAGTCCACCATCACCTCATTTTGAATGTAGTACATCACCACCAGATCACCTTCATTCAAGGTAGCATGGTTGCTCCCCCTACGCATGATGATTTTGGTCACCACCATGGCTAGCAACCTTTCCTCCACACGAAGCCTTCCCACATGGAAATTTCTAGCTTGCTCACCTTGATTTCTCACACATTGGTTGAAGTATTGCACTTTGTTGAATTCATCCACTGCACTAGTTTCTCCTTTGCGGACTTGCACACCTCTTTGCCTTAGGCTAACCACATCCTTCCATGTTTGCCTAGTGATTTCCATCTCCACACCTTTGACACTTCATTTGAGAATGCCATTGCTGAACTTGAGGTTGGCATAAAACACCTTCACCAAATCCGGATACACCTTGCCCAAAAGTTCAAGGAATGTCTTCAATTTTTGGGTTTTGAGATGTTGCTCAAGGTTGCCAAAATTCTATGCCCTTAGCCATGACATACAAATCACCTTAGGGAGGATGATTTGCTTCCTATTGATCTCAATCAAGAAGGTTTGAATTATGTCTTCATGGCCTTTAAACCATATCTCAAGCCTTCCTTGATTCATGGCATTTGGAGAGGATGAAATAGGTGGGGTGAAGCTTTCATCATCTGAGGGGGCAGCTCGTGATCTTCTAGGCATGGTGAAAAGTAGGTTTGGCTCTTACTAGAAAATGAGAATGCCAATGCATGATGCTTATGCAAGTATTTATAGAATCAACATGTTGATTTTCAAAACCAGTCAATTAAATTGTGCAAATATTCTGGTTTCAATGCAGTACATAAAATCACAACCAATTAAATGTGAGGGAATCTATATTAGAGATGCATTGATGTGTTTCCCTTGCGTTGTATGAACAATCCACTCACAAATAGTGCTCAACTAATGCATGCTCATTGGAAATCATGTAATTAAAGCACTTTATGGTCAATGCAATCTGAAAAGTTGATTTTAGCTGATGTAATAGTTGTTACAACTGCTGCTAAAGTCCAAAAACAGTCATGTGATGCATACTTTGACTGGGTCAATCAATTAAAATCAATTCAAGCAATTCCACATCAGCATAAGTGATTTTAACACATAAAAATACAGAGTTAGTTGACTAAAACTGTACCAGAAAACTGATTTTTGGTGCAGTGGCAGTTCTAAGTGAAATCTATGTGTTAAATTTGCAGTTTTAGCTGACTAAAAATTTCAGATTTCACGAAATTCACACCAGACCAATTTGAATCAAATATATGTGCTATTTTGTGAGATTTAGCAGATTGAAACAGTTCCAGAACACAGATTATACAGATTTTGACATTTTAAATGAAATCTATGTGTTGAAATTGCAAATGTAGCTGACTGAAATACTGGCAGTTTTCAAATTATGCAGATTTCACCACTTTAAATGCAACACACATATGATCTAATAAGATTAACAAGCCAACCAGATATCAACATACATTCTTCATGTCTAGAATACCTATTTCAGTTCTAAGCTTATTAAATCTATCACGTGCAAGTGGTTTAGTGAATAAATCCGCTAATTGATTTTCAGTTTTCACAAACATGATTTCAATATCACCTTTTTGAATATGATCTCTTATGAAATGATGTCTAATTTCAGTGTGTTTAGTTTTAGAATGCTGGATTGGATTCTTGGTTAGGTTGATTGTACTTGTATTATCACAATAAAGAGGTACCTTTTCTAGCTTCACACCATAATCCATAAGTTGATGCTTTAACCATATGCTTTGAGCACATGCATGTCTAACTGCTATGTACTTAGCCTCAGCTGTAAAGAGTGCTACACATGCTTGCTTCTTGCTATTCCATGAGATTAGGCTTGATCCAAGTAGATGGCATGTGGCACTTGTGCTTTTCCTATCCAATTTGCACCCTACATAGTCAGAATATGAAAAACCACTAAGAACAATGTTAGATTCATTAGGATACCATAATCCAATATTAGTTGTCCCTTTCAGATACTTGAGAATCTGTTTTGTAGCTTTGAAGTGCGATTCCTTTGGATTGGATTGAAACCTAACACACAAGCAAACACCAAATTATATATCTGGCCTACTAGGAGTTAGATATAGTAAGGAACCAATTAACCCTCTATATTTGGTTGAATCAAATTGGTTTCCAGCCTCATCTACATCCATAAGGCAGTTTGTAACAATTGGAGTGACAACCTCTTTGCAATCCTCCATTTTGAACTTTCTCAGTAGATCAAAACAATATTTTGACTAGCTTAAAAATGTTCCATACTTGAGTTGCTTCAGTTGCAGCCCTAGGAAGTAGGTTAGCTCACCCATCTAGACATCTCAAATTCTCCCTGCATAGCTGCAATAAACTCTTCACACATGAAGTTATTATTTGATCCAAAGATTATATCATCCACATATACTTGAACAAGTATTACATCACTTGCATACTTTCTAATGAAAAGTGTTTTATCAACAACACCTCTAGCATATCCTTTAGATAAAAGAAAGTTGCTTAACCTCTCATACCACTTTCGTGGTGCTTGCTTCAAACCATATAAAGTCTTTTTCAATTTGAAAACATGATTAGGATATAGGTGATCTTCAAAACCAGGAGGTTGTGATACATACACTTCTTCATTTAAGAAACCATTCAAGAATGCACTTTTCACATCCATTTGAGAAAGTTTGAAATTACACATGCATGCATATGCTAACAATAACCTCACAACTTCTAGCCTAGCCACAGGTGCATATGTTTCATCAAAATCAGTGCCTTCCTCTTGATTATAACCTTTAGCAACTAGCCTAGCCTTATTTCTAACTATATTACCATTTTCATCCATTTTATTCCTAAACACCCATTTTGTACGAATCACATTCATTGCATCAGTTTTAGGAACAAGAAACCATACATCATTCCTAGTGAATTGATTAAGTTCATCTTGCATAGCAACAACCCAATTACTATCACACAATGCATAATTCACATTCTTAGGTTCAATTTGAGAAACAAAAGCACCATGTTGAAAGAATGCAAGCTTGCGTCTAGTGGATACTCCCTGTTCTATGTCACAAATTATGTTACCCTTTGATAATCCCCCGGGTTCAATCGACTCCTTGGGTAAGTTGTTGTCTGCAGCTTTTTCAATCAACTGAATTTCCTTTTCAGCTGATTGATTTCCTGCAGCAGATTCCAATTCTGTAGCATATTTCTTTTCCAGTATTGTTTCTTCTTCATCTGCAATCTTAGGCACATAATCTTGCAATTTTGGGTTAGTTTCATCAAATATAACAGGCATAGACTCTTCCACAGTCAGCAATCTCTTATTATAGACTCTATATGGATGATTTTGTGTAGCATAGCTGATAACGCTGTCGTTGATGCGTTCAAATTAATACTACTAAACTATAGCAACTTCAGTATTGCTAAGATAGTAGTCAACATAATAGAAAGGGTAAAGTAACCCAAAGTCGTCTCCCAACGAACACATAATTGATTTTTAACAAGTTAGTTCTTATAAAATCTATACAAAACGGTTAGTCAAATAAAATAATAAAAATATGGGAGGATTAAGATAAAAAGATAAAATAAGATAGAAACAATAGTAAAGAAAAATAGATTGATTCCATTGCTTTTTCAAAATAGATTCATCATCGGTTATCTAAATATTATTGCTCAATTAATTATTGTTGTAGATTTACAAATTAATCAATGTAAAGTCTCAATTAATTTGTTGGCGTTCTCACTTTTAACCAAAGTACAGTCTCAATTAAAAGTAAGAACTTTTAGATTATCCATAGTAAATTCAACCAAAGTGCAGTCTCAATCAAATTTACAATGCCTAATCATGTCTATTCTTTTATCTTCTCACCAAATAAAAAGCTTAATTAATCAAAGTAAAGTCTCGATTAATTTTTGTTAGAGTAAATACCTTTAACCAAAGTAAAGTCTCAATTATTAGTAAAAACTCATTCAATCACATGAAAGTTTCTAAATAAAATCAAAGTAAAGTCTCAATTGAATTTAAAAACCCTTTAACTCATATGATTAGCATGCGTGTAGATTTAAAATCATTACTTTTTACGTGATTCAAAGATAAAAGACATAGATGAAATTAAACCTCAACAATAATAAAAAGAACAAAGATATTATTTCATTCTAACCTCAGAATCCATAATGAAATTACAATGGAATCAACTCAAGAAATTTAAAACTCCATGAATGCAAAATAAAGAGAGAAGAATAGAGAGAAGAAAGAAATTAGGCCCCCCTAAGGGTTCCTAAATTCTGAAGTGCCGAGCTTGTTTTTCTGCTTCTTCCTTGGTCTCTTTATATAGGAATTAGACTGGGCTTTTCTATTGCTAAAACCTCTCAAATATCTTTTAAAATAAAGATAAGGATAAATATTCAAAGATATTTGGAGAGATATAGACTATTTAACAAATATAGTTGGTTGATAATATCAATATCTAATATAATTAAATTTATTAATTAATTAAAGATATGTGATAAATTATCACCAATTAGTATTTGTATTAATTTTCCAAATCAACCCTTTGCAATCTCCTTAAATTATCTTCTAAATAATCCAATATCTTCAAGATATATTTGTTTGTTGTGGAACTAAAAAGATTCAAGAAGATCTTGTCATATTTAAAAAGATTTGGTAGTTATTATCTTTTAATATTTTATGATATAATTAAATGAGATAATTATTTAAAAATATCAAATAAAATATCTAAAGATATATTTTCCCAAATTATCTTCTATCATAAAGATAAAGAAAACTGCAAGGTCCAAT
The DNA here is from genome assembly GCF_037176805.1 of Vigna unguiculata. Taxonomy (NCBI): domain Eukaryota; kingdom Viridiplantae; phylum Streptophyta; class Magnoliopsida; order Fabales; family Fabaceae; genus Vigna; species Vigna unguiculata. The sequence goes on from NC_140802.1 coordinate 28,253,441, forward strand.
TTTTCTTTCCTCTCTTCTTGGTTTAGCCAAACTTCTTCACTTTTTCAAGCTTTTCTTACCGTCTTCATGCAATGCTTGGCTTGGATTTTTGTGCTTTTGATAATTTCTTATTCTTGGATTTATCTTTAAGGTGTCATGAAGCTTTAATAAATTTATTTCCATACCTCCATGAGCTCAACTTAGCTGCAGCTGCACTAACACACCTCAAAATATCCAAAGAACATTTATGCAACTAAAAAGCTATTTTTAACATGTTTTTGTATCTTATGCTCAATAAACCCAATTATAGGAAATCCCAATTAAATCAATCTTTAAACACACAAATTCAATTAAATACCCATAATTAAACACTGAATGAGGGCAAAAATACGCACTCATCATACCCACACACTTATCCTTTTGCACTCCTAGGCAAAATTGAGTAATTTCAAAACTTGTTCTGAGGTATTTTATTTCACATCAACACTGGATCAAAAGAATGAACATCATTGGAGACAAATCAATCTTCTAGAAATCAAATTATTATGTATATACGAACGGAAAGGTTCTATTTTTCACACATGAGTTAATCTTTTGAATTCACAAGACAATCAATTATGAAAGAAAGCACTCAAGTTAAATGTGTATTTTCTCACCAAAATTCTCTCAAGTGTTTTGGCTTGTGTTTTCACTCAAAATACTCATGTAAGCAAACTCTCATAATACTTAACAAGACTCTAATATTCACGAACTTTTAGAAAAATATGCATTCAAAGATCATGAGGATCTTTCACAAGTTATAATGGGGCCAAGGCAAAGGTAGAAAAAATTTTAGGATTTTTGGGTTTTTGAAATTAAAATATAGAGAGAACAATGGAGCATAATTTCAAAAACAACTCTTTTTCATTTATTGCTTGTTGCTCTCTCTTTTTCTTTTAGAAAGCAATTATTTCAACACTTTTTCATCAACAATTTTTCCTTTTGCCATTTTTATTAATTTGTGGGTGAGGTACTCACCCACACACTTTATTCCTCAACCATTCCTGAACACAATCCATTAGCTCCTTCTTTCTTCCTAAAGTAGAATATGGTCTTTTTCTTTTCAAGGTTATGCAATAGGCTTAAAACAAGAAAAAGAGGTTTAAAAGCTCAAAGGGGCTACCAATGGATTAATATCAAGGTGGACTTATTTGGCCAAGTAACTAAAAACAAGAAATGCCTCAGTCATATCAAATCATGCATATTCACCTAAGATGCAAAACAAAAGAGTCAAGCTAAACATTTGAGTATAAACAAACATGAGCAAGTCACTCAAGAAAAAATAGGAATGACATATGGTAGTTCATCCTTTACATTAAGGCTCAAGACTCACAAGGTCAAATTCTTTCACAAAAGATTTAATCAAGAAATTCTCAAATCAACTCAATTAGCAAATCATAGAAACAATCCATTCATATCAACATGACTTTTATTTTTCCATAATTATGATCATTCCAATTATTGAATCAAATCCCAAAATCCAATGTCAATATGTTTTATTGAAAGCGGGTAAATATTTTTGTGGATTTCTTATGAGAGATATTGTTTAAAAGTTTCACTTAGTAAAAAGTTAATACTTTCACAATTTTCTCAAAAAGAAATCACAATTTTATTTACCCGCTTTAACACAATTTAACACACCTCCATGAGCTCAACTTAGCTGCAGCTGCACTAACACACCTCAAAATATCCAAAGAACATTTATGCAACTAAAAAGCTATTTTTAACATGTTTTTGTATCTCATGCTCAATAAACCCAATTATAGGAAATCCCAATTAAATCAATCTTTAAACACACAAATTCAATTAAATACCCATAATTAAACACCCATAATCTCAAAAAGAAATCACAATTTAACACACCTCCATGAGCTCAACTTAGCTGCAGCTGCACTAACACACCTTAAAATATCCAAAGAACATTTATGCAACTAAAAAGCTATTTTTAACATGTTTTTGTATCTCATGCTCAATAAACCCAATTATAGGAAATTCCAATTAAATCAATCTTTAAACACACAAATTCAATTAAATACCCATAATTAAACACCCATAATCTCAAAAAGAAATCACAATTTAACACACCTCCATGAGCTCAACTTAGCTGCAGCTGCACTAACACACCTCAAAATATCCAAAGAACATTTATGCAACTAAAAAGCTATTTTTAACATGTTTTTGTATCTCATGCTCAATAAACCCAATTATAGAAAATCCCAATTAAATCAATCTTTAAACACACAAATTCAATCAAATACCCATAATTAAACACTGAATGAGGGCAAAAATACGTACTCATCAATAGCCTAGAAAAACACCTTCATCCGCTTTTGCATCAAATTTGCCAAGACTTTCTTTGCCATTGTTTAAGATGAAACACTTGCATCCAACTACTTTTAGGTGACTTAAAACAGGCCTCCTCCCTTTGAAAAGTTCATAGGGTGTTTTCTTCAAAATTGGCCTAATCAACACTCTATTTAAAACATAGCAAGCAGTGTTGACTGCATCAGCCCAAAAATACTTAGGTAGTGAATTCTCATTTAACATAGTTCTAGCTAGTTCTTCAAGTGACCTGTTTTTCCTTTCAACAACACCATTTTGTTGTGGGGTTCTTGGTGCAAAAAAATTATGTTTAATGCCATGTTTTTCACAAAAGTGTTCAAACCTTTCATTTTGAAATTCCCCACCATGGTCACTTCGAATAGACACTATCTTGGAACTCTTTTCATTTTCAAGCATCTTGGCAAGTCTTTTAAAAGCATGAAAAGTGTCATTTTTGGCAGCTAAGAACAAAGTCCATGTGTACCTAGAGAAGTCATCAACTATGTCTAATGCATAAAGATTGCCACCAAGGCTCATGGTTCGAGATGGACCAAATAGATCCATGTGAAGCATCTCTAAAGGTCTTTCAGTTGAAACAACATTTTTGGGTTTGAAAGAGACCTTGGTCTGTTTTCCTTTTTGACATGCTTCACACATTCTATCCTTCTCAAACTTGACTTTTGGTAGTCCTTCAACCAACTGTTTTATGTTTAGCCAATTAAAATGTTGCATGTGTATGTGACAAAGTCTCCTATGCCATAACCAAGTGTCATCCTCTTTTGTAAGCAAACAATGGAAGCTAAATGATGCATGATGTAGATCAAGTAGATATATATTGTTGACTCTTTTTCCTATCAAAACAATTCTACCATGTGCATCATATATCAAGCAATTATTTGGTTCAAACATCACTATAAAGCCTTTGTCACATAATTGACTTATACTTATCAAATTATGTTTGAGCCCTTCTACTAGCAGCACATTCTTGATGTTGAAAGAGGATCCATTGCCTATGACTCCATTTCCAAGGATTCTTCCTTTGTTGCTGTCTCCATAGGTTACAAATCCTTCTTCTTTCAATTTCAACTTTGCAAATTTGGTCTTATCTCCTGTCATATGCCTTGCGCAGCCACTATCTAGGTACCATAGATCCTTCTTTTCCTATTTTATGACTTGCAAAACAACATAGTATTACATGGTACCCTTTGATAGTTTGGTCCAACATGGTTATGCCTTTCTAGATCCTTTTAGGATCCATTTAATAAATCCCTTAGGTACATCATACTTTCTAACATGACAATTCTTAAGAACATGACCCTTTTTCATACAGTAGTTGCAGGAAATGAATGGCATAACATTTGGCTCACTCTTGGAAAATAAACTAGAGAACTTCTTGACCTTCTTTTCATGGATAGGTGTATAACCAAGTCTAGCCTTTCCAAAAACACAATTTTGAGAGCCAAGAATAACTTCCAAATTTGTTTTTCCTCTTGTGAACTTTGCACAAGTTTTCAAAAGATATTTTACTTGATTTTTCAAAGTAGTGCAGTTTTCACAAGGTTTTCTACCCAGCTGTTTTTCAGAACAATCGACTGAATTACTGTAAATCATTTTCAAATGTTCAAAATCAGTTTTTAAATCGACTATTTTTTATTCTAGTTGGCTAACTCTGTTTTCTAGCTAGCTATTTAATCCTTTTAGCCGATTGTTCATGACAACAATTTTATTTGTCTCACTATGCAACTCCTCAAAGTCATGCAACAATTGGTAATAGTATTCTTATCCTTGGATGACAAGGAACTTACTTGGCTTCATGAGGATGATTCATATTCGGCCATGAGGCATAGATTTGCTTCCTCACTTCCTTCTTGAGATGAAGTACTTGTCGAATCATCATTGTCCTCCCAAGCTATGTAGGCACGTCTTTCCTTGCCCTTTTTCTCCTTTTTCCTATCATCAACCTTCTCCTTCTCTTTGTTAACATTAGGACATTCAATCTTGATATGTCCTTGCTTTCCACAATTACAACATGAGAATTTAGAAGAATTACTTGAATCATTTTGTTTAGAATTGTACCTCCTTTGATTACCTTTGTTGCCTTTCCTTTTGAGATACTTTCCAAACTTCTTGACTAGTAGATTCAAGTTCTCATTGTCACTAGATTCAACAACCTCTTCCTCGGTTTCATCATTTTTCTTAGATATAGCCTTCAAGGCTATGGATTTTATCTTTTGATCACTTGTTTGAAGCTCACTTAGCCTTTGCATTTCAATCTCATGCTCTCTAAGCTTACCAAACAGTGCAGTTGTTGTGATGATGGATAAATCCTTGGATTCAGATATGGAAGTCACCTTTGGTTGCCAATTTCTATCAAGACACTTAAACACTTTGATGTTTAGCTCCTCTTTGTAAAATTCTTTGCCTAGACCCATGAGATGGTTGACTATGTGAGTGAACCTCTTTTGCACTTCAGCTATGGACTCTCCTTTTTGCATCTTGAAAAGCTCATACTTTTGAATCAAGGCATGCTTCCTTGCTCTCTTCACTTCACTTGTTCCTTCATGTGTAACCTCTAGGATATCCCACATTTCCTTTGCATTCTTACATTGGGAGACCCTAAAAAAATCATCCATACTCAAAGATGAAGTGATGATGTTATTGGCATTGCAATCATATTGAGCTCTTCTCCTTTCTTCATCATTCCATTCACTCCAAGGCTTGTCCACCTACTTATTTTCAACAACACATTTAGGAGTATATGGTCTATCAACTATTGCATCCCAAATTCCTTTGTCTATAGATTTAATGAAAATTTGCATCCTTATTTTCCAAAACTGATAGTTTAGGCCACAAAACATAGGTGGTCTATGAATAGAGGCACCTTTAGCAAAAGGGAGTTTACTTTCAGCCATTTCAAAAAGATTTTTGATCAACTTGAATACCTTTCAAGCTCTAGATACCAATTGTTAGTTTTCAAATGGTGAGTTTAGCCAAGAAGGGGGAGGGGGTTGAATTGGCTTTATAAAACTTTTTCGAAAGCTTAAACCTCTTTTCAATTGAATCTAATGGACTGGAAAGTTTGGATGTAAATGCAGCATACCAATACACTTTCAGTCGATTAAAATATAAAACAACAGACTAAATTGATGCTATGAAATAGTCGATTAAAAAGACAAATTAGTCGGCTAAAATACTGGAGAATTATGCAGAATGCATAATTCACGAATTCAACTCAGACAACATTCTTTTACATACAAGACATGTTCCAATCAGTATTTATAACAAGTATAAAGCCTTAGATTACATAATAAGCATTAAATCACACCAAAGATCAAATTGCTTGGTTTTCTTGAGTTTTTAAAGAGTTTCAAAGAGAGTGAGATGAGGGAAGAAGAAAGCATAGCTGGTTTTATACTGGTTCACTCAATCATAGAGCTACATCCAGTTTTCTAGGACAACATGAGCCTGGTTTCCACTATATTCAAAAGTTTTACAAATCACAAACCAAGATTACACTTTTGAACACCAAAACACACAAGATTTTTGACTCACACAAAAATCTAGACACACAACCTACAAGAATCACACTTGCAGACCTGAAATCACATCAGGCAAACCATCCAGAGGCACAAGAACATCCAAACCTGATGGTGGTTGTCTCTAGCCAACCATACATGTGTTCTTCAAGCTACTCACAAGCCAAAATGCCTCCAAGATCAACCAAGATCTTCAAAGAACGAGTTCCAGCTGTGTATTGCAGAGAGAGAACGCTTCCCAGAGATGAATGACACAGTTTCGTTCAAAAAACCTCAAACTCGCACCTCTGCTCGCGAAAACACAGCTTGTGTAGTCTGGTTTAAGTGAAACCAGTCGATTGAATTTTTCGTACAATCAACTGATTTCACCTGACTTAAGTGAAATTAGTTGATTGAAAAATAATTCAACTAACTGAATGCATTCATACCAGAAACTATATACAACAAGCCTTTTAACCTATTAAAACCCATTTTAACAGATTAAAAAAGACACACTAAGGCACACAAGACATCTAACCTATGTCATATAGCCTATCAACAATGTATAACACTAACACATTACATTTAACATGTTATATACAGATTTAACACACTAAAACTTAATCTTCAAGAGGATCTTCATTAATCTTCATCAAACACTTAAGATCTTCATGCACATAGGCTACTAGTTTTTTATCTTGCATCAACACAGAACCCAAAACATGATATGAAGCGTCACAATACACTTCAAACGTCTTGGTCGTGTCTGGAATGGCTAGCACTAGGGCAGTTGTCAACCTCCTCTTCATATCCTTGAAGCAAGCTTCACACTCATCAGTCTAAGAGAAAGGCTGGTCCTTTCTAGTGAGCTATGCAATGGCTGCACCATCTTGGAGAATCCTTCCACAAATCACCGATAATAGCCAACTAAACCTAGAAAACTTATAATCTCTGTAATTATTTGCGGTCTCTCCCACTTCACCACTGTTTCAATCTTAGCCGGATCCACTATTATTCCTTGGGTTGAGATTACATGGCCTAAGAACTATACCTCATTCAGCCAAAATTCACACTTTGAAAACTTCCCATATAGCAGATGCTCTTTGACAACCTCCAATACCACTCTCAGATGCTCCGCGTGTTCTTCTTGAATCTTATATATATCAGTATGTCATCAATGAATACTACGACAAACTAATCCAAATACGATCGGAAGATTCTGTTCATATAGTCCATGAAGATTGCAGGAGCATTTGTCACCCCAAATGGAATTACCATATATTCATAGTGTCCATATCGTGACCTGAAAGTTGTCTTTTGCACATCCTCAGACTTCACCAAGATCTGATGATATCCAAACCTTAAGTCAATATTGGAGAACACTACTACCCCTCTCAATTGATCCAGCAAGTCATCAATTCTTGGTAGTGGGTATTTGTTCTTGATGGTCAGCTTGTTCAACTAGCGATAGTTAACACACAATTTGGAGTTGTCGTCCTTCTTTTTCACTAACAGCATTGGTGCTCCCCATGGTGATGCACTCGGTCAGATGAACTTCTTCTCAAGCAGATCTTCTATTTACTTCTTCAATTCAGCTAACTCTATTGGCGCCATCCGATACGGTGCCATGGACACTAGGCTAGTCCCAGGGATGAGATCAATAGTGAAATCCACATCCTTGCTTGGCGATAGTTTTGGTATTTCATTTGGGAAGACATCCACAAACTCGTCCACCATTGGTATGCTCCTAATCTGCTCAATTGTACTCTTCTTCTCTCCTTGAGTCACTATCATGAAGCAAGTAGCTCCAGCTTCTACTTCCTTCATCGCCTTCTGAGCTGAGATCAACTCTTGTCCTACTGTCTCTGGGAATACCAATATGTGTCATCCGTAATCGATGACAATATGGTTGCCTGACAGCTAGTCCATTCTCAAAATCACGTCTAGGCCCTTTATTAGCAAGCAGATGAGATTCACCTTGAAACTGCAGCATGCCACTTCTTTAGGGCATCCCACACAAACAGAAGTGGTAGATACCTCGCCAGACGTTGGTGTCGCAACTATCAGCTCGCACCCCAACTCTCACAACACAATTCTAAGCCTCCTCACGCATTCATTAGACACGAATGAATGGGTACCTCCTGAATCAAACAACACGACAACCTCGTGATCAAACAACAAACAAGTATTATGCACCAGGTTACCTGATTGGGTTGCCTCGGTGATCGTCAAGGCAAATACACGCCCTGGCGCTATGAGCCGCTCTCCAACTGGTTTTTTGGCTGGTGCGCCTCTAGCTGGTTTCTTGTTAGGACAATGACGTGCAAAATGTCCAGTTTTGCTCACATACATAACACTTGTCAGTGCTAAAACCTCCTCTATAACTGCCAGAGGGTTTTGGATAGTGCCTCTTAAGATGTTCTCCACCATAGTTAAAGCACTATAGTTTCCGGGACGAAGTCTACAGATGACTATAAGGTTTCTTCTGATGTTTAATATTGGGCGTAGTCTTCTATGATCGTGCCACTCTACTAGGCCCCATCTCCAGCTGCTCAACCGCCTTGACTTGCTTCACTAAGACTGAGAATTCTCTTATTCTCAAGGATAGGAGGAATCTGCGGAGTTCATGCTTCAATCCGCCCTCATATTTTATACATCTCCACTCCTCCGTGATTGTGGGCAAATAGAATCTCGCAAAATACTCAAACCTGTCTGTGTATGCATGCACAGTTAGGTTCCCTTGCTGAAATGTGAGGAATTCAACTTCCCTCTCATGTCTGGCAGAGTCAGGGAAGTATTTCTCCAGGAATCTTGTCCTGAAGGAAGTCCAAGTCATTGCTTCCTCACAGGTCAACATCAGCTGCTGCAAGCCTACCCACCAATATTTTACATCTGCTACGAGCAGAAAGGTGACGGAAGACAGTTTCTGTGCATCAGTGCACTCTATCACTGTATAGATCTTCTCACATGCTCTGGCCACCGACTACCTCCAGGAGGATACAATGCTATAATTGTGGCGGGGAGCACTTGAGGAGAGACTGTACTAGACCTGCCAGTAGTACAGGTGGAGACAGTAGCACTGGTAAGTGCTACGTGTGTGAGCAGACTGGACACTTTGCACGACAGTGTCCTAAAAGAAAACCCGTTGGAGGTGCGCCAGCCAAGAAACCTGTAGGAGATCGGTCCAGAGCACCAGGGCGTGTGTTCGCCTTGACGACTACAGAGGCAAAACAGTCAGGTAACCTCTTATAGTTTTTGTGTCTGTTGTGTGACCACGAGGTGGTAGTGTTGTTTGACTCAGGAGCCACTCATTCATTCGTGTCTAATGAATGCGTGAGGAGGCTTAGGCTTACGATGCGAGAGCTGGGGTGCGAGCTAATAGTCGCGACGACAGCATCTGGAGAGGTATCCACCACTTTTGTGGGCGTGGGGTGCCCTATGGAGGTGGCAGGCCGCAGGTTCACGCTGAATCTTATTTGCTTGCCGATGGAGGGTTTGGATGTGATACTGGGCATGGACTGGTTGTCGAGCAACCATGTTGTCATTGATTGCGGGCAGCGCAGGATAATGTTTCCACATACGGCAGGGTTGGAGCTTATCTCGTCTAATCAGGCGGTGTGAGAGATTGAGGCTGGAGCTACGTGTTACATGATTGTGGCTCAGGCGGGGAAGATGAGCACGGTCGAGAAGATCAGCAGGATTCTGGTAGTGGATGAATACGCAGATATATTTCCGGACGAGATTCCAGAGTTGCCGCCTAGCAGGGATGTGGATTTCTCCATTGATCTCATCCCTGGCGCTAGGCCAGTTTCTATGGCACCGTACCGGATGGCGCCTGCTGAGTTAGCTGAATCAAAGAAATAGATTGAGGATCTGCTTGAGAAGAAGTTCATCCAACCGAGTGCGTCACCGTGGGGAGCATTGGTTCTGTTAGTGAAAAAGAAGGATGGTAGCTCCAGGTTATGCGTTGATTACCGGCAGCTGAACAAGTTAACAATAAAGAATAAGTACCCGTTGCCAAGGATTGATGACCTGTTGGATCAGCTGAGGGGAGCTGCGGTGTTCTCGAAGATAGACTTGAGATTTGGATACCATCAGATCCTAGTCAGGCCGGAGGACATACAGAAGACTACTTTTAGGTCACGTTATGTCCACTACGAGTATGTAGTGATGCCATTCGGGGTGACCAATGCGCCGGCTATATTCATGGATTACATGAATAAGATTTTCCAGCCATATCTAGATCAGTTTGTGGTAGTGTTTATCGACGATCTTCTGATCTACTCCGAGAGCAGAGAAGAACATGCAAAGCATTTGAGAGTGGTGTTGGGGATTCTCAGAGAGCACCCGTTGTTTGGGAAGCTATCAAAATGTGAATTCTGGTTGGAGGAGGTACAATTCCTGGGCCATGTGACCTCAGCCCAAGGAATAGCAGTTGATCCGGCTAAGATCGAGACAGTGGTGAAGTGGGAAAGGCTCCAGACAGTTTCAGAGGTGCGGAGTTTCCTGGGTTTGGCAAGGTATTACCGACGATTTGTGGAGGGCTTCTCCAAGATGGTGAGTCCCCTGACACAACTTACCCGAAAGGACCAGCCTTTCTCATGGACAGATGAGTGTGAAGCCTGCTTTGAGATATGAAGAGGAGATTGACTATCGCACCGATACTGGCAATCCCTGACACGACTAAAACTTTTGAGGTGTATTGTGACGCCTCGTATCAGGGGTTGGGTTGTGTGCTCATGCAGGATAAACAACATGTTGCGTATGCATCGAGACAGTTGAAGGTGCATGAGAAAAATTATCCGACCCACGACTTGGTGTTAGCGGCAATTGTGTTTGCTCTCAAGAAATGGGGGCATTACTTGTATGGGGCGCAGTTTCAAGTATTCAGCGATCCTAAAAGCTTAAAATACTTGTTTGATCAGAAGGAGCTGAATATGAGGCAGAGGCGTTGGATGGAATATTTAAAGGACTACGACTTTGAGCTATTGTACCACCCTGGTAAAGCTAATGTCGTAGTGGATGCCCTGAGTAGGAAGAGAATTCATGCGTCAGCCATGATGATTAGGGAGTTGGAGTTGATAGAACAGTTGAGGGACATGAATCTGAGGCTGGATATGGGACCTGGACAAATACGATGCAGCATGCTGAGGATCACGAATGAGTTCCTAGATGAGCTTCGAGTGGAACAGGGTAAGGATCAGGAGCTGCAACAGATCATTGATGAGTTGGGCATTGAGAAGAGGAAGGATTTTTGGATGGGCAGAGATGGGATTCTACGATTCAGGGAGAGAGTGTGTGTTCCTAGTAGCAAAGTTCTGAGGAAGATGCTCCTAGATGAGGGGCATAAGAGTCGTCCTAGCATGCACCCTGGTATGACTAAGATGTATAAAGATTTGAAAGCTACTTTCTGGTGGACGGGTATGAAGACAGATGTGGCTGATTACGTCGCTTCCTGCTTGGTATGTCAGAAAGCGAAGATCGAGCACCAGAGACCAGGGGGTATGTTAGAGCCTCTGGACATTCCATAGTGGAAATGGGACAACATTTCCATGGATTTTGTCACACACCTGTCGAGATCGGTGAGAGGGCATGACTCAATCTGGATGATAGTAGACAGATTGATGAAGTGTGCTGATTTTCTGCCGATTAATCAGAAGATGAATATGGATAAGCTGGCAGATTTATATGTTCGGGAGATTGTCAGGTTACATGGGGTGCTGGTGAGTATTGTGTCGGACAAAGACCCGAGGCTCACATCGAGGTTCTAGAAGTCATTGCAGAACGCTTTGGGTACTCAGCTCAAAATGAGCTCCGCCTATCATCCTCAGACAGATGGGCAGTCTGAGTGGACCATACAGTCGTTGGAGGACCTATTGAGAACATGTGTTTTAGACCATTTGGGTACATGGAATGATGTGTTGCCACTGGTAGAATTCACTTATAATAACAGTTATCATTCCAGTATTGGAATGGCGCCTTACGAGGCATTGTATGGTAGGAGATGCCGGACACCATTATGTTGGCAGCAGGATGGCGAGGCAGTGGTTCTTGGGCCAGAGTTCTTACAGTAGACCACCGAGAAGGTGAGGGTGATACAGGATCGGATGCGCGCAACTCAGAGCAGGCAAAAATCTTATGCAGATAAGAGGAGGATGCCGCTTGAGTTTGAGGCAAGGGATCACGTGTTTCTTTGAGTGATGCCTACAGCAGGCATTGGTTGGGCACTTAAATCGAGAAGGTTGACGCTTCGATTCATCGGGCCATATCAGATCTCGAGATGGATTGGCCCTGCAGCATATGAGATAGCTTTGCCACCGCACTTGGGAAACTTGCATAATGTTTTTCATGTGTCACAACTGAGGAAATACATAGCCGATCCTACGCATGTTCTGGAGGATGATGATATGCAGATACGGGAAGACTTGACCATTGGAGCCGGATCGGTGAGAATCTTGGATTCTCAAGTAAAGCAGCTCAGAGGGAAGGAAATCATAACTGTAAAAGTACTATGGGATGAGGCAACTCAGGAAATGACATGGGAGATGGAAGACGTCATAAGGCGGTCCTATCCTCATCTTTTCACGGGTAAGTTCTCTTTTTCGTTCGAGGACGAAAAATTTTAAAGGTGGGAGTATTGTAAGACCTGTAGGATTTAATTAATTAAATAATTAATTAATTAATAAATTGCGGGTGGAGAAATAATTATGACATTAAATTATGGTTGGTATGACGTGAAAAAGTGCTAGCTCATGTGGTTAAGAGTACTTTGATTGTGTGAGAGGACTTGGGTTCGAGTCCTATGTATGCTAACTTTTGGATGTTATTGTTTTAATATTTAAATCTATGTAATCATGTTTTGGTATAATATGATAATTGAATTATGATTGCTAGCATGAAATATGAATTGGTTAAATGGTTTGATATTGATTTGGAAATTGCATGGTTATGGGTTCAAGCCTTGGAGAACTTACATTAAACTTTATTTTTGGCATTTTTGGATTTGGCTTGAATATGAAAAGGTTGAAAGGAAACCCTAGTGGTGTGGCAGCTGAGGGGTGGCTGGAAAATAGCCATAATGAATTGGTAAATGACATTAAACACCACTTAATAGTAAATTTTCGTCCTAAGGCATTTAGCTAGTTTTTAGGCACACTTTAAAAGGTAAAACTAGGTTAATAGCTAAGGTTTGAAGAGCTGGAAAATATACCTAGAGAGAGCACGAAAATCTAAGAGTTAGTGAGGTTTGAGAGGGATTTTTGGGACTGAATTGTGAGAAGGCTAAGGAGACCATTGGCGTAGGGAGAAATTCTAATCATCAAGCTTTAAGCAAAGGAAAACCAGGTTAGGGGAGTTGAACCCATTTCTTTTTATGTATTTACTTATTCTGTATGGAAGCATGAACCATTGGGAGTGTATATATGTTAAATTTTTGTGGAATTGCACGTTTCTGGAAAATTCCCAAAAACCGCCTGGCGGGCTGTTCGTAGCCGTCAGGCGACATATGTGGTAGTGTAGTGAAATTCTGGGTTCCCTGAGGAACCGCCTGGCGATGAATCCCGGTACCGCCAGGCACCATAAACCTGTAACCTAGTTCCTAGGTTTTTCGATGAACTGCCTGGCGGTGATGAATACCCGCCAGGCGACGCGAATGGAATTGGCTCGGTTTTGGTGTTCTGTGTGTTCTAGAATGATTCTGATCGGGGAAAAATGTAGTTCCACCGAATGATTGATGAATTGAGTCATTATATTGTAGAAATCCATAGGGTCGAGTGCCAATATGATGAAGTGCTATGAAATCCCTGTTTGATTGAACGTTGTGGTATCCTATGGTATGATTGAACGCGAAATGTTATGAATTGTAGTAGAAATTGATGATTAATGTTGCTAGGTTTTGGGGTTACTCTGAATGTGGTTGGAATCTGAATGGAGAATGAAGGGAATTAGCAAAGCAGGATAAGTGGTAGGGGCACGGATTCTGGAAAATAACCTGGAGTTGGCAGATGGAGTGTACCGCCTGGCGGCACGCAGCTTGCCGCCAGGCGTCGACGCAGAAGTTACCATGCTGCGTTGACGAAATGAATGCGGAGGGGTTGGGTAGTTGATCTGGAAAGAATTAGTTCATTAGGAGGAAATTGGGGTCGTGAAACTAATAGGTCATGAGTTGTTCTATTTACATTGCGGTCAAGCATGTTGGGATAGGTCATATGAATATTCGAACACAAGAATTGTCAATAATCAGGAGAAAGCTTAAGTTTGGGTTAATCAGAAGGTATGGTTTTGATGGCTGAGTTGATTGTTATAGCAAGTATAAGAATTTAATATGTTGGGGGCATGGGAAGATGCGTTGGTATAGCATATATGTAAGCCTTGAAAAGAGAACCTGTGAGCAAGTTATTAAGTAGTGAACTATTAGTACTTAGAGTGATGAACAGAATACTTAAATCGGTATTAGCAACTCTGTTAAGCTTGGGGTTTCAGGTACGGCTCATAATAAAGTTTTAGAATAGTATTTGAGCCACAACATTTTAAACTCCTGTGCTCCACCCTCCACCCTAGTATTTGAGCCTTTGAAATTACCCCTGTGCTCCACAACATTTTAAACTCCTTATTCTCTTCTTTTTCATCAGTCCTTTGCAATGTGTTGTAGGCTGACTTTACCGAGAAGACCCCATCGTCACCGTCTTTCCATTTCCAAGTATCGGGATGGCCCTTGCGAAATCATGGAATATTAATAATAAGGAGGAATTGTTCCTCCATAGTTGACTCCCAAACGAATCTAGGTCTCCTCCAAGTTAGGTCCCAAGTCCATATATTGTCCTCCCAGTGTCCAACCTCCCCAATAACCATATGTTTACACTCAGACAACGACTACAACCTAGGGAACCTACATCTAAGTGTTTCTCCCCAAATCCAATTGTCTTCCCAGAATTTCACTTTTTTCCCTTCTCCTACCACCCATTCTACGCTTTTATCAAACCAAAGTCCTTGCATTGTGCTCCCACACACTTTATAAATGTCTAGCCACCACTTGGATACAAACCTTGATATGTTAGGATCGCTAAGGTTCCTCCATGATCCATACTTCGACTCTATGACCTATTTCCAAAGACCGTCGTCCTCCACACCTAATCTCCATTTCCATTTAGGTAAGAGTGCAATATTAAAATTCCAAGTGTCTCTTATTCCCAGGCCCCCTGTCTCCTTTGGTTTGCATATATTTTCCCATTTGACCCACGCTATTTTCCTAGCTTCCGATCCCCATCCCCAAAGGAAGTTTCTTTGAATTTTTAGGTGTTTATTGTTCACACACCTTGGCATTTTATAGAAAGACATGTAATATGATGGCAAAGCAGATAGGACGTATTTAATTAGACATACCCGACCAACCATACTTATAAGTTTGCCTTTCCAACTAGATAATCGGCTTTTGACATTCTCAATCATTGGTTGCCAGAATTGTTTTAGTCTTGGGTTCCGCCAATTGGCATTCCTAGATACGTAAATGGAATTTTCATATGTTTACAGTTTAGAGTGTTAGAGAACTCATTTATCATTGACGCATCCAAGCCCTGCCCCCAAACTTTAGTTTTGGAGAAGTTAACCCTAAGTCCTGATACCAGCTCAAAACATCTTAATACAGCTTTCAATATCAGTGCGTTTTGAACTTTTGTTTCACACAAGAAAAGGGTATCATCTGCAAACTGCAATAATCCCACTTTAGTTCCATTTGAACCCACTTTTATCCCATCATATAAATTTTTCTTAACAGCTTGTCTGACTAACCCTGCCAAGCCCTCTACAACGATAAGGAATAGGAAGGAGGCCATTGGATCACCCTGTCTGAGACCTCTTGTTGGGACAAACTCCTTAGTAGGGCTCCTGTTGACCAGAACTGACACCGACGAAGTATTAAACTAACCAAGAAAAACTTATCTCTTTAGTTAATGATTGATACATTGAAAACACCTATTTTTATGAGTCGACTTGGGCTGTTCAAAGAACCATATCCTGGACGATATATGGTCCCCCAACCTTGAGCTGAATCTTGAGCTGAATGAGACAAAAAGACTTTACTATTCATCTTTACCGAATAAGACAGTATAATGGATATATGGCATTTTAACATGAACAAAGGGTTATTAAGAATATGTGGTTCTCAATATGCCTTTTAATATTGGAAAAAGATAAACTGACTCCTAAAAGTTACTACTTTTTTTACTCCCTTACGTGTCACTGGCAGATGGAATTTTGAAAAGAATTTTGATTTATTATTTTAATTGCTGATGTGGCATTGAATACGCGTTGGAACTTAAATGGGGAGAAAAAAAGGAGCTAGGTTTTGAGTTTGTTTCGTCTGTCTTGCTCAGAGAAAATCGTTCCTGTCTCTCACTGCCATCTTTTGTTTTCATACACACAATTGGAACAGAGACTCGGAGAAAAAGAAGTGACTAGGGTTTCATTAGAAAGAAAATGGCTTTTGGGTTTGCTTCGTCTCTCTTATTCTTGCCACAGGAATTACAATTGAAAAAGTGGCATCACTGGACCAAGAATTACAATTGCTTATTCTTGTGGATTTTTATTATTGTTTATGATGCATAATTGATTAGGTTCTACCATGTGCAAATGGTGATAGTTTTATAATAATTTTCATTTTGTTTTCTTGCATTCAATGTTAAAGAAAGTGTAGTACATTGCATCCATTGGGTTCTTTGGTGAAAAGGAATAGTGGTGCTGAGGTAATTAAGGTTGAGGATTAAGTGGTTGATTAAGTTTCTTGTGTAATTTTTGGATCTGAATTACATAACAAATAAGCATCAAGACTGTGAGACTAAAAGATAGCAAGAAGTAGTCATTCATAGAAGAAATAATAATATATCTTTTAAATTGTATTATGCTCTACTTGTGTTTCATACTGACAATGGCTTTTCGGGTCTTTAGCTTTGCATTAGAGGACATGAGTCCAAAGTAATAAGATAATATTCTTGTAAGCAGTAAGGTGTGATGATCTTACTTGCCACTCTTTATACAACCTTTGTATTTGTTGTGTATATTTAGATTCAAACGTGGTATTGCTCCTATATTTTGGTGAACATTGAAATAAATAGATAATCTCTTAAAATGTAATGTTGTAATCTTTTGGAGGTAGAAATGTCAATAGATTTTTTAGTCAAGTTGATTAAACTGAAACTTAGACAATTAATTGTTGAATGTGCAGGAGTTTTGGATGATGATGCTGTTGACCAGGTGATTCATCAGCAGGAAGGCAACATTTTGGATGCATGTAGCTCATTATATTTTTTTCATTCGTATTTCTAAATTCAAGAACAAGTATGATAATTCACGAGGTGTATTTCACGAAATTTGATAAATATATTAAGACTTAGACTAATTTGACGTATATATTGTTATATTTTTTTATTTTTTAAATTGAATTGATATAATTTTGTGATATTCTTGTAATTAGTAAAGATTGTTACTGTGTGCAAAAACTATTGGTGTAGTGAGCAATCACATACCAAAGATTGTTACTGTGTGCAAAAACTAATACTCAACTCAACACTTAATATATCAAGGGTCAACAATTAATAGTTCCAGAGTTATGATGTTTGTCATGTGGGAGTTGACCAATTATCCCACACCAGATTTCATTATGTAGAATATAGCTTCCATAAACCATAGTGATGTGTTTTAATTCCTTGAAACCGGTTTACATGTTGAGTGTTTTACCATAGACCACAA
Organism: Vigna unguiculata; assembly: GCF_037176805.1. Taxonomy (NCBI): domain Eukaryota; kingdom Viridiplantae; phylum Streptophyta; class Magnoliopsida; order Fabales; family Fabaceae; genus Vigna; species Vigna unguiculata. Next base: position 28,271,038 of record NC_140802.1, read on the forward strand.
ATTGTTACTATGTGCAAAAAGAACTGCTAAGGTCAACACTTAATATATTCGTGGTCAGCAAACTATAGTTCCAGAGTTATGATGTCTATAATGTGGGAGTAGTGGACCAATTATCTCACACCAGATTTCATCATGTTCAATATGGCTTCCATACACCTTAGTGAAGTGTTTTAATTCACTGAAATTGATTTACATGTTGAATGGCTTACCACAGACCACAAATTGTTATTGTGTGCAAAAAGTACTACTTCGGTCAACACTTAATATATCAATGGTCATCAGTTAATAGTTCCAAAGTTATGATGTTTGTCATGTGGGAGTTATGGACCAATTATCTCACACCAGATCTCAGCATGTTCAATATAGCTTCCATATACCTTTGTGAGGTGTTTTAATTCACTGAAACTGGTTTATATGTTGAGTGGATTACCACAGACCACATATTGTTATTGTGTGCAAAATGTAATGCGTAGGTCAACACTTAATATATCAAGGGTTAGCAATTAATTGTTCCAAAGTTATGATGTTTGGCATGTGTGATTTATGGGCCAATTATCTCGCACCAGATTTTATTATGTTTTGAATATAACTTCCATAAACCTTAGTGAGGTGTTTTAATTCCCTAAAACCAGTTTACATGTTGAATGTCTTACCACAAACCAAATATTGTTATTGTGTGCAAAAAGTAATGCGCAAGTCAACACTTAATATATTAAGGGTCAGCAATTAATTGTTCCAAAGTTATGATGTTTGGTATGTGGGATTTATGGGCCAATTATACCACACCAGATTTCATTATGTTTTGAATATAGCTTCCATAAACCTTAGTGAGGTATTTTAATTCCTTGAAACCAGTTTACATGTTAAGTGTCTTACCATAGACCACATATTGTTATTGTGTGCAAAAAGTAATCCGCAAGTCAACACTTAATATATTAAGGGTCAACAATTAATTGTTCCAAAGTTATGATGTTTGGCTTATGATTTCATTATGTTTTGAATATAGCTTCCATAAACCTTAGTAAGGTCTTTTAATTCCCTGAAATCGGTTTACATGTTTAGTGTCTTACCACAAACCACAAAATATTACCGTGTACAAAAAGAACTGTTAAGGTTAACACTTAATATATCAAAGGTCAGCAGTTGATAGTTCTAGTTCCAGAGTTATAATGTCTATAATGTAGGAGTTGTGGACCAATTATCCCTCACCAGATTTCATCATGTTCAATATAGTTTCCATGTACCTTAGTGAAATGTTTTAATTCACTTAAATTGGTTTACATGTTAAGTGGCTTACCACAGACCTTGGATTGTTATTGTGTACAAAAAATATTGCGTAGGTCAACTCTTAATATATCAATAGGCATCAATTACTAGTTACTTAGTTATGATATTCTTATTCTTTGTAAAAAAAATGAAGTTAATTTACTGACATATATTCTTATGTTTTTTTAGTATTTAATTTAATTTCAAAAAATTTAACATCGACTTAATGAAAAAAATGTTACAAATTAATTTAACTCATCTTTTGATGAAATAATTTATTAGAAAAAACATACACAATTTTGCTAATTAATTTTATGAAAAAATATATTCAAAAGAATTACATTCTTTTTACAACAAAAATATACATTACATAAAAAAATGAAAATAAATAACATTAGATTAAATAATAATTCGTGTTATTTTTGTTTCTCCAACAATTTATTGGCACTGATGTTTACATTAGAGAATCGCATTAATTAGGCAATTATAAATATGATAGCAATCTTTTCATTCTATTATCAATATCTAATGCTATTAATCAGTAAATCACGAACAAGGAAAAACATATAATAATTATGATTTTCATCATGACACCAAGTGGCACCATGCTATAGTAAAAAAAATGTTACACATTCATTATTCTTAATCTTCTCTAAGCTTATACCATTTTAGATTTCTTTTGTGAACTGCATTCTTTGTCCTCTAAAAAAAGTCTCTGTTGTATGTTGCATCTTTGCTAAAAAATTAATGGTTTTAACCATGTCACTAATCAAATGTCGAGTATGTGTGCTTCCTCCTGAATGCACATTGCTACAACTGCTAGTTTCCTCTACAAGAAATTCCCCCATTTCCTTGGAATCCATTCCTGTTAAGTTTGTTCACAACAACCTGCATCAAAGTAACACAACAACAACCTACATCAAAGCTACTTCTAATATTACTACTTTACTACTATGACTGAAAATTGATACCTAAGTTACCTAAACATCAAACTCACATTCTAAACAACTTCTAAATGCTAAAAGAATGCTAAAAGCTAATCTAACTACAACCAAAAAATAAGAAATGCAAAATTTCACTATTAAGACCAATAAATGCATCTTAGAGTAGGCTAAAGCTAGAACTTCACTAAATTAGAGAAGGAAAACGTAAAACATCTATCTAAACAAGTTTAGAATGCCTATCTTAGCTTTTATTGCATCGAAACCACAATTATTGCAATAGCAAAACAAGTTTAGAAACCTTGGGAGAAACAAGCGAAAGACCAAGACTTTATTGAGAAAATGGAATGCTTGGGAGAACACCCCACCTCATTCGATTTTGAATCTCGCATTCCAAAAAGTGAAGAGTGAGGAAAGGGAATCAAGAGCTCTGAACATTATGGTTAAAGATAAAATTCAAAGCCTACATATGTTGCCAACTCCCAATTTAGTTCCTTTACATAAAAACTTACGGAATCGTTCTCTGCAAACATTAAAATTCAAAGCCTACATATGTTGCCAATTCCCAATTTAGTTCCTTTACATAAAAACTTACGGAATCGTTCTCTGCAAACATTATCAGTGTATTTAAAATTTCTTCCTACCTATAAGGAACTAAATTAAGAATCTATAAGACCAAATTAAGAATACATAAAGAAAATTAACTTTGACAAAGGACCAAATCGGTAACCTTTACACCATTATATCTAATTTAGTAAGGTTTTTTAAAAGGATCAAAGAGAAAAATCTTAACATAAATAGGGGTTGAATTATATTTTTAACCTAAAAAGATTATTTAAAACATTAGAATAACCAAGTAAAGGGATTATCAAGTCCTTGAAATTGCATCCATTGACACCAAGAAAAAGGAAGGCAAGGGATTAGTAGTACCATGGCCACCCAATGGTCCTGAAATTTAGAAATAAGAAATTTAAAAAGAACATATTTTGGTGAGCATGGATTAAAGTACATGAACCCTGAAATGATTAGATACGAGAAATAAGACGAGAGTTTAGGAGAATACATTTCGTATGAACTTGCTGAGGTTGCGGGGATTGTTGGCGAAAGTAAGAATGATTGGCATAGTCACATAATCACCCAACTTGCCAATTTCTACAATCCCTTTGGAAGTGTCCAGAGACCACATCGTACCTTTACCATCACCAACAAATACGAACACCAGCTACAACAAATTCAAGTACTATGTTGGTGTTTTCCTTGAAATATAGAAACTGCTTATAAAAAGGAATATGATATTAAAAAATGAAATAGAGAGGGAGAAGCAGGACCTTGCCCTAGTAGCGACAGAGGAAAATGGTCCTCATCGACGCGGCGGCGAGAGGATGTGAGATCCGATGTTGGTCCAGTATGACAGTTTGACAATTTGCATTTCTGTGAGTATGGAGATAGAAGAGACGGAGCAAACGCAAAACTCATTTTCTTTCGAACAAAACCCTAGTCCCTTCTTTTTCCCCTGTCTCGGTTCCAATTATGTGTACAAAAACAAAAGATGACAATGAGAGGGGAAACCACAAACTCAAAACCTAAACCCTTATTTTTCTCCCAATTTAAGTTCCAACGCGTATTCAATACCACATCAACAATTAAAATAATAAATCAAAATTCTTTTCAAAATTCCACCTGCTAGTGACACGTAAAGAAGTAAAAAAGTAGTAACTTTTAGGGAGTCAATTTATCATTTTCCTTTAATATTAGGGAGACATTCTAACAAACATAACTTTTGAATAGTCTTTTAATTTACACCTAGCTAGTTTATCCACGTGTTAGCATTGAAGGCTTCTGATAAACAAAATGAATAAAGTACCTAGTACTCTCATAATCCAATTATTCAAAATTTGGAATGTGAGATCTAAGGAATTCAATGTACTCAATCGTTGATATTTGAGTTTTGAGTTTTGTCTCTTTTCTCACTTAAAAGCAATCGTACCAAAATAAAATCTCAAGTACCACTTTATTTTCTTCTTGTTTCATCAGCTAAAGGAAAGAAAAGCTAGCCACACACCCTCATCCTTATTTCCTTGCGTATCCACTCAAACCAACAAATCCAAACAAGGACAATCATCACTCTTATTTTCGTGTGAACAATGCACTGCTAAAAGCAAATATAGGCTTAATCCAAACAACTTTCCTTTTCTCTTCTTTCTTTTCCTTTCCATCACCACCTCAATTCAAAGAACGTACAAAACCTTATAGCAATGGATTACTATTCACACAAATGGAAAGAAGAACAAAATTCAAAATTAAATGTATACACAACAAGATGTGAAGACGCAAAAATCAAGATATAACTTTAATCTCAACTTTTCGTGCAATTTAGTGTAGATTTGCTATGAGAGTATCATAATCCATTATAATTTTAACGTAATTGACTATATTAGAAATATAATCGATTATGTGTATAAATATTTTATGATTATTTCAATTTACGTATTCTAATAAGAGTTGATGATTACATCTAATTTAATTTTAACAATATTTATTTTAATTTTAATTTGAATTTATTGTGAGATAAAATTTAATTTTAACAATATTTATTTTAGGTTTAATTATGTTTTGAGTTCATGATAAATTTGGAAACTCGACGATCAAGAAGGGCCCGACGACACAAACGAGTCTGGCGACCCGGACGGGCCTGACAACCTGGACGGGTCCGACGACCTAGACGGGCCAACGACCTGGACGGGTCCAACGACTCGGACGGGCCTTCCAAACTGTCGGGCCCGTCTAGGTCGTCCGGATAGTTTGACTCGTCCGAGTCGTCGGGCCCATCTGTGTCGTTGGGACCGTCCATGTCGTCGGGTCCGTCTAGATCATCGGGCTTGACGGTTTGGAAGGGTTTGTTTGGGTTGTCGAGCCCGTCCAGGTCGTCGGGCCCGAAGGTTTGGAAGGGCCCGTTCGGGTCGTCGGGCTCATTCGGGTCGTCAGGCCCATCTGGATCGTCGGGCTCGTTAGGGTCGTCGGACCCGTCTGGATTGTCGGGCCCGTTAAATCATTGGTCTTGTCCGGATAGTCTGCATCGTCCGAGTCGTCGGGCCATTCTGGGTCGTCGGACCCGTTCTGGTCGTAAGGCTCGTCCGGGTCGTCGGACCCGTTCAGGTCAACGGACATGCTTGTCTTGATCATTGAGCCCATTCAGGTCGTTAAACCCATCTAGGTCCTCGGGCCCGTCTGGGTCGTCGGACCCGTCTGGATAAGGGGTGGCAAACGGGCCAACCCGGCCCGTATGTGGCCCGTCAAAAAACAGGCCGGGACGGGCTGGCCCGTCAAACAGAAACGGGCCAATAGTCACAACCCGTCCCGTATAGGACGGGCTAACGGGCTGGGCCGGGGTCTAGTTTTTTTTTTTTTTTAATTAGTTTTCAAATTTTTTAATTTGTTTTATTTTTTAAATTTGTTTATATATACATATAAATTATTATTAAAGTCATATTTAATCAAATAAAATATTATTTTAACTTTTAATTGATTAGTTAATGTTTTTAATTAGATAAGTTAAAATAATTATTAAATTTACATATTAAATTATTCAATTATAACTAATAATTCAAACTTAATTTGTAGTCGTTAATGATTTAAATTACAATACTATTATATATTTATACATTTAAAATATATAATCTAAAAAATTAATCTTTTTAATTATTTTTATTTTATTTTATTTTTTTAAAACGGGCCAACGGGCCAGGATGGGTTGGCCCGTACTTTGGCCCGTCAAGTTGACGGGCTGGACGGGACGGGCCAGAACGGGCTGACGGGTTGAAATCTTCAACCCAACACGTTCCTTTTAGCACGGGCTGACGGGCTGGCCCGTTGGACCCAGCCCGTTTTGCCACCTCTAGTCTGGATCGTCGAGCCCATTCGGGTCGTTGGACCCGTCTGGGTCGTCGGACCCGTCTGGGTCGTCGGACCCGTCTGGGTCGTCGGACCCGTCTAGATCGTTGGACCCGTCTGGGTCGTCGGACCCGTCTGGATCGTTGAGCCCATTCGGGTCATCGGACCCGTTTGAATCGTCGGCCCCGTTTATGTCATCGGGCCTACCAAAGAGTCTAGAATGTGAGGTTGAGTGAGAAGAATTTCAAATTCCACCTATTTTGAGGGTATTTAAATTTCTACTAATTTAGCTTATTGAAATCCCTCAAAAAAATGCTTGCATTTGAAATGCTTTTTAATTTTTGTATCCAAACAAAGCATTTCATTACAAAACAATCTAAATTCTTCAAAAAAATGAATTACTTCATTAAAATACTCTATCCAAACACACTCTTAATGTTTTAAAATTTCGTATTATAATATCAAACTTACCTTTACCTACTTTATAAACAAATTAACAAGGATAATAAGTGTTCAGGAAATTATATAAATTCTCATCCAAATGTAATTATTTGAGAAGGAAATAAAGCCCTTTCAATAGAATTTAGTCTATTGGGACATACACAAAAAAAATGATTAGAGAAGTTTATTCTCTGCATTTTCCATTTCAAACCCTCATGAACTATAACATATAACAATAAGTTTGAGACTTTGCATTATCAGGGTATTATGGGACTGAACTGTGTTAAATTTGACTGCAGGAGTTCAGGTTTCTTACCTTAGTAGTTGTACACATCGAAATTCCTTCAGTTGCCAAAATTTACAAACAATCTTATAGGATATTGGTTTATCCATTTTCTATTGTTTTGTTATTTTCAATGGAAATAGAAAATAGTACTAAAAATGTGTTTGGTTCAACTTTTAAACAAAAACTAGTATGAGACTGTGCGCACACATGGTCTGTTATTTTTTTATTGTTTATATTATTTTTAAGTTGTAGTAAAATATATTATTGTTTATATTATTTTTATTGTTTATATCTGTTGGATTTTTAAGTTGAAGCTTTTTTAAATGTTAATTATTTTTTAATTTATAAACATATAATTTGATTAATAAATAAAAATCTAAAGAAGAAAAGATTATTAATTATCAGTAATAAATGAATTTAAATAATGAGTATGTCAGATGATATATATATATATATATATATATATATATATATATATATATATATATATATATATATATATATATATATATATATATATATATATGGTTTAATTATGCCTTTGGTCCCCATTTTGGAGTCAAAATCTCAAAATGGTACCTAAATTTTTAAAAGTCTCAAAATGGTCCCTTCTTTTGTTAAAACGTCTCACGTTTGCCCTTCCCGTTAAGTCAAGGTTGACGCCGTTAGAGAGAGTGCCACGTGTCAGTTCCTCAATTTTTTGAATTTTTTTATTAATTTTTTTTGAATTTTTTTTTTATTTTTAATTTTTTTTTGAATTTTTTTTAAAAAATCAAAAAATTGCCACGTGTCAAGCTGTCATCGTGCCACGTGACAGTGACAGTGACACGTGTCAATATTACGCCACGTGTCATTTTGTTCGTCTCAATTTGGTCCCTTTATTTTAATTTATCTCAATTTAGTCCCAATTTTTTGTAAAAAGGAGCAATTTTGTCCCCCTTCAAATTGAAACAAAATTTAATTTTATATAAATGTTATACCAATATTTTTATTAAATTTGATATTTTTATTCAAATTGATATTTTTATTATATATTTTTAACATAGCTAAGTTTAGTTAAAATTATGTTTCACATTCAACTTTACTTAAAATTGTTTTCAAATTTTAAATTTATATGTGTTTTATTGTAACATGAACTAGGTAATTTATGATTTTTTTTTCTATAAACATTATTTTCTATTAACAGCTTTTAAACCATTTTAAATAAAGTTCAATGTAAAATATTAATTAAATGAACTTAATTTGGTTAAAAATATTTACTTGAAATATCAATTTTGATGGAAATATTTGTGTACATTTATACAGAAATTAAATTTGATTTCAATTTGGAGAGGGACAAAATTGCTCCATTTTTACAAAAATTGGGACTAAATTGAGACAAATTAAAATAAAGGGACCAAATTAAGACTAAGAAAATGACACGTGGCGTAATACTGACACGTGTCATTGTCACTGTCACGTGGCACGATGACAGCTTGACACGTGGCAATTTTTTTAATTTTTTTAAAAAAATTCAAAAAAAAAATTCAAAATAAAAAAAAAATTCAAAATAAAATTAATAAAAAAATTCAAAAAATCGAGGAACTAACACGTGGCACTCCCTCTAACGGCGTCAACGTTGACTTAACGGCAAGGGCAAACGTGAGACGTTTCAACAAAAAAGGGGACCATTTTGAGATTTTGACTCCAAAATAGGGACCAAAGGCATAATTAAACCTATATATATATATATATATATATATATATATATATATATATATCTTCTCTTTGTAAATAAATTATTCAACAATATTTTTACTATTAAAATGAATCACAATAAGTAAAATAAAAATTTCAAAATTAAATTTATTTTGTTGATTTGATGTACTAAACTTAAGTTTAAATATGTAAAAGGATTTAACTCACCTTTTTTTACCCACTTTTAACCCACCACTCCAATTACCTTTAGATCATCACATCACATCACTAAAAAAATCAAAATAAATAATTGAAGTGATTAGTTAAAAGTTTGTAAAAAAAAAAGTAAGTCAAAATATCATTATCCTATGCAAAATATTTAACAATTAACAAGGATAAAAAAGTGGGTTAAAAGTGAATTAAGCAAGACTATGAATATTAAACATTGTTTGATGGAAAACTGAATTTAAAAAATAATACATGTCCATGAAATGGATCATAACATATGCTTGTTATCAATAAAAGTCCCTTTTTGGTGGAAGAGTCCAAGCCCATTAATATTAGTTCAAAAACAAAAGGCCTTATTTGATTGCAAACTTCATTTCGGACTTCATTTCATGACTTGTTTTATTGTTGAGTAGCTTTGTGTTGGAGTTGTTTTCTAAGTTTCTGAGGAAGAAGATGTCTTGCAATAAGGGTCTCAATTTAAAAAAAATTTTCCAAAGCTCTATCTCCTTCCTTGAGTCTATTAAGGTAAGTTCTATGTTCATTTTGTTTTCATTGGTTTTTAAATTTGTTCATTTTTTTTCGTGTATTCATCATTTTTTTTAATTTTGATATGTTTTTTCTTAATGTTGGTAGTAATAGAGTTCATTGTTGGTTGAATATTCATTTTCATCGTAATTTGTTGTAGTTGACATTTTGTATATAATTTTTCTTTCTGCATGTTTATATAGTTATATATTGATCTTTTTTTTCAATGATTATAATGCTTGTAGTTTACATTCTTTTCTTTAATTCTTTTTAGGAATTTTTTACATTTTCAGAAGGATTTTATCGGGAATGGGCCAATTATTTGATGATTGGACCCAACTATTTCCAAGATCCCAAAGGTAATGGGTTGAATATCAAGTTTGAGGATTCCCTTCTTTATGACATAAAGTTTAGGACTTGTGATGAAATTTTCAATTTCTATGATTTGGATTACGTGTATTGTGTCGCAACTTTGTTCTTTAGGGATCTCTACTTTGAGATGAGGTTGTTTCACGTTGATTGGGTTGAACATATTTTTTGTTCGAGATTTTTTTCATCCTTCACAGTTTACTTTTCTCCATCCTAGGTGAAGTTTTGGAGTGCTTTTTTATTATTTTTGTTGTTCGATAAACGTATTGTATAATGTTTTGTTGATAACTCATTTTGGATAACACGTTCCGAATCTTCTGAGAGGAGCACATTATATTTGGTAAAACAGTGGAATTGTATGATCCTTTGTCCATGAAATTTGAGGTTGAATTGGGTAAAAAAGAATATGGCAGTCTGGTATTGTTTGGTGTTGGAATTCTTGTTAGTTATTATGACTTGATTGATATGGTTAACCTTAGTTTAAATTACCTTGGTGACAATAGATTTGTATTTAAGATGTTTAACTCAATAGGTTTAGAAATGAGTTATACTCCAAAGTTGAGTATTGAGGCCTAGGATAAGAACAATATTGTTAATTTGGGTGGAGAAAACTCCATTGATTGTTCACATGCCATGATGAAAACCTTAACTACTCATGATGTCAGAACATCATCCTTGCTATAGCCTTTTATTATTTAGTTTTGGTTATATATTTTAATGATTGTGTTGTGTTCGATTGTTGTTGATTATCTGGTGTGCAATTATTTAATTAATCTATTTTTATCTTTTTTTCAGTACCTCGGTGCCACTTTTGTTGTTAGAGCTTTGTTTTTATCTTTAATGATTGTGTTGTGTTCGATTGTTGCTAATTATCTAGTATGCAGTTATTTAGTTAATATGTTTTTATCTTTTTTTCAATACCTTGGTGCAACTTTTGTTATTAGAGCTTTGTTGAAGAAAAGACGAAAGAAATATGTTCTGTCTGATTGGGAATCGAGATTTTAGTCGTGCCAAGTTAGATGATGTGAAAGGAGTCCAAATGAGTGTTACCTAACTTATGGGTGGAAAAACTTTTACAAAGAGATGAAGTTGTCTGCTAGAGATGTTATAAGAATCGAGATTGACAAAGAAGATGACTGCTTGATCAATGTTAAAAAGGTGTAGAATTTGTTCAGTTGAAGTCGGTTAGAAGGAACCATATTTTCTTTTTTTCTTTTATTGTGATTTTGATGTTTGTAATTTGCTCCTAATAGTTTAATATTTGCTGCCAGAGTACGTGTATGATTTATGTTTATGATGATGTTAAATTTTGTTTATGTGGACATTAAAATATCATAAGGCATTAACGTATGTTATGACGTAATATATGAGCATATCTAGATTTAAAATTCATTCATGGTTGGATTTAAATGAAATAACATTTGAGCGAGTGTAAAAAAATATGGTATATTATAAAAAAAAATTATTTGATATCATATTTAACTATAATAAGAACAATGTATTATTTGTTTTTGTATAAATAATAAATTAATAAAATTCTTGAAAATAAAGTTTTAATATTATACTTGATGGATATGTTCAACGTAATACTTATTGTGTTAATTATGTTGACAACAATACTTTAGTTAAAAATATTAAATGTAGTAGTATTATATATTATATTTTGTTTATATGAAATAATTTATTAAATTGATTAATTATTTTCTTTATATTTTCTTTATACTTGCAAACTCTCTTTCTCATAAATACAAAGTTATTCAATATTTTTTACTTCAATGTATATCCTTGAATGCTAATTTAATGTTTTCATAATCAAAGTTGTATTTATTTATTATTTATATCTTATCACTTAGATATAGTTGATTTTCGATTGTTAATGATATTTATATATATATATATATATATATATATATATATATATATATATATATAATGATATGATTACCCTTTTAGTCTTTCAATATTTCACATACATATAAAGTGTAATATCATATTTTTTTAATAAAAAGTAAAATATTTTGTATTTTGTTTATTGATAATGTTGGTAAAAAAATATTAGCAACTATTGTGAATGATAAGTTTATATTAAATAATTAATTTATTAAATTTGAATGAAAATATATAGAAAAATATATATAGTAAAGTATATATAGAGTATATAGATATTTGGAAACAATTTGTATTCATTTTTAAAGGATAATATAATAGACGAAAAGGTGGTGAGAGAATAGGTTAGGAAAGTATAGGCTGTCCCAAGAGATGACATAAACAAAGACAAATTGAAAGAATTAAAAGATAATCATAGTTCTTTTGTATTTTTGAGTTTAATCGTGTCTTTTCACTTTAATATGTTAACGATCAAAACTTGAATATTGTATTATATTAATAAGAAATAAAATTTTATGTACTTTATTTATTGATACATCAATTAATTTTTTCTTTTTACTACAACTTAGATTAAATAATTTATTTATTAAATTTGAATCTAAATACATTGAAAATTATATATATATATATATATATATATATATATATATATATATATATATATATATATATATATATATATATATATATATATATATATATATATATGGAGTATAGATATTGTGTGGACAATTTATATTAATTTTAAAGGATAGTATACTATTTAATTTGTTTTAAGAAGTACATAATAGAGGAAAAGGTGAAGAGAGTATAGGATAGGGAAGAATAGGCTAGCTCGAAAAATGACGTGAAGGGAGAAAAATTGAAAGAGTGAAACGGTAATCATAGTTATTATGTATTTTTGAGTTTAAAATTTTCTTTTCATTTTGTTGAGTTAACAAAAACAATTTAATATTATCTTATTTTAATAAGAAATGATATAAGTTGTATTTTATTTATTGATAATATTCGAAAAATTATTATCGATTGTTCTGAATGATTTGTTATTATTTTAGGACAAGTTAGATTAAAGAATATTTTTACTAAATTTAAATGTAAATATATAGAAAAGTATATATAGTAAAGTATATATGGAGTATAAAGAGCTTGGGTATAGTTTGTATTCATTTGAAAGGATAATATAATATTTAATAGGTTTTCAGAAGTACATAATGGAGTAAAAGGTGCCAAGAGTACAAGGTAGAGAAATATAGCTTGGCTCAATAAATGACGGGAATGAAGAAAGATTGAAAGGGTCATCATTATAAAAATATTTACTCGCTAACACTGAATTGTCACCATCGACGACAATAGTATTTTTATATATGAAAAATAATTTTTTCCAAAATATTTATTTGGTTAAAATACTCTGTTGGTCCTCGTTTTTGTAGCAAAATCTCAATTTGGTCCTCGTATTTTTATTAGTCTCAATTAGGTCTTCATTTTTGTAAATTAGTATCAATTAGGTCCTTTCCGTTAGTAGAAAACTAACACCGTTAAGTAGGTGCCACGTGTCAGCTTCTCGTTTTTTTGAATTTTTTAATTTTTTGAATTTTTTTTGAATTTTTTTTGAATTTTTAATTTTTTTTTTAAATTTTTAAAAATTTTTCTTTTTAAATTTTTTAAAAAAAATATTTATGCCACGTGTCAAGTTTGTAGTGTGCCACGTGTCAATCTAATATGGTGACACGTGTCAAATTATTGTATGAATCTCAATTTGGTCCTCATATTTGTTAATTTAATTTGATTTCAGTCCCAAATTTTTTTAAAATAATTTTAATTTCTTGTGCTCCAAATTTAGAACAAATTTAATTTTTTTATAAATGTAATGATGATACTTTTATTACAAGTGATATTTCTATTACATATTTTTAACAAAATTTAATTTATTTAAATTTATATTTTACATTAAACTTTATTTAAATTTTGTTTTAAAATTATAAATATATAGATTAATAAATTTATATTCGAAATATTTTTATAATATTCAATATCAACAATATTTTAGAGTTGGCTTAAAAATAACAATTTTATAAATTTAAATGTAAAATTTTAAAATAATTTAAAAAAAATAAATAAATATATTTAAAATTTTAATATTAAATATAATTAATATTATTAAAATATTTAATAAAAATATCAATTTTAATAAAAATAATCATAACATTATATAAAAGTAAAATTTGGTCTAAATTTGGAGTGCCTGAATATCTACTAACGGAAAGGACCTAATTGATACTAATTTACAAAAATGAGGACCTAATTGAGACTAATAAAAATACGAGGACCAAATTGAGATTCTGCGACAAAAACGAGGACCAACGGAGTATTTTAACCTATTTATTTTCTTCTCTAAATCAAAATTACATCTTAAAAATACTATTAATTTATTTTTTATTTATTTTTTATGTTGTTGGTTGATTATATTTGAGTCTTAAATGACACTAAATTAAGAGAAGTTTGTACACATCAAATTAGATGTGGGTCTTCTTAAATCAATAATCAATTATCAGTATTTTAATTGTGATTCTTTGCAATGTGAAGTACTTTAATAAAGGAAAAATTTATAGCAAAATAGGATTTGAACAGCTACATACTGGCTACCGATGTAATGTATTGTAGACATTAATATATAGTAACGATTTTTTGTTACCGTGAACTGAAGAACTTGTCATTATGTTGTCTTTTCAATTTCATTACGTATGATTATTGTTATCTCTAAAAAAAATTGGGTTTTTAATCTTTAAATAAAATCTTTTTTATTGTGTTGTGATGTATATATTTGAAGTTACTTTTTAAGGTTATTTGAAAACAAAATCTTCTTTCACAAAGTTTTTCACTTACTCTTTAGTTTCTCTTTGGTGGCTTATGAAATGGGATCTCCAAAATGTTATAAGTTCCAGAATTCCATCTCCATACTGAGTTATTCTAATGTCAGTAAATTATATCTTACTCTTTGGCTCACATCTTCATTTCCCTTCCAATGACTAACAAATTTTGGATAATAGGAATCTCACAAAGTGATGGAAATAGCTGAATCACTGCATGATGATTAGTTAAAAGAAAAGGATTAGTCATTTTAGAGACTTAAATAAAGACTTAAAGAACACAAATGAAACAATTCAAAAACCTCAAGTCCTTCTGCTGAAATGTGACATCATTAGTGTAATTCCCCTCAATAATTTCTTTGATACTTTTGAACTTGAAAACCTTCATAGGTACATTTGCAATGGGTTTTGGCCATACTGAGGTGACTCCTACGAACAATAACTTAAATGGGTGGTCACAAACTCTAAATTGAGATTTGTTCTTCTAGATCTAGAAATTCTGCATTATATAAGTGCTCCCCCCGTGAGCTTGTCCTACCATTCAATATCTTTCTTCTTAGTCATTGTAGGTATGACATCATCTTGAACATAAAAACATAAAAAAATCATTATCATATTATGTCCTTGTATAAAAATAAACCTTTGACCAAGTAAGTTACATTTTGATCCATAAGAATCATCTCCATGTGTCCTTTTGATATAAAAGAATCCTTGTTTCCCACAACCCAAAGATCGATAATTCTGACTGCTAGTTTTAATGTTTCTCTATTTCCATCAATATCTTTGATCACATCAAGTTTCCTATCCATCTGCAAAAGCAATATATAGACATGAGATACATTATATAACTAATAAAAGAAAAAACTTTGAACCAAAAAAAAAATCAAAGGTTGAAGCTTCAACATAGAATAAAAAAAATATCAAGAAAGTTTGAAGCTTCAAAGTTAAAACATAAAAATACTATGACAAATTGAAGGAACTAACTTTAAACCAAGAAAATAAATGAAACCTTGCAACTTCGAAATAACAATATACAAAGAAAAACAAAGTAACCACAAATATAAGGTGGAAGCTTTCAACCAAAAAAAATCAAGAAAGGTGAGAAAAACTATGATAAAAGGAAGGAACTAACTTTAAACCAAGAAAATATAAGAAACCTTGCAAGTTCAAAAAAATAATATATAAAGAAGATCAAACCAACAACAAACGTAAGGTTGAAGATTTCAACCAAACAAATCAAGAAAGGTTGAAGCTTTAAAGCAGGTTAAAGAAAAAATAAATTTCAACAAAAGAATATCAAAGCATCTCCAAAAGTAACCTTTCAACCAAGAAATGAATGAACTAACTTTCAAGCAAGAAGGAAGAAGATAAATATGAACGTAGGAGGTGGAAAGCTTTGAGGATTGAAGGAAGAAGATGAATATGAAAGAAGAAGGTAGAAAGAATGATGAAGTGAATAAGGAGTATAAAAATGAGTTGTGCACGTGTCAGACAAAGAATTGATGTGCAAAATTATGTAGAATGATAAAAGAACCACAAAAATAGACACGTGTCAAGAAAATAAATTAGGGTATTGAAGTAATTTTATTAGGCTTAAGTTTTCTTGGTTATATAGTAGATTGAAAATAACAAAGTCTTCCAACCTAAAATGGAAAGCAAATAACAATAGTGGCTGGGTGCAATTTTAATCACAACCCTTTTCAAGGTTAATGACAACTTCTTATGCCTTTGGGAAGAAGGAGAAGAATTGAGAAGGTGATTATTTTTAGGTTTAAGGCAGTCAAAGGTCAAGAATAGTGTAAGTCTAGGTTACACTTTAAATAGAAATGAAAAAAAAATGGACTAACATAGAAGAAGACCAAGAATTTCATTAAGCTTTTTGTATCTAAAGTGATGTAAATTTCTTTTATGAGTTTGATTAAAATTTTATTCTTATTAAATCTCTTTTGTAAAACCTATCCAAAAAAGCTTCCAAACATTGTTGAAGCTGCACAAGAAACACATAAGTGAATATCATTATCAAATTCGTATTTAAAGGTTAAATATGTTGTTATTTTTTAAAACTTTGATGCATAATTAGAATTCATCCCTCTCACATATAAATTGAATAGATAATCATGTTAACCTAAGTGTGTTAATTTTTTTGTTGTTAAAATATATTTTAGGCTGACCTTTGAGTTATTTATACAGTCTGACATGTTTCGACTGCTTAAATGTCAACCAGAAATATTTTCGCGAAAGAGGTTTGGGCGAGCCTTTGTCAGACTCGCTTAGGCGAGCCTGAACTCGCCTGGGCGAGATTAACAGTTCTCGCCCTGATTTGCCTGCAACAGATGTGTTTTTCCAAACCAACAAATCATGCAAAGAACTTCACGCATCAAAACAGTGATTTATCCATACAAACAACAAACAAGCTCAAGAACAGTTCACAACCAATATAACTTGAAACCCTAACTTCCCGTACCTGGGTTAGCTACAGCTTTGACACTCGAACAGTGAAGATCAATCAATAGCTCACGGGACAGCTTTGCGAGCTGAAAAACAGTGGACAGGTTCCGACACGAGCTCATTATGGAAACTCTAACTGAGAACATACAGGACACAAAAAGAACATGGAGTCTGAGTTAGGAAGAACTTACGCGGAACGGAAGAACGAGACTGAGCTTGCAAATGCTATGACGACTCCAAACCCTAGCAGAGGATGACGGCAGCTGCTCTAAGAGACTTGAGGGATCTGTTTTATGAAGTGTGATTACTAGTTAGGGTTCTGGGGTACCTTAGGTCAGATTTTGGGTTGGGCCAACCCCATTTAGGCCCACAAGATTGGACAACCTCTAAACTAAAATCAGCAGAAAAGATTGGACCTTACATTATTGAGTTAAAATAATTATATACATTTTTTTCTAAATTCATTTTTAAAGTTTAGTCAAAATGTACAAAGTTTTAAGATAAGGACAATTCTAATTTTATATTTAAGCATGGAGATTAAGAACACCGTTAATTTTGTATATAAAGTAACCGTTTCAAAAGATTTTCAGTGGTCTTTTCCTTGTCTCTTCCAAAACTTTTATTTCTTCATTTTGCATCTTAATCCATTAAGTTGGATGTTCGTTTTCCAAAGAACTGCATTTTCTTATATATATGATCTACAAATACTCATACTTACATTGCGGATTGAAGAGAAAAAGAATTTCAACTGAATAGTTAAAAAGGAAAATTGAAACAAAAGGGTGCATCAACATGTCTTGCCACTTCTTTGTGGTGGTGGTGGATGGGCAAATGCTTTGAAGAAGTCCTCTCATTTCCATCTTCTTCTATATGCAAATACCCTTCATTCCACTCATCAAAAAAACCCATTTTTTTTTTCTCATGATCAAAGTTACAATGCCTTGATATGGCAGCTCTTTATGAAGTAATCTGAGAAATCAATGTATTTAGTCCACAGTGGCCTTAGATGGGGAAAAGCTATATCTAGCCATGGCTTTGCCCTGCCATTGAAATGGATAACACCAGCACCCTCAGCATCACTAAAACTTGTACTTTCCTGATAACCCAATCCCAGCATGTGCCAGAAAGGATCAATAGTGTGGACATGACCATGGAATGCTATTAATCCAGGTGGTAATGTCCCTAGCTGCCACAAACTGAGATCTGATTTTATATTCTGCATAATAAAACATAACACAGATTATGTGTTATTATACTATGTTTATCCAAAATGGGGACTGAAATTTAGTTTTAAACATATCCAAAGTAATTAATTATGTACATATTTATGTACCTGCTCAACCCAGTAATGGTATGTAGAGCTTATATTGGTCTTTCTCCAAGCATCAAGGTCGAAAATGTTCATGCCATAAGCCCAAGCACATTCATTGGGATCAAAATTTTGGGATATTAAAGGGTGTGAAAAGTTCAAATAGCTTTTCAACCTCTTTGACATAACATACTTATCTTCTCCACTGCATGTTTCTACTGCTCCATTCACTTTTCCATTCATGTCAATGTCCCAAAGAGGAGAAAGATCAGTTTGTACCACAATGTCATCATCAAGGAAGACCACCTTGCTAAGACTTGAGAAAAGCTGCATTGAAAAATGTATTATGGCAGTAAGCATCATCACAGAAAAAAGGTAAACATTTTCTTCATGATTCCATCACTCTTGTACCTCTGGAAGATGTATGCGAATGTGATTCATTACTGAGTTATACTTAGGGCTAAGTGCTTGCAGCTTTGCTGCAATTGCTCTAGGCTTCTCAGTGGTATTTGCAACAATAGCTGATGATCCTCCTCTGAACTTTGATCTCACATTTTGATCTTTTTCCATTGCTTCCAGCACAGGCACCTTTCCCTTTGAAAACCAATCGAAGTGGTGCAGTGCCTTGACCTCGATTATGGCAGGTGATAAAGGGTGCAAGGAGAACCAAGCCTGCATGGGATAGTAAGTTTTTCTGTCTGTAATTATGTGCAGAACAACCTTCTGAGGTCTCAAACTGTTGCGAACAAGTGATGTTGCAACCACAGACGCAGCGAGCACATTGTCGGAGGCAAGTACAAAGTGAAAGTAGTCGTTGTCAACAAGAGCAGGGACAAGTTCTGCAGAGGGTAGCTGAAGGCGTGCACCTGCATTGTTTGTGTGCTCATTGGCTAGCTTCAAGCCAAGGCAATGAAGCTGTTTTGGTATGCTGCTTGATGCTACATGACGGTATAGGTACTCTTGGACTTTGGCTTCTCTGGTTCTTTGTTGCATAAGGGTCACCTAAGAAAATGTTCAGATTTTAAGTGGGAACTTCAACTTTAAAAAAAGTTGTTACTTTTGTTTTAGATTAGTCTTCTAAATTGCTCTAGTTTGAAAGAGTGGGAAAATGGTACCATTTCTCTTAGTTTAATTGCAAATGTCTTGGCATCATATCCACCTTCCTTTGTTTGGACCATGAACTCTTCCAAAGTCTGAGGTATATCAGTCTTTTGCTCTAATTCATCTTTTCCAAGGGGTTGATCTAATATTCTGTATATTACTTCTGGGACCTATCACAAACAAGTCTCAGTTTCAGCTACCAATAGATAATTCTGGTCAATTATTACCATGTAGATTCACATGACAAATATAATTAGTATGAGTTAGGAACATTACATTTGATTCAAGACTTCTTCCCAAAATCTTTGGCCTCAATTTTTTTCCCAGGCAACCTGCAACGTTAATCAAAAGGTCATCAACATGCACAAATAAAATACCTGGTGGAATTTATAATTTCTAGACTTCAAAGAGTCGTGCACTTGTTTCAAATTCAAAATGTTACAGAATGTATCATTATCTTTAGAATTTGATATTTGCCAATTGTTGAATTCATACCAGGTTTTGTAACATAGCATCAAAAGAAAATGCAATAGCAGGACATAAGTTTACCCAACAGTAACCAATGATGAATCTTACCACATTAATACAGTGCCAAATACATATTACAAAAATTCCAGTTCAGCAAAGGAAAAATGAATATAGATAAGTAGCCAAAATTCAAGTCCTTCAATTTATAAAAGTGCCGTTAATCAATAATCATTAAACTTTGAATTCAGCCATAAATATAGCCATTCATAAATCATGAAAAGTTCATGTATGCAGTGATATACTGAAAAATGAAGCCTCATTCACGGAGTCACATCTTTATGTTTCTGTTCATGCATGTGTGAGTTTTGTAAGCTAGTGATTGTGACATTAATTCTGTGTTGTGTTGTATGTGAGTGTGTGTGAAAGAGAGGGAGAGAGAGAGAGGTTGATAATGTACCTATGGAAGAACACTTGTTTTCTCCATCAATGTTATCCACTGCTGTGAGAACAAACACAAACCTAAGAAGGAATGTGAAGAACAAGAGTGAATAGATGAGCATCCGATAAGATAGCCTCCTTGATGCAACCTTCACTTTGATAAATTCCTTCAACCCTTTTCCCGGAAACACAGTGACATGCCTCAAACTTGGTGATATCTGCAGCAACATTTTTTTCCAAAACACAACAAGGCAAGGCAACACCAAAAAGTGGAAACACACCAACACCACCCAGAGTCCCTTCTCTTCAACCAGTAGTTTTAGTTGTTTTCATTTGACAAAATTCACCATCTGATCAATGACAGTGCTGAAAAAACTTAAAGATCCCACGTCAGGTTATTCTGCAAAAAGGAAGGTTTTTGATGCTGCCCAACGTTGCTATCTTCACCTAACCTTGCTTAGCATTTGGGACAGGCAGCATGACAATGAGGGTGTTTGAGGCTTTTAATATTGTTGTGGAGGGCTATGAGAGGAGGGGGTTGTTAAGGAGAAAGAGACATAAGACTGAGAAGGACCATGTTGTTTGTTTCAAGTTTTAGTCTATTGACTTGGTTCTCAAGAAGGCACGTTAAGGCAAAAAGGGTAGAAAAATGAATGCAAAAGAAAAAAAATATTAAAAAAAACAAACACTTTGGCGTGTTCTTGGCTTTGCCTCCACACGAAGTTCTTCTGTTTGTTATGCAGAGTTTGGAGTTTGGAGATTATGACAGAACGGAACTTCTACATGGAAAATGACTTCCTCTCTTTCTCTCTCTAGTGTGTGGGGTTCAGGATGTGGTTGTTGGAGTAAAACTTCAGAAAACATTAATTCCATTCCATGGAAGAACAATGAATTTTCAAAAGGGTGGCTCATTCTCATTGGCTCTGGAATGTTGATTTCTTGCTGAATCTGATAAACTTTTATTACTGACCTTGTTTACTTCTGCAGTCATTTCTTTTTCTTCTAACAGTTCTTCATATAAATGATCATTTAATATTTAACTAAAGTAATAATGTATTCATAACTTTTTATTAAACATACAAGAAAAAATGATTATTTATCCCTTTTGTTTATCATAAAGTTACAATAGAAAAAAAAGAAAGAGTTTACTATATACAGATGAAAGTTGCTGGTATCCTCATAATACTGTCAGAAATGCCGCTGTTTTGGTATTATCCATGGTTACGTCAATCTCCAGTGACAGAAAGTTATCAGTATGGTTTTCAGTTACTTAGATTAAAATATTTGTCTAACTAGTTAAACTTGTCTTCATTCAATTCAAAATTTTGTCAAACTAAACTGATTAAATTTAAATTTGACTGAAATATATAAGATGATATTTTAAGATAAGAAAATGATCTTTTAATAATTAAATTTTGATAATTTTTTCCTATAATATAAAATAATAATTTTTTATTTTTTTATATTTTAAAATTATTTAAAAGATATTATTTTAAGTTATAAAAAAGTTTTTAAAATTTAATTATCAAAATATCATTTTTCAACATAAAATTAAAATTTAAGACACATTTTACCATTAACAAACTTCATGGTAAATAAAATAATATCATTATAAATGTTTTATAAGACTGTAGAATTCTAAATCAGATTAGGACAGCCCAAAATATAACCTGAATTTATCTTAATTTTACATCAAATCTAATTTAAAACTTAAATTAATCACAGTTCAAGTTGGATCTATGAACAAATATTTAAAAAAAAAAAATTATTTTACAAATAAAAAACAATTATAGGGGAAGTATTAGGAATGATGTCATAGTGATAATATTGGGGGTAGGTAAAACAAGCCACCATTGATAGATATCCTCTGTTCTTGGTTGTATGTGTGACCCATGGTGGATATCAGAGACTAAATAATCCAAAATTAAGAGAAAGTACATTATTAGACACATACACAATTATAAATAGAAAAATTCTATAATATATGTGATTCAAATTCAATATTTCAAGAATAGATTTTTAATTTATTTAAATTTTAATCAGTTATTTGAAGATAGTGTTTTTAATAATTCTTTTTATTTGTTTCATTCTTTATATATTTAACTTTTACAATTATTATAAATTTAGTTAGAATTTATTTAAGTTTTGCATATTTTTGTTAATATATTTATAATTATTATATCTATATTTTAATAATATCTAAATTTTAATCGTCACTTTATTTTAATATTAAAAATGTTGCTAATTGTAGTGTACTTATTAATCAAAAAAAGAACCGCTAATGACTAAAAAAATAATTATTGATAAGTATTTTTTTTAAAGCTATTAAGTACTAAAAAGTTGATAAATTATTCAAATTAACAAACTAATTTTAACTTATAAAGAAATGTATTTTTCCTCTTATGACTTTTTTTTTTCTGGAAATACTAATAAAAGAACTTATCCAAACAAATTTATTGTTACACTTCCTAGACACTTGGAAACTAAATAAATATTTGTTATTTCAAACATTGCCGTAACTTTAAAAGTTTAAGAACTAAATTAATTATTTATAAAAAAATAAATCCATTTGTTACTCGCTAAAAGAAATACAATTAATAATGATGAAGTCATCAATAACACTCAATTTTTTTATCAAAATTATCGATGTCCCAATTGTAGCTAATTTTTGTATTTTTAGAAATGTGCACAACGTTTGCAATTTTTACCAACGGTCGTATTGTGATGGATAAAACTGTTGATAATACTTTTTTTTTCTTTATGAAAGTAAAACTATTGTAAGATACTGTCAAAAAGAAAAACACAATTTTGTAATAAAATTTTTTAGTGTATTTATGTGGATGTGTACTGTTTCACATCTTTTCTTAGGATAAAAGGAAAGAGTTAGAAAGTTTACCAAAAGATTAAATGCTACATAATTGGAAGTGGGTTGGTGGTGATTTGGGACTTCGACTAATATGTTTAAATTAAATTACAATATTGGAGTAGACGATTAATTTACTTATTTAGTTAAATAAAGAATTATACTATATATAGCATTAGTAAGAAAATTTTATAAACCCAATAAAGAAAAATAAGCATTCAATATTTTAAGAATATCTCCTATGATAAATTTGTCTAAAAATAAACAAGTAATAATATAACATTAACTTATTCAAATTTGAGAATATCTATAAAATTCTCAAATAGTTAGTAATAATAAGATTTTATTTTTGGTAACATGTGTTAGATTGAAACTTCATCATTAAAAAAATTACGATTAATAGTTTAATTAAAAATTTTTTTACTTAAAAATCACTACAAAATATTAGATTAGCTATACGTGGTACTCAAATTTTACATATAGGATGAGAAAGAAGCAATGAACTAGCACATGTTTAATGCAATCTCTTTACCTACCTCTTCTATGAGATTCAACTACTAATGTTGAACAAAATTGAAAAATGATTGACATGTTATTCGCACACATTTTCATGTTCAATAAACAATCCAAGATTAGTACTTATCCTACATAGACATCACACCTTATGTAGAACTAAAAAATTAAACAACTATTTTATATAATATATAAAAGAAGTGGTTAAGTTGGATTTATAATTCCTCACTATTAATTTTAGTTTGATTTTCCAAGTCTAAAAAAAAGGTATAGATTAATCCTTTCTTTTAATTTATCATACTAACAGTTTTAATCGTGTTTGCATTCATATGATAGATTGTCAATTAAAGAATAGGTAATTAACATATTGAATTCAAATTCAAATTGTTTAAGAATTATTTGAGTTTGAATCTTAATATAAAAACAATTAATCAAATTTTAATTACTTACATATAAAATGAACCAGAGCAGGATTACACGAAAATCTCAGAAAGCATAGATAAAAATTATGATACATTAACTTTCAATACCATTAAAAATTTGTAATTATTTATGAAATTTTAACAACGAAAATAAACTCGTCGATAAAATCAAATTTACCAATAAATTTATTAATAGATTTTAAAATTTTAATTGTTGACAAAAATATTTACTGATAAACTCTGTCAATAAATTTTATTAGTAAAATAATATCATACTCCTTGTTTTGGATTTTGATCAATTTGTGTAAAATCTATTAGTAAAATTTGTTAGTAATTATAATGTCATAAAATTCATCGATAAATAATAATTCTTACTGTTGACATTTTTTTTGTCATTAAATCTATTAGTAAAAAGGGTAGCATTTTTTTTGCAAAGTCTGATGAGATTTTTTTTTTTTTTATAAATTAAGTGGTGATGGATGAGAAGAAGAGAAGGAGGAGGAGGAAAAGTTGGTGACAAAGGCGCGATGACAACACTAATAGTGTAGTAGTAGAGGCCATGACAACACTGACGACCAGAGGTGGAGGATGAGGAAGAAAAAGAGGAAGAGGAGGTGAATGTGGAATAGGACGAGAGGAGGTAGAAATAAGAGGTGAGACAATAATTGTAGAGGAGGACGGGGTGAGGAGGAGACGAGGAAAAGGAAAAGAGGAAGAAGAAAAAAAAACAATGGAAATGGAAGAAGAAGAAGAGGCGGAAGAAAAAGACTCAATCGTGATATTTACTAACAACAAAAATCTTTCAATAATTATTGACGAATATTTATTGACGGATATTTATAATGAATTTGGGTAGTCAATAATTAATTATGTATATTTATTGATGGATTTTGACCGCCAATAATTACCCATATATTTTGTATCTATCAATAAAATTTATAGATGAACATTTCACCATTAAATTTTTTGTTATCAATAATTCGTCAATAAATTTGAATGATTGATCATTTTTTGTATTACCAACAAATTTTTTTCGTCAATAATTAATGATTTTTTTGTAGTGATATATTTTCAAATTCATTAAATATAATGCAATAAATTGAAAAAAAAATGTTAATTTAGTATAAGACAATCATGAAACTTTTCAAAGTTAAGATACCAAATAAAAATAAGAAATAAAAACTAAGAAGATAGCAAGCAAAAGGGTAAGTTAGAGTAAAAAGAAATTTTGAACATGTTATAGCAAGTAGATAAATAAAGCAGATTTAAACAGGCAAAACAGTAGGCATTCAATCATGTGATAGCAAACAAACAGAACTATATGACTCAATTATCCGGATACATATAATAAGATCAGATTCACTGGATGTCTGCAATTGTGGTGGCCTCTACTACTCTGCAGAGCCATTGCCTATGAGTTTCACCCTACCACGCACAAGGTTAGCCATTTAGGGCCATTATCCTGCCAAAGACTAGGGTCTCCTGCTACTCTCACCACTAGAATCAGTTTGCTCTACGTGATACTAATTGATTCTTTAGAGTGTCAAGATGCAACCTTACTTGAATCCTTATCTAATTATATACACTACAACACCACCATGAAATCTCACCAAGAGATTCATGGAATTACATTTATCTCATACCACATTTATGTTTCTCACACCAGAACCACAATTTTATCTCAAGCATTATAATTTCATGTCAATGCTCAACCAACCAATCAATCCATGATTCATTCCATATCCAGTACAACAAAGTCCCAACCTAATTTAATCTCATAAACCATACATGACATCATACTTCATGCCCTTAAGGTAAATCACTCAATCATGCAACCAAACAACCAAAACATAAAAGAGAATAGCGTTAGAGCACGTCCCTACACTAGTCTCGCTTAAGCTATAAGCCCTCGCTCAAGCAAAAAGGGCCCCTCGCTCAAGCTAAAAGCTCTCACCCCGGCAAGAGTTCGAGTAATGGAACATTGAAGTGTTTGTGATTCCTCGCTTAAGCGAGACCTTTTCGCCTGAGCGAGATAACTCGTCGCTCAAAACGAAAGCTCGTCACCTACGAGTTCGAGCAAAAACCAGGGGGAGCTTCTTCTATTCTCGCTTAGTCGAGTCATGCTCGCTTGGGCGAAAACATAAATTCTCTCCACTGTTCACGCATGCAACAAATAAACATTCGAAGCCAAACAACGTTTTAACATTTTCTAGGCAACCACAGCAGCAAACCAACCATATAAACATGAAACAAAACCAAAACAAGCAGAATATTGAAAAAAATCATGCAAACCCTAACTTCCCTTACCTTTGAGTCAACTAAGCTTAAGAGAAGGAAACACGTAGTGGGAGGAGCACCACTACCAGGAATCTTAAAGAGCTTAAATATAAACATGGGGGACAAAAATTAGACCAAGATAGGGATTAAGGTAGAACTAGAGCTTAGGAGCTGAAAATGGAAAGGAATAGAGGTTGAAAGGTTACTTACTTGGAGAAAGCTTTTGACTAGCTTGGACGGGAAACTTGCTCAAGCCCTAGTAGAGCTCTATTGGAGAAAAAAAAGAGAGGGTAAGTGAGCTGTCTTAGGAGTGGGAGGCATAATGGAAAGTGAAAAGGCAGTGATAAGTGCCAAAAATGAGTAACTTTCATATGAAATGTTGGCACTTCTGTTTGTAATTTGTGTTTATATCATGATAGATTATCCCTAAATCTAGAAAAGAATGAGCTTCAATCACATGCTTCCAAGTTTTTGTTGAAAAGAAGTCACTTGATCCCTGGTTTGTGTAAATTTTAGGTAAAATAGAGTAGAGAGAGGAAAGAACTTAAAAGGAGCAAAGGAGAAAGCAAGAAACAGAGAAAATAGGGAAGAAATGCTGTCAAGGTCGCTCAAACCAAAACAAGCTCGCTCAAGCTAAAGTAACTGCCGTCATTCTTGCCTAAGCGAGATCTTTGCTTCAACACTTCTCGCCCAAGCGAGAGGCTTTCTTTCGCTTGAAGTATTCTGTCTCGCTCAAACGAGACTTAGGTATCTTGAGCTAGACCTTCGTGGAGTATAAATACTCCGTGAATCGGAAAGTGAAAGCAGCTGGGAATTTGGAGAAAAATACAGACCTGTAGAGCTGCAACCACGAGCAAACACAATTCATATTTTCTTCTTCTTCTTCTTTAGTTCTTAGGATTTGATAGCTACCATGAGTGGCTAATCTTCCTCTTTAGGATTGAATGTAATCTACTCGAACTTGGATGTAATCTGATGATATTTATATATAGCATTTCTGCTTTTACTCAATATCGGTATTATTGTTCTATTCTTAATGCTTGATTCTACTTGATCAATAGATGTTTTGATTTTGATTTTTAGATTTGACTAGAAAGTATTTCTGAAAATCTGATTTGAACAATGATACTTGATATACTGTGATGCTAGGAATAGATCTCAATATATCAATTGTTTTTAACACTCGACCGTAATGCTGGATAGTTTGCAGAATATGTGAGGAATCAATATTCAGGGAACTAATCTTATGAATTTTATACGCGAGGGATCAGTATAAATGATTTTTGAGTGTGCATCGATATTGGTATTTTTAGATGTTATGTATTATATTCATCCAGATTACAGACAAGGGAGATAAATGAAATTCAATCCCAGTTTTTCTTACCAATCTTTTATCTAATTTTATGCTTTTACTGTATTATGTTTATACAAATTAGTTTAACTACCAATGACATATCAAATTAAAATTTCTGTATATATAAGCTGATCGAGATAATTATTTATTTTAACTGAATCTATTCCTTCGTGGGTTCAACACTCCTACTTCAAATCATTATACTACAGTTGACTTTTGGTACGCTTGCCAAGAGTCCAACATGCAACTAGGTGGTTTTAGGGAACAAGGGGGGCTGGCTATTGTTTAGCAAGGCCAGACCCAACGTTTTTAAGAGAGAAAAGTGGGTCTCACGAATTATGTTGTACTAAAATCTAATAGAATTATAGTCAGTTTTAAATCATATTATAAAAATCTATTAAAAGCCTTAATTAAAATGTGGGTTGAATTCAAATGCTGGACCATTTCATTAATTTATGAATATGAAAGAAACCCTAGCAGCTACTTATTCTCCAAACCTATTTTGTTGTCGCTATTGTCCCTTCCTCAAGCGCTCTCGTTAAGCTTGCGGCCATGTTCACATTCAAACCAAAATTTTCATGTCTACAGCCATGCCTTTGTTACTTAAATGAAGTCGTTGTCAACAACGTTCGCTGATACGGGAAGTCCCTCCGTCTCCCCCAACATTGCATCTCACCTCTGCCACTACGCCTCGATCGTGCGATCAGGACTACCGTTGATTGGTTGTGCCCTCACTGCCTTCCCTTGTGCGAGGGTTGTTTCTTGGTTTCTCTTCTAGGCACGCCGTTGGGTTCCTTGCTATTTCAAGATCTGTGTTTTTTCTACAGGTGAGTGGTGTTGAGTGACTTTCTTTGGGAAACTATGGTGGCTATGTGTTGACAACAACAAGGTGCATGTGAGTTGTGGGATAGAGGTTTGCACTTTCATGGTGGTGCGTGTTCTCTAGAAACCCTCATGTCATGGTTGTAGATGTGGTTGTCTGATACTCCTATGAAATGGATGAATGGCCTTGGGTGGAACTAGTTGACTAGTGTTGGGTGGAGATGATTCCTTATATATAATTTTTTTTTTAATTTTTCTTGATTTAGAGGTTGCTGCTAGAATCAACGAAATCTGAAAATGGTTAAAACTGGATTATTTTGTATTGGGTGGTACCAGTTGAATTGTTTAGGTGGAGATGATTTTTTCTACATATATTTTTTATTTTTTGGAATGGTGAAATCTAAAATTGGTGAAATGGGGATTATTTTGTAATTCAGTATGAATGAATAAATTTTATGTTTATGTGTTATCTAATATTTTTTAGTATTCTTGCCCTATTAAATATTACGTAGTTAGTTTTGGTATGAAGAATGAGAATAAACAATTTTGATATGAAAAAATGGGAATGAACGAAGGAGATGTACTACGGATTTTGGGATGAAAAATGGGATAGACGGTGTTTTCGTCGGTAATTACAGACGAAATTTACTGATAGATTTTCTTTTTGTAATTATCGTCGAAATATTTTTTCCGTCGATAAATTTTACCGATGACACTTTTACCAATAAATTTTTGATCATCGGTAATTTTAATTTATTGATAGATTTTGAACATTATTAACGAATTTCAACCGTTGATAATATTAATTTTTCTTGTAGTAAAGTTACTAATTACTCAACTTAAATTTAGAGTGAAGATCCTCTTAACGTTTGAAAGGAAAGAATGCAAGTAAATTTGTGAGGCTTTTTCTCCATTATTATTAACTGCATTCTCGTAAAAATATCATCTTTATCTCACCATGTTACTATTGTTGTTATTATCATCAATGTTGTTACCACTATTATTGTTATTATCATCAATGTTGTTACCACTATTGTTGTACTATCAATATATGTTCTAAAATGGAAGTTATCATATATGTCCAAAATTTATTTCATATATTTCAGAAAGTGTGTTTTGGAAATTTTATTTAAAAAATTTTGTTATGAAAATTTTATTTCAAAACATTTGTTCTACAAATTATGTTTCAAAAATTCTATAGGATTTTGTCCTTAAAGTAAATTATATATTTATTTCGTTACTACTTGAAAGTTATGTAAAATATTTTTCCTGACAAACGAAACATGAATATAGTTTATC
This sequence comes from Vigna unguiculata, assembly GCF_037176805.1. Lineage (NCBI taxonomy): Eukaryota > Viridiplantae > Streptophyta > Magnoliopsida > Fabales > Fabaceae > Vigna > Vigna unguiculata. The sequence continues at coordinate 28,300,730 of NC_140802.1, forward strand.
ATGAAACTACATTTGTTATATAAAAAACATTCCGCATAGAGTATTTGTTGATAATGATATTTTAAAATGATTATTATTTAAGGATGAAATAGTTATATAATTTAATTTAAAGATGAAACACAACTTTTTAAAATAAATTGAAGAGGAGAAGCATTCAACTCTTTTAAATTGAGAGAGTACATTTAGAAATTGTGAGGCACGAAGAAAAAGTGAATTGTGAAGGTGTTAAAAGATGAATCAAACACGGTATATATAAACAAAACTTATAAAGTTATATGAAAATTATGTTTTTTTATAATGACTATCATTTCACACCATCTTCATGGCCATGTAATAAATTAACCGGATTTTAATAACCCTAGAATATTAATTGTTGATTAGGTGGACACATGATATTAAAAAAATGTTGCTTGATTATCATTTGATGTGCTATATTTTAATGTGTTGATGTGCTAACTGAACTGAAAAACATGGATTGCTACCACTAAAAGAAAATTGCAATGACACAAAGCAAATCTACTTTATGAGATTCAGCTTCTTCTTACACTTCTTGCTATTTTTCTCGTATCAATATTATAAAAGTTTAGCCGAAACAAAAGTTACATATTAACGTTGAACTCTCATGCTTGACATTTGACATGCAGTAGGACAAAAGCATACATGTTTGTAAATCAAAATTGATAGCCTAACAGTCATATATATATATATATATATATATATATATATATATATATATATATATATATATATATATATATATATATATATATATATATATATATATACAATTATATTTTAATCTTAATTATTTAAAAATTAATACTAATTAGTATTTTATCGTTCTACTTCTCAGAAAACGAAAATGTCTCATCTCTTTAAGCAAATTTCATTGACATAAAATAAAATAAAAATAAAATCTTAATTTCCATGAGAGAAAAAATTGGGACTTTCATTGTTACGAGCCAACCTTTGAAGTCTTTAAAGACACTCCTGGTATTTGATAGTGCCAATATGTGCTAAATTGAATTTGCATCCAAGAAATGGTACATAAGGTAAAATGTCCAAAACATAGAAGTTCTTAGACTAGTTTGACCTTGAAAACCACCATTTCTAGAAACATGCATTATTATGAGTTCTTTCAAATGCTTTATACACACGTCTATTACTCCTACTAAAATGAGAAAAAAAAAAAGTAGAAAACATATTTTGTGGTATGGTTTTAAATAGGGGTGTTCAAAGTTTTTCTTAAAATAGAAATAGCGAAGCTTAATTAAGTATGTTCTTTTAGACACTAATTCTATTAATGGCTTCATATTCATCATACAAGTAATATGATTTGATTGATAAGGCAAGGAAGAAATTAAAAGGATGAAATTTTACCAAACATTCTCTCATTACTTGATCCCAAAAGACTCAAACACTTGAATGTTAATAAAGCTCAATAGTATCCTACATTAATTCTTCATCTGTTATTGCTGCATTTTTTTATCTTCCATTGTTGCACTTATCAGTGCCATATTGAACGTGGGTCTCATTGTTTGCAATATTTCCCATTCATTTTCTTCACTAATTTGAGTGAGTGTTTTGGCTTGGAATTGTATACATGAAAAAAGTTGTAATTCTCTGCTCATTTAATAGTTCAATGCTTAAAAATAAGAATCATTATTAAAGCTCATTTTCTAAACTGCCAAGACTATTATTCTAGATACTATATAAGAGAAAGCTTAATTATTCACAAAATATTTTCCACATATTTATGTTCATTATTAATTATAAATATATAAAAATATTTCATAAATAATTTACAAATCTGTGGAAGATTTTATGAAATATGATTTTTTTTATGGGAATAAATATCTATGGGAAAAAAGAATAAATATTATAAGTAACTAGCGTAGGTGTTGCCGCGTGTACGTATTTTTTAAATATGCATGATACTATATTAGTAGGTGATGATAATGTAATGTTATTAAGTTAATATATAAAATAAAGTTATTTATTAAAAATAAAGTAAAATATATTAAAAAAATGAGAGAATAAATGTTGATAAGTAGATAAGAAGAGAAAGAAGCAGAAATAGATCATTTTATATATAAAAAAACTTGTAAAAGTAATAGTTAATTTTAAAAAATTTAATAAATAATTATATTTTAAAGGATAAAATTAATATTTTAAAATGTGGATACAAAAGAAAGAATCCTCTTTATATATTATTATAGATATATAATTATTTTAAACCAATTTGATACGAAGCCTGAGTATATGAGTAAAATTAGGTCTAGATCATATGTTCTCACAAAATAGTCTTTCAAACTTTCACTGTTCTGAATCCTCGTGTTCTCGTCGTTTATATTAATCTCTCACATTGTCAAATTCATCATTCCTTGACTCTCCAAGCTCACCACCACCACCCACGGTTGTCACAATCCATGTTCACCACCTAACTCTCTTCAACCACCACCCCAAAGCTTCTTAACACATCATTCTATAATCGTTCTCATGTCATTTTTGTGAATCTTTGTCTCCGTTCATAATGTACCTTTTGTGAGAATAATGAAACTTTGTTTCCATAAGTAATATTTTGCTTTTCATTTCATTTTATTTTAGAAGTTAGGGTTTAGGCTTATTATGGTTTGTGGTTCACCATTTTGGCCCAGTCTCGTATCGTGGTCGAGCATTATATATAGTTCATACTCTATTATGAATATTGAAGTCCTATACATTTTTATTTAATAATGTTAGAATAAAGTTTAAACCGATTTTTCTTAATCTTGATTTAGTACATTTACAATAAAGTATATAAATCATGATCGTGTTTTGTCTAATAGACACAAGCTTTCTAAAATAACAATCTTGTAATACATAAGTGCTTTGTCTGACAAACACAATAACATCTTTTGATCTTTGCTTTGTCGGATAAATAAAGTTTTTACCAAACTATCACAGCATTAAGCTAACGTTGTACAATTCAACATATCTTTATATGCTTATTTTATTATGTTGTAAAGAATGTTTTCATACCACATCTATAAAGAGGATCTCATAAAATTCATGTCTACATCAAGAATTTCTTGAAGAATGTGTTAAAGGTTTTTTTCACCAACAACCATCCAAACACATTTTTGTCCAAACACATCTTTGTATGAACTCTAGAAGGACTGTGCACCTTATTTAGTCCAATGCTTTACTCCAATTTGGGAGCTCTTTGACCTTGGCATGATAGGTCAAACCAACGGTCAAAATGCTACTTGAAGTGAATATAAACATTTAATGATGGAAAACACTTAATGCATACATACACTTATATATGGACAACCACAAGTAAAGAGAGTTATTCTTTTAAACTTCTCAAAGAGAAAAAAGATTTGCAATGACTACTTTCTTCAAGCCACTACATATAGAAGAATTCAAGAAGAAGAAAGGTTAAAAACAACAATAATGACGGGTGATAATATCTAAGAAAAAAATTATTTCTATCTCCTAAAGCTTTATAAAAATCGTTGTTTGTGTTCATAAACAACCTAAAAGAGTAAATTTATTGTATTCCTCTTAAGACTAAACAATTTTCTTAGTTAACAACCCAATGATCTTTTGGTCACACCCTTTTGTAATCTCAGTGTTTTATAAAGAAGTGATTATGTTTTGAACAATATTAAGTGATTTATTCAAGAATGATTGCATTCCAAACAATACTTGGGTTTTAATTACGAGTGTTTGTATTCCAACAATACTCATATTTTAGCCAAGAATGGCTATGCTCAAACAATATTTCGAGTTTTAGTCAGGAGTGACTCCATTCCAAAAATACTTGAATTTTTAGCCAGGAATGTCATATATCCAAATAACACTCAATTGTTTTTAGTTAAAAGTGGTTGAGGTCCAAAAAATATGCATTTGTACTTTTACAATGTTAGTTTGTTTAGTAAACTCAATCAACTTGATTGAAACGTGAACATAGTTTGCAATTCACATAAGTATAAAAACATCAAAAGTAAATCTTTTTTCTCTTTAATATTTTTATATTGCATATTGTGTATCCACAACTAATCTAAGAAGGAGAGATTTTTGAAAACGTTTAAAAAAAAGTGTTTTAGACAATTTGTTTGTCTTATTAAGTTTGTATCTGACATCCTTCACATGTGGAATTTTTAATAAACTTGTATGATAGTTCATTATGTTAAACTTCATTTGTCCAATGACGCTTTACAAAAAGTTTTAGAAAATCTTAAAACACAATTCAACACTCCCTTATTATGTTATGGGTCTCTTTTCACAAATAATCATTGAAAAAAAATCAATTTTATTCTGTGTAAATGTTGTCTTTGTTCCATATATATTGACACACAAACGTAACCTCTCACAATGGTCCTTGAAGTATGAGGCCTTTAGTTGTGATATTGGATTATTTTGGCTTACTCAAAATATGTAGGAAAAGATCCCGAAATTTATACTTGTTTTTTTTTTTTTCCAACAAAATTCTCTTTTAGTTACATATTAGAATTAATATTAGTTATTCATATATCACCTTATTGCAACCCATTCCAACATAGAAAACCTATCAATGATCCATGTACTGTTCGAGATAAGCAACATAAAAGGATATTTTCTAACTGAATATTAATAATTGATTAAATTTTTTTTATTAGAAATTTTAGTACTTCACCCTTGTATATTGAGATGTATAACAACAAAGAAAAGTTCAAATCCTCATTTCTTTAGTGATGGAGTATCCTTTGAATCAAATTGAAATGTCCAAGTTCTACTATATATAATTTTATTATATCTGTCAAGGAGCAAACTGTTACAATAGCCAACATTAATTGTAGATTTTTTATTTATTGTGTTTTAATTAATTGAGATTTTGTTTTAATATTAGGAAGATCGTAATAAGAATAAAATCTCGTAGTTATACAGATTTATTCTTTCTAAGTATATGGTCCGTTACATATGTATATGTTTAAATAGGTCAGTTGACCTAATAATCATAAATAAGAAAAAAAACAATTATTTTCTTCTGTTTTCAAGAATATCCATAACAATTCATCATATAAAGATCAATTATCACAAGTGAGCTTAAAAGTAATATAGAAAATTAACACAAATTGATTTCTACAATAAACTTTTGCCAAAATGAAGATGGAAAAAGAGAGAGCATAATTGGTTTACCTATTCAATAATATGTTAGAAAAAGAGGTAGGGGGCTGAATTGATTTTACAACTTTTCATAGACTTCAAAAACTTAGAATGCACTTTACTAAGAACTTATTGATACAAGATACAAAATAGCAATACAAGATTATGAAGAGAGAGAAAGAAACAAACAAGAATTTATACTCGTTCATATGACCACTGACCCAACATCCAATCTCAATTTTTCCCTTAAGAAAAACTAGTACCAATAATCAATTTGTACAATGCAAACAACAACTACAACACAGTAAAGGAAATTTACGTATGATGTACTCTAGTCATACATGAATTTATGTTTCATGCACTCTAATCAGATGTAAATCTCAAAATTATGTTTGTTATTACAGGGGTCAGGCGTAAATTTTGAACTTTTAATTGAATAATATAATTATTATTATATTTAAATAAATGAGTTTAATATATATATATATATATATATATATATATATATATATATTACTATGGCTTAAGAAATTATTTTATTCAATGCTGAGTATGAAAGTGGTGAGTATGAAAGTGGTGTTATGAAAATGAGACTAAACTGGTCATTTGGCTAAAGAAGATTAAAATGTAAAAAAAAAAAAAACCATTATTTGCAACAGGTGTCAATCTATTAGAAAGGGTTAATAAAATAATGGTTTAATTCTGAGATATAGGTTGATTATGTTTTTAACGTTTGGTCTCCATTGGTCAAATGTAAATTTGGAGAAGTGGTAGCAATTCTCTATTAGTGGGTCATATAAAAAAATTTTTACACTTAACTTTTTGCATATACCTTATCCAAATTTAATTAAACTCCTAATTCAATGTAAACATTTGCATTAAAATTGAGAATAGAATAGTTAGTTGAACTGGAAAATCGATTAATAGGTTTAGTAATAGATCTATTCAAATCAAAGAACATGTCTACAGTTGAATTGGACCAAAATCGATGGATTGATATATACAAAAGAACAAAAGCTAATTAAAAACCAAATTCTAACATGTTAATAAAAAATACTTATTTTGACATTTTCCTTAAAAATTAGAAGAGAACTTAATTAGTTTTTGCATTTTCTTTTTAATAATAAATTCAAACTTGTTATTGTAAAAAACATTTTTTTTCTTATTGAACCCTAGACGTAAATATTATAATTTAATGTTTTTTTTTTAATTTGTAAGGTTATTAAATTAAGATATCACATTTCTATAATATTATGTAATTATTACAATCATTTTGTATATCAAATTAATCATTTGATTCAATTATTGACCCTTGTATTAGTGTCCTAATTCAACGACAGATTCAGTTATGAAAACATTAGTAACTACTTACAATAAACAGCTAAAAATCTTTAACCATCAGTTTCATAGCAATCTATACAACTTTATTTTGAAAATACCAATTTAATTAAATAGAAATGAAAGGAAAATGATAAGATAAAAGGTGATGCTATTATTTACACTGGACAGTAGAACTGATTTTGAATCCTTCGTAGAATATTGATGCATCCTTACCTTCTTTACACATGTTTACTATTTACAATAACTAAATCCATCAAAACTAATTATTTATGATATGAATTTGTCTGTTATTGTCTGTTATTTACAAAATCAACTGAAGAATCCCAATGTAATAATATCCACATTTTGGTATAGCAGTCAAGTCCTTACAACTCAAACTTCTCTATCTCTTCAACCATAACCAAACAAAGTTAACAAAGCCTCCACTGAGAAATGAAAGAATATTTCATGCCTATGAAAAGAAAGAAAATTGCATTCGATTATTAGCAACCATAGCTCAATTACACATATAAACAAGATTATTGTTCAGGAATATCACATATTTGATCTATTCAGTAAATCAATTTAATTATGTCAAAAACTAATCGTTTGACAAATCTATAAAAGAAATTAAAATATTACTACTACCTTCAATCAAATTCCTCTCCTTTTTCTTCATGGTGATTCTCCAGTTTCAGACCTTTTCTGTCACTATTTACAAACATGTGATGAACATCCATGTTTATGTGCTCCCTTCTATTATTTACAGTCTCTGGCCTAGTATCTGGTTTAAGGGTGTTATTGTTATTTACAAGACCCTCTGCTTCTGCTGGAATCAAACCATAATCCCCCTCATTTCCTTCAACGCCACTTTTAAATTCAGCAATATTTCCACCAGAATTAGGCATACAACCAGGAGATCTCCTACTGGGTGAAATCCTTCCCTTTTGATACAAAAATCGTTCATTTAACTTGTTATCCACAGCAGGAATCCTGCAAGAAAATAATTTTTTCATTTACATAAATACACTGTCTCCTTAAATGCAGAGAGTTAATGCAAAAATAAATAGAAGCCTTTGAAAGTGAGGAAATGGCATTACAACCTAATAATAAAGAGCACGCAATATCCACAGCCCAAACCTTTTGGCCTACCTAATAATTACTAATTAGTAAATTAGTTAGTCATCAAACCTTGTATGTTGAAATTTTGAAGTCTGAATAAAGTCAAAAATTGGAACCAAGTCTTTCGACCTAGCTTCTATCACACGAGTCGGGATCTTTTCAATCTCATATTCCCCTCGAGGAGCAGCTTCTTCATCCATCATCAAAGCAGCCTCTTTAGCCACTGGATGAAAATATATCTGGTCGGCAGCAGAATCACACGTTTAAATGTCAAACTATCAAGCACTATAATGTTTCCAAAACATTAAAAAATGCATTTTCCAGTTTTAAGATAACATACCTCAGTCTTTGCCCACAATTGTGTCTTTGCTTCATGCATATGGAGTTCAGCTTCTGAAATATACAAATGATGTTCTTTCTCAGAACGGGGATTCGATTTCAGAGATAGATTCTTCATTTTAGGGCTGATGATATTATCGTTTACTTCCTCAGAAACTTTATCGATGTCTGAAACTCCATTCTCTCCATAAATGTCGATATTTTCTACTCCCTCTCTCCAACTATGTCTACAACTTATATTCCACTTCTTGATAGGCTCAATAACTACTTTCGCATCAGTCATAGGGGCAGACTCATGTGCAGGAATTACTCCAGGAACAACATCTGAATCTTGACAGTTAATTGTCTGCAGAGCATATTGTATCATTGAACCTGTGGATGAAAAGACCAACAGATGATACTTTTCCTTGGAATAGTTCCCATTAACACACAAGGTACTTCTGCCTTCTAAGTTATAGAAAGAAGAAGTAATAGCCCCGGAAATGGAACCCAACCTAGTTGTCGCAGCTGCAGCTGCAGCGGCACCAGTTACTGTGCCTCTCCAGCCATTAGTTCCATTCCTAATTCTGCTAACAACAGAGAGTGTGATAGGAGGACCAGCAGCACAGAGGCTCTGCTGTTTACAAATTTTTACAGCTGAACTACAAGGCCGATGAACTGCTTGATTAGGCATAACACTCAAACCATCGTTTTCTGTTAAACTATTGTCACATGATAGAATATTTACAGGTCCTCCTTGAGGATTTATAGCAAACAGATGGCTAGTGCCCCTTGAGGAACTAATCATAATCCACCTGCTATCAACACTAAAACTGATATCTTGAATAACCTGAAAAGTCAAATACAGATTTAGAAAAGGTCTCCATTACTTACTGATGAATTTTGAAAATAAAAATGAACATGCATTATTAATCCAAAGGAAGACTGGGCAGGAAGATGAACTCACTGCATTTGTCAAGCCACGTTGCAGCCTGTAGAGATGAACATAAGAAGGGCCAGCATCAGATGCTGACACTCTGTCATATCCAGGCATTATCTTAAAAACATTAATGTTATGCCCCTGAACAGAAGCAGTCACTAAGATGGTGCCACTAGGATCAAAGCATAAAGCTGAAATGGGACTCTTGTGGGCCCGAAATTGGGCAATGACATTTTTACTGACAATATCCCTTACAATGACCTGAAAGAGAAGAATAAGTTATGGTAGTAAAATAAAAATATTGCAGTACTAGCATCAGTTACCATATTGTACAAGGGTGACCAAGACCAACATAAACATGCAAGAATCCAACTTGAGATGATACACAATGTAAACCTGTTGAGCAATTGCAAAATTGTACTAGACTGTTATTTCCACTATCACAATTATGTTTGCAACTACATTTGAGCCAATAGTAAGGAAAGACCAGGTGCATACAGCCTAAGACAGGGAAGATGCTATCATATGTATTTGGGTAGAGAAGATAATCAAGCACAATATGTGCAGAGTTTCAAGTGAATGAAAATTTATTATAAAGAACCATTATTACCATCCCAACACTTTCCACATCTGTTGAATGACCATTGTTATCTGGGAGAAGTTCTGAGCAGTAACTTGAAAGTTTCTTGTACCCCATATCTCCAAGGGTCACTATCCCAGCGGCAAGATGCTTGCTAGACTCTTTGGCATAGTGCGCAACCAAGCTCCCATTTGAAGAAAAGCCAGGAAAGCTTGCAGAAGGTGTCAAATGCTGTGGGCTGACACGCCCAGAAGAAGCTATTACAGTAGGGCTTCCACTGTAGGCCAGCCATCTTGGACCCACTGCCAGTGGTCCAAATCCAATGCCTCCAGAACCAGGATAACTCATGACTATAGGATTAGTATGTAAAATATATTCCCTTACTAAAGTTGTGGGAGAAAAACAGTGTATCTGCAAAATATAGATACCATTAAACATTAGAGGAAAACAAATTTAGAGGAACTTAATATAGATATTAGAAAGTTTACCTGAGTGGCTAGAGAAACAGCAACTACTCGAGAACTACATCTTACAGAATAAACAACTGATCTAAAGTTTAGTGTATGAACATATGATTGGGATCTCATAGAATAAAATTGAACAGTTGATGGCAGATAGTTTCCATTCACTTGGTTTAAAGTGCCCCCATTGCTAGTGGGAACCAACCCCTCTTGTATTTTTCCTCCCCCCACCAACAAATCATCCACACATACTGCCAACAGTGGACGCATGTCTGCAAACTTGTCCTCCAGTCTCTTCGGTACAGTTGGACTTGGTACCATTTGCATAATAGAAACAGGACCATCGTGTTTGGAAACTAGGTCACAGATATTATCTGAATCATCAACATCCCAAACCTGGAAGCCGGACCAATAGCCTAGAAGAAGTACTTGCCGAGTGACTTCTCCCTGCCCCTCTATCGTGTCAAACCCAGCCCAAATTACCTACACATATTAGGAAAATTGACAAGTGTCACCTCAGTCTTGACACTTTGAAATATGTAATAGAAGAGAAAAGAAAAAAGAAAGTACCAACTTTTGAATATTGTAAGTAACGAAGCAAACAGAAATCAGACCCAGAAGCATGAAAGGGCAGATGAAAAATCATATATACCATATATCCATCCTAAACAAACACCCTTTAACGTAACGAAATAAACAAGTGAAACAAAAGATAGGCGGCATTATTTACACAATGCAACAGCAAGAGATTAATTAAAAGGCCCAATAATTCCAAAACATAAGGACACTGGGTATATAATATATTACATAAGAACATTAAATATATCATATAATACTCTACCAAAAAGTCCAGCTTTATTTTTTTTCTTTAGAAACTATCTCATTAGAACTCATGGATGCATTTCATTGATGTTCAGGGACATCACACAGCACAGCACAGTACATTAGTTGAGTAAAAACCCTATATATCTGGTATCTGATGACTGATGCACAGAACAGTGGAGAAAAACTTTTACAGCAATAGTATGTTACAAATAGACATTGCTGGAGGATAGATATCATATCTGTAATGAGGTTTCTTAGGCACAACAGCTAATTTAGAATAAAGATTAGGCTTGTCACTTCTATTTGGTGTGTACCTCGTGGTCCTCTACAGGGGTTTATGCCAGCAGACTGTGCAGCTTAGAACCATTTGTGTTTTTTCCTCCATATTGGTCCACTTATCCATTAGGGAGAATCCCTAGTCAACAAATTTCATTGTAATTTTTTTTCTCTTTAATTAATTTCTTCTATTATAAAAAGCAAAAAAAACAAAATCAAATATATACCAATTGGATGCCCCTTTCCAATAAATAAGCCACTCCTTGATAAGAAAAATCATAAAACCTGAGTAGCAAAAATACACTTCATGCTTTTTTCCTAGTAAAACCTATTCCAAATTTCATCTTTTAAAACATTCTGTTCCACGAGGGGTTGCTATGGAGAGAACATTGCAAACATGCTCAAGAACTTTATAAACTAGAGGCCATATACCCCAATAATTGCACTCCGCTAACCTAGTCGGATAAATGATGATATTGTCATTGCCATAAGAAATTGCACAAATAGATCTTAATTAAAAGAACGTACAACACACTTCCATATGTGAAAACCAGCATGTGACAAGTTTAAGCAAATAATTACTAAAGGAACTGAAAAATAATCTTAGTCATCACTCATCGTATCTAAAGTACAAATATGTATGCTCAAGAGAGCTGGCTTCTACTTCAAAGAGTAAAACTCAAATGGTAAACAACTTGCGAGAAAATTAAGAGTCTCGATTCTCACATTCAGGAGCTTATATTTTAAAATATCTAAACCGTTAATGACCCATATTTAACTTCAAACTCTACCATGTACACCTTGCACGCGACATGCGATCCTCCCAAGAATGAAATAACAGATTAACAACAATTACTCCTCAAGTTGAATTGCATAAACTATCAATTTATGTTTGGGAAAACCTAATCTAATTGGACAAGATAGAATCAGTATTTGCATCAGCAACAAAAGCAAATAATTAATCTAATTACAATCCACAAATATCATAATCATAAACTTGAAAATTAATCTAATTACAATACAACAAGCAAGCTGCAATTCATAAACTTGATAGCCATGATGCGCAAGCAAGTTACTATTTTCTAGTTCCACCAGTTATAGCTCGCATACACATACCCGATCACGGTCAGTATCACCATGCTTATCCAAAATCGATGATGCAAAAGAGGCAGCAGCTGACCGAGCAACGGTAGAAGCGCCTGATGAAACAATCTTCAGGTAACCAGAGAAAGTACGAAAGGAGCTGGGAATAAAGCCATTGCGGTTGTTCTTGCTGTTGGTTCTGCCATCACTACCAGCAGCAACACCTCCATGAAGAAGGTCCTGTTGATTCTGGTCATCATTTTTACTCATCCCCAAAACCAAAGAGATGAAAATAACAGCTATCCACAGACACAACAACAAAAGGGTCACCACCGATTCTTCAAATCCACCCTTAAATTCAATCATCACACCCTTCTTCCACCATCAAGAACCAAAACAAAACGATTTTTTGTTTTGAAAAAAATAAGGCAAAAATCAGTTTTCTTTAACAGCTGAGGTCACATCTGTTTCCATATCCTTAACCTCGCCGAAACAATCTAAATCACAACTACCCCAAAACAAAACTTGCCTCCAAAATCTTCCCCCTCCTCTCGTTTTTTTCCCTCGAAACAAAAACACCGAAAAAACACAACGATGACAAGGGAAACGTTAGGGCCAGACAGAAATTGAAAAATTAAAAACAAAAAGAACAAATTTCAAAACTTATTCTTTTTTCTAACTTTGATTGAAACCCACGAAAATATTAAAAACTAAAATTCCCGGGTTAAGTTACAAATTAAGGACAATGATTAGTATTCCTGATTATCACAAATGAAATAATGATACAAATACTGGGAAAATAATATGGAATTATTAGTATTAATTAATTAAAAAATGAGTGACTATTTACTTATAGCTGAGACAGAATTCGGTAATGAGATTTTAGGGTTTTGGAAAAGAAACCCGGAAATCGCCTGAAAACAGGGAGAGATCATAGGAGAGAGATGAAAAAACAGAAAGATAGAGAGAGAAAAACAGGATAACAAGTGGAGGCAAAATCAGATAAAAAAAATGCATAATAAAAAGGAACTCCATTCATGGGTTTACGTGTGTCCCTCTCTTTTTCTTTTTCTCTAATATCTCTGAACTTTCTTAATTATAGATGTTTTGTTTTTTTAATTTTATCTTGTAAACGATACATTGGTGTTACATTCACAATTTTATATTACTATAATTGTAATATATATTTTAAATCTTATATAAATATTATTGATAAACATTCATATACAAATTATTGGATTAATAAAAATCAACCACAAATATAAGATCATCAATGTCATTAATAAAAGTAGGGTTGGAAAAAATATAATAAACTAAAATGTTTTCAAATGTAATATTTAGAATCTGAATTGTATTTTAAGAAACTTCCAAAACTGAAACTGAAGTCAATTTAAGTTAATATAAATTTATTAAAACATATTTTTTTACTTTTTCTTTTTATTTTCACTTTAGTTATGGTTTAAATAAACCTTGTTTATAAATGCTACAAAATCTTTCCGGTCCAACATCTTTTCAATTTATTATTCGACAATTACTTTATTATTCGACAATTACTTTATAAAATAAAGTGTAACTCGATCTTTACCGTTGAAATTGAGTTATTTCTTGTGCTTTCATCAATATCTTTTATTTTTATTTTTCAATTTTGGTCTTCAATTTTTATTTTCATCTTCATTTTCGATTACCGTTGATTGATTTTTTATCTTCAATGTTGATGTATTTTTTCTTTTCATTTTTTTATGAACACCGATTGGATTTCACTTTTCTTCATTTTTCATTTTTCCTTTTATTCTTCCCTTTTGCTATTTGTTTTTGTTCCATGTCCCAAATCAATGAGAAATACCAAACGCAGGTGGTGATGGTTGCCCTCGATCTCGCGTGAATGGTGGCCGACGTCATTGGCACTGGCCTATGCTGACAGCGTCTCCGGCCAATTTCGAAGGGCCCCACCGAATCATGACTTTTGACCGCTTTTAATCAAAACTATCTCTCTTCTCCCGCTAGAATTTAACTAACTCCCACTCGCACGTGCCACACCTATCTCCTTCTCCCTCGTCACTGCAAATTGTATTCACAATCTTCCGGCACGTGGTTTGGCCGCATCAACCCACATTTTTTTTTCATTTTCTCTTAAAAAATAACCAGAAAGAAAATCTAATTTCTCTCTGACCGGAATGCTCCGACCCAAACCCATTTAATCTATGTCTCTTTCGTTTTGCCATTTTCATTGCACACTACACTGCATCGCGATCTATGCAATGCCCACATTGCCAATGTCGATTCTGCTATAACTTAATTTTCGAAGAATATTTTTTGAGGCTTCTCGTTCGGGGCTTTTCCGAAGCTCTCAGACATGGAGTCAATCATGGCAAAAGCTTTGGAGTACACTCTAAAGTATTGGCTCAAATCGTTCTCCCGAGACCAGTTCAAGTTGCAGGGTCGCACTGCTCAGCTTTCAAATCTAGGTCAATTCTAAATTCAATTTATCTTTTTTTCTTTTTCTCAATTCTGAAGTACGGTTTGTGATGATTGGAATTGGTGTCGATTTTGAATTTTGAGTTTTGCGTTCAGAGTTGGATGGGGAGGCGTTGCATTCCAGCCTTGGATTTCCACCCATGCTCAGTGTCACCACCGCCAAAGTTGGCAAATTGGAGATTATGGTTTGTCTATTGTCACTCTCACTAATTAGTTTTGCTCTTTTTGACGTTGGTTCCTCAGAATCACAATGCACAAGTAAAAGAGTCTAGAATAGGCACTGCTGGTGAAGTTGGTAGTTTTGTGAAGCAAATTTAGTTTCATAAAAATTTGCACCACTTGTACTTGTCCCCGAACGTTACTGATCAGTTAATTTATTCTCTGAATTTAATAACCACCGTCAATGTGGTTTTTCAAGTGAAATCAGGAATAAAATTGATTAGTGGGAACTAAACTTAGGGATTAAAATGACTCAGAACTTCCAAAGAAAGAACTAAATTGATGGGTCTTAACTAGGCTTCCATTCTTGGTTGTCACTTTGAGTATGGAATAAACTATGCTAGGGGAGAATGCATACCGTGTAACTTAAGGTCTTCATAGGTTATGTGTAGTCATTAGTTCGTGGGATGATTAATCCATACAAATTCCGTGTTTACCCAAAAGAAAAATTGATGGGTCTTAGTGTTATTATGGACTATAATTAACAACGGTTTCCAAAATCGTTCCTTTTTGCCATTTGAGGACTAAATGACTCAGTATTATAATTTGAGAGACTAAGATGACTGATAATTCTAATTTCTGGAAAAATATTGATGTTCACTCCTAGTAAAACGGGTTGATAAATTTTGTAGCCTTTAGTGGGTTGATTACCAGTTTTCCTTTTTAGATTACACGAAGTCCTCCGAAATAGTTTTTTTTTCTTTTTCTTTTTTTTTGGCTCAACGGAGAATAGAATCTAAATTAATCAAAATTGATTGATTGAATATTGTTTATCTTGTCTAAAATTTCCATCAAGCCCAAACCAAGCTAAACCGATTATGACTATATAAATTTGATAAATAGACATACATTGTGTTAGAAGTGAGTTTTAAGCCTAACTCAACCCCACAAAACCGACTTGTAAGGTGAGCATTGCACCCTCTAATATATTGTGAATTGGCCTTATCTCTAGTTGATGTGGGACTTCCAACACACCCCCTTTGTGTGTGGGACAAGAAATTAGTGGGCGGTCCGTTAGCGGTCCGATATCGGGTGAAACAGAATGTCTAAGAAAGTTCGTTAGGATAGACTCTAACTTGGCTTTGATACCATGTTAGAAGTGAGTTTTAAGCCTAACTCAACCCCACAAAACCGGCTTGTAAGGTAAGGATTGCACCCAGTTATATATTGTGAATTGGCTTTATCTCTAGTCGATGTGGGACTTCCAACACATTGATTGGATAATTTAGGTATGGAATTGTATATGTTCTGAATGTATTGTGTGTATAATGCAGACCACACTATATGTATTTATACTATTGAATAAAATTAATTACAATAAAGGCACATAATAATATGGAATCAATCAACCTAATTTACAAGATTATGTAACCGTTGATTTCCTAGAAATTTGTAACCGCTGATTATATTCTATCACTCCCCCTCAAGCTGGAGCATATATGTCATATGTACCAAACTTGTTACAAATGTACTCAATCCGAGGGCCTCTAAGGGACAGGGTGAATACGTCAGCCAGTTGAATGCTAAAGTTGACAAAATCAGTAGTGATTTATCCAAAGAGCACATTTTCTCTAATGAAGTGATAATCAATTTCAATGTGTTTGGTTCTTTCATGGAAGACCGAGTTTGATACAATGTGAAGTGCAGCTTGATTGTCGCAAATAAGCTTTGTTTCATGGATGTCCCCTATTTTTAGTTGTAGTAGTAGTTGCCTGTGCCATGTAAGCTCACAAGTGGCTGTTGTCATGGTTATCAAACTCGCGAGTTAACTCATTAAATCGGTTGATTTTGCAATCCTAGATATGGCTTCCGAGTTATCTCGGAAACAAACTCGTTTTTGATGTAAAATCGGTGGAATCGGAAGTGGGCTTGTTTGAATCGTGCAAAAATCGCAAGCTTGCAATGTGTGTGTGAGTTTGAATGGGTGAAAAAATGAAACAAAACCGACGTCGTTTGGAGGGAGATCTGACCTGATTTTTTTCGCAATTTAGCGTTTTTTGTTTTCGATTTCTTCAGTCGCGTTTGCCGCAAGTTGTTGTCTGTGAAAGCTCACTTCATCGCATATGGAGCTCTTGGCCACCGCACTCGCCGTCGCGTCTGGAGGTTGCCACCGCTCCCGCATTCGCGTTTATCACAGTTCGTGTCGCTGTTCGCATCGCGTTCGCACTGGCGTTAATCGTTCATGTCCGTTTCGCCTTGTCGTCGTTCTAGTCGCCGTCGCGTCCCTGTCTATAACTGTTGCCGTCGCAGTCGGCCACCCTCTCGACGTCAGCAGTGGTCGCATCTCCCCTGTGCTTAGTTCTCTCCCTCGTAACAGATCCTCTAATCTTTACCTCTTTGTTTACTTAATAAATTCTATTAGTTACTTTTTTTTTTATTTTTTATTTCTTAAATAATTGTAGTTTTATTTAAGCTCTTTATAGGTTCAATTGTGATTTTATTTTTGGTTAAATTTGTAGTAAAAAATTAGGTCATTATGTCTGGTAATGCATCAAATTCATTGGATACTAATCCAAGTGCATCCTCATCGGTTAAGAGTAGAAGTAAAAATGCTTCGGGAAATCGGTCTCATATTGGATGGAGATATGGGTTTGATGTTAATGGAAATGGTAGAAAAGTTAAATATAACTATTGCTCAAAGATTTTGAGTAGAGATATATTTAGATTCAAACATCATCTTGCTGGAACTAGGAAGGATTTTGAACCTTGTGTATCTGTTTTAAATTTGATGATAAAGATAGTTGCAGAAGTTAAGCATGCTGCATTAAAGAGAAGAAAATTGAATATTATTGATGAAGAAGATGTAGAAACTAGAGTGTTGAAGGATGACATAGGCTGTTTGGCTTTAAAGAAAACAAACATTGCCAATACTAGTATAAGGGGAGTCCAAGCAACTATAAATCAAATGATGAAAAAAGGATTCAAAGAAAAGGTTGATGCCCAAGTGGCTGAAGTCTTTTACACCGGTGCCATTCCCTTCAATGTGATTAGAAATCCAACATTTGTAAAGATGTGTGAAATGATTGGTAAATAAGGAGTTGGCTACACACCACCATCTTATCATGATATCAGAGAGAAGCTCTTGAAATAAGATGTGAGCAAAACAAATTTATTGCTTGAAGAATACAAGGAGGAGTGGAAGAGAACTGGTTATACCATTATGTCTGATGGCTGGACGGATAAAAAAAGACGTTCTATATGCAACTTCTTGGTGAATAGTCCTAAAGGGACGATTTTTCTTTATTCACTTAACACCTCAGACATTTCAAAAACAACTGATAAAGTATTCAAGATATTAGATGACGTTGAGTTTGTTGAAGAAGAAAATGTAGTTCAAGTTGCTACTGATAATGCTGCAAATTTCAAAGCAGCTAGAGATTTGTTGATGCAAAAAAGAAACACTGCAAAATGATTTGATCTTTGAAGATTTTGAAAAGAATTTGAAGGTCCATGAATTGACAATGAAGAAGGGATGAAAGATTATCACTTACATTTATGGAAGAACAATGTTGATTTCCTTGTTGAAAAAGTTCACTAAAGGTAGAGACTTGATAAGATCGGGTGTGACTAGATTTGCCACGACATATTTGATTCTTGGTTGTCTTCATGAATTGAAGGCATCATTATTGACCATGTTTAACTTTGAGGAGTGGAAGACAAGCAAATTTGGAACTTCACAAGAGGGGAAAAGAGTAGAACGTGTGGTATTAGGTAGCCGATTTTGGAAGAATGTCTCCACATGCTTGAAGGCTATTGTCCCTCCTATGGTGGTCTTAAGCTTGGTGGCCTCAGAAGTAAATCCACAATGGGTTTCATTTATGAAGAGATGGACTATGCAAAATAGAAGATCAGGTGCAATTTTAACAATATTAAGAAGAGGTAAACTTTCAAACTAACTCATTCAAAGTTTAATTCATTATATTTGAAATTAGTTTAGTATTGAATGTAGTTATGAAGAGGTTTGGAGAATAATTGATGCTTGGTGGGATAGTCAGCTTCATAGGCCTTTGCATGTAGTTGCCTATTTTCTCAACCCCCACTTCCAATATGAACCTAACTTTAGATGTGATAATGGTGGAGAGGTTAAAGAAGGATTGTATATATGCATGAGAAGATTGGTGCCAGATTTTGCAGAAAGAAGAAAAAATAATTTGCTAATTGTTGAATTTCATTTTGCTAGAGGTATTTTTGGAATGGAAGATGCAAAGGAATGCAGGAAAGCATTAAATCCTGGTGAATGGTGGGAGATGTTTGGGGATGCAACTCTGAAGTTGAAGAGATTTGTTATTCGAATTCTAAGCTTGACTTGTAGTTCTTCAGGTTCTAAGCATAATTGGAGATTAGTCGAGATGGTAATTTAAATTATTTAAATTATTTAAAATTTTCTTTATTAGGTTTATATCTACTAAAATTTAATATTTCATTTTAGGTTCATACAAAGAGAAGGAACAGTTTGCATTAGAAAAAGATGAATGATTTAGTTTATGTGATGTATAACTTGAAGTTGAAAAGTAGACAAATTCAAAAACTGTTGCTCTACCATTTGATGACATTGAATCAGATGATGAATGAATAATTGAAGAGGCAAGCAAATGATGTTGTTGAGATTGAGCACGCTGAAAGTAAAATTGATATTCAAAATGTTCCATTAGATGGACCAACAACAGATCCAGCTCTAGATGCTCTTGATCTTGATAACATAAGTTTTGATGTCGATGAGGATGCACATGTTTCATTAGGGGAAGAGTTGGATTAAGAAAATGATGATGGAGATAATGATATCATTAGACGTAAACATTTGATATTTGAATTTATGTTTTACATTATTTGTATGAACTTATTTATTTCAAATACTTTTAAGCTATATAATTTTATGGACTTGTTTGAATTAGGATATTATTTATATAAATTAATTGTTTTTTCCATGTGAAGTAAACTCTTACATGTTTATGATTTGAGTTTACTAGGCTCTCACGAGTTTACGTAAACTCTCGAGTATGACAACTTTGCTAATAAGTGAGCCGAGTTGGTTTGCCTCACTAAATGGCCAACCGCTGGTGCTGACCAAATTTGATAGCTTTACCAATTACCATATAAAAGTTGTTTGTTATTCAGATGCTGATTGAGCATGATCTTCTTCTGATAGAAGAATTACTTTTGGGTATTGTGTCTCCATTGGTGGTAACTTGATCTCTTGGAAGAGCACAGAATAAAATGTTGTGACAAGATCTAGTGCAGAAAGAGAATATTGTGCTATGGCCTCAGCCAATTGTGAACTTTTTTGGCTTAAGCAATTTCTTGGAGATTTACAATTTGGAGATGTCACTCAAATAACATTTATATGTGACAATCAAGTTGCTCTTCATATCAATTTTACTTGTGTCTTTCATGAGAGGACCAAACACATTGAAATTGATTGTCTTATAAAAGATTGTATCTGGAGACATCAAAACTCAGTTCGTCAATTCAAATGATCAGTTAGGAAATGCTTTCACTAAGTCTTTACTGGAACCAAGAATTGATTATATTTGTAACAAGTTTGATACATATGATTTATATTCACTAGCTTGAGGGCAGTGCTAGATACATTGCATTTTATGTTAATTACGAAAACATAGTCCCTATGTTAACATATTCATTTGTATTTGGGCTTTAGCCCACATTCTTATTATTATAAATACATTACTCAATCTGTATTTTCTACACAATGGAGATTAACTGATAGGAACTCAGAAATGAAAAGAGGATAAAGAGTAAAATTCTTTATTGAATAGACGAAAAAAGAACACAACAATAGGAGAAACTCTCTCCTCCAAGGGTTTCCCCTTGACAAAGAGCTAATGCTCAATCTACCAAAAACACTTCCTATCCATCCTATTCTCCTTTCCTATTTATTTAACTAACACTAACTAACACCTTAAGTAACTGATTCTTACTATCTTAACTAATTTCTATTCTCCATTTGTAGTAACAATACTCTCCTATGCTTGAACAACCTTGTCTGCAAGGTTGAAGTCAAAAGGCCAACAGACAGGGAACCAACTAGTTCGCAGTGGAGCTTCATTACAAGCCACTTTAAATGAAGTGAATAAGTAGCTTTGAGTTAGTGGGATAGCTGCAATAATTAGTGGGACAACTGTTGCAATTACTGGGGTAGATGTTGAATTTAGGAGACAATAGTTAGTGGGACAGCCGTTGAATTTAGTGAGACAACGGTTGTAGTTAGTGGGACAGGTAATTATTTCCATCACATTTTGTCCAGTTACAATTGTTTTTACAAAAGTTAGGTCTCCTTTAATCTGGATTTGCTGATTTTGAGTGTTGAAACTCATTGTTAAAGTCTTCCAATTCACCTTAACATCTCCTAGGTAGGCCAACCAAGTTACCCCAAAAATTAAATCAACCTCTCCTAAGCCAAAGAGGAAAAAGGTCTCTTTAACCACGTAGTTTTCCAGTTGTACCTCTATCTGCCTGCAATACCCACTCGTTTGTTTCTTCTGCCCATCACCTAATCGCACACAGTAGGATGAAGTTATTTCCACTTGCAAACCAGGAAGACTTACCAGATCCTGTGAGACCAAATTGTGACTTGCTCCGCTATCAATCAATATTAGCACAGATCTTCCCTTCATTGTTTCTTGCAGCTTCATAGTATGAGATTGAGTCAAACCTCGAACTGAAAAAAAGAGAAAGTTCCATACATTGATGTTCAAAATTAATGATTTCGTTTATAGCACTTTTCCGTCTCATTTCTCCTTACTCCTCTACTTCTCCATTCCCTTCTTCTTCTGCCAATATGATGACCGACAAATTCTTCTCTGGACAACGATGCCCTAGATTGTATGCTCCTCCGCAATGAAAACACTTTCCTTCTTCTCGTCTTTTGACATATTTAGGGTACGGAAGACTTCTTGATCCTCTATTCCTCATTCCCCCGGCTGAGTTTCCTCTTACGTTTGAGTGACTCGTCGTTCGTCCCATTCCCCCCTTTTGTAGTGTTGCTGCGACTACTAGAAGCCATTTGCAAGATTCCCTTTCCTTTAATAAAAGGCTCCATTCGTGACACTATTCTCGAACCTCCTTTGTACCAGAAACTAGAATTAGTATTTCGATAAGACATCTCTCCGCTTGTTCTTACTTTTGTCATTGCATCCTCTACATTGTGCGCAATCTCCATGGCTTGAACTAAACCTTGTGGATCATGTGGCTTGATTTGGTTACGTATTTATGTTAGTAATCCCGCAAAAAAATATGCCAACAGTTGTTCTTCTGAAACCTAAGGAATTTGAGACGCTAACAATTCAAATTTCTAGATATAATCTTCCATCGTATCAATTTGTCTTATTGCCGCCAATTGTTCGAACACTGTGTTGTGGTCACTGCCACCAAATCTCCTACTCAACGCTGTTGTCAGCTCCTCCCAAGAGGGGTTCTTGGTTTTTTGTCTCGAAAACCTGAACCAATGACTTGCGTTCCCTTCCATATTGATGAAAGCTAGACATAACTTTTCTTTTAGGGTAACATTCTACATGATACAAACCCAAATGCAATTGGGGATCCTTTAATCAGAGAAGAGAATGGAAAGAACAGGTGGGGCAGGATATATGAGAGGAAAAGACCTAGGAAGAATCACATGGCACAGTAGGAGGAATAAGTTGGTTAGAAGAGAGAGAAGAAAGAGAGATAGTGGGAGTTAAAAAGAATCAAGAGGTAGCAATCGGGGAGGGAGGATCATTTTTGGAGGGGAACTGTGTGGTTGCTTCTTAGGAGCTTGGCTTTGGGCAGTTGGATATTTCTATCCTTCAGTATTTCGTATTTTCAATCAAACAACATTACTGATTTCATTGCTTAATTTCTGATTTCTTTATTTCTCCAATCTCAATACAAACCTCAAAGAACTTCTCCACTCTTGATATCCACCCTAAGGGATCGCTCCCTTCAAACGTTGGTAGTTCCGCCCTTTTCATCCACAGCCTCTGCACATCTGCATCTTCCTCATCAGGTTTGTTGTTGTGAGCATATCTTTCTTCTTTTCTTCCCTCACCATTAACTGCCTTCCATGACTCACCCTCCATGTATCCGGTAGGTCGGACCAGTTGATAAGAACTCAGAAATGAAAAGAGGATAAAGATTAAAATTCTTCATTGAATAGACGGAAAAAGAACACAACAATAGGAGAAACTCTCTCCTCCAAGGGTTTCCCCTTCACAAAGAGCTAACGCTCAATCTACCAAAAACACTTCCTATCCCTCCTCCTCTCCTCCTTTCCTATTTATTTAACTAACACTAACTAACACCTCAGGTAACTAATTCTAACTATCTTAGCTAATTTCTCTTCTCCATTTGTCCTAACATTAACCCTAAACCTAGTTTTCACTATATTCAATATATTCTATAAAATTTCATATTCCGTTACAATTTTAAATTGTTATTTTACAGTTATTAGGTGGTTATATTGGTTTGTAGCTATTTTTTACATTACTCTTTATATTTTGCTGTGTTATGCTTGTGGGTGTCGTGGTACATTTATTTTTTAGACTCTCTTAATGAGACTTTTTTTGTACATTCACAAGTGTTGAATAAAGCACATCTTTCATTAATTTTCGTATGTTTATGTTTACTTCTCTCAAAATCTAATATGAATTGTAGGGATAAATTATATCCATCATAAATTAGGATTTTCACTTATTAGATCTATGTATTCTATTTAAGAGCAATTGGTTCTTTATGAATAATATAAGAAATAGCTCTTACCCCTTCATTTTTCATCTCCATCTTTGTAAGAGACCCCCTTTCCTTTGATCTTTAACCATGGTTGTTGTTCTTTCGCATAGTAAGTTTTTGCAACATATTTTTCCTTAAAATAGGTTTGCTCTATTGCAATCCGTATGGCTTTTGCTAAATTGAAAAACATACATGTGTCACTGATTTTTTGAACCACTAAGTTCCAAAACCAAGCTATGATCATGGAATTTCATCCCATGACCTATATGTAGGATCATATTTAGTAGAAACACCATAGGTTAAATGGTTAGCCTAGCCTTTCCCTTCCCCTCCAAGATGGTCTCGATGAGTTGAGACTATTTTAGACGATTTTTTTTTTTCCATTCAGCTGATATGTTGAACTAACACTTTATAATCTTCCTACATTGTGAAGCTTGTCACCATTTTACATTTCAGCCATTACAATTATGTGTAATTAACACATAGAGAAATAGATCGATCTGAGACAAGTGCAATTAATGTATTCAAATGAACTTGTATGGTTTCTTAACAAGTGCAGTTTGTGTTGCTTTATAGTTGCCGTCCGTAAGCAATGTACAAACAGAGCCTATCATCTTTCAAGTTGATAGGCTAAATTTGGCTCTCGAAGAGAATTCTGATTTTCAGCCATCTGAAAATCCAACAAGGTAGAGAAATTAGAGCCTTCCCAATTATCTTGTGAGGAGTCTTGTAGAGTAATTGCTTTGCTGTTACTACATTTAAGTTTTTTTTTTCTTGCTACTTACTTTGTTGTTTGCAGTAACACCACATCAAGTTCGTCCTCGAAGGGTAGCGGCTATGGTTTTTCTGATAAGGTTTGGTTCTTTCATCTCTAAGTGTATTTCCATGAGTCATCTACTATTAGTCATGAAATAGTTGTAAAGCAATAACACTTTCACTCATTTGGGGGAATTTGATTTATTCACTTCATGCCTTTAGGGGACTGTCAGTTTTTCTCCTTTTCCTTCCATTGAAGTTGTTACCAATTTCCAGGAGAATTGTCAGTAACATGAAAAATATGAGTAAATTACAATTTTGTCAAGTGGAAATCTCCATTGATAGTTTTTTACGTATACAATTGTTCCTCCATTTCTTAAATTCATGGCCAAGAATTCCTTTCAACACGAACATAATTAAGTTGGGGATTAAGATAATTTCAGGGAGTAATAGTCATGAAGTTGACAAATTGCAACAGAGTTGACAGAAAGGGACTAATTAATCTGTGCTGAAATTGAAAGATATAGGGACTAATTTGTATGCACATAAACTTTGAGAGACCAAATAAACATAGAGGTTTCTCATTCAATCATGAAATTTTACATTGACTCTAATATGAAGATGTAGGCAGAGGTAATTTCCTTATAATAGGTAGAGGTTATTATGTATTTGAGCAAAGTACAAAGAAGATTAGGTTAAGTGTTGGTAGTTTCTTCAAAGGCCATTCACTTGCCGATTAATATCAATATGTAGTTTTAATTTAATTTCTATTGACTTTGGACATTCACCAGATTGCAGATGGAATGACTATACAGATTCGTACGGTTAATCTATTAATTGAAACTCGTGGAAGTGCTTGTTGCCAAGGGGAACCAACTCGGTAAGATATTTATGTAGGTGCTCTGAATTGGGTAGCATCTTCAGGTTGTTTATGCTCTATACAATGACTGTCAATTATTATTGTGGATTTCTATAAATTGAAAATTGATATTATTGTATTAGCATAGATGTAGTGGATCATTCTATGGGGTAACATATGGCCAAAGCCTGATGTACTGTATCTGTTTGACTCAGGGACTTTGGCATATTTCACCAAAAATCTATGTATAAGTGTTGAATAAGATGAAAAAAGCTTAGGGATAAATCTCCCCTTGTGTAAAACATACATAAAGGATAGTTTATTTATAATGATAATGGGCTGAGCCCAACTACTAGAGAAAATACTACATTATCTAACACTCCCCTTCAAGCTGGTGCATATAAATCGTATGTACTAAGCTTATTACGAATATAGTCAATTCTAGGTCCTTGAAGAGACTTAGTGAAAATATTTGCTAACTGATCACTCAAGTTGACAAACTTAGTCTTGATATCCTCGGATAAAAATTTTTCTCGAATGAAATGATAGTCAATTTCAATGTGTTTGGTCCTCTCATGAAAGACAAAATTAGAGCTAATGTGAAGAGCTAATGTGAAGAGCAGCTTGATTGTCACATATGAGTGTCATTTGAGTGACATCTCCAAATTGCAATTCTTGAAGCAATTGCTTAAGCCAAACAAGTTCACTAGTGGCTAAAGTCATAGTTTTATATTCTGCTTCTGCACTAGATCTTGCCACGACACTTTGTTTCTTGCTCTTCCAAGATATCAAATTACCACCAATTGAGACACAATATCCAGAAGTAGACCTTCTATCGAAATGAGATCCTGCCCAGTTAGCATCTGAATAGCACATAACTTGTGCATTGGGGTTGGAATCATATATTAAACCTTTTCCAGGAGATCTTTTGATATATTTTAATATGCGAATGACTGCATTTGGATGGTCTTCACATGGGAAATTAAGGAATTAACTTACCACACTAACTGCAAAGGAAATGTCAGGACAAGTAACAGTAAGATAATTCAATTTTTCAACTAATTGTCTATACTGTTCAGGATTTGAGAAAGCCTCCCCCTGATTTAATAGAAGTTTGATATTAGGATCCATGGGTGTTTCTACAGCTTTAGAATTCATTAACCTAGTTTCCTCCAAAATATCCAATGCATACTTCCTTTGAGATATGACAATACCATTGTTGGATTGTGCTCTTCAATACCTAGGAAATATCTGAGAACAATGTCATCAACATATACTGAAAATAGCGACAAATATGTTGCTTTAAGAGGGAGATGCCAAGGTAGTCATTTCTTGTGAGAACAATGTCATCAACATATACTTTTAAGTAGATACATCTAGCATTGGAGTGACGATAAAAAATTGAATGATCCGCTTCACTACTAGACATGCCAAATTGTTGAACAACACTGCTGAATTTTCCAAACCAAGCCCGAGGAGAGTGCTTCAGGCCTTATAAAGATTTGTGAAGACGACATACCAATCCAGAAGACCCCCCCTGAGCAATAAAATCCAGAGTTTGCTCCATATAAATTTCTTCATGAAATCACCATTTCAGAATGCATTTTTGACATCAAGTTGGTGAAGAGGCCATGTCGAAGAGCAGTCAATGCAATGAATAAGCTAACAAAGGCCATTTTGGCCACTAGAGAGAAGGTATCACCATAATCTAAATCAAAGATTTGTGTGTAGCCTTTGGCAACAAGACGAGCTTTGAGACGGTCAATAGTACCATCAAGGCCAACTTTATAGACCCACCTGCAACCAGCAACAAATTTCCTAGATAGTAATCGGACAAGATCCCACGTTCCCCTATGCTTGAGAGTACTCAATTCATCAAGCATGGCCTGACGCCAACCAGGATGGGCTAATGCATCATCACCTACAGATTTTGGAATTGACATAGAGGAAATAGACGAAAGGCATTTATAGAAAGGTGGAGAGATTCTATGATAACTCAAAGCAGCATAGTGAGGGGAATGATTACGGGTAGAACGCATACCTTTACGAAGGGCAATGGGAAAATCAGACTCAGTTGTTGGAACTGGAGGAGACCAAAGTACTTGGCACTTGAAATAGTCATGTGGTGGTGGTTGGCAACGGTGTCTTCCGCTATAAACCTGAAGAGGTGGTCTATCCACAGTAGGTGCATTTGAAGGTGGTGGAGGAGAATCCGAGGTGGCACTCGAAGTAAGTACACTAGGAGCATCACACACAACAGGGATATCTATAGTAGCAGATGGTGGCACACAATGAGAAGAGGGGTGTGTAAAGTAAAAAGAAGACTCATCAAAGGTAACATCGACGAAGATAAAATGACGGTTGAGGGAAGGAGAGAAACATTTATACCCTTTTTGTGAGCGTGGGAATCCTAAGAAGACATATTTGTGTGCTCTAGGAGACAAATGTGTTTATCCAAGAAGGACTAAAATCATGAACAAAACATGTGGACCCAAAAACTTTAAGAGGTAAAGGGTGTAAAGGGTCATGAGGAAATGAAATAGAATGAGGAACTTGGTTATCCAAGAATGAAGACAACATGGAATTAATAAGATAACAGGCAGTAAGAACCGCATCACCCGAAAAATGGGAAAGAACTGCACCATGAATTAAAAGAGTGTGAGTTGTTTCAATAAGGTGTCTATTCTTGCGCTCAACCACTCCATCTTGTTAGGGTGTATAAGCGCATGATGTTTGGTGAAGCATGCCATGAGAACCATAAAATGTTTAAAGGATTGAGAGAGATATTCACAACCATTTTCACTCCGCAAAGTTCGAATAGAGATCGTAAACTGAGTTTTAATTTCATGAAAGAATGATTGAAAAATAGAGAATAACTCACAACGATTTTTCATTAAATATAACCAAGTACATCTGAACTAATCATCAATAAAAGTAACAAAATACTGAAAACCTAAGTAGACTTAACACGACTAGGTCCCCAAATGTCGTAATGAACTAATGCAAAAGAGGACAAAGCCCGTTGAGAGACACTACGAGGAAAGGAACTACGACTATGTTTTCTTAATTGACAAGACTCACAACAAACTAGATAACTTGGACAAGATGGGGACAAGTTGTTGCAGTTTGGCAAGGTAAGGATGACCTAATTAAGTATGAAGGAGGGATGGTGATTCCATAGCTGCACCAACATGTGAAGGAGGACGAAGATGATACAGACCATGAGACTCACATCTAGTGCCAATCATGTGTCTCGAACTTCGGTCTTGTAAACAAAAAAATCTTTGGTAAAGGAAATAACAATTAAGAGAATGAGTTAGACGACTGACGGATAATAAATTGAATGGAGACCCAGGGACATAAAGAATATGATCAATGTATATGGATGGAAAAATATTACTAGTATCAACACCATGAGATATCAACCATTGTAACTAAAGGTAAATTATCAAGACAAAACAAAGAAGAAAACAAAGATTTGTTACCTGTAATATGATCTTGGCGCCAAAGTCTAGAACGCAAGGTCCAAGAGAATCAGAGTGAGTTCAAGCCAACAAATGATGTACCTGTGTATGCAATAGAGGCAGATGTAGTGGAATTATAACTTTGACGTTCCTCATACCATCTGAGAAAGTCATTGAAAATAGCAAGGTGTCATGTAGTATCAGATGAAGCATGATTCACAGTTGTTGATCGGGGAGGAGGATCAGAGTGGACCACCGCTACAGATCAAGGAGGACATCCATGAAGAGCATAATACTTGTCAATCTTGTGGCCTAACTTGCTACAATGGTCACACTTAGGGCGTCCTTTTCCCAGCTTGCGAGAACGATTGTGATCATCCCGCTGAGAGGCCAAGATTGAGGAGTCATCAGCATAAGTAGGTATATCAATGACTTGTTTTCTTGGCACATGCAAAAGGGGAGAACTAGTAGCAGTAAAGTTGGACACAATAGGAGAACCCAAAATCTG
Organism: Vigna unguiculata; assembly: GCF_037176805.1. Lineage (NCBI taxonomy): Eukaryota > Viridiplantae > Streptophyta > Magnoliopsida > Fabales > Fabaceae > Vigna > Vigna unguiculata. The sequence continues at coordinate 28,329,793 of NC_140802.1, forward strand.
GTTGCAAACATGGGAATATTCATCAGAAAGTTCATGTAATGCCAACAACATGAAGAACTTTGACTGTTGGTCAAGTTCTCTGGGTGGAATGGAGGTAGGAGATAATAACTCATTAAATTCATGAAAAAGGGCATGAATTTTGCCCAAATATTTAGGCATGGGACCAAGACTCTGCGGAGCAACAACAGTGATAAGATCCTTACAAACACCATAAAGACGCTAAGTGTCATTAGTGTATAATAATTGTGTCTGTGCCCTTACGTCTTGTTGAGAATAAAGAAAATAGGGTTTGAGATTAATCTCCCTTGTGTATAAACCACACATAGGATAATCTATTTATAATAGAGAAAGGTACAATTAAAAAGGCTAATTGAAAATAAATAGAGTAAATAGAAGATATTGTTTGATATTGTGATTAACAATATCTAGCAATATCTTAATAGTATCAAACAATATCTAACCCTTCCCCTTAAGTTGGAGCACACAAATCGTATGTGCCAAGCTTGTTACAAATATAATCAATTCTACACCCCTGTAAAGACTTAATAAAAATATATGCTAACTGATCACTTGAGTTAACAAACTCAGTCTTGATGTCTCCAGACATGATTTTTTCCCGAATGAAATGACAATCAATCTCAATGTGTTTGGTCCGCTCATGAAAGACAAGATTAGAGGTAATATTAAAAGCAACCTGATTGTCACACACAAGTGTCATTTGAGTAATATCTCCAAATTGAGCTCTCTAAGTAATTGCTTGAGCCAAACAAGTTCATAGGCAGCTGAGGCCATAACTCTATATTCTGCTTCTATACTGGATCTTGCTACAACAGTCTGTTTCTTACTTTTCCACGAGATCAAGTTACCACCAATGGAGACACAATACCCAGATTTAGATCTTCTATCAGAAGGAGATCCTGCCCAATCAACATCTGAATAGCAAACAACTCTTGTATGGTTATTAGAACCATATAACAATCCTTTTCCAAGAGATCTTTTAATATACTTCAACATACGAATGACTGCATTACAATGATCTTCACATGGGGAATTAAGAAATTGACTTACACACTGATTGCAAAGGAAATGTCAGAACGAGTAACGGTAAGATAATTCAATTTCCCAACTAATCTTCTATACTGCTCAGGATCAGATATAGGGTTCCTCTGATTTGGTAGAAGTTTAGTATTGGAATCCATGGGTGTATGAACAGACTTTGAACTCACCAACCCAATTTCCTCCACAATATCCATGGCATACTTTCTCTGAGATATAACAAGACCATCATTGGACTGTGTCACCTCAGTACCCAATAAATATCTGAGTTGCCAAGATCTTTGGTCTGAAAATGGTGATAGAGGTGTTGTTTCAACTGAGAGATGTCATGGTTGTTACTCCCTGTAAGAACTATGTCATCAACATATACTATCAAGTAAACACATCCAACACTCGAGTATTGATAAAAGACAAAATGATCTGCTTCACACTGAGTAATACCAAATTGCTGAACAACATTGCTAAACTTTCCAAACCAGGTCTTAGGAGATTGTTTTAGGCCATATAGGGATTTGCAAATACAACATACCATCCCAGAAGACTCCCCCTGAGCAACAAACCCAAGAGGTTGCTTCATATAGATTTCTTCGTGCAAATCACCATTGAGGAAAGCATTTTTAACATTCAGTTGATAAAGAGGCCATTGTTGAAGAGTAACCATGGTGATAAATAAACGAACAGAAGCCATCTTTGTCACTGGGGAAAAGATATCTCCATAATCCAACTGAGTATAATCTTTGGCCACAAGACGATCTTTGAGGCGATCAATAGTACCATAAGGTTCAACTTTGATAGCAAACACCCACCTACAACCAATAATAGATTTTTCAGACGATAACAGGACCAGTTCCCAAGTTCCACTGTTATGAAGAGCACATAGTTCATCTGTCATGACCTGACGCCAACCAGGATGGGCTAAAGCTTCACGGACAGTTTTTGGAATGGTGATAGAGAAAGAGAGGAAAGACATGTATAAAAAGGTAATGATAATCGATGATAACTCAAAGCAATATAATGGGGAGAGGGATCGGAGGGCAATGGGAAGGTCAGACTCAGGTGTTAGAACCAGAGAAGACAGAGTAGTTGGCACTTGAGTGGAGTCACATGGTGGTGGTTGTGATCGGTTTCGGCGACTATATACCTGAAGAGGTGGTGGAGGAGAAGCTGACTGTGGAACCGATGGTGAAGAAGACACAATATGAAGGTCACAAACAATAGGGACACTAAAGGTAGTAGGAGAGTTGTCAAGATTGGATGGAGTCAGAGGTGAAGATTGACTATTAATATAAAGGGAGAACTGATCAAAGGTGACATCTGCAGACACAAAATAACGGTTAAGGAAAGGAGAAAAACATTTGTATCCTTTTTTTGATCTTGTAAACCTTAAGAAAACACACTTATGTGATCTAGGAGAAAGCTTGTCAAGACCAGGACGAAAATTATGAACAAAACATGTAGACCCGAAAACTCTTAGAGGTAAGGGATGAAGAGGTTCATGAGGGAATAAAATGGAATGAGGTATGTTATTCTTTAAAATCGAAGAAGTCATGCGATTAATGAGATAACAGGCAATAAGAATAGCATCACCCTAAAAATGTTCAGAAACCTCTCCATGAATTAAAAGAGTGTGAGTTGTTTCAATAGGATGTCTATTTTTATGTTGAGCTACACCATTTTGTTGAGGGGTATAAGCACAAGAAGTTTGATGCAGAATACCGTGAGAAGTCATAAATTGTTTAATAGAATGAGAAAGATATTCACGACCATTATCATTGCGCAAAACTGTAATAGAAATACCTAACTGAGTCTTAACTTCATTAAAAAAATATTTAAAAGATATGAAATAATTCCGAACGATGTTTCATTAAAAATAACCAACTACATTTGTAATAGTCATCAATGAAAGTAACAAAGTATTGAAAATCTAAAGTAGACTTAACGCGGCTAGGACCTCAAATGTCAGAGTGAACCAAGGCAAAAGGAGACGAAGCATCATGTGTCTACGAGGAAAGGAAGTACGACTATGCTTGCCTAATTGACACAACTCACACACCAAACAAGATAACTTGGACAAGGCAGGGACAAGCTGCTGTAACTTGGCATTGAGAGAGAAACCCTAAAAATTCAATGTTCTCTGATGGACACAACAATCACAAATCCAGAAAGAGGACAAGGAGGTGACTCGGGCGAGGTTGATCGGCGTGGCAAACGGCCGGCAACGCGCCATCACACGCGGCGGCCGGCGGACCTTGCGGTGGCGGCAACGACGATGGCAATGGCGGCGGCGGCGGCGACGACGACAACGACGGCAACAATGAGTGGTAGGGCAGTGGTTACAACAGTCAACTAACCTAAACTCTAGATACCTGTGTTGAATAAGATGAAAAAAGCTTAGGGATAAATCTCCCCTTGTGTAAAACATACACAAAAGATAGTTTATTTATAATGATAATGGGCCAAACCCAGAAATACAGAATGGACTGAGCCTAACTACTAGAGAAAATTCTATATTATCTAACAATAAGCATGCCTGTTTTACAATCAATCTCACTTATTATTGTGGATTTCAATAAATTGAAAATTCATATTACTGTATAGCATTGATGTGGTGGATCATTCTATGGGGTAACTTACGTCTAAATAGTGTATATTTCACCTAAGATCTATTTATAACCATGCGTGTTCCCTATCATTGTTCGTAGGGCACCACCTGTGGCATCTATTACCATGCACAACTTTGTACTGTATACGACAAATGAAAGCTGGGAGGTAACTTTGCTGATACTCATTCTTGCAATAAAAGTCAGGCCACTCGAATATGAAATTTATAGTTTTTTTATTCTGCTATCAGGTTGTAAATCTTAAAGAGGCACGGGAATTCTCCAGTAATAAGAAGTATATATACGTCTTCAAAGTACTATTTCATTTTTATTTAAGAATTATACATACCCTTTCCTTTTTGAGTTTGTGCAAGTAACCTTGAGTCCGTTGGTTTGAGCCTTTCTTCATGAAAAATTCATTTTTATTTGAATGAAGTTAACTTTGAAGAATTTTAGTGTTTGTTCAAGCTTTTGATACAAAAAATTTTAAAATTTTAAAAATTTAAATTTAAATTTGGTCAGTAGCTTCTAGAAAAAAATCTGTAATTGTATTCTACCTTGATTGAAAAATGTTTGTCTTTTATAATTTTAACGAATTAAAATATTAGCTTCTCTGCTTTATATGAAATCTGTGAAATATAAATCACATTATTTTTAAAATAATATTTTTTGTCAAAAGCTTAACTAAACAAAACCTAATTTGGAAGATTGATTTGTCTTTATATTGTTCTTATATATTACATCTCTCCTTTCATCAGAAGACCTTCGATTATGCTTTCATCAGAATGTGTTTCTGCTATATTTCTCCATATCAAGGATGTTAAGTTACTTATATTTTTATTATCACCTATTAATTCTTATTTCCCCCTCCCTCTCTTCAGAAACTAGAATGGGAATCTATGTCTTTTGATCTTTTGCCTCATCCTGACATGTTCACGGATCCTACTTTAGGCCGCTCTCAAGAGGGATCAAACCCGAGAGATGAGGATGGTGAAAAGCGAGTATTATTTGGAGCAGAGCGTCTTATAGAAGGAATATCGGGAGAAGCATTTGTAAGAAATATAGTTCCCCCAATCAGTTTTAATGAATATTCTTTTTCTTCCAGAATTTTATCTGTCATGAATCATGAAATACAGCTTGAACTTCATATTACTAGATCACGGTTCAGAGAACTGAATTGAACAGTCCATTTGCACTTGAGGTTCAGTTCCATGTTACTGAAGCTGTTTGTCCAGCATTAAGTGAACCAGGTAACTAAAAGAAGGTTTATCAGGTCTGTACTATCCATACTTAGTTGATATGAAAAGCAAAGATGTGACATGAAGTTTCTAAAACTTATATCAACAGGACTGCGTGCATTTCTTCGCTTTAAAACTGGATTACATGTCTGTCTAAGCAGGGGAAATGTAGATTTGAAGGCTAAGAAGGTTTCATATTGCCTTAACTACTTCTTCCTTTGAAACAACTATTTTTCAACTGTATTTTATTGATATAGAAATATCATAGTGTGTTTCTGAATCAATCATGACAGCGGTCAACTGAAGCTGCTAGGAATTCCATTGTGTCAATTGTTGTGGACCATATATTTCTTTGCATTAAAGACTCTGGTATGTCTTTAGCCGAAACTATTGTTATGTCAACTTATATCTCCTTTAATTATTTTAAAATATTGTATAGCTATTAGTTTTGTGTGTAAACATAGCATGAAAATAATCCTACAATTGGCATTAACTTGTAGACTTCCAACTTGAGCTTTTAATGCAGTCCCTCCATTATTCTCGGGTAATTTACTTCATTATGTTCTTGTGCACTTCATTCTCGATGTATTTCTTCTTCTTTTTATTCTTCTTTCTCTTTGGTGTTCCCTTATTACGAATATTTTGATATTAGATTGTTAGGTATATGTTAAAAATACAAAGAACTGACCCATGTTTATATTCAGAACTGGACCATTCAATGATGTAATGCTACTAGGTACATGCTCAAGCTTTGTAGTAAAAAAGGATTTGGAAACAATAAAATTTCAAAGTGTTAGAATCTTATATTGATGTTATAATTATATAAAAATAATAACTAATGATATTAGGATCAATTAGATCAATTCTTCTTAGAATATAGATTTTATGTAACTCAACTTCACAAAACTGATTTATAAAGTTAGGTTTACATCTACCCATATAATGTAATTTGATATTTTCTTTAGTTGATGTGGAATCTTCGTCATAAGCCCTTGCATTAAGGACTAGATGAGAATTGAACTAAACATTTGTGGATAGTTTGATAGCACATTGATAGCGAATGACATGCCCAATAAATCTTACAAACAAAATCTCTGATGCCAAGTTGTTGTGCACGAGGGGAACCAAGATATTCAACAAAATATATTAGACAAACTAAACAGAGAAAAGAGAGAGAAAATTGTACATGAACTGAATATTCTTATTAATCATATCGTCAACATAAATCAGAAAATGAATAACTTATGATTCCATTTTTGTTCATAGTATATTACAAAAATATATATTTTGTACAATATTAAGAGTTCTAAAAAAAAGTAGATGTCTATCTATATATTTAATATATCCTAAGAATATTAATATAAATTCTTCATGAGTCAACATTCTAAAGAATATCTCCCAAAAATTTCCCAAACAAAACTTATTGAGCAAACTCTCCTACTTGTACAACTGGTATGTATGAAAAAAATATTTTAAAATGAGTGAGGTATTTATAAGCCTTAAATATATATTTTGTTAAATCAACAAACAATACAGACAATGGAGGGTTTAGGATTTGACCTACAACCATAAGACTCAATCTCATTTAGTCGTACATATGGATTTGTATTTCACTTATGATGATCCACTATACACATCAAAAGTTACTTGAGAAGTGATTAGGTAGTTGAGTATTTTTCATTAAAAACATTTCCACAATCATAATTACTTCTTTCTTAAGAATATTAACCATTTAGTAATCCACAAAAGAGATATATTCACTTCTTAATCTCGGTGATGCTAAGCAAGTATCAGATAGTTCCTGCTAAGAATATCTTAGTTCAAGGTGTTATTATGAACTATCCATATATTATGAACAGGTATAGGACATTTTCAAATACCACATAATGTGATGACAACCAAAAATATGTCATATTTTTCATGACAAATAATCTATACACTATCCAAAAATATACAGAAAGTATAAAAAATAAATATAGAGCATGTAAGTAACTTTCTTTTATCCAAGTTCATTGAATAAAAAAAGTATTTACTTTTACTTTATTTTATATGTATTTCTTAAATTATAAAAGAATGAGGTTTAAAATAATACAAAATAAAATAACATAAAATAAAAACCCAAGCAATAATTATATATAGATTAGAGTGTCATAAACTATTGAATATAATGAAAATAGGTTTGAGATTAATCTTTCCCTTGTATAGAACTATACATAGGGTAATGTATTTATAATAAAGGAGATATGAGCTAAGTCCAATATACAAGATAAAGAATAATAACAAAAAAACTAAAGATAGAAGATAAAGATAAGATATCTAATATATCTAACAAAATGTCCAACATACACAAATATAATAACAAAAATGTAAATCAATACAAAGGACCCGTGCATAATTGAAAACAAATTAATTGAAATAAATAAGTAGTAAGTGAACATAAATTAAATGGAATAGTTATAAATAAATAAATAAATAAGACCAATACATAATTAAAGATAAATTAAATTAAATAAATAAGAATGACCAATGTGTAACTAGTGATAAATTAAATGAAATAAATAAATAAAATATGTAACTAAAGGTAAATTAAATAAAATAAAGAAGACCAATATGCAACTGGAGATAAATTAAATAAAAGAAATAAATAGAATCAATACGTACCTGGACTTAAATTAAATGAAATAAACGAACAAGGCCAATAAAAAATAGAGATAGATTAAATGAAATAATAAACATGACTAGTACCTAATTGAACTAAATAATCAAATAAATAAAGGGGATAATAATTGAAAATAAATTAAATGAAAGTAAATAAAACAACTTATAATTCAAAATAAATAAATGCTTAATAGAAAACACATAAGTTTATTAAGATTAGTATTAAAAGTACTTAACATGCATTATTTATTGAAGTGATAAATAATGCATGTTAAGTACTGCTCCAAATTCTCTCTCTCTTTGTTTTCTTCTCTTTGTGTCGTATCTTATCTTTGCTTCATTTTTTTACACCTCTTCCAATTGACCTATTTATAACCAAAACTTTTCAAGTGATGATTACATGCATTAAATGTAATCTTATCATTTCTAATTTCGTTATCTTCTTTTTTTTTCTTTTCTTTTCTTTTATTATTTCTTCTTATCCCTTAGAAGATTCTTTCAAAAGATAATTTTAACATATATATATATATATATTTCTCTTTGTGTCGTATCTTATCTTCGCTTCATTTTTTTTACACCTCTTCCAATTGACCTATTTATAACCAAAACTTTTCAAGTGATGATTACATGCATTAAATGTAATCTTATCATTTCTAATCTCATTATCTTCTTTCTTTTTCTTTTCTTTTCTTTTATTCTTTCTTCTTATCCCTTAGAAGATTCTTTCAAAAGATAATTTTAACATATATATATATATATATATATATAATTAATTAATAGTTTTTGATTTGTTTTGTTTTCTTAATTTTTTTAATATTTCCATTTTACTTGGTCACACTATTTCCTAAAAGCTACTTGATTTTGTTTTTCAACGTCCAGACTTTATCTATATAAAATAAGAAACATTGTTTTAATAAAGGGTAAGATTTTCTAACTAAAGATAAAACAAATAATATAGTTATTTAAAAGTGGAGATGTTACAACGTCATCTGATTAAAACAACTCACTAAATTTTAATTTGTGGTGAGGTTCCCGAATGCTTTTGGGGTGATGTCTATAGTGCATGCTAATATGCTATCCACATTAATTGTATGTCATCTTCAATTTTAGATAACAAAATTCCTTGTTCTATGTTATCTATGTGAGTTTGGCATTATAAATTTAAATCTTTAGTTATCAAGTAACAATTCATAAGAAAATATCGACAGAAAGAGAGTTCGTTTAGGTTTTGATGATTTTGCTATAGGTTTGCTAATTTTGAAAATGTTGATTTGCAATGACAAAAAGGCCATTTTAAAATATGAACTTCTTGTCTTGTTCATAGTCCCTTTACCATGCCATATAATGATGTCTAGCTTCTCTTAGGAAAGATCCATTGTTTAAATGATTAACATTGCAGGCCAGTCAATCTGAAGGAGATAGTCATAGTAGCTTGACCAGAATTATAGTTGGAGGAGTATTTTTAAGGTTTGTCTTTGTACTCTACTTGTATAACTACTTAGTGGTTGCTCATGTTTGTTACTTCTAATTCAAATGTGTGTCTTGTATGTCTTCCCCATTCAACAATGTTGAAGATCCCACATTGACTAGACATTTGACTAAATTATATTATATAAATGGGTGCAAACCTCATTCAATTTTTAGGTTGAGTTAGGGTCATTTCCTAAGATTGTATCAGATTAGTGGTTGCTCATGTTTGTTACTTTTAATTCAAATGTTTGACATGTTTATCTCTTCCCCATTCAACAATGTTGAAGATCCCACATTGACTAGACATTTGACTAAATTATATTGTATAAGTTAGTGCAAATCTCATCCGATGTTGAGGTTGAGTTTAGGCCATTTTCTAAGATGGTATCAGAGTTTATCCTAGTGAGTTTTGTTAGATCTATTGTGCCATTCGTTATTAGGCCACTATTGGATCATGTTTAGACTACTTATAAGTATCTATTCTCACATTCGAGATATTAGCTCTCAACTTGGGATGTGTTGGAGATTACATATCAACTAGAGATATGACTAAATTATAGTATACAAGTGGGTGAAAACCATATCTTACAAGATGGTTTTGTATGGTTATGTTACACTTAATACAATAATGAATGAAAAAAGAAAAAATAGAGCATGTAATATTTTGATGGAGTTCCTAATCTTTTATTGTTAGTTTATGGTAGTTGTTTTTAGTTGGAAAGTTCCACATTTCCTTCATCAATCCTTAGGGTACAACTTATATATACATATGTGTGTGTTTTGGTAAACAACATTTTAGTGTCAATTGATTTTAAGTTGAAATCTTACATGGGTTTACCCTCTTCGAACAATCACAAGGTCCACTATTGCATCACTAATAGAGTTGCCACACATTCTTATGTGCCACCACCAATATCAATATATGTAGTCCATGTGCCTTGCCTCGAAAAACCAACTCTTTCAACCACAAACAAGGTTGTGGGACCTCCTAACCCATGTCAAGGGGTAGTAATGTCTCATTTGGCTTTGATTTACGTATATTAGATTTTGGTTTTGGTTTTTTTGGCATAAGTATATTTGATTTACGTATATACGTGTTCTCCTTGTCTTTTAATTTTTTTTTTTCAATGTCTACTATCAAAGCCTGTGAAAAGTAACCTGGTTGTTTGAGAGCAATGACTGAAACCATGACTACACGATTTGGATTGTGTACTCTGTCCATGAATAGTACTTTCAAAATCCCTAGATTTATGTGCAATTAATATTTTTCTATATAGTTTTAATTACGCAATTAAGAGATTTAATTACAATTCATAATTAGGAGAATTAATAGGTCGATAGTATATTTTATATTTATTGTACAAGATAATTGATCCTAAATTGTAGGGATAGATTATATCCGTCATAAATTAGGATTTTAACTTATTGTGTCTATGTATTCTACTTAAGAGGAATTGTGCCTCCATGAATAACATTAGAGACAGTTTTTCTACCATGGTATCCGTTGGAAGTCTCACATCAACTAGAGATAAGGTCAATTTAGAGTATATTTATTGGTGCCAAATCCATTTCTTAACATGATATCTGAGCCATGAGTTAGAGCCTATCCTAACAAAATTTAATATTTGTTGGATCTATTGTTCCACCCACTATTGGGTCGCTATCAGACCACCCATTAATGTCTATTCCCATGCTCTAGATGTGTATACCTCAGCTTACAAGCCAGTTTTTTGGTGATGTTGAATTAGGCTTAAAATCTACTTTTTAATTGTATCAAAACCATTTAAAATCTATTCTAGGAAGGTTTGTTGTTTTTTGGGCCTATCATGTCTCCCACACAAATATATAGTCCCACTTTTGAGATGTACACGCCAAAACAAATAGAGATAAGACCAATATATAATATATAAGTGAGTGCAAACCTCACCTCACAAGTGACAATCTTTCTAATAAACAATGAAGCCTTATTGCTACCATTGATGCCATAATATTTCTACTTTGGTCTAAGAAGGCCTGAAAAGGTAACATTGAACTCAAGCCATGAGATAGGAGGCAAATGCATTAGAAAGAAATTCAACATGGAAGATTGTTGACAAACCAAGAGAAAAAGGAATTGTAAGGTGCAAATGTGGGACTTCCTACACCTTAAACATTTTATTTTTTTGCAAAAAGGAGATAATCCATGAATCCTTATATGTATATATCGCCAACAAAATGGAATTGCTGAATAAAAATATAAGCAATTACTAGAAAAAACTAAAGCACTCCTTTTTCAAAATTATGTTCCATAAAATTTTCGGGGGAAAGCCATAATTACTCTTATTTAATTAATAAATTACCTTCTATTGTTTTTTTTTTTTATTTAAATTTAAAAGTCCAATGGAAGTTATCCACTAATTTTGTCCACATGTAACTCATACACTTAACCTTTCGCTTAGAATTTTTGGGTGACTCATTTGAACATGTCCACAAACAGCAAAGGGAAAGATTAGACCCAAGGCGTATTAAATGTTCTTAGGGTACTGTGTCACACAAAAAGGGTATAAGTTTGGTGCATGGTAGCTCTAGAAGGAAGGATGAATAGATCCCATAGACATTTTATAATCGCTTTGCGCGGACATATTATAGACAATTAAAGAATAAGACATAAAACAATGCACACAAGGATATATACTAGTTCACCTCACACATTGATGCTACATCTTGTATCAACTTTACTAGCACGAATATCAACCTCTCTAGGTTACAACGAGTATCAACTTCTCTAGGTATCACGAGTGTTAACATATCACGAGTATCACCCTTTCCAGGTTAGAAGTATATGCCTCTCTAGGTATCCTTTTCAATCTCTCCCTGATTCAAAACTCTCAATTACAATAGTAATAATAATCTCTAACACAATAGAGTACAATAAAGCTCATGAGTATACTTCATGGTGTAAAGGATATTGCAATGGTTATCACTTAACCCAATACCATTCTATAGAATAAGAACTTTACTCTATGCGCAAAGGATATTTTCACTTTGATTTCTCTTGAATATTTGACAATTTTGCCAATTTTCTATTTCATCAACATTTTTCTATTTCTTTTTCATTCTCTTGTTTTCTTCGTGTTGGTCTTGGTATTTATAATTGCGTTGTGTTGTGTTATTTGACCGTTGATGCATACTCAATTTAGCATATTCTCCATTTCTTCAATATCTTGTTTTTGCTTCATCTGGAAGTTCTTGATGTAACATTTAGAGAGTATTGCTTTCTGAATTATCAATTCTTCCCTCTTTTGTAATTTCAATTCTTCTCTTGCAGTCTTTGATATGCAAAGTATTTCCCTTGCTTGTGATTGGTTGAAAATAATATAACTATTCATAATCTTCAATTAGAGAGGATTTCCTTTATATATTTCTTAATAGATCTTTAGTTAACGTTGATATTCTTCAGATATATCTTCACTCAAATCTTCAATCAGTGTTGATTTTCTTATTTATGATTTGTAATATGATCTTGATGTTCTCTTTGTTGATTCAATCAACAATTTCTACATTCAGATTTCATTCATCATAATAAACTTGATTGTTGTATTATGTAGTGACTTGTTGACTTTTTAATGTAGTCTGGTCAACTCATCTTGCTTCCTTCAATCATTATACTCGTTTAATGTACGATTGAGTTTTGGTCAATCTTTCATTGAGATCATCTCGTGAAAGAACTAGTCTAATAAGGATATTCAACATTCTACTTCATGAGTTGACTTTGACTCGTCCAACACTAATTTGGTCAACGTTGTTTCACTCTACTTTTCTAGTGGTCTTCCTTGTCTTGAATTATTCTTCCTTTCCTTTTTTGGATTTCTTCTTCGATCTTCATGCTTTAATTCATATAGTACCATTATAATATGGAGGCGTTCAATTGATAGAATCTATCTTTAAGATAATGTAATCTTCACATCTTTCCTTTTTGGAATTTATCTCTTTTGAAATATGTAATCTTCGACTAGGATGATATTAAAATAATATTATCTTGTTTAACATAAACAGCAAACATATTTATTCACCAATGTACAAAAAATACATATCTCATTGTTTCAAAATATAAAACCATCAAAATATCAATTGAAAAGAAACTTCTTTAAAAAAAGACCAAGACAATTACTCCGATAACTATTCCCACCACTCTCAACCTTTGTGTGCATCTTCCTCAATGTATGTAATGAGATTGAATCAGAAAGAAATTATTTTCTCCTAATTTTGAGATTAGGATAAAAATATCCCAGTATCTCCATAGTGATTAGGAAAAAAATCCATAGAATCACTCCATATTTGGACATATTTTCATTTCCTTCTTTTAAAGAATTTTATCACTTACTAGTAGAGATTACGAGAAGGTAATTTGTGCGATTGTTATCAATAAAACAATTCCTTATTTTCTTACATAGTTAAAATGTTATTATATAACCAAATTGTACCACTTGTATGCTGAAATGCAGGGACACCATTTCATTTCCTCCATGTACCTTAGTGCAACCATCAACGCAATCGGTCATAGGGGATGCTTTCCAAGTACCAACATTTGGTATTAAGTTATGAATTTAGTTTTAATCCAATAAGAATATGTTTGAGAATTTTATTTTTCTTCTGATTTCAGTTGTTTTAGGATAAAAGAGTTGTTAAGAATTTGAATCTATTTGTTTGAAACTATTAAATGTATTTTCAATATATAGGTCTAGGCCCAACTCCTTGTAATATATTTTGTACAATCTATATAGAAACATAATATCTACTTGAAAGGATTAAGAAAGAAGGTTCTTATTTTTGTTAATTGATTTGAGTAGTACATCAACTTCTATATATAAAGAACTCAAACCCTAATGTAATAATTACAAGAGATATCTTGAATCTTCTAAGAATTTCTAACAACTTTTAGTAATACATTTAATATTTTACCAACAACTTTTTATATTACCTTTAATATTCTCTTTAATAAAGTGTCGATCTGTCTCTATGTGTTTGGATCTATCATACTGCACTGGATTGTGAGCAATGCTAATAGCTTATTATCACAATAAAGGATCATAGGTTCTATGCATGCCATTATAAGAGCATCATAGGTTCTCAACCATAACAATTCACACACCCCTTGTGCCATAGTCCGAAATTTAGCTTTTGCACTAGACCTTGCAACAACATTTGTTTTCTTACATCTCCAACTCACCAAATTTCCACCCAAGAACATGCAATATCCTAAAGTGAATTTCCTATCTGTGATAGACCCTGCATAATTTGTATCAGTATATACTGCCATTTTTAATTTTTCCATTCCTCTTTCACAGTAACCTCATTTTTGGACTTGTTTCAAATATTGAAGGATCTTGGGAGAAAAAGATTCCTTTCTTCGAGTAAGCTACTTCTATTCCTTTCAAATTGGGCGGCAAACTTTTCTTTCAAGATTTGTTTCCATGTTCATAATCTCCTGCAACAATCATATCATCAACAAAGACCAAGAGTAGTGTAAGTTAATCTTCTGGGGAATACTTGATGAACAAAGTAGTGTCGATATCCCATGGAGATCATAACCTGAGTGAGTCTACCAAATCAAGCACGAGGTGACTCTGTGAGCCCATACAAAGCTTTCTTCAACCTGCACACTATATTCTCTCCTGTACACTGGTGTCATATACATGCTTTAAACAATTTTTGAGATTAATGAAATAGTCCTAGTCATTGTTCATTCCCATACAAAGATCTTAGAAGCTAACAAAAATACTAAATATCCAAGTTCTATAGATGACAAAAGATTTAGCTTTGGATATTACACTTCTCTTGGAGAAAATGAGGTCATTTGGAGGAGCAAGAAACAAAATGTTGTGGCCAAATCAAGTGAAGAGGCAAAGTTTAGAGCCATGGCCTTAGGGATTTCTGAAATAATGTTGTCAAAGATAATCTTAGAAAACTTCAACGTTGATTGGATAAACCTATGAGACTATATTTTGATAACAAGTTAGCAATAAATATTGCTTTTGTTAGATATATTGCATTTTATGTTAATTAGGGAAACATAGTCCCTATGCTAATTATGTTATTTTTACATATTTATTTGTATTTGGGCTTAGCCCACATTCTAATGATTATAAATACATTACCATATGTGTATTTTCTACACAAGGGAGATTAACCCTATACTTAAGTTTTCACTAAATTCAATACGGTATCTAGAGCATAGGGTTTCTTGGCAATTCTTTTTGTCGCCCGCTATTGTTGGAGTTTGAGTTTCGATCGACGACCACATGGTCTTGTTTGTCTTGGCCAGGCGACCACCATGCCTTCCAAATCACTACCATCGAAGGTTAGACATGCCTTCATGTGTGGTTGACAAGTTCACTCAACGTTTTTCTTCCTGCTGCATGTGGCAGCACATGCATTGTCATCTTTGGTGTCGTTGACCATTGCAAACCTTAGATAATGAAATTAAAACTCAGTTTGGAATTTCTATTCGAACTTAGTGAAGTGAAAATTGCCGTGAATATCTTTCCCATTCTTTTAAACAATTTAAGGCTTCTAATGGCTCGGTCATACAGCATGTGACATACAACTCAACAAAATAGGATGGTTGAGCACAAGAATAGACATCTTATTGAAATAACTCACACTCTTTTAATTTATGATGAGGTTCCTTAACAATTTTCGGGTGATGATATTCTTACTACATGTTGTCTTATTAATCGTATGTCATCTTCGGTTTTTCGATAAAAAAAATTCCTCATTCTATTTTATTTCTTCATGAACCTTTCCATCCCTTACCTCAGAAGATTTTTGGGCCTACATGTTTTGTTCATAATTTTTGTCTCGGTCTGCTAGATCACACAAATGCGTTGTTTTAGGATTTACTCGATCACAAAAAGGATACAGATGATTTTATCCTTCTCTTCACCGCTATGTTCTTTATTTGCAAATGTCAACTTCAATGAGTTTTTTTTCTACTTTAAGGGTCATTTTGGCGTCTGACGTGTCTCCCATTACTAAAATTAATATTCCTATTAGTTATGATCCTCCAGTTGTGTCTAGTCCACTGTTACATTCTCCTCCACCACTTCTTGAGGTTTATTGTCAAGGACACAGTTCCCAACAACAACCAAGTAACTCACTTCAAGTCCCATCTATTTTGTCTCCTCCGGTTCTGACAACTGAGTTTGACCTTCCAATTGCTTTCCGTTAAGGTATATGTTCTACTCGTAATCACTCTCTATATTATATTTCTTTGACATACCATAGATTATGTTCACATTTTTATACCTGTCTTTCATCTATTTCTTTTGTGTCCATTCTTAAATCTATCAATGATGTCTGAGCCCATCCTAGTTGACATCAGACCATGCTAAATGAACTAAGTTCTCTTCCGAATAGTGGAACTTGGGGGCTCTTACCATTACCGTTGAAAAATCTGTTGTTCGTTGAAGGTGAGTTCTTGCGATTAAAGTGGGTCCTGATGGTGCTATTGATCGTCTCAAAGCTCGACTTGTGGCTAAAGGCTACACACAAATCTTTGGATTGGATTATGGTGATACTTTCTCTCCAGTGGCAAAAATGGCTTATGTTCGTTTATTTCTAGCAATAGCTGCTCTTCAGCAATGACCTCTTTATCAATAGAATGTCAAAAATGTTTTCCTCAATGGAGATTTTCTGGAAGAAATTTATATGGAGCAACATCCTGGATTTGTTGCTTAAGGAGAGCCTTATGGATTGGTATGTCATCTTCGCAAATCTTTATATGACCTAAAGCAGTTTCCTTTGACCTAGTTTGGAAATTTTAGCAGTGTTGTTCAATAATTTGGTATCACTAGGAGTGAGGCAGATCATTCAGTCTTTTACCATCACTCAAGTGCTGGATATGTCTATTTTATAGTATATGTTAATGACATTGTTCTTACAAGCAGTAACCACCATGGCATCTCCCAAATTAAACAACAGTAACCACCATTGCTGGTAACTTGATATCTTGGAAGGACAAGAAACAAATTGTTGTGGCAAGATGTAGTGCAAAAACAGAATATAGAGCTATTGCCTCATCCACTTGTGAGCAATTGCTTAAAGAGTTACAATTTGGAGATGTCCCTCAAATGACCCTTATATGTGACAATCAAACTACTCTTCATAAAGTGCTAATCCTATCTTAAATGAGAGGATCAAATACATTAAGATTGACTTTCATTTCATTCGAGAGAAGATTGTGTTTGGAGACATCAAGACTGAGTTCATAAACTCAAATTATCAGTTAGCGGATATTTTCAATAAGTCTTTACAGGGACTGAGAATTGATTATATTTGTAACAAGCTTGATACATACCATTTATATGCACCAGCTTGAGATGAAGTGTTAGATATATTGTGTTTTATGTTAATTATGGAAACATAGTCCCTCTAACATGATGACAACTATGTTTTCCTAATTAACTTTCTTAGGGTTTTCAGTTGTCTTTGTTCTCTTTCTAAGAACAATTTCTCCTATATGAATAATATCATAAACAAATTTTTGGACAGCTGTCATCATGAACTCTAGAATGGGAATCGAAGACAGATCCCAAACTTCTAAAGAATTATAGAAAGTCCATTTTGCTTATAGTTTAATTGGAAAAAATTATCTTAAATTGTCCAATATTTGAAGACAAGTCTAGGAATGGGATTATTGTTCCAGAGAAATGAAAAATTAAAAATAGAAGTGTATACTGATGCAGATTATGCAGGGTAGGGTATGTCATGGATAGGAGATCTACTATAGGATATTGCATGTTCTTGGGTGGAAATTTAGTGACTTGGAGAAGTAAGAAAAAAAATGTTGTTGCAAGGTCTAGTGCAAAGGCTAAGTTTCGAGCTATCGCACAAGGGGTGTGTGAATTGTTATGGCTGAAAATTATTCTAAATGATCTTAAAGTGGCATGTGAAGAACCTATGATCCGTTATTGTGATAATAAGTCAGTTATTAGCGTTGCTCACAATCCAGTTCAACATGAAAGGACCAAACACATAGAGATAGACTGACACTTTATTAAAGAGAAATTGGACAATGGTCTTATCAGTACTTCCTATGTCCCATCTCAACTTCAGCTAGTATATTTGTTTACAAAAGGTCTTCTTACTAAACGATTTCATGATCTCACATGCAAGCTGGGAATGATAGACCTCCATTCACAAGCAGTGTTGTAAGAAGGATATTAAATGCATTACTAAAAGTTGGTAGAATATTAAATATTACTAGAAGCTAACTAGAAGCTAATAGAAGATTCTAGAGATTAGAGTTTTATATATAGAGACTAATGTATTGTTTCAAATGAAGCAATTGAATAAAAATCTTCGTTTTTTTATATTAATTCTTTCTAGTGTTCATCCGCATGTTTATCCATGTTATATTCAGATACATTAGCTGAAATCTGTTTAACGTTTCTTTTTCTTGGAAATAAATAAGATTTTATAAATCTCAAACTTTTGTCATACCATTTTTCTCATGTTAAAGTTGCTTTATTTGTTACTTCCAAACAAAATCAAATCTTAGAGCCACTTTTTTCAAAAACTGAAATTATAACAAATTTAATTTTTGCTGGTCTTCCAAACACACCTTAAATGTGAAAAATTGTATACTATCATCCATTGATATAGTAAATTCATTAGAAAGTTTTACTGCGATTACAATTATCTATTACCGAAGAAGTTGAAATTTTTTAATGATGTCACAACACGATTGTATGATAATGTAAAATAGTTTTATGTTAACACTGAATCAAAAATGTAAATATTCGTTAATTGATAGTTTTAAAAGAATATATCATTTTAGCAAGTTGCTGTGTTTACTTAATTTTTTTTATTCTGTCTTTTGGCAGCAAGAAGCTTTTGCCCTTCAATATACCCACTAGGAGAACAGCAATGGCAATCAATTGTGGGAACTCCTCTAATATGCCTCCATTCTGTTCAGATCGTGCCTGCTCTTCCACCATCTTTTGCTTGTCAAACTGTTATTGATTGTCAACCTCTAATGGTGTGTGGCTTTGTGCAAGTTCTTTTAACAAATGGCCAGCTTGTGCATCTTTTTAAATACTTTTATGCCAATTATGTTATCTGATAATAATATTTCATTGTTTTCCAGATTCACCTCCAGGAAGAAACCTGCCTCAAGATATCATCATTCTTAGCTGATAGTATTGTTGTGAATCATGGTGACATTTTACCAGATTTCTCAGTAAAATCTTTTAATTTCACTCTCAAGGGTCTGGATCTTACAGTTCCTTTGGATAAGATCTGTCTGGATATTTCTAAAACCAATATAAACAATACAGTCAATACCTCTTTTGCTGGAGCAAGGCTTCGGATTGAAAATCTTTTCTTTTTAGATTCACCCTCATTGATACTGAAAATATTGAACCTCGAGAAGGATCCTGCTTGCTTCTGTCTTTGGGAGGGTCAACCAATTGATGCCAGTCAGAAGAAGTGGACTGCTGGAGCTTTCCAGGTTACTTTATCTCTTGAAGTATGTACAGACAAGCCTCCACATCAGAGCTCTCTCGGATGGACATCTGGATTGTGGAGATGTGTTGACCTGAAAGATGCTCGTATAGAAGTAGCTATGGTAACTGCTGATGGTAATCCATTGTTAAAGGTTCCTCCTCCAGGGGGTATCGTGAGGCTTGGTATAGCTTGTGAACAGTATCTATCCAACACTTCACTTGAACAATTATATTTTGTCCTCAGTGTCTATGATTATTTTAGGAGTGTTAGTGAGAAAATAGCCATAGCTGGAAAAAAGGGACAATTGAAGGATGTCAGGAACAAATATTTAAGTGGAAATCTGATGGAGAAGATTCCCAGTGACACTTCTGTAAGTTTGACAATAAAAAATCTCCAACTTCAGTTTCTTGAGTCATCTTCTGTGAATTCTAAGGGAATGCCTCTAGTACAGTTTGTTGGAGATGATTTTTTTGTTAGTGCTACTCATAGAACCCTTGGTGGTGCTATTGCTGTTTCATCCACATTAAATTGGGAGAGAGTTCAGATAGATTGCCTGGATTCTGAAGAGCATTTCACATGTGAAAATGACTCACCTTGTAGTACTAGCGAAAATCTTCCGTCAATAAGTGATCATGAACACCTTAAACTGAGACCTGTTTTCTGGGTGCATAACAAAAAACGGCTACTTAATGGAAATGCTCATTCATACCCCTTTCTGGACATACATATGGAGCAAGTCATACCATTTTGTGTAGTAGACACGGAAGTACATACTTTAAATCTCTCAGCTTCTATATCTGGTGTTCGTCTTGGTGGGGGAATGAATTACTCTGAGGCCCTCCTGCATCGATTTGGAGTACTAGGGCCTGATGGTGGTCCAGGGAATGGTTTGTCTAAAGGGTGGGAAAACTTACAAACTGGACCATTGGCAAAACTTTTTAAGACAACATCTCCGATTGATGATAATTTAGAAAATGGTATAAAACAGTCTATTTTCATTTTCTGTTGTAGGTGTTATTGCTTTATATATAGTAAAGTTTATGTTATATTCCTTGTGTTTTGTTTGTTACTTTAAAGTATAGTTTTCTTACAAACATCTACACCAGTTGAAACTACGACAGAAGGGAAAGGTACCAGTTTTTCACACTTGAAGAAGCCAGATACCGTGGATATAACTATACAGTTGAGAGACTGGTTATTTGCTCTTGAAGGTGAGCATGACATGGCTGAAAGATGGTGGTTCTCAACCTATGATGCAAACAGAGAAGAGAGGTGTTGGCACACAACATTCCATATCTTGCGGGTAAATGCAAAAAGTTGCCCAAAGCGTGCTCTGGAAAGAAAAACACAATCACACAGAATACAACTATATCCTGTGGACGTGGTTACGGTAAAGACATGCGTCCTTCTTTCTTCAAATTTGATGGACTGTGTACATGCTTGATTTCATTGAGCTTAGCTGTTGGGCGGAAACTTTCCATACATTGTGAGTAAATGCAAAAGGTTTCTCAAAGAATGTTCCAAATATAACTAAAAATATAAGAACATGCTTTTCCACCATTAAGTGAACCAAGGCCCTAGTAACTTTCACTGGCTGAGCTGACACGCTGATAGGATTGTCTACACTTGCTCAAAGGCAAATCACCAGCCAAAAGACATAGAAGTAAATTCCACCCTTAAGGCCAGTACTTAAGTAGTTCTTAGAAATCCGTTAGTCTATGCAACAATAATTGAATTAGTTTGCTCAATCCCTATCCATAAATACTTACATAAGCTCTCAGATTTGAAAAACATACATAATAGTTTCTGATTTTCTTTCTAAATTCTAATTCTCTCTAGTAGGACCTTTATTTAGTTTGTCTCTGTAGCTTTAACTGAATGCAGTTGGTTCAATCCTCGTTCAAAAATATCTTGTATAAGCTCTCATATGAATAACAAACTCTGAAGTTTAGTACAAAATAATTTCTCCCTTATTTAGTCCCACTAAATACCTTATATATATATATATATATATATATATATATATATATATATATATATATATATATATGTATGTATGTACACATTAATTGGATAAATTTGGAAGTAAGTACTGCCTATTCTAGAAAACAAATCCCTAAGATTGTGGGATTATTACCTTAATATTAAAATCAAGATACAACCAATATACAAAATTAAAAACAATAGGAATCAAATCTAAAACTTCGTAAAATATCTTATCACTTCCTCCAAGCTGGTGAATAAGTGTTCTCCATCCCCTGCTTAGATATAATTCTATAAAAGTTACTGATATCCAGCCCCTTGTTGAGTATGTCTGCAAGCTATGCTTCAGTAGACACATATGGTTGCAAATCAAACGACTGTCAAGCTTTTCTTTGATAAAATGTTTATCAATTTCAATGATTTAGTTCTATCATGTTTTACAAGGTATCAGTTATGTTGATTGCAGAATTATTGTCATAATATAATCTCATAGGTTCATCCCACTTTATCTTTAAGTCTTCTCGTATAATCATCGGCCATAATAGTTCAGATATTCCTTGAGTCATTGCTTGAAATTCTACTTCAGCACTAGATCTAGTTACCACACTTGTTTTTTACTCTTCCAAGTTACTAGGTTTCCACCAAGGAAGGTCGAATACCTAGTAGTTGACCCCGATCCTAGTTGAACCTGCATAATTATCATCAATATATGCCTCAAGACCGGCATTCTTGTTTCTTTTGAACAAAATTCCTTTTCCTAGTGTCGCTTTAAATATTGGACAATTCTAAGACCAACTTGTAAATGTGTTCTTTGGTTGATGCATAAATTGACTATCTAGAATCACAACAAAAGTAATATTTGATCTAGTGTGAGATAGATAAATAAGTCTTCCACAAGTCTTTGGTACATTTTTTTATCCAGAGCAACATCTTCTCCTGCACTTCCCAACTTTGTATTTAGATCATTAGGTGTACTTGCTAGTTTGCAGGCTGTTTTACCTATTTCCTATAGTAGGTTAGTGATGTATTTTTGCTGAGATATGAAGAGTTTAACAAAATCAATCACAACCATGGTTTCTAGCAATCTTCCTTGTCAAGCAATTGATGCTTTGGATCCAATTACTCTCACACACAATTAACAAGAATCTTAGCCTTACATAACCTTTTTGTTGTTGGAATATATTTCTTGTCAGTTGCCGAAGTCAGTAGTGAAAATTTTTCGAATAATTTCCCTTCAATAAAATGGACATTTAATGAAAGAAAAACTGCAGGTGAAAACACTATAAATTTTAAATATTAGCTAACTGTACACACTTTTTATCTTATCTGTAAATCTGTCCTTCCGTACCCTTTAAATATTGTGCCAGAACTTGCAGGTTGGAGTTCAAGGGTTGAAAATCATGAAGCCTCAAGCCCAAAAGGACATTCCTTCATCAGTTATAACCGAAAATGGAGTAAAACAATTCACTGAAGAAGTTGAGGGAATTGATCTTGAAGTTGGCATGATATTACGTGAGGATAATGAAGATGATGAAATTTTTAATTGGGAAATGGAGAATCTAAAGTTTTATATAAGACAAACGGTAATGGGCCCTTCGTATTTAAAGTATGTAGTCATTGACTTTTTCTATTGAAAGGTCCTGTGTAGTGAAGATTTTTCTATACAGAATGAAGCAATTGTAACCAAGGAAGACGTCCAAAACCTCACTTTTCTATGCAAATCCGAAATTGATTCTGTGGGCCGAATAATATCTGGAGTTTTACGGATATTTAAGCTTGAAAGTTCTGTCGGCCAGTATGTAATTGACAGGCTTGGCAACCTAGGTATGCTTCCAGATTTTCTTGTGTATACAATGCTTTTAATTAGGAATTAGTTAGGTAATGGTCATATTACATTTGTAATCTATCCCATTTTTCTCCTCCACATTCTGTTCTCTGTTACCAATTAGTATATAGAGACCAACCAACCTACAGTATCAGTTTTCCTTTGGGTGTGAGGCTTTGGTTAATTTTGTTGCTGGTTGTTCTTTCCCTTAGTTCTTAGAGTTTCAAGGGTTAGTTGGGCTGATAATCTCATTTATTTTGTAATCACCAATAATGCTATTTTGATATGCAGGAAGTAAAGACATTGTCAAGAATTTTTGTCCTGAGAAGCCTAGCATAGATGGTAGTGTTTCTAGCCAACAAAACCTAACAAAAGAAAGTCCAAGAAAAACTATGGAACAAACATTAACTTCGCTTGAGGAAGCAGTTGCTGGTTCACAGACTAAGATTAGTGATTTGATATCTGACATTGGTACTTCTGAATCTTCCTTTCAGCACCTTACTGTTATCAAAGAACTCGGTCAAAAGATTGAGTCGATGCAGGGTTTAGTGGTGCAATTGAAGAACCAACTTTAACACCTGTCATGTGTAGTTAAATTTTAATAATTTTCGTAGGTCAGCATTCTTTTGTATATAGCATAGAAGTCCATAGGTTGAGTATGTACAAGATTTGCCAAAGGCTCTGCATTTATGCATCATTAAATCATCGAATGGAAGAAAATAATGCAATTTTGTTCTACTGAACTGCACCTTCACCTTTTTTTCATATTCATATACGGGCAACTTTGTCAAAGAGTTGTTGATATATATATATATATATATATATATATATATATATATATATATATATATATATATATTGGATCAATTTAAATAAACTTCTTCAAGGTATTTGTTGAAGAAAACAAGAATATGAGATAAGTTTTTCTTTTTATGTTAAAAGGTGATCTTTTATAGCGATTATAAAATGAGGTTTAATTTTTTTTACTTACAAAGAAACTTAAATTCTTCCTTCTTGATGTTCTTTTAAAGAAAAATTTAATCTAACATACTCATAAATCTTAAATCTTTTCGGTTTCATTTGGCTGATCATCATAAAGAAAGATAATTAAATTTTCTTACATTCATAACAGCGTGAGTATATCTAAAAAATCAGAAGAAAACTTGTAATGGATCTAATTATTTACTCAACACTGTCGCAGAATACATCAATTGAAAAATCATATATAAAATGTTTGATTCTTATTTTGGTCGGATAGTTTCAAGTTGAATTTCGTTTAACCTTTTGTCTCAATTGCGTTTGAATTTTTGAAAGATTCACTCAGTTAGATTTTTAAAAAAACAATAATTACTAACAGCATTAATATGTGATTTTTTAATTTTTTGTAGAATTTTGTGTTGTCCATGTGTTCCAAGTGACACATGTTCCAAGTGACACATGGCACTGGTGCTAGTTTCAAGTATTTTTGTATTATATTCAATTTAGTTCTTATATATGTTTTTTTATTTCGATTCAGTTTCAATTTTTTTTTTCAAGAACAATATTGTACTCCTCTAAATTGAGACCGAATTTATTATTTGTATATATGTTATATTGATATTTTTATTAAAAACAACTTTTTAATATATTATATTATTGTATATTATTAATCCATGTTTTCTATGAAATTATAACTAATTAAATGTAAATGTTTTAAAAAAAGAGTAAGATGATGAAGGCATGACCACTCCTTAGAAGCTCCCTCAAGAAGGATCACTAGAAGCATGTCTAGAGGGGAGTCTTCTATTCCATCACCTTTATCTTTGTTTTGCATTACTTTAGTTTGAATTCCCTAAGTTGGTTTCTAATTGATTTATTTTGGTTGACTTGTTGACTTTGATCCAAAGTTGACCTTTGACCAAGATTAGATTAACTTAAACCAACATGCTAATCCTTGTTTGTCTTGTTTTGTAGGTAATTAAGAGAAAGTAGAGCATGGCTAGGTGGCACTTGGTGATTGGAGCACTTGGATGAAGTGGAAGAGAGAGGAAAGCAAAAAGCATAAAGCAAAAGCAAAAGTAGACATGTACCTTGTCTCCTTTTGCCTTTGTGGTTTATGCCTTAGAAGGTCACTTGGTCTCCTTCCTCTTTTGGCCTAGAATCCTCATGGGAATGCCTCCACCAATCATCTTCCTTCACTTGGCCAAGACTCACTCTCACATTAGGTTTAGGGTTTGCTAGTTAATCCTTTTTCATGTTTTTGTATTTGCTAAAGGACCCCTATGAACTCCTATTTAAAGGGTGCTCCTTGTCTTGTAAAAGGGTTGATCATTTTGTTTCTAAACTATTGTGTTTCAACCTTTAAATTTTCGTGAGCTCTCCTTCCTAGAAGTGAACTCACCTTTGCCTTATCTTGCTTGCAAGTGGCGGCACCATCACTCATCTCTAGGGCTTGGTTGGCTTAGATCCCCCCCTATGAGTGGCGTGCTTCTTCCATTCTTCATCTTCTATGCTTTCCATTTTTAATGTTTCTTCTTTCATTTTGGTTCTTTAAGTGTTGTTAATGTTGTGTGAGTTTAAGCTTGAATCCAACTCTCTTCTTCCTTTCATGAGCTTGAGAAATGAACCTTCACATCTAGATAGCTTGCTATCTTAATGTCCAGTGGGAATTTTCAAAAAGCTTTCTTAAATAACTTCACCATATTCATAACTCTAAAAGGAAACAAGATAATCCTTCATCAGTATTTAAAACCAATATATTATTAATCTATGTTTTTTATAAGATTAAATCTAATTAATATATATAAAAATAATAAATTGTAATACAAATATTAATATAATATTTATTCAAATAATAGTCGTATGCACGACAGATTGTACAATTCATAATATAATTTTACATTCTGGATTGTACAATCCGTAGTTCGGATTACACAATCTGTAATGTAATTTTACATTCCGGATAGTAGAATTCGTAGTGGAAAAATACATTTCAGATTGTACAATCCATAATATAATTTTGCATTACGGATTTTACAATCGTAAATATCTACGAATTGTACAAATGAAAATATCACAATAATATGAAGTGTAAGGAAGAATATGAAAATCAGCGATGAAAGATTGTGTGCATTACGGATTGGACAATCCATAATGCAATTTTACATTTCTGATTATACAATCCGTAATCCAATTTTTCATTCAGCATTATATAATCCGTAATACAATTTTACATTCCGAATAGTACAATCTGTAATGCAAATTTGCATTCTAGATTGTATAATCCATACTGCAAATTTACATTTCGGATTATACAATCTGTAGTGGAAAAATACATTCTAGATTGTAAAATTCATGTAATTTTTTATTACAGATTGTACAATTATGAATATCTACAGATTGTATAATTCGGAATATCTATGGATTGCACAATCTAGAACTCTAACTACAACAAGAGTGTAATTGGAATTTAAAAAGATAATCCTTCATCATTTGGTATCTAGAGCTTTGGTTGTCCTTGAATATGGTGTTTTCATGTTCTAACCTTGTCTTGTGTAGCTATCTTTGAATGGTCCACATAAAAATAGTGCTGGCAGCAACGTGTGCGTTTTTGAAAAGAAAACTGCGGCTAGCTCAGTGGTCCAAAAATAACGTTCGTTATATCAAAAGAAAGCTCTGTGAGTCTAGTTTCCAACAAAAAAAGAATTAACGCATTTGGAGTTCTGTGGAGAGAGTTATGATCAAATGAGTGAGCAAAGGTCAGAGCTGCCGAGAATACGAAAAACAACGTTTTCAAGTTATGTTGTGGCAATTTTGGCTTCGGTTTTGTGACTCTTTTGCTCCTAAATGTGGTTGGATAACATGTCTTTTGATGCTTACTCTTTGAGCCTCAAATCCATGAGTTTAAATGCATGATAGCTACATGTTGGTGTCTTTGTGTATGTCATGTTGAGTCTTTAAATGTGTCTAACTTTTGCTTGAGTCTCTTGTCATATGCTTCTTTGAGTTTTCTTGTTTTTGTTTCTAAGTTTTTGAACTATTGCTTGAGATCTATGCCTTGTGTTGTTGTATGCTCCTTGAAATTGATTTTGACCTAATTTTAAGGAACTAAGTGTTCAAGACACCCTAAAACATCCTTCTCATCATTTTAAGTACCTAGTTTTGAAAAGAAAAAGTGTTTTCAAGACCAAAAACAGTTTGGCCGAGAGCTTTTACAATGCTTGGTGAATCCATTTGGCCATTTTTACTAGGTGTTATGCTACCAAAATTTATACTTGGATTTTGGGTGATATTGGCAAATTAGTTCCATGCTTTGACTTGGTTATGATCTTTCATGGTGTATGCATAATTTGAGGTATAATCTTGGCTTGTTCAAATGCTTTCCATAGAGTCCTTAAAAGTGCTTTTCATTGTTTTAGTCTTGTTCAAGTTTTGTCTTTAAAAACAAGTTTCCTTAGAAGTTAAACTTTCTTGTTTTTTTTAGCTTTGCTTGCTTGTCTTTAGGTAATCCTTGTTTTGTCTTAGTAGTTTTATTTTCCTTGTCTTCCTAGAGTGTTGTGGCCGAGCCACTTGTTTGAGCTTTGAAAAGGTTTTCATCTCTTTAAAGGTGTTTTCACTTGTTTGGAAGGTTTTTGAGTGCTAGCCTTGCTTGTGTGCTTTGGGAGTGTGATCAAAAACACTTGGGTGCTTGAGAAGACCACACTTGGTCTTGGGTTTGGAATTTTTTGTTAGCTAACCTCTTCCTTGTCTCGGTTTTTGGTGAGTATTTGGTGTAGGAACATGAATATGGATCCAATCTTGGAGGTAGAAGAAGAGGAGGAGTCGGTCTCACCTTATTGCCCTCCCATGGTGACTCCTATGGCCCAAGAAAGTGAACGAATGACCCTTGCCAACATCTTACGTGAGATGGAAGTGAGTAGGAGAGAAACTTTTGACCAATTGAGGGCCGATAGGAGGCAAAGTGAGATCTTCCTACAAGAGCACATCCAAAGACTTGAGCTTAGGGAAGATGAGAGGAGAAGGAGGAGGTCCTCTTCCGAGGACTCTAGCCATGGTGGAAGAAGAAGAAGACACGGCTATGATGGTGGTGGAAGGCGCAATCAACTCCCACAAAGACAACCTCCACCAATCAAGATTCCAAAGTTCAAGGGGGAGAATGATCCAAACCTCTACATAGAGTGGGAGCAAAAAGTGGACCAAATCTTCAATATTCATTTAGTTAGTGATCAAGAACAAGTAGATTTAGTAGTTTTAGAATTTGAAGATTATGCCATGACATGGTGGCATCAATTGTGTATGGACAATATTAACCAAGAGCCACCCGCGGCCTCTTGGATGGACATTAAAACTTTGATGCGCGCTAGATTTGTTCCTTCCTACTATAGGAGGGAGACTCTTTTGAAGCTCCAAAGGCTTCAACAAGGGTCTATGTGTGTGAATGAATATTTTAAAATGATGGAGTCCATGCTTCTCAAAGTAGGACTCCAATTTGAAAGTGAAGAAGAAAAGGTAGCTAGATTTGTGAGTGGTCTTAGAAGAGAAGTTCAAGATGTAGTTGAGTTATATGAGTATTCCACTCTTGACAAAATTTTACACTTGGCCTTAAAAGTTGAAAGTCAATTGAAAAAGAAACAAGAGGCCAAGAGGAATACTTCATACAATGAATACTACTCTAGAACTTGGAAAGGAAAAGAAAGAAAGGATGAGAAACCACCTTCCAAAGACCACCCACCTAGGACTAATTCGTCTAGAACCTCCCATGAAAGTGCAAACTCTTCTCAAAGTTCAAGAACTAGTTCCATAAAATGTTTTAAGTGTTTGGGCTATGGTCACATTGCTTCAAATTGCCCAACAAAGAGGACCATGATCTTGAACCCTAAAGGAGAGGTTGAAAGTGAACATTCTTCTCCCCCCTCCCCTAAAAGTTCTTCCTCCCACACTTCTTCACAATCTTCAAGTGAGGATGAAATCAAACCTAATGAAGGAGGTTTGTTGGTGGTTAGGCGCATGCTAGGCCAAGTGCTTAAAGAATTTGAAAACCAAAGAGAAAATATTTTTCACTCAAGGTGCCAAATCAACAACAAAACTTGCTCCCTCATAATTGATAGTGGAAGTTGTGTTAATGTGGCTAGCACAAGGGTTGTGGACAAGCTTGGCTTGAAAACCATCCCTCATGCCAAGCCCTATAAGCTTTCTTGGCTTAGTGAGGAAGGTGAGATTAAAGTGGACAAACAAGTCCTTATTAACTTCTCCATTGGAAACTACAAAGATGAGGTATTATGTGACTTAGTGCCCATGGAAGCAACCCACATTTTATTAGGAAGGCCATGACAATTTGATAGGAAAGCTTTTCATGATGGCCATGCCAACAAATTTACATTTAGCTTCCAAGGCAAAAAGATCACATTACTACCTCTTTCACCAAGAGAAGTCAATGAGGACCAATTGCAAATGATAAAGAAAAGAAAAGAAGAGAAGGCGCAAAAAAAGGCGCAAGGGCATGGCAATGAGTCCAAGAAGAGCATGATCACCCTCAAAGGGGTGAAGAAGGTAATGCTTGCCCAAAAACCCATATTCCTAGCTTATCCTAGTGAATCTTCCCCCTCCTTCCAAAACCCTCACTCTAGATGTCCCTTAGACTTGTCATTAGTCTTAGATGAGTTCAAAGATGTTTTTCAAGAACCTCCAAAGGGTCTCCCACCCCTAAGAGGTATAGAACACCAAATTGATTTCATACAAGGCTCATCTTTGCCTAATAGGCCAGCCTATAGGACTAGTCCCGAGGAGGCTAAGGAAATTCAAAAACAAGTGAATGAGTTGTTAGAAAAGGGGTGGGTGCAACATAGCATGAGTCCTTGTGCAATGCCCGTGATTCTTGTCCCCAAAAAGGATGGAACATGGAGAATGTGCATAGATTGTAGGGCTATCAACAACATAACCATCAAGTATAGGCATCCCATTCCTAGGTTAGATGATTTGATTGATGAGTTACATGGTGCAACCATATTTTCCAAAATAGACTTGAAGAGTGGGTACAATCAAATTAGAATCAAAGAAGGTGATGAATGGAAAACCTCTTTCAAGACTAAGTTTGGATTATATGAGTGGTTAGTCATGCCTTTTGGCTTGACCAATGCACCTAGTACATTCATGAGACTCATGCACCATGTTCTTAGAGAGTTCTTAGGGAAGTTTGTTGTGGTATACTTTGATGACATTCTCATTTATAGTATGTCTCAAGATGACCACTTGCATCATTTAAGGAATGTGTTAGAAACCTTAAGGAAGACATCCTTGTATGCTAACATGGAGAAATGTGTGTTTGGGATGGATCATGTGATCTTCCTAGGTTTCAAAATAAATCAACATGGGGTCCATGTGAACCAAGAAAAAGTGATGGCCATCAAGGATTGACCTCCCCCAAAGAATGTAAATGAGCTTAGGTCTTTCCATGGGTTAGCTAGTTTCTATAGGAGGTTTGTGCCAAACTTTAGCACCATAGCTGCCCCTCTCAATGAATTGGTCAAGAAAGGTGTGGCCTATAAGTGGGGCAAAGATCAAGAAAAGGCTTTTGAAACTTTAAAACAAAAATTGATCAATGCACCACTTTTAGCCCTCCCTAACTTCTCCAAAACTTTTGAAATTGAGTGTGATGCATCCAATGTAGGCATTGGGGCTGTGCTTCTCCAAGAAGGGCACCCCATAGCTTATTTTAGTGAGAAACTCAAGGGGAGTCACATCAACTACTCCACCTATGACAAAGAGCTTTATGCTCTTGTGAGAACTTTGCAAACTTGGCAACACTATCTTCTTTCAAAGGAGTTTGTGATACACAGTGACCATGAGTCACTCAAATTTTTGAAAAGCCAAGGCAAGTTAAACAAGAGACATGCTAGGTGGGTAGAGTTCTTAGAACAATTCCCATATGTGATCAAACATAAGCAAGGAAAGGCTAACATTGTGGCGGATGCACTTTCAAGAAGGCATTCCCTCCTTTCCATTCTTGAAACTAAATTTCTTAGTTTTGATCATATTAAGGAATTGTATCCAAAGGATGTTGATTTCTCCCCCATTCTTAGTGAGTGCCACCAAGGGGCTTATAAAGACTTTTACCTTCTCAATCAATATCTTTTCAAAGGTAAGAGACTTTGCATTCCCCAAGGTTCCTTAAGAGCCTCACTCATTAGAGAGGCACATGAGGGAGGATTAATGGGGCATTTTGGGCCAAACAAGACTTTGGAAGTCTTGAAAGAACACTTCTATTGGCCTCACATGAGGAAGCATGTAGATAGGCATTACAAAAGTTGCATAGCATGCATGAAAGCCAAGTCTAGAGTCCAACCCCATGGTCTTTACACTCCCTTGCCTATCCCTTCCAAGCCTTGGGTTGACATATCTATGGATTTTGTCTTAGGCCTCCCAAGGACCAAAAAAGGTAGGGATTCCATTTTTGTAGTGGTGGATAGGTTCTCTAAGATGGCCCATTTCATTCCTTGCCATAAGATTGATGATGCAACTTATATTGCAAATCTTTTTTTCAAGGAAGTGGTAAGACTACATGGCCTACCTAGGTCCATTGTAAGTGATAGGGACTCTAAGTTCCTAAGCCATTTTTGGAGAACCTTGTGGGTTAAACTTGGCACCAAGCTTCTTTTCTCCACCACTTGCCATCCCCAAAGTGATGGCCAAACCGAGGTGGTTAATAGAACCCTAGGGCAAATGCTAAGATGTATGATAGTGCAAAACATTAGAGAGTGGGAGGAACTTCTTCCCCACATAGAGTTTGCCTACAATAGGGTTGTGCATTCCACCACTTCTCATTCCCCTTTTGAGGTTGTGTATGGGTTCAATCCCCTAACTCCCTTAGACCTCCTTCCCCTTCCCACTCATGAGGCATGGACTTGCCAAGATGGTGAGGCCAAAGCCAAGTACATCCAAGACTTGCATTCACAAGTCAAGGAAACCATTGAGAGAAGAGTTAAGAAACAACAAGAGGATGGTAATAAGGGAAGAAAGGAAGTCATCTTCCAAGAGGGAGATTGGGTTTGGCTTCACTTGAGAAAGGAGAGATTCCCTACTCAAAGGAAGTCTAAGCTCCTCCCTAGAGGGGATGGCCCCTTTCAAGTCATTAGGAGAATTAACAACAATGCTTATGAGTTAGACTTACCCCCAAGCTACAACATGAGTAACTCATTCAATGTTTGTGACCTTTCTCCTTTTGATGTAGGGTTTAAGAATTCGTGGTCGAATTCTCTCCAAGAAGGGGAGGATGATGAAGGCATGACCACCTCCTTAGAAGCTCCCTCAAGAAGGATCACTAGAAGCATGTCTAGAGGGGAGTCTTTTATTCCATCACCTTTATCTTTGTTTTGCATTACTTTAGTTTGAATTCCCTAAGTTGGTTTCTAATTGATTTATTTTGGTTGACTTGTTGACTTTGATCCAAAGTTGACCTTTGACCAAGATTAGATTAACTTAAACCAACATGCTAATCCTTGTTTGTCTTGTTTTGTAGGTAATTAAGAGAAAGTAGAGCATGGCTAGGTGGCACTTGGTGATTGGAGCACTTGGATGAAGTGGAAGAGAGAGGAAAGCAAAAAGCATAAAGCAAAAGCAAAAGTAGACATGTACCTTGTCTCCTTTTGCCTTTGTGGTTTATGCCTTAGAAGGTCACTTGGTCTCCTTCCTCTTTTGGCCTAGAATCCTCATGGGAATGCCTCCACCAATCATCTTCCTTCACTTGGCCAAGACTCACTCTCACATTAGGTTTAGGGTTTGCTAGTTAATCCTTTTTCATGTTTTTGTATTTGCTAAAGGACCCCTATGAACTCCTATTTAAAGGGTGCTCCTTGTCTTGTAAAAGGGTTGATCATTTTGTTTCTAAACTATTGTGTTTCAACCTTTAAATTTTCGTGAGCTCTCCTTCCTAGAAGTGAACTCACCTTTGCCTTATCTTGCTTGCAAGTGGCGGCACCATCACTCATCTCTAGGGCTTGGTTGGCTTAGATCCCCCCCTATGAGTGGCGTGCTTCTTCCATTCTTCATCTTCTATGCTTTCCATTTTTAATGTTTCTTCTTTCATTTTGGTTCTTTAAGTGTTGTTAATGTTGTGTGAGTTTAAGCTTGAATCCAACTCTCTTCTTCCTTTCATGAGCTTGAGAAATGAACCTTCACATCTAGATAGCTTGCTATCTTAATGTCCAGTGGGAATTTTCAAAAAGCTTTCTTAAATAACTTCACCATATTCATAACTCTAAAAGGAAACAAGATAATCCTTCATCAGTATTTAAAACCAATATATTATTAATCTATGTTTTTTATAAGATTAAATCTAATTAATATATATAAAAATAATAAATTGTAATACAAATATTAATATAATATTTATTCAAATAATAGTCGTATGCACGACAGATTGTACAATTCATAATATAATTTTACATTCTGGATTGTACAATCCGTAGTTCGGATTACACAATCTGTAATGTAATTTTACATTCCGGATAGTAGAATTCGTAGTGGAAAAATACATTTCAGATTGTACAATCCATAATATAATTTTGCATTACGGATTTTACAATCGTAAATATCTACGAATTGTACAAATGAAAATATCACAATAATATGAAGTGTAAGGAAGAATATGAAAATCAGCGATGAAAGATTGTGTGCATTACAGATTGGACAATCCATAATGCAATTTTACATTTCTGATTATACAATCCGTAATCCAATTTTTCATTCAGCATTATATAATCCGTAATACAATTTTACATTCCGAATAGTACAATCTGTAATGCAAATTTACATTCTAGATTGTATAATCCATACTGCAAATTTACATTTCGGATTATACAATCTGTAGTGGAAAAATACATTCTAGATTGTAAAATTCATGTAATTTTTCATTACAGATTGTACAATTATGAATATCTACAGATTGTATAATTCGGAATATCTATGGATTGCACAATCTAGAACTCTAACTACAACAAGAGTGTAATTGGAATTTAAAAAAAAACGTGAAGGTGCATAAAGAAAATATGGTGGTGAAGGAAGAAATTCAAACAAAACAATAATACTTGACATTGACATCGACATATAGTATTACATGTCACCCCACACAACCCGAAACATGAAAAACAAAAAATTTTGCAACAAATATTTTTAAAAACTTAAAATAATAAAAAAACAAGAATTTACACGTGGTACTAATTGAGTCATTTAAAAAAAATTAAAGTGCAATTGAAAAAAAAGTTAAAGGGATGTAAACTTGAAATTTTCCAAAATAAGAGTAAGCAATTAATTAAGCCTATATAAAATATGTAAGTGCCTTCAACCATGAGATGTTTAGAATAAACAAATATTCATGTAAGGAAAATATAGCTTGTTTTTTGTTCTTTATAATTTCAAACCAATGACCTCAATGCACCAACTTTTTAAAATATATGGTTTAAATTTTTTTATATTTAAATTTAATGTTTAGTGCCTTCTTTTACGGCCACAAAAATTTAATTTAAATTTTCTTTTACATAACTTTAAATTTAGTGGCCTTTTCTATCATCATATGTTTAATAAATTTGCCTTAAATCTAAAACCAACATATATATTATATATAAATAGTTGTGAATTAAACCTTTTTGAAAACAAAATAGAATGTAAAACGTTATTGTTATGATTTTAAATAATGATTTAAAATTGTTAATGTGTTGAAAATTGTTACTATTATAAATAATTACACCCGCCTTGATCACGATCGAAAAACGATCTAAACTTTAGACTAAGGTTTTTATATTTTTAAGTCACGATTTTATGTTATTTGTATAAGTGATATTTGTTCTAGTAAATTAATATAAAAAATTAAATTTATACATTTTTTTAAATTGAAGGATTAATTATTCAACTTGTAACGTCCCATTTAATTATAATTAAAAAGCGTAATTAAAAGAAACACTACACAGGAATAGTGCAACAGTGCAGTCCTGAGGTTCTTAACACCACCCCTACAAAACTAGGCATACCACGATGCCAACAGAAAATAGGATAACAAGTTTACAAAATGTATATAAATCCAAGGACAAACAAGTACATAGGCCATAACCCTAAAGAAAAGCCCACAAAGAAACTAAAGTCCAATCCACCCGGACTATGCGGCGGAACCATCACCTCCTTGTTGTTCACGGGTGTTTCTCGCATCTGCTCACACCAACAAGTTGATGATCATCGCAAAAGAGAGTACCACACAGTAAAACACACAACAATAAAGTAGGGTAAGCAGAGCATAAAAGTTTTCATCCACAAGGTTAGCCCTTAATGAATTTCAGGCCTCATGCTACTCTCATCACAGGAGTCAGTCCGCTCTAGGTGAGACTAACTGACTCCTTAGAGTGTCAGGATGCAACCTTATCTTGAATCCTTACCTAGTTATACAGATGGGGCACCACCATGGACACCCACTAACAGGGGCCATGGAATTACGTCCCGACCACTAAAGCACGACCCTGAAAGTCTCACCTAGAGACTCCAAGGAATTACGCACTGACACAGACTAAACATGCTCAACCAATCCAGACAGATCCATCATGCAGATTTATACATACATATCGCATATTAGCTCTTCATAAACCATCTCTTTCATTTTTCCAGTGAATCCATACCAGCTCATCATTCTCAACTAACATAGTGGAATCTCATCTCATGCTAATGCCATGTCAATTTAATACCAACCACCTCATTCGTTTCACATGCGAAGGTTCACGTCCAAAACCATCATTTACCATTCATGAATCACATCACTCATGCATATTCCTTGCTCTCATGCATTTAACACAATAATCAACATACAAGCAAGCATAAACCATTTCAGGATTTTAGAAACAACCACACAATCACACTGCCTCGCCCAACCTCTCGCTCAAGCTGAAGGGTCTCGCTCAGGCGAGAGGCTCTCGCTCAGGCAAGCCCCCTTCGCCTAGGCGAGGGCTAAAAAAAGGAAACAGTAGCTCACGCGGGATCTCGCTTAGCCGAGACCCCTCTCGCTTGGGCGAGACGTTCGCTGGTTCAAAAACTAAGCTGGTCACCTGAGCGACCTCTCGCATACCAAAGGTCTAGACGAGTCCTTGTTCATCTCGCTTAAGCGAGACTGACTCGCTTGGGCGAGATTATAAGGTCTCGCCATTGTTTTCCTGCAATAGCCACCCACATCAGTCCAAAATAACACACTCATTTATTCACAGTTAACATATCATCACATCAACCACATGACCTCGAAATAATAGCCAAACAACATGGAAAAATGGAATATAGGAGTAAGCCATAGCTTCCCTACTTGGAAATGGGTTCGTATGGGACTTCGACACTGAACCAAAGAGCACAACAACTCTAGAACCAGACTCGCAAACTGGAACAGCGGACAAAAACGAGTTATTACAGGGCTTCCAACTGTGACCACAAAAATTATACTAGAAATGGCAGTAGGGATTAAAAGATACTTACGTGAGCAGAACCAAGGTCAAGCCAAACGTGAATATGAGGGAACTTTGGAACCTTAGCAGAGGACGACAACAACAACTCTAGGAGGTGTGGTTTCTGTTTTTACGAAAAGTGAGCATAGGTTAGGGTTTGGGGCAGATTAGGTCTATTTTCCCTTTTGGGCCAGCCTTAAGGCCCAATAGTTAGGGGCATCCCTAAGAAAAAGGGGCAGAATGAAAAGTGGGCCTTACACAACTTTTAAAGGAAACCAAATTTAACGATAAGTACTTATACCAGAAACACATATTTAACATATATGTAATTGTTATTAGTAATGAAAATACTCAGGTTAGTGATTCTTGATCATTAATCATTCTGAGTTACTCTGAAACTACTAAGCTTAAGGTTGGCTCAAAGCACAAAAACCCATGGCCCATTAACCAAACGTGATTCTTCAAATACGTGTGTATTTTACGTTATCTTGAGCATTGATAATGTATTTCATACCCCATTTGCTTTGAAAATCTGTTTTTTGATAATTAAAGGGACTAAAGTTTTTCTTTTTGTGCATCGATCATTGTGTGTTCATGATTTTGGATGGAAAATGATATAGTAACTACAAAAATCTTACAACTTCATTCCCTACATTCCCTACCTGACATGACAATTTTTTTTTGATTTTTTATTATTTTTACTTCATTTCCATGTTGGTCATGTTTTTGAGTGGGTGAAGAGAGAGAGAGAAAACTTGAGAAAGAACTACTTCCTTGATTTGTGACAGAAGTGGAGAGGAAGCGAGAGACAGAAGAGTGGAGCTCGCGAGAGAAGTGGAGAGCAATCTCATGTTCTTGCAATCTCTTGTTCCTCCATCCCCAAAGTTTTTTTTTTCCGTTCCCAACTGGTTGTTTTCGAAGTGGTTGTTGATTTCACCATTGGTGGTATACAAAAAATATTAGTTTTACCTAGTGGAAGAAAGTGTTGGTATTTCGTGTTGTTTGTGCAGCTTTGGTGGAAAGGAGACATTTTTGTTTCCCTTTTTGGAGAATATTTGATAAGGTTTGCATTTCTTTGGTATAGTGTTGTTGAACATCGGAAGAGGAAGATTTGGTGTAGAAAATAGTCATTCTGAAGAGGAATCTCAAGGATTGGTCTTTTTCCTGCTCTTGTGGCGCTACATTGTTGAAAAGGTAAGCAAAGCCATTATTGAACCCAACCCATTGCGGGATAGTGGGCTAAGGTTTTCAAAAGACTTAACGTAATATAAATTATTTTTTGTTATTAGAAGTGATTTATTGGAATATTGGTTTGCAAGGTTGATTTGTTATAGGAACTAAGATTGGTTTGCAACGCATTGGTTTAAATATACGTAAGGTGGGAATGAAAATATTTGCTAACCTGTTGGTTTTTAAGTGCTAAGCCAGGGTATTATTTTTTCACACAAGATGTCCTGTTTGCTTGAGTTGGGGATGGGTGATATGGATTGTGAATAGTTAATGAGTTGGGATTGTATATGTATAGTTTTCGCACACCAAAGTTCGTAATCACTTTATTACTTCATCATGTATCACTTTCATTGGTTTGAGTTTAGGTAAGTTAGGAAAAAAATATTTGCTAATATGTTAGTTGTTAAGTGCTAAACCAGGGTATTGTTTTTGCACATATGTTGTCCAGTTTGGTTGAGAGTATTAACTTAGATGAAGTTGGTGTGCATAGCGAGTGTAAGAAATTATCTAATAACGAAAGTGTTGATGTTGACATGGTATATGATTTTCTAGTAAGATGTAAGGATGAGGTTACAATGGAAGATTACTGTAGGCTTTATATTTTATTAGGAATATCTGAGTTCCTTTGTCCAAGTTGCAAGGGAATAGTTTTCCCCATTTTTTTTTACCAATGTGGATGACCTTAGTAGTCTTGGAAAATACAATTAGGGTGGACTTGTTTATGAATACTTAGTTGGAAGCATATGCAATGCATCCATGTTCTTAATGGAGAAAGGAAAGAAGAGACACTTCCACATTGTTTGTTGTGTCTATTTCTTATAGGTAATTCGTAATGAATTCCTTTGAATTAAAATTTGGTTTGTTTGAAATAGAAATAAATGTATTGAGTTAAATTTTTTTTCGTTTGACCACTTCTTGATTCCAAAATGTAATATTGGAAAATCAAGCACAAAGTTCCCCTGAGTATTGCAATGGATGGATATGAAAGTGGTAGAGGACAAAATTACTACTGCTTTGAATAAGAATAAGGTATGAAACTAGATTTTGTATAAGTAGTTAGTTGTAGTTATTGATTTTTATTTTTGAATTTTTTATTTGGGTAATGTTTTAGGTTGTCATGGATGTTGGTGTATCAAACCTTGAGCTTTCTCATCCTTTTGTGAAGAAAGCTTTTGATAAATATGGTACAGGATTTGAGGATGATGAAGAAGGTGAGGAACACTTAAGAATAAAAGTAGATAAACAAAAAGTAGAGATTTTGGAACTGCGGAAGGTAGTGGTAGAGTTTAAAGCAATAATGAATTATACAAGGAATAACAATTTGAAACAATAGGTTCGAGCAGAAGCATATGAATATGGAGGAGACGAACACTTTGATGAATACAGGCAGCAGAATAGGTGTGGATTTGTTGAAAGTACTCCTCAACAACAAGGGCAAGAGGTTGGTGGGCACCTTGACAGGGAGCAAGCGCAAAGCAGTAATTTGTACCAACAATTGAAGGATGAACCGAGGAAGCATTTCAAGAGTCAAGCGATACGAACTCCATTTGTGACTTACGCGAGGAGGAAGTGGATTACTTAGAAGTTGTTGCATCTTTGTAGTAATGTTAGAATTTAATTTCATTTATGTGAACAATGTGATACATTTCTACTTCTTGTTTTGATTTAAGTTGTGGATTAATTTTGAAATTATAAAAGTGATGTTTGGAACACCAATTTTATATTATTATTGATTGGTTAATTCCCCTTACTATTTGGTTGTTATTTTTGTATTGTATTGAACTAAGTTAATGGATTGAAATCATTTTGTTTGATTCTCGTTTTATGTTTAAGTGCACATTTTATAAACATGCGTCTAGGTTAAAGGGTTAAATTCACGTATGGAACAATGGCTAGTTGATCAGGATTGTGATCAGCTACTTCACTGTCCATTACCTTTTCTTCCTTCGAGAAGGCATGTGGCACTTTAGAAAGGGGCGTATGGGCTTTGTCACGACTTATCTGCACCAAAATTTATAGGTGTTACAACCTTCCTAATAAAACACAAAATGTTGAAATGCACAAACTAGTGGATCAAAAGTGTTGTCAGCTTCTAGATCATCTAACTGTTGGAAAACAAAGGCCAGTGCCTCAACAATTATCGCATCATCGTCACGTAAAGTCGGATCATCAACAGCCTTCTACTCATTGTCAATTTCTTCTTCTTCGTAAGTAGTTTGGGCAGCTTCAGCAGTGATTCCAGGTTCAGCGTATAGGGCTGCTCCAACAGATCTGGCACCTTCACCACTGATTGCAGTTGCAGCACTAATGGCAGGGCCAATACTGATTGCAGCTGCAGAAGTGAATGAGGCTCCAATAGTTGTTGTAGCTCCAACAATGGTGGTAGCTTCAACACTTGTTGTCCCTAGAGCAGCAGTTGTCTCCTCAATGCCAAAATGTGTTGCTTCAGCACTTCCATCACCTTCAACACTTTTAGACGCAACTACTGCGCCAATGTCGTCATTGTAAAATGCTAATGCTCCACCAGTTTCAATAGCTTCAGCAATTGTAGTTGTTGCACCAGGCAACATCTGTTCACTGTCAATTGGCGCTGATTCACCAATTCTAGGGTGTTCTAGACCACCACTATTGTTAGACTGAATGTGGCCCTCCTCAGGATTAATTTTTGGACCATCATCTCTCCCACTACTTACCTCAACTGCATCAAAAGCAGCATTATGGTCCTCATGACATCCTTCTGTTGCAGCTATGCTGTAAAAATTTGTTTTCATCAACTCCAATTCTTGTTTCAATTCCAGCAGCAACCTAACATTAACATTCAATTTGTACAACAAATCTATTTTCTTTTTATTTTCCATTGGACGTGCCTCATCAACCAAGATAGGAAGGTTCATTTACTCTTAAGTTAACCCTTAATCCAATTGA
Organism: Vigna unguiculata; assembly: GCF_037176805.1. Taxonomy (NCBI): domain Eukaryota; kingdom Viridiplantae; phylum Streptophyta; class Magnoliopsida; order Fabales; family Fabaceae; genus Vigna; species Vigna unguiculata. The sequence goes on from NC_140802.1 coordinate 28,370,708, forward strand.
ACCTGCAACAACACACAGTTGGGTTCCAAATCCCAAGTCAAATTTATCAGGAAACAAAAACAATAAAATAGTTTTCATATAATATATCATGGATTTACAGTTCAAAACACAGGGGTTCGCAGTTAAATGCATTGAAGGCATATTAAATTTGTTGCTGTCAAATTACAACCACTGCAATATGTGCAAATAATATTACATAGGTTCGCAAATATCTAGTGTTATACAACCAAATACTTTATTTTGTACAACTTCAAAGAAAGTAATTGTTAGGTGAAAAATGGCAAGTGCACCGGTCGCACGTAGCAAGTAATAAATATTGTTCTCTCCAAAGGGACTTGTGCAACACATGGCAATTCTCACAATTCACAACTCAAATAGATAACAAAGCTCACAAAAACACAAAGAAACTCTGTTTGGTATTTTACCAAACAGTTGGTATGCAACAAAAATTTAACACAGATTATATACAATTGTAAGACTAGAATTCTTTCACTTTATTCTCATGCATTCACAAACATCTCAATTCCAATTTCATGCCAAAATCAACTCACAAAAATACTCAAATCCTATTCCTAGCAAGTTTGAGTCTATGATAACTCATCAAGTTCCAATTCCTTGAATCCTCAACAAGTCAAATCATGTATTAAGTTCAAGAGTCTTAAGATTATTAATGAATCATGTTCTATCCCTAGATACAAGCTCCATTAGGCATTCAATTTCAATTCTAGGTTCCAAAGACATTTTCCAACACCTCAAGAGAAGATGCAAGCCCTCTCCCAAGGTTCTTAGCAGCTGCTCCATGCTCCAATTGTGCCATCAACACCTCTAATTCGTAATCCATCTTCCTCTGCAACCCCAAAAGGGGGAAAACCCCATGAACGGAGGAGAAGATCTAAGGAGAAGTGGGAGAGCTTCCTAACACCCCTAGCAACCTCCAAGAGGCTCTTTAAGCAGCCAAAAGTGTTTTTCTATTGTACAAAATGAGGAATGGTCCAAACCCTCATGAGAAACAAGATTAAAAACCCATTTTGTGACATGTCAATGAGCCATCGCTCAGCCTTGTCTTAAGAGCACTCAACGCCAGATTTTGCAAACTGAATGGCGCTCGACCTCACTTTCCATCGCTCAGCCTTGTGGCGCTCAACCCTAGTTTGCCACCGCTCAACCTTGGGTAGTTTGACATCATTATGTATTTGCTTCAAAATCAATCTTTCCTTGTCCAATCATGCTCCTTTGAGTTCTTGCTTGTTTTCTTCCACCACAAATGCTTCCTATTAACTTATTTAACACACTTACAATAGAGATTAGAGGCAAAACAAGCATAAAACAACTAAAACATAAAACAATACAAAACACACTAAACTTGAGGCTATAACAAGATAAAAACTAGGAAAAAGTTGATTTGTTCATGACAATAAACACACAAAAAGAGGTAAAAATGGACATTATCAGTAATGCACTCAATATATTCCACTAATGCAATGCCACATTATGCTAAGTGCTAAATAATTAAATGCTAAACCCAAACTTCCAATTTCTAAACTACAACCGTCATAGTTTTCTAGATTACCTAATGTGCAAATCAATACCATTGAGTTGGCAATTATACATTGCATACTTAGCATATAAAATTTTTTTGGGGCTTTTTCTCACTCATAAATGTATTTCAATTAAATGCACAAATATATATAACATAACACACCTGATATCGTTCAAAGCACTTCATAATTATTTCGCCACGCATTCTGAGCAACGACCAAGACAAATATCTAAGGAACATTACTTTACCAGTTATATCTCCCAAAGAAAGCCTCTGACAAGTCCAAACCTTTAACAAATATTTAAATTATTGAAATTAAAAGACACATATACCTGAACCACAATGACTTAACCAAACACAAATATAGTGTGGTCATTTGCCTTCTCTCTACACTGTTGATGAAGGATTCAAAGAAGCAATGAGGAAATTGTGAACATAACTCGCCCACTAATACTTCCTCAGGTTATATAGGTTATCTAATAACACTAGTACAAATTTGACATTTTATTTCGCCTTATAGGCCTCGGTTATAGCGGAACCGAAGGCTATAAGGAGGCGGTGACATTTTTGCAATTTCGTCCAATTATATTGCCTCGGGTGTGTGCAAAACCGGTGCAGTAAGAGGTTTTAGGCCTCAATTGAAAAAGAACTGAAGCCTATAAGGCAGCCCGCTAACCAAAATTTCAAAAATGACATTAGTGTCAACACTTTTGGCTTCGGGTGTTTCTGGACAGAGGTAATATGAAGAGGTTTTTGGCCTGAGTTAAAAAAGAACTGAGGCCTATAAGACAGCCTAGTAACCCTAATTTCAAAAATGTCACCAGCGCCGTCACATTTGGCTTTGGGTATTTATAGACCGAGGCCATAAAGGGACTTTAGGCCTCGATTATTAATTGAACTGAGGCCATATGCCCTATTTAGGTTCCCAAATTCGTGACTTCGCACTAGTCACCTTCGTCCTTGCGCGAACACTTTGCGCGTGGTGGAGGCATTCTCGTCTTCGTTTTCTTGTGCGATGGTGTTTGGTTCGTCATTGGCAGAGGAGGCGTGCTCGCGGCTCGCGAAAAATGCATGATTTGGTGTTCACTCTCTTCCTTTGTTTGTGGTGGTGATGGCGGCACAGTGGTGGGGTTGCCCGCAATAGTGGCTTGAAGTTTTGCTTCGAACGGTGGTGGAGGTGCTGGATCTCTGGATCTGTTGGCTCTACTGATTCATGGTGGTTTTCATTGTCGCATCCAAATTGTGCAGTGGTAGCACACCATGGGTTTGAGCGTCGCGGTGGGTTGCTCGTTCAATGCTGGTGAAGGTCTAGCTGCGGCAGCGTTTGTCGACGATCTCGGTGGCGAGGACGAGCGCAACAATGCTAATGGTGGTGCGAGCGAAGTACCCCTATGGCTTCAGGTCCTCAGAGAACCGAGGCAGAAAAGTACCCCTTGTGGCTTCGGTTGACACCCGAGGCTAAAAACAATCTTTTTTGCCTCACCCCAATATGCCTCGATTCTTGAACCGGGGCAGAATATAAAAAACAACTGGGGCCAAAAGCCCTTACTAGACTAGTGTAACCTAAAAAGGTAGGTTTGTGACAGTCCTAGAGGTCCTAGGGAAATACAAAACAACCAAACATAAAAGCCCATAAAGTCGGCAAACACTCTCCACATGATCTGCTTCACTTACCAACTCCTGCATCCTTTCAATTATGTGCGTGATCTTTATTTCCTTAAAAGGAAACAACAACCTGACTTCCCCGCAAAACTCACTATCAAAAACAACATCATCGCCCACTGCACTCATCCTAGAGATCCTTATTTGGATGAATTCCCCATTGGGAACCCATCGACTAAGGACCTCTCTTAGCAAGGCATAGTTGATATACAACTCCATCTTTAGCCGAAGGCAAGAAGAAAAATGTGTTAATTCAAGTCTTGAACAACAAGTACTGCTCAGTAGTGCATTTGCTTCAACTATGTATTTGGTTTGGCATCTGTGCTGAGTGAGAACATAAAAAATGCAAAGAATTCACCTTACAATAACCACAAATGTAAACAATATAAAAAATCTAACAATTTAATGCATAAATTCATTATTTAAGTTACATCCTTCTTATCAGAAGCTTTCACATCAGTCATAAATGCTTTCTTTCTACTCCCTGATGGTTTTGCTTTAATCACATCCTTCTTCACATTTTCTGCTGAAGAGTTTCTTTTTCATTTGCCAACCATTTCCCTTTGAACAATCAAATCAGTAACATATTCACCTTCCAACAAAAACCAAATTGTAGTCAACAAGTAACACCACATTTATAACCAACACCCATAACCAAAATAGGTAACCTCATTTCCTTCATCAAAACAAAATAGTGGAAGATAAAATTCAAGTCAACCCTAAACGAAAAAAAAAATTCCTTTCCCCACAAAAATCAAAGTACAACACACCCACCAAGACAACCAAAAATACAAACTAAAACTCACTTTGGAATATATTACTTACCTCCCAACAACTTTCCGATCACCCAAACGAAATGTCGCTCCTGCAATATCCATACCAATAACTACAATAGTGAAAAAATGTCTCATTTCCACGAAGATTCAAAAGAACCACTACTCACCAACACTTTCCACTACTTTGTAAACCTACAACTTCTCCACCAACACGGCATCGCCAACAACCCCAGCGAATGGGGAATGAAGGAAGAAAATGAGGTTCAACTTTAGGGCAAAGCAATGAGCTTTAGGGGAAGATGAAGAACTTAAGCTTCAGTGGAAGACAAAACATTGGGTAACTGCTTTCCCACTTGATAAGTTCTGCAACACTCAATAACTGCTCTCCACTTCTCTCACGAACACAAAAAACTTCTCTTCTCTCGCGCTTTCTTTCAAAGGCATAGCCAACGTGGAAATGAAGTAAAAAAATTAAAAAAAGGTTGCCTCGTTAGGTAGTGAGAGAAGTTATAACATTTAGGTAGTTACTATATCATTTTCCATTTTGGATAGATTAATATCTCACTGCATTTGAGCAAGCTCATCCCCTGATTTCTATTTTTGATGCTCACACTCGCGAATCAAAGAAGAACAAACATATAAAAAATTTGCTTTTATCTTCTTATACTTGCTAACCAATTAAAAGATATGTCTATTTTTGAAAAGAGAAGGTGGAAACCTACAAGGAGATTAGAGTCAATTCATTCGTGTATTCATGCTTAGGTAGTTAGATTCTGCAGTTGTTCATAGGGTCTTTGAGAGAGTGAATGGAAAATTTTCAATCTGCATTTTACTTTCATTCTACTTTCATTCGATCTTTTACTGAGATTGGTTTAACATCCTCATTAGCATTTGAGCATTCTAGTTAGAGTTGTCCATTTAGATTTAAATTTGATGTTTAGTTCCGCATGTACTCATTGAATATGCATAGTATAAATCATTCATTATGTTCACTCTGAATTCGCTTAAAACATTGCATATGGTTTTGCATATGCATTAGTAGTTTAATCAATCATAGAAATTACATAAATCTGGTTTAGGTGTAGTAAAATATGTTAGTTTATGTTTAAGGGATGTCTTGCTCCTTTTGTTTGGAATCTTTATCAACAAACTATCTATAACAATGTCCATTGAGAGTTCATCGTCTATATTCATTTAAATAATTCAGTCGATTGACTAAACCTTTGAAATGATTTAGGTGCTCTATTATGCTGTTAGGTTTCGTTACAGTAATTACTAAAATGAAGGACCACTAGGGTATAACAAAATGTTCTCTGCCTCTTCATTCAAATGTAGTGACCCTAAATAAGGTATGTGTTTCTTTTCGGCCCGAAAGTGCCCTGAGCTTTCAATGAAAAATAAAGGCTTGATTAGTCGAATGGTACCTACTTTCTTTGGAAGTTTTAGTTTGCTGTCCGCTTTTAAAAAAGTTTCAATTTCGTCCCAACTTTTGAAAAAGTGTTTCAATTAGATCCCTTCCAGAAAGAAATTATTAATGTCGTTAACGGCATGCCATGTGTCAGTCTCTAGTTTTTTTTCATTATATTTTAATTATTTTTATTTTTAATTTTTGTTCTGAATTTTTTTTGCCATGTCTTGGTTTAACACGTGGCATTATTAGTGCCACGTGGCAAAGTACTTTCATGAGCCCGTGTCTCTGCCAAGCGTCATTGTCTTGATTTCAATTTAGTCTTCATATATGTTTATTTGTTTCAATTTAGTCCTAATTTTTTTTAAATAAAGAAATATTGTATCTTTCTTAAGACATAATTTATTATTTATATAAATGTTATATTGATATTTGTTATTAAAAAAATTACAAAATTAAGTATTGATATTTATATTAAAATTTAGTGGTAAAAGTCATGAATAACAAAACATGGGTTAACAATTAAGAAAAAATGTACTATGTTATGACATCCTTTTTAATAAAAAAAATATGATTATTATTGAAAATGTTATACTCACGTTTTCTTATCTATGACTTTTACTACTAAATTTTAATATAGATATGAGTAATTAATTTTGCAAGTCATTTTTAATAACAAATATCAATATAAAATTTATATAAATAATAAATTTGGTCTTCAGGGAGAGACAATATTTCTCCATTTTGAAAAAAAAAATATTCAAACTAAATTGAAACAAATAGACATATGCGGGGACTAAATTGAAATCAAGACAATAACACTTGACAGAGACATTGACACGTGACAAACCTCGCCACGTGGCACTAATAGTATCACGTGTCACACCAAGGATCTGACACGTGGCAAAAATAAATTCAAAAAAATAAAATAAAAAATAATAAAAAATAATTAAAAGTAATTAAAAGATAATGAAAAAAACCAGAGGCTGGTACGTGGCATGCTATTAACGGTGTTAATAATTTTTTTTTAAAGGGACCTAATTGAAACATTTTTTGAAAAGTTATGACGAAATTGAAACTTTTTTAAAAGCGGGTACCAAATTGAAACTTTCGAACGAAAGTGGGTACTATTCGACTAATTAAGCAAAAAATAAAGCATACAAAGTAAAATCTTTCATCCATTTGGGTTTCTTCACTTGTCTTGTGGGCATGTCTTTAGGTTGTGTTGTATCATTACTCTCTACTGCACTTTCCACTTTGTCCTCAAAGTGAGGGGGTTTTCTTCCTGCACCCCCAAGTCTTTTTTAAAATCCATATCTGCCTTTTGACCGCTGCATTAAATGTTTTAAAATTTGAATATCCATATCTCTTGTTTACCTACCCACTTTTTACCCTAGCGTCATCCTCAGCCCCAAATCCCACCAAGCTTCGCTCCTTCGTCGCCTCACTCCTTCCTCTATCTCGTCGTGGTGCCATTCTCGTTTGCTCTCTCCACAGTTCTTCTTCTGTCTTCCTTGAACACATATTTAACAAGTAAATTGGTCTTCCTCTTCCTCTTTGTGATTTGCCGCTTTGTCTGCCATGTATAGATATGTAAAATCTCTATGAGAATAAATGCTTAGTATCATTTAGTTTCGCTATCGAAACTTTGAAACCAAAACCGGAAGTCGACTTTCGTAAGGCATTCAAAATTGGAAGTCGACTTTCGTAAGCCAACATAACCGAAAGTGACCTTCCGTAATTCAAAGCCACCATAACTAAAGTGGACTTTTGTAATAAAGGAAAATGATTTTAAAACCCTCACTGGAAGTCGAATTCCATAAGGTTATTAGACGCATCACATGTCAACTTTCGGTGATGCAAATTAAAGATGCGCATAGCTTTTCGAAAGTGGGCTTTGTTCACCAGATGTCGACTTTCAATGAAGGATTGTTTCAAATGTCGACATTCGATAAATTGTGCTTACGAATCTGGATTTTGATTTCCGGATGAGGACTTCCGGTTATATTTGTTTTCAGATGTAACTTTCTTGTTTTGGATATCAACTTCTCATTTATTTAATATTTTAAATTTTTTGTTTATTTTTTATATTTGTGAAATATTTTAATTTTTATATAATTATTTTAGGTGTTTCTAATCGTAATTAATTTTAATTAATTATAATTTTAATATATTTTTCAATTTGTTAATTATAGACACGATTAGGATAAGAGGAGCATATGTACATCATGGCGATGCAAGTTCTTTACATGTTGAGTGTAAGACCCATGGAATTTAATTAATTAATTATAAATACGGGAGGGAAGAGCATTTATGACATTAAATTTTGATTGGTATGACGTAGAAAAGTACTAGGTCAAGTGGTTGAGAGTATTTTAATTGTGTGAGAGGACTTGGGTTTGAGTCCTATGTATGCCAATGGTGTGGATTTAATTGTTATTATTTTGATAATATGTCTAATCATGTTTTGTATGAGATAATGTTTGAATTGTGAGAGTTAGAATGAAATATAAATTGTCATGATGGTTGACATTGATTGGGCAATTGCATAGTTATGGGTTCAAGTCTTGGAGAACTCAAATTAAACTTTATTTTTGCCACTTTGGGGTTTTGATTTGAATGTGAAGGGTTAACGTAAACCCAAGAGGAATGGGCAGCCAAGGGTGGTTGCAAAACAGACCATAAAGCTGGAATCTTAATCAGAAAAGAGGGCACAAATTATTGAGAGTGGTGAGGTTGAGTGAGGTGTAGGGGCTGAATAGAGAGGAACCAAGGAGGGTTTGGTGATCAAAGGAGAACTTCTCAATTGTTAAAGTTTTAGGCTAAAGGATCCAGGTTAGGGGAGTTGCACTCCGCGATTTTGTATTCATTTTGTTAGTGATATGCAATATATGATGAATTGAATGATCTTGTTTTGGTTTTTGTGTGAATTTGAGTTTTTGGAATTTTTCCAGAAACCGCCTGGCGGGTGATGAATTCCCGCCAGGCGACCAATATGTTTAGTTGATTTTGGGGTTTTTGGGAAGGGACTGCCTGACGGCACACTCCCGGTTGCCAGGCGACGCTTAGGGTCTATACCAGTTTCTGGGTTTTTGGATGAAGGGCCTGGCGGTGCTGATCCAGCCGCCAGGCGACACGAGCGAAAGGTCTCGATTTCTATGTTTTTGGGGTTCTGGTTGATTTCTAATCGGGGAAAAATCTGTAATAATTATTGAGTTATGATCAGATGTTGAAAATACTATTGATTGTCGTGTAATTGAGGTTTAATTGAATGATACAGTGCAACTAGGTATTAAGGTTGAAAAGTTGGGGGATTTGATACTGTGAAATCCACTTGTGTGGAAATTATGGAGTAGGTACAGTTCATATAAGAGACTTTCTGTATGTGAAATTTGTGAGAACTGGGCAAAGATTTGGAATATGGTTGGTGTAGTGCGAAAATTTGGAAATTTCCAGAACTGATGCACCGCCTGGCGGCGCGAAGCTTGCCGCTAGGCGCCAGTGCATAGGTTGTGTTTTCTTGGCTGAGAGGGAATTGAGGGTCTGAGGAAGGTTTTTTTGTGAGAATGGGTTCATTATGATGGAGCCTAGAGTCATAGGATTGTGAGTCAATGAAATGAAACTACCTAAATGGTAGATAGGTTATGTGAAGATGAGTAGGGGAAATAGTAGTAGGAACACTAATACAGGATTGGAATCGTGAGTAGGGGAAACTTACGGGAGTTAGAAAGTGAAAATGGTTTCAATTAAGGTACTCCAATGAGTGTAGGTACATTGTGACTAGCCAAGTCTATGAAAATTGTTGTGATACATTTAGTGAGAAGTGCAGTATGTGCTAGAATCTGTGAACCTTGAAAATCCGAGTTGGAGAACCCAAATTTGAGTGTTTCTGTACTGATGTGGTGCCTGGTAACGGTGTGAATCCGCCAAGCGAGAGATGGGTAAACAGAGGGCATCTGGTTCGCGTGCGCCTGGTGGCATGAGTGGTTTCGCTAGGCGATGGCCTCCAAACAGGGGACTGTTGAACCGCGTGCGCCTGGCGGTGAGTGACCTTCCGCCAGGCGGAACCTGCAGCGAGGATGATCTATAGGCGTTGTGCGCCTAGCGGTATGCGACACCCGCTAGGCGGTCTGGGAGCTGGCAGCGCCTGGTGGCACGTGTCCCCCGCCAGGCGATTAATACTGCTGCAGCTTGGAGATGTTGATTTCGTAGGTGTACTCTACAAGGCTTTTAGTGATGCTTTAAAGGTGGGATTGCTGGTGTTCCTTGAGTTGTGGCTCGGAACATATCCCTTGAGTTGTGGCTCGGGATAGGGGTTAAACACGTGGTATTCCTTGAGTTGTGGCTCGGAATAACATCTCTTGAGTTGTGGCTCGGGATGGCGGATGAACACGAGGAACCCTTGAGTTGTGGCTCGGAATAACATCTCTTGAGTTGTGGCTCGGGATGACAGCAAATCATCTTGAAGTAATCATTAGAAGACGTAGAACACGAATAACCTGGTTGTGGCCAAGTGGTAGGACTTAAAAGATGGAAGTCATTTGGGATGTTTGTGTTATCTATAGTGATGTGTTGAATATGTATATAATTGTAATTTATTATATGCTTTATATGTTAAGCTCACCCTATCTGCTTGTGATTGGCGATGATCGTGTACACGGTACACGTGAGCAGATGATGTTAATGCAGGTGGTTTTGGTGAAGCTTAGCTGCGGAGAGGGGATAGCTCGGGGAAATCTTATGCTTTATTTTTCTTTGGTTTTGAGATCAGTTGTAAACCCTTATGGGTGCTATTATAACATTTGATTTTGGTTTTGGTGACTGATGGATTGAAACATTGTTTAATTATTTAATAAAGATTTAAATTTTTCTCGCGTTTTGGGAAAATGAAGTATTATTAAATGCAGTGTTGTTAATTTATTTCTATATTTATTGAAAATCAGTAATATCATGACGAGATGTTACATTGAGGCTTCTAAGCAGGAGCCTAAATGTAGACCTATGATACCCGCTCGGAAAAGAGGTAAGGGTTGTCATGGAGATGGTGGTCCATCAGCTCATGGAGAAGCTGGTTCATCAAGAGCTCATGGAGAAACTGCTCCATCATCACCAACTCTTGCTGATATTCATAGTCATAAAATTATTTGTATAGTCTCTCTCGCACATCTCATTTATAAAAGAAGAGAAATCTAAGATGAAACTCGAATGAAAAAGTTAAGGGGAGATTATCCATCCTATATAATTTTCACCACCTATAACCTAACATTAATATTTAATACCAATTTTTTATACAATAAAAAATATAAAAAGAAAACAATAATATTCATGAAACCATAAATTAAATATAAAAAATAATAAATAAAATTAAAATTAAGCACAAATAAATATAAATAAAATAAAAAAGTAAATAAATATAAATAAAATAAAGCATAAATAAATAAACAAAAATAAATAATAAATAAATAAAAATAAAATAAAGCATAAATAAATAAAACAAAATTTAATCATAAATAAATAAAGTAAAGTAAAACATAAATAAATAAGAATAAATAAATAAAAATAAATTAAAGCATAAATAAACTAAAACATAATTAAACATAAATAAATAAAATAAAATAAAACATAAATAAAAAAGTAAGAATAAATAAATAAAAAGAAGAGAAAGCAAAAATAAATAAAACATAAATGAATAAAAATAAAATAAAGAATAAATAAATAAAAATAAAATAAAGCATAAATAAATGAAAAACAAATTAAGCATAAATAAATAAAATAAAATTAAGCATAAGTAAATAAAAAAATTAAGCATAAATAAATAAAAATAAAATAAAGCCTAAATAAATTGTAAACCGTAAAAAAATATCAACAAAAAAATAAAAATAAAATAAAAATTCTCCATATCTTACTTAACCAGAAGTAGACTTCCGAAAACATGACAATTACACTTTTGTCACCCAATCGACTATCAAGAAACATATTAAAATTGGAAGTCGACATCTTGTCCACTACATTTTTGGATATCAACTTCTGAAAGCCTATGGATATGTACAAAGCACTTCCGAGATAGTTAAATACTGGAAGTAAACATCCAATTAACTATATTTTTGGATGTCCACTTTCAAAGGGTATGGATATAATTAACATGACTTCCGAGAGAGTTAAATATCAAAAGTCGACTTCTGATTAAGAACAATTTTGGACGTTGACTTTCGAAAGTGTAAGTATTTGTTTTTTTGTTTTTTTGTTTTTTGGAAGTCTACTTTCATCTATGGGTTTTGTTTTCAAGAAATGACTTCCGTCAATGGGACAAACCGGAAGTCAATATCCAATATTTTTGCAAACCGGAAGTTGACCTCCAGAGGAAATTAAAAACCAATGAACTTAGTTTTTGTTACATTCTAACATTTTACCACCTCAAATGCATACTTATCATTCGAAATAAATCAAAATCTAACATTAGAACGAAATGAATACATACCTTTTTGTCGAAATGAAATGAATGAAGGTTGGTGAAATATCAAGAAACTGACCCGATAATACATGACCACATTGATGAAGCGAAATGAAAATCCTCAGAAACGATAACAAGAAGAAAAGAAGAAAATGCCTTCAACTTCTTTTGGTGAAAGTGAAAGGCAAATTTGGGGATGCAACGCATCAATATATAGCAAATACCATCACTTATGATATTTGTTCAGACAACCACCTACTTTGTAACTTCATAATTTCTTAACTATTCTTTTACCTAATTCACTTTTTAATTTTCATTTAATTTTTGAATGACATAAATGGAACATCACAAAAATTTAGGGTGCAAAAGAAAATTGGGGGTGCAGAAAGAAAACCCCCAAAGTGAGAATTAGAGGGGTAGTGGGCCGGTTGTGTGTGGTTTGGGTTAAAGGTTATTGGGCTAGGTTTTAAATGATGTGGGGGTGGTAGGTTCTGGGCGTTCGTAGAATTGAAGGGCTCGAGAAGGGTTGGTGACTGTTAGAAATAGTTGGAAGGAAAATGATACTCTGACCTAGTTTTTTTTACTTGGTTTTTACCCGCCTACGTGGCAGTCTGACGTGGGTAAAAAAAATCGTTTTTGAATAAAAGAAAATGAAGGGATGAGGTGACGGTTCTGACAGTTTTCTGATGGGTCTTATGGAGAGAGAAAACGTCCTGCGGTGCGCGTGAGGAGCCAACACGCGATCTCGAACTCAGTTACCTAAAGTTTTCATTTTTTTCACTCACCCCTCACTGAGCGCTTTTCTCTCAGACTACCCGAACCACTTCTGAACCCACTCGAAGCAGTGCGGTGCCGTCGGCTTTGTTAAAGCGGAGATATTTTCACTTAACCGACGGAAAATGTTGTACAAAATGCGAAGTTGTTAGCAGAAGGAGAAGGAAAGGAACTTGTGCAGCAGAAGAAGCGAGTTAACGAGGAGGCGTGGGTTTCCAAATTTGATTGGCATACCTTTGTTGTTTTGTTCGTTCGCGTGTTCGTTGGTGGAAGAAGGAACCCCTAAAAAAATCCGAACTTGGGAAGGGAGGAAGCGGTAGAATCAGGACTTCGGCGGTTCGTTATTAAGGTTGTGTTTTCTTTACACCCAAACCCTCGACGTTCCGGAATTACATTCTTACTGCATTGTATAAGAAGATGTAGTTGTGATTAGCGTATTTTTTGCTCGTGTGGGTATTATGATAATAAAAGACTTTGTGTTCGTTGAGTTAATTTTTTTAAGAGTTGCCTCAGCCGTTTGTAAATGGATGAAAGGCCATATAATGATCTGTGTAGGTTTTTGTCTTTAAGTTAAGGTAATGCTTGTTTTTGAATAACGTTGTTGGTTTTTTAATTGGTGTGTATTCACTTAATTCTTTGTAGGTTGTTTTTTCAGCATGGCTCGAAAGGGGAAAAAGGTTGGGAAAAAACAAGACTTCGATGAAGAAGACAGGGTTAGTGCTGTTAATTGTTATATTGTGCATCCCAATTTCATTGTTGAGCATTAGTTTAATTGTTAAAATTTTATGGAAGGTCCGGTTGATAAATTTTGTGGACACAAAGCACATTGTGGAGATAAACAATGGGTTGACTGATGGACACCGGAGACGTATTGGAGTCACCCCTTTCAAATGGTGTCTGGAGTTAGAGAGGTCTGTAGATATCTGCAGTCCTCTATTAGTTAAGCTACTTAGCCGATGGGATGACGGTGAACAATCGTTTCACATATGGAAGCATTTTGTACCTTTATCTGTTGTTGATGTATGTTTTAGTCTGGGGTTAGGTGTTGTTGGTGAAGAAGTACAATTTGATGCATATACATGTGGGTTAGTTGGTTCACTCTTTTGTGGTCAAAGAATTTGTATTAAAGGTATAACAAACATGATTAGGAGTGTAATAGGAACCGAGCATGATGATGTAGATACTGTTTGTCGTCTGTATATATTGTTGTGCTTTGCCGTCTTGTATTTTCCTAGGAATTCAAAAGTTATTTGCAATATGCCTTTTGGAATATTAGATGATATTGATAGTTTGGTTAAGTTCAATTGGGGGAGTGCAGTGCACAGTTTTTTGGTTAACTAATTAAGTCGTGCTTATGGGGTTCATAGCCAGAAAAAAAATGACCACAACATCACGTTGGCAGGGTCAGTTGTGGTTTTGCAGGTACGCTGAATTTTATTGTATTTGAATCTTTTGATCTGTTTTATATTTATTGTGTTTATTGTTTTGATAATAATGATGTCACATTTGTTATTTGTAGATTTGGGCTTTTGAGAGGTTAGGATTGGGAGCAGATGATAGGGACATAGTGTTCCCCAGAATTTTACGATGGCCAAGTTTGAAGTTAAGGACTTCAAGCATCGAGAGGCTATTCATTGAACCGAATGTAATTTAGTTTTTTTATTTAATTTTCATTCCTTAGCGATTTATTTGGGTTGGTGAAGTTTTTTATATAACAACAATTCATTTAATTATTAGTTAAATTACATTGCAGTTGATTTTTGATTGGGCTTTGACTGAGGAAGATCAAAGTAATGAACTTGTTAGGGTGGCTTTAAATCTTACAGGCGTTAGTGAAGGTGGTCAAGAACCTGGGGTTTCCAATACGGGTGATGTTTGGTTAAAAAAAATTCACAGCAATGAGATTGAAATAATGGAGATAAAGAAAAGATTGAAGATTTTGGAGGATGAGGTCTTTAGTAGGAATGAAAGTCAGCCCGTTGAAAAGGATAATGTTTGTGATGATAAGGGCCAAACTTCAGATTGCAATACCGAAAAAAATGCAGACGTAAGCGATCATGAAGTGGGTGAAGATGTGGGTGAAGATTTTGGTGCACTTCATGAACATGAAGGTCATGCAAATGAAGGTAACACGGCGGTGGATATTTCTGATGACAGTGGAGTTGAGAATGAAGCCGAAGTTGGTGGGGATGGAAATGGAAAGTCACCAACTTTGCATGACGTGCCTGATAATATTGATAAAGACAACCCAGTTCATGATGTCCATTGTGCTGAATTGTTGGCAATTGTACCATGGGTTGCGCCCAGTCAAGGAAACTGTGGTATCGGAGGGCGTGTTGATGTGGTTAAGCTTTACCGGACGGTTACTCGGGTAGATTGTCCTTATAGGTATGTCATCAATACAATAGTTAATAATATTTTGTTTAATTAAATTTCTGTTTTTTACATGTTTTAGTAACTTGAATTATGATCTGTTGAAGGATTGTTGCGGTGATAAATGGTCAAATATTGTCCACACATGATTGTATGGGTTTTCGACCAATGGGTTATGTTTGCAATATGGTAATTTATTATTTATTCATATTATTTGATAGGTATATGTTAATAATTGGAAAAAATTAAATTTTGGTGTGTTTCGTGAATATAGGCAGTTATGTTTGGATGTAACCTCTTGATGCATAATGAAAGGAAGTTGCATCAACATGTGCGAAGGATTGTTTTACATCCAATGTATACGGTACGTGTTTGTGTTTATTAGTTAGGGGAACCAAATTTCATGATCAATTAATTTCACTCTCAATTAATGACCAATATTATTGTAGACATCGGTTGTTCACGATAGTAATCAGAGAATCGCAAAGAGACGTGTTTGGAAGTTAAGCGATTACAACATGTTCTTTTCTTCCAATTTGGTCGGGCAGTGCCTTAGCCTTGGGACCTCTGCAGGTCTAGGAGGATTTTAATTTAAGGACGCTAAGTGTTGGACTTGACGCTAAGCGTTGAAAATTGCGAGGCAATTGGCGCTCAACGCTGAAGTTTGGCACTGAGCGCTGCCAATTCTGATTCACTGCTTGTTTTATCTGTGTGAGTATAATTAATATGATTGTTTGAATTCTATGGAATATATGTTATCTTGGCACAAATTGATTATGAGTTAGATATGTCTTGTTTTGGTCATGTATAGAGAATTTTGAAGGAGAAATTCTATGTGGAAGTGTAGTGTGTGCATCAACGTAATCATTCATTTTTGGATTGGTATCCTTTCTCTAATAATTACTCAAACTCAAGTAGAGTAGAGTACATTATGTGGTGAAGAGATGATGGAGATCCTAGCCTTTGGATTTGATCAAGTCCTAGGTGTGAAGGGGATTTACCTTGTTAATGGTTGGGTGATAACCCCTTGAGGCTAAACTCTCAAGAGTTTGGGAATCATTCACAGGTGCAAACCACCAGGGGATCCGATGTTTGATGCGTGTATCCGGATAGTCGAGTCAATGTTTGTTATTCATATGCACAAATGGTCATGTATGAGGTGTGTTGGCATGATAATTATGAGCTTACCCTTTGTTTCTTATTTGTTGTTGTAGTTGGTTGTTACCTTTTGTGATGATGACGTAATTGTGTGAGCAGATATGTTTGCAGGTGAGGACGCTCCACTTAGGAGTAGTCATGATATTGATCAATAGAGCTTAGCACTAAGAAAAGATAATTCTTTTGGATGCTTAAGTGTAGTTTTTGTTCAGTAGGACTAGTTGTGTACATTTTTAATATCTGCTATAGTTGTTCTTTTGGGATGACGGTAACAATATTTTAAATATTGTAGTTACTATCTGTTTTGAAGTATCTTTTTCTAATATTGTGTTTAGTAGTTACAGGACTATTAAATGAGATGTTATAGATATTGTATTTTTTGAACTTCAATATATGTTGGATTGCGATAAAAGAAATTCATGACAATTACATTAAATTTTTATATTATAGTAATAAACTTTATTTATACAACTATAGTAACAAAATTACAGTATAATAACGAGTTAGAAAATAAAAAATAATCACATAAAATATATCAAAACAATATTTTACATGATAAAAATAAACAACAAATAAAAATATTAAAAAATTATCAAATGTGTATGTTAGAAACAATTCGAGAAACTATTGAATGAAATCATATAAAGGAAAAAAATGTATAATTAAGGGTATGATAAAATGAAAAATACTTTAGAGATCTAAAACAACTTTTAAATATTAACATAGTCAATGGTTGAGAAATAACGAAAGTTGTTTAGTGAAACAAAATAATTTTTCAAATGAAACAAAAATTTGTATTATCTAGTAAATTTGTATTATCCAGTAAATGAAAGATTTATGCTATTGAACACTTAGATTGAAAGTTTAAACATTCTCATGTTAAAGGAAAATAGACAGTAAATAAAAATATTAAAAAAAATAGAAATATTCAAATGTGAGACATGAAAAATATTTAATTGACATATATCAGTTGAACATAATTGCATAAAATTATGATAAGATAAAAAATATATTGGAGACGCAAATAAATTTTATGATATCTACAACAAACATGTTTGACACGTTAAAAAAATTTAATTTAATTAAATTAAAAAGTTATATGCATTCCTTTTTATAATTTAACAATCCAATTATATTAAAATTTCGAATGAGAATGAATGTCATTTTCGCATCATTATCTCAATATTTTATTATGGTATATGAATGACGATAAACTTCAATTATTTTTATATTATTCTTTCAGGCGGTGGTGTCAACGTTGGAAGCCATCGGAGTGACAGAAAAGAACTTGACATAATAATTCAGAATTTTTCTTGAATTGTGCAATACAAAAACAGTTTTTACTTTTGTATTGTTCAATTTAAAGTAGAAACTTTTATATTTATAACATTCCAGACGAAAATTAAGAGGGTGCCGGAAAATTTGATTATTTTGTTTGTATTTATTTTTTGCCGATAAAAAAATATTGTTTGTATTTATAAAATACACCTTAAACCTTAAATTATAAACTTATTATATGGTAGATGAATGAAGTTAAAGTTGAATTATTTTGTTCGGACTCAAGAAGAAAACCAAACCTAAATCATAGAGTTATCATGATTGATGAATGAAGTCAAACTTGAATTATTTGGTTTGGAGTCATGGTATATAGTTTGGCTGATGGTACCTACGTTCCTTAAAAAATTCTGTTGTTCCTACTTTTACTCTCCAGAAAATCAGAAATGTGTTCATGGCTCGTTAGAGCGTCTTATTCCCCGTTATTTTACTGTCTTCATGCCGTTCACCCTTAATTGGTTCTATTGTTATTATTGACTCTGGCAAAAGCTTCTTCTTAATTAAGAATATATATATAAATATAAATATATATATATATATATATATATATATATATATATATATATAGTGGCGGAACTTGCTCGATATTTATGGGGGTGCCAAAATATAATTAAAATTTATATATTTAATTTATATATTTAATTATGGATCCGTAAGATTATTTAACTTAATAATAATTGAATCAATACTAAAATTTTTAGTTATATTTTGTTTTTAATGTAAATAATCATATCGTCAGCAAAAAAAATTCATCTTTCGTAATATTTTGCAGTCTTATTTTGATAATTTTCATTGTAGAAAATTATCTTTTTGATATAGTTGTAGAAACAAGAAGAGTTAAAATAAGACGAGACAGATTAAAAAATCAATGAAATAGATGTAATTGACTTCCTATTTTTGTCAAAGATTGATTTTTTCTATTTTCTTCTTCACAGTAGCTTCCATTTTATCACTTTTAAATAATTAATTTATTCTTTTATTTCTTCATCAATATACTTATGTTTAAAAAAAAAACTAAAAGATAATTTATCATAATCTAAATAAAAATTGTGATATGTAATTAATAAAAGAAAAAGATATGATAATCAAGTCACAATTAAAAACCAGTTATTAAAAAACACTTAGTGCATTGCTTTTTCTTGATATTTATAAAAATGAATATACCAAATGCTCGTGAGATAAAAAATAATATTAATTATTAAACTAATATTTCACTATCAATTGAGAAAAAAAGAATTACTTTTCTCTTCAATAATAGAAGAAAGCATACAAAAATGAGAGCACAAAATAATGAATTTGTGTTCAACTTTCTTTTTTTCTTCATAAACAAAAGAAAACAAAACAAGTAAAAATCTAAAGTGGATACAATATGTGAGAAACTCAAAAAAACAGTGAGAGACAAAATAAAAAATATCTTAATAAATTTATTTATTTTTTATTAAATTTAATTTTATGTTTTATTATTTATTAACATTTAATGTTATATTTTATAAAATAAATAAAAAGATACCTATTTTAATATTTATCAATTCCTAATATATATTTTTATTATTTAAAAAATTCCAAAACATTAAATTTCTTATACATAATTTAAAAAATTAAAAACAAAAAAAAAATTCATATAATATAAATAAAAAAAAATCAAAAACATTGGGGGGGCCACGGCTTCCCCCCGTCCCTTCCTGGGTCCGCCCCTATATATATATATATATATGATAATTTAGTAACATTATAGTCTATGTTATTAATTATTTTTAATAGCATAAATATTTTTTAAAAATGTTATTAAATTGTTTAGTAATATTTTTTGATATAAAAGTACTATTATAAATATTATTTTTATAAATAGCTTTAGTTTAATAACAAATCATGTATGTAAGATGTGACTGTTTTGCTAGTCAGATGATAAGCATTCTTATTTTATATCCGATAAAGTATAGATATGTTTAGATGATAAGTGTATAAATTTAAATTAACTTTGTACTGCATGAAAACGTATTTTTTTTATTATATGTTGTTAGGAATCTTTGTCAATTACTTTAATATGGAAAAGAAGTTCCTTTTTTTCCAAAGCTCACATCAAACAATCTCTATGTTGTGACAGAGTTAAAATTATTTTTCTTCAAATATTTAATGGCACTTGTATTTCAATTATGAAAATATTTGCTTCGGATCACTTTGCACTTTAGACAAATTCAAACTAAAGACATGATGTTCATATGTACATCCAGTTTTTGTGATGTTACCATTAACATAAAAGTAGTAATAATTTCTGTTTCTAATTTACATTTAGCGATGAAGAAGTAGTAAAAATATGTGGTAACTGTAAGGCCCAATTAATTCTGTCCCTTTTATTCTATAGATTGTCCAATCTTATGGGTCTAAGGGGTTGGTCCAATTTGATTTCTGACCTAAAGCGCCCAAACCCTAACTTGTGCTCACTTTTGTAAAAACAGATCCCCTTCTCTTAGAGCTGCTGCCGTCTCTGCTAGGGTTCCAAAGCATACCTTCAGTTCACGTTCCACTTGACTTCGTTCTTGACTCATGTAAGTATTCCCAACCCATACTTCTAAATCTCTGGTCCTATTTCCGTGTGTAGTGTTAGAGTTTCAGTAGTAAACGCCCTCTGTTCACTTTTTCCAGTTCTGTGATCTTCTCCTAGAGTTGTGATACTACGTTGTTCGGTGTCGAGGCATTAAAACTAGCTCGTTCCAGGTAAGGGAAGCTAGAACCTCTTTGTATGGTGTGATTTTGACTTGTACCATTGTAGTTTCATTGATTCCTTGAGTTTGTGTGCTGCCATGAGTGACTGGACTGTCTGGAGTTTCTGTTTGGTATGTGTGTATGTGTTGTGCAGATGCGAGTTGTGGCGAACACTGATTATCTCGCCCAAGCGAGCTGGCCTCGCCTAGGCGAGATGAGTAGAGGCTCGCCCAGGGTTTTCTATGGGAGTCGTTGCTTAGGCGACCAAACTCTCATTTTGAGCGAGCGAACGTCTCGCTTAGGCGGAGGGGAGCTCGCCTGAGCGAGAGTCATTCTCGCTTGAGCGAGACCCTCCAGCCTGAGCGAAGAGCTGGGCGAGGATGCGTCCCGAGTTGTTTTTCCCTCTGTGCTTGGATGTTTAAATTGTGCTTATATGGGTTATTGTATGATGGCTTAATGGGAATGAGTATGCATGATTGGGAGGGGATTATATGTGGGGGATTATGAGCTTGGCATGATTTCTATATGAGTTGTACATGAGAAGTTGGATACATATATATGTGTGTGTGGTCATGAATTTGGCATAAGCAACAATGGACCTTGATGGTTGGTAACCCAGTGGCATGATATTGGTATGAGAGGAAGCATTTTACTCATGATTGGTAATGACGAGTTAGTATTGATTTAACCGTGAGAAATGAGGGTTGGTTATGGATGTTGGTTATGGATGTTGGTATGAAATTATATGTATAATGTATGTGTTTATTTATTGGTTGTTTATATATGTTGGTCCGTGTCAGTGCGTAATTCCTTGGAGTTTCTAGGTGAGGGAAATTTATTCATTGTAACACTTGTAACACATAGCTCGGGGGTGAGCAGAGGTATCCACCACAAGTGCAAGCATCCGTTGAATCCGACCAGTCTATATGTATCTGGATGAGTCGAGTCGGGTCTTAGTGTATTGATTGAAAGGTCATAACATGTTTGTGTGGTAGATGTATATTGTATATGTATATTGGACTATGAAGGTATCTTTGATTGCATGATAAAAATATTGTTGGCTCTAGCTTACCCTTTTCTTGTTGGTTGCTTTGTATGTTGTGCTTCTACCTTTGCGATGATCATCAATTTATTGATGGGAGTAGATGCGAAAGGTAACCGTGGTCAACTGGGGAGAGACGATTCCGCTGCTTAGTCTTCTTGGGCTGAGTTTTCTGTCCTTCTTGGACTACCTTTAGGGCTACGGCCCATGTACTTGTCTGTCTTTACATTTCTCTATGATTCCAGTAAACTGTGTAACATGTTTCCTTTATTTTTGGTGGCATCGTGCGGGGGTGCCTTGGTTTGTAAGGCTTTATGAGTAAACTCTAGTACTGCGCTGTTATATTATAATTGTGTGACGCTTCTTTTAATTATACTCATTAATTAAATGGGACGTTACAGTAACATTTTTGTAAATAAGAAAAATTAATTTACGTCAAAATTTTTGTTTTTCAGTGCAAATTTCCTTTTATATATGAGATCCAGGGTTCTACTTCTCATTTCTTATTACACGAAAATAACAAAACTATCTTGCATGTTAGGTTTTGTTTTCTGATAAGAAAAGGGAGTCCCTCACCTCCAATGAGTTATCCTGCACCTACAAATGTATGTGTTAACTACATGAATGTCCCTACCGGTCAAAGTAGAGGTGACAATTAATTTTAAATTTATTGAACTTCCGCTATGTTTTAATTGTGAAACCCTACATCTCTAACACGTTTTCGTTTTTAAAATGATTCGACATCTGGTATGTATTTTTTTTAATTTATTGTAATTGTTTTCTTAATTATGTTTTTTTAATAATTTTATTGTAATTATTTAGTTATTCTTTTTAATTATTATTTTACAAAATTATGATTTATTATTTTACTAAATTATGATTTATTATTTTATTTTACTAAATAATTAATTTAATTTTAAGGTTTTTAAACTGTGAGACCCACTTTTGTGTCTTAAAAACGTTTTGGGTCTGACCTTCTTAGATAGGTCCAAGGGCAGCCCCAAGTTCTCCAAAATTCCCAGCTGCCCTTTCGGTTTCCATTCTGCCTCCCACTCCTAAGACAACTCTCTTACCCTCTCTTTTTCTCTAACAGAGCTCTACTAGGGTTTGAGCAAGCTTCCCTTACGAGCTAGTCAGTAGTTTTCTCCAAGTAAGTAACCTTTCAACCTTTGTTCCTTTTCGTTTTCAGCTCCTAAGCTCTGGTTTTACCTTAATCTCAGTCTTGGTCTCATTTTCGTCCCCCTATGTTCTATTTCAGCTCTTTAAGCTTCCTGGTACTAGTGCTCCTCCCACTACATGTTTCCTTCTCTTAAGCTTAGTTCACTCAAAGGTAAGGGAAGCTAGGGTTTTCATGCTTTTAAAATATTTTGCATGTTGATAGTTCTATTTCGTGCTCTTAATGCTTGAATGATGTTCATGATGGTGTGAAAATATTTGTTTATGTTTCTGGCTGGTTGTCCGATGTTGCATGCGTGAGCAGGGAGAAGAACCTACTGTTCTCGCCCAAGCGGGTGACCTTCACCTAGGTGAGAATAGTAGAATCTCACCCCTGGTTTTTGCTTGAGTTGTTGCTCAGGCGGTGAGCCTCTGTTTTGAGTGACAAGTCATCTTGCTCAGGCGAGAGGGTCTCGCTTAAGCGAGAACTCACAAAAACCTACAATGCTCCCTGTTTGCAATCTCGCCCAAGCGAGAGTTCATGGCTTGAGAGAGAGACTCTTATCGCTTGAGCGAGAGACTCTTATCGCTTGAGCGAGAGCTCTTTAGCCTAAGCGAGATTTACAACAAATTGGTTTTAAATTACTTGGTTGCTTCCATGATTGATTGATTTGCTCCCTAAAGTGTAAGATATGATACCAAGTATGTTTTATGTCATGAAATGAGACTGTTATATGTTGTGTTCAGCCTGAAATAATTATGAATTGGTTGGTTGGTTGGGACATTGGCATGAAATTATAATGAGAAACATGAAAGTGGTATGAGATAAACATAATTCCATGAATCTCTTGGTGGTGTTGTAGTGTATATAATTAGATAAGGATTCAAGTAAGGTTGCATCCTGAAACTCTGAAGAATCAGTTAGTCTCACGTAGAGCGGACTGATTCAAGTGGTGAAAGTAGTAGGAGGCCCTAGTCTTTGGCAGGATAATGACCCTAGATGATTGGAGGTTAACCATAAGTGCAGGCATCCAGTGAATATGATCTTATTATATGTATCTGGATAATTGAGTCATAGAGTCCTGTTTGTTTGCTATCACATGATTGTATGTAACACCCTAGATGGATATTACTAGATAAAGCATATATCATAAAAGTCCTTTTGGAATTAAAATATTATATAAAGTTCCCAAGCGTGGGAAAATTTAAAACTTATCTCACTGCAGTTCAATTACACTGCTCATCTTTATTACATGTTCATAATAGAAAAAAAGTATCATAAAATTTATTACAAAATGCATAAATATAACGTAGAGAAAAATCCCCCATCGTTTGTCCCGCTCCGTCTATATGCATCGAGACTCTTACCTGGATTCACATCTGCTCCCGCGTGATAAGTCACACGATCATCACCAAACACAAACAGAAAGAGTGAGCTGAGAAAAAAAAATATAATATAATCAATGAATAATAAGAATTACCCTTCACTCAATCTATCTTAGCCAATTTTAATTTATTGAATTCTTTATAATTTTTCCACCACAATCTCGTAACCTATATGAGAAAGATCCAATTACAACCTTGGTCTTTAGGGATTATCATGCTCCCATGAACCTACCTGCTCATGGTCCAACCCACGAACCTCCCCGCCTGTAGTCTAGTTCTACGAACATATCCGTTCATTGTCCAACATGTGTGAACACCTACTATGAACTTCCCCGCTCATAGCAGCCTCAAGTGTGAGCACGAAACATACGAACATCCCTGCTCATATCCCCACACGAGTACAACAGATACGGACCTCCCTGCCTGCATCCATCACACATCTCACATCTCCGTTGCGAACCTCCCCGCTCGTAACTAATCTAGCATATCCTTGACCATGCCTTTAAGATCGTCCATGCAAATCCATCAGCAACGGACCCCTGCCCCTACACTATCGCCTGGCACTGCCTAAGCGCAACCAGGAAAAATTGTGCTTCAGACCGTCTGCCGGTAATCCCCCGCTGCCAGACGCCACACCAATAATTTAGATTCTATTGGTTTAGGCAGAACAACATGAGTTCTGGCACATCCAAGCATTGAATTCATACATCTAACCCACCAATTTCATTTGATTACAGTTCCTATACCACAAAATTCCTCATAACATCTTCCTAAGTACCAATCAACATAAACACTTAAGCATTTCATCATGAAAGTAAGCATCACTTTAATGTTAATAAAAAGGTACATCATAATATGAATCTTTATATCAGCAGTCCAATATACTTGCGATAACACAAATATCACGACACATATATTACCAATTCCCTTTTGAGGCATCACATCCTATTCCGGGATTTATTAAAATCCCATAATTCCCATCCCAAGCACAAGTTCTTTTTATTAGTTGATTAGAATTATTATTGTGTCATTCCTACCTGTTAAATACCTCTACGCACATTCTCTAACATCTCTCAAGCATACAAGTGATAAGGTGATATTAACAAAACCTATATTTTTCTTTACTTCCTTTCACAACTTAATTTAAGAAGTTTCATTTAATTCCTAACTCCTACTTTAACTATCCAATCTAAGAACTCTTTAATTTCTGATGTTGTAGATGTTTGTAATGTTGATTGTAATAGTTGCATATTCTTTGTTAATGTTAAAACCTAACAATGGTCCCAGAGGTATGATGCATTAATGGTTGCATGGACAATGTCTGATCGAGTTCCTCTAGGAATGATTGGTATAATTTGTCTAAAGTCACTACAAAAGACTATAACTTTTCCTCCAAAAATTGGATTACATTTTGTCTGGTCTTTCATTATGTCATTCAAAGTTCTGTCTAAAGCTTCAAAACAAAATTTGTGTCCTATTGGGGCTTCATCCCATATTATAAGATAAGCTTGTTTTAATAGTTGTGCAGCATCAGAACCCTATTTGATGTCGCAAATTGAATTTTCTAGTCTAGGAATTGGAATTCTAAATTTTTAGAATGTGTTGTTCTTCCTCCAGGTAATAAAAGAGATGTTATACCGCTTGATGCAATTGTTAATACAATTTTCCCATGTGATCGTAATGTTGAAGATAATGTATTTCCACATGAATGTTTTGCTTGTTCCCCATAGCCGTACAAAAAGAACATTCCTAATATGGTGTTCATCAATTCCTTGTTGATCTTTTCAAATATCTTCTTATGTTCACCTGTACAATTATAGTGGTTAGTTAGTAATACTATGATCAGAATCATATGGATAAGAACAATTTACCTGTCATGTAATTGAAGTTCCTTCGGAATAGATTATATTCTTCCCTAACATTATAATCAAGTTCAGAGTATATGAATCTATTGCCATAATATGTTGTAACAAATCCATCAGGATAAGCCATGAATTGAAACTGTTTCAAGGTTCTTATATTATTTTGTAGAAGCTGCTCGATTTCCCACAAAGTTAAATTTTTCAAGATCCCATTTCTTAGTTGTAGTTCTGCATTAATGATATTTGAATTTATTAACACACAATTTCATAATAAATAAATGATTTACTATGAAAGTTAGTTTGTACCTGGATTGCCATCTATTATTCTTTCTCTGTATAGTATTCCATCAAACAACCAATCCCATTTTTTCCCATCCTTGATGTGGACTATTTAGACTATTATAAAATAACATGGTTACAAATAGTTTCCTTAGAAACTATCCAGATCTCTAATCTTTTGCTTCTTTAATTGCTTATATATATATATATATTCATTATCATCTACTAAGAATCCAGATGCCTCACAGACATCTCTAAAAGTTGGGTAGACTTTATTTTTGACTATCCTAATATCTTCATAACACAATGGGCCTTTCACTACTGTTAACATTCACCCGTATTAGTCTTTCAATTATGTTTTTTTGACATGTGAAGCCAAGGTGGTTTGCTTCTTGAAGATTTGATGAAGACTTAATGAAGCTCTTTTGAACTATCTTGAAGCCATTACTATTGAAATGAAGCCTACATTGATGAAGGAAAGGAGATTTGATGATATCCATGGTGATCAAGGCTGGAACGTGTGCTCTCCATGTAGTTACATCATTATGAAAATGTATTTGTAGTTTGTAATTCATGTTGTAGACCTTATAGCATTAATTAGATGTAGTTTGGTCTTTATTGTGTTTTTAATCTGTTGAATGATTTTTCAACATGTTAAAATGTCTCTTTTAGTCTGTTGAATGATTTTTCAACAGGTTAAAAGGTTGGCTGCAGTAGTCTTAAACTGAAACAAATTCAATCAATTGATTTAGTTTTTAATCGAATAATTTCACTTAAGTCAAGTGAAATCAACCGATTGATTTGAAAATCAACCTGTTGAATTTCGTAACAGTTTGACTATAAAAGCTGTGATTTTCGAAAGAGAGGTCTATTGATCATTTTAGAGCACGATTTTGTTCTGGAAACTTGTGGAAACTCTCTCCTTCGTGATCATACGTGTTGCAGCTGTTGAAGATTGATCTTGGATCAATTCTTGGAGCTTTTGGCTTAGTTTGAAGCTTGGAGAAAGTGGTTTGTGGTAGGCAAGGTTGTGCTACCACTAAGGTTTGATCTTTCTCAAGCTTTGTGTGTGTACCTAGTGGTTTTCCAGGTCTGCAAGAGGGTTCTTGCTGTGCTGGTGTGATTCTTGTGTGATTCAAGAGTCTTTTGTGGTGTTTTTGCATATTTTGGAAGTGTAAGGGTGGATACTTTGTAAAACTTTTGAAATAGTGCAAAGTCAAGCTAAGGTTGCCTTTAAAAACTGGATGTAGCTCAGGTTTGCTGAACCAGTATAAAAATTCGTGGTGTCCTCTCTTCTCTAACCTTTCTCTCTTGCATTTTCATTTTAAAGTTTAAAGAACTTGTGCTTTAATCATCTTTTTCATGTTCTTGCATGTTTTCATGGCATTCGCAACATTGAGCATGTTTTTATAATCATTTGGAACTGGTCTTGATCATTCTTGAGCATTGTTTCTGGTTTAAAATTCAAATTTGCATTTCTACATTTATCCTCGTATTTCAGTCAACTGTTTTTCTATTTCAATCGATTGATTATACCATAACAGAATCTGTTTAGTAAAATCAATCTGTTAACTCTGTTTTTGATCGATTGAAAGTGTACAATTCAGTACTGTTTGCATCCTAACTTGGTGATCTATTTGATTCAATTAAAGGTGGTTTTTAACTTGCAAAGATAGCCTAAATTTTTAATTAGTCAATTCAACCCCCCCTTCTTGGCTTTTCAACCATTTCAAAACTAACATGTTTACCATTTTCCTTGGTTTCCATGATCTATCCTTTTTGACATATACAAACTTAGAAACAATTTGTGGATAAGTTAAACTTCTGTCCTCTTTATGTATTTTGTTGCATCCCACCCAACTTGTGAACATGGATTCGGTAATAGGTGTTTTCCCTATTATATCCTCAATGTGATCATTATCCTTGAAGTACACAAACTTCTCTCCAAGAAGATGGAAAAATAGTCTCTCTACAGATGGATTCCTTCCATGAATGGGAAATGAAAATATTCTCCAACATGCTTCACTTGGAGATATATCTTTGCAATCGAGATATTGTTTGATTTCATCTACATGGTCATGTAATGTAAAAGATTCATTATCATTATTGATTATGGTGGTTGTAATCCTGTCATAATCTTTGTTGATGTATTTGAATAAGTACTTGATAGAAGTACTTCTATTACACCATTAAACATTTATATGAGCTTGATATTTAAGTAACAACTTGGGGTTGTATGGAACAGAAAGCAATTGTATAAAGAAATATCATTCTTTATAACAGTTATGGAATTACCCTTCCTATGGTAGTGAGGAAAACAATCTTCAGAAATAGTTGTTCTGACTTGAAATTTTTTAGGATAAAACCGTGAGCATTTACCAGTTTTCGTGCACGGTAGTGATTTTTTTGCTATTCCACATGGGCCATGAATCATATGTTCTTTCACATATTGGTGTAATTTTGGGTTCTCTATAAGGCATGATATTTCAGCTGATATTTCCCTATCAATGTCATCTCCTGTCGGATATTTGCTATTGGGGTGCAGAAATAATAGTAGATTTGCATGTGGTGGACCATGTTTTTGGAATTCAATTGTATACATATACAAAATAATTAACTCATAATAATAGAATGTGGATATATACTTACATGCAATAACCCTGCCAATCAAGTGATTCTTGGTTAGGTATGAAAGTAATTGATCAAATTTAATTCTAAAGACCCTTGAGATATGTTTGGCCTATTAGATGCTATCGAATTTAGATTATATAGTACCCTTCTTATTTTTGGCCATTTAAGATTGCATGTAAGAGTTAAAAATAGATATGAGAAAACAACATTACTGTAAATAGTCATTCCATCAAAATATAGTTGATTCATAAATCTAGTGCTTCCAACAAAAGTCAAGGGTAACACAACTTTTTTCCCCTTGTTTGATCCTTCTTGCTCTGTAGTGGAATTTGGTTGACGAATATTGTTGTACTTATCCACTCTTAGCTTTGATTGGTTGTTCCTAACAAATGATAGTCTTTCAGACTCTATCATAGTATAACCGTGTACCACAAATTGTTGAAACAGACTCTTAGATCTTAGTAATGTTTGTGCTTTGTTTTGTCTTGTTTGAATTCTAAAACAGAACCATTATATAATTGTTAGGCGATTTCTCTTTGTCTTGTTTTAACATCAAAAAGTGGGGTGAACATTCTTCTTTTAGCTTGGTTGTTCATTATACTCGAGCATTGTTCTAGATTTTTGTTGTTCATATTCCTCTGTTTTAGCAACATATTTCTTTTTGATCTTGCATTTGCAGAAGAAACGTAGGAGGACATATTCAATCATATCTTTGATAATTAATATCTAGTAAATGTAACTATAATAAAACAATGAAATACATGAGAGAATTAGGTAATACAACTCAATAAAGTCAATAATGAAGTAAAATATACTATTTAACGGTTTACTATTAATTAATATCAACAAAAAAATAACCTGCAAGCATAATTTTTTTTCTACTTATACATGGATGAAGTAACTTCATTTTCTATAAACAATGTAATGGTGTGAAAGTAAAATTGTTTTATTATTTTTATCCTACAAATATTTGGTATGTTGTCTTGTCAAATTAATGAAAGCTTGTGAATGTAATGAGTATGCTATGGTTTATAGTAGAAAAGTACAACTAAGATTTTAAAGTATAAGAAATTAAGTCATTTCTTCCGGTCCATTTAATTACCGTTAGTTTTAAATGTGGGATTAAAATAAGTTTTGTTTGGCCTTTGAAATTCCACATAAATTGAAGTTATCTCAAAAAAGTAATTTAAGACGTCATTTTTTAATAATTATGTATAGATGTTTGCCGTTTAGTTTCCACAGTCTTTGTTAGTTTACCATCCAAAAGAAATCCCTATTCTAGTATCGAATTCAAATGACTTCATCTTCTAGTAACCGCTTCAAGAACTTCAATCTGTTTTTGCTGTCCGTTCTTAACCTTGAAAGGTAAACTTTTCTTACTATGTCATTTTTTTAGTCTTCATTCATTTCTTGCATTATCTAGATCGTTAATCCGATTTGAAGTCTAAAATTTGTTTTATGTGGTTACATAAAGGTTGAAGTAGTGTTTTGGTATTTGATTTTTTGGTAAATGATTGGATCTTGAAGTAAGCATTTTTTTATTAGGTTAATTGGAAGAAACTTTTTCTTACTATTTATTAGAATTCATCCATATACTCCTTTTTGTTACGAACCTGAATTAGAATATTTCTAACATCTTACTTGTATTATGTTAGATGTAGTAGAAATATTTCTTGCAAAACCTCAATGTGAACACTGTGTGGTATTATGAATATCTTATAGCCAATACAAGATTGATATAGTTCATAAAACAGATATATTACAGTTGTGAATATGTTATGAAGTTTTATTTGTAAATGTACCTTTGATAAATTTGATGTGTTGGCAGAAATACATAGATTTTGAGCAGACATTCTTTGTTTATTGGGAAAGGCAAATTCATCTTAAGCACTTCAACTTTATCGATCTTGAAGGAAATGTGTTGGCAATACATACAGATGAATCGTTACTGGGTCAAAGAAAGTTTCCTGGAACCTTTTAATTAGTTAGCTTATATAAGTTCTAATACAACACATTTCAAACAATCGACAATTTAGGAGATAACTTTTTTGAGTTAAGAATTTTTTATATTGACTGGATTAATATAGAATACCATATTCTAAAGAAACCCATTGGCTTTCCTAAACCTCATAAATTCGTGAAGTTCTTAACCTATTTCTGTGTAGATTTGCTAGTACAAAAGGTAAATTTGAGTTATTGGTATTTTTAAATATTGATGTTCTTTAAAACAAGAATCTATAATATTTCACGATGCCTTTTAACACTTTTAACACTTTTGGGGAGAAATATTTAACTCTAACAACATGGATATATATATATATATATATATATATATATATATATATATATATATATATATATATATATATATATATATATATGAAAGTAGAAATGTATGATCCAACGAGGAAAAACCATTACCTTCGAAACTTCTTTGGTTGGTTGTTGAAATGTACCATAAGATGGACTAAAAGAACCACATTAGAGTGTTATTTAAGTTGTGGAATGGAGTACTTCTGTTGGAAAAATGGATTCAAAGTATGAGATGTTATATACTTGAAGGTTGATAAACAACGTTCGACAACTATTAATGTTATAGAAGTTTAAAATCCTACTTCCTATGCAATTACATTTTAATGTATTAGTGTACATTAAAGTAGGATTTCTTTTGTGCTTTTAGTATTTTGTTCAAATGAAGTACTTTATGTTTATGTACTTGAAATTTTAAACCTTTATTGTTAGTTGAACTCCTACTTCCATTTGAAGATTCATTATATTATGGTTTGTGTTGTGAATTATTTTATATGGAAAATGTACTCATTATAATGTTAGTTCTTTATTTAATGTTGACTTCAAAATAAACATAAGGATATAATCTATCAATAATTACTATAACATTATAATGGCTAAATAACTCAAATATGTGTCATTAAATTTTTATTAGTAGTGTATTAAAGTTAAAAACTATATTAAATTTTTATTGGCGCTAATACTGATGGATCTATAATAAGTTCATTCTTTGTCCACACAGGAATTTATCGTATTCTTTACCATTTTTCCTTTCATATGCATAAATATTTAAGAAAAATAAACTAAAATTCACAAATATCTACACTTTTTATTTTGTATGAAATTCTAATTCAGTCTTACCTGTACATCTAGAATATTTCATTTTATTATTTATTTCATATGCATAAAAGGTAATGATTAAATTATATTCAAATTGGGTCTAATTTTTGTAATCAACCAAGACTTGGCATACTCAATTCATCTTCTTAGATCAACAACGTTCTCTAAACATTAAAACATCACATATATTTACAAAAAAAGTTTGGTCACCTTCCATTTCAAAATAAATAGTTAAGAAGTTTATCCACCATGACCATAGTTAAATCTATTTCAAAAATTCATTAAAGTTTCGATCCATCATAAACAAAAAACAAATAAACATCATAGTAAGCTTAATTCTTCTCCTTCTTAATACTTTTGACGCTCTTGGTGGATGATAGTTGACCAGAATCAATATCTTGGGAGGAATCATAGCATTCCATACTGGTTGCCAAAATTTTCTTAGTTGGAGTTTTCAATACATCATTATCAGGTTCATTATTCGTTGTTGCGCTTAAACTCATTTGTAGAAATATTTAAATGATTGCATCATTTGTAAATTCATAACAATTTCGAAAATAACAACTAAAATTGTAAGATACTATGTCATTATCATTGTTTGCTGCTAAATTACATACATCTTTGTCATACAATTCAACAGTCTAAGGGAACAACAACATCAACAATAACTTTAATTTATTTATACTAAATTGCATTAACAAATTTTTAAATTACTCAATAAATTTAATAAATAAGTATAAATTGAATATGAGGACTTACAATGCCAATGGAACTGTCACCTTCGATATCAATTCTACTTTTATCACCAGACTCACCAATTTATTAAGAATAAAATGAAATAGCAACAAATTTTAAATTTATTTAATTTAAAAAGCAGATATTAAAACAACAACAATATTTAATTAGGTTATTGCTTGTATTGGTTGTATCAGACTTTTTACATGTTTCACCATATTAGGAAGGTCAAACATTTTTTTATCACAGATGCACATCTAGTCCTTGGTTGAGTTCGGACATTGAATGCAAAAGTACATCCTAACATTACATCCAAATCATCAGGAAAGCACTTTGGATCTTCTTCACCTACCTATTACCAGTCCAAAAAAAAAAGAAATTCTATTACTTTCAAATTAGAAAATAAATAAAATAATTCATGTTAATAAAATTAGCTAAACCATTTTCTTTTGTAAATTTGCAGTTGATATGCCAATAATGTTTCTATATTCTTGATCCTAGACAACAAAGTTGGCATAATTAGACGAATCATCACATACTTGTAATTGTAACCTATACCTAAACCATTTTTAGAAATGATAAGAACTCAAAACAATATGTATGAAATATTCAATGATAAAGATAAATATATACTAACTTGAAAATAGGCATGACATTTTCCAGATCATAATACGTGCATTTGAAATAACCTGTTTCATAAGTTCTTGTATTGCAATAATTGCAAAACAGGTAGAACCAACCATTGGAATAAATTTATTATATAAAACATACATAATTATATAATTATATAATTAGTAAAACGTATACAATTTCAAGTTTGAATAACTTACTCATTTAAATGTTCTTTTAATTTGATTATCTCTGGAACATTATCATCCAGGATTAACTTCGTTCATTTCCACGTATTAGATACTGACACTGGCCATTCTCCTGTTTACAACACATAAAATAAGTATCATTATGAATAAACGTCCATAAGTAAAATAAAAATTAACTACTTGTGGCAAGTACCTTTCTAGAGTAAACTTAAATGACCATAATAATTAACTTTGGTTTGAGTAAGAATAAGCACAAGCTTCTCCAAATTTGGTTTCTCATTATACCTTTCTATAATGAAACTTTAGAAAAATTTAAACTGAATTAACTACAAATTGTTAATATCTTTGATCATATCGAACTTTTTCACCATTACAACCTACGTCAAAATTTTAAACTGAAACTTTAGAAAACCAAACAAAAAATGAAGTCATTTCATACATACACAAAAAATGACATAAAAGTATAAATAAAAAACTTAATGGAAAAAATAAACCATTTCAAACATCGAGATGAAAATGGTAAAAACAATACAAACCATTAAACCATAAGATAAAATTCAAAACCAAGACAAAACCTTCACAAACAGAAAACCTAAATAGCAAAAACCCATAACAAAGATATGTACAAATATAAAATAAGCACAAACCACAAACAAATATCAAGATGAAGGGAAAAACCTAAAACGAAATGGAACCAATAGATTCACGCCATCAACAAAAACATTACCTTAACATGAAACCCATAAAAGGTAAAAAGAACCATCAGTATAAAAATAAATCATCACACTATTCAAAACCAAGACAAAACCGTAACAAAAACAGAACCTAAAAAGCATAAACTCATAATCGTAAAGCTAAATAAGACGAAAGATCGGTACAAAAAAAAAGAAGCACAAACCACAAACCTATTTTAAAGATGAAGGAAAAAAGCTAAAACGAAATGGAAACAAAACATTCAACCCATCAACAAAAACATGACCTTAATAGCAAAACCTATAAATGATCAGTACAAACAAAAATAACAACAATGAAATAATTATGGGACATAGAACATGAAATGGGTAGAAAAAAAATCACAGGTAATGCAAAATGGAAAGAAATAATGACTTAATGAAGTAAAAAAACCCTTCATAATCACAGCAACAGGCAAAAGAAAATAGAGAAATGGGGTTTCAGATGAGCATAATAGAAAAGGAAGTAAGTTTCTACACCTCATACAACAAAATATAACTTCCACTACTTCCTAGAAGCTTTTTCAACCATTACGTAAACTAAAATGAAAGCCAGTCATTTGTTATATAGTGTTCGCGCCATTACATGAAGAGAGAAAGTGCAAATTGTTTGGGACAATGAAAAAGTCTGAAAAACCAATAAAAACAATAATTGTCACAAATTTAGATAGGGTTGTTTTTGATAATATCCTAACCAATTTGTTTTCTTATGGTTATAATAGATTACTTTTAATTTCTAACTCATTATCATAAGTGTAATTTTATCATTATAATTGTATAAATAAATTTTATTTACTAGCTATAATATAATGATTTAATGTAAATGTCATGATTCATTTTTGTCACCATCGAACATATCTTAAGTTCAAAAGATGAAAGATCTTTGTTAAATTTTAATTATTATTTTTTCAATTTTTGTTTTTTGTTTGATTTTGATCAAATTATTTATTATAATTTTTATTAGTGTATGAAAAATAAGTTTCAGTAGAATTTAAAAAATTGATGTAAGAGACATTTAAAATATTTTTATATTCGTATATTTTTTTCCTTTTATATTTTTTAAATATTTTTAAATTTTATCAAGTAAGTTTCTTTAACGTTTGCATATTTAATAAATATTTTTGTTCACATGAAATTTTATTTGGTATTCTAATTTAAAATGTAAACAATTATAATTTATTTCTTAATATTTGATATTGAAGAAACTTGAATACCCTCATTTTGATATTGAATATTTGATAATATTATGTTCCTTTGTTGTAATTTTTTATTATTTTATAAAAATTAATTAATTGATATATAAATAGTAAGAAAGTGGGTACAAGTACGAATATATGTCCATTACTCGATAGGGAAGGGGATAGGAAAAAAATGTGATACGTATTGGGTTTGGGTATAGGGATGAGATAGCGAAACTCGTCACTAATCCACTTTTTGTCATTGTTATGCATTGAGCACAAATATCACGTTTCTCAAAGAACTTAGGAAACAAACCAAGATGTTGTGCACTTTCATCATATCTTACATAATATTCACCACCACTATCTGACCTGAAAATTTTCACCTTTCTATCTAATTTTTCTTTCTACTTCATTTATATAAACTTCCAAGACATTTATTTCTTGAGATTTCTCATATATTAAATAGACATATCCACACACAAAAAAATTTCTATATAGGTGATAAAGTATTTTTTTTTTATTAAAGAATTTGCATCAAACAACCCACATATATCAATGTACCATTTCAAGAAATAAGTTCTTCTTATGACTCCTTTCTTTGTGTGTTTTGTTTGTTTTCCTTTAATATAGTTCATACATACATTTAGATAAGTAAAATCTTAATCTGAAGTTATATAATAATGTTTGCAACCTTTCTTTCGAAATGTGACATAAACGCTTGTGCCACTAGTAAACAGATTGTTTATCCACCAAACTACATTTAATACCAGCATTATTATGCAAGGTCATAAGTGTTTTAGCATATACATTATCCAATTCAATTTATATAAATAATAAATGTACCATAACTAATCCTACAAGTACGCTTATACAAACTGAAACAATTGTTCCTAAACTTAAAAGAGTATCCAACAACGTCAAGCTTAAATAAAGAAACTAAATTCCTAGTGATACTAGGTACATTAAAAGTATCCATCAAGTCTAAGTGAAATTCAATGTCAAGGATAAACAATAAGTCTTGACAACTTCTACTGAAACATTCACTTTATTCCTCATGAAGACAAAACTTTTCATATGAGTTTTTAGTTCGATTTGAAAGGAATTCGTTTCTTTTCGAACCAAGCTTTATGGTTTAGGCATTCCTTTTGGAAATGTCCAGACTTCCTGTAAAAATGCCATTTGTCATTTTTTTTTTGGATTTTAGTATAGAATTCAACAATCTTTAATGATCTTTCACCTTTTCCATGTTTCTTATTAACTTTCTTTCTAGCTCTTTGATTTTTTACATATTGAATGAAATGGCTTCCTAATTTCTTAAGCCAGGTTTCTTCTTAAGCTAACATATTGTGCAAGTTTTTGCACATTCCATTTGTCTTTCATGGTATTATAGTTCATCTAGACCGGATCTTACTCAGACGGTAATGAGTTCAAAATGAACTACACAAGAAAATACTCGTCCACTATCATTCCAAGATATTTTAGTCTTGTTACGATGTTTGTCATCTCGATGCCATGTTCATGCATGGTACGAGAACCATCAAACTTCATGGTCTTTAAGGCACTCATTAATGTCCAAGGGGACTTGTTAGCAATTTGGGAGTGCTAATTTCATGAATTCCTTTTACATTCTCAGTTTTGTGAAAATTTGGCTTAATGTTACTTATTATGCTCATTTGCATAAACATCAAACTAAGTCTATTTGACCTTTCCCAAACTCTATAATGAGCTTCCTCTCCATTGCTACTAGTTGTAAGACCCGAGAAATTTAAATAATTAAATAAATATTATTTAATAAATGTGGGTAGTAGGAGCCTTTATGACATTTAATGCGAATTGTTGTGATGTGGAAAAGTAGTAGCTCAAATGGTTGAGAGTATATGATTGTGTGAGAGGACTTGAGTTTGAGTCCTATGTATGCCAATTGTATGATATTTTAATATGTGCATTATTTTAATGTTATGGTTGAATGTGAGTAGTGATAATGTAATCCTCAAATTATAGAAATTATCATGAATTGGATGAATTGGTTGTGCATTAACTTTGTAATCAAGTGGTTGTCAGTTCAATCCTTGTTAAGAATGAATTTAACTTTCTTTTTGCCAAAATTTCCTTTGGCATAAAGATGAAAAGGCAAAGTAACCCTAGCTGCCAAGAGGAGCAGCCTAGTGGGTTGGAAGACAACCAAATAATGGTTCTTGATTAACCATTAACATAAAAACTTAATGTCATTTTCGATTTTGGGATTAATTACAATTAACTAAGGTGGTTTTGGAGAGGAAAAAGGGAAAAAAACATGAGCGAGGAAGAGAGGAACTGATTTGGGTTCATGGAAAAGGAATTATGAGGGTAAATTGAGAGAGTGATCATTATATATATATATATATATATATATATATATATATATATATATATATATATATATATATATATATGTATATATATATATGTATATATATATATGTATATATACATATATGTATATATGTATATATGTATATGTATATATGTGTATATGTATATATATACATATATGTATATATATACATATACACATATATACATATACATATATACATATATACATATATGTATATATACATATATATATATATACACAAGATCTCGCTCAGGCTGGAAGTACTCGCTCAGGCGAGAAAGATTCTCTCGTTTAGACGAGCCCTTTTTCGCCTAGGCGAGAGCTCGAGTAGTGGAATAGTGAGGTTTTTGCGTTTTCTCATTGAGGCGAGACCTACTCGCTTGAGCGAGATGACTACTCGCTCAAAACTAGAGCTCGTCACCTAAGCGACAACTCGAGCAAAAGCCTAGGAGGGTTTCTGATACTCTCGCTTAGGCGAGACCTGCTCGCTTGGGCAAATCACATCTATTTGATCTTTCCCAAACTCTATAATGAGCTTCCTCTTCATTGCTACTAGTTGTAAGACCCGAGAAATTTAAATAATTAAATAGATATTATTTAATAAATGTGGGTAGAGGAGCCTTTATGGCATTTAATGCAAATTGTTGTGACGTGGAAAAGTACTAGCTCAAATGGTTGAGAGTACTTGATTGTGTGAGAGGACTTGGGTTCGAGTCCTATGTATGCCAATTGTATGATATTTTAATATGTGCATTATTTTAATGTTATGGTTGGAAGAGGGAGAGTTAAGCTTTTGGAGAACCAAGGGAAGGTTCTTTCACATCACAAAGAGAAGGCTAAAAGTAGGGATGGCAATTAGGGCCCAACTCGCAAGCCTACAGAAAAAACGCGGGGCGGGCCAGGGTAGTGAGCCCGCAGGCTCGCGCGGGCCGGCCCGCATAAAATTAACAAAAAAAAAACGTGTGTATATTAATTACTTCTTTTATGGACTCTTGCATTAACGTTTCAAATTCTTGTATAACTTGAAAAGAAAAGTATTATGTAATTTTTAATATGCTAAAATTTAAAGAATACATTGTGTATGTCATAGTATGAATATGATGAAAATGTTGAATTATCAATTTATCATCTAATTCCCCAAAGTCTTTACTTAATTTTGTGAACGTCTTAAAGTTTCCCAATTTTTAAACATTGAAAGTTTTATCATAAAAATAAAAAAAAAAAATTTAAAAATTTAAAAAAACTTAAAAAAAAGCGGGCCAGCCCGCGGGCCCGCGGGCCAAGGAGTATGCGGGGCGGGCCAGTGTTTTCAGCCCGTATAAAGTATGCGGGGCAGGACGGGCCAACCCGTGTTGTGTGGGCCTTATGCGGGCTGGGCCTAAATGGGTCGGGCTGGCCCGCATTGCCACCCCTAGCTAAAAGACCATTAGGAGCAATGATTTACCAAGTAAGGGGAGCTGTTCTTGCATGTTTTATTCATGTTTGCTAGATTGCATACTATCATGATCAAATGTATGAAATTTCCTCATGAATTACACTGTTTCTCGTAGTTTTTGGGTTTCTGCCCAGAAACCGCCTAGTAGTCACGAGTATGTCGCCAGGCGATGCATCATTTTCTGCCCAGTTTTATGGGTTATGCTATGAACCGCTTGACGGTGAAGATGAAACCACCAGGCGACACATGGTGATTGTCGTTGTTTAATGCATTTCGTGATTTTCTATGATACTGTGACTCTCCATTTAGGTTGCTAACTATGTGTAAATGTGTGATGCCATCGTGTTGTTATCTTTACGATGCATAGGAACTAAATTGGAAATATAAACATGAAGTCGTTGCATTAAATTGATGAATGAATAAGAAATAGGGAAAATAAGAGTCAAATTACGTTTTGGTTGAATTGGTATGATATTATTGGCAAATTATACAACTGGAATTGGGATGTTTGTGAACTATCAGTCTGTATATGAATTATGAGGTTTGGAAGGCTAAACATAATGGTGTCCAAGGGTGTAGAAGGACCTAGGTTTTTCCAGGAACTGATCCGCCGCCTAGCGGCATCTTATTGGCTGCCAGGCAATTGCGAGAAACATGAGTGGTTTTGAAAATTTGGTTGGATAACTGTGAGAGAGAGATGTGAGTGAGTGAGTGGAAAGGGTATGATGCGTGACAGTGGGATAAAAGCTAATGGAATAGGTGGTAGTGAAGAACTAGGCAACGCATGTAAAGTGATGAAGTGATCACGTTGAATCGATGTAAGGACTTGTAATGAATAATTGGTAATGGTTTAATAATCTGAAATAGGAAAATGGGAAAAAAATGGATAACTAAAGCAGAATTACTGGTTTCCAAGTTTAAGGAATTGGGTTAATGTATGTAATAATGATGGAATGATGAAAAGATCTAATACCAATTGTTAATTATGGGATTGGAAGGTGACTAAGTATTAGATAATGCAAAAATAGATTAGTAGGTATAAATTAAGGATGGACAATTTTGTTGGGTATGGTATGCGACAATGATTTAGTGATGTCTAACTGCAGAATTGAACTTGAATCAAGAGGATGAAAAATGTTGATAATTATACATACGAGATGGAATTATATGAATGGTCCCTAGAGCTATGAAGTTAAGCAATAATTATGGAATAAGAATGATTGAATTGGAATGAGGATTGGGTTAAGTTAGGATCAATTTTGGGTGAAAAAACAGTCAAGGGTACGCTACTGATATAGAGCCTAGCGGCACGGATGTGGCCGCCAGGCGATAGGACCACCATGGGTGTCCCTGCACTGAATGACGCCTAGTGGCAAGGTATGCTCCGCCAGGCGATAGACCCTACAATAGTGGGTCTGTGAGAGGCCTAGCGCCTGGCAGCGAGGGTGTCTTGCCAGGTGGTCTGCACATTAGTTTCACTTGGCGGCTCTTAGGCTGCGCCAGGCGATGGTGTTGCAGTTATTGGCTTGCGTGTGTTGTTTGTATGCATTGATGCGGACTTGGATCAAGAGATCCTATGCCATGAGCAGGTAGGTTCGTGGATGGTGGTGAACACGTGATGATATGAGCGGGGAGGTTCATATCTTGTTACTCTCGTGTGGGGATATGAGCGGGTAGGTTCGTATGTTTCGTGCTCACACTTGAGAGATGTTGCGTGCGGGGAGTTACGTAGCTGGTGGATCACATGTGTTGGACTATGGACGGGTAAGTCCGTAGAGCAGGACTACGAGCGGGCAGATTCGTGTGAGCATAATAAATCCTGAGTCCGAGGCTAACTATTGTGTGAATTGAAGGTTGAAAAGCCTTAGGGCATTAAGGTCTTGGCCAAGAACTAATTAGAATCAAACAATGGGTGTATTTTTTATATTATTAACTAACATGTTATTTATTTTGAGCTCACCCTTTTTATTTGTTCTTGCCGATGATCGTGTGATTCATTACACGGGAGCTGATGATATTACAGGTGATGTTCGTGAAGCATAGAGACAGAGAGAGGGCTAGACAGGGATTTTATTAGAGATTTCCTTCTTTATATTTTATTCTCGTGTAATGGATAATGTGTAATTTTTATAACTTTATTACTCCAGTTTTATTTAAATTTTGGCGCACCGAATGATATTTTAAATTTTCTCACATTTTGGGAACAATAAATTACGACATTTGAATTTTCATTTTTATTTATTTATTTTAAATAAGTAATTTCCAGTAGGAATGTTACACTAGCCTCAATGGTAGCAACGAGTTTTTCAACTTGAAAAGTCAAAACAAGATTCAACAAAACTAAGTGAAATTGAACTTATTCACTATAATTATGAAAATTCAACCCATTAAAGATTGGAACATACATAGCAATCAAATATAAAGATAAAAGAAATATATTACAATGAGCACATACCTAACATTAATACTTTAAGTCATAAAGTACATATTCAAATGCGAAAAAACATTTTATGCATACTAATGTTCTCCTTTAGGAGATACAATAATTCACAACAAAATGAGGCTATTGATATTTTAACATTAGTGATAATTACAATATGCTCAACTAGAATCACTTAATACATTTGGATACATAAATAAAACTAGTGACGTACACAAAAATTATCTACTACTATACTCATTAATTATAAAAAACAATTGCCAAAATTATCAATAGACAGTACCTTTAGATAGCGCTTAACTAAATAAGCGCTCTAAATCAAACCAAAGAACCAAAAGACAGTGCTTTACGAAATAAATGCCATAAAAGTGACTATTCATAAATAGCGCTTTATCATAAAAACGCTATTTATAGTTGATTTATATATATTTTTTTAAAAATAATAATTTTAGGTAGACCAATAGAGAGCGTTAAGTGATTTAAGCACAATGGCCATGTATTATGATATTAATAGATAACATGTAAATAAACAAGTTTCGTCTATTATTTTTTTGTTTTCAAAGTTAAAAAAAAAAATCATTTCCCTCCCTTTACGTTAGACTTAAAAAGTTGGCCCGAACTATGGCTCTCCTTTTGTTGGCATTTTTCCCGTTCATTGAGTTCTACCTATTAACAAACAAAGAAAGCTCGCAGCTCACATAACTACCTCTCCCGTTCACTGGCGTTCTCCCCATTACGATTGCCTCTCCCATTCACTAGTGTTCTCCCTATTGTGGCTTCTTCTCTAGTCGTGACTCCCTTCCTTTGACTCGCTCATCGCTTTGGTAAGTGGAGCTCTGGTAGGTTGTGACTCCTTTCTTTAGTCTTTGACACTCATTGTTCTCCCTATTCTAATTTTGACATGTCATTTAAGACCC
Source organism: Vigna unguiculata (assembly GCF_037176805.1). Taxonomy (NCBI): domain Eukaryota; kingdom Viridiplantae; phylum Streptophyta; class Magnoliopsida; order Fabales; family Fabaceae; genus Vigna; species Vigna unguiculata. Next base: position 28,413,006 of record NC_140802.1, read on the forward strand.
AAAGAAATTAAATAAATAAATAAATATTTATTTAATATAAATGCGAGTAAATGGATCTCTAAATTAATTAATGCAACAAATTATGACAAGGAACAATACTAGCTTAACTGGTTGAGAGTACTTGGTTATGTTGAGAGGACTTGGGTTCGAGTCCTGTGTACATCATTTGTGTGTCATTTAATTGGGTATTTTATACATCATTTGTGTGTCATTTAATTGGGTATTTTAATTTGAATGTATGTATGACCATGTTGTGTGGTTTTATAAACTTATAGAATTTCCAAGTAAAGGGAGCTGCTTATATGTGTTTTCTGCCCAGAAACCGCCTGACAGCGTGACAGCGTTCGTGAACCGTTGACGAAGAATCGCCTGACGACAGTCATGATTCGCTAGGAGATGTGGATTTAATTGCTAGTTTTGCCTCTTGTTGGGTCTTCTATGGCATTTTTGGGGTTTTTAGTTAACCTATATATTCTTGTGTGTATGATTAATGATTATAAGTGTGTTAAAATGCCACAGTTATGATGATATCTGTATAAATTGATGATTGATGGGCGATGAGGGTTATTTTGTTTGAAAAAAAGGGAAAATATATTGCTTGGCAATGTTGTTGACAAGGTATGTAAGGTGTGATGTTGTGATTGTATGGAATAGAAGGAAGTATGAAGACTAATTGTTCTTGCAATTTCATGTGTGAGGTGCATCATTGTGGATTTCAAGATTTCTCCTAGGGCAAAAAAATAAGTTCTGCCAAGAACTCTGATGCATTGCCTAACGGTAAAAATGCATCGCTAGGCGACCACCTAGTGCATTGCTACACTTCTCCTTTGCGTTGTAATAGAGGCGGGTTTGTGCTCTATTGGAGGGTCACTTTAATTGATAATGGTGTTTTGGACTAAAATGGGTTGCAATAGAGGCGAGTCTAATGCATGAATTTTGAATATATGATAATATTAAACTTGATTTTGTATGAACATATTAAATAATGGGTTGCTGCTTTAGAGTCCCTATGAGTATGAATAACTTTGGGTTGTTTGTAAGTGTGGGTACAATTTCGTATGTGAATGCATATATATATATATATATATATATATATATATATATATATATATATATATATATATATGTATATGTATATGTATATGTATATGTATATGTATACATATACATATACATATACATATACATATACATGTATATGTATATGTTTATACATACACACACATATATATATATATATATATATATATATATATAGTGTATGAGTTATGGGGTACTGTAATTGAGTTCAATTTAGGTATGTGAATGTGTAACGAAATATTCTGGATGTATGACTTGCCTGAATTGGGTACTTGATGTGTTAGGTTCATCAAAACCTGTGTTAGAGTACATAAACCAATAACTTTCACGTTATTAGTGTGTCATCTAGTGGCACGGGGCATACTGTCAATCGATAGACGAACTCAAGGAGGCGTGGCAAAGGGGTGGCACCTGGCAACACCTTGGGAATGCTAGCCGAGGGCAAAATAGTAAGTCATTGAACTAGTTGGCCTGGATACAAATCCAGTGACATGGCGCCTGAGGAAACTAAAGAAACTTCCAGGTGGTCTACGACATGATGTTATTTGTTGACATGTGTGTTGCGTCAGGCGATACTCTAGGTGCAGGTGTTTGTTTTAGGGTGTTTCGTATGACGAGGGGTGATGACCTTGGTCCTAGGATATGCTTGGATTATATTATGAGCGGGGAGATTCGTAATTGAGCTTGAATGCGTGATGATTATGGGAGAGGATGTCTGTGATGATGGAATCTTATGTGAGAATGTGAGCGGAGAGTTTCACATTAGCTTGATCACACTAGATTGTTACGAGTAGGGAGGTTCATAATTGTATGGTTCCACGCATATTGGACTACGAGCAAGGAGGTTCGTAGAGGTTGGATTACGCGTGGGGAGGTTCATAGAGGTGGGATCACAAGCAAGTAGGTTCATGGAAGCATGAGATATTCTAAGGCGATGGTCACGTATTTGTATGATAGGATTGAATATTCTCATCTCATATAGGTTATGAGACTGTGAGTTCACCATACCCTGAGTTGCAAGGGTCAATGAGAACAGGTTTTTGGTTAAGTTAGATTAATTAAACAAGTTCCTCTTATTATTTATGTAAGCTTCATTCTGTCGAACTCATCCTTTCTGTTTATGTTTAGCAATGATCGTGTGACTTGTCACACGGGAACATATAATGTTTCAGGTGATGTTGGAGATGTTGGAGATGCATAGAGCTAGAGTATTGGCTAGCTTGGGGATTGATTTAAAGAAATATGCTTTTCTTTTGTCTTGTATTTCCTTTCAGTGGTTATGAACTTTGGAAATTGTAATAGTTTAAGTTCTGAATTATGGATTGTTGAATTTAAGCGCCTTTAATAAATTTTAAATTCTTGCATTTTTGGGAGTGAATATTAAATGTTGAGTTATTTCAATTATTATTTCTTTTTTTATTAAATAATATTTACCTAGGATGTTACATCTCACGTTCTAGGGTTGGTGTCCATTCGATCTATATTAACTACATTAACTACATCCTCCTATCTTTTGCTCTTCCTCTCATGTGCATTCTTTGCAATCTATTTAGCTTGTATTTGGTTTCATGTTAAATTCTACAAAATCATATTGAAATAGAAATTAACATCATTTTAGTTAAATTTTTGTGTGTTTGGTTTCACATGTAGGAATTAATTCTTGGTATAAAACACTAGTTAAAAAATAAATTTTAATGGCAGTTACTAAGAGGCGGTTATAATTAAACGACGCTATTTTAATAAAACAAAAATGTCTAATATTTTGCAGGCGGTTTAGAACTGACTCAATATTCTAATATGTATTATGCTTATTTTCAGTAGCAACGAGGCTTCCCTCTGTATAGTGTCTCAGTGAAAAATACCCACTCAAAATTCTAATTCTTCCCTCCATATTTCATTTTCATTGTCTCCCATCACGTCGATTTCCTTTTCCTTCCTAATGCCTTCTTCTCTTCATCACCCGAGAAACACTACACACCGCTCTTCATTGCCTTCTCAACATTCTGTCCGCGTTTGATTATTGAGCTTAGGTTCGGTAGGTATTGCTTTTCTCGCTTGTTAGCTACCCTTGGTTATGGCTTGCCCTATTGCATCTTTGGGGTTTATTGTTTGATTTCGTTACTTGTGTTTATAATTTAGGTTTTATTTGTTGAATTTGGATTTATTGCTCTCTGAGTATACAATGAATTGATTCCAACTTCCTTTCAATTTCTTTGTCGATTTTGCAGAGCTTTTTTGCCTTCACTGTGAATATTTAGTTCATTGCAAAAGTTTTCAGAGGGAGTATTTTAAGAATTCCTGCTTAGTAAGTGAAATTTATTCTCTTCTCTTTATATTTGGAAGCATTATTTATTTTGAATTGATTTTTGTTTCCTGTTTTTAAGATTTACATAAATATTTTGACCAAATTAATCCTATAATGTTCGTTGCAAGTCACTGTATCTGCTTAATCAAGCATGGATGCTAATGCATGAAAAATGTTCTTACTTAGAGAAAATGAAACATTGCTGAAAGCAAATAAGAATCTAAATTAAGAAAAGGAGAATGTGTCGAAGAACAAAGATTTAGCAGATGCTCATGTATTAACGTTAACTAAGTCCTTGGATGCAATGCAGATGGATCTTAAAGACAACACTAGTGCAAAATATTGTTTTTACCTCGTCTAATATGCCTCGATTATCCAAAAACTGAAGCATATAATGGTGCAGTGACATTTTTGCAATTCTATTCAACTTTTATGCCTCGGTTCGCAAAACACCCGAAGCAAAACATCAAAAACTTACCATTTGGCTTCGGGTGATAGAGGACCGATGCCAAAAACCAATGATATGCCTCGGTTATTAAATAAACCGAGGCCCTATTTTATTTAGGGTTGAAAATGGAGACCTTTTCCTTTTTCATCTTCCCCGCCACTCTCAATTTCTCTCTGAAACTTCATTTCTCTCTTTTCTCTTCCTGCAACTCTCAACTGGGTCGCGCTTTGTTTTGCCTCTACAGTTCTTCACGTGCTCAAGTTTTTTTCTTTTCTCTTTCGCAGATTCCGACGAAACCCCATCTTCTGGCTCTGAAGAAAAACCTGAGTACTCACTCGTTCTCTCTCATATGCTCTCTCTCACGTGCATTGCTTCTAGGCCTCTATTCTGTGTTTCGTTGCCTTTTTTTTTTTTTTAGATTCACGTTTTTATTCCATGCTTCTGTTTCGGGATCGTGGCAGCATGTCAATTTTTCCTTTTCTGTGTTTCTTCCTTTGAATTTGAACTTTTGTGTTACGGGATGTGATGGGTTAGCTTTGACGGTGTAGAGGGGTGATACTTGTTCCGCGAGTGTAGCGGCAGGAGGAGAGCGTGAGGCCGAGGTGGGTGTGGGCGTAGAAGATCAATGGTGTCATCGATTCTGATAAGACATAAGCATCGAAGTAGGAGTTTCCGACGGCTGAAACCATCGTGCATTGAACCTCTTGCAGCGTTAAGGGTTTTGTTGAACTTGGTTTAGGGTCTCCATGAATCTGTTGCAATCCCATTTCAGAAGAAAGGTTTGAGGGTCTCCAGGAATGCGTTGCAGCGCTGCGTAGAACAGGCCTCGGTTTAGGCGTGACCTGAGGCAGAAAAACACTTTACGACTTCGGTCCACACCCGAGGCCAAAAGCCATCCCTTTTGGCCTCGCCCCAATATGCCTCGGTTCTGGAACCGGGACAGAATATAAAAAATAACCGGGACCAAAAGCCCTTATTGTACTAGTGTAAAGAGAACCAAGTGATATTCAAAACAACATTTTTTTTAATCTTTTATAGCTTTTCATATTTTTTTAAAATTATTTGTAAGTGGAAGTGGATGTGGATGTCACAATGATGCAAGAACCCAAATAGATATTAAAGAGAAAACAATATATATATATATATATATATATATATATATATATTTAGATCTTTTCTATATTTTTTTAGTAAAAAAAATTTAAATTGAGTGTCAAGCGAAACGAGCGGCCGGACAAGCATTAAAGAAATGGGAAAATATATATATATATATATATATATATATATATATATATATATATATATATATATAATGAAAATTAGAAAAAATAAATCAAAAGAAAAAGAAAGTGGCAGTGACGTACCTTCGAAATTTTTTAATATCTCCTTCTATATCAATCTCACCCTCTCATTCTGTACATTACAGCTACCTTTCCTATTTTTCTTTTCCTACCTCGTTTTCTTTTTTTTTCCAATAGAAGTAAAAAGGAGATGTGTTTGTGTTGGTGGTAATGAGAAAGTAAAAGGAAGTGTAGAGAATATTTTCTTCTTTGTTTTCAATCACTTTTCATATGATAGACTTTGTATTTATATTCACACATTGCAATATCATTGTAATTCTAGCCTTAATTGTAACGAACAATATAAGGAATGAATTGGTCATGATAGCAGCACATAGAATCAAATCACAATAAATCAAAGCACAATATCAATCATCACAGTAATATTGATTCTAATTATTAAAGAGATATTGCTTCTAATTATTAGAATCATATCACTATTTTGTCTCCTAGGAACAAAGGGTAGAAAAACAGAGAGTGAGGACACAAATATATTTGGTTGTTGGGCTCATGGGTAGGGGTGTGATAATTAAAAACAAATTAGGTTTTTCCTTCTTTTTCCCTTTTTTTCGTTTTTTCAACTCTCTCCTTTTTTTTGAAGAAAATTTTATTTCACTTTTTTTAGTTACCATTAACTAAAAAACATTTTCTTTATTTTTTTTTTGTTTTTTTCGAAATCAAATTTATTAGCCCAAACAAAATTGGGTGTTGACAAGGGTCACGCTTCCTCTTTAGAGGAGCAAGGTCAACTTTCTTCTAAGATGTAGGCCGAGGTCTGGACTTAGGTGTTGAAATTGGCTTAACTACAAGAACTTTAAATTTCTTTCCAAATGGCAAGGTGATGGCATTCACATTTTTTGGATTTTGCACAGCCTATGAAGGCAACTTATCATAATTTTAAGCTAGTGCCTGATTTAGCTGAGTGGCCATCTATCCCATCTGATTTGTCAAAATCTGGATAGAAGCTCTGGTCTCTTATTGAAATTGCATATTTTGGATGGTCATGAGCCTCACCAACTAAGGAAGTGGAAGATTCTGGTGCAGCAGCAGGGGCTGGTTGAGGCACAACTGTTTGAGCTATTACAGTAGGCGCAACATTTTGCTGTTGTTGGGGAGGAGGCCACGATTCTAGACTTACTGTTACTGCTTGTTGTTGCCTAATCTCAGATTGGGGTGATTTCTCCAACCAGGATTGTACCTATTGGAAGAGAAGTCATGGTTTTATTGAGGTTGTTATTGTTGTTGTTGTCGTTGTTGCAAGATCTGAGAAAATTAAATAAATAAATATTTATTTAATGAATGTGAGGGAAGGAATTTATAAATTAATTAATGCGAAGAGTTATAGAAAATGAGCAATGGTACTCAAGTGGTAGAGTGTGTAAAGTGGTGTTTAGAGGACTTCGATTTGAGTCCTATGTATTTGTTGAGAATATTACTTAATATCTTTTTTATTTAAATTAGTTTTTAGGAAATATTTCAGTTTTAAATATATGTTTTAGTTTTAAGAAATTAGTTATTATTTTATATTAGGAATGAGATATTCTAAATATTTTATACTTGATATTTGTTATATTTTGCTCTATATATAGGGTATATCAATAAAATACAGAAATATGTTCCTCCGTATAACATATCACATATATCTCTCATATTTTCAAAAGCCCTAAAAATCCCAACAACTAGTATCAAGAGTCATTGCTCTTACTGCCAATAGAATGGAAGGAAATATGTCACACGTCGTTATTCCACTCTTTAATGGTGAAAGCTATGATCTATGGGCGGTAAGGATGCAAACATATCTAGAGGGGCTAGATCTATGGGAAGTTATGGAGGAAGATGATGTTTCCTTGTCTGAAAATCCCATCGTGGCTCAAATGAAAGCGCATAAAGAAAATAAAACAAGAAAGGCAAAGGCAAAGGCAAAATCATAATTGTTTGCAAGTGTTTCACAAATGATTATGACCAAGATCATGACTCTAAAGTCTCCCAAAGAAATTTGGGAATACTTGAAAGCATAATATGAAGGGAACGAGAAGATTTGAGGCATGAAAGTTTTGAACTTGATAAGCGAGTTCGAGATGCAAAGAATGAAAGAGTCGGAGACAATTAAAGAATACTCAAACAAATTGTTGGGTATTGCCAACAAGATAAAATTGTTGGGAAAGGAGTTTTCAGATTCCAAACTCGTTGAGAAAATTTTGGTGACGGTGTCGGAAAGATATGAGGCATTTATTGCTTCCTTAGAAAATACAAAAGATTTGTCTACAATCACCTTTACAGAGGTGATACATGCCTTGCAAGCACAAGAACAACAAAGATTGATGAAAGAAGATCATGAGGCAGTTGAAGGTAATTTAAATTACACTAAAGATAATGCTCTCATAGTCAAGAAAAATAGAAAGAGCAAATACAACAACACACAGGTTTTTCCATCTTGTCCCCATTGCAAGAGAAAAGGTCATCAACCCAACTGGTGTTGGTGGAGGCCAAATGTCAAATGTCACAAATGCGGTCAATTGGGACATGTGGAAAAGGTATGCAAATCTAAAGATTCTCAAGAAGATGTTCAGATTGTGGAGAATAAATCATATGAGGATAAATCAGAGGAGGATCTACTTTTTACAAAATCATGTGTCACTACCCACGAATCTTCAAATCCATGGATTATAGATAATGATTGCACAAACCATATGACTCATGATAGATAAATTTTCAAGGAGCTGAATAAATCAAATATTTCCAAGGTAAGAATTAGGAATGGAGAACAACTTGCTGTGAAAGGTACAGGAACAGTTTCAATTAAAACTCGTTCAGGTATCAAATTAATTTTTGATGTCTTATATGTTCCTGAGATTACTCAGAATTTGTTAAGTGTTGCTCAATTGTTAGAGAAAGGTTATAAGGTCTCCTTTGAAAATAAAGTATGTGTGATCAAAAATACTAACAGCATAGAGGTATTCAAAGTCCACATGAAAGACAAAAGATTTGTGCTGGATTTTATGAAGGAGGAATCTCTATCTATATACAAATGAGAACTAACAAATGGCAAGTTTTTGAATAAAATATTATTTCTGAACTACTACAATTCAAATATTTCTTACTACAAAAGTAAAAAGGTTGACGTGTCAAACTCTCATAATTTTGGAACTTCCAAAAATAAATCAAAAATAAAATAATATCTCTCTTTTTTCGTCTCACCTCTGTATCCCACTAACCCAATCATTCTCTTTCCTCCCAACCTTTTCATCTTCTTCTCTCTCTTTTTCACTCACAGATATTCAAACTTCTTCATCTACTTCTCTCTCTTCCGATTTTTCTCTCTCTTCATCTCTCTGTCTTCTCTCTTCCTCTCTTCATCTCATTCTCTCCAACTTTTCATTTTCTCTCTTACTTCATCAGTCTCCGTCTTCTCTTTTCATCTCTATTGCATGGATCTTTTCCTCTAGTTTTTACTCTCAGATTCATGACCATCGTGACCAATAAGAAAAAGGTAACAACTTCTCATTTTCATTTTTTTTCGTTCTTCTACCATCTCTCAGATCTACTTTTGTTTTCTATCATTTTTGTGTTTGGTGGATATTTTTCTCTGAGAGCTACTTATTTTTGTTATATTTTTTTGTTTGATGAATGTTTTGCTTTCATATCTACTTTTATTATATGACGAGATTGGTTTGATCGAGGTTTTTTTCTCAAATCTGGTGTTCGATGTATATTTTGTTTTCATATGTTCTTTTCTTTTGGTTGATGTTTTGCTGTGAGATTTTTCAGCACCTTTACAAATACAACGAAGGTAATAACTTCTCATTTTCATTATTTTCGTTTTTTTACCATCTCCTCATATCTATTTTTGATGAGATGTTGGATCGCTATTTTTTGTCTTAGAGCTTCTTCATCACCTCCTTCACGTATAAGAAACAGGTAACAAGTTCCCATTTGTTTTCGTTCTTCTACCATCTTCTCATATCTACTTTTTTTTCTATCATTTTTGTGTTTGATGGTTATTTTTCTCTTAGATCTACTTATTTTTGTTCTAATATTTTGTTTGATGAATCTTTTGTTTACAGATCTACTTTTCTTTGTTGCCGACATTGGTTGGATCAAGCTTTTTTTTCTCAAATCTGTTGTTCGATGGATATTTTTTACTCATATCTAATTTTCTTTTTGGTTACATTTTGTTCTAACTTCTTCATGACCTTCACGAATAAAAGAAGGTAACAAATTCTTTTTTTTTTTTACGTTCTTCTACCATATTCTCAAATCTATTTTTTTTCTATCAATTTTGTGTTTGATGGTTATTTTTCTGTTAGATCTACCTATTTTTATTCTATTATTTTCTTTGATGAATATTTAGCTTCCAGATCTACTTTTCTTTGTTGTCGATATTGGTTTGATCGAGTTTTTTTTCTCTCAAATTTGTTGTTCGATGGATATTTTATTTTCATATCTTATTTTCTTTTGGTTTATTTTTTGCTCTGAGATTCTTGATGACCTTCATGAAGATAATTTGTAAAATGTTTGATTTTTACTGGACTAAAATTATTCTTTTTTTTTTAAGTTTTATTTTTTTTTTCATTTATGTGTTGTTGTTTTTTATGTGGGTTTTTTTTTCTCACATATTAACTTTAACTTTGTTTTTGTTTTCGAAATGAATGAAATCTTCAAGAAGGAGAAAACTGAAGATCTCTTCTACCATCTTTTTTTTTTCACGGGTAAGATTTTATCAGGATGTGTCTTCAGTTTACCTCTTCTTCTTTTCACATCCATGTCTTCTGTTCTTTCCAATTTGATTTTCGATTTTCAGTTTGTTTTTTTTATTCATTTTTTTAATCCATTTAAGTTTCGACTTGGATCATACTCAACTCACTGTTTTTGTGTTCTTCTTCATTGATTTGTCAAAATTGAAGTTTTTCATTATTAAGATTTTTTCTTTGCATTAAAATCAGCTTACTATTTTTTTATGATTTTCTCCAATCTTTTTAATTTTTTTTCAACTACGATTTGTTTATGTTAAGTTTTGTTTTTTTTTTCATCTTCGAATATGTTTTTTTTTTTTACTTTTTGTTTAACCCATTAAAGTTTTGTTTTTTATTATTAGGGGGGTTTTCTTTGCTTTAATGTTTTTTTCCGTGTTTTTTGCTTTTTTATTTATTTGTTTTTCTTTTTGTTTTGGGTTATGTTTTATGTGTACGTTTTCTTTGATTTCTATTTTTTTGTCTCTTCACATACCACACTAGTAATATTTTTTTGGATGGATGAATACGGTGGGTGTTTAAGAAGAATGAAGGAGTCCAAAGGTGTTTGTTGAAGATGCAAACATTTATACAATTGCTAAGAACATAAAACACATAGACCTATGTGGCAAAATGAGAACACAAACCAATGCAGAAAATTTAATCTTTGAGCAGAACAATTATGGTGACAAAGGTTGGAAATGATGTGTTGGAGAAGACATGTTCCAACATTCATTGAGTGTCATGTCCCAAAAAAACATAATTGGTGGTCTTCATAATTAATGTTTTGGAGCACTAAGTATCATATGACATTTTAGGAACTTTTACAAAGTTTTGTAGAGAAAGTAACTATTGTTTTTAAAATAAATTAAACTAAACATGGTAATACAATAAATTAATTAGGGACTAAAAACATACTTAACCCTACTTTAAAATATAATATTAAATATTATTTGATAAGATAATATTTACTATTTCACAATTTTTATAGTGAAGTAAATGTAAATCATAAACTACATTTTATTTTTATAATAAATACAAATTATAAAGGCATAATCCAAGTTTTTAAATTTTTGAACAAACAAAATTAAAATAAAGTTCTGACTCCATGAATTTGTCTCATTAATGATAACATAGACTTTTAAAAAGTTCAAAGTAGAAGAAAGATTTATAACTAACAAATATTTTTTATATAAGTATTAATATTTTCTCCTCTTCTACATAAAAATTATGTATTTTATTAATTTATTTTAAAAATAGTCATTACATATTACACTTTTCTTAAACTCTGATAAGTTAATAGTTTCTTAATAATTAATAACAATATTAATAAATGCAAATAAAATTAGTTACCTTAAATATATTTAATTACCAAATTAAAAATTAAGACTTTGTTTTTTTTACCTAGCTTACTGAAAAATATATTTATATTTTTCAAAATCTACTTTTCATCTTCCAAAAATATAAAGATGTTAAGAAGAATTAAAACAATTTTCCAGTTTTTTCCAACACTACTTCCAAGGTCTATTTTTTCAATCTCTCAAAGAACTTTTCAATTTCTTCCAACCTACTTCCAAAATATATTTTTGGGGCTTCTCAAAGATGAATTACTTTGTCATTAAATAACATTAAATATTAGAAACCAACAAGTCTTTCAATATAAATGTCAAAAATATAAATAATAAATGAAAAACTTTTTGTCTTCCAAGAATTTTGCATTTTGAATTATGACTATTTATTATGAACAACAACAATCATGATTTGTGGGACTCAATGAATCATGAAGTATCAATCAAACACATAATTAGAGTTTAAGACATTCACGAAAAATATTATTTATCAATTTTAAGTATATAAAAAATATAAAATTTTATATCATCATGTTGTTTTTTGAGATATTATATGCTTCTTTATCTATAGCTAATGATTAATACAAAATGCAAAATCTTCTTCTATTGATGTGCTTGAAAACTGATTGATCTAATATTACTTATTATGGTTGTATTCTTAACTCTATATCAATTATAGTTTTAAAATATTGCATTGGAAACCAAAATCTTCTTCTATTAATGTGTTTGAAAACTGATTGATCTAATAGTGCTGATTATGGTTGTATTCTTAACTCTATATCAATTTATGATTAAATTTAGATATTAATTTAAGAATAAATTTATATTTATGTAGGATTAATGTAATATTATCATTTTATATTTTTATATAATATTACATTACATTAAATTTACATTGGAAACTATTTTTTTTTCATTTAATGTCCTTCAAAATTGAACTTTTCTTATAGTTGATTTTTTTAAACATCAAGCAATATATAATATTAGGTAATATATTCCTTCCGTGTGTTTTTAGAATAAATTTTAAAATTAATTCATTGAAAATAATATCGTTTTTAAGTTGTGAAAAAATAATCATAATACATATAATAATATTAATAAATTTTGGATTCAAATTTCAAATGAAAAATATATACAAAAAGTTAATTTTTGTAATAAATACTTTAATATTTCTGATAAAAATATATAAATTCAAATATTCAAAAAATTTGATGACCCATAATGATATAATAATATATTATAAAATATAATAATATGTAATAATGTAAATATAAAATATAATAATATTAATATAATTAAAATTTAAGGTAAAAAATAAAAATTATAAAATTTTTAAACTTTTAAAGATATGGAAATAATTAACTATTTCAATTTCAATATTATTGCAAGATTAAGATTCATATATTGTAAAAATTGGAATTCGAAATATATACAGCAACATTTTCTCTAAAAGCAATTACCAAATTGAAACTTTAGAATGAAAATGGTACTATTTGACTAATTAAACCAAAAATATACCAATAAAATTTAAATTTTAACATTCAAAAAAAAATTGTAAAATAGTGTAGATTTTTTAATAGATTCTTATAATGTCTCTAAACAACTTTCAAATATTTTTAACTTATAAGAAATGTTCGTATTTTATATATTATCAAAATCTGAAAAAATGATAAATTAAAAAAATTTAATGAAAATACATTAAAATTCACAATTAAAAACAATAAAAGTTAAAAATATGATATAGAAAATAAATAAGTAATATAATATTTAGGAATAAAAGCTCTATGGTTCTTAATAATATAATAATATAATAATATATTAACATATTAGTCCTAATATAATAATAATAGTAAAAATAAATAAAATATGGTGTAAAATAATAAATATATAATTGTAAAATTTAAATTTGAATTTTTAAATAATTTTCACATATTTTTGACATTTTACACAAACTTAAACAATAATTTAAAAAATAATTTTTATAACATAGATATTGGTATATCATTACAAGTTAAAATTATACATTCTTAAAATTTTTAAAGATATAAAAATCACTAAATTCTCGATTTCAATATTTTTTTTCTAAATTAGGATATATATTGTCAAATTTGAAATTCAAAATATATAGTAATAAAGTTTGAATTTAAATTCTAAATTTTAAAAGCTATAAAATATGGGAGCAAAGTTAAAATTTGAAATTCAAAATCCAAAAAAATTGTGAAAAAAGGACTCCAATAGAAGAGTCTATCAAACATCTAACCTTTGTATTTTTGCATAGTGTACTATTTATATTTGTTTACATAGTCTACATTTTGTAAGTTTTGATTGTTTACTATTTATATTTTGTTTGCAGTCTAACATTTGTTTCTTTAAAGAATGTACTATTTATATTTAGGTGTAATTAGTCGGATAATACTCACTTTTGTTTAGATATGTCAGTTTCATACCCACTTTTAAAAAGGTGTCAATTGGGTCCTAACTTGTCTCAATCAGGTCCTTGGAGAAAGAGAAAAAAAGTATTAACGTCATTAATGATATCGATATTTAAAATGACTTACAAGAGTGAAAAGAACCTAATTGAGACATTTTTTTAAAAGTTGGGATTAGATTGACACATTTTTAAAAGTGAGTACCAAACTAACACATCTGAAGAGAGAGAGTACTATGTGACTAATTAAAAATTACATTTATATGCACGATCTATCATTTGTAGCTTTATATCGTTTACTCTTCACAATTTTTGTATCGTCTCATGTTTGTATCTTTATTAAGTCTACTCAACAATTTCTATATCGTCCATCATTTTTATTATTAGAGAAACAACTATTATATTTTTCTACATTTTTTACTCAATATTTCATTCAAAATTAAATTTGATTTCTTAATTTTAATTAACTAAATCTTAATATATTATTTAAAATAGTTATATATAATACATTTTATTAAAAATATATATAAATAACTTAAATACATTTTTATTATAAAATCAAATTAAAATATTATTATTGAATTTTATAAAATAAAATTTATATTAAATTTAGTTATACTTTTATAATTTCAAATTAATTTTATAAATATAATATAATTTTTAATTTTAAAATTTGATATCCCCTGCGTTGCAGGGTAGAAATACTAGTTTGATACAAAGAAAGTGAGCATGAAAGAAGGATCAAAATTAGAAGATAAATATATCTGGAAGAGAGTAGATGTCAAAGTGAAGAAAGTAGATGGAGGTTTACATTCTAATATTCATAAAAGGTCCAATGCCACTCCAATAAAATCCACACCGGACAAAAAGAAAAAGTAGATGATGCTGATATAAGAAGAAATATGAAGGATGATGCCAAATTGAAGAAAGATGTGATGCCATGGAAGAAAGAAAAACAAATATTACAAGCACAAAAAGAAGAGAAAATCAAGCATCAAAAGATGGATAATCAAATATGAAGATATAAAATTTAAATAAACAGATATTAAGCAAGGAGGAATGTTGAGAATATTACTTAATATCTTTTTTATTTAAATTAGTTTTTAGGAAATATTTCAGTTTTAAATATATGTTTCAGTTTTAGGAAATTAGTTATTATTTTAAATTAGGAATGATATATTCTAAATATTTTATACTTGATATTTGTTATATTTTGCTCTATATATAGGGTATATCAATAAAATACAGAAATATGTTCCTCCGTATAACATATCACATATATTTCTCATATTTTCAAAAGTCCTAAAAATCCCAACAGTATTCCATTAATGTGATGTTTTAATGATTTAAATTTGTGTGCATATATGAACATGTGGCATGGTGTTATAATTATATGTGTGTATGATATGTCATGAAACATGAGATGACTTGATGGTTGTGCATATGCTTGGTAATTGGTTGAATGCAAGTTTGTTTCTTTTGTTGTTTCTAACTTGCAAATATGTTTTTTTTAATGTTTTGAGCAGTGTGTAAAGGTTTTGACAGTCTTTACTATATTTAACTTTGTTTAGTTGTTGTTTGGAGTTTTTTTAACCAGATTTTGTTTTCAAAATTTTGATAGATTTCGTTGTTCTCTTTTTAAGCACACTATTAAACTGCCAATTCTTAGATTGATAGGGGTTAAGTGTTTTAGTATAAGTCATTCATTAATAGATAGAGTAGTTGTTCATGATAGGATTAGTTTTAGATCAGTTTTTAGATTTTTAAACCCTTGTGAGACTTGAGCCATGCCGATTTTCTTTCTTTGTGTGATGCACTTATGAGAGATACACTAACCTTATAGACATGAGAGATCCACTAAATCTTCCTTTGACTTGACTAACTTAGGCTGTAAATATGATTTCTAGCGAGTTTGAAAGAAAACTCTGAAGAGAAGAAAGACTTTGAAAGGTTGGCCGAACCTATAATAGAAGAGCTGTCATCAAAAGAGGAGTCATGCACTTGGAATCTTACGTGGCAGCAGTAGTGGATAGAGTGCACCAAGAATGATCTTTCTTTGTTTTGGCACATATGATGGATCCAATCATAGAAGATAGGCAGATCATGTCATCCTGGTTATATCTTATTCATCTTTCTTGCGTTTCACTAAACATTAAACTCACTTAAATTTTTAACAAAAACATGATACAAAATTTATCAAAGTAGAAAATATATCTTTTAAATTATACTTAAATGGGTTTGAGTATTATTTAACGCGTCCGTTTTACATTTTTTTTTTCTAATATTCACAGAAATGACATCATGTTACATGTTACAATTCACGATGAACAAACATTACTGGTCTTGGTGTTTTTGTCTTCCTAGGAGGTCCTAGTATTAATCCTATGCAAGAAGAGGGGAATAAGGGACACTTACATACAATGTAATACTTAATGCAACTATGCTAAGTGATTTGCAACTTCATTCATAGAACATATTTTTCCATAGGAAATAGACTTTTTACATATTTTTGTGTAAAAATGAAGCTAGTTTAACTTGTCAGAGTAAGGGAACACTTTGTCGTATTGATTATCTTACGATATATGTAGAACAAGATAGTAAAGAAGCAACATAAGAGTAGGAAGGAATTTCTCGTTCAGTTTCAGAAAAGAAGTTTCCTTGTTTCGAAAACCATTTAAATGATGTTATTTCGTGTTCTATTTTCATGTTTTTTCTCTAGAAACTTCATAAAATAACCAAATAGATGTTTTCTCAGATCCCTACAATTATATTTGTACTTTTATATACGTAATTACCAGAATACCGAAGCAGATTGCAAAACAGTTGACTAAGGAAGTGATGATACCTCAACTACTTCTTTCATTGAACATTTCCCTCATAACATGCATCACTGAATTCCCCCAACAAGGACCAAGAAGCCATCTAACAAAATGGAACTGAAATTTAAGCTAGACTTAGGGAATCAAACTACAGAACTGTCAAACTGCAGAACGTAATACGAACCACACATACTGACTGTTACAGAAAAATGTAGTTCTAAATATCTTCGTACATTTGAATGGGTACCATGAGCAATATTGCAACAAAATATCTCCTTTACATGTGTTTGAATGATCCTATCGCCATAGCGAACCTAACAATATGCATGCCAACAGAATCATGAAATTGCAGTGGAAATGCAGCGTTGTTACTTGTTTTCTTCAATTGCCAAAAGTTCGTTCTTCAAGGCCGACGAATTTCCACCATGCATCATTGCTAAGGTTGATAACTCTAGATCCAGATCATATATCAGACGATACCCCCATTTCTTCACATTAATATCAAAGTCATTCCCGATTATGGCTAATATTTTATCATAGAACCATGAGTACTGACATCGATTGAATTCATGTTCATTAAAAAAGGCTATCCACATGCAATCTGAAAATTCGTCCATGATGGCTAGATCATCATGAAGAACCATCTGAATCTTACTGCCATTATATATTCCTCTTGCTTTTGAAGGACACATTGGTGACACAATCCCCCTTCTGCACTGAGCACCGAATACTACACAAAGCAAAGCAGCCACATAGTTATGCCCATAGCGAGATGCATCAATGCATGATATCCCGCTATCCTCCTGATGGTTGAAAAAGCTTGGTATTTCACTTCCAGGAATAACACTTGAAAACATTGGATTCATTGGCATGGACAACGGATCTACGCGGCGTTGCGCCTGGTACCAAAGAAAAAACTGTTAGTTCCTGGAATTTACACACAAAAATAGAGAAAGAGAAAGAAGGATCCTACAGACCTGAAGTATTTGTATCATCCATGAAACAGTCATTCTCGTGCAGCGTTCCCTCTCAATCTCAACTAATTTTGGGCAGTTCAAAACTTCTAAACCTGACTTTATATAATGTCCAGGTTGTTTTTGTGGACCGTCTGTCCATACTGGAGTTTCTGTCGTTGGCCATGGTCGTTTGTAAATTACTGATGGCAAGTAAGTATGTGAAGGGAGCTCAGGCAAATATATCAGTTGCTCGCAATGCCTTAAGACTAAATGATACAGTTTGGAAAGCTCCTTCAGGCTTGGTAGTTTAGAAAAACTGTTTCCACTTAAATTTAGCCTTTCTAATCTGTGAAAACTTCCAACAACATCAGGGATTTCAAGTAAAGCGCAGAAACTTAAATCAAGTTCACGCATGCATGAGAAATAGGGAGAAGGCAAAAAGTGGCTAGCTGAATCTTTATGTCTTCTTGAATGCAACAAGTGTAAAGGCCACTTAAACCACCTTTTCATGATGGATGATCTTACAGAAGCTTCACCTATACAAGGCCTCTTCAAATGACCTTCATCCCTTGCTTCTTCTAAAAACTGGATATAACACAGATTTGAACAGGCCGATAGATTCAGATAACTGAGAGAATTGAGGCATAATATGGTGTAGGGCAAGCTCACAAGCCTTTTGCAGCCTTCCATATTCAAAATAGTGAGTTTTTTTAGATGATGAATGGATGGATTGATCTGCCTCAGCTTCATACATCCTTGGAGATTTAGAATTTCAAGATTTAGGTCCTCTCTAAAATGTGGTAACATGGTAAGACTTTCGCAGTCTTTCAAGTTCAAAAATTTCAGTTTTCTTATATGACCAATGGATGGATGGATCTTCTCCAGTTTTATACAGCTCTCAAGATCTAGTATTTCAAGATTTTGGGTCTCTTCAAAATGTGGCAACTTTATAAGATTTTCGCAGCCTTCCAAAGTCACATAAGAGAGTTTTCTTCGAAGACCAATGGATGGATGGATCTCCTTTATTTTTGTACAACTTCTCAGACTTAGCCACTCAAGATTTATGGCCTCCCCTAAATCTGGCATCTTGATTAGGTCTTCTGAAAAAGAGAGATCCAAACGCTTCAAATTGTGTAAAGGCTGAAAGACAATAACAGGAAACAAAGTCAATAATCACACTTATCTTTCTTTTGTTGACTTGCATATACTTGTACAGGTTGAATGATACATCTCTTGAAATGGCATGTGAATATATATCATAACATTCATATAGCATAACATATCGAATTTTTAAAACAATCATAAAGCTTAGATACTTTGATTGTTCATATAAAATCAGAAAAGAACAATACGTAACTATACCTTTGTATCTTCCCATAGTTGCTCGATATTGCTATAAGTCAGGGACAATGAAACAAGCTTGTATGGTACAAAACGAGATGGCAAAGACTTAAAAGGATATCCAATCCAACATAGATATCCTAATTCACTAGGAAGATAGTCCAGGATTCCGGAAAAATATGCACCATTGATCTTGAGCAACTTAAGATGACTCACGTTTGAAAACGCATCTGCGTTCAAGGTTGTTTTACGGTATTCAAACTTATTACAAACTACGGCTTCCAGATTTTCTGCGGGCTACAACATTGAAAAGTGGAAAGAAAACGTTAGAGCATTCATAAGTGTTTGCATACATTTATAAGTATTTGATGAGAGGGTGAAGAACTTGTTATATTTGGGGCTAATTGTTTACTTTCATATTCCTCGTTTTCAAATGTTGAACTTTGCTTCAAAATAGTTGATGAAATTATTTTCTCCTCCCACCTTTTATTTCCACCAATTCTAAGAAGTCTTCTCATTAAATTTGACATCTTAATTGATTATCACCTCCTTCATCTTTAAACTGTAAACTCTACATATCCAATTTGACACTAAACTATTACAAATAAAGATATATCATCCACTGTTCAAGCTTTGTTCTCTCTTTAGTTTGGAAACTTGAGCATAAAAACACACCCAAAAATTTTAAGATGATTCACAAAAGGGTTTTTCTGCTCTAAACTTCAAATGGTATCATGTTCCAAACAAACTTTGTTTTGCATCTATTCAGCATGCAAATTGTTGTATTAAAATCCTTCAGGGGAAAAAACTCTTTAGGCGTTTCTTTCTCAAACAACACAAACTTATGTCACCGTTTTATCTTGCCACCAAGTTGAGTTTTCTTTCAATTCTCAATTCTCCACTCTCGATTCTCAATTCGAAAAGTATACTCGTAATTCAAAAGTTGTCCAATGTTGAACATATTTTCATCTAGTTTTTCTACTTAAAGAGTGTCATGAATTACCTTATCTCATTGCTTTTTTGTAACTCCAATGTTGTCTTTGTCTTCTTCCCTTTACATTCCATTGCCTAATTTAACTTGTGAGGCAAATGAGGATTTCATGTTAACAAAAGCTTTTGTATCTCTGGTCATGTGACTATTGCACTCTTGTTCAAATATCATATGTTTTTATGCTCTCGTGTAGTCTTTTAACAACCTAAGAACAAATTTCCTTCACCGTATTCTGCTTTAACAAATAAATTATGTTATTGATTGTGAAAGTGACAATCCTTTTTTAACAAGCAAAAACGCTTTGCAATTATTACATTATGACTTTATTCAAGCATTCGATCTAGGTGGGTTTTCCTCCACCTCTAAAGAACTCATCAATATTTGTTGATTCGACTTTTTGAGATTACTCCATAAGTTTAAATTGAAAACATAACACAACTATTTGGTCGTAGGATCTAATTTACTTCATCAACCTTTGAACAAACATTTAGTTTCTTCTATAACATCGACCATATATAGTTAAAATTATTCAGTCAAATTAGTAGTAATTAGTAAATCTTTTACCAACAATTCTTCAATAATTGATTGTATCTCCATGGGAGGACTTCATTCAATCACTAATTCAGAAATCTATTGGAATATTCACTCAAACATTCCTTTTCTTTCACTTTTCTCATTTTCAAAATCTCTCTCAAGAGATTGAAGTTTGATTGTTCACACCCTTTGAATCTCCTTCAAACTCTTGTTGAAAAGTATCTCGTGCTTCCTTGATTTTTTTGGCCTCATGATCTTTTGAAATTTGTCTAGTGAGATATTCATACCTCATTTAGTTTATTGTTGTTGCAAAGATCTATAACTCTAATAACACTTTGCTGGCACAATAAAATTGTTGCCTATATAAAAACTTAGAACAAAAGGAAGATAATTTGGGTTTTTAATTTATGTTTTTCTTATAGTCTCGAGTGCATTCACAAACATTTTAAAGATTGATGTAAGGCCCACTTTTATTGAGTGCCCTAATGTTAAGGGCTGCCACACTGTTGGGCCTAAACGGCTGGCCCATAGGGTGCCAAGGCCCCTAAAGCAGCCAAGGTCCTTCAATTGCAAGTCATTCTGAAAAAATCAGTACCCTAACTCACCCATTTTCTCTCCACAGAACCTCTGTTAGGGTTTGGAGATCTAGCCAAGTTCAAGTGAGCTCAAACTCCGTCTCCCGTAAGTTAGTTCTCGAACCTAGCCTTTTTAAGTTGTTTTCGTGGTTTATGTTGGGACTCACTGTGTGAATCCAATCTCCTTTGTTGTGCCACTGTTTCAGTTCATATATCTGTCCTTGGAGCTACCGGTTTCGCTGGCTTAAGAGTCGAAGTCCAATATTAACCCTTTTCCAGGTAAGGAAGCTAGGGTTTCACGTTATTTCTATTTTATACGATTAATGTTTGTGAAATATGAGAAAAGATTGGGGGAAAACGTTAGTTTTTTGTATATTTCTGAGTTAGGGGTTCAAATATTTATGAAACTGTGATATTTGACGTTATTTCTCGTATTTTGATAAGTCGCACAGTCGCTGGGCGAGTGCCCTGGGTCGTTGGGCGACTGCGTATTTTTCTAATATGCACAGTTTTAGTAAAATTGACTTTTCCGAGTCATTAACCGTTGGATTGAGCTCAAATTTTGACATGTGGTTCATAACATGCTATTTTATGGTTTGATCGGTTGGATCATCTATTAGATGTTTGTAGCTTGAGAAATGTGTCACGCATTACTGCAATGATTTTGGTTTTGTGATAATAAATTTTCTTGGGAATTTTGGTGTAAGAATTATGGTTGTGGGTTGTGCTTGATTGTATGGAATTGCAAGTACTTAAATGTTGGCACTCATTTATTTGGGATGAATACTATTTTGTGATATATGTATGTCTTGGTATGCATTTATAAAGTATGAGATGAATGAATTTGCATGAGTAATGTGATTCATAGATTGTGAATGATGATCTTGGATAAATCTTGGCATGCGATTTCAATGAAATGATTGGTTATATATGTGGTCATGAATTCGGTATGAACAATAATGTTACATTGATGGCATGGTATTGGTATGAGGTGAGTTCTATATCCCCGAATTGGGAAGAATGGGATGGTATGAAATCAACATGGAATATGAATCAGGATGGTTACAAAGGATGGCGTGAGGTGTTAAATGCATCATCAATATTACTTGTTTGTTTGGAATGTGATTGGTATGTTGTCAGTACGTAAATCCACGAGTCTCTAGGTGAGACTTCCTGGTGGTGCTTTAGTCGTCGGGACGTAATTTCATGGCCCCTGTTAGTCGAAGTCCATGGTGGTGTCCCATCTATATAATTTGGTAAGGATTCAAGGTAAGGTTAGATCTTGACACTCTAAGGAGTCAGTTAGTCTCACTTAGAACGGATTGACTCTTGTGGTGAGACAAGAGACCTGAAACTCATTAAGGGCTAACCTTGTGTGTGGGGATTGAAACATTGTAACACTTGTAGGGTAATCCACCACAAGTGCAAGCATCCGCTGAATCCGACCAGATTATATGTATCCGGATGAGTCGAGTCGAGTCTTAGTGTATTGATTGGAAGGTCATAACATGCTTGGATGATGTATGTATATCGGACTGTGAAAGTATATTTGATTGTATGATAAAATCTTTTCGGCTCTAGCGTACCCTTTGCTTGTTTGATTGCTTTGTATGTTGCTCTTTTACCTTTGCGATGATCATCAATTTATTGATGGGAGCAAATGCGAGAGGTACTCATGGTCAACAGGGGAGAGATGATTCCGCTGCATAGTCTACTTGGGTTAGACTTCATGTTCTTCTTGGGTTTTTCTTAGGAGTTATGCTTATGTTCCAAGACCGCGTTACTATTCTATCCTGTGTGACGTTCCCTTTCAATATGGGACGTTACAATTGACGAGTTTGTGTTTTAATAGTCAGAAAATATAAAGACTTATCGATGCCTCCAAATACTGCTTAAAAAATCTTCATTAATCATTTGACAACTATTAAATTAAAATTTTGACAGAAGAGAATTCAACTGTTACTCTGGTACACCAAGAGACTATCAATCATCAAGTTGACCAAACTTGATGTAATAACCTAAATGACCAATTTGGTTAAATATAGAAACCTTAAGGAACCAAAAATAAAACTAGTAAAACTTAAAAGGAACACACTGAAACTTACTGTTAAACAAGATAGCACAATTCTATATTTTATATCCCAGATAAATGTGAACATAATAAAATTTTGTAATTGAAAACTATTGTACCATGTTATTTGACAATATTTTTTGGAGATCCTTGCTGCTCCACACTCTGCTCCAGTTTCTTGGCTCTTTAGGTGATATTTCACGAACAATGGACCGGCCCAAGTCTATCAACAGGCGATGCATTATAAGTCTCCCATCCTTGACGATCAAGAGTGATTTATTTATGAGAACTTTCAAGCCATAGTCGGGATAAAATCCACGAAACTTTAGAATTTCTACTGCATTTTCCACTTCATAATTATGGAGAAAGCAAGAAATGTCTAGAAATATTTCCTTGTTTGTAGAATCCAACGCTTCAAAACTTATTCTCAGCACATCCATAATCTTTTTACTTTTATTTTCTCTTAGCATAGCTAATGCACTTCTCCATTGTGATACACTTAGACCAAATAATGTTGAACCCAATATTTCAAGTGCTAAAGGATGACCTTGAACATGCCATAGTACCTCATTTGTCATCTTTTCATAATCACTCATAATAATATTAGCTTTGAAAGCATGTCTACAAAATAATTGAACGGCCTCTTCTTTCTCTAGTGGTTGAACTTGGTGAACCTCATCTACTCCATGTATCCTCAATATTTGTTCATCCCTAGAAATTATGATGATTATGCTCCCTCTACCAAGACAATCACGTAACATAGTGTCTCGATTCCCAGTAAATATCTTTAGCTGTTCAACTTCATCAACATTATCGAGAACTATAAGTGATTTTTTACGTTGTAGCATTTTCCATATCAAATAAGTTCCTTCAGAAACATTGCAAATCTCTTCATATTTTTCATTTAGAGAACAAGAAAGCAATTGCTTTTGTACACCTAATGTACTAGAATCTCCATATATCTGGTTCACATCATCAATATAACAAGTAAAATCATATTGATGACAGATTCTTTCGTATAAAGCACGAACAAGAGTAGTCTTTCCTACTCCACCCATTCCACTGATTCCAAAAACTCTAACATCATTACTTGACCCCATATATAACAGTTTTTCCAATTCCTCGACACGAAATTGCATCCCAACTAGATTATCATTTGGAAGACTAGAAAATTTATGACCCAATACATCTGTCACCTTTTGAACAATTTCTTCAATCACTGCATATTGTGGCCTGCCATTTTAATGAAAATAAGGAATGTCAAGTCATCACCCAAAAGAACCAAATAGGTAAATTATGTTACTTCTTCAAGACATTAAACCTCTCTCAAGTGTATTAGGATAACAAATTGAAGAAAACCACGAGCAAGAGATTTTTGAGAAGATATATGTATAGATATATGGTAGGACTACCTAAGTGTTAGAGACATATACGAAGTAAATTTAGATTTATGATTAAATGAGAGAAGATAGCTTACCTATTTCTAATGTCCCAGCCACTCAGATTGGCAACTTGTGTGAGAGCTTCTCTCCATCTCTGCACTTCCTCCATCCCTTCATTATCTTCTCTAAATCTTTCTTCGAATTCGACAAAGGGTTTCTCGTAATAGCCACTCTGTTTTCGCACATCTGACGGATCCACATCATAAAAAATAGGTAGAACATGTCTTCCCGGTGTTTCAACCAAATAGCAAATGTGTGCAAGTTCACGCAAGCACCAAGTGGAGGAAGCATAGTTCTTAGAGAAGACCACGATGAAAATGCGAGACCCTTCAATGGCTTGTTGCAGTTCCGGTGCTATGGATTCACCTTTCCTGAGATCTGCATCGTCTTTGAAGGCATGGAAGCCTTTTCTACGAAGAACTTGGAAGAGAAAATCAGTGAAGTTGTTTCGAGTGTCTTCACCTCGGAAACTCACAAACACATCATATATTCTTGTGACTTGAGATGATGAAGAAGAGCTGCATTGCATGATGGCTTTAGAAGGCATTGCAAATGACAAAAATGGAAGCAAACTTGGTGACTGAACAGTTAAGATACGAAGTATGGACAAACAATTGAAGAAATATACATTGACAAGAGTCTTGTGGGCGTTGAGTTGGTCTTTTCTTGGAAATTTCTCCCACTTTGTTCCTCGTAATTGCGTTCATCAATTTTTAATTCCCATCCATGACTTCTGTTGGGTGTTTCTCCTCCGAACCAACCTCAAGCATATTTAAAATGGAAAACGAATTGTTGACAAAAGTTTATTTTAACAAATTTTGACAAATTATTACATGACTTTTGTTTTCTCTTTAATTTTTTATTTCAAAAATTATTTGGATCATTTGTATAAAATTTAAAGAAAATAATTTTTTAACAACTAAAATTTGACAATTTTATTTTACAACTTGATCTGTTATGGTTTTTCATCTTTTATTTCTTTTTCATTTTTTTTAAATTAATTAAAAGATGTCACTTCTTACGAAAAAATTATCAAAATTTAATTATTAACATATCATTGTCCAAAATTTAAATATTGTTTGGATCATATTTGTGTAAAATTTAAATATTGTTTTTTTTTTTCACTTTCCATATGAACGATTTGGTGACAAACTTTATTTTAACAAACTTTGATAAAGTCCTATATAACTTTTGTTTTTTTTTTCACGTCATTTTCCGTTCATATGCAAAGTCAGAGAAGATAATGTTTAAATTTTATAAAAACATGATTAAAATAATTTTTGAAATAAAGATATTAAAGAGAAAACAAAAGTCAATGTAAAACCTTGTGAAAGTTTGTTAAAATAAACTTTGCCAACAAATAGATTTTCTTATTCATCTGCAAAAGAAAAGAAGACAACATTTAAATTTTACACAAATATAATCCAAATAATTTTTAAAATAAAAAATAAAAAAAAAATAAAAAACAAAAGTCACGAAGTGCTTTGTTAAAATAAGGTTAAAATACTCCGTTGGTCCTCGTTTTTGTAGCAAAATCTCAATTTGGTCCTCGTATTTTTATTAGTCTCAATTAGGTCCTCATTTTTGTAAATTAGTATCAATTAGGTCCTTTCCGTTAGTACAGTTAAGTAGGTGCCACGTGTCAGCTTCTCTTTTTTTTGAATTTTTTGAATTTTTTTGAATTTTTTTTGAATTTTTTGAATTTTTTGATTTTTTTTTTAAATTTTTTAATTTTTTAAAATTTTTTAAAAAAAATATTTATGCCACGTGTCACTTCTGTAATGTGCCACGTGTCAATCTAATATGGTGACACGTGTCAAATTAATGTATGAATCTCAATTTGGTCCTCATATTTGTTAATTTGATTTGATTTCAGTCCCAAATTTTTTTAAAATAATTTTAATTTCATATGCTCCAAATTTAGAACAAATTTAATTTTTTTATAAATGTAATGATGATACTTTTATTACAAGTGATATTTCTATTACATATTTTTAACAACATTTAATTTATTTAAATTTATATTTTACATTAAACTTTATTTAAATTTTATTTTAAAATTATAAATATATAAATTAATAAATTTATATTCGAAATATTTGTATAATATTCAATATCAACAATATTTTAGAGTTGGCTTAAAAATAACAATTTTATAAATTCAAATTTAAAATTTTAAAATAATTTTATAAAAAATTAAAATAAATATATTTAAAATTTTAATATTAAATATAATTAATATTATTAAAATATTTAATTAAAATATCAATTTTAATAAAAATAATCATAACATTATATAAAAGTAAAATTTGGTTTAAATTTGGAGTGCCTGAAATTGAAAATTTTTAAAAAAATTTGGGACTCAAATCAAATCAATTTAACAAATATGAGGACCAAATTGATATTCATATATTAATTTGACACGTGTCACCATAATAGATTGACACGTGGCCAATTACAGAAGTGACACGTGGCATAAATATTTTTTTAAAAAAATATTTTAAAAATTTAAAAAAAAAATTTAAAAATTCAAAAAAAAATTCAAAAAAACGAGGAGTTGACACGTGGCACCTAATTAACGGTGTTTGTTCTCTACTAACGGAAAGGACCTAATTGATACTAATTTACAAAAATGGGGACCTAATTGAGACTAATAAAAATATGAGGACCAAATTGAGATTCTGCAACAAAAATGAGGACCAACGGAGTATTTTAACCTTAAAATAAACTTTGTATACAAATCATTTTCGGAAGAAGAAAAACCGGTTACCGAAATTACCTTCTTTCACCAGTACACCTCACACACAGTTGCCGAAATTCAAAACCTAATTAAAGTAGTATTAGATTCTGAAATTTGGTTAAAAAATTTATTAAATTATGCCATCCGATTAAAAAAATTACTAAATTTCATTAAAAATAATTAACGAATTTCAAAATTCAGTAAAAAAATTATCATTTTTCAAAAGCCGTTAAGAAAATTATAATATTTCGAAGATATTTCATAAATTTCAAAAATTATATATATAATTTTTCTTCAATTTTTTTAAATAATATATTAAGAAAATAAAAAATTGAAAAACAAATAAAATAAAAAAAATGAACATTAAAAAATTAAAAAACCAAAATATAAAAACAAAAATACAAAAATATAAAATAATTATATATATTAAAAATATTAAAAATAAATTAAAAATATATTAAAAATAAATATATTCATTAATTAAAAAACAAGTAATCCTTTAACAAATTAAATAAAAGAATATCGAAATTTAAAAACTATATAAATATATATATATATATATATATATATATATATATTAATGTTTAATTTTATTTTTTAAATATATATTAAAAATACTTAAAAAATAAATTAAATTAAAAATACTTAAACTTTAAATTAAAAAAATATTAATTTTGTTTAAACTTTTTTTTAATTTTATTTAAAGTTTATGTTTTTTAAATTTAAATGTTTTCTTTATTTTATGTATTTGTTATGTTTTCATAGTTCTCAACATATATTTAAAAAATAAAATAAAATAAAATGTTAATATATATATATATATATTTATATATATATATATATATATATATATATATATATTAAACTTTAAATAAAATAAAAATAAAAACGAAAAATGAAAAATTTATTCTATTTCTATTTAATTTTATTTAAAGTTTAATTTCTTTTCAATTTTAATTATTTTCATTTAGTTTGTTATTTTAGATTTTATTCATTTGTTTAATATATATTTCAGAAATAAATAATTAATATGTATGTATACATATAACTATTTTATTTTTTTATTTAAAATATTAAATATATATATATATATATATATATATATATATATATATAAATACATATTTGTAAACCCACTTTTATTTAGTGTTCTAATGTTTAGGGGTTGCCACTTTTATTTAGTGTTCTAATCAGCGTCCTAACTCTCTGATTTTCTCTCCACATAACCTCTTCTAGGGTTTGTTCCTACGCAGTAGCAAGCTTGTCCCACGTTGTTCTTCCTCCATGTAAGTTAGCCTCCAACTCATATCTTCATTCTCTGGTTTGCTTTTGTAGTCTAGTTAGGATTCTCCCTAGCTCACATGCTTAATCCATATCACAATCTTTTTAGCTCGCGAAACTGTGCTAGGAGTTGTGGTGCTTCTCTGTTCATACTCATGATTCCCTTTAGTAGCTCTTTCCAGGTAAGGGAAGTTAGGATTTCTCGTTTTAAAGTCATAACTACTTGTTGTACCTCTATTTCTGTGTTTGAAATGCTTGGGTGCTATTGTGATGGCTTGTAATGTTGCTAAATGTCGTTAGGATTCTGGAATGTGGGCTGCTACACGAGGTAACAGTGGTGAGCACTGGTTTTCTCGCCCAAGCGAGCGTGTCTCGCCTAGGCGAGACTAACAGAGGCTCGCCCAGGTCTTTTGCGCGAGTTGTCGCTCAGGCGACCCATCTTCGTTTTGAGCGAGGGAATGTCTCGCTCAAGCGAGGAGGTCTCACCTAAGCGAGAAAGTGCAGAAGGCCACTATTTATGTTTGTCAAGATCTCGCTTAGGCGAAAGGAGCTCACCTGAGTGAGAGTCCCTCTCGCTTGAGCGAGACCTTTATGCCTGAGTGAGGAGTTGGGCGAGGAGTGTGCTTGTTCTGTTGTTTCTTTGTTCTTGAATGTTGGCCATATGTTTGTATTGATTATACTTTTAAAGCATGAATTGGGTGATTGTGTATGAGTGAGATGATTTATGGTCTATGATGGATGAGTTTGACATGATTTGGGCATGTTGCATGTATGGAATGATTCATGGGCTAAAACTGATGAGTTTGGTATGGTTTTGGTATGGAATATGTATGGAGGTTGGTTATAAATGTTGGCATGAAATTTGTATGCGTAACAGTTACATACTTGGATGGTGAAATATGATTTGTATGTGGTTAGGGCGTAATTCCACGATAGTTTCGTGGTGGTGCCTCATTGGTTAGGGCGTAATTCCATGAGCCTCTAGGTGAGACCTCATGGTGGTGCCTCAGTTGGTCGGGATGTAATTCCATGACCCCTGTTAGTGGGAGTTCATGGTGGTTCCCTATCTATATAATTTAGTAAGGATTCAAGGTAAGGATTGCATCCTGACACTCTAAAGAGTCAGTTAGTTTCACATAGAGCGTACTGACTCTAGTGGTGAGAGTAGCAAGAGGCCTGGAACCCATTAAGGGCTAACCTTGTGTGTGGGGGATGAGACACTGGAACATTTAGCTCGGTAGAGCAGTAAAAGCCGCAAGCATCCGCTGAATCCGACTAATTATATGTATCCGGATGAGTCGTGTCTGAGTCTTAGTGTATTGTTTGCAAGTCATAACATGATTGGTTGGCCTATGCATCTTGAACTATAAAATTCTATGTAACTATATGATAACTCATTTTCTTCTCTAACTTACCCTTTTGTTTGTTGTATGTCTTGCTTATGTGGTTCTCTCTTTTTGTGATGATCATCAATTTATTGATGTGAGCTGATGCGATACATCCTAGTGGCCAGCAGGGAAATGGTGACTCCGCTACATAGCCTGCTTGGGCTGGATTCCTTTTGCTTGGGCTTTTCTTTTAGGGCTACAACCCATGTAATGTCTTGTCTCGGAGTTTCTACTTTGTACTACTGTTGATCTCTTTACTATACTTTGTATCGGCATCGTGGTGTGCCTTGTCTTTTCTTTTGTACCTTGGATATTGTAAGGCGTAATGTTTAGACTCCGGGACCATGTCTCTATATTATCTGTGTGACATGTCATTTAAGTAAGGTATTTATTTAAATGGGGTGTTACAATATTAATATTTTATTTTATTTTTAAAATATATAGCAAAAAATAAAATATTAGACTATAAAAAAATAAAAAAAAATCACTAAAAAGAATTAAACATAACTAATAAATTAGAAAATTAAAGAATAAAAAAAGAAAAGAAAAAGATATATATATATATATATATATATATATATATATATATATATATTTCTTTTTTTTCCTTTTTTAGTTTAAAGTTTTATTATTTTAATTTAAATTATTTTTTAATTTTATTTATTTTATAAGTATTTTTATAATTATTTTATTTATAAAGTTAACATATATATTATTTTCTATTTTATTTTAATTCTGTTTGAAATTAAAATTTTTAATTTAAATATTTTTTTATTTTTGTTATTTTATATTTTTCTATTATTAATTTAAATTTACTTTAATATAATTTGTTAAAAAATTAATAAAAGTAAAAATTAAATATAATTAAAAATAAATAAATTTTAAATTTAAAAAAGTAAATGCGAATATATATATATATATATATATATTTATTTATTTATTTATTTCTGAAAGTAGACTTTAGTATGTATATTTTTTATATTCAGAAGTCTAAATTCTTGATGGGTTGTCAACATTCGAAAACATCTTATCGGAAGTCGATATCTAGATATAATTTAGGGTGCAATATGTGTTAATGTGATTAAATGGTTAAAGAATAATTTTAGAATTTTTTTTTTTTAAGTTGCAGAAGAAATCTTGAAGATAAAGAAATAAAGCCCCTCATTTTCGACAATGTGGTCATTGACAAGTAACTGAAATCAGTAAAAGGGTCCAAACATTGAAACTCAGACCCAAAGAAAGCATAATAGCTAACTCATAATGGTTCTGATTTTTTTCAGTGTTACAAGAGCCAAATTTTGGATTTTTCTTGGGATTTTGTCTTGGGATGTAGTCACAAGGGGATAAGAGTATTCTCACTGCTAACCTGGTTTTGATAAATTCTCTTCTTGTAACTGCTTCCAAGTTTTTCTCCTTGCATTTGCTGAATTGATGGAAAAGTATTGAGCATTTGAGTTTCTGAAATTATAAAGCTAAAAATAATGGCTGATGGTTGTTAAACTTATGACTACATTCTGTCTCTTTTCATTGTTTCCAAATTAATGACATTGTTGTTATTTTTGTTACATGGTATTTATGTGCCAAAATGAAAGAGTCTGGAGTGACGTTATTTCTAATATAAATTTTTAAAAATAAATATACAGAGTCAACGATTGGCTTAAATTATTAATTAAATATAAAAATTGTGTTAGCGTGGTCAGACAAATTCAAATTGAGTCGGTCTACCAAACTAACCCGAAATGTTATAGCTTTTACACCTGGAGGTGAGTTTGGAGGGTGAGTTTTTGGTCCACGCAAAACTAACGCTAATGAATTGTTAGTGTCGGTTTTTTTTCCCATGGGTTTTCTGGAGTTGGTAATCAAACATTTCCTACAGTGGTATGCATTATTAATGGCATTAATATTTATCAAAATATAATTAAATCCTTTTGGTAATATTTTTAATAAAAAAGTAACATTATAAAACAGCTATGTAAAAATATATGTAAAATTGAAAGTTTCTTTTTTTAATTGAGAGAAAACTATCATATCTTAAACACTACGAGAAAACTTCTAAATAATGATCAATTTTAGTGATTAACGATTAGTAACTATAATAATCAATTTATATACCAATTTATAAAACTAAAAATTAATGGTTACTAAAATAGTCAATTTTATGAATACAAAATTATAATTGATCACTAAATTGGTTTTTAAAATTAACTACCATTGTTTTGGCTAACAAAGGAAATTGGTCACTAAAAATTAGCTATCTAGATTTTGGTTATCAAAATGACTTAGTTTCTAAATTTGTCTCTAATTAATTAGTGACCAAATTTAGTGACCAATTATAATTTTTTATTTATAATAGTGATTATTTTAGTAACCAATAATTTTTAATTTTTTAAATTGGTATCTAAATTTGTCACTATAGTGACTAACTATTTTTGATTTCTAAAATTAGTTTCTAATTGAGGATTTTCTTGTAATGGAATAATTTTTGCATATTTGTAGATTTACAAACTAGAGGAAAAAGAACAAACGTAGATTCATCTATTTGATGTAGTGCAATGATTAAATATAAGAGAAAGGATCAAATGAAGCTATAATGAAAGATGAAGGACCATTTAAATCCCTCCACTAAAATCACAACATTAATGATGAAGCTCCTTGTGCCAATTTGGAAGGGAGAAGCTCCATGGAAGGCAGCAGAATGAAGGAGTGGAGACAAGTTTGAAGGCTTTTGTAGCTATGGAGTGTATGGATGGGATGAAAGTCTAGGAAAGAAGACTATCCTAGGGAAGGGGCTAGAGGAGCTAAGGGAGAAAGCTAGTGTAACAATAACTCTTGAGGTAATAGTGACTCTAAAGGTAATAGTGTGGAGTGATCTCAACATCTAGACTATTACCAAACAAAAATAACCCAATACAAGTGGAAGGAGGCCCCATTTATAGTAGGATGGCTGACCATAATAAAATGCAAATACAACACCGAATGAAATGGAAATGTAGCTTGGAGAGAAAGCTTGATCTATGGTCGTGTGATGCAAAGGAGTGAAGGATCAAAAGCCATGTGGCAAGTCACACTCTCCATGCTTGCTCCATGAGGAAAATGCGCACCACCACCTTGCTCTCTAAGTCTCTTTCTCGGCCAAACTTCTAATTGGGCTTGAGTTAGCCCAATTTGAAGGCTAATCAACAAAGTACTTTGGTATTTTTATTCTATAAAACATTGCTTAACATTTGGCCTAAAATAAAGTCTACTTTAATGCTCCAATATGCATCCTCTCATATTTTGATGTCTTCTTCAGCCCATGAGAATAACATATGAAGCCTATGATGATTTTGACCCTCTTGAGAAAAGCCTATTTGGATCTTTCTAAGCATGCCTCTTATTATTAGGCCTTTGAGTGGACTTGGATCTTTAAGAGCATGTGGGCCTATAGTTGGGGCTATGGTGGACTCATCAATTAAGATGGGAGAAACAAATGAAGTCATCAAAACCAAGTCCTCTTTTAGAAGGGAAGTTGTAATGGCATTGACACCAATAATATAAAAGAGGCATTGTTAGATGAAGATTAGATTCTACTCATGGATGGAGACCTAAATTAGTTTACTATAAACAATATTTGGATTTTAGTGTCACTTCCATCTAATCAAAGTGGCACAGTGGTAATAAATAAAAAGCTACATCGAAAAGGCTAGAGACATAAAGAAGGTATAGACTTTATTGAAATATTTGCTTTAGTTGCGCATTTTAGGCAATAAACACAATAACAACAATATTTATCCTCATTATCAATATGCACATCAATATTCTCTAAATCAGTTATCAACTTGTTGAATTCATCTAGTTGTTCACTAATTTTCCTTTCATTATTCGTCTTTATGAGCACAACACTTTCTTCAAATACAAATGATTCACCAAGGACTTCATCTTGTAGAATCTCTCAATCCTAATCCATAGTCAAGTTGCGGTCTTTTCCTTCGAGACTTGCCTCAACCCCTATCATCAAGGCTACAAACAATTAGGTTGTCAGCCTTGTCTAATAACTTTTTGTCCTTCTTTGCCATGCTTTTTATGATGCTTTTTGATTTTTCTTGATAACTAATGAAGTATCCATTAATTGTTCTTGCATCCATTTTTTTTCTTGCAGATTGTATATTCTTACTCCTGTCTAACAACCTCAAACATGCATGTGTCTAAAACTAGGTTTCCTACTTGTCCATAACTCAAAACAAGTCTTTTGAATAACGTTACTAGAAACCTTGTTCAATAAATACATGAAAATCTTTAAACATACATCCATAACAATACATGTAAATATGCATTACTTAACATACTTCTAACCATATCTATTAAGGTTCGATTATGCCTCTATGACCCACCATTTTGTTGTGGTGTGCCCAACATTGTGTATTGAGCACAAATACCTCGTTTCTCAAGGAACTTAGACAACAAACTAGAATGGCATCCACTTTCATTATATCTTACATAATACTCACCACCTCTATCTGACCTGACCATTTTCACCTTTCTGTCTAATTGTTTTTCCACTTCATTTATATAAACTTTGAATACATTCATTGCTTGAGATTTCTCATGCAATAAATAGACATGCTCATAACGTGAAAAAAAAATTGTCAATAAAGGTGATGAAGTACTTCTCTTTATTGAAAGAATTTACATAAAACAATCCACATATATCAATGTGTATACTTTCAAGAATTTTAGTGCTTCTTATGCCTCCTTTCTTTGCGTATTTTATTTTGTTGCCTGTAATACAATCCACACAAACATTTAGATAAGTGAAAGAAAAATCCGGAAGGACTTCATTCTTCAGTAATCTTTACAACCTTTCTTTGGAAATGTGACATAAGCTCTTATGACATAAGTAAATACATCGTTCAAATACTAAACTACTTTTAATACCAACATTATGATGCAAGATCATAAGTGTTTTAGCATATGAATTATCCAAATTCAATTTATATAAACCATAAGTGTACCTTATCAAATCCTACAAGTACGTTTATACAAATTAAAACAACCATTTTAAACTTAAAATAGTATCTAGCAACATCAATATTAAACAAAGAAACTAAATTCCTAGTGATACGATACATAAAAAAGTATACATCAAGTCTAAGTGAAATCCAATGTCAAGGATCAAATGATAAGTCCCAATAGCTTCTATTGGAACCTTCACTTTATTTCTCATGAAGACAAACTTCTCATTTGGGTTTTTGGTTATGGTTGAAAGGAACCCATTTCTTTTTTTAACCAAGCTTTATGCTATATGCAATCCTTCAAGAAATGCATTTTTTTCTAGATAAAGGACTCGAAAATCTTTAATGATCTTTTACCCTTTCCATGTTACTTGTTAGCTTTCTTTCTAGCTCTCTGATTTTTAACATAATGAACGAAGTGGCTTCCTAAATTCATGACAAAATTTGATTAAAAGAACTAAATCCATGTAGTGATTGGTCTAAAGTTTCAAAGAGGGACTAATTCCAATTTGCATTCAAAGTTAAGACACCAAAAACATTTTTAACCCTTCCTAGTATTGATTAGTCCTCGACAAATACACCTTTGGCGTTGTACCTTTCTCTTCAGGGAGGATGACAAGAAGTAGTACCCAGTCTACTTCACTAGTTGGATGCTCTAGCCTATTGAAAAGCGGTATCAAACTATAGAAAATTTTTCATAGTGCTAGCTCGATGGCTACGTCACTACTTTTGTTGCTTAAACATTTGTGTTTGCATACATTATCTTATCAAGTAAATCTTGCAAAAGTCCATGGTTGGTCAAATGACGACATGGTCAGTAGACTTTCTAAATTCGAACTTACATACCATTACATAATTCTTGGCAAATTTTCTCATCGGCTCTCAACAAAATGCCAACAACCCTCCTTGTGGTCCTAATATAGGTAAGTCATTAAACAGGAAAGGTAGTGACACTGACATCATACTTTAGGGGCTTGATGATCTCATCATTGAGCCAACCATTCATTTCATTTTCAGCATGTCCAACAATAAAGTGGAATACAAAGCATTGATCATCGACCTTCGACTTGCACACGAGCTCAAGGTCAAAATATTGCATTGTCACAGTGACTCCAAACAAATAAACCTTCCTACAAAAGTACTATCACCTAGTGAAAAATATTGTCGACATGTTTGACTAGTTTGAGATAAAATGTGTCCCAAAGGACGAAAACGACAAGGTCGATGTGTTGTACAAACTTGTCAACACAAGGAAAGCTGGACAACACATAACATTAATCCAGCAAACCCTTTCAACGCCTAGTTGGGATCAGGAATACGTTTTTGAGATCTCCTCGGCTACACCCAACTAGATGACTCTAATAATAATTTATTTAAGTTTGGACGTATTGCCCTTAGATGCCACTGAGGCAAAGACTATACAAAGACAAGCCTCGTTCTACACCGTACATAATGAAGAACTCTTCAAACGAGGATTTGTTGCTCCACTCCTTAAGTGCCTAGATCGAGAACAAGCTCAATATGTTCTTGTTGGGATGCACCGAGGGATATGTTGCATGTACTTAGGAGTCAGGTGCATGGTTTCTCGGGTACTGAAAGGAGGGTACTACTGGCCTACACCGAGGAAATATGTCTTTGATTTCATCACCAAGTGCTACGAATGCCAGTAATTTGGCCCAATACATTAAGTGCCACTAGAAGTTGCATATTATTACCACTCCTTGACCATTTGTAACATGGGGAATGGAAATCCTCGGTCCCTTGCCACTTGGGAAGGAACAAGTCAAGTTCTTGATTGTGGCCATACTTTACTTGATCAAGTGGATAAAAGAAGAGTCGTTGGCTACTATCTCAAGTCAACATGTGCAAAAGTTTCGTTGCAAGAACATCGTATGCCGATATGGATTGTCACACTCCATCGTTATAGACAACGACTAACAATTTATTCACAAAAGATTCAAATAGTTCCTACAACAACTCGACATTAAACATCCACTCTCACTAGTAGAACATCCTCACCCAACCGAAAAGCTAAGGCTGTTTAACAAAATCATCCTTACTAAGTCAAAGGCCTCTAGGCTAAAGAGATATTGGCCACACTTTGGGGATACCATTGCATGACTAATCATGAACTAAAGAAACACCTTTTTGACTATCATATGACATAAATGTCATGATACTGGTATAAATCGGTGAAACATCCTAGCACCGACAACACTTTGATGAAGAGCATAATGAAGAAAACCTCTGAGTTGATCTGAATCTCATTCATGAAGTCTGGGTAGAAGCTTACATAAGAGAAGTAGCGGCAAAATAATGGGTAGCATAACTGCAACAACTTATTTTGAGAGAGATCATCCTAGAAAGGAGATCTGGTCTGGAAGAAACTTTGTAATGCTTGAAAAGATAAATCAAAAGGAAAGCTAGCACCTAATTGGGACGAGCCATATCGCATAGTGGATTCCCTCTAGAATGGAGCTTATAAGTTAGAAGAGCTCGGAGGGAAGCTTATCATGAGGACATGGAACACAACCCACCTAAATATTTATTACAGCTAATGTTTTACGATGTGTGTATTTTTTTTCCTTTGCTTGGATTTTGTCCCTAAGTTGGGTTTTGTTAGGCAATGTTTTAACAAGGCACACTTCACTTTTCTGGAAAAATTCTCTTTTCTTTTACATATATTTATATGTTAACACTTGTGTTTGTAACACCCGTTTCAGGATGCCACATGTAATTTATAAATCGTCAATATTTTTCCAAAACCATAACTCTGATACCATCACTTGAAAGTGAAAATTTCAAAAAACTTTATTTCTCCAACGAAAAAAAAACAGTGTTTTAAATCAACCAAACCAATATAAGTCATCAAAAGAAACTTATTACAAATCCTTCCAATTCAAAATAAATTTTTACTGAAGTCAATTATTACATCTTATTCAAAAGACAAAACCATTTGATTTCCAAAAACTCCCAAAAGGTTTCACAACGAGCTCTTCATAACTATGCTTCTCCAACTACATCTACATCAACATCTACTTCCGTATAACACACACATTATACGATCATCGCACAAACACATACAACGCACAAAAGCAAGGGTGAGCTAACCAGAAAAAACATCATACCACAATATATTGCTAACATCCAACACACCTTGCATTATCACAATATATTCATAACCTCAACCAAGTAAAAACCCATCACATAGCTCAATACACTTCTTTGCCAACTAATTTGTAGTAGGAATTTGAAAAAGATATTTGTCGAAGACTAAAATTGTTAAATGACATCACAAAAATCATTTTTGGCTCCACATACCCAACTGCCAACATCTTTTTCCCAAAGATTTATGAGATCAAG
This sequence comes from Vigna unguiculata, assembly GCF_037176805.1. Taxonomy (NCBI): domain Eukaryota; kingdom Viridiplantae; phylum Streptophyta; class Magnoliopsida; order Fabales; family Fabaceae; genus Vigna; species Vigna unguiculata. The sequence continues at coordinate 28,451,178 of NC_140802.1, forward strand.
ATTGCAATAGATGATTGGGTTAAATATCCTAATACAACCATTCAAAATATGGCAATACAAATGTTAAAGAAATTTGAAAGCTACTGAAGTATTGTTCATGATATATTGACAATTGCTTTAGTTTTATATCCAAGGTGCAAGATGAACTTACTAGAATATATTTTTATAAATTGTATGATATTGATTGTGATCTAAAACTTAGTAGGAGTCGTCAAATATGTTGTGATTTGGTTTTGGGATAATAAAAAATAGAATGAAACTTCTTCTTATAAAGTTACATCGTTGGAGTTGGAAAAGGATGTTGATGATGATGTGAATGAATTTTTATAGTTTATGACAAAAAGGAATAAATCTATAACTATAATGATGAAAACAACGTCGGATTATTACTTGGAAGAAGAAAATTTGCTAGTTACACTAGAATTTGATATCTAATCATGGTGGAAAACAAAAGGGTTAATTTTAACCCTTCAAGCAATTGTAAGGGATGTTTTAGCTATTCCAATAATATTTGTAGCTTCTGAATTTGGTTTTAGTATCGGTTGTAAGATATTAAGTTCTCACGGTATTCGACTTCATCATATTACTATAGAAGCTTTGATGAATACAAGAAGTTGGATATGGGAGTCAAACCATAAAGTTAAGTTACTCAAATTTATTAATATTTATTGTTAGTAATTTTTTACAAATTCTATTTAGTATTCTATATTTGATATTTGTAGGTGTTAAAAATTAAAAAGCAAAATATGTTCTCATGAGTGAAAATGAATTTGATGGTGAAGGTACATTATATTCTAGTTGTAACGTCTTATTTAAGAAATAACATAATTAAATGGAACATCACACAAGGTAGTATAAAGAGTAACGACGTGGAATATAAATATCACTCCTTACAATAAATCCTAGATACTTAGAGAGAAGTCTAAGGCACACCATGATGCCATTGACTAAACAAGATAAAATTTGAACAGTACATAAAATAAATGTTCAAGAAGCAAGGTAAAACATGGGCTACAACCCTAAAAGAGAACTCGGAGAAGCAAAATTCGACCCAAGACGAGTTAAGCAGCGAAATATCCATCACCCTGATGACCACGAGGATTTCTCGCATATGCTCACATCAATAAATTGATGATCATCGCAAAAAGGAGAAAACCACACACAATACATACAAACAAGCAGAAAAGGTAAGCTATAGTAGAAAAACGTTTTATCATTCCATTGCATACAATTTTACAGCCAAAGATACATACGTCAACCAAGCATGTGAAGACTCGCAAACAAACACTACGACTCAAGACACGACTATCCGGATACATATAATTAGTTGGATTCACCGAATGTTTACACTTGTGGTGGCCTCTGTAACACCCCAATTTTAAGATCTTCTCCAATTTTGCGTTTAGCGGAAAGGAATAAACATTGAAAATGTACTTAATAAAAACTTTTAATTTAATTTAAATTACATAGTTCAACCCGTCACTTTGTCAAAAACTTCCAATAATATTGTCGATCAAAAGAAAATTACATATATTTTAATATCTGATTTAAAACAACTAAATAAATTATAAAATCTCCCGAGTTCACCCCAACCTCTCGTCGATCTACTCCATGCCAAAAGCATATGCATTATCATCCACTCCCGTATAACACACACGTTATACGATCATCGCACATACAACAATCACACAAACAAACAAATAGGGGTAAGCTAACCATAAACAATGATATTCATAAAAGAAATTCATAAATAAAACTTGTCCATTAATACTCAACGTAACATTCAAGTAACACGAAAACTTTATGATCACAATCCAACCTTGGTTTGAACACACAAACCCCAAATCCAAACAATCATACTAATTCTTCGAAAATAACTAATTCTTATAATTTTTATCCAATCCAACTTAACAACACATTATGCAAACGATTTGGGATTTTAGAAATAAAACTGCAGCTTGTGTAAAACTCCAAAAATTATGTATTTATATTCAAATTAAAGATGATTGAATCAAGAATAAAATGCAACAATAACCAACTTAATTGATTAACTATAGAGAAAGTTATGCACCAAACAAGCAACAAAGGTCAATGTTGTCAACAACCAAACTACAATGATCTTGCGATAAAAACTACTCTCACTACAAAGCTCTGATTCAAGATCGGACTGGTCAAAGTCAAGAATTATGTATTAAGGATCAACTATTAAAATTTTAGCTTGATCCAACGGCTAACAAAGTAGGCACTTTCATTTTACGAAAAGTGTGCAGTGTAGAAAAATGAGTAGCGCCTCAAAATGAGATAAAGAAAAGGAAAGGTGGTTGCACCAAAATAAATAGCTCACGTACAAGCTAGTGTTCAATCAATCCTTGGCCTCATTGAAATATAAAATCATGTACTGTACCCACATCAATACGCATGATATTAGAAAGAAGAAAGAGGAAAGCTAATAACTCTACACCACATTCACGTAAATAAAAAAAGGAGAGGTAGAAGAGTTAATCTCATGCAAAAAACTTGCTCCAGCAGCGTGAATGAAGAGAAAACAATCACATATGCATGCCATGGAAAAGAAGAAGGATATATCAAGTATATTCTTTAAAACTTCATGCACCAATCAAAAAAATAAAAAGAAAAAATTAAGGTAAAGCTTCAAACAACACAGAAAACAAACTCAGCTTCCCCTACACTACACATGCATACTTTTCAAGTTTCACTCATCAAGCAAACAAAAAGAAAACAAGAGAAGAAAACAAGGTTGGCTTCCCCTACCTGGATTACTTTCTCCGATACAGTTTCTCTCACAATCTCCTTCGTTCTTCAAAAGTTCTTTCTACCATTAAACCCTCGTCGTCTTCTCTCCTCACCTCTATTTGCACATTTTAAAAACCCTAAGGTGTTTTATCCCCTCTCTTAAAATCCTATCTTTTATTTTCATCCCTAATATTTTTCTATTAATATTATAAAAGATAAATATAGTATTCTTGGCGATTTATTTTATGGCAGCAAAGATTTTCAAAAGATAAAAACGAATTTTGTAATAAAGAGATTAAAAAAAACAACAACCATATATATCTTCTATATCCAACGTGAATGGAGTGGCTTTTAAAATAAAATGCACGTGCATAAAACCCTTATTTGATTCTCAAACTGTTGGTTAAGATTCTAAAAATTACACCATAACTTAAATGAGAAAGAAAAAAATACAACAATATTTGGCAAGCTAAGATTCAAACCTGTCCCTGCACACACACATGCATAGCACTAGCCACTGAACTAGACACATTCTCATAATATAAGGCGCACCAATTATTTATATACTATATAGTTTACATTCCGTAATTAAGTAAATAATTAAAATAAATAAAATAATAACTTACATCACTTAAATAATTATTATAAATACAACAATAACTTAAACCACTCAAAGAATAATTATTTCATATTTCATAATTAAGTAAATAATTAGAATAAATAAACAACACTAACTTAAATCAATCAATTAATTATTTCATCATACATCAAAATTAAATAAAATACTTAATTTAAATAAATCCACAATCTCAAACAAGCCATCAATTGTATTTTCATGTGCTTCTCTTTATTCTAATTTTTTCTAGGTCTTACAGCCTCTACTACTCTGCAGAGCCAATTGCCAATGGGTTTCACCTTACCACTCACAAGGTTAGCCTTCAAACACCTAAGGCCATTATCCTACAAAAAATTAGGGCCTTCTGCTACTCACACCACTTGAGTCAGTACGTTCTACGTGAGACTCACTTACTCTTTAGAGTGTCAGGATGCAATCCTTACAAAATTATATAATAAGGCACCACCACGAACTTTGTGGAATTACGTCCTAAGCATGAAGCACCACTATTTCCACTAATAGGGGTCATGGGATTACGTCCTGACCAATGAGGCACCACTATGGGATCTCACCTAAAGATTCATGGAATTACGTCCTAACCACACCAAAATCATGTTTCTCCAACCAACATGAAGTCATTATACATACCAATTCCATACCAACATTTATAACCAACCACCCCATTCATGTTACATGCCAAGGTCATGCCAAAATCATCCATTCTAAACCATAAACCATTCAACACATGCAAAAACACTTATTTCATGCTTTAACATAATAATCCAACCAAACATGTGGCAAACATCCAAGGATAGAGAAGAAAACAGGACCTGGGCACATTCTCGCCCAGTTCTCGTTCAGGTTGAAAGGTCTCGCTCAAGCGAGCTCCTTTCGCCTAGGAGAGAGCTCGAAAAGTGGGAATAGTGGCCTTCGCGTTCTCTCGTCGAGGCGAGACCTCCTCGCCTAAGCGAGATGGACTCTCGCTCAAAATAGGAGCTCGTTGCTTAAACGACAGCTCGCGCAAGTTCCAGGGAGAACCTTCTGGTACTCTCGCTTGGGCGAGAATGGCTCGTCTGGGCGAAAATACTAGAGTTCTCCATTGTTCACGTGTGCAACAGGCAGTCAATCAAAACCAAACAATATTTTTAACAATTCCCAAGCAATTATAATAGCAACCAAGCATCAAACTCATGAAACATAAAATCGCAAGAAACAGTAAACCATAATTTCCCTTACTTGGAAAGAGCTAGCCAAACGACTCTGACACCTAAGAAACAAAGGACGATAACTCCCGGAGCAGATTCGTGAGTTGAAAAACAGCGGAGCAGGTTCAAAAGGGGTTACCATGGTGAATCCTAGTTAGAATCACGACAACAAAGTTGGGAATAAAGAAGGTATGGTAAAGAATCAACTTACATGGACTAGAAAAATGGAGTTGAGGTAACTCGAAGACGAATGAGACCCAAACCCTAACAGAGCACGACTGTAGTTCTAAGAGAGGGTGAAAGGAAAATTGATTTCTGAAAAGTGCAGAGCATGAGAGTGTTTGGGCTGTTTAGGGACTTGGACACCCTATGAGCGAACCTTAGGCCTAACTGATTAGGGTAGGCCCTTTTAAAATTAGGCCAGCAATTAAAGTGGGCCTTACATTCTGCCCAACAACAAAAATTTTCGACCTCGAAAATGAATACTTACCAGGAAAATAGGTGCGGATGTGACTTCCTCATATCCTCCTCTAACTCCCAAGTTGAGTTTCCTGTCCTCCGGTCCCAAATGACTTTGACTAGACTGACTAGTTTTCCCCGACGTTCCTTAACTCGGCTATCCACTAAAGTGACAGGTGGTACTTCCATAGTAAGATCCTCCCTGATCTGTACATCCTCGGCTTCCAACACACGAGATGGGTCAAAAAATACTTCCTCAACTATGGCATGTGCAATACCAGATGAAGATTAGCCAATTGAGGAGGCAAGGCAACCTCATAAGCCACATGCCTAATCCTCCTCGAGATTCGGTACGGGGCCAAGAAACTTAGGAGAAAGTTTCCTTGAACGGAGAGTCCTTCCTATAAGACCCGAGAAATTTAAATAATTAAATAAATAATTATTTAATAAATGCGGGTAGTGGAAGCCTTTATGGAAATTAAGGCTAACTTTCATGACATGGAAAAGTACTAGCTCAAGTGGTTGAGAGTACTTGGTATGTTGAGAGGACTTGGGTTTGAGTCCTATGTGTGTCAATTGTGTGTTATTTAATTTATTATTTTCTTATTATATGTTTGTGTGTGATAAGAGAGTATAAATTTCTAAATTTATAAATATTATCATGAAAGATGACTTGGTGGAGTTGGTTGTGCACTTGAATTGCAATTGTGTGGTAGTGGGTTCAAACCTTGACTTAAACAAAATAACTTTCTTTTTTTTTGATAAATCAATTTTGGGCATGAAGGTGAAGGGACACCAAAACCCTAGCTGCAAAAAGCTAGCCAAGAAGGACGGGAAATATCACTCCTAATGAGCCTTGAATGTTAATTTATTCTTCCTTAATGCCAAATTCGTTTTTCTCCATCAAGTATCATTAAGGCAGAATTTAAGAGGGAATTGGGAGGGAGAGAGAGTGCTTAGGAGTCTAGCAAGGTGTGAGTATTGAAGGGAGAAGAATTCTGAGCGTGTGGGCTGAATTGGGGAGACTATTGCAGTGTTGGGAAGCTAACCTAAGGGAGTCAAGTTGCCAATATCAAAAGAAAGGAGTTTTGAGAAATTGTCAATTGAGCAAGGAATATCCAGGTTAAGGGAGTTCCTATTCGACGTTTTAAGCTTTAATTGTATGTTTCGTAATGTGCCTAATGAACTGAGACTGTATTCTTCCCATGCATTCGAGTTTCGTTCAGATTTCTGGAAATTTCCAGAGACCGCCTAGCGGTTATGAGTGACCTGTAACATCCCTGCCAGATATTACGGGTTTAAATAATAAAATAAAATAAGAAAATAAAATCTCATTAATTATAAATCCATTTCCCAAAAAATGTGGGAAATTTCAATCATTTATTATATAATAAAGATAACTCTAAATTCAAGTTTCTCAAAATCCAATAAAATACCAAAACAATCTCATAATAGTTTACAACATTATTCCAAAATCACAAATGGTAAAAACTCGATAAAACTGTTCCCATGAGTTTTCCTCGCTCCGTTGCTAAGCCTTACCAGATCCACCTGCAACATCATTTGCTCCCGTGTACCGCGTACACGATCATCGCCAAACACAAGCAGATAGGGTGAGCTAACAAAACAAACACACACACACATATATATATATATATATATATATATATATATATATATATATATATATATATATATATATATATATAGCACAATTATATATATCACACAATCACAACAAAGGAATTCCTTCCTTTGATTCCATACCACATGGCCGCAACCTTGTTAATCGTGTTCTACGTCTTCTAGTGAGTAGCTTAAGATATCTTGCTACCATACCTATCAACCACAACCGATAAAGCACGTGCGGTAAACCATGTTACGGATCACACACCGTAACGCTAGGTGGAGTTCCCAAATACGAACATAGTTTACAAAATCCCAAGACTACCAAACTCATCAACTAACTACTGAGGAGGGCAATCTATCTGGACCCATCCGTACTGAGCTCAACTCAAGGGTTCCTCATGTTCATCTTCCATCTCGAGCTCCACTCGAGGGATGCCATTTCGAGCTAAACTCGAGGAATGCCACGTGCTTAACCCCTATCCCGAGCTCAACTCAAGGGATATGTTCCTAGCTCAACTCAAGGAACACCAGCAAGCCGACCTTTAAAGTATCCTAAAAGCCTTGTAGATCACACATGCAAAACCAACAATCCTAGTCTACTATAGCAAAATCGCCTGGTGGGGGACACGTACCGCTAGGTGCTGCCGCTTCTAGACTGCCTCGCGGGTGACGCGTACCTCCATGCGCGTAACGCCTTTGATTCATCCACGCTGCAGATACCGCCTGGCAGAAAGACTCTCACCGCCAGGCACACACGTCCCAGTGACTCTCTGTTGGGCAACTATCGCTTGGCGGCTTCTGCTCTGCCGCCAAGCGCTTTATCAGTACAGTGAATTGTACTGGTTTAAGTTCCCCTTCGCTGATTTCTACATATCTCTCTGCACCACCCTAACATTGAATCTTACCAATTTAAGTACCCTCAATTACCATGTAATTTAATCTGTTTCCCTATAATCTCAATACCAATTAGGTTCGCTACCTTAAGCTTACCATTACATCACCTTGCTTAATTCTATGTTTCTAACTTTACCATATACCACTGTTAATCTAGTACCCTTGGGAACTATGGTTTACCCATAGATGTCTAAGGCTTATGACACAACATCCATACCTTAACCACATTTACACCACACTCCCATTTAGACCAATACCACTCACATTAACCATTTGCTTGGTATTTAATTTTCGTTTCACCTATTTCTAATGGCTTACCACTCTTCACTCATAAATATAACCCTATCATAGAACAGTTCACACTTCTGAACCTCCTCCACCTAGTTCACACCAGTCTTTTATTTTACACTATTTCATACTTCATATAATCATTCCTAATGTAGTGATACCATCCAGTTCTATGTCTTTTGTTGAAAGGGGGAGCTACTTCAACCTATATAAAGATGGTTTTGATGATGTATAACAGTTTAGAATTAGTCCTGTTTTAGTTAGGTTGTGCATTAGGCTGTTAGTATGAAATTATCATATGTAAAACAAGCCTGCATTAAGTTGTAATTAACCATCACACTCTTGCTTGTGCATTCATGAATTGATTAGCTATTTAACTAATGGATTAACTTAGGGTATTACACTAAGGCAGTGAAAATACACTCATGATAATCGATTAGGTAAATTCCTAATCCATTAGTAACTGCAGAGAACTCTGTATAAAAGCTGTTTCTGAAATCAGTTTGGTGAAAAAGAAAAATTACAGATTTTCGGAGAAACATTTATGAGAAACTGCCTTCTAAGATTCACAAAGCTCTTAATCATTCTTAAAGGTTATTCAAGTGAAGATTCAAGAAGATTGATGGCTGATTCAACCTTGATGGGGTCTAGCTTGAATTTAGGAGCAAATTGACAAATCCGCACAATAATAGGTGTATTCATTTCTTGATTCTTTTTTATTGTATTTATGATTACTGTTGTTTCACTGTGTCAAGTGAAGGCCTAGGTGCCATTGCGTGGATGCATTGCTCCTAGGGGGAGTTCTTGATTGGTAGATCAAGATCCTTGGTTTTTAAGTTCTAGGATTATATATATGCTCTTTTAATTCTTGGAACTTAATTGAGTTAGTGGAATCCTCCTAAGTGGGTTTATTTAGGAGAAGACTGGACGTAGATTCATCTTGAATCAAACCAGTATAAATTGTTGTGTCTTGGTTCTTTCTCTTCTCTTACAATCTTTCTTGATTGCTTTAAACAGTCCATTAACACAGAACTGCGAAATTGATTAATTAGGCTATAAGACTTAAAGATACTTTCAAGATTTAACCTAATCAAGTGAAAGACTCATTAATCAATTTAGATACCTTTCTGGGTTGAGCTATTAGATAGATCTGATTTAACAACTAAGCCACCAGTTTATGTTACCCCAGGTTATATCCAGACCAACATCTCCATTTCCAATTACAACTGCAACAAAACCCAACCCAGCGCCTGTCATCACAGCCACGCAGTAGCACTGCCTCTACGTTGGCGCATGGTGACAAGCCCCGTGTCGCTAGGCGGTTCTTATACTTCTAGGCAATTTTCAAGAATTTTAGCACCTGCAAACTCCAACCAACCCCAACTCTTCTGATTTTAATTGGATTTACGACCCAATGACTACACTCATGTGTTTATAATCACGGTTCATTCATCAAATTCGCAATATACATTTTTCCAGCAACATTTACAAATCAACATAGTGCGAATTGGAATAATCCAAAATAATCAACCCTAAAATAATGTTCATACCATTTCCACCCAATCGAGACTTTCGTTACGTCTAGTTTGGCAATTTCTAGCTTCCAATCACTACCAAACTATTAATAATATCTTCTTCCCCGATCAGAATCAACCCAAACATGGGGGATATTTTCCTTGACGGTTCATAGGGAAGCTTCTAGAATTTTCTTTACTTCTACAAATGTCTCCTCTACTTTTATTTCCTTCATATTCTTTATTCTAAGACTATAATTTTAGTTTTGATTAGAAGGCATTCTTGACTGAGTATTCTTCATGTCTTTTCAATCTTTGTTCATAAGCTTCAAGAAAGCCCATTAGTTGTGTTACTGACAATGGGGCTAAATCTTTTGTTTGTTCAATCGCTGTTATGATTGCATCATATTTTTGGGGAATAAAAATTAAAATTTTCTCAACAATTTTTTTGTCAAGAATAGTTTCCCCAAAGGCTCTCATCTGACTAACTATTTCCTTTATTCTGGAATAGTAGTCTTTAATGGTCTCAAATTCTTTCATTCTTATTAATTCAAACTACCGTCTTAGAGAATGAAGTTTAACATTGTGTACCTTATCACTTCCTTGAAACTCTTCTTGTATTATGTTCCAAGCTTGCTTTGCACTTGTGGCACCTATTATTCTTGGAATGATTGTGTCATCAACTACTTGTTGATGAGCAAATAAAGCCCTTGAATCCTTCTGTTTGTTTTCCTTCAACTCCTTCTTCTGAGCTGCAGTAAGAGTGGAAGTGTCTGCTGGAATACTGAATCCCACTTTTATAATGTCCCACAAGTCTTGGGAGTGAAAGAATGTCTTCATTTTGACACTCCAAAAATCGTAATTTTCTCTTATGAAAATAGTTACTGGAATTGATGATGTTTGATTGATAGTGGTTATAGATTGAGAAAATATTTTAGAAGTAGTGTAAAATGGAATTATAGTTTCTTTGAAGTAGTTGCAAAATTTATCTACGCCCAATAGGTGACTGAACATAGCTCTGGTACCACTAATATTATTTTAAGGTTGTGAAATGAATAGTTGATGGGATAGAGAAAATTGTGGAGATATTAGAATGTGGAAGTTGTAGTTGGAAAGAGTATGTAGCTTTGGTAGTGAGGGGTGTGTTAGATGTGGTCTTAGTTCTTGTCATACATCAAATGGTAGAGTACATGGGTATTTATAGACCTATAGACTATTCTAGAAAGTGCTAGCCACAACTCGTGTGGAATGTTCTAGATTTTTGCCTATGTAGAATGTTCTTGATATTTTCTTCCTATCTTAGGCTTTTCTACTTTGTTTTAGAACTTTCATTACATTTCAATACTTTTATCTTAGGATTTTCTAGATTCTTCTAGAATTTGCATTACACATTAATAGTTATTTCCCCGCATAAGTCATTTTCTTCTCTCTATAATATGATTTTCTCTTCTCGAAGTTATTTTTCTTTGAAGTCATTTCAAATTCATTTTGTTTTGAAGTTTCAAATACTCATAAACCGTAATTTCAATCACTGATATGAGGATTTGTATTGGTTCAAATTGATTTTCTTCATTGCATTTTTTCAATGTCAAGTTCCTCACATGAATCCCTACCTAATGTAAAGATTGTTTCAAGTTTCTCCATTCTGACATGTAATAGTTTAAAAGGATAAACTATAATGAATTTTCCAAAGAATAAAAATCATACATGTATGAATCTCCTTTGCTTTTCCAATTATAAACTCTCTTAAACTATTATTTCTTTTAAGGAAATCATGTTATGTTGTTTGGTTGAAAGTTGGATTGGAAGCGATATTTGATCCTTTTATAAGTTTGTTTCCCATGGTTCTGGTTCCAACAATAAAACAGAGATTGTTGAGTCTTATTTTGTATGCAGGTCGGCACAGTGTTCTGTACGAACACAGTGTTAACTCCAACTTAACAGAGAGGACCAAATTGAATTCTTTTAAATAATTGAGGTACTAAATTGAACCAATAAAAAATATGGGGACCAAATTGAACTAAACCAAAAAATTAAGGAACCAAATCAGTAATTATACCTAGTACAAAAGTTGTGTAAGCATGGTCACGCAAACACTAGTAAAGTTTGTCTTCCTAACTAATGAGAAATGTCATAGCTTTTACTCGGACGGTGAGTTTTTGGTCTACGCAATCCAAAAGCTAATGAACTGTTAGTGTCGGTCTTTTTTTCCTTTGGAAGGGCTTTTTGGGGTCGAAAAGAAACATTTTCTATAGTGGCCTACGTTATTAATTAATAGCAAATATTTATAAAAATATAATCAAATCTTTTTGATAATATTTTTAATGCAACTGTTACCTTAAAGTAAATGTAAAACTGAAAGATTTTTTTCTTAGACTGATAGGAAACTATAAGATCTTGAAGATTACTTTGTATATTTGTAGATTTCCAAGTCAGGAGGGAAAAGAACATACGTAGATTCATCTATTGATGTAGTACAAGTATTAAAAGAAGAAAAAAAAATTAGATGAAGCTAACCCCTACACTAAATCATACCATTAAGAAGAAATGGAGATTTGTTTCATCCCATACCAAAGATCAAATTTTGGGAGAAAGAAATGATGACTTCAAACCAATTCCTTTTGAAGCACTGGTGGAGGATATAAGGGGTATAGAGGGCCATTGCCCCAAAATTTTTTGAATTTTTTTCAAATTATATGTACTTTAAATTTTTTTAACTTATATATACTTTTAAATTCTTTAAACTATATGTATTTTTTTTAATTAGATAATAGTATATTGAAAATTAATAAAAAATAAATTAGATATTTTTTATTTCTTTTATAAAGTACAACATTTAATATTAATAAATAATCAAATATAAAATCAAATATAATAAAGAAACAAAAATTAAGAAGATATTTTTTATTTTCTCTCTCATTGTCTGTTATAAAGTCAATCATTTTGTCCCTCATTTTTTTCATACCTTCTCTTCTATTGTTGAAGAAAAGAAGGCAATTCTCTCTTGTATCGCTTGAAAATGAAATATTAGTTTAATATTTAACCCTATTTTTTTATCTCATGACCCTTTTGTATATTTTTTTTATGAATATAAAAGAAAAACTATTGTATTATATGGTTTTTCATGGTCAACTTTTAATTGTGACTTGATTATCATAGTTTTTTTAACAAGTATGTCTTTCAAATTTTTATTAGATTATGATAACATAGTTTTAATCTTATAATAAATTCATTTTTTAAAAGTTATAAAAGAGAAACTAATGGTGAAGATGAAAATAGGACAATATGGTTGCTCATTGCATAACAATGAAAAAAAAACTTGTGAATACTTTTGAATCAATCTATGCACATTAAAAAAATGCAAGATGAATATTTTGTAGATAATGTGTTATTTACATCGAAAAAGAAAGCTAGTAAATTTAGTTATGATTCAATTATTGATGAGTTTGGTAATCTAAAAAAAATGATAAGCGATGAACACAATCACAACAATGTCTAGTCCTCACTATCTGTATGCACATAAATATTCTCCAAATCAAGGATCAAGTTGTTGAATTCATCAAGTTGTTCACTAATTGTTCTTTCCTTACTCGTCTTTTTGAGCACAACAATTGCTTCAAATACAAATGATTCACCAAGGACATCGTCTTGTAGAAACTCTCAACCTAGTCTATAGTCATGTTGTGGTCTTTTCCTTCAAGGCTTGCCTCAACCCCCTATCACTAAGGCTAAGAAAAGGTTGTGAACATTCTCTAACAATTTTTTTGTCCTTCTTTCCCATGGTTTTTCTCAAGCCTTTTGATTTTTTTGGATAACTAATGAAGTATCCACTGATTGTTCTAGCATCCATTTTTTCTTGTGAATTGAATATTCTTACTTTTTCCTGACAATCCCAAACATGCATGTTTCTCAAACTGGGTTTCCTACTAGTTCATAACTTAAAAAAAGTCATTTGAACAACTTTACTAGGAACCTTGTTGAACCTCATATTCTCAACCATATCTATTAAGGTTCAATTATGCCTTTCTAACACACCATTTTGTTATGGTAGGCCTAACATTGTGTATTACGGACGACAAATAAACATGACTTTATGGTATTGCCTAGACTCATCCTTGTTTCGACGGAAATCCTCACGTTGATTGGGTACAAGTATAGGTTTGGGTAATATTCGAGTTTTTCAATTGGGTATGGGGATGGGGATGCATATGTACATATCTACCCTATCTACATCCCCATACCATATATAAAACCCATCCTTATTGATGAATGCATATGTATGATCTTATTTAAGCTTTAATTTTAGATTTTTAATAAGCAGAAGAACAAAATAGTTACCTGAAACTTTAAAACGAAAAACATCTACAAAACACTATTTCATTCGAATAGGGCTTTTTCAACAGTAAAAAACGAGAAGTAAAACACTATCAATTTAAATGCATTAGTTAAAGTTAATAGCTTTTATTAAATTAAAAGAAGTGGAAATGACACTATTGCACTAATTTTTACACGGTATAGAAACCAATTCTAACCTAATGGAAGAAAATTCTCATTTTGAGAGAAAAAGGAGCTACCACGTGGCAATCCCTCATTAGACAATCAACGAGTCAAATGGTCAAAGTTTGGTAAAAAATTCAAAGGGTGTCTAAGTCTGGTAAAATGGACAAAGCAAGAGGGGTTAAACTGCAAATATTGATATCTTTGAATTTCTCTATAAATTTGGATTGTGTAATTACAAGGGTAGAATTAGGAAATTAGTGCAAAAATTAGTTTTTGATTATTTATCAGATATTTTTAAATATTTATTTATTTAATTATATCAGTAAATATCAATAAACAATATTTGCCAAATATTTTTAAACCTAGCTAGATGTCTCCAAATCCTTTTTGATATTTATAAGGACCACAAAGATAAATTATATTTATTATTATTTAAAAGATATTTGAAGAAAGTAGATTTAATCAATAGAAAAGTCAGACCCAAAACCCAATCAAGTTCAATAGAAGAGACCACAAAGGGGAAGCAAAAAATTGGAGTTCGGAGCTTAAGAACCCTTTAAGGGACTTAATCACATCTTGCCCTCCATTATTTTATATTTTTATGTTATTTCTACATTCCATGGAGTGTTAAGCTTCTAAGGTTTGTTCCACTTGAATTTCATTATATATTATGATGTTAGATTAAAATAATTTATTTGTTCTCTTTATTATTATTGTGGTTTTAATTTATCTATGCCTTTTGTTTCTAAATCAAATAAAAAGTAAAGATTTTACATTCTAGCTTTAGCGAAGTGTTTAAATCTATATGCATGCTAATCATATAAGTTTAAGGGTTTTTAAATTCAATTGAGACTTTACTTTGATTAAAGTTAATAATTTAGAAGCTTTCATGTGATTAAATAAGTTTTTACCAATAAATGAGACTTTACGTTGATTAAAGTTAATAATTTTAACTAGAATTAGTCTAGACTTTACTTTAAGTGATTAAGCCTTTTATTTGGCGAGGACACAAAGGAATAAACATGATTAGGCATAGTAAAATTTAATTGAGACTGTACTTTGGTTGAATTCACTGTGGATAATCTAAAAGTTTTTATTGTTAATTGAGACCGTAGTTTGGTTAAAAATATGAATGTTAACAAATTAATTAGGCTTTACATTGATTGATGTGAAAATCTAGGAGAATAATCAATTGAGTAATAACCTATAAATATTCTTTATAATTGTTTTTACATCTTTTATATCTTTTCAATTTTATTTCTTTATTTCTTTTATTATTTTATAATCTAATATCTTATTTATTTTTTTATCTTTACCTTCTTCTATTATTTTTATTTTATTTGATTAACCCTTTTGTATTGCCTTTATAAGAACTAATTTATTAGGAATCAATTTCGTGTTTATTGGGAAACGACTTTGGTTATCTTAACCTTATATCTAATTTGTTAACTACTAACTTAGTAATACTGAAGTTATTATAGTTTAGTAGTGTTAATTTTCGTCATGTCAACAAAATCATTATCAAATTTCTTATAGTTGAAGCAATTAAATAAACACCACTTATCTGTAACACCCATCTCATCCTTATCGTCGTTTCAATTATTACAATATACAGTCTATTAAGTAACTTTTATATATATATATATATATATATATATATATATATATATATATATATATATATATATATATATATATATATAATTATTTAATCAGTTAATATTTGATTGTTAGGTAGCCTTATTATTTAATTATTATTTTAGTATTTCTTTATTGTTTTGGAAATGAAATGTAAAATATCCCTGTAACAACTGATGCAAAATGTCTTTTCGGATGTCAGAATAAAGTTTTTGGGTTGTGTAAAAGTTTTTTTGTCAGGTTATACATAGTGTGAGAAAGCATTTTCCAAGAGGGGTTTTGAATAGAGTACAAAGATGTGTGTGTTTCTACCTTCATTCCTTGGTTCTATTTTTTGGGTATAATAAACAAAAGTTAATCCTTTTTTGGAAAGGAATATGTCTTCTTCTTCGAGTGGTAGAAATAGTTTCACAAATCTATTTCAGAATTCAATTTCCTTATTACATCATGGTGAGGTAACCTAAAATCCTTCTTCATTTTACTTAATGGTGTTGTTTATGTCGTTCATTCGTTTATTTTGTGATGCGGTTTTGTGCTTGATTTTGATTGCACTTACTATTATGGTATTTTTATACCTTATAAATATTTTTGTTTTGGATAATAAATTTTATATCTTTGATTGCATGTAATTTATTTCCAATGATCCTTGTGTGTAAATGTGTTTAGGAATATCTAGCTTTCGAAGATTTTATGGTTGAATGGGGATCAAAATTGTCATTTGGGATGAACTACTTTATAGATCCAATGGTGAATGTTTTTTATATGGAGTTTGATGTCCAACAAAGGTTAGTTTTTGTAATTGATATTTATTGACTTTTTCCTATTGCGTGTATTTGTTTGATATGAATATAATGTTGAGTGTTTTTCTAAAAATAATTATTTATCAAACTGGATGCATTTTTTTACATATTCTGGGAGAAGAAGATTCTAAATGGTAGGAAGATGAAATTGATTGATCCTACTATGAAAAGGTTTAAGTTTCAGTATTTTGTAAACCCTAGTGGTCGACTTCATTTAAGTGGTGTTGTTGAAGATATGATTAACTACTATAATATGAGGAATGAAGTTTAGTTACATTTGAACTATGTTTCAGAGAATGTGTTCTTGTATAGGATATTTGTAACATCCCACCCATATATTACGAATTTAATTAATATCATAAAGAAAATATAAATAAATTCATTTAATAAACACCATTTCCCAAAAACGCAGGAAATTTAAATCTTTTATTATATCAAATATATTCCAACAACCATAATTATAATCACTAATATAATATCCAAAAGTTGAGTAATAAAATGATTACAATATATTTCCAAATCATAACATATAAAAACTCCCAAGCTATCCCCGCTCTGTCTCTAAGCCTCACTAGAACCACTTGCAATATCATCTGCTCCCGTGTACCGCGTACACGATCATCGCCAAACACAAGCAAATATGGTGAGCTAATATCAAACAATCACATGCAAATAAAACAATTATATGTCCAAATAATTATACCAAGGAAAATTCCCTTCCTTCATCCCAAATGGCCATAACTATGTTTTGATATCATAAGCACAACAAAGGAAAAACCACCATTTGATCTCACATGGCCACAACCATGATATGATATCCAGAAACATCAAAGGAATCTCATCCTTTCCTTCCACATGGCCATGTTGACCGTGTTCTACATCTTCTTGTGAGTACCTCAAGATGTCTTGCTGGCACACCTATCGGCCATAACCTATAGAGCATATGTAGGAAACCATGCTACGGATCACACACCGTAACACCAGGTGGAGTTCCCAATATGAACATAGTATGTAACTTCCCAAGACTACCAAAATCATCAGCTATTTACTGAGGAGGGCAATCTATCTGGACTTATCCGTATTGGCCATAACCAGCACACTCACAACAGCAACACTCACCAACCCGAGCCACAACTCAGGAGTTCCTTGTGTTCATCCGTTATCCCGAGCCACAACTCAAGGGACGTCATTCCGAGTTACAACTTAGAGAATGCCACGTGCTTAACCCCTATCCCGAGCCACAACTCAAGGGATACGTTCCGAGCCACAACTCAAGGAACACCGGCAGGCCCACCTTTGAGATATCTTAGAAGCCTTATAGACCACGCATCACAATTCAAACACCAACCAATCCAATACAACATAATCGATTGCCTTGAAACACACAATATCTCCATCCTTCGCTTAAGCTTGAAGCCTCGAACAAAACAAACCTCGAACTATCTCTTGGGCGAGCCTTACTCGCTTGGGCGAGACCACCTTTTTCTCAAAATTAAAATCTCTCGCCTAGATGGCGAGTTATACAAAACATCAAATCATTCCTCGAATTCTCGCTGAGGCGAGGGACTCTCGCCTGAGTGAGACACTCTTTCGCCCAAAACAAGGCTTCGTGTAACATCCCTAGGGAATATTACTTAAAAATAAATATTAAAATAAATAATTGCATTAATAGCCATCTCGATAAAAATCCCAACGCGGGAAAATTTCAATTTATTAAGATAGCGCGCCAAAACTCATAACTGAATTCATAAAATGTTACAAGTTCTCAAAATTTGCATTTAAAATATAAAATACATATGAGTAAAACTCTAGCTTTAATCTCATGCTAGCCCTCACTCCGCCATCTGAACATCCTCAGCACCACATGTATCAACATCTGCTCCCGTGTGACGAATCACACGATCATCACCAAACACAAACAGAAAGGGTGAGCTGAGAAAATAAAATAACAAGCATATAAATACAAGATAGATCGTTTACCCATCTTATTCATTATCTATAATTCTTGGCCAAGACCCTAACCCCAAGACTTATCAGTCTCCAAATCATACAATTTGTTAGCCTTGGACTCGGGAATTTGATGCTCACACGAACCTACCCGCTCGTGGTCCTGCCTCTACGAACCTCCCCGCTCGTAGTCCTGCTCTACGGACCTACCCGCCCGTAGTCCAACACATGTGATCCACCAGCCCCCGTACCTCCCCGCACGTGGCATCTCTCAACGTGAGCACGGAACATACGAACCTACCTCGCTCGTATCCCCACGTGAGAGTAACTTGATATGAACCTCCCCGCTCATATCATCACATGTCACACCATCCATGAACCTACCCGCTCATGGCACAACATCTCCCGATCCAAGCAAAGCATCATTGTCAGTTAAAACAACACACCAGGAAGCAAAGAACAACAGCGTTTCCGCCTGGCTCGGCCCACTCGCCGCCAGGCGAAACTGTTCCAGACCGCCTGGCGGTATACTCACCGCCAGGCGCCAGCGTCCCCCAGACCCACTGTTTTCTCGTCACCGCCTGGCTTTGCACACCGTGCCGCCAGGCGCCTTCTCAGTGCAGACTCTCTCACGCTAAGGCTATCGCCTGACGGTTATCAACCGACCGCCAGGCGCCATACCAGAAGCCTCCAGCAGCTGATTTTTGGCACACTCACTGATTTGGTCCCTACTAGAATATTACCATAAGTATCACTCTTCCCATTCATCAGTACATTATGCAAAGTTACCCAACCACACAACAATCAATGGAATTACTCATAACCATACTCCTACGTCCATATACTTCCCCCAAGGTAGCCCAAGCAATATTGATTAACTCCACCCTCATTCTGGTTTCCTGGCTAACCTCTTGGTGAATCGCAGTACCTATACTTCCCTTCCAAACTTACTATCACGCCTACAATGCACAAGTTTCTTCCAACATCATACCATAAGCTCTTCTATTTCCTAATAACAGCTGCATAGTACATTTTCCCGTACTACCCTCTCCACTCAATTTGCTTTATCACAATACCACACTTACCTACAATCTTACCATATTATGTTCATACTTTCAAACTTAATTCAACTTCCTTAATTCTATATTACAGGTTACCCACATATCACAGGTTTATCAATATTTGTCTAAAAGCATCACTCACCCCAGTTGTACTAAATCCCTTTCCCTTACCCTTCTTTCAATCACGCAGATGTCGCATCTGCAACCGTCGTCGCCTGGCGGCAAGCAGTGCGCCGCCAGGCGGCACACCAGTGCTCTGCAGCTACACAAGATCCCCCATTTCTATCACGTACTCAACCCATTTCCCCAGTTTCCATCCCGACCAATTTCGATCATCAAGGAGCAACCATACCTGCACTACATACTAGCTTTCTACTCTCAATTTTCGTTTCATAACAGCGACTCTATATTCCCCCTCGTGTGCAACCTAAATCAATCCCCACAAGATCATCCTTCAACCCTTGCCATCCCGCAATTTGATCATCCATTCCGGTCCAAAAAAAAGTATCCCATAGAACCCACTCACACCAATCACAGAAAACCCTTACACATTTACACGAATTGCAATAAACATCAACAAATACCGCGAACGGAGTCGCACCGCCTGGCAGGAATTCATCGCCGCCAGGCGGTTCAAACCAAAACAAGAATAAACATTCATCTCTGATGTGCCGCCTGGCGGTGGGGATTGAACCGCCAGGCGGTTTCTGGGAAAAACCTAGAAACTTCAACGAAATAGTGCGCAAACAGACAGGTTTCATGCAATTTCGATCATGAGGTACGATGTAATTGATAAAACTAAGGAAAACACACAAAGCAACTCCCCTTACCTCTTGTCCTCGCTTCAACCCGAATTGGTGAGTGTCCTTTGAAGCAAAACCCTCTCTTCTCTTGATTTGCACCCGTTACACCGTTCTTCCTCTCCAATTCCTTCCTGCAATACGTCCACACCAACTTCTCTCCAGCCAACGCTCACACTCCTGTTTGAATACCCCTCCTCTTGCTAATTCTCTTCCTTTTCTTTACTCACTACCTCTCTAATTACCCCCTTTTACCACTAAACGAAAACTTAAATAAAATAAAGCTTAATGGTTAATTAAGCCCCCTCCCATGCTGCGTCCAGCCCTCTGAATTACCTATTCATTGGCTGCTAGGGTTCTCAAACCCCTTCATATTCATGTTAATGAAATTTGGCAAAAAGAAAAGTAAGTTAGTTCTCAACAAGGTTTGAACCCATACCCATGCACACACCAACCAATGCCAAACCATTAAACCAACACATATTTCCTGATGACTCCTACAATTTTAAGGATTTATCATCATCCCTACGCATTCAATATATAAACACACAAAAACGCATAATTTAAATAACATCCAAGTTGCACACATAGGACTTGAACCCAAGTCCTCACACACAAGAAAGTACTCTCAACCACTTGAGCTAGTACTTTTCCACGTCATAGTCCTCCACATTTATTACTTTAAATATTCTCATTACCCGTCCTAATTAAATAATTAATTAAATAACTATTTAATTTTCCCGGGTCTTACACTTCGCGCCTGGGCGAGATACCCAAACAAAAACACCCAACACTTACGAGTTCTCGCTTAGGCGAGACATACTCACCTAAGCGACAGTGTTCGAGTCTCTACTAATCTCGCCTAGGCGAGCCTGTCTCGCTTGAGCGAGAATTGTAGACTCTTACACTGTTTACGCACGCAAGCTCCAACAAACGTGCCCAGATCACACTCCAATTCATACCAATCATTTGAAAACAATTCAACAAACATATGAACATAACTTAGACACAATATGGTCCTAAAAAAGTCCAAGTTTGCACAATAACAACATATACAGTGCATAAGCCCATTATATTCATACATTTGCGTAAGAATTTCAATAAAACAATACTAAAACACCCAAACTCCTAATTCACCTCATATGCAGCATGAAATTCATGGCATAGAATCATCAAAATCATGCAATATTATCCAAACATACAATTTATGGGTTTAACTCCCCTAACCTGGAATTTCCTTACTTAACTTTTAAAATTGGAAGGTTCCTTTGGTCACCAATGGCTTGTTGATGATGTTAACTTTTACCATGATCCAAACTATATTTTATTAGCAAAATCATCTCTTCCAAAGCTTTTAACCTACTTAATCATCAATTTTACCTTACTTTTGTAAATAAATACATTTTGGGTTACATTGATCTAAATATACCACTAATCCTCATTTTTGTGTCTATTTATAGATTGGAAGCTTTGTTCCAAAAGTCCAGACAAATGAGTAACCCGAAACAGGAAGGAGAAGAGCAAAAATGTAAACAGGAAGCGCCTAGCGACACAAAGGCAGTGCCAGGCGCAAGAGGCCGTCACCGCCAAGCTCCAAACAAGCGCTAGCCAGGCGCCACTACTGCTCACCGCCTGGCGGGACCTGGACACCGCAGGGTGGTAGCTGGAAACTTTGCTCACTGTTTGTTCGCTAGCACCTGGCGATAAGAGGCTTTCGCCTGGCGCCAATGTTCGTTGATGTGTCAAGTTGGCCGTTTTTCTTCTACTTTCGCGAGGGGAAACTTATCTTGGACATTTTGGAGCTCAAGCAATGCGTTTTGGAGCACTTGGAGGTCTGTTAGGGCTAGTGGGAACTACCCTTTCTTCCTTTTTGTATCTCCTCCCTCTTCCACTTTCATTTTGTAAGCTTGAGCTCTCCATGACAATGGAAAGCTAAACCCATTTTTGTTGGGGTTAGATGTAGCCACTGAACTTTCATGTATTTTTGAATGGTTTGAATATATATATGCTTCTTCCATTGATTGCTAATATCCTTGTTTATGTACTTAAAGCTTGCTTTGTTTTAATCATTCATTGCATGATATTTGGGTCATTAGGTATTGAAAAATATCTCTTGAAACCTAGAATTGGAACAAGATACCTAATGGAACTTGTATCTAGGAATGAAACTTGACCCATTAGTTTTCTTAAACCCTAATTTGTAAAGCGAGTTTGTTTATTTAGGGCTTCAAGAAATTGGCTCTAAATAAGGAAACCTAGGCTCATTCAACTAAGGGATTAGGGTTTTAGTAGACTTGTGGTTTGACATTAGTAATTAATGGAGAAAAGTTTTATTGTTTAATATACATGAGAGTGAAGTAGGTGAAGTCTAACTCCAACAATATCAATTCATTGCATTTCTAGTCTTTACCATTTTCTAGAGTCTTTAAATATCCAAGTTCAATTTTACTTGTTTATGAAATATTTACTTTCTTGCATACAAAAACCCAAATTATGGATTTATTCATTAGTTTAAATTAGTTACTAATTACGCAATTATTTAGTATACACGAGTCTCTTGGGAAACGATATCCCAGTCTTACCAGTTACTATTTGCGTGACTTGGTACACTTTTCAAAGTCTTAACACTTGCCTTATCACCATTTTAATTAGCCTCCTCTAATTCACTCTTAACTTAAGTCCATTATTAATTGTTTTTCAGCCCCTCTTGGCTGCCCCTTCTGCCAAGGTTTTCTCTACCCTTTCATATTCCTGCCACATTAATTTTTTAGCAAAAATAGAGTTAAATTTGGGTTCACCAAGGTTCAAACCCATACTCATGCCAATGCCCAACCATTCAACCAATTCATGTTTCGTGACAATTCCTATAAATATAAAGTTACCTTATCACTCCACATGATCAATCACATTATTAAAAATAATAGTAAATCAAACAACACATAATTGGCATACATAGGACTTGAACTCAAGTCCTCTCACACAATCAAAGTACCCCCAACCAATTGAGTTAGTACTTTTCCACATCATACAAGTCAGAATTTAATGCCATAAAGGCTCCCACTACTCACATTTATTAATTAATTAATTTTTCACGGGTCTTACAATATTTTCTTTAGAAGGTATGGAGTTGGATTATGTTGATGGTACATGATCTTCTTCTGGTGTTGTGAATTATCCTACAAACACCATCGAGAATGATAGTGATGTTTCATTGATTAAACAATTAAGTTCTTATGATGTTGAATGTTCCTCATTGGTAATTGTCATTGTCTTTTAATTGTATTTTTGGAAATTTATGTTTGTGTTATATTGTAATGTTTGGTTGATTAACTGATTTTTTTTTCAATTTTAGTACTTGAAATCGTGCTTTGTTGCTACTACATTTTCGAAGTCAAGGAAGAATTACCTACTCTGTGTCGGGAATGCAATGTATTGGCCATGCTCAATCAGATGGTCTGGAAGAACTCCAAACGAATGTTATCTCAACTTTGAATGGAAAAGATTTGTGAAGGATAATTTATTAGTTGTGGTGGCTTCCATAAAGTTTTAGGTTGGTAAAGAGTATGGAAAGATTATCCATGTTAACAAAGTTTAGAATGTTTGTAATTGTCTGTAGACAGAAGATTGTGTTGTTTTGCTATGGGAATGTTTGTTTATTTTCCCCTTGCAATTATGAAAACGTGCGTAGTATTTGAAGTGGAGACCATATATTAATGATATTATTATGGCTTTTGTGGTTTGATAAGTACTATATGTGAAACATATGTTAATTTTTTATAAAATGTTTGTATAATTTATTTTCTTTTATTTTTTATCTTGCTTTGAACAATGTTTTATAGTAATGAATGTTGAGAATCATAGAATAAGCATTATAAGACCCGAGAAAATTTAAATAATTAAATAAATAATTATTTAATCAACGTGGGTAGTAGAAGCCTTTATGGCATTTAATATTAATTGTTGTGATGTGGAAAAGTATTAGTTCAAATGGTTGAGAGTACTTAACTGTGTGAGAGGACTTGGGTTTGAGTCCTATGTATGTCAATTGTATGATGTTTTATTTTATGCATTGTTTTAAGGTTATGATTGAAGGTGAGTAGTGATAATGTAATCCTAAAATTATAGGAATTATCACAAAATATGATTGGTTGAATTGGTTGTTCAATTGCTTATGATTGAATGGTTGTGGGTTCAAACCTTGTTAAGAACGAATTTAACTCTTTTTTTGATAATTTTATTTTTTAGTGTCAATATGAAAGGGTAGAGAAAACCCTAGCTGCAAATAGTGGCAGCCATAAGGACTAGACAATAGCCGCAATGAACTTGAATAGCAATTAACTACATGAGTAATATTAAATTTTCGTTTTTGGCCATTAACCATAATTAAGGGCCATAATAAAAAGGCAAAAGAAAACAAGTAGAGGGGTTTGGCAAAAGAAAGCAAATAGAGGGGTTTTGGAGACTAAAAACCTAGAGGTTAAACCTTTTGGAAAAAGCAAAAGAGTGTCCTGGCTATGGTTAGAAGACTGATTGGAGCAAGGATTTCCAGGTTAGGGGAGTTCTTTTTGTATGTATTTACATGATTGTAATAAATTCATGTACTCTGTATTATGCATGAATAAACATATCTTCACCATAAAATTTTTGTGCTCTATGTGATTGGATTGAGCTTTGATTGTTTTGATGTGGTATAAGTAAACCCTTATGGGATTGTATGAAAGTAATGAGGATTTCTACACTGTATGTGGGTTATGATTCAATTTCACATTTGAGGCCAATTTAGCGTCTAAGTCATGTTCATAATACTGGTGCTACGTGATGAATTGCTTTGGTAATGTTGAATGTGGAATTTGGGCATTTGTGTTGGTGTCTGCTATTCTCGCTCAATCGAGTAAGGCTCGCCTAGGCGAAAATAGCAGAAACTCGAGTCTGGTGGTATTCGAGTATCTCGCTCAGGCGAGCGTGTCTCGCTTAGGCGAGAACTTGTGAATACTTTGTGGTTTTGCTTGAGCACCTCCCTCAGGCGGAAAACCCTATTTTGGGCGACGGAGCAACTCGCTAAGGTGAGTGGTTCGCGCTTATGCAAGAAATCGTAGAAGGTTTTATGTTCTACTTAACTCGCCGCCTAGGCGAGCGTTTTGGTCTTTGACGAAGGGCGATCTCGCCTTAGCGAGAAAAGCGAGAAAAGGCTCGCTTAAGCGAGACTTCGTTGTGAGCCACTATAGCACGCTCGCTCGGGCGAGAAGGTTTAGTTTAAGCGAGACAGGCCTAGTCGCTTGAGCTAAGGCTTCTAGCCTCAGCGAGATTACTGCAGTTTGTGTGTGTTGTTTGTACGCATTGATGCGAACTTGGATCAGGGGATGTTGTGCCATAAGCGGGTAGGTTCATGGATGGTGGTGAACACGTGATGATATGAGCGAGGAGGTTCATATCCAGTTACTCTCGTGTGGGGATACGAGCGAGGTAGGTTTCTATGTTCCGTGCTCACACTTGAGAGATGTTGCGTGCATGGAGGTATGTAGCTGGTGGATCACGTGTGTTGGACTACCGGCGGATAGATCCGTAGAGTAGGACTACGAGCGGGGAGGTTTGTAGAAGTAGGACCATGAACGGGCAGGTTCGTGTGAGCATCACAAATCTGGAGTCCAAGGCTAACTATGTTATGTGATTGGAAGGTTGAGAAGCCTTGGGGAATTAGGGACTTGGCCAAGAACTAACTTGAAGGGATATGCTTGATTTTATTTTGTTAAGTTATATGTTTTTTTATTTTTCATAAGCTCACCTTTTCTATTTGTGTTTGGCGATGATCGTGTATTTCCTTACGATAGCAGTTGATGCTACAGGTGATGCTGCTGATGCATGATCGGAGAGAGGGGCTAGCTTGGGATTTGAGCTAGGAATTTTATTATGGTTTTATGCATTTTGTTGGATTTCGAAAACTTTTATTTTAATTTATTGTTTAGCTTGTGATAAGTTTTGGGTGCTGAACAATCACTAGTGCAGTTTCATGTTTAGACAGCGCCCTATATGCCTCGGTTCTTCCACAAACGAGGTAGATAAGGACGCGGTGGCATTTTTGTGATTTCGAACAACTTTTATGCCTCGGTTAACCAAACAACCGAGGCCTATGAATGTTTATGCCTCGGTTATAAATTCAACCGAGGCAGTAACGCTGCCAGAAACTCACACTTTCCCGTTTTTTTTTTAAAATTCGAAAATAATTGGACAGTTTTATGCCTCGGGTCCCACTAAACCGAGGCAAATAATGGTTTACTGCAGCGGGTTGTTTCACCCGAGGCCTATCAATGCTAGAATTTTTCCACGTGGCTGATTTTTTTTTGCGTGAGTATATGCCTCGGTTTTGAATCAACCGAGGCAGTAAGCCCAATTAGGTTTTAAAAACCCAAATCCGCTACACTGTAGATGCATCTTCTACCTTCGAAAATTTGTGCCTCCACGCCGTTCCGCCACCACTGCAGATGCATCTTCACTGTTCAGTCCCGCGACCCACCATCCCAGATCCACCGCCATGCCGACCTTCTCCACTTGCTGCCGGCATTGCGCCTCCTCCGACGAGAACAACAGCTTACCTTCGTCCGCACATTGGGGTATTTTTTGCGTTTTCATTTTGCGATTTGAATCCATTTTCTTGGGTGTTTTTCCTATAGGGTTGGGGCTCGTCTTGCTGTGTTTCCTCACGTTTTGGTGCAGGTGAACTTCACATAATGGTTGATGTAATGGTTGTTGGCACGAGATTTTGGACGTGCAAGGTGTTGAGGTTTTGCGAACTGGCAAAGTTGTATTTTTGCTTGTTTTTGTTCTTGCAGGTTTCAGCCATTTCGAATTTTATTTTTTTAATTTTTAACGTATTTTATGCCTCGGTTGGTATCAGAACCGAGGCAGTAATGATGAGATATGCCTCGGGTAAGAACCGAGGCAAAAAGGTGGACTTTTTTACCTCTGCTAGATATGCCTCGGGTCTTAAACCGAGGCCAAATGACCAAAATAACCGCGGCAAAAACACTTTTCTGCACTGGTGAATGTTTTAAATTTTTCCCACATTTGGGAATTAATAAAATTTCGTCGTATTGTTTTCAATTATTATTTATCTAGTTATTTAATTAAGTAATTTCCATTAGTGATGTTACAATAATTTCACAAAACCTAAGGATTGCCCTTGAGATTTGTTTATAGTCATGACATAAGATAACATAACTTGAAATTGGCTTCTTATTAGCTTTAATGGCCATGGAGACTAGGATGGTGACATAGACATTCGTGGTATGTATACCTTATTTCCATTTTTGTTTCCTGTAATAACCCTTGCAGCAATGACATGATTTTCCATTCTTGTGATAATTAATTTGGTTCCCTTGCATAAACCCCTTGATAGATCTAAGTTTCTCAAAAGTATTATAGGTGCTCCAATCTTCAGTTTTTATATTATGACTGGGCACTCCTGAGGTAGCTAATGAATTTAGAAATTCTGAAATAATGAAATCTATATTATCACTTGCTGATTTTTCAGATTCATCTATTAAGTCTGCACTAAGATAGTTTTTACTTCCCCTGTATAATAATATTTATAATAGTTAGGATTGATATGACATATATATATATATATATATATATATATATATATATATATATATATATATATATATATATTTTGATAGAAGTAGGTAAAATATGAACTTATATATCAAGAATAAAGGATAATACATATTCATTGATTTCATCCAATGTCTCGATCGTGCTGGCTCATATTACTTTTCTCTTTAAATAATATTCATTTGTGTAGTTTTGAAGTAGCTATGGGAATGTGGATGACATTGTTGCTT
This sequence comes from Vigna unguiculata, assembly GCF_037176805.1. Classification (NCBI taxonomy): domain Eukaryota; kingdom Viridiplantae; phylum Streptophyta; class Magnoliopsida; order Fabales; family Fabaceae; genus Vigna; species Vigna unguiculata. The sequence goes on from NC_140802.1 coordinate 28,479,124, forward strand.
CAATGAGATCATTGGATTCTAAAATCAAGATACTACAAAAAAAATTGAAATTACCGACGAAATTTTACCGACAAAACTTTATCGATGGACATTTTCGTCGGTAAATTTGAATTGTCGACAGATTTTACCGACGAATTCTCAAATTTTAATTACCGACGAAAAAATCATAAATTTCACTTATCGATAGAAAAATTCGTCAGTAATTCAATTTTTTTTTATGGACAAATTTACCGACGAATTTCTCCGTCAGTAAAAGAAGCGGGAAATTTCCCGCCTAAATACGAAAAAAGTCAACGTAAATTCGTCGGTAATTCAATTTTTTTTACCGACAAATTTACCAACGTAAAAATACGTCGGTAAAAGAAGCAAAAAATTTCCCGCCCAATTTTGAGTTACCGACGGATTTTTTTGTCGGTAAATTTGTCGGGTACTTACATAACTTAAAATCCATCAGTAAAATCCATCGATAAGAGCGGGGATTTTTTTGTCGGTAAATTTGTCGGTACTTACATAACTTAAAATCCATCGGTAAAATCCATCGATAAGAGCGGGAATTTTTCCGCCCAAACCTCACCTTATAAGAAGAAGAAGAAGAAGAAGAAGAAGAAGAAGAAGAAGAAGAAGAAGAAGAAGAAGAAGAAGAAGAAGAAGAAGAAGAAGAAGAAGAAGAAGAAGAAGAAGAAGAAGAAGAAGAAGAAGAAGAAGAAGAAGAAGAAGAAGAAGAAGAAGAAGAAGAAGAAGAAGAAGAAGAAGAAGAAGAAGAAGAAGAAGAAGAAGAAGAAGAAGAAGAAGAAGAAGAAGAAGAAGAAGAAGAAGAAGAAGAAGAAGAAGAAGAAGAAGAAGAAGAAGAAGAAGAAGAAGAAGAAGAAGAAGAAGAAGAAGAAGAAGAAGAAGAAGAAGAAGAAGAAGAAGAAGAAGAAGAAGAAGAAGAAGAAGAAGAAGAAGAAGAAGAAGAAGAAGAAGAAGAAGAAGAAGAAGAAGAAGAAGAAGAAGAAGAAGAAGAAGAAGAAGAAGAAGAAGAAGAAGAAGAAGAAGAAGAAGAAGAAGAAGAAGAAGAAGAAGAAGGAGGAGAAGGAGTAAAAGAAGGAGAAGGAGTAAAAGAAGGAGAAGAAGAAAAAGAAGAAGGAGAAGAAGAAGGAGAAGGTGGAGAAGAAGAAGAAGAGAAAGAAGGAGAAGAATAAAATGAAGAAGGAGAAGATGAAGGAGAAGAAGAAGAAGAAAAAGGAAGAAGAAGAAGACGATGACGATGACGGTGGTGGCAGCGGCGACCAAGAAGAAAAAAATGGAAAAAAAAATTGAAAGTGGGAGGAAGAAGAAGATGAACAGTGCAACAAATTTACCGACGAATTTTTTGGTAATTACTGACAGATTTTTCAGTAGGTAATTACCGATAGATTTTTTCGGTCGGTAATTACCTACAGATTTTACCGACAACATGATTTCTGTCGGTAAAATATTACCGACAAACATTTTACTGACGAATTTTTGACCATCAATAATCCGTCAGTAATGGTTATTTAGCGATGGATTTTGACCATTATCGACAGATTTTGACCGTCGGTAATATCAATTTTTGTTGTAGTGAGAATTCTAGTGGAATTTCAATATTAACAACTCCATCATTTGGTTCGCATAACTTTTCTGATGGAATTTCAATATCAACAACTCCATCATTTGGTTCACATAACTTTTCATCTACAAATTTAACTATCCAATCTAAGAAATTTTGAATTTCTGATGTTGTAGATGTTTGTAATGCTGATTGTAATAATCGCATATTCTTTGTTAATGTTAAAACCTAACAATGGTCCCAGAGTTATGATGCATTAATGGTTGCATGGACAATGTCTGATCGAGTTCCTCTATGAATGATTGGTAGAATTTGTCTAAAGTCACTACTAAAGAATATAACTTTTCCTCCAAAAATTGGATTACATTTTGTCTGGTCTTTCATTATGTCATTCAGAGTTCTGTCTAAAGCTTCAAAACAAAATTTGTGTCCCATTGGGGATTCATCCCATATTATAAGATGAGCTTGTTTTAATAGTTGTGGAGCATCAGAACCCTATTTGATGTCGCAAATTGAATTTTGTAGTCTAGGAATTGGAATTATAAATTTAGATTGTGTTATTCTTCCTTCAGGTAATAAAAGATATATTATGCCGCTTGATGCAATTGTTAGTACAATTTTCCCGTGTGATCGTAATGTTGAAGATAATGTTTTTCCACATGAATGTTTTGCTTGTTCCCCATAGCCGTACAAAAAGAACATTCCTCATATGTTGTTCATCAATACCTTGTTGATCTTTTCAAATATCTTCTTCTGTTCACCTGTACAATTATAGTGGTTAGTTAGTAATACTATGATCAAAATCATGTGGATAAGAACGATTTACTTGTCATGTAATTGAAGTTCCTTTGGAATAGATTATATTCTTCTCTAACATTATAATCAATTTCAAAGTATATCAATCTATTGCCATAATGCGTTGTAACGAATCAATCGGGATAAGGCATAGATTTAAACTGTTTCAAGGTTCTTCTATTACTTTGTAGAAGCTATTTGATTTCCCACAAAGTTAAATTTTTCATGATCCCATTGCTTAGTTGTAGTTCTGCATTAATGATATTTGAATTTATCAACACACAATTTCACAATAAATAAATGATTTACTATGAAAGTTAGTTTGTACCTGGATTGCCATCTATTATTCTTTCTCTGTATAGTATTCCATCAGACAACCAATCCCAACTTTTTCCCATACTTGATGTGGACTATTTAGACTGTTACAAAAAAACATGGTTACAAATAGTTTCCTTAGAAACTGTCCAGATCCCCAATCTTTTGCTTCTTTAATTGTTTCTATATATTCATTATCATCTACTAAGAATCCATGTGCCTTACAGGCATCTCTAAAAGTTGGGTAGACTTTATTTTTGACTATCCTAATATCTTCGTAACACAATGGGCCTTCACTACTGTTAGCATTCACTCGTATTAGTCTTCAAATTGTGTTTCCCATTTTCCTTGGTTTCCGTGATCTATCTTTTTTGACATATACAAACTTGGAAACAATTTGTGGATAAGCTAAACTTTTGTCCTCTACATGTATTTTGTTGCATTCCACCCAACTTGTGAACATGGATTCGACAATAGGTGTTTTCCCTATTATATCCTCAATATGATCATCATCCTTGAAGTAGACAAACTGCTCTCCAAGAAGATAAAAAATAGTCTTTCTACAGTTGGATTCCTTCCATGAATGGGAAATGAAAATATTCTCGAACATGCTTCACTTGGAGATATATCTCTACAATCGAGATATTGTTTGATTTCATCTACATGGTCATGTAATATAGAAGATTCATTATCATTATTGACTATGGTTGTTGTAATCCTGTCATAATCTTTCTTGATATATTTGAATAAGTACTTGATAGAAGTACTTCTATTACACCATTAAACATTTATATGAGCTTGATATTTAAGTAACAACTTGGGGTTGTATGGAACAACAAAACAGTTGTCTAAATAAATATCATTCTTTATAACAATTATGGAATTACCTCTCCTATGGTACTGAGGAAAACCATCTTCAAAAATAGTAGTTCTAACTTGAAATTTTTCAGGATAAAACCGTGAGCATTTACCATTTTTCATGCATGGTAGTGAATTGTTTGCTATTCCACATGGGCCATGAATCATATGTTCTTTCACGTATTGGTGTAACTTTGGGTTCTCTATAGGACATGGTATTTCAATTGATATTTTCCTATCAATGTCATCTACTGTTGGATATTTGCTATTAGGGTGTAGAAACAATAGTAGATTTGCATGTGGTAGACCATGTTTTTGGAATTCAATTGTATGCATATATGAAAGTAAAAAACAATTAAGTTATACATATACAAAATAATTAACTCATAATAATAGAATGTGGATATATACTTACATGCAATAACCCTGCCAATCAAGTGATTCTTGGTTAGGTATGAAAGTAATTGATCAAATTTAATTCTTAAGAGCCTTGAGATTATGTCTGGCCTATCAGATGCCTATCAGATGCTGTCGAATTCAGATTAGATAGTACCCTTCTTATTTCAGACCACTTGGGATTGCATGTAAAAGTTACAAATAGATATGAAAAAACAACATTACTGCAAATAGTCATTCCATCAAAATATAGTTGATTCAATCTAGTGCTTCCAACAAAAGTCGAGGGTAACACAACTTTTCTCCCCTTGTTTGATCATTCTTGCTTTGTAGTGGAATTTGGTTGACGAAGATTGTTGTACTTAAAATGACAACTCTTAGCTTTGATTGGTTGTTCCTAAGAAATGATAATCTTTCAGACTCTATCATAGTATAACCGTGTACCACAAATTGTTGAAACAAACTCTTAGATCTTAGTAATGTTTGTGCTTTGTTTTGTCTTGTTTGAATTCTAAAACAGAACCATTATCTAATTGTCAAGTGATTTCTATGTCTTGTTTTAACATCAGAAAGTGGGGTGAACATTCTTCTTTTAACTTGGTTGCTGATTATACTCAAGCATTGTTCTAGATTTTTGTTGTTCATAATCCTCTATTTTAACAACATATTTCTTTTTTATCTTGCATTTGCAGAAGAAACGTTGGAGGACATGTTCAATCATATCTTTGATAATTAATATCTAGTAAATGTAACTATAATAAAATAATGAAATACATGAGAGAATTAGGTAACACAACTCAATAAAGTCAACAATGAAGTAAAATATACTATTTAACAATTTACTATTAATTAATATCAACAAAAAAAGAACTTGCAAAAATAATTTTTTTTTCTAGTTATATATGGATGAAATAACTTCATTTTCTATAAACAATGTAATGGCGCGAAAGTAAATTTGTTTTAATATTTTTATCCTACAAATATTTGGTATGTTGTCTTATCAAATTAATGAAAGCTTGTGAATGTAATGAGTATGCTATGGTTTATAGTAGAAAAGTATGACTAATATTTTAAAGTATCAGAAATTAAGTCATTTCTTCCACATACATTGAAGTTATCTCAAAAAAGTATTTTAAGACGTCATTTTATAATAATTAGCGGGCTAAGAATACTGCCAGGCAATTTCTAGGCTGAAACGCGAAAACCCAGAAAATTTTGAGTGGAATTAGGCACCCCGAGCTCATGTACACATGTAAAACATATAATTCATTTAATAAACATATAAATGTAACTCCCCTTACTTCCATCTTGCTTAGTTAGTGATCTCCTTTTGCCTCTACCTCAATGCTTTAGGTCAGGTTTAGAGCTCTCAAAATTTCACCACCCAGACCCAATTACCAAGCATATGCATAACCAACAAACCAATCCCTATTTCATGATAATTAATGCACATTTACGATTAAATTATCACACTCCACGGTCACGCACAGATGCAAGACAATTAAATAATTAAATTAACACACTAATGGCATACACAGGACTTGAACCCAAGTCCTCTTAACACCACCACACACGCTTAACAACTTAAGATATCATTGCTCCTTTTTAAGACTTCGCAATATAATTCTCTAAGAGGTACCTCCAATCCACAATTATTATTAATTAAATATTTATTATTTATTTAACTTTCCTGGGTCTACATGCAACACCATTCTTCCTTCTCTTCCAAACCCAAGAGAGATGAACAAAAACACAAGTACGAAAGGGATAGTTGCATTAAATAGAAAGAGGGCATCTCTAAGACTAGGGATGAAATCATTAAAGATGGAGAAAAATTCTCATCAACTCAAGTCAAGCTCCATCAACAAGGACTTCAAGAATTTGATGTCAAATTCTCTCCAAAGAGGGGATGATGATGAATGATTGATCCCTACCAAGGATGATTGCCCATGACACATACTTAGAAGAAAGGGAGTTCCTTGATCCCTTCCTTTGGTTTAATTTTCCTTAATTTGAATTCCATTAAGTTGGCTTTGTTGACTATTTTTAAGTTGACTTGTTGACCTTGACTTTGGGTTGACTTATTGATCAAAAGATTAACATAACCTAAAGCCAACCTAAAGTCAGGATATTATAGATTTAAGTAAATAAAATAGATAAAATAATAGATACATCGCATTTAATAATAATACCTCATTTCTCAAAAGTGTGAGAAATTTAAACTTATAAATTTCAATGATAAAACCAAAATCCATAATTACAAAAGTGGAATAATCCAAAAACATCTCATAAGAGTTTACAACTTATTTCCAAAACATAAAATATATAAAAAGCTCCCCATGCTATCTCCGCTCCGTGGCTATGTCTCACCAGCACCACCTGCATCAACATCATCTGCTCACGTGTACAGCGCACACGATCATCGCAAAACACAAGCAGATAGGGTGAACTTAATAGATAAAGCATATAAAAATTGTATACATATATACAACACATCAATATAATAACACATCCTTTTAATTCATACCACCTGGCGACCACCAGGTGATTCGTGTTCTACATCTTCTAGTGATTACTTCAAGATGACTTACTGCCATACCTATTGGCCACAACCGATAAAGCACGTGAAGGAAACCATGTTACGGATCATACATCATAACACCAGGTGGAGTTTCCAAATATGAATCTAGTTCGGAACGTCCCAAGACTACCAAACTCGTCAGTCAACTACTGAGGAGGGTAATCTATCTGGACCCATCCGTACTGGCCACAACCAGCACACTCACACCGGCAACACTCGTCAACCCGAGCCACAACCCAAGAGTTCCTCATGTTCATCCGCCATCTCGAGCCACAACTCAAGAGATGTTATTCTGAGCCACCACTCAAGGAATACCACATGCTTTAACCCCTATCCCGAGCCACAACTCCTGGGATACGTTCTGATCCACAACTCAAGGAACACCAGCAATCCCACCTTGCAAGCATGACTAAAAGCCTTGTAGATCACGCCTACAGAACTAACAACCCAAGGTTGCAGTAGCAAAATCGTCTGGTGGGGGACACGTGTCGCCAAGCGCTACCCGCTTCCAAACCACCTGGCAGGGGACGCGTACTGCCAGGCGCCAAGCGCCTCAAAACCACTCAAAGCTGCAGATACCACCTGGCGGACCTCCTCTCACCGCTAAGCGCAACCATACCAGTTACTCTTTGTTTTGGCATCTACCGCTTGGCGAAATTATCCCTGCCGCCAGTGCCACGAATCTCCAGACCTCTCTGTTCTGACACTTTCGCCTGGCGGAGCCTAGCTCACCGCTAGGCGACATACCAGTAATCGCGCACTACTGGTTTTTTCCTCAATTCTGGTTTGGCTTCGTGACAGATTGTACTCTATCCTAATCCAACTAAAAGTGAACTTTCCCAATTAATCATTTTCAGTCACCAACAAGTCACCTAATACCAAGGTTCTCAAGACTAATTAGGTTCTCCCACCTATGTTTGCAACTCAATATACTTATTTAAGTACAGTCTTACTAATCCAAATAGACCACTGTTAGCTTCACGCAACTACCCTATTTTTTATTTATCCCATTATTAGCTAAGCCTATACAAGACTTCCTATGGTCTACCAATCATAGTCTAGCCCTATATATATCACATGCTACCAACTATGGCACATTTCAATTAGTCATACAATCCCACATTATCTCCTATTAATGTAACCGATACCACAACAAATTGCACAACACTTATTTCCCACTCTAACTGCAGCCCTTACTGTACCAAGTGACATTTTCCCCTCATTCAACTCATCGCATTCATACTTCCAATCCCACATATCATCACCAATTCTCATATCCAATTACTGCACCCAACCCTGCCTTTATCAAGAACCTGATTTTCCCTAAAAATCTCAGCACCAGCAAAAGTCCCTCAGCCACTCACAATGGCTATCTCTGCGATGACACCTGGTGGCAAGCCCTATGCTGCTAGGTGGTACCCACAGTTTCTGGTTTTCCCAGAAATGCTTCAACCTACAAAACCTCCCAACCTCTCGAGTTGGTTTTATGCCGAACCATTTATTCCAGACCCCACGAGAATTACCCTTCATTTGGACTAACGCATAGACCCTACTCAATGGTTACCAATCTTTCACTAGAACTCACCACCAATTGAACTCACAACATTTAAGCCTTAAACATGTCAACCCTAAGCCACATATGCACTATTTTATCGAATCGAGTCCATAATCACCCTAAACTCAATGAATTTTCATATCAATTCATCACCAAACAATTGAATCTAGCTCCCTATTCGGTCAGAATCACTCCAGACCTCACAGATTATCAAAATTAAGCTGAACAGATTCGCGCTGCCTGACAGGAATTCATCACCGCCAGGCAGTTCATTTGAGAAACACAAAAATGGGGGACTGATAACCAGGTTGCAATCATAGTGATTTTGCGTTCGTGTGGGTTATAATAACATGTATGAATTTTTGGAACATGAATTTTGTGGCAAATTATATGTTTGGGTGGAGCCTTTTGGGGTTTTGGGATTTCTCACATGTGCGAAATTCTGGATTCTGCCATGGGTCCTAATGCACTGCTTGGCGGTATGAACGCATCGTCGGGCGACGCATGGTGCACAATTGGGGGTTGCGTTTTATTGTGTTTGGCGTGCGATAGATTTTAATGAATGTTTCCTTTTGAATTCGGGATTGTGAGGATATAAATTGAATGCATTGTTCTTATATGGGGAATGGGTATAAAAGTGGTGATACACATAGAAGGGATTTTTAGAAGTGAGTAAGGGAGAAAGGTTTATACGTGGGCTGAGTTATGTAGTAAATGAATTGTATGCATTGTGATTTTCTGTTTTGGAGTACTTTATGGGTATTAGTGATTTGTGATATAAGGAATTCATGTTTTAAAATGAATCATATGTTGAATGCATGTGTAAATATAACTTAGAGGCATGAAATATGAATGTGCGATGGTGTTAAACCTGATTGGGTATGGGGTATTGAAATAAAGTAACTATTGTAGGGGTTATTACATGTAAGTGTATGGCTTGGCCTGATTTTGGGATGCAATGTTAGTTGCCGATTTTGAATTCCTTATGTGCATGGTTGATTTTTGGTGCAATTCAAGTATAAACATGAGATATGTTCTTGCAGAAACAATAATAGAATATTATTAGACTTAAATCTTATCTTACCCCAACCTTGGAATCTCTTGGATGAGTACTCTTCAGCTTTATTCGACTTGTCTTCACATCCTTTTACCGAGTGGAACATTTTAGAGTTTACCTGCAAAAAGGACTCCAACAATCAAGTCAACAAAAACTCTCAATGTCAAATCTCAGTTTTCAGTATTAATGAATTAAATACCTTTAATTGCAGGTGTCCACCTGTATTTATAGAGCATTAATTATGTTTTACTATGCTTATGGGTTGGCTCCTTATTGGGCTCATATGGGCCTGACCCAAGCCTAGGCTTCATGTTTGTTATTTGACTCGAGGTTTCAACTTGTCATATCCTAAGTTTGGGATATGCAGCTTTTACCGATATGTCTTTATTCGCTATGTACACGTTGTTCTTTCATATAATTATATGTCTAAGCTTGTTCATATTAGTAATATAAGTTAGTAGTTAGGTCCAAGTGTTTTGCCTTAGCGGCTAAGGCCGGGTATTGAGTTTGTGCCAGTCTTATCCGCCTTATAGTACAAGATAAATTGGTGAATACATGTGTGTGAAATTACATGGTGTGTGATAGTGCCATCGAATCATATTAAACTTGATATTCTGGATGCATGTTTGGTGTGAATGGGTGCCTTGGACATTGTTTAAGGAACTAAAAAACAGTAAATTCAATTTACTGGTATAGCACGTGGCTGCACGAGGGAGACTGCCAAGCGATGGTTAGGCATAAGGAAGGTCTGTGAGGCATGATACCTGGCGGCATAGTGGAACCACCAAGCGAGAGCGAAGCCAATAACTCAGCTCTTAACGAAACTAGTTGGGCTGCCACGCGATTTGCGTTGCAACTTGTCTTGGCAACGCTTAGGCTGCGCTAGGTGATAGTATAGTGGCATGGTACGTTTGTGGTTGGTTTTGCATGTGTTGTGTCAAGGGTCTTCGTTTAGGATATGCTTGGATGAATTACGAGCGGGGAGGTTCGTAATGGAGTTGGGAATGCATTATTAATACGAATGGGAAGGTTCGTATTGTATGTACTCTTGTGTGGGGATACGATCGGCGAGGTTCGTATGTTCCGTGCTCACACTTGAGGATGTTATGAACGGGAAGGTTCATAACAGGATGTGTTCATGCGTGTCACACGGAAGCATGTGATAATCTAGGTGGTGGTGGTTCGACATCGAGATGAAGTCAGGGGTAGAGCTTGGGGTTTTATAAAAGACATATGATTTATGAACATGTAATTTTTATTTACTAGTTGACTTTGGATTTCGAACTTGTAATAAATTGTTTACAACTTATTTTATATATACCACCATTGTAAATTTATAATTTCTCGCGTTTAGGGAATAATCTTTATGTTTGAATTTATTTTCAATTATAAATTTCTTTTGTTAAGTAATATCCGCCTAGGATATTACATTTGGTATCATAACCACAAACATACAATAGTAAGCTAACCATGTAAAAGATCACATAGAATATATATATATATATATATATATACATATATATATATATATATATATATACATATATATATATATATATATATATATATATATATATATATATATAACTTATCTAGCATTATCACAATCTATTTATGACCTCAACCAAGATAACAACTACCACATGTTCCCACATCACAACATGTAATCATCAACATATTATCACCAAGTAATATCAAACATTCTCCCATAACCAACCGCTCTACCATTCATGCACAACAACACCTCTTGAAACGATCTTTCGCCCGCTTTCCATAGATTTACAAGCAACAACTCTATCTGCTCAACAAAACCTTGGGTAAAAGCACTCTTGTTAAGCTCATGCTAAAGATTTATGAGCGAAAGAAACCCTTTTACCCTAACTCAACAAACCCTTTTGGATCAAAGAACTATCCTTGTTTAGCGATTATCAAAGAATTCATATTGTCCTATCACATATGAATACACATACAAACCACATCTTATCACAAGATCAACATACCTCAACTCATCATGCAATGACATCATATCATGCTACATATAACCACATCACTATATGAGTAACCACACATCATCATCATATCATGTCATACATTCGTCATAGAATATCACGACATCCATAATATACATGTACTATCACCTTAGGACCTTCAATATCATTCAGACCTAGCAAAATAGTAAACCCACCACTCAGTGTCCAAAAACCCTATGCTCAACGTTGAACGTCTTGTAAACCCACCGCTCAGTGTCCAAAACTAGCACTCAATGCTTAATGCCTCGTAAAACAGAACGTTCACCACTAGGGGCCAATGCTTAGCGCTCAACGTTGCGCAAAAAAAAAAAAGAGAAACATCGATTTGACGCATAAGGTACATGTTTCACACAGTCCAACAACCAAAAACATGCATACAAAAATTCTAAACTTTCCATTACCATATACTTATCTCTCGAAATAAAATACACACATCGAAATACTTCTTTTACCAATATCCTCATGCACAAGTAGACACATCTTGCATAAATTCTTACAATCACAAAAATCATATATACACATGCTTACTTCGCCTAAGAATAAACTTACCAAAAATCCTTCATAGCATAAACCCACCTTGCACCAAAATATCCTACACTTACCAATTTGACATATAAATTCACAACATTCAACTCTAACGTCATGTGCACAACATCAAATTTTTAGGTTTAAAACACCCAACAACTACAACAATAAAACAATACCACAACTTATTTACACATGAACATGGACCACAATCAAATAACTTACCTCTTCATAGGAAAAAAATTGTCTATTCAATTTATGCAAGGCATAAGAACAAAACAAACTTCAACCAACAAATACAGAAGAAAGGTGACTTACAAGTAAGAGATTGAGTTTTTCTAAAGAACCACTGCACAAGTTCAAATATTTAGTTAGGAAACCTAATTAATGAGAAGTAAAGTCCTCCTTTTATGGCCCTTATCATATTCTAGAATGAATAGGTCAAGTTGCCTATAAGTTGCTCCTCCCTAAACACAATCGCATCCATCCAGTTTTCCATGTTTCATTACTCAAGCCTGTAGTCACTACAATGTCAGCATCCTAGCCTTTGCCTCCTATGTTGTCTGAAAACTATATCCTGGCAGTAACTCCTGAGAAGTTATTGGACACTCGCATCAATCCTAGTGGTGAATTAGAAGTTCTTCTTAAATGGCATCAACTTCCCAACCTTGAGAGTAGCTGGTAATTTGGTGCTTCTCTCAACAAAGAATTTGCAGAATTTCACCTTGAGGACAAGGTGAATATATCTTCATGGGCGAAGTATTGATAGGTTTGGAATAATGTATAAAAGGAGGAAAAAATAATTGTGTCCGTTATAACCTCTTGAGATGTTTTCATGTGTAGCAGACTATTATAAATAGTCTTCACTTAGTTTGTTGAGGGTTAGCTGGTAGTGTAAAGGAGGAAAGGAATTGTGGAGAGTGAGGTTCTCAAAAGGCCCTCAATTGCTGTAGAGTGTTGGTCATCTTCTACCACATTGTCAGAATATGTCTTGAATGTTTTTGTACCTACTGTTTGCCCTATCAGTTGGTGAGGCAACAATTTCAAGTTATCTTCCGACTGACTCAAATGAGGAGTTATGGGAGGCAAAGAACTTGAGGGAATCTTGGACAGACAATTGTTAAGAAAGACAACAAAGTTGTCACTAAGGTGCTAGTTAAGTGGAAACAACAATTAATAGAAAATGTAACACCCCATTTATTTAATTACCTTAATTAAAATAAATGTCACACATAATAACATAAGAAGCGAAGTCATGGAGTATAAATATCACTCCTTAAAAAAATCCCATATACATAGAGAAAAGTCTAAGGCACACGACGATGCCATTGACTAGACAAAATCAAAGTTGAACAGTACTCAAAATAAATGGCCAAAGAACTTAGCAGTACATGGGCTACAACTCTAAAGGAAACTCAGACAAGTAGGATCTGATCCAAGATGAACTAGGTAGCGAAATCTCCATTACCCTGTTGACCTTGAGGAGTTCTCACATCTGCTCACATTAATAAATTGATGATCATCGCAAAAAGAGAAAACCACACACACAGAACATACAACAAGCAGAAAGGGTAAGTTAGTGTAGAAAATTATTTATCATACCATTACATGCAATTTGATATCCAAAGATTCATACCTCAACCAAACATGTGATGACTCGCAACCAATACACTAAGACTCAAGACACGACTTATATGGATACATATAATTAGTCGGATTCAGCGGATGCTTGCACTTGTGGTGGCCTTTACTACTCTACCGAGCTAATTGTTACCGTGTTTCATCCCCCCACGCACAAGGATAGCCTTAAAGTGTTCCAGGCCTCTGTTACTCTCACCACTTTAGTCAGTACGCTCTACGTGATACTAACTGACTCTTTAGAGTGTTAGGATACAATCCTTACCTTGAATCCTTACTAAATTATATAAATGAGACACCACCATGAACTCCCACTAACAGGGGTCATGGAATTACGTCCTGACCAAATGAGGCACCACCTAGAGATCTCACCTAGAGATTCATGGAATTATGCCCTGACCAATGAGGCACCACCACGAAACTATCGTGGAATTACGTCCTGACCACACCAACATCATGTTCCATCAATCAATATAACATTATTACTCATATCAATTCCATGTCACTTTTATACCAACTATCCCATACTCATTACACGCCAAGATCATGCCAAACTCATCATTCACAATCGATAAACCATTTTACTCATGCATATTCACTCATCTCATGTTTTAACATAGCAATCCAACTTATGCAAACGATTTTGGGATTTTAGAAATAAAACTGCAGCTTGTGTAAAGCTCCAAAAATTTTGTATTTATATTCAAATTAAATATGATTGTATCAAGAACCAAATGAAACAAGAACCAACTTAATTGAATAACTATAAAGAAAGTTATGCACCAAACAAGCAACAAAGGTCAATGTAGTCAATAACCAAACTACAGTTATCTGGCGATAGAAACTGCTCTCACTATAGAGTTCCAATTCAAGATCGTACCGGTCAAAGTCAATAACTTTGTGCTAAGTATCAGCTATAAAAATATCAACTCGATCAAACGGTTAATGAAGTATAAATGTTCATTTTACGAAAAGTGTGCAGTGCTGTCAACAACCAAACTACAGTGACCTTGCGATAAAAATAGCTCTCACTACAGAGGTCCGATTCCAAATCCGACCGGTCAAAGTCAATAACTATGTGTTAAGGATCAGTTGTTAAAATTGCAGCTCGATCCAACGGTTAACGTAGTAGGAACCTTCATTTTACGAAAAGTGTGCAGTGTAGAAAAAGAGTAACGCCACATCAATTAAACGTACTCGCACTCCATACATGTTATTCGACCAACAACCTCATTCAAGCATCACAGCTATACAAACAGAAAAAAAAATCGGCAAAATAACTTTTAAAACATAAACCCTAGCTTCCCTTACCTGGAAAACGCTAGCAAATCCGTGCCAACACTCGAAGAAGAGCACCAAAGAACGTGGTAGCTTGCAAAACTGGAAAAACGACCAAGGAGGACGAAACTGATATTCCCAGCTGAGGTCACAGTGGAAACAGAGTTTCCAAACAGAATAGGAAACGTAAAAGGAACAAGGGTCTAGAGTTCTACTTACCCGGAAGTAGAGTTCGATCATCCAACGGAGGAACTAGCTCAAAACTTAGCAGAGCTCTGTAAAGAGAGAAGAATGTGTGAGGGGAAGGGGCTGTCTTGCGAAAATGGGGCAGAATGAGAGGGTTAGGGCTGGTTTAAGGGTTTTAGACACCCTATGGACCAGTCTTATGCCTAACAGATGGGGCAAGGCCCTTAAACTTTTAGGACAAAAAAATAAGTGGATCTTACAGAAAATGTTTCTTGAGAGTTCGTTTATGATTTGAAGAAGTATCCCTGTTTTAATCCTTGAGGACAAGGATTTTTTGGAGGCAGGGTAATTGACATAGGGAGATAATAAGGAAGTCATAGGAAGCCAATCAAATTTAGTTTTGGTTATCAATCAGAATTAATTCTGATTATCCATCTGTTTAATTATGAAATATGTTATTTTTTTTTTCTTTATGGCAATTATATTTAGTGGGTGCAAGGCATTTCTATAAATAAGCAAACTCTAAAGAAAGCAAACTCTAAACAGAGTAGGACACGTTGAAATTTCAATTACACAATTTTAGTAATCTTTTTTCAAATCAATATATTTCTTTGGATTCTAGTTATGCTTTGGAATCCCTAAAGTTCTACCTTCATCAAAACCTAACGACATGCATACCAACAGAATGATCCTATAGGGTCAGATGAAGAACGTTATTATGGAAAACTAAAGTTGAGGGTTTGGAAGCATCTAAAGCTGAGTGAACGACAAATCATTAAATTGCTCACTGCCCCATTGAAGTTGCTATAGTAAAATTGGCCAATAAGACTATCAAAATTTTAGAAACCAAATAATATGAAAAAGACTTGTTTCAGTAGTCGTCCATACCTTCAACTCTTATTTGTGAACGAACTGCAGTGCAAATGTAGTGTTGCTACTTGTTTTTTTCAATTGCCAAATGCTCGTTCTTCAAGGCCGACAAATTTCCACCATGCATCATTGCTAAGTTTGATAATTCTAGATCCAGATCATATATCAGACGATACCCGCATTTCTTCACATCAATATCAAAATCATTCCCGACTAATGCAACTATTTCATCATACAAAGGTGAGTCCTGATATCGACTGAATTCATATTCATCCAAAAAGACTATCCACATGTAATCTGAATAATTGTCCTTGATGGCTAGATCATCATCAAGAACCATTGGAATCTTACTACCATTATACCTTCCTTTTGCTATTGGATGACACATTGGTGAAACAATCCCCCTTTTACACCGAGCTCTGAATACTACACAAAACACACCAGCCATATAGTCATGCCCAAAGGGAGATGCATGACTGCTTATTGACATGCTACACTCATTCTGGTGGTTGAACAACCGTGGTATTTCACTTCCAGGAATAATACTTGAAAAAAGTGGTTCTATTGGTATGGACAACGGATTTACGCGGCGTTGCGCCTGGTACCAAAGACAAAACTATGTTAGTTCCTTCAATTTATAGACACAAAAAATAGAGAAAGAGATAGAAGGAGCCTACAGACCTGAAGTATTTGTATCATCCATGAAACAGTCATTTCAGTGCAGCGTTCCCTTTCAATCTCCACTAACTTTGGGCAATTCAAAACTTCTATACCTGAGGGTATAAAATTTATAGGTGGTTTTGCTGGTGCGTTTACCCATACTGGAGATTCTGTTGTTGTCCATGGCCGTTTGTAAATTACTGATGACAAGTAAGTTTGTGAAGGGAGCTCAGGCAAATATTTCAATTGCTCGCAATGCCTTAAAACTAAATGATACAGTTTGGAAAGCTCCTTGAGGTGTGGTAGTTTAGAAAAACTATTTCCACTTAAATTTAGCCTTTCTAAGCTGTATAAATTTCCAACAACATCAGGAATTTCAAGTAAAGCGCAGAAACTTAGATCAAGTTCACGCATGCATGAGAAATTGGGAGAAGGCAACAAGTGGCTAACTGAATCTTTATGTGTTCTTGGATGCAACAAGTATAAAGGCCACTTAAACCACCTTTTCATGATGGATGATCTTACAGAAGCTTCACCTACACAAGGCCTCTTCAAATGACCTTCATCCCTTGCTTCTTCTAATATCTGGATATAAGACAGATTTGAACAGGCCGAGACATTCAGATAACTGAGAGAACTGAGGCATAATATGGTGTTGGGCAAGCATACTAGCCTTTTGCAGCCTTCGAAATTCAAAATGGCAAGCTTTTTTAGATGGTGAATGGAGGGATTGATCTGCCTCAGCTTCATACATCCTTGGAGATTTAGTATTTCAAGATTTAGGTCATCTCTAAAATGTGGTAACATGGTAAGACTTTCGCAGTCTTTCAAGTTCAAAAATGTCAGTTTTCTTATAAGACCAATGGATGGATGGATCTTCTCTAGTTTTATACATCTCTCAAGATCTAGTATTTCAAGATTTTGGGTCTCTTCAAAATTTGGCAACTTTATAAGACTTTTGCAGCCTTCCAAATTCACATAAAAAAGTTTTCTTAGAAGACCAATGGATGGATGGATCTCCCTTATTTTTGTACATCTTCTCAGACTTAGCCACTCAAGATTTATGGCCTCCCCTAAATCTGGCGTCTTGATTAGGTCTTCTGAAAAAGAGAGATCCAAACGCTTCAAATTGTGTAAAGGCTGAAAGGCCAATAAAAGGAAACAAAGTCAATAATGACATTTATCTTTCTTTTGTTTCTTTATTTTCTATGTTGACATGCATACTAGTACTGGTTGCATCTATCTATCTGTCTTGTTACAGCTCTCAAAAAGGCATGTAAATATATATCAGTCCATAACTATCTATACATCGTTTTTTCAAAACAATCATAAAAATGACTTCTGATATATTATTCTTCAAACAGAAAAACATAAATACATTGATTGTTCATTTAAAAAACAGAAAAGAATAATATGTAACTGTACCTTTGTATCTTCCCATAATTGTTTGATTTTGCTATAAACCAGGGACAACGAAACAAGCTTGTATGGTAGAAAACGAGGTGGCAAAGACTTAAAAGGATAATAAGGCCAACATAGATATCCTAATTCACTAGGAAGATAGTCCAGGCTTCCGGAAAAGTCGACAAGATTGATCTTGAGCAACTTAAGATGCCTCATGTTTGAAAACCCATCTGCGCTCAAGGCTGTTTTAAAGTATTCCAACTCACTAAGAACTACGGCTTCCAGATTTTCTGCTGGCTACAACATTGAAAAGTTGAACGAAAACGTTAGCACATTTATAAGTAATTGCGTACATTTATAGGCATTTGATGAGAGGATGAGGAACTTGTTATATTTGGGGCTAATTGTTTATTTTCATATTCCTCGTTTTCAAGTGTTGAACTTTGCTTCAAAATAGTTGATGAAATTATTTTCTCCTCCCACCTTTTCTTTCAACCAATTCCAAGACGTCTTTCTCATTAAATATGACATTTTGATTGATTATCACCTCCTTCGTCTTCAAATTGTAAACTCTACATATCCAATTTGACGTCACCCAAGTTCAAGCTTTCTTCAGACTTTTGTTCAGCTTGCATATTGTTGTATTAACATCCTTAAGGGGAAAAAAATTCTTTAGGCGGTTCTTTCTCAAACAACAAGAACTTATGTTTTCTCAAAAGGACATAAGATCACTGTAATTTAACTACCTAAGTCTCGTGTCATGGACAAGAGTCACCGTTTTCTCTAGCCAACAAGTTGAGTTTTCTTTCTCATAATAAAGAGAAGGTGGAAAGCTTATCTTATTTTTCATTTTAACCGTAGGAACAATTTGTCCTCTGAATAAAAAACTCTTCACTCTCGATTCTCAATTCCAAAAGTATACCCGTGTTTCAAAAGTTGTCCAATGTTCAACATATTTTCATCTAGTGTTTGTACACAAAGAGTGTCACGAATTACCTTATCTCCTTGCTATTTTGTAACTCCAATGTTGTCTTTGTCTTCTATTTCCCTTTACTTTCCATTGCCTAATTTAACTTGCGAGGAAAATGAGGATTTCATATTAACGAAAGCTTTTGTATCTCGAGTCATGTGTGTAAGGCCCACTTTATTGCTTTGCTTTTTTGTCCTAAGTTGTAAGGGCTCATCCTAAGTAGATGGGCCTAAGGATAGTCCATAGGGTGCCAAGGCCACTAAAGCAGTCAAACACCCTTATTCTGCACTCACTTCCAAAATCAGTGCTCTTACTCTTTCCTTTTGTCTCCACAGAAGCTCTGATAGGGTTTGGGTCTTACTCGTCTTCGCAATAGCTCAACTCCATTTTTCAGTCCACGTAAGTTGATTCTCCACCGTACTTTCTTTATTTCGAGCTCTGTCATTATAATTCTAACTAGGGTTTCCATGGTAACCCATTTTGAATTTGTTCTGTTGTTTTTCAGCTTACGAATTTGCTTCGGGAGCTGTTGTACTCATTTGCTTAAGTGTCAAAGAACTCTGCTCGCTCTTTCCAGGTAAGGGAAGCTAGGGTTTCATATTTTAAATTCAATTTTGCCTAGATTTGGTTTTGTTTTGCATTTTTGGTGCTTGTGCGGTGTTCACGATGAAATGAGTATGCATTAGTTGCTATTTTGGATGAATATCTGGCTCTGCATGCGTGGAACAGTGAGAGAGAATTGCTATTTTCGCCTGAGCGAGCTTATCTCACCTAGGCGGAAAAACTGAGTTTTTGAGCGAAAGACCATCTCGCTTAGGCGAGATGGCCTCGCCTAAGCGAGCGTTCGCAAAATCTCCTAGGGTGTCTGTTCGCGGTCTCACCTAAGCAAGAGCCTACAGCTTGAGCGAGAGCACTCCTCTCGCCTGAGTGAGGGCTCCTAACTTGAGCCAGACCTGACGCAGACCACACTTTTTATCAATTTGGTACACCAAGAGACTATTTATCATCAAGTTGACCAAACTTGGTGTAATAAACTAAAGGACCAATTTGGTTAAAAAAGAGAAACCTTAAGGAAACAAAAATAAAACTAGTAAAACTTAAAAGGAACACACCGAAACTTGCTGTTAAACAAAATTCAATATTGTATATCCTAGATAAATGTGAACATAACAAAATTTTATAATTAAAAACAATTGTACCTTGTTATTGGACAGTATTTTTTGTAGATCCTTGCAGCTCCACACTCTGCTCCAATTTCTTGGCTCTTTAGGTGATATTTCACGAACAATAGACTGGCCCAAATCGATCAACAAGCGATGCATTTTAATTATCCCGTCCTCAATGATCAAGAGTGATTTATTTGTGAGAACTTGCAAGCCATAGTCGGTATAAAATCCACGAAAATTTAGAATTTCTACTGCATCTTCCACTTTATAATTATGGAGAAAGCAAGAAATGTCTAGAAATATTTCCTTGTTTGTAGAATCCAACGCTTCAAAACTTATTCCCAGCACATCCATAATCTTTTTACTTTTATTTTCTCTTAGCATAGCTAATGCACTTCTCCATTGTGATACAGTTAGACCAAATAATGTTGAACCCAATATTTCAAGTGCTAAAGGATGACCTTGAACATGCCATAGTACCTCATTTGTCATCTTTTCATAATCACTCATAATAATATTATCTTTGAAAGCATGTCTACAAAATAATTGAAGGGCCTCTTCTTTCTGTAGTGGTTGAACTTGGTGAACCTTATCTACTCCATGTATCCTCAATATTTGTTCATCCCTAGAAATTATGATGATTATGCTCCCTCTACCAAGACAATCACGTAACATAGTGTCTTGATTCCCACTAAAAACCTTTAATTGTTCAACTTCATCAACATTATCGAGAACTATGAGTGCCTTTTTACGTTGTAGCCTTTTCCATATCAAATAAGTTCCTCAGAAACATTGCAAATCTCTTCATATTTTTCATTTAGAGAACAAGAAAGCAATTGCTTTTGTACACCTAATGTACTAGAATCTCCATATATCTGGTTCACATCATCAATATAACAAGTAAAATCATATTGATGACAGATTCTTTCATATAAAGCACGAACAAGAGTTGTCTTTCCTACTCCATCCATTCCACTGATTCCAAAAACTCTAACTTCATTACTTGACTCCGAATATAAGAGTTTTTCTAATTCCTCAACACGAAATTCCATCCCAACTAGATCATCATTCGGAAGACTTGAAAATTTATGACCCAATATATCTGTCACCTTTTGAACAATTACTTCAATCACTTCATATTGTGGCCTGCCATTTTAATAAAAATAAGAAATGTGAAGTAATCATCATCCTAGAGAACCAATAGATTATTATGTTACTTCTTCTAGGATATCAATTCAAGAAGCAAAGTGGAAAACAAATAAAAGTACTTAGAAGTGATCGTGGAAAGGAGTATACATCTCGCGAGTTTGACAAATTCTGCGAAGATGAAGGCATAGAGAGACAACTCACAGTCGCATATACTCCACAACAAAACAGTGTGTCAGAAAGAAAAAATCGCACAGTCATGGAGATGGCAAGATCAATGCTAAAAGAGAAAGGTATGCCTAACACTTTTTGGGCTGAAGCAGTCTACACTGCAGTTTACATTTTAAACAGATGTCCAACTAAGGAAGTCAAAGACAAGACTCCTATTGAAGCTTGGAGTGGAAGAAAGCCATCAGCCAAACACCTACGAGTATTTGGATCTATCTGCTACATACATGTTCCTGATCAAAGGAGGCACAAGCTTGAAGACAAGACTATACGAGGAATATTCTTGGGATATAGCACACAATCAAAAGGCTATCGAGTTTACAACCTACAAACAAAAAAGCTCGTCATTAGTCGAGATGTTGAAATTGATGAAAATGCTTCTTGGAATTGGGAAGAAGAAAAAGTTGTTAAAAGCAGCACTTTAGTCCCAGTGCAACAATATCAAGAAGAAATTCAAGAAGAGGTAGAAGCTTCAGGTACGCCTTCTCCACCTCCATTAGAAGATTCTTCACTAGAGTCCACTCCAAGACGAGTAAGATCTTTGGTAGACATATACGAAACTTGCAATATGGCCATGATTGAGCCTAACTTCTATGAGGAAGCATCAAAGCAAGAAGTATAGGTCAAGGCTATGGAAGAAGAGGTTAAAATGATTGAGAAGAATAACACTTGGGAGCTCGTAAACTGTCCTCAAGGAAAAGACATCATTGGAGTGAAATGGGTATATAAAACAAAGTTCAATCCTGATGGAACTATACAAAAGCACAAGGCCAGATTGGTCGCAAAAAGTACTGCACGACAAAAGATCAAATTGCAGATATTTTCACAAAGGCCTTACCAAAGCCAAGGTTTGAACTACTACGCGCTATGCTTGGAGTTACCGAATTTGCATCAAGGAGGAGTATTAAAGTATAATGCAAATTTAGAACAATCTAGAAAAATCTAAGATAGAGTTATTGAAATGTAATGAAACTTTTAGAGTATTGGAGAAAAGCTTAGGATAGAAAGAAAAATCAAGAACATTCTCTATGTAGAAAAATCTAGAACTATTTGCTCAAGTTCTAGCTAGAAGTTTCTAGAATAATCTATGGGTCTATAAATACCCCATGTATCCTACCATTTGCAACATGAAGAACAAATAACATAACATCCAATACAACTACTCTCAACTACAAGATACACTTCTCCAACTACTACTTTCACACTCTACTATCTACACATTTTCTCTATCCCTTCAACTATCCCCTTCACAACCTCAAAATACTAACAAATTTAAACCTAATCCTATTCTTTTTCATTTGGACAATGATGTTGCCTGATAAATTCCATTCATCCACTCTCACAATTGCACAAGAAAGGACCATTCATGCATTTTCGACTATGTAATCATGGACAAGTAGCTGAAACCAAAAGAATGGTCCAAACATTTAAACTCAGTCCCATAAAAAAGCAGAATATCTAACCCATTATGGTTCAGATTTTTTCAGTGTTCCAAGAGACAAGTTTTTTATTTTTCTGAGGTTTTGTCTTGATTTTTTCAGTTTTCTCATTGCAATGTCTTCCTCTGACCTTGTTTCGGTAGGTTCTCTCTTCAAGGCTTTTTTCCTTGCATTTGCTGAAATTATAAAACTAAAAATAATGCTTGAGGTTGTTGAGCTTGTGACTACATTCTATCTCTTTTCATTGTTTCCAAATTCATGATATGGTTGTCATTCTTGTTACTAGCTGAAAAATACTTTTTAGTGACAGTTAAATAGAGTCAGTTATAATGAAACGATGCTATATTTAAAGAAAAAAAAAATTATATGATATTTCTCGTCAGTTTATAGGATATTTCTCCTCGGTTTAAAACCTGATGTATCATCTAATTTGATATTTCATTGTGGATAGTAAACCCGTGGATGAGTAATATCAAAAGGTGGAGCAGATGCGTACAGATTTTTTCGAAAGCCACCTTCACTTCTCCTCTGCACTCCTATTTTCCTTTAAAACATTTTCTTTTATGGTCAGAAGCTATGCATTCTTCACCAGCATCTTATCTTCTCTTTTTCTTCAAAGTTTTTTCTCTTCTCCTCAAAAGCCATCTTCTCTCTCCGGAAGTTATTGATAGTATTTTGAGGTTGTAAAAAGAATAGTTGTTGGGATAGAGAAAATTATGGAGATAGTAGAATGTGAAAGTTGTAGTTGGAAGGAGTATATAGTTGTAGTAGTGAGTGGTGTGTTAGATGTGGTCTTAGTTCTTGTCATATATCAAATGGTAGAGTACATGAGTATTTATAGACCTATAGACTATTCTAGAAAGTGCTAGCTAAAACTTATGTGGAATGTTCTAGTTTTTTCCTATGTAGAATGTTTTTGATATTTTCTTTCTATCTTAGGCTTTTCTACTTTGTTCTAGAACTTTCGTTACATTTCAATATTTTTGTCTTAAGATTTTTTAGATTCTTCTAGAATTTGCATTACACATTAATAGTTATTTTCCTGCGTAAGTCATTTTCTTCAATTTGTAATATGATTTTCTCTTCCGGAAGTTATTTTTCTTTGAAGTCATTTCAAATTCATTTTGTTTTGAAGTTTCAAATACTCATAAACCCTAATTTCAATCACTAATATGAGGTTTTGTATTAGTTCAAATTGGTTTCTTCATTGCATTTTTTCAATGTCAAGTTCCTCACATCAATCCCTGCCTAATGTATATATTGTTTCAAGTTTCTCCATTCTGACATGTAATAGTTTAAAAGGATCAACTATAATGAATTTGTCAAAGAAGAAAAATCATATATGTATGAATCTCCTTTGCCTAATGTATATGTTGTTTGGTTGAAAGTTGGATTGGAAGGGATATTTGATCCTTTTATAAGTTTGTTTCACATGGTTTTGGTTCCAATAATAAAAGAGAGATCGTTGAGTCTTATTTTGTACGTAGGTGGACACGGTGTCCTGTACACAGTATTAACTCCAACTTAACGGAGATAACCAAACTGAACCCTTTTAAATAATTGAGATACAAAATTGAACCAATAAAAAATATGGGCACCAAATTGAACAAAAAAAGAGATTAGGAAATCAAATCAGTACTTATACCTAGTACAAAAGTTAGTGTAAGCATGGTCACGCAAACACTAGTAAAATTTGTCTTCCTAATCAATGAAAAATGTCATAACTTTTACTTGGAGGGTGAGTTTTTGGTCTATGCAATCCAAAAGCTAATGAACTGTTAGTGTCGGTTTTTTTCCTTTGGAGGTCGAAATGAAACATTTTCTATAGTGGCATGCGTTATTAATTAATACCATAAATATTTATATAAATATAATCAAATCTTTTTGATAATATTTTTAATACAACTGTTACCTTAAAGTAAATGTAAAATTGGAAGATTTTTTTCTTAGACTGATAGGAAACTATAAGATCTTGAAGATTACTTTGCATATTTGTAGATTTCCAAGTCAAGAGGGAAAAGAACAAATGTATATTCATCTATTGATGTAGTACAAGTATTAAAAGAAGAAAAAAATTAGATGAAGTTAACCCCCACTAAATCATACCATTATGAAGAAATGGAGATTTGTTTCATCCCATACCAAAGATCAAATTTTGGGAGAAAGAAATGATGACTTCAAACCAATTCCTTTCGAAGCACTGGCAGAGGATATAAGGGGTATAGAGAGCCATTGCCCCAAAAGTTTTTGAATTTTTTTCAAATTATATGTACTTTAAATTTTTTTAACTTATATATACTTTTAAATTCTTTAAACTATATGTATTTTTTTTAAATTAGATAATAGTATATTAAAAATTAATAAAAAATAAATTAGATCTTTTTTTATTTCTTTTATAAAGTATAACATTTAATATTAATAAATAAACAAATATAAAATCAAATATAATAAAGAAACAAAAATTATGAAGATATATTTTATTTTCTCTCTCATTGTATTTTATAAAGCTCATTATTTTGTCCCTCATTTTTTTCATACCTTCTCTTTTATTGTTGAAGAAAAGAAGGTAATTCTCTCTTGTCTTACTTGAAAATGAAATATTAGTTTAATATTTAACACTATTTTTTATCTCATGACCCTTTTGTATATTGTTTTTTAAGAATATAGAAGAAAAACTATTGTATTATATGGTTTTTCATGGTCAACTTTTAATTGTGACTTGTTTATCATTGTTTTCTTTAACAAGTATGTCTTTCAAATTTTTATTAGATTATGATAACTTAATTTTAATCTTATAATAAATTCACTTTTTAAAAGTTATAAAAGAGAAACTAATGGTGAAGATGAAAATAGGACAATATGGTTGCTCATTGCATAACAATGAAACAAAAACTTGTGAATACTTTTTAATCAATTTATGCACATTAAAAAAATGCAAGATGAATATTTTGCAGATAATGTGCTATTTACATCGAAAAAGAAAGCTAGTAAATTTAGTTATGATTCAATTATTAATGAGTTCGGTAATCTAAAAAAAACGATAAGCGATGAACACAATCACAACAATGTCTAGTCCTAACTATCTATATGCACATAAATATTCTCCAAATCAAGGATCAACTTGTTGAATTCATCAAGTTGTTCACTAATTGTTCTTTCCTTACTCGTCTTTTTGAGCACAACAATTGCTTCAAATACAAATGATTCACCAAGGACATCGTCTTGTAGAAACTCTTAACCTAGTCTATAGTCATGTTGTGGTCTTTCTTTCAAGGCTTGTCTTAACCCCCTATCACTAAGGCTAAGAACAGGTTGTGAACATTCTCTAACAATTTGTTTGTCCTTCTTTCCCATGTTTTGATTTTTTTGGATAACTAATGAAGTATCCACTGATTGTTCTTGCATCCAATTTTTTTTCTTGTGAATTGAATATTCTTACTTCTGCCTAACAACCCCAAACATGCATGTTTCTCAAATTGGGTTTCCTACTAGTTCATAACTTAAAAAAATTCATTTGAACAACTTTACTAGGAACCTTGTTGAAAAAATATATGGCATTCTTTAAAGCATACATCCACAATAATACATGTAAATATGAATTACTAAACATATTTTCAACCATATCTATTAAGGTTCAATTATGCCTTTCTAACACACCATTTTGTTATGATGTGACTAACATTGTGTATTACGGACGACAAATAAACATACTCTTTGGGTATTGCCTAGACTCGTCCTTGTTTCAATGGAAATCCTCACGTTGATTGGGTACAGTTATAGGTTGGGGTAATATTCAAGTTTTTCAATTGGGTATGGGGGTGGGGATAAGTATGTACATATCTACCTTGTCTATATCCCCATACCATCCATAAAACCCATCCCTATTGATAAATGCATATTTATGATCTTATTTAAGCTTTAATTTTAGATTTTTAATAAGCAGAAGAACAAAATAGTTACCTGAAACTTTGAAACGAAAAACAACTACAAAACACTATTTCATTCGAATAGGGCTTTTACAACAGTAAAAAAAGAGAAGTAAAACACTATCAATTTAAATGCATTAGTTAAAGTTAATAGCTTTTATTAAATTAAAAGAATTGGAAATGACACTATTGCACTAATTTTTACACGGTATAGAAACCAACTCTAACCTAATGGAAGAAAATTCTCATTTTGAGAGAAAGAGGAGCTGCCACGTGGCAATCCCTCATTAGACAGTCAACGAGTCAAATGGTCAAAGTTTGGTAAAAAATTCAAAGGGTATCTAAGTCTGGTAAAATGGAAAAAGCAAGAGGGGCTAAGATGCAAATATTGATATCTTTGAATACAAATTTGGATTGTGTAATTACAAGGGTAGAATTGGGAAATTAGTGCAAAAATTAGTTTTTGATTATTTATCAGATATTTTTAAATATTTATTTATTTAATTATATCAGTAAATATCAATAAACAATATTTGCCAAATATTTTTAAAACTAGCTAAATGTCTCCAAATCCTTTTTGATATTTATAAGCACAACAAAGATAAATTATATTTATTATTATTTAAAAGATATGTGAAGAAAGTATATTTAATCAATAGAAAAGTCAGACCCAAAACCTAATCAAGTTCTATAGAAGAGACCAGCAAGGGGAAGCAAAAAATTGAAGTTCAGAGCTTAGGAACCTGTTAAGGGACTTAATCACATCTTGCCCTCCATTATTTTATATTTTAATGTTATTTCTACATTCCATGGCGTGTTAAGCTTCTAAGATTTGTTCCACTTGAATTTCATTATGTATTATGATGTTAGATTAAAATAATTTATTTGTTCTCTTTATTATTGTTTTGGTTTCAATTTATCTATGTCTTTTGTTTCTAAATCAAATAAAAAGTAAAGATTTTACATTCTAGCTTTAGTGAAGTGTTTAAATCTATATGCATGCTAGTCATATAAGTTTAAGGGTTTTTAAATTCAATTGAGACTTTACTTTGATTAAAGCTAATAATTTAGAAGCTTTCATGTGATTAAATAAGTTTTTACCAATAACTGAGACTTTACTTTGATTAAAGTTAATCATTTTAACTAGAATTAGTCTAGACTTTACTTTGAGTGATTAAGCCTTTTATTTGGCGAGGACACAAAGGAATAAACATGATTAGGCATAGTAAAATTTAATTGAGACTGTACTTTGGTTGAATTCACTGTGGATAATCTAAAACTTTTTATTGTTAATTGAGACTGTAGTTTGGTTAAAAATATGAATGTTAACAAATTAATTAGGCTTTACATTGATTGATGTGAAAATCTAGGATAATAATCAATTGAGTAATAACCTATAGATATTCTTTGTAATTGTTTTTACATCTTTTATATCTTTTCAATTTTATTTCTTTATTTCTTTTATTAATTTATAATCTAATATCTTATTTATTTTTTTATCTTTACCTTCTTCTATCATTTTTATTTTATTTGACTAACCCTTTTGTATTGCCTTTACAAGGACTAATTTATTAAGAATCAATTTCGTGTTTGTTGGGAAACAACTTTGGTTATCTTAACCCTATCTAATTTGTTAACTACTAACTTAGCAATACTGAAGTTATTATAATTTAGTAGTGTTAATTTTCGTCGTGTCAACAACATCATTATCAAATTTGTTGTAGTTGAAGCAATCAAATCAACACCACTTATCTGTAACACCCATCTCATCCTTATCATCGTTTAAATTATTAAGTAACTTTATATATATATATATATATATATATATATAATTATTTAATCAGTTAATATATGATTGTTAGGTAGCCTTATTATGTAATTATTATTTTAGTATTGCTTTATTGTTTTGGAAATGAAATGTAAAATATCCCTGTAACAACTGATGCAAAATGTCTTTTCGGATGTCAGAATAAAGTTTTTGGGTTATGTAAAAGTTTATTTGTCAGGTTATACATAGTGTGTAAAAGCATTTTTTAGAAGGGGTTTTGAATAGAGTACAAAGTTGTGTGTGTTTTTACCTTCAATCCTTGGTTCTATTTTTTGGGTATAATAAAGAAAAGTTAATCCTTTTCTGGAAAGGAATATGTCTTCTTCTTCGAGTGATAGAAATAGTTTCACGAATCTATTTCAGAATTCAATTTCCTTATTACATCCTGGTGAAGTAACCTAAAATCCTTCTTCATTTTACTTAATGGTGTTGTTTATGTCGTTCATTCGTTTGTTTTGTGATGCGGTTTTGTGCTTGATTTTGATTGCACTTACTATTATGGTATTTTTATACCTTATAAATTTTTGTTTTGGATAATAAATTTTATATCTTTGATTGCATGTAATTTATTTCTAATGATCTTTGTGTGTAAATGTGTTTAGGAATATCTAGCTTTCGAAGAAGGTTTTATGGTTGAATGGGGATCAAAATTGTCATTTGGGATGAACTACTTTACAGATCCAATGGTGAATGTTTTTTATATGGAGTTTGAGGAAGGGTTGATTAGTAACAAATTGTTTTGTATATCGTTTGATTTTGAAGAGTTCTATGATCTAGATGACGTGCATTATATATGTACTCTATTTTGGGGAGATTGATATTTCCGATTAAGGATTTTTAATATGGGTTGGGATGAAATACGATATCCCTGCTTAGCAAGTGTTGTTGTTGTTGAGGAAAATTTGGTATGGTCTTGATTTTTGTCTTCATTGAGGGTGAAGTTATGTCCAACAAAGGTTAGTTTTTGTAATTGATATTTATTGACTTTTTCCTATTACGTGTATTTGTTTGATATGAATATAATTACTTATCAAACTGGATGCATTTTTTTACATATTATGGGAGAAGAAGATTCTAAATGGTAGGGAGATGGAATTGATTGATCCTACTATGAAAAGGTTTAAGTTTCAGTATTTTGTAAACCCTAGTGGTAGACTTCATTTAAGTGGTGTTGTTGAAGATATGATTAAGTACTATAATCTGACGAATGAAGTTTAGTTACATTTGAACTATGTTTCAGAGAATGTGTTCTTGTATAGGATATTTGTAACATCCCACCCAGATATTATGAATTTAATTAATATCATAAAGAAAATATAAATAAATTCATTTAATAAACACCATTTCCCAAAAACGCAGGAAATTTAAATCTTTTATTATATCAAATATATTCCAACAACCATAATTATAATCACTAATATAATATCCAAAAGTTGAGTAATAAAACGATTACAATATATTTCCAAATCATAACATATCAAAACTTCCAAGCTATCCCCGCTCCGTTGCTAAGCCTCACCAGAACCACCTGTAATACCATCTACTCCCGTGTACCGTATACACGATCATCACCAAACACAAGCAGATAGGGTGAACTAATATCAAACAATCATATGTAAATAAAACAATTATATATCCAAATAATTATACCAAGGAAAATTCCCTTCCTGCATTCCACATGGCCATAACCATGTTTTGATATCATAAGCACATCAAAGGAAAAACCACCCTTTGATCTCACATGGCCACAACCATGATTTGATATCCAGAAACATCAAAGGAATCTCATCATTTCCTTCCACATGGCCACAACCATGTTGACTGTGTTCTACATCTTCTTGTGAGTACCTCAAGATGTCTTGCTACCATACCTATCGACCACAACCGATAGAGCACATGCGGGAAACCATGCTACGAATCACACACCGTAACGCCAAGTGGAGTTCCCAATACCAACATAGTATGTAACGTCCCAAGACTACCAAACTCGTCAGCTATTTACTGAGGAGAGCAATCTATCTAGACCCATCCGTACTAGCCACAACCAGCACACTCACACCGGTAACACTCGCCAACCCGAGCCACAACTTAAGAGTTCCTTGTGTTCATCCGGTATCCCGAGCCACAACTCAAGGGACGTCATTCTGAGCCACAACTTAGAGAATGCCACGTGCTTAACCCCTATCCCGAGCCACAACTCAAGGGATACGTTCTGATGTTATCCCAACAAGGCTTATAGCTTGGGCAATACCTAGGCCCAAATCATGCTAAAGGCCCGATCCATGGCCATCATGCACCTTCAAGCCCAAGCCCATCAAGAGGCCCAATAACAAGGGGCATGCTAAAATAGATCAAATTGGGCTTCATTCAAGATGGCCCAAACCTACATAGACTTCTCATACTCTTCACATGAGCCAAAGAAGATGTGAAGATTTGAAGAGGTGTCTCAAAGAACAATAGAATAGCAATAATATTGGCCCATTGTTTAGGCTTTGCTTTCTAGAATAATAAGTCAAACAATGAGTAGTTGAATTGATAAAATTGGGCTTGACTAAGCCCAATAGGAGATTTGGCCATGAGCTATCAAAACAGCCAAGGTGGACTAAGTGGAAGTCAACACTTCTTCCTACACCTCATGGATCCAAAGCATTCAAGGGTTAGAAATGCTTCCTTCTTTTCTAAGGCATCATCCAATGGCCAAGATCAAGCCTTCTTCTCCAAGCTAGCATCAAAGGCCAAGATGCTTTCTCCTTCTCATCCAAGGGTCAAGATTCCTCATGTGTAATGGCTTGAGTATAAAAGCCTTAATTTTTCAGCATTGTACTCACTCTTGATTTTTTATGCAATAGACACTTTGAGTTGAGAACACTCCTCACTATTGCCACTTGAGAGTCATCTTTTAGAGAGCTTACTCTCTTTACCTCTAGCCCCCTTCCTAAGCTAGAGCTACCTCTAAATCACTCACCCTTTCACCTATCCATTACAAGCAAGAGCCTACAAACTTGCCTTCCACTCTTCCATGCTTCCTCCATCATTTCCGCTGCATTTGGAACTTCATGTTTCCACCAAGCTCCATCACGTTTCAAGCCACAACTCAAGGAATACTAGCAAGCTCACCTTTGAGATATCTTAGAAGCCTTATAGACCACGCATAACAATTCAAACACCAACCAATCCAATACAACATAATTGATTGCCTTGAAACACACAATATCTCCATCGCTTAACCTTGAAGCCTTCGCCTAAGCACCCAAGCCTACCTCGCTTAAGCTAGGTTACCTCGCTTGAGCGAGAACCTCGAACAAAACAAACCTCGAACTCTCGCTTAGGCGAGCCTTACTCGCTTGGGCGAGACCACCTTTTTCTCAGAATTCAAATCTATCGCCTAGACGGCGAGTTATACAAAACATCAAATCATTCCTCGAATTCTCGACTAGGCGAGGGACTCTCGCCTAAGCGAGACACTCTTTCGCCCACAACAGGGCTTCGCGCCTAGGCGAGATGCCCAAATAAAAACACCCAACACTCACGAGTTGTTGCTTAGGCGAGGCACACTCGCCTAAGCGAGATGGCCTATCGCCCAAAACCAGAATCCTCCGCCTAAGCGAGATGCTCGAGCAGAGACAATGTTCGAGTCTCTGCTAATCTTGTCTAGGCGAGCTTGACTCGCTTCAGCAAGAATTGCAGACTCTTACATTGGTTACGCACGCAAGCTCCAACAAACGTGCCCAAATCACACTCCAATTCATACCAATCATTTGAAAACAATGCAACAAACATATGAACATAACTTAGACACAATATGGTCCTCAAAAATTCCAAGTTTGCACAATAACAACATATACAGTGCATAAGCCCATCACATTCATACATTTGCGTCAGAATTTCAATAAAACAATACCAAAACACCCAAACCCCTAATTCACCTCATATGCAGCACGAAATTCATGGCATAGAATCATCCAAATCATGCAATATTATCAAAACATACAATTTACGGGTTCAACTCCCCTAACCTGTGCTAGGGTTTTCTCTACCCTTTCATATTCCCGCTACACTAATTTTTTTAGCAAAAATAGAGTTAAATTTGGGTTCACCAAGGTTTGAACCCGTAGTCATGCCAATGCCAATTCAATGCCCAACCATTCAACCAATTTATGTTTCATTACAATTCCTATAAATATAAAGTTACATTATCACTCCACATGATCAATCATATTATTAAAAGTAATAGTAAATCAAACAACACATAATTGGCATACATAGGACTCGAACCCAAGTCCTCTCACACAATCAAAGTACTCCCAACCAATTGAGCTAGTACTTTTCCACATCATACATGTCAGAATTTAATGTCATAAAGGCTCCCACTACCCGCATTTATTGATTAATTACTTACTTAATTAATTAATTTTTCATGGGTCTTACAATATTTTCTTTAGAAGGTATGGAGTTGGATTATGTTGGTGGTACATGATCTTCTTTTGGTGTTGTGAATTATCCTATAAACACCATCGAGAATGATAGTGATGTTTCATTGATTAAATAATTAAGTTCTTATGACGTTGAAGGTTCCTCATTGGTAATTGTCTTTGTCTATTAATTGTATTTTTGGAAATTTGTGTTTGTGTTATATTGTAATGCTTGGTTGATTAACTATTTTTTTTTCAATTTCAGTACCTGAAATCGTGCTTTGTTGCTACTGCATTTTCGAAGTCAAGGAAGAATTACCTACTGTGTGTTGGGAATGCAATGTATTGCCATGCTCAATCAGATGGCCTGGAAGAACTCCAACCGAATGTTATCTCAACTTTGGATGGAAAAGATTCGTGAAGGATAATTTATTAGTTGCGGTGGATTCCATAAAGTTTGAGGTTGGTAAAGAGTATGGAAAGATTATCCATGTTAACAAAGTTTAGAATGTTTGTAATTGTCTGTAGTCAGAAGATTGTGTTGTTTTGCTATGGGAATGTTTGTTTATTTTCCCCTTGCAATTATGAAAATGTGTGTAGTATTTGAAGTGGAGACCATATATTAATGATATTATTATGGCTTTTATGGTTTAATAAGTACTATATGTGAAACATATGTTAATTTTTTATAAAATGTCTGTATAATTTATATTCTTTTATTTTTTATCTTGCTTTGAACAATGTTTTATAGTAATGAATGTTGAGAATCATAGAATAAGCATTATAAGAATGTCAAAAAATGTAAGTTATTATATAAAATTCATTTAAGTATTATAATATTAGGAAAAATATAGTTATTTAAATCAAATGAATACATTAAAGAATTGAATTTGATTACTATGAGTACGTACGTTTCATGTATTATTTATTTTGTTCGTTATTTATAATTGAATTTAATTGTAATTATTTCACACTTATAATGGTTTATGTATTAATGACAAATGTTGTGTATTTTTAATTACTTTTTTTTAATTAAAACATATTGATGGTGTTATTATTTGGTAAGAACAATACATGACATACTTAAAAAAATGATTTTAGTAGTGTCATTAGTTAACATGTAAAAAAAATTGGGTCGATAAAGTTGTTGTGTAGGTTAGGTATCTTGTGTTGATTGGGGTTTGGAGAAATTGCATTATGTTAAAATTGTTTTCTTTATAAAAAAAATGAAAATTGAATATATGTACGTGTCAAAGTTATTGGTGTCTGGATTCAGTTAGACAAAGTTATAATTGAATTATGGAGGTGTAGATAGAAAAACATAATTTATTAGTGGGGTCCAAAAATCATTTATTTACAATTATTGTGTTTGTTGGGGTGTTGGTTGGTCCTATTTTAAATGATAAGGGTGCTTTTTTGGTAAGAATATAATGCATGGTTTGTGAGATTAGAATGGCTTAGTAGGGAAGGTGGGCAAGGGAGAATATCGTTGCTTTGTACGTAAGTTATGAAGAAACCGTAGTTTCTTAATTTGATTTTGGTTGGAATTTTGCAAGTAAGTGTTATTTTTGTTTTTATATTGTGTAATTAATTTTAATTTCCTGGGATTCTTTTTTAAATTGAATGAAATGTTTATATTTATTTTTTGAAATATTCTTTTTAACATTGTTTATATTTATTTTTTTGAGATATTTTATTGTTCGATATGATTTTTCAAGAGGAATTATTATTTAACATTGTTATGCAAAGATAATGTTCATAGGTGAAGCACACATATAGGGTTATTATTTATTGATTATATATAGTTAGAACAAATATAGAAAATTGTATCTAATAAATAATCATGGAATATTGAAATTTTGAAGTTAAGAGAGTTCAAATATGTTATACATTTTGGAACACTTCTTTGAATACAACATTTGTTGTAGAAGTTAGATGTCTTTTTTCATTATCATGGATTAAGATCTTTAATCATGATTTACTTTGAACCCTAGAAACAACAACATACAATTGTCCATGGCTAAAGATTGGAGTTGGTAAGTATAATTGTAAGACCCGAGAAAATTTAAATAATTAAATAAATAATTATTTAATCAATGCGGGTAGTAGAAGCCTTTATGACATTTAATATTAATTGTTGTGAAGTGGAAAAGTACTAGTTTAAGTGGTTGAGAGTACTTAATTGTGTGAGAGGACTTGGGTTCGAGTCCTATTTATGTCAATTGCATGATGTTTTATTTTGTGAATTGTTTTAAGGTTATGATTGAAGGTGAGTAGTGATAATGTAATCCTAAAATTATAGGAATTATCATGAAATATGATTGGTTGAATTGGTTGTTCAATTGCTTGTTATTGAATGGTTGTGGGTTCAAGCCTTGTTAAGAACGAATTTAACTTTCTTTTTGCTAATTTTATTTTTTAGTGTCAATATGACAGGGTAGAGAAAACCCTAGCTGCAAATAGTGGCAGCCATAAGGACTAGACAATAGCCGCAATGAACTTGAATAGCAATTAACTACATGAGTAATATTAAATTTTCGTTTTTGGCCATTAACCATAATTAAGGGCCATAATAAAAAGGCAAAAGAAAACAAATATAGGGATTTTGGAGACCGAAAACCTAGAGGGCTATGAGGAGGACGAAAATCATAGGGGAAATTGAGTTTGGGCTGAGAGGAGAGTTAAACCTTTTGGAAAGAGCAAAATAGGAATGAGGGTTTCTGCACTATATGTGGGTTATGATTCAATTTCGCATTTGGGGCCAATTTAGGGTCTATGTCATGTTCATAATACTGGTGATGTGTGATGAATTGCTTTGGTAATGTTGAATGTGGAATTTGGGCATTTATGTTGGTGTCTGCGTGCAGGTCAGGGAGAATGCCTACTATTCTCGCTCAAGCGAGCAAGGCTCGCCTAGGCGAAAATAGCATAAACTCGAGTCTGGTGGTATTCGAGTATCTTGCTTAGGCGAGCGTGTCTCGCTTAGGTGAGAACTTGTGAATACTTTGTGGTTCTGCTTGAGCACCTCGCTTAGGCGGAGAGCCCTATTTTGGACGACGGAGCAACTCACTCAAGCGAGTGGTTCGCGCTTAAGCGAGAAATCGTAGAAGGTTTTATGTTCTGCTTAAGCGAGAAAAGGCTTGCTTAGCGAGACTTCGTTGTGAGCCATTGTAGCACGCTCACTTAGGCGAGAAGGTTTAGCTTAAGTGAGACATGCCTGGTCACTTGAGCTAAGGCTTATAGCCTAAGCCAGATTACTATAGTTTGTGTGTGTTGTTTGTACGCATTGATGCGAACTTGGATCATGGGATGCTGTGCCATAAAGGTCCATGGATGGTGGTGAACACGTGATGATATGAGCGGGGAGGTTCATATCCAGTTACTCTCGTGTGGGGATACGAGCGAGGTAGGTTCGTATGTTCCATGCTCACACTTGAGAGTTGTTGCGTGCGGGGAGGTATGTAACTGGTGGATCACGTGTTGGACTACTGGTGGGTAGGTCCGTAGAGTAGGACTACGAGCGAGGAGGTTCATAGAAGCAAGACCACGAACGTGAAGGTTCGTGTGAGCATCATAAAGTCCTGAGTCCAAGGCTAACTATGTTATATGATTGGAAGGTTGAGAAGCCTTGGAGAATTAGGGACTTGGCCAAGAACTAACTTGAAGGGATCAGTTAGGTGTATTGATTTTATTTTTTTAAGTTATATGTTTTTTTTTTTTCATAAGCTCACCCTTTCTGTTTGTGCTTGGCGATGATCGTGTATTTCCTTACACGGGAGCAGTTGATGCTACAGGTGATGTTGTTGATGCATGAGACGGAGAGAGGGACTAGCTTGGGATTTGAGCTAGGAATTTTATTATGGTTTTATGCATTTTGTTGGATTTCGGAAACTTGTATTTTACTTTATTGTTTAGCTTGTGTTAAGTTTTGGGCGCTGAACAATGTTTTAAATTTTTCCCGCGTTTGGGCGTTAATAAAATTTCGTCGTATTGTTTTCAATTATTATTTATCTATTTATTTAATTAAGTAATTTCCATTAGTGAT
Organism: Vigna unguiculata; assembly: GCF_037176805.1. Taxonomy (NCBI): domain Eukaryota; kingdom Viridiplantae; phylum Streptophyta; class Magnoliopsida; order Fabales; family Fabaceae; genus Vigna; species Vigna unguiculata. The sequence continues at coordinate 28,516,002 of NC_140802.1, forward strand.
GTTACAATAATCTAACAAAACCTAAGGATTGCCCTTGAGATTTGTTTATAGTCATGACATAAGATAACATAACTAGAAATTGGCTTCTTATTAGCTTTAATGGCCATGGAGACTAGGATGGTGACATAGACATTCGTGGTATTATACCTTATTTCCATTTTTGTTTCCTGTAATAACCCTTGCAACAATGACATGATTTTCCATTCTTGTGATAATTAATTTGGTTCCCTTGCATAAATCCTTTGATTGATCTAAGTTTCTCAAAATTATTATAGGTGCTCCAATCTTCAGTTTTATATTATGATTGGGCACTCCTGAGGTAGCCAATGAATTTAAAAATTCTGAAGTAATGAAATTTATATCATCACTTGCTGATTTTTCATATTCATCTATTAAGTCTGCACTAAGATATTTTAGACTTCCCCTGTATAATAATATTTATAATAGTTAGGATTGGTATGACATGTATATATATATATATATACATATATGTATATATATATATATATATATATATATACATATATGTACATATACATATACATATACGTACATATACGTGTATATATATATATATGTATATATATATATACATATATATATATATATATGTATATATATATATATATATATAGAAGTAGGTAAAATATGAACGTATATATCAAGAATCAAGGATAATACATATTCATTGATTTCATCCACTGTTTTAATCGTGCTGGCTAATATTACTTTTGTCTTCAAATAATTTTCATTTGTGTAGTTTTGAAGTAGCTAAAGGTATGTGGATGACACTATTGCTTCAATGGGATCATTGGATTCTGAAATCAAGAATTCTGGTGGAATTTCAATATCAAGAACTCCATCATTTGGTTCGCATAACTTTTCATCTCTAACTTTAACTATCCAATCTAAGAACTCTTGAATTTCTGATGTTGTAGATGTTTGTAATGCTGATTGTAATAATCGTATATTCTTTGTTAATGTTAAAACCTAACAATGGTCCCAGATGTATGATGCATTAATGGTGGCATGGACAATGTCTGATCGAGTTTCTCTAGGAACGATTGGTAGAATTTGTCTAAAGTCACTACTAAAGAATATAACTTTTCCTCCAAAAATTGGATTACATTTTGTTTGGTCTTTCATTATGTCATTCGGAGTTCTATCTAAAACTTCAAAACAAAATTTGTGTCCCATTGGGGCTTCATCCCATATTATAAGATGAGCTTGTTTTAATAGTTGTGCAGCATTAGAACCCTATTTGATGCCACAAATTGAATTTTCTAGTCTAGGAATTGAAATTCTAAAAGAGATGTTATGCCGCTTGATGCAATTGTTAGTACAATTTTCCCGTGTGATCGTATGTTGTTCCACATGAATGTTTTTCTTGTTCCCCCATAGCCGTACAAAAAGAACATTCCTCATATGTTGTTTATCAATTCCTTGTTGATCTTTTCAAATATCTTCTTCTGTTCACCTGTACAATTATAGTGATTAGTTAGTAATACTATGATCAAAATCATGTGGATAAGAACGATTTACTTGTCATGTAATTGAAGTTCCTTTGGAATAAATTATATTCTTCCCTAACATTATAATCAAGTTCAGAGTATATCAATCTATTGCCATAATGCGTTGTAACGAATCCATCAGGATAAGGCATAGATTTAAACTGTTTCAAGGTTCTTCTATTACTTTGTAGAAGCTACTTGATTTCCCACAAAGTTAAATTTTTCATGATCCCATTGCTTAGTTGTAGTTCTGCATTAATGATATTTGAATTTATTAACACACAATTTCATAATAAATAAATGATTTACTATGAAAGTTAGTTTGTACCTGGATTGCCATCTATTATTCTTTCTCTGTATAGTATTCCATCAGACAACCAATCCCAATTTTTTCCCATACTTGATGTGGACTATTTAGACTGTTAGAAAATAACATGGTTACAAATACTTTCCTTAGAAATTGTCCAGATCCCCAATCTTTTGCTTCTTTAATTACTTCTATATATTCATTATCATCTGCTAAGAATCTGGATACCTCACAGGCATCTCTAAAAGTTGGGTAGACTTTATTTTTGACTATCCTAATATCTTCGTTACACAATGGGCCTTTCACTACTGTTAGCATTCACTCGTATTAGTCTTCCAATTGTGTTTCCCATTTTCCTTGGTTTCCGTGATCTATCTTTTTTGACATATACAAACTTGGAAACAATTTGTGGATAAGTTAAACTTTTGTCCTCTTCATGTATTTTGTTGCATTCCACCCAACTTGTGAACATGGATTCGACAATAGGTGTTTTCCCTATTATATCCTCAATATGATCATTATCCTTGAAGTAGACAAACTGCTCTCCAAGAAGATGGAAAAATAGTCTTTCTATAGTTGGATTCCTTCCATGAATGGGAAATGAAAATATTCTCCAACATGCTTCACTTGGAGATATATCTCTACAATCGAGATATTGTTTGATTTCATCTACATGGTCATGTAATGTAGAAGATTCATTATCATTATTGACTATGGTTGTTGTAATCCTATCATAATCTTTGTTGATGAATTTGAATAAGTACTTGATAGAAGTACTTCTATTACACCATTAAACATTTATATGAGCTTGATATTTAAGTAAGAACTTCAGGTTGTATGGAACAACAAAACAGTTGTCTAAAGAAATATCATTCTTTATAACAGTTATGGAATTACCCGTCCTATGGTAGTGAGGAAAACCATCTTCAAAAATAGTAGTTTTGACTTGAAATTTTTTAGGATAAAACCGTGAACATTTACCATTTTTCATGCACGGTAGTGAATTATTTGCTATTCCACATGGGCCATGAATCATATGTTCTTTCACGTATTTGTGTAACTTTGGGTTCTCTATAGGGCATGGTATTTCAGTTGATATTTCCCTATCACTGTCATCTACTGTTGGATATTTGCTATTGGGGTGGAGAAACAATAGTAGATTTGCATGTGGTAAACCATGTTTTTGGAATTCAATTGTATGCATATCTGAAAGTAAAAAACAATTAAGTTATACATATACAAAATAATTAACTCATAATAATAGAATGTGGATATATACTTACATGCAATAACCCTGCCAATCAAGTGATTCTTGGTTAGGTATGAAAATAATTGATCAAATTTAATTCTAAAAAGCCTTGAGATTATGTCTGGCCTATCAGATGCCTATCAGATGCTGTCGAATTCAGATTAGATAGTACCCTTCTTGTTTCAGACCATTTGGGATTGCATGTAAAAGTTACAAATAGATATGAAAAAACAAGATGACTACAAATAGTCATTCCATCAAAATATAGTTGATTCATTAATCTAGTGCTTCTAACAAAAGTCGAGGGTAAGACAACTTTTCTCCCTTTGTTTGATCCTTCTTGCTCTGTAGTGGAAGTTGGTTGACGAAGATTGTTGTACTTATCCACTCTTAGCTTTGATTGGTTGTTCCTAACAAATGATAGTCTTTCAGACTCTATCATAGTTTAACCGTCTACCTCAAATTGTTGAAACAGACACTTGATATGTTTGTGCTTTGTTTTGTCTTGTTTGAATTCTAAAACAAAACCATTATCTAATTGTCAAGCGATTTCTCTTTGTCTTGTTTTAACATCAGAAAGTGGGGTGAACATTCTTCTTTTAGCTTGGTTGCTGATTATACTCGAGCATTGTTCTAGATTTTTGTTGTTCATATTCCTCTGTTTTAACAACATGTTTCTTTTTTATCTTGCATTTGTAGAAGAAACGTAGGACGACATGTTTAATCATATCTTTGATAATTAATATCTAGTAAATGTAACTATAATAAAATAATGAAATACATGAGAGAATTAGGTAACACAACTCAATAAAGTCAATAATGAAGTAAAATATATTATTTAACGATTTACTATTAATTAATATCAACAAAAAATAACTTGCAAGCATAATTTTTTTTTCTAGTTATATATGGATGAAGTAACTTCATTTTCTATAAACAATGTAATGGCGCGAAAGTAAAATTGTTTTATTATTTTTATCCTACAAATATTTGGTATGTTGTCTTGTCAAATTAATGAAAGCTTGTGAATGTAATGAGTATGCTATGGTTTATAGTAGAAAAGTACGACTGAGATTTTAAAGTATCAGAAATTAAGTCATTTCTTCCACATATATTGAAGTTATCTCAAAAAAGTAATTTAAGACATCATTTTTTAATAATTAGCGGGCCAAGAATACTGCCAGGCAGTTTCTGGGTTGAAACGCGAAAACCTAGAAAATTTTGAGTGGAATTTTGCACCCCAAGCTCATGTACGCATGTAAAACATATAATTCATTGAATAAACATATAAGTGTAACTCCCCTTATCTTGCTTAGTTAATGATCTCCTTTTGCCTCTACTTCAATGCTTTAGGTCAGGTTTAGAGCTCTCAAAATTTCACCACCAAGACCCAATTACCAAGCATATGCATAACTAACAAACCAATCCATGTTTCATGATAATTTGTGCACATTTATGATTATATTATCACACTCCACGGTCATGCACACATGCAAAATAATTAAATAATTAAATAGACACACTAATGGCATACACAGGACTTGAACCCAAGTCCTCTTAACACCACCTCACACGCTTAACAACTTAAGATATCATTGATCCTTTTTAAGACTTGGCAATATAATTCTCTAAGAGGTACCTCTAATCCATAATTATTATTAATTAAATATTTATTATTTATTTAATTTTCTTGGGTCTTACATGCAACACCATTCTTTCTTCTCTTCCCAAACCAAGAGAGATTAACAAAAACATAAGCACGAAAGGGATAGTTGCATTAAATAGAAAGAGAGCATCTCCAAGACCTTCAAGGATCGTCACAAGGATTTCATAGCAGTTTATGGGATCATGCCCAAGACCTTCAAAGAGATCTCATATTAGCTTTAAATCGTAGAATATGAACTCTTATAATTTTTGTAATGTTTATGTTTGGGCTTTACTGGACCTTTAGTTATGTTAGGCCTTTTGGTGTTTTGGCCCATAGTATATAAGCCCTTGTGAGAAACATTTGTATTAAGATTTGAGTTTTATGAAAAAGTGAGTTTTCTCTCAAGTCTCGAGGTTCTTCTCAGAACCACCGATCCATATCTTTGAATCTCCGATTCAGAGTGGCGGATCTTCCTCACTTATCTTGGAACCTCCTCATTTCGGATTTTTGTATTCGTTTCAAATTTTCCTATTGTTTTGGTTTTTCTACGGTTGTATTCTCGTTCATCTTTACGTTGTGGGTCATATTCGTAACTCTTCGTCTGGCTTGCTTTTGGATTGGTGATTGGAAGTGCTTGTTTATCCATAGCGGCGCAATTTTGTGGTATTCAAAATTACTTTGTCCTAGCGGCCATTCTGTGGTCTTTGGTGGTTGTGAATTGCCACGAGTAGTTGTTCTTGGTTCAGTTGTGGGTTTCTAAACCTCACAAGTTGGTTGCTAAAACAATTTCATCTTTGATTGGAGGTTTTGGTAGATGCGCCGCAGTAGAGAATTGAACTGTGTTGATTGGAGTTGAGTAAAGCAGAGTTAATAATGCATACAAGGTGTTTACGAAAATGACTCGGTGAAGATTTTTGAAGATTTTTGTCTCGTATTAAATTGGTGAAGCTGCAGATGATTAGCTGATGTGGTTGGATTGGCACTAAATTTGTGAACATGGCCAAGTGTGTTGTGTTGCTTGAAGTGGTGGATACTAGTGTATCTTGAGGGTTGTTGGCCCCATCTTGAAGCAACAGAGTTTGGTGAACTGGTGTTTGAAAGTGGCCAAGCATACATTAGTTTGGTGTATTCGTATGTTCCGTGCTCACACTTGAGGATGTTATGAACGGGAAGGTTCATAACAGGATGTGTTCATGCGTGTCACACGGAAGCAGGTGATAATCTAGGTGGTGGTGGTTCGACATCGAGATGAAATCCGGGGGTAAAGGTTGGGGTTTTATAAAAGACATGATTTATAAACATGTAATTTTTAATTACTAGTTGACTTTGGATTTCGAACTTGTAATAAATTGTTTACAACTTATTTTAAATTTACCACCATTGTGAATTTATAATTTCCCGTGTTTAGGGAATAATAAATATGTTTTGAATTTATTTTTAATTATAAATTTCTTTTGTTAAGTAATATCCGCCTAGGATATTACATTTGGTATCACAACCACAAACATACAATAGTAAGCTAACCATGTAAAAGATCACATAGAATATATATATATATATATATATATATATATATATATATAAAACTCATCTAGCATTATCACAATCTATTCATGACCTCAACTAAATAACAACTACCACATGTTCCCACATCACAACATGTAATCATCAACATATTATCACCAAGTAATATAAAACATTCTCCCATAACCAACCGCTCTACCATTCCTGCACAACAACACCTCTTGAAAGGATCTTTCGCCTGCTTTCCATAGATTTACAAGCAACAACTCTATCTACTCAACAAAAGCTTGGGTAAAAGCACTCTTGTTAAGCTCATGCTAAAGATTTATGAGCGAAAGAAACCCTTTTACCCTAACTCAACAAACCCTTTTAGATAAAAGAATTATCCTTGTTTAACGGTTATCAAAGAATTCATATTGTCCTATCACATATGAATACACATACAAACCACATCTTATCACAAGATCAACATACCTAAACTCATCATGCAATGACATCATATCATGCTACATATAATCACATCACCATATGAGTAACCACACATCTTCATCATATCATGTCATACATTCGTCATAGAATATCACGACATCCATAATATACATGTACTATCACCTTAGCACCTTCAATATCATTAAAACCTAGCAAAATAGTAAACCCACCGCTCAGTGTCTGAAAACCCAATGCTCAACGTCGAATGTCTCGTAAACCCACCGCCCAATGTCCAAAACTAGCACTCAACGCCTAATGCCTCGTAAAACAGAACGTTCAACACTAGGGTCCAATGCTTAGCGCTCAACGTTGTGAAAAAAATTAATGAGAAACATCGATTTGACGCATAAGGTACCTGTTTCACACAGTCCGACAACCATAAACATGCACACAAAAATTCTAAACTTTCCATTACCATCTCGGAATAAAATACACACATCGAAATACTTCTTTTACCAATATCCTCATGCACAAGTAGACACATCTTGCATAAATTCTTACAATCACAAAAACCATATATACACATGCTTACTTCGCCTAAGAATAAACTTACCAAAAATCCTTCATAGCATAAACCCACCTTGCACCAAAATATCCAGCACCTACCAATTTGACATATAAATTCACAACATTCAACTCTAACATCATGTGCACAACATCAAATTTTCAGGCTTAAAACTCCCAACAACTACAACAATAAAACAATACCACAACTTATTTACATATGAACATGGACCATAATCAAATAACTTACCTCTTCATAGGCAAAAATTTGTCTATGCAATTTATGCAAGGCATAAGAACAAAACAAACATCAACCAACAAATACAGAAGAAAGGTGACTTATCAAGTAAGAGATTGAGTTTTTCTAAAGATCCACCGCACAAGTTCAAATCTTTAGTAAGGAAACCTAATTAATGAGAAGTAAAGTCCTCGTTTTATGGCCCTTATCATATTCTAGAACGAATTGGTCAAGTTTCTTATAAGTTGCTCCTCCCTGAATACAATCGCATCCATCCAGTTTTCCATGTGTCATTACTCAAGCATGCAGTCACTGCAATGTCAGCATCCCAGACTTTGCCTCCTATGTTGTCTTAAATGGCATCAACTTCCCGACCTTGAGAATCGCTGGGAATTTGGTGCTTCTCTCAACAAAGAATTTCAAGAATTTCACCTTGAGAACAATGTGAATATATCTTCATGGGAGAAGTATTGATAGGTTTGGAATAGTGTATAAAAGGAGAAAAAAATAATTGTGTCCGTTATAACCTCTTGAGATGTTTTCATGTGTAGCAGACTATTATAAATAGTCTTCGTGTAGTTTGTTGAGGGTTAGCTGGTAGTGTAAAGGAGGAAAGGAATTGGGGAGAGTGAAGTTCTCTCGAAAGGCCCTCAATTGCTATAGAGTGTTGGTCGTCTTCTACCACATTGTCAGAATATGTCTTGAATGTTTTTGTACCTACTGTTTGCCCTATTAGTTGGTGAGGCAAAAATTTCAAGTTATCTTCCGACTAACTTAGATGAGGAGTTATGGGAGGCAAAGAACTTAAGGGAGTTATGGAAAAAACGGTTAATAGAAAATGTAACACCCTATTTATTTAATTACCTTAATTAAAATAAATGTCACACAGAATAACATAAGAAGTGAAGTCATGGAGTATAAATATCACTCCTTACAAAAATTCCATATACATAGAGAAAAGTCTAAGGCACACCATGATGCCATTGACTAGACAAAATAAAAGTTGAACTTTACTCAAAATAAATGGCCAAAGAACTTGGTAGTACATGGGCTACAACTCTAAAGGAGACTCAAACAAGCAGGATCTGATCCAAGATGAACTAGGCAGCAAAATCTCCATTACCTTGTTGACACCGAGGAGTTCTCGTATCTTCTCAATCAATAAATTGATGATCATTGCAAAAAGAGAAAACCACACACACAGAACATACAACAAGCAGAAAGGGTAAGCCAGTGTAGAAAATGATTTATCATACCATTACATGAAATTTGATATCCAAAGATTCATACCTCAACCAAACATGTGATGACTCGTAACCAATACACTAAGACTCAAGACACAATTATGGATACATATAATTAGTCAGATTTGGCGGATGGTTGCACTTGTGGTGGCCTTTACTACTCTACCGGGCTAATTGTTACCGTGTTTCATCCCCCCACGCACAAGGTTAGCCTTAAAGTGTTCTGAGCCTCCTTCTACTCTCACCACTTTAGTCAGTACGCTCTACGTGAGACTAATTGACTCTTTAGAGTCCTAGGATGCAATCCTCACCTTGAATACTTACTAAATTATATAAATGAGGCACCACCATGAGATCTCACCTAGAGATTCATGGAATTACGTCCTGACCAAATGAGCCACCACCAAGAGATCTCACCTAGAGATTCATGGAATTACGTTCTGACCACACCAACATCATGTTCCATCAATCAATATAACATTATTACTCATACCAATTCCATGTCACTTTTATAACCAACCATCCCATACTCATTACACGCCAACATCATGCCAAACTCATCATTCACAATCCATAAACTCATTTACTCATGCATATTCACTCATCACATGCTTTAACATAGCAATCCAACTTAACAACACATTATGCAAACGATTTTCCGATTTTAGAAATAAAACTGCAGCTTGTGTAAAGCTCCAAAAATTTTGTATTTATATTCAAATTAAATATGATTGAATCAAGAACCAAATGAAACAAGAACCAACTTAATTGAATAACTATAACGAAAGTTATGCACCAAACAAGCAACAAAGGTCAATGCAGTCAACAACCAAACTACAGTTATCTTGTGATAGAAACTGCTCTCACTATAGAGCTCCGATTCAAAATCGAACCAGTCAAAGTCAATAACTTTGTGTTAAGGATAAGCTGTTAAAATATCAACTCGATCAAAAGGTTAACGAAATAGAAACCTTCATTTTACGAAAAGTGTGCAATGTTGTCAATAACCAACCTACAGTGACCTTGCGATAAAAACGGCTCTTACTACAGAGTTATGATTCCAACGGTTAACATAGTAGGAGTATTCATTTTACGAAAAGTGTGTAGTGCAGAAAAAGAGTAGCGCCACATCAATAAAAAATACTCACACACCATACATTTTATTCGACCAACAACCTCATTCAAGCATCACAACCATACAAACAGACCAAAAATCGGCAAAATAACTTTAAAAACATAAACCCTAGCTTCCATTACCTGAAAAACGCTAGCAAATTTGTGTTAACACTCGAAGAAGAGCACCACGGAACGTGGTAGCTTGCGGAATTGGAAAAACGACCAAGGAGGATGAAACTGATATTCCCAACTGAGGTCACAACAAAAATAGAGTTTCCAAACTGAATAGGAAACGTAAAAGGAACAAGGGTCTAGAGTTCTACTTACCCGGAAGTAGAGTTCGATCACCCAACGGAGGAACTAGCTCAAACCCTAGCAGAGCTCTGAAAAAAGAGAAGAGTGTGTAAGGGGAAGGGACTGTCTTGCGAAAATAGGGCAGAATGAGAGGGTTAGGGCTGGTTTAGGGGTTTTGGACACGCTATGGCCCAGCCTTAGGCCCAACGGATGGGGCAAGGCCCATAAACTTTTAGGGTAGAAAATAAGTGGGTCTTACACTCTACCCTACAACAAAAATTTTCGACCTCGAAAATTCACCCACAAGGTAGGAAGAAAACTACGTTTTACTCATTTTCTCTAACAACCACCACTTAGACATGACTGATAAAATAACTCTGACACCTATAGTCACTAGAAAATCAGCCTCTGTGCTAAGCGATATGTGTTCAAATGTGTAGGTTGGTTTAGTCACTACTCTCGAAGCAACTCCCAACCTCCAACCATAAAATTGGAATGCTCCTTCATACCTGCCCAACCAACTTGTATCTGATATACTGACTCCCTTACCATATGCTCTCCACTACCCTTGTAAATTTTTACTAACTTCTCAAATGACTTCAAGTCTCAAACTAAAGCATGTTAATTATCTCTTCGCATCACCTTGTTCTTTCCTTTAAGCATCCCTCTGTCGACTAGATCACTCTTGAGGTCTGGCCTACAGCCCCACCCTCAACAATCTCGACCACTTTTATGTATAGAGACACCCATACATCTTTCTTCCTTTGTTGGCTTCAACCAAGGGAACAAAGTTCACTATTGAGTTATTCCATTTCCACTTTAAGACTTTCAACTGTTTCAACCACCATATTCATTCTGGCATCCTAACTTCATTTTGGTCCTTCAAATTGCAACCATCATTCCACGAAAACCTTATAACCATAACTTTCCTTGATTTCAATTTTCTAGTTTGGTTCGTACCAAGCAACTCTACGATACACCTCAAAATAAGATTGCCCAATTCGGCTTTTTCCCAACCCTTTTTGAGAAACTCGCCCGTCCTAGTCGAATGACTAGACCAATGAAATCTCTTCACATCTTCTCCTCCCAACTCAGACACTTACTTCTCCACCAACTCCTTACTCTCACCTCGTCAAACCCAGATCTTGAGTTTCCTTCTTTGGCTAAGCACCTACTCTTACTTTCTTACTTTCAGGTTGGCACCCTAAATTGAAATCATAACTCAAAGCATCTCCTACTTCTCTTGCCAACTTCCTCGGAGTAACTCCACGATTCCAACCTTGAATGATCATTGAACACCCTTAACTAATACTCATAAGAAAGATACCTTCGCTGTTTTTGAAAGGATTGACTACCGTAGTAACCTCTAGGTTGTGAATAAGATAGTTCTTCACAAGCACCTCTTACTATTCATAAGCATCACTTGTCACCATTCTGCTGCACTACTCTGATCCACAAACAAAGTCACTTATTTGTTTACTCAACATGATGCTCCTTTCATGTCTACCATGACGAGGAAGCAATCATCACTAAGAAACCTTCCTCTAAAACATCGATGAAACTTTCAAAACCCTTTAAACTCCCATTTTCTCAACATCGTACCCACCCTATTTAGAACCATATGTCCTACTAGCCACTCCAACCTTAGTCAATACACTTCTTGAACATTTTGAAGACTCTCTTTGCACTTGGGAAACTTGCCGCTAAACCTTGATGATACCGTCAACCTATTTGAAATTTCTTACGTTCATCATATTTCCACTCTTTAAAACCATAGGACCGTAAAGTCAATCTTCCCTTATCCAATATTTTCCTTTGAACAGTCTATCCTACCACTACCTCTCCCCTAAGATTTACCAAACTTGTAGATAATCAGGTTATCCTACTGAGTCCATGTCATTACATCCTTAACAACTCTTTACCTACTCCTTTTACTTCACACTCTAAGCATGAATATCTAATTGGGAAATATATTGCATTGATCTGGTTCAAAAACCAACGCTTTAGTGAACACCATCCCTTCCTTGGTGGAAATTCCAGTACCTGTTTTTAAGCCACATTTAGAAACTTTTCCATAGTTGAGATCCTTTGTGTCTAATCTTCCCTTGCCTTTGTTAAAATCCTCTGATTCGCACGACACTATGTCTCCAGCTTTTAACTCGTCCCTCACTTGATACAAAACTACTAACTTGTCTCCTTGAATCGAAAAACATCACTTCGTTGGGTATCACATCCAATAGGAATGAGATTTGGAAAACAACCAATTCATCCTTGATGTTATATTCCACCCTTACCAAGGGAACAATTCGAATTAACTTGAATTTGAATCCTTTGATCACCATAGGGCAAACCACAGACTTGAGCAGTCTTCACTTGATTATAACTGTTGCGAAACCATTGTTTTAATTCTTACTCCCTTTTGCATATGACCCTGACTTGTTCATAATACTGGCGACACCAAGAGGTATATGACCCCAAGAAAAACTGACCCTTAGTCCAAGCATCACCTTCATAATCTGCATCTTTGAATGAAAGTATTCGTGTTAACCACCTTAGCATTACCCATTGTAGACACCATGTCCACAACTCAAAACTTTTCTTTTCATTTCCCCCGTCATTGCGCTTCGACATCAACTGGGTCGTCCTTCCATACAAGAATCGTTTAAAGATTTTTCTCTCCTTTTGGTACGCGAAACCTTCCACCATATATCCTAGGTCAAATGTTCTACTCATGGGAACTACTTTTCCTTGAAACCTCCTAATACAAATTTGAAAAGATCATTCATCACCCTCTGATTATTGACCCTGGTATGGAACCTTTGTGCCACTTCTTTCCTATCCACAAATTGTTTTTCTCCCTACTTAGGAAACATCATCTTACCTGACTGATCTGTAAACTCTTATCCATCTCAGCCTTCTACTAGAGATTTGTCGTCTTTTTGCACTTCATGACCTTCTCCTTTCTTAGCTTTCTCACTGCTAAGCAATCTCACCACTTTCTACAACCTAGGATTTGCAAACTTCGCTTCTTCCACCAATCTAAGAAAGCACTAGATATGGCCATATGGCTATATCCGATGACACCTCTCCTAACATTGTGTATCCACATAGTTCCGAATCTCAACATTGCCAGAATGTAGAATCAAGTTGGTTTCCTCAAACGATGTTACACTTGCATGCACTGACATCTTCCATTATTTTAACCTTTTGAGCTCGACTCATTCTGAAAAACTTGTAGTATCTGTTTCCAAAAACCTATCTTGGAAGCTCCCTCTGACCAAATGTTGTTTTATGAACCCTAGCATCTCCTCTAGTCTATTAACCCAAAACTTAGCTTTCCTTGCTCGACGATATACATCATACATCAATTTCCTATCCTTGAGGCAAGAATTCGTCTTAGCAACACTTGTAAAGGTGAGCAGGCCAAGTTGAAATTGGATCTGCATTCCCTTATCTCTATAGACACCAGACAAAAAGCACAAAGGCGTAACAAGACAAACTAGAACATACGAAATGACACTTCCTCACCTACAGACAACCAAACCTTTTGTTTGTCCCCCTTCTTTCCCCAAACCATTAGAATTAAGAAAGGAAAACCACCATTAATCTAGTCATGAGTGTGCACCTTCATTACTTCATCAAGACATTTTTTTGTTCTTAAAACTTTTGGTTTCATCGACAAACTCAACTAAAATCGAATATTCAAAACCGAGAGACATGACAAATCCACAACCCTTAGGTTGTCCTAAGGACGAATTGCTCAGATACTATAAATGTAACACCCCATTTAATTAATTACCTTAATTAAAAGAAATGTCACACAGAATAACATAAGAAGCAAAGTAATGGAGTATAAATATCACACCTTACAAAAATCCCAGATACATTGAGAAAAGTCTAAGGCACACCACAATGCCAATGACTAGACAAAATAAAAGTTGAACAATACTCAAAATAAATGGCTAAAGAAGTTAGCAGTACATGGGCTACAACCCTAAAGGAAACTCAAACAAGTAGGATCTGATCCAAGATGAACTAGGCAGCGGAATCTCCATTACCCTGTTGACCCCGAGGAGTTCTCGCATCTGCTCGCATCAATAAATTGATGATCATCGCAAAAAGAGAAAATCACACACACAGAACATACAACAAGCAGAAAGGGTAAGCCAATGTAGAAAATGATTTATCATACCATTACATGCAATTTGATACCTCAACCAAACATGTGATGACTCGTAACCAATACACTAAGACTCAAGACATGACTTATCTGGATACATATAATTAGTCGGATTCAGCGGATGCTTGCACTTGAGTTAGTACGCTTTATGTGAGACTAACTGACTCTTTAGAGTGTCAGGATGCAATCCTTACCTTGAATCGTTACTAAATTATAGAAATGAGGCACCACCATGAACGCCCACTAACAGGGGTCATGGAATTACGTCCTAACCAAATGAGGCACCACCAAGAGATCTCACCTAGAGATTCATGGAATTACGCCCTAACCAATGAGGCACCACCACGAAACTATCGTGGAATTACGTCTTGACCACACCAACATCTTATTCCATCAATCAATATAACATTATTGCTCATACCAATTCCATGTCACTTTTATAACCAACCATCCCATACTCATTACACGCAAAGATCATGCCAAACTCATCATTCACAACCCATAAACCATTTTACTCATGTATATTCACTCATCTCATGCTTTAACATAGCAATCCAACTTAACAACACATGATGCAAACGATTTTGCGATTTTAGAAATAAAATTGCAGCTTGTGTAAAGCTCCAAAAATTTTGTATTTATATTCAAATTAAATATGATTGAATCAAGAACCAAATGAAACAAGACCTAATTTAATTGAATAACTATAAAGAAAGTTATGCACCAAACAAGCAACAAAGGTCAATGTTGTCAACAACTAAACTACAGTGATCTTGCAATAAAAATTGCTCTCACTACAGAGCTCCGATTCAAGATCAGAACAGTCAAAGTCAATAACTATGTGTTAAGGATCACTTGTTAAACTATCAGCTCGATCCAACGGTTATCGAAGTAGAAACCTTCACTTTACGAAAAGTGTGCAGTGTTGTCAACAACCAAACTACAGTGATCTTGCGATTAAAACTGCTCTCGCTACAAAGCTCCGATTCAAAATCCGACCAGGCACAGTCAAGAACTATGTGTTAAGGATCAAATGTTAAAATTTCAGCTCGATCCAACGGTTAAGGTAGTAGGAACCTTCATTTTACAAAAAGTGTGCAGTGCAAACAAAGAGTAGCGCCACATCAATCAAACATACTTGCACACCATACATTTTTATTCGACCAACAACCTCATTCAAGCATCACAACCATACAAATAGACCAAAAATTGGAAAAATAACTTTAAAAACATAAACCCTAGCTTCCCTTACCTGGAAAATGCTAGCAAATCCGTGCCAACACTAGAAGAAGAGCACCACGGAACGTGGCAACTTGCGGAACTGGAAAAACGACCAAGGAGGACGAAGCTGATATTCCTTGCTGAGGTCACAACGGAAACAGAGTTTCCAAACAGAATAAGAAATGTAAAAGGAACAAGGGTCTAGAGTTCTACTTACCCGGTAGAGTTCGATCTCCCAGCGGAGGAACTAGCTCAAAACCTAGCAGAGCTCTGAAAAGAGAGAAGAATGTGTGAGGGGAAGGGGCTGTCTTGCGAAAATGGGGCAGAATGAAAGGGATTGAAGTAATTGTTCAAATGGTGACAGATATATTGGGTCATAAATTTTCTAGTCTTCTAAATGATAATCTAGTTGGGATGGAATTTCGTGTTGAAGAATTAGAAAAACTCTTATATTCGGAGTCAAGTAATGAAGTTAGAGTTTTTGGAATCAGTGGAATGGATGGAGTAGGAAAGACAACTCTTGTTCGTGCTTTATATGAAAGAATCTGTCATCAATATGATTTTACTTGTTATATTGATGATGTGAACCAGATATATGGAGATTCTAGTACATTAGGTGTACAAAAGCAATTGCTTTCTTGTTCTCTAAATGAAAAATATGAAGAGATTTGCAATGTTTCTGAGGAACTTATTTGATATGGAAAAGGCTACAACGTAAAAAGGCACTCATAGTTCTCGATAATGTTGATGAAGTTGAACAATTAAAGGTTTTTAGTGGGAATCAAGACACTATGTTACGTGATTGTCTTGGTAGAGGGAGCATAATCATCATAATTTCTAGGGATGAACAAATATTGAGGATACATGGAGTAGATAAGGTTCACCAAGTTCAACCACTACAGAAAGAAGAGGCCCTTCAATTATTTTGTAGACATGCTTTCAAAGATAATATTATTATGAGTGATTATGAAAAGATGACAAATGAGGTACTATGGCATGTTCAAGGTCATCCTTTAGCACTTGAAATATTGGGTTCAACATTATTTGGTCTAACTGTATCACAATGGAGAAGTGCATTAGCTATGCTAAGAGAAAATAAAAGTAAAAAGATTATGGATGTGCTGGGAATAAGTTTTGAAGCGTTGGATTCTACAAACAAGGAAATATTTCTAGACATTTCTTGCTTTCTCCATAATTATAAAGTGGAAGATGCAGTAGAAATTCTAAATTTTCGTGGATTTTATACCGACTATGGCTTGCAAGTTCTCACAAATAAATCACTCTTGATCATTGAGGACGGGATAATTAAAATGCATCGCTTGTTGATCGATTTGGGCCAGTCTATTGTTCGTGAAATATCACCTAAAGAGCCAAGAAATTGGAGCAGAGTGTGGAGCTGCAAGGATCTACAAAAAATACTGTCCAATAACAAGGTACAATTGTTTTTAATTATAAAATTTTGTTATGTTCACATTTATCTAGGATATACAATATTGAATTTTGTTTAACAGCAAGTTTCGGTGTGTTCCTTTTAAGTTTTACTAGTTTTATTTTTGTTTCCTTAAGGTTTCTCTTTTTTAACCAAATTGGTCCTTTAGTTTATTACACCAAAAGTTACACCATGTTTGGTCAACTTTGTGATAGATAGTCTCTTGTGTACCAGATCTGCTGTCAATTTTTATTTAATAGTCGTTGAATGATTTAGAGAATTTTTAAAGAGTATTTAGAGGCATGGATATGAGTCTTTATATTTTCTAACTATTACAACACAAACTCGTCAATCTTTAAATGTTTGTGAATGCACTCGACACCGTAAGAAAAACATAAACTAAAAACCCAAATTATCTTCCTTTTGCTC
The DNA here is from genome assembly GCF_037176805.1 of Vigna unguiculata. Lineage (NCBI taxonomy): Eukaryota > Viridiplantae > Streptophyta > Magnoliopsida > Fabales > Fabaceae > Vigna > Vigna unguiculata. The sequence continues at coordinate 28,533,385 of NC_140802.1, forward strand.
TAAGTTTTTATATATGCACAATTTTATACCAACAATACCACCAGCAAAGTGGTAGAGTTATTAGATCTTTGCAACAACCAAAAACTAAATGAGGTATCTGTAGTGATAGAAATAATGAAAATAAAGTAACACAGTGAAATGAATAAAAAAAATAACTCTAGAGTATTATTTACTGTATTATTTACTGTTGTAAAGAAAGAAACCAAGGAAAACGTTGCTAATAAAAGCAACATATAATGAAAATAGGAAGAGACAATATTAAATCAAGACCAAATTTAATTAAGTGTTTCTTTAACCACACCCTTAACCTTTCTATTTTCATTTGTTATTAAATCTTATGGATAATTAATAATAATAATAATAGGAGAAATATTAATTATAATAATAATAGTAACATTACTTGTAAAATTCATTTCTTTTTATTTTTTTAAGAACTATTTGTGTTTCAGTAAAATAAAAAGGAGGGTAGTCCACTTGTCCACTTTTTCCCCAACCCTTTCAGCTCCCCTTTTTACCTTTTCTCTCAACTTTCCCCTCAACCCAGAAACAACTCACTCCTCTCTTCTCTTGAAAATAGAGGAGGGTGATAACGCTGTCGTTGACGTGATCAAATTAATACTACTAAACTCTAGAAGTTTTAGTATTACTAAGATAATAGTCAAGAAAATAGAAAGGGTAAACTAATCCTAAGTCGTCTTCCAACAAACACGGAATTGATTTATAACAAATCAGTTCTTATAAAAAACTATACAAAAAAGCTAATCAAATGAAATAAGGAATAAAAAATCTTTAATTAATTATTCAACAACTTAATTTCTATCCAATTTCCAATTATACCCCTCTTATAATATCCTCCAATTATCGTCTAAATAATACAATATCTTCAAGATATATTTGTTCTTTATGGAGATCTAAAAAGATTGAAGAAGATCTTGCCATATTTAAAAAGGTTTGGTAGTTATTATCTTTTGATATTTTATGATATAATTAAATAAGATAATTATTTAAAAATATCAAATAAAATATCTAAAGATATATTTTGCCAAATTATCTTTTATCATAGATATTTATGAATTATCAAAAAGCCCTTCTTCTGGAAAAAGATAGAGAAAATCACAAGTTTCAATTTTTGTTGCTCGTTCCCTCTTCTTGGCTTAGCCAAACTTCTCACTTTTTCAAGCTTTTCTTGTCGTCTTAATGCAATGCTTGATTTGGATTTTTGTGATTTTGATAATTTCCTATTCTTGGATTTATCTTTAAGGTGTCATGAAGGTTTAAGCAATTTATTTCCACACCTCAATGAGTTCAACTTAGTTGTAGCTACACTAACACACTTCAAAACATCCAAAGAACATTTATGCAACTAAAAAGCGATTTTTAACATCTTTTTGTATCTCACGCTCAATAAGCCCAATTATAAGAAATCACAATTAAATAAATCTTTTCAGTACAAAAATTGATTAAAATTCCATTATTAAATATCAAATGAGGGCATAAATATGAACTCATCAGCTGGGCAAGGGCTATTATGGAATCCTCCTCAGAACTGACCAAACGTATTTAATCTCGGTGTAAGTCTAATACTTCAAACCTTCATCCTTTTTCTTTTCCAGTTCTATAGTGTTTGTTCTATTTTGGGGTCTTGTTTAGAGCCTAATTTTCGTCTCCATATGCTCTTGTATTTTAGCTCACTAGGATGTTTCGGGGTTTTGGTGTTCATCTCCACCTAGAGCTTTCTTCCCATCAAGAGTAGTAAAATTTTTGAGGTAAGGGAAGCTAGGATTTAAATAAAAAACTTTTGAAGTGTTTGGCCTATTTTTGTGTGAATCGTATTTTAAAATGCTTATTGATGTGTGTGATTGTGTGGAAATAAACTTTTGTTATTTGGTTTTGAATTTTTGGGTTTGCATGCGTGAGTGGGTGGGAAGTCTGTCATTCTCGCCCAAGCGAGCAGCTCTCGCCTAAGTGAGAATAGCAGAAAACCCATCCTTACCTTTGTTTGAGTAGTAGCTTAGGTGAGGAGCTTCAGTTTTGAGCAAGAGCAATCTTGCTCAGTTGAGAAGTTCTCGCTTAACGAGAACTCGTAGATTTTCACAATGGCCACTGTTTGAGTTATCGCCCATGCGAGAATATCTCCCTTGAGCGAAAGAACACCTTTCACCTGAGCAAGGACTTATATAGCTTGAGCGAGACTGGTTCAAAATTGTTTTAGTTGCTTGATTGTTTCTGTGAAAGACTAATTGTATCCTAAAGGTATGTAGTATGATGTTATCCATATGTTACGTGGTGTTTTAAGTCTGTACTTGAAGTACTTAGTATGTGATGGAAATGATTTTGAGATAGCACGTGGAATGTGGATAATGAAAGAGTTTCAAGGGAAATTCTTGGTAATGGTGTGGTTAGTGTATGTCTTGATATAAGAGATATCTATATCATGAAGGTATTCTGAACTCTAATAATCAGTCACACTCACATACAGTAGAGTGATTACGTGGTGTGGGGGCAGGAGGTCCTAGTCTCAGGAGGTGTTTTAGCCTGAGACACTTTGGGACTAACCTTTTGATTGATTGGGTGATAACCCCTTGCGATTAGACTCTGCAGAGTTTAGAAATCAACATAGGTGCATACTTCCATAGAATTTTATACCAAGTGCATAATCCAGATAATCTAGTCAAGAGTCAGTTGGGTGTTTAAATTGAATATGATTTTATGAGTTGATGTTGTTTTGTCCATGTATGTACTTCTTGGGTGATGTACTTGTGTATTTATAATTATGTATGAATGTTTAAATACGCTAGCTTACCCTTCTATTTCTGTTTTGTGATTGTTTGGCTTTTCTTTTTGCGGTGATCACCATTATTGGCGTGAGCAAATAAGGAAGCACCGCTTGATCATGATTAGGTAGAAGGTGATGTTGTTGTGTAGTTAGGTGTTCAATCTGTCCCATTCTTTGAGAACCTTTTTGGAAGACTTCCTTTATGTCTTGTTTAAACACTGAGTATAAACACTTGCAATGATCAAAAACAAATATTTTTTCTTAACTATAAAGTAAATTTATCTTACCCCAAATGAACAAGTATGTGAAGAACTAAAGATACATTGAGCAGTAAGAAGCTACCATACCTAATGCTAGCATGGTGTTTGTGTTTACTACTTTAGGAGTCTTTGCTTTGTTAACAGAAGTAGGGGTGCCACCAGATGTTTTAGCTGTCAGAAATTCATCACTAATACTTGAAACACTCCCTGACTTTGCACTACTATGTGAAGAAACGGATAAAGGACTTGAAGAGTGGTATGGGTTTACTATGTCTGAGTGCATGAACATTAGGCACTGTCACATTAGAAGCAACTAATATGCTAGCCATCAACATGATTGCTTGAGTCTAAAGAAAAATGGTCAATGAGATATATGCTCCTCTTCATCTAAATTATTTGGTTCATTATGTAGCAAAACATGACAGAAAATACCTTTTCAGAAGTGATATCATCAAACACATTCACAGTGCCAACATAAAAGATGGTAAGCTTAGGAACAAATATAGATGGTTTCATACTGTTATTTCAAAATGATACAAGTTAGAGAATATCAAGTTTATTCATAGATGTATCGCGCTTAAATCATCTCCCTAAACAGGGTTGGTTTAAGGTTTAAGTACGAAACATCTTCACATTATGAGGGCGGTTCATATAATTCACATCATGTAGTGCAGGATAAGGTGTCAAGGAAAAATGAATGCCACTACCTTTTCCATCATGATTGACAGATTTCTAGTTAATAAGAAACTTATAATCAATAAAAAGGAAAAACTTTGTTAATGTGAAAGTGGATGAATCAAATCTATCTAAACCAAAAGACATGAGGTATTGTGTACCGCACCTACGCGGTCCCATTCAACTACACGATGAAACCTGTCTACATGAATTCCCGCAAAACATGCAAATAGATATCAGATGAATCAATCAAGTAGGCGTAAGCGGCCCAAGACGCCTACATCAGAAGATAAAACGAGAACCTGTCAACTATTCTAGACTTAAGGTACTACAAGCAAGACCTCTAGAGCCAACAATTATCAAACCAAAGGGCCTGGCCTACGCCCAGACCCACCTGCAACCCCCAACCCATGACATGGTCAAACATAATTAATGATCTATAAATATGCATGGACCCAGCAATTAAAGATATGCATTCATTAATGCCTTAATCACGAGATTTGACTTGTTAAGTATTTGTTGGCTGACTTCATCGTTGGAGTCTTCTCCGCAGGTAACCCCTCATGGGTCCAAGCTAAAGTACCAGCAGATTGCGGATTGAGGTAAGGTGATATTTGTATCTGACATCTCTTATTTGTTCTCTGCAAGAACAATTGGCGCCCACCGTGGGGCACAAAGTAACACTTTACAAATAAACCCGCACAACTGTTCGGATGCAGCTGAGTAGGAGCGACGTTCAGCAACCGTAACACCCTCATGGTAAACTCATCAAACGGTAGCCTGATATGCAGTGCGAAAAATGACACACACACACACACACACACACACACACACACACACATATATATATATATATATATATATATATATATATATATATATATATATATATATATATATATATATATATATATATATATATATATATAAGGACTCCTCAGCAACTCCCTCTCGGTCGTGACATACACATTCGACAACATTAACCCTCTCCGATGGCACAATGTCCCTTCGGGCGCCCTCTCAAATATGGGAGTACAATTCAGTCACGACTTCAACAGCCGCTACTACCAGGATATAGAGTATTGTGTTCGGACATCCATCGCAAACCATTCATATCCTGCTTTCACCGGCCAGTTGCTTTCCGCCAACTCTTATGGCGGATCTTCCCTAACATGAACCATTATCTCCATTAGGATCCTCCCTACACCTCTCGGTTGCTCCCTATCACTACTAGTTAACTGACTACTTCAATTCCCCCCTGACTGCTCACTACCCAGACTCGACAAGGAAACGCTATCACTGTTGGCAAAAGCAATACAAGTCTAAATGCTGAAGCAAGATTTTGATGATGATAAATGAAGCCTGAAAGCCATCTGGAAGACAATTTGAAGACTACATGTTATAATGTTTAAAGCTATCTTGTAAATTGTAATTAGATTAAGTTAGAAGCAGTATTGTACAAGTAAATTCTAGTATTTCTCGAAATATCAAAATGATAATCGATTATCACCTGGAATAATCGATTATCCTGAGCTGAACAATTTTTTTTTAAGAAAGCACTGGAATAATCGATTATTTCTTCTGATAATCGATTATCTGCTCAAAAATTTGTTTTTCATAAACCACACTGGAATAATCGATTATCACTAGTGATAATCGATTATCCTGGTCTGTTGGGCGCGACTGTTCAGCTTTTTGACCTAATTTCTGGAACCCCTATTTTAAGGAACTTCAGAGTTACTTCTCAATCACCTTTTTGAGAAGCTAGAGTACTAGTGCTGTGACTGCAAGAGAGTTCTCTGAAGTGTTCTCAATTGAAGCTTTGAAAAACCTAGTGTGGGTAGAGCGATAACTTTTCCTGAGAGGTGTTCTAGGAGATTGAGTGCTGCTGCTGTTGCTAGGAAAGCTAAGGTCAAGGTTCTCTGTGTGATTCAGAGAAAGGTGTTCATCTCTTGTGTGATTCAAGAGAGGTGTTTTCTTTCCTTACACTCTAAATATCTGATTGTAAATCTGTTACTTGTTAGTGATTTAGTTAATCTTATTTTTAAGAGATTAACAACTGGACGTAGGGTCTTTTGATCCGAACCAGTATAAATACTTGTGTTCAATCTTCTTCTCTATCTCTTTATTTCATCCATTATTTTGTTATAAAGAAATTATTTATTGATCTACTTGATAAATTTTGAAAAAATTTTAAAGTATTAATTTCATTATTCAAAAACCAATTCACCCCCCTCTTGGTTTTGTTCGCACGCTCAAACATTCCGCTGCGCGATACCAACAATTGGTATCAGAGCTTGCTTTGATAGTTATTCAAAATTTTCGAAAATGGTGGGACAAAATCAAACCTTTGCCGAGGGTGCATCTATCAACAGACCTCCTCTATTTACTAGTGAAAATTATCCTTTCTGGAAAGTTAGGATGCAAATTTTTCTGGAATCTGTTGATAGGGGTATTTGGGATGCTGTTTTAAATGGTCCATTTGTTCCTGTTAATATTGTAGATGATGTGCAGGAACCAAAGCCATTCTCGCAATGGACAGCAGACGAAAATAGAAAAGCCCAATATGATGTAAAAGCTAGAAATATAATTTCATCTGCCTTAACCCTAGATGAGTTTTACAGGATCTCAGTATGCACCAGTGCACAAGAAATGTGGGAAATATTGCGTGTAACCCATGAAGGAACAGACGATGTAAAAAGAGCACGCAAGAACTCCTTGATCCAAGAATACGAAATGTTTCGGATGCAGCAAGGAGAAACTATATACGATGTGCAGAAACGATTCACACATATTGTCAATCATCTCAAAGGTCTAGGTAAAACTTTTGACACTGATGAATTAAATATAAAAATTCTTAAATCCTTGAACAGGACTTGGCAGCCTAAGGTGACAGCCATCACGGAGTCACAAAATCTTGCAACAATGACGATGGCGGCTCTGTTTGGAAAACTAAGAGAACATGAGCTTGAACTAGGCAGATTAAATGATGAAGAAGATATTGGAAGAAAGAAGAACATAGCCTTTAAAACCGAAGTGGTTAAAGGCAAACGACAAAAGGAAGAAGAAGATTCAGATGATGATGAAAATCTGAGTGTCATGATTAAGAAGTTTACAAAATTCATGAAGGCCAAAGATAAAAATCAATTCAAGAGCAACAAGAAGGATAATCAAGGATCATCCTCAAATTTCAAATGCTATGGATGTGGAGAATCTGGACACGTCAAAGCTGACTGCCCAAATTCAAAGAAAAATGAAGAAAAGAAGGGTAGAAAATTCTTCAAAAAGAAAGCATATATAGCTTGGGAAGACAATGCCTCAAGTTCATCAAATTCTAGCGATTCTGAAATTGAAGAAGCAAATCTATGTCTGATGGCCAATCATGATGATTCCGATAGTGAGGTAAATTCTACTTGCCACGAAAATGATTATGATGATTTGTATGACGCCTTTCAACAACTGCTTATTAAATCTAGTAAATTGGATACTGCTCATAAAAAGTTAAAATCTGATTTTAAAGATTTGCAAAGTAAAATTGAAAAATCTCTTGAAGAAGAAGAATTTTTGAAAGATAAAATTTCAAATTTAGAAAATAAAGAAACTGTTGAATGTGCTTCATGCAAAAGTTACATGTTTGATATATGTATTTTGGAAAAACATCTCGAAGATGCTTTAGAACATAAAAATTGTGAAAAGTTTAAAATCAAGAAAAATCCAAATAGGACCAAGCATGCTCATAATCATAGTTTTAAAAATAAGACTAAAAGAACTCGTAGAGTTTGGATAGAAAAAGGAACATATCATTCTAGAAATACATATGCATGTACTACTACATGTTTTTATTGCATGAAAAAGGGTCATACTTCAAACAAATGCAATATCAAACATCTTGGTGTTCCTAATAAGAAATATATTTGGGTTCCTGTTCATAAGTAGATATTTTTTTTCTAACCCCAAGGACCCAAACAAGTTGTTGGGGACCTAAATGAATTGTTTCCTTTTTTTGCAGATGACTTCTAAATCCAGAAGATCAATGTGGTATCTTGACAGTGGGTGTTCAAGACACATGACTGGAGATAAAAAGAAGTTTAAGAACTTTAAAAAGAAGGAACAAGGATTTGTCACTTATGGGGATAACAACAAAGGAAAGATACTTGGAACGGGTGATGTAGGTGGAGGAAATACTTTGGAGATCAAGGATGTACTGTATGTGGAAGGACTAAAACACAATCTTCTCAGTATAAGCCAATTATGTGATAAAGGACTCAAAGTAATATTTGAGAGTGACTACTGCACTATTCATCAAAAGGACTCCAAAGAAGTAGCATTAAAAGGTATGAGACACAATAATATTTACTTGATTGATCTTGATACTGCATCATCTAGTGATATAACTTGTTTGGTTGTTAAAGAAGAAAATCCTTGGTTATGGCATAAACGAGCTGCTCATATTAACATGCAACAATTAAACAAACTAATTTCCAAAGAATTAGTAATTGGATTACCAAAAATAAAGTTTGAAAAAGATAAACTATGTGATGCATGTCAAAAAGGAAAACAAGTAAAATCTTCATTTCATTCAAAAAATGTAATTTCTACATCAAAACCATTAGAACTTTTGCATATGGATTTATTTGGCCCTTCAAGGACAAAAAGCTTTGGAGGAAACTATTATGCTCTTGTTATTGTTGATGATTACTCACGATATACATGGACTTTCTTTCTCACACTAAAAAGTGAGGCATTCAAAGCTTTTAAAAAATTTGCAAAAGCTGTTCAAAATGAAAAAGATTTGAAAATTAAAGTTTTAAGAAGCGACCATGGTGGAGAATTTCAAAATGAATTATTTGAAAACTTTTGTGAAGAAAACGGAATTATGCATAATTTTTCTGCACCTAGAACTCCTCAACAAAATGGAGTTGTAGAAAGGAAAAATAGATCTTTAGAAGAATTAGCTCGCACCATGTTGAACGAATATGATGTGCCTAAATATTTTTGGGCTGATGCTGTAAGCACTGCTTGTTATGTATTAAATAGAATGCTCATTAGACCAATTTTAAAAGTTACCCCCTATGAATTGTTTAAAGGAAGAAAGCCTAATGTAGCACATTTAAAAATATTTGGATGCAAATGCTTTGTTCTGAATAACGGAAAAGAAAATTTGGGTAAATTTGATTCTAAAGCTGATGAAGCTATTTTCTTAGGTTATTCATTAACTAGTAAAGCCTATAGGATCTTTAATAGAAGAACCTTAAATATTGAAGAATCTGTGCATGTTGTTTTTGATGAAATTGTGGACCTTGAGGAGAACCCTCTTGAGTCAAATAAAACAAATGCAGGTGATGAAGAATATTTCAAAGAAGCCCTTGATGAGATATATCTAAATGAAAATCCACTGACTGAACCTGAAGATCTTGCCAAAAGCTGGAAATCTCCTAGAGGATTATCTCTGGAAAATGTCATTGGAGATATATCAAAGGGAGTTGTTACTAGAAATATGTCAAATTTCTGTATGACTGTTGCCTTTGTTTCACAGATAGAACCCAAAAGTGTAGACGAAGCTCTTCAAGATGATAAATGGTGCATTGCAATGCAAGAAGAGCTGAATCAATTTGAAAGAAATGAAGTTTGGGAACTCATTCCAAGGGATGATTCACACCAAGTAATAGGAACAAAATGGGTGTTCAGAAACAAGCTGGATGAGGATGGAAACATCACTAAAAACAAAGCCAGACTTGTAGCAAAGGGATACAGACAAGAAGGTATAGACTATGATGAGACTTATGCTCCAGTTGCCAGGTTAGAAGCTATACGTTTACTTCTTGCCTATGCTTCTCTCATGAAATTCAAACTATATCAGATGGATGTCAAAAGTGCTTTCTTAAATGGATTTATAAAAGAAAATGTGTATGTTGAACAACCACCTGGCTTTGAAGACTATAAGTTTCCTAATCACATTTATAAATTAAAGAAAGCATTGTATGGATTAAAACAAGCACCTAGATCTTGGTATGAACGATTAAGTACATTTTTGTTAGAAAATAATTTTGAAAGAGGTAAAATTGATTTAACTCTGTTTATCAAAAGAGTAAATAAACATATTTTGCTAGTTCAGATTTATGTAGATGACATAATATTTGGGTCTACTGATAGTTCACTATGTAAAGGCTTTGCAAGCATAGTGCAGGGAGAGTTTGAGATGTCAATGATGGGAGAGTTGACATTCTTTTTGGGTCTTCAAATTAAGCAAATGGAAAATGGAACTTTCATTTCTCAATCTAAGTACTGCAAAGAAGTACTTAAGAAATTTGGAATGGATACTGCTAAGGAAGCAAGTACTCCTATGGGAACCTCCTGCTACTTAGATAAAGATGAATCAGGAATAGAGGTAAATCAAACTATGTTTAGAGGCATGATAGGTTCTTTGTTGTATCTTACTGCTAGTAGGCCTGACATTATGCAATCTGTATGTGTGTGTGCTCGTTTTCAAGCCAATCCAAAAGAATCACATCTTACTGCAGTAAAAAGAATTTTAAAATACTTAAAAGGTACTGCATGTTTTGGACTATGGTATCCTTCAGGAGCATCTCCTAATTTGATAGGCTATTCAGATGCTGATTATGGTGGTTGTAAAATAGATAGAAAAAGTACCAGTGGTACTTGTCACCTCTTAGGTAGTTCATTAGTCTCTTGGCACTCAAAGAAACAAGCTTGTGTGGCTTTATCAACTACAGAGGCTGAATACATAGCAGCTGGAAATTGTTGTGCTCAAATTCTTTGGATGAAACAACAACTAGAAGACTATAATACCTTTTTAACTCACATACCTCTGAAATGTGATAATACTAGTGCTATTAATTTAACCAAAAATCCCATAATGCACTCTAGGACAAAACATATTGAAATAAGACATCATTTCCTAAGAGATCACATTAATAAAGGAAATTGTGAAATAGAATATGTAGATACAAAGCATCAATTAGCTGATATCTTTACAAAACCTTTAGCTAAAGATAGATTTTATGAACTAAGAAGAGACTTAGGCATATTAGAGATCTCTTAATGCTAAAAATTCACAATCCTTAAGAAATCCGAAAAATAGCGTAAATAATCGATTACAAGTGTCAATAATCGATTATCAGACTCTCTTCAAAAATCTCAAAACATACTAGAATAATCGATTATTTTGGGTAATAATCGATTATCCTTAAAATCTCTTCCTACAAATTCAAAAACACTTTGTAATAATCGATTATTCAGGGCTATAATCGATTATCCTTAATTCTGAGCCAAAAATCAAAACTCACTGGAATAATCGATTATCACTTAGGATAATCGATTATCAGCTCGTCAGACTTCATATTTTGCCCAGTTTATGAACCAATAATCGATTATCATCTTAGAATAATTGATTATTTCACGTCGTTGGACCAACAAATTTCAAAAACTAGCCGTTGCAACGGCTAGATTTTCATCAAATCGCGTGTATATGGCCGTTGGAGTCTTCTCTCTATAAATATTAGCCATTTTTGTCACCAGAACACTTTTTTCTCTCCATCAACACTCAAGACCCTCTCCTTTTCTCATTTTCTCACAAAACTCTCAAAGGCTTCCCTCTCTTTTACCTAAACCATGGCTGAATCCTCTCGCAGAAAAATTCCTACACGCAGAAGGACTGCATCTCATGCCTCTAATCCCTCAACTGCACTAAGAACAGCCTCCATTGAAGGATGGATTTCGGATGAAGAAAGACGTTCTGAATTCATCACACTATGGAAAGACAAACCCCTCATCACTCCAAAATTCATCCAGTCTCAATGGTTTGTAAATCGCCATTTCATCATTCAAAACTTTCTGGCTGAACAAGGTGTGAAATTCTTCACAGAGATGCAAGGCACTTACTATCCAGATTTGGTTCGAGCCTTTTATTTCAACTACAAATTCAGAGATGGAGTTGGGTTCACAAAAGTGAAAGGTATCGACATCATTTTAGATGATGATATTTGGGAAAATGTTGCACAACTTCCCATTCATGATGGCACATCTCCCATTCTCACAGCTGGCATAGAAGGATTCAACAGAATTCTTGCATATAGATCCTTTATGCGACGCCCGGATCAAGAAATTGGCCGTCAATTACTAGCTGGACCTCTCAAAATCAATGAGCGTCTACTTCACTATCTCATTGTTTGGATTTTATGTCCACGTGGTACAAATCACGCACAGTGCAGTGAAGCCGATCTTATGATAATATATGCCATGCTCAACCACATCCCCATCTATTGGCCAAGCATCATTCTTGACACCATGCTAAAAGCCAAACGATTGCCTCAATATCCTCTTCCGTATTCTTTGCTCATCTCTCGTATTTGTGAGTATAAAGGGGTAAATGTCTCTGATGAACAGTCTCATAAGACAATTGCAGCATACAAAATTGCAGAAAACTCCTTGAAGCAGATGAAATTTATTCCTATTGGGAATACCTACATTCACAAGGACGATATGCCTTCTTCGGACAATGAAGAAGAAGAAAATCCTCCCACTGCTCCTATTCCTCCTGTTGACACACATATTGGATCATCCAGTGGTGTTGGTGGCTCATCCTCTTCCTTGGAGGATCACATTTTAAATCTCAATCAGAGGCTTGAAGAATTCTTTCTTCTCTCCACTCACAGACATGAAGAAGTCACCGGCTTAATTAGAGCATTAGATTCTAGGATCTCTAACTTAGAACATAAATTTGATAAATATGAGGACGATGATGACATGAGTCAAGACTTTTAACAGTCTACATCATGGTCTCATTGTTTGCAATTGTAATATGTTTTCCCGTTTTATTTTTAAAATATAAGTATATTTGTCTTGTTATTCTTTGTTAAAACCTTTTTCATATGATCAAAACAGGGGGAGAAAAAGTTTAAACATTTAAAAACAGTACTACTAACAAATCTCCTTGTAAGATATTTTGATTGCAGATACTTTAAACATATTGTTTTGATCATCATCAAAAAGGGGGAGATTGTTGGCAAAAGCAATACAAGTCTAAATGCTGAAGCAAGATTTTGATGATGATAAATGAAGCCTGAAAGCCATCTGGAAGACAATTTGAAGACTACATGTTATAATGTTTAAAGCTATCTTGTAAATTGTAATTAGATTAAGTTAGAAGCAGTATTGTACAAGTAAATTCTAGTATTTCTCGAAATATCAAAATGATAATCGATTATCACCTGGAATAATCGATTATCCTGAGCTGAACAATTTTTTTTTAAGAAAGCACTGGAATAATCGATTATTTCTTCTGATAATCGATTATCTGCTCAAAAATTTGTTTTTCATAAACCACACTGGAATAATCGATTATCACTAGTGATAATCGATTATCCTGGTCTGTTGGGCGCGACTGTTCAGCTTTTTGACCTAATTTCTGGAACCCCTATTTAAGGAACTTCAGAGTTACTTCTCAATCACCTTTTTAAGAAGCTAGAGTACTAGTGTTGTGACTGCAAGAGAGTTCTCTGAAGTGTTCTCAATTGAAGCTTTGAAAAACCTAGTGTGGGTAGAGCGATAACTTTTCCTGAGAGGTATTCTAGGAGATTGAGTGCTGCTGCTGTTGCTAGGAAAGCTAAGGTCAAGGTTCTCTGTGTGATTCAGAGAAAGGTGTTCATCTCTTGTGTGATTCAAGAGAGGTGTTTTCTTTCCTTACACTCTAAATATCTGATTGTAAATCTGTTACTTGTTAGTGATTTAGTTAATCTTATTTTTAAGAGATTAACAACTGGACGTAGGGTCTTTTGATCCGAACCAGTATAAATACTTGTGTTCAATATTCTTCTCTATCTCTTTATTTCATCCATTATTTTGTTATAAAGAAATTATTTATTGATCTACTTGATAAATTTTGGAAAAATTTTAAAGTATTAATTTCATTATTCAAAAACCAATTCACCCCCCTCTTGGTTTTGTTCGCACGCTCAAACATTCCGTTGCGCGATACCAACAATCACTACTAATAAACATACCTTTTCTTTTTTAGGAAGACATTGGAAACAAGGAAGGTATCGGACACGATCTCACGAAAACAAACAGCTCCCCCCAATTTCTTGCAAATGAACCAAAGTGAAGTTTTTCTTTTTCTCCTACACTCGTATTTATAATCATCATCTCAAACATTTCAACTTTTCCCGCTAGAAACAACGATTAGATGAAGCGTCACAACGCATACGAAAAGCCACAAACCTCAAAATGATGGCGTAAAACCCTTTTGATTAGACCTCTGACATCTGCCACTCATTCACCTTCCACAACCTATTAGGATTCTAGGATTAACACTGCTCATCAAACTCAAAGGCTGGGGGACTGGTGTACCGCACCTAGGCGGTCCCATACAACTACACGGTAAAACCCGTCTACATGAATTCCCGCAAAACATGCGAACAAATATCAGATGAATCAATCAAGCAGGCATAAGCGGCCCAAGTCGCTTACATCAGATGATAAAATGAGAAACTGTCAACTATTCCAGACATAAGGTACTACAAGCAAGACCCCTAGAGCCAACAGTGATCAAACCAAAGGGCCTGGCCCAGGCCCAGGCCCACATGCAACCCTAAACGATGGCCCAGCCCATGACATGGTCAAACATAATTAATGATCTATAAATATGCATGGACTCCAGCAATTAAAGGTACGCATTCATTAATTCCTTAATCATGAGATTTGACTTACTGAGTATTTGTTGGCTGACTTGATCGTCAGAATCTTTTTCGTAGGTAACCCCTCATGGGTCCAAGCCGAAGTACCAACAGATAGCATATGCGAGCCGGGAGGAAGCCTACTAGAGGGATTGCGGATTGTGGTAAGGTGATATTTGTGTCTGACATCTCTTATTTGTTCTCTGCATGAACATATTGCAAAATTTCTTAAAGCTAGGTTCAGATCTAAAAGGCAAGTTCATAATTCAGAAAGACTAGTATATGCATGTTTATACAAACTTACATTAACACAAAAGTTTTCTGAAACCAAACTGAATAAAAAATACCAATGTGAACGTAGTGGAATTATTTAATCTGCTAAAAGTGAATAACTTTTACTCACTTCACTTTAGAGAATATAAATTCTAATCAATCAACTATTGTGCTAATTTGCAATTTTGAACAAATACACAAAAACTTATACAAGGTGTATTATTCAAGCCTGAGGAGTATTCAAATACCTAAAATGGGGATGGATAAATACTTTGTTCAAGAATCACCATTTTACCATTCCTATTTTTGTGAAACCTACATACCAGCAAGGAACCATCAACATAAATTTCAATCTTATTATGGTCAGTAAAAAAACTCAGGAATTTTTTATGAGTGCTGACAAAATTCATTTTTTTAAATTGATCTTAAAGTTTAGTGATTTATGTTTGGATGCTTTTATTATAAAACCAAGTTAGTAGTAAAACTTAGTTCCAATATTACTTCAACCCAAAATCATTTTAGACCAAGAATTAATTCCTACGTGTGAAACCAAACACACAAAAATTTAACTAAAATGATGTTAATTTCTATTTCAATATGATTCTGCAGAATCTAACATGAAACCAAATACAAGTTAAATAGATTGCGAAGAATGCACATGAGAGGAAGAACAAAAAAGAGGAGAATGTAGTTAATGTAGTTAATATAGATCGAATGGACACTAACCCTTGACCAAACTTTGACCATTTGACTCATTGACTATCTAATGAAGGATTGCCACGTGGTAGTTCCTCTTTCTCTTAAAATGAGAATTTTCTTCCATTAGGTTAGAGTTGGTTTCTATACCATGTAAAAAGTAGTGGAATAGTGTCGTTTCAACTTCTTTTAATTTAATGAAAGCTATTAACTTTAACTAATGCATTTAAATTGATAGTGTTTTACTTCTCCTCTTTTTACTGTTGTAAAAGCCCTATTCGAATGAAATAATGTTTCGTAGTTGTTTCTCATTTCAAAGTTTCAGCTAACTATTTTGTTCTTCTGCTTATCAAAAATCTCAAATTAAAGCTTCAATAAGGTCATAAATATGCATTCATCAATAGGGATGGGTATTATGGATGGTATGGGGATCTAGACTGGGCAGATATGTACATACTAATCTCCATCCCCAGGTCCAATTGAAAAAATATTACCCAAACCTATACCTGTACTCAATCAACGCAAGGATTTTCGTCGAAACAAGGATGGCTTGGGCAATACCCACCGGGGCATGTTTATTTATCGTTCGTAATACACAATATTAGGTACACCATAGCAAAATGGTGTGTTAGAAAGGCATAATTGAACCTTAATGGATATGGTTCAAAATATGTTTAGTAATTCATATTTACATGTATTGTTGTTGATGTATGCTTTAAAGATTGCCATATATTTGTTGAACAAGGTTCCTAGTAAAGTTGTTCAAATGACTTTTTTTAAGTTATGAACTAGTAGGAAACCCAGTTTGAGAAACATGCATGTTTGGGCACTAATGTAGATCTTGATTTTTACCTCGCCCTATATGCCTCGGTTACCCAGGAACCGAAGCATAGAATGGTGTGGTGGCAATTTTGCAATTCTAGGCAACTTTTATGCCTCGATTCAGCTTAACTCGAAGCAAAAGAGTGTTATATGCTTCGGCTCACCAAAAACTGGTGCCAAAGGTGGCTCACATGCTTCAGTTTCACATACCCAAAGCCAAAAATCCACTAGCCATTACGTCTTTGGCGTCGGGTGGTACTAAACCGGGGCCAAATAGGGCTATATGCCTCGGTTATTAATTGAACTGAGGCCATATGGTTTAATTAAGGCACAAAATTCGCGAGCCCCCTTTGTGATGCACCTCCATTTCGCGTCTCTCTCGTCTCTCTCCCTGCCACTGTCGCTGCCACCACCTTCCTCCATCGCTACCACCACGCTCCTTCAGCCACCGTCACGGCGTCGCCTCCTTCTCCATTTTGTATATATTAATTTTCAATTTCGATTATTGCAAGTATTGATTTACATTGGAATTGAAATTGTTTGGATTTTTTGTATATACTATGAGTTAGCTATGCAAAAAAATTGGATGCAATTCACAAGAAAAAAAATTGGATGCAAGAACAATCAATGGATACTTCATTAGTTATCCAAAAAAATCAAAAGGCTTGAGAAAAACCAAGGGAAAGAAGGACAAGAAAATTGTTAGAGAATGTTCACAACCTGTTCTTAGCCTCAAAGATAGGGGGTTGAGGAGGCAAGCCTTGAAGGAAAAGAGCACAACATTACTATAGACTAGGTTGAGAGTTTCTACAAGACGATGTCCTTGGTGAATCATTTGTATCTGAAGCAATTGTTGTGCTCAAAAAGACGAGTAAGGAAAGAATAGTTAGTGAGGACTAGACATTGTTGTGATTTTGTTCATGGCCTATCGTTTTTTTTAGATTACCGAACTCATCAATAATTGAATCATAACTAAATATTCCAACTTTTTTGTTTCGATGTAAATAACACATTATCTGCAAAATATTCATCTTGCGTTTTTTTAATGTGCATAGATCGATTAAAAAGTATTCACAAGTTTTGTTTCATTGTTATGCAATGAGCAACCATATTTTCCTATTTTCATCTTCTTCATTAGTTTCTCTTTTATAACTTTTAAAAAATTAATTATTATAAGACTAAAATTAATTTATCATTATCTAATAAAAAATTGAAAGACATACTTGCTAAAAAATACTATGATAATCAAGTCAATTAAAAGTAGACTATGAAAAACCGTATAATACATTAGTTTTTCTTCTATATTCATACAAAATAAATATACAAAAGAGTCATGAGATAAAAAATAGTGTTAAACCCTAATTTCAAATTTCAAGATGGGCCGAATGGGGAGCCCACAAGCCGATGCCCGGAGCACGCACGTGCCGAGACACGCCATGAGGTGCGCACTACCGTCCACAATCGCAACGATGACGTCTCCACGAGCATTTCAACAACCCGGGCTTGGGCCACCGTCACAATCTGCATCGATCAATGCGTACTTTGTACACACCGCCCGTCGCTCCTACCGATTGAATGGTCCGGTGAAGTGTTTGGATTGCGGCGACGTGGGCGATTCGTTGCCTGCGACGTGGTGAGAAGACCACTGAACCTTTTCATTTAGAGGAAGGAGAAGTTGTAACAAGGTTTCCGTAGGTGAACCTGCGGAAGGATCATTGTCGTTGCCTCGCTCAACCAATCCGACTAGGGAATTTATTCATCCATACCTTAACTGTTGGGAGAGTTTGTGTTATGTCATTTGGATTTGGCGCAAGTATTTGATTTTTTAAAAACCTCATATCAGTGATTGAAATTAGGGTTTATGAGTATTTGAAACTTCAAAACAAAATGAATTTGAAATGACTTCAAAGAAAAATAACTTCGAGAAGAGAAAATCATATTACAGAGAGAAGAAAATGACTTACGCGGAGAAATAACTATTAATGTGTAATGCAAATTGTAGAAGAATCTAGAAAATCCTAAGATAAAAGTATTGAAATGTAATGAAAGTTCTAAAACAAAGTAGAAAAGCCTAAGATAGGAAGAAAATATCAGGAAATCAAAAATTAGTAGACGGAAACCAATGGACCAACCAAGCCCACCACGGCTCACCAAAGCCTAAGATAGATAGAAAATATCCAACTCTTTGACATTGCTCATAAGTGTTGCAGACCTTAGAGGTGTCAAAGTGGGTCAAAACCAATGGGCCAACCAAGCCCACCACGGGTTTGGGTTAAATTTTTTTACGAATTTTAGTAAGGGTTAATGTTTTACTCGGCCCACCAAAAACTCGGCTCACCCGAATGGAACCCGTGGTGAGCCGGGTTTGCTCACCAACCCACCTGGAGATAAATGCTCACAATTTTTTTGTATTTGGGTTGGGTTTTTTTATCCAACATATTCTGTTGGCAAATGCAAACATAATATTTTTGTGATTTTGGTTTGTATTTGGGGTTGAACATTATTTTGGATTGCATTTGAATTGTATTGAAGTTTATTTAGATTTTAATCATAATTACAATTAATTTTTTTTGGGACAAAAGAAAAAAAAATTGTATGCTTTTAAATTAGGTGAGCCAGTGAGCCAACCCGTTTAACCCACCAACTCGTTGTGGGCCAGACCAGGTTCAAATTTTTTTGGCTCGCTAATAAGTGAGTCGGTTTGGGTTGGCTGACTAAGTGACCAACCCGTGGTGGGCCGGGTCGGGTAACATGTTTTGACAGCTCTAGCAAACCTTCCACGCATCCTTGAAAATGGTGGGCCAATACAAATCACAATCAAACACTTTGTGAGTAGTCCTCTCAGTGGTGAGGTGACAACTAGGTGTAGAAAAATGACAGAACTATAGGACCGAGTCAATCTCATGGTCCGAGATGCATCTCCTAATGAACTGGTCACTACAAACTTCCACGAATATGGGTTATCCCAATATATAATACTTGGCATCATTCTTAATCTTGTCAGTTTGAGCTTTCGATGCCAAGGGAGGGAAAATAGAAGCAACATGATAATTAACAATATTCACAAACCAAGGGGGAAACGAATTAGAAATGGTGAACAAACTCTCATTGGGAAAGTCATCCTGGATTGCTGAAGCATCATCAACAACCTTTTAAACTCGGTTAAGGTGGTCTGCCACTAAATTTTATGCTCTGTGTAAGACCTAATAAAATTAAATAAATAAATATTTATTTATTTAATAAATGCGAGGACGGGAGTCCCTAAGTTAATTAATGTGGAAAGAGAAGACAAGGGACAATATTAGTTGAAGTGGTTAAGAGTACTTGGTTATTATGGAAGGACTTGGGTTCAAGTCTTGTATATGCCATTAGGGGTAATTTAATGGTTTTATTATTTTCATAATATGCTGGACCATGAGGCCTGATATTATAATCCTAAATGCATAGGAATTATCACGAAACATGAATTGGTTGGTTGGTTGGTTGTGCATTGGTTTGGTAATTGTGTGGTTGTGTGTTCGGACCTTGACTTATGCGAAATAGGTTCTTTTTGCCAAAAACTCTTTTTGGTCATGAATGAGAATGATAAAAAAACGTAGTCGTAGGGTGCAACTGGAAGGTTTGGGAAACTATAGTGTAATGGTCCTTAAATAACCATTAAGCTATCTTTTTAATTTTCATTTTTCTTGTCATTAATGCATAGTTAAGAAGGCAAAGTTGTTGAGGAGATTCTTGAGATCATCAGAATAGGAGTAAAGAAAGCATGGGAGGAGACCTTGTTGCAAGGGTCAAGAGAGGTATCAAAGTGGAGGCAATCCCTTTGGTGTAAGAAATAATCCTTAAAGCACATTGGAGAAGGGAATCCAGGTTAGGGAGTTGCAATTTCTTATTTTAATGATATTATATGCAGTAATTCTTTTATCGTTTAACCTCTTGATGTTTGTTGTATGTGGTTTTAAAGAGATGTGCTTATGGTTTCCATTGTATTGAGTTGTCTTTGTGAACCCATCACTACTATGATTATTACGATTCTTCTTTTTGGCTTGGCGTGATGTTTATAGTTTTTCTTCTATATATGTCACGCTTATGATTATTATTTATTATTGTTATTATTCTTAATATTATTTTTACTATTATTGTTTTATCTTATTAGTATTATTCTTTTATTATTATTGTTTCATATTTTTATTATTATTTTCATTATTATTTTTTTTTGTTTCGTATTATTATTATTATTGA
Source organism: Vigna unguiculata (assembly GCF_037176805.1). Taxonomy (NCBI): domain Eukaryota; kingdom Viridiplantae; phylum Streptophyta; class Magnoliopsida; order Fabales; family Fabaceae; genus Vigna; species Vigna unguiculata. The sequence continues at coordinate 28,553,820 of NC_140802.1, forward strand.
TATTATTATTATTATTATTATTGTTCTTGTAGAGAACAAACAAGATATGTCAGACACAAGTGTTACCTTACCCTGGTCCGCCATCTCTCCAGTAGGCATCTTCCCGGTTGATATATATCGTCTATGGGTATCTCGGAGTGGTCGATTTGGACCCGGGAGGGGTTACCTGCAGAAGGGACTTCGAAGCTCAAGTCAGCGAAATCTCTCAAAAAGTCAAATCTGGTGATTAGGGAAGTAATTAATGCGTACCTTTAATTCGTGAGGTCCATGCATATTTATAGATTGTTAATTACGTCTGGCCATGTCATGGGTTGGGCCCCTATTTGGGCCACAGGTGGGCCTGGGCCTTAGCCTAGGCCCTTAGTTTGATTATTGTGGGCTTGATGAATCCTAGAAGTGGTTTGGTTTCGTTAAGTTTCTTAGAGCGACCGGTGTAGGCCGTCTACTATTTTAGCGGCTTAGGCCGCTATTATTCTTCTGTCGGCTTAGGCTGATTATTCTTCTTAGTGGCTTAGGCCGGTTAGGCTTGGGTCGGCTTAGGTCGGCTACTTCGTGCATATACATATTGTGATCGTTTATTATTATTTGGTTAGACCGGCTAGGTGTGGTACAGTTTCAATTCAAAAGATATTTTTAACTTTAAAAATATATAGAAACATAATTTAATTAATTTAAATAAAATCAAATAAATTCGGAAATCAATTTTTATTCTTTGAAGAAAAGATGATTTATAGGAGAAGATATAGTCAGAGAATACTTAATTTTAAAAAATAGTTTCAATTCAAAAGATATTGTTATTTTTGAAAAAATTGTAGAAACGTAATTAAATTATGTTTTAACTTTAATTGATTATGTGCGTGAAAAATGATTTCACTTGTGAAGAGAGATGATTTTGCTGATAATTCCTCTTATGCTTCCTCTTTATCTAGAGTGACTTGACATCCTAAATACTCTATATCTTTATCTTGATCTTTCCTTAATCTTGTAGTGTTTTTGCTTGAGTATCCATCAAAGTCTTTAGCTTTCAAAGACGTAGTGGTGACATCCTTTTTGCTAACAATAATCATTCTCAATGGAGCACCTTCTCATAAGAGCTTTGAAGTGAGTTTTTTAGAGAAGAAAAAAAGTTGGTAGTGTTGGAGAACATATTTTGCACCAACATTTGATATTCCTCATTATCATGTAGAATATGAGTAAGAATAGTTGCATATGCATCTAGTATTTTGCAACTACCCACAAGGAATTTAAAGGTTTTTTGTGTAGCGTAAAAGCATGCAATTCTTCTATTATACAAGGGGTCCGACCAAAAATTATTGGTGACGGTAAAGATGTTGATACTGAACAAAACCTCAACATTAAGAGATGTTCTTTCATGATGTTTAAAGATAATGATGAAGATTCAAGCTTAGTCTACAACTTTCTTGCTTTTAGTTTGAGTTTTTCACAAAAGGTACATGTTGGAACTCTAGAGTACATCACACAACCTTAAAAATTGAATTAAATCCCTACAAAAAACAATATAAATTCTAGCAATTACTTTCTTAAAATGCGGCGATTTTAACTGCTACAATTGACGTTTGCAGCGGATTTGAAAATCGCCGTAATTCAGGTCATCACAAAGCAAAATTGTGGCAATGTCAAGCAAACTACCACAACAACTGCCATATATTACATTATCTAAAGTGACCATTTTCTGAAGTAAATTACGAATGTTAAAATCGTCATAGTTGTTCAAACAAAAATTAAATACATAAAAAAGAATGGCTCTTTAAAACGACGCAACTTACATTATCTTACGACGTTTATAACTGTTGTTATTGCTATTATCAAACATTACCTAAATTTTACATGATTTATTGGAGTGAAATGATTTAAACATTTTCTGAAATGTTAAAGTAAGTTAAAAATGAACTTTAGAACTTTTAATCTACTACATAATGGGTTAAATTGTTCTTTAGAGGTTCTAAGAACAATATAAGCGATTATGTAGGAAGAAACTTAAAACATAGTGCTTTTCAAGTAACCAGTTATATAACTGTTTAGATTATTTTTATAATAAATTTAATCAACTTTTGTAATTAATAAGGATCATGTCTAATGGAATAATTGATGTAATAATCAATTATTTTAGATAGACATTACAATATCTTTTAAAAATTCTATTAGAATAATGGATTTTCAGCTAATGTAATTAAAATTATATATGTCAACATCTGTTTTCAAATTGCATTTTTCAAACTTTATGAAAAGAGTATCAGTCTTAATATTTGTAAGAACTTTTGCAATAAATCAAAGATATTTTTACAATTGTTTTCTAAGATCAAAATGCAATAACAAAGTGCTCAAAAAGATTTCAAAGAATTCTCAAGTGTTTTCTCTTCGACTTACTCATATGGTTAGTTTTTAGGGTATGTCGTGTTATGTTGTAATTGAGTTCCAAGTTCTTCTCCCATGGTTTCTTCTTTTCATTATCTTTACAAGATTGTTTCTAGGTTTGTGTTTGTTTTGTAAATTGTTGAGAGTGTCAATAGTGTTTTTTGGATTGTTGGTTGAGTTGATAAGGCTAGACATCTTCTTAGATAGTCAAAGAGTGAATAAGGCCAAGATCCTCTTGAGTGAGTCAAGAGTGGATAGGACAAAGATTCTCTTTGACATTTAGTGTAATATCGAGGTTGATATCCTCTAGAGTCTTGTATTTTCTTTGTACAAACTTTTGTTTTTGAATAGTTGAACTAGTTTTCTCTTAAGGGAAAATTGAGACTAGATGTAAGATAATTGGTAATTTCAACTAGCATAACTTTTTTTTTGTGTTTTTTCTTTATCTATATAATCTTTTAATGATCTTATAACTCTTGTTTCAATTAGTTTCAAGAAAATTTCAGTTTAAGTTTATAAAATCTAAGACAAGTTTTAAAATTCATTCACCTCCCTCAATTGGTTTAACAAATCCTATCTCTTTTATCTAACAAAATGTACAACTAATACTCTTTAGGGACCCAATAAGTTTGGAGTCTATCATTTTAGGTTGGACTAGGGTTTTCTCCCTTTTTTAAATTGTGGTTTTTTTTTTCCTTTAAGTCTTCAAAGTAGGATAAATTAGTTGTTTTATGTTGGGAGCGAAAATCTTATAAAATGAGCTGAGAATGTTGTTTGAAGTTCAAGAAAGACAATTTTGTTTCTTGAAGGGTTTAGGTGTTAGTGCATAAGGGTTCGTTTGAGTTACTATGTGAGAGTATTGTTTGATCCATTCTAATGAGTGTTTCGTTTGATAGCCTTGCTAAGTGAAAGCAAACCAACTAAAACAATTTTTTTGTCTGATTATATTAAGTTAAAATATCATTTGATATACCTTTGCTTGAGAAAAAGTAAATACTTTTTAATAGATGTATCATTTTATTCACTCAAATAGGTGCTTCATTTGACATCTTCACTCAACGAAAATGCTTTTACTCAATGAAAGACATCATTTGACTTCTTATATTATGTGGTTTTACTAGTCTTTTCTCAATTAATTGGATATTTTATGCTTATGTTACATGTAGAAAGTATTAAATCATACTATTCACTAATTTTTTTACTTTGATTAAACTGAATGACGATAGAGATGTGAACTACATGTTTTTGTATGATATGTGAATTCAAGTCATGAATAAGATGACTCACATGGACAATAATAAATGACGTATTAAGTATTGAAACTTATAAAAAAATCCTTAGTTTCATAGACGGTCTTAGTCATAAAGAATAATATTTATTGCACATTTGACACACTATGAACTCCAAAACTTGGATACCTTAAATATCCTGGACTCATGGAGGTCAAAAGTGGTAAATATTAAAGGTGTTAGTCTCTAATAAGACTTGCTTAATAATTATTTTTCGAAACGCATCAATATCTTGGGAAATATCCTTTATATGTGGATTCATGTGTGATCCAAACAAATATATGTTTACGCGGTGCATGCATATGATGACACAATGAGGAATTTTAATAATTGTTTTCATCATTTGTGCTAGTTTAAATATTTCATCATAATATGATGACATTTTGATTTGAGGAACTTAGCCTTGTGATATTGTCAATGTCACCTATTATGCATGTATTAGATATATGAGCAAATCCCTATCTAGATTTAGGATATGCATATGAAGGAAGAGCATAAGATAAAACTCTTAAAGACTTATTTTATACATGAATCTTGTATGAACAAATATTTTAGTTTAAGTTTTATTAGACACTCATAACATAACTTTATGACAATAATGTTTAACTTCCAACATTTAAAAATATTTTATTTACATTATATAACTTTATGAAAAAGAAAGTTCAAACTTTGGTGTCTACCAGGATGAACTCCAACCCACGTGAATATTGATCAAAAGAGTTCAAGATTTAGTTTTCCAATAATTATATTCTTAAACGTGTAAAGAAAACCGAAAAAAGATTTTTAATTGGGATAAGAATTCTGAAGTTGTATTATTTATTTGAAATCATTTCCAAATGCATTTTTATTAATAAACTCCTCGGTGTCTTTAACACAAACATGAGCATTTACCGGTGGTTACATCACAATGTTGTTTATCACATAATCCTGGAGGACAATATGGACAATCAGCAGCAGTTTTACATTTTTGATCTTGATTTCCTACTATGCTCACCGGGCATCGACAAACTTTATTAACACAAATAGCTGAATCTTTGCATACATCTATTTTCCCCTTGCAATCTTTACTCTCATTACATTCTTCCTTACCTAAGACAAATCCTACAAAAAGACATGTCATCATTAGAATATATATAAAATCATGTTAAGTATCAAATTTTAACATGTAAACTATAAAACTATATGTGTATATTTTTATTATGTATTCAAACTTTAAATCTCATGAATTAAGAGTTTAATATCTACATCGCATGCCACAAAAATGATTTATCAAGTGAACAAAAAAACTCAAACACCTTACCATTACAAGCTATCAAAGCAAAAACAATTGCTACCAAAGTAACTTTCATCAAAGCCATTCTTTGCCTTGTTTGTTTTACTATTTCTTCTAGTATATCTTATTATTCTTTTTGCATTTCGATATTCATCTTAGGCATGAGGCACCTATTTATATTATTAGAAGGAGGTCATATATGTTGTGTAAAAGTGATAAGAATTCTCTAAAACATGTACCTTTGTCAAAAGAAGAAAAATATTAAGTCTGTTACATTAGATGGTTCAGGAGTCAAACTTTTCTTTTTATGTAACATTCTTCTTTAAAGTAATATTTAATTAATTTTGGAACATTCATTTAATGAAGTAACATGGTTTTTATTTTATTAAATAATTAAAATTGTATCATAAATATATTCATTTTATATTTATAGAATATTAGTATAACATTTATAAAAATAATAAATCAGGTCCTAATTAAAAGAAGACCAATTTATTATTTATATAAAAGGTATTAATTAATTTTTTTTGTAAAAATATTTATATTTAATTAGTTTTAATCTTATAAAAAGAACATAGATTAATAAAACATGGATTAATAATATATAACAATGTAATATGTTAAGAAGAAACTTTTAATAAAACTATCAGTATAACATTTATATAAATAATAAATTTGATTTTAATTTAGAGAGGGTATTGCTCTAATTTGAAAAAAAAATTGAGACTAAATTGAATCAAAGAGACATATGTGGGGATTAAATTGGATCAAAGAGACATATATAGGAAATAAATTGAAATTAAGACAATAACATTTGACATTGACACATGTCAATGTTGCCATGTGGCCCTGAGTGCCACGTGTCACACAAGAGACTTGACACGTGGCATAAAAAAATTTGCAAAAAAATATTAAAAAGTTTAAAAACAAAAGAAAATCACAGATTGACACTTGACATGTCGTTAACGTTGTCAGTAATTCTTTTTTTAAACAATATAACTGACACAATTTTTTAAAAGTTAAGATGCAATTGATACTTCTTTTCAAAAATTAGGAAAATTGAAACTTTTTTAAAAACAGAGATGACATTGAAATGTTCCAATAAAAGTGGTGACGAAACAAGTAATTAAGCTTATATAAAGGAACATTTTATATCACCTTTCACTACAACAAAAGTTGTATTTAACAAAAATTTTTTACCTGAGATTAATATAACCTCAACAGTGGATTCAACTAATTGAGGTTTTTTAACCTTCATTAAGTTTCAAAGGTTTATTATTAAACATTAACCAAATATAGTAGGCTTATCTCTAATTCCAGTTAACAAATAATTTTAATAAGTCTTCTTTTACTTTTTCCCTCACATTCTTTTAATTTTCCCTCTTGTAAAGACATTCTTTTCTTTATTCTAAACTTTAACGTAGTGTTTGTTTGAGTGAATTGTTAAAATTCATTGATTTGTGCATATGGATTAGAAATTTTTTTCATTTTCCTTTCTAATTATTTAATAGCGAATGAATAGATTGATTTGTGAGATAGCATAAAAAACCCATCTCTCACAGATTGCAAAACTAAAGGATGTTTTTACAAATTTAACTTTATCATCTCCATTTACGTGATTTTTTTTTTTCTTTTTATAATGCTTCAGAAGTTTGTGGTGGTGGAATGCATTATTTCTCAAACTTTATGTATATGCATATATATCATTAACAATTATATATTATATATTATTATTATTTTATTTATATATCTACATATATAATAATAATTTAAATTAATAATTTATGTTTATAATAATTAATAATAACAAAAATATAATATAACAATTAATGCTTAATTATTGATTTAGTCCTTTAATTTGTTACTTTGGTTCATTTTATTATTTTTTTGGTTCAATTTAATCTTTCAATTTTTAAATATATTCAATTTGGTCTCCTTATTATTTTTTATTCAATTTAGTCCTCTCTTTTTTAAACAATTCAATTTTGTCCTCTTCAATTTGAGACCAAAGTACTAATTAAGCTTAATTACAACTAGGGATGTCAAAATACGATAGCCCGACCCGTTTAGCCCCACCCGTTTCTAGCCCGTCAAAATCGAGTTGGGTCAGGTCAACCCGACATCTAAAAACATGTTAGGATCTTCAACCTGTCTTACCAATGGACATGGTGGTGGCCTGGTGCACCCGAGGCATATGTAGGCGAGGTAAAAAGATAGTTGTTTATGCCTCGATTATGAACCGAATCATATTTGAGCATTACTGGCCCGGTTCCCTCCACAACCGAGGCGTAATGGGCATCAAAATTTTTTTTAAAAAAAGGAAAATGAAATGTACTTTCTATCTCGGGTCTGGTCCAACTGAGGTAGAAAGCGTGATTTACTAGCTTAGTTATGTCCCAACCGAGGCATATTTGTTATTAAAAATAAATTGAAATAACCTTCTGCCTTAGTTTTGGTTACAATCGAGGCATAAATATGTCATTTTTTTAAGCACAGGTTATGTTCCTTCCATATCCAACACATTAAACCTACAAGTTTTCAACCAGAAAACCAAAACTAGGCAGAAACAAAAGCAAAATTCTATTCAAACAGAAAATATGGCAAAATTCTTAAATACTATTCATATTAATGTCCTATTCATTACAATCTCATATGCTACCATAAATAGATATACTAAGTACTATTGTACAATTGTATAAAGTACTTTGCACAAGTTATCCTTAAATATTTGATGGACTTGGTGGGGATTGATGTAGTGGTATTGAATTTTTGTGCACAAGATAATAATTTAAATTAGTATATAAACTAAGACAAAATTGCAGATAAGTATTTGATATACTAAAATTATTACCGTTTCCCAACCACTTGTGATACAAGCATGTACAACGGTTGACATCCATTGTATTACTTAGTAATCGTACTCATATGAATCAATTTGTAAACTACACTACAATGAAGACACAATTATAAGTAATTAAGGAAGAAAATAAATCGAATTATTATAATACTGTAGAACAAAATACCAAACCTAGAGGCCTAACCATGCTAGCCTTTTTGTCATAGCAGTTGATTTCCCTACCAACATGCTATGTCCATCAATTGAACTGTGAAAAAGGTAAGGTGTTAAGCTACAATTATAAAATAAAGAAAGTTCATAAAATTGAGGTTCTTACCAATCTATAACTTGTCTGAGATGGTTAGGCGGAGACCTGTGCAAGGAACAAAGCCACACAACAATGTTGTCCTTCATGGAAATCACAAGTAGTTGCCAATGATACTTGTAAACAAAACAAAATTCATTGTTGTACCTTAAAATAGAAGATTATAATTAGAAGTCAACAAATTACACTTACCCAGCAATATAGGGGATAAAATATATTTCCTTCCCTCATTCAAAGAATTGGGTGACATATGCTTGAATGTCATCAAATTTATTGCCTGCATGAGTGACTTGGGTGTCTATGAACCCATATACATCACTCAAGCCCATATTGTTATTAACAACAAACATATACCTGGACTAAAACATTTATTTAATATAAATAACTAGATAAATTTATTAAACATAAATTTTTTTATCCTTGACGCAAGCTCTAACATATCTTTTTTATGCAGATACAATGGGATGTCACTATCTCTCCCAAATACATCAGAATCCCATGGAACTGCCATCGACTTATGACTTATGATGTCAACAAGCTGGTGTAATGCAGATTATGAGTTCACATAAACAGATGACAACAAAGAAATCAGCAAAATAGCAGAGAGCCAACACTTTCCATATCAAGGCAGATTCAACAAAGCCTACAACAGAAAGCAAAAGACTCAAAACCAGAACCTCTATCAACTACTGAAACATGACAACATAGTGCATGAAATGCTTTAAATGCAAATATGAGGCAAAACTTGAATGCAACTTAGTAAGCATGAAAAAATTCGTGGATTCAATTCATAGCAGAAAAATCAAACAGTGAAATCAGATCATCAAGAAAGCTATGTGTGTGCATGTAATTTAGACATGAAAAGCTAGATAAGATTCTTCTATTCACTTTGATGTTTTAACCACTATGCAAACATTATATATGCATGAAAATTCTTCTAAGAAAAGCTAAATGATGTAGGAACTAAAAAGGATGCATGAATCCTAAATGAGTGCTTACTATATGCATGAAAACTAGACATTCAAGGTACTATGCAACCATAGAAAGCAAAAACGTGAATGCAATGTAGATAAAGGATCCAATAAGAATTAATTTATGCAAATGCAAAACTTAATACAACTATAATCAACAATAGAACAAACATGAATGTGAAAGTTGTTTTAGTGATCATTCTAGAATCCTTTTGCACTCGAGAAGACCTTTCGCGAATGTGTGCCAACTTTGAGGTCACTTGGTTCTCAAAAGGTGAATTGGAATTTAAAGTAAGTTGAATATAAAGGCAAGGAAACTAGAAATGCAATAAAAAATTAAACAACAAAATTGAACACTGGAAATCAGAATCGGAACAAAATCACTGTATTCATTGAAATTGGCAAAGTACACAAGATCAAGAAAGTGCTAGGAACTTTAAATGGTGAAAGAGAACTCTTTTAGTCCAATCCTGGTGTCTGTTTCTGAGTGGGTAAACTAATTAGAGCTACCTAACACACTAGGGGAAACTCCAATCTTAGGAAGCATACTTGTCGCAACCGGGATCGCGACGGGAAGGCGAACAAAAAAGAAACGTGTTTGAAAAGAGATTTGGAGTCGCCACCATAGTTATTCTGGAAAACTACGGAAAACCATAAGAATAAAACAAGTCTGCAAAAAACCAGATTTTAGATCCGAGAGTCGGTTACGTGTAGGGAAGGTGTTAACACCCTACGACGCCCGCCCGAGGGTGGTACCTTTAATTAAAGATGCAAAGTCGATGTGGTTTTCAAAGTGTTAATTTTCCCCAAAAATAATAAGACAAAAATATATAAAAGAAACAAAAATATTTTTTTTTATTTTTTTGGCCCGACAAGGATTGACCTTGGTCCTACGTATTCTCATTTAAAGTGAGAAATTAGGGTTATGTAGTTCTTGAAAAGATATTTAAAAAAAACTATTTGGAAAATGATTTGATTTTTTGGAGGTGAACCTGACAAGGACTGGCCTTGCTCCTATGTATCTCATAATAGAGAATCAAGGATCACATAGTTCTTAAAAGATGTGGTTGTTTGAAAATGTTGATATTTTTATATTTTTGGAATTTTATATTTTTTTGGTATTTTTGAATCACTTGAAAATATATGTCACACGACACGAGCGGTCGGACAGACACTAAAAGGGAAAGAAAATTATTTTTGGCATTTTTTAGAAACTAAGTGTCACACGGTGCGGGCGACCGGACAGACACTAAAAGAGAAAGAAAATTATTTTTGGTTTTTTGAAAATGAGTGTCACACGGTGTGGGCGACCGGACAAACATAATAAAACAAAAGAGAATATTTTCATTTTTTAGATTTTTTTTCTATTTTTTTGTAATTTTTTATAATTTAAAATATTTTGTTTTATTTTTGTCTTTTTTTTAGAAAATTATAAAGGTAGAATTTAATAAAAAGGATAAAAATGGAAAAAACAAAATGTGAGAGTGCATGAATAATGTGTGAGGTGCATGAAGTAAATGAGGTGTGTTTGTTAAAAGGTGGGGGTGCAGCGAGTAAAAGTCAAAAGTAAAGTGAATGTAGAAGAAGAGGTGTGAACTGTGAAAAGTGAGGTGCAATTAGTAACAACAAACAAGTCGAAAACAAATATGGGGTGCGAGGCTGGCAAACATCAGGGGTGCGTAAAGAAATATACAAACAGTCCAACACAAATAATGGAGGTGCAGAGATTAAAAACGAGGGTGCACAAGTAAATAACATGGTCAAACCCAATTTCTACTCAAACTAAACCTAATTAAAATTAAAGCTCTCATTTACCCATGGCAGTCGTCTCTTCTCGTTTCTCTCTTCTCGTTTTCCAGCAGCCACCATGACTCCGACGGTTGAGACATGCACTCACCTTTTGGCCACCACCAACGACACTAGCCTCCGCCAGAGGCCTCACCGGCGACGCCGTCGCCGCTCGCCGTTCCTCGCGCGAAACGCTCCTACGCCGTGAACAATGTCTCCCCGTTTCTCCAACACATTTGAGACAGCGCGACTCGCCACCACCACACCGGCCATCGCAACCGGGTCACACGAACACCACAGAAATTGCCACCTGGCCGTCGCGACCCAAACCACCACCATGAATGCCGCGGCTGCTGCAACTAGAGCGCGTCGACACAGCGCCTGCCATCACCACTGTTAATGTTGCCACTACCGCGACCTGTGCGCGTCACTGGTAGTGCCAACTTCCCCCCTCCCTACGTGAGGGTTTCTTCTTCCCGGCCTAGGCTTCGCGTGCTCTGATGTTAGCATGTTGCGATTCTTTCCACATTGTACCACATTTGTGTCTAGACGCGCCGGTGATTATCTCTTCTCCCTTTCTCTGTTTCAGATTTGTATTTGGGTGGAAATAATTGGGGAAGATGAAACGTGAATGTTTGGGGGTGATTGGGTATCTATTCTTTGATTTGATGCAGGTGAGAGATGAAGGTGAAAACTTGAAGATGAAATTCGCTCTAATCCCATGGGTGGAGAACTAAGGAAGTTTCTTTTCGTTTTTTTTGTTGGTCCCTCGCTGAATCTTAGTTTTTTCTTTTATTATGTAGTTCCCTCTTTTGTTATGTTCTCTTTGTCTCTGCCCCTCCCAACCTCGAGACATGGGATAAGGCTAAAAGCAAACCTTGCTTCCTGCCCCCTTCAACTATCATGACCATGGCCAACTAGCTACCACATGTAATTATCAAAGACCTTAGGTCTGCTAATATCATAGACCTTATGTTAACCTTTTCTTCTTCTATTTCTTTCTTTTTTACATTTTTTTTAATTTTTTTTATATAAATATTTTGAAAAAGGAATAAAACAAAATAAAAAAATAAAAAGTAAACAAAATATGATTAAAATCAAAATTAAAAAATTAAATTTAAAAACAAAAATAAAAATAAAATAAGAATAATAATAATAATAAAACAAAAATAAAATAAAATAAAAGTAAAATAAGATGAAATGACAAATCAAAATAAAAGTAAAATAAGATAAGAAAAAAAAATAAAAAAAGGTATTACCCAGACAAAATTGGGTCTTGACAATACTGTTTTGCTTCATTAGATGTGGAGTGAACCCTCTTACATTACACTTCCTCTCCATCGCTCATAGGAACACGAACATCAGAACGCGAGAACCCTAGTCCCGAAACATTTCTCTCTCACACACAACTAGGGCTCTCTGAACAAAAACTTAATTCGACCCCTTAAACCTCTCTCCCCCAAACGAAAAATCAGAAAAGGAAAACCCAAAAATCGCTTAACCATGATCCTTCCTTTCAAACCATAATCATGAATCTAAAACCCCACTCGTGGCGCCTTTGATTTGCTTCGATCTTCTCCTCGTTCTCCATCTCGAATCAGCCTTAGATCCTCTCCCTCTAATTCGCATCAGCATCAACTTCGATCTCTCTCTCGGATCGGATCAAATCTCGCACCTCAGACTTGGTTCGTACCCATCAAGATTCAATGTCAGGTTTTGATCTATGGTGGAGTGCTTCTCGTGCCCTTGATTCAACATCAGCAAGAATCTGCCTTAAGTGAAATTGTGCGTTTTGGGTGAAGGGCTGATATGCAAATAAGAAAGATTGGAGTCAAGGGCTCAAGAGTGCAAATTAACAAAAGGAAAAGGGTTTCCTACCAAAGAGAATTTATTAAAAAGGGATTTTTGAAAATGGCAAACTAAATGCATTAAAACACTTTAAATATTAACCTTTTAAACATATTTTTATGAAAACTCTATTTTTCTAAAAATCAACAAAAACTAATTAACTAAAGACAAACAAAAACTAATTAATTAAAGACAAAAAAATATTTATTTAAACTAAAAAGAAAGTTTTAAAAAGGAAAAATAACCAAAATTGGAGTGCTAACTCCTTGGAAATTTGCACTACTAAAAAAACTCATATTTCCTACCAATTTTGTTTTGATTTTTTTTGTAGGAAATACTTGCAAACTTTGTTGTGAAAAAAAATTTGTAAGAAATTGCTACCAATTTTCTTATAAAATATTTTGTATAAAACAATTTTCGTAACAATTTTAGTAGGAAATACTTGCAAATTTTATAATTTTGTAAGAAATGATTATCCACGAAAGAATTACCCGCCAATTAAAATTATTAGAAAAAATGGCAGAAAAAATCTTTTCTTACAAAATATTTTAACAAATTTGCAAGAAAAATTCCATGTAATATAAGAATTTCTTATATTGTTGATAAAGAATATAATAAGATCTGCAAAAACATAGTTCAAATAAATGAAAATTCCCTTCAACCAAGACCATAAGCAAATTGCTGCAACACATTCAAAGAAAAAATGCTGAATGAATTCCTCCTTCTCTTTGTACGAAGAACACATAAAGCACAAAAGGAGACCTCAACATTGTACTTTTGTGTCAACAACAATCCTATTGTGTAATACTTTCAATAAGACTAATGTTTTTGATAGGGGAGTGGACGAAGACACAATTAAATATCCCCAATCTTTAAGATCGAAATCTATAGTAAAGCTAGATTCTATTACTTTATAGTTCAACATTTGCACTTAAAAAAGAAAATATCTAGAGAAAATTCTGTCAAAAACTTTTACATTTAAAGGAATGACAAACACTGATAATAATAGATATACCTTTATAGGAGCACCACAAATCAATCCATTAGTTTATCTTTTGTGTATTAAGAACAGTCCAAAATGTGTATTTTAAAAATTGAAAGGATGAAAATTTTTGGTATTTTGCTTTTATTAAAATCCAAGTTGCGTTGAAGAAAAAAAACCTAAGGTTCCTCTACTCAAGACCTCTTCCGCAAAACAAAACAACAAATGAGATAGATGATCCCCTCCCTAACATCCCTAATACAAATAACCAGCTAGACTTTCATTTACTCTAAGAGATAGCATTGTTGATTTAACAATTTAAAACAGAAGAAAAGTTAGTGAAAACAAAAATGAAAACCAATCTTTATTAATTTATTTTTCAAACATAGTTTTTTATTTTATTTACACGTTATTTATATTGTTTAAATTACTTCTTCAATTAATAATATATATAATTAGTCTAATTAAAGTATTTTCGTCTACTTTATGTTTGTATTTAAATATTTAATAATTTTATACACTATTTTAATATAATATTTCATGTTATAAATAATATGTAATATTCCTGTACATATTTAAAATCAATTTTTTCAATTTATTTAAATTTTTACAACAATTTTCAAGTTTATTAACCTTTCTAATTATTTAGTAAACCGTTCAACTGTAATTAATAATGTTTAAAATTTTAAATATTTTATAATTTCTAATGTATGTTATAAATGTTACAAATTTTAATTTTAATTTTAATGATGAATAATTGTAATGTAATGTAAATTTTACCTTTATTTTACTGTTTGATGAATTCTTTTAATAACAATTTATATTAAATATTATAGTGTTGAATAATTATTAATAAAAGTAATTTACATTCAAAATTCTTGTATCTCTTATAAATATTATTTATTTATTTATTATTATTATTATTATAATAGTATATAATAATAATAATAATTATAGTTGTTAATATAAGAGACAATTTCGGAATAAGAATTTTGAAAATTATGTATGATATAGTATGGGTATTTCATAAGTGGCAGTTTTGTAGATTAATAAAGTTAATAGGGATATTATTCTCTATTGAGTAGTAGTCGGAAGACGAAATGACAATAAAATCATTAAAATGGACACGTGTCAAAATTCTAAATGAAATTAAATTTGTAAATGTGCTAGTTATTTGTTTTCTTATTTTGTAAGTAGATTATCTATCTATTCCCTCCCACAAGAAAACAAATACTTAAAGAACCAGACTGACAGCAGTAAGACAATATCATTAAATCCTTTGACAATATCAAGTACTTCTAAAAATCTTTTAGTCAAAACTTCAAACAAATTCACTCCTGTTCAATATCAAAATACCTCAAACACCCCTCGGGTTTGGATTCATAGTTCGTATATTACAAACCCTAGGTATGAGATATAATTTTAGCTCTAATCAACCATACAAATCACAAAAACAAACTTAAAAGAAAACTAACAAAACATATATCAGAAAGATAATTTATTACAAAATCATATAACATATACTTGGAGCATAGTATGGTATAAGAGTAATATAAGAGTTAAGTTGATTTTTGGCTTCTTCAACCCACCGTTGATAACAATAAGAATAATAATAATAATAATAATTATAGTTAAAAATAATAATAACTATTATTATAAGAATTATAGTTAATAATAATTATTATTATTATAGTTGAAAATAATAAAAATTAATATTTTATAATAATTATAGTTATTAATAATAATGATAATAATAATTTTTATTATACCTGTAATAATAATATAATAATTATTATTATTAACTATTATTGTAATAATTATAGTTAATAATTATTATTATTATTATTATAGTTGAAAATAATAATAACTAAAATTCCTATAATAATTATAGTTATTAATAATAATGATAATAATTATTATTATTATTTTTAGTATAGTTGTAATAATAATATAATAATTATTATAATTAATAATAATAATGATAATAATAATTATAGTCGATAATAATAAGAATAATAGTAATAATATTATTATTATTGTTGTTATGGTTAAAATATCTTTATGGTCCCAATTTTCGTCAAGTTTTTTTGAATAAGTCCTAATTTTGGTTTTGTGTTCAAATAGGTCCCAATTTTCATCAATTTTGTTCAATTGGGTCATTTTTTGCTAACACCGTTTAAATCATTAACGGCTACGTGGAATGTTAATTGATGTGTGTGTGTGCATGTGATGTGATGTGATTGGTTTTTAGGATTGTATTGAATGGGAATTTTGATAATGAGGTTATGTTGACTCTACTAAAATTGAACTCATAAAGAAAAATATTAGGTTGTGATAGTTTATGCAGGTTCCTATAATTTGGCGGGACGATATGAAAGAAGATCATGTTTTGTAGATAAAATGAATATATCGAGGATGACTTAGTTATTGGATATGACTCTTAGAAGTGGGGATCATATGAAAGGTGAGGAACACCTTATTTAAATTTAATACACGAGTATTTGGAAGTAGAGTCAAGTATTAATTTTTATTTTAAATGTTTACAACTTATAATATAAGAACAGTGTTATCAGCTATAGTTATAAATATTTGACTTTTATGATTTTGATAAATGTTATTGTAGGGTCGGCTCAAGGGTAAAGCAAGTAAAGCAATTGCTTTAGGTCTCGAGGAAAAGAAAGCCTAAAAAAAAAATTTTACTACTCATATTTCTTTATTAAATTAATTTTAAAATTATGTTTAAGAAACAAAGGCCTCAATATTTTTTTAGTACTAATTAATATACATCTACTAATTAATTATAAAATATGTTTGAGATAAAAAAGGCCTCAAAAAAATTATTATTAGTGTATGTTAATTTTTATTGGTAGTAAAAATGATAATTAATGAGTTAAAACATTTTTTTTAGTAAATTATGATTTTGTTTACAAGAAAGAGAATAATTAGCTATAATTTTCTATTATAATAAAGTTGGATTCTATTTTCTTCTTTTATCTCTCAGTGACTTCTCTTACCTCTCATAACTTTCTTCTCTTTTAAGAGTCCTTTTTTTCAGGGTTTTGGCATATTACATTCCTTAAATCTCTTGAATCTTATGTTGTCCGTGTGTACCAATTTTTTCTTCCTCATTTCTGGTCATATGTTTTTTCTTTCTATTTGTGTTGTTGTTATTTTTATTCTGTTTGATTTGTATTATAATTAGAAATGTGTTTCTTTTGACCAGTTTTGTTTTTCGGTACTTATCGATTTTTGGGTTTTGAGAGGTTTTTTTTTTCGCATATATCTTGACAAGGAATTTTTCTACCAAACTATTAATTAGATTATGGTTTAATCTTTTGGTAGATAATAGGTTAATTAGAGCATAATTCAAAGACGGTTGGGTTTTTTGTAGAAAGATAATTCAAGTTTAGGAGAAAAAGACTTACTATCTAGTTGAGAAGACCAATAATTTTTTTAATTATTTTTATTAATGATTAATTTTAAAATAAACAACTCTATAGGTTTGTGAAAAAGCTGAGACTTGAGAACGAAAAAGAAACTTGACACTTCAAGATATTACAAGTCTACTATCAAGTTGATTTTCTTGACAACAAGAATTAGGTTTATTGTTTTAATTGATTCGTTTTATATATTTATCTTTAGTAGTGTTTTCTATATTATAATTTTTTATTTCATATGAAAATATATAGATATGTCAACTAGAAGATTTAAATTAGGTTATTCAAATATCCAAAAGAAGAAAAGAATTGAGACTTTAATTGCATCACAAAAATGTTCTATGAATAAATTTGAATAATTTAAAATATATGAAGATATTTTTGGTTTTTTCTTTAGTGTTCAAAAAATTAAAGTCAATAGATTATACATTTTTGAAAGAAAAATGCTTAAACATTGAAAAATATTTCAAACATGATAATTTGTTGGATATTGATGGATTTGATTTATTTTTATAATTAAATATCTTAAGGAAAATAATAGGTTTGAAAAGTTATAAACCAATTGAAATTTTTAATTATATAAAAAGAATAAACCAATTATATAAATTTATTTAAGATCAACAATGTATCAAGAACGATTAAACGGATTAGCTTTATTATCTATTGAGAAAAAGATGTAAAATGAAATTAATTATGACAATTTAATAAATAATTTTACATCAAAAAATTTAAAAAATAAATTTTAAATAAAAAACCTCGTTTTATAAGTTTGTTTTATTTATCTCATCGTACCATTGAGTTGTCTTGTATTAGTTGTGTATAAATAAATGTATGATGTTTTTATAAATACCTTACCTTATTTGTATGACTAATAAATAAGACCGTTATACAATTTCAGCTGGTTTATTTTTTAATTAAAATCATCCATTCCTGTTTTTTAAGTGAAATATCGATTATCAAATTTAAAAATAAAATAACTGAAATTATATCTATCCTGTACTATTTCCGTAAACAAAAATTAAAATTCATCTTTATTGAAAAATTATAAATCATCTTTTTGATGCACAACTTCAATACTTTATCAGAAAGTTATTCAAATTATAACTGACTTCTATGTACATGACATTTTGTTAAATTAAAATAACTTGTAACACAATTTCCGTGCGGCGAGATTGAAGTTGTATTTTGTAAATAAAAACGATTTCTTCGAAGCGGAGAACTTAAAAAATAACTTATCCATTACTTTTCTTTTTTAAATCTACCTACTATAATAACTTCTTTAGAAAATTATATCAGAATGGTCAAAAAAGTAAAGAAAGTTACTCTTGATATATAATCTTTCTTTATTAATTAGATAAAACAACTTTTTCAATTATTAAAATGCTAAAAAAAAAGTTCTACTATGTGTTTACATGTTGAAATGCATGTCATGTTTAAGACCCACTTATATTCTCTACCCTAATGTTTAAGGGTTGTCCCAATCTAAGTCAGTCAAACCCTCACAATCTGTTTTCACTTTGCAAAAACAACACTCACTCCTCTTCCTTTACCTTGAAACAAAATCTCTGCTAGGGTTTCGTCCTTTAGCCTCTTCAAGCTAGCTCCACGTAAGTCAGTTTCAACTCATACTTTTTTTCCATTCAGTTCCTTCTTCGTGATTCCAACTAGGGTATGTCTTAGTGAGCTCGTTTTGAACTGGTTTCATTGTTTCTCAGCTCTCGATGCTACTCCTTGAGCTACTGTTCTTCACGGTTCGGGTGTCGAAGCCATTAGCTAACGCTTTCCAGGTAAAGGAAGCTAGGGTTTCAAGTTTTGAATTATTTTTGGTCTGTTTTTGAATCTGCTTGGTGTTTGTATGGACTGTATGTTGTTGTGAACATGTGGGATGCCTTGTGTGGTGATTTGGATATGAAAATGTAGTTATGCAGGGAGAATATCGGCGAGATCTGATACTCTCGCCCAAGCGAGCTTGTCTCGCCTAAGCGAGACTGGTAGAGACTCGCCCAAGCCTTTTGCGCAAGCTGTCGCCTAAGCGAGCTAGTGCAGAGGGCCACTGTTCCAACTTGTCGAGCTCTCGCCTGGGTGAGAATCCCTCTCGCCTGAGCGAGACCTCTCGGCCTGAGCGAGAGTTGGGCGAGATGATGCTTGGGGTACTATTTTTATCTTTGTTTTTGGATGTTTAATACGTGTTTGATTGGATTGCTATGTTAAAGTATGAAATGAATGGATATGCATGTGTAAAAGGATGTATGAGTTGTGGATGGTGGACTTGGGTGATTCTTGGCATTAAATGAACATGAAGTGGTTGGTTATCAAAGTGGCATGGTTATGGCATGATAGAGGATTTGATGTGTTTATTGGAAATCTGATTTGTATGTGGTTAGGACGTAATTCCTTGAAATCTCTAGGTGAGATTTCAGGGTGGTGCCTCAGTTGGTCAGGATGTAATTCCATGACCCCTATTAGTGGGAGTTCATGGTGGTGCCTCATCTATATAATTTAGTAAGGATTCAAGGTAATGTTGCATCCCGACGCTCTAAGGAGTCAGTTAGTCTCACATAGAGCGGACTAACTCTTATGGTGAGAGTAGTAGGAGGCCTGAAACTCACTAAGGGCTAACCTTGTGTGTGGGGGATGGAGACATTGCAACACTTAGCTCGAGGGTGAGCAGCTCAGGGGTGAGCAGGGAAATCCACCACAAGTGCAAGCATCTGTTGAATCCGACTAAGTTATATGTATCCGGATGAGTCGTGTTTGAGTCTTAGTGTATTATTTGCGAGTCATAACATGATGGGTTGACTTATGTATGTTGGACTATGAAACTGTATGTAACTGCATGATAAACTATTTTTTGTCTCTAACTTACCCTTCTGTTGTTTGTTGTATGTCTTGTAAGTGTGGTTTTCGCTTTTGCAATGATCATCAATTTATTGATGTGAGCAGATGCGAGGAACACCCGTGGTCAACAAGGAGGTGATGGTTCCGCTGCTTAGCCTCTGAACTGGCTTCTGCCTTTTGGCTTTTCTTTTAGGGCGATGACCCATGTACTGTCCGGCCTTCGGGCTTTATCTTTGAAACATTGTCGTTATTCCTTTATACTTTCTTTTTAGCATCGCAGTGTGCCTTGGTTATTGTACGGACTAGTGTTTATACTCCAGGACTGCGCTACTATATTATTCTATGTGACATGTGACATTTTTTTTAATTTGGATTATTAATTAAAAATGTATGACAAGTTACTTTGTGTGTAAACGTGTTATAATTTTTGGTGTAGAAAGCAAATTAAAGCTTTTCTTTAACTTTTTTATTATCGGTAGAAATAATTTAATAATTTTACTTTATACCTCATTCTTTTTACTTTCTACACAATAGACGTTTTTATTATCAAATAACGTCAAACATTATTAATTTAAGCATGCATTAAAGATTTCACTGATGGTCGAAAATTATTTATTATAAAGTTAGAAATTAGAAAAAAAAATCATGAACTTAATTATCTTGAACATACCAACCTTTTAGCGTTTGTTGGAAAGAATGGATTTTAGGAGATAAAAAAGAAATTTGGTATTGTTTATTTAAAAAAATCTGAAAGTGAAAGTGAAAATATTTGAAGCTAAAGTTTTTCAAAATAAAATTTATGAATGATTTGGATGAGTGTGATAAATAAAAAATATTCAAATAAAAAAATTGTCAAACTATGATTTTGTTCTTATAATTAAAATTATCATTAAATAAAATTATTATTAGGTTAAATTACTCTTTTGGTCCTTCTATTTGTCAAGAAGTGTAAAAAAGATTCCATTTGTTTCCTATATTTTTTTTAGTCTCAATTTAGTCATAATTTTTATAAAAATAAGTATAAATATATATATATATATATATATATATATATATATATATATATATATATATATGTGTGTGTGTGTGTGTGTGTGTGTGTGTGTGTGTGCGTGTGTGTGTGTGTGTGTGTGAGAGAGAGAGAGAGAGAGAGAGAGAGAGAGATATGAAGATAATTATGATTCTCAAACCCATGATAACGATAAAGAGATAAAGAGATTAGATGATGATTCTACTCTTGATAAAAATTGTAACGTCCCATTTAAATAATAATATAATTAAATGAAACATCACACATAATAATAAAAAGGTCATTATCATGGACTGGAAATGTTACTCTTTACAGTAATCCAAAACACTTGGAACAGAAAACTAAGGCACACCACAATACCATTAACAAGACAAAATAATAATTCAACAATATTCAGAATAAATGCTCAAATAGCAAGGTAATACATAGGCCACAACCCTAAAAGAAAACTCGAAGAGGTGGGATCCAACCCAAGGTAAGCTATGCAGCGGAATTTCCATCATCATATTAACCACGAGGAGTTCCCACATTTGCTCAAGCTAATAACGCTCGCCTGCGCGAGATTTCGAGTAGGGGGCACTTAAAGTTCTCGCTCAAGCTAACCCATCTCGCTCAGGCGAGATTGCCCTCGCTCAAGCGAGAGGCCTTCGCTCAAGCGAGAGGCCTTCGCTCAGGCGACAACTTGAAATAGAGGAGGGAGCAAGCCACTGTTATTCTAGCTTAGGCGAGAGCTCCTCGCTTAGGCGAAAGCTTCTTATTTGGGCGAAAACACACTCGCCTAGGCGATTTTAGCAGGTCTTCCTTGTTTTCACGTGAGCGACATTCAAAAACACAGTTCAAGGCACATCTCAGTTTTCATGCATGCACAACATCAACTAGACATTTGAAACACGAATCACAAAGAAAACAAGCAATAAGCTACAAAACTTGAAGAACCCTAACTTCCCTTACTTGGAAAGGGCTTGCCAAAGACTCGTACACCCAAACAGTTGAACACAACAACTCTAGGAGCAGATTAGTGAGCTGGAAAATACTGGCATAGATAGGAAACGAGGTTATCATGACGAATCTCTGTTGGGATCACGAAAAACAAGCTGGGAAAGGAAGAATATGAGCGGAAAAACAACTTACGTAGAATAGAGAAGGGTCGAGCTAGCTTGAAGATGAGTGAGACCCAAACCCTAGCAGAACACTATTGTTGCAGTTCTAAGAGAGGGAAAGGAGTTGTTTTCTGAAAGTGGCAGAAATGAGAAGGTTACGGCTGGTTTAGGGGTTTTGGGCACCTTATGGGCTAACCTTAGGCCCAACAGACCAAGGTAGGCCCCTAAACCTTAGGGCAGAATTTAAATGGGCCTTACATTCTCCCCAACAACAAAAATTTTTGACCTAAAAAATGGAGACTTACCAGGAAAATATATGTGGATGTGACTTCCTCATATTCTCCTCTAACTCCCAAGTAAAGTCACATGTCCTTCGATCCTAGATGACTTTGACAAGACTGACTAATTTTTTCCTACGTTCCACAACTCGGTTATCCTCCAAAGCAACAAGTGGTACTTTTATAGTAAGATCCTCCCTAATCTGTACATCCGCGACTTCCAGCACATGAGATGGGTCAAACACGTACTTCCTCAACTACGAGACATGAAATACCGAATGAAGATTAGCCAATTGAGGAGGCAAGACAATCTCATAAGCCATTGGCCCAATCCTCTTCGAGATCTAGTAAGGGCCAAGGAGAAAGCTTCTTTGAGCAAAGAGCCCTTCCCACACTAGTGGTTCGGGTCACCCTCAAGAACACGTGATCTCCAGCCACAAATTCCAAGGGTCTCCTCCTACGGTCTACATAGGCCTTTTGCCTACTCTTAGAGGCCTGCAGCATATCTCTCACCATTTTCACTTTCTTTGTAGTCTGCTCCAGTAACTCTGGCCCAACCAATACTGCTTCCCCATCTTGATACCAACACAAAGGGGTCCTACACCTCCTGTCATAAAGAGCTTCATATGGTGCCATGCCATTGCATGCATGGAAACTATTGTTGTACGTGAACTTATTAAAGACAGAACCTCATCCCAAGCGCCCAAATAATCCAACACGCATGTCCTTAATAAGTCTTCAAGCGATTGAATTGTTGTCTCTGACTAACCATCGGTTTGGGGATGATAAGCTGAGCTCATAGTTAACTTGCTACCCAAGGCACTCTGCAACGTCTGCCAAAATCAGGAAGTGAACTGCAGATCTCTATCTGAAACTATGCTCGATGACACCCCATGCAATCTTATTATTTCTTTAATGTACAGTTGGGCCAACTTGGTGATAGGCATCCTCAGGTTCATTTCCAGGAAATGAGCACTCTTGGTCAATCGATCCATCATAACCCAGATCGTATCGTGACCCCTAAAGGTTCGTGGCAAATGGGTTATAAAGTCCATAGCTATACTATCCCATTTCCACACCGGTATGTCCAATGGCTGTAAGATCCCACCGGATCTCTAATGCTCAACCTTCATCTTTTGACAGGTCAAATAGGCTAATACAAACTGAGCCACATCCTTCTTTGTGCCCTGCCACCAGAAGGTCTCCTTAAGATCTTGGTACATCTTAGTCATGCCAGGATGCAAGCTAAAACGACTATTGTGTCCTTCCTCAAAGATTAACCTTTTCACCTCAGCATCATCGGGTACACATACCTAACCCTGGAATCTTAGTACACCATCGCTACCCAAGGAAAACTCCATTTCTTCATCTGTTCCAAACAATTCTCTCACCCCTATCAAACTGGCGTCCACCAACTGCTTCTCCTTAACCAGGTTTAGAAAGTCACTAGATATAGTAAGGGTACTACATCTAATGAACTCAGATCCCAATTTTACTGTAGCTTCATGTCTTTGAATCTTTCTAGCAACTCCATCTCCTTGATTATAAGGTGTGCAGTATGCACCGTCTTCCTACTCAAGGCATTTGCAACCATATTCGCATTCCCCGGATGATATAGCAGTTCGAAATCATAATCTTTCAAGAACTCCATCCACTTCTCTGCCTCATGTTCAATTCTTTCTGATCAAACAAATACTTGAGACTCTTGTGATCACTGAACACGTGAAACTAGGCATCATACAAATAGTGCCTCCAAATCTTCAAGGCAAACACATCAACTGCCAATTCCAGGTCATGAGTGGAGTAGTTATTCTCATGCACCTTAAGTTGCCTTGAAACATATGCCACCGCCTTCTTCTCTTGCATCAATACACAACCAAGACCCAAATAAGAGGCATCACAGTAAACCTCAAAGGGTTTACCCATGTTAGGTATTACCAACCTTGGAGCACTCGTCAACCTTTTCTTGAGCTCTTGAAAGCTTTCTTCACACTTATCCGTCCAAGCAAAAGGTTGGTCCTTCCGGGTAAGCTGTATCAGAGGTGCCACTATCGTGGAGAATCCTTCTATGAATCTCCTATAATAGCCAGCTAAACCCACGAAGCTTCTGATCTCCATTGCAGACTTGGAACTTTCCCATTTTACCACCGCTTTTACTTTTGCTGGATTCACAGCTATCCCCTGTGCAGAAACCACATGGCCCAAGAATTGCACCTCATCCATCCAAAATTCACACTTGGACAACTTAGCATATAATAGCTTCTCCCTCAGGATACCAAGCACTATCCTTAAGTGCTCTACATGTTCCTCCTGAGTCCTGGAGTAGATGAGTATGTCGTCTATGAAGACTACGACAAACTTATCCAAGAACGGCCTGAAGACCCGGTTCATGTAATCCATAAGTAGAGCTGAAGCATTGGTCATACAAAAAGGCATAACTACTTACTCGTAGTACCCATATCGAGATATAAAGGCTGTCTTCTAGACGGCATCCGCTTTCACCAAGATTTGGTGGTATCCAGACCGTAAATCAATCTTCGAGAACACTAACGCCCCATGCAACTGATCCATCAGATCATCTATCCTCGAGAGGGGATACTTATTCTTGATGGTCATCTTGTTCAACTTCCTATAGTCCACACACAGGCATGAACTCTCATCCTTCTTCTTCACCAACAACAATGATGTTCCCCATTGTGACGTGGTCGGTCGTATAATTTGTTTCCCTAATAGCTCCAGAATCTGATTCTTGAGCTCTACCAATTCCGCCGGAGCCATACGATACAGAGCCATCGACACTAGACCTGTTTCGGGAAGTAGGTCAATCGAGAACTCAACCTCTCTACTGTTAGGCAATCCAGGCACTTCCTCCGGGAATACGTCTTCAAATTCGTGAACCACTAGTATAATCGTCATCCTTTCCTCTTTCTCCACGTCCAAGTTTGTGAAGATAATGAAGCACTGCGCGTCATCTTGTATCTCCTTCACAACCCCTTGAGACGATAACAACTTAGGCTCCTCTAAGTTGGGAAATAACAACTTTTTTTCTCGGCAATCTATAAGAATGCAACTGGTAGAGAGCCAATCCATTCCCAAGATCACCTCTAACTCTTGTAAAGGTAGGCATATTAGATTTACTTTGTATATGCGCCCCTCCACCTCTATTGGACACCTAGCACACAAGGACGATGTCTTGACCAAACACGATGTCAGAGTAGATACCATAAGATCACATTGCAGCTCATAAACCGGCAGACCCAACTTTGTCACACAAGTTTCTGACATAAAAGAGTGTGTCGCCCATAATCATACAACACACTACAATTCATTCCAGCTATCATACTAGAACCCATAACAAGGTTACCTGATCCTCCTGCTTCTGCTCCAGTCATGGCATATACTCTGTCTGCTACTTGAGGCTTGTTGCCTCCTCTCTTCTACTGGTTTTGGGCTAGGGCCTGAATTGGGATGCGTGTCACTACCCTCGCAAGAGTTGGGAAATCTCTGCCATAATTATTACATCTCTTGAAGCCTACTAGTTGAGGGTAGACACTCCTCATGTGGGGTCCCCTATATTGGTAGCACTGAATCTTACTCTATTGGGAATAAAACCCTCTAGACCCTTGAAACTGGGGGTGAGGCCTAGCATATGGTTTCCTTCTCTCTCCAGGCCTATGTTTGGACCCAGATGGTCCTCCCACTCTTTGCTACTGTGGGTGTTGAGTTTTCACCTCCACTTTCATCTTCTCTATGACTTTAGCCTTTTCCACCAAGGCTGCAAAATCCTTGATGGATAGCGGGGCCACCATCAGACGAATATATCCATGGACGCCGTTCTCAAATTTCCTGCTTCGCCACTCCTCATCTAGTGGCATAATGTAGAAGCGGTTGAGGTGCTTCAACTTCTCTGCATACTCAGCCACAAACTTGTTTCCCTAAGTCAGCTGAAGGAACTACACCTCCTTAGCATATTTGATGTTGTTTAAAAAGTATTCAGAGAGAAATTTTCTCCTAAAGACTTCCCATGTGGCTGGCTCCTACCTCTCTTCCATGATGGACTTCATGCTAATCCACCAATGTTTTGCCTCTCCGGTGAGCATGTACACCGCGAAGGTCAGTCTGCTCTCCTCTGGACACATTTTGGCGTCAAAGATCCGCTCCATGTCTTTCAGCCACTGGTCCGCGACATCTAGACTGGTCTTGCCATTAAACTTGATTGGGTAGTGCTTCAGAAAGTCTTCCAAACTCCACTCCCGATGAGGAGGTCGTGGTTCAGGACCGTGGACAGAGGCAGTAGTCATGTTCTCCTTTAGATGTTAGAGGGCCTCCATGTGCTGCCTATGAGCATCCTTAGCAGCCACCCTTATAACCTTTATCTGCTGCATCACCAATTGCTACTGCTCTAATGATGCTGCCTGGTGCTCCATCGACGCCTCATGTTGTTGCATCATATTGTTAATTTATTGAGTTAGGGCTGCCACCATAGCCTTTATCGCCCTTGCGATATCTGGTGCATCACCACGAGGAGATTGAGGATTTCTACGAGGAGGTGCCATATCACTAGGCACACAGGAAAACCATTAGTCAAACATGATCAGACAAGAAACTTAGCTAATGACATTAGGAAGACACAACAAAAGCTAAGCAGGCACATAAGTCAAAAGACTCTAGGGAACGACCGCTCTGATACCATAAATATAACGTCTCATTTATATAATGACATAATTAAATGAAACATCACACATAATAATAAAAAGGGCATTGTCATGGAGTGGAAATGTCACTCCTTACAGTTATCCAAAACACTTGGAACAAAAAACTGAGGCACACCACAATGCCATTAACAAGACAGAATAATAATTCAACAGTATTCAGAATAAATGCTCAAAGAGTAAGGTAATACATGGGCCACAACCCTAAAAGAAAACTCGAAGAGGCGAGATTTGACCCAAGGTAAGCTACGCAGCGAAATTTTCATCATCCTGATGACCACGAGGAGTTCCCACATCTGCTCACATCAATAAATTAATTATCATCGCAAAAGGAGAAAACTACACACAGAACACACAAGCAAACAAAAAGGCTAAACTAGAGTAAAAAGATTTTTTTTCATACAACTAAACATGCAATTCGAAGGCAAGAATACATATCAGTCATCCAGACATGTGATAGCAAACAATTTAAGACTTTAAGACTCGACTATCCAAATACATATAATTAGTCGAATTCACCGGATTCTTGCACTTGTGGTGGCCTCTACTGCTATGCAGAGCCATTGCCAATGGGTTTCACCTTACCACGCACAAGGTTAGCCTTCAAACATCTAAGGTTATTATCCTGCCAAAGACTAGGGCTCTTGCTACTCTCACCACTTGGGTCAGTACACTCTACGTGAGACTAACTGACTCTTTAGAGCTTCAAGATGCAATCCTTACTTGAATCTTTACTTAATTATATATTGAGGCACCACCACGAAGCCTTACTAAGAGATTTGTGGAATTACATCCATTACTTGAGGCACCACCATGAACGCTCACTAAGAGAGCCATGGAATTACATCCTTACATGAGGCACCACCATGAACTCTCACCACAAAGTTCATTGAATTAGGTCCATTAGATAAGGCACCACCATGATTTCTCACCACGAGGTTCATGGAATTACGTCCATTAAATGAGGCACTACCATGAGCTCTCACCACGAGGTTCATGGAATTACGTCTATTAAATGAGGCACCACCATGAGCTCCCACCAAGAGGGTCATGGAATTACGTCCTACCCATACCTTATCCATGTTTCACCAACCAACCATAGAGTTCTCATGCATACCAATTTCATGCCAGTATATAGATAACCAACCATCCAATTATATTTCATACCAAGCTCATACCAAAGTCATCAATTCCAACCCATACAATCAGATATTACATGCTTATTCACATACTTCATACTTTAAATAGGGTGCTCCAACCAATCATACAATCCAACAACCAAAAACATGGAAACACACAATCCTCCAAGCACACTATTGTCAACCTCGCTCAAGCTAGCAGCTCTCACTCAGGCGATAGGGATCCCTCGCTCAAGCTAACAACGTTTGCCAAGGCAAGATTTCAAGTAGAGGGCACTTCGAGTTCTCGCTCAAGCTAGCGCATCTCGCTTAAGCGAGATAGGCGAGAGGCCTTTGCTCAGGCGACAACTTGAAATAGAGGAGGGGGCGAGGCACTGTTATTCTCGCTTAGGTGAGAGCTCCTCGTATAGGAAAAAGTTTCTCGTTTGGGCGAAAAACACACTCGCCTAGGCGAGTTTAGCAGGTCTTCCTTGTTTTCACGCGAGCAACTTTCAAAAACACAGTTCAAGGCACATCTCAGTTTTCATGCAGGCACAACATCAATTAGATATTTGAAACACGAATCACAAACAAAACAAGCAATAAGCTACAAAACTTGAAGAACCCTAGCTTCCCCTACCTAGAAAAGGCTAGCCAAAGACTCGTACACCCAAACAGCTGAGCGCAATAGCTTTAGGAGCATATTAGTGAGCTGGAAAATACTGGCACGTATAGGAAACGAGGTTATCATGACGAACCTTTGTTGGGATCACGAAAAAAAAAAGCTGGGAAAGGAAGAATATGAGTGGAAAAACAATTTACGTGGAATAGAGAAGGGTCGAACTAGCTTGAAGATGGGTGAGACCCAAACCCTAGCAGAGCATTGTTGCTGCAGTTCTAAGAGAGGAAAATGAGTTGTTTTCTAAAAGTGACAGAAATAAGAAGGTTAGGACTGATTTAGGAGTTTTGGGCACGCCTTTGGCCCAACATACCAAGGTAGGCCCTTAAACTTTAAGATAGAATTTAAGTGAACCTTACAAAAATAAATATGATCCAGTCTAATGGAAGAATATTGCTACATTTGAAAATTTTATTGATTTAAAAGAGTTACATTAAAATGAATGATGTAGATTTTAATAAAGTTATATATTCTAGGCAATTTTTTCATCATATTATATTCAAAAATCTCCTTTTTTTTGTATAAAAAAATTTCAAAAAATAAATTTTAAATAATTTTTTTTAAGTTTATTTTAGATCGTTTGAACTCTTGAGCCCTCAATGTATCAAAATAAATAAAATCACGATGCATTTGGATAACTATGAGAGTGGTTGAGATTTCAGTGAACAGGACTGGAACACTTTTCGTCAACACATAGGGCCACCACTGAATTATTAGTTATCAAGAATACTTAATTTTTATTACAATATTTAAAACTCCTATCCTTAAAAACATTTCACGTTACACCTATTTTTTGGAATAAAATATTATATTATAATAAAGTAATAATTTATATAAATGTCAAGTAGAATAGAAAAAGAAAAGGATATCAATCAATCATGACCGTAATAATTATAACTTATATTTATTGAAAATAATGTTAATCTAATTACATTTTTATTTTAAAATTGTGACTTTCTTCATTATATTAAAAATATAATATATTAATCCTTCTTATATATGTTAGCGAAAGTCATGCATAACCACTAACACATCCATGTCGGAGACGAAATTGCACATTGTTGTATTTCCATGGCTAGCCTTTGGACACCTGATCCCATTTTTGGAGCTTGCAAAGCGCATAGCTCAAAAGGGTCACAAAATTTCCTTCATTTCCACACCTAGAAACATCCATCGCCTCCCTAAACTACCAGAAAGTTTGAAACCTTGGTTGCATCTGATAGAATTCCCACTTCCCCACGTTGATAAACTCCCTGAAAATGCAGAGAACACGGTGGACACTCCTCAGCACTTGGTTCCATACCTCTTCAAGGCTTACGATGCTCTTGAACAACCTTTGACTAAATTTCTGGAGAAGAGCACCCCGGATTGGGTCATATGCGACTTTGCGCCACACTGGTTGCCCCCATTGTCTTCCATGCTAGGTATCCCGTGTATTTTTTTTTGTAGTTTTGCTGCATGTGGTTCGTCTTTTGCTGTGGAGTTGTTTATGGGGAAGAAGAGTACGGAATCTGCGGAAGCCAAACTTTTGCGTGCTGTGCATAAGAGGAAGGAAGTGGCTCAGAGTTCTCAGCCCAAGGAAGTGAATCGGTTCTTCGAAACCCTGAAAGGTGCTCAAGTTTTCGCCACAAGAAGCTGCATGGAGATTGATGGTGAGTTTGTCAAATCGCTTGGAAGTTCATCTGGGAAGTTGGTAATTCCAACTGGCTTGCTGCCTCCATCGCCGGAAGACAGCAATGACCACAACTGGTACACCATTGTTAATTGGTTAGATAAATGGGAAAAGGGGTCATTGATCTATGTAGCATTTGGAACTGAAGTCACACTGAGTGATGAAGAATTCACTGAAATTGCTATGGGATTAGAATTATCTGGTTTTCCTTTTCTTTGGACTGTGAAGAATCGAAACACCTCCAGTGTTAGTGATGAGTCACAGGATTGGATTGAGAATGAGTCAAAAAGGGGAATGATGTGGAGAAGATGGGCACCTCAGTCCAGGATTTTAGCTCACAAATCTGTTGGAGCATTCCTCACTCACTGTGGTTGGAGTTCAGTAATAGAGGGTCTCCAAGTTGGGTGCCCACTTGTTATGTTGCCCTTCCAATATGATCAATGGCCGATTGCTAAGTTTATGGAGGAGAAGAAGGTAGGGCTTAAAGTACACAGAAATGAGCATGATTTCAAGTTCACAAGGGATTCAGTGGCCAAGGCACTGAGATCAGTGATGTTGGAAGAGGAAGGGAAATGTTATAGAAGTGGAGCACAAGAGATGAGTAAAATAGTTGGGGACAAACAACTGCAAGAAAAATATGTGAATCAGTTTGTTGATTACATGAAAATGAATAGGCCTGGTTATAATTAGTATAATGACAAGTTGTATTGTTAAAGGAAGACTTTGATTGATCTAAAGAGTTAGCCAATCTGATAGCAAATCAGTCCAACCTAGAACGAATCAAGAAACTTATCTATCTTTACAATGCTTTTCCTATATTAGTTCTGTTTTCGTTTTCCTTAAGTTAGTCAGATTTCACTAAAAGATTGGATTAGCTGCCAATAAGACGAGACTAGACGTTATAGCTTTGGCCAGAATGCTAAGATGATGCTAAAATGGGATAAAAGGACAATAAAAATTAAGTTGAGTTTTGTTTTTGGAATGAGTGTTAGTTGTAGAATCAAACCCAAACTCTTTGTGAATGACAATATGTTTTGATTGTGTTATTTTTAGTTCTGTGCATTTTCACACATTTGTGACATCTGATGTGCTTATTATATATAGGCAATGAATTTAGACACACTAGAGAACTACCTACTATATGAAGCTTATCAATAGTCTTTAATGTTTTTTGTAACTTAATCTAGAATGAGTAATTAAAAAGAACTATGTAGAACAAAGTAAAAACAGTCATAATCACCTATAATATATGGTAAAGATGAACTCTTCTCATCAGTTAAATCCCCATCACTGAGTATGTCCTAATGTCTAACGAGAGATAGAGAGTCTATTAAAGAAGCATTGGAACAGAGCATAGAATTCCCCTCCCTTTGGCTTTATCTTTTGTTTGGCCTTGTGAACAAATAACTAGAGCCCATTATTGAAGTGGATGTCCCCTTCTTTGTGTCTTTAACTCAACAACCTTTTTGATTGAACCCTGTGGCCAAAATCCAAACACCTCCAAAATGGAATGTCAAATCTTGTACCTTAAAAAATCATAATAGACCATGCATTCTCTCTCTCTCTCTCTCACGGTGTTAATTATTAAAGAAAGAAAAGTCCACTACTAAATCATATTTTTAAGTTGGTCCCTTTTGAGTCTATTACACTATATTTTTTTTTTTTGCTGTCGAAGATTTTGTTAATCATCACCAGCACCAATATCTCTATAAAGGTGTAAATAAAAAACAATAAAATTAATTAAAAAAGAGATAAAAGTATCCGCATATAAATAGAAAATACTAAAATAATATTGTAATAAGAGTTTGGTGTAATGACCTTAATTAACAGAATCATCACATAATTAATATTTGACATTATAATATTTGACATCGCATCTGCTTCTTAGGCTGGTTGAAAAACAAGAA
Source organism: Vigna unguiculata (assembly GCF_037176805.1). Taxonomy (NCBI): domain Eukaryota; kingdom Viridiplantae; phylum Streptophyta; class Magnoliopsida; order Fabales; family Fabaceae; genus Vigna; species Vigna unguiculata. The sequence goes on from NC_140802.1 coordinate 28,586,279, forward strand.
CAACACAGTTCCCTTTCGAGACAAAGTAAAGAATGCCATCAATTATTCATGAAAGAACTAAAACAATAAAACAACAAAAACTGAGAAAAGAAAGTGGTAAGTTCAAGTATTTGTCCTTGAATAGTAAATGGTACAGAGACCAGCCTTTTTTCTATTCCATTTCCTTTTCAGCATTCTACTAGACATGTGTTCGATACAATTACAGACAGATGTATTACGTTTTTAACACTAAAATTGCACACCAGGTGATAAGAGCATGATGTAGGTAGAACTAGGAATAGACTATTCGGAGAACTACAAAATTATAAGAATTCCAATGAATGAATAGAATTTATATGATGTATTGAATTGAGGAAGAATTACAATATCCTTAACCAGAATTCATGTGCCTCCGTCCTTTTTAGAGTTGGCTTATTTATAGAAAAATAGAAATACAATATCATAAATAAAATGTTAATGGAATAATCAAAACTAATTCTGATTATCAATCAGAATTAAATTGATTGGCTGTGATGCAGCTTCCTTATTAATCTTTCTCAATCATAATTAAATTGATTGACGATGATGCAACTTCCTTATTAATCTTCCTGTATTAATTCCTTAGCCTTCAAAAAAATCCTTGTCCTCAAGGATTAAAACCTGGACACTTTTTCTTTAGATCATAGATGAACTCCTACGTGGCATCTTCTAGTAATTGACGTTTTCACTTGACGAGCTCCTTGGTGACAGCTTTGTTGCCTCGCTTGACAATTGTTCTATCTAAGATTATTTCTGGTTCTTTTCCTCCCAAAGCACCATCCGAAACGGGAGGAAGAGAATTTGCTATAGTTGCCTCACACTACAAGAAAAACGCTTATTACCGACGGTCCGAATTTGTCGGTAATGGCCATAATCCGTCGGTAATAATGTTTTACCGACAGACTTTCGACGGCCAAATATTCATCGGTAAGCATGTCGTCGATAATCCTTTACCGACGGATAATACAAGTCTGTCGGTAATTACCGACGGACAAATTCGTCGTTCATGCCGTCGGTTATTACCGAAGGTTTTGTTCGTTGGTAATTACCGACGACCACATCCGTCGGAAAATCCATTCGTACAGCCACTACCATTAACGATGGATACGTCCGTCGATAATTACCGACAAATATTTCCCTCGGTAATTACCGACGAACGTATCCATCGATAATGGCACTGCCTGCACCAATGGATTTTCTAACGGATGAAGTCGTCGATAATCCATTGGTAAGTGTAAACATTTTGTTTGGGTTTATTTGATTTTTTAACATTCCACAGTACCTACATATAGAAATTTCCAACACAGACAAATCCAGTAGTCCAACATTCCAGCATTTTATTATATCAAATATTGTATCATTATCAAACTTCATCACAATATATATCAAATGACACACTAAATTATTTATAAAACATACAAAATAATATGTAGCACATGAATGTTTGTCAAATATTACATAAGCACGATCAGTACCAGGTAAGAATAATAGTACACAAGTTTATTAAGTACATGCTGAAGAAAGTTTATCTTAAGAACATGAAGAGCTAATAATCTTCATAACCAGGAGAAGATTTTTCATTTATATTATAATCCTCTTCATTATTTTGTTGCTGAGAATGGGGTTTGAGGGATTTTAGAGTTTGTTGAGTAGGGTTTGGTTTTTGTGGCTGTGGCTGTTAAAGACGAGCCTGAGCATCAAGAGGGAGATATTGCACGAGTAGTCATTGAAAGGATCGAAACTCAGACCTCAATTGCTCATTTTCCTCCAGGCTGCGTGAAAGTTGCTGCCTAATATTATTGAGGTCCTTAATATTAGAAGAGGAAGAAGCTAGTAGTTGGTTCATGCTTTCATTTGAACCCGTATATTTTGAAACAAGTTGACCAGTCCCATAAAGTCTTCCTTTCTTTTTTTCATCCTACTGTTTCAATCCAACACCTAGTCCTGATATTCTTTTCCTGTGTAGGATTAACAGAGGACTACTCTTGTGTTCCATCAGAACATGAGGAAACCTCATATCTAATTTGAGAAAGCCTAGTCTGAAATTCTTCTTGTAAGTAAACAATAAAAAAAGACTTACATTTGTCTTCCTAGACCTCTCATCCATATACTCGCTAGTACACTTCTGGATTTGTGTCTGTTGAAAGACTTCATCAAAAAACACATGCTGTCTCAACTCACGTGGTTGCAACAAAATGTTATAGTGTTAGATTTAATTTTATTTCAAACTTTAAAAATGTAGTTCAAATGTGACAAATACAAACAATTAACGTGTATACCAAATGAAGGGCATGCTCGTGAGTGGTAATGGATCCACCTGTGTGTAGGGCCCCACCTATTTCAGAAGCCCTATTCTTTTTTGCTATAATACATTTGCTCTGATAACTTGGATAATTCAAATGTTCTAGCAGCTTTGTCCACACATCATTAAGAATCCATTATGGTCTTTCCCTAGCCATTCTAGCGTCTCTAAACAGCTTAGATAGACGATGAAAAGCTCTATTGTTGAAATTTCTCTTAATTTCAATTTCATGCTCTGGTGCTCATTGAACTCTCCTTTATAACACAATTTAAACATATAAAACATTATAAGTATATTAAGCATGGAATAGTATTTAGTAACTTAATTTACCTATATAATAAGTTAGAACACGTTACCTTGAAACGTTGCCAGAAAATGTCCTTGTCTTTTTCAAGTATTGCTACCCATGATGGCCAAGGATTAAGAAATTGTTGCTTGATTGTCTTTGTGATAGCCTTTGAAGTAACTCTAGATGGAACAAACCTAGAATTCAAGGAAAATTGTCTGAAGATGAAAAAAGTTACATAATATAAACAATGAGAATAACTGAATTTAAATATTACCCTCGACCGACAAGTTCAATCATCGGGCGGTGGGGCAACTATATCACCTACAACTAGGGATGGTACATACTATTGACCAACGATAAAAGATGGGGCACCAGTCGAGGCTGAGGATGGTACAGTGTGAGGTGAAAGGGATGCTCCAATGTCTGTAGAAGGGGTATGTAACCAAGTGTGTGGAGTTGAGGTAGATGATGATAGTATATGTGAGGGTGGTATAGAAGAGGGCCTCGAAGCAACAATAGGGGTATGCAACCCTGTGGGTGGAGGTTGAGAAGATGAGAACGACACATGAATCACCAGGATAGAAGTAGGGTTATGTAACCTTGTGGGTGAAGCTAAGGAAGATAAGGATGGCATATGTAAGCCCGGGGTAGGGGTGATGGGTCTGAGTGGAATCTGAAGCACATAATTATTACGCCTCTTTCTTGTTTTTGCAATACCTTTCCCTTTGTCAACTAGGGGTGGTCGAGGTGGATCTCCCGATGACATGGAGTATGAAGTTTACGATCTAAGCGTCAAACAAATTAAAATGGTGTATGATAACAAACAAATATACCAACAACTTAATAAGTATTCATTAGACATATTAAAAAAGTTAAAGTACAACAACAAAAACTTCTAATAAAATGAAAAAAAACAAACATATTAAAAGGTTAAGTACACGTTCTACTTCAATTACTTCGTTGACATGTGACATTTCATCAACTTGGTAAGAGATATTGTCTTCCACCTCATTTGATTCAATACGACCTCTCGAATTTGTTTTAATTGCAACACACTAACCACAGTTGTATTTTCGAGATGGTGGATATTGTACATAATATACTTGTCTAACATTGTATGCCAAAATAAATGGATCAAATTGTTGGTACCTTGAAGTCATGTGAATGTCCACAATGTTATATTAGAATTCACTCTTGTACCTTTTCTTGAAGGGTCAAACCATTCACAAAAAAAGGTACAACTTTCTTCGGTTTATTAGAAGTATTGTACTCTAGTTCATATATTCTATGAATGATCCCATAAAAATCATCTTCACCTCCTTCGGTAAGGCCTTTCACATGAACACCACTATTTATAGTCTTTTTCCCTTTGCTCCATGCATTAGTATGAACTTGTACCCATTCACGAAGTACGTGTGCCATTCTTTGACACATTTCATGGGCCAATTTGACAAATCCCTTAGTTCTTGGTTTCTAACACTTAATGACTCTTTATAAACCTACAAATACAGAAAGATAGATGTAGAATTGTGATACATTAAAATCCATTTTTTGTATAATTAATGGTACAATACATACTTGATATTGGAACCATTCAGGAATCTTTGAATGAATACAAGCAAAAGCATTGGTCTCAGGTATTTGCAAGCACATAAGGAATGAGCTAGTGAAAATAGATTCCAATGGTAAATTTTTTAGAGGCTTATATATAATTGACCACGAAGTTGTTCACAAAGGAGGATATAACTTACTCAAGATATGGTTTGACTTCAGTGCAATTGATTAACACATGAACATGAGGAGATTTGAACTCGGCATCAGTTAACTAATGAATCGATTCTATCCCTGCATGTCGACCTTGTTGCTGAAAAAAAGACAACGTTGACACATCTCTTTGACGTTCAACTTCATTCCTCCAATTTCGTGGTGACAACATGAAGTTGTTGAAGCAATGAGAACAAAAGTATGTTGTCTCACGGTGTAAATAAGATGCACAAATAGAACCTTTAACTCTTGCTTTATTTTTTATTGATTGTTTTGAATCACCCATGAATCTATACAAATAAAAAAATACATCATGATGAAAAAAATTAGTGACAAAATTAATTATAAATATGAATAGGGAGGTCCTTTAGTACCTTTCAAATGGATACATCCATCTGTACTGCACGGGTCCACCCAACAATGCTCTCATTGTCCTTTGTCTTTCCCCTCACATTCATAACAATATTGAATATGTTCTCAAAGAAATTTTTTTCTATGCGCATTAGATCAAGATTGTGCCTTAACAAATTATCTTTCCAATATGGAAGATCCCAAAAAAACCTTCTTTTTGTCCAATTATGTCATTCTCCATATTCATCTATCCGTGTTACACCATTTTCAGTGACTTTTGGAAAATGTTTCACTCTTCTCCAAACTTTTAATGGTGTCAACCTAGGAGGTGGCCCATTTGTTTCAACTTGCCATTTTCGTAAGGCTTTAATATTTCTCCTATAATGATGGTCATTAGGTAAGAACCTACGATGTGAGTCAAACCAACAACTTTTGTGACCATAATTTAACATGAATGACTTACTCTACTCCATGCAATGCGGACAAGCTAATCTACCATGTGTGCCCCAACCAGATAACATCCCATAAGTAGGGAAGTCATTAATAGTCCACATCAAACATGCCCTCATCATAAAATTTTGTTTCCTTGAAACATCATAGGTCAAGATACCAACCCACAACTACTTCAAATCATCAATTAAAGGCTCCAAGTAAACATGAATAGAGGCCTTTGGATTGGATGGCCTTGGTATAAGAAAACTCAAAAACATATAAGGTTTCGATATGCACATTTCAGGAGGAAGATTGTATGGAGTAAAAATCACGAGCCAACAAGAATATGATGAAGATGAAGCCTGAATGTAAGGGTTAAATCCATATGAACATAGACTAAGTCGCACATTATGTGGATCAGACGCAAAGGTAGGATGTTTACGATCAAAGTGCTTCCAGGGTTCACCATCAGATGGGTGGCGTAGCATTCCTTGGCTTTGGTTTCATGATGCTAAGTCATATGTGGCGCGGTTTGCATAGAAGCAAACATTCTTTGTAATCTTGGGATTATAGGCAAATAGAACATTGACTTAACTGCAATTGGTTTTTTGCGCCTTGATCCCTAATGAAGTGTGTGATATCTTTGTTTGTGAAAAAATTTTACATTCAAGTAATGCTGCATCTTTTTTACCACTATCATTGTCATAAAAGAGAATACAACCACTCACACAACAATCAATCTTCTTAGCATCCAATCCTAACATTGATACTAACCTCTTAGTTTCATAATAACTCTTTGGCAAGCTCATATTTGGTTGTGTGAGATCTAACAAAATTTTAGTGAAAGCCTCTAAGCAATGGTTGGGAATATTCCAATTAGTCTTATAAGATAGAAGTCTAACACATACTAACAATTTAGAGTCTCTCACCCCTTCAAATAAAGGTTGATTTGCCTCTGTCAACAAATTATAAAACCTTTGTGTGGATTCATTAGGACACTCTTCTAAGTTAGTGTCGTTGGGTTGTTGGGTTGATTAAAATTGACACAAAGCGTTATTGACCATTTCTTTCATGTCACATAATTGCTTCATTTCAATAGTACGTACACCATCTCTAGGGACAAAATTATCACCTTCATGCAAATCAACAATGGGCATATCTTCACCGTGTAATGTCCAAATCCAATAATTTGGTATGAACCCTTTTTTATAAAGGTGAACTTTGACAACCTCATTTGTCAAAATCCTTGTACAGTCACACTTGATGCAATGGCATCTAATCCCACCTTCAAGTTCAAAATATCTAGACTGTCTTGCTACTCGGTCAAACTCTTCAACGCCTAAGACAAAAGACTCCTTCAACACCCTTCTACCATTATAACAACGATCATACATCCATGCACGATTGAAAGGAGGTTCACCCATGTTCTATAAAACAATAAAGGCCTTCAATTAGATTGTTAAAGGGAGAATTAGAATTAAGTGGAGCAATGTGGGGAAATATCTCACTTATTGTGTAAGATATCCAAATAGTAACCAAACATCACTGTCCTAATTGGAATGCAAGTCCCAGGACTATGCGACTAAAAGTATTGATTGGAATTACCTAGTTATAGGAATTCCGATAGTAATTACCTAATGATAGTAAAATGGATCCAAGATGGATCCAAAATCAGATTCAAAGCATAAGCATATTCAAAGCATAAAACATATTCAAAGCATAAACAGACGAAAAAAAAAAAATAAAGAGCAAAATCAGCTACTCAGCTTTACTTTGAAGCTTCAGCGGAGAACACTCACCACTAATCAACAACCATACTCACAAACACCAACATTGGCACAAATCGTAACAAATAAAACCAAACAATTAGTTTTAACAATTAAAACCAAACCATTAGTTCCAATAATGACAACCAAAGAATTAGCTCCAAAAATTAAAACCAAAGATATTCAGCAAAGGTTCACATTTCAACCACTATAAAAGTCACTTTTGATGGAGAGTTGACCCAAATCAATGTTTGAGCATTTTAGCATCTTAGTTTAGTGATTTGAATCATGTTTGAGCATTCAATTACCTCATTCCAAGCATTTTACAAGTTTTAAGTTTGATATGCTCATTTAAGGTTTTCTAGACTACCTAGAATTAGGATTTTTATTCTCTACTAGTTCTTTAGCAAAATTCACTATTTTAGTAACTCATTAGCATCATATTAACCATGTCTAGATGTTAGAATCATGCATTTGCTCACTGCTACACGTTTTGACCCTTGATAACACAAGCATGTGCATAATTGGCTTAGTTTTCTTACTTGAAAGTGGGGTTTGGATAGTCATTTCGTGAAACTATGATTGTTGAAGGGTCCTCACTATTTATTTTACCTATTACATCATATTGAAACCTGTTCAAAGCATTTACAACACTTGAAACTCATTTTTTGTCTTCATATGCATTTTAGGTACTCTTTACAAGCCATTTTGCACTCACTTTATTTATTTGAACTTGTAATTTTTTAATTCTCTTTATATTTTGTTCACTTATTTTTTTCTAAAGTCCACTTGCATTATATTATGGATGGCCAAAGGATGAAAATACCATTTTCATACCCCATTTTAAACCCAACACACTCAATTTTGAGGAAAAATCCTCATTTTAAGTCTTTAAAAGTTGAGATGAGAGTGTGATATGTGTTTGCTGTTTTGCATTGTTTCATTAGTATTATTGAATCATTTTAGAGTACATTTTGCTTTCCATGTACTAACAACTAACCCTTAGTCTACTTTATAGTAGTTTGACACTAACTAGTTAGCCTAGTTTAGCCTATTTTAGCCTAGTTTTCTTGTATATAGGGAACTAACACACTAACTTGTATTGTGTGACTTTGGTGCACCTTAGCAACTCAAATTGAACAAATTAAAAGTGATTAGAGGTTGCTGAACAAAGAAATCGAGCAAGGGTTCACATTTCAACCACTATAAAAGTCACTTTTGATGGAGAGTTGACCCAAAGGCTGACTTTTCAAGCCAAAGATCCAAATCATTGTTTGAGCATCTTGGTTTAGTGATTTGAAACATGTTTGAGCCTTCAATAATCTCATTCCAAGCATTTTACAAGTTTTGAGTGTGATATGCTCATTTAAGGTTTTCTAGACTACCTAGAATTAGAATTTTTATTCTCTACTAGTTCTTTAGGAAAATTCACTGTTTTAGTAACTCATTAGCATCATATTAACCATGTTTAGATGTTAGAATCGTGCATTTGCACACTGCTACACGCTTTGACCGTTGATCACACAAGCATGTGCATAATTAGCTTAGTTTTCTTACTTGAAAGTGGGGTTTGGATAGTGATTTCGTGAAACTATGATTGTTGAAGGGTCCTCACTATTTATTTTACCTATTACATCATATTGAAACGTGTTCAACATTTACAACACTTGAAACTCATTTTTTGTTGTCATATGCATTTTAGGTACTCTTTACAAGCCATTTTGCACTCACTTTTCTTGTTTCTTATTTGATTTTGCTTTGCTATGAATTTGTATGATTCTTTGCAATTTAGTATGTTTGTTTTGGTGTATAGGATATCCTTGAACCATCTATGACTCAATTTCATGAACTGTGGAAGTTTTTACCCATTAACTAGTTTTTAGGTTCATATGTTTCTATATAATTAAGTATTTTTGACTTCCATAATATTTTGTACAAACACTTGTATTTACACTCAATTTGCATGATACTTTACATTTTCAAATAGTTAAACCATGAATGGAAGCATGAGATTTATTCAGAACACAAAATTTGCACCAAATTTCTCATGCTATAAAATGTGCACAAAATCTGCACTAATTTTGTTGCATGTGCTGCCAAGTTTGGTTCAACACATGATTTTGAGAAATTTGAGCTATAACATTACATTTCATCAAATAGTTTTCTATTTTTTATTAATTAGACATTTTAGGTAAAATTGAGGTGTTAAACCTCCTCCATTCATGTCTCTTTAGAGTTCTATAGGTTCATGGTGGATATTATAGCATTTCATCATCATTTGCATATTAATTTGAGTACTAGTTTACAGTAGCATTAATTTTCCTGCATCTGCTCTTACCATTTTACACTTATTTAGACACTTTGTTCATATTTTCTTCCTTTATTTTACTACATCTCTATTTTTAGCTTATTATGAAATGCATTCTAGGTTTGATTAGGTGAAATTTTGTACTTCTTTTTAATTGAATTGGTTATCCTAGTTTTCAGCATTCTTTTATTGATTAGACTTTGCTTAGATAATAAATTTTTTTATAAGTGAATTAAACAAGATGTGGCATGTTCTAGCAGCAGGGAGAAGAAACTTTCAAAGCACAAGAAAGAGTTCATAGGTGGCACATGACAACATGTTTAAAGTAGAAAACTGGTACTATGCAGTTTTCATGCTCCTTTTGATATCTAAATACCACTCTTCTGCCAAATTATGCATAATTTAGAAAACACATTATATTTATTGATGTGAATGGGAGCTAACATGGAATACTACAGCCCACGATTCATGCAAGAAGTCATTAACTAGACTACAAGCTAAAGATGTAGCAGTAATAACTCAAGCAAACAGAGTAGAGGAAAGAGTAAAAACGTTTGGAAAAAGTTTGGGGAGAGTGGTGGGTACCTTGTATGGCCAAGCAACAACGCTGACTTTGCTGGATCCTTCCAAATTAGAGGTGATGAAAGGGGATAATCCTGAATCAAGAAGGAAAATATGTAGCTTTGTAAGATAAGTTGGATACTTTAGAAAAATTGTTTAAGGCTCCTCTAAAATTTTAATGTCATTAACTACATTAATTAAGTAGAATCAACATTCAATTGGACAAACCAATGCCAATAAAGTTTTAAATAGATGAAAAAATATGCAATGACTTCACATGTATTAGCGTTCAAAATCTAAAAGGGAGAATTAAAGGCCTTTTTTATACTTCCAACCAGGTCAATGTTTAGCGTAGTGGTGCCTTAGTGCAGTGGTGCTGAATAAAGTTTACAAATGCAGAATGCCACTAAAATAGGAGTTGGGCATGACCAATCTGTTCTAAGCTAATACGATGCAAGAATTTAAGGCCTAAAGTTTGAACTGGACATTGCAAGATGCAAATGAATGACTATATGCTTGACCAAGTATACATCGCTTGTTTTGGACATCAAACAAAACCATCTTAGCCTTGAAAAGGGGAAGCATGCGCAGAAACCCCGCAATTATAATTCCATATGCCATATATCAAACAATTGGAAGCCAATAACAAGCCATGCAAGAAAAAGAAACAATTGAAACATAAGCAAGGGAAAACTCTGATATTGCTCTAGTATTGCAAAACTTAAAGAGTGAAATAGAAGGTATCACATTTTGCATCAATCAATTTAATCCAAGCAAAAACATAACCAATCAAGGATCTCGATAGAGAGAGGAAAATACTCATACCTAGCAATAACCGTGGTATTTGGCAAATGCCCCTACCAATCACAGAATCAGAGTGAGAAACATAATGGAGGGATAAACAATAACAGAACCAGAGTGACCATTGTCTATGAGACTTACTGATAGAGGTCGTACCCCACCAAATTAAAACAGTTAAATGCAGTATGCGAAGTTTGAACGAAGTCGTCTCCCAACGACCAATATTTTCGTCCAAAGCTTCAATTTCCAGATGAACATAACAATATAACATAGGGGGGTTTGGTAGATTCAGTTTCAACACAAATTTAAATTTGCAATGTAGAGAAATTTAATAGTTATATGAAAACACAATGATTCCTTGATTCAATTGAAAGTCCACCAATCACAGATTACCAAATTAATTGTTCTATTCTAATTTTCTCTCGTGAACCCTAAGTAATCAACTAAGCAAAAATTACCATGGATTCATTGTCATTAAGCACAACAGATTTCATGCAGTTAACCCCCACAGGTTGAAGCAAGTTGTGACAGAATCCATAGACATTAAGCATGATTACGAACCCTTTAAAGTGCACACACGAATTTGAGATTAAGCATGCACAAAAAACGTGTTTATCATCAAAATCCGTCAAAATTTATTCGTCGATAATTCCTATTTTTCTTGTAATGTCACCAATATGATTTTTAAGTTGTAACACATTAAAGACATCATGAATTTTAGACCCCTAAGGCAATTCTAGCTGGTAAGCTGTTGCTCCAATCTTATCAGTGATAAGAAACGACCCAAAGTACTTCGGTGCTAACTTGGCATTAGCCCGAAATGCTACTAAATTTTTTTTATAGGGATGGAGTTTGACATGCACAAGAGCACCACCTCATACGATTTATCACTTCATTTTTTATTTGCCAATTGCTTCATTCGTTCTTGGGCCCTCTTCATGTGAAATTTGACTAACTTTAAAGCCTCTTCTCATTTTTGTTAACTTCTATCAATTACCTCCACCTTTGACTCACCAAGTAAATACGGAAGGTAAATTAGGGGAAGCTGACCAAACATCACCTCATAAGGACTACACGGTATAAAGTATGGTGGTTAGTATTGTAGCACCATTTTGCTAGAGGAAGCCATTTAGACCACTCATGGGGAGTGTCACAACACATGCATCGCAATAAGGTCTCCAAGCATCTATTTACTATCTCAGTTTGACCATCTTTTTGTGGATGGTAGGCTAGTGAGACTTGCAATTGAACCCCTTGAAAGGCTATCAAATCCTTCCAGAATTGACTAACAACAATAACATCTTTGTCACTTGTAATAGGATCTGGAAAACCATGTAACTTGAACACATTGTCCAAGAAGGATTGAGCAACTTCAGTAGCAGTATACGGGTGTGATAAGGCCAACAGGTGGGCAACCTTACTTAATTTGTCAACAACCACACAAATGACTTGTTTGGCATTGGAATTTGGCAATCCCTCAATAAAATCCATGGTGATATGTTGCCATATCCTTTTTGGAATTGGTAAGGGTTGTAGCAACCCCGAATAGGCGGATCTGTCATATTTACATTTTTGGTAGACCTCACATTTCATTACAAACAGGCGTACGTCCTTGGTCATGCTTTGGCAATAAACAATTGATTTCAACCTTTTTAGTGTAGCTTCTCGACCCGAATGGCCACTAGTATTACCATCATGTATCCATTACAACAATTCAACCCGAAGCACAACATATTTTCCCACAACAAGTCACCTTTTCCTCTTGAGTTCACCATGACGCCAAGTATAATTTTTATGCAACGAAGCATCTGTTTGCAAGTCTTGGATCAAATTTTTTATATCCAGATCAACTTGCCAAGAATTAATGATTCTGTTTAACATGGTACTTTCAGGTGTGAGAGTTGTGATTGCTTGATAGTCTACGGGTTGTTGCCTGGATAAAGCATCAACTGCTAAATTTTCCCTTCCTTGCTTGAACTCAATTGTGAAATCAAATTCCATAAATTTGACCAACCATTTTTGTTGGAAGGATGTAGTCAATCGCTGGCTGAGAATATACTGTAGGCTTTTATGGTCTGTTCTAATGATAAAGTGAGTATTCAGTAGATAATGTCTACATTTTTGGACTGGAAATACTACTGCCAATAGTTCTTTTTCATAGGTGGAAAGTGATTGTTGCTACATATTGAGAGCCTGAATAATAAAAGTAATGGGATGGTGATCTTGCATAAGCACTACACCAATGCCTGAACCTGAAACATCTACTTCAACCACAAAGACTTTAGAGAATTCAAGTAATGATGGTACTGATGACTGCATCAAACTATCCTTGAGGGATTGGAATGCAACTTTTGCTTCCTCAAACTAGTGGAAACTATCCTTCTTTAGCATGTTGGTTAAAGGTCATGCAATACCACCATAGCCTCGCACAAACCTTCTATAGTAGCCTGTAAGTCCCGAAAAACCCCTCAATTGCTTCAAGGATGTAGGTAAGGGCCAGTTCTTGATAGCCTATATTTTTGCTAGATCAGTAGCTACCCCCTCTTTTGAGATGAAATGGCCTAAATACTCAACCTCTTCGACACAAAAGTAACATTTTGATTTTTTAGCATAGTCAACAAAATCATATGCAAATGAGAGAGATGAGTGTTCAAATCCTGGCTATAAATTAAAATGTCATAAAAAAACACCAAGAGAAACTTTCTCAGATATTGCTTAAAAATATCATTCATGAGGCTTTGGAAGGTGGCTAGTGTAAGACCCGTAGGATTTAATTAATTAAATAATTAATTAATTAATAAATTACGGGTGGGGAAATAATTATGAGATTAAATTATGGTTGGTATGACATGGAAAAGTACTAGCTCAAGTGGTTGAGAGTACTTAATTGTGTGAGAGGACTTGGGTTCGAGTCCTATGTATGTTAACTTTTGGATGTTATTTTTTTATTATTTAAATCTATGTAATCATGTTTTGGTATAGTATGATAATTGAATTATGATTACTAGCATGAAATAGGAATTGGTTAAATGGTTTGATATTGGTTTGGCTATTGTATGGTTATGGGTTCAAGCCTTGGAGAACTTACATTAAACTTTATTTTTGGCATTTTTGGATTTGGCTTGAATATGAAAAGGTTGAAAGGGAACCCTAGTGGTATGGCAGCTGAGGGGTGGCTGGAAAATAGCCATAATGAGTTGGGAGTGACATTAAACACCACTTAATAGTAAATTTTCGTCCTAAGGCATTTAGCTAGTTTTTAGGCACACTTTAAATGGGAAAACTAGGTTTGGCAAGCTGGAAAATATACCCAGAGAGAGAGCACAAAAATCTGAGAGGTTGTGAGGTTTGAGAGGGATTTTTGGGACTGAATTGTGTGAAGGCTAAGGAGACCATTGGCGTATGGAGAAAGTCTAATCATCAAGCTTTAAGCGAAGGAAAATCAAGTTAGGGGAGTTTTACTCACTTATATATATGTGTATGAAACTATGTATGATCACATGCTTGTTTGAATGCCTCTATTGGGTTAAAAAATGTAAATTTTCACATTTCTGAAAATTTTCCAGAAATCGCCTGGCGGGTCTTTAAAGCCGCCAGGCGGCCCATACCTATTTGTACTATTTTGGGTTCCTGGAGAAGGAACCGCCTGGCGGCCATACATGTATCTTTACCGATTAACCAATTTCTAAATGCTGCAGTAGATCCCAAAGAGATACCACTTCCTCATGAATTTATCCTAAATCGGGATCTTTTGGCTCAACTTTATCCGAGTTTTTCCGAGGGAGCAACCCCATTTTTTACCTTGAATTGGTCAAAATACGGAGAATTTCTTACTTTTCGTGGAGGATTAGATCCAGTAACTGGAGGTTTATGGCTGACCGATATTATACACCATCATTTAGCTATTGCAATTCTTTTCTTGATAGCGGGTCACATGTATAGGACCAACTGTGGTATTGGTCACAATATAAAAGACATTTTAGAGGCACATAAAGGTCTATTTACAGGCCAGGGTCATAAAGGTATATATGAGATTCTAACAACGTCATGGCATGCTCAATTATCTATTAATCTTGCCGCCAGGCGACGCATGGGGGATCTCCATTTTTCTGGGTTTAGATAAAGCGCCCGGCAGTGGCTAGTAAACCGCCAGGCGACGCGAGTGGGTTTTGGCTCGAATCACTATTTTTGGTGATCTGGGCTGTTTCTGATCGGTGGAAAAGCTATTAGAGGTTATTAATAGATGAATTTGATATGGTATGATGTGCATTTTTACGCAGTAGTAGGTATAAGTGAATGAAACAGTGATTAAATGCCAAGGGTAGGAAAGCGGGGTACAATTAGGGTGTAATTGTTGTGATCCTTGCGGGGTACAGTGGTATTGAGATTGGAGGACTGAAATCATTGGATTTGTTATGCCAAAATGGGAGATTGTATTAAGATAGGTGTTAGGGAGTGAACATGAATGTTGGCAGGGGTGGAAGAAATCAGAGGGGTTTCCAGGTCTGATATATCGCCTGGCGGGTGACAAGTTATCGCCAGGCGACAGCGTCACACCAGTGGCATATGAAGTTTAAGTTGGAACGGTTCGGGCTAGATGTCTTGTAGTTCGTGCGGTTCGTGTAATAGTCTTGGACGTGAAGAAATTTGGTTACGAGATGAAGTGGATACTTATGAGAATAGAGACTTAAATATGGCTAATGAGATGAGATGAATTATAGGGTGGATAGTGAAAAGAGATCTGTCAGATAAGTTTTATGGTTGTGATACACCTATAATGGGTTGGGTACCCTTTGGTCAAGTTGGGTGTCAAAATAAGGGTACATGCCTGTGAGCTTAATGGAAGAATTAATCATACTACGATTAGGTCATGAGATAAAAAGGTATATGTGTGGTATTTAGCTGTTTGGTGAATTGTTAACTAAATCATAATTAGATTAACTCACTGGTAAGATAGGATAAGAGGACTCATACTGGTATACACCAATCTTGGTGTTGTCATATTCAACGAAAACGAGTATTTCGGGTAGTACAAATACATGTATGGAGATTAACAGTGGACTGGAGTGTAGAGAAATCAACACCTGATGAGGTTCTGATATGGCGCCTGGTGACGAGGTCCAACCCGCCAGGCGATAGTAGTAGTACAGGGGATCTGTATAGCGGGAGGCGCCCGACGGTGAGAGGTATTCCGCCAGGCAGTAGTGAGAACAACAGTGGGGGTCTGAAGCGTTGGCGCCTGGCGGTGGGGGCTGACCTGCCAGGCGGTGGCTGCTAAGTCTGCATGTTTTGAGGCACTGTGCGCTTGGCGGTACGCGACACCCGCCAGGCGGTCTGGCAGCTGGCAGCGCCTGGCGGCATGTGTCCTCTGCCAGGCGATTTGTACTGCTGTAGCTTTGAATTTTGGGTTGTGTATTTGTGATCTACAAGGCGTCTGGCGGTGCTTTAAAGGTGGGGTGCTGGTGTTCCTTGTGTTGTGGCTCGGAATGTATCCCTTGAGTTATGGCTCGGAATAGGGGTTAAGCACGTGGTATTCCTTGAGTTGTGGCTCCGAATAACATCTCTTGAGTTGTGACTCGGGATGACGGATGAACACGAGGAACCCTTGAGTTGTGGCTCGGGTTGGCGAGTGTTGCCGGTATGAGTGTGCTGGTTATGGCCAGTATGGATGGGTCCAGATAGATTGCCCTCCTCAGTTGTTGGCTGACGAGTTTGGTAGTCTTGGAACGATGCGGACTATGTTTGTATATGGGAACTCTACCTGGCGTTACGGTGTATGATCCATAACATTGTTTCCCGCACGTGCTCTATCGGTTGTGGCCGATAGGTATGGCAGCAAGTCACCTTGAAGTAATCATTAGACGATGTAGAATACGAAAAATCTGATTGGGGGTCAGATAGTAGGAATTAAAGTATAGAGCAGATGTAGAATGTTTAAGTATTCCTAGTGGTTTGTGGATACGTAAATGAAACTGTATAATTATATATGTTTTATTTGTTAAACTCACTCTATCTGCGTGTGTTTGGTAATGATCGTGTACGCGGTACACGGGAGCAGATGTTGTTGATGCAGGTGGCTCTGGTGAAGTTTAGCTGTGGAGAGGGGATGGCTTGGGGATTTTATTTTATGATTTTGAATCAGTTGTAAACATTTATGTTCTCGAACCTTTATTTTATAAATTGACGAATACTTGTTCGGAATTTTCAATATCGTTATATGAAATAAAGACTTAAGTTTCCCGCGTTTTGGGAAATGAGGTATTATTAAATGCAACGTCATTTTGTATTTTCTTTATTAATTTATAAATTCGTAATATCCTGACGGGATGTTACAGCTAGTGCATTAGTTAAGCCGAATGGCATTACCAAGTATTCAAATGACCGCCATGTGTGTTAAATGCAGTCTTGTGAATATCTGTTTCCTCCATTCTCACTTGATTTTTGGAGAACACCTCAACCCCATGTAATTCATCCAATAGATCATTCACTAAAGGAATAGGGAATTTGTCCTTGATGGTGTGCTTATTAAGATCGCGGTAATCAACACAGACTCTCCAAGTACCATCTTTCTTACCAACTAGGACCACAAGACTTGCAAAAGGGCTACAACTTTTCTGTATGATACTTGACTGAAGAGAGCCTTGCACCAACTAATCAATAATATCTTTTTGGTGTTTAACATATCGATATGGCCGCTTATTAATAGGATTGTCACCTGCAACCAAAGGAATTTTATGATCATGGCCTTGCCTCTTAGGCGATAGTATGGTAGTTTCCTGAAAAAATGTCCTCAAATTGCCTAAGTAATTCCTCAATAGAGTTAGGAATAACTTGACAATTAGCATGTGAGGTTAATGACTACAATAGGAAGGTATTAGTCTCGGTACCCACATGAAGCATGGATAAATGCACACTGGAAGTAACCAACCACTCAATACCGAGCACCACATCACAACATCCCAAAGGTATAGGAAGCATATCAGAGGAAAACTCAGTATTGTGAATCGATCAAGAGAATTGTTCAACAACTGAATTAATGGTAACTCTAGCACCATCCGCTACTGCCACACTTAAGGTTAGAATACGTGTGATAAGACAACCCAATTTCTGAGCCACCGCCTCATCTAGAAAATTATGGGTACTTCCATTGTCGATGAGTATATGCAATGGTTTTTTTCTATAGTAGCCTGTCACTCTCATGGTTTTGTAGCTAGCGATACCCGTTAAAGCATTGACTGATATTTAAGGGTCCATGGAACTACTATCCTCTTCTTGAGTGTCCTCAAATTCATCCACCGGTTCCACCTCCATATCATTCAAGTCCATCACATGAATCTCAAGCTTCTTGTGTGTCAATGCATGTGTAGGTGTGTATAGTTCATCACAAAAATAACAAAGTCCTTTAGATCTTCTCTCACTCATAAAGGTCGTGGTAAGTTTTCTTGGTGGTTGTTCGTGGTTTGTGTTTAGGGGAGTATGGGAATCAGGAGATTTGTGTATAGGTTTAGGTTTAGGGAAAAGGGCTTTTGTAGTATTTCATGGTTTTGGGAGTGTAGGAAAGGTTTTGGTAGGGATGTGTGAAGCAGAAGCGGATTCATATAGTTTAGCCAATTGAAATGCCTTTCGTACATCGTGAGGTTGAAACATTCTAACAATCATTTGGATGTCCCTTTTTAACCCTCATAAAAAATAGCTTAACAAGTGAGTCTCATTGAGGTTTAGTCTAGCAAGTATTCGACCATTGTACTTTGCTGTCGCAATTGTATAAGTTCGGACATTGGATCATCACATACTTCCCCAAAACGATTTATTCAAGTTTTTGTAAATTCAATCCAAGTAGGAAGATTACCTCCGAGAAGATTTTGAACAAATGTGGTGTGCCATTGAAGTGCCTTCCCTTCAAAGTGGATGATAGCCAATTTTACACGCACATTGATAAATCCACTGCTGAATTGCATCACCCAAAAAATGCAGAAAATCAATTCATGCCAATCGGGTGCCACAAGAATAATTGGAATTCACAGGCCGAGTGTCGCGCTGTAATGTCTCCGATATTCATTGATCAATCGAAGAATCAATAGCTTGTCGAATGGAGGCTGTAAGACCCGAGAAATTTAAATAATTAATTAAATAATTATTTATTAAATGCAGGTAATAGGAGCCTTTAATGCATTTAATGTGGAGTGCTATGACGTGAAAAAGTACTAGCTCAAATGGTTAAGAGTACTTTGATTGTGTGAGAGAACTTGGGTTCTAGTCCTATGTATGCCATTTGTATGTTATTTTAACTTGTGTATTATTTTAATGTATATTTGAATGTGAGACATGATAATGTAATCCTAAAGTTTTAGGAATTATCATGAAACATGATTGGTTGAATTGGTCGAGCATTTGACTTGACAATTGAGTGGTTGTGGGTTCAAACCTTGCTAAGAACCAAACTAAATTCCTTTTTGGCTAAGTTTCTCTTTTTGCATGGTAATGAAGAGGCATAGAAACCCTAGCTGCAAAAGTGGCAGCCAAGAACGGTAGAGAATAGCCATAATTGGCTTTGAATAGCAATTAACCATAGAATTAATATTAATTTTCGTTTTTGGACCATTAACAGTCATTAAGGAGTAAATAAGAGTTAGTGAAATTGGGGAGAGTAAGGGAAAACGAGATTGCAGTTGAGAGTACTGGCAAGAGAGGATTGTAGAGGAGTCATTGGCGTTTTGGGAGATGTAGAGTTGAGTTTTGTGTGAAGAAGAAAAGGGAAACTCTTGGACATCATAAGGACAAGGGCTAGAGGATCAATTGGAGCGCAAATTCCAGGTAAGGGGATCTATTTTGGGTATTCTATAATGTGTATGAAAGAATGTGCCTTGCCATTATATGATTGCATGAATTTTCCCTTGCTTTTGCACTATTTTTCATAATTTTCTGGATTTTCGCCCAGAAACCGCCTGGCCGGCATGAGGATGCCGCCAGGCGACGCATCATGAGTGACCCAATTACTAGGTTCTGTTATGAACCGCCTGGCGGGCCATGTATTTCCGCCAGGCGGTGTGAAGCTGTTCTTGGTTGTATATGTTGTTTGGCACAAGAGTCATCGTGACTTTTGGAAATTTGTTGGTATGCATTGTATGTGACTATTATGTGTTGTAATCGGAACGAAATTGGAAGTTGTATGAAATAAATTGCAAACCTAAACACTTGAGCTGTGAGTATGGAGTCTAAAATCGAAGGGAATCAGAATTGTAGGGGTTGTAATAAAGTTCGTAGGTGCGAGGAGGATTTCTGGGTTCCTATAACAGCAGGAACTGCCTGGCGGCAACCCATTGGCCGTCAGGCGCCATACTAGTGAGGCGTGGTGCTCTAATTCACGAAAAATGCTGTTTTTTGTACTTTTCGTGGAACAGGAACCGCCAGGCGCTAGTTTCATGCCGCCAGGCGCCACAGATTTTTCTAGTTTGTTCAGTTTTTGTAAAACTGTATTTCCTACTTCGTTAACCGTCCGATTTAGGTGAAATTTTGGAAGGTATTTCACAACATGTGGTTCTTCACTTTCAACGGTGGAGATTTGAATTGGATGCCTGAAGAGGGAGATATACGTCACTCATGATTGGTTGTTGAATTCCCTAATAGTGTGATTACTAATGGATGATTAAGTGTGATCAAGTGTTGGTATGGCCTTGATTGGTGAATGTATATATATAAATATATAGATGCATGATTGATGAATATGTTTTTGGTAGTGCTTGCTGAGACATGTTGAATATATGAACCTATATATGTTAGCGAATGTAAGATGTTATAAGTGTGGGAACAAGGCTACTATTTATGATATCACTATGATCGAGTGTTGCATGATCATGACGGGTTTTGGGAAAGTATGGGAACATGATAATCATACTTTAAATGTAATGGAATTGCGAGGGCAGGCAGAATAAGTATATAACTTTCATTGTGTCTTTTGTGGGGTTTGTGAATTGTAGCCATGCAAAGGGTTGGGAAAATGAGAAGGGGAAAATAAATTGTGTGTTGGAATTGATTTAAGAGGTAAGTATATATGAATTCTAAAAGAGAGGAATGTGTGCTTATACTTGAAAGATGCATATGTGTTGTGATGTTGTAATTTGGAATATATTAATGTGTATGTTGATTTCTGGATGTTCGAAAATTAAATGGTTGAATTCTAGGAAATGAATTAGAGTACCTAAAACCAGTAGTGTCACATTACTGGAGTAGCACCTAGCGGTGTAGACTGAACCGCCAAGCGATAGTGAAACAGGAATGTCTTGTAAGTTGTGGCGCCCGACGGTGATGTGGAACCGCTAGGCGGTCTGTACTGCCATTTCGCATAGCGGCGCTTAGGCTGCGCTAGGCGATGGTGTAGTGGCAGGGTGCATTATGATATGTTTTGCATGGTTTGTTGTGTTGGTCCTGGTCTGGGATATGCTTGATGATGTCATGAGCGGGTAGGTTCATTACTGGTGATGAACACGTGATGATATGAGCGGGGAGGTTCATATCCTATTACTCTCATGTAGGGATACGAGCGAGGTAGGTTCGTATATTCTGTGCTCATACTTAAGAGATGCTGTGTGCGGGGAGGTACGTAGCTGGTGGATCACGTGTGTTGGACTACGAGCGGGTGGGTCCATAGAGTTGGACTACGAGCGGGGAGGTTCGTAGAGTTGGACCACGAGCGGGCAGGTTCGTGGAAGCATTGGAATCCCTAAGACTAGTTTGAGTATATACCTTGTGTAGCGTAGTGTGCTTTTCTTGTTTTCGTTATCATGTTGTGATGTGAGACTTGGATCAGGGGGATGTTGTGCCATGAGCGGGTAGGTTCATGGATGGTGGTGAAATGGTGATGATATGAGCGGGGAGGTTCATATCCTATTACTCTCGTGTGGGGATACGAGCGAGGTAGGTTCGTATGTTTCGTGCTCACACTAGAGAGATGCTGCGTGCGAGGAGGTACGTAGCTAGCAGATCACGTGTGTTGGACTACGGGGCGGGTAGGTCCGTAGAGTAGGACTACGAGTGGGGAGGTTCGTAGAGCAGGACTACGAGTGGGGAGGTTCGTAGAGGCAAGACCACGAGCGGGCAGGTTCGTGTGAGCATCATAAGCCTTGAATCCGAGACTAACTATTTGTGTGTTGTGAAGGTTGAAAAGCCTTGGGGATTAAGTTCTTGGCCTAGAATTAACTAGAATAAAATAGATGGGTGTATCTTATTTTTTTTTATTAACTTTTATGTTAACTATTTATGAGCTCACCCTTTCTGCTTGTGTTTGGCGATGATCGTGTAATGCGTTACACGGGAGCAGATGATGTTGCATGTGGTGCTGGTGAGGCATAGAATCGGAGAGAGGGTTAGCTGGGAAAAGCTTTTACTAGCATTTTATCATTATTGTTTTTATGAACTTTGTAAACAATGTTTTACTGATTTGTGAATTTGGATACTATATCGAAGTTTCATAAATTATGGATTTTGGGATAACATTCAATTAATAAATGTTTTAAAATTTCCCACGTTTTTGGGAAGTGAAGTATAATAAATGAGGTTTTCATCATATATCTTTTTTTTATTACTGAAATTAGTAATATCCGACCAGGATGTTACAGAGGCTGTAATTTTGATGAGTCATGCTTCGAGTTCCGACGTGATGCGATTCTCCAAACAGTCCTCTTGCTCACGCATGGCTACTTGAGTATGAGTTGCGTCTGCCATTAATGCCGATGGGAGGTCCAAGTTGATACCACAAATGTAGGTAGTGTAACGTCCTAGCCGAAAATTACTCATTTAAAATAAAAATCAAGAATAATATATATAAATAACCTCATTTATTAATTCTTCTTTCCCAAAATGCGGGAAAATTTGAAATCCAAAGTCAACGCGCTAATAATAAAGAAAAATGTAGCGTTCAATTATTACACAAATGAACTATCTATCAAAGTATTACAAAAATAGTCCATATTTCATAGTAAAGAAAACTATTATAAAAAGAACTACTAAAACTCTCATAGTTGTTCCCCACTCCATCGCTAACCATCCACATGCTTACCTGCATCAACATCTGCTCCCATGTAACAAGTTACATGATCATCGCCAAACACACACAGATAGGGTGAGCTCATTTAAATAAACAATTAAAATATGACAATAATTAAAACAACTCAAGATTTCAACACGTCTTAGCATTTTCCCTTTTCCTTATTTCCTCAACTTTCAACCCTTAATTTAGACGTCTATTATTTATACACCCTTTGGTGAATTCACTGATCGATCTTCGCCGTACGAGTGTCTACTCGCCCCTCCGACTACGAGTCACCACCTAAGAGTCCACACGCGGGAATGAATTTGCCATGGCCTACCACCGCGACACCAAGTAAAGTTCCCCAAAACGAATAGACGTTCGTAGTTGTTCCCACACCACCAAAACTCCATCAAATGCACTGAAGAGGGCAATAATATGAAACCTCATCGTACGAGCCACGAACTCGCACATTCCACTGGACTTCCTAAACCACCAAGCTACAACCTAGAGTGCCCACGTGTTACCCCAATACAAGTTACACTTGTAATTGGGCCGCCAGCCAAAGCATCGCATCATGACACACACTTAAAGCTGTGTAAAAATCCTTCTCGCGTCGCTAGGCAAAACTTGGTTCCAGACCGCCTAGTAGACATCTCACACCGCTAAGCGCCAAGCGCCAAACAGAAGTCTCGTTACGCCGTCACCGCCTGGCAGACTCCACCCTACCGCCAAGCACCTCACGTAGACAGTGGCCACTTCCACTGTTTTAGAACTTTATCACCTGGCAGCTCGCCCCGTGCCGCCAGGTGCCATGCCAGTAGCACAATTCTACTAGTTTTGGCATTTTCTTCAGGTCTTAAGGGACCCTAATTACACAATACATCAACCTTAACAAAACTCACAATATTTTAGACATCATGCTATGTCTACCACGCAATACACAGATATAACTCATGCACAAATCAATTATCATTCCCTTAAACAACTATGATACATTCTACTACCCAATCATCATGCTACTAGTTAACCATCCCTTAATCAGTTGCATCAACAACCCTGGGTGCCTTACTGACTACTTTTTATTAATTACACTCCATATCAGTTTTCATGATTCAAGTTGTGCTTTACACTTAGATATAATGTGAACAATCATGACTACATTATTTTATCAATGAATACCTATTATCTCCATTATTGATCAACATTCTAGAGGCACATAATCACAGTTCAAAGCATACAATTCATCACATTCTGTCTAAGAACCCTTTTATTATTTCATGCATTTGATTCCCTTCCACTCTCCCTTACACGCATTAAAATTTACTCCCTCACTGGTTCCAAATGAAGAAAACCCCTGCCAACTAACCCAATTCACGAAGAAAATCACCAGCGAACCCCAAAGAACACAACTCACAAAATCAACTCAAGACATCATTTACTCTGATGTGTCGCCTGACGACAATCTAGGTGCTGCCAGGCGATGCGTGAAAATTTGGGTTCTACTAGATTTCTCTCGCACCCTTCGTGACCCCAAACAATTCCAATTACAACATCCACCATCATATTGATATAGTTACAAGTGCACACATCATATAAGGTTCATACTTTATTCATATTAGCATTCTTTCTATAACACCAACGCATCCATCACAATCCATGCTTATTTATCACCAACCCTAGCATGAACCCTAAATCCTCAAATTCATACACGAATTCATAAACACATCACGCATACATCCAATCTTAGTCCCATAAACACATAAACAATTTTATATTTTTATACAAGGACCCAATTCAAGCAGTACAATTTCCCAGAATGCAAGCAAGACGAGAACAACAAGCACGCCAGTTCGCGTCGCCTGGCGGTACACGCACCGCTGCCAGGTGGTTCATAGAGAAAAACCTAAAAATTGGTTTTGTGACATGTGTCGCCTAGCGGTTCATTAGACGCCGCCAGGCGATTTTTTGGTATTTCCAGAAATACGAAGAAAACTCAGGCGAAAATAACAGAATTTGGCATTAAGGGAGAATAATTTAGCATTCAAGGCTCATTTAGGAGTGATCCTTCCAGCCCCTTCTAGCGGCATCTTCGCAACTAGGGTTTTGGTGTCCCTTCACTTTCATGCCAAAAATTGATTTTAGCAAAAAGAAAGTTATTTTGTCCAAGCCAAGGTTTGAACCCACTATTATCATCACAATCAAAGTTATTATTAATGGTGTGAGAGTACTTTATTATTTTGTGTGGTCAGTTGATTTTAGCACATAATTCCAATTCAAGTATATCATCAAAATAATGCATAAATTAAAATAACACACAATTAACATATATAATATTTGAGCCCAAATCCTTTCACACAATTAAAGTACTCTCAACCACTTAAGCTAGCACTTTACCACATCACACAATATCATAGAAAAATTTTAATGGAATAATCAAAATTAATTCTGATTATCAATTGAAATTAAATTTATTGGCTGTGATGCAACTTCCTTATTAATCTTTTTTAATGATAATTAAATTTGATCGACTGTGATGCAGCTTCCTTGTTAATCTTCCCGCATCAAAGCATTGAAACTTCGTTACAGTTTGCATAATCATAAATGATAATGCCTACAATTTGCCAATACAAAAAACAGATGTCATGTTTGACTTTGACACGATGGCAATAAAAAAAAAAAAAAACAGAATAGTTTTAAACAGCAAAAAGCACATAACAATAAGAAGAGTCACAATCTTCTTCGACCAGAAAGTAAAGGAAAAGGGACCTTATTAGGGATTGAGATGAAATTGGGAAATACTCAATTATTCCCAATTTATTAGATTTCAAGGTTGTCTCCAATTTATATTCAAATGAGTTTTCAGATAAAGTTTCCGTGCAAATTACATGGCTCAAAGATAATTTATAACATAGACGGTGAAGATGAAAATCTACTAAAAAAACTGTCTTTATAAATATTTGTTTATAATAAGTATTTTGAAAGGTTTAATATAGATAAATTCAGTTACTAACTTTTATACTTATCGGATGTGAGCTACTACAGGATTTTCATCGCAAACTCTTAGTTAGTTGTCTGAATCTTTGAAAACCAATCTTGAAGATGATTTTCTTAATCTGACTCCTAGAATGTCTATGAAGGACTCAAGAACTCCAAACAAGTTTAATAATTTCTTTTCTTTTTCATTTCAATTAATGTCAAGCTTATAATTTTATTTTGCATGATATAGGGAAGTACTTATACAGTGATGACTACAATTAAACACCTTTTAAATGATGATGATTGGAGGTACACTGTCTGTGTTTGTAACAAAAAACTATACCCATACTCGAAGAGTTTTTTCTGTGGAAAGTGCAATAAGCACGTGATCAAGGTTACTCTAAGGTATAATCAATACTAAGAATAATAACAAATTTTTTTTCATAATTACTTGAACATTTTCTATATGAAGATGAAGATGAATAGAATTTTGTTGCCCTTGTTTATGCAAATATAGGCTTAATCTTCATGTAATGGATGGTACAGATTCCACCACTTTTGTGGTTTTTGACCTTCTTAAATATCAGGATATGGTGCATTTCTTTGTATTTAATTTTGTATTTATGAATATTGATGTTTTGACATTACTGTCGTTGCAATACTTTAAAATCAAATCATGTTTCTTTAAATTGTAAGTACTTATATCATGTTTTCAATTTAGATCAATGGTTCTAGTCATTTTCCAAAAGCGTTTGAAGTGCTGACGAAAAAAACAACATATCTTTTCAAAGTTGATTCCAACAATTAATGAGGCAAACTCTCGATTTGAACAATCATTTCAAGTAATAAAAGTGTACATGGATGAAAACATCATTGACAAGTTTAATGTTTGTCTGCAAATGTCTAAGATAATATTCTATATTCTCTCTATATGTTATATGTTATTTTTTATTTTTTATTTTTTATTATATATATATATATATATATATATATTATATATCATTATACAATTTATTAATTATTAATCATATTAAGAATATTACTATTCATATTATGAAAATGTTAACGTTAATATTTAAGATATGTTTATATTTTTATTCAAGGATATGAATTCTGAAAATGAAGAAGTATTGCAACCGAAACATTCAAGTGATGATACATTCTCTGAGGAAATTGTAGAGGTATTTTAACATTATTCAATATATTAGTTGTTAGAGTCACCACTACCTTTTGAAAGTTAAAGATTTTAATAGACACTCAAGAAAAATACTACAAGATTAAGGAAAGCACAAGATAAAGATATAGAGTATTCAGGGTGTCAAGTCACTATGAATAAAGAAGAAGCATAAGAGAAATTATCACCAAATCATCTCTCTTCTCAAGTGAAATCATTTTTTCACTCACATAATCAATTAAGATTAAAACATAATTAAATTATGTTTCTACAGTTTTTTCAAAAATAATAATATCTTTTGAATTGAAACTGATTTTTAAATCAATTATTCTCTAACTATATCTTCTCCTAAAAATCATCTTTTCTATAAAGAATAAAAATTTATTTTTGAATTTATTTGATTTTATTTAAATTAATTAAAGTATGTTTCTACATATTTTCAAAAATAAAAATATCTTTTGAATTGAAACGGTTTTTTAAATCAAGTATCCTCTAACTATATCTTCTCCTAAAAATCATTTTTTCTATAGAGAATAAAAATTGATTTTTGAATTTATTTGTTTTTATTTTTGAATTAATTGAATTATTTTTTAAAAAACTCAAGTAAAACACTTTAAATAACCTAATTTGAGAACAAGAAAAAACACAACACACTGCTACTAAATGGAAGTACGAAAATATTGATTAAGTTTTTGCCTCGGTTATTTGTAAGACCCCATTTTTATTTCTGCCCTAAAGTTAGTGGGCTGCCCTACAGTATTGGGCCTAAAGGCCGGCCCATAGGATAAAAGCTTTCATGTTGCCCTAATCCCACACTCATTTCATTCTCACAGATCCAGCCGTCAACCCTTTCTCCCTCTCACTGAACGCTCTGCTAGGGTTTGCCCTAAGGTCCACCTCGTTCAAGCTCAAAGCCAGTTCCGGCTCCACGTAAGTGTCTTTTTTCCAGATCTTATGGCTTCCATCGTTTTCCCTCCACTCTTTCCATGGTTAACGTTTAGTAATAATGCGCCCTTGTTCCTACCTTCTGTTTTCAGCTCGTTAGTTCACTCGTAGAGCTGCAGTATCCGTCGTCGTGCCGTCAAGGCTTTTGTTGACCCTCTTTCCAGGTACGGGAAATTAGGGTTTCAGTCTTTTGGTGTTCTCTTGGTTGTTCTTGAGTGAGTTACTGATTGCATGGATAAATCCTTCGTTTTGGTGTGATTAGATGCTTTGTATGCTTGGTTGGTTCGATATGCATGGCTGTTGCAGTGAAGAACGGTGGCAAGACCTGTTAATCTCGCCCAAGCGAGTCAATCTCGCCTAGGCGAGATGAAACAGGGAGCTCGCCTAGGGCTATTGCACGAAAGGTCGCCCAGGCGACCTGCTCGAACTTTTGAGCGAGGGAACACCTCGCCCAGGCGAGAGGGGTCTCGCCTAAGCGAGATCCCGTGATGTTCCCTGAGTGCTCCATCGAACCCTCGCCTAGGCGAAACGGGGGCTCGCCTGAGCGAGCACGTCTCGCCTGAGCGAAACCCTTCAGCCTGAGCGAGGGGTTGGGCGAGGCAGTACGCTGTTTGGGTGCTTGTTTATTTTTGGATGATTGATATTGGCTTCAGTGTGAATTGTATGATGAGAAACATGTATATAATGGAATATTATGTGTACTTGGCATGAATTATGAATCGTGTATGACAGGTGGGATATGAAATTGGCATGTGAAATGAATGAGTGGTGTGGAGCTAAAGGAACATGGTATTAATATGAGATGAGACCTTAGATTCATGGGGAGGTGATGATCAGAGGTATGGATTCGAAATATGATGCGTATGAGGAATTAATCTCAGGGGTTGGTATGGAAATGTAAATATGATTTTACGTTCATTTATTTCTGAGCTATGAATGTTGGTCCGTGTCAGCGCATAAATTCCTTGGGGTCTCTAGGTGAGACCTCTGGGGTCGCGCTTCAGTGGTCAGGACGTAATTCCATGGCCCCTGTTAGTGGGTGTCCATGGTGGTGCCCCATCTGTATAACTAGGTAAGGATTCAAGGTAAGGACTGCATCTTGACACTCTAAGGGGTCAGTTAGTCTCACTTAGAGCAGACTGACTCCTGTGGTGAGAGTAGCAGGAGGCCTGAAATTCATTAAGGGCTAACCTTGTGGTGAGGGGGATTTGATTCATCGTAACACTTGTAACACATAGCTCAGGTTCGAGCAGCTCAGGGTCGAGCAGAGGTATCCACCACAAGCGCAAGCATCCGCTGAATCCGACCAAGTTATACGTATCCGGATGAGTCGAGTCGAGTCGTAGTGTATTGAATGAAGAGTCATAACATGTTTGGTTGCTATGTGGATGAGTTGATGAAGATATATTTGACTGTATGATGAATATGTGTTGGCTCTAGCTTACCCGTTTGTTGCATGGTTGTGTTGTATGTGGCTGTTCTTCCTTGCGATGATCATCAACTTGGTTGATGGGAGCAGATGGGCGAGGTTCTCGTGGTCAACAAGGGAATGGTGATTCCACCGCTTAGCCGTTTGGGCTGGATCTTACACTTCTCTTCTTGATGTCTTCTTTAGGGCTATGGCCCTTTGTATTTGCTGTCTTTGGATTGTAAACTCTTAGTTAAACTGTTATCCTACTTTTGTTGGCATCATGGTGTGCCTGGTTTTGTAGGGGTGATGTTGGGAACCCCAGGACTGCGTGATTTTACTATCTTATGTGTGACGTTTCCTTTAATTGTGTTTATAAATTAAATGGGACGTTACATTATTCAAATTAGTAGAGAGAATTCACTTGTGAAAGGAGTTGACTGTTGAGCATTCTATATTTGTACTCTTACTTTCTAGGTGACAATGCTCCAATTTTTTAATTGTAATTTTCATTCTTTGTTTTGTACAAAGGAGGTGTTTCATCCCTTGTGTGATTCAAGGGAGGTGTTGTCATTTCTTGAAATGGTTCAAGAGAGGTGTTTATAAGTATTTAGAAATTTTCTTTTGCATGTTTCACTAGGTCATTGTGCTTGTTATTGAAGTACTCTAGATGTAGGGTTGGCTATACCCGAACCAGTATAAATTACTGTGTAAATTTCTTCTTTTCTTTACCTGTTTTGTTTACGCTTTTGGTAACACAATTAATAAAACAAAAGAAATAGGAGATTTATTAAGTATAGACATCAAGAAATTTTTTTTAAAGCATCAATTTAACCCCTCTTCTTTATGCCATTTGTCTAACAAGTGGTATTAGAGCTTGGTGTGATAAGTTGTTTCACTATTTCTTTTAAGATGTCCTTTCAAAATCAAATGTACAAGGAAGGAGCTTCAATCAACTGACCACCTCTCTTTGAAGGTGATAACTACCTCTTCTGGAAGGCGAGAATGGAATTTTTTCTACAAACCCTAAACTTTGGAGTTTGGGATGCAGTATTAAACGACCCTTATATTCCAATGGTGATGCTTTGCATAAGGACCCACACCAAAAATAGTACATCAATGGACGCCAGATGAAAACAAACGAGCACAATATTATGTAAGAGCTCGAAACGCTATAGTATCTACGGTTACTCTTAACAAATTTTACAGGATATCAAGATGTAAGTCGATGAAGGAGATGTGGGATACGCTTGAAGTAACACACGAAGGAACAAACGAAGTAAAGAGAGCTCAAAAGAACACACTCATCCAAGAAGTTCACACACATAGTTAATCATTTGGAGGGACTTGGAAAAGGCTTCATAAACGAAGAGTTAAACACGAAGATTCTTAAGTCATTTGATAGAAATTGACAACCAAATGTCACGTCAATTTCAGAATCAAAGAACCTCACAAAGGTGAATGTAGCAACATTGTTCAGGAAGTTAAGAAAACATGAGATAGAGCTACAAAGACTGAAAAATGGTGAACTTTCAATACCATTGCATTAAAAGCAGAAAATCATGTGAAGAAAAGGACAATAATAAAGGTGAGTCTTCTGACACTGAACACCCCGATTTAGGATGTCATGAACGGTTATAAAACACACACTTCGTAGAAAAACAATAAAAATGAGACTTTAATATTATCTTTAAACGCGTAAGCCAAAAATAATTTTCCAAAAAGTGTTCAAATAATAACAGTAACCTAAAATAAATTACATTGACTTTGATATTTATTCGCAATAAAACTTAATAAACAAAAAAAACTTAATAAACAAAAACCCTGAGTTCATCATACTCTCTCATCAACTACTCCTGTATAACACACACATTATACAATCATCGCATAAACACACAAAAAAAAATAGGGGTAAGCTAAACCATAAACAATGATATATAAAAGTAATTCAGCAAAATAAAACTTGATAAATAATACTCAAAATCACATCTAAGTAAAACACTTAAGTATTACAATCATAATTGAGCTTTAGTTTTTCCACCACCTAGAACCACTCATTTACGTGACTTATTCTCTTCTTAAAAAGTTGAACCCCCAACCAACAACCCTAACAACTTTTAAGTAAAAAAAATACCTTCTACTTAACCCATAGATTTCCCTTAAATATTTAAGCATGAAGTTTGACTATATAAGGAGAACAAAAGTACATGCATCAAAACACGTATAAATTGGTTTGACTATATAAGAGAGAAAGGAAAGAACTAATAAAGAGACAAAAACTAAAGCATAATATTATCTATGAGTTATCCCATGCAAACCCTTTGAATGCACCAACCCCTCCCCCGGCCCCATAAAGAGGTTTTCAACAACAACTTTCCTAATGGCAGCAAGAGGAATGAAACAAACCAATATACCAATACAAAGTATAGACAAAAAATTAAAGAAATATAAATTGGCCAAAGTCTTGTGGCACTGAGTTGGTTTTTCTTGGAAATTTTCCCACTTCGTAATTGAGTTAAACATTCTTTAATTTCCCCCCACA
This sequence comes from Vigna unguiculata, assembly GCF_037176805.1. Taxonomy (NCBI): domain Eukaryota; kingdom Viridiplantae; phylum Streptophyta; class Magnoliopsida; order Fabales; family Fabaceae; genus Vigna; species Vigna unguiculata. The sequence continues at coordinate 28,617,944 of NC_140802.1, forward strand.
ACTTCCTCTCTACTTTCGGGGTTATTTCTTTTTACACCCTTTTTTTCATCTTGCACCTCCTTATATTTTATAATTTTTGAATTAGGTGTTGGAAAATGTATTTCCAAATTTGGAAAATGTCTTCCGTACTACTCAATTTGGAAAGTATAAAAAATATATTCTAGATTGAGGATTTCAAAAGATGTTTTGAGATCCATAAATACATTCCAAAACACACATTTCAAAAAAAAAATAGAATAGATGTTTCGAAATGTATTACTAGATCCGAAATGACTTCCGGAACACTTGTTTTGAATTTTATTTTAAATTTTGGATTATTGTTCCATAATGTATTTTTAGATTCAGAAATATCTTTCAAAACTGGTATTTGGGAATATAAAGTAAATTTTTTTGAATAGGTGGTCTAGAATTTCCAGATTCACAAATGGCTTCCGAAACACCCATTTTGTAATGTATAAAACATAAATCTTGCCTAGAATATGAATTCAGATTGCATTCACCCCATTTTTACATTCCTATGATTAATTTTTTTAATGGTGTACCGTACCTAGCCAAACTCGACCAAATAAGTAAACAATGTGCATATCGAGGCCGCCAAGTATCCAGCCTAGGCCGAGTTAGCCTAACTTGTACCGGTTTTAACCTAAACTAAACGTCTAAAGGGACAACCTGCACCTCATATCACCAACCTAAGCCATCAAAGCAAGTAGCCGGTCTAGACCGACTACTCGAACATATCTGGTAAGATTACAGCCTAAACCGACCACTTCAATACACTCAGTATGATGAGGCCCCCGCATTCAATAAATCTTAAGGGCCTGGGTTTGGGCCCTGGCCCACTCGCAAGCCCCACCTAGAGCCCAAGTCAAGGCCCAGCCCATGAAATAGTCAAACGTCATTAATGCTCTATAAATACGCGTGGACCCCATCATTTAAAGGTACGCATTCATTAATCACTGATTTGACTCTCTGAGAGCTTTGACTTACTTGAGCTTTGGAGACTCTTCTGCAGGTAACCCCTCCTGGGTTCAAGCTGACATGTATCGACCAGGAAGAGGCCAATTGAGGAGATAGCGGACTACATGGTAAGGTGACGCTTGTGCCTAACCTATCTTATTTGTTCTCTGCAGGAACAATTGGCGCCCACTGTGGGGCACAAGACGAACACCTTTAGTAGCCGTTTTTTCTCTGAAGATGGTTTCTACCCGCAGCAGAGCTAGAGCGAACAAGCAAGCGGACGCTGGTCCCTCTGGACCTCCCAGCATCACCCCTGACTTGGCCGCCATCCTAGACGGCCAAGCAAAGATGCAACAAGAACTCGCGGACCTGAAGAAGCGCAGTGCTGAAGAAATGGAGGCGCTGAGACAAGAGAACTCTCGCATCAGGCGAAGGATCGAGGAGGATCCCAACCTGAAGGGAAAAGCCAAAGAAACCTCTAAAGCTGTGAAGTCTCCGGCTTTCCAGCCTACAGAGGAAGAAAGTGAATACAATCCCACCCCCCACACCTTCACCACCACCCAACAGACACTCGTTACCTCTACCCATCCCCATCACTTTCCATCCGGTCAACCGGGGCTCACCGCACCCCCAACTCCGGCCCCACCATCCCCACCACCCACGCCCCCTACAACATACCCACCGCCCTCCATACCACACATATCCCACCCTACAACCCACAATATCTTCCCACAACCCACATTCCTCCTCACAACATCACCTCCACCTTTCCTGCTATGATCAACCACCCACCCCCGCCCCACATGCCCCCCCCCCCTCACCAGCCCAGACGCCGCCACCCATTCACGGACTTTATCGCCAACACCCCTCTCCCGGCCTAGTGGGAACCATTCAACCTGGATCGCTATACCGGCGAAACCGACCCTGACGACACCTGAAAGTCTACAACACCCACGCCGCCCTGTACACATCCCAAGACGCAGTCTTTTGCAAAGCTTTCCCCACCACCCTCAAAGGCCCTGTCCTAGAATGGTTCACCACTCTCCCGCCCTACTCAATCGATAGTATCGACATCCTCTCCCACATGTTTTCCACCCATTTCGCTGGAAGCCGCCCACACCAAACCACCACCATATCCCTATGGGTATCAGACAGGAACCCAATGAACCACTCAGAGCGTTCATCGATCGCTTCAGTAAAGCCGCCCTTCGTACACCACACTTCAACTAGGAGATGATACTCCAATGTATGACTCTTACCCTACAACCCGGCCCCTTCGCCAACAACGTCTACCTCCACCCACCCGCTTTTATGCACGAACTCAAGCTACGTGCAGCCGACTACGTCCGCATGGAGGAAATGCAAACCCTTCACACCAAATTCTGCAACGACTACGCCGCCAACACCTCTAACCCCACCTCCAACCCCACCCCACAACCTCACCCACGCCTTGATACCCGCCCACGCGAACCCCGCCAACCTCGCTTCACCAGATACGCCCCCTCATAGTAGCCTGCTCCCGCATTCTAGACGAAGCCCTCCAAGCTGACCTCCTCCCCTCACCACGCAAGACAACCACACCTCCCAACGCCGACATGACCAAATATTGCCAGTACCATCGCAACCATGGTCACACTACGGAAGAATGCAAAGCGCTCCAGGATAAAATAGAAGAACTGGTCCGTGCTGGCCACTTTCGTCGCTTCATCCGTAGGGATGACCATTCCTCCTCCTCCCGATCCCGCCACCCCCCGCGACCTGACCATAGATGTCAACCAAACGACGCCCATCACAATAGCCACCCCACCCAACCCAACAATCAACAGCCAAAGCCCGCCCACACCGACATCACCCCTGCCGACCCCCCCTTACGAGGCACCATTAACACCATCTCTGGTGGCTTCACAAGTGGAGGCTCCACCTCGTTTGCCAAAAAGAGACACCTCCGCCATATACAATCCATCAACCATATCACTCATTCCCACCACAGACGCCGTATGCCCCCCATCGTATTCACAGATGACGACTTCCACGGCCTCGACCACCAACAAGATGACCCAATGGTCATCACCGTCGAAATCGAAAATTATGCTGTTAAGAAAGTCCTTGTGGATCAAGGCAGCTTAGTTGACATCCTCTACTGGGCCACCTACCAAGAATTACAACTTCCTGACACCGCCATGATCCCATATGATGAGCCCATATACAGCTTTTCCGACGAACAAGTATCCACCCGGGGCTACATAGACCTCCATACCGTCTTTCGGGAAGGAACCCAAACCAAAACCATCCTAATCCGCTTCCATATAGTCGATGCGCCAACATCTTACAACATACTTCTGGGCCGTCCTTCCCTCAATACACTTGGCGCAGTCGTCTCTACCCCTCACTTGGCCATGAAGTTCCCCGCCCCATCCGGCGACATCCTAACCATACACTATGACCAACGCTTGGCACGCGAGTGCTATATGGCAAGCTTACGACCACAACTCCCAATCCAACAAACTAACCATATCGAACGACCCCCTGGTTCCTGCATAGCCCTATCCGGCGAGGACCTTGACCCCAGAATAGGCCGGGACGTCCGCCTCGAACCAGTCGAGGACACCACTCCTCTGGAGCTCCCCAATGGACACTCCATTAACTTAGGCACCGGTTTAAACTCTGATGAGCGTGCCACAATCACACCCATCCTCATCAACAACACAGATCTTTTCGCCTGGTTGGCCGCCGACCTCCCTGGAGTAGACCCCCAGGTGGCATCCCACAAACTGTCCATATATAAAGAAACCCGCTACGTATCCCAGAAAAAGCGCAAGCTTGGGGAAGAACGCCGACAAGCGGCCAAGGTGGAGGCCAACAAGTTACTGAGCGCAGGATTTATAGAAGAAGCTCAATACACCACTTGGCTTTCTAACGTTGTCTTGGTAAAGAAGGCCAATGGCAAATGGCGGATGTGCGTTGACTACACAGACTTGAATAAGGCTTGCCCTCGCGACGCCTACCCCTTACCCAACATCGATCGACTCGTAGACGGCGCAGCAGGAAACAAGGTGCTTAGCTTTTTAGATGCATATTCAGGTTATAACCAAATCCCCATGGCCATAGCAGATATGCACAAGACCGCCTTCATCACAGACGACGCCAACTACTTCTATGGGGTCATGCCCTTTGGCCTCAAAAACGCCGGGGCAACTTACCAGCGACTAATGGACAAAGTCTTCAGCCATCTAATAGGACACTGTGTCGAAGTCTACGTCGATGACATGGTTGTCAAGTCCCCAAGCCATCATCAGCACGCTGAAGACTTAGAGGCAGTGTTCTCCGCGCTGTGCCAATATAACCTCCGCCTAAATCCCGACAAATGCGTATTCGGCGTCGACCGGGGTAAATTCCTTGGTTTCATGCTAACCCAACGCGGCATAGAGGCTAACCCTGTAAAATGCAAGGCTATCATCGAAATGCGCAGCCCCACTACCGTCAAAGAAGTCCAACGCCTAATCGGCCGCCTCACGGCCATCTCTCGCTTCCTACCCAAACTAGCTGAACAAACTCAACCCATAATCCAACTCCTAAAGAAATCCACCCGGTTCACGTGGACGGATGATTGTGAACAGATCTTCCAAAAACTCAAAACAACCTAACCTCACCCCCCATCCTCCACAAACCAGACACCAGCCAACCCCTGCTGGTATATATCACGGCCACCGACTATACCGTCAGTGCAGCCCTTGTTCAAGAAGTAGAAGGCACACAACATCTTGTGTATTTTGTGAGCAGAACACTACAAGATCCTGAAACCAGGTATTAGATGGTAGAAAAACTAGCCCTATCCTTGGTCCACGCTGCACGCCGCCTACGCCCATATTTTCAAAACCACACCATAACTGTCAAGACCGATTACCCAATCCAAAAAATATTACAAAAGTTAGATCTAGCCGGACGCATGTCATCGTGGGTCGTGGAATTGTCAGAATTCATCATCCGCTATGAACCCCACGGCCCCATCAAAGCCTAGTGTCTCTTAGACTTCGTCAACGACCTACAACAAACACCCGTTGAGGACTAGTGGACGCTTCATGTAGATGGCTCCTCAAACCCAAGGGGTGTCGGCGCTGGCATCGTCTTAGAAGGCCCCAATGACATCCTCATTGAAAAATCCCTTCACTTTGCTTTCAAAACGTCAAATAACCAAGCCGAGTACGAAGCTATCCTCGCCGGCCTTTCCCTAGCCCGTGAAGTCGGCGTCAAGAAGTTAACATGCAAAACCGACTCCAAACTCACTGTGGGTCACCTAAATGATGAATTCCAAATCAAAGACCCCATCCTCCTACAGTATTACCATCTGGTCCGTGCGATTATTCAATCCGCTTTCCAACAAGTCCGTGTCGAACACATCCCGAGAACCGACAACGTCATGGTCGACATCCTTTCCAAATTAGCCAGCACCAAACTCAGAAACCGTAATCGATCCCTACTACAGCAAACACTCTCCACACCTTCCATCACACACACTTGCCAAACATTAACCCACACCCCAGCAAGCAACGTCACCCCGTCCCAAACCCAAAACTAGACCACCCCCTACATTCAATACCTCAAAACCGACAACCCCCCTCGACGCGGACAAAACTTGGCTGGCTAAAGCCGCTAGGTACACTATGATAAGCGATGACCTCTACAAACGCGGATACGGCCAACCCCTACTTAAATATGTCACGGCAGAGCAAGCCCAATATATCATCAAAGAATTACACGAAGGAATTTGTGGTTATCATTCAGGCGCACGCACCATGGCTACAAGAGTTCTCAGAGCCGGATACTTCTGGCCCACTATAGAAGCAGACTGTCAGGATCATGTCAGGAAGTGCAAGCCATGCCAGAAGCACGACAACCTTATTCATCAGAAACAGGAACAACTACACCACATACTGTCCCCATAGCCATTCGCTAAGTGGGGAATGGACATCCTCGGCCCCTTCTCACCCGGCAAGGGGCAAGTAAAATTCCTAATCGTAGCCGTCGATTATTTTACCAAATGGATCGAGGCCAAGCCGCTAACCACCAATACGGCCCAGCAAGTCCAGCAGTTCGTGTGGAAGGACATTATATGCAAATATGGTGTACCACATACCATTATAACAGACAATGGCCGACAATTTATTGACAAGGAGTTAGCCAAATTCTACACTGGCCTAGGCATCAAACACATCACAAGCTCTGTAGAACATCCACAAACCAATGGGCAAGCAGAGGCAGCAAACAAAGTTATTCTCGTAGAGCTGCGCAAGAGGTTGGACACCGCCAAAGGCCGATGGCCTGAAGAGTTAATAGAAGTACTATGGGCTTACAGATGCACCCCTCAATCATCAACAAACGAATCCCCATTCAGCTTAGTCTACGGTGCAGACGCCATGATACCGGTAGAAATTGGCGAACCATCCCTGCGCCGAGAACTATACGACCCAACCCACAACCACCAAAACATGGCCTTACATCTCGACCTCCTACCCGAACTCAGAGAAAAAGCCCAAATACACAATCTAGCCGCCAAACAACGAGCTGCCAGGAAATATAATGCAAACCTACACCCACGATCATTTGTCGTCGGGGACCTAGTATGGAGAATGGCCAGCAGTGCTAGAAAGAAGGATGGCAAGTTCTCCGCCAATTGGGACGGCCCGTACCGCATACGAGAAGATGCAGGAGGAGGAGCTTATCGCCTAGACAAGTTATCTGGGGAAGAGATTCCCAACACATGGAATGTATCCCACCTCAAGTTCTACTTCAGCTAAATATGTATTGTAATTGAACCAATACTTGTAACCCCAGGTGTACTCTTTTTCCTCACTTGGTCTTTTTTCCCTAAAGAGGGTTTTGGCCAAGGAGGTTTTAACGAGACACCCCTATTAAATAAATAAAAAGAAAGGTTCCCTACCTTATGACTCTATGTCTTTACTCTTGGTTAATTCGTTTAAGTTCCCCACCCTTACCCCAAGTAAGCGGCATGGGTCGAACACCCTTTACTCTTGGTTAATTCGTTTAAGTTCCCCACCCTTACCCCAAGTAAGCGGCCTGGGTCGAACACCCTTTACTCTTGGTTAATTCGTTTAAGTTCCCCACCCTTACCTCAAGTAAGCGGCCTGAGTCGAACACCCTTTACTCTTGGTTAATTCGTTTAAGTTCCCCACCCTTACCCCAAGTAAGCGGCCTGGGTCGAACACTCTTTACTCTTGGTTAATTCGTTTAAGTTCCTCACCCTTACCCCAAGTAAGCGGCCTGGGTCGAACACCCTTTACTCTTGGTTAATTCGTTTAAGTTCCCCACCCTTACCCAAAGTAAGCGGCCTAGGTCGAACACCCTTTACTCTTGGTTAATTCGTTTAAGTTCCCCACCCTTACCCCAAGTAAGCGGTCTGGGTCGAACACCCTTTACTCTTGGTTAATTCGTTTAAGTTCCCCACCCTTACCCCAAGTAAGTGGCCTGGGTCGAACACCCTTTAGTCTTGGTTAATTCGTTTAAGTTCCCACCCTTACCCCAAGTAAGCGGCCTGGGTCGAACACCCTTTACTCTTGGTTAATTCGTTTAAGTTCCCCACCTTTACCACAAGTAAGCGGCCTGGGTCGAACACCCTTTACTCTTGGTTAATTCGTTTAAGTTCCCCACCCTTACCACAAGTAAGCGGCCTGGGTCGAACACCCTTTACTCTTGGTTAATTCGTTTAAGTTCCCCACCCTTACCACAAGTAAGCGGCCTGGGTCGAACACCCTTTACTCTTGGTTAATTCGTTTAAGTTCCCCACCCTTACCCCAAGTAAGCGGCCTGGGTCGAACACCCTTTACTCTTGGTTAATTCGTTTAAGTTCCCCACCCTTACCCCAAGTAAGCGGCCTGGGTCGAACACCCTTTACTCTTGGTTAATTCATTTCCCACATTTACCACAAATAAAACGGTCAGGGTCGAATACCCTCAATAAAAAATCGAATTCGCCAAACATCACATACATCAAAACACCCACTCATAATTATACCCTACCGCTAATGCACCACTATCACACAAGTTATCGACATCCAATAAAAAACATAGCATACACAAAGCATTGATCATATTAAAAGCAAAGTATAATAGTGTATGGATTATTACAGACATAGTGTACGGATTATTACAGACATAGAATTCCAGTTTCAAATTATAAAAAATAAAGGTCCTACGTCGCCTTGTTATCATCACCCTCCACGGCAGCTTCCGCATCCTTCTCTTCCTCTGCCGCCTTCTCCTCCACCTCCTCAGCATCCCCCTCATCCTCCCTCACCAACTTCCCATCAACTACGTCCTTATCTACGTCGAATCTTGAATCCGAGATATCCACATCTGCATGGAAGAAGGCCGCCTGCCGCAACCCCTTCTCAAAACCATTAATGTGCTCTTGGATGACGTTGTTCTTCAGATCATCAAGTTCCCCAACAGCCCCATCATACTTATCCTTCAGATCCTCATAGTCTTCCTCCAACTCCCCTATACGCTTGTTTAGTTTATCCTCAGAATCCAAGCAACGCACCTTCCATGTTGCCAGCCTTTTCCTTTCCGCTTCCCAACCTTCTTTCTCCTTTTCTAAAGTCGCCTTCTCCTCCTCCAGCTTATCCACCTTACCCTGCAACTCCCGCACCTCCTTTACTTCCCTTCTGTAAAGAGACCCTACACGCCGGCTCATGACTAAGGCCTTGCTTCCAAACTCTACCATTGTTCTCACAATATGATTCACCTCCATATTATCAATAGAGTTAACAACGGTATCTGGGAGGTCGATCGAGATATCCTTCCTAACGGATATCTCCGGCAACTCGATCAACCCGGCTTCAGGCACCTTCTCCCCACTAGCCGACCCCGCCCCGTTAGCCGTTCCAAGAAGAGCTGCCCTTATCTTCTTCACATCTTTGCCCTTTCCAGGTCGAGGCGGAAGCTCAGCTTTCCTTTTCGTCCCGCCATGTACGTGCACCTCCACAACCGATTCCTACAGGTTGGGAACATCAGCTTTCCCAGCCGCCTTGGCCTTAGCGGCCATTTCCTTCCTCAATGATTGAAAGAGCGCCAGATTCTTCTTGCCAGATTGCGCCATATGCCCTATAATAACATATCACGACTCGGATCAAAACAACTTAGCATTATTAACACAACTTAAGTAATAAATAGATACCTTCAATATCTATTATCGAATGCACCGAATTATAAACCCTAACTAGGCCCTTAGTGGGCAACTTATCCACAAACTTCAACAACATCCCCACCACCTCCTTCTCACTAGCCAACAACTCCTCCACGCCCATGTCTTTATATCAAGAAGGATTGTTGGTCCAACTAAAAGGAAACTTGGTACTCCCATCCACATTCAAAAAATGAGATTTACCCCCTTCCTTGACGACGACTTTGAAGTACCCGTCCTTGAAATGCTTGAAAGACTGTGAGAAAGCATCCAGTCTGCTGATGTTGGGGCGACTGATCAAAGAGAGCCAAGTAGCCGGTCTCCGGGGTCTGGTGTCATAAAAATATAAGAAAGCATAGGGAGTAGACTCCAAATATAAGGACTTGCACAAAATGCGGAAGGCCTGCAAGTAGGCCCAACTATTAGGATGTAGCTGGGTAGGTGCCACATTCAACGCCCGCAGCACACCCATAGTAAAATCGTCTAAGGGCAGTCGCACATGAAGATGAGAAAAGTGGCACATATACATGTAGAAGAATTTTTTGGTAGACCCCTCCTGCCTGTGGCATACCTGGTCGACGGCACTCACCCTCTCCAGCGAAACAATGTCTCCAACTGACAGCCTTGGAAATGACGGGTGTGCAGTTCAGCTAAGAGTTCAACAGACGAGACCACCTGAATAAAGATGATTGATCACGAACATCAGCAGCAACCCACCCATAGCCGCCTTTCGCCGACCAGTTGCTCTCCTCCAACTCTTCGGGGGGATCCTCTCGAACCTCCCTTACAACCTCCATCGGCATCCCGCTCGTAACAACTCCAGAACTCGTACCCTCTCCGCCAAGTCGCCTATCCTTACTTCTATCTGACTCAGTACTTTCACTACTACTAGACGAAGACACACTACCACTACTGGGCATACCTGATTTCGTTTTTTACGAGAAGATGTCGGTCGAAATTGAGGACTAGTCGGACAGTTTTACGCGCACAAGATCTCTAAATTTAGAATTCACAAATGAAACAAGTAACCCCTCATCTATTTGTAAACCCATATTTATAGTCCATAATCCCAAACGACGAAACTCTTCCCGCCAAAACCATACCACAGACCAATCGACACCATCATTGCAAAGGATATGACACTTCAAAACGACGGCGCCAAAACTTTTCGATTTGACCACTGATGCCCCTTCACCTACCCTCTGACGGTTATCACTTTTTTAGCCTTAACACTATTCACCACACTTAAAGGCTGGGGGACTGGTGTATCACACCTAGCCGGTTCCGCTAGCTTATCAACACATATCATCCTTGACCGACAACTCATATCGGACAAGGCTGGGGGACTGGTGTACCGTACCTAGCCAAACTCGACCAAATAAGTAAACAATGTGCATATCGAGGCCGCCAAGTATCTAGCCTAGGTCGAGTTAACCTAACTTGTACCAGTTTTAACCTAAAGTAAACGTCTAAAGGGATAACCAGCACCTCATATCACCAACCTAAGCCATCAAAGCAAGTAGCCGGTCTAGACTGACTACTCGAACATATCTGGTAAGATTACAGCCTAAACCGACCACTTCAATACACTCAGTATTATGAGGCCCTCGCATTCAATAAATCTTAAGGGCCTGGGTTTGGGTCCTGGCCCACTCGCAAGCCCCACCTAGAGCCCAAGTCAAGGCCCAGCCCATGAAATAGTCAAACTTCATTAATGCTCTATAAATACGTGTGGACCCCATCATTTAAAGGTACGCATTCATTAATCACTAATTTGACTCTCTGAGAGCTTTGACTTACTTCAGCTTCGGAGACTCTTCTGCAGGTAACCCCTCCTGGGTTCAAGCTGACATGTATCGACCGGGAGGAGGCCAACTGAGGAGATAGCGGACTACATGGTAAAGTGACGCTTGTGCCTAACCTATCTTATTTGTTCTCTGCAGGAACAAATGGTTTTTCAAAAGGTGCTTAGGAGAAGGAGACACAGAGAAATGTATTGGAGGAGCTAGGGACAAGGGTTGTAGTTCTCTCTCAATGCCAAAGTACACGATCTTTACTAGTGCAAGGAAGGTCGAACCATCACTGTGAGCTTTGCGCATGTTGAGACGGTTTGACAAGTACGACATCAACGCCTAAGCCTTCTTATGGACGTGGTGGTTCGCTATGCGACCACGATATAGCGATTTAGGGAGACGAAGGAGTCAAGGGAAAACAACACATAGGGAGTGGACGCATGCCTAATGTAGAGAAATAGCTAGGGGAGGAAAAATCTTGAAAGAGAAAAAAAGGAAGAATTAGGAAAGAAGGTGCAGCGACATGGGTAGGTTACGCTTTTTTGCACTTTAAGGTTTTCTAGTATAAGGGTAAAATGGGGATTCTAAATTTTATGGTGGTACAAGAAGATAAAAATGGGGTGTAAGAAGAAGCAGCCTACTTTCAGTTGAGTAAAGTTAGGAACATTTCACTAGGAATTTCATCCTGCACCCCATGTTTTCTTACTACACCCCATTCTTTCTAAAATTCTAACTATATCCTTGCTGAAATTAATAGAAAAGGAAATGGTTCAGGTCTGTTGTTTAGCTTGACTGGCGTTTTGTTGGTGGTTGATGGTGTTTGTTGTTGGTGAGTGAGTGGGGGTAGTGGTTGGTAGGCAGTTGGGATATATGGTGTTGATCGTTGGTGGTGGTGGTGGTGGGAGGAAATTGTTCGACTCACTACAATTCGCTATGTGTAAGCTTTCTTTCATGTCTGAATTATAGTTTCAAATTCTATACTCCATAGATATTCCCAATTGTACAATCCGATATTGAAAAATATTAATTTTAGATATTTTGGATTGTATGTTTTGGAATGTAAGTTTTCATTATAAATTGTATAATTAATGTAGATTTACATTTCGAATTATATAAACCGGAAGGTAAATTTTCAAGGTAATCCAGAAAGAAAATTACATTCCTGATTATAAAATCCAAAATGGAAATTGGCAATTTAGATTGTGCAATTCATAATGTAATTTTGATGATGTATAATTACATTTTGAATTAAAAAAATTGGAGTGTTATTTTATTATTTGAATGTGTGCTCAAACTTATTGTGTTATTTTGCAATCACTTTAGAGAGGTGGAATATTGCATAAAATGTTCGATGAGATAGATCAATTGTCAAAGATGGAAGAGTCCAATATAATGAGATATGCGGAAAATGAAGATGAATTGGTTGAAGGGGACTGCCTTTTTCCATATACAAATGTTAAGATTAGTTGAATTCAATTCATGTGTATGAAAATGTAGTGACAAGAAATATACTAATGTTGTTATGTATTTGTGTAGGTACATGGGACCCGAGATGAGTTCCTTAAATGGGTGTGTAGGATTTTAAAGGTATTATGTGGCATCTATAATCATGAATTGGTGATAAGTGCCAAAATTCAGTAAAGATTCATAACAAAATCTGGCACTTATGCTTTTAATGGGTGTTCATTTCATATTGATTCCCCCTAAATCTAAGTTTCAATCACATGCTTCCAAGTTTTGAATTAAAGAAATCATTTGATCCTATTTTGTGTGTTTTTCAGGAAAGATTAAAGAGAACTCAAGAAGAGTGAAGGAGAAAGCAAGAAACAAAGAAAATAGGGAAGGAATGTTGTCAAGGTCGCTTAAAGCAAAGCATTCTCGCCTAAGCTAAAGCCACTGCCGCCATTCTCGCTTAAGCGACACAGACTCTCGCTTAAGCGAGACTGGAGACCCTCTCTTGCCGCCATTCTCGCCCAGGCGAGCCCAGATGCTGCCAATCTCGCCTAAGCGAGATCCTTTCTTCAGCTTGAAGTACTCTTGCTCACCTAAGCGAGATGTTGGCTTCAGCACATCTCGCCCAAGCGAGAGGCTTTCTTTGGGATGAAGAATGTTGTCTCGCTCAAGCGAGACTTAGGTAGCTTGAGCGAGACTTCGTGGGTATATATTCTCAGTGCATCAGAAAGTGAAGGGAGCTTGGAATTTTGGGAGAAGAAGGCATCTATGCTGCAGAGCTGCTACTGGGAGCATCACACAGATCATAATTCTTCTTCTTTTTCTTAGTTCTTAGGATTTGATGGCTGCCATGAGTGGCTAATCTTCTCCTTTGGGATTGAATGTAATCTACTCTAACTTGGATGTAATCTGGTGATATTTATATATAGCATTTCTGTTTTACTCAGTATTGGTATTATTGTTCTGCTCTTAATGCTTACTTTTATCTAATCAATAGATGTTTTGATTTTGATTTTTAGATCTAACTGGAAAGTATTTCTGAAAATCTGATTTGAACAATGGTACTTGATATACTGTGATGCTAGGAATAGATCTCAATATATCAATTGCTTTTAACACTCGACCGTAATGCTGGATAGTTTGTTGAATATGTGAGGAATCAATATTCACGGAACTAATCTTATGAATTTTATACGCGAGGGATCGGTATAAATGATTTTTGAGTGTCCATCAATATTGGTATTTTCAGATGTTATATATTATATTCATCCAGATTACAGACAAGGGAGATAGATGAAATTCAATCCCAGTTTCTTTTATTGATCTTTTAACTAATTTTCTGTTTTACTGTATTTATTTATGCAATTTAGTTTAACTGCTGATAATCCATCGAATTAAAATTTCTACATATATATGCTAATTGAGATAATTATTAATTTTCACTGAATCCGTTCCTCGTGGGTTCGACACTCATACTTTAAATCATTATACTACAGTTGACTTTTGGTACGCTTGCCAAGAGACCAACAATTGGCTAATACATTAGTTGGTCACCCTTGTGATGGCAGATTGAAACTGAATAAGCATTCCATGCTTATTGACATGATAAAATGTCTAGCAAAGTCATCTAACATATTACTCACGTACGTTAAAAGAGAAGAATAAGAAAAATATCACAACGATATAGAAATTATATAGTGTCTAATATACAAGATATCATAAAGAGAATACATAACTGAAATGCAATACTTAATGTTGTTGTTTGAGCATGAAAATTGTATTCATTGGAATTGCTAAATGCTTTTAACATTGTATTTTTTTATGGATAAGACTTAGAAAACCAACAAATATAAACAAATATAAGTTATCTTTGCTTGAAATTGTAGGTGTGACGTTCACGTGATTAACTTTCTCTATTACCTTTGTGTTATTAGGAAGTGAATGAGAAAAATAACTTCATTTGGGCACTTGAAAGACTTAGAGCATTATTTTTTGTCATCAGATGTGCCCCCCAAGTCATTGTCACTAACAATGACCTTGTTTTAATAAATGAAATCAACAATTTTCTTCCTCAAACGTCCAAGCTTCTTTGTTGGTTCCACATTATTAAGAATGTTAAATTTAAATGAAAAATGTTAGTAGATTGTGTGGATGCTTGGGATGTTGATAGCATTCTCAGGTTATTGTTGTCAATTGCAATGATTTTGGTGCTTTTGATGGGTGTATAAAATGATTCAAAGTTATTTGTTTGCCATGGCCATTATTTTTTGAATGTCTAAATGATGTGATGACAAACCCCTAGCCAAGGGACACACCACTAGAGCAATGGTTAGGAGAATATTAGAATATTAAACATCATCAGTATCTACAAAGTTCAACAAGCCTAAGCTAATGTTTACATGGGCCAAGAGAGACATGAAGATGAAGTCTAAGTTATATTGGGCCTTGTATTTGAGCCAATTAGAGTAGGTTTTGTTGGGCCTTGAATTTGAGCCAATAGTGCAATAATTGGGCTTGGTCCCAAACAAATCAATCTAATGAAATAGATATGTCTATCAAAGCATGACCCACCATATTTGAGCATGTTGTTTCTATTTACTCCATGCATGATAGTTCCTTTTCATGAAAATCCACCAATAAGAGGGGAAATTGAAAGTTGTCATGAAGAACCAAGCAATTCCCAAGTTGGATCAATTTCATTACATTTTCATCGTTACATACTTGATGTTATTGATATGAAAGTTGATGGTCATTATGGTTATCTATGTATCGCTACGTTGTTAGGAATGGATGGAAGTCTTGGTCTCTGGTCCGTATGGACTTACTTAAAGAATTAGACCAATAGTTTGATGAATATGCTACAATGTTTGGTGGTTATGAAAAAGTGGAGCAACTTAAACGATCTTTACTTATGGAAGAAATGACATTGATGAGTTATTTGGTAGTTTATTTTAATTAAATACTTTCGATTATTTTTTACTTACTAATTATTCACAAACAACTCTAAACAAACGAACGACCATACCCAACATGGGTACGTTATTGCGAGTAGATATAATGTCGTATTAGTGTGTTTATCTAGAAAACAAATGTGATGACATTTTCCTTACAAAGTAAACCTCCCTGAAATGTTAGTATTCATTGACTCATATGTATTAGACATGTCCATAGTTCACATTTTGTCCATGTAATTAACTATAATGCACATGATCTGCTTTTTTTCATCAATGTTCTATTAATGTAGATAATAATGTACACATTAAACTTGTGCAAGTGAAGCTCAAGCATAATTGTTTGATACCAATTGTGGATGTCTTATGGTTTAGTTACTTCTGTACTGAGAATAGGAAATGAACCTCATTTTATGGTAGTCGGATGCAAGTTTTTTTTAATATATTAAGGGTTGCACCAAATGTGTATATTAGTCTTCACTAGTGCAGATTTGGGATTTTACCTCGCCTTATAGGTCTCGGTTGACGAGCAACCGAAGCATATAACGGTGCGGTGGCAATTTTGAAATTAAAGGCAACTTATAGGCCTCGGTTCAGTCAAAAACCGGTGCCAAATGCTGCTTTAGGCCTCGGTTCTTAAGAAACCGGTGCCAAAGAGGGGTTATAGGCCTCGGTTAAGGAGGCCCGAAGCCAAAAGGTTGCCAGAAATTGACCTATAGGCTTCGGTTAGGGAAAAGCCGGTGCCAAAGAGGGGTTATAGGCCTCGGGTGTTAGGAAACCGAGGCCAAAGAGGGGTTATATGCCTCGGTTCTACGTGGAACTGAGGCCATATTGTTTAATTAGGGCTCAAAAACAGAACCCCTTCTTCCTCGCGCGCGCAGCTGCCATTTCTCTCTGCAAATTCCGGCGACGCTGTTTCTTCTTCTCTTCGCGTCTTCCGGCGAGCCCACCACTCGAGACCACCACGCGAGCCTCCTGCCACCACCGCCGTCTCGTCTCGCATCCAGCCACCGCAGTCTCGTCGCGCCTCCAGCCACCACCACGCGAGCTCTTGCGCCGTCTCGTCTGGCGTCCGTCCACCACCACGCGAGACCACTGCCGCTGTCTCGTCCCTCTCTCTGTCTCTCTGCAAGTGTTCCAGCGTCCCTCTACCACCACGCGAACACTTTCGTTCTTTTACCGCAATTGTCGCGCCGCGGTTTTCTTTAAGGTAAATTTCGAACGCGTTTTTGTTTGATTTTCTGTTTTTGTGTATGTTAATTTTAAATTTTAGTTATTGTGAGTGTTAATTTGGATTGAGATAGAAATTGTTTGGAGTGTTTTGATTAATTTTGTGAAAGGATTGAGTCTCCACCAGTACAAACAGGGGATTTGGTCGCGGTTATTTTTACTATTCTGCCCCGGTTTCAAAACCGAGGCATATAAAGCCGAGGCCAAAAAGGTGACCTTTTTGCCTCGGTTGAAAACCGAGACATATTCAACAGCTACTGCCTCGGTTCTATAAGCAACCGAGGCCTAATGAGCATTAAAAGAAAACAGAACTGGACTTTCTGCTTCGAGTATAGTTTCAACCGAGGCAGAAAAGTGATTAAAATTTAAAAAAAAAATACGGGCTGAATACTTTCATCACTCTACAACCCAACAGATCCCACTTTTCCTTGTCCAACATTTTCCTGCTCTTCCTCGGAGCCACTTTAACATGAGCCAGAACCAGAGGTGCCTCCTCCAATTCAATAAATCTGATTTCTCCATTTTCTCTCTACATCAGAATCATCACTATAATCACTGTCACTTTCATTCAATTTTCTCTTCCCCATCCTGCAAAACACAAGGGACGACGATTACACACATAAAGGACAAAACATAAATTAAAAAATGTAGCAAAAAAATCAATTGTGGTTTCGTGTAGCACTGCGCGACCTTTATCCCCCACAACACTAACAATAGTTGTAGCTGTAGCAGTTGAAATTCTTCTGAGGGCTTCAAGCTCCATCTCCGACCCCAGTTCCCTTTCTTCGCCGCCACAGTGGTCCTGCTCACAAACTCCACCACCTCCTGCAGCCTCTGAACCACCATCTCCACCTCCTCACAAATCTTCTCTATCCCCTCCTTCACTTCCTTCACGCACCCCACGTACTCCACCAGCTTTTCCATCCTCCTTTGCTGCGACTTCTCCGACGACAGCTCGGCCGAGAAGGTGACCAGCTTGATCTGAAGATCCCCCCGTGCGTTTGAACGTGTTGAGGAGTTCCACCGCCGGGGAAACCGCTCTGGTGATCTTGGCGTCGAGGGCTTTTCTGGACATGGTACCCAACGGCGGCAGCTGCGGTGGATGCGCACAGCAGCGGTGACGGCTTGCGGTGGACGCTCACAGCAGCGACGATGGCTTGCGGTGGACGCGCACAGCCACGAGGTGGACGCACACAACGACAGTGGCAACTGCGGCCCTTTGCCCAATTTTAAACCCCAGAACCTTTGCCCTTTAACTTTCTGCCGCGGGTACCCTAGACAAAAGCTTTTTAAAAAATGCAGTGCCTTTTTGGCTTCGGGTCTTGTTGGACCGAGGCCTATAACACTCTTTGGCACCGGTTTTGCGCGAACCGAGGCCTATAGCTGTCTTTGGCTTCGGGTGTTAGCTGAACCGAGGCATAAAACTTGGTTGGAATTGCAAAAATGCCACCGCGCCATTATATGCTTCGGTTCCTGGCCAACCGAGGCATATAAGGCGAGGTAAAAAGGAAATTTTGCACTAGTGCTCAATTTAAGAGCATTGTGTCTTCAGACGTAGAGCATTAAGTCTGAATTTAATTTAAGAGAATTGTAAAAACACTATAATTAAATAGGTAATATATGATGTTAAGGAAATTGTTGTTTTTGCTTTTATTTGTTACTTATGACTTTCTCTTGTGTTTTTTGTTATCTCTTGTAGCTTTCGAACGCGTTGAATTGCATCATCTTCCAGTGTCATCTGCTCTTTTTATGCACTCCCAGGTTCCTAATTCTAATATTTTCCTATTATGCCAATCTGTTGTTTGCTTTATATATTTTATTAATTATTTGTTAAAACATGTTGTTTGTTTTTTCTTATATGTGAGTTAGCCTTAGTTTCCCGTTTGAGATTCAATACGTAAATTATGTATTGTCCCCGAGTTTTCATTTTGAAAAAATTACATTTTTTTAAAATTAGATATAAGGGGATACAATACTAATAATTTAAATGTATTGAATCTTGAATTGTCCGATTGGACAGTTTAAGAAGATTAATCACTTTCTAGTAATTTATTAGTGCATATATATTTAAAATACATATCTTAAAATTCATGAATATTTGTCAATTGTGTTTTGTATTGATCTTCGGGTGCATATTTGATTGTGGTTTATAATCACTTTCATTTCGTGTATCCTGAAGGCCAATGCGAAATGCTGGCAAAATTTCGTGAAATTTAAGATATGTATTTTAAAAGTAATATGTACTAATAAAATAAGGAAAGTGAATCTTTTTAAATGGGATAGGGTCACACCTTGATTACGACGTGAGCATTGATTCAAAGATTACTGAAATTGTTCACGCAATTTCAGTATGGATCGAGATTGGATTAATTTACCACGTATTAGCGCTGAGTATGAGAATGGAGTAGAAGAATTTATAAAATTTGCGCAACGTTATGAGGAAAAAGGCTCAAAGCATAAGTGCTCAAAATAAAAACCCGCACATATTATCTCGTGGTGGGTATAGAAAACTTGAAGAGAAGATAATGACAGAAAAGAAAAAATCTAGGCCCCCACCTTATGAGGGTGAAGATACTAAGCCTCCTTCACCACCATCACGTCATCAGAAGTGGAAGTTAGCCCGTTTACGCTCATCGGGCAACTACACTTCTGACTCTGCACGAGAAATCTCTGAGAAAATTGTAAGATACAATTCTTATCTAAATTGCTCGTTCATGTTTTATATTGTATTTTGATTTATAAATGTTTTTGTTACCTTGTAGGATTCGTTGGTTGAGCAGACCTCCCAAGGAGGATTCATTCCAGAAGGTCGTCATGACATACTTGCTGCTGCAATTGGACGACCTGAGCACCCTGGACGTGTGCGTGGTGCTGGACCAGGAGTCGGCATACGCCAATTTTTTGGTTCCTCCTCTCGTCAGTCTTCATGCAGTCATGGTGCTGATTATGAACAAAGACTAAAGGAAATGATCACGGCGCAAGTGAGAGAAGAACTAATGCGCCAATTTGAGCATTATGGCATTCGTTCGCCAGTGGATCATCCGCTAGAACTAGACCCATTTGTGCCTCCCACGGGTAAATTTGTTTTTTATAAGTTATGAATTGAATAAATGATATTTAATAAAGTAATTGAATAACATTAATAAATCATTGGCTCTAACAGGTAGAAGCGGAAAGGGGAGTTGTTCAGCTCCACCCGGGGATGACATGGATGACACTCATCCATGTCAGCTATATATTTGGGATGGTACAGAGAAGACACTAGTGGCTCGTGGAAAAGTATTTGAGGCAGCCACAGTTCTTCATGGCATGGAGTTATCAGAGGATGAGGTTAAGGTCACAGTAGAGGAGGTTCTCATGCCGTATGCTTTAGTTCCTGTGCCAACAGATGAGGTGTATACTGTGGCACAGGCATTCCAGTGTTTCCTCGCCTGGCCTAGAGATTTGGTTGATACTGACCCCCCGGTACAGACTCTTAAACCCACAAATATACTACATTTTTAAGTTTACATGTTTATTATATTCAAACTTAAATTATATTCCATTTTAACTGAAATTGCATCAATATAGGAAAAACCTCAATCAAAGAAGATTCTTCTCTCTTTGGATGATCCTCTTGGTGCATTGCTCCAACTTGCAGAAATCATAGCTGATAAGCCGATGCAGGTTCCTTGGGATGCTAACATTTTTGGGAGAGATCTTGACATCCCACTTTACTTGCATTCCCAAGATGTCTTGGAGCTTGCACGAGGACAAGAAGAACTCAATATTACCATTATTCAATTATGGATGATGTAAGTCTTTTAGTCATTCTATATAGTTATTTGATATATTTATGTATTTACTTATATCAAATCAATTTTTGGTTTAGGTATCTGTCTGGTGTCACTGAAACTATGGGGCTGAATGATGTATATGGGTTTATAGACCCCCAACTCACCCATGAAGGCAACAAGTTTGATGACATCCAAGCATATGTGACCAAATGCTTTCAACGTGGAAAAGAAATTTATTTTGTCCCTTATCTTGCTGGGTAAATCATTTTTGTTAACTTATGAATATAATAAGTCATTTTAATGCATAACAATGAATTTATTTTCTTATCAGGCGTCATTGGCAGTTACTTGTGGTTTCCCTAAGGGAGAACCTTGCTGTGTGGTTTTGCTCTTTGCATCGCCCTCCCCCCAACCATCTTAGACAAGTGATAGATTGGTAAGAACCTCAATATCAATCTTATGAATATGACATGTTATATTAAAATATCCTAACTTATTCCCTATATCATAGTTCAATTGCTGCACATAACATGTTGTTAGGGAGATCAACGGCTAAGGCAAAAGGTCTTGTATGGTGTTCTCTCCAGGTTTGATATTTCTATCCATATCTTCATGATTGTTTGCTTGATTTTCTTCATTAATTAATTGTAACGTTGTTAATATAATGTAGTGTAATAGACAAACCGGCTCATATGAGTGCGGTTACTATATAATGCAATGGATGACAACCACTGTGTGTGCTCGTATTACAACAAATTGGGAAACGGTAATATATATTTGAATTAAAATGAATACTTTGCAATATTTCCTTTTTATATACTAACTTAACTTAATCTATTATTTTGTAGACATTCAAGAGTCCTGCAGCAATTCCCGCAAAGTCCATCAAGTTTGGTAGGATAGCATGTGCCAAATATATAATTGAAATGTACCATAGTATTGATTAGAACATGTATGTTGATTACAAAAGATTTGTAATTGTCTTTTAAATGAATTTGAATTGTAGATGTGTTTTAAAATATTCTGTTCTGCTCTATTCTGGTATGTGCTGGGTGCTGAATAAAATTTGCAGGTTCAAATGTGGGAATAACACCAAATCAGAAACTGCATTAAAAAAAAACAGTGTATTAGGCCTCGGTTCATACCAAAACCGAGGCCAAAAAGGGTATCGAATTTAAAAAAAAAAAAAAAGCCCATATGGCCTCGGTTCACACCAGAACCGAAGCAAAAAGCAAACTTTTGGCCTCGGGTGCACCCAAAACCGAGGCCAAAAAGGGTATCGAATTTAAAAAAAAAAAAAAAGAAGCCCATATGGCCTCGGTTGCAACAAAAACCGAGGCCAAAAGGGTATCGAATTTAAAAAAAAAAAAAAAAAGAAGGTCATATGGCCTCGGGTGGCACAGAAAACCGAGGCCAAAAGGTGGGCTCTATGGCCTCGGGTTTGTCTGAACCGAGGCAGAAGGGCACTTTATGGCTTCGGTTCTTAACCGAGGCCAAAAGCTGTGCTCTTTTGGCCTCGCCCCAATATGCTTCGGTTCCCGAACCGGTGCAGAATATGATAAACAACCGCTGCCAAAGGCCCTTCCTGCACTGGTGCTTGTAGTCGATTTATGCGATTATTGTATATTGGGCAAATTGTTTTAACCAAAAATAATAATTACGAAATATTGATCTTTTTTACCATGTATGTTTATATTACATCCAATGAAACTAATGCATAAGAAACATTCATTAAATTGTTACGATGTCAACAATTAATACATCATGGAATGTAAAAATATAAAATAAAAAATACATAACAAAATCAGCAACATGTCTACACTTTATCATCTTCTACAACATGCTTTCAATTCAATTTATTATACCTATAACAAATAAAGATCATAATTTATTGGTCACATTAATTTCAAAAGCAAGATAAATTAACAATAAATAAGTAATAAACAATAAATAAAGAAATAATACATATATTATACTTACCCGATATTTGTAATCCTGTCGTGGTGGTGGAACTTACAGTCCCTCATTTGGGCTATGTGTCAGATGATGCGGTAATACAATCAGTAGATCACTATCCGACCTAGGAAGTATATATGGATGTGAGACAAATTCAAACCATTCATAGTATCCTCACTCACACCTATGATGAGGTGGTGAACAAAGTGCAACCACCTATCGACTATAACATCGTAAATGCTCCTTTCGTATGGCATAGGTGGTTGTGGAATGCTTTGCTTATAGATGTATTGTTGCAAGACACGCTTTGAACAATGGCACTAAACACAAATGCTCAGTCAAATGTAGCCTAAGAACATAGAGATTGCCTCAAATGGACGACTTTGGCAATGACCCTCACATGGAGTCCATATGACCCAACAAGCATTAGACAGACTAAACTGCAAGCGTACAACACCAAGAATGGATATATTTTGTCCAATAACCCATCTGGTTACTCATGATTGAACTTCATCATATGTGTGATTCATAATCCTCTTTTTCACAATGTAAAAAGTGCTCATATATCCACACTTATTCCAAATTAATTTTAATATTTATACAAACATAAGCAAATAACAACTTATCGAAATACACTGCAAAAAATCCTGTACATAGTGACATTTTTAATATGACGTTTTATAAAAAAATGTCACAATTTACATTATAATACAACATCATAATTTATATGTATAATATGATGTTTTTAAGTGTTACTATTTTAAGTCACATTACTAATAAAAAATATGACATTTTAAAGTGTCATTTTATAATAAATCATTATTTTTTTTAAAACATTTAACTTTTCATTTACCTCTTATATTTCCCTCTCTTTTACATACTCTCTCTTTCTAATTTTTCTCTTTTGTAATTTTTCATTTGACGACCCTTCTCAATCCCTTTCCTTCCTCTTAAACCCTCTTGAGGATTTCTTGTTCCCTTGAAATTCTTTGTCTCGTAAAGGCAAGAATGGAAAGCTTGTGATTTAAATCCCTAGCTTCGAAAGGATTGTTTTGCCTGGCCTCATATGAAACCCTAAAAGAACCCAATAGGTGCAATCGAACTCCTCGGTGGAATGTTGGCACAAGCTAATTGGGAGGACCATGAGATATCGATCGACAAAGACGGTGTTAGCCTTGACAGTGAACTCAGCAAGGGAGTAGGTCTGGGTCTTCGTCTTCTTGGGCTTGGTGGTATCGACGATGTGTGGATGGGGTTCTGTAGAAGGAGTTCGACCCTCTATTATTCATAATCTAAGTCACATGCCACTGGTGCAAGAAGGGGATTTGGCAGTTGAAGACGAAGAATAGTGCATTGACGATTTTGAATCCATAATTAAGTATATGGCCTTTGTTCAATTTTTAACCAAGGAAAATAGGGCTTTAGCACCGGTTCAATTCCACCAAGACCAAATGTCACTCTCCCTATGATATTTTTGAAGGTATAAATACACATTTGGTACCCAAACTTTTTCGGAAAGTTCAATGTGGTACCCGAACTTTAGGAATGTTCAATTTGGTACCCCAATTTTCTAAAAAGGTTCAATTTGGTCCTCTCCGTTAAGTTGGAGTTAACACCGTGTCCGTACAGGACACGTGTCAAGCCATGAAATTTTTATTTTATTTTTTTTTTTTTAAATTAATTTTTTTTTCCAAAAAATTAATTTTTTTTTCGAAAAATTTAAAAAAACTGCCACGTGTCAGTTTATTATCGTGCCACGTGGCAGCTTACAAGCATGACACATGGCAGTGTAATAGTTATTTTCAATTTAGTACCCCAGTTTAAATTTTTGGTTCAATTTAGTACCCAAATTTTTTAAAATGATCCAATTTCGTCCTTTCCTATTTGAGACCAAATTAGTAAATAAGCTTAATTATAATTTATATAAACATGTTAAAATAATTGTTTTGAATTTATACATCAAATCACTACACCTAAATACTTAAATTATTTTATTTTCTTCATTTTAACCTTTGTAATTTTTTATACATGAAATTTTTTACACTTGTAAAAAATAAAATAATTTGAATATTTAGGTGTAGTGATTTGATGTATAAATTCAAAACAATTATTTTAACATGTTTATATAAATTATAATTAAGCTTATTTACTAATTTGGTCTCAAATAGGAAAGGACGAAATTGGATCATTTTAAAAAATTTGGGTACTAAATTGAACCAAAAATTTAAACTAGGGTACTAAATTGAAAATAACTATTACACTGCCACGTGTCATGCTTGTAAGCTGCCACGTGGCACGATAATAAACTGACACGTGGCAGTTTTTTTAAATTTTTCGAAAAAAAAAATTAATTTTTTGAAAAAAAAAATTAATTTTAAAAAAAAAATAAAAATTTCATGGCTTGACACGTGTCCTGTACGGACACGGTGTTAACTCCAACTTAACGGAGAGGACCAAATTGAACCTCTTTAGAAAATTGGGGTACCAAATTGAACATTCCTAAAGTTCGGGTACCACATTGAACTTTCTGAAAAAGTTTGGGTACCAAATGTGTATTTATACCTATTTTTGAAATATCAACTAACTTTTTTGCTTTGGGTCAATGAAACCGAAGCCTATAAAACTTTATGGCATCAGGTATTTTGTAATCGAGGCAAAAAAACATATTCTGTCTCGGATATTTGGGGAATGGAGGTAAAAGGTTGACAGGAATTGTAAAAATGTCACAACACTATGATATGCTTCGATTTCATGATAATTGAAGCCTATAATGCGAGGCAAAATCCCAAAACTGCACCGGGTGTGCACTTTGACTTTGCAAATACAGTAGTCACCATGTTTGTGCTTATTTCCCCTCACAAACTTTATAAATCTGAGTCCAAACACCATCTGAAGGTGCATATTGGACTCCTCAACGATCTCCTCCTCAACGGGTAATCCTCTTCTGTCGTCGTTTCACACTTCATTCTTTTTCGGTTTTGTTTTTATTTAATAAAAATCGTTAATATGAAATTTAAGTGACTTTGGAAATGATTTAGGAATTACACGAAACGACTTTGGATTGGGACTCCTTTGCAGATGTCTGCTTTCATTGTTGATACAAGGAGCACCATTACCTATGTTTCGTTCTCCTCTTGTGAATAGTGTGGCAGGCACACGACAATGTTTCGTTGTGTTTTCCCCCTTTTCAATCGGAGGATTTCGTGTTCTGCTCTTCAGCCACCTTTTCTTTATAAATAATGTCATTTTTACTAGTATTTATCTTGTAACTTTGCATTAATGTTAATTTTAAACGTGGTGTGTGAATTTGAAATGTTCAAAAGTGTGTGCTTTTATGTTCTTTTTGATATATTCTACCAATTAGATCACTTGTTTGACATTTTGAAGCTGATTTATTCATCTTTTTCTTTCTATTACTGTTGACTTTGAAATTGTAGGGGTGTTATTGATATTTATTTTCTTGCAAATTAGAGGTCAATCTATTATGCAACAACTAATATTGTAATCCTTAAATTCATCATTCAGGTGTAGGAGGTACAAATGTTAATTGCATTCAACGTTCCTCTAATCAAAACGATGATGAATTTGTAAATTGTAATTGCACTGCGTCTTGAGGCTTTCAATACCCTATCCTTGTTACTTCTGTCGGTGAAAGAGCCGAAGCTTTTCCTCGCAATACCAAATTCAATTCCATTTATCAGACATGAATTCTATTGTGATGTCTTGGTCACAAGAATATTAATTTTCACACTTTTAGAAGAATAGTTTATTTAAGCCAAAATTATATTTTATAAATTTGTATTGTTTTACGCTTTAACTATATTTTACTTAAAATTTTAGGGCTTGGAATCACCGGTGATATTTGTATTTTATCAACTTTTCCATTTGTTTTGTGTGGGTATGGAAGATGTGTTGATAATGTTTCTTCTGTTAATCCAACAAAGACAAGAACGGAAGAATATTACGTCAATTGTAATTGACTTTTTTATCTCTTTAAACTGTCACTTAGTGTAAACGGACAGTTGTTACAACGTTTCTAGAAGTCATTACTGGAGTAAACAACGATGGTTCAAAACGATGCAAATTACAAAAATAATAGTCAATATTTGTACATTTTTCTTGTAGTGATAATACTATTTTCTTCACATTGGTAAAAAAAACATCCACGAATTGGTCATACATATGAGTAAGTTTCACAACTCTCCACGAGTAGCAACCACACATCCAATATTACGAAATAACTACAAGTATGATATGCTAATTGATGTCACACTATTATTTGGAAATATGGTGCATCCCACCAGATGCAATAGGTAAGGCCTTGATGTACAGTCCCATTTCTGGTGGACACAACTGTCAACATATACTTTTGGGAGCCAATTCAAAAATTCAATTTGACATGGGATACACAATAATGTCTAATATCTGTAGTCGCATCACCTATATCCACCCCAAGCAACTCCACCAATAAACTTGAGGCACTATCGAAATCCAACACGCTATATGGCAAGAGTTGTCCCTCAAAAGGGATATAAAGGCATAATGTGTTTGTATCCCGATGCCACCTTTTCTCAAAGGTTGAAAGTAAGCTTTATCCATAACATCATAACTAATGCTGCACAATGACAACAATTCATAATATAGAATTACATGCTTAATTTGAAAAATAGGTGCTTCTAGCTTGTTCAACTTCTAACCAGTGAGACTAACTTCAATTGTCTTTGATCCTTAAAAATATTTGTTCTCTTTTGAAAATGTAATTAACATTCAAATAGAATACTTAAATACAAAGGTTTTTGTTACTTAGCTCACCCTCCCACAATCTAATTAAAACATGACCTCCAAATCTCACTAAGAACAAGCAATCCCTGGGTTCGCTAGAGAATCCATGGTGCACATTAACTCCGGTTGCACTTGCATCAATGGAACCAACATCAATCACACAAACATTAACCCTACCATATTCACTGTGCTCTCTATGGACCAATGCAATAGTTCTTTGTCTGTCATTTTGTTCACAAGGTTTCAAATTTTTTTTAAACAACAAAATATGTTCCAAGAACTAAGTACCAAATATAAATTCATTTTGTGCTCACGAGATTATAGTTTTTGCACACCTATGTATAGGTTTTAAGTTAACATGCATGCATGAACAACTACAAAATGATTAATTAATTAATTTTATTTTAAGTAGAGTTATTAATAAAAAAATTGGGTTAAGCTTTTGAAGGATTCAATTTTTTTTATAAAGAATAAATGTGTTCCAAGAATTAAGTATCAAATATAAATTTATTATCTGGGAAACAGGGTTACAGTTTTTGCAAACTTATGACTAGGTTATAGGTTAACATGTATGAACAATGATAAATAATGATACTGTAGTTTTTGAAGTTCACATGGGTTAATTTTACTTTTTAAAAATAATCAATGTGATCCAAGAACTAATTATCGAATATACTTAGGAGGCCAATGAAATTACAGTTTTTGCACACATATGTGTAGGTTTTAAGATAACATGTATGACTAATTACAAACAACGTGATAATTTTTTGAAGTGCAAATGTGTATGGTAATAAAAAAGAAGTATTGTGTAAAGAAGTAATGAGTTAGGATGTTGACTTGGTTTCAATTTTTCTTTTAAATAATCAAATGTGTTCCAATAACTAACATGGATAAGAAAAAAAAAAACGATGATGTCGTAATTTTTTTGAAACTCAAATTTGTATTTACAAAATGTTAGGTTAGGTTGTCACATGGTTTTAATTTAAAAGAAGCAAAAACTGAGTTTCAAAAACCACTACAAGAATTATTAGATTTAGCAACAATTTTTTTGTTATATTTATTGTAAATGTTACCTTATGAATATTATGAATAACTATAATAATACTTTTTAAAAAATGTTACCATATATAATTAAAAATGCTACCATAAATAATGTTAATAATGATAAAAATTCAGTTTAAGCTTTTTTTTTCCAATTTAAAATTCACTTTAATTAATCTGCTTACATTTCTAGTTTCAACAATTTCTTGCAATGAAGCATTCTAGTTCTAGAGTTTTAAGCATGGCAAATGCTGGTGCTAACATCAATGGTAGTCAATTTTTCGTTTGCACCGTAAAGGTGAGAGACATGTACTGCCCCTTATGATTTTTTCAAGTTACTGATAGATAAACTTCAATAAAAGTAAACTCAAAATTCTAATCAAGCCTACTGTCAAATTTTTTGAGTAAGTTGTTTCTGATTTGGACATCATTGTATCATAGTGGCTAGCAATAAAAATATCTTTGATATATATTAATTTTTCACCAAAAGATAGATTTAAGATGGATTAGAGGGATTATTGAGATGGACAATTTAAGTGTCTAACATAGCACAATGCATTAGAAACATTTTTTACAAAAGGGACACATTCTATTACAAGGGAGGGACCATCTAGTTATTCTCTAAATTATGCTCTAAGTTTACTTGAATTTCTCTATTCTTATTTTCTGTATAAAATTCACAAGAAGTTGTGTCAAGATCTCAACATACTTTATGTTAATAATAGTGTTATATTCGATAACAATAGTGCTCTTAGTGAACCTATTAGTATTTCAAAATTGTTGATAGAAGTGATTACTTGTGGTACTCATTAAGGTATATAATATATCAACTTAGTATTACTTGTGCATTTTATGGTTTTTTTCTGCAGCATTGATCTTGATATTGGTACTCAAGTTGTCCTTCTTGAAGTAAAAACTTCTCTTTTAGAAAATGCATTAAAATTAGATAAACTATGTCTAGGTTGGCAATCATTATGTGTGGTTGCAGATCCAAAACTTCTGCTCAAGTTTTCATTCTTAAACATTTAAATGTATACTGAGTTGATTTAATAACTCATGGTCTATTGAATAATGTATTGTTATAAGTGTTTAATGGAAATTGACGTTTGTCTATTAAGAGTATTTAGTGGCATTCACATGACTCTTTATATGTGTAATTGTTAGAGTTCTGTGTTACGAAATTCTCTGAGTTATTTCAGTCTATAAAATACATTTAATGTATTACAAAATTAAGCAAAGAAAAAAAAATATAGAGAGAAATACAATTAAAACATAAGTCATTTCAATCTCTAAATCACAATTTTGCTTCCTTTGGACTACCTCCAACATTCATGCTCATCAAAGATTTCAATCATTCCTTGCAATCCAAAATTAGAGTAACGATAATCAACCAAGTATAAGCATCCTTTAAAATTTCCTTATTGACAATTATCATTTAAAAACTTTAAATGTGTCTTTGCACATTTACTTTAGCTCGCAAAGACCGCTAGGGTACGGTTTTTACTCACCATATATTTGCCATAACCATCACTTATTTTTTCTCTCAAAACTTGTCATATAGATTTTCTTCCTTGAATTCTTCATATACTCACGTCTAACATTTTATACACATGTGTTTCAGACTTAAATTTTATATGTATCTTATCTTTGCAGTATTAGTTAATAGAAAGAAATGATTAAAAAGGATAACATTAAAACCTGTAATTAGTTGTAAAGATTAAAGTAATGATTAAACCTTTTCAAGGTGTTAGATCTAAAGTTAAAACTTTAAATAGTGAAAATGGTAGGTGAAATGGTTATGGACGTTCTTGGAGTTGACATAATACAATATTTTTTGACAAAAAATAGTTACTGTGAATTGACATATTAGTTATATATTATTCTGTTTTGGTAATTTCTTAATCTTGAGACATTAATAAAATCATATCTTTCAGGTTTGCTGTTGTGACAGCAGCAAACAAAGGGATTTGTTTTGAGGTGCGTAAGAAGTTGGCTTCAAATGTGGTTGTGGTGGTGCTAACAGCTAGAGACGAGGAGAGGGGCTTGAAAGCAGTTGAAACACCGAAAGAGTTTGGTCCCTCAGACCTTCTGATTTTTCATCTGCTTGATGTTAGTGACCTTGCTAGTTTTGCAACTTTAGCTTATTTCATCAAAACCAAATTTGGGAAACTTGATATCTTGCTATGAATCATACTTGCTTATTTTTCTTGTAAAACCTTTTTTTGGACAGAATAAAGCAGCATAGAGTGGAGTCTAGAGTGGAGGAAGGCCTGACTCGAAGAGGGCAGGAAAATAACACCTAAATAGACCACATGAACATCGAAACCATGATTGCTTATTCTAATTAGATTCATTTCATAGCTCGGTTCACTTTCTTTATTTGTTCGTTAAGTGCAAAAGTTGAGAATGATCTTCGAATTTAGAAGAACATACTCCCTATAGTTGGCTTGGTACTTTTTCTTGTATTGGTATTGTGTTTTTGTAGGATGATTGATTGAACTAATCTTATATATTTTAATTTCAAAAGAGAATGTAGAAATGATGATGCTAAAGATTATGGAGATGTTGTTAGTGTCAGTAACAATATGGGGTTGAGTGATGTATATGGGTTCATAGACCCCAACTCACTCATGTAGGCAATAAATTTGATGACATTCAAGCATACGTCACTGAATGCTTTGGACAAGGGAAGAAAATATATTTTGTCCCTTATATTTCTGGGTAAGTGTAGTTTGTTGACTTCTAATTATAATATATTATTTTAAGGTACAACAACGAATTTTGTTTTTATTGCAGGCATCATTGGCAACTAGTTGTAATTTCGATGAAAGACAACATTGCTGTGTGACTTTGTTCCTTGCACAGGCCTCCTCCTAACCATCTTAGACAAGTTATAGATTGGTAAGAACCTTAATTTTATGAACTTTCTTTCTTATATAATTGTATCTTAACACCTTACCTTTTTCATAGTTCAATCGCTGGACATAGCATGTTGTTAGGGAAATCAACTGCTATGACAAAAAGGCTAGCATGGTTGAGCCTCAAGGTTTGCTATTTTGGTCTACAGTATTATAATTATTCAATTTCTTTTCTTCATCAATTACTTATAAATGTGCATTCATTGTAGTGTAATTTACAAACCGACTCATATGAGTGCGGTTACTATGTAATGCAATGGATATCAACCATTGTACGTGCTCGTATCACAAGTGGTTGGGAAACCGTAATAATTTCACTATATGAAATACTTATATGCAATTTTCGCTTAGTTTATATACTAATTTAAATTATTCTCTTGTGTGTAGAGATTTGGTACCAGTACATCAATCCCCGTCAAGTCCATCAAATATTTAAGGATAGCTTTGGCAAAGTATATTATTCAAATGTACAATAGTACTTAGTATATTTGTTTATGAAAGCATATGATAATGTAATGAGTGCTACAATATGAATAGTATTTAAGTATTGTAATGAGTCCATCAATTATAATATGATATTGTTTCTGGCTGGTTCTGTATTTCTGGTTCAAAATTTGCAGGTTAAATGTGCTAGATTTGAATGAAATAGGACCAGAATTTAAAAAAAAAAAAAGTTTTATGCCTCGGTTGTAACCAAAACCGAGGCAGAAGATCATTCGAATTTTTAATTTTTTTTTTAAATGGCCATATGCCTCGGTTAGACCAGAACCGAGGCAGTAAAGTTCACTTTCTGTCGTGGTCAAAACAGACCCGAGGCAGAAAGTATATTAAATTTTTTCTATTTTTTGAATTTTTGGTACGCATTAGGCCTCGGTTGTGCGGAAACCGAGGCAGTAAATATTTTATATGCCTCGGGTTGTAACCGAGGCATAAACTACTAGCTTTTTACCTCGGTCGTATATGCAGCGGTTGCGGACCCGAAGCCAAAAGCTGGTTGATATGTAAGATTTGAAATTCATCTTCTTATTGTTTATTGTAACAATGTTATTTGATGCATTTTCTATATACATCAATGTTGAATAGTTTAAAATCATACGTTTGGGCATGCAAGAATTTACTAGAGTAGGAATGGTAGACTAGAAGAGTGGATTATCAACTCCAGCTGGTTCATTATATGTTTAAACATGATTATCTAAATTACTTACTTTGACAGGCATGTGCATCTAGATGAACCGGGAAGAACTGAATTGGAAGGATTTGATACTGGTAACAAAGTTGGTGCTGCTGGTATACAGATATTTTTGTCGTGTCAAAACATGAAATTGGTTATACTATTGCTTAAATTTATCCTAAGTTTTCATAGTTGAATTAGCTCATCAAAGGCTTTGGCTTGAAGAGCGCCAAATAGAGTAGAAATGTGGTCCATAGTGGGGTAAAAGTTGTGATTGAAGGTGTTGTTGAGGAGATGAAAGCATCCTTGCTCTAGAGAATTGTAAATTACATAATTCGAGGTATTTCTTAATAGTTTTAGAGAACCTAACAATATGAAATATCCACTATTCTTTTGCATGATCCAATGCTTTGAGAATCTTGGATGAGCACAAAATCATTCATCTTTAATAACAATTTTAAAATGTTACAAAATAAGATAATTAGTAACATTTATTTAAATGTTAGAAAATATATCAATAACATTTTCTTTAAATGTTAGAAAATTTATAAGTAACATTTTTGAAATGTTAAAAAAAATTAAATTCATAACATTTTATAGATGTTAGTAAAAATGTTGATTGGTAACATTTTTAAAAATGATATAAATAATACGTAAGAATGTTACTAATGTTATAAAATAAAGTGAATAACATAGAGAATGACGACAGATAATAGAGAAGAGAAGAAACAAGAGATAATAGAGAATGAGAGAATAGGAAGCAATTCATCTGTCGTCATTCTCTATGTTATTCACTTTATTTTATAACACGTTATCAGCACGATGCTCCAACCAATTCAGGACTAGTGAAAGCTTTTTCTCTATAACGACAGTGTTATGCGTGTCTTAATCCAGGCTCTTTCTAATCCTTTCTCAAATTATAATTTCACCTTATATTCTTTCTCTTGCGATAAGAATTGTTTAACTTTATCAATTTTCATCTCCGTCTTATTATTTTTATTTTTATTATGACGGTGATTATTATTATTATTATTATTATTAATATTATTATTTTATGTGCTAGTTCTAAACACACAAAATGTTGCAAAATTTGGATTTGTGACCCTTGATATTACAAGGAAGAATTCCTTATATTGGATTTTAAATGTTGAAATATATTTAGATGCAATGGATATTGAGATACCATTCAATAAAGAAATAAAGCATCCAAGCAACATGACAAAAATATTGTGAAAAGAGATTTCACAAATATTGTGAATTTATTTCATGCCTATGTATGGCTGGCTGGATAAAGCAATAAAGCTTTTGATGAAAAATCATGAGATCCGCCTAATATGCTTCATTCCCAGAAGTGAATGCAGCAATAAATATTATGAATTTATTTCATTACTTCATGCCTTTGTATGGCTGAACAAAGCAATGAGCTTTTGATAGAAAATCAAAAAACCTGTCCAAATTGGTTCTGCTCCATTCCCAGAAGTGAATGCCGCAACATTTGATTTATATTTTCATGATCGTGATCATGATATTGATTATGGACATGGTTATAAAGAAAATTTCAAAGACACATTTTGTCACCAGAAGTGGCACGATAATGTGAAAAAAGGAAAAGGAAAATGTGAAAATATTGACAAAAAGATGAAGGTATATATCATTGTACACCAGAGCATCTTACAAATAATGAGAAGAACATACAAAGGCATTTTGCTTATGAAGATGGTGATTCTGATTATGGCTATATGGATGCTACTCATCTTAATATTGTTATTTTCTTTGCTAAAGCAAATGAAAGCATTGATCACCTAATTGATTATGAGAGTGTTGAAAAAAAATCTCATATTGATATTTACGTTTATATGAAAAACGAATGTTTTGCACTAGTACCAAAAGATATGCGTCTTATTGATAGTACAACAAAATTCTCAAGAGTAATAAATTTCTCTCTTGTTTGATAATGTGAGACATCGATGTTAGTATTATTTATAGTACTACAAATATATTTGAAGACTCTAAAAGAGCTACTATACTTCTACCAAGAAGTTGAATAGAAACTTATTAAGTTTCAATGATGTTATATTGAGACAAACAATGAAAAAGATATGAAATATCTTTATATCTCTATGATTGAGTTGAAAAAGAAAGTGTATTGGAGAAATTATCAACATTCTCTTATAGTTTGTACTACAAGTTTATTAGTACAATTTAAATGCATGTCATGGTAAACCAGAAGTTTACAAATCAAAATGATTGCCTTGTTTGACATGATCATTTATTATGATGCGAAAAAAAAAGGTTGAAAAACTCATGTGAACACGTTTGAAGCGTGGTAGACCTATTGGTTCCAAAGATAAAAACTCTTGAATGAGAAAGGGGGCTAATATGCAAAATAACCTAATCAAAAAGGTTGAAATCCCAAAAGATTCATTTGACATAATTAATGGTTCGGTTCAAGAAGAACCTCAGGTACCTGAAATGGTTGAAAATGATGAGATCTCAATAAATTATGTCATGAATCATATAATATGGAACCAAAATAAAGTTAACATTGACGAAACTTTTACTTATAACATAGCGATGAATGCTATGAATGACAATGAGGATCAATAAGCAATGATCATTGAAGATTGTCGGCAAAGAAAAGATTGGCCAAAATGAAAATATGCAAAGAAGCATAATTATATTTGTTTGCTAAACGAAAGGTTTTTGAACATATAGTTCGCACACCTGAAGTTATGAAACCCGTTGGGTACATATGAATTTTTGCGCAAAAATCAAATTAAGAATGATGAAATTGTTAGATACAAAGCACAATTGGTTGCTCAAGGTTGTTCACAAAACCTTGTATTGATTTGTGAAAAAACATATTCACTAGTATTGGATGCAACAACATTGCAATATTCGATTATCCTAGTTGCACAACAAGGTTTGCATTTACATCTAATGGATGATGTTACAACCTATTCGTACGATTCTTTTGAGAATCATATTTATATGAAAATCCCTGAAGGATTTTATTTGCCCAACAAGACAAATTCTTAAGAGGGTTATTCAATAAAATTGAACATGCTCTTTTATTGATTAAAGAAATCAAGACGTGTGTGGCATAACCGTCTTATTGAGTACTTATTAAAAGAAGGATATAAAAAATGATCCTATTTGGTCTTGTATTTATATGAAAAGATCCAAATAATGAATTTGCCCATAATTATTGTTTATGTAGATGACATAAACGTCGTTGAAACTACTAATAAGCTCACAAGGCAATTGAAAGAATTTGAGATGAATGATCTTTGAAGGGCAAAGTCTTATTTGAAATTAGAAATTGAGTATTTAAATAAAGGTGTTTTTATACATCAAGAAGCTTATATAATTAAGGTGCTTAAAATGTTCTAAATGGACAAGTCATGTCCATTATGCACTCCAATAGTTGTGAGGTCGTTAGATGTTGATAAAGACTCTTCTTAGACCTCAAGAAAATGATGAAAATCTTTTTGGTCTAGAAGCACCATATCTTAGTGTCATAGAAACACTAATGTATCTTGCGAATTATACTCGATCTAATATTGCATTTGCTATAAATTTGTTAAGCAAGATATAGTTCTTCAACTACAAGAAGAAAATGGTTTGGAGTAAAACATATACTTCGTTACTTTAAGGGTACTACGAATATATTCCATCCAAATGATTCAAATTCAGACCAATGGGTTATGGATATGCATGTTATTTTACATATTCTTACAATGTCACAATGATTGATCACAAACAAGATGTTTGTTCAAATGTGGTAGCACAATGGTTTCATTAAGGTATATGAAACAAACCATAATAGCAACACCGTCTAATCATACAAAATTATGAGGAAAGTTGTGAATATGTTTGGTTAAGGTTTATAATTTAACATGTGCAAGAAACTTGTGACTATCCCCGAGAAAGATGGAATCAACAACCATATATGAAGACAATAGTATATTGTTCAATTGAAAGGATGATATAGATATCCAAAAATTCGTTCATCTGAAAATATGACAAGTCTATTTGTAAAGTTTTTGCCAAGAAAAACTTTTGAGCAAATGACTCACAAATTCGGACTCTGTCACCTTAATGATGTAAGTTTACATGAGGGGGAGAAATAGAATATGTGATAAACAATATTGTATTAAAGAATACAGAATGTTGTACTCTTTTTCCTTCACTAGGTTTTTTTATCCCAAAGGGTTTTTCCTAGTAAGGTTTTAACGAGGCACATTCTTTATCAATGGACACTCAAGGGGGAGTGTTATGAATTAATGATTGTCCATTGATTTGATACATTTACTCATATGATTCATTACTCTTTATGGTAGATATTTGTATTAACTAAGTTGATTTGTTTCCTTTATGGATTACATATTGTATCTATAAATAGGACTCTTCCTATCAATAATAAGACACAGATGAATTGCTTCCTATTCTCTCATTCTCTATTATCTCTTGTTTCTTCTCTTCTCTATTATCTGTCGTCATTCTCTATGTTATTCACTTTATTTTATAACAACTAAAACTTTTTGGTAACATGCACTATAAATAACATGTGTATAAATGTTACTTTTACAAATGCTAACACTTTTTTAGATTTTAGCAACATTTTTAAAATGTTATTAAAATTAATATATGTAGTAGTGAACTAAGTATTAAATATAAATTTATTTTGTGATAAACTAGATATAATATATAATAAATACATTAAAATTCATCTATTATATGACAAACTTTTACTCTACACAAATCTTAAAGCTAAACCAAAATACAAAAAAAAAAATTGTCATAACGAATATAAAAGATTATATTTGCATAAAGTCATTAAATCAATACATGACTTCTCGTACTCAATATAGCATTTCTCCACGTTAAGATTTAAAACAAAAAAGAGAAGTTAGAATGTAATATGAAATTTACACAATTAGTCTAAAAAATCCCCACTTTTTACACTTAAAGCTAACCTATCAAATTTCCTACAAGCACATTATTAGTCCTACCCTAATACCGTGAAAAACGCATACTAGTGCAAAATAAGAATTTTTAGACCATCATATTAAATCGGTTGTAATGAACCGGTCAAAAAAAATTAGGATAGCAATTTTGAAAATAATGTGAATAGATCGGGTGTGAGAGTATTATAAAAAAAATGAAATGTTAATTACACAGAAAAAATTATGTACATTTAAAATATTGTACTTTTTTCCAACGCCATTATAGGAGTCAGAACGACTAGTCTACAAACATTTAGTATCAGCATAGAAGTTTTTTATTTATGAACAAAAAATAGGACAAAATAATTCAAATATAAAAATATATATTTGGTTAAATTATATATTTGATCTTTATTTTCATTCATTTGTTAATTTAGTTATAATATTATTTTTTTTCAGTTAGGTTTTAATTTTTATCAATTTTATTTAATTTGGTCTTTTTCTTTTTTGACTAACTTCTCTAAATGATTAACAGTAACAACATTGATTAAAACTTGTCACCTCGTGTTTTTCTTAGTTTTTTTAATTTAATTTTAATTTTTGAAAAATATTCATGTGTTAACCCAACAATAATGTTTGATATTCAATTTGGTTCTTATATTTGTTATTTTTGTTCGATTTAGTCTCAATTATGTTTTTTGAAATAGAGCAATTTAATCCCTCTCCAAATTGAGATCAAATTTAATTTTTATATAAATGTTATAATGATACTTTTATTAAAATTCAATTCTTTATTAAATATTTTTTATTTAAGGTTAGAATTAGTTTAAAATTTTAGATCAATGATATTAGTTATCATCTTTAAAATTTTCGTTCTAATTTTAAATTAATTATAAAATAAACAAAAAACATTTAATAAATATTTGAATTTTAATGAAAACATTATAACATTTATATAAAAATTAAATAATTAAGATTAAATTGAACAAAAATAAAGAATATAAAGAGCTAATTGAATATAAAACATCGACTCACGTGATATGTTCTTGAGTTGACTATGGACATCTTTTAAAACATTAAAAAATAATTTAAAAAAAACTAAAAAAAAAGATAATTAAAAAAGTTTAAACAAAAAAGACCACGAAATGAACGGAGTTAGATAGAAAGACCAAATCAATTAAAATTGACGAAAATTAAAATTTGAAAAAACAAATTAAGACTGAATTGAAAAAATTGAATAAAGATATGTAATTTAACCTGTATATTTTTATGTTACGTAAACTAGAAAAAGAAAGAGATGAAAGCCAAAAACAATTGAGTTCTTATCGATATAGAAATATAATTATTTAAAAAACATATTTTAAATTTTGCTACTTCAAAGTGCCAAAGCTCTGACAATTATTTGAGATGCTTTATGTCCCTAAACATATTAAGAGTAATTATGTACTCCTGCGTTGTTCTTTTAAGTTAAAATAATTACTATGTTAATTTTAATTTTTTAAGTGACCGTTTTTTAAAACTAATATTTTTTATTTGACAGATTTTTAAATGTTTTTTAAATAAAATAATTATGTATGAGTAAATTATAAAATTTATTTATATTTATTTTTAGATTTATAATAATAATAAAAATTTTGTATTATTATAACAAATGAAATGTTAATTACAGAAAAACAATTATGTATATTTGAAATAATGTATATTTTATTCTAACCCATCAAGGGAACCAGGACTGAGTCTACAAAGACTTTGTATCAGCGTAGACCTTCTCCATTTATGAACAACAATAGAATAAAATAATTCAAATATAAAAATATACTTTTGTTTAAATTATGTCTCTATTTCTATTTGGTTTAATTATGCCTTTGATCCCCATTTTGGAGTCAAAATCTCAAAATGGTACCCATATTTTTAAAAGTCTCAAAATAGTCCCCTTTTTTGTTGAAACGTCTCACGTTTGCCCTTGCCGTTAAGTCAACGTTGACACCGTTAGAGGGAGTGTCATGTGTCAGTTCCTCGATTTTTTGAATTTTTTTATTATTATTTTTTTTGAATTTTTTTTTATTATTTACTTTTTTTTTTGAATTTTTTTAAAAAGATTAAAAAAATTACCACGTGTCAAGCTGTCATCGTGCCACGTGGCAGTGATAGTGACACGTGTCAATATTACGCCACGTGTCATTTCCTTAGTCTCAATTTGGTCCCTTTATTTTAATTTGTCTCAATTTAGTCCCAATTTTTGTAAAAAGGAGCAATTTTGTCCCTCTCCAAATTGAAATCAAATTTAATTTATGTATAAATGTACACAAATATTTCCATCAAAATTGATATTTCAAGTAAATATTTTTAACCAAATTACGTTCATTTAATTAATATTTTACATTGAACTTTATTTAAAATGGTTTAAAAGTTGTTAATAGAAAATAATGTTCATAGAAAAAAATTCATAAATTACCTAGTTAATGTTACAATAAAACACATATAAATTTAAAATTTTAAAACAATTTTAAGTAAAGTTGAATGTGAAACATAATTTTAACTAAACTTAGCTATGTTAAAAATATATAATGAAAAGGTTAAAATACTCCATTGGTCCTCGTTTTTGTTGCAGAATCTCAATTTGGTCCTCGTATTTTTATTAGTCTCAATTAGGTCCTCATTTTTGTAAATTAGTATCAATTAGGTCCTTTCCGTTAGTAGACAACTAACACCGTTAAGTAGGTGCCACGTGTCAGCTTCTCATTTTTTTGAATTTTTTTTATTTTTTTTAAATTTTTTAAATTTTTTTTTTAAATTTTTTTTAAAATTTTTTTTAAAAATATTTATGCCACGTGTCACTTCTGTAATGTGCCACGTGTCAATCTAATATGGTGACACGTGTCAAATTAATGTATGAATCTCAATTTGGTCCTCATATTTGTTAATTTGATTTGATTTCAGTCCCAAATTTTTCTAAAATAATTTTAATTTCATATGCTCCAAATTTAGAACAAATTTAATTTTTTTATAAATGTAATGATGATACTTTTATTACAAGTGATATTTCTATTACATATTTTTAACAACATTTAATTTATTTAAATTTATATTTTACATTAAACTTTATTTAAATTTTATTTTAAAATTATAAATATATAAATTAATAAATTTATATTCGAAATATTTGTATAATATTCAATATCAACAATATTTTAGAGTTGGCTTAAAAATAA
This sequence comes from Vigna unguiculata, assembly GCF_037176805.1. Classification (NCBI taxonomy): domain Eukaryota; kingdom Viridiplantae; phylum Streptophyta; class Magnoliopsida; order Fabales; family Fabaceae; genus Vigna; species Vigna unguiculata. The sequence goes on from NC_140802.1 coordinate 28,658,331, forward strand.
CAATTTTATAAATTCAAATTTAAAATTTTAAAATAATTTTATAAAAAATTAAAATAAATATATTTAAAATTTTAATATTAAATATAATTAATATTATTAAAATATTTAATAAAAATATCAATTTTAATAAAAATAATCATAACATTATATAAAAGTAAAATTTGGTCTAAATTTGGATTGCCCGAAATTGAAATTTTTTTAAAAAAGTTGGGACTCAAATCAAATCAATTTAACAAATATGAGGACCAAATTGAGATTTATACATTAATTTGACACGTGTCACCATATTAGATTGACACGTGGCACATCACAGAAGTGACACGTGGCATAAATATTTTTTAAAAAAAATTAAAAAAAAATAAAAAAAAATAAACAATTTGAATACAAATATCAAATTTAATAAAAATATTTGTATAACATTTATATAAAATTAAATTTTGTTTCAATTTGAAGGGGGACAAAATTGCTAATTTTTACAAAAATTGGGACTAAATTGAGACAAATTAAAATAAAGGGACCAAATTGAGACTAACAAAATGACACGTGTCAGTATTACGCCACGTGTCACTGTCACTAACGGAAAGGACCTAATTGATACTAATTTACAAAAATGAGGACCTAATTGAGACTAATAAAAATACGAGGACCAAATTGAGATTCTGCAACAAAAACGAGGACCAACGGAGTATTTTAACCTAATAAAAATATCAATTTGAATACAAATATCAAATTTAATAAAAATATTTGTATAACATTTATATAAAATTAAATTTTGTTTCAATTTGAAGGGGGACAAAATTGCTAATTTTTACAAAAATTGGGACTAAATTGAGACAAATTAAAATAAAGGGACCAAATTGAGACTAACAAAATGACACGTGTCAGTATTACGCCACGTGTCATTGTCAAAATAAAAATCAAAAATAAAAAAAAAATAAAAAAAAAATTAATAAAAAAATTAAAAAAATCGAGGAACTGACACGTGGCACTCCCTCTAACGGCGTCAACCTTGACTTAACGGCAAGGGCAAACGTGAGACGTTTCAACAAAAAAGGGGACCATTTTGAGACTTTTAAAAATATGGGTACCATTTTGAGATTTTGACTCCAAAATGGGGACCAAAGGCATAATTAAACCTTTCTATTTCTATTCGGTTGTGTCAATTTAGTTATAATATTATCTTTTTATCAATTAGGTTTTAATTTTGTCAATTTTATTCAATTTGATTATTTTTCTCTAATTCCATTCGAGTAATTTACGGTAATGAACAGAGTCAGTCTTGTACCACTTCATGAGTTTTTTGGTTTTTCTTTATTTTAATTTTTTTTTAAATTTTAATTTTTTTTATTTTTAAAAGAATATTTACGCGTCAACACTGCAACATGTCACGTATCAAGGTCAATGTTTAATATTTAATTTGATTCCTATATTTATTATTTTTGTTCAATTTAATCCATTTTTTTTAAATGAAACTATTTTGTCCCTTTTCCAATTGAGACCAAATTTAAGTTTTTGGTTTGAGATTACAATTAGTTTAAAATTTTAGATCAATGATATTAGTAATCATCTTTAAAATTTGTGTTCCCAATTTTAAATTAATTTTAATCTTAAACAAAAAATATTTAATAAAAATGTGAACTTTAATAAAAGCATTATATATATATATATATATATATATATATATATATATATATATATATATATATATATATATATATATATATAAGTTGAATTTGATTTCAATTTAAAAAAAATTAATAAATTGGTTAATTTTAATAAAAAACATTATAAAATTTATATTAAAATTAAATATATAACTAAGTATAATTATATAAAAAACATATTTTAAATTTTGCTACTTCAAAGTGCCAAAGCTCGGCAATTATTTGAGATGCTCTACGTCCCTAAACACATTAAGAATAATTATATACTCCTGCTTTGTTTTTTTAAGTTCAAATAATTACTTTGTTAATTTTATTTTTTTAAGTACCGTTTTTTAAAAATAATATTTCTTATTTGAAAGCTTTTTTAAATTTATTTTTTTTAAAAAAATGATTATGTATAATTAAATTATAAAAATTATTTATATTTATTTTTAGATTTGTAATAATAATAAATTTGTATCATTATAAAAAATGAAATGTTAATTACACAAAAACAATTATGTATATTTAAAATATTGTCTTTGTTTTTCCCAACCCATCAAGGGAGTTAGGACTGAGTCTACAAAAATATGACAAATAATTCAAATATGTGGAGACAAAAATGTTAATTGAAAATAATTCACATATAAAAAAATATTTTTATTTAAATTTAATTTTTATTTTTGTTCAATTTTGTCAATTTAATTTTAATTTTATATTTTTATTAATCAGTAATTTTTGTCAAATTTGTTCAATTTGGTATTTTTTTTACTAATTCTATTTAAATTATTAATGATAATAAACAATTAGTGTTATGTGTCACTTCATGGGTTTTTTAGTTTTTTTTTTTCTTAAATTTTCTTTTTTATTTATTTTTGAAAATATATTCACGTGTCAACTTTAACGTCCCATTTTAAAATATGACATAAATAAATGAAACATTACACAAAATAGTGATAGAAGCGAGGTCCTGGAGTATGAACACTACTCTTTACAATTGTCCAAAAGAAAACAAGAAAAGACCTAAGACACACCACGATGCCAATAACAAAGTATCATAACAGATCGACAATATTTCAAAATAAAGCCCAATGACAAGAAAATACATGGGCCATAGCCCTAAAAGAAACTCAGACGAATGGAATCCAGCCCAGATGGCTATGCAGCGGAACCTCCATCACCTTGATGACCACGGGGAGTTCCCACATCTGCTCCCATCAATAAATTGATGATCATCACAAAAAGAGAACTCACACGAACGGAATCCAGCCCAGATGGCTATGCAGCAGAACCTCCATCACCCTGATGACCATGGGGAGTTCTCGCATCTGCTCCCATCAATAAATTGATGATCATCACAAAAAGAGAAAACCACACACATAACACAAAAAAGCAGAAAGGGTAAGCTAGAGTGAATATGATTTATCATACAGTCACTTACAATTTCATAGTCTAATATGCATATGTCAACCAATCATGTTATGACTCGCAAACAATACACTAAGACTCAAGACACGACTCATCTGGATACATATAATTAGTCAGATTCAGCGGATGCTTGCACTTGTGGTGGTCTTTACTGCTCTATCGAGCTAATTGTTTCAGTGTCTCATCCCTCACAAACAAGGTTAGCCCTTAATGGGTTTCGGGCCTCCTGCTACTTTCACCACTTGAGTCAATACGCTCTACGTGAGGCTAACTGACTCTTTAGAGTGTCAGGATACAGTCCTTACCTTGAATCCTTACTAAATTATATAGATGGGGCACCACCATGAACTCCCACCAACAAAGGTCATGGAATTACGTCCCGACCAAATGAGGCACCACCATGAGGTCTCACCTAGAGGCTCATGGAATTACGCCCTAACCAATGAGGCACCACCACGAAACTATCATGGAATTACGTCCTAACCACATACAAATCGTGTTCCACCAACCAAGTAAATACCTATCATGCATACCAATCTCATGCTATCCTTTATAACCAACCTTCATTCATGTTCCATGTCAAAACCATACCAAACTCATCATTCTCAATCCATGAACCAATCCATACATGCAACATCACTCAAAACATACTTTAACATACTAATCCAACCCAAACAAGTGGCATACATCCAAGAACAGAGGAAAAATAGAACAAAACACTCCTTCACCCAACTTCTCGCTCAGGTAGAAAGGTCTCGCTCAAGCGAGCTCCTTTCGCCTAGGGGAGAGCTCGACAAGCAGGAACAATGGCCTTCTGCACTTTCGCTCTTAGGCGAGACCTCCTTGCCTGAACGAGACTATTCCTCGCTCAAAACGAAGATTAGTCGCTTGAGCGATAACTCGTGCAAAAGATTTTGGCGAGCCTCTGTTAGTCATGCCTAGGCAAGACACGCTCGCTTGGGCGAGAAAACCAGTGATCACCATTGTTCCCTCGTGCAACAGCCATCATTCAAAAATCCAACGACCTTTAGCAACATTACAACCTCTCACAACAACACCCAAGCATTTTAAACACAGAACAAGGTTACTACAAACAGATATGACTTGAAAGCAAGGAACCCTAACTTCCCTTACCTGGAAAGAGCTAGCCAAACGACTCTAACACTTAAGCGAATGAGTACGAGAGTTCCTGGAGTAGATTGAGGAGCTAAAAACCCTAATACATATGAGGCACGAGATTACTTCACATAACCCTAACAGAAAACACGAAGAACCAAACTAGAGAAGAAGAATATGGGTTGACAAACAACTTACGTGAGCAGAAACGAGGTAGAGCTACACTTGAATCTGATTGAACTTCAAAACCCTAGCATAGCTCTAGGGAGAGAAAAAGAAAGTAAGCAAGGTGTTGTTTTGCAAGAATGGCAAGAGTGGGAGGTGTTTGGCTGCCTTATGGGCCTTGTACGCCCTATGGGCCAACCCTTAGGCCCATTAGATTTTGGGGCAACCCTTAAAATAAAGGGTTAAAATATAAGTGGGCCTTACATCAACCAACAACTATCACATATGAGAGTTAATGTTTTATATTTAATTTGATCCCTATATTCTTTATTTTTGTTCAATTTAGTCCCAATTTGTTTTAAAATGGAATAATGTTGTCTCTCTTAAAATTGAGACTAAATTTAATTTGTATATAAATGTTATTGTAAGGCCCAGTTTTCTGCCCTAAAGTTTTAAGGGCTACCTTTAAGCTATAGGGCCTAAGGGCTGACCCAAAGGATAAAGACACCCAAGTCTGACCTAATTGACTCACTCCACACTTTCAGATTTATGCTTCCTTGGTGCTTAAAGTCGTAGCCATCTTTTCTGTTAGGGTTCCACAGTACATTCAGTTCGCGTTCTGCTTGACCCCGTTCTTAGCTCACGTAAGTATTCCCAACCTCTAACTTTCAGTCTCTGGTCCTATTTTTGTGGGCAGTGTTAGAGCTCTGATACTAAACACCCTTTTGTTCCTTGTTTCCAGCTCGCTAATCTACCCTAGGAGTTGTTATGTTCCCCTATTCGCACCAAAGGACCCGCTACTAGCTTGTTTTCCAGGTACGGGAAGCTAGGGTTCACCCCTCTATTTGTGTTGTGCTGCTTGTACTACTGTTTTATCCTTTTAATATGCTTGGTGTATTGGTGTGAACCTATGTATGGTATTATTGAACCCTTGGTGAATCTGTTGGGAGTTTGTGCACGAGAGAATAGTGGTGAACACTGGTTTTCTCGCCCAAGCGAGCATGGCTCGCCTAGGCGAGATCAACAGAGGCTCGCCCAAGCTGCTTCACGCGAGCGGTCGCTCAGGCGACCCACGTCCTTTCTGAGCGAGTGAGTGTCTCGCCCAACCGAGAAGGGTCTCGCCTAAGCGAGATCCAGCGCAAGGCTACTGTTTCCCTTTTCGAGCCCTCGCCTAGGCGAAGGGGGCTCGCTTGAGCGAGACCCTTCAGCCTGAGCGAGGAGTTGGGCGAGGCAGTGTGTGGTTTGATTGTTTATTACTCTTGGATGATTGGTACTTTCTTGGGAATGATTGCTATGATGAAAAATATATAATGAACTACTATGTATGAGTGATATAATTCATGGATGGTGTATGATGGGTATGGTATGAACTTGGCATGTAAACTAAATGAGATGGTTGGTGTTAAAGTGGCATGGTATTGGCATGAACTAAAATCCCATAACTATGTTTTGAGAGAAATGGTTGAGTATGGAACCACTGAGAAAGAAATGAAAAAGGGCGAATTATCAAGAGATGGTATGTGATGTATATATGTATGTGTAATAAATCTTTATCGATTGGTCTGGTATGCTTGGTCCGTGTCAGTGCGTAATTCTTTTGAAATCCCTAGGTGGGATTTATGGGTCGTGCTCTAGTGGTCGGGACGTAATTCCATGGCCCCTGTTAGTGGGTGCCCATGGTGGTGCCCCATCTATATAACTTGGTAAGGACAAGTGCAAGCATCCACTGAATCCGACCAGGTTATATGTATCCGGATGAGTCAAGTCGTGTCTTAGTGTATTGTCTGAGAAGTCATAACATGCTTGGTTGATATGTGTATATGAGATTGTGAAAATATATCTGATTGCATGGATGAAATCTTTTGTGCTCTAGCTTACCCTACTTTATTGTTGTGTGTTCTGTTGTGTGGTACCCTCTTTTGCGATGATCATCAACTTGTTGATGTGAGCAGATGCGAGGAACACCCATGGACAACAGGGAGGTGATGGTTCCGCTGCATAGTTCGTATGGACTGGACTTTAATTTCTTAATGGGCTTTTCTTTAGGACCATGGCCCATGTATTGCTTTATGCTTTATCACTCTACCTTCATCTGTTAGACCTTTCAACTGGTTTTCTGTTGGCATCGTGGTGTGCCTAGCTTTGTAGGGGTTGTGTTAAGGACCCTAGGACTGCGCTGTTGTACTATTTGTGTGTGGCATTTCTTTTAATTACGCTTATTAATTAAATCGGACGTTACAATTATAATGATGTTTTTATTTAAATTTAATTTTTTATTAAATAGTTTAGGTTTAAGTTTATAATTAGTTTAAAATTTTAGATCAATTATATTATTTTTCATGTTTAAAACTTTCATTCTAATTTTAAATTATTTGTAACCCTTATAAAAATTTAATAAAAATATCAATTTTAAAACTTTCATCCTCATTTTCGTAGTATTTGTTGCAAATGGTCCTCATTTTGACAAAATGTTTAAAATGGTCCTCATTTCTACCGAATATTTAAAATGGTCCTCATTCTCGCAATTCATGTTTTATTTGGTCATTTTCTGTAATGCCGTTTAAATCATTAACGGAACGCTATACAGGTACCACGTTATTAGGGTGTGTTACGTGCCACCTGTACAATGCTTCGTTAATGATTTAAACGGCGTTATAGAAAAAGACCAATAAAACACGAATTGCGAAAATGAGGATCATTTTAAACATTCGGTAGAAATGAGGATTATTTTAAATATTCTGTCAAAACAAGGACTGTCCGCAACAAACACTACGAAAATAAGGACAAAAAATGTATTTAAGCCAATAAAATATTATAAAATTTAATAAAAAAAATTGGACTAAATTGAACAAAAATAAAAATTGAACAAAAATTGGATATAAAACATTGACTCCGACATGTAGTGGTATGCCAATGGATTGAAAGTGGACCCTATTTCAAAAATAAAATAAAAAATAAAAAAAAAAGTAAAAAGAAAACAGAAAAATCACGAAGTGACACATGACAACTATTATTCATTACTATCATTATTTAAATGGATTTAGCAAAACATGAACAAATTGAATAAAATTGATGAAAATTAAAACTTGACTGAAAAAAGAAAAGAAGGATAAAACCGAACGATGGACAAAATATGTAATTTAACCTATATATTTTCCTATTATGTAAATTAGAAAACGAAAAAGATGAAAGCGAAATATATATAAAACATATTTTAAATTTTGCTACTGCAAAGTGCCAAAGCTCGACAATTATTTGAGATGTTCTATGTCCCTAACCACATTAAGTATAATTATATACTCCTGGGTTGTTTTTGAAGTTAAAATAATTACTTTGCTAATTTTATTTTTTTAAGTGGCCGTTTTTTAAAATTAATATTTTTTATTTGTCAACATTTTTTAAATTATTTTTTTAAATAAAATAGTTATGTTTAATTAAATTATACAAAATATTTTTATTTATCTTAAAATTTATAATAATAATATTTCATTATTATTATTATAAAAAAAATATATGTTAATTACACAAAAACAATTATGTATATTTTTTCCAACCCATTAACGAAGCCAGGACTGAGTCTACAAAGACTTGGAATCAGCGTAGATCTTTTCCATTTATGAACAAAAATAATCTCCCATTAATGTTGACTCATTAGTCATAGAGGTGTCAATTTGGCCCAGCCCACAGGGCTTGGCTCTGACCCATGCGGACAAAAAAAAAACCCACATTGAAAAAAAAGCCCCCAACAAAAAAGCCCACAGGGCCAAAAACCCTACAAAAGCCCTGTGGGACAGGGTCAACCTATGGGTTTTCATCTTCCATATGAAAAATATATTACTTTTTAAAATATATTACTATCTGTATATTACTATCTGTGGAACAGGCCCAACGAACCGGACTAGCACGACAACTCGAATAGCTCGAACGACCGGACCTGCCGACGACCTCGACAAGAACGACGACTCTAATGGGCCCGATGATCCAAACAGGCCCAACGACCCGAACAGGCCCAACGACCCGGACGACCCAGACACCCCTAACAACAAGGATAAACCCGGGAACACGGACGGGCCCGACAACATGGACAGGACTGACGACCCGGACGTGCCCGATGACCCAAATGGGCCCGACAACCCAGACGAGCTCGACCACCCAGACGAGCCCAACGATCCGGACAGGCCCTATGACCCAAACGGGCCCGACGACCCGGACATGCCCTACGACCCAAAAAAGCCCGACGACCCGTATGGACCCGACAACCCGGACGAGGCTGTTGACCCAGACGGGCCCGACGACACAAACAAACCAAAAAACCCGGACGGGTCCGACAACCTGGATGGGCTCGATGACCTAGACATGCCCTACGACCCAAATGGGACCGACGACCCGGACGGGCCTAACGACCCAAACGAGCCCAACAATCCGAACGAGCCCGACGACCGGGACGGGCCCAACCACCAGAACGGGCCCAATGACCCGGACGAGACCGATGATCCAGATAGACCAAAGGACCCGTATGGACCCGACGACCCGGATGGGCCCTACGACACAGACGGGCCCGACGACACGGTCAGGCCTGACGACCTAAACAGGCCCGACGACGCGGACGGGCCCTATGACCCATACGGGCCCTACGACCCATACGGGCCCTACGACCCAGATGGGCCCAACGACCCGGACATGCCAACGATCCGACAGGCCCAATGACCCGAATGGGCCCGATGATCCAGAACGGCCCAACGACCCGAACGGGCCCGACGACTCAGATGGGCCCAACGCGCGGGACGAGCCTTATGATCCTAAATTGCCCAACGACCCGAATAGGCTTGTCCGTGTCGTCGGATCGTTCAGGTCATTGGGCTCGTTGGGCTCGTTGGGATCGTCTAAGTCGTCGGGCCCCTCCGGGTCGTCGGTCCCATCCAGGTCTTTGGCCCGTTCGGGTTGTCGCGCCCGTCCTTGTCATCGGGCTCGTCCTGGTCATCATGCCCATCCGCGTCGTCGGGCCCATTCGAGTCGTCTGGCCCATTCGGGTCATTGGGCCTGTCTAGATCATTGGTCCCATATGGGTCGTTGGGCTTGTTCTGGTCGTCGAGCCCGTTCGGATCGTTTGGCATGTCTGGATTGTTGGGCTCGTTTGGGTCGGAGGACCCGTCTGCGTTGTCGGTCCCATCCAGCTCATCGGGCCCGTCCGGGTTGTCGGGTCCGTCCGGCTCGTCGGGCTCGTCCTGGTTATTGGGCGCGTCCGGGTCGTCTGGCTCGTCCGTGTCGTCTGGCCCGTCCGGGTTGTAGGCCCGTCTTGGTCGTCGGGCCCGTCCGGGTCGCTCAACTTGATCTTTGACTCTAACTTAATGTAGTATTATTTGGGAGGCTAACCCACCTTAGCCCTAGCCCTAACCCACTAGAGAGGGGGCTTTAGGGGCTTGGACTTTTTTTTGGCCCCCTCATTTGGGGGTCCCCCTAAAAAGGGGCTTTATGAAGAGTGGACCAAGGCTGGCCCATGGGCTAGGGGCCAAATTGACACTTCGTGAACCATTTCCCTCTCTCACAGATTTTGTCATCTCAAGCACTATGATTTCGCACTAATGCATTTCCAGGTTTCCCATAGTTTTACGCCAATTAATATCAAGCGTCCCCCATCCCAATTCACATCACTTATGAAACCAACAATTAAATGAAATTACCCATTCTATTAGGGATTCCCCATTTTCACACCTCCATTTATGATCACAAACACATAATACCAAGCATATAATCACTAAAAACAATCCAATAGACATATCATCCGAAAGGGAATAGCAACACACCACAAAATTCACGAAACCATGTCAAAACAACGTCAGACATCTTGCACCGCCTGGCGGATTTATCTCGCCGCCAAGCAACTCAAAGCAGAACCCAGAAACTGGGACAAAACTGGGGTGCCGCCTGGCGGCACCTTCATGCATGCTAGGCGGTTTCTGTGCAAAAACCCAGAATTTTGCGAAACAGTGTAATTCAGCATAGATTTCATGTAGTTCAATTCATACAATTCATAATGCATTATTCACGAATCGAAACCATTTAAAACAACTCCCCTTACCTCAAATCCTTGCTCCAAATTCGAATATGAGGAGTATCTCTAACCCAAAACTTCTATCAACCTTTGCTTCTCCTCCAACAATAGCTTTCACTCTAAATCCCTCTATAACCAACACCAGTTCACTCAATTTCTCTGCCCAGTGACTCCCACGAAATTACAGGTCTTACCTCTCCACTAATTCCTTTCTCTCTCTGTGTTAATACACACTAATTACCCTTTACTCCACCCAAAACGAAAATTAAATAAAAAAGATGATTAAGGCTATTCAATGGGTACTAACCAAGTGTTTTCCAGGTTACCTCTCAACTGGCTGCTAGGGTTCGTAAAACCTTTCATATTCATGCCAAGTAAAATTTGGCAAAAAGAGAGTAAATTTGTTCTTAGCAAGGTTTGAACCCATAACCATCAATTACCAAGTCAAGTGCACAACCAATTCAACAAATCATGTTTCATGATAATTCCTACAATTTTAGGATTTTATTATCACGTCTAGCATTCAAGCATATCATCAAAATAATGCATAATTTGAAATAACACACAATTGGCATACATAGGACTCGAACCCAAGTCCTCTCACACAATCAAAGTACTCTCAACCACTTGAGCTAGTACTTTTCCACGTCATAGCTCTCTGCATTAAATATCTTAAAGGTATCTATTACCCGCATTTATTAAATAATTATATAATTAACTATTTAATTTTCTCGGGTCTTACACCGCTGTTCTTCTTAACGGGACTCGCTTACCTGACCTATTATCAGGAAGACTTTCGATACATGGTCTAGTCTAAGCCGGTCACCACACGAACCCAGGCTCTGATACCACTGTTGGGTTTTTGAGAGAGGATCATTAGAGAGATTCAACACCAATGAACATGAGCCCAACCCACACATAAGGGATTGACACCACTCTTAACCCAAAACCTTAAGATGATGGGTTTATGGGCCTTGATCCTTATATGATGCTCAACTTTCTCATTTTTACTCAATGTGGGACTTAAACTCACACTTGGATTCCCAACAATTTGACATGCTTTATATATATATATAATTTTTTTTCTATTGCAGGCCATAATAGGCAGAGATAGATTTTTTTTTCAAAATGTAATAAGCATACTGGTTGCTAAATTTTCAAAACTACCAAATGATAATTTGGTTGGAATGGAATCTCATGTTGAAGAATTATCAAAACTTTAGTGTTTGGGGTCAAATGTTGGAGTTGTTGGAATTAGTGGGATGGATGGTATAAGAAAGACAACTGTTGGTCGTGCTTTGTACGAAAGAATCTCTCATCAATATGATTTTCATTATTTTATTGATGATGTAAGCAAACTTTATCGAGATTCTAGAGCATTAGGAATACAAAAACAGTTACTTTCTTAGAGTTTAAATGAAAATAATTTAAAAATTTTCAATGTTTCCGAGGGAACAAGCTTGGTATGGACTAGGTTACGCAATGGTAGCGCTTTGGGATGTCAAAAAAATTTATACCAGCGGGTATCCATGGATAAAACCCGCAACGAGTATGAAATGAATATTATAAATGGATATTCGTAGGTAATGGATACGAGTATTTTAATACTCGCATATTAACGAGGCGGGTACGGGTATCATAATATCCGTACCCGTGGATACCCGTACCCACTATACTCTAATTTAAATTAAATAAAAAATAAAAAGAAACATGATTAAAATATGAACATATTGATTTTGAATGAGTCATTTTTTTATCAATTAGTTTTAAAAAAAAAATCATTTCTTTGTAAAATGTCATTCAACACTATTTAAATGAGTTATTTGAACTTTGTTTAAAATTTATGAATGTTATGTATTGTATTTTTTTTTGAATTTACAATTAAAATATGTTCTTAAATGTTTATTTTTAGTTTGTTGCAAATACTCCTGGATACCCGCAGGTACCCGTGGATATTAAAAAATTATGCGGATACCCACATAACGGATACCCGACGAATTTGGATACGGCTACGGGACAAGTATTTATCCAGCGGGTAGGGTAAGAGGGAGCTACTACCCGTACCCTACCCGTCCTGTTGACATCCCTAGTAGGGCTCTTATTATTTTGGATAACGTTGATCAAGTTGGACAGCTAAAAATGTTTACAGGGAGTAGAGTGACTTTGTTACATTACATGAAAGCTTAGATAGAGGGAGCAAAATCATCATAATTTCTAGAGATGAACATATATTAAGGACTTATGGAGTAGATGATGTTTACCATGTCCAACCATTGAACTACACAGATGTTGCTGAACTATTTTCCAAAACGCTTTCCTTAGTGAACATGTAAAGAGTGGTTATGAAAGGTTTACTGATTATATACTATCACATGCTCAAGGCCATCCCTTGGCAATTGAAGTATTGGGCAGATCTTTGTTTGATCGAAATGTCTCACAATGAAGAAGTGCATTGGCTAGGCTAAAGGAAAACAAAAGTAAAGATATAATAGATGTGTTGCGAATAAGTTTTGATGAGTTGGATGATTCAGACAAGGAAATATTCCTTGATATTCCTTGCTTCTTCAATAGAAAAATGTTCGAAATGTGAAGGAAGTTCTAGAATTTCGTGGATTTCATCATGAATATGGTCTACAAGTTCTCATTGAAAAATCACTGATAACATATATTTGTGAGTTTCGTGAGATGAATATTTGGCTGATTAACATGCATGATTTGTTGGTAGATTTGGGCAAGTGTATTGTTGGAGAGTAATCACCTAAAGAGCCAAGAAAGTGGAGTAGATTGTGGAATTACAAAGATCTCCAGAATGTTATGTTAAACAATATGGTAAAACAGTTTGAGCTTAAAATTGTAAGTTGTCTTTTTTCTACAATCTGAATATACTTTAAAAGAGTTGACAATTGTTTGCATTTGTGTAGACGACATAAAATCTTGAAGCCATAGTTGTTGACCTATGGCCTAATGAATTTCTAGAAACAATAATAAGAGTTGACGGTCTATCAAAAATGAGTCATCTGCAGTTGCTCAAGCTTGAGGGAGTGAATTTTTGTGGTAGCCTCAATCATCTTTCTAATGACTTAGGATATCTAGCGTTGGAGAAATATCCTTTCAAGTGTTTGCCTCCTAGTTTTCAGCCGGACAAACTTGTGGAGCTGTCCCTCGTTAACAATAACATAAAAAAACTATGGGAAGCCACAAAGGTAGTGTAAATCATTGTTCTTGTTCTGTATTGTTTTTGTTTAAATGAACAAGTAAAAAAGAAGACCCTCTTCCGATAATTTCTTCTGCAATTATTGAATAAAGTAACAAAAGGAAGACCAAGTGTCATTGCTAATTTCGTCTCCTACTTTTTGCCTTCACTGTAGCCTCTACACAACTTGAGACGTTTATATCTCTCTGGTTCCAAAATTTTGATCAAGATCCCAAATTTAGTTAAGGTCAGAAATCTTGAAACGCTATGTCTTGAAAGATGTATACAACTGAAACAAATGGATCCATCTATCGGTCATTTAAGAAAACTTACATATTTGAATTTGAAAGATTGTACAAGTCTAATCAAGTTACCACATTTTGGAGAGGCCCTAAATCTTGACTGGATAGATCTGGAAGGATGTATAAATATAAGGTAGATCGATCCATCCACTGGTCATCTCAGAAAGCTTTTTATTTTTTTTCAATTTGACAAACTGCAAAAGTCCGGTAAGCTTACCCAACAGCATATTAGTCCTCAATTCTCTTCAAATTCTGAGCATCTCAGGCTGCTCAAAATTGTATGATATCCAGTTATTAGATGAACCAAGGGATGAGTATTTGAAGAAGCATTGTATAGGTGAAGCTCCTAATCATTCCCAATCAACGATCTCATCCATGAAAATGTGGCCTTTATCTTTGTTATATTCCAGATCATTTAAAGATTCACCGTGTCCTTTGCTGCCTTCCTTGCTTGGCTTTTCATATATGCGTCAACTTGATCTTAGTTTTTTGCAAAAATTAAACAAAATAAAAGTAAACTGTTTTTTATCTTTAGTTCTTTATATTTTTTTTTCTACTTTTTAGAAAAAGAAATTTGGAAAATTGGTGTCATGCAATGAAGAAAACTATTTTTTATAATTTTTAAAATAAAATATTTATGAATAGTAGAAAATAATATTCTTAAGCAAAAGACCGAAGTTAAGTGTAAAACAAAAACACATTCAATATTAAAAGATAATATAAGAAAAAAGGATTGAATAAATAAAAAAGGATAATGGCAGTAACATACCTTCTAAACTTTTCAATTCCTCTTATATTAATGTCACCCTCTCATTTTGTATATTATAACTACCTTCTCAGTTTTTTTTTTCTTTTCTCCTTTTCTAATTTTTTTCAAGAGATAATAAAAGAGGTGTGTGGGTGGCAATGAGAAATAGAGAAGAAGAGTAGAGAATATCTTTTGTTTTTTTCATTTTTCAAAAATTAAAGTTTGAAAATCTTTGAGGAAAATCTTATTTTACCTTTTTTTATTTACCATTAACTAAAACATTTTTTTTACTTTTTTTTTTACTGAAAATAAATTTATTCACCCGGACGAATTAGGTGTTGACACAGTTAAAATAGTTGTGTGAACTCCTTTCAAGAACTAAGTCGTCATCACTACTCAACTCAGTACCTTTATTATTTTAGAGGTTGTTGTAACATCCCGATCGAATATTACTAATTTAATTAAAATATAATAAGATATCATTAAATAATCGTATTTAATTATTCATCTTACTCAAAAATGCGCGGAAAATTTTCATCTTTATTAATCGTGCCAAATGAAAACAAATTCCAAACCAATATTCAATTAAAAGAGTACAACTTCAAGTTCCTATTCCACTGAAAATGAATGAGATAAATACAACTCTTTAAAAAAAATGTCCATGTAAGCCCTCTCTCAAGCTCTACTCTTCAACAGCTTCACCTGCAACATCCTTTGCTCCCATGTAACAAGTTACACGATCATCGCCAAACACAAACAGATAGGGTGAGCTTAAAATAAAAGAAATAACTACAGTATAAAAGAAAACAACCCCACAAACCCCGATTAACTAACTTAATCTGACCACCCTCTCAAAAGTACCACCTTTGGTCACTAGCCCCCCTCCCACGGTTGTCACTATGAGCATTCAGCTTCTACACCCTCTGATAATTCCTTTAGTTGATACTTGCCACCATTGTGTCTACTCGCCCCTCCGACTATAGGGCACCACCTGTAGTCCACACGTGGGAATGATCTTTTGACAGACTATAATCCACAACACCAAGTGGAGTTCCCCAATACGAACTGCAATCTGTATTTGTCCCTGGACTAACAAACGCGTCGGCTAACACTGAAGAGCAATCATCTAGGACCCATCCATACGAGCCACGATCTCGCACATTCACACTAGACTTCCACAACCACCAGGCTACAAGGTGACTTGCTCCATACCTATCGGCCACAACCGATAGAGCACGTGCGGAAACCATTGCTATGGATCATACACCGTAACGCCAGGCGAAGTTCCCAAATACGAACATAGTTCGTAACATCCTAAGACTACCAAACTCGTGAGCTATTTACTGAGCAGGCCAATCTATCTGGAACCATCCATACTGGCCACAACCAACACACTCACCAACCCGAGCTCAACTCAAGGGTTCCTCGTGTTCATCCGCCATCTCGAGCTCAACTCGAGGGATGCCATTCCGAGCTCAACTCGAGGAATGCCACATGCTTAACCCCTATCCCGAGCTCAACTCAAGGGATACGTTCCGAGCTCAACTCAAGGAACGCCAGCAATTCCACCTTTGAAGCATCACCAAAAGCCTTGTAGATCATGCATGTAGAATCCAACAACTCAAGGCTGCAACATCAAAATCACCTGGCGGGGGACACGTACCGCCAGGCGCTGCCAGCTTCCAGACCGCCTGGCGGGTGACGCATACCGCCAGGCGCGTAACGCCTCAGATTTCTTCCTAGCTGCAGATATCGCGTGGCGACACCACCCTCACCGCTAGGCGCACAAGTTTCCAGGTGCCATTGTGGTAGCAGGTATCGCTTGGCGGGAAGCTCTCTGCTGCCAGGCGCCCTAAGTCCAGACAACCCACTGAATCACCGCTATCGCCTAGCGGTTCGCATATTACCGCCAGGTGCCATGACAGTATTTACGCGATTCTGGTTTCTACTCCAGTCCAGGCACAATTGCTCGCATCATACTCATCTGGTCATTTTCCCAGGGTCTTATAACTTAGTTGGTTACTAACGACGGTGAAGTTTAATTACCAACACCTAACTTGATAGTACTGCATATCCTACTACTACCATCAAAATTACCAAGTCAAGCTTCATCCCTTCAAATCATATTATTACTCTTAGAGTCCCTACCCTTAAGTTACTTTTAAGTTTGTTACCCCTGATAAGGAATCCTCATCATAGTCTAATGCCAACACTGTTGATACCATATTCCTTATTACACAATCTCCTTTGCCTCAATGCTTTGTTCTATTCTATGCTTACCAACCCAAAGTTTATCCAATGAACTCGTACAAGCAAATGTTCTTGTCCCTAAATGGTTTTCCACAATTCATCAAAACACCTAATCATGCAACTCTGGTGTGGCGCCTGGCAGCAAACGGGGTGCCACTAGGCGGTTCCTGCAATCCCAGGCACCCAACAATTCGTCCTGCACCTGTGAACTTCAACCCTTCAAAATCCTCCATTCCTTGCAATTTATATTAATTCCCAAGTGAATTCATTTACTTTCAATTTCATTTATTCCCTAACTCAGATGATCAACAATTTCCAATGCAATTGAACCACCCATTCTGCTCATGATATCACTACTTCCAAATTTCGAACCCTAAAACGAGAATGGTGCCATAATCATCCAATCTCCCCTCCTTACATAATAATTTCATAATAATTCACTTATCTTAAGAGTTAAACACCTTTTCCACCGATTAGAATTCACCCAAGAAGGCTAAAACACTAAAATTGAGTCAAAATTGTCTTGCGTCGCCTGACAGGTGTTCATCACCGCCAGGCAATTCATACAGAACCCAGAAAACTGGGCAAGCCACATGCGTCGCCTGGCGGCTAAGGATGTGCCACCAGGTGGTTCCTTCCTCAGGAACTCAAAATCACCAAACCAAGATGAGTCGCCTTACGGCTATGCATAGCCCACCAGACGGTTTCTGGAAATTTTTCAGAAACGCCACAATTCAAGCAAAAACAGATTATATCCATGCATTTCATACTACATATCATGCAATTATTCACACACAAAATCAATAACGAGTAAAACTCCCATAACATGGATCTTTTCGCTTAAAAGCTTGAACGACTCTTGATTCTTCCTAATTTCCAATAGCCTCCCTTGATTCTCCTCAACTCAGCCTCAATGGTTCACTCACCACACTCTCTACACTCTGATTTTCGTCTCCCTCAACCAATTCATTAAAACCAGCTACAAAATCTCTCTCTTTTTCACTTAATTGGTCTCTAATTAGTGTCTTAATGTGGCAAAACGAAATTGGCTTAAAGTATATGATAATTACCATTCAATTGCTCATTAAGAACTATTTTCCAACCCCTCTTGGCTGCTACATCTGCTAGGGTTTACACTACCCTTTCATATTCAAGCCAAAACTAAGTTTGGCAAAAATAAAGTTTAATTTGGGTTCTCCAAGGCTTGAACCCACAACCATACCAATGCCAAATCAAAGCTAACCATCAAGCCAATTCATGTTTCTTGCTAACTAATATAGTCCAATGATTATATATATCATTCCACAACATGATCACATATATAAAAATATAAAATCAGATAAATAAAACATAAATGGCATACATAGGACTTAAACCCGAGTCCTCTCAACCATTTGAGCTAGTACTTTTCCACGTCATACAAGTTAGAATTAAATGCCATAAAAACTTCCACTTCCCGCATTTATTAATTAATTAATCTTCAACAACATATATACACTCATCAATAGTGGCCTTTTTCACGCACTTATACCATCATTCATTAAAGCTAACATATATAGATTTATATATTCAACATGGCTCAACAAGTACTACCAAACAACATACTCATTAGTTATACACACACACACACACACACACACACACACACATATATATATATATATATATATATATATATATATATATATAACCCTTCTCATTCACGTAAGTCAAGGTTTAAACACACAACCATACATAGGACTCGAACCCAAGTCCTTTCATAGTAACCAAGTACTCTCAACCACTTGAGCTAGTACTATTCCTTATCTTTTCTTTCCACATTAATTAACTTAGGGATTCCCGCCCTCACATTTACTAAATAAATATTTATTTATTTATTTAATTTTCCCAGGTCTTATAGTAGTAGAACATATATTAGAAATGGAGGATTATATATTTACAATTTCCCAGAATTAGTTGAGGTAGAACGCTATAGAAGCATGGGATTTTCATGGATGATAAAAATTATTTAGGTGTATTCATGATTCTTCCTTCATTTCTTTCTCACTATTTCTTTGTTTTTTGTATGTAACCAGAACTAACCTAAAACTTGTGTTTGTGGTGCTACGAGAACCACCGATACAATTATTCAACCAACGGACACCAAGGATGGCCTCTTATTATTTCAAGTATCATTCCAGGAAGTGAAATACCAAAGTAGGTTTATAATCAACATATGGGTATAGGCAGTATAATAACCATAGAAGTATCTACCCCTATGTAGCAAGTTGGCAGCTTTTGTTGTGTACTATTCTCAACTCGTCCAAGAGGAACAAGTTTAAAGATTTGTCTGGAAACAAAAACATATCGTATTTTTGATGTTGTTATTCCGATGAGTCTACATGAGGATGTTGGCATAGAGCAAATAGATCACATTGGCTTATTCTATTTTGGTACCATCACTAAATTTTGAAAATTGGAAGTTCATGTATCAGACAAACATGGTTTTGCTGTTGAGGTGGAGAAATATGGATATCATTGGGATACTTACCTAAGGATGAATCATTGGGGAAATTTATCAGCTAAAAAATGCATGTTTTCTTCAATTTGAAGGAAACAAGTTACAATTGTATTTTAGCTCTCACTACACTTCTATCTAGTGAAGACTTGAAGGCATTGTTGAAGATGGGAGGAAGAATTGCAATGACATAACCAAACATTGCAAATAGGAAAAGCTGGACAAGAATTCAAATTCATTGTGTCTTTTGGAATTGATAGTCCTATGATCTCTCCACTATTTTCAAAAACTAAATTTTATGGTTTGATAAGGTAATGTACATGGACTTCGATACTATTATTTTAGGAAAATAAAATTGTAACTAGCTATTTCACCAACATTATTGTAAGGAACATATTTATTTGGTTTTCTAATTTATCTCCTATCGTGTAAATAGCTCAAACAATCCCACTACACAACAATCAAAAAAATGAATAACAACCATAATGAAGAAATCCAAAGGAACAATTTAATGGTTAAAAAAGAAGAGTAACAAAGAAAATACAGATAAATTAACTGGATTCAATTGAAGTGTTAACAAACTTCAATTTACATCTACGGTCAGAAATCACTATTAATAGAAATTACAACTCAGTTTTTCTTAAAGAAGGTTGGTTACAACAATTTATACATAAATCGTCTGGTCTCATGTGAGAATCCACCAAAGTTTCATATTGACTGATACGAAGAAGGGAAAAGTAGGAAACTACTATTATTTTGTATTTGTCTCAACAACTCATCCTTGTAACCAATGGTAGGCCTTAGTAAGGTGGGGTAGCCTTGACCCCAACCCTGTCATCTGATTCATTGCTTCTTAAACTTCTTCCTCCCATAATAGAGATAATGCCAATGTTGTTGGTGATTAAGTAGGATACAATTGTTCCATATCCTTTATTTAAGTATAAGGTGAAGATGGTGTAGTACGCATGTGGAAGAAAGAAAGTCTTATCACGCTATGTTGTGACATGTGGAGAATGGAATCTAGTGACTTTGTATAGAGATCCACCAAAATAATTGGGCAAGATCCGTCACTCTTTGTGGGAACATGATTTACAAATTATTCAGCCTTTATCAAAAGAGAATGTCTTCTTGTACATCCAAAATTTCTTCTGCACCTCCAAAAAATTCAAATAAAATAGAAACTAATATATATATATATATATATATATATTAAATAAATAAATAAAAATACTTATAAAATAAATAAATTAAAAAATAATCTAAATTAAAAATATTAACACTTTAAATTAAGAAAAAGAATATATATATTGTACTCACCAAGAGGGTAGCAGTAGTCAGGTGAGGGGGGAGATGTGAAGGAAATGGTATAATTAGTGTCGGCATAAAACTGATGTGCTAAGGGCCATGTAGAGGAGTTACATTGTATTAAAGCTGGTGTGGTGGTAGGCATCGTCATAAAACCGACAGAGTGGTAGAGTAGAGAAGAAGATTTGCGTCGTCATGAAACCGACAGGGTGGTAGAGTAGAGAAGAAGATTTGCGTCGTCATGAAACCGACATGGTGGTAGTGCATAGAAGAAGATTTGCATTGTCATAATGGTGCAGAATAGAAGAATGGCGTCGTCGTACAAGCTGACATGGTGATGAAGAAGTCATAAGGTCGGGCAAAGAAGGTTGATATTAACTGGTTAATAGTCTTTGGGTGGGGTCGATTTGTTAAGATTGTAAAGATGAGATATGTAATTATTTGGTTATTATTTAGTTTGATGGGATATTGTGGCTAAAATTTTGGAAGATATTGAGGATTATCTCTTGTATATCTACAAATTTGTAACTGATTATTTGTAATTCATTACTCTAGTATAAATAAGAATGTTACTCCAATGGTCAATGGACAAATTGTTTTTTACCTAAACAAGTCTTAAGCTAGGGTTAAAAATATTTCTTTCATTTTGTTTTTGGTTAAGGATTATCTAGCACTTTTCCTAACCAGAACATATATATATATATATATATATATATATATATATATATATATATATATATATATATATATATATATATATATATATATATATATATATATATATATATATATATAAATGACAAAAAAGTAGAAATTTCATTGATTGTTCAACAATATCAAAGTGCTAAAAGGTTGAAATATCCAAACATAGAATAGACAATATTAAGCGTATTTATCAAATTGTACTACAATTATGCAATTAAACGTATAATTTTAATTTTTTTTTACTTCCATCAGTTGATCATCCTACATCATTTGGAGATGGTGCACCATTTTGAACATCCTATGCATTGAATGAATAAAGAATATAAGTAGTTGAATACAATAACATTAAGTAATTTTCTTAAGTAAATTGTACCTCATTAGCATATGGGTGTACCAAAGAAATAACCATTGCATCTTCTCTAGAAGCAATGAATGCAAGCAATATTTGCATTTGGTTCTTGACAGTTGCAATTCCATCTTCACAACCTTATCCTTCACATTTGATAAAGTTCCACTAGATGAAGCAAGGTTGATTCCACTTAATTTTATAGTTGGACGGTGTTGAAAAGCAAGTGTAGGACAAGCTCCAAATGAGAGTCCTCTTCCCCGACCTGGATATTATTTTCCAAATACCACACCAACCAGATCATTTGGAGATATATCATATGCAATTTCTGGATTTTTTAACATCAATTTTTTCGTGCATAAATCATCATCATCTCCTAATCAATATCAAATTTATAGTGAAAACACACAACTGAACTTCAAAACAGCATACACATGTGAACCCATAAACTTATTAATTAATTTATTGCCTACATAAAAAGTCAATCATTATCATCATCTCCAAATAAATAACACATTTACAATGAACCCACAGAACAAAACAATACAACACCATACACACTTTAATCCATGAATAAGTTTAGATGTCTATCAGTAGTGTAGAGAAATTATAAACTCTTAATTCATAATGCTTAATCCTAAGACTATAGAAACTCTTAATCCCTAGTTTTTCTAATAATTTAAAACCATATTGTTTAAAAAAAATGAGTTTTT
This sequence comes from Vigna unguiculata, assembly GCF_037176805.1. NCBI lineage: Eukaryota > Viridiplantae > Streptophyta > Magnoliopsida > Fabales > Fabaceae > Vigna > Vigna unguiculata. The sequence goes on from NC_140802.1 coordinate 28,680,794, forward strand.
AATCCAAAGACTATATAAATTTCATTAAAAAACTTTTTAAAACTGGCCTCATATAATATTTCGAACACAACGTCTAATAATTAAAATACAAAGTCTAATGAACTTGTCATCTAATAATCTTGTCGTCTGATGCATACTATATCATCTATAAGAAAATAAGTCGTTTTAACCAACTCAATGAGAGTTTAATATCCTTCAAGTTGCCTTGCATGATGGCCTTAGAAGGCATTATAAGTGACAAATGTGGTAGTGTCAATACCCAATTTCGTCCAGATTATAATATATATATATATATATATATATATATATATATATATATATATATATATATATATATATATATATATATATATATATATATATATATATTCTTATTTTACTTTGTTTTATTTCATCCTTTTATCTTATTTTATTTTTATTTTATTTATTTTTATTTTATTTATTTTTATTTTTCTTCATATTTATTTTTACTTTTTTTTATTATTTAAGAAAAAGAAAGAAAAATGATAAAAAAAGGATTTGAAAAAAGCAATGAAAAAAGTAAAAAAAAAAAAAAACAAAGAAAAAAGAAAACATAAAAATACAATAAAAAAATTAAAAGATAAAGAGTCAAATCTCTTTTTCCTCTTTAATGGTTTAATGGTCCAATGTTACACTCCTATGCTTTTTCTACTCGTACCCCTCCAATTCTCCTCCATTCAAGAAGTGACTCGTGTCACTCATACTCCATTTAACTTTTTCTATTGCACTAACCTTCCTTCCAATGGTTCTTTTGTTCACAATTCATTACTCACTTGCACTACTTTTATTTTTTTTTATGCACCTTTTCATGTAAAGCCAATCTCTCCTACAACCCTAAAAAAACAGGAACCAAAGCCCCTTCCCAGGCATCATGGCCTATTCCCTTAGCCATTACATGCCACAACCAAGATCAATCTATCAATATCTACAAAACCGTTCAACACGTAACCTTCACTTTTTCACCATATCCTTCTTCTCCCTTAGTACCATCACATATCTCAAAAAAAAAAAAAAAACACCCCATCTTCTCCATTCCTTTCCCATCAAAAAGCCCATCCACAAAGAACCCCAACTGGTCATTCATTCATTACTTTTTATTTTCTTCCTCTACAGAACTTAGAGAACCAACACCGCCAATTCATGTGAACACCAAAAAGCCCCACTCTCCAGAACCGTTCTCACTCTGCACACCTCCAAATTCCTCTCTTCATCGAGGTCTTCATTTCCTTCCTTCATAAAAACACCAATACATACAAGTAGTTTCCCCTAGACTTTTTGGCACGGTTCTTCCTCCATCAACTCCGATTTACACCATTATCATCAACTCACCATGAATGCCAATCAATCGCAAAAAATAGAGCCCACCACAACACCCTCCAATACGTTTTCCATCACCACCACACAAACTCATTCCAACACCAAGACACACAATCTTCGTGCCCAACCTCCACCATATCTATCCATCTTCCCTCAACATCACAACATACGCACGAAGACCAGATTCACATCCATTTTTCATCATCAATAAAAAACCATCCAGCCCGAGAGGATCGACTTCGGCACCTTCATTTTCGTCTTCTTTTACACAGACCATCATTCATCATCCTCCATTACTAGCTACCACTCCAGCATTTTCACAACACAAAACATTAGAATAGAAAGGAAAGCCACCAACGAGTTGGGGTCTCGAATGATGGTGGTTTGGGTCGCGACGGCCAGGTGGCAGCTTCCGTGGTGCTTGCGGACCCAGTCGCAGTGGCTGGCACGGTGGTGGTAAGTCGTAGAGTCTATGACGCCTTTTTCTCTCGCGGAAGAAGAGAATCGAGGATTGGAGACGAATGGAGGGTCGGCGGTGGCTGGAATCGATGACAGTAGTCTCCAATAAGCATGGCCTTGCGGCCGTGAAGGGGTTTGGTGCTGACCATGGCGACGAGGAAGAAGAAGCAACCCCTGTCTCGCACGTGGGAAGAAGAAACGACAAAGGAGATGATTCAGGGAGCTCGATTCTCATTAGTGACACCTCTGGTGGTGGCTGGCGATGACGGTCACGTCTCTCCGTGGGCGTCGGATGTGCGGCGACGACGCTGTTGTTGAAGTCGTGGTGGCTCGTAGGGGTAGCAAGATGAGGCTGTTGCGTTGGAAAATAAGGGCTCTTTGGGTTTGATGAGGGAACCCTAATGTTTAATGTTTGAAGAGATGGGCTCAACACACTTTTACTTATGCAACCCCTTTTTTCAATCTCTGCAACCTGTTTTGGTTGGATTGTTGTGTTTGTTTGCTGGATCAATTTGATTGATTTACTTGTCGCACCTCTGCATGCATCACCACTTGTTTTTTTATCTTGCTGGACCTCTTTACTTTTCCTTCCCGCACCTCCATATTTTGTTAACTCTCCACCCCTATGTCATGTGTTTGTTTTTAACTTGTTTTATTTTCTTGGTGCACCCCCTACATTTGATAACCATGCACCTCTCTGTTTGCATCTATCTTTGGGCCTATTTTGTTATTATGTTTTTATACCCCTGATGTTTACTGGCTTGCACCCCATGTGTTTGTTTTGGACTTGTTTGTTGTAACTGATTGCAATCCATGTTTCACTATACACCCCTCATTTACTTCATGCACCTCACTCATCACTCTTGCACTCATATCTTATTTTTTTTCCACTTTTACCATTCTTTTCCACCTTTTTAATATTTTCTAAAAAACAAAAAAATATTTGAAAATCATGAAAATTTTTCAAAAATAGAAAAATCTAAAAAATGGAAAAAAAATGTTCTCTTTTTAAAAATGTCTAGTCACTTGCACTGTGTGACACTCATTTTTAAAAATAGGGTTAAATATGTTTTTGGTCCCTCAAGTTTCAGCGAAATTTGGAATTAGTCCCTCATCAAAACTTTTGACCAATTTAGTCATTCATCTCTCAAAATGCGTGAATTTAGTCCTTTTAACCAAATTTTGTTAAGTTTATCTGACGTTTCAAGCGCATTTCATGATAGTATTTAAGTTAACATTGAAGCAAAAATGTGTCAAACAATATAAATAATTTAAATACTATCATGGAATGTGCTTGAAATGTCAGATAAACTTAACAAAATTTGGTTAAAAGGACTAAATTTACGCATTTTGGAAGATGAAGGACTAAATTGGTCAAAATTTTTGATGAGGGACTAAACCCAAATTTCGCTCAAACTTGAGGGACCAAAAACATATTTAACCCTTAAAAATATCAAAAATAGTTTTCTTTTTCTTTTTAGTGTTTGTTCGACAGCTCGCGTCGTGTGACACATTTATTTTCAAATAATTCAAAAGCACCAAAAACATATATAAAATTTTCAAAAATTTAAAAATATCAACATTTCCAACTACGTGATCTTTGATTCTTCATTACAAGATACATAGCAGCAAGGTCAATCCTTGTCAAGTTCACTTCCAAAAAAATCAATCATTTTCTCGATTGTTTTCCAAATTTCTTTTTAAAGAACTACGTAACCCTGATTTCTCACTTTAAATGAGAATACCTAGGATCAAGGTTAATCCTTGTCAGACCCAAAAAAAAAAAAATTGTTTCTTTTGAGTATTAGTTGTCTTATTAGTTTTGGGGAAAATTAATGTTTTCAAGACCACATAAACTTTGCGCGTTTAATTAAGGGTACCACCTTTGGGTGGGCGTTGTAGGGTGCTAACACCTTCTCTAGGCGAAACTGACTCCCAGATCCAAAAATCTGATTTTTCGCAGACTTGCTTTATTTTTATGGTTTTCCATAGTTTTCCATAAATAACTATGGTGGCGACTCCAAATTTCTTTTTAAAACCTGTTTCGTTTTTTGTTCGTCATCCCATCGCGATTATGGTTATGACAGGAAGCAAACTTGGTGGTTGAACAATTAAGATGCAAAGTATAGACAAACAATTAAAGAAATATAAATTGACCAAAGTCTTATGGCACTCAATTGATTTTTTCTTGGAAATTTCTCCCACTTTGGTTCCTCGTAATTATGTTCAACATTCTTTAATTCCCACCCATGACTTCCCTTCTACTTTCGGGGCAGTTTTCTTTACACCCTTTTTTTCTTCTTACACCTCCTTAAAATAAAATTGCTTACACCTCCTTATATTTTCTAATTTCTGAATTAGGTGTTCCAAAAGGTATTTCCAAATTTGAAAAATGTCTTCCAGAATACTCAATTTAGAAAGTATAAAAATACATTCCATATTGAGTGTTTCAAAAGATATTTTGAGATCCATAAATACATTTCAGAACAACCATTCCAGAAAAAAAATCTAGAACAGATGTTGCGAATTGTATTTCTAGATCCGAAATGACTTATGGAACACTCATTTCAAATTTTATTTTAAATTTTGGAAGATTGTTCCATAATGTACTTTTAAATTCAGAAATATCTTTCAAAACAGGTATTTCAGAATATTAAGTAAAATTTCTAGAATAAGTGTTATGGAAATTATTTCCATATTCAGAAATGGCTTTCAGAACACCCATTCTACAATGTATAAAACATAAATCTTCCCTAGAATAGTGAATTCAGATTACATTCACCTCCATTTGATATTGAAAAATATTAATTTCAGATATTTTCGATTATAGTTCTAGAATGTAAGTTTTCATTACTGATTGTACAATTAGAAATGTAGATTCGTCGCATTTTGGATTATTTAAACTGGAATGTAAATTTGCAAGGTAATCCAAAATGAAAACTATATTCCTGATTGTAAAATCAAAAATGGAAATTGGTAATTTAGATTGTGCAATCTATAACATAATTGTACATTATAGATTGTGCAATTCATAATGTAATTTTGATGATGTATAATAACATTTTGAATTAAAAAATTTGGAGTGTTATTTTACTATTTGAATGTGCTCAAATTAAAATTTATTGTGTTATTTTGCAATCACCTTAGAGAAATGGAATATTGGATAAAATATTCGATGAGATAGATCAATTGTCAAAGATAGAAAAGTCCAATATAATGAGATATGTGGAAAATGAAGATGAATTGGTTGAAGGGGATTGCCTTTTTCCATTTACAAATGTTGAGGTTATTTGAATTTAATTCATTTGTATGAAAATGTAGTGACAAGAAATATACTAATGTTATAATGTATTTGTGTAGGTACATAGGACCCGAGATGAGTTCCTTGAATGGGTATGTAGGGTTTTAAAGGTATTATGAGGCAACCATAATCATGAATTGGCTAATACATTAGTTGGTCACCCCTGTGATAGCAGATTAAAACCGAATAAGCATTCCATGCTTATTGACATGACAAAATGTCTAGCAAATCCATCGAACATATTACTCACGTTAAAAAAGAAGAACAAAAAAATACCATAACGATGTAGCAATTATATAATGTCTGATACACAAGATATCATAAAGAGGATGCATAACTGAAATGCAATAGTTAATGTTGTTGTTTGAGCGTGATAATTGTATTTACTGAAATTGCTAAATGCTTTTAAGATTGTATTTTTTTATGAATAACACTTACAAAACCAACAAATATAAGTTATCTTTGCTTGAAATTGTAGGTGAGACGTCCACAAGATTAACTTTCTTGTTGCCTTTGTGCTATTAGGAAGTAAATGAGAAAATAACTTCATTTGGGCACTTGAAAGACTTAGAACATTATTTTTGTCATCGGATCTTCCCCCTCAAGTTATTGTCAAGTACAAGGACCTTGTTTCAATAAATGCAATTAACATTGTTTTCCACAAGCATCCAAGCTTCTTTGTCGATTCCACATTATTAAGAATGTTAAAGTTAAATGAAAAATGTTAGCAGATTGTGTGGATACTTGGGATGTTGATAGCATTCTTAGCTACTGTTGTGGATTGTAATGATTTTAATGCTTTTGATAGGTGTATAAAATGATTCAAAGTTATTTTTTTGCCATGGCCATTATTTTTTGAATGTCTAAATTATGTGATGACAAACCCCTAGCCAAGGGACTCACCACTAGAGTAATGGTTAGGAAAATGCTAGAATATAAAAACTCATTAGTATCTACAAAGCTCAACAAGCCCAAACTAATGTTTACATGGGTCAAGAGAGACACGAAGATGAAGTCTAAGTTATATTGGGCCAAGTAGAGTAGGTTTCATTGGTCCTTGAATTTAAGCCAACAGTGCAATAATTGGGCTTGGTGCCAAACAAATCAATCTAATCAAATAGATATGTCCATCAAAGCATGACCCACCATATTTGAGCATGTTGTTGCCATTTATTCCATGCATGATAGTTCGTCTTCATGAAAATCCACCAAGAAGAGGAGAAACTGAAAGTTCTCATGAAAAACCAAGCAATTTCCAAGTTGGATCAATTTCATTACATTTTCATCGTTACATACTTGATGTTATTGATGTGAAAGTTGATGGTCATTATGGTTATCTATGTATTGCTACATTGTTAGGAATGGGTGGAAAGTTTTGGTCTCTAGTCCGTATGGACTTATTTAAAGAATTACGCTAACAATGTGATGAATATGCTACAATGTTTGGTGGTTACGAAAAAGTGGAGCAACTTAAACGATCTTGATAATTTATTTGGTAGTTTATTGTAATTAAATACTTTCAATATTTTTTTTACGGATTAATTATTCATAAACTAGATAAACGGATGACCATACCCAACATGGGTACATTATAGCTAGCAGATACAATGTCATATTAGAGTGTTTATATAGCAAAAAAAAAAATATGACAACATTTTCCTTACAAAGTAAACCTCCTTCAAATGTCAGTATTCATTGACTCATATGTATTAGACATGTCATGGTTCACATTTTGTCCATGTAATTAACTATAATGCACTTGATCTACTTTTTTTCATCAATATTCTATTAATGTTGATAATAGTGTACGAATTAAACTTGTGCAAGTGAAGCTCAAGGATAATTGTTTGATACCAATTGTGGACGTCTTATGGTTCAGTTACTTCTGCATTGAGAATAGGAAATGAACCTCATTTTATGTTAGTCGGATCCAAGTTTTTTTGAATATATTAAGGGTTACACAAAACGTGTATATTAGTCCTACAGTCGATTGAGTCAAAGGTGCAATGCTATGGAAGACGAAGAACAGTTCATTCGCATTTTTGAATCCATAATTAGGTATATGGTCTCGGTTCAATTTTTAACCGAGGCAAAATAGGACTTTAGCATCGGTTCAGTTCCATCCGAGGTCAAATGTCACTCTCCCAATGACACTTTTGAAATACTAACGAACTTTTGTGCTTTAGGTCAATGAAACCAAATCCTATAAAGCTTTTTGGCAACATGCATTTTGTAATCGAGGCAAAAAAAATTTTTTTACCATGAATATTTGGGAAATCGAGGTAAAAAAGCTAACAAGAATTACAAAAATGCCACCGTGTCATGATATGCTTCGATTTTGTGATAACCTAAGCCTATAATGCGAGGCAAAATCCCAAAACTGCACTGGTGTGCATCACGCTTTGACCTCGCAAATACAGTAGCCACCATGTATGTGTTTATTTCCCCTCACCAGCTTTACAAATCTGAGTCGAAGCACCATCTTAAAGTGCATATTAAACTCCTAAACGATCTCCTCCTGAAGGGGTAGTCCTCTTATGTCGTCGTTTCACACTTCATTCTTCTTCAATTTCGTTTTTATTTAATAAAAATCGTTTATATAAAATTTAAGTGGCTATGGAAATGATTTACAAATTACACGAAAGGACTTTGGATTAGGACTCCTTCGTAGATGTCTGCTATCATTATTGATACAAGGAGCACCATTAACTATGTTTCGTTCTCCTCTTGTGAATAGTATGGTAAACCTGTATTCCATATGAAGAACGAATTTGATGCAGAGTGGAAGAATTATCGAATGGGTTTGCAATAATCATGGGAAAGAAAACAAGAAACACGAGAAAAAGGAAAAGAGAGAGAAGCAAAACTGATTGTGTGAAAAGATACTGAATGAGACTTTATTGATTCACTTTAGGAAAGCAAAACAAGTTTATATAGAGAGACTAAGTGATGGACGTAATAACAGAATGTGTAAAAATGGTTTTAACATATTGATCATTGGTTGTGTGATCTTCAGGCTAAGCAGTGTGATCTTCAGGCTAAGCAGTGTGACCCTAATCATTATTCTGACAGTCCCCACAAGTTGGGCATAGATATCAAACAGGCCCAACTTGGATGTAAGAGTGTTGAAAAGAGCTTGAGGAAGAGCCTTGGTTAGAATATCATCTTGTTGGTGATGGGTGCTGATGTGAAGAAGCTTGATGAGACCTTGTTTGACCTTTTCTCTAATTAAATGGCAATTTATCTCTATATGCTTGGTTTTTTCATGGAAGACCGATTTGATGCGATCTATACGGATGAGAGACTATCACAGTACAAGAGGGAATGTTACTGGTGATTGATTTTAATATCCTGCATAAGGTGGTAGAGCCATTGGATTTCACACGTTGTGGAGGCAATGGCACAATATTCAGCCTCGGAGGAACTTCTTGAAATAGTTTATTGCTTTTTTGATTTCCAACAAATGGGAGATTTACCTATATAAATGATATAACCAGTAATAGATCTTCTGGTGTCGGGGCATCCAGCCCAATCTGAATCACAAAAGGCCTTTAAATGTAGGTTGCTGGTGGAGTCGAAGAAAATCCCCTGTCTCGGATGTTGTTTTAGATAACGAATAATTTGCATGGAAGCTCGATGGTGTAGACTTGTAGGTGTAGCAATGAATTGACTTAAATGATGCATAGTAAAAGTGATATCTGGGCTTGTATGAGTGAGGTAGATGAGACGGCCTATCAACCTTCGAAAGGGTGCTGAATCAAAGAGAAGTTCCCTTATTTATGTGTTTTTGTGTCTAGAGAAATTCATGGGTGTTGATGTAGGGGTAGAACCAAGCATCCTGGCTTCACTCAAAATATCAGTAGTGTACTTTCGTTGACACAGCTGTATACCTTTACTGCTTCTCGCAACTTCAAAGCCAAGAAAATATGTCAAGTTTCCCAGATTTTTAATCTTAAAAGTATGATCAAGAAGATTAGTAATTGAATTGATTTCAGCAATATCATCTCCAACTAATATTACATCATCAACATATATAAGGAGGGCAGTGATGTGTGAATTATTAAATTTGAGATACAAGGAATGGTCAACAAAGGATTGTTTATAACCATGTGAACATAGAAATTCTGAAATCTTGGAATACCATTGTTTACTAGCTTGTTTAAGGCCATACAAAGATTTATGTAGGTGGCAAACACGATTTTTATCATCACAGTTAAAACTTGGTGGTAATTGCATGTAAACTTCTTCTTCTAAATTGCTATGTAAGCAAACATTGTTTACATCCAACTATTTGAAATGCCAATTGTGAATGGAAGCTAAGGATAGAAGCAACCTGATAGTTGTGAATGGAAGCTAAGGATAGAAGCAACCTGATAGTTGTTATTTTTGCCACAGGTGAAAAGGTGTGTAGATATTCTAACCCTTCTTTTTGTGTGTAACCTTTTGCCACTAGACGCGCCTTGTAGCGTTCTATAGATCCATCAACCTTATACTTCACCTTGTATACCCATTTGAATCCAACAACATGCTTTCCCTTAGGTAAATGGCTTACTGTCCAAGTGCCATTCTATTCCAGGGCTATTAACTCTTCTTTCATGGCTTTCTACCAATGTTCACAACAGGAAGCCTCTTCATAAGATTCTGGTTCAGCATGAGAATCAATGGAACAAATAACCTGTTTGAAAGAAGGAGATAATCTTGCAAGAGAGATGTGAGCTTCAATAGGATATCTAGATTTAATTCTAGTTTTTGTAGCAAAAGAAGTTTGGAAATCTTGTAAATAGGCAAGAGGTGTTTTATGTCTAGACCTTTTAGGATGATTTTGTTCTATTCTGGAATCAATATTAGGTTCATTATTTAATCTAGTAGAGTCACTACTGTTGTAACATCCCTAAGGAATATTACTAATATTTAATAAATAAAATCAGAAATAAAAATAATTACCTCATTTAATATAAACCATTTCCCAAAAACATGGGAAATTTAAAATTTTAATATACATGTAATCAAAACGGGAGTCCATAATTTATAAAACTGAAAATAATGTTCAAATGGCTCCCAAAAGGTTACATAATTATCTCAAAACCAAAAATTAAACATATAAACAAAATCCCAAGCTTTCCCTCGTTCCGAGTCTAAGCATCTCCTGACCCACCTGTCAAATCATCTGCTCCCGAATAACGAGTTATCCAATCATCGCCACACTCACACAGAAAGGGTGAGCTATGCACAATAATTAAAAATACACATGAAATTAATATGCCACCCATCCCAAAATAACATAATTAAATATCTCATTGTTTTCAAATTACCCATCCGTGAACTCATAGTCCTTCATGAGTCAATTGCATGAACTAGATCTTGGGACTTCACTATGCTCCCACGAAACTAACTCATTTGTGGTCCAACCCTATGAGCCTATCCTGCTCATAGTCCTACCCTACAGACTCCCCGTCTATAGTAAATCATCCAAGCCTTCTCGACTTGGACCCTGACACCATACTATATGGACTCCTCGCCCAATAGCAGCCGACGGGAACACCATAGTTCCTTGCCCATTGTGCGCCCGAGCATGTAATCACCATACTAAGGACTCCTCGCCACTTAGTAGCCGACGGGAACTACACAGTTCCTTGCCCATCATGCGTCCAACCAACAAGCACATCCCAGACCTCTATTGGACTTAGTCCTTCAAGCCCAAACATCACAAACACAAGCATATACTTTCTATCCTTTAGGAAATAACAAGAAAACCATCTAAATAGTACACAAACACATGGCAATTCGCATAAACTCGCTTAAGCCACTCATGTTCGCCCAAGCGAGTGCATTCATCTCATCCAAGCTAAATCACTTCGCCCGAGCGAGTGTGAAACAGTGGTCTCACCATGATACCTCGCTTAGGCGAGGTCTGTTCGCCTAGGCGAGGTCATCTCTCGCCCAAACACCCAATTCAAACTCGCCTGAGCTACAATGCAAGCAACACATCAAACTTGATCATGACATCTCGTTGAGGCGAGACCGTCTCGACTGAGCGAGACCCTAGTTCGTTCAAACCCACAAAACTCCTTGCCTGAACGAGGTTTCGCGCTCAAAACAATCTAGGTTTCCTCGCTCAACCCCATCTAAGGTCGCCTAGGCGAGTAATGCGAACCAGAACCAAAAATGAGACTCTACAACTCTCGCTTAGGTGAGATGGAGTCGCTTGGGCGAGGCTTGCAGGGTTTCGAGTCTGATGACGCGCACAGTTCACTCTAACAATGCACAAACATGCCAAAACACAGTACAAGCATTACAAAACAATGTATACCATTCCCATTCACTCTAATTAAATATAAAACCCATATAACATGCTTTGTACCCATTGGAGATACCAAAACTCGAAAGTTACCCAAAAGAACCACGTAATAGCCCAAAACCCCCATCCAATACTTGTTAAACATAAAGGACTTGACAACAACACCAAGTGTACCAAATTCTCAATCACAAAATGCATATAACACTAATTCATACCACAGAGAATCCAATTGAGAACAGAAACTCGGGAACACATTCAAAATTCATGTACACTTAATTTCAGCACCCCTAACCTGGATTCTTGATTGAATTTGCGAAGGGAATAGGGATTCCTTGGTTCACCAAATTCTTTGCTTCCACCTCTCTCTTCCACTCAGCCCTTACACTCTCATTTCAGCCTCTCACTCTTCCAATTTTCGCTCTCCTCTCAACCAAAACGAAAATAATTGCAAAAACCCCCTTTCTACCTCAATTTTGCCTTTTATATGTGTCTTATTATTGGGTTAAAGGGCTGAAACGAATTTAGGCTTTTTGGTATGGTTAAGTCTCATTTAATTATCATTCTCAACCAAGTTTGAACCCACGACTCATCAATTATCATATCAAATGCACAACCAATCCAACCAAGTCAAGTTTGGTGATACACTCCAATCATCATAAGCTTACAATACCAATTCCATACTCATACATATTATTAAAATTAATAATAAAACAACAACACATAATTGGCATACATAGGACTCGAACCCAAGTCCTCTCACACTTGAGCTAGTACTTTTCCACGTCACATCAAACAATAATTAATGTCATAAAGGCTCTTTCTACTCGCATTTATTAATTAATTAATTATTTAATTAATTAATTTCACGGTTCTTACATTACCCCCACCTTTAAAAGTTTTCGTCCTCGAAAATAAGACTTACCAGCAAATAGGTGAGGGTAAGACTTCCTCATGAGATCCTCCATCTCCTAAGTCATCTCCTGGGTTGCCTCATCCTGGAGAACCTTCACCGTTCGAATCTCCTTCCCTCTAAGTTGTTTGACTTGAGAATCTAGAATTCTCACCGGTCCAACTCCCAACGTCAGATTCTCACGCACTTGAACATCATCCTGCTCCAGCACATGAGTAGGATCCGCCACGTACTTTCTCAACTGTGATATAGGGAAGACATTGTGTAGGTTAGCCAAGTGAGGTGGCAATGCAATCTCGTATGCCACCGGTCTGATTCGCCTCGTAATCTGGTACGGACCAATGAATCGAGAAGTCAACTTCCTAGACTTCAACGCCCTCCTAATACCCGTTGTAGGTGTAACTCTGCGTAGGATTTCTGCCGACTTTGAGTTGCACGCATCCTGTATTACCCTTACTTTCTCTGTGGTCTGTTGTAGAAATTCTGGACTAAGTACCACAGACTCTCCATCCTGCTGCCAACACAAAGGTGTCCGACATCTTCTGCCATACAAGGCCTCGTATAGTGTCATCCCAATGCTGGAATGGTAGCTATTATTATAAAAGAACTCCACCAGTGGTAGCACATCATTCCACGTCCTGAGGTGATCCATGACACCTGTCCTCAGTAAATCCTCCAGAGACTGTGTGGTTCTCTCAGACTGGCCATCAGTCTGAGGATGATATGCCGAACTCATTCTCAACTCAATGCCCAAGGTATTCTGCAGTGACTGCCGGAATCTCGAGGTGAACCTCGGATACCTATCTAAGATGATACTCGTAGGTACACCATGCAACCTGACTATCTCCCTAACATACAACTCCACCAACTTATCGAGGGACATCTTCTGATTGATTGGCAAGAAATGAGCGCACTTCGTCAGTCTATCCACTATTACCCAATAAAATCATGCCCCCTCACCGACCTTGGCAAGTGTGTAACAAAGTCCATGGAAATGTTGTCCCATTTCCACTGAGGTATTTCAAGAGGCTCCAACGTACCACTTAGCCTCTGATGCTCGATCTTCGCTTTTTGGCACACTAAGCAAGATGCTACATAATCTGCCACATCAGTTTTCATGCCCGTCCACCAGAAAGTCACCTTCAAGTCCTTGTACATCTTAGTCATACCTGGATGTATGCTAAGACGACTCTTATGCCTTTCATCCAAGAGCATCTTCCTCAATACCCAACTGTTGGGTACACACACCCTCTCTCTGAAATGCAGGATACCGTCTCTGCTCATCCTGAAGTCCTTTCCCTTCTCTGTGCCCAACTCACTAATAATATGCTGCAGTTCCTGATCTTTACCCTGTTCTACCCGAACCTCATCCAGGAACTCATTAGTGATTCTCAACATGCTGCACTGTATATGGCCTGCCTCCATATCCAATCCCAGATTCATATCTCGCAGCTTCTCGATCAACTCCAATTCCTTAATCATCATGGCCGACACATGAGCTCTCTTCCTACTCAGAGCGTCTGCTACGACATTAGCTTTACCAGAGTGGTATAACAACTCAAAGTTGTAATCCTTCAGGTATTCCATCCAGCGCCTCTGCCTCATATTCAACTCCTTTTGATCAAACAAGTATTTTAAACTCTTGTAATCGCTGAATACCTGAAACTGTGCCCCATACAAATAGTGCCTCCATGTTTTGAGAGCAAAAACCTGCTGCTAATTCCAAGTCATGTGTAGGATAGTTTTTCTCATGTACCTTCAGCTGACAAGAGGCATAAGCAATAGGTCGTTTCTCCTGCATCAACACACACCCTAAGCCCTAGTATGAAGCATCACAATACACTTTAAACGTCTTAGTGATGTCAGGAATAGCTAGTATCGGTGCAGTGGTCAATCTCTTCTTCATATCCTCAAAACAGACTTCACACTCATCTGTCCAAGAGAAAGGCTGGTCCTTTCTAGTGAGTTGAGTCAATGGACTCATCATCTTGGAGAACCTTTCCACAAACCGCCTGTAATAACCCGCCAGACCCAAGAAGCTTCTCACCTCAGTAACTGTCTACGGTCTCTCCCACTTCACCACTGTCTCAATCTTCGCTTGGTCCACCCCTATTCCTTGGGCTGAGATTACATGGCCCAAGAACTGTACCTCATCCAGCCAAAACTCACACTTCGATAGCTTCCCATACAGTTTATGCTCTCTGAGAATTCCCAGCACCACTCTCAGATGATCTGCGTGTTCATCCCGACTCTTAGAGTATATCAGTATGTAATCAATAAACACGACAACAAACTGATCCTGGTACGGTCGGAATATTCTGTTCATGTAGTCCATGAAAATAGTAGGAGCATTTGTCACCCCGAACAGCATCACTACATACTCGTAATGGTCGTATGGTGACCTGAACGCCGTCTTCTGCACATCCTTCGGTTTGACTAAGATCTGATGGTATCCAAACCTCAAGTCAATCTTAGAGAACACTGTGACTCCCCTCAGCTGATCCAGTAGATCGTCTATCCTCGGTAGTGGATACTTATTCTTTATAGTCAGCTTATTCAACTGACGGTAATCAACACACAACCTCGAACTGCCGTCCTTTTTCTTTACTAAGAGTACCAGTGCTCCCCAAGGTGATGCACTCGGCCAGATGAACTTCTTCTCAAGCAAGTCTTTTATTTGCTTCTTCAACTCAGCCAACTATGCTGGTGCCATTCTATAAGGCGCCGTGGATACTAGGACAACTCCAGGGATAAGATCGATGGTGAAATCTACATCCCTACTCGGTGGCAACTCTGGTATTTCATTTGGAAACACATCTGCATACTCCTCCACTACTAGAATCACACTGATCTTCTCGGCGATGTTATTCTTCTCTGCATGAGCCACTACCATAAAATAGGTGGCTCCAGCTTCCACTTCAATAATCGCTCTCCGAGCCGAGATTAGCTCCAATCCTTCATGTTCTGGGAATACCAAACTGCGCCGTCCACAATCAATTATAATGTGATTGTTAGACAGCCAGTCCATCCCCAATATTACATCCAGTCCCTCCAAAGGCAAGCACACCAACTTCACCTTGAATTTGCGACCTGCCACTTCCATTGAACACCCAACGCAGACTGAAAGGTAGCCACTTGACTTGAGAAGGGAGTTGAAACAAGCAACTCACACCCCAAATTGCGTTTCACCAAATTCAATCTCCCCACATACGCATTAGCAATGAAAGAATGTGTTGCTCCAGAATCGAACAACACCAAGACTAACTGACCCAACAACAAACATGGCTCGAGGATGAGATTACCTGATTTAGTAGCCTCTGTGGAAGTCAAAGCAAAGACCCTGCCAGCCGCTCTAGCTCTCTCTACTGGCGATGCTGCTGGCTTCTTCACACCCAAATTCTTCTTTTCTAAGCAATTGTTGGCGAAGTGTCCCGGTTTGTCGCATATAAAGCACTTGCGACGGTCGCTTGACCCGCCCACTCCACCTGTCAGCTGTAGACAATTTCTCTTTAAATGGGGTCTGCCACACTGATAGCAAGTGGGACCCTGAGATGTTTGTGGTCGGCTGTATGACTTCTTCATTTGCCTCGCCTCTGCGACATTCCTCCGATGTCTACTCACAACTGGGCCAGGGCCCTTCTCCAGGTCCTCAGCACTCTTGGCTTGTTCCACCAAAACTGGGAATCTTCTCTCTCGCAACGGTGTTACCACCCTCTTCAGCTCATGTCTGAGTCCTCGCTCAAACTTTAAACATCTTCATTCTTCATAAATAGCTTACGAGTAATACCTCGCTAGGTGTTCAAACTTGTTCACATATTCCTGCACCGTCATATCCCCCTGCTATAGTGCAAGGAACTCAGCTTCCTTGTCTTGTTTAGCCGGGTCTAGGAAGTATTTCTCCAGGAAACGCGTCCTAAAGTTGGTCCAATCTATCTGTTCCTCTCGGGTCTGCATCTGTTGTTGCATCCCCGCCCACCAGTACTAAGCATCATCATTCAGAAGGTAGGTGGCAAATAGTAGTTTCTGCTCATCCTCACAACTCATCACACTGAATATCTTTTCACACTTGCTGAGCCATGCTTCTGCTTCATCAAGAGAGGCTTTGCTAGTGAACTCAACTGGCTTGTGGCGCAAGAAGACCTCCACCTTTGGCACCCTAACTGGTGCGATCGCCGTCCTAGGCTGTGCCGTTACCGATGTCTGCATTGCATCCACCATCCGGTGAATAGCCTCAGTGATGTCATCAACACCACTACTCCTCCTCCTCCTCCTGTTAAGACAAGTCTGCACTAACGTTAGTAATTACTTACTTTATTTTCTGTTAGTATTTTTCTTTCTTTCCTTTTTTTTTACATATTATATGAAAAAAAAATTGATATCATAGCACAACCCCTAATTAAACACACCTTTTTTTCTCTCTGTACTTTTCCATTGAGTGATCATCATGAACTTGTAACTTTTCAAGTTGCAATTATCACAGTGGGAGAGATAGGCCATCCAATTTTTAGGAATTATTAAGAGGAATAATAATTTAATTTTTAAATATGTTACATATCATCTATTTAGTTATTAAAATATTAAACATTTTTATTTTTTTAAAAATACTTAGTTTAATTTTCATGATAGTATACAATATGAGAATTGTGGATCTCTTAATTTATTTCAATTTCTGTAAGGCCCACTTTTTCTTGTCCTAATGTTTAAGGGCCTAGCCTTAACTATTAGGCCTAAGGCCAGCTTATAGGGTGTCCCAAAACTCTTTCCCAATCCTAACACCCTCACTATGCCCTATTCTTAGAAAATAGAAACCCCTCCCCCTTCCACTACTGAAGGAAAGAGCTCTGCTAGGGTTTCAGCGAGCTCCTCCTTTCCTCCAAGCCTGTAGTGCGTTCTCCCTTCACGTAAGTAGAGCTCTAAACCTCCGAAACTAATTTTCTATTCCATTTGAAATCTTGGTTCCACTTTAATCTCTGTTAGGATCTCAATTTTGTTTTTCTTGTTCCTTCGTGCCAGCTTCGTAAGTTACAGTGGAACTGGGGTGTTCTCCCTTGTATGCTGTCATTGGTTTTGTAACTGTTAAGGTAAGGGAAGCTAGGGTTTTTCGTATTTTGCGTATATCTGCCTATTTCCAACTTTGCCTCGTGTTTGTATGGCTTGTGTGCTACTGTGGTTGCATGGAATACCTTGAACTGTTGTTTGATATGTAAAGTCTATTTGATGCATGTTTGGACAGTGGCGAGATCGGGTATTTTCGTTTTGAGCGATGAATCATCTCGCTCAGGCAAGAGGGTCTCTCCTAAGCAAGAACTCGTGGGAGCCTGATGTGTTTCGCTTCAGTTGTAGCTCAGGCGAGAGATGTAACATCCCGGTAGGATATTACTTAAAACAATAAATAAAATGACAATTTATATAAATAATACCTCATTTATTATCAATTCATTTCCCAAAAATGCGGGAAATTTTAAAACTTTAAAGTTTAATAATACGCTATTAACAGTCAAAATATCCAGAATTTAGCTTTACAATTTTAAAGGTCAAAACATTAAAATTCTATAAATCAAATTACATGAAAATTTAATAATGTCTTTAGAAAATCCCCATATACTCTCTCCCACTCTCTGCCACTAAGCATATCCTAGCCCACCTGAAACATCATCTGCTCCCGGATAACAAGTTACCCGATCATCGCCACATACAAACAGATAGGGTGAGCTATGCACATAGGTATAAATAAATATGAAATACACCCACCCGACAAATCATAAATATTATTATTTCACAAAACACCCAATTTCCCACACTCATAACCATTATAAGTTCATGCATGCACTCTAAATCTTGGGACTTCCTGTGCTTCCACGACCCTCCTCGCTCATGGTCCTACCTGCAAGCTTATCCTGTTCATAGTCCTGCTTCACGGACTCTCTCACCCGTCATCCAAACTCCTTGCTCGGACCCGGACACGCATACCCGCCTTTCCTACTATGAACTCCCTCGTTCATAGCATTCTCAAGTTAAGCATGAGATGAACTCCCTCGCTCACTCATCCCAATGAGAATACCTCCGGTGAACTAACCCGTTCACGTTCCGCATGCGGTCCACCCATCACGAACTCCTTGCTCACGACTCAAGCCAAGCACATCCCAAATCCTATGGACTTAGTCCTTCAAGCCCAAACACCACAAACACATACATATAATTCCCATAATGTAGGAAACACCAACTAAACTCATGCAAACAGTACGCACAAGCATGAATGCTCACCATTCTCACTTAAGCTAGGGGTCTTCACCCAAGCGAGTGCATCTGTCTCGCTCAAGCTAGACTTCCTCGCCTGAGCGAGTGGGAAACAATGGCTCACCATGAGCTCTCGCTTAGGCGAAACCTTCTCGCCTAAGCGAGACCCTCATTCGCTCAAACACACCATCCCTTACCTGAACGAGGATTCGAACGCAAGACGTGACCTGTTTCATCACGACCTTGGTTGGGCGAGCCATTCTCGCTTGAGCGAGTGAACGTGTCGCTCAAGTCCAAAATTGGTCGCCTGAGCGAGATGTGTGAACCAGCACCAGGGATGAGTTTCTACAACTTTCGCTTAGGCGAGAGTGACTCGCTTGGGCGAAAATAGCAGAGTTTTGTCTCTGTTCACGCAAGCAAACAATTGAGGGCATGCCAAAACACATAACATCTATTACAAAATAGTGTATATCAACAAGCATATCACTTGAACCTGTTTTAATTCCATTCGAATCGCCAAAACCAAATGTTTAACCATAGGCAACCAATGTAGTACCAAAACCCTCATTCTAGACACGCAAAGCATAAAAGACTTTACAACAACATCAATTTACCCTGACTTCTCAATCACATTAGGTATATCACGAATTCCATAACATACAGAATCAATTGAGAAAGAAATGCAGAAGCACAACTCTATAATTTGATTTACACACATAAGGACAACTTCCCCTAACCTTGAATCCTTGCTTAAAGTTGGGAAAATGAGTGTTCCTTTTCCCACCAGGCTTTGCCTCAAACTTTCTCCCAATTCAATCTCTTGTGCTCTCAAAATCACCATTCAGTCTCTCAATTCGTTCTCCTCTCAAAATTAAAATAACCACACTGCAGAAACCCTCCTTCTCACCTAGAATTGGCCTTTTATTGGCCTTTTATAGGTGTCTTAAAGATGGTTTTAAGTGCTGAAACGAAAATGGGCTTTATGGTTGGTTTAATTTCTATTTAAGGACCATTATTTAGTGGTTTTTCAGCCCCTCTTGGCTGCCCCTTCTGCTAGGGTTTTCTCTCCCCTTTCACATTCAAGCCAAAGCTGATTCCAACAAAAAAAATGGTTTAATTCATGTTTATCGAGGTTTGAATTGTGACCATACACAATGCTAATTCAATGCATAACCATCCAACCAACTCATATTTAGTGATAATTATTATAATCCTATGATTATACTATCACTTAACAGGCTCAAATATATTATCAAAATAATAATAAATCAAACATCATATAAATGACATACATAGGACTCGAACCCAAGTCCTCTCACACAAAAAAGTACTCTCAACCATTTGAGCTAGTACTATTCCATGTCATACCAATTAACATTTAATGACATCAAAGCTCCCACCACCCACATTTATTAATTAGTTAATTATTTAATTAATTAATTTCTACGGATCTTACAAGAGACCTCACCTTTGGGCGAAGAGCAATCTCGCTCAAGCGAGGAGGTCTTGTAACGTCCTAGCCGAAAATTACTTATTAAAATAAAACAAACATAAAATTCAATAAAACAACCTCATTTATTATTCAACAATTTCCCAAAACGCGGGAAATATTTCAAACCTTAAGTTCAACGCGCCAAAACAGATAAAATAATTCGCATTAATACTGTAATACAATTATAATGGTCAATAAAATTATTACAATAACACCATAGTCCAATAAAATAACTAGTGAGAAAATTCCCCAAGAGATCCCCACTCTGTCTCTATGCACCTGTCTGCTCACCTGCATCAACATCCGCTCCCATGTAACAAGTTACATGATCATCGCCACACACACACAGATAGGGTGAGCTCATTTAAATAAAACCAACTAATAAAATATTAAATACAACGTCAAAACATTTAAACCCGGGTTAGTATGCTTCTCCCTTTTTCCTTACTTCTCCACTTTCGATACTTTCATTAGACTTCTATCATTTATATACCCTTTAGGTGAGAACAATGATCGATCTTTGCTACACGAGTGTCTACTCGCCCCTCCGACTACAGGCCACCACCTGGTAGTCCACACGTGGGAATAACCTTGTCACAGCATCTCACCGTGACACCATGGAGCTCCCCGAAACAAACATAAAGTTTGTAGTTGTTCCAGACTACCAAAACTCTATCAGAATACTCTGAAGAGGGCAATCACCCGAACCTCGCCGTACGAGCCACAATTCGCACACTCCAATGGACTTCTTAAACCACCAGGCTACAAACTAGAGTGGTCACGTGTTACTCCAATACGGGTTACACTCGTAACTGGACCCCCAGCCAAAGCCTCGCATCATGGACATCACCTAAAGTTGTGTAGAAACCTTTCCTCACGCACCATCACTGAACAAAAACCGCTTGGCGCACATCTCACGTCACTAGGCAAACACTGGGTCCAAACCGCCTGGCGGGCATCACACACCGCCAGGCGCCACGCACCTGCAGCATCATCACTGCACCATCACCGCCAGACGGACTCCATCATGCTGCCAAGCGCCACTCACGGCCACCGCCTGGCGCACCTGCCCTACGCCGCCAGGCGCCACCGCAACATCAGGGTCTCTACTGCACCATTCCGCCTAGCAGAACCCTCCCTACCGCTAGGCGCCCTGCTCACACTGTGACCACTGTCACATGTTTGTGTCTCGTCCGCCTGGCAGCCCGCACACGCCGTCAGGCGCCATACCAGTAGCACCCAGCTACTGGTTTCTTAGCACTTTAAACAGATCCCAATGGACCTCAAATCATACAACACACCAAACTATAGAATAATTAGGACACACACCAAGCATAGTTCTATCACTAGCAACTCATACACGCCTTTTTAATCATGTAAATTATAGTCACCAAGATTGCACACACTTCTCCAAAATAACACAAACAATGTAGCATATTAACTACAACATCCAATAAACATAATCCTCATATATCCCTACATGTTAATAAACTGAATTGCACTTCACACATTGCTCTTGGCATTCTTCTCATTTATTAGCATACCATTTCATATAATCCATCTCACTCTTTCTACCACATTAACATACTTTCTGAATCTAACTTACCACATACACCCAAACGTTCAAAGATCACTACAATCTATATCACACCTCCCACTTTCATTTAATTCAATCTCCCTTACTCTCGTTTAAGTCAAATTCTTCTTACCTGTTAAATTTCTAAATCATACACATGTAGTTTGCCCATTAAGCACCCAACGACACAAAGCCCAAACAAAACTACATAAGACCTCCTGCACTGGCAGGCCGCCAGGCAGCAGTTCATGCACCGCCAGGCGGTGCGTACATATCTGGAAAATCTCCAGATTTTTCCTGCACTGATCCACACCCAAACCTTCCAATCCTAGTTTCCCCCTTCATACTGACATAATTTTCTATCAAAACATCATCCAGAATTCATACATCATACACAGTAACAACAGTTCTGCAAAACCAACCCACCAATCACTGACAAAACTCATGTTTATCTATCACTGATTCCATCATAAACCCTAACCCCCATTTCCAATTGTGAGTTCTTGCAATTTCCGCCAAATTAATAATTTTCAATCGTAATTTAATTTACCAATAATATACGTGCAATAAAATTCAATCTACACATCATCACAACAACGAAACACCAAAAAAAGTAGAAAAATCTGGGCAACGCAACTTGTGCCGCTTGGCGGATCATCCTTAGCCGCCAAGCGATTCATAGAGAAAACCCAGTATTTGGGTTCTGGCGCATGTGTCGCCTGGCGGGCTGCCACGATGCCACAAGGCAGTTTCTGGAATTTCCAGAATGCGGTGAACTTTAAAGAAATGCAGAGACAGTTGTATTCCATTCATCATATTTCTCACAAGACATATAATTTATCATACAAAACATCGAGAAGAACTCCCCTAACCTAGATCCTTTTGCTTAAAACTTGAATGGCTCTAGATTTCCACTTGCTTTCAAAGGTCTCTCTTAGTCCTCCTGAAAAACGCCTCACAGATTCACCCAACTCACTCTCTTCACTCTGATTTCTCTCCCTTTTCGTGCAGTACCAGTCTAGACCAAGAAAAACCTTCTTTCTCCCTTCAATTTTGTCTTTTAATTACTTCTTAATGAAGGTTAATTAGCCAAAAACGAAAATTGGTTTTATTGCTTGTGATAAGTGTCATTCAAGACCATTATGGGGTTATTTTTCAGCCTTTTTGGCTACCTTAACGTGGCTGCTGGGTTCTCTACCTCTTCTCTTCTTTGCCAAAAATCAAGTTTAGCAAAAAGAAAACTTAATTTAGGTCTCACCAAGGTTTGAATCCCTAACCTTGCAAATATGAAGTCAATGCTAAACCATCAAGCCATTTCATGTTTCGTGCTAACTAACATAATTCAAATACTATATTCTTACTTAACCCGCACATTCATATTATTAAAACAATAATAATTAAATAAAACATAATTGGCATACATAAGACTTGAACCCAAGTCCTCTCACACAATCAAAGTACTCTCAACCACTTAAGCTAGTACTTTTCCACGTCACATCAACCACTATCAAATGCCATAAAGGCTTCCACGACCCGCATTTATTAATTAATTAATTATTTAATTAATTAATTTTCACAGGTCTTACAGGTCTCGCCCAAGCGAGAACTCGTAAAACCTGCAAGGCTCTCTTGTTGTAGTCTCACCTAAGCGAGAGCCTGTAGCTTGAGCGAAAGACTCCTTTCGCTTGAGCGAGGGCCATGGCTTGAGTGAGACTAGTGCAGGAACTTGCTCTATGGTTGTTATCTTCCATGTTTTCGGTTGTTGGTTGTGTGATTGATTTGATTACCATATCTAAAGCATGAAGTATGTGAATATGCATGTGTTATCTGATTGTATGGGACTGGAATTGATGAGCTTGGTATGAAGAAATACATGAATCATGATTGGTTGATTGGTTGGATATTGGCATGGGATTGATATGCATGATAAATCTATGGTTGGTTGGTGAGACATGGCAATGGTATGAGTTGGATGTAATTCCATGAACCTCTTGGTGAGATCTCATGGTGGTACCTTGTGTGATGGACATAATTCCATGAACCTTAGTGTATATAATATTAGGTAAGGATTCAAGTAAGGATTGCATCTTGAAACTCTAAAGAGTCTGTTAGTCTCATGTAGAGCAGACTGACTCAAGTGGTGAGTAGCAGGAGGCCCTAGTCTTTGGCAGGATAATGGCCTTAGATGTTCGAAGGCTAACCTTGTGCGTGGTAGGGTGAAACCCATTGGCAATGGCTCTGTAGAGCAGTAGAGGTCACTACAAGTGCAAGCATCCAATGAATCTAACTGATTATATGTATCCGGATAATTGAGTCTTAGAGTCATGTTGCTTACTATCACATGCTTGATTGATTGATGTGTTTTTGACTTGTGAATTGTATGATTAATTGTGTGATGAAAACCTTTTTACTCTAGCTTACCCTTCTTGTTTGTGTTGTCTTATCGTGTGGTTTTCCTTTTAGCAATGATCACCAATCCCTTGGTCTTAGTGGATGTGGTAACTCTTGGTGATTGCAGTGATGATGGAAATGCTACAGCTTAGTTGGGCATGGTTTGGTATTGGGCTCACTATTGAGCCCACGCTTGAAGAATTTTCATTAACCCTTTCTTTTTAAATATGTTCATGGCATCTTTGTGTGCCTAGTCTTTCCTTCCAGTACATTTGTTAGACCCCTTTCTTTCTAAATCTATTCATGGCATCTTTGTGTGCCTAGTCTTTACCTCCAGCACATTTATGGATAATTGTAACGGTTGATACAAATATACTTCTCTGTGTGACTCTTTATATTATATTATATGTGATATTTCATTTAATTAAGTTATTTATTAAATGGGATGTTACAATTTCACTTACTCATATATATATATATATATATATATATATATATATATATATATATATATATATATATATATATACTTAGGTTATTTCTTCATTATAGACACCAGAAGTTGGAAGTGGTGTGCCATTTTCACACGCTATACTATGATCAAGTGGTGGAAGAAAAACATCTTAAACTTAGGACTTTTAGTGTTGTCATTTTTTTAGATGCTTGAATATTTTGGTACTCTTAAGGTTGTCTTTGTCACGGGACAATTGATGCCACATGCAACAATCTCCCCCTCAGCAATTGTCCTACCAGGAATCCCACTTGGATTGTGACGCAACAATCTTCCCCTTAATAATTGCCCATTGGGAATCGAACTCGTGACCTTGGCTCTGATACCAATTATTGGGATCGAGCGCTTACCACTAGGCCAAAAGCTATAGCCATTAGTCAGGGCACAACTCTTTTTACTTAAGAGTGCAACCAAGCCCAAGAACCATGATTTATTCGATTGTGACTCGACTTACTTGGCCTCTATCACGGGAAAAAAATTAATGTTGGGCTGATGAAAATAACATGTCTTGAAAAGTCCCACATTGCTTAGGACAGCCCAAGAAGTGGGTGTTAGTGACTATATAATGGGCTCTAAGTCCATGATGTTTCTTGTCCCGAGTCAAAGACACTTAAAGCTTATATTTGACTCACTCTTATTTGTTAATACTCTTGTAATAAGAGTGTTTTGAGGTTTGGGTTAAATTATTGCTTTGGAGAGTGTGGGTGTACTCAAGGCCAAAGGACATGGGTGTGTTGTCTATGTGTTTCTTTGTGTTTATTTTATTTCTCTATTAATAAGGGGGGGGGGGTTTCCCAACAGTGGTATTAAGAGCCATGGTTCGATAGGATTTTTTCTTAGTATGCTATGTGGTTGCAGTGTAATCTGATCTTCCACATCAGAAAAGATTAATTATTATTTGTTGGTAGGATTTTTTCTTAGTATGCTTTGTTGTTGCAGTGTAGTCTAGTCTGATCTTCCACATCAGAAAATATTAATGCCTTATTGTTAGAGAATCATCCTTGGTTGTTGAAGTTGCAACGAGAAATTTGATGGAAGAATCATTGTCAGTGTTGTGTTGACGTGGTGAATTTGTAGTTGTGTTTATGGTGGTGCAAGGATTGTGAGTAGTGTTGGATCTGCAGTGGAGTACGCGTGTGGCGAGATGCTCCTGGATCTGCAGAGGACACCGTAGTTGGTGCTCGCATGGCTCGGTGAGTGATGTATGATGGAGATCTGATTTGTGTGAGTCATAGTTTGAAAAAACAACGTGGAGGAAGTGCTCTACGATTTACAAATCTGCTTCGACAAGAGTCAATAGAGGTGCTATGCCAGTAGGTGTTGCGTCTTCGGCAAGGGAGTCAGACGACACGGTTGCTACAAAGTACAAATGTTCAATTTGTTGCTTTTCTCAATGTTTTGTGGTTTTGTGTCATGGGTTGCAGCATGGTTCCACCGGACAAAGGGTGTATCGTGTTTATGCACGAGCATTGACTAATATTGATGCGAGGTGTGTGGTGATTATACACAGGCATTGGTTAGCATCGATGCAGGATCCATGGAAATTCTTGGGATAACTATTCAGAGTGAAAATTCTTGGGGTGGTTTGATTCCATGTATAAATTTTTGAGATGGTTTGATTCTAAGTGGAAATTCTTGGGATGGTTTGATTCCAAGTGAAAATTCTTGGGATAGTTTGATTCCAAGTGAAAATTCTCGGGTGAACTTGATTCCAAGTGATATCCCTTATGGTTGAGTATGATTGTTGATATAGACAATGAAGATGTGTTTATTTTAATCGAGATGGAGAATGTTAGGACAACCAAGAAAGTGGGTGTTAGTGACTACATAATGGGCTCTAAGTCCATGATGTTTCCTGTCCCGAGTCAAAGACACTTAAAGTTTATATTTGACTCACTCTTATTTGTTAATACTCTTGTAATAAGAGCGTGGTTTAGGTTAAATTATTACTTCGGAGAGTGTGGGTGTACTCGAGGCCAAAGGACATGGGTGTGTTGTCTGTGTTTCTTTGTGTCTATTTTATTTCTCTATTAATAAAGTGATTCTCGGGAGGTTTTTCCCCAACAATACTTTGGTGTAGTTATGTTATATTGACAAAGAAACAATTTAGTTGGTTCATTTCTATTTTATAGTGTTATAATTTTTTTATATATTTTAAATTATCATCAAAATTTAATTTTATTGAATTGTGAAAGTATAATAAGTATTAAAAATAATAAATAATTAAAATATTAAAATTATGACACTTGATAATAATGTAATTAATTCTAGAATTAATTATAATTAATTATAATTAATTATAATTAATTATAATGTTCACAATTTAAAATATCATAATATAATGATAATAATGCCAATTTAAAATGTCATATTTTTTCATTATATTTCTTATCCAATTAAAATATTACGTCAGTTTTAACTAATATTTTTTACCTCTTCAAACTTTCACTGTATACGTAATATAAAAAGACGGTTCTTGTGACAGTTCAGCTTTAACCGTCATATTATACTTTGTGACGATAAGCATTATGACGTTTCTAAAAATCGTCACTCGAGTAAATAACAGAGATTAAAAACGACGTAAATTACAAAAATAATAGTTTGTATTTACACATTTTTTGGTAGTGATAATACTATTTACATCACCTAGACGAAGGAAACATCCACTAATTGATCATACATATGGGTAAGTGTCGCAACTCTCCATGAGTAGCAACCACACATCCACATATTACATAACAACTACAAGTATGATATGCTAATTGATGTCACACTAGTATTTGGAAATATAGTGCATCCCACTAGATGCCATAGGTAAGGCCTTGATGAACATACCCATTTTTGGTGGACACAATTGTCAACATATACTTATGGGAGCCAATTCAATTTGACATGGGAAACACAACAATGTCTAATCTCTATAGTCGAGTCACCCATATCCACCCCAAACAACTCCACCAATAAACTTAAGGCACTATCGAAATCCAACACACCATATGGAAAGAATTGTCCCTCAACAGGGATATGTAACAACACAAACAAATCATCTAATGTGATGGTCATCTTGCCTAGTGGAAGGTAGAATGTGCTTGTATCCTGATGCCACCTCTTCTCAAAGGCTGAAAGTAAGCTTTATCCACAACATTGTAACTAATGTTGCACAATGGTAACAATTCATAATCTATAATTATATGCTTAATTTGTGAAATATGTGTTTTAAGCTTGTTCAACTTCTAACCAATGAGACTAACTTCAATTCTCCTTGATCCTTAAAAATATGTGTTCTCTTTTGAAAAAGTAATTAACATTAACAAATATAATACTTAAATACAAAGATTTTTATTACTTAGCTCACCCTTCCACAATCTAATTACAACATGATCTCCAAATCTCACTAACAACAAGTAATCCTTGGGTTCCCTAGAGAATCCATGGTGCACAATAACTCTAGTTGCACTTACATCAATGGAATCAACAACAATAACACAAAAATTAACCCTAACATATTCATTGTGCTCTTTATGACTGATGTAGTAGTTCTTTGTCCACCATCTCCATGAGATAAACCTCCTTTTATCATGGTCATCTCCAAACTATAAAACCCATTAATCAAGAAAATCATATTACTTATTAATTAATGTAATAAAATAAAACTAATTTACTATTGGAAAAAATATTTATGAAGTTGTTCACAAGGTTTCAAATTTTCTACATGTCTGCTTACACTTCTTTCCTTAGCATTTTTATTTCATCCGTAGATGGAAAATGGGCAACAAGATGACATAATATGTTTGGATCACATTAGTTTAGCAGATGAAGATTGTGGTCTTCCTACTTTAGATGAGGAGGATAACTTTGATAATGTTGACCTGAGTAACCAGCCTAACGACGTTGCTTCTCCCACTGGTTGAATGCAATTTGACACATTAGAAGACATTAAATAAAACTTTAATTTTGTTTTACTTATGCAATCTAACTATATTACCCGTAAACCAAAACTTAAGACACCCAAAAATATTCTTACTCCACTAGATCATCCAACTTTTAACTTTTGTACACTGATATATTTAACTTTATACAAATTATATTACACGTAAACTTTAATATAAATTTAATTTTGTTTTCTTTATCCAATCTAACTATATTACCCGTAAACCAAAACTTAAGACACCCAAAAATATTCTTACTCCACTAGATCATCCAACTTTTAACTCTTGTACACTATGATATATTTAACTTTATACAAATTATATTAAACGTAAACTTTAATATAACTTTAATTTTGTTTTACTTATCTAATCTAACCTTTATATTCATATAATATTTTATCAACGTTATACAATTATAAAATAATATATAAAAAAATATTTACTGCACCTTAGAAGAAGAATCCTCTACCCATAAACCAAAACTTATATCACCCAAAAATATTCTTACTCCACTAGATCATCCAAATTTTAACTCTTGTACACTATGATATATTTAACTTTATACAAATTAGATTACACGTAAACTTTAATATACCTTTAATTTTGTTTTACTTATCCAATCTAACTATATTACTGTCAGGATTCCAAAAATTACTCACCACTGGTTTCATAATAATTAAAGGACTCAAACACCTTAAATATCAAAATAACCAAAAAAAACAATTAACTAACATTAACACTTTGAAAGCATTTTTTTCTACTATGTCATATGAATATAATGCAGTGGAAACAAAGCAAGGAACATCCTTTTCAAGCTACAACTAATCTAAGCAAAATCAATTCTTCCAATGGTCATAAAATAAAAATAATAATTTAGTACCATGCAGTAAACCAAACAACAACCAAAATAGAACTATTCTATAATCTATTTTGTCCACACAGAAAACTACTCTTCTGCACTCAATCATTTACCACTCAATCATATTATTCTTATAATAATAATACTTATAATATACCATTTTTAATCAAAGTGAACCATGACTTCCATTTTGAAATCACGTAATCCATCCATCACGTAAACAATAGGTACCATTGTATATGCATTGTAAAAGGTATACACCACACACATATCAAGGACAATATAATACCACTTTAATGCATCTTAAACACTAATGGGACCCGCAGCTAGAATAAAAGAAAGAACTTGGATTCATGACCACAAAAGGAACCCACACTTACTAACAATTTCAATGACAAAATTTGTAGACCCCACTTTGGTGTACTACAGTGGTTTTGCTTGGTTACTTTATTTGAAACCAAAAGGCTTGCAAGTCACAAGTCACCACACGTAAAATTGGAGAGAGTACCAAGGGTTAGGTGAAAATGTCCCATCAAAATAACCATTGTCTTAACCCTACTAAAGAAAAGAATCTACTTATTGAATTCTAGCTTTGCAGTGCCACCAACGAAAATTTAAGAACATACAAAATGAAATAGTTAAGAACATACAAAATAAAATAGATCACAGATACTTCGTTTTTTTAACGCCGCCTCAATTTATGCAGAAAGAACCAGGCTGCACCATTAATTCAACCCAATCCCCCAATTGCACACATAAAGACCCCAATCATGCTTTCAGATTTCATTCGTGTACAGTTTAATCACGCGAACCTGATAACACACAGTTATACGTGAACCTCATGATTTTCCCATCAAAAAACGAAAGAAAAAAGGCTCATGCATTCAACATACAACCAAAACATGCATTATTCACACATTAATTAATTATGTGCAGCTCTCCTTACCTAGTGTTTTACCTTCAAACAATTCCAAATGAATTCTTCCTTGTTTCCCAAAGCTCCCCTCCTTGCCTCCATTCTAATTCCCTCTTTGGATTGCACTTTCTCAGAACTCACTTGCCACACACTATGACTCTTTGTTTTCTCACTCAGTCCTCTCCCTCTCACCAATTCAGCCCAAAATAAATAAATAAAAATTATAAAAAAACGAAATTAATTTAAATTTAAAGTTTAATAGCCATTACTACACCTAAACTTCTACCTTTCTGATTTCCAGAGAATTTCTACAGTTTCTAAATCATTTAACCACTTGGCAAAATAGTAAAACATAAAGATAATATTCACTCTAGCCAAGATTCAAACCCACATCCTTCCTACCCATCAAACACATGCACACCAACAAACTATCACATGATTCATGTTAATTCACTCATACATACAAGCTTAAACCATGCTTCCGCACTCATAATATATTGGTAAAATAAAACACAATTAAAATATCACACTAATGGCACATCAAGACTTGAACCCAAGTCCTCTCAACAGAACTAAGTACTCTCAACCACTTAAGCTAGTACTATTTCTTATATAATACTTGTCAAGAAATTCTCTTAGGTTATTCTCAACCCACAATTACTTGTACTTTATTAGTTATTATTTATATGAATCTACTGGTCTTACGCTGTATTTTGAGCGACGAACTGTCTCGCTCAGGCGAGACCGCCTTGTCTAAGCGAGAGCTCGTGAAATCTCCTAGAGTCACTATCGCAGTCTCACCTAAGCGAGAGTCTGCAGCTTAAGCGATAGTACTCCTCTCGCTTGAGCGAGGGCTCCCAGCTTGAGCGAGACCTAGCTCGGATTCTTGTTGTTTTTCATTTTCTGAAAGTTGTTGGTTGTTTGATTGGTTGATTCACTGATTTATTATATAATGGGAGTGGATATGCATGTACTATGTATGTTATGGGTGGGAAATAATGAGTTGGTATTGAGCTTGGCATGAGATATGTTTGATGGTTGGTTATTTATACGAAATGACATGTTAATGGTATGCATAGGAACTTCATGATTGGTCGATAAGGTATTAGAAAGGTTGAGTATGACGTAATCCCTTGAACCTTGTAACGGGGACTCGTGGTGGTGCCTCATCATATGGACATAATTCAATGGGCCCTCTTAGGGAGAGTCCATGGTGGCGCCTCACCTATTGGACTTAATTCCATGAACCTCGAGATGAGAGTTCATGGTGGTACCTCAACATTAAGACGTAATTCCACGAGAGTAACGTGGTGGTGCCTCAAGGCCAGGACGTAATCCCGCGAAGGCCTCGCGGTGATGCCTAACTAGTAGGACATAATTCCACGGTCTCGTGGTGGTGTCTCACTATGCGTATCCGGATAGTCTAGTTTTGGAGTCTTAGATGGTTTGGTACCTCATGGGTGGTTTCCTGTTATTTATGCTTGACTTTGTGATTGAATGTTGAGTGTTATGATATAAGAATCTTTTACACCAGCTTACCTTTATGCTACCTTTAAACTAGCGTTCTTCGTTTGGGCCGTGTGTGGTCTCTTTCTTTTGGCATGGATATGTATGGGGTGCAATATACCTCCATAGCCCAAATTTTGTACTCTCCGAATACTTTATGTATGCGACGTTTCATTTTACTTGGATTTATCTATTTAATTGGGACGTTACACTAACGTTAGTAATTATTTCCTTTATTTTCTATTAGTATTTTTCTTTCTTTTCTTTCTTTTACATATCATATGAAAAAAAAATTGATATCGTAGCACAACCCATAATTAAACACACCTTTTTTTCTCTCTGTACTTTGTCATTGAGTTATCAACAGGAATTTGTAACTTTTCAAGTTGTAATTATCACAGTGTGAAAGATAGGCCATCCAATTTTTAGTAATTATTAAGATGAATAATAATTTAATTTTTAAATATGTTAGATATCATCTATTTATTTATTAAAATATAAAACATTGATTTTATTTTTTAAAAAATACTTAGTTTAAATTTCATGATAGTATACAATATGAGAACTATGAATCTCTTAATTTATTTCAATTTCACTTACTCTTTTATATATATATATATATATATATATATATATATATATATATATATATATATATATATATATATATATATATATATATATAGAGAGAGAGAGAGAGAGAGAGAGAGAGAGATTATTTCTTCATTACAAACACCATATGTTGGAAATGGTGTGCATCTTCACACAATATACTAGGATCAAGTGGTGGAAGAAAAATACCTTAAACTTAGGACTTTTAGTGTCGTCATTTTTTTTAGATGTTCGAATATTTTGGTACTCTTAAGGTTGTCTTTGTTTTTGGGTGCTTCAATTGGTACTTTGGTGTAGTTATGTTATTTTGACAATGAAACAATTTAGTTGGTTCATTTCTATTTTATAGTGTTATAATTTTTTGTATTTTTTAAATTATCATCAAAAAATAATTTTATTGAATTATGAAAGTATAATAAAAATTAAAAAATAATAAATAATTAAAATATTAAAATTATTACACTTGATAATAATGTAATTAATTTGAGAATTAATTATATTATAATGTTCACAATTAAAAATATCACAATATAATGATAATAATGTTAGTTTAAAATGTCATCTTTTTTCATTATATTTGTTCTCCAATTAAAATATTACGTCAATTTTAACTGACGTTTTTTACCTCTTCAAACTTTCATTGTACACGTAGTATAAAATGACGGTTGTTGCGACGGTTCAGCTTTAACCGTCATATTATACTTTGTGACGACAAGAATTACGATGTTTCTAGAAATCGTCACTCGAGTAAATAATAGCGGTTAAAAATGACGTGAATTACAAAAATAATAGTTTGTATTTACACATTTTTTGGTAGTGATTATACTATTTACTTGACCTGGGCAAAGCAAACATCCACTAATTGATCATACATATGGGTAAGTGTCGCAACTCTCCACGAGTAGCAATCACACATCCATATATTACATAACAACTACAAGTATGATATGCTAATTGATGTCACACTATTATTTGGAAATATAATGCATCCCACTAGATGCCATAGGTAAGGCCTTGATGAACAGTCCCATTTTTGGTGGACACAATTGTCAACATATACTTATGGGAGCCAATTCAATTTGACATGGAAACACAACAATGTCTAATTTCTATAGTCGCATCACCCATATCCACCCCAAACAACTCCACCAATAAACTTGAGGCACTATCGAAATCCAACACACCATATGGAAAGAATCGTCCCTTAATAGGGATATGTAACAACACAAAAAATCATCTAACGTAATGGTCATCTCACCTAGTGGAAGGCAAAATGTATTTGTATGCCGATGCCACCTCTTCTCAAAGGCTGAAAGTAAGCTTTATCCATAACATCATAACTAATGTTGCACAATGGAAACAATTCATAATCTATAATTATATGCTTAATTTGCGAATTAGGCTTTTTAAGCTTGTTCAACTTCTAACCATGAGACTAACTTCAATTATCTTTGATCCTTAAAAATATGTGTTCTCTTTTGAAAAAGTAATTAACATTAACAAATATAATACTTAAATACAAAGGTTTTTGTTACTTAGCTCACCCTTCCACAATCTAATTACAACATGATCTACAAATCTCACTAACAACAAGTAATCCCTGGGTTCCCTAAAGAATCCATGGTGCACATTACTCCAGTTGCACTTGCATCAATGGAATCAAAATCAATCACACAAACACTAACCCTAACATATTCATTATGCTCTCTATGACTAATGCAGCAGTTCTTTGTCTGCCATCTCCATGAGATAAACCTCCTTTTACCATGGTCATCTTCATACTATAAAACCCATTAATAAATGTCACAACCTAAATCGTGACGGGATGACAAACTAAAATAAATTCATTTAGAAAATAGAGATTTGAAGTCGCCACCATAGTTTATTCTGGAAAACTATGGAAAACCATAAAAAACATAAAGTCCGCGAGAACCAAATTTAGGGTCCGGGAGTCGGTTACGCGTAGGGAAGGTATCAGCACCCTACCGCGCCCGTCCAAAGGCGGTACCTTTAATTAAATTTGCAAAAGAGATGTGTTTATTTTAAATATTTATTTTTCCCAAAAGTAAGAACATAAATATATTTTTGAGTGAAAAGGACCCGACAAGGATTAACCTTGGTCCTACGTATTCTCATTAAAAATAAGAAATCAGGGCTACGTAGTTCTTTATAAAATTGTTTGATTAAATGATTTAACTTTTGAAAGTTGTCTTTTGACATATTTGAAAGGCAATGTCGTGCGGCGCGAACGGTCGATTGGACATTAAATACCTCTTTATAACTTATTTATTGATAAGAAAGAAAGTGTCATGTGACGCGAATGATCAATTAGACACCAAAAACATTTTTAATATTTTTGCATTTTTAAAGAAAGTGTTGTACGACGCGAGCGGTCGATTAGACACTAAAATAATTTTTATTTTTACCTTTTAAAAGAAAGTGTCGTACGACACGAGCGGCCGATTAGACACTAAAATAATTTTTATATTTTTATATTTTTAATAGGAGTGTCATGTGACGCGAACGATCAATTAGACACTAAAATAATTTTTATATTTACCTTTTGAAAGAAAGTGTCGTACGACGCGAGCGGCCGATTAGACACCAAAACAAAGAATAAAGAAAATAATTTTAAATTTTTATTTATTCTTATTTTTGAAAATTATTTAAATTTTAAAATATTTTTATTATTTTTTTGAAAATGACGTGATTGAAATATGAAATTTACTTAAAAAACGCGGAAACGTGATACATAAAGAAAAACACGGGGTGCATAAAGTAAATGCGGGGTGCATTAAAGTAAAGCGCGGGGTGCATAAAGTAAAGTAAACACATTATATCTAAGAAAAAAATAAAGGAAATGGGTGTGTGCTTAGTGAAAATGCATGTACGAAAAGTAAACTAAAACTTAATGAAAGGGGTGTGGAGTTATTACATTGGGGAGTGCATGAAGCAAATAAATAAACAAAATCCAATATTAAAAGGAAGGGTGTATAAACTGAATTCTGGAGGTGCGTAAAGAAACAATTTAAATATGCTAACCTTAATTAAAACAGAGGTGGTGCGTGAATGAATTATAGTGGTGCATGAAGTAAAAACTTAAATCTGCTAACTTTAATAAAAGAAGAGGGGGTGCGTGAATTAACTATGGTGGTGCCTAAAAAAAAAGGTTAAATTTGCTACCCTTAATTAACAAAACGCACAGCACAAATGACCTAACCCTTACTTCAACTTCTTCCTTTCCACGAAACACCACTGCCGCACTAACTCACAACCTAGACCACCGGCGGCAATCGTTGCGCCACCACCAACAGTAACGGCAGCTATAGATTTTCGCCTCCATCCCTACACTACCATACCATCAAATGCGGCCACCATTCAAAACGCACTCATGCTCGTGGTAAAGCCGTCAACGGTGACGGCGACCACTCTCAGTTTTTGGCAACGTCGGCATGGCGCTGCTCGCCACTACACCACTCATGATCGCGAAAAAAAAAAATCATCGCACTGTCTCCACTACTCGCGTCTTCTTCGGGCCATCAAGACTACTGTAAGTTTGCCGTCACAGCCACCGTCAGCGTCGGAACCTCCAACGTTTCCCTTAACGCTCACTACCACAATCCTATTTTATAGCGGCAATCTAAATCCTTTTTATTTTATTTGTTAATTGCTTTGCCATTGTATGAAAAACAGAAAACAGAGAAGTTTTTGTGATTGATATTCATTTCAATTGGGACTTCTTTTACTGGTACATACTCAACCGCGATGCTCCCAACTCAGATCATCATATAACATTAAAAGAGATTTTTAGATAGAAAATGCGTACCTCTTTTGCAATTCTGCTTTTGATTCCGAAAGTTGTTGGTTTACCAATTGGTTCTCCTTTGTTGCAATTCCGAATTCAATGATTTCAATAAGAAAGTTGCATAGCCATGGTGCCAAAAAAATGCAGAGAATCTTTTTTCATCAAAATTCCTGTGTGTGTGATAACCCTCCGGTTCTTGTGTTAACTTCATTAGCAGATGGAGTGGGCAGCAGTTGGAAGAAGTTGGGATGGAAGAAAAAAAACTGTTCCCTCCAATCCACAATTTTTATTTTTAACTTTTATTTTTGAATTTATTAATTTCTGAATTTATTAATTAAAAAAACGAAAATATATTTTTTAATTATAAAAACAAAAAGATCATCTTACTTAACGTTTAAAAACATAAATTAAAAATCTTTTATTATTTAACTTTTATTTATTATTATATTTTTTTTTAACAATTTATTATTTTTATCTTTTTTTTTTATATAACATTTATTTTTGAATATATATATATATATATATATATATATATATATTATTTTATTTTATTTTATTTTTATTATTGTTATTTTATTTTATATATATATTATTTTATATTTTTTATATTTTTTATATATATTTTTAAAAACAACATTATTTGCCCGAACGAAATTGGGT
This sequence comes from Vigna unguiculata, assembly GCF_037176805.1. Taxonomy (NCBI): domain Eukaryota; kingdom Viridiplantae; phylum Streptophyta; class Magnoliopsida; order Fabales; family Fabaceae; genus Vigna; species Vigna unguiculata. The sequence continues at coordinate 28,717,594 of NC_140802.1, forward strand.
GTTGACAGCTGCCCCTCTTTTCTTAGATCTTACTAGATGATACGAAAAATTAGTCATTTTCATATCATCAAAGTAAAATATAAGAAAAGACAGAAACACTAATTTCATCTGGGCTTTAGAAAGAAAACACAACAATGCAAAACATAAGAAAAACAATGACCATTCCATCAAAGAGGGTCTTGATATGAAAGATCGATGACCAATGCATTTGCAGAGGGCCTTGATATGAAAGATCGATGACCAGTACCTTTGTAGAGGGTCTCGATATGAACACATATGAAAATCAATGACCATTCCATCGAAGAGGGTCTTGATATGGAAGATTGATGACCATTGCATTTGCAGAGGGCCTCAATATGAAAGATCGATGACCAGTACCTTTGTAGAGGGTCTCGATATGAAAACATATTAAAATCAATGACCATTCCATCGAAGAGGGTCTTGATATGAAAGATTGATGGCCATTCCATTTGCAGAGGGCCTCAATATGAAAGATCGATGACCAGTACCTTTGTAGAGGGTCTCAATATGAAAACATATTAAAATCAATGACCATTCCATCGAAGAGGGTCTTGATATGAAAGATTGATGGCCATTGCATTTGCAGAGGGCCTCAATATGAAAGATCGATGACCAGTACCTTTGTAGAGGGTCTCAATATATATAAAAAGTAATTTGAGAGTATGATATCCTAATTTACAAAATATGAATGCATGTTATGCATGAATCACCTAGAACTTTGTCTCTTCATTTTTCTTTTCCTTTCATCCTCAATCATTCATTTTTCATCATCATTTTTCCCTCATTTTTCATTTCATTTTTTCATTTCATTTTTTCATTTCATTTTTTATTTTTCTCTCTCTTTTTTTTCTAATTTTATCATTTTTAAGAAGACACATGTCTTTATAATTATTTGCTTTTGCAGCCATCAAATTCAATGCATGCTCATAATTTGTTTTTCACATTATCACCTCACACTCTATATCAGAATCACGAGGAATTTAGGCAAATCTTTGCGCGGAATGAGAGCACCGTATACCTTACATTCTCTTTCTTGATGCACAATACATCTCATGTATGTTTGAACCCATGGATAGGTGTTACACAGCTGATGCAATCTTGTGTCAGCAACGTGTTTCAAAACTTGTACCGAAAAAGGATTGCCTTACTTTAAAACTTTTGACTAAATTTAAGAACTGACTGAGTTTTTTGCCCTTTTTCTTTTCTCTCTTTCCTTTTTTCAATATGTGTCATCAACCAAATTTTTGTTTCTAAGTTATTCCCATGAACAAAATCTGACAGACATTTTTCAATCAGTGTGGACTTTAACTAGCTTGTAACGTGGCCCGGGCTTAAGGGTGTTGAAAGAAATAGATATTAAAGGCCCAAATAAAATATTAGTGGCTTTTACATTTTGTAACAAAGATCGTTTTGCAAGATTATCGCTTCGGCTATCACCTAGGGTCTTTGAACTTTTAAAGTTCTCATCATTCCTAACTTTTCCTTCTCAAGTTCTTTTTCGCCATTACTTTATGACTTTCTTTGAATTTTCAACTTTTGGCTTTTTCATTGAAATACTTTTTTCACTTTATTGAGCCCCTTTAATAGCCTTGCAATTCTTGACATGTTGATGATCCTTATTCAAGGGTATTTTGGGAAACAAATTATTATTTTTTTTAGCTCAAAGAGGGTACAATGGAAAACATATTTTTAAATCATTTTTTGGATAAGAAAAAGATGGCCACACATCATTTTAAATCTTGACTGCCTTATCCTCTTCAAAGAGTTAACTTAGTGACAAAACAAATGGCATCAGACACATATCACTGTTTATTTTTGTTTGCGTGTATAACTCTCTTTTTCTTCTCCTCCCTCTCTCTCTCTTTCTCTCTTTTCACTTTTTTTTTTTAACTCAGAACAACCTTTTTAGTCCAAACAGGGCTATCAAAAATGTGCCCCAGCATACTATTTATATTCTCTTTTCTTTTGGCAAATCCTTTATCTTAGGGAAATCTTCATGAGTTGGGGAATTCAAACAACATGAGTGTAAAAGTGCTTCAAAATAGGAAGTATTTGATCCGCTACCCTCAATGCCACAAACATAGACAAACCATACCTCCTCACTTTGATTAACTCTCTCTTCACTTTCTTTCACCTCTTCTAGCGATGCACTGTATTTGCAACTGCATAGTCAAACAATTTGGACTTGTGATCTTCTCTATTTATTTTGCTCATTTCCATGACACCCTTCAAGAACCATTTTGGGCTATACTGAATGACTTGTACTTCGTGATTTAAACCCATGGTATTAAAAAAGCTCAGTGTGATGACAAAGATACTTACAAAAGAACGTAAAACAAAATTACAAAGAAAATGACAATCCAGTCTTGACTACAATAAAGCATAATACAATGAACCATAAGAACAATGTCAATATTTCCTAATCATTATCAGATCATTACGCATAGAACTTCTTTACTGCATCTGAGTTGACAGGTAGAGATAACTCTTCTCCATCCATTTTTGTGAGAACTAGCGCACCACCTGAAAATGCTTTCTTCACTACATATGGCCCTTCATAATTTGGAGTCCATTTCCCTCTGTGGTCTTTTTGTATAGGCAAAATCTTTTTCAAGACTAGATCACCTTCAAGAAACTCTCTTGGACGAACCTTTTTATCAAATGCCCTTTTCATCCTTCTCTGATACAATTGTCCATGACAAGCTGCTGTTAACCTTTTTTCTTCAATTAAGTTAAGTTGGTCAAATCTAGCCTGTACCCATTCTGCTTCTTCTAACTGAGTTTCCATTAACACCCTCAGAGATGGGATTTCTACTTCAAAAGGAAGGACCGCTTCCATCCCATATACCAAAGAGAAAGGTGTTGCACCAGTTGAGGTCCGTACCGATGTACGATATCCGTGTAGGGCAAAGGGAAGCATTTCATGCCAATCTCTATATGTAATCACCATTTTCTGCAAAATCTTCTTTATATTCTTATTAGCAGCTTCAACGGCCCCATTCATTTTCGGGCGATAAGGAGATGAATTGTGATGTTGAATTTTGAATTCTTCACATAGCTCTTTCATCATTTGATTATTCAGATTAGTTGCATTATCAGTGATAATTTTATTAGGCAACCCATATCGACATATCAACTCCTTTTTTATAAACTTTACTACCACCTTTCTAGTCACATTGGCGTAAGAAGCTGCTTCCACCCATTTGGTAAAATAGTCAATTGCAACCAGAATGAAACGATGTCCATTTGACGCCTTCGGCTCTATGGCTCCAATAACATCTATTCCCCACATCGCAAATGGCCATGGTGCAGATAGAACATTTAAGGTTGTAGGAGCTATATTAATATTATCTGCATAGGTCTGACATTTTTCACATTTTTTCACATGTATGTAACAATCATTCTCCATAGTCAACCAAAAATAACCTGCCCTCAAAATCTTTTTAGCCATAGAGTGCCCATTCATATGTGTACCAAAAGCTCCTTCATGAATTTCTTTTAATATCAACCCTGCTTCTCTTGCATCGACGCATCTGAGGAGTACCATGTCATGATTTCTTTTATACAAGACATCCCCATTTAGAATAAAACTTGAAGCTAACCTTCTCAAGGTTCTTTTATCATTCTCAGAAGCTGTTTCAGGATATTCTCGGCTTTTGAGGTAGCGCTTTATATCAAAATACCAAGGCTTATCATCTGATTCTTCTTCCACTAAATAACAGTATGTTGGTTGTTCATAACTCCTCATCTTGATCATTGGCATTTCCTCATCTCGACTAATTTCAAACATTGACGATAAGGTGGCCAAAGCATCAGCTAATTGGTTATCCTCTCGTGGAATGTGATAGAACTCAATGGAATCAAAATGTTTCATTAATCCTCTAATATATGATTGATAAGGGATTAACTTTTGGTCTCTAGTCTCCCATTCCCCTTTTAACTGATGAACCACCAATGCTGAGTCACCATACACCTCCAACACCTTCACCTTCGACTCAATAGCTGCCAAAATACCCATGGCGCACGCTTCATATTCTGCAACATTATTGGTACAACTAAAGCACAATCTTGATGTCATCGGAATGTAATGATTCTCTGGCGAGATGAGCACTGCCCCTATTCCATGTCCAAGCGCATTGGATGCTCCATCAAACAGTAATATCCAAACCTTCTCATGATGGCTACCCTCCTTTTCACCAAATAGGGCAAGAATGTCCTCATCTGGGAATTCAGGTTGCATAGATTGATAATCCTCAATGGGCTGTTGAGCCAGATATTCTGCTAAAGCGCTTCCCTTTACGGCTTTTTGAGTCACATAGACTATATCATATTCTGATAACAACATTTGCCATCGAGCCAATCTACCAGTGAGAGCAGGCTTTTCAAAAATATACTTAATTGGGTCCATCTTAGATATCAGCCAAGTAGTGTGACTCAACATATATTGACGTAAACGATGTGCTGCCCATGTTAATGCACAACAAGTTCGTTCCAACATAGAATATCTTTGTTCACAACCTGAAAATCTTTTACTCAAATAATAAATGGCATGCTCTTTCTTCCCTGTCTCATCATGCTGCCCTAAAACACAACCCATTGATTCATCCAACACAGTTAAATATAAAATGAGGGGCCTCCCTGATACCGGCGGACGCAGTACGGGAGGATCCTGCAAATACTGTTTGATTTTATCGAAGGCTGTCTGGCAATCTTCATTCCATTCCACAACTTGATTCTTACGCAACAATCTAAATATTGGCTCACAGGTGGAGGTTAATTGGGAGATGAATCTAGCAATGTAGTTCAGTCTGCCTAAAAACCCTCGCACTTCTTTTTCAGTATTAGGAGCTGACATTTCCATTATTGCTCGTACCTTATCTGGGTCAACCTCAATACCTTTTTCACTGACAATAAAACCCAATAACTTTCCTGACTTTACACCAAAGGTACATTTAGCCGGATTCAATCTGAGTTTAAACTTTCTTAACCTCTCAAACAATTTTCTCAAATTAACGATGTGATCATTTTCTGATTCAGATTTAGCAATCATATCATCCACATAAACTTCGATTTCTCTATGCATCATATCATGAAAAAGAGTCACCATCGCTCTTTGATAAGTTGCCCCAGCATTTTTAAGTCCAAATGGCATTACTTTGTAACAAAATGTTCCCCAAAGTGTTATAAATGTTGTTTTCTCCATATCTTCTGGTGCCATCTTAATCTGATTATACCCGGAGAATCCATCCATGAAAGAGAACAATGAAAATCTAGCAGTGTTATCCACCAAGATGTCAATATGTGGCAATGGGAAATTATCCTTAGGGCTAGCTCGATTCAAATCCCTATAATCAACACACATTCGGACTTTACCATCTTTTTTCGGCACAGGGACAATGTTAGCCACCCATTGAGGATATTTTGCTACAGCCAAAAATCCTGCATCAAATTGCTTCTTCACTTCTTCTTTAATCTTTAGCGACATTTCAGGTTTCATTCGTCTTAGCTTTTGTTTAACTGGGGGACATTCTTCTTTAAGTGGAAGTTGATGTTGCACTATATCAGTATCCAACCCAGGCATATCCTGGTATGTCCAAGCAAACACATCTCTGAACTCTTTCAACAAATCACATAATTTTCCTTGTACCTCCTTGCTCATGTTGTTACCAATTTTAACCTCTTTTCTCTCATTTTCATCCCCTAGATTAAGTATTTCAATGATCTCTTGATAGGGTTTTATTTCTCGGTCTTCTTGTTTCACTAACCTTAACAACTCAGAAGAAGGTTCCCAATCATCTTCATGATCGTCATCCATATTATCGATAGGGTGCTCAAAATTAGGAATATTGACATCATTATTTTCAAAACATTCATTGTCATATCTGCATTATTTGGATTTATAAAAGAAAATAAATAGACAAACAAAGTATATAGTGAAAGAAAACATAACTGAACATCACATTAACTGAAAACAAAAAATAGAACCAGTCCATAAAGACATCCTAGAATGTTTTGGGGAAAAACAAAATAAAAATAACAATAACAAGCATTACATTTGATTGAACTTAAACACCACGGGTAAATTCACGGTCTTCCAATTATCGATTTGCATGTTGGGAGGACAAGGCTGCACCAAACTGGAACTTTCTTCCCCAGATTCATCTTCAATAACTGCAACTTGACTAGCATTGATCCATCCAGCACTACGAAAGCTCTTCTTTAAGTCACATATGGAGATCTTTCCTACCCTCGGCTCACGACCCTGCAAGCGAGCTAAGCTTCGTTCTTTCTTTTCCTCCATTAATCTTCTTTTGTCCTCCTTAGTAGGCTTGTACCCCAGGCCGTATCTGTTCTTGTTCTCAACAATTTTCAGTGGAAATATTGGTCCCTGTCCAACTTTGCCTAGGCCTTTCCCATATTTATAACCTTCTCTCAACATAACCCTTGCCATCATCAGAGAGGCACATGACAAATATGGCTTTATCTGAAATGGCTCAACATATGTATTCCCCACAATTTCCAAAGCTTGAAAAGCCGTCTCAAGAGCCTCCTCTGTTGTTTCAATATATCGGGCAGATGAAGGACCACTCACCAGAAAATCTTCCTCTCCTGAAACTGTTACCATCTTATCCCCCATTACATACTTCAACTTTTGATGCAAAGTGGAAGGCACCACCCCTGCAGAATGAATCCAAGGTCTACCAAGTAAACAACTGTATGCCGGTAAGATATCCATTACTTGAAAAGTTATTTGAAATACACACGGACCAACTTGAACTGGCAACTCTACTTCCCCCATCACCTCTCTTTTGCTACCATCAAAAGCTCTCACAATCATAGTACTTGGCTTCATAGGGAATTTATCACGTGATAACTTCTCCAGCGTCACCTTAGGCATCACATTTAGGGAAGAACCATTATCAATCAACACACGAGCTATGACATGGTCGAGACATTTAACAGATACATGAAGAGCTTTATTGTGTCCTCTTCCTTCAACTGGTATCTCATCATCCGAAAAAGTAAGGAAATCATTAATGGTAATATTATTAACAATCCCTTCAAATTTATCCAACGAAATATTTTGTTCAACATGAGCCCCTCTCAGTATTTTCATTAGCAACTTTCGGTGAGCTGTCGAATGCATGAGCAGTTCCAAAAGCGAAATACGAGCTGGCATACGATTCAACTGCTCCACCACCTTGTATTCGCTTTGTTGTATGAATTTCAAAAATTCACCGGCCTCTTCATCTGATATTTCTTTTTGTTTATCTTTTCTACATTCTTCCTCATCTTGTATCGTCTTTTCTCTTAATATCTCTTTTGCTTTTTCAATTCCATCATTTACTTTACTTCTATGGCATGCTTCCTTCCTTAGATCTGGTGGTGTAAAGAAACGACCACTCCTTGTTATCCCACCAAGACCTGATATATTTTCAACATTTGGACCTTCATGCACAGAAGTGTTTTCAACTTGTTGTCCCTCACCTAATTCATGTACTCCATACTTCCATGGAACAGCTCTATCACTTTCATAAGGAAAAGAGGAGGGCGTTTTTATCACTATGGATTGCCTTCCTTGTTCCATGAAAGAAGGGGCAGATCTAGTGAAATGAATCACTAAAGGTTCTGGCGTGGTTAAATTGGATTGTTCATCAGTTTGGGCCAATACCTCCTCATCTTTCTTTCCATAAAAAACTTGCAGGAAATGCTTATCAACTAGATTTTGCAACTCTAGCTTGAACTCCACGCAATCATTAATAGAATGTTTGGCACCCGGATGGAATGCACATGCATTACTCAGATCATATTCACCTTTTACTAGCCCCCTTTCTAATAGTGCTTCAAGAATGAATTTCATAGAGCTCCGAATTTCACTCACTTTTCTTACCAACCTTTTCTCCCTGACCTCAATAGCATTTGTTGAAGTCTTCTCATGCCCCGACAAAGGGTTATTTTCAATACTGGGTTTATCTTCTTTGAATGTCAACCACCCTGCATCAATCAAAGATTGTACCTTATACTTGAGAGGAAAACACTTTTCTGTCGAATGCCCCTTTACCCCTCCATGGTAGTCACATGTAGCATCTGGATCATAACTCTTGGAAAAAGGAGGTTGTTGTGGCTTCATTGGGCAAATTGCAACAAAAGATTTACGAAGAAGCATCGGTAACAACTCTGTGTATGTCATAGGAATAGGAGTAAAATGAATAAACTTCCTCTCCCTTCTTGTATTAGTACTTTGACCTGGGTTCTCATTATCACTAGTAGTCGCTTTCTGAGGTTGCAATTGATTGTTTGAAACAGGTTGTATTTGGTAATTAACAGGTGCACGGTTATCCCATGCGGATGCGGCATGAACTTCAACTTCTTTTTTCTTACTTTGATTGAAACCTGGTTTCTTGGTATTTGCAGCCGCGGGCGGGCTATATGCAATTTTACCATTTTTTATCCCAGTCTCAATCCTTTCACCAATGATGATGATGTCCGCAAAATTAGAAGATATATTCCAATTCCCAATCATATGCTCATAAAATGGCGGTTGTAATGTATTCACAAACATTGTAACCATCTCTTTATCATATAGTGGTGGCTCAACCTGGGCAGCTATCTCTCTCCAACGCTGGGCATACTCTTTGAAAGTTTCATTTTTCTTCATTGTCATGTTTTGCAATTGTATTCTGTCTGGTGCTGTATCCATATTAAATTTATATTGCTTTATGAAAGCATCAGCTAGATCCACCCAAGAATGAATATGAGTCAGCTCAAGATGCATGTACCAATTCAACGCTGCCCCAGCTAGGCTATCTTGGAAAAAGTGGATAAACAATTTCTCATCATGAGTATGACCAGCCATCTTTCGACAGTACATTGTTATATGGCTTTTTGGACACGTAGTCCCCCTATACTTCTCGAACTCAGGCACTTTGAACTTAGGGGGTATCACCACGTCAGGGACCAAAGATAAGCCTACAGCATCACCGAATCCATAACTTTTATTCCCTTCAATAGCCCGTAGTCTTTCCTCCAATATCTCTAACTTTCCCTTGTTATTCTCAGTCGATGAAATCACTTGAGCTAGTGTCTTTTCTTGTAAACCCACACCTACAGTCGAAACATGTGGTGGAATCGATACATTAGGATCTGTGTAGGTTGTGATTCCAACCACACTTTCTCCTGGGCGTACCTGGTTCCTAAAATCAACCATCCCAGTTGACACTTGGAACTGCTCATTAGGTAATGAAACAGGTATGCTTGTATTACCACCAGAGAACGGAATCTTAACTTGCTCTACATACTCTGCCATTGGAGGTGTGTAACCCGGGGGTAAGCCGTAAGGTGGAAAAGCTTGAGATGATGTCCCTTGACTCACAAGATGATGTGATGGGTAAACCGGAGGTCCACTTGATACATGAGGATAAAAGCCTGGAGGGTAGGAAGTACCACCGTCAACTGCTGAACTTTCTCCTGAACTCTTCATAGTCCTCAATGCCTCCAAGATCTGACCCATTTGATCCTTTATTTGGCTGATTTCACCCTTCACTTGGCTAATTTCTTCCTTTACTTCCTCGTGTGCATTTTCCCAATCCTCCATTGTTTTGGAATTTGCCCGAGTTCTATAAGGGTGTCTCGGAAATTTTGCCGTATTCACTTATTGTCACTCCTCTGTTTAATTTCAAATGAAATGAGAAGTGCGAAAAAGGAAAAGAAAAGACAAAATGCAAATGCAAACATTCTAGCTAGAAATTATAAAGCTGTGCGAATAATACTGCGAGTAATAATGGAAATTAACGCGGAATAAAGTAGTCGATTCAAACAAAAATCCACAATGTTCAGAAGTTCACAACAATGAAAAAGAAAGAAAGCATAAACATCAATTGCGAGCTCTAGTCACTATATTCTTCATTTCCCCTACTAGCTCTCTGCAGTAACCGAGGAAATCTTCAACTGCTTTTGGTGGATTGAATATAGGCATTGCAATCTCAGCATCAGTTAACATCTTGGGTACATCTTCAATTGCTCCGTTAGCTATAGCTGCTAACTTTGAAAAACATCCTCTCCAATACTGTACAGTTCCTTTTAACTCAGCACATTCAGTTATCAATCTCTGATTTTCCTCCTCCGACTCTGCCCGGTACCAACTCTCCTCAGCCACTTTTGCTTCATAAGCTGATACTGTATCCTTCATTTGTCTCTCAAACTCTCTGTTCCTGTACTGTATGTCATTTTCTAATTCTGCTTTATACCACCGCTCTTCTTCTAGCTTTGCCTCATAAGCTGCTGTCATTTTTTCTGTCTGTTGTTCCATCTCCTTAATCCTAACCTGTGCATTTCGCAGCTTGTTTAATGCCTCCCTTTTGTCTCTCGCCAATTCTTCACATAATGCAATTTTCTCACGTTCAGACAATACCACTGCCTTCTTCTCTTTGCCTCTCAAAGCTAGCTCTTTGTTAGCTGCCTCGAGATCTTGTTGTACTCTAAAGTGATGATTTCTTTCCTCTCTTTGCTTCTTTATTAATACATCACAAGTTCTGATCTTGGCTTCATTGTCATGTTTGAGATCCATATATTCATGGTGAGCTTTCTGAAGATCATTAACAAGCTTAACATTTTTCTGCTTCATTTTTTCTATTTCTTCCTTAAGGGTTTTGACTTCCTCACTCTCCATATCTTGTTGTTCTGACATGAAGGCAACTGGTTTGAACGGTAGCTTCACCACTTTAACCCTATCCATTACCCATTGCTGATAAGACGTCTTCTCATTTACTACCCATGGCCTAGAGTCTTTCTCTGCACGCACCACACTGCCCCAAGCACTTCTAATTCGCCGGAGTAAATCATTAGAAGTCCCTTCTTTATAGCAATTCCACACTGCAACTAAAGATTCTGGATTTGGTGCACCCCGTATAGGATATCCAAATTGTCTTTGTGCTAATATCGGATTATAATTAACACAATATTTGGTTCCTATAAGAGGTACATTTGGGTACTCCCCACAGTGTATGATATGTGATCTCTGCTGCCAAGATACTTCTCGTTTGATCATTCCATTATGTAACTTAGCAAAAAAACACGCCCATTCTTGCACTCCTTTAGCTGTTGGCTTGTAATTTGGACTAATATGAGAAGTAAACCATTTATATAATACTGGCAAGCAACATGACAACTTCTTCTTCTTAGATTCATAACACATTCAAATTTCCATAAACATCAGCTAAAATTGCTGTGACTGGGTTTTCTGCATTGATCTTATATGCTATGAAAACATTGATGGTTGAGAGATCAACAAAGTTATCGATGCTTGGAAAAATCATGACGCCATAAAGAACGAGCGCCAGTACATCCATGAAAGTTTCCCCCATGTCTTTATCAACCAATTGACGTAGATGTCCCTCTAGAAACCCTTGAGGAATGCCTTTGATGGTTCCCTTCGTAATCATTTTGCTTTCTAACTCGGCAGGGTGTACCTTCAAGATTCCTGCTAGTGTTGAAACAGATGTATTTTGCGTTGCATGCTTGTAAGGAATCTTGCCTTCTAATGGTAGATCTAGAATACCCCCAAATTCCTCCACTGTCGGCACTAGTTGAAAATCCTTGAAGGTGAAGCACCGGAGCGGCGGATCATAGTATTGGACCAAAGCAGTAACAGCTGGAACCTGAGTATCAATCTCTAAAAGATTCAGTAAATTCCCATACTTCCTTCGAAAACTGTTCCTCTGGATAGTCTTCATCTTCCCCACCAACTCTCGAAGATAAATCAAGTTTCCTTCCTTTGCTCTAATTGACTGCTTCTTTTTTAGTGACTCTGAACCAGAATGCTCTCCAACACCATATTCCCTATTAATTTCCATTTCTTCTCCAAGAAAATGACACAGCTTTATAATTTTCTACCTAGAATGGATATAATGAAAATGTACAAGAAAAAGAAAAAATTACAAACTACATGATGCTATGAATAATTTACATAACTTATTACAACCCAAAGAAAGGAACACAAACCAAGAAATACAAATAAAAAAAATAAATAAAAAAAATAAAATAAAATAAAATAAAATAAACAGAGAGGGAATTATAGGAATACACATCTCCCTTTCGTGCCTTATAGGGTTCAAGCGCATTCATAGGATTAAGGTATGTATATGTGCTCACCAGGATAGTCTCCTATGTCCTAAGGATAAAAAGTCACTAGAGTTATGGCCCACTTCACGACATTTCTCACAACAGTTGGTAAACAACACGATGTGAGAGTATCAAATGAAGCAAACAGACTCTAGCTGGGGTTCTCACAATGACCACTTGGGAAGTACATCCACTGTGGCACTGCTACACAACCCCCTTCTAATTCTAAGCTACTCAGACCCGGGTATAGGGCCGCGCTCATGTTCATGTACAAAATATAAGGTGAGTGTGTGAAGGGAGAGAAAACATGCAAACCTAAACCCCCACCTGCAAAAGAGATCCATACAAAAACATATTTTCTACCCTAAGGTTCAATATCCACAAATATATCATACACCAACAGGAATATATATACATAAATTGAAAAAGGGAAAAACAAAACATCTAAATTTAACATATCGCTTTCGCATATTCGATTAAATAGGCCTGACTCTCTACGGTCCCCAGTGAAGTCGCCATCTGTCACAACCTAAATCGTGACGGGATGACAAACTAAAATAAATTCATTTAGAAAATAGAGATTTGAAGTCGCCACCATAGTTTATTCTGGAAAACTATGGAAAACCATAAAAAACATAAAGTCCGCGAGAACCAAATTTAGGGTCCGGGAGTCGGTTACGCGTAGGGAAGGTATCAGCACCCTACCGCGCCCGTCCAAAGGCGGTACCTTTAATTAAATTTGCAAAAGAGATGTGTTTATTTTAAATATTTATTTTTCCCAAAAGTAAGAACATAAATATATTTTTGAGTGAAAAGGACCCGACAAGGATTAACCTTGGTCCTACGTATTCTCATTAAAAATAAGAAATCAGGGCTACGTAGTTTATAAAATTGTTTGATTAAATGATTTAACTTTTGAAAGTTGTCTTTTGACATATTTGAAAGGCAATGTCGTGCGGCGCGAACGGTCGATTGGACATTAAATACCTCTTTATAACTTATTTATTGATAAGAAAGAAAGTGTCATGTGACGCGAATGATCAATTAGACACCAAAAACATTTTTAATATTTTTGCATTTTTAAAGAAAGTGTTGTACGACGCGAGCGGTCGATTAGACACTAAAATAATTTTTATTTTTACCTTTTAAAAGAAAGTGTCGTATGACGCGAGCGGCCGATTAGACACTAAAATAATTTTTATATTTTTATATTTTTAATAGGAGTGTCATGTGACGCGAACGATCAATTAGACACTAAAATAATTTTTATATTTACCTTTTGAAAGAAAGTGTCGTACGACGCGAGCGGCCGATTAGACACCAAAACAAAGAATAAAGAAAATAATTTTAAATTTTTATTTATTCTTATTTTTGAAAATTATTTAAATTTTAAAATATTTTTATTATTTTTTTGAAAATGACGTGATTGAAATATGAAATTTACTTAAAAAACGCGGAAACGTGATACATAAAGAAAAACACGGGGTGCATAAAGTAAATGCGGGGTGCATTAAAGTAAAGCGCGGGGTGCATAAAGTAAAGTAAACACATTATATCTAAGAAAAAAATAAAGGAAATGGGTGTGTGCTTAGTGAAAACGCATGTACGAAAAGTAAACTAAAACTTAATGAAAGGGGTGTGGAGTTATTACATTGGGGAGTGCATGAAGCAAATAAATAAACAAAATCCAATATTAAAAGGAAGGGTGTATAAACTGAATTCTGGAGGTGCGTAAAGAAACAATTTAAATATGCTAACCTTAATTAAAACAGAGGTGGTGCGTGAATGAATTATAGTGGTGCATGAAGTAAAAACTTAAATCTGCTAACTTTAATAAAAGAAGAGGGGGTGCGTGAATTAACTATGGTGGTGCCTAAAAAAAAAGGTTAAATTTGCTACCCTTAATTAACAAAACGCACAGCACAAATGACCTAACCCTTACTTCAACTTCTTCCTTTCCACGAAACACCACTGCCGCACTAACTCACAACCTAGACCACCGGCGGCAATCGTTGCGCCACCACCAACAGTAACGGCAGCTATAGATTTTCGCCTCCATCCCTACACTACCATACCATCAAATGCGGCCACCATTCAAAACGCACTCATGCTCGTGGTAAAGCCGTCAACGGTGACGGCGACCACTCTCAGTTTTTGGCAACGTCGGCATGGCGCTGCTCGCCACTACACCACTCATGATCGCGAAAAAAAAAAAATCGTCGCACTGTCTCCACTACTCGCGTCTTCTTCGGGCCATCAAGACTACTGTAAGTTTGCCGTCACAGCCACCGTCAGCGTCGGAACCTCCAACGTTTCCCTTAACGCTCACTACCACAATCCTATTTTATAGCGGCAATCTAAATCCTTTTTATTTTATTTGTTAATTGCTTTGCCATTGTATGAAAAACAGAAAACAGAGAAGTTTTTGTGATTGATATTCATTTCAATTGGGACTTCTTTTACTGGTACATACTCAACCGCGATGCTCCCAACTCAGATCATCATATAACATTAAAAGAGATTTTTAGATAGAAAATGCGTACCTCTTTTGCAATTCTGCTTTTGATTCCGAAAGTTGTTGGTTTACCAATTGGTTCTCCTTTGTTGCAATTCCGAATTCAATGATTTCAATAAGAAAGTTGCATAGCCATGGTGCCAAAAAAATGCAGAGAATCTTTTTTCATCAAAATTCCTGTGTGTGTGATAACCCTCCGGTTCTTGTGTTAACTTCATTAGCAGATGGAGTGGGCAACAGTTGGAAGAAGTTGGGATGGAAGAAAAAAAAACTGTTCCCTCCAATCCACAATTTTTATTTTTAACTTTTATTTTTGAATTTATTAATTTCTGAATTTATTAATTAAAAAAACGAAAATATATTTTTTAATTATAAAAACAAAAAGATCATCTTACTTAACGTTTAAAAACATAAATTAAAAATCTTTTATTATTTAACTTTTATTTATTATTATATTTTTTTTTAACAATTTATTATTTTTATCTTTTTTTTTATATAACATTTATTTTTGAATATATATATATATATATATATATATATATATTATTTTATTTTATTTTTATTATTGTTATTTTATTTTATATATATTTTATTTTATATTTTTTATATTTTTTATATATATTTTTAAAAACAACATTATTTGCCCGGACGAAATTGGGTGTTGACAATAAAAAAATCATATTACTTGTTAACTAATTTAATAAAATAAAAAATAATTTACTATAGGAAAAAATATTTATGAAGTTGTTCACAAGGTTTCAAATTTTTTACATGTTTGCTTACACTTCATTCCTTAGCATTTTTATTCCATCCGTAGATGGAAAATGGGCAACAAGATGACATAATATGTTTGGATGACACTAGTTTAGTAGATGAAGATTGTAGTCTTCCTACTTAAGATGAGAAGGATAGCTTTGATACTATTGACCTGAGTAACCAGCCTAACGACGTTGCTTCTCCCATTGTTGGAATGCAATTTGACACATCATAAGACATTAAGACTTTCTACAAAAGTCATGGTCTCAAATGTAGTTTTGGAGTGCGAATTCGACATTAAAAAAGGATGATGATGACGACCAGTTCCGTTACCTTAAATTAGTTTGCCCTAGGAAAGGTAAATATGTGTCCCAAATCCCATTTGAATTGAAGACCCACCCTACCTAAAGGACTATGGTACATGACCATAATCATGACATTAGTCCTACTAAGTTAAGGTTAATACGGGGAAATAAAAGGTTGAATTTTCAGGTTAAAAGAACCCTTGAAATTAACGACAAAGTCGGTGTACGCCTAAATAAGACTTTTAGGTCCTTAGTATGCTAGGCAAGTAGTTTTTGACAACTTAGATTTCCTTGAGCGAGACGCAATGAACTACATTGGCCAACAAAGATGCGCCTTTGGAAAGGAGGGAGATGGGCAGGCATTGATGGTCTATTTCTCAAGAATGAGAGAATTTAATAATGAGTTTTATTATGAAATTGACATAGATGCTAAGAATAGAATAATTAGTTTTTTAGGCAGATGCAAGGAGTAGAGCAGCCTTAGTGGATTTCAGTGATGTTGTGTCATTCAAGATACTACATACCTAATCAACAATTATGACATGCCGTTTGCACCCTTCGTTGGTGTTAACCACCATGGTCAATCGATTTTGTTGAGTTGTGGATTGTTGTCTTTAGAAGATACTTCAACTTTTACAAGACTTTTTCGATGTTGGTTGACGTGCATTGACCCAAAGTGCTACGTTCGTGCCAAACAACATGGTACGAAGCCAATTACCCGTTAAGAGGAAGGGGTGACCATGATCAAATGGGGAAGCTTTCCGAGAAACGTAAATCTAAAGCGGCATCTAATAAATCAACAAGGGATCATGTTGTAAGTTTAACTCCAAATTTAGTTTCTTTTTAGTGTAACTTTAATGATAATGAAATGGATTTTGTAAAAATTAATTGATTATGCACCTACAACTTAAATTTCAGGAAGTTAACGTTAATATGTGAACTGCAGCTACTACACTTGACATTACTAGTGTCACATGTGACTCACATAACCCCTTCTCAGCAGCACCTTCCACATGTTTTATGTCACTAATAACTTCATTACATAACAATTTGGATACATAGATGTTTGCAAATGAGGAGTTTATGAGGTACTTTATAACTCTAGTGAAATTTATTAAGACCCAAAGCATAACAAAAATTTCATGACTTTAACCTTTTTTTGCAAAACACAGTGACGTCATTTGCATGGTTATTTACTCATATTCTTTTGGATACTATGCAATACTAATGAAGCTCATTGCGCCAATTGGAAGGAAGAAACTCCATGAATGCAGTAGAAATGCAGTTGGAATGAAGGAGTGGAGATAAGTTTGAAGGCTCTTGTACCTATAGAGTGATGTGGTGGAAATGAAGTTCTAAGATAGAAGACTATCCTAGGGAAGGGGGCTAGAGGAGCTAAGGTAGAAAACTAGTCTAGCAAGTGACTCTTGAGGTAATAGTGTGGAGTGCTCTCAACATTTAATCTATTACCAAGTAAAAGTAATCCAATACAAGTGGAAGGAGGCCCCATTTATAGTAGGATGGTTGACCTTAATGGAATGAAAATGCAACATCAAATGAAAAGTAAATGTAGCTTGGAGAGAAAGCTTGCTCTATGGTTGTGTGATGCAAAGGAGTGAAGGATCAAGAGCCATGTGGCAAGTCACACTTTCCATGCTTGCACCATGAGGAACATGTGCACTTCCAGCTTGCCCTCCAAGTCTCTTTCTCGGCCAAGCTTCTAATTGGGAAATCAAAAGTGTTGTCCTAAATTGCATGGAGAACCCTATCCCCGGTGAATATTTTCTGCATCCAAGACCCACTCACAGATGTAATCTTTTCTAAATTGTTGAAGATCTTCTTGTCATGATAAGTGAAGATCTTAGTACATCCAACTTGAATTATGAGATGACTACACCAAATAACAATTTGGACTATGTTGAATGTACTTATGCATGTGTAAGCAGGCATACTTTTGTCATCGTATTTGTTCACAAGCTCCCAAAGCTGGAGATATTTGAGGACCATAATACCATAGTCGTACCTATTTAAAACACGAAACTTATTGAAATCAAATATCACATAAGTCATGATGCCTCACACCTTAAATTTAGAGAAGCTTACAAGTTTGGTTTTTGTGGTAGGTCAGGTCTTCAATGATTACTTCAAAAGTTGGTTTCTCTATTGGGGGGGAGACATCAACATTGAAATCAAGTGCTCCAAATTGTAGGCCTTTAATCAAACCAAGTAAAAAGTCATTGATGTTTATCTGGAAAATAAAGAAACAAACTAAATCCACATATGAAATAACATGACAATACTTACAATATGATTATCAATGTGTTTTCTCCTTGGACACTTGTGAGCTAGGGAGTCAAGAACATACAATTTTCTAGATTCCAATTCAAGAGCATAACACCACCAATGATTATCACAAAGAACAGGTGTCATCAACTAAAACAAATAATTAAATAAGACTAAAATAATTCAAACATACAAGGTACCTATAACCACAAGATAGAGCATTAAGAATACTAACAAATTTGGCTATCAAGACATCCTTTATAGAGAGAAGTCGACATGCAAAGAATTCGTTGTAATCCGCTAAAGACATTACGTGCATGTTAACCTTCTGCTTAGCACAATCTTAGATGACCTTATCCTGCATAAAATAATATTAACAATAACTTGGATAGATGAATTTAATGGGTAAAAAATAATGCAGTACATGTGCCATGTAAGTTGGACTGAAAATAACTTTGTTGATGTTCGCTGTGACGCATTTTTCCTTGTACATGAAGTGGCTGGCTGCAAAAAATATTGACTACATAACATACAAGCACATAATAGTCAGTATAATCGTTTCATGTTTAATTGACCTTACCAACCTTACTATGTTGTCAATCCATTCACGAGGCCGAAAGCCACTAGTTTCATTATTGGTGAGTATTTGGTCATTAATCTCAACATATCTCAAAACCATTGAGTTGGAAATTATACACTGCATACTTAGCAAATAAAAACTTTTGGGTGCTTAATTTCACCTAAAAATGTATTTCAAATTCATACACAACGTCAATACCTTACACAAATATATAAAACATCACACACCTCATTGTTTTCTAAAGACTTCATAATCTTGCCTCCCCGGATTTTAACCAACGGCTAAGACAAAAAAAGGGGGAAAATTAATCTATCGGTTATGTCTCCCAATAAGAGCCTCCTTGCAGCCCAAACCTTTTACAAATAACGCATTATTAATATACATCAAATAAGAAAACCTATTTGTATTATTGTAATTGAAACACATTTACCTGAACCATAGCGACTGAACCCAACACAAATATCATGTGGTCATTTGCCTTTTCTCTATAAACTTTTGATAAACGACTCAAAGAAGCAATGAGAAAATTGTGAACATAACTCGCCCATTTGTACTTCCTAAGGTTATATAGGTTATCTAATAACCTAAAAGGCATGTTCGTTATAATCCTAGAGGTCCTAGGGAAATACATAATAACAAAACATAAAATCACAGAGTTGGCAAACACTATCAACATGGTCTGCTTCACTAACCAACTCCCTCATCCTTTCAATTATGTCATTGATCTTGATTTCCTTAGTAGGAAACAACAACCCCACATCACCCCACAATTCACTATCAAAATCTACATCTTCGCCTGATGCACTCAACCCGAAACATATAAAAACATCTAAACAAGTTAATTTCAGCAAGTGTTGCCTAATTTGGATGAATTCACCTTTCGGAACCCATTAACTGAGGACCTCTCTTATCAATGCATAGTTTATATTCAACTCCATTTTTAGCCGAAGGCACGACAAAAACGATGTCAATTTAAGTCTTGGACGATGTGTACTGCTCAATAGTGAAGTAGCTTCAGCAATCAACCTCGTTTGGCATCTGTGTTCAATGCGAACCTAAAATATTTGCAAAGAATTCAATTTAATATAACCAACAATGTACAAAATATAATCAATTTAATGAAAAATTTACTTATTTAACTTACATTCTTCTTAATTAAAGGTTTCACATTACTCATAGATGCTTTCTGTGTGCTCCCTTATGGCTTCAGTTTATTCACTTCCTTCTTCACATTTTATCTTTATAAGTGTTGTTTTCGTTCGCCCATTCACTAGTGCAAAATAAGCTTTTTATACCTACATTATTATACCTGTTCAAATTCACCAGGTATAAAATAAGAGGCAGATGACAATTTTGTAAATAATGTGAGATTTTTTATGCCAATTATACTTTCAACCGGTATAAAAATTAATGCGATGACATTTTTACAATATTAGAAAAGACTTTTTATACCGGTTATAATTAAAATTGGTATAAATTTTATATATATATTATTAAAAAAAATATTTTTTATTGACGGTCGAATTGTAACAGTTAAATAAACTGCTAAAATTATTTTTGTTTATGTTATTTTTCTTTATCGTCACAATCCGTCGATTATATTATTTTAAACTTAATTAGTGATTGTTTCAACAAACACCAATTCAGTACCTTGTTCACCTTGCACTCAAAAGTAGAACGAAATTGGAATCAGGATTCCTAAACTCATTCAAATAATGTGGTACAATAGCGAAACACATAACACCAAAATTATTACCTACATCGAAACAAAAACAAGTAACCTGATTTCCTTCATCAGAACACAAACGTGGAAGGAACCACATGGGAAATGAAA
Source organism: Vigna unguiculata (assembly GCF_037176805.1). Taxonomy (NCBI): domain Eukaryota; kingdom Viridiplantae; phylum Streptophyta; class Magnoliopsida; order Fabales; family Fabaceae; genus Vigna; species Vigna unguiculata. The sequence continues at coordinate 28,738,008 of NC_140802.1, forward strand.
TTAAAGTTAACCCTAAATGAAAAGAAATAAATGTTCCCAACAAAAATCAATGTAAAACCTACCAATCAAGACAACTAATAATCAACACCAAAATTACTTACCACTGACCAACTTTCCGATCACCGACCAAGATAATGATTGTGAAAAACCACCAACAGTAAATGCAACTCCTACAATACCCACACCACTCAGTACTTGAAAATGGGTTTTTTCCATGAAAAAGGATAATAAACACTACCCACCAACACTTTCGACCACTACGTAAACCCACAACATGTTGATAACGTTGTTTTCTACCTTTTATTGATGTTAAGTTTCATGAATAAAATTAACTACTACATAACTTTTATCTTGTTTAATCCTCTAGTTTATGTTGTTTTTGCATTGTTTCGTATTTTAGTTGTTTTATACTTTTTTTTTACTTCTAATCTCTATTATGAATGTGTGAAATAAAGCAATAGGAAGCAATTATGGTGGAAGAAAACAAGTTAAAACTCAAGGAAGCATGATTGAACATGAAAGATTGACTTTTACACAAATAATCATGTCGAGGGGCACCGAGATCAAGTCCAACACTGCAAACATGGAGAAAGGACTCACATATATGTATATACTGCCTTGGACCACCCTTGGAAGGCCAAAAAACGACCATTGGGCGCCAGGGTCACTCGCTGGGCGAGATAAAAGCTCGCTGGGCGAAAATATGGCTCGCCCAGTGAGTTACATGTTTGAGAACGTCGATTTTAGGCCTCGCTGGGTGAGAGTTAAGCCGCTGGGCGAGAATATCGACCCCAATATGCGAACATGGTTATTTAATCATGTTTCTACGAGAGTTTTGGGGGATTCCTCATTTTTCACGAATAGAAACACCTTGGGTGCTTGGGAGAGACTCTTGGAGGCTATTAGGGGTGTTGGGAAGCTCTCCCTTCTCTTCTTGGGTTTCCTTCTTCATCCATGGAGGTTTTACCCCTTTTGGGTTGGAGAGGATGATGGGCTACAAAATTGGAGGCGGAGATACGAATGGGAGGCGCAGTTGGAGCATGAAGCAGTATTCAAGAACCTTGGGAGAAGGATTGTTTTCTACTTTATTGTTCCAATTTCTTCCTTACTCTTCAATTTTGTAAAACCCTAGGTTCTCCACCATGGAGAGCAATTTCTATTTGTTGAGATTAGATGTAAAAACATTGAATTCTTGTGTAAAATTGTGTTGTTAATTTATATGCTCTTCAAATTCATGTTAGTATTTGATTTTCATGCTTAATGCTTGATGTGGATTGTTCCGATGCTTGATTTGTGATTCTTGAGGTGTTGGGAAACATCTTTAGAATCTAGATTTGAAATTAAATACCTAATGGATGCTTGTATCTAGGAATAGAACTTGGTTCATTAGTAATCTTAGATTCTTGAAACTAATGCATGATTTCACTTGTTGAGGATTCAAGGAATTGAAACTTGATGAGTAATCATAGGCTCAAAGGCTCTAGGAATAGGATTTGAGTATTCTTGTGAATTGATTTTAACATGAATATGGAAGTGGGATAATTTAGAATGCATGAGAATGAAATGGTTGAAGTCTAATCCTGACAAATTGTAAGTACACTATGTTAATTTCTTGTTGCACACCAACTGTTTCATAAAATACAAAAAGAATTTCCATTGCATTTGTGTGAACTTTGTGTCTAATTGAGTCGTGAATTGTGAGAGTTGTCATGCGTTGCACAAGTCCCTTGAGAGAGAACGATAAAATACTTATTACTTGCTATGTGCGACCGGTGCACTTGTCGTGTTGATTTTTCACTAACACATGTCCACCAACACCATGAACAGAGAAATCGCCAAGAAGATGGGGTTCAAGAAGAAATGGGAAACTTATGGGGTTCAGGAAGAAGAAAGACTGGATAACTGATTGGATAACTATTCAAACGAGGTGATAGGTTCTCCAACACCAACAAACGGCTCTCTAGTTTACCATGAACTCCCGCTTTCATTCAAAAACGACCAATGTGGAATTAAACAAATTAAAAAAAAATATCATTGCCACATAAGGTTTTAAAAGAAGTTGTCAACTTTTAAATGTTACTATATCATTTCCAAAAAAAAAACAATAAAACAAGTGACACAAAGGAGCCGACTTAACGTTGTCAAATGTTGTCAAATTTTCTTTTTTCAAAATATGATTCTCCTTCGATTATTATCTCCCTATTATTATCATTATGTTATATTAGTTATCAGTGGAACTAGTGAGCCAATAAGCTTTATGTATACAATCTATGATATAGGGAGTAAACACGCATTATTTTATACCATACACATTTTATTATCGTTCATTGATCCATACTTTATTTATTGACTTAAATATTGAAGAATCTTTTTTAGATTTCCTCTCTAATCTCTCGTGGACCCAAATCACTTGGCAGTAGCAACTCGAGAACGTTGACTCTTGCTTGAAGACTTTGGGTAGAATCTAGTAAGAACATTAATCTTGTGTTTGGATTGAGCATTTCAACAATACTCAAAAATTGAAATGTTTTGTATTTGAATTGCTTGCAATTAAATTCTCTTAATTTTTTAAATAACTTACACAATTTTTTGTAGTGAATATTACAAAGTAGATTTAATCGACTCTAACTTAAATAAATATAAATATTAAAGAAGTATAAGGTTAGTTTCCGCTAAGTCAATGTTAACTTTATTTATTTTTAAAATTTATTTATGTCCTCTACACAACACTTATATTATAAAAAAATTATTTGTATCCTCGACTTGGTCTACCCAATGTTTAATGTTATGATTTTTTTTTTATTTATGGATCAATTTGCATCATGTATAGTGAGCTTAACCCACACTTTTATTAATGTTTTTTTTACTCAATTTCTCTCCTTAGCGTCGGCTAAACCGACATATATATTAACAAAAATCTTTTTGTAACATTAACTTGACAAAAAAAAGTTTAATTAATTTTTATTTATTGATTATATTTACGTTCGTTTAGAGTGAGTTGGACATTTTTTATTTACTTTTCATACTTAACCTAGACTAAATTGACACATATATTAATACAAAATTATTTTGTAGCATCGACTACAAAATAATTTAAAAGATACTTTTAACTTTTAAATTATACAATCGGGAAAGAATAAAATGATAGTTTCTAAATTTATACACGAGGGAAGACTTTTCATACCGATTTTTTATGTTGGTGAACCGACAACAAAAGTTTCTTACATTATATCTCAAACCTTTTGTCAACTCATTTTCACTCACTAAAACCTTAAGCTCAAGACCAACCAGCAGGAGCTCACCATTGTCACCTACTTCGTTGCCTTTATCACACGTTTCTCTGAAGGCAACATGCTTTACCCCAGCCTCATGCTTATTACTACTGTCATTCACTCTCTATTCTGTTTCTTCCGCCTCTTCGTCATCCGCAAGATCTGCGTTCTTAACACGTCTTTCTTTCTCAATAATACCATTTTTGTTGTGTACTTCTTTACCAAAGACAGTAAACACTATTATTCTGGTACTGCACTCAAAGTATGAGTACAGTACTAGAATATTGAGAGGAAGAAAGAAATTAAAGATATTATAGTGGTTATAGTGAAAAACCAACATAATTTTTTATTTTAAATTTAAAATAATATAATATCTCACTTTCTAAGTCAATTTTGATATAATCGATATAGGAAGTCTTGTATTATAAAATTATCACTACACTCATATTTTATGCCAGTTTTAACTATAACTAATATAAAGAGTTTTTTACTTTATTAAGAAATTGTCATCACTTCCATTTTCTCTCTCAGATTTAGTGATAAAGAAATTATAATCGATATAATAAATCGTTATAAAAAGCTATTTTTGCATTAGTCACGAAAGTTGGGAAAATGTGAAGGTTTAGAAAGATGTCAGCAAAATAATTTATGTTTATCTTCATTCATGGACCATAATAGGTTATTATATTTGACGGGACCGGCTTGTGCAAGCATGTGATGTTAGGATTATATTGTTCTTTTGGTGGAACAAACATTTGTTCATTGCTTTCAATAAAAGAATAGGATTAGGTTTAGATTAAAAATCCATAACATTACTTTTGACATTTGATTTAGGTACGGGTGAAATTTGAGTGGTACAGTGAGCAATTGCCTTATATTATTCTCTTGGTTGAACAAATAATTGTTCATAGCTTTCAATAAAGTGTATTCAACCGAAAGTAAAAGCGAAGTCATGGATGGGAATTAAAAATTGATGAACGCAATTACGAGGAACCAAAGTGGGAGAAATTTCCAAGAAAACACCAACTCAACGCCCACAAGACTCTGGTCAATTTATACTTCTTCAATTGTTTGTCCATATTTCGCATCTTAACTGTTCAGTCACCAAGTTTGCTTCCACTTTTGTTGCTTGCAATGCCTTCTAAGGCCATCATGCAATGCAGTTCTTCTTCATCATCTCAAGTCACAAGAATAAGCCATAGTCGGGATAAAATCCACGAATATTTAGAATTTCTAGTGCATGTCCCATTATATAATTATGGAGAAAGCAAGAAATGTCTAGAAATATTTCCTTGTTTGTAGAGTCCAACGCTCCAAAACTTATTCTCAGCACATCCATAATCTTTTTACTTTTATTTTCTCTTAGCATAGCTAATGCACTTCTCCATTGTGATACACTTAGACCAAATAATGTTGAACCCAATATTTCAATTGCTAAAGGATGGCCTTGAGCATGCCACAGTACCTCATTTGTCATCTTTTCAAAATCACTCATAATAACATTAGCTTTGAAAGCATGTCTACAAAATAATTGAACGGCTTCTTTCTTATTTAGTGGTTGAACTTGGTGAACCTCATCTACTCCATGTATCCTCAATATTTGTTCATCTCTAGAAATTATGATGATTATACTCCCTCTACCTAGACAATCACGTAACATACTGTCTCGATTCCCACTAAAACCCAAACAGATTGATTATTTGAATTTCAAATTCTACTATTTTTTTAGGGTATTTAAATTTCTTCTAATTTAGCTAATTGAAATTGTTTTAAAAAATGCATACATTTTAAATGTTTTTCAATTTCTCTATCAAACAAAACTTTTCATTATAAAGAATTTCAAATTCTCCAAATAAATAAATCATCCTCTTGTATTGCCTCATCCAAACACACCATAAGGAATTCCGGTGAAAATGCAGTGTTTCTACTTGTTTTCTTCAAATGCCAAAACCTCGTTCTTCAAGCCCGGCTAACTTCCACCATGCATCCTTGCTAAAATAGATAATTCTAGATCGAGATCATATATCAGACGATACCCCCATTTCTTCACGGAAATATGAAAACCATCCCCGACTACTTCTGATATATTATTATACAAACGTGAGTGCTGATATTCAAGGAATTCATATTTATTCAAAAAGGTCATCCACAAGTAATCTGAACAATTGTCCATGACGGCTAGATCATCATCAAGAAGCATTGGAATCTTACTGCCTCCTTTTGCTTTCTGAGGACACATTGGTGACACAATACCCCTTTTGCATCGAGCTTCGAATAATACACAAAACACAGCAGCCACATAGTCATTCCGATAGGGAGATGCGTCAATGCTACTTACATAGCTAGACTTATACTGATGGTTGAACAACCTTGGTATTTCACTTCCAGGAGTAAGACTTGAAAAATATTTATTCGTTATGGACAACGGATCTCTGCGGTATTGTGCCTAGTACCAAAGACAAAGCTATGTTAGTTCCTGGTATTTACACACAAAAATAGAGAAAGAGAAAGAAGGATCCCGCAGACCTGTAGTATTTGTATCATCCATGAAACAGCCATTTTAGTGCAGCGTTCCCTTTCAATCTCATCTAATTTTGGGCAGTTCAAAGCATCTAATACTGAATTTACAAAATGTAGATCTATTTCTTTATCTTTCGTGTCTGTACATACTGGAAATTCTGTAGTTGGCGATGGCAAGTACGTTTGTGAAGGGAGCTCAGGCAAATATTTCAGTTGCTTGCAATGCCTTAAGACTAAATAATGCAGTTTGGAAAGCTCTTTGAGGCTTGGTAGTTTAGAAAAACTGTTTCCACTTAACTTTAGCCTTTCTAAGCTGTGCAAACTTCCAACAACATCAGGGATTTCAAGTAAAGCACAGAAACTTAGTTGAAGTACACGAATGCATGAGAAATTGGGAGAAGGCAACAAGTGGCTAGCTGAATCTTTATGTGTTCTTGAATGCAACAAGTGTAAAGGCCACTTAAACCACCTTTTCATGATAGATGATCTTACAGAAGCTTCACCTACACAAGGCCTCTTCAAATGACCTTCATCCCTTGCTTCTTCTAATAATTGGATATAAGACAGATTTGAACAGGTCGAGACATACAGATCACTGAGAGAATTGAGGCATAATATTGTGATGGGCAAGCTTACTAGCCTTTTGCAGCCTGCCAAACACAAAATAGTAAGCTTTTTTAGACGATGAATGGAGGGATTGATATGCCTGAGCTTTATACATCGATCGAGATATAGTCTTTCAAGATTTAGGTCCTCTCCAAAATCTGGCAACATTGTAAGACTTTCGCAGTGTCTTAAGTACAAAGATTTCAGTTTTCTTATATGACCAATGGATGGATGGAGCTTCTCCAGTTTTATACATCTCTCAAGATTTAGTATTTCAAGATTTTGGGTCTCTTCAAAATGTGGCAACTTTATAAGATTTTCGCAGCCTTCCAAGGTCACATTAGAAAGTTTTCTTAGGAGACCAATGGATGGATGGATCTCCCTTATTTTTGTGCAATATCTCAGACATAGCCGCTCAAGATTTATGGCCTCCCCTAAATCTGGCAACTTTATTAGTTTTTCTGAATATGAGAGATCCAAATGCTTCAAACTGTGTAAAGGCTAAAAGGACAATAACAGGAAACAAAGTCAATAATGACACTTATCTTTCTTTTGTTGACATGCATATACTTGTACAGGTTGACTGATACATACCTTGAAATGGCATGTGAATATATATCATAAAATTCATATATCATAACATATCAAATTTTTAAAACAATCATAAAGCTTAGATACTTTGATTGTTCATTTAAAATCAGAAAAGAACAATAAGTAACTATACCTTTGTATCTTCCCATAGTCGCTCGATATTGCTATAAGTCAGGGACAACGAAACAAGCTTGTATGGTAGAAAACGAGGTGGCAAAGACTTAAAAGGATATCGATTCCAATATAGATATCCTAATTCACTAGGAAGATAGTCCAGGCTTCCGGAAAAATATGGACCATTGATCTTGAGCAACTTAAGATGACTCAGGTTTGAAAACGCATCGGCGCTCAAGGTTCTTTTACGGAATTCAAACTGATTAAAAACTACGGCTTCAAGATTTTCTGCTGGCTACAACATTGAAAAGTGGAAAGAAAACGTTAGAGCATTTATAAGTATTTGCATACATTTTTGTCACTAAACTATTACAAATAAAGATATATCAGCCACGTTCAAGCTTTGTTCTCTTTAGTTTGGGAACTTGAGCATAAAAACACACCCAAAAATTTTAAGATGGTTCACAAAAGGCTATGTTGTATCTATTCAGCATGCAAATTCTTGTATTAACATCCTTCAGGAGAAAAAACTCTTTAGGCGTTTCTTTCTCAAACAACACAAGCTTATGTTCTTTTGAGAAAACAACATAAGACCACTGCAATTTGCCTACCTAAGTCTGTTGTGTCACGGACAAGAGTCACCGTTTTATCTTGCCACAAAGTTGAGTTTTCTTTCAATTCTCAATTCTCCACTCTCGATTCTCAATTCGAAAAAGTATATTCGTAATTCAGAAGTTGTCTAATGTTCAACATATTTTCATCTAGTTTTTGTACATAAAGAGTGTCATGAATTACCTTATCTCATTGTATTTTTGTAACTCGAATGTTGTCTTTGTCTTCTTCCCTTTACTTTCCATTACCTAATTTAACTTGTGATGCAAATGAGGATTTCATGTTTAACAAAAGCTTTTGTATGATGTGACTATTGCCCCCTTGTCCAAATATCATATGTTCTTATGCTCTCGTGTAGTATTTTAACAACCTAAGAACAAATTTCCTTCACCGTATTCTGCCTTAACAAATAAATTATGTTATTGATTGTAAAAGTGGCAATCTTTTTTAAACAAGCAAAAACGCTTTGGAATTATAACATTACGACTTGACTTTATTCAAGCATTCGATCTAGGTGGGTTTTTTCCTCCACCTCATACAAATATGTCACCTCTAAAGAACTCATCAATAATTAATTGTATCTCCATGGGACTTCATTCAATCACTAATTCAGAAATCTATTGGAATATTCATTCAAACTTTCCTTTTCTTTCACTTTTCTCATTTTCAAAATCTCTCTCAAGAGATTGAAGTTTGATTATTCACACCCTTTGAATCTGCTTCAAACTCTTGTTGAAAAGTATCTCGTGCTTCCTTGATTTTTTTTGGCCGCTTTGAAATTTGTCTAGTGAGACTAGTTTTTGAATCATCACAAGAACTCCAACATATGCGATTTTCTTTTTGTGTGTTGTGCAGCTGTAGTAGCTTGATATTCATACCTCATTTAGTTTTTTATTGTTGCAAAGATCTATCACTCTAATACCACTTTGCTGGTACTATAAAATTGTTGCCTATATAAAAACTTAGAACAAAAGGAATATAATTTGGGTTTTTAATTTATGTTTTTCTTACAGTCTGTAGTGCATTCACAAACATTTTAAAGATTGACGAGTTTGGGTGTTAATAGTCAGAAAATATAAAGACTTATCGATGCCTCAAAATACTGCTTAAAAAATCTTTAATAATCATTTGACAACTATAAAATTAAAATTTGGACACCAGAGAATTGAACTGTTACTCTGGTACACCAAGAGACTATTTATCATCAAGTTGACCAGACTTGGTGTTATTAAAGTGTAATGCAAATTCTAGAAGAATCTAGAAAATTCTAAGATAAAAGGATTGAAATGTAATGAAAGTTATAGAACAAAGTAGAAAAGTCTAAGATAGGTAGAAAATATCAAGAACATTTTACATAGACAAAAATCTAGAACATTCCACACAAGTTGTGGCTAGCACTTTCTAGAATACTCTATAGGTCTATAAATACTCATGTACTCAATCATTTGATGAATGACAAGAACTAAAACCACAACTAACACACCACTCACTACTACAACTACATACTCCTTCCAACTACAACTTCCACATTCTACCATCTCCACAATTTTCTCTATCCCATCAACTATTCCTTGCACAAACCTCAAAATACTATCAGGTGTAATAACCCAAAGGACCAATTTGGTTAGATATAGAAACCTTAAGGAACCAAAATTAAAACTAGTAAAACTCAAAAGGAACACACTGAAACTTTCTGTTAAACAAGATAGCAAAATTCTATATTGTATATCCTAGATAAATGTGAACATAATAAAATTTTATAATTAAAAACAATTGTACCATGTTATTGGACAGTATTTTTTGTAGATCCTTGCATCTCCACACTCTGCTCCAATTTCTTGGCTCTTTAGGTGATATTTCACGAACAATAGACTGGCCCAAATCGATCAACAACCGATGCATTTTAATTATCCCATGCTTAACGATCAAGAGTGATTTATTTATGAGAACTTGCAAGCCAAAGTCGGGATAAAATCCACGAATATTTAGAATTTCTACTGCATGATCCATTATATAATTATGGAGAAAGCAAGAAATGTCTAGAAATATTTCCTTGTTTGTAGAATCCAATGCTTCAAAACTTATTCTCAGCACATCCATAATCTTTTTACTTTTATTTTCTCTTAGCATAGCTAATGCACTTCTCCATTGTGATACACTTAGACCAAATAATGTTGAACCCAATATTTCAATTGCTAAAGGATGGCCTTGAGCATGCCACAGTACCTCATATGTCATCTTTTCAAAATCACTCATAATAACATTAGCTTTGAAAGCATGTCTACAAAATAATTGAACGGCCTCTTCTTCCTCTAGTGGTTGAACATGGCGAACCTCATCTACTCCATGTATCCTCAATATTTGTTCATCTCTAGAAATTATGATGATTATGCTCCCTCTACCTAGGCAATCACGTAACATAGTGTCTCGATTCCCACTAAAAACCTTTAGCTGTTCAACTTCATCAACATTATCGAGAACTATGAGTGCCTTTTTACGATGTAGCCTTTTCCATATCAAATAAGTTCCCTCAGAAACATTGCAAATCTCTTCATATTTTTCATTTAGAGAACAAGAAAGCAATTGCTTTTGTACACCTAATGTACTAGAATCTCCATATATCTGGTTCACATCATCGATATAACAAGTAAAATCATATTGATGACAGATTCTTTCGTATAAAGCACGAACAAGAGTTGTCTTTCCTACTCCACCCATTCCACTGATTCCAAAAACTCTAACTTCATTACTTGACTCCGAATATAAGAGTTTTTCTAATTCCTCAACACGAAATTCCATCCCAACTAGATTATCATTCGGAAGACTTGAAAATTTATGACCCAATATATCTGTCACCTTTCGAACAATTACTTCAATCCCTTCATATTGTGGCCTGCCATTTTAATAAAAATAAGAAATGTCAAGTAATCATCACCCTAGAGAACCAAACATATATGCATAGCAATAGGACCATAATAGGTTATTATGTTACTTCTTCTAGGATATCAATTCAAGAAAGCCATGAGCAAGAAGTTTCTTAGAAGATAAAATATATATCTATGGTATGAATAGCTAAGTGCACCTTTTATAGTCTTCATTATACGAAGTAAATTTAGATATATCAATAAATGAGAGAAGATTGCTTACCTATTTCTAATGTCCCAGCCACTGAGATTGGCAACTTGTGTGAGAGCTTCTCTCCATCTCTGTACTTCCTCCATCCATTCATTATCTTCTCTAAATCTTTCTTCGAATTCGACAAAGGGTTTCTCGTAATAGCCACTCTGTTTTCGCACATCTGACGGATCCACATCATAAAAAATAGGTAGAACATGTCTTCCCGGTGTTTCAACCAAATAGCAAATGTGTGCAAGTTCACGCAAGCACCAAGTTGAGGAAGCATAGTTCTTAGAGAAGACCACGATGAAAACGCGAGACCCTTCAATGGCTTGTTGCAGTTCCGGTGCTATGGATTCACCTTTCCTGAGATCCGCATCGTCTTTGAAGGCATCAAAACCTTTTCTACGAAGAGCCTGGAAGAGAAAATCAGTAAAGTTGTTTCGAGTGTCTTCACCTCGGAAACTCACAAACACATCATACGTTCTTGTGACTTGAGATGATGAAGAAGAACTGCATTGAATGATGGCCTTAGAAGGCATTGCAAGTAACAAAAGTGGAAGCAAACTTGGTGACTGAGCAGTTAAGATGCGAAGTATGGACAAACAATTGAAGAAATATAAATTGACCAGAGTCTTGTGGGCGTTGAGTTGGTCTTTTCTTGGAAATTTCTCCCACTTTGGTTCCTCGTAATTGCTTTCATCAATTTTTAATTCCCATCCATGACTTCCCTTTTGCTTTCGGTTGAGTACACTTTATTAAAAGCTATGAATAGTTGTTTCTTCAACCAGGAGAATAATATAAGGCAATTGCTTACTCCACCCCTCAAATTTCAACCCGTACCTATGTCAAATGTCAAAAGTAATGTTATGGATTTTTTTAATCTAAACATAATCCTATTCTTTTTCACTTGGAATATGAAGCTGCATGATAAATCTCATCCATCCATTCTCACAGTTGCGCGAGAAAGGACCATTCACGCATTTTCGACTATGTAATCATGGACTCAGTCCCATAAAAAGAAGGGTCCAAACATTTAAACTCAGTCCCATAAAAAGCAGAATAGCTAACCCATTATGGTTATAGTGTTTTCGGTGTTTTTAATTTGAAAACACACATAGGGGATAAGTGTTTTCTCATTGCAATCTATTGCTGACCTGGTTTTGGTAGGTTCTGACTTCTTATAATTGCTTCCAGTTTTTTTCCTTGCCTTTTCTGAGATGGTTGTTATTGTTGTTACGTGGCATTATGTGCCGAGAAGAATGGTCGTCTTCTCTAATTTCTTCACCTTCTCCATTGTGTTACTTTCACCAAGCTTACATGTTTTTTTTAAGTTTAAAATACTTTTTTATCTCTATTTTAGTTATTTTTTTTAATTTAATTTCTATTTTCGTTGAACGTGAGTTAGGTTCTAATCTTGGTTAATTTGATCATTTATTCTATGGTTATTTACATAGTTAACATAGGTAAACGGTGCATGTCATGTGTCAGCTCTTGGTTTCTTTTATTATTTTTGTTTTATAAGATTGAAAAAAAATATATCTATGTTTCAAGTTAGTATTATGTCACGTGTCAATCAGCGACACGTGTTAGTTTATGGTTCTGTCATTTTATTTTGTTTAATTTAGTCCTAATTTTTGGCATGATAGAACAATTGTGTTCCTTCCAAATTGAGATCAAATTTAATTTTTATATCAATATTGTATTAATATTTTTATTAATTATTTTTAAAATTTAATTGTAAATTATTAAATTTAATTATAAATTATTAAATTTAATTATAAGTTATTAAATTTAATTATAAATTAAATATAATTCTTAGATTTAATTGAGTTCTTCCAATTCTGTCAGTGTCATTCTGTATGGAGCAACAAACATCGGACTAGCTTCAGGGATTAGATCAATGGTGAAATCTACATCTCTACTTAGCGGTAGTCCATGAACTTCATTTGAAAACACATCAACATATTCTTCTACCATTGGTATGCTACGAATTTGCCCTTCTATGCTCTTCTTTTCTGCTTGAGATACTACCATGAAACAAGTAGCTCCCCCTTTCAGTTCCTTCAAGACCTTTTGAGTTGAAATTAACTCTACCCCATCCGTTTCTGTTTCTAGAAACACCACTTTGCACCGTTCACAATCAATGACAAATGGTTGATAGACAACTAGTCCATTTCTAGTATCACATCCAATCTCTCTAAAGGCTAGCATATAAGATTCACCTTGAACCTGCGACCTGCCACTTCAATGGAGCATCCAACACAAACTGAATTGGTTGAAACTTGCCCAGATGCTGGTGTCGATACTACTAACTTGCACCCGAAATCACGCGTCGATAACCAAGTCTTCTTACACATTCATTAGATGTGAAGGTGTGTAGCTCTTGAGTCAAACAATACAACTACACTTTGGCCAAACAATAAACATGTGTCTTGTATAAGATTACCTGACTATGTTACTTTAGTACTCGTCATGGCAAATACCCGTCCAGCAGGTTTAGGCCTATCTGTCGAAGGTATCTAAGGTCATGGTCCAGCAATCGTCTTCTTATTAGGACACCTATTAGCAAAGTACCTCGGTTGATCACGCACAAAAAGATTTACGGCCACCCACATTGCCCCTAGGATTATTAGCAAATCTAGGGCAATCCCTCTTAAGATGTGCTCCTCCACATTGGAAGCACTACAACCCCTGAGCTGACGTTTGTAAGCAATTATAGGGCTTCTTTTGTTGTCTTGCCTCAAAGAGATTCTTTTGTGGTCTGACCACCCAGCTTGGTCCCATCTCCAATTGTTCCATAGTCTTGGTTTGTTCCACCAAGATAGGGAATTCTCTTATCCTCAATGGTACGAGGAATATCAGCAGCTCATGCCTCAAGCCCCTCTTAAACCTCTTGCAGCGCCACTCTTCAGTGATATTTTGCAAGTAGAATCTCGCTAGATATTAAAAATTGTCCATATATGCCTGCACTTACATATTCCACTATTGTAGCGTGATGAATTCAGCCTCCCTGTCATGCTTAGCACTATCTGAAAAGTACTTTTCGAAGAACCTCATCCTGAAATTTGTCCAGTTCACCTCCTCCTCTTTGGTCTACATTTGTTGTGCATCCCTACCCACCAATACTCTACATCACCCACTAATAGAAAGAGGTAGTGTAAGTGAGCTTCTCACACCTCCGTACAAGCAGTCACTCAAAAGATTTTCTCACACTCCCTAATCCATGCACCAGCGTCATCAAGAGTGGCCTTGCCATTGAACTTGACCAGCTTATGTCTTATAAAGTCATCCGTGTAGCCACTCGTGGCACGGGCTGTGGCAACACCACTGGTTGTTGCTGCATGGCATCAACCAGACGGTAGATTGCCTAAGCAATCTCACTTGCCGAGTTATTAGCATTGGGTCAAACTCTCTTGCATGTCATTCCTAGTTTTGAAATACATTTTACCAAAACACTATCACACCCAACTGGTTTAGGCACTACAAAACCCATTCTAACACACCCAAATAATCACAGTTACACATCCAGAATACCAATTGCGTATTTTTACAGTTCAACATCCCTCAATTTGCATCACAAATCATATGCATCAATCATGAAAATCACTCATATGTTCACAATTTGCACCGTTGAATTTGACCATACATACAAGTTATCAAAGGATCCTTCATGCTCATATTAGAATTCATAAATAGCGATATCCAGGAAACCTTAATGCATATTCAGATAGCTAATTATGACTCATTTGCACAACTACATATACCTACGCATCAATTCCATCTATATTGATATACATGCACTCACCAATAATGTTATTCTCAACATGTGAATAAAACAACGGAACATTCATGTTCATGGAAAGCTCACAACAGAACCCAACCATGCTTCCAACTCATGCCACATTAAACTTACCTCCAAGACACTACCTGCAACATTCATTCATCCTAAAACCTCAAACTAATTCAAGTTTAACATTGGTGCATATTCACAATTCATACATTAGACTCACCACTATATAATTCTACACATTTTATTATCATACCATATTCAGGAGTCCAAATGAACCCCATAAGAACCCCAACTCGAGCCCAAAATAACCATAAAAGGGTTGTTGGACACTGGCTCATAAATATTTAATAAAAATGTTAGTTTTTATAAAAATACCAGCATAAGATTTCTACAAAAAATAAATTTTGTCTCAATCCAAAGAGGAACGATATTGCTTCATTTTTACAAAAATTGGGACAAAATTAAATTTAAAAAACAATTGTAGAGATCAAATTGAGACTACCCACGTGACACTGTCATGTCACACTATTACTGCCACATCATATTGACCGTACCATTTGACACAATTGTAATGTGACATGTGTAAAAAATAAAGAATTAAAAAAGTTAATAAAAGAAAATAAAAAAATAATAGAAAATTCAAAAAATTCAAAAAAAAAACATAAATAAACACGTGACACTCTTTAACATCGTGTGGAAAACTAACCAAATTAAATCATTTTTATAAAAAAATTGGAACCAAATTTAATCAAATTAAAAAAGTTAAGACCAAATTGAGACAAAAAAGCTGAAAATCAGACTTGATACTTCTTGACAAAAACAATGACCAAATGAACTAATTAAGTCTTTTATTTGTACAATTATTATCAACTTAAAATTTCAATGGTTTTAAAGATAAATGTAACAAATATAATAGAAAAGACTAATACGATTGACTTTTAACATATAAAAGAACTAAATTGAAAGACAATTGACAAAAGATGATTGACTAAATTCACTACAATAAAATATCTTATCGACAGTCAATTTTAGTAACCAAAAGTTGTTAGTCACTATAGTGACTAGTTTAGACATCAATTTATAAAAAAAAAAAACAATTATTGACTACTAAAATAGTCACTATTATGAGTAAAAAATTATAATTGATCTCTAAATTAGTTTCCAAAATTTAGCTACCAATGATTTAGCTACTAAAGAAAATTGGTCACTAAAAACATTAACTACCAAGATTTTTGCTACCAAAAAAATTGGTTTCTAAATTATCGCCAATTAATTAGTAATTAATTAATGATCAATTATAATTTTTTTATTTATAATAGTGATTATTTTAGTAACCAGTAATTTTTTATTTTAAAATTGATATTTAAATTGGTCACTATAATGACTAACAACTTTTAGTTACTAAAATTAGTCGTTAATAAGACATTTTTTTTAAAATAATTAGAAAGATAGAGAATTAAAACTACACTTTATGCTACTTATTATTAATAATAATAATAATAATAAAATAAATTGCATATTATATTTAGTTAATGCAATAATCATTATAAAACAAGGATAAACTTGTTGTACATTTATCAAATTCTATATTAATTTTTCTATTTATTATATACATTTGAAATTATTTTAATATCTTAATTTACAACCATACTTTTAAAACAATAAGATTTTTAAAAATGTTCAGTTAAATTTAAAATATGCCGTTCTTATCTAGTATAATAATTACTTATTGAAATGTGTATATATAAATTAATATTTATTGCGATTTTTTATTACATTAATTAATTGTATTTTATTTACTTACATATTTATTTTTAAATTGAAATTGCATTATTATTCTTTATAACCTCGTCAAAAGTTGATTATAATTATATCTTACACATAGTTAAATATATGTATATTTTTTAAAAAGTTTATTGTTTTGAAAAGAAAACTACAACATTAAAACATTTTTACAGTATGTAGTAGGTCAACCACGCAAATATGAAACATGTCAATGAATTAGTGCAACTTATGATGTAAAATCCAGTATAAATTATAGTTGGTCATCTCTAAATTAGTATCTTCAACAACCTTCGGTAGGCCAACCAGGGAAATCATAAACATGGGTCAATGAATTACATCACATCATCGGTCAAACTCTGAAAAAGCTTTTATTAAGATTATGCAGATTCTTAATATACGACTTAAATTGTAATCTACAAATAAATATAAATCTTTTTATTGAACTATTTTTTAAAAATTGAATTAAATTTAAATTCTAGCTCCTTAATAAAAGTAAACAAATAATAAGTTCAAGATGTTTATCATGTACTAGTAGTGACAGTTACCAGACTTCATGTTCAAAAAACACCTTTTCATGCTGCAAATGAAATGCTATTACTAAATGGGATACAAGCTTACAACGTGAGAAACCAAAACTACCATTTAGCCACACTATGGACCTACATTCTATTGCTATGCGCTATTGTAAATTATGTGTTTAATCACACATAAATCTTTTGTTTATAATCATTCCAAAAATATAATGAAATCTAATGATGGCTAATAGTGAAGAAAATCTCCCTAACTTTTAGCTATATATATTTTCTACTTACTAAGATCAAATCATATCTATAACGGAATCAACATCTTCAATGATGATCAATGACTTAATTATCAGAGTAAAGTACTTTGTATGACAAAAAAGTGCAAAGTATGGAAGAGCGATTGTAGGAAATATATTAAGCATAAAATGGATACATCATGAGGTGCATCACTCTTGTGAAGCACATGTCTAAAGCCACACAAAAAATTAGGCATCACTCTTTCCCCTACCCTACACATATCACTGGAACTGGTGTATTCAGGTCTTGCTCTTTTTTTTGCTCTTTTTTCCCTTACTTTCTCCTTGCTTTTTCTTCTCTCCTAGAGAATCAAGAGCACAATATGTTTCCTGACATGCTATGATGACAGAACAAACCTCAGCATCGTCTCGTGGAATTTTCTTAAGCATGAAGGATGCAGATCTAACATCTCCAGCTGCCAAAAGTGCTTGATACATTCTACATCCATTTGGAAATAATTAAAAGCCACAACCATGAGGCAAAGATAAAAACTGTAAAAACTATAACAGGGTGAGGGAGAGAAGGCTAACATCTTACCGCAAGTAACTTAATACATTGTAAGGAAACCCAGCAATCTCGTACTCTCTCCAAATCAGGCGAGCATTGTTCAAATCTCCAGCATTGGCACAAGCACTTAGAAGAAAATCAAGACATTGCCGTGACGGCCAAAGGCCAAGTTCATCTTTGATTGCCCAAAGCAAGTCTAGGCCAATCTGTAAATGAGTGGACTCTGATTCTGCAATTGCAGAAAATACCTACAGACACACAGTTGACGTTAGCAAGATATTAAAATTAAAACCAACTTAATAAAGTTTGCATCTACTTATATATTATAATTTGGTCATATATTTAGTCGATGTAAGATCTCCAATAACCCTTTCATGCAAGGATTGGACATCTTCAAGTATGGGAAATAAGTGAGCCTCATAAACATATAGCACAATAGACCCACCAAACCTTCTTAGGATAAACTTTGATACTATTTTAGACAATAAGTTTTAAGTCTAACTCAATCTTATAAAATTGGTATTTAAGGTCAGATCTTAAGTCACACCAAAAGAGTTTCAAACTCACAAATTATATCAGTATCCTGGTGTAATATTAAGTTTATAAAAGTTAACTAGGAGGGAACAAAGAACTCACTCCGTCAAAAAGGGCTTCCATTACCATTTCATCATTTCTAAACGTATCCTTGAGTTGTTTGAACAAAAGAATAGTAGAACTGAACCATAAGATCAGAGTATGAAGATAAGCAACTTAAAGAATCCAACTTCAAAACACTAAAATTCATTGCGGGAGGGGTAAAAACCTCAAACCTCAAATTCTTGTTCCGTGCACAGTACACGATGACTTTGAAGCAGCCATCAACCCAATAGTCAAGATCACTCACTTCCTTGAGTAGAAGTAACAATCTATCCAACTCCCCATTGTGTTGAGTCAACTCTTCCTAAGAATGTCAGTAATTAATTATAATGTTGAAGGTAGATGATTAAAAAAACACTACTACAAAACCTTACAATCAGACTGGTAGCTGCTTTTGGCTCCAACTTATGTCCAGCTTTCTTAATCTGTTCATAGACAAGAAGAGCCTCGGATAATTGCCCATGTGATGCAAGAGCTGCGACAAGTACACTCTTGATTTCATTTATGTTCTTGTCTGGTATGTTTGGATCCAAAAGTACCTGCAAAATGAAATACAACTTATGCTTTACACCAATATTGAAGAAACTAATAAATAGGCAAATTTTTACCAAGTAAAACTAAATTATGTGTAGAGCCTGTATTGGGTGAGAATTGCTCCCAAACCTTTATAAGATCTAATTTGCCAATATATGTTGATAGATGTAACAAGCTTAGGTCCATCCTTTTGTATTTTATTATGTATAAAATCAATGTGCTTAATACACATTATGACAGAGAATTATCTCCTAATCCCATTCAAGAATTTGAGGAGGAATTATTGGAATTAAAAAAATGAATATCATAGCTTGGAGCACAAATTATAGAATAGTTTTATGCAATTAAAAGTATTTGTAATTTTCTTTTAATTTTAAGTGTTTGTAACTGTCTGTGGGCGAGTCAACTCCCTAGGAGAAGAGTTGAATTTCTAAGTTATTTTCAGACCCGATGTCTTTTGGCTTTCTTTAAGGATTTCTTAGTTGGCTTAACATTTGTGCCTATATATAGGGACAAAAAGATGTAGACACCTTGGTTGGTCATTATATAAAATTATTTTTCATTCTTAGTACTTGTTAGGGGTGGACAGAATGAACTGTACTGAATAATTAGTTCAGGCAAAGTGAACCAAGTTATTTTTTCTCTTAGTTTATTATTGTTGATTATCTTCCAAATTCAATAACTACAAATAATGTGATAAACACGTAAAAAATGTAGAATTATTAAATTAACTTTGTTATAAAATTTAAATAATATAAATAAGATGTTGATTTCAAATTTTACAATTGTGACATTGTAAGAAAATAGTTTTCTGATTAATTAACTTAATTGTTGGAAATTTATGATTGATATATATATATATATATATATATAAACTGCCAAAAAATCAATGGATAAGTTATGATATCATAAATAAAATTAATTTATAATTCAGTGTATTAAAAAATACCGGTCACAGGATAGAACAAAATGTGACTACATTAAAAATGAAAGTGAGGCTTGACATAGGAGATTTATAAGTTTACATTTACCCAAGTAAAAAAAATATTAGAAAAATTAACTAATGCACGTTAAATAATCGTGTTAAAAAAGCAATAAGATGTCAATAAGTTCAAATATACTACGAGTAAAAGTTAATATTATGTTATTTTAAAAATATATAATAATATACTATACAAATTATCACATGTGACGTTATCCTACTTTATCCTTGATATCCCGCTAATTGATAATGAAAAAGAAAAACCTATAAAAAGAAAATGCATTCAAATAATAGTAATGGAAAAGACTAGTTTTAAGTTAATGTTCATCAATGAATAAAAATTGTAAAATAGTTCCTGCCTATGTTACTATATGTTTATGTTTCATCAACGAAGTAGTTTTAAGTTAATGAACAGTCAAGTAAACTGCATCATTAGAGGTTCATTTCTTTAAAACTGAACTATAAAATGGTTCAGTTCAGTTTTCATTGTAAATAGTTCAATATTTTTAGTATAATAATAGTTATTTGACAGTTTAGTTTGGTTAATTCTGCCTGCCCCAAGTGCTTGTACAGAACACCGCCATATCAAAGGGCATATCAAAGATTGAATTTTGTGGCAAATCATCTTTGACTTATCAATATGCTAAATGTAGTGTCATTTATCTATGTCTTATTTCGCATTCTTTTACATCTTTTGGTATTTTCTGATTTATACATCTTTTATCGTATTCTTTCCTAAATAGGATCGTATCATTTTGACCTGGTTCTGGTTTGAATTTCTTCATCTATCTTATTTTTTCTGTCATATGAAGAAAACCCTAAAATTTTGAATGTTTGTGTTCTTCGTGTTTTTCATTTTAAATTGAGTATTTCTGCATTTGACCGTGAAAATCATTTATTTTTGTGTTTTTCTGTTCCAATTACGTTGTTTTACATTAGTGTTGGTGTTTGAAGGGCATTATGTTGCAAATTCTGGGTTTTATCGAACAACGCTCTTGCCCAATGAGAGAAGTCAGAGAGAAGTCTATGCCTTGCTCTTTTATTTCAATGTATGTAATTAATGTGGGATGTCAACACATGCCCCTATGCATAGAAGCATTTGAATAATTGGGTTTGTCAAAAGGGCCTCTTTGTATTGCATTAGAAAAACTATAGAGCTAGGTAGGCAACACTAGGAACAAGTCATGGCGGTTGTCAAAATATCAACTCTGATAGGTTTTAATACCATATGAAATTTGAGTAACATCAAACTAAATCCAAAAGCTAGCTCAGGAGTAAGGATTGCTCAAGCCTTTATAAGCTCTACTTTTCCAACATTTATAGTCAGTGAGGTATCTCAACAAGGCATGCAGAATAATTATCGAGTATCAATCAGACTAAGAATATGTAGAATAATAAAGAAAAAGCTTCTATTATACTTAAGCTACAGCTGGTATTATAAAAGTAAAGCAGAATCAAAGTTGGCTAAAATAGAAATGAAACAATCCCATAAAGGAATTCAGTGTCAATCCCAGGGCATGTGAGTTCAGAAACTATTTATGGTTAATTAGATCAAATTAGTCAGATAAAATTACTTGTAAGCATTAGCAGTCATAACTGCAAACATGACAATCTACACGCAGTTACTCATGATAATGCAAGTTCTATCAGCTAGATATTTAAAGCACGCACAATGCCTCTATTACCCTTTTAGTCCAGTAAGCATAATGCCAGGTTTTCTGCTTGTACTCATACCTGTTTTGCCTTCTCCAATTTTCCACAAGCTGCATATGAATTAACAAGGGCCATAAAAACTTGCTTTGTCGGTTGAATTCCAGATTGCTTCATTTCATCACAATACTACGAAAAAATATTGTCATTAGCAACTAAAAATGCCCATACATCGAATCTAAACTTCAGAACTTCAGTTAACATGAAATCTCAATTACATCAAGTCATCAAAAGTGGATGGATAAAGCTACAAGAATGCATACATTCAGTAGACTTCAAGTCTAACTTAACCTCACAAAAACAGTTTGTAAGGTGAAGTTTATACCTACTAAATATACTATAAATTAGTCTTATCTCTAATTAATGTGGAATCTCCAAAACACTTCCCTTACGCCAAGGCCTATATATCTTGAGCGTGAACCTAGACATTAATGGATAGTCTAATAGCGGACTGATGGCAAGTGGCACCAAATCTTTATTATTAGAGAATATAAAATCTCGTCTTTCATTCTATAGATTTTATTTTCTCAATATAAAATAAATCACTTGCACTTTTCAAAGCGACACATGGTTTCAGTCAACACTTTTTCTTATACTTCAACAATTGACTTAACTCTTGTTTTGAGGAGTTTATATATATGAAGATTTTTTATGCTCTGATACTTCAATTTGTATCACTTATTGTCAGCAATCATATTTTCTTATTCCATTTTTAGCATATTTAATTAAAGTCTATAACACTATCCCTGAATCTAGGAATCTAATTATATCCATGAATATAGGGATCTAATTATATCCCAGAATAATAGGGATTTGACTACTTTATGTGATGTTATAATATTTCCAAAATTAGTTTTCCAATCTTGTATATATACCTCAGCAATAAAATAATTCGATTCTACCCTAATATTTGAGATGGTATTAGAGCACTCAAATCCTGAGAGCTGCCTCTGATTGTGCATCGAAACATCCTATATGAGTGATATAATATGACAGCCTTCACTGCTTTCAGTAATCCACAATTCTAGATGACAACCTTCATTGTTGTCAATTATCTCTTTGAAGGCAAGATTAATTGCTGTCGTGATTTATCTTGTCATTCATTACCTTTGTCTTGCCGCAGGCATGAAACATTCAGTTGACACAACAACTGAAATGGGGGAAATAAATCCCAAATTCATGGAATGCCACCCAGCAGGGATTGGGCTCCCTAGAATCATGACAAGGAATGGGAAACAAAAGGAGCCAACAAAAAGAAAAGGAGCACAGGCACACATAGCTGAGACTAAGGAAGAAAACAGAGGGCAAGATAAAATAGAGAAAATGAGATTTTCCTCAAAATTTGATAAACCAAAAGGTACTTGTTTTCTAGCATATTCATATTCAAGTACATTTGGATATTTTTCTTTTGATGTTGGACTCATTGTCTTATATAAAATCTATAACGGATATCAGATAGTGGATTCAGACCCCTACCTAAAAATTTCTCCTCCTACACCCCTTGCCATAGCAATAAAAAAGTATTTACGGCAGATGGCACTTCCATCACTGCAGCAAGACAAGTCAAAATGAATTCATCCATAACACTGAAAAATGTTCTTCATATTCCCAAATTGCCCATCAGTTTAATTTCCGTTAAAAACCCATGAAAGACCTATCATATAATGTTTTTACCCTAAGGAATCACTCTAACTCATCAAGTCGATTACATGAAACATTTGCTCTAGTTGCAAAAATAATAACTGTGGTGATATTATCTCTAGTAGCCCACAAACCTGTAATTTTTCTCCCTTAATTCAACAAGTGTACAAGATTTTTCATTTCTAGCAAAAAGAAAATCCTTTAAATTGTCGAAAAACTTCTGTATTAAATATATGTCAATAAAAAAATACACTCTTTAAATAAATGTATATTAGGGTATGAGCAGGACTATACTCAGCCCAACATTGATTGCAAGCAGACAGAAAAAAACCATTTAAATTAGCAGCCAATACCCATTTATATATCCACTTCTTATCCAACCCACTGGTACGGATTTTTTTCATCCCTACTCTTCTCTTTCCCAAAAAGGTATTTACTTTTCTTTTACTCTTTGTTATACTAAACAAAATACTGAAGTCCCTTGGATCATTGATTCTAAAGCTAGTGGCCACGTGACAAATTGTTCAAAACGGTTTTTCACAAAAAATTGTGCAGGCTCAAAAGCATAAGAATTTCTTGTGGTACCTTTTCTACTGCTGGTGTTGGTTCCATCCCTGTATCTCCCAAATTTGTTAAGTAACATTTTGTCCATTAGTAGTTTAACATGATCTATACTGTCTGGCTATTTTTGCCTCCACGTTGCAAATTTTCTAAGTTGGGTTTGATGAGGATGATTGCCAGTGGTAGGGAAGTTGATGGGAGCTCTAGGAACTCTAAATAGTTGCTTGAACAACGAGTTACATTTACGTACTGTTAGTGCTAATATTGGCATGTTTGGGATGATGAAATAAAAAAATAACTGATTAGGCTTTCTATTATACAATAGAGTATAGGCATCATTTTTTTCTTATAAAAAATAAATTTAAGATATTTTCATGGTAACCATTCGTGCAGATGAAATTAGTAAAATTATCCGTGAACGCATTGAGCAATATAATACAGAAGTAAAAATTGTAAATACTGGTACCGTACTTCAAGTAGGCGATGGTATTGCTCGTATTTATGGTCTTGATGAAGTAATGGCGGGTGAATTGGTGGAATTTGAAGAAGGTACTATAGGCATTGCTTTGAATTTGGAATCAAAAAATGTTGGTGTTGTATTAATGGGTGATGGTTTGCTGATACAAGAGGGAAGTTCAGTAAAAGCAACAGGAAGAATTGCTCAGATACCTGTAAGTGAAGCTTATTTGAGTCGTGTTATAAATGCCCTGGCTAAACCAATTGACGGTCGAGGAGGACTCTTTCTCTTTGAGGATGAAATTAAGGGAAAACAAATGGTCTCTATTGAAAACTCCTAATGGCTATCTAATGAGAAGGGCTCCAAGTGGGCAGGGCAGTTTTTCCCAAACAGTATTTCTAGTCATTTCTGAGATAGTTCTTGTGCGGACAAAACTATCATGTTATTGGTCATGATTTCTTTCTAAAGGTAAACTATGATTGAATATTACATTTAATTTTCAGAAGGCTAATAACATTGGAGACTGTCAATGTCAAAAGTTAACCATTTGACAAGAACACAACACAAAATTTAATAAATTGACATCAACATAAGAGTTTATGCTCAATTTCGACTCATGTATTACTATAAATTGACATCAACATAAGGTACCTTCATTATATCCTCTTCCGTTTCACAATTGTGTATCAAATAGCAGAAAGTCTGAGAATTAGGCGGTACATTGGCATCTTGCATGTGTTTCACGACCCTTAACCCAGCACTGATGTTCTTCTACAAAATATCAAAATGGTGAAAAAAAGGAATGCATTATTTGAAACAAATTCAATAATGAAGAAAAAAAAGTTCAAAAAATAGTATATGCATATAAGATAATAAGTTATTGTGTGTCATCATGCTATTTTCACTTATTGTTGAAAAAGATAAAAATAGCAACATATTGCAAATGATATTAATGCCAAATATTAAAATCTAGTTGCAAAAATGGTTGCGTGTTTGACTGATAAACATATCCTAAAAATCCAAGAATATTACCTCTCGAAAATATCCTGCCATTATAGCATTGTACATGTTTGTCTTAAGTTTAACATTCATTTCCTCTAAGTCACCAATTATTTTGTAAGCTCCTTCAAACTGCATTAAGTAAACAAAAAATAAGTTTGCTGCATATTTGACACGTTTACAGATAGTTTGAATTCCTATCTACTACGATTTCTTTTCTTCTTCTTTTTTTCTATTTTTTTTAACTATATATATGGAGAGAGAGAGGCACACAAACACATGCATTTGCTAGCATACACCGGCTTCTTCTTTTGAAGAATTACATCCATAACTTACACCTTGGGCATATTTTTAAATAATTGTAGTAATTTACCCCTTTCAAAAATCAAGTTGGTGAATGTTAGTAAACTTCCTACTTATATAGAAAATCCCACTCTTATACAGAAAATACACCGTGATTTGTACCCTAGAGCATTGTTCAAGTGAATTCAATCAATAATGTTCACCAGTTGTACTTTTTGTGAAACTAGTGAAAAACTAGGTATATAATTAATTCCCCTTGTGTAGAAAATATACATAGGGTAATATATTTAAAATGAAGAATCATACACAGAAAAATATGGACTAAGCCCAAATACACATAATATTGTAACTAACAATATCTAATATTATCTTAACAACATCTAACAACTTTCAAGTATGTATGTTTGATTTCACAATGGGAACTATCAAAATTGATTTTTCCCCCTTGAATTGAACAACAGCGATAAAAAGTAGCTTTTGCGATAGGTTGAAAATTTTACACTTTGCAGTATACTAGCTTTCAAGGTAAAAAAATTATAACATAGACCTTTTAACTTTGAAATCAACTTTAACCAAAATTAATGCTGCAAACATTCATCCAAACATGTATCTATTTCAAGTTAATTGATTATGAGGTCATTTCTCACAATGTAATTCAATAACTCTGTAAACACAAAAACTATATACCAAGGAATAGAATTTCCTCAGCTTTTATAGGACTTTACTAAGATCATGTTTCAGGAAACGTACATCTTGAAAAAGATTAATCTGAATAAGAGATTTCATATAATTCATTCATTTCAAACAGCACATCAGCCTCTATATATAAGGAACTTTAACCCTAAAGTAAAGATTGCACAGAGATCTCTAGAGTGTACCAAGCACCCATGCACCCATGTAAACATAAAAGATCCAACTTACATCTTTGATCCTCACACAAAAGTGTACCAAGCACCTGCATATTTCACCATTCAACGCCAAATGATAGCGACATATTATTGAATGGATTCGATGTACCTTGATTTTGAGTCAAGCATGGAAGAAAAGAAAGATATCAATGCAATATGAAGAATAAAGGTTTAAAACAATTAAAAATTATCACACAATCAATTTCCACATAAAAGAATTAAGCTATCCTAAAATATAAAAACATTGAAGACTTCTCAACTTTAAGAATGAAATTTCATGAAAATACAGAAAGGGCACAATGAAGATAAACTCCATGATGTAATTCCCATCTCTATGCATGAAGAAGGATTTTCTTGTCCAATAACTTTTTTTTTCCTATCTTATGTTCTGCATGTCACCTAGTCTTTGGCAAAGGTATTGTAAAACATTAGTTCTTCATTTCTAACCAACATCACAATTTTAGATAAATGGGAACAAAGAAATCCATTTCATTATAATTAACTACTCATTCACCCTTGAATTGTAAGCCATTTAAGTTGAAAAGTGTAAGGTGGTATTAGAGACTCCATGGCCAATTATTTTAAAATTACGCATTGGCAACCCATTCTCTCTATATATATTTATATTTATATCATATACAAGCTAAAGCACAAGCTATGTCATTGACGTAGCTTAAGTTTCAGTTCTGTTTAGCCAAATTAGATTGTTCGTGAGCTGTCTCCATATAGAACTATTCACTTTGACCTATCTCTCTCATGCCTTTCCATGAGTTAGAGGTTTTATTTTGGGTGCATTTATGGACTACATTATTTAGATTAAGGAGTTTAAATAAGCATCATACTATTCACATTCTTTTATTCAACATATTCAAAAACAACATTGATGAAATAATGCCATCTATTGTAAGGATAAAACAAAAACTATCAAAAATCATTCATCTCTAATTCCAAGGCAAATAAAGCGATTGATCATTTTAAACACGCACTAGAATGATGGTTATAAGAAAAACAAATAAGAAGTTTACCTGTTCCAAATTACAATCAAAAGAAATTGACATTTGTATGGGTTTATTACAAACAAAGCCGCTTTCTCACTAGATAAAGGGTTCAATCATGAAAATAGACCTTCATCATGAAAATAATTATTATAGAGACTATAATGCACTTCAAAATGATATGTTTAATTTCCAATTATAGATTTTGTTTTTATATTATTCAAATGTATTACATGTTCGATACATATAAATTGTATAATTATGATATAATAAAAATAATAGCTTCAATACAATAGTACATCCAGACATCGCTTAAGAAATTAATTTACTAATATTTATAATGACTTGTTACTAGAACCCTTGGCGATTTATTGTTTCATAATGTTAGACATATTGTATAAATGGTTCAAAATGTGCCTGATAAATAATTTCTAGAAGGGCTTAATTTACTGAGAGCAAATATTATTTGCAAACTCATGCATTCTTGTGAAAGACAAGTTTGAATCGATTGAAAAAAAAAAAACAAAATACTTTGTTTAGTTTTCAAAGCATTCTATAACTATTAATGTCTATGATGCCTCTGAGAGCACATGTCTACATCTAATGTAATGAAACGCCTGTGCAAGGTAGTGGACTATAGTCTGTCTTTTGAGCCCTAAGGACCTTAAAAACAAAATAGTTCTGCATATTAACACATTCAACATTGACTGCTTGGGAATCTATGACCAAATTTTTTTTTTATGTTGTGAGAAGAGATGAATAGATCATTGAGCAAATTATCAAAAAGAAGAAATAGATGACATGTAAGAAAGATGAATTATACCAAAATATATTCAAAAGATTCCTCGCAGATTTGTAATATGAATTGTAACACGCCAGTTGACAAGTTAAAGCCAGCATCACACATTTGTTCAACAATATCTAGAGCATCGCCCACCTGCATTGAAAAACGAAAGGCAAATATTTTCTGTTATCTCACTCTGTCTGACCTAAAATATTTTGTGAGTAGGATGAATGTTATTAGAGATGTACAAAATTAGTTGGCTATATAAAAATACTGTTATAAAAATACTCTAGCATTTCAAATAATGTTAGAAACATAAAAATATCTAAAATATTATCTTAGAATATTTTAGAGTATCTAAGATGAACTCTAAGCATTTATTTTTCTTTATATTTTTTATTTATTTCCCTATCTAATTAGAATGTTTATGATCTAAAATTTAGTGATAGAAAATGAAGAAAAAAAGCCAATTATTGTGGGAGAGAATAAAAAGAAGTGGAGAAAAGTTTTGTAAATAAATTGATTTAATAATATTTTGAGCAATTGGAGTGAATAATAAACAGATTACTGTTTATATTTGTTCAATCTTGGAATATGTTTAGGCATGGGATGGATGCATTGAAACAGGTTTGAGTGCTCTAAAAAGGCTCTCGAGAGAATTGGAGAAAACTTTAGTAAATAAATTGACTTAATGATATTTTGTGCGATTGGAGTGAATAATAAACAGATTACTGTTTATATTTGTTCAATTTTGGAATATGCTTAAGTCATGGGATGGATGCATTGAAATAGGTTTGAGTGCTCTGAAAAGGATCTCAAGAGAGCACTCAATACTGATCTTGTTATCATTTTCGTTCTTGTTTGTTTTCTTCTCTTCTTTCCTTCTCATGAATAAGGTTTTACAAGTTAAGTGATGCCCACAATATGAGGATGAATAAAAAGAGGCATACCTTGTCTAAACCACAGCAATGTAAAATGAGCTTTTCATATGATGACGACGAAGGCAAGAGTTCCAGTAATTCATGCATATTATTGACTTTTGCAATGATGTCCTCGACCTTCAATATTATCAAACAACACATATAGATCAATCACATCACATCATCACAGACTTATTATAGCACTTCTAACTTTATGAAATTTGTTGGACATAATTTAAAAAATAATTTTTTGTGTGATCTAATTCCTAAACAAGATACATGATATAGGAATGAAAGAGCATCCTATTAAAAATTAAAATATAGTTTTCTTCACACAAGTTTTCTTCACCACGATTCATTGGTGCTATATTTGTTTTTTAGGAATTTTCAGCACTATTATTAGTTTTTTTTTTCAGCCTATGCTTTTTGCCACCACAATGCTACAACCACCCAGTCTGATCTCCCAACCATGCTATCGCTATCAACATCGCAATTGTTGCTACTATCATTTGGCTAGTGACACCACAGTTCTGCTCATCTCGGCCAGTCGACCACAATGCTGCAATAATTGCGCCAATCAAAGCTTTGACATGTCCCCAAGCAGCACCCTAGTTCTCATCGCCATTGGCACTTCCCACCACGTGTAGCAACACGTCTAGTATCATCTACGACAGTGACCAGTGACCACCATCATCTGACTAGCCTCGCCAAC
Source organism: Vigna unguiculata (assembly GCF_037176805.1). NCBI lineage: Eukaryota > Viridiplantae > Streptophyta > Magnoliopsida > Fabales > Fabaceae > Vigna > Vigna unguiculata. Next base: position 28,767,888 of record NC_140802.1, read on the forward strand.
CTCTTTTTGATTGTGTGATTAGGGTTTGTTGGAACTTTCACTATTCTTAGAGTTGTTTCTCTCTTTCAATAATGATTTTCTCTCTCCACAAATATTTATGGACTCTTCTACTGCTTTGATGTTTGATCCTTCAGGACCAAGGTTGTCAAACTCGAGAGTTTACGTAAACTTGTGACAGCCCAGTAAACTCAAATCGTAAACTCGTAAGAGTTTACTTCACATGATAAAAATATTTAATTTATATAAATAATATCCTAATTCAAACAAGTCCATAAAATTATATAGCTTAAAAGTATTTGAAATAAACAAGTTCATACAAATACTGTAAAACATAAATTCAAATATCAAATGTCTATGTCTATTCCTCTAATCCTCTAATGATATCATTATCTCCATCATCATCACCCTCTTCATCCAACTCCTCCCCTGATGAAACATGTGCATCCTCATCGGCATCAAAAGTTATGTTATCAAGATCAAGAGCATCTATGGATCTGTTGTTGGTCCATCTAAGGGAACATTTTGAACATCAATTTCACCTTCAGCTTGCTCAATCTCAACAATATCATCTGTCTCTTCAGTTATCCATTCATCATCTTATTCAATGTCATCAAATAGTAGAGGAACAATTTTTCGAATTTTTCTACTTTTCGACTTCAAGTTATACATCACATAAACTAAATCATTCATCTTATGAACTATAGAAGATTAGTTAGAATATTGAACTATCTAATAGTTACTCAACCTGACATTTCTTTGGCAAATAGTGTGGTGCGTTAATTTTTTTAATTCTCCATGCAAATCATTAGAATGTCATTCGTATATTGAAATACATTTAAGGTTCTCCCAGAAAAGGTTTTTTATATGGATACAATAATCATGCTAGAACTGTATGTTATTCGAATGTTGAAGTTGATTGTCATTTTATTCAAGAAAATATTATATCTGGAAAAATTAAGACTAAGTCTAGTAATTCCAGTGATCAATTAGCAAATGTGTTTATTAAATCATTATGAGGACTTAGAACTGATTATATTTGTAAAATGTTTGGTACATACAATTTATATGCATCAACTTAAGGGGAAGTGATAGATGTAACGAGTTTAGGTCCATCTCTTTCTATTTTCCATTTTATAAATACAAAACCCTATGTGCTCAAAACAGATTAGGGATTCAACCTGCCGCTCTCTTATTTCAACAAGTATTATTAAGACTTACAAAATTATAAATTCATAACTTAGCTTTTATGTTTTTCAACTTATAAATTAATTCTTTAATATATATATATATATATATATATATATATATTTATAAAATATTAGAATAGTGGCCATCCTGTTATCCCCTTATTGGTGCCTGCCATTCTAGTCAGATATCGGGAAATGAGAAATATGGTCCTAGGATTGAAGCAAAAAGTACACGGGAAAAAGTGCATCACATTATAATACAGCATCAAGGACATTTACCAGTAGCATTCATGAGAAGTTCCTCACCGCTAAATTTGGAATGCTAAGAGCATAACTAACAATGAAGTTTGAAATTTTATCTTCATCATAATCTGCATCACATAACAATCCATCATCAACATCCTTAATATATTAAAAAAAATATTCTAATATCTCCAAAGTATTAAGAAAATAGCATATTATCTCACTGCTAATATACTAAATTTGTCCTTTGCAATTGGTGTTATGAATCAATTCATGCAAACTCCTTATTTTGATCGTTCAAATGCTATCATTTGTATTATAAGATATTTTAAAAAGGCTCCAGCATAAGAACTACTTTATGAAGATAAGGGAATACCCAAATTGTTGTCTATTGTGATATTGCGTGTTGTTTGATGCAATGTTATCTCTTGGAAAAGCAAGAAGCAAAATGTTGTTGCCCGATCATTTACCAAAGCTAATTATAAACCAATGGCCTCCCTTACCTGTGAGCTTGTAAAGGTAAACCAATTCTTACAAGAATTAGACTTTTGTGACATGCAGTTGATGAAGATACATTGTGATAATCAGGATGCCCTCCCTCCATATGGCTTCCATGAGAGGACTAAATATATTGAAATTGATTGTAACTTCATTGGAGAAAAGTTGTTGTGTAAGGAAACCTACACGAAGTTTGTTGGCTCAAATAATCAACTAGTTGATGTGTTAACAAAAACCTTGAGGGGTCATCAAATTGAATCTATTTGTTCCAAGCTTAGTACATACAATTGTATGCTCCAGCATGAGAGGGAGTGTTAGAATAAATAGTCTTTAATAGGATTTATTGAAAGGTGCTATGTTCTTTGTGTTGAAACTAGTTCCTAGGTGTATCTCTTCAAATTCCATTATTTTCGTGGATCCCAAGTTATTACAATTGTACTCTCTCAAATTAATTTTAATATTCTTGTGTATCTTTCTTAAGTATAACGTTCTAATGTGGCATCAGATTTATATTTTACTTATAAACCCAAATGCACCCTATCGCCCTTTCATCCAATGGTCTGTTAACAATTTCCCATGCTTGGTTCTTTTCAAAGGCAGTCATCTCTTCATTCATGGCTTAAACCCAATTCTAATCCTTCAATGCTTCTTGAACTAGCGTAGGGACTCTAATTGCGTCAACAGCAGGGGAAAATCTAGCACTGCATAGATACGTTTTTAGTAGTCACAAAATGAGAAAAAGGATACTTTGTACAAGGCCTAGTTATTTTTCTCAAAGCAATGGGCAAATCATCATGGTCAAGTTCACAATCAATTGCCAAGGAACTTTCCAAAGGCTTAAGGGTGCCAAAAGAAGCACTTACCCCATGTTAGATGATTGGTGTTGTTCTTAGATCAGGTTAGGTTGATTTTGTCTGCTTCGATATTATGTGAGAAATTCTCAAGATGACTAATTTTTGGATTTGTCTCTAACTCAAGAACAAAGATGTCCTTGTTAGGAGTAGCTTCACAAACACAACTAATTTCTAGAGTTAACCTTGACTCGGGAACAGAGATGCCCTTATTAGGAGTAGCCTTAGAGATATCCACACAACATGTGCTACGAGAAATATAAGGAGTACCAATAGTAGTATTAGTATGAGACAATTTGTGTATGAAAGGGGCAAAATGACTCAAGAGATTCAAAGGACTTGACTTCAAAAGAACTTTCCCCTGAAGTTGATGACGTATGTAAAAAGATTTAGTTTCATCAAAAGTGACATCCATGGAGGTAAAAAACTTCTGACTTGGAGGATTACAATATCCATTTTCAATAGATGCATAACCAAAACGAACAAGCATTTAACAACTCTAGGATCTCACTATCCACAGAAATAACTTTGAATATGGAAATACACAACACATCCATTTGATATAGGACTCCATGAACTCAATGGGACTCGGATCATCTAGGACTCGGATCATCTAGGACTCGAGAGGGTAATCGGTTAATAAGATATAGGTAGTAGTGAAGATAGCCTCTACCCACTATGATTTAGAGACATTCATTTGGAAAAGATATGTCCGTGCCACCTCAAGAAGAAGCCTATTTTTTCTTTCAGCAATGTCATTTTGTTGTGGTGTATTCACACATGTAAATTCATGAACAACATTTTCAAAAAGGAATTTAGACATGTCGTGATTTACACATTCCTTCCCATTGTAAACGTCTAATTGACTTCCCAAGTTGTGTTTTTAGGAGATGGAAGATTTTAACAAACAGAGTAAATACTTCATATTTTTCTTTCATGAGGAAAATCCAATGTAACATGGGTACAGTCATCAATAAACATGACAAACCATTTAGCACTAGACTTACTATAGTTTGATGTAGGCCCCCGTACGTCACAATGAACTAAATCAAAAGGATGGACATTCTTTGTATTACTAAGGAAGGGAACATAGACCTTAGAATAGAAAATGAGGGATGCCCTAGAGGATGATGGAGAAGCCAAATTTGAGAAGACTCAAAATTAGTACAAGATTGTTGACAAGTGATACCTATTTGTGTATTGATACTATCGAAGACTCAAAATTAGTACAAGATTGTGGACAAGTGATACCTATTTGTGTATTGATACTATCTGTAATAGTACCTTAACAACAGTTCCAATCGTTCTCCCTAAGGCCTGTAAAACACAATGAATGGGAAAGAAGGTTACAGAACACTTTAGGTCATGAGTTAGTTTTTAAATGGAAATAAGATTATTAAAAGTTTTGGAACATAAAGAACAACTTTATGATTGAGGGATGGTAAATGAAAAACAATACCACGTCAAGTTACTGGGATACAAGTCCCATTGGCGACAACAATCTAGTTACCAAAAAGAGAAGATCAACATTGTTTAGTGGAGTTGTCAAGCTTAAGTAAATAATAGGGATTCCTTAGGCCCCTCTTAATTAAAATAGAATAATAAGACAAAAAGCTTTGACAGTGGCAACGGCAACAACAGCAACAATTCTGACAGTGGCAATAACTAAAGCTCTGACAACAGCTCTAGAGAATGTCCAATGACATTTCTGGCGAAGTTCTTGCGAAGTTCTCTATAATCTCTATAATCTTTTAATAGCTTCTAAACACTTCTAGTAAAGCATTTAGTATCTTACTAACAACAATACTTAAGAAGAAAATAAGATCATAATCATACCACGTGCTCTCAAATCCAAAAGTATGTCATCCGCAACAGATTCCTGTTGGAGCCTGCCTAATGATTGGAATATATTTACAATACATTCTGCAGATAAAAGCTTGATGTCTACATTCTTCACCACATCCAAAACTTGCTTCTTTCGATCACTTTCACAAAGAGCCATCAAGTAACTTACTGCAACAACAATTAATTTTAGCTGAGTTTACTCTTTCACAAAGAGCCATCAAGTAGCTCACTGCAACAATTAACTTTAGCTGAGTTTACTCTACCGCATGAAACAAAAATGGTAATTGCACATGGACATAAAAATAAACAAGAAGAATTGTTTCAATAATTGTTATAATACTAAATGCACAAATTTTCAAATAACTACGCTTAGCACAATCACTTCTATAGTAGGAAGGTGAATGCATCAACATACTTGGAATACGATTTAGTGCAAATTCAGTTTTATTTCTGTTTCCAACATGGCGTGAATTAAGAAAAACCATTGATTGTAACACAAGCATAAAACATACATTTCCAAAGCAGTTATCATTTAAATCATGTCACTTAGTACTCCCTGGTAGCAAGAACAAGAATGTCTTATAAAAGGCATCATTGTTGTCCCTAATGCTTTTTTTGCCTTTTTTTGGTTTAGGGGATGGAAATAGGTTGGTCTTGCTTAGTTTAGGGGATTTAGAGGAGAATTAATTTTTAAAGTGGTGGAACCATTACACTATTTTTAACTTATTTTCATTCATTTCTATATATCTTCTCTATTGCTCTTCAACCAAATACCTTTAATTTCTATTGTATTGCTTACTTATTTCCACTCATCCATTTTATTTTTGTTGAAAGATTGACCTATGAAAAGATATTACTTAGTTACGAGGAGATATTATCAATCTATGGAATTGCATTGTGATAATAAGTTAGTCATGAGTATTACCTATAATCCTATAGAACCAAATATATTAAAACTGACAAGTATTTCATAAAAAATGATCCTGATAGAGGTCTTGTGGTCACAACTCATGTCCCTAACGGACTTCAAATAGTGGACAGAAAAAATTCCAAGATCGTGTAGGCAAGGCAAGATGGGAATGATTGATATTCATTTACCAACTTGAGGGAAAATATTGTAAATAGCAGATTATTAGGGTAAGAATATCCCCAATATCTCCATAGTGATTAAGAAAAAATATATTTAAAATCTTCCTATTCACTGCAACATATGTTCATTTCTTTATTTTAAACAATTTATTCTTACAAATATAAATGATGAGAATGTAATTGGTGTAGTTGTCATAAATAAAATAATTATTTATTTTTTTATGTAGTTCAAGTCTGAACCCACTCAACCATAGGCTATGATAACAAACAGTGGGCGTACTTCATCTCAAACCTAGTTTCCAAATACAGGTGTTTCCTTTTAGGTACCAAATTCCACTTAAAATATACAAAAACTAATCCTGTTGAAAGACCTTATTGGATTTTGTTGGCAATGGCCAAGCTCTTCTGATCATGGTTATCAAACTAGCAAATTAACTTGTAAACTCATGAATTTTGTTCACTCAATCTTACGAGTTAACTCGGAAGCAAACTCAATTTTGGAGTAGAATCGTGGGATAGAAGGTGGAATCGGTCGAACTCGCAATTTTGTTTCCGATTTGGCGAGTTTGACAAGAAATAGTTTTTTCGCAAAACAAAATCCTTTTAGCGCTCACTTACCAGATTAGGCTTTTAGACTTGGTATCTTTTGTCTTGGTTCTTGCTTCCTTGGTCTCTTGCGAATCCATCTCACTATCGCATTGTCTCTGTCTCTCGTTTGGTGTCACCATTGCTCACGATCTGTTGTTGTCGGTGGTTTGTTCTATGGATCTTCCTATATTCCCTTCCTGATGTGGTGGCTAGTAAGGGTAGAGAAGATGATGTTTCAGTTTAGGGTTTATGCTTTCTATTTGGGCCTTAAAGCATTTAGGCCTTAACGTCAAAGTTTAGAAACTTTTTGTATTATATTAAATATGGTCTATATAATTAATTAAAATTATTATAAAAAAATAGTTAGGAAAATACAAAAAAACGTTTAAAAATATAATATGATGAACAAATAATAACATTTTAATAAATAAATATAAAAATTATTTATAATATTATATAATAAACTATTATAATTTTTATAAATATTTTAATATTTATTTATCTAAAGTAAACTCTTACGAGTTAAGAGTTTACGATCCAAGTTTACAATTCGAGTTTACCATACCACCACGAGTTTCCGTAAACTCTTGAGTTTAACAACCTTGCTTCCAATACATTCTTTTGGTTTTCCTACTTCCCTTCACCTTTTAACCAAATTGAAAAATAATTAAAACTAGGTATATGATGATTAATTCCCTTGTGTAGAATATACACATAGGGTCATGTATTTATAATAAAAAATCACAAAGAAAATATAAGCTAAGTCCACATACAAATGATATATTATAACTAACAATATATAATGATATCTTAACAATATATAACACTCTCTCAAGTTGGAGCATTTAAATCATATGTACCAAGTTTGTTATAGATATAATCAATTCTAGGTTCCCATAAGAACTTATTAAAAATATTTGTTAATAGATCATTTGAGTTAACAAACTTAGTCTTGATGTCTCCAGATATAATCTCTTCTTGAATAAAATGACAATCAATTTCAATGTGTTTGGTTATTTCACGAAATTTGGGATCACAGTCAATATGAAGAGCAATTTGATTGTCACATATAAGTGTCATTTGAGTGATATTTCCAAATTCCAAATCTTTATCAAGTCAGTTCACAAGTGGTTAAGGCCATAGTTCTATATTATACTACTACACCAAATCTTGCTACAATATCTTTCTTGTTCGTCGAAGATATCAAGTCATCACCAATGGAGACACAATATCCGAAAGTGGATCTTTTATCATAAGGACGTTTTGCCTAATCAGGTGTCAAAGTTTTGAGTAGAAGAAAAACTTTCAGAGCCATGGCAGTAGCTCTTGATACCATGTAAGAAAGGAAAGAAACAGAGGGAAGATAGAAAGAATATTGATTATTTGTAGGTTATCTATTACAATGAATATCAATTAAATGTGCTTACAACAAATAGAAAGAATAAATATATAGGGAAGGAAGAGTAACTAATAAAACAAAATTAGTTACTCTTGTAATTGTTGTGTTGTGTTATCAATCAGCATTTGAATAACATAAACTTTAGTATGGTTATTGTAACCATATAGCAAAGTTCTTTTCCTGGAAATCCTTTAATGTATTTTAATATTCAAATGAATGCATTCTAATGATCTACACATGGAGAACTAAGAAATTGACTCACCACAATGATTGTAGAAAAAAAAAATGTCAGGCGAGGAACTATAAGATAATTCAATTCTCCAACTAATCTTCTAATTTCTCCGAATCAGAGAATGGCTCCCCCCAATTGGGTAAGAGTTTAGCACATGGATCCATGGGTTTGTCTACCGACTTTTAATTCATTAACTCAGTTTCCTCCAAAATATTCAATGCATACTTCCTTTGATTGTCTACCTCAATCTCCAAGAAACATCTGAGTTGTCAAGATCTTTGGTCTAAAAATGGTGACAAAGGTGTTGTTTCATATGTGAGATGCCATGGTGGTTACTGCTTGTAGGAACAATGTCATCAACATATATTATTAAATAGATATACACCCAGCACTCGAGTGACGATAAAAGACTAAATCATTTGTCTCACTTCAAGTCATACAAAATTGTTGAACAGCATTGCTAAAGTTTTCAAACCAAACCCTAAGAGACTGTTTAAGACCATATAAAGATTTGCATTGACAACATACCAATTCGAAGACTTCGCCTAAGCAACCAAATCCACAAGTTGCTACATATATTAATCACCATTAAGAAAAACATTTTTGACATCCAATTGGTAAAGAGGTCATTGTTAAAGAACAATCATGGCTATAAAGAAGTCATATTTGTCACTAAAGAAAAAATATCACCATAATCTAAACAAAAAATTTGTGTGTAATCTTTGGCCGCAAGATGAGCTTTGAGACAATCAAAAGTATCACCTACTGCCCCTAAACAAACCAACACATGCCACCAAACAAAGATTGCCACATGTTGCACCATATATGTTAACCTTAATCCAACCAACATTCGGGAATTTCCAAAGAACCTTTATATAAGATGCATTTTTACCCTATTTGGTATTTATATCAAAATATTTCTAAATCATTCATATCATTCTACGTTGGTTTAGCTTAATTCTCACACACCTTTCAATAGTAGTAATTGCAAATTGTAGAGGAAAACCTTGTTGAAATCTATCAAAATTTCTCATCCTCCAAATCCTCCAAATAATAATAACAGCAGTTTAAATCTACAAGTTATTACATTTTAACAAACCTATTAAAGTCATTCAAACTTATTTGGGTGGAGAATTTCTCCCTTTTGCTATTTTCTAAAATCTCAAGGTATTGTTCATAGACTTGTTTTCCCTCACCCAAAAAAAAATTTTTGTTGCTGAATGTAAGAATCATCACATTGTTGATATGGGTCTTACTTATTCATGCATCTTTTCCCTTATCCAAATGATTCAAAGATTGTGCATGGCTGCCGGACTTTAACTTGAGATATTCCTAACATTCTTCACTAGAGAACTTTGGCTCAGAAACTTCAAATTTGGAAATATTGGCTGCCTTGTCAATGAAGACACATAAAGAGTAACAATTTTATTGGGTGTAACCCATTCTTTTAAATGTGTATTGAGGAGACCCTCTACCGCAAGAATGCCCTCCTCTAATTCCATGGCCTCTTTTTTCACAAGTAAAAATTATGGCAGAGGAGATAGTCCCTAAAGACATGATGAGCAAGGTAGAGGGCAGGAGGACAGTCCAGAAATGCAACAAATGCTCCCAGAATGAAAAAAAAGGGGCATAAATGGGCTCAAAATGCTCCAACAAGTCAAATCGTGGTAGTCCAAGAAGATTCCAACCACCAGAAGAGCAATGCAACGGTTGAACAGGTCGTTGGTTGGAGTTTGGATGCACAACCACCGAGGTTGGCATTCATAAATTTCTTACAACTTGCTTTAAAATAAAGTACAGTAAGCGAACTTGGAAATAGACAATGGGTTCAACTGGCAAACAGTCCTCAAGAGACTCTAGATACCATATTTAAATGATTAGTGACAAAACAAAACGTGGAGGATAGTACCGCTCTGATACTAGGTTGAGAAGACAGAAATTGAAAAAACATAAGATGAATTTTGTGTGTAATGTGTACATATGAGTATTCCAGTTTATAACGAGGAAAAGATACAATTATAAAAAATAAAATAAATATCTAATAATGGGAAATATTTGGTAAGATATTTCCCTATCAAATTATATCATATCACCCTATGTAATATAATTGAATGGTGTATCTCTAACATAATGAAATCATATCTCAAACAATTTTCATTCACCATATTATCAACCAAAGCATACATGAAAAAAATAAAGCAACTCATAAATTTCTTACAAATTGCTTTTAAAATCCTGCAGTGGATGTTCAAAATTGGATAAAACAAATCATTAAAATTGATTAACCAACCTCGTAAGGCAGAAGTGTTTTCTCTATCATCAACAGTAATAAACTCGCAAATGTCCCGGATCATTTCTTCATTGTCAACTCTTAACCACAGCAACATTTCATAGTAACCCAATCGTGAAGCTGAACCAGGATTCTCAGCTTTGATAACATCAGAGAAAAGTTGAAATTCTTGAACCAGACCCATATCAGATATATACCAGAGAAGTTGACCATATGTTTGCTCTTCCAGCGGATATCCAGAATCCCTCATTGATTTGAGAAGGTGAAAAGCCTTACTCATTTCATTTACAGCTATGTGTTCATCATCAGTCGCCCTAGCCTTCTCTATGCACACTTTTAGCAATGCATTGTACTCCTTTACGCCTGTTTTTCGACCCAAGTGACCAAACACATTAACTGTTTTTGTTGTTCCTAGTTTAGCTGCACACACTTTAATTAACCTGTCAAAACGGTCATCACTAGAGTATTTAAAAATCCACTTATGCTTCCGCTCACGCACTACCCCTTTTCGTTTGACCAATAAATTACCATGACACAGGTCTGGCATCCATGGTATTTCTACCGCACTTTTCCTTTTTTCTTCGTGATCGACTTCCTCATAACCAAACCCTTTGTCCTGTTTAGCTGCAAAGGAAAAAAACAGCACATGCCCAACATTGATACAAAACTAAAACATGAGCATAAATCATTTCAATTCTCTAAGTAACCACGTCACCCAAAGTAAAAACACATGCCCAGTACTCTGTCAGTAATTTCAACAAACACTTACAGCACAGTAAAGCAGACATCTCTGCAGTACCCCCATCTTCGTCTACAAAATCCCCTGCACCAAAATATTGGAAAAAACAACACCATTACACACCCAAATACCCTAACAGCACACCAAAGTAACCCCCAAGAAACAAAACAACTGAAACCAACGCATTCGCTAGCACACAGCCCAATATTTTTTAACACGCTTAGCTCCAAAATACACAAAACTCATTAACGCAATACGTCTCCTTTATAAAACTTAACATAGACGAAAACATGGGCAGGCATAAAAAATCAAACTTGACAAGGGTACCTCGGGAAGAGTCACGAGCGAGATCGTGTTCTGAGAAGTGTTGCAGTTCAGAACCAAAACCGACATCAAATTCAGGAGAAGGTTTTATAAAGGGTTCAACTTTGGTGTTGGGTTTGCTGATTGACCGAGAGCGGAAGAGGGCGGCGAGAGTGCATAGGTTTCTTGCGGTCGGGGCGCGCATCTAAGCTCTGCAAGAAGGAAGAAAAATACGAGTTTGCTTGTTGGGTGCTTAGTTTTTGTTGCAGAAATGGTAGTTTCGTTCGTTCTAAAAATGCGCTTTGTGTTTGTGTGCAAAGCATAGAACCCAACTACAGCATACGAAGGAACAACGTTCGTTCTAAAAATGCGCTTTGTGTTTGTGTGCAAAGCATAGAACCCAACTACAGCATACGAAGGAACAACGTGAAAATGGCGAAGAACAACGGCATGTACACAGAAGAACAAAATGTTGTGGCGGAGGGCGTGGGACGAGAGTAAGAAAATAAATAAAATAAATTGAGAGAAATAACACCCACGAAGAAAGAAAATGATTAATATATCCGATTTGGCGAGTTCGACAAGAAATAGTTTTTTCGCAAAACAAAATCCTTTTAGCGCTCACTTACCAGATTAGGCTTTTAGACTTGGTATCTTTTGTCTTGGTTCTTGCTTCCTTGGTCTCTTGCGAATCCATCTCACTATCGCATTGTCTCTGTCTCTCGTTTGGTGTCAGACCTGACATTGCAATCAACATGTTAGCTAAATTGAATTACCATAGTAGCACACTTCACAAAAGTACAAGAGCAAAATCCATGTCATTAATAATCTCCATCACATCAAAAGAATCTTCAACACAACAAACTAGAGAAAATTTCATCAATGACCATCCCATGTATTAAAAAATTTCTGACCTCTGTATCCAAAGCTGCAAAATAATTACATTAAATGATTTAAAATGAAAGCGATCGAAAAAAAAGAACCCAACTAGTTTATCCTACACCACAATTTAGAACACTAACTTTAGAAAAATTCAAAAGAAATAAATAGCAAAAAGCAAAATCCCATCCAAGATTTCAGATTTTGCTTTGAAATCTTGAAATCGATAGTGACACGAACCTCAGTCAAAAACTATCACAGAATAAAAATACCATGCCTCAAATATCACTTTACACCCAAATCAACCGCAAACAAATTAAATTAAAAAAAAATAAAACAAAACAAAAAAATAAAAAATAAAACCTTTTCACTGATAAGAAACACTCAAAAAAGATCCGATCAAGACTATATCAGAATCAAATCAAATCCACGCACAGAAGATGAAAGATTTAGGAAAAACAAAAATAGGGAGTAAATATTTAGCAAACTTAGAAGAAGGATGATAAAGCAAAACAAACCCAACCCTAAAATTAGCGAGTAAGATAAACAAAATCTTAAAACGGATGATGAGGGATTACCTGATCCTGAATTTAAGGTTTCGATACCTGAAAAATAGGGTCAAAAACCGAAACCCTAAATTGGATAAGACTGAGGTGAAACTTTGATCGGTTTCTCTGTCTAGGAGACTCGGTGAGGTATTTACGTTTGGGAAGAAAATGGATTTATTTAATACAGAGATCAAAAGCGGCACGCGTGTCGCGTGTAAAGAACTTGGGATCTAACTTTGAGTAAAAGACACGCATGAGAGAGAGTTTACCTTTTATTATGAAAAGAATTCGCGAATAATCTTTCTAAGTGTGTATCTACTTTTCTTCTATAACAAATATTTTACGAAATTATGTTAATATTTAATTTTTAAAATAAAGAAATTAAGAAATATTTTCATAAGATAGTTATATATAAATATTTTTTATAATTTTTTATAAATAATTTTTATTATGTAAATGATTCTTTTTATTATAAATAATTATAATTATTTAAATTTAAAAATATAATTATTAAATAGTGAAACTGAAAAAACTAAATTATATGAGTAATTATTTAAATTTAAAAAATAATTATAAAAGAATAAAATTGAAAAAAAAAATTATATAGTGAATTTATTATATTAATAATACAAATTAATGATAGAAATATTGTGAAAATCTCATTCTTGTACCTAGGTTTGCCAATTTGGGGGACCCAAGGAAGAAACATTTTTGGCAAACAATTGTCAGCAAAGTCAGAAGTAGGCTATCAAGTTGGAAAGGTAAACTTTTGTCTATGGCTGGTCGGGTTTACCTTATCAAATTAGTAATATCAACATTACTGTTGTACTATCTATCCTTCTTTAAAGCACCTAAATGCGTGTGTGATGAGTTAAAGAAAATCCAAAGGAACTTTCTATGGGGTTGGAGCATTGAGGATAGGAAAATAACCTGGGTTTGATGGGAAAACATATGCAAACCAAAGGAGGAAGGAGGTTTGGGAATAAGAGAAATTAGGAACTTCAATAGAGCACTTCTAGCTAAATGGATGTGGAGATTAGGCATGGAGAACAAAGGCCTGTGGAGAGAGGTGCTAGAATCAAAATATGGGTCATGGAGGAACCTTAATGAAATTGTCATCCTAAAGTCTACTTCAAGGTAGTGGAAAGACATCCATAAGGTTTCTGGAAGCTCAACATAAGGAGCATGGTTTGAAAACTATAAAGACTGGGTGATAGGAGAAGGGGACAAAGTACTATTTTGGGAAGATCTTTGGGTGGGGGATGAACCACTTAGCTCGAGGTTCCATAGGTTATATCTAATATCAGAAAGTAAACAAAGTCTCATAGCAAGAGTAGGACATTGGGTCGACAACACATGGGTTTGGGAATTGGTTTTGAGGAGACAAAGACTTGTTTGGGAGCAAGCTATGGAAGCACAACTCTATCAGCTAATTAATAATCGTACATTTAGGAAAGGGAATCTAGATACTTGGAGTTGGAAGGAAATCGTAGAAGGAGCATACACTAAAAGGTCTACATATATGAAGTTGATGGGTAGCTACGAAGGGGAAAGCAACAAGGTGTTCACAAAGTTATGGAGTATAAGAGTGATTACAAAGGCACAATTATTTGGGTGAAGGCTACTCTTGGATAAGTTACCGACAAAGGATAAATTATCGGTGAAGGGGGTCCAATTACAACACTCTTTGTGTGAGTTATGCCTAGATTGTGAAGAGAGTGCATCACACCTATTTTTCTCTTGTACAATGTCTCAAAAGGTGTGGAAAATGTGTGATAGCTGGATAAGGGTGAGCTCAGTGCATCACAACCAAGCTAGGATACACTTTCAACACTTTCATATGAGTAGCTTGAACACTAGGCAAAACACAATGTGGAAAGGAATGTGGCTGGCTATAGTTGGGGAAATTTGGAGACATAGGAATGAGGTGATCTTTAAGCAAAAGAAAGTTGACACTGAAGAGATTTTTAGTCTTGCTCAAGTTAACGCTTGGGCTTGGTTGAAACATAAAATTCCTTCGGAGTAAAGTTTTCATATAGTGATTGGTACTTCGCTCCTATTGTGTGTTTAAAATCTCTTTGATATGATGCTCTATGTGTTTAAGTTGTCAGGTGAGCATGAAAAGGATTCCCATGTCTAAAGCAATGAGCTCTTCATCAGTGATTATGCACACCTCTTTGGTTACTCCGTAACAACCAAGAGAACATAGTCTCGTAGACTACGTGCATCCAAAGCAAGCAAAACACAATGTCTGCTTCATCAAAAATTGTATGGCGTTCCACATGAGTTGCCAGGCGAAAAAGGCTTCCAGACTGCCTAGCGGACACCTTACGTCGCTAGGCGCCATACGCTTTCCAAAGCCTCTACCAGATCTTTTCTGCCTGGTGGGATCACATTTTTCGCCAAACGCCATGCGTTCCAAGCTTCTATGGTTTTCCCTTATCACCTGGCAGCACACCCCAAACTGCCAAGCAACACTCGCCAAACGCCATGCGTTCCAAGCTTCTTTGGTTTTCCCTTATCACCTGACAGCACACCCCAAACTGCCAAGCAGCACACCCCAAGCCGCTAGGCGCCACACCAGTAGCGTCATTGCTACTAGTTTTTGGCACTTTGAAGCAAGTTCCAAAGAACCTCAAGCACTATACATACAATCCATAACATGAAATATGATTATCCAGTCATAATCACATGACTGGATCATAGTCCAACACAATCCCAAACAACCAAACAATATACAAAAGCAAGAAGAATACATAACCATTGTCCAAAATATCACATGGACAATAAAATAGTAATAATAAAAAAAAACAACAATAACAATAATAATAATAATAATAATAATAATAATAATAATAATAATAATAATAATAATAATAATAATAACAAAACGAAACAATACAAATAATAAAAATAATAATAAAATAAAATGAAACAATAATAGTAAAACAATAATACTAATAAGATAAAATAATAATACTAAAATAATAAAAATAAAATAAAGCAATAATAATAATAAATAATGATGATAATAATAAAATCATCAATAAAATAATAATAATAATAATAATAATAAAATAGAAGTAGTAATATTAATAATAAAAATAATAACAAAATAATAATAGTAATATAAATAATTATAATATAAATATAAATAATTATTATTATTATAATAATAATAATTATAAAACGACATTTTATAAATAAAAATAATAATTAAAAAAAATAATAAAATAAAATGAAACAATAATAATAAAACAGTAATATTAATAAAATAAAATAATAATAATAATAAAATAATCAATAAAACAAAACAATGATAATAAAAATAATATAATAAAATAATAGTAAAATAAAATAAAATAAAAATATTAATATTAATAAATATAATTATAAAATAAAATGAAATGAAATTAATAATAATAATAATCAAAATAATAACAAAAATAAACATAATACAAATAAAAATAATACAAATAAAAATAATAAACAAAAATGATAGTAGTTGTAATAATAATAATAAAATAAAATAATAATAATAATAATAACAATAATAATAATAGAAATAATTATTATTATTATAATCATAATTATAATTATAATTATAGTAAAATAATAAAAATATAATATAATATAATAATAGTAAAATAAAATAATAATAATAATAATAATAAATAATAAGGATAATAATAGTAATAATAATGGTAAAATAAAATAAAATTAATAATAAGAATAATATTAAGTGTGTTGTGTTTAGAAGAAAAACTCTAAACTATCTTATAAATGCACAACCATTTAACTAATTCATGTTTCATGATACTTCACATCATTCTATAATTATGTTATCACTCCTCATGACCCAATAGATTGTTAAAATAATAATAATAATAATTTAAATAACACATAAATGACATACATAAGACTTCAACCTAAGCCCCTTCACACAATAAAGTACTCTCAACCACTTAAACTAGTACTTTTCCACATCATACATGTTAGAATTAAATGTCATAAAGCTCCCACTAACCGCATTTATTAATTAATTATTTAATTAATTGGTTGAATTTCACGGGTCTTACACATACCTGGTTTTGTATTCACTTTCTGTGTAATCTTGTAGACTAGCCGGAGAATTTGCAATATGGGTGGCTAATCTTAAGATTCCTACCCAACTTGACGTTGGGAAGGCATAACTCTTGCATTGAAAGTCCAGTTTAATTGTTCTGCTAGATTATTGTAGAAGCATAGTATGTTGTTGGCGCCTACTCAAGCTCTATTTCTTTTCCAAGAATGTTGCTTAGATGTTGTTCGATTGCCCCTATGATATATATTTTATGCCCAATGTCTAGGGGTGTCTTAGCTTTTGTACGTGAAAGTTTTATCATTGTTTTGACAGGTTTTGGAGATGCACTACATCTTTCTCTCATCTTTTTGTAAATGGGTTAGAGCACCCCTCAAGTGCTCTATTATTAATTTAATTTAATTCTTTCCGATAAAAAAAAAGAAATATTGTGAAAAAAAATTGTTTTAAGAGTGACAATATTTAAATAATGAGATCCTATTATTATTTTAATAAATAAAAAATTATATATTAAATAGAAACTTCATAAAATGATCTCATCACTTAAAAATACTTCATCTATCTAAAAAATACTTTTCTATGAGTTTTCTCCCTTGTCTCTATAGTATCTCAATGTGTGTTCTTTTTTTTTACGATCAAAGACTACAAGAGTGACCCCTACAACAAGTTCTCTAATTTTATTTGATTTGTTTCTGAGTAATTTGATTTTCTACTCTTGTTTTGGTTAATTGTTCTTATGTATGCATGTGATCAATCTGGAATCGCATGTGACTTCTAAGTTTTCTTTGTGAGTCTCTGCTGATCAATGGTTCTGATGATGTTCTCTAATCATGTTTATGTTGCTCCTAGGTTGAATTGTGAGCTTCGTCAATGAAAAGGCAGATTTGGTACTTTTATGGTCGTTTCAACCATCTTCAGGCAAGGAAAATTAATTATGTTGTGTATAACTAGTAGAGCTGTTGAATTGATAAATTTAATGACTTGATTGAATTTGGGTGGTGAAATTGATTTGTTATGTGTTTCTTGATATCTGTAAATGGATATGTTAATTGTAATGTTGTTTGCTTAAAAATGTTATGAAAAGGATAGGTTCTGGTAGTTCAAGTTGCATTGATACTAGGGATGAAATTGAATTTTGGTATGTAATTGATATATGTGAAGTCTCTATGATTGTCTAAGCTGAATTGGGAGTGACAATTCTGCAGAATTGTTGTTCTGCAGAATTGTTGTTCTGTAGAATTGTTGTTCTGCAGAATTATGCAGACTCACTGGGCTAATAATTCTCGTTGGGCAAGTAATGATTTGTGGATTTCACTAATTTGGAAATTGCTAGGCGAGTTATTCTCGCTGGGCGAATTTCAGATCAAGGATTCCCCTGATTGAGAGTCGTTAGGCAAGAAATTCTCGTTGGGCGATTTATGGAGGGATATTTTCTTTGGATTCCTAGTGAAACACTCGCTAAGCAAACCCTTAGTCGTTGGTCGAAAAAGTGTCTTTTCGCCCAACGAGAGGATGAGTTTGTTGGACGAGTGTGTCAGATTCTGAACGGATAGCAGTTAAATGGATTTAGAATCTTTGTATGTTTTCTATACATGATTGGTAATGATTATTAGATTCTACATATAACGTCTATGAGCATAAAATGTGATGTGATAATAAGAGTTTCAAGGGGAAATTCTATGTAGAGGTTTAAACGTATGCATCTACATAAGGATTCATTATAGTATGTATCCTTTCTCTAATAACTACTCACGATCAAGTGGAGCAGAGTAGGTTATGTGGTGAAGAAAAGAAGAAGGTCTTAGTCACTGGACCCGATCAAGTCCTAGGCGTGAAGGGGATTTACATTGTTGTTAGTTGGGTGATAACCCCTTGAGGCCAAACTTTGCAAAGTTTGGGAACCATCCGCAAGTGCAGGCCACCAGAGAATCCAATGTCATATGCATGTATCCGGATAATTGAGTTAGTGTCCACTGTTTATATGTTATAATAGATTTATATGTTGTTTATGGCATGAAGTTTATGACATAATGGTGAATTACTTGAGTTCTTTTGCTATATTATCTTTCCTTGTGTTGTTGTATTTTGTTATCTCTTTTGCGATGATCACTTAATTGTGAGCACAGGGTAATGTAGGTGAGGATACTCCTATTCTGGCAAGCATTAAGGTTGTAGAGTAGAGTCTGGTAGTATATTAGTAGTTTTGTTTGTTTTAGAGATCGTAAACTCTTAGATCTTTTCATAAATAGTTTGTATATATTTATATTAATATGGTTATTGTAGGATGATTGTACTGATTCATATCATTATATAATATTATATTTAGTAGTTTATAATTATTAAATGGAATGTTACAAATATAAACTAATATATCCATTTTTATTTAGTGAGAAAAAAATATTAAAAATATATTTTATCCTTATTACTAAAATTAAAATTATAAAAAATATGTTTATAAAATATATATATATATATATAATAAATATTTTATAATTCTGTCATATGTAAATATGTTTGTTACAATAAAGTTTGGAAACTAAATATATACACTAAAAACATTTATAAAAATAATCTTTTTATTAGTAGATTAACAAAAACACAGGCAGACGTATGTGTGTTTGATTATTTAATTTTTATAAAAATTTGAGTTAAAATGAATAAGAAATATATAATTCTTTTAAAAATATTATTAAATATAAAATTTTAAAAGTGGAATATGTACATAAATTTTTTTTTTAAAATAACTAGACAAAAAATAAGAAATATATAATTTTTTTTTGAATTGATTTTCACCAAATACTTTTTAGACGTATTTGTACGTATTTTTGTAAACATATTTTCTTGTCTTATGACTTACACATGTTAACATTAATTGTTTAATAATTATTTCCATCTCTATTATCGACAACTAAATTGCCTAAACCTAGTATAGTAGCTAAGATTTTCAAATTTAGATTTAGTATTAAAATGTGTTGTTTGCATACGCTATTTAAGGGTGATCATCAGATTTTTAATGATTCAATTAACATTAATTTTAGATTTAAATAATTAGATTAGACTTTCAATCCAAACCTATTTTTTCAGCAAAATTAATTTGGATTTTTTTTTTAAATCTAAATCCAAATATTTAGATCAAGATTTAAATTCATATCCAAATATTTGGATCAAGTTCAAAATTCAGAATCTATTTTTTATAAAAGAAATTTAAATTGAATTTTCTAAAACTTGTGTCCTTAGGATTGACAGGATTGAATTTGGCAGAATTTCGGTCGGGGCCAACTCGGTTGAATTTTAGCATGGAATCGACTCGGCTAACTTTTGATCATGGCCGACTCGATCAAATTTTGGTCGGGGTCGACTTGGTCGAATTAGGCCAAATTTTGATCAAGGTCGATTCAGTAAAATTTCGGTCGAGATCGGCTTGACTGGATTCGACCGAATTTCGATGGGACCGACTTAGTTTAATACAGCGGGGCCAACATCATTATTATTATTATTTTAAAGTTTATGCGAAAATCATTAAATATGATAAGAGGAAGATTTTTCAAGTTTGCATTCATCAAAAATGTTAAAATGGTACAATATTTAGTAAGAAGGATTAAATATATAGCATACTACTCATAATTATGATGGACATTAGTTTGAATTTGTTCCATAAAACTATTATCAATAAGATCAATGAGACTATCATTTATGTTGAGTTGCACCTAAACCTCCCTATTATTAGATGGATCGATGAAAAAATAAATAATATATGCATATATTATTTATTATAGTGTCATCAATTATAGTTGTTAAATTAAGTTCAACAAATTTTATGTTTAATTTTTATTATGTTTAAATAATTAAGTATAAAATATAATTTTATATATTATTAAATCATGTAAAACATAAATTTAACCTATCAAATACAACTTGTATGGTTAAATAAATGTAAATGTTGTTCAATATTGTTTGACAAATAGAAATGTTGTGTCTATGCATTGTCTATTAGAATGTTATTTAGACAAGCATAAACAAGTATACTTAGTTAAATAAGTTTTTTCTTGGATAAACGATAAGTATATTTTATTCATATATGTAAGCTAAAAGCTCTTCATAATACATATCAAACATTTCATAATATTTGTCAACCATAAAGATCTCTCAAAGAAAATGATGAAGGTTGCTTCATTCAAACAACTAATTTGGAAAAGACAAGATGCCAATACTACAAAGTTAGTTAGTTGTGTCAGGTCTTGCACTTTGACTAAAAGGAAGAGAGAAGTCAATTACCTTAGGTTGTGAAGCTTTGAGAAGTGTTGCCAAAGAACTCACATGTTGGCAAAAGCAATACAAGTCTAAATGCTGAAGCAAGATTTTGATGATGACAAAAGAAGCCATGAAAGCCATCTGGAAGTCAATATGAAGATCATGTGTTGTTGTGTTTAAAGTTATCTTGTAAAATGTAATTAGATTAGTTAGACTCAGTATAATACAAGAAAATTCTGGTATTTCTCGAAAAATCAAAGTGATAATCGATTATCACTTAGAATAATCGATTATCCTGAGCTGAACAAATTTTTTTAAGAAAGCACGAGAATAATCGATTATCACCTCTGATAATCGATTATCTGCTCAAAAATTTGTTTTTCATAAACCACACTGGAATAATCGATTTTCACAAATGATAATTGATTATCCTGGTCAGTTGGGCGCGACTGTTCAACTTTTTGACCTAATTTCTGAAACCCCTATTTAAGGAACCTCAGAGTTACTTCTCACTCACCTTTTTTAGAAGCTAGAGTACTAGTGTTGTGACTGCAAGAGAGTTCTCTGAGTGTTCTCAAATAGAAGCTTTGAAAAACCTAGTGTGGGTAGAGCGATAACTTTTCCTAAGAGGTATTCTAGGAGATTGAGTGCTGCTGCTGTTGCTAGGAAAGCTAAGGTCAAGATTCTCTGTGTGATTCGGAGAAAGGTGTTCATCTCTTGTGTGATTCAAGAGAGGTGTTTTCTTTCCTTACACTCTTAATATCTGATTGTAAATCTGTTACTTGTTAGTGATTTAGTTAATCTTGTTTTTGAGAGATTAACAACTAGACGTAGGGTCTTTTGATCCGAACCAGTATAAATACTTGTGTTCAATCTTCTTCTCTATCTCCTTATTTCATCTATTATTGTGTTTAAAGAAATTGATTATTGATTTAATTGATAAATTTTGAAAAAATTTTAAAGTATTAATTTTATTACTTAAAAACCAATTCACCCCCCTCTTGGTTTTGTCTGCACGCTCAAACATTCCGCTACGTGATACCAACAATTGGTATCAGAGCTTGCTTTGATAGTTATTCAAAATTTTCGAAAATGGTTGGACAAAATCAAACCTTTGCTGAGGGTACGTCTATCAACAGACCTCCTCTATTTACTGGTGAAAATTATCATTTCTGGAAAGTTAGGATGCAAAGTTTTCTGGAATCTGTTGATAGAGGTATTTGGGATGCTGTTTTAAATGGTCCATTTGTTCTTGTTAATATTGTAAATGATGTGCAGGAACCAAAGCCATTCTCGCAATGGACAGCAGACGAAAATAGAAGAGCCCAATATGATGTAAAAGCTAGAAATATAATTTCATCTGCCTTAACCCTAGATGAGTTTTACAGGATCTCAGTCTGCACCAGTGCACAAGAAATGTGGGAAATATTGTATTAACCCATGAAGGAACAGACGATGTGAAAAGAGCACGCAAGAACTCCCTGATCCAAGAATACGAAATGTTTCGGATGCAACAAGGAGAAACTATATACGATGTGCAAAAACGTTTCACACATATCGTCAATCATCTCACAAGTCTAGGTAAAACTTTTGACACTGATGAATTAAATATAAAAGTTCTTAAATCCTTGAACAGGATTTGGCAACCGAAGGTGACAGCCATCACGAAGTCACAAAATCTTGCGACAATGACGATGGCGGCTCTTTTTGGAATGTTGAGAGAACATGAGCTTGAATTGGGAAGATTAAATAACGAAGAAGATATTGGAAGAAAAAAGAACATAGCCTTTAAAACCGAAGTGATTAAAGGCAAAAGGCAAAAGGAAGAAGAAAATTCGGATGACGATGAAAATCTTAGTCTTATGATTAAGAAATTTACAAAATTCATGAAGGCCAAAGGTAAAAATCAATTCAAGAGCAACAAAAACGATAATCAAGGATCATCCTCAAATTTCAAATGTTATGGATGTGGAGAATCTAGACACGTCAAAGCTGACTGCCCAAATTCAAAGAAAAGTGAAGAAAAGAAGGGTAGAAAATTCTTCAAAAATAAAGCATACATAGCTTGGAAAGACAATGCCTCAAGCTCATCAAATTCTAGCGATTTTGAAAATGAAGAAGCAAATCTATGTTTGATGGCTAATCATGATGATTCTGACAGTGAGGTAAATTCTACTTGCCACGAAAATGACTATGATGATTTGTATGATGCCTTTCAATAATTACTCATTAAATCTAGTAAATTGGATACTGCTTATAAAAAGTTAAAATCTGATTTTAAAGATTTGCAAAGTAAATTTGAAAAATCTCTTGATGAAGAAGAATTTTTGAAAAGTAAAATTTCAATTTTATAAAATTTTTGAAAATTTTCTTACAATCAGATATTAAGAGTGTAAGGAAAGAAAACACCTCTCTTGAATCACACAAGAGATGAACACCTTTCTCTGAATCACACAGAGAATCTTGACCTTAGCTTTCCTAGCAACAACAACAACACTCAATCTCCTAGAATACCTCTTAGGAAAAGTTATCGCTCTACCCACACTAGGTTTTTCAAAGCTTCTATTTGAGAACACTCAGAGAGCTCTCTTGCAGTCACAACACTAGTACTCTAGCTTCTCAAAAAGGTGAGTGAGAAGTAACTCTGAAGTTCCTTAAATAGGGGTTTCAGAAATTAGGTCAAAATTTGAACAGTCGCGCCCAACTGTCTAGGATAATCGATTATCACTAGTGATAATCGATTATTCCAGTGTGGTTTATGAAAAACAAATTTTTGAGCATATAATCGATTATCAAAGGTGATAATCGATTATTCCAGTGCTTTCTTGAAAAAATTGGTTCAGCTCAGGATAATCGATTATTCTAAGTGATAATCGATTATCACTTTGATTTTTCGAGAAATACCAGAATTTTCTTGTATAATACTGATTCTAACTAATCTAATTACATTTTACAAGATAGCTTTAAAACATAACAACACATGGTCTTCATATTGACTTCTAGATGGCTTTCATGGCTTCTTTTATCATCATCAAAATCTTGCTTCAGCATTTAGACTTGTATTGCTTTTGCCAACAATCTCCCCTTTTTTGATGATGATCAAAACAATATGTTTAAAGTATCTGCAATCAAAATATCTTACAAGTAGATTTGTTAGTAGCACTGTTTGGTTTAAATGTTTAAACTTTTTCTCCCCCTGTTTTGATCATATGAAAAAAGTTTTAATAAAGAAGCTCCCCCTCAATTAGGCAATGGTAAAGAATAACAAGACAAATATACTCTTATTGAAAAAATAATAAAACTGGAAAACATATTACAATTGGGAAAAAAATAGACTATGATGTAGACTTTTAAAAGTCTTGACTCATGTCATCATCTTCCTCATATTTATGAAATTTATGTTCTGAGTTAGAGATCCTAGAATCTAATCCTCTAATTAAGCCAATGAATTCTTATATCTGTGAGTGGAGAGAAGAAAGAATTCTTCAAGTCTCTGGTTGAGATTTAAAATGTGATCCTCTAAAGAAGAGGATGAGCCACCAACACCATTGGATGATCCAACATTTGTGTCAACAGGAGGAATATGAGCAGTGGGAGGATTTTCTTCTTCTTCATTGTCCGAGGGAGGCATATCATCCTTGTGAATGTAGGTATTCCCAAAAGGAATAAATTTCATCTGCTTCAAGGAGTTTTCCGCAATTTTGTTGGTTGTAGTTGTCTTATGAGACTGTTCATCAGAGACATTTACCCCTTTATACTCACAAATACAAGAGGTGAGCAAGGAATACGGGAGAGGATATTGAGGCAATCTCTTAGCTTTGAGCATGGTGTCAAGAATGATGCTTGGCCAATAGATGGGGATGTGGCTGAGCATGGTATAGATGATCATAAGATCTGCTTCACTACATTGTGCGTGGTTTGTACCACGTGGACATAAAATCCAAACAATGAGATAATCAAGTAGACGCTCATCGATTTTGAGAGGTCTGGCTAGCAATTGGCGGCCTATTTCTTGATCTGGGCGTCGCATAAAGGATCTATATGCAAAAATTTTGTTGAACCCTTCAATGCCAGCCGTGAGAATTGGAGATGTGCCATCATGAATGGGAAATTGTGCAACATTTTCCCAAATATCATCATCTAGAATAATGTCGACACCTTTCACTTTTGTGAACCCAACTCCATCTCTGAATTTGTAATTGAAGTAGAAGGCTCGTACCAAGTCGGGGTAGTAGGTGCCTTGCATCTTTGTGAAGAATTTCACACCTTGTTCAGCCAGAAAATTTTGAATTGTGAAATGGTGATTTACAAACCATTGAGACTGGATGAATTTTGGAGTGATGAGGGGTTTGTCTTTCCACAATGTGATGAATTCAGATCTTCTTTCTTCATCCGAAATCCATCCTTCAATGGAAGTTGTTCTAGGTGCTGGTGAGGGTTGAGAAGCACGAGATGCAGTCCTTCTACGTGTAGGAATCTTTCTACGAGAGGGTTCAACCATGGTTGAGGTAAAGGAGAGAGAAGCTTTTGAGAGTTTTTGAGAAAATGAGAAAATGAGAGGTTCTTGAGTGTTGATAGAGAGAAAAGAGTGTTCTGGTGACAAAAATGGCTAATGTTTATAGAGAAGAGACTCCAACGGCCATATACACGCAATTTGATGCAAATCTAGCCGTTGCAACGGCTAGTTTTTGAATTTAGTTGGTCCAACGACGTGTAATAATCGATTATCCTAAGATGATAATCGATTATTGGTTCATGAACTGGGCAAAATATGAATCCTGACGAGCTGATAATCGATTATCCTAAGTGATAATCGATTATTCCAGTGAGTTTTTGATTTTTGGCTCAGAATTAAGGATAATCGATTATGGCCCTAAATAATCGATTATTGCAAAATGTTTTTGAATTTTAAGGTTGAGAATTTTAAGGATAATCGATTATTGCCCCAAATAATCGATTATTCCAGAATGTTTTGGGATTTTTAAGAGTGGCTGATAATCGATTATTGACACTTATAATCGATTATTGACGCTATTTTTCGGATTTTTAAGGATTTTGAATTTTTGGCAATTTAAGAGATCTCTAATATGCCTAAGTCTTTTCTTAGTTCATAAAATCTATCTTTAGCTAAAGGTTTGGTAAAGATATCAGCTAATTGGTGCTTTTTATCTACGTATTCTATCTCACAATTTCCTTTATTAATGTGATCTCTTAGGAAATGATGCCTTATTTCAATGTGTTTTGTCCTAGAGTGCATTATGGGATTTTTGGTTAAATTAATAGCACTGGTATTATCGCATTTCAGAGGTATGTGATTTAGAAAGATATTATAGTTTTCTAGTTGTTGTTTCATCCAAAGAATTTGAGCACAACAGTTTCCAACTGCTATGTATTCAGCCTTTGTAGTTGACAAAGCCACACAAGCTTGTTTCTTCGAGTGCCAAGAGACTAATGAACTACCTAAGAGGTGACAAGTACCACTGGTACTTTTTCTATCTATTTTACAACCACCATAATCAACATCTGAATATCCTATCAAATTAGGAGATGCTCCTGAAGGATACCAAAGTCCAAAACATGCAGTTCCTTTTAAGTATTTTAAAATTCTTTTTACTGCAGTAAGATATGATTCTTTTGGATTGGCCTGAAAACAAGCAGTATCCATTCAGGCCTACTTGTAGTAAGATACAACAAAGAACCTATCATGCCTCTAAACATAGTTTGATTTACCTCTATTCATGATTCATCTTTGTCTAAGTAGCAGGAGGTTCCCATAGGAGTACTTCCTTCCTTAGCAGTATCCATTCAAAATTTCTTAAGTACTTCTTTACAGTACTTAGATTGAGAAATGAAAGTTCCATTTTCCATTTGCTTAATTTGAAGACCCAAAAAGAATGTCAATTCTCCCATCATTGACATTTCAAATTCTCCTTGCATTATGCTTGCAAAGCCTTTACATAGTGAACTATCAGTACACCCAAATATTATGTCATCTACATAAATCTGAACTAGCAAAATATGCTCATTTACTCTTTTAATAAACAGAGTTAAATCAATTTTACCTCTTTCAAAATCATTTTCTAACAAAAATGTACTTAATCTTTCATACCAAGATCTAGGTGCTTGTTTTAATCCATACAATGCTTTCTTTAATTTATAAATGTGATTAGGAAACTTATAGTCTTCAAAGCCAGGTGGTTGTTCAACAAACACATTTTCTTTTATAAATCCATTTAAAAAGGCACTTTTAACATCCATCTGATATAGTTTAAATTTCATGAGAGAAGCATAAGCAAGAAGTAATTGTATAACTTCTAACCTGGCAACTGGAGCATATGTCTCATCATAGTCTATACCTTCTTCTTGTCTGTATCCCTTAGCTACAAGCCTGACTTTGTTTTTAGTGATGTTTCCATCTTCATCCAGCTTGTTTCTGAACACCCATTTTGTTCCTATGACTTGGTGTGAATCTTCCTTAGGAATGAGTTCCCAAACTTCATTCCTTTCAAATTGATTTAGCTCTTCTTGCATTGCTATACACCATTGATCATCTTGAAGAGCTTCTTCTACATTTTTGGGTTTTATCTGTGAAACAAAAGCAACAGTCATACAGAAATTTGACATATTTCTAGTAACTACTCCCTTTGATATATCTCCAATGATATTTTCTAGAGACAATCCTCTAGGTGATTCCCAGCTTTTGGCAAGATCTTCAGGTTCAGTCAGTGGATTTTCATTTAGATACATCTCATCAAGGGCTTCTTTGAAATATTCTTCATCACCTGCATTTGTTTTATTTGACTCAAGAGGGTTCTCCTCAAGGTCCACAATTTCATCAAAAACAACATGCACAGATTCTTCCATATTCAAGGTTCTTCTATTGAAAATTCTATAGGCTTTACTAGTTAATGAATATCCTAAGAAAATAGCTTCATCAGCTTTAGAATCAAATTTTCCCAAATTCTCTTTTCCATTATTTAGAACAAAGCATTTGCATCCAAATATTTTTAAATGTGCTACATTAGGCTTTCTTCCTTTAAACAATTCATAGAGGGTAATTTTTAAAATTGGTCTAATGAGCATTCTATTTAATACATAACAAGCTGTGCTTACAGCATCAACCCAAAAATATTTAGGCACATTATATTCGTTCAACATTGTGAGAGCTAATTCTTCTAAAGATCTATTTTTCCTTTCTACAACTCCATTTTGTTGAGGAGTTCTAGGTGCGGAAAAATTATGCATAATTCCATTTTCTTCACAAGTTTTCAAATAATTCATTTTGAAATTCTCCACCATGATCACTTCTTAAAACTTTAATTTTCAAATCTTTTTCATTTTGAACTGCTTTTGCAAACTTTTTAAAAGCTTTAAATGCCTCACTTTTTAGTGTGAGAAAGAAAGTCCATGTATATCGTGAGTAATCATCAACAATAACAAGAGCATAATAATTTCCTCCAAAGCTTTTTGTCCTTGAAGGACCAAACAAATCCATATGCAAAAGTTCTAAAGGTTTTGATGTAGAAATCACATTTTTTGAATGAAATGAAGATTTTATTTGTTTTCCTTTTTGACATGCATCACATAGTTTATCTTTTTCAAACTTTATTTTTGGCAATCCAATTACTAATTCTTTAGAAATCAGTTTGTTTAATTGTTGCATGTTAATATGAGCAGCTCGTTTATGCCATAACCAAGGATTTTCTTCTTCAACAACCAAACAAGTTATATCACTAGATGATGTAGTATCAAGATCAATTAAGTAAATGTTATTGTGTCTCATACCTTTTAAGGCTATTTCTTTGGAGTCCTTTTGATGAATAGTGCAGTAATCACTCTCAAATATTACTTTGAGTCCTTTATCACATAATTGGCTTATACTGAGAAGATTGTGTTTTAGTCCTTCCACATACAGTACATCCTTGATCTCCAAAGTATTTCCTCCACCTACATCACTTGTTCCAAGTATTTTTCCTTTGTTGTTATCCCCATAAGTGACAAATCCTTGTTCCTTCTTTTTAAAGTTTTTAAACTTCTTTTTATCTTCAGTCATGTGTCTTGAACAACCACTGTCGAGATACCACATTGATCTTCTGGATTTAGAAGTCATCTGCAAAATAAGGAAACAATTCATTTAGGTCCCCAACAACTTGTTTAGGTCCTTGGGGTTAGAATAAAAATATCTACTTATGAACAGGAACCTAATGATATTTCTTATTAGGAACACCAAAATGTTTGATATTCCATTTGTTTGAAGTATGACCCTTTTTCATGCAATAAAAACATGTAGCAGTACATGCATATGTATTCATAGAATGATATATTCCTTTTTCTACCCAAACTCTAGGAGTTCTTTTAGTTTTATTTTTAAAACTATGATTATGAGCATGCTTGGTCTTATTTGGGTTTTTCTTGATATTAAACTTTTCACAATTTTTATTTTCTAAGGCATTTTCAAGATGTTTTTCCAAAATACATATATCAAACATATAACTTTTGCATGAAGCACATTCAACAGTTTCTTTTTCTTTATTTTCTAAAATTGAAATTTTATTTTTCAAAAATTCTTCTTCGTCAAGAGATTTTTCAAATTTACTTTGCAAATCTTTAAAATCAAATTTTAACTTTTTATGAGCAGTATCCAATTTACTAGATTTAATGAGTAATTGTTGAAAGGCATCATACAAATCATCATAGTCATTTTCGTGGCAAGTAGAATTTACCTCACTGTCAGAATCATCATGATTAGCCATCAAACATAGATTTGCTTCTTCATTTTCAGAATCGCTAGAATTTGATGAGCTTGAGGCATTGTCTTCCCAAGCTATGTATGCTTTCTTTTTGCAGAATTTTCTACCCTTCTTTTCTTCACTTTTCTTTGAATTTGGGCAGTCAGCTTTGACGTGTCTAGATTCTCCACATCCATAGCATTTGAAATTTGAGGATGATCCTTGATTATCCTTTTTGTTGCTCTTGAATTGATTTTTACCTTTGGCCTTCATGAATTTTGTAAATTTCTCAATCATAAGACTAAGATTTTCATTGTCATCTGAATCTTCTTCTTCCTTTTGCCTTTTGCCTTTAATCACTTCGGTTTTAAAGGCTATGTTCTTCTTTCTTCCAATATCTTCTTC
This sequence comes from Vigna unguiculata, assembly GCF_037176805.1. Classification (NCBI taxonomy): domain Eukaryota; kingdom Viridiplantae; phylum Streptophyta; class Magnoliopsida; order Fabales; family Fabaceae; genus Vigna; species Vigna unguiculata. The sequence continues at coordinate 28,798,045 of NC_140802.1, forward strand.
GTCATTTAATCTTCCCAATTCAAGCTCATGTTCTCTCAACTTTCCAAATAGAGTCGCCATCGTCATTGTCGCCAAGTCCTGTTCAAGGATTTAAGAACTTTTATATTTAATTCATCAGTGTCAAAAGTTTTACCTAGACCTGTGAGATGATTGACGATATGTGTGAAACGTTTTTGCACATCGTATATAGTTTCTCCTTGTTGCATCCGAAACATTTCGTATTCTTGGATCAGGGAGTTCTTGCCTGCTCTTTTCACATCGTTTGTTCCTTCATGGGTTACACGCAATATTTCCCACATTTCTTGTGCACTGGTGCAGACTGAGATCCTGTAAAACTCATCTAGGGTTAAGGCAGATGAAATTATATTTCTAGCTTTTACATCATACTGGGCTCTTCTATTTTCGTCTGCTGTCCATTGCGAGAATGGCTTTGGTTCCTGCACATCATTTACAATATTAACAAGAACAAATTGACCATTTAAAACAGCATCCCAAATACCTCTATCAACATATTCCAGAAATATTTGCATCCTAACTTTCCAGAAAGGATAATTTTCACCAGTAAATAGAGGAGGTCTGTTGATAGACGCACCCTCAGAAAAGGTTTGATTTTGTCCAACCATTTTCGAAAATTTTGAATAACTATCAAAGCAAGCTCTGATACCAATTGTTGGTATCGCGCAGCGGAATGTTAAAGTGTCCATGATCGATTATAAGTGTCAATAATCGATTATTTAGGGCCATAATCGATTATCCTTAATTCTAAGCCAAAAATCAAAAACTCACTGGAATAATCAATTATCACTTAGGATAATCGATTATCAGCTCGTCAGGATTCATATTTTGCCCAGTTCATGAACCAATAATCGATTATCATCTTAGGATAATCGACTATTACACGTCGTTGGACCAACTAAATTTAAAAACTAGCCGTTGCAACGGCTAGATTTGCATCAAATTGTGTGTATATGGCCGTTGGAGTCTCTTCTCTATAAACATTAGCCATTTTTGTCACCAAAACACTCTTTTCTCTCCATCAACACTCAAGAACCTCTCATTTTCTCATTTTCTAAAAAACTCTCAAAAGCTTCTATCTCCTTTACCTCAACCATGGCTGAACCCTCTCGGAAAACTCCTTGAAGCAGATGAAATTTATTCCTTTTGGGAATACCTACATTCACAAGGATGATATGCCCAATTATTAAGGTAGAGGAAGAGCCTACCATCAATTATTAAGGTAGAACACCTAATATGTAAGTTGCATTTGGATCAGTTATTCCAAAAGTTATTCATTTTAAGAGCATTTGGATCACTTAAAAACTTGAATAGAGTGTTTGGATAAGGCATTTTAAGAGGGTAATTCATTTTGTTTAGAGAATTTGAAATGCTTTATGAATAAATATGTTAGGAATTTTGAAAGAAATTGAAATTCTAGAATTTCATTAGAGTAATTGGATTAATTAAAATTAAAGAATTTCAAATTTCACCTAAACAATAAGAATTTGAAATTCTTCATATTCTTATATTCATATTTTGGTCTTCGTAGTTTAGGAATATTCATATTTTGATCTTCGTAGTTTAGGTTAACATGGGTTCGAGTTGATTCAGCTAGACTTGGGTCGAGGTAGACTTAGCTCGATCACAAATGGGATTGACCTAATTTAGTTTGACATGACCCAAATCTAATGTCTCGACCTAACACGGGTCCAACTCAACTTAACCAAACCTGGCCCGATTTTTCGCAATCCGCCTAGGCCTAACTTGACTTAAACCTAGTCTGAGCTTCACCCGAACAAACTTGACCCGACATGGGCTTAGCCTAACTCAATTTAACGGGATCTCACCCCTATTCAACTCATCCTAGACCTAGCAAAGCCAATTCAGCTTGACTTGACCTTGCTCAAGCTAGGTCTAACCTGATCTTGATCGAACTAAGAACCACGTAGGCCTAACCCAACTCCACTAAGCATAGGTCACCCTTGACTTGTATGAATGTTGACCCATCCTAACTCGATTTTACTAGAACCCTGACCGACTCAGCTCAATCTGGACCCAAGCTGACGTAGCTCGTTCAACTCGACCTAGCTTAACATGATCTTGATGAACTAGGTTGAACCTGGTCTAATCGAACTAGAACCAACTTGGGTCTAGCCAAGTTTGACAGAACATGGGTCGACCTAACTGGGATGAATATGGGCTCGCCATGACTCAACTAAATGTAGCATGCCCCAAAACCTAGTGTTGGGTTTGATTTAAATATATCATTCATAACTTGAAAAGAAATCTTCTATACCATAAATTGAGAACAAATTTTGCAAATATAAAATAAAAATCTTGAGAACTTTGACCAAAAAATAACATAAATCATGATTAATTACAAAATATTACCAATATTGACATTTATTAATTTTTAACGATTATTTATATTTAATTTTTTTTTTGAATTTGATGACAATTGAAATACTTTATCTAAGGAAGAAAATAAAAATTCACTAATTTGAATTATTTTATAAAAAACAAACATTTAAAAGAAATAAAACAATTTAAAAGGAGAGCGATTTAAATTCAATATATTTAAATAAGTTAGAAATTGTGAAATTCTCTCTCTGAACACAAGGAATGATGATATATTGTGGTACTACACAATGCCTCACACCCTTCTATCACATGCACCAAATATATTAGCCCAATCATTAAAAAAAAACATTCGAAAGTATAAAACCAACAGTATTAAACGATTTCTCTTTCAATGCACTATTGAAAGAAGAACCACTTGGTTATATATATATATATATATATATATATATATATATATATATATATATATATATATATATATATATATATATAGTAATTTTCCATTTATTCCACAAGGGGCCGCGATGGCTTTTTATGGAATTGGGGTCTCTTTATTAGTTTTTATTTGTGGTGGATTATTTTGTGGGATATTGGCGGTGGTTTTGATATCTTCGATAAAAAAAATAAAGAAGAAGTATGTTTTCTTCGTTGGGGATTTCCTGGAAAAAATCATCGTATTATTCTCAAAATACCTATGAACGAGATTAAATCTATCAGAATAATAACAGGAGTTCAAGAACGAAGTATTTTGACTCGTACTCTTACTTATGAGAGTATCGTTTATATGGAAACAATAGAACAGGGGTTTATTCCCTTGACTCGTATTGAAGATAATTTGACTCCACCAGAAATTGCAAATAGAGCTGGCAAATTATCTTTTTTTTAGGTGTACCGCTTCTTTATTGATGAAAATTGGACTTAACTAGAAATAAAATTGCACAAAAAGTTTCAGAATTGTCCTATTTATTTAGTGTACCGATTGAAATATTTTGAAAAAAAAACTATTTTTTTCAAAATATTTCAATTTTTATTTTTATAGATGGGACATTTTTTGATTTCGAAATTTGAATATTATAGTCATAACTCGAAGTGCTCCTTGGTGTATTTCTAAAAAGAATCCTTTTTTCTTCGAATCTTAGCAATTAATATCCTTTCGAAACAATATTTTTTTCTTCATTGGATTGGAATTGACTGTGAATTCTTTCGATTTCTTATTCGATTTATGTATTCTTTTTTCTCAATTAAAGAAGGCAAAGGCTAACTTCCGAAGTTTAAGTCAAAAAAAATGATAAAATACAATCTAGATTTATCTAGAAGCTCTATAACTTGTAATGAAGCTTATACTTGATAGAAAAGTTATTATCATATAGAGTTGACGAAAGAGATGAAGTTAAGTTCATTAAAGACGGAAAATGAAAAAAAAAAGCATTCCCCTTCTATATCTTACATCTATAGTCTTTTTGCCCTGGTGTATCTCTTTCACATTTAAGAAAAGTCTGGAATCTTGGTTTATTAATTGGTGGAATACTAGTCAATCCGAAATTTTCTTGAATAATATTAAAGAAAAGAGTATTCTAAACAAATTCATAGAATTAGAGGAACTGTTTTTCTTAGATGACATGTTAAAGGAATGTCCGAAAACATATATACAAAACCTTCGTACTGGAATTTATAAAGAAACAATCCAATTAATAAAAACACACAATGAAGATCATATGAATACGATTTTGCACTTCTCCACAAATATAATTTGTTTCTTTATTCTAAGCGGTTATTCTATTCTTGGTAATTAAGAACTTGTTCTTATTAACTCTTTGGTTCGAGAATTTATATATAATTTAAGTGACAATAAAAGCTTTTTCTATTCTTTTATTAACTGATTTATGTATAGGATTCCATTCAACCCATGGGTGGGAACTACTTTTTGGCTTCGTTTATAAAGATTTTGGATTTGCTCAAAATGATCAAATTATATCCGGTCTTGTGTCCACTTTTCCAGTCATTTTAGATATAATTTTAAAATATTGGATTTTCCGTTATTTAAATCGCATATCTCCATCACTTGTAGTGATTTATCATTCAATGAATGATTGACAGAAAAACCGATTTACTTCAATGAATTTCAAGTTTTTATCTAAAAAAGATAATTTTTAATTTTCCCCTCTTTAAAAAAAAGTTAAATAAAAAAGGGGTTCCCACCTTGGATAGGGAACTATGCGAGTGACCTACCTAATCTTATTGTAGAAATTTTCAGGATCAATGATTAGACCATGCAAACTAGAAATGCTTTTTCTTGTATAAAGGAAGGGATTACCCGATCCATTTCTATATCGGTCATGATATATATAATAATTCGAGCACCCTTTTCAAATGCATATCCAATTTTTGCACAGCAGGGTTATGAAAATCCCCGAGAAGCAACCGGTCGTATTGTCTGTGCCAATTGCCATTTAGCTAATAAGCCCGTGGATATTGAGGTTCCACAAGCGGTACTTCCTGATATTGTATTTGAAGCAGTTGTTCGAATTCCTTATGATATGCAAGTGAAACAAGTTCTAGCTAATGGTAAAAAGGGAACTTTGAATGTGGGGGCTGTTCTTATTTTACCGGAAGGTTTTGAATTGGCACCCCCCGATCGTATTTCGCCTGAGATTAAAGAGAAGATAGGCAATCTGTCTTTTCAAAACTATCGCCCTACAAAAAAAAATATTCTTGTAGTAGGCCCTGTTCCTGGTCAGAAATATAATGAAATCACGTTTCCTATTCTTTCCCCGGATCCCGCTAGTAAAAGAGATATTCATTTCTTAAAATATCCTATATATGTAGGCGGGAACAGGGGAAGGGGCCAGATTTATCTTGACGGGAGCAAGAGTAATAATAATGTTTATAATGCTACAGTAGCAGGTATAGTCAAAAAAATCATACGAAAAGAAAAAGGGGGATACGAAATCACTATAGTAGATGCATTAGATGAGCGTGAAGTGATTGATATTATACCTCCAGGACCAGAACTTCTTGTTTCAAAATAAAAAAAAAGCAAGTCTCTTTTTTTTTTAAGCTCCCTTTTTGTTCTTCTTGTTTATGTGATATAACATAAACAAAGTAATTCTTTTTTTTTTCAAATGGGGAGAGATGGCTGAGTGGACTATAGCGTCAGATTGCTAATCCGTTGTACAAATTCTTGTACCGAGGGTTCGAATCCCTCTCTTTCCGTTGATAATTTGGTATTTTTTTTTTGAACTTGTTTTTTTTTTTTATTTACTAGTTAAATATGTTAAAATAGAGAAAATCCTAAAAATATTTCAAAATTTCGCACAAGCAAGAAAACACAGAATCCACTTTTTTCTTATTCTATTCTTCACGTCCTGGATTACGTCCTGGATCGTTAGATAGGAATCCGAAGATGAAAAGAGAAACGAAAAAGATCACTACCGTATAAACAAAAAGTTTTAGAGTAAGCATTATGAAATCTCCAAGATAATTAAAAAACGACAAAGAAAGAGAATAGATTCTCTTATATTACAACATATTTTGTTTCTTTTAATACTAAGATACTAAGTTTCTAAAAAATGAAGTTTTTTTAGGATATGAGGAGAGATATATATATATATATATGAGTTTCGAAAATGAATTGATAGTAAGAGTAGATTATTTTATTACAAATTATCAATAATTCTTTTGACCAAAAATCCTTTTTTTCTGTAATCTAGGTATTCGATTGGTGAGGGGTTCCAATCGAATAATCGGATTAGGTTTTTTCAATTCAAAAAACGTAAATGATGAGAAGGTCCCTTTTTTTCCTATATATTGAAAAATTTCAATATTGGAATCCAGAAGTCACACTGTAAGACTTATCTGATCTTATAAATTGTTAAAATGTTCGAGTTTTAGTTTTCTGATAAATTCTGAATTTTTTTACGACATTATTCAAATTAAAAATATCATCGAAAACTTACAACAGCTTGCCAAACAAAAGCTAAAAGAAAAAATAGTACGGGTATTACTGGCATAATATCCACAATTGGATTCAAGAAAGCGTAGGCTTCGGGCAATTTCTCCAAAAAAAAACTACTGGAATAAAGGACGGAGTGAATACAAATACAGATCCAACTAAAGATATTAAGCATAACAAACATTTTGTTCTTTAAAAAAAATAAGTTATTTTTGTTTTTTTTCATTCTAATTTTCAATTTTATTGCATTATATATAATACAATAAAAAGGAAAATAAAGAGTTATGAATAAAAGTAAAAAAATGAATCAAATAAGATAAGAATCTCGAGAATCCTTCTTTTATTTGAAATTTTCCAGTTTCAAAATATTTTTTATTCTGAAATAAAATAAATTGAAGAAATCATACTTCCTTCTATATAATATCTTAATTGAATTGTATGTAATGATCAATAAATTTAGTTTTATCCTATCTATCTATATCCATTTATAGATATAAATAGATATGTAGATACGCATATAAAATACTAGTCGCAAATTATATATATATATATATATATATATATATATATATATATATATATATATATATATGAGAAAATAACGTGGGAGAATTTTAAAATGTATTATTTTGAGTTCTTCATTTATCTTCAAAATTTTAGATCCGTGATGTTGCTGCTGAATTTTAAAATTTCTGAATTTCTGAATCAAAATACCCAAACAAAATAGTTTGTAGCAAATCATCTAAAACCTTTAACAGAAATAGTTAACTCTGTTAAAATTACTGATATAAAGAGGAAGGAATATATTTTATAACAACAACGATTAGACAATTATCAAGCTTTACTTTACAGCTTCTGTGTCCTACCCATTGGAAAGTTTGAAATGATTTTTTTTTTCATAATAATAGTAATCATAAAATTAATCTATTAAAAACTACTCAAAATTATTTTTTATAAATTAAAAAGCATATACATAGACACACTCTGAACTTAAATATAAAAGTTCACCTAAAATTTCATGTTATTGGATATTAGTGATAACATTACAAAATTAAAGTTTGTCATCTAGTTTTTTTCTTATCTTTATAAAATACTAACTTTAACAATATTTTATCTTTCGAAACATATAAATGACCTTTCGGGAAACAAAAAGGTTGGCACAACCACAACCACTGTGCTACAAACTTTTTGGCTTCTAACTTTGTGATCACTATTTTTACTGAGTGCACCTTCATTCTAACAGAAGAAAAAAACAGAGTAAAATGTTAGGTTGAGGAACTCGTTTTGAAAAGTATTTTCCAAAAAATTTAATCCAGAATGGATCCATATGTTCCAGAAATTTTGTTTTGTAAAACTCATTTTGCAATACTTCTCGTATGTTGTAGAAATCTTGTAGAAGTAATTATCTAATCCAGAAGTCACAATATTTTGAAGAGTACAACCGTTATTTAAAAAATATTAGCTGAAGTTAGTAATTTAAAAAAATTAGGTGCAATTAGTAAGTATGAGGAGAAAAACCCATCTCTTTCAATTACTAAACCATATCCATTTCATATCTCCTAGGCCTAGATAACTAAAATCTCCTTTACAGTGAATATTTTTAAGTACTTGAAACTCTTAAAAATGAACAAAATCTTAATAAAAGAACCTGCATCATTTCCAGTTTTATCGCTCAAAGATTTTCTTGATAATCAAGAATTCTAGTATCTAAGAAACATTTGTACAAAATGTAGGTATTGGATTAGTTATTCCTTCATAAAGTGAATAAATTAAAAATAATTTCCATGATTTTTTCTAAGTTGCCTGTGCTGGGAAATAAAAAATTCCATGACTTTTTTCGAAGTTGCCTGGGAAATAGCAATAGCAAACACATGTAAAAAGATCTTTGTCCTCGTATTCACTCGTAGGAAAATCTCAACAATTGAGACTTAAAATTGGCTATAAAACGAATTTCTCATTCGCAAGTGCTATTTTTAATCTCCAACTTATCATTTGTTAGTAAACATGAAAGAACGGAGAAAACGAAAAGAGGACGCGAAAATAGTTTAGAAGACATATATAGTGAAATTATATATACCCATATTTGTATATATATAAATATATATATATATATATATATATATATATATATATATATATATATACACACGTGAACATATATACTCAGAAAATATGTATAAATCATGGGAGAGAGATCGCATAAATTCATTGTGAATTTTTCTTCGAAGAACTACTTTCATTTAAACCTTAACTAAAAATAAATTTCGGAAAAAAATGTCGTAAAATGTCAAATAGTATTTTGTAACAGTGGAGTGATTTCAGAACATCCGGAGAATGGATTAGGAGGTTAATAACTGATTAGACGACACTGCAATTTCTTTTTCCTTTTTCAAATCCTTTTTAATAAAGAAAAAAATTGTACTAATAATATTAATAAATTAAACAATACTGCAATAAAATAACTAATTTTCAACCAAACTTCCCATATATTTCTCACCTATGATTTACTCTTTTTCTTCTTTGCACTTAGGTTTTATTAGTAAAAAAAGATCGAAAAGAAGTCCATTAAACTGGTTTTTCATATACGTCTTAAGCAAATAACACACAATGTTCCAAAGTCCATAATCCCACACATAGTTAAATACCAGAACACACTTGATATACCACAGTAACAGACAACTCAAATTATCTATGTCCAGCACATATTTTGGCAGGTAAGTCTGGATACTTGAGACTCCAATCGCTCAGAAACCATGAATCTTGATATGCTCCTTCTTCACAATACCAGCCTGTTCACATTCACAAGACAAAACCAACAAGATAATTAGATGAAGAATCCTTGTGTACAAATATTCCTTGGTACATTCTTTAAAAGCAATTACAATTTTTTTCCATATATCTAGAGGACTGGATAGAAGTATATACTTGTTATGTGGCATGCTTGATCCCTTTTCTAGTGTTACAGATACCATCAATTAAATTACAAAATCGCAAACCATTGTCCTAAGACCCCAACCATGATTTCTGCTAAATAAAGTTCATTCAGCTACAATAAAACACTGATTCACACAAATAAAAACTATTTGTGCTTGTGCTTCCTTTTCGTTTCTCTCAGCTTTCTTTTTCTCAAGCATCAAAAGAATGATTAAGTAAAATAAATTTTCTACACTTCAGTAGGGTATATAGGGCCTAGGTTCACATTTAACATACGATTTCAAAATATTGGATACGGTCTCAAATATGTAAATGCAAAATTACTTCTCAGAAGACTGACCAGCTACGTTTGTAACACATTCAACACTACCGGAGTATTCTACAAAAGGATATCCAGTTGCCTACACTATTACTAGATCATTCCCAATAAAATAGCACCAAAAGGCACTTATTCTCAATGGGAGATTCAAAAAAATAAGCCTTAAAACACAATAATGAAAATAGCACCGAAAGAAGCAAACCGAAAAGATGAAAATCGAAATGGATAAGTAATCATAGAATACAATTCATAACACAGAGATGAGGAAGACAGTTACCTGGACTAGGAAGGCAGAAACATTTTTCCGCTGATCACCTTGAAGTTGAATAACCTACGACCACAAACACTTGTTACTTGAAACTACAATGGGGTTAGATCATTTATCACAGAGGGGAATGTCAACACAGACCTGTCCTAGTTCTGGGTCCTGAACAACTGTGCCATTGCAACAGAACTCTTTCTTAACGTCTTTAAGTATCTTGTTATAGCTGAATTCTTTTTTCAATCCCTGAACAGTTGTCAGGCTTTTCCTACCATTGCGCTGTTGCACGCGAATATGCACATACTCCTTTGACCCAGCACCCGAGTCATCAGCATTTGCCTCAGCAAAAGGATCTATAAATTGAGGCAAACACATTATTTACCAGAGTCGATCATTAATCATAATTGCATAATCACAGTAACCAAGTACTTCTCATAATATACAATAGTGAGCAAGCATGTGTAATAACACAATTTCCACAAATAATAAAACTAAAATGCAATACAACTGTAAGAAAAGCTCAACATAAAATTCACCATAAACCACCACTCAGAAAGCACATACAATAGTCTCCTATTCAAGAAAGATACACATAAGATTGTCTGAATGTACAGGAAACATTATTGTTGAACCATGAGATGTAATCAAATTAGTATTCAAAATAACATGTCGCTCATAAAACTAAAAAGTCAAGGGATATGTAAAATTCCATACTCAGGGAGTACAAATGAAAGGAACACTGTTCGCAACCAAACTATCACTGAATTGTATATTAGAAGGTACATAACTTTGAGAATCAAATGGAAAAGTGCATAATAAATATTTATACAGACATACTGCTGAATTGTAAAGACGACCACACAAAATAACAACAGTAAGACATAAAAGTTAGAGAACATATAGATATCCTATTCCGCAAGTACATGTACCACAACAGAATTAAGGAAGGAAAACGTAAATAAAAAAAGAAACGCTATGTTAATCATACATACATAATGAACTGATATTTATTCCCTTTAGAAATATCACATATCGTGAACAAGACAAGTAATCCACAGACTAAGTCATTTTATCAAGGAGTCGCAATATACCGAAGGCAGTAGGAATTTGAGCGTCTAATTCAGACATAAAACTTGACTCTCTATCACCAAAGGTTCCACCAACCAGATTGTTCAGACCTGACATTGCAACCAACATGATAGTTAAATTGATTAACAATAATAGCACACTTGAAAAAATACAATAGCCAAATCCCTATCATTAATCATCTCCATAAAGAATCTTCAACACAACAAACTAGAGAAATATTGATCAACGATCTTCATCACATGTATTACAAAAATTCTAACCTCTGTACCGCGTTAAAGGTTTAAAATATATACACTATATTTTAAATGAAGACGACTAAGCACGACTAAACAACCCAACTTAGTTTATTCGCCACAATTTAAAACTAATTTTAAAATTTTCTAAAGATCTCAATAGCACAAAGCAAAATATTTCCTAGGATTCAGATTTTGCCTTGAAACTGATAGTGACGATTTAAGAATCAAACCGTCAAAACCTTATCACAGAAGAAATTTTCCATACCTCAAAATCCTTATATACCAAAATCATCCTTAAAAAAGAATTAATAAGAAACCCCTTTCACCATAACAAACACAAGATTTCTAACTGAAATATCAGATCAAGACTCTATCAAATCAAAAACCCCTAAAGTGTATAAGATGTCGGGAAAAACAAAAGTCTGGAAAGAAAATTGGGGCAAACTAAGATTATTGGTGAAAAAGAGAAAGCCGAACCCTAAAATTAGAGACAAAGAGAAATGAAATCTTAAAAAGAATTATCAGAGGTTACCTGATCCTAAATTTAAGGTTTCGATACGTCAAAGGTAGGGTCAAGAACCGAAACCCTAAATTGGATAAGGCTGAAGTGAAGGTGTGATTGCTTTCTATGTCTGCAACGCGCTGAGGTATGGAAGAGAAGGGATCTATTTAATAATGAACTTGAGAGCGGCACGTGTGTTGCATGTGCGGAGAGTTTTCCTTTCTCAAGAATAATGAATAAATAAATATAAATATTCTTTGAATTTCATAACTTAAATATATATTTTATGATTATAATTACTCATTACACAAATAAACTAATTATTCATATGACGTGATTAAAATAGAGGCTTAAATATTTTCTTTATATTGGGACTTTTTCAACTTTTTTTTTTTTTTAATTTTGGGTAATATTACTCTGGATTAAATAATCTATTCAACATTTTGACATGTGAATTTAAGTAAGTCATATAGTTTTTTTAAAACTTACTCAAATTTTGAATAAGTTTTTATTTTATAAATAAATGAATTATATTGCTTCTTTTGCCCATTAACTAACAAATTTTTATTTTATTAGTTATTTAACATTTAAACTATATTTTGTATCTTTTTTGTTTCTTTTTTAATTTTATCCTCTTAAATATTATTTTTTTAAATTAAATAATTATTAATAAAAAAAATTTCAATTTTATCACTTTAGTAATTACGTTTTTTTTTAAATAATTACTTATTATAAAATAATTATTCATTGGTTTATGAGTGATACATTCGTTGGGCAAGTAATCTACTGCTAGTCGAAAAGGTACTTTTCGCTCAACAAGAAGACGGTTCGCTTAGACATGTCAATGTGAGCCGGAAGTCGTGAGCCAACCCGGCTAACCACGGGTTCGAGCCGGATCGGGTTGGAAAAATAATTTTTTTTGTGGTTATGGGTCAAAACAGGTTGAGCTCACTTAATTCACGGGCTATGCGGGTTCGAGTCGGGTTATAGTGAGTTGACCAACCAACCCACCTATATTAAAAAAGCCCTAATTTAATAAAATTAATTATTTTAAAGTTAATATTCAGAATCAACGCAATCCCTATTCCTCTTCTCATTTTCATTTTCGACATGCATCTACCTACTCGCACTTCCCTTCCTTGTCATTCCTGTTCTTCGTGGTGGTGCCCATAGGTGTTGGTCGTCAGTCGTTCTATGACGACGGTGGTCGATGTTGGTGTCGACCATTCGGTGGTGGTTGACAGGCGTGGCGTGGGTGCTCTTGTAACATTCATACTTTTAATAAACTGTATTATTTATTTTAAATAAAACACTTAGAAAATCTTCTATTTTTACTAATGTTTCGTATTTTATTATGATGTAGTTTAAACATTAAAAATATATTTTATCATGATGTAATTTTTACTTATTGAAAATAACAATAAGAAGAAAACAAAACTAATAAAATATGTATATATATATATATATATTAAAAAAAATTAGGTAAAAATATATTAATTAAAATATTATTAAATAGGTGTGTGTGTTAAAAAAAATCTTCTAAAGAGATAAGAAGATAAGAAGAAAAGATAAGAAGAAAAGAAAAAGAAAAGAAAAAAAAAAGATAAGATGAAGAGATAAGGATTATCTCCTCATTAATGTAGGTAATGATGATTTTGAAAGAAAAATCAAAATAGCACATGCTTAGCTTATCTTCAATTATGCATTGATCCTTTTTATTTATTTTATTTAATTTATCTCCAGTTATGCACTGATCCTATTTATTTATTTTATTTTATTTATCTTCAGTTATGCACTGATACTGATTATTTATTTTATTTAATTTATCTCTAGTTATGCACTGGTCCTGCTTATTTATTTTATTTAATCTCCAGTTATGTATTGGTCCTATTTATTTATTTCATTTAATTTATCTCCAGTTACGCACTGGTCCCGTTTATTTACTTCATTTAATATATCTTCAGTTACGCACTAGTCTTGTTTATTTATTTCATTTAATATATCTCCAGTTACACAATACTCCTGATTAATTTATATTTTTGTTATTATATTGATTTATAACATTCTAATCCTTATCGAATTATTTATTTAAAGTTCTAATCCTGCTTATTTATTTTATTTAATCTCCAGTTATGTACTGGTCCTGTTTATTTATTTCATTTAATTTATCTCTAGTTACGCACTGGTCCCGTTTATTTATTTCATTTAATATATCTTCAGTTACGCACTGGTCCTGTTTATTTATTTCATTTAATATATCTCCAGTTACGCACTACTCCTGATTAATTTATATTTTTGTTATTATATTGATTTATAATCCTTATCGAATTATTTATTTAAAGTTCTTGCTTTGATTCTTATTTTATCACTATTTTATAATTAAAAAAATGTGAAGTGAAAGGAAATATTATTTTATTCAATAAGCTTGGATAGAAGAAAATTGCTTGTACATTTTATCGTTGTTTTATATTCTATGTATAGTTTATACAATGACATGATTTGATAGTCATCACATTTTATGACCTTTGAAAATATCTAAGAGTGTGTCAGTTAAGTAAAAGTTAAGTCTGGTTTCAATAAGTTGAGACTAAACCAGTATCAAAGTGTTTGTATTTGGGAAGTCACAGTTTGGTACACTGCGGGATGAAAGGCAGGAATGATGTGATCCCAACAAGCTCAAATGCACCTTCAAGCCTCATTTCAAATGCAAGCCCACTTAAAGGCCCAATTACAAGATCAATGATAAAGAAGATTCAAAAGGGCCTCCCATTAGATGATCACAAATTTAATGGGCTTCTCACATTATTTACATGGGCCAAATAGATCACAAAGACTTGAAGAAGTGCATGTAAATCTAGTAGTGTAGATTTAAATTGGGCCATTGTTTTGGCTTTGCTTTCCAATAATACATAAGACATGAAAGGAACATAGGATGGGATTCAAATTGGGCTCGACCCATTTCTCTTCATACATGGCTGAGACTATCAAGGCAAGGCAAGGAGGCTCCTTTGTTTCATGGTTTGACTAAGGTTGGTCATCACATCTAAAGGCTAAGAATCCTTCTTGTTCTTCAAGCCAAGATCCAAAGGGTGTGACCTTGCCTCCTTCTCCAAGCTTTCATCAACGTCCAAGATCAAGGCCCACTTCATCCAATGGCTCTCCTTTCTTATGTGTAAATATCTTCATATAAAAGCCAAAATTTCACTCATTTGTATTCACTCTTGAAATTTTATGCAATAGATGCTAATTGAGTTTAGAGCACTCCTCCCTCTATTACCTTTGAGAGTCACTCTTTCTAGAGATTTCCTCTCTCTACCTCTAGCTACCTTCCTTAGGCTAGCATAGATTAGAAAATCCTATCACCCCTTCACTTTCCATAGCTTGCAAGTGCCTTCAAAACTTGCCTCCATTCCTTCATCTAATTTCCGCTACCCATGGAGTTCTTCATGCACCTTTGGAGCTCCACCAAGGGACCATGGTGGGGTCTAAGGAAGTTTTACCAAGTAGGTGAATATCTGGATAGTTTAAAATAGTGCACTGGACTAGGATATTCATAGGCCAAACTTGGGACTATCCGATACCTGCTCGACATCACCAAAGTTAGGTAGTGAGTATATATCTCTTTGTGGGCTTATAAATGGCTAATATTCTCGAGAAAGAAATAATTATGATTCTACCGATGTTTTATGAGAAATACTCAACTACCTAATCACTTCACAAAATATCTTTTCTTGTTCATAATGGATCATCAGAAGTGGTATATGGATCCATATGTCTAGTAAAACAAGATCAAGTTTTGTGGTTGTAGGTCCAAATATAGGCCCCAATGTATGTATTGTTTGTTGATTTTATTAAGATTGATATTTAAGGCTTATAAAGACCTCATTCCTTTCATATTTTTCTTACATATGTACCTATTGCATGAGCAGAAGAGGAACATGCTCAGTGAAAGTTGTTCTGAATATTATTGGTGGATCTTCTGAAGATTAACTCATGGATAATTTCTATTAATATCTTTAGAAGATATTAAAAATATAGATAATCTTTTATTCTGATGTAGGACTCTTAATAATATACGTGTGTGTACATATATATATATATATGATATATATATATATATATATATATATGTATATATGTATATATGTATATATGTATATATGTATATATGTACATCTATACATATATACATATATACATATCTACATATATACATATATACATATATACATATATACATATATACATATATACATATATATATGTATATATGTATATATGTACATCTATACATATATACATATATACATATATACATATATACATATATACATATATACATATATACATATATACATATATACATATATACATATATATATATATACATATATATATATATACATATATATATATATATATATATATATATATATATATATATATATGAATATGAAGTCATGTCATTATTAATGTTCTCTCAAGGAAAATCTTATGGTAAAAAAAATAAATCCATATCTTTTTATCTAATAATATTTATTTAATATAATAGTCGGGGCATCACATTTAGTGGTATCAGAGCAATTCCTTTTGTCAAGACCTTGGGTATGGTTTCTTTCATGTTTGTAGTCTTTATTAGTAAGTAGAGGTGCAGGTTGCTTGTTCTTACATTTTTCTTATAAAAGAGAAATGCAAGATGAGTAGACTGATAAAAGTAAGTAATAACAACAATTAATACTTGTAATAAGGATAAGTTTTAACAATAGTTAAAAAAAATTCTAAAGAAAACTAAGGAAATTGTTCATTCTTTCAGGAAAAGATGGATAACGGACCAAACATTACTAATGAATTATTGGAAAGAATGACAATTGTCCTAGAAAATATGAGCCGAAAATAAAATGTTGAACCTATGGAAAATCAAGGATTAGAAACCTTTCGCAGGAACAATCCACAAAAATTTAAAGAAGGATTTAATCATGAAGGTGCTCAATCATGGATAGCAAAAATTGAGAAAATTTTCATCGCAATGACGTGTGCGGATGCAAATAGAGTCACATTTGCTACATTTATGCTCGTTGAAGAAGCTGAAAATTGGTGGAGATTTACAAAACAACAATTGGAGGATGAAGGGAGACAAATTACTTAGGAAGTCTTCAAACAAAAGTTTCTGGAAAAATATTTTCCAGAGGATCTTTGAAGGAGGAAATAAGTTGAATTCCTTAATCTTCGTCAAGGAATCATGTCTATAGGAAAATATGCAGCAAAGTTTGACGAGTTATCAAAATTTTGTCCTTACTTTCATGATAGAGTTGATGAACGTTTCCGTTGTTCCAAGTTTGAAAGTGGACTGAAACCTGATATTAAACAAGCAGTTGGTTCTTTAGAGATTTCTTCCTTTCCTACTCTTGTAAACCGTTGTAGGATTTATGAGGATGATACTAAGGCAAGGCAAACTCAATGGAGGCAAGGAGGGCCTTTGAGGCACAAAATAAATGATTTTAATAATAAGAAACCCTGCCAACGTCCATCTCATGCTTCATGGAACTTTTCAGGACAAAAACATTCCTCTCCTACCAAGAATTCAGGCATAACCAACCCTATTAAATGTTTCCACTGTGGAGGACCTCATCTGTCAAGAAATTGCACCACAAGAACTATAACTTGCTTCAATTGTGGGAAGTTGGGTCTTTATTGTAATGAATGCAAAGAGTTAATTAAGGAGCAAGGAAGTGGGGGAAGCAACAACGGAGGAAAGAATCAACTTGGAAGACTAAAGACAACCGGAAGAGTCTTTACGATGAATGATACTGAAGTTGTTCAATCTGAAGATCTAATCCAAGGTAAAGGCATCATAAATGGGCATCTCGTTAATGTACTATATGATTCAGGTGCTACACATTCTTTTATATCACATGAATGTGTCAAACATTTAAAGTTACCTGTCTCTTTATTACCATATGATTTAACTATGTCTACTCCTACCAATGTTCCAGTCACAACTTCACTTGCATGCACAAATTGTCATATTTCTATAAAGAGTAGAAAATTTTCTGTAAATCTTATATTGTTCTTGGAAGGGATTGGTTATCTTCCAACCATGTTCTCCTAAATTGTCACGATAAGACTTTAATTTTTGAATCACACATAGGTGAAGTTTTTTACTCCAAAGAATTAAAAGAGAGTACTACCAATCACGATGAAATCTCAAAAGGATCTCAAGTATACATGATCTTAACTTCTTTAAAAGTCAAGGAAATTTCAGACATTAATAAGTTTTCTGTTGTTTGTGAGCATCTTGATGTTTTTCCTGAGGATGTTCCTGGGTTACCTCCACAAAGAGAAATAGAATTCACTATAGACTTAGTATCAGGATCAAGACCTGTGTCTATAGCCCCTTACAGGATGTCACCTCTAGAGTTTGCAGAGTTGAAAAAACAAATAGAAGAATTGTTGGATAAACAATTCATCAGACCTAGTGTTTCTCCCTAGGGTGCGCCAGCATTGTTAGTCAAGAAAAAGGATGGCACTATGAGGTTGTGTGTGGATTATCGATAGTTTAACAAAATCACCATTAAGAATAAATACCATCTACCAAGGATTGATGATTTGATGCATCAATTGAGAGGAGCTGTGGTATATTCCAAAATTGACTTAAAATCTGACTATCCTCAGATTCGAGTCACGATAAAAGATATTCAAAAGACAACATTTATGACAAGATACAGTCATTATGAGTACTTGGTAATGCCTTTTGGTGTGACAAATGCTCCTGCCATTTTCATGGATTATATGAACCGTATTTTTCATGAATTTTTGGATAAATTTGTGGTTGTTTTCATTGACGACATTTTAATTTATTCCAAAAATCATGAAGAACATGAGAGACATTTGAGGATTGTGTTACAAATTCTGAGAGAGAGACAATTGTATGGAAAATGGTCAAAGTGTGAATTCTGGTTGAAAGAAGTTCAATTTTTGGGACATGTGATACCACAAAATGGCATTACAGTTGACCCCTCAAAGGTTCAAGCGGTATTGCTTTGGGAACAACCAAAGAATATCACAGAAATACGTAGTTTCTTAGGATTGACAGGCTACTATAGAAAATTCATTGAAGGATTTTCTAAATTAGCATTGCCTTTGACTAAGTTAACACGTAAGGGACAACCTTTCGAATGGAATGAAACATGTGAGTTTAGTTTTCAAGAGTTGAAGAAAAAATTAACATTTGCACCTGTTTTAATCCTTCCTGACCCTACAAAAATTTTTGAGGTGTATTGTGATGCACGTGGACAAGGATTAGGATATGTATTGATGCAAGAAATAAAAGTTGCAGCTTATGCTTCACGACAACTCAAACAACATGAGCTTAATTATCCTGCACATGATTTGGAATTAGTTGTAGTGGTGTTTGCATTGAAAATATGGAGACATTACTTGTATGAAACAAGGTTTGGAGTTTTTAGTGACCATAAAAGTTTGAAGTACCTTTTTTATCAGAAAGAACTAAACATGAGACAACATAGATGGATGGAATTTCTTAAGGATTACGACTTTGAGCTGCAATATCACCTTGGGAAAGCAAATGTTGTTGCAGATGCTTTGAGTCGAAAGTCTATACATGCATCCATGATGATGGTGAAGGAATTGGATCTGATTGAATCATTCAAAGACTTGAACTTAGCTGTAAAACTTAGACCCAATAGCATATGCTTAGGAATGTTAAAAATATCAAGTGAATTCTTAGAAGAAATAAAGAGAGCTCAAGAAAGAGATCAATTTTTGCAAAAAAAGTTGATAGCAAATGTTGAAGGAAAGGAATCTGAATTCCACAAAGATTCAAATGGAATCATCAAATTTAGAAATAGAATTTGCATACCTTCAAAAAAAGAGTTGAAAAAGTTGATAATGGAAGAAGCTCATAATTGTAGCTTAAGTATTCATCTAGGTGCTACAAAGATGTATCAAGACTTGAAGAAATTGTTTTGGTGGTCTGGGATGAAGAAAGCAGTGGTGGAGTTCGTCACACGTTATCTAATGTGTTAGAAAACAAAAGTTGGACATAGAAAGCCTTATGGGGAACTACAATCCTTTGATGTACTAGAATGGAAATGGGAAAGCATATCCATGGATTTTGTTACAGGTTTACCAAAGACTGTGTCTAGTCATAATGCAATTTGGGTCATTATGGATAGATTAACAAAATCTGCTCACTTTCTACCTATTAACATTATATTTTCTTTAGAAAACTTGGCTCATTTGTACATAAAAGAAATTATCAAGCTACATGGAGTACCTTATAGTATAATTTCTGATAGAGATCCTAGTTTCACATCTAGATTTTGGGATAGCTTACAAAAAGCCTTGGGAACAAAAGTTAGGCTCAATTCAACTTAACTCCCTCAAACTGATGGACAATCGGAAAGGACTATCTAATCTTTAGAAGACTAGTTGAGAGCTTGAGTTTTAGAACAAACTAAAAGTTGGGAGCAATTTCTACCACTTATAGAGTTCACTTATAATAACAGTTTTCACTCAAGCATAGGAATGGCTCCGTATGAGGCTCTATATGGGAGAAGATGTAGAACCCCGTTGTGTTGGTATGAGAATGGAAATTCATTAGTTTTGGGTCCAGAGATAATTCAACAAGTAACTGAGAAGATTAAAATGATTAGGGAAAAGATGAAAACTTCTCAAGATAGGCAGAAAAGTTACTATAACAAATGAAGGAAACCCCTTGAGTTTGAAGAAGGAGATCATGTTTTCTTGAAAGTTACACCTGTAATTGTGGTTGATAGAGCTTTCAAATCTAGAAAACTTACACCTAAATTCATCGGTCCTTATCAAATCCTTAAAAGAATTGGTTCTGTCACATACCAAATTGCTTTACCTCTAAACCTTTCGAAACTTCACAACGTTTTTCATGTGTCTCAACTTCGTAAATATATTCATGACCCTTTTCATGTGATAGAACCTGATATAGTACAAATAGGAGAAAACCTTACCTATGATGTGCTTCCTGTAAGGATTGGGGATCGAAGGATTAAAGTTCTTGCTTTGATTCTTATTTTATCACTATTTTATAATTAAAAAAAATGTGAAGTGAAAGTAAATATTATTTTATGCAGTAAGCTTGGATAGAAGAAAATTGCATGTACATTTTATCGTTGTTTTATATTCTTTGTGTATAGTTTATACAAAGACAGGATTTGATAGCCATCACATTTTATGACCTTTGAAAATATCTAAGAGTATGTCAGTTAAGTAAGAGTTAAGTCTGGCTTCAATAAGTTGAGATTAAACTAGTGTCAAAGTGTTTGTATTTGGGAAGTCACAGTTTGGTACATTGTGGGATGAAAAGCAGGGACCATGGTAGGGTCTAAGGAAGTTTTACCAAGTAGGTGAATATCTGGATAGTTCAGAATAGCGTACTGGACTAGGATATTCATAGGCCAAACTTGGGACTATCTGATACCTGCTCGGCACCGCCAAGGTTAGGTAGTGAGTATATATCTCTTTTATGGGCCAATAAATGGCTAATATTCTCGAGAAAGAAATAATTATGATTGTACCAATGTTTTATGAGAAATACTCAACTACCTAATCACTTCCCAAAATAATTGTTGATGTTCATAATGGATCATCAAAAGTGGTATATGGATCCATATGTCTGGTAAAACAAGATCAAGTTTTGTGGTTGTAGGTCAAAATCTAGGCCCCCAGTGTTTGTATTGTTTGTTGAGTTTATTAAGATTGATATTTAAGGCTTATAAAGACCTCACTCCTTTAATATTTTTCTTTCATATGTACCTGTTGCATGAGTAGAAAAGGAACTTGCTCAGTGAGAGTTGTTCGGGATATTATTGGTTGATCTTCTAAAGATTAACTCATGGATAATTTCTATTAATATCTTTAAAAGATATTAAAAATATAGATAATCTTCTATTCTGATGTAGGACTCTTAATAATATACAAATATATATTTTTGTAATATTTCATGAACAATTATAGAGATGTAAACTATATATATATATATATATATATATATATATATATATATATATATATATATATATATATGAAGTCATGTCATTATTAATGTTCTCTCAAGAAAAATCTTATGGTAAGAAAAAATTAATTCCATACTTTTTATCAAATAATAATTATTTAATATAATAGTCGGGGCGTCACAACTCTTGTTTGTTGATTGCAAGCTACTTACCCGAATAAGGCAACGGTGGTCATTCGGTGGTGGTCGTTCAGTCGTCTACGACAACGGTGGTCAACATTGTTACCCATTCAATGGTGGTCGACGTTGGTTTGAGGCGACTTTCCTCTCTAGAGGTCAATTTTATTTTTATGCGCAAGTATTGTTTGTGAAATGATCCCAATAAATTTTATTGAACTCCAATCTCTTACATGAGTGATAACTCATATGCTGCATTAGGGTTTTGGCTTTATCTTTTGCGTTTGCTTTCTCGCTTTGGATGAAAGATGATATAGAAATGGCAAAAGGGCAATTCGTGTACAATTTTTTTCCCATGAGAAATAGGCAATTCAACATTTCTTCTTTCTATATGTTTTTTTAATGTCGGAATATGTCTTTGACTGTAATAAGCTATCTACTTACTATGATTGTTGAAGTTTTTATTAACCTGAAAGGAGAATTTGATTATCACTTTGCACAAATACCATCAAATTTTGTCTTTAAATGAATTTGTTTGAAGATGGAACCTTTTAGTACAAATAAAAGTCGACTAGTCCTTGTTATAGGAAAAAAGGATGAGGTTGATGGATCTAATCCAATGTACAATTGTTTGTTTTCATCCTATCTAGCATCTATAAAGGGCGTGAAAGAGAAAAAAAAACTAAAGGTTGGTTGTGTGCATGCACCGTGGCAATTGGCAAGCATATGAGCACTTTTCTTTGGACCATTTGCATTTTTGGGTTAGAAAACTATGTATGTATGCTAAAGGAAATTTATATTCGATCACTTTTCTTTAGGCCATTTGCATTTACTTTATTTATTTATACCTCCAATCTACTAGTTTGTACTTTATTTTTTTTACTAATAATGTACTCACTGTTGCAGGAGAGAGCTGGAGAGGATCCCGACTTGAACAAAGTTCAACTCCAGTTAGCAACTTTCCTCTTAGGGTCAGTTCCATTATTTTTCAACTCCTATTGTACTCTACGTTTGTATATTTAATTTATTCATGTCAGCTTTTTGGTCAGATTTGTTTATGTATTGATCGTTCTTTTTAGTAAGTTTTTCACTTTTACTTTTTTCACAAATTAATGTGCAGCATGGAATCTGAAACTATTCATCAGAGTGTGAATTTTTAAGGCCATTTTATAAGATAACCAATTTGATTTCAGGGACATCTTATCCAACTTCTAATGAATATTTTATGCAAGTATGGAAATTTGAGTGGTTTTTAAGGGATACTCTAAGAAGTGGTGACCCCTTAATGAAAGACATGGCAAAAAGGATAAAGGATACATTTGACAAGTATTGGAGTGAATAAAGTACCATTCTTTCAATTGCCATGATTCTTGACCCACGGGTGAAACTTGAAGCACTCCGATTCTATTATTCAAAGCTTGATCCTTCCACTTGTGATTAAAAGATTAATCATATAAAAGGAAAGATGTACAAACTTTTTGAAGAATATGTGAGTGTGAGGTCAAATTCATCCAATGCATCAAGTTCTCAAGTCACGTGTTCGATAGAAGAACATTTGAATATGGAAGAAGACCAAGAGATTGATCCATATAATGTAAGTTAGTCATTATTCCTAACTAATTTTGTTATTTATTATTGTCTTATCTTTTTTTAACCAACTTTTATGTTTGCATTATATTGTTATAGGAATATACCAATTACGTAAGAAAAAAATGTGAATGTAATTGGCAAGTTTGAATGGATCTGTATCTAATTGAAACACCACTTGAGCTAAAGTATTTTCCAAAGTTAGATGTTCTGAGTTATTGGAAGGATCAACAAGAACGCTATCCAAATCTATGTAGACTAGCATGTGAGGTGTTAAGTATTCCAATAACAATTATCACCAATGAGTCTACATTTAGCATTGGTGGTAAAGTGCTTAGCAAGTATCAATCTAATTTTCTTCTTGACAATGTTTAAGCTCTAATTTTAACTTAAAATTGGTTACATGGCTTTGAAAATATTGGTAATTTAATATATATTAATTTTCAATATTTTCTTTGCATCATATTTCTTCTTCTAGATTATATCTTTTATTAATAATTTGTTCTTAATTTTGAAGATGAAGATAATGAAGATGCTAAAAAGGAAGAGGAAATCGTTCTAGACTTTTCAATCCATGACTTCAATGTACCTCCTATGTAGTAGTTGTAGGTAAGGAAACAAAAACTTTGGCCCAGCTTAAATTAAATCACCTAGTCTTCTTCATGCTATCTCTAGTATTATGTATTTAATACTATTTTTCAGATTGTGCAACTAATGCTTATTATTCCATTCTATTTCCAAATTGAGTAACAATTGCGTTAGAATTTGCAAATGAGATTAAATGTGAGTTGTTGAGTTGTTGGTGTTCCAGGGCTTATTGATACATATCGAGAACCTCTCAATTCAAAGTGCATAAGGACTAAGCTCTTCACTGATTGTTTTCTTTTGCACATCTATTGGGTGTACATCAGTTTGGTTTTCAGGTGTATAATCTTTGGCGCAAAGCTAGGAGGGCCTATGCTCTCTAAGAATTTTTTATCTTCTTGCATATGAACATGCAGTCATTTAGCAGCTGTCAAATTTGAACTTTAATGCTTTATCGTTTAATGCAGGGGAAGCTTTTATTTCATTTCGTTCATTTTGAACACCCTTGCACATACAATTGATGTTGGTGTTGGCAAACAGAGTTAAAACAATTGGAGGATGACAAGATTGAAACAGTCGTGTTATGAACAATATTTTTTGAATTAGCATGAAAAAAATGTAGTATTTTCGTTTATGTTTTGTTCAATACTATGATAGGAACTGCCTAGCCTTGTTATTTTGGACATGTAGGAACACTTTTTTGAAAACAATTCATCAAATATTGATAATGAGCATGATGAAAGATTTGTACTTAATATTACTGTAATTGTCATGTTATAGATTACTTAAAAAATATTTAAATATTGCAATACTTAAAAGTTAAAAAATAAATAAATTTTTAATCTTTTACGCGGGTTGGTGAGCCAACCCACTTAACCCACCAACTTGTGGTGGGTTGAGCCGGGTTGCAAAAAATCTGGCTCACCACAAAGTGAGTCAGGTTGGGCTCACTCAATTTTTGACTCGGCTCGTGGTGAGTCAACCCATGTGATTCGGGTTGGCTTACTTTGACATGTCTATGTTCCCTGATCGAGTAGATCAGAACCTAAGCAAATGTTAATTGTTTTGTTTTAATAATTTGGTAATCTTTTATGAATGATAGATTGATGAGTAATTGATAAATATGATCTTGTTGATACTAATTCAAGGAGAATTAGTAAGTGGAATTGTTTAGTGTAAGCATTGATGTGGGAGTTTAGTTGAAAGTTATCTTGACGCTCTAATAACCATTCAAATTCTCAAATAGGGAAGAATGATGTATATGGTGAGAGAAGCATAAGGTCCTAGCCTAGGGATTTTACCTTGACCAAAAGTTTTTAACGGACTACCCTTGTGTGTGGTTTACCGCTCTATAGAGCACTATATGTCATTACAAGTGCACAACTTACCAGGACTCGACATAAATACTTGTATCGAGATAATTAAGTCATAACTTTGAGTCTTTACATGAAATAGTGTGATGGATTTTGTATGTTTTATATAACTATATACTAAATGAATTGGTCTTTTAAATCATATTAGTTTACCCTTTCATTTGTATCTTGTTTTCTTGTGTTTCTTTTCTTTTGCTATGATTACCTAAATGGTGTGAGAAATTGATGATTTTGTGGTTAGACTATTGTAGGAAAAAGATGATACTGTTAGTTTGAAATGATGATTTAAGGCAAGAAGGGGGTGAGGGAGAATTGGTTGTTTAAAACTTTTTCGGAAGCATAAAACCCATTTTGATTGAATCAAATAGATTATGAAATTCGAATGCAAAGGATGCAGCACAATACATTTTCAATCGGTCAAAAATAAAACAACAGACTAATTTGTTCTTGAGCCTATGAAACAGTTGATTAAAATTTCAAATCAATCGGCTAAAATCTTGGGAATTTATGCAGAATGTTGAATTCGAAGATTTAACTCAAACAACAAACTTTTACACACAAGACTTATTCCAATCAATATTTCTAACATGTATGTAGCATCATATTACACAAAAACGCATTGAAGCACATCAAAGAATGAATTACTTGGTTTTCTTGAGTTTTTAAAGTGATTTAAAGTGAATGAGATGAAGGGAAGAGAATGGCATATTTGTTTTTATATTGGTTCACTTAATCACAAAGCTACATCTAGTTTATCAGGACAACCTAAGTTTGGTTTCTACTATATTCAAAAGTTTTACAAATCATACACCAAGATTACACTTTTGAACAAAGAAACTCACAAGATTTTTGACTGACACAAAAATCTAGACTAACACCCGGTAAGAATCACACTCATAGACCTAAAATCACATTAGGTAAACAACCAGAGGCACAAGAACTACAAAACCTGATGGTGGCTCTCCCTAGTCAACCATACATGAGTTCTTTAAGCTTATCCCAAGCCAAAATACCTATAAGATCAACCCAGATCTTCAATCTTCATCTTGCAGTTGTGTAATGCAGAGAGAGAGAGTTTTCTAGTGATGAATGACAAGTTTTCGCGCTTAAAAACTCAGAGTCATATTTATGCTCTCAAAAACTCAACTTATATAGTCTGGTTTAAGTGAAATTAATCGGTTGAATTTTCCGTACAATTTGTTGATTTCACTTTACTTAAGTGAAATCAGTCGATTGAAAAACAATTCCAATGATTGAATACATTCATACCATAGACTATATATAACAAGCCTTTTAACTTGTTAAAACTCATTTTAATAGATTAAAAAGGACACACTAAGACTAAAAAGATATCTAACCTGTGTCATATAGCCTACCAACATGATATAACATGTAATCATTACATCTAACACATCAATTACAAATTTAATACAATTGAAACATAATCTTCAAGTGGATCTTCATCAATCTCCATAAAACATATGTGATCTTCATGTACCTAGCTTGATCAAATCTTTGCTTCAAGCTTACTTGTGCCAGCAGATACAACTGTTTAGTTGCTACTTTTAGGAGTTTCAATTTTTTCTTTGTTTGGAAAACTCCAAACACTTGGATTGACATGTATATATATTGATATTTCAATTTATCTTAAGGATGATTGTAATATGATATTAATATGTTAGTATTCTATAATGTGCTTTTATCATATATGAAATATTATGTTTAATGGTTCAAAATTGTTAAATGGGATGTTAGATAGGTGTTATCGCGTATATGTTTACACTAGTAATAATATATAAAGAGATACCCCATTTTGGTATCCACATTTATATTCCAAGTTTTACCCTCTAACAAATAACGTTTTTTAATTAAAACAATTGTTTAATCATTTTTACCTTTTAAGTAACTGCTTTGTTATATTTAACCGTTTCATTCATTTAAGTTTTGTTTTTTAAATTAATTATTTTTAAACTAAAATAAGTATCTTTAATGAAAAAATATCTACAAAATAAATAAAAAATATTTATAATAAAATTTTAAAAAAAATATATTTTTATTTTTTATATTAAAAAAATTGAACATAATCACTTATATGTAATTAAGTAATATGATTTTTTTAAAATTTTATATTAATATGTTTTATTTCTCATACTATTTGTAAGATAATATTTCGGTCGTGCATATAAATAGTACTTTCTAAAAAATAAAATTGTTGTGACCTAGTTATCGTCCATTATCTCTAACTTTTGTCTATGATAAGTTGTAGTACTCATGTTCTGCCTAATTTTTTTTCTACGCGAGTATCTTCATTCAAAAATTATAATCCATTTGAAACAAGTTGAAAAAGTTTCACTTGACCTTTGTTGCCATTGAACCTCACTTAACACTCTAACGATGTCCCAATGATAACAGACACAATGGAGGTTCACGAGCTTATTTATGGGGTTTGATTCTAATATATGAATTTTTCTACCTAGTGTAACATCCTACGCCAATACTAATTGATAAAGCAAATTATATATCTATATAGAATTCAATAACTCATATGGTTCCCATGCACGGGAAAAAAAATCAAAACTTAAACCGTGTAAAATAGAAATACTCCTCAAAGACCTTATTACAATCCATAATCCAAAAGCCAAATAAAATAAAATTACAAGATATTTTGAAATAAGTTTATAAAGTAATCCCCATAGCTAGCCTAGCTCCGTCTCTATGCATCACCATCCTCACCTGGATTAACATCTGCTCCCGTGTGACAAGTCACACGATCATTGCCAAACATAAACAAAAATGGTAAGCTAAATAAACAACATACATAAATAATGATAATTACACCCATCCAACATAACTTAACCATTTTCTTATTTATAGCACCTTTTTACCATGTCACGTCGATCTCATAACCTATATGAGAAGAATGCACAATCAACTATAGTCTTAGGGATTACAATGCTTCCATGAACCTTCCCGCTCGTGGTCTAACTCTACGAACCTCCTTGTTCGTAGTCCAACTCTATAAACCTATCCGCTTGTAGTCTAGCACGCATAAACACCTGTTATGAACTTTTCCACTCATAACAGCCTCAAGCGTGAGCACAAAACATATGAACCTCCCCACTTGTATCCGCACACAAGAGCACAACCAATACGAATCTCCTCGTTCGTATTAATCACGCGTTTCCAATTCCATTACTAACCTCCCCGCTTGTAATTTATCCAAGCATATCCAAGACCAGACCGTCACAACAACCCCTGCAAAACACACTACAAAACCCTTTCGCCCATGCACTATCGCTTGGTGCAACTCAAGTGCCTCAAGGCGAAACTGTGCTGCAGACCGCGTAGTGGTACCCACATGTCGTTAGGCGCTACACCAGTAAAGCAGATATTTACTGGTTTGAGCATTTTCAGAACCACTTCTAATTACATAATCACAGTTCACAGGTTCCAATTATACATAAGCATTCATACATTCACACTTTGGAACATAACATCATTTGAGTGTGGCCAAGAATATACCTCGCATATACAGTGGCAGAGGATCATTGGGGTAAGGGGTGGTCGTGGCCCCCCCCATAATTTTTAATTTTTTCATATTATATATATATATATATATATATATAAATGTCTTTCAATTTTTTAAATTTTTTTATTATATGTAATATATATTGGAAATTGATAGAAGTTAAATTAGGTATCTTTATATTTATTTTATAAGGCATAATATTTAATGTTAATAAATAATAAAATATAAAATTAAATGTAATGAAGAATAAAAATATTTATTAAGATATTTTTTATTTTCTTTTTTATTGTATTTTTAAGTTTTTCACAAATTATATTGATCTCACACTCTCACATGTTTTTTTTGTTTTGAAAAAAAATTGTTAAATACAAACTTTTTCTTTTTTGCTTTCATTTCTCATTTGTTCTCTTTTATTTGTGAAGAAAAAAGGTAACTATCTCATATCACTTGATACTGAAATATTTGTTCAATAGTTAACATTATTTTTTATTACATGAGCCTTATATTCATTTTTTTATGATTATAGGAGAAAAATGAGTGCACTATGTGTTTTTTCATAACCTTGTTTTAATTGGGACTTGATTATCATTGATTTTTTTCTTTTAGTAACTCTTAATTTTTATTTGTTAATTAAATTATGATAAATTATTTTTTAATCTTAAACTTAAACAAGAAATAAGTATATTGATGAATAATAAAAGAATAGATTTATTTCTTAAAAGTAATAAAAAGAAAGCTATTGGTGAATATGAAAACAATACAAATTCAATATCTTAGCTTTATGTATCCTAAATCATGATACAAATGATCATATTGTTCGATTAGAGGAACGTGTTTTATATTAATTATTTGGAACGTATTTATACATTGAAAAAGAAATAATTGAAAATTTTAGTTTTGACTCAATTATTGATGACTTCAAAGATCTGAAAGAACGAATAACAATCCTTTGTATATTGTGATTTCTTTTGCAGATTATATTTAATTATAAATGAGCTCAAAGATCTGAAAGAATGAAGGACGTATTTATATTAAAAGTTTGTATTCATTTTTATTGTGTTAATGACAATAATTAAATATATAAATTTTGAATTTTGAGTATATTATTTTGGCTCCCCAACATTATTGGTCAAGATTCGCCACTACGCATATATGAATCTAGATGACAACAGTCAAAACATTTCTATAGTCATA
Source organism: Vigna unguiculata (assembly GCF_037176805.1). Taxonomy (NCBI): domain Eukaryota; kingdom Viridiplantae; phylum Streptophyta; class Magnoliopsida; order Fabales; family Fabaceae; genus Vigna; species Vigna unguiculata. The sequence goes on from NC_140802.1 coordinate 28,828,151, forward strand.
CAACTACAACAGTACCTATAAAATCCTTTCATCCTAATGCATCACACCTAAAGCCAATAGTTATTACACTACACGATCATGTATGCATACATAATTTCACCTTATTAGCTATTTGAAATTATCATGAGATCATACATGCATTTAAAAGACTTCCAAACCAGCAACCTTCTAAACTCCTAAATCATGCAAGTTACATAATGATGTCAACGACTCCAGTTTTAATCCTTTGCTTTCAATAACCCAAACCAATTCAAGTATAGTATTATTCCACATCCATAATTCATGCATTAAACACACCCATATATGAACTTGCAAATTATGCCATCATACTATTTTTATGAGCCAGAATAATCCCCAACAAAACCCCAACTCGTTGCCAAACATAACCAACCAAACTATGTTGTTGAGTAGTCTATCGCCTTGTGGCACACACGTACCGCCAGACGGTGCATTAGTTTTCTAGAAAAGTCCAGATTCTCTTGCACCTCTTCGAAAACCCTAAACCCCCCAGAAATGCTATTCAATCATCCAGTTGCACATAAACCACATTCAATCATATATCTAACATGCATACATACTAAATTAACCCAAATAATCGCAAAATCACCAGATTCATAATTGGCACACCATATTTCACATTCATCCCCAATTCCTTATTGAACCCTCATGGTCATATATTCCCCCAACCATCAAATCATCATCGACAATGGACATTCTCAGTCAATTATACCAATAAACAAGCAAGTAAGGGCACATGAATTTTTTAGAGCATCCAAAAATATCACAAAAAACACAAAAAACACAAAACACACCAAAAACAGCTTGTATCGACTAGAGGGCCTTCATTGCCACTAGGCGATTCTTTGCAGAACCCAGAAATTGGGTGAAACAGGTTGAGTCGCCTGACAAACCTTCATCGCCATCCGGCAAATTTTGGGCAGAAGCCCATAAACTTTGAAAAACAGCGTAAAATAGAGGAAAATTCAGACACCCAAGCAAAAATATAACAGGAAACACATAATTCGAATTGAAAATAAGTAGTAACAACTACCCTTACATGGATTCCTTGCTCCAATTGCAATCCTAGTAATCTTCCTTGCCCCTAAAAGTCTTAACCCTTGTCTCCACTGCAAAAATCCTTTCCAGCACTCAATCTCCCTCTTAGGTCACGAATTCTACTGCTCCCTTTTACTCTCCCTACTGCCACACCCAAATGACCTTCTGTTTTCTCCCTTAGTCTCCTTTGTCCCTCACTTTCAGCCTAATATAAATAAATAAAATACAAAAAACGAAAATTATAAAAATAATGGTTAATGGCCATTTACTTTGAGTTTTATTGCACCTCAACTACAACCCCTCTAGTTTCTCAGAGAATTTCTAGAGTTTCTAAGTTTTCCACCTCTTAGCAAAAATACTAAAACGTGAAAAAGGACTACTCATGGCTAGCCAAGGTTCAAACTCACATCTACCCAATTATCAAGCATATGCACAACCAACAAGCCATTACATGTTTCATGCTAATTCATGCCCACATAGGATTTTAAATCATGTCCCACATCCAAGCATATGTGCAAAATAAAGCAACAATCAAAACATCGCACTAATGGCATACACAAGACTCAAACCCAAGTCCTCTAAACATAACCAAGTGCTCTCAACCACTTGAGCTAGTACTATACATTTCTATGACTTGACAAAGTAATTCTCTAAGAGGTACTTCAAACCCATAATTATTGGTAATTAATTATTATTATTTATTTAAATTTTTTGAGTCTTACACCTAGACTCTAATAGAAAGTAAACACTTGTCGATACAACTAAATTTAAAGGACCAATTGGATCATTGCTTTACTTAACAACTAACATACATGATATTGTGTTTAATGTTTATATATGTACACGAATGATTTTATAATGCTTCTAAAAGAATTTTGAAATACCTAAAAACTATCAATGTAGGTTATGTGCTTTTAAACTTAGTTGGTTTCTCAAATTTTGATTTTACAAGTTGTAAGTTTGATAGGAAAAGTACAAGTGGTAGATGTCATAGTCTTGGAAGCAATGTGGTGTCTTAGCACACCAAAAATCAATCATTTGATTCCCTTTCAATAGTTGAAGCTAAATGATAGTTATTGGGAGTTGATGTGTGTAGCATCTCTATTTTTAAATAATCATATTTTTTTTATTGTATCCTTACTTAAAAAATAAAAGAGAGAAAATCTTACACTTTAACTCTCAAGACTAAGTTCATATATTAAAAATAATATTTTTTTATTATATCTAGACTGAATATTGAAAAATAAATCAAGTACCTTTTAAGAAATATTATGAATAAATAAAATAAAAATAAATAATAAGATGAAAACAAAACACATGAAAAAATATTACTTAAAATATAATTGAAAAAATATTAATTATTATATATATATATATATATATATATGTATTAAAAAATTATTTTTAAAGGAAGCTTCTAAGAAATAAGAAGAAAGAAAAAAAAAGAAAAAAAACAAAAAGAATATGTAAGACTTATCTCTTCACTAAATGAAAGTCATTATGACTTAAGAAAAAAAAATTAAAAAAAAAAAACTTAGCGTACACATATGTGAAGTGAAAGAGAGGGTGAAAGGAGGTAAAATTAGAGAGAAAATAGGAGGAAGGAGAGAAAGAGAGAGGAGAGAGGGAGAGAAAGGAAAAGAGAAAGAGAAAGAGATAAATTAGGAGAAGATTTAACATTTGATTGTTATCCTCTTTATTTATTTATACTTATATTACTTACATTATTTTTCGCTTACGCACATATTATGTTTACTTATTTTATTTGATTTACCTCCACTTACATATTCATCTTGCGTATTTGATTGATTTAATTTACTTCCAGTTACACATCCTATTTATTTCTTTCATTTCATTTACCTTGACTTATGCATTTGTCATGTTTATTTATTTCATTTAATTTATCTCTAGTTTCACATAGATCTTATTTATTTATATAATTTAATTTATCTTTGGTTATACATTGTTTCTTTTTATTTATTTTATTTGATTTATCTCTACTTATTCACCAACTTTTTGTATTAATTTATATTTTTGTTATTATATATGTTTATGATATTTTAATCCATATCTAGTTATTTGTTTAAATTTATTGCTTTCATTTTTATTTTATATTTTAACATTGTTATTTTATAATTAAAATATATATAAAATGATAAAAATAAAGTAAAAGTAAATATTTTTTTTATTCAAAGAATTTCGATAAAAGAAAGTTACTTATACGTTATATTCTTACTTTTATATCCTTTGTACTTATTTAGATGGTGTATAGATTATTTGTCAAGAAAAATGACATATCTCAATAGTTATCTCATTTTTGATTCGTGTAAACGTCTAAGTATGTTAGTTGAGAAAGAGTCATATGTTTGGTTTCAATGAGTTGAGATCAAACTAATATAAGAGTTTTAGTGTAGAGTCATGAGTTTGGCTTCAATGAGTTGAGATCAAACTAATGTAAGAGTGTTAGTGTTTGGAAAGTCATAGTTTGGTAGACTGTGGGATGAAAGATAGGGCCTATGGCGGAGTCAAAGAAAGTTTTTATCAAGTATGTTTGGATAGTTCAAAATAATGTCATGGACTAGGATATTCAAAGTCCAACTTAAGACTAGGTTAGGTAGTGAGTATATATCACTTTTGTAGGTCGATAAATGGTTGATATTCTCGAGGAACAAATAATTATGATTGTGTCAATGCTTTTAATGCAAAATACTTAACTACCTAATCATCCTAAAGCAACTTTTGATGTTCATAGTGGATAATCAGATGTGGGATTTGGATCCATATGTCTGATAAAATAAGATCGAGTCTTATAATTGTAGGTCAAGTCTTAGGCTCCATTGTTTGTATTGTATGATAATTTTACTAAGATTGATATTTAAAGCTTACAACAACCTTGCTCTTTTTCCAATTTGTGTTTTATGTTTACATTTTGTATGAGTAGAAGGAGACAAGTGCTCAATAAAGAGTTGTTCAAGAAATTTTTGGAAGATCTTTTTTAAAATGTTAGACTCTTGAAGAATTTATAATTATATTTTTAGGAGATATTAAATATATAAATAGTCACCTATTATCACTACAAAAAAAACTAAATTTGTAGGTTTTAATTTTGTTTAGCAGAGTTTTTACCCTCTATAAATTAATTTGCAAGGTTTTTTCAAAACTCCGCAGATAGGTTTGCCACAAAAGTCATTTGTGGAGGTTTGTAGAGGTGTTTTAGTAGAGGGTTGTAACCTCTTCTATTCAAGACTATTATTTTGTGGAGGTTTGAAACCTCCTTTAATTTCATCCACCTATTTGATTCCAAATATTTAAAATTCCTATTTTTCACTTTTTTTTGTGCGGGTTAATACCCTCCTTAATTTGACGATTGTACTATAAAAGTTTTAACATGTCTTGTTTGTATTATTTATTTTGTGGGTTTACTGCTATATTTTTCCTATCTTATTCAAATCTCTTAAAAACTGTTTGTAATTAAAATCTCCTATTGTACCTGATAATGTATGTCCATGCTCAAATATATCATTAAAACTATTGATTCTCAAAATCAACATATTAACATAAAAGTTCATGCTTACTCAAAGTCCATAATAAATGCTTACACGTGTCAGTTCCTCAATTTTTTGAATTTTTTTTATTTTTCATTTATTTTTTATTTTTTTTTAAAAGAAAAATTTTTCCACATGTCAAGCTTTCGTCGTGCCACGTGGCAGTGACAGAGTGAGGTGGCAGTGACAATGACACGTGTCAGTATTATGCCAGGTGTTATTTCCTTAGTCTCAATTTGGTCCCTGTATTCTAATTTTTGTCTCAATTTAGTCCCTATTTTTGTAAAAATAATTCAATTTCGTCCCTCTCCAAATTAAAACAAAAAATAATTTTATATAAATGTTATACAAATATTTTTATTAAATTTGATATTTTTATTCAAATTGATATTTTTATTATATATTTTTAACATAGCTAAGTTTATTTAAAATTGTGTTTCACATTCAACTTTACTTAAAATTATTTTCAAATTTTAAATTTATATGTTTTTTATTGTTACATGAGCTAGTTAATTTATGAATTTTTTTCTATTAACATTATTTTCTATTAACAACTTTAAAACAATTTTAAATAAAGTTCAATGTAAAATATTAATTAAATGAACTTAATTTGGTTAAAAATATTTACTTGAAATATCAATTTTGATTGAAATATTTGTGTACATTTATATAGAAATTAAATTTGATTTCAATTTGAAGAGGGACAAAATTGTACATTTTTACAAAAATTGGGACTAAATTGAGACAAAAATTAAAATAAAGGGACCAAATTGAGACTAAGGAAATGACACCTGGCATAATATTGACACGTGTCACTGTCACTGTCACGTGACACGATGACAGCTTCACAAGTGGCAATTTTTTGATTTTTTTTTAAAAAATTCAAAAATAAAATCAAAAATAAAAACAAATTTAAAAAAAATTAAAAATTTGAGGAACTGACACGTGGCACTCTCTCTAACGGCGTCAACCTTGACTTAGCAGAAAGGGTAAACTTGAGACGTTTTAACAAAAAAGGGGACCAATTTGAGACTTCTAAAATTTTGGGTACCATTTTGAGATTTTGACTCCAAAATAGGGACCAAAGGCATAATTAAACCTATAAATTAAGGTTACATTTGTATTCATCTGTATAGTTGTTTTGATTCATAATTTTGCTTTAGAATAGGTAAAGTTTAGGTGCAGTCTTGGTTTTAGTTTTTAAGCAAGATTAGCTTAGTTAATGATTTAGCTTATTCTAGTTTATGTAGTTTTAAATAGAATAATACTTCTAACTTGTGTTTTGTGATTCTATGCAGCTAAACAAAGCAAGTTCAACAGTGAAATAGTGAGAGTATGCAATCAACACATGCAAATCAAATTCGACTTTGGCAACTATGCAGAGTTGACTAGAATTATGCAAAGTTGACCTTTAATTCAACTGATGTAAGCTTATAGGAGGAGCCATTATTATTGCTTGAGAAGCTGCCAAGTTGGATTGCACATGATAAAATGATTATAGGAAGCTGTTAATTGAAAATAGCACTTGGAATGGTATGTAAATCCACATTGTGAATTATCATGAGCCAACTGAAGTGCTACCTACTATAAAAGTTAAGGAACTTCAAAAGACACAATTGAAGAATTGTGGTAACCTTCATTATCAACTGGCTTGAAGAAAAAATGACCCATTGACTTGCTACTTGGGTGTCTCGTTGAAGAATTTAGTTAGTTAATATAGCCAGTAGCATTAGATTAATACATGATATAAACTTTGAATGAAACTTGCAAAAGATACCACCACCACCATCACCCCCCACTTACATTACACACAACTCAAACACAACACCTTCAATTTTTCTAGCTTTTTTTTTTCATTCTTCTCTCTTCGTGGAGGCTCCAAGAAACTAAATCCTATAGAGAAATCTCAGTTCTTGGGAGTATTCAACAACTTTCATTGTATATAATCTATTTCTTAGTTCATTTTTCCTCTCCATCTTTTTTCATGTTTCATCTTGTTTCCATCGATTATTTTCACTATTTTCATGTTTTTCATTCAAAAGTAGTTTCATTTGATTTGGTTTGATAAATTAATACTTGCTTTTGTACTTTAACACTGGATTTAATATAGAAATATTCTGAATCTCTAAAGATACACAACTATCTTAATTAATTCAAATGTCTTTTTATTGGGAATGTTAAGTATCAAGCAATTGAACACAATTTTCGAAATATGGGTTATATAAGGTTCTACCATTCATTCTTCATTGTATATGCTTCGTTTTATGCTTTTATCTGTTTGTAAATCATGTCTCCATTTCTATATTGATTTTCCAAGCTTGTTTGATTCATTTGATCACAATTTTACTTAAGAAATCAAAAACCTATTAATAGATAATTTGTACAATTTTTTTTTTTATTTCTCTTGTTACGTTTCTTAGTTCTAGGTTAGGAAAATTAGGATTTCTTGTTTTGAATGATTTTCATTTTCAATTCAGCATCCCATACATCAATTCATGTTGTAAATAACTACTTTTAGTTTCCAAATCACTCATACGTTCCGGTTTTCACATGATCACAAATTCCACCCTTGCACCTATGTTGTCTCATTCATTTTTTTTGTTTCATTTTCTTAGGTTTTAATTAGTGATCTTGTGTTTTTATTGTTATTGTTATAAGTCACTGTTGAATGTTTCTTTAGGTTAGTTTTAGCATTTAAAAGTTGTTCACATCAGTTGCACTGCATATTCATCATTAGTAGTTCATTAGGGCATTCTGTCAAATACTTTGTATGCATGTCTATTTTTTCTTTTTTGCATTGTGTTAGTTCATTCAAACACTCATGACACATTTCATATCACTCATTTATACAATGTAAATACTTGCATATCATTTCTAATCATTCATATTCATTTTAGCTTGAGAAACCATGAATTTTCCTTTATTCTAGGATAGGTCTGCACATATAGTTCAGGCTATACATTCATCATTTCCACTACATCTTTAGTATATTTTTAGTTAGTTTAAAGGTAGTATATTAGATTTTCTCCATTTAGATTAGATTGGTACACTCACATGCACTCAAATTTTTTGTCTCTCCTTGGGTTGATTCTTGGTTTTTACTATGCTATATTAAGAGGGAAAATCATTTTTGCACAAATTCTTAGCGACAAAGAGTTTATAGAAGTTATTGCGTGAAATAAGAATCTACACGGACTAAGGAAGAGCAAGTTTTGCCTCCACCATATTTGAGTAAACATTCCTTTTTTCCTAGTCTTTTCCTTTGCCACCCAAACATAGCCTAAAAATTGTTCCCTACATGAAGAACTTTCTAAGCCATACAACTTGAAACTTTTTGATATGTTAGCATAGCAAAAATAAGGTGTTGTGTATGTATGTAACATATACTAAAAATTTATCTTGGTAGATGCACCTAATACTTTGAGAGGCACTTTAGTTGAGAAGTCATATAGGTAAGCCACCAATCACACTCTTCATCCTAGGCTGTTTGTTTACTTAATTCATAAACAACATAAAGGGAAATATTAGAACCAATACATATGAAGGATTAAATAATGGTTTGGTCCTAGTTTTCGTTAGGTTTTTTCAATGTGGTCCTACTTTTGTTTTCTTTTTCAATTTGGTCCTAATATTCGTTAATTTTATTCAATTTGGTCCTTTTCGCTAACACCGTTAAAATAGTTAACGGATGTGAACAGTAACCGCCACATGTTATTTTGTGATTTTTTTATTTTTAATTTTAATTTTTTTAACTTTTTATTTAAAAAAATGTACACGTGTCAAGCTCATATCATGCCACGTGTCATTTTGTGATTTTTTAATTTTTTTTAATTTTTTTAAAATTTAATTTTTTTAATTTAAAAAAAAAATTCACGTGTCAAGCCAATATCATGCCATTTTCAGAATCAGTTTCTTATTTTCAATTTGGTCCCAATATTCGTTATTTGTTTTCAATTTGGTCCTATTTTTTTTTTTGAATTTAGCATTTTTGTTCCTCTCCAAATTGAGACAAAGTTTAATTTGTATATAAATGTTATATGAATATTCTTATTAAAATACATATTTGTATTAAATATTTTTAATTTAGAATTAGAGTTAGTTTAAAATTAAAACGAAAAAAAGCAATAATACCATTAATTTAAAATTTTAAGAGGTTAAATATCTTCTCGCCTTCTTGTAGCCACGCATCCGCCTCATCGGGGGTGGCCTTACTAGTGAACTTCGTTGGCTTGTGGCGCATGAAGTCCTCCATTGTCATTGGCCTGACAGGTGGAATCATCGCCCTCGGCAGCACTGCAACAGGTTGCATCGCGTCCACCATCCTATGGATTGCATTTGCAATCTCATCAGCCCCAATGGTATTTTTGTGCCTCCTATTTGCCATTGCATGGGCACGCCACATTTTTTAACTAGTTAACATTAAACAGCTCGGATTATAACAAAAACAAACAATTACTAACAATCAATAACACACAATAGTTTCACAAAGGAAACACGATCAGCTCACTCCCCAAAAACTTGAAACTTTTGCTCTGATACCAAATATAACATCCCTACTAGAAATTACTTAATTAATTAAATAAATAATAATGGAAAAACAAAATGACAAAAATTTATTATTTTCCAAACGCGGGAAATTTTTAAATTATCGTACCACGCGCCGAAACTATTTAATAACAATATTAAATTTATTACAATTTTCCAAAATCAAAGAAAAGTGCAGTAATGTAAATAAAATCTTAGCTCAAATCCCAAGCTAGCCCATCTCTCCGTCTCATGCATCAGTGACATCACCTGTAGCATCAATTGTTCCCGTGTAAGGAATTACACGATCATCGCCAAGCACAAACAGAAAATGTGAGCTTATAATAAAAGCAAAACACATCAATTAAATAATATAAATACACCTAGTTATATTATTATAATTAGACCTTGGTCAAGTCCTTAATACCCCAAGGCTTTTCCACCTTGTCCAATTCACATACAAAGTTAGCCATGGACTCAGAACTCGTGCTCCTCACCACTCTCTCAGTTTTCAGTCTTCCCATTCCCTTGGTTGTCCAATGTCTCTAGGGTTTACCCACCCTTTCACATTCAGACTACAATTATATTAGCAAAAATAAAGAAGTCAATTTCATTCTCAACAAGATTTGAACACACAACCCCTTAAACACAAAGCAAGTGCTCAACCAAATCAACCAATACCTGTTTCGTGATAATTCCTATAATTTTAGGATTACATTATCCCTACTCCTATTCAATATATAACATAAAAAAATGCACCATTAACACAACATACAATTGGCATACATAGGACTCGAACCCAAGTCCTCTCAACACAACCAAGTACTCTCAACCATTTGAGCTAGTACTTTTCCACGTCACAAACATTTGTATTAAATGCCATAAAGGCTCCCATTACCCGCATTTATTAAATAATTATTTAATTAATTATTTAAATTTCCCGGGTCTTACAGTACTGCAACAACAAAGCATCCTTCACCTAATATTCCTCTATTAGGTGAACAACAATTAGCCTAGAATTTATTCTACACACCAACTTTTGTACTCCTACTTCTTTGGATAATGTGAGGTCGGCTATGATGGCTTTGTACTTGGCCTGATTGTTAGATGTTTTAAAGCTGAAATGGAGTGACTTTTCTATGACCAAATCATTGGGTCCCTTTAAGACTATGTCGACACCTACTCCTTTAGGATTGGAAGAGTCGTCTACATATAAAGTACATCATTCTTCTTCTAAAAGATGTTCTCCGTGTAACTCAATGGTGAAGTCGGCTAAGCATTATGCCTTTATTCGTCCCCACAATTCATATTGTATGTTGAACTCAGACAATTCAACAGACCACGAAGACATTTGGCCTACTAGGTCAGGTTTCTGTAGGATCTTCTTTATAGGGTAGTCATTTTTATAATTATGGCGTGGCTTTGAAAGTAAGGCTTGAGCCTTCTTGTTGTGATCACCAAAGATAATGTGACTTTTTCCGCCATTTGATATCTTATTTTTGGGTCTTGTAATGTCTGACTTACAAAGTAGACTGGTTTGTGGTCATTATCAATTTCCTGGACAAAGGTTGCACCAATCGCATTGGTGGTAGCCGCTATGTAAACTAGCAAGGGTTGGGTAGTATCTGTCTTGCATAAAATTGGAGGGGATGTCAGCATTTGTTTCAATTGTTTGAACTCTTCCTAGCATGTGTCATCCTAAACAGATTTTGTCAACTTCTTCAATAGCTTAATCATGGATTTTATTTTATATGCTAATCTTGAAAAAGAATTATGATATTGTTGTTAACCTTCGTATGGGGCATTGAACCTCTTTCACATTTATAGCTTCTCATATCAATTATTGCTTGACACTTCTCAGGGTTGGCTTCAATAATGCTATATGTCAACATAAATTTGAGGAATTTGTCGTCTTTTACCCCAAACACACATTTTTTCGAGTTTAAACGCAAGTTATGAGTGCACAAGGCTGAAAAGACCTCAGACAGGTCTTGAGAATGTTAGGCCCAAGTAGGGGACTTAACCACCATGTCGTTAACAAATACTTTGATATTTTTTTCCAATGAGGTACTTGAACACCCTATCCATCAATCTCTAACATGTTGCTCCATAATAATAGTTAGCGACTTTATGATGGAGGCCAAAAGGCATAACCTCATAATAATAGTTAGCGACTCTATGATGGAGGCAATTTTCATCTTGTCGTATTTTAACATGGGGATCTGATTATAACCTAAGTAGGCAACTAAAAAGCTCAAAATGTTGTGGTCGGTGGCACCATCCACCAACTGGTCAATGTCAGGTAAGGGGTAGACGTCTTTAGGGCACGTTTGTTGAGGTCCGTGTAGTCCACATACATACGTCATTTTCCACTTGCTTTCTTGAGTAACACAACATTGGCTAACCGTGTTGTATAACGTGCTTCTTTCACAACCCGACTTTTAACAACTTGTTGGCTTCTACCTTGATGTAAACATCCAATTTCATCCGAGTAAGAAATAATTTTGTTTTCAGAAAATAATTAGGAAGAGGAAGGAATGAAAAAAATGAAAGAGTATTGAACGTTGATTTGAGTATGAATATATTCCTACTTTTATTTTCATCTCATTCTAAATTTAATTTACTTTTATCTTGTTTTATTTTATTTAATCTTGGTTTCTTTATCTGGTTTATTTTATTTTATTTTATCTTATCTATTTTATTTTATTTTTATTTTTATTTTATTTTTTGATTTTAATTTTAATCATATTTTGTTTACTTTTTATTTTATTTCGTTTTATTCCTTTTTCAAAAAGTATGTATATAAAAAAAAGAAATAGAAGAAAGAGAGGTTAATGTAATGTTTGATAGTAGCAGACCTATATCCTTCCACTATTGATTAATTGAAAGATGTTCAAAGGCGCATCAACTTGGCTACCATTGCTTTTGTATGTTAATTGGGAATTACATGTGGTAGCTAGTTGGCTATGGTCATGATGGCCGAAGGAGTAGGAAGCAACATATGCTTTAAGCCTTATCCCACATCTAGAGGTTGGAAGGGGCAGAGAAAAAGATAGCAGAACAAAAAGGAGGGAACTACATAATAAAAAAGGAAGATTCATAGGCTTTGGAGGGAGGAACACAAAAAAAAACTTCCTTAGTTCTCCACCCCCGGGATCAAGGGATTACACATTCAACATTCAGAAAGAGAACACAGTAAGGGAGATTTTACAACCAGAAGGGAGCGAAGCCGTGATTGGTGCAGTGGATTTCATCTTCAAGTTATCACCTCCATCTCACACCTCACATCTGTATAAAATCAAAGAATAGATACCCAAACAACCCCTAAACATTCACGTTTCATCTTCCCCAATCATTTCCACCCAAATGCAAATATGAAACAGAGAAAGGGAGAATAGATAATAACCGGCGACATTACCACCAACGCGTCTGGACACGAATGGCGACGACGAGGTGGTACAACGCGGAAAAAACTACAACATGCTAGCAGCGAAGCGCACAAAGCCTAGACCGGGAAGAAACCCTCACATAGGGAAGGGGGAGTTGGCATCACCAGTGACACGCACTGGTCGCAGGTGCAGCGACATTCACGGTGCTGGTTGCAGGTGCAACGACATTCACAGTGCTGGTGGCAGGCGTTGCGTCGACACGCTCTTGTCGCGACAACAACAACGTATATGGTGGTGGTTGCAGGCACTACGTCGGTGACGTTTTTAGGAGTAGCGGTTGCCTCCGATTTCGTGAGAAAGGAGAGGTAAAATCAGCAACTTCGATCGTAGTTGTAGCGGCGCCAAAAACGGCAACTGGAGCGATGGCTGCTGGAACTCCATGGAAGTTGTCCGTGCGAGATGGTGGAAGGGGGGGCTGCCAGGTCCCGGTCTAGATTTTGCACAGAGGAGAAGACATAGGGACGTTGTGCTTCACACAAAGAGAATAGGTGAAAAGCGTCGTCGTAGGCGAGGTTCCCGACGACGTCACCGACAGTCCGTGTTGGCCAAAAAAGATGAACAGGTTGGATCTGACCCTTTCTTTTAATTAGGGTTTTGATTCATTTTTTTTTCTAGATAACAAGTTGGATCTGACTCTTTGTTTTCTCCGTGCACCTCTCACCTTAATATCTGCACCTTCCATGTTTGTGTGTTTTTGATCCTCATTTACTAACTACACCCCAATTTTCACTGTTACACTTTTCTGTATTTTCACTCCATTTTCAGCTTTGACCCACGCACCTCCTATGTTAATTTTTACACTCCCACAGGTTTACTGTACTAGGCTAGTTACATCTACTTAATGCACCCCGTCTTCTTAGTCTCGCACTCCCTATGTCTTTGTTTATTGTTTATGGGTTGTTTTGTGTTTACTTCTTGCACCTCACACATTACTCATGCATCGTCCTATTTTTGTTTTTTTTTTCACTTTTATCCCTTTTTTATTAAATTCCACCTTTATAATTTAAAAAAAAAAGAGAAAAAAAAATATTTTAAATTCTAAAAAATTACAAAAAAAATAGAAAAATCTAAAAAATAAAAAATGTTCTCTTTTGCTTTATTGTGTTTGTCCAGTCATCCGCACCATGTGACACTTATTTCCAAAAATACCAAAAATAGTCTTCTTTCTCTTTTCGTGTCTGTCCAACTGCTCGCGTCGTGTGACACACTTATTTCCAAATAAATCAAAAGCACCAAAACATATGTAAAATTTTAAAAAATATAAAAATATCAACATTTCCAACTAAAAAGTCTTTTTCATAAGAACTACATGATCCTTGATTCTCCATTGTGAGATATGTAGGAGCAAGGTCAGTCCTTGTTAGGTTCACTTCAAAAAAATCAAATCATTTTATCAATTGTTTTCCAAATTTCTTTTAAAAAACTACATAATCCTGATTTCTCATTTTGAATGAGAATACGTAGGATCAAGGTCAATCCTTGTCGGACCCAAAAAACCAAAAAATATTTTTGTTTCTTTTTAGTATTATTTCTCTTATATTTTTGGGGAAAATCAACATTTTAAAAACCACACCAACTTTGCATTTTTAATTAAAGGTACCACCTTTGGACAGGCGTTGTAGGGTGCTAACACTTTCCTTACGCATAACTGATTCCCAGATTTAAAATATGGTTTTTCGCATACTTGCTTTATCTTTATAGTTTTCCATAGTTTTCTAAAAATAACTATGGTGGCGACTCCAAATCTTTTTTTAAATTCGTTTCTTTTTGGTTAGTCGTCCCATCGTGATTTCGGTTGCGACACTTGACAACATGTCTTCTTTCTTCTCCTAGCTTCATCTTCTTTTATGAAACTAGTTTTGCCCCTTTGAAGATGGATAAACAACGTGAAGTTATCCTAGGGTCAACTCTTGGGAGGTCAACTGTTGTCCATTCAAATAACTCAGCGTTAGTAGCTAAAGCTTGGCCTATGACTTTTTCTCCTTTCGCATCTATCATAGACCCAATTTTGAGATGTTGTGCCCCCTTTAGCAAGGAGAAACTCTGGTTTCTCCATCAAGTTCCATTTGTGCATCGTCATTTATCCTTAGATCAAGATCCTCTCCCCCCACGACGATGCTGCTTACCTGAATCTTTTTGACATTGTTGGTACTTAACAAAGGGAAAGGTAATTTCAAATAGGCTATATAACATTCTTTAGTTGTCTTTTGATCTCTGTGTACTGTGATTATATCTTCTAAAACTGATGTAAACTTATTGGCAAAATGATAGGTGGAGACTATTATTCTAAGTATGTTTAACGAATGTCGACCTAGTAAGACATTATATGATGTGTGTGCGTCAATGGCCAAATATCGGACAAGTATGGTCTTGGTCATATTTCCCTCTCCGAAAGTGGTATCTCTGGTAATTGAAGCTTCTTATATATTTTTCAGTAGAGTATATTTATTGAGCCACCATGATCAACTAAGATCTTCTTCACTGCAAATTTCTCCATTTCCATTGTAAAGACCATGGGGTCATCTTGATCTGGGTCTACTTCTTGGAAATTAGAGTCTATAAATGTGATTGGAGGCATCCTCTTCATGTACTTCCGTGATAATGCATGTATTGATTGTACTGCTCTCAAGTGCTTCTTCTTGGCTGAGGTTGAGGACCCTCTCCCTACGAAGCCTTCTGATATGGTGCTGATCATACCCCTTAAGGGGGGCCTATCATCTCGACGATCTTGGTGTCTCTTTTCCCGTTGTGTAGGTTTTTCTCTCCTTTCAAGCTTGTCTCTATCTTTCCTTTTATCCCTTTTGTCATTATATCTACGATACTCGACTCTAGATGCCCTTTCATCTTCTTGCTTAACGAAGCACTTAAGGTGGCCAACCCTTGTTAACTCTTCCACCTTAAATTTCAAGGTCGTACAATCATCATTGGTATGCCCATTGATACGATGGTATCTACAGTATTTGCTCATATCGACATTAGGGGGCTCTATAATGTTTTGGGTGATGGGATGAGATTGGCTTGTAAGGCTTCTTCCAATATGTGTGATTTGGGGGTGTAAGACCCGTGAAATTTAATTAATTAAATAAATAAATAATTAATTAATAAATGCGGGTAGTGGGAGCCTTTATGACATTTAATATTGATTGATGTGACGTGAAAAGTACTTAATTGTGTGAGAGGACTTGGTCGAGTCTTATGTATGCCAGTTGTGTATTATTTAATTATTATTATTTTTAATAATATGATTGAGCATGTTGAATGAGGAGATAATTATAGAATTATAGTAGTCATCATGAAACATGAATTGGTTAATTGGTTGTACATTGATTTAGCATTGACATGGTTATGGGTTCAAACCTTGGTGAACCCAAATTAAACTTTCTTTTTGCTAAACTTGATTTTGGCAAAGAGGAGAAGGGGTAGAAACCCTAACACGTGAAGGCATCCAAAAGGGGCTGAAAAATAACTTCTTGAATGACAATTATCATTAGCATTACTGCATGCTAGGGAGTTTTACACGTTAAATGTTTACGTTTAAGCATGAATTGTATGTTGTATGGTATAATATGCATGATTGTTCCTTTTAATTGTTGAATTTTCGTGTTTCTAGAAATTTCCAGAAACTGCATGGCGGCACGTCCCTAACCGCCAAGCGATGCATACTATTTTACCTGTTTCTGGGTTCCTGAAGAGGAACCGCCTGGTGGTTGGGAGCTTACCGCCAAGCGACACATGCTATTTTAACTAGTTTTTTGGGTTTCTTGATGAACTGCATGGCGGTGACAAACAATCGCCAGGCGACGCGAGTCAAATTTGACTTGATTTGGATGTTTTTGCGTTTTAGGGTGATTTTGTTCGGAGGGAAATCCAATTGTAGTTGTTAAGATATGGTTGGAGGTCTAAATTCCTTTAAATTCATCTAAATGACTGCTCAATTGGATGGAACAATGAAGATAGGTTCTTAGGGTTTGGCAAACTAGGGGTTTTTATGATTCGTGTATCTCTAGGGTAATCAGGTAATGATATTGTGCTGAAAAATAGACAGAGTTGGTTATCATAGCTTCGTTATTGAGTTTTTGATGGAAACAAAGAAGAGTGGGCAAAGTGATAAGAAAGGGGAATGAAGGAAGTTGTTAGCAGGTGTAACAGAACCTGGGATTTTTCCCAGGACTGATGCACCGCCTGGCGGGCTATAGCGTGCCGTTAGGTGACAATGCAACACCCAAAAGCATTATGGGGATTTTTAGTGTGCTGAGTTCGTGTTGGGTGTTGTGGTAATTTTTAGCATGTATTGGTGTTGATAAACTAGTGAAAAGGATTGATTTGAAACATCGTGGGAGTTAGAGGAGAAACTTAATTAAGGGGACAAAATGAGAATTAAAGAGTGAGTTAGTAATAGGTAAATTTAATGGTATGATTGGCTGAATTATAAAACAGTGTAGTGTTGGTACAGATCAGCACATGCTTAGTTAGCCATGGGGAGGTTGACTTAATGTAACTTGGTAAATTGGTGTATGGGAAATGTATGGCAAATTAAATGATAAAACAAGGTACAAAAAATTGAAGGGGCCTTGGAGGGACTTAGTTTAATACTGTTAGGGAGTTGCAAGACTTAGTCATGAATTAACAGAAGTTGCATGGGCTGATAAGTTTGTGAGTCCTTTAAAGTAATTATATCCACTTAGTGGTATGATGAGACTTGAAATTTTATGGGCATAAGGATATTGGTAAGAAGGTAATATTAAGAGAATTGAGGCCATAGAAAAGGGAAATTGCGTGACTGAGGTTTAATGACAGGCATAAGTAAAAATGTGTAAATAAAGGTTTGCAGGATGTAAGACAAAAACTAGTACTGCGCAACTACTGGTATGTTGCCTGGCGGCGAGCTATGCTTCATCAGGCGATAGCTTCAGAACAGAGAGGACTAAGAGTTTGTGGCGCCTAGCGGTAGGGATTGTCCCGCCATGCAATAGAGGCAAAATCAGTGTATGAGTGGCGCTTGGCGGTACGTGTCCCCCGCCAGGCGATTTTGCTGTTGCAACCCAGGGTTGATGGATTCTGCATGTGTGATCTGCAAGGCTTTTGGTGATGCTTCAAAGGTGGGTTGTTGGTGTTCCTTTAGTTGAACTCGGAACATATCCCTTGAGTTAAGCTTGGGATAGAGGTCAAGCACGTGGCATCCCTCAAGTTGAGCTCAGAAT
The DNA here is from genome assembly GCF_037176805.1 of Vigna unguiculata. Classification (NCBI taxonomy): domain Eukaryota; kingdom Viridiplantae; phylum Streptophyta; class Magnoliopsida; order Fabales; family Fabaceae; genus Vigna; species Vigna unguiculata. The sequence goes on from NC_140802.1 coordinate 28,845,926, forward strand.
GGCATCTATCGAGTTGAGCTTGGGATGGCAGATGAACAGAGGAACCCTTGAGTTGAGCTCGAGTTGGCGAGTTTTTCTGGTGTGAGTGTGCTGGTTGTGGCCAGTACGGATGGGTCCAGATGGATTACCCTCCTCAGTAGTAGCTAACGAGTTTGGTAGTCTTGGGACGTTGCGAACCATGTTCGTATTGGGAACTCCACCTAGCGTTGCGGTGTATGATCCGTAGCAATGGTTTCCCGCACGTGCTCTATCGGTTGTGGCCAATAAGTATGACATCAAGTCATCTTGAGGTAATCACTAGAAGATGTAGAATACGAATAACATGGTTGTGGCCATGTGATATGTAATCTAATGAGGGAATTCTTCTGGTGTGACTGTATGATATAAATATAAAAGTATTGTATATGTGTATGCATTTTTATATGTTTTATCTGTTAAGCTCACCCTATCTGCTTGTGGTTGGTGATGATCGTGTACGCCATACACTTGGGATGGCAGATGAACAGAGGAACCCTTGAGTTGAGCTCGAGTTGGCGAGTTTTTCCGGTGTGAGTGTGCTGGTTGTGGCCAGTACGGATGGGTCCAGATGGATTACCCTCCTTAGTAGTAGCTAACGAGTTTGGTAGTCTTGGGACGTTGCGAACCATGTTCGTATTGGGAACTCCACCTAGCGTTGCGGTGTATGATCCGTAACAATGGTTTCCCGCACATGCTCTATTGGTTGTGGCCGATAAGGATGGCATCAAGTCATCTTGAGGTAATCACTAGAAGATGTAGAATACGAATAACATGGTTGTGGCCATGTGATATGGAATCTAATGAGGGAATTCTTCTGGTGTGACTGTATGATATAAATATAAAAGTATTGTATATGTGTATGCATTTTTATATGTTTTATCTGTTAAGCTCACCCTATTTGCTTGTGGTTGGTGATGATCGTGTATGCCATACACTTGGGATGGCAGATGAACAAAGGAACCCTTGAGTTGAGCTCGAGTTGGCGAGTTTTTCCAGTGTGAGTGTGCTGGTTGTGGCCAGTACGAATGGGTCCAGATGGATTACCCTCCTCAGTAGTAGCTAACGAGTTTGGTAGTCTTAGGACGTTGCGAACCATGTTCGTATTGGGAACTCCACCTAGCGTTGCGGTGTATGATCCGTAGCAATGGTTTCCCGCACGTGCTCTATCGGTTGTGGCCGATAAGTTTGGCAGCAAGTCATCTTGAGGTAATCACTAGAAGATGTAGAATACGAATAACATGGTTGTGGCCATGTGATATGGAATCTAATGAGGGAATTCTTCTGGTGTGATTGTATGATATAAATATAAAAGTATTGTATATGTGTATGCATTTTTATATGTTTTATCTGTTAAGCTCACCCTATCTGCTTGTGGTTGGTGATGATCGTGTACGCCATACACTTGAGCATATGATGTTGTTGTAGGTGGTTCTGGTAAGGCTTAGCGTGGGAGCGGGGATAGCTTGGCAGTTTTTATTATTTTATGGTTTTGAGATAATTTGTAAACTCTTATGAGACTATTTCTATTATTTCCAGTTTTATAAACTATGGATGTTTTATATTATTTGGAGTTTCGTAATTTATGGATTTCAGACACTTTATTTATCCAATAAAGCTTTCAATTTCCCGCATTTTTAGGAAATGATGTATTATTAAATGACGAGTAATTAATGTTTTCTTTATTTTATTATGTAAATCCGTAATATCCTGACGGGATGTTATAAGGGGCATTAAGAGGTGCTTAGTGTGAGCATCACATGGGCTTGCGATCTCGTGGACGGACATTGCTTCTTTGTACGAGTCCTTTATCAACTTCTTTCTTCTTAATGGGTGCAGTCTCAACTTTAATGTTGTCCCTGTACTTCCTCATGTCTTCTACTCTCATGAACTTGGCAGCTCACTACCTCAACTCATTCATGTTTGTCAGTAGACTCATGCATAGCGCATCAGGAAATGACCTTACTTGCAAGTCGTTGATCATATAGTGTAGTATGATTACAAGGTTCAAGTTTTTTATCTTGAGGACGACTACCCCAAATTAGTCAATGAAGGCTCATAGAGATTCCCCCGTTCTTGTCTTATTTGAAGGAGGGAAAGGGAGGTGATGTCATGATTGTGGCTAGTTTCAAAGCGTATTGTGAAGGGTGAGGTCAGAGTGTCAAAACAATCGATTAAGAATTGGGGCATGTTGGTGAACAAATCCAAGACGAGTCCCCTTAGAGAAGAAAATAATGCATTACATAAGACAACATCATTAGTTGAGTAAAGGTTAATCGGATTAGTGTATACAAACATGTTCGTTTAGGTTCGTGGTCCCATCATAAGATATTGTAGGAGCCTTTCATTGCTTAGGAAGGGGGTTTCAGTGATTGTGTCAATGAAAGGATGTCTATGGTTCCTTCTTAGTGTCGATGAGTTGTTGGTTGCTCCCCCTAATTTTTGGGGTTAGATTATATTCGCTTTCTTCTTTAGTTTCATTTGTGGCTTCACCTCAAGATAGAGTTCTCTACCCTACATTCATAGTGTCAACCATTTCTTTCTCTCTTTTCCCTTAGCTACTTTCTCAGCCTCAATCTTCCTTTTCGACCTTGCGTCATGGCATCCATCTTCTCATCATTTTGTTTCTTATAGTCAACAAACTCTTGCTGCATTCTTGTTTACGCTTCCAAGATAGTGATTATATCAATTAAGGGCTCGACCCTTCTCGCTCTAATTGCTCTGCTTCTAGGAGACACCATCGTTGCTCGGTGGACGTCAATTATTCTTATGGGGTTGAGGTATATCCTGTAAAGTCTTCTAAAGTAATTCAAGTACCACAACTTCAAAAGGTATGTGTCCTCAGACTCCAAATGTACTCATCCTCAAACTCCACAATGGGAGATGTGCCAGTAGAAGACATTTCGATGCCAAAGTCAATCTGATGTGTTAGAAGGTAATAAATGCTACTATAACGTATTCCATATATTTCATAAAACGTGTTACTTATACTACTATATATGGGCTTTACTTTTTGGGTATGGGTCCAAGACACTAATTACTTGATAATTGGATTAATTTGATTAACCTTAGTTTAGTTGTTCTGAAATGATGATGGACCTATCTCTTATAATTGACATGAGTTTGATGCATGTCGTCTAAGAAGGTCGATATGTGCTCATCGAGACTCTCTATCCTAGAAGAATAATGAAAGGTATCTTTGGATTTATACACTAGAATCTCTTTTCACATATAAGAAAACAAACTTCAGTTTATTAACCTTACGTATTACTTCAGCTAATTAAAAAAAACATTTATGATAAACAAATTAATTTTAATACGATAAACTATTAAACCGAGGAAATTATCTATAAATTAAGTGGGTATTACGCTAAAAAACCTTGGGTTTAATTTAAAATGTTTGAATTTTAATTTTATATAGGTAGGTAAAAATGTTTGAATTTTAATTTTATATAGGTAGGTATATATATACTCATGACAAATCTGTAAAGATTTAGTTGTAAAAGTTACTCACATAATATATTTAATTTGATAAAGTTGAGTTTAAATCATGGAAAAAAAACATATTTATTTTAGTGTGATAACTTTTTTAAAGTAATTTATTATGGTAAAAAAGTTTGTTTATTTTTAACCGGATTATATTACCGTGTATCAACTGAACTTATTCTATAATTTTTGAAATCAAATTTTATAATGACTGGAGTGACCCATTACCCACTCCAATTCTTTCCAATCATACATAATATTTTTTACATCTCATTTCTCACTTATTTCTCTTCTTTTTCTATTTGTTTCTCATTTATTTATCCATACCTATTAATTAAAAGAATTAATTTTTATAATTTTTTTATGACTATTTTTTAATATATACATTTTGTATTAACTTTACTCCTACTATTCCTATAAATCATTTTATTATTTTATCATTTAAAATTTATAATTATTATTTTAAATATAATTAACTACTTATAATAAAATTGTAAAAATTATTTAATTTATATCTTACTTTTTAAAATAATAATGTTAAAAAATAATAATTATTATTATCATAAAAGGAAAAGAAATACATATACTTAGGTGCATCTGTTTTTACTAGTTTTTAAAGTAAGATATGTTTTAAAATGTTGTCTTTTAAAAATTAAATTTAATTGTTGAAACAAATATGAATGAAGGTTGTAGTGTGAAACCACTGGGTTGTTGTGGGCACTGATCAAAGTTCGCATCTTTGCTCAACTCGTCATCGCTAAGCAGATCGCAGCAAAGCAGAGTCTGAGACTGAACTCCAACAATGCCTCCCGTCGCTCCTCGAACCGGCGATGCCATATTCGCCAACATCGAACGCGTTGTAAGCAACTCTTACCGAAAACCAAAACCAAAACCCTCTTTTATGCCCAATTTGTTTTTTCAGAAAATAACACTGCAAAAGTTCCTCGCTCTCCTCGATTCTACAACAATTTTCACTCCAAAAAGTGGATTCGTCGATTTTGTTTTTGTTTTTCTCTGAAAAATGTGAACTTTCTTTCTGCTGAAGTGTGTGGAATTTAGTGAGTTCGTCTCGCAGGATCCTAATTGGTTTTGATTGTGCAGAATGCGGAGCTGTTTACTTTGACTTATGGTGCAATTGTGCGTCAATTGCTCACGGATCTGGAGGAGGTTGAGGAGGTTAATAAGCAGCTTGATCAAATGTACAACTTTGAATCTCTCTCTTCTTTTGAATCAGATAAATGGGATAGTTTATTGTTTTAGGTAAAAAGAAATGATTTTTTTGAGTCATTGATTCACTTTATTAATGTGAATAAGGGTGAACGTTTGGGGTATGTTTGGGGTGGGATGTATAGTGGGAGACTATCAGAGTTGTTAGCCTTTGTTCCTTGTAATAAAAAAACTCTGTTAAGTGCCATGTGGAAATTTGCCCCGATTATGGAAATATGGTGATCCTAAGACCATATAATAATTTTTTGTAAGAAAAATAGGAGTGGAAAGAGAAAGGAAAAGGAAGAGCAGGAAAGTAAATTATTTGTTTGATAGGTGATGTGATCATACCAGTAGAACATGGGGTGAAAGGAGATGAAAGAGAAAGAGGGTTTATTAGTATAATATAATTACCCCATTCATATTTAGATTGCCTATGTTGCATAAGTGAATTTTGGTGCTTGGTTGGTTTTTTCAGGGGTTATAATATTGGAATCCGTTTGATTGATGAGTTTTTAGCTAAGTCTAATGTCTCAAGATGCAACGATTTCAGAGAGACTACTGATGTAATTGCAAAGGTATGTACTGTCTTTTATGGTCTTTACTTACTGGGGAAAAGTGTGTGATTGCAGAAAAAGTTCTGCACTTCTGTTTGTTCATTTGATTTATGTTATTTAATGTGCAGCTTGCTGAAATTAACTTGAAATTTAATTTTGTTGGTGTATTAAAAAAGGGATCTTGTTGACAAGTGCTGTAAGGATACTTGTTAAGAAATCAGTAAATAGAATGTTTTTCTCAGAAATCATGGTGAGAGTGGATTGCGATATTAAATGTTATGCCTTCCTGGAAAACTTTTCCACTTTTGATTCATGAACTGGTTCTGTTAAATGAAGCTAAAGCTTAAATGGACAAGTTTTACAAAATTGTTTTACTTTTCTCTTCTCATTAAGAGGATAATTCTTTATTATCTCATTTTCTCTCAGGCTTTTAATTGTATAATTTGAAAATTCATATATTACATCCTTATGAACTGTACTCCTAGTAAGAATATTAGTAAATTTTGTTTTCTAGAAATGAATATTTATTTTCATCTTTATATGTCATTTGAAAATATAAGAATGGACTCAAGTGAGCTGCACCTTCTCCATACAATATCTATTATTAACTCTTATATGCACAGGTTTGTAGTTGGATTTTGGTTGTGCCCGAGTGTATAGTTAAATAGTATGTTTCTGAGATTGAATATACTAGGGTATAGGAATTAGCTTAAATAAGAAGGTCTTGGACCTCTTGTGAAGGGGAAATCCTTGGAAAATAGACCTTTCTTTTTGTTCTGTTCATATTCAGAGAAGTGACAAAATAATTCATTTCTTTAAATTCTTTTCTCTATTTCCGTTGTGGTTTCCTAGCAGATTTGAACTTGATTCTACACAACATATTTGTGACCGTTTTTTCTGGAGGGCGGGGGTATAATTCCAACATAATGCACAGCTAAGATTAAAAAATGAACAGCTATTATCTTGAAGTGCATTGTGTGGCCGTTTTAAGTGCTACCACTAAAAAGATTTATGCCTTAAAGCAATTGATATAATAACATGTTCCTTTGCAAATATAGACGGTCTATGAAAGGATGGGCTGGTGGAGGCCCAAAAGAAAAAAAAGATTAAATTGTTAAAGGATTTTATATTAATATTGTTGAGTTTATAGTTTTATTCCCTATTGTAAGATGAGAACAGTTGTAAGGTCATCATTTTTGTTGGTATCTCTTAGGTTATTTAAGAGGACTGTTCTTTACCCATTTGGAATATGAAAGTTTATCCTAGCTTCTGCTTAGCTTTAATGGTTGCTTTTAGGTATTTAAAGTTTCTTAGCTTTAGCTTCCTAACAATATGGTGCTTTCATCCAGCTTACTCCCCTCCCACAGCCACCACCTCAATGGAAGACAATCTCCAAGCTATTTTCCACCAGAAACTAGATGCCTTACAGACCCTAATCACTCACTATGATGAAGAACAGCGAAATTCTCACAACACTACCCTCTTACAGTCCATTGATTTTCTTGTCTCCTTCTCCTCTGCTGTTAATTAATGGTCTCTCCAACAAGCTTGTAGTTGTCCCTTTATTCCAGATCATTGTATTTTCTCTTGGGGGTTACTCCCAAACCCCAAGTTCCCATCATACCACACACCGACTCCAACATATTCCACAATTGTATAACAACAGATATCACCTGCACTCCACCTTCCATTGATGCACACCATCCAAGATACAGGTTGCCATAACCACAACTGTTACTGACACTGTGGCCTCCACAATCGCCCCTGCAACTGCTTCCGGCACAATGGTCACCATAGTGGTATTGAAAACAAGTTTTCCATTGTACCATGGGTTCTGCTTTCCTGTATTTAACCCTCGAACAAGGGTTTCAAAGTCGCAACAGCCTTTGCCAACACTGCCTCCACCTATGTCATTGTAAATAACAAATTTCCCACGAAGCCTTCCATATCTCCTTACTCTGACCTTACCACGGTCAACCACCCTTACACACTCTTCCCACGTCTTGTCTCATCGCCCTCACCTACTTCAGATACATGTAGATCTCTCTCTACTCTAATTCAACCGTTAAGCTGATCACAATGTTCACTTACCTACCCACACACTTAAAACTACTAAAACCACCCTCGAACAAAACATGACAACCCCACCACCCATTCCACCTGAAGCTGTTCCCCACCTTCATTTCCCACTGTTAGAGCTGAGCCACCCACACCAATCTATCACATCAACTCTAGCTCATCCAGCAGGCCCCATCATAACCACACTTCGCTGACCCCAAATTTAAAGCACAACCTACTGTCCCCAATCTCTATGAGCTCCACAACCCCAATAAACCATCAGATGTCACCCCTACAGTGTGCTTCCCCACCCCACTTTGGATTCTCCTATGTGTTCACAACTGTCCCTTATACCTCGACTATCCCACCCACTAAACCCAAGCCATTGGATCCTTCCTTTTCCAAACCCCTGCAATTTCCACCTTTTAATCATGCCTTTTCATTATTTAGATGTCTTAAAGGCAATTTTTGTAGATACATTTAATTGCTCAACCCTATCACATGAGTGTTTCTTCCTCGCTTGCCCCAAGTTAACTTTCAACCACAATTATTAGACTCCAATCTTTCCACGGCCACCTATTTTCAGGAACAGTTTCATGCAAATTTTAGTGACCTTGAGAACTAGGTCCAATGTGAAGTGGTGGGTTGGATGGGCCTAAAGAGGCCAGAATGAAAATCAAAAGTGGCTTAAGGATTTTATAAGATGGTCTTAGAATATTTAAAATAATGTTATTTAGTTTAAATTTATATTCCCTAAAGTTAGTGATGACACTTGTAGGGTCATCATTTAGTTGTTGGTACATTTTATGTAAGTGTGTTCCTTCCTGCCCATCATAAACAAGGAAAAATATCAATGCTTATGTTTATCTCTCTTTTAACTTCAACGGTAGTTGTTTAGGTATTTTCTAGTAGATAGTCTATAGCTTCCTATCTGTCAACCTGATGACCAGACCCATGCTTTTGTTAAGTGCGATTTTGGATTAGCTATTTTGGGAAAACAATTTCTCTCTCTGTCTGCACCTTACTACAAAAGCTTATAAAAAAATCAAATGTTTTTTTATGTTACAAATCTAATCAGTGTGCAAACTTTGTTTAAGAATGATGAGTACTTATTTTTCTGGTCGAACCACTTGTCACCAACTATTTAGTCAACATTTAATAACTTTGGCCAATTGTTAGAGGAGGATATCATATATGTAATTCCTTTATGATTTTGTTCTATTATACTCCCTGGCTTTTGTCACATGTTGTGATTGGTTTGGGCTGTGAATGTTTATTTTAGGGATGTAACAGCTGGGTGACACTTTGATTGGTATGAGATTTACAGCATTAAACATTCATTATTGGTTGTTTGATCAACAATTTTTTGTTTGTTTATTAATTGTATTACAAGTAATGTGTATTTAAACGATAAGGTAAGTTTTGAATTTTATCAACTTTACTCTTGCTTTTTTACAGGTTGGTTTTAAAATGTTCCTTGGTGTTACTGCATCTGTGACCAATTGGGATGCTGATGGGACATGTTGTAGTATTGTTTTGGAGGATAATCCTTTGGTAGATTTTGTGGAACTTCCTGACAACTGCCAAGGTCTGTACTATTGCAACATCTTAAGTGGAGTTATTAGAGGAGCCTTAGATATGGTAAGTTCTGCTCCTATTAATTACTTCAATTTACTTATTACTTCAACTTTATAAAACTTCAGTTTATCAAATACTAGTTATTATTTTGTTCCACTTTTAACAGTAAGGAAACTTGGACAATATAATAGTTTGATTACTGAATCCTTCCTCCGTGGTCTTCTAAATTTGAGTATTTTCTCAAACATGAAATAGATGACTCCTATATTGCTTGTGTAGCATAGTTGTACATGGAAAGGAAAATTGTTTTATCAGTTTTTGCTTTCTGAATTGTTGTTTCCATTCTATATAAATCATTAAAATATTTTATGGATAAATTCTTTTTGTGGAGAGCTGGAGATAAAGAAATTCAATGTTTAGCCTGATAATATCCACATTTTGGGCAAGTTAAAATTGACCAAGATCATGTCACTGAACTCAACCTAATTAAATTACTGAACAACACCTTTATGGTAGTAAATTTCCCTGGAGGAAAATGAGGCATGGTATGTAACATTCTGTTTTCAGTTATATCTTGGGAATTGGGAATCATGGTAAGGCATTAAGGTTTTTTTTCCACATCATAAGCTTTGTTCTTTATTTGTAAACATGATTCCGATATATGTATGCCCAGGTGTCAATGAAGACTGAGGTAACTTGGCTCCGTGATGTGCTTCGTGGTGATGATGTGTTTGAGTTGCAGGTAAAACTTGTCAAGCATGTACCAGAAGAGTATCCATACAAAGATGATGAATGAATTTGTTTTTGTAGTGTTGTATACTCGAGGTTTTTATTACTTCTTTGCTGCAGTATTAGATTATCATATTCTGACTTGTCCTATGTGTATTTTGATGAAACACTAAATACAGCAGAAAATCTTTAATTAAATCATTATCATATTGGTTTTGCGATCTACATGATTTCTGATGGCCCTCTAGATTTTTAAGTTCTTATTATTTTCCTCATTACATGTTATTATGAGCATGATATAGATGCTCTAACTATTTGATTATAGTTAAAAAACATATTTTATGATTAAAAAATATTTATGTTTGGAATCCCTGTATTATCAGTAACAGTAATTGTATTTTCGAATTCCCTGATGCTTTTTGGATTGTAATGTTCCTTGGGATTTAAAATCACTTGTTAATATAGACTTAAGCTATCTGGTTTTTTCCTCCTCTTTAGATTTCTCAGAGATGTCTTTTGTCGTGTACTGAGATCATCAAAGAAGAGGGAAAATAACAGCTTTGAAATCATCAAACATCCAACAAATGAAATAAATACTTAACCATAATAGAAGCTCAAAAGTAAAGAGAAAAAGGTACAACAAATAAGAGATGGAAAAACTTATAGTCATCCATATAAGAAACTTTAGAAAGGAGGTGCTCTAAATATAACAACTTATCATTTTTTTTAAATCCCAACTTATTCTTCTTGCAGTCCCGTATCTTTCCTATCACGTTTTTCATATTTCGCAATGATAGGTGTAAATTTGTGACTTGGAGCAAAATTATATTTTAAAAAGGAAATTCCTCTTGTGCTCTCATTTCCCAGGAAAATTTTGAAGCAGAAATTAACGTGACAATTCCGTTTTATATTTAACTTTATACGAAATTTTAAAGAAATGAAAGAAAGATTTTATGTAGAGTGAAAAAAAACCGTCCTTATCCAATATGGATCGTTTGTCTAACGAAAATCTCCACGGACGTATCACTCATTCACTAATGACAGCAATGATCGTGTAAAATCTCGACAAAAATAACCATATCGTCATTGGTATTATTAAATATATTTAAAGAATTAATATTTCACTAAAAATATAAAATGATATTTATTTTAATTCTTCTACAGTTACCCTGATAGTCTGGAATAAATGCTATATAAGCACCCAACACTCACCACTGCTGTACCCTCAAACAAAAGAACACTTTCCACATCATAAAAAGATAAAAATACAACAACTAAATCCTTCTAAGTGACTCAAAGGACGTGTAAGAGCAATTTTCTTAGAAAGCTTACTAATATTAAATGGTGAAAGATGACGTTGAAGGAAACTGTTACTTCAAATTCTCCTTGTATGAGTGGAAACACAGAATATGTGAAACAAAGATTAACTCAAGTACCTCTTGCTGACTAAGGCCGGCAGCATATTTTTATTTAGTAAAAGACCTCATTCCCTAATGACAAATGGCAAATATATAGAGATTTTTGTAGCTTCTAAGAACGAAGTGTGTACTTTCATATTTGTTTACACCGAAAAAAGTTATTTATATATTTTCACAACCATTTGACATTTCAATGATAATTAAAAAAAGAAAAGAAAAATAAACTTCTGTATTTACAAACAAAAATAGATGTCGAAAAATAAGAAAAAATTGTGTCAAATGGGATAAAACAATTTTGAATGTCAAAATATCATTGTTTTTGTTTACACTAGGAGGTTGATATACAAGAACTTTTATATATAATAATATCAATCAATTAAAAATTATCTTAAATATTATTTTGAGAGTAATTATACAAAATAATAATCTTACATGGATGTCTTTAAACTCACTTTTTCTCTCTCTGTATCTATCTATTTATATGTTTTGTTTTCTTTGTTTTTTTCGGGTAGAATGATACCATTGAAGGCAAGTACATACTGATAGATATCAAATGGAAATTTTGGATTCCTCGAGTGAGATTGGCCCTACATAACAATGCAAAGGTAGAAAGACATTTCCAATACACTTGTCTTGGAAATATCGGAATAATTCTTGACTTGGTACACTTGGCAACACTTCATATCCACGATTATAACGGGAATGATTCCTTGCATGAATCTATGTCATTGTAAGAACTGAAAAAAGACACATTAACAGTGACCCTCATGGAATTTTGTGCCGGGCTAATAAACTAGGTGCAACAACAACAACTATCAAACACACATATATCAAATTACACAAACAATGTTTTCTAAGTTTGAATAATGTAATTGCCCGGCCAATTCCACTCTTGCATATTGTATCCATTACGGTTTTGGTTGAAAAAAGACAACAGTAAGAGCCATCTGTTGGCTGCTGATTTTGCTAAGAGAATATAGTTAGTATATATTAGTCTTTTTTGTGTTTTCACTGAGATTGGTGATAAAACTACTGAATCTTGAAAAAATAAATTGAGGGGTATCTCTTAATAGGGAGAGTAAGGGAAATGGGGAACAATAGTTTGTTTCGTTATGCAGATGGAGTGGACAGATTGCTGATGTTCTTTGGGACCTTGGGAAGCCTTGGAGATGGACTACAGACCCCTCTCATGATGTACATCCTCAGTGATGTGATCAACGCCTATGGAGACAAAAATAGTCACTTGAAAAAGCATGATGTGAACATGGTGAGTTTGTTCAGTAAAATCTGCACACCCTTCTTACTGGTGTACTATGTGTGGCAGAAATGCATCAGCTAGTTTAGTACACAATTTTTCTGGAAACTGCTTGTGTTAACTTTTTGGCAGTTATTTGATTTAGAAGTTAAAGTTGTCATGTGAGTTTCAGAAAAGAAGTTATTTGTCTCTCTAACTATCATTACCATGAAACTTTAAGAAGTCACTGTATCATGCACGTAGAAACTGATTTATGAGTCTAATAAAGAATACCACTTAAGATAGGTCTTTCCACAATGAGTTTTATGACATGATTACTCAATAGTTTTGCGTTTTTTCAGTATGCGTTGAGGCTTTTTTGTGCTGCACTTGGAGTTGGACTTTCAGCTTTTGTTGGTAAGTTGCACACTTGGTGGCTCAGTTACTTCCCTAGAAGATTTAACATCAATTTTGAAGTTATGCAATTAGCATTGCTTGAATTAGAGAAAGCAAATCTAACTACTTTTCGATTGCAGATTCTCTATTAAATTTTCCAGTATTTTCCTCTAAGCATTAACAATAGACCGATGTTCGTACTCTAAAAATCTTTTCAATATATTTTAAAACATCAAAATCATTATTTATCGGTGTATTTTGAATGCACAACAGAGGAACAAAACAAAAATACCCAATAGAGAATCTTAATTCCTACTTTTGATGCTTGATACCAATTGATGTTGCCTACTACAGAAGGAATATGTTGGACAAGAACTGCTGAGAGACAGGCTTCCAGAATGAGAATGGAATACCTAAAATCAGTCCTAAGACAAGATGTCGGTTTCTTTGACAGACAGACTGGTGGCTCTTCAACAACCTACCAAGTTGTCTCACTCATTTCCTCTGATGCCAATACAATCCAAGTTGTCTTGAGTGAGAAGGTTTTTCCGCAGTTATGCATTTCTAATTCTTGTTTGGAATTCAGTAATGATCATAATCATAAATATTCAAAAGTAGATAGGTCTTCTGGTTCAAACTAGTACATAAACAGTGAATTCATTAGTGACATATTTCTGAGTAAATAGTGTATGCAGAAATAGTGTAAGAGACTTTTACACTGTCATCTAATAATAAATTGTCTTTTTAGTAAGTTCTATGACTTTTACCATAACTATTTTAAAAGTCATATCAATGGTCAAGTCCTTTGGCATAGAAATTTTTTTGTTAACTGCTGGTCAATAATAAAATAACGCAACTGTTTTAAGAGTTGATAACAAGTCTACCATATCAATTGGAAAGGAATCTATTAAACATGGAAGAACAAAGCATATCTAGAATAGACATCATGCAGTTAAGAAAAAATCTGTTTGGAGCATTGCAATTTTGAAGATCAATTAGCATACATAATAATGACAAAGGCACTCCCACAAAAGGCAAGTTCGAATTGCTAAGATCAAGACTTAGAGTGTTGAAGAAACATCTCAAATAGGAGTGTGTCGAGTAAATACAACACTTGTTATTGTTACTTTTTATGCAATGTGAAACATGGCTTTGTAGCTCTACAAAAGCAACTCTTTGAGTTTATTTGAACTTTTGTAATTGTTGTGACTGTTAAGTAGTCCTTATGTTAATATTCAGATTCTTTCTTCCTTTTCATCTCATTTTTGTTCCTTTAAAATTTATTCTGCATTTAATGTAAATTTTTCCTCTGTTATTAACAAGTTTCCATATTCTTCATAAGAATTGTTCACAAGGTAGCCAGTGAATCTGATATTAACATGAATTTGAAATCTAACTAATTTGGTGACGCTTTTAATAGATGAGTTTCAAAATCTGATAAAAGCAGAACTCTTTATTTCTCTGTTTGATTAATTTATATTTTCTTCTTTCTGTGTAGATACCTAATTGCCTGGCTTATATGTCAACATTCCTATTCTGCCACATCTTTGCATTTGTGCTTTCATGGAGACTTACATTGGCAGCCATACCACTCTCTGTCATGTTCATTCTTCCAGCACTTGTATTTGGGAAGATCATGTTGGATCTCGCAATGAAAATGATAGAGTCTTATGGGGTTGCCGGTGGCATAGCAGAGCAGGCAATATCTTCAATAAGAACTGTTTATTCATATGTTGGGGAGAATCAAACACTGAACAGATTTAGCAGCGCACTTCAGAAAACACTTGAATTTGGAGTAAAGCAAGGTTTTGCAAAAGGGTTGATGTTGGGAAGTATGGGGGTTATTTATATAAGTTGGGGCTTTCAGGCTTGGGTTGGAACAATTCTGATCACTAAAATGGGAGAACAAGGTGGCCATGTGTTTGTAGCTGGCTTCAATGTTCTCATGGGAGGCTTGTGAGTGATTTTCTCATCTTTTATATTCTAGTCTTTCATCGAGTCCAGATCCTCTGCTGAATATTAAAAATACACTGATATTGGTATTTTAAAAATCTTGTTAACATATTTTAAGACATCAACTTACCTATGAGTATATTTTGAAGGCACAACAGAGTAATAACAAAGAAAAACCCAGCAGAAAATTCAAATTCTCTTTATCATATAGTTCATATTTTGAATCTGACATCTTAATGCTTATATGTTTAACTTAATGAATTTCAGGAGCATTTTAAGTGCTCTTCCAAATTTAACTGCCATCACAGAGGCAACTGCTGCAGTCACACGTCTTTTAGAAATGATTGACCGGGTGCCAACCATAGATTCTGAAGATAAGAAAGGAAAGGCCTTATCATATGTGAGGGGAGAGATTGAATTTCAAGACATCCACTTTTTTTACCCATCTAGGCCAGACACACCAGTTTTGCAAGGATTTAATCTCACTGTCCCAGCTGGCAAGAAGGTAGGCCTTGTGGGAGGTAGTGGTTCAGGTAAATCCACTATCATAGCACTTCTTGAAAGGTTCTATGACCCTGTTGAGGGAGTAATTCTCTTGGATGGTCACAAGACTAATAGGCTTCAACTGAAGTGGTTGAGATCCCAATTTGGTCTTGTAAATCAAGAACCTGTTCTCTTTGCCACTTCCATAAAGGAGAATATATTGTTTGGAAAAGAAGGAGCTTCAATGGAAAGTGTGATAACTGCTGCTAAAGCAGCTAATGCACATGATTTCATTGTCAAGTTGCCAGATGGATATGAAACTCAAGTAAGTTGCTCTCAACTTGTTTCCTCAGTTGAACTATGAAAACAAAGTAATATACATAAAGAGGAGAAAAAGAAGGAAACAGAATGAAATTTCTATAAATTTGGTTGTGGTTTGAGCATGCTTCTTTTGAAATTTCATTATAATAGCATTTAAAGGTTTCTACCTAATACTTTATAGCACCTCAGCACATCAAAATAGTTTGATCTTTACTATTGTATTAAATGAACAAGACTTTATACCCCTCTTCATTTCAGTCTCTACATCCGAAAAATCAACACTTTAGTTTGATCCTTACATGAAAAAATGTCTATAAATTGATTCTTACTTTTTTACCAAAGTCATTGCAGTTTCAGATTTTGCAGAGTTGACTAACATTTAATCCTATTTGGTATCATGCTATCTTAGTAAGTGAACAACATGGCAAAATCTTTAACCAGCATACATTCAATGTACTAATTTACAAGCACTTCTTTCATGCATGGACCAAATTATCTATTTTTACAAGGTCTATAAAAAAACAGTGAAAAGTAGATTACTAATTGTATTTAAATCTTTGATTTAAAATTCCACTAAAGCCTTGTTATTGCAAACCACTATGGTTTTCCTAGGTTGGTCAGTTTGGGTTTCAGCTGTCTGGTGGACAGAAGCAACGTGTTGCCATAGCAAGAGCCTTGCTAAGGGATCCAAAGGTTCTCTTGCTTGATGAAGCTACCAGTGCATTGGATGCTCAATCTGAAAGAGTAGTACAAGCAGCCATTGATCAAGCTTCAAAAGGAAGAACAACAATCATCATCGCTCACCGCTTGTCTACAGTTCAATCTGCTCACTTGATTGCAGTACTTCAATCAGGAAGAGTAATTGAAACAGGTACTCATAATGAGCTCATGGAATTGCCTGGTGGTGAGTATGCTCACATGGTAGAGTTGCAGCAAGTAACAACACAAACTGATGAATTCAAACCTTCCAATCTTCAAATAGAAGGAAAGAACTCTCACAGGATGAGCATCTCACAAAGTCCAGTTGTAAGTTTCAGATCAAGCACTGTAGGCAGTCCAATGTTGCATCCCTTCAGTCAAGGGTTTTCCATGGGAACACCATACTCATATTCTATTCAATATGATCCTGATGATGATAGTTTTGAAGATAACATGAAACGAGCAAATCATCCAGCTCCTTCACAGTGGCGTTTGCTGAAAATGAATGCACCTGAGTGGGGAAGAGCAATGCTAGGAATCTTAGGAGCAATAGGGTCAGGAGCTGTACAACCTGTGAATGCATACTGTGTAGGAACACTTATATCAGTTTATTTTGAATCTGATAGCTCTAAGATGAAGTCTAAAGCTAAAGAACTGGCCCTCATTTTCTTAGGAATTGGTGTTTTCAACTTCTTCACTAGTATTCTTCAGCACTATAACTTTGCAGTTATGGGAGAAAGGTTGACTAAAAGAATAAGAGAGAAGATGCTAGAGAAGTTGATGACTTTTGAGATAGG
This sequence comes from Vigna unguiculata, assembly GCF_037176805.1. Taxonomy (NCBI): domain Eukaryota; kingdom Viridiplantae; phylum Streptophyta; class Magnoliopsida; order Fabales; family Fabaceae; genus Vigna; species Vigna unguiculata. The sequence continues at coordinate 28,862,856 of NC_140802.1, forward strand.
TTGGTTTGACCATGAAGAGAACACAAGTGCTTCCATTTGTGCAAGATTATCCTCTGAAGCCAACTTGGTCCGTTCCCTTGTTGGAGATCGACTGTGTTTGTTGGCTCAAGCAGTTTTTGGATCTGTCTTTGCCTACACTCTTGGACTTGTGCTCACATGGCGGCTTTCCCTTGTGATGATTGCAGTGCAGCCATTAGTCATTGGAAGCTTTTACTCAAGAAGTGTCTTGATGAAGAGTATGGCTGAGAAAGCTCGCAAGGCACAAAGGGAAGGAAGCCAACTTGCAAGTGAAGCTGTTATAAACCATAGAACAATAACTGCTTTCAGCTCTCAGAAAAGAATGTTGGCACTTTTCAAAGCCACAATGGTAGGGCCTAAAAAGGAAAGTATTAGGCAGTCATGGATTTCAGGCTTTGGTCTTTTCAGCTCTCAGTTTTTCAACACTTCATCCACAGCACTGGCTTACTGGTATGGTGGGAGGCTCTTGATAGATCATAAAATAGACCCAAAGGAACTCTTCCAAGCATTTTTAATATTACTCTTCACTGCTTACATTATTGCAGATGCTGGAAGCATGACTTCTGACTTGTCCAAAGGAAGCAGCGCGGTTGCATCAGTTTTTGCAATGCTAGACAGGAAAACTGAGATTGATCCTGAGACTTCATGGGGTGGTGAGAAAAAAAGGAAAATAAGGGGCAGAGTTGAGCTGAAAAATGTTTTCTTTGCATATCCAACTAGACCTGATCAAATGGTTTTCAAGGGCTTGTGTCTTAAAATTGAATCTGGGAAAACAGTGGCTCTAGTGGGGCACAGTGGTTGTGGTAAATCAACAGTTATTGGTCTTATTGAAAGGTTTTATGATCCTGCAAAGGGAACGGTGTGCATAGATGAGCAAGACATCAAGTCCTATAATTTAAGAATGCTGAGGTCACAAATTGCATTGGTGAGTCAGGAACCAGCCCTTTTTTCTGGCACCATACGAGAAAACATTGCCTATGGGAAAGAAAACACAACTGAATCTGAGATAAGAAGGGCAGCATCTCTGGCTAATGCTCATGAATTCATAAGGTACGAGAGATCTGTAAATAAAAAACTTAAAATGAAAAGGTCTTTCAGAATCACTTTTCTAAGTAATCTTTGTTCAGATGTCGAAATTTCTTTCATTTGCCTAAACACAACATTAAGGAAACAAATAAGAATTAAAACTGACATACTTGCATGCTCAGGCTGCTAGAGAGAACAACTAAACAATAGGTAACATTTGATACAACTTTTTTCAGTTTCTCTTTTCCTTAAAAGTATAAGCTCCTCTAATTAGCTTATGTAGAAGCTCACATTTATTGAAAAAGTGATTAACATGAAATAGCATTCATGTATAAGTTGTTTCCATAATAAAAAATCAAACCGGGCTTACCTTTTTACATAACAAGCTATGTCATACTAATATTCAATTTAGGTCAGTATCCGTGTCTAACATGTATTCGTGTCTGATACTTTAAAATACTTATCATAACTTATCATCTGCAAATATGTGGTTCCAACTAGCTTATAAATGCTACTTTTATCTTTTAGACATTGTGTTTGGGCCACCTTATCCCTTCAAGGAGAAGAGAAAGAAACTAAAAATGTAGCTACTCTAAATATTGAATTTAATATGCATTAGCTACACCTTGAAACCTTCTTCCTCTTGGCACTGACACCTTCTTTGTCTTTTTTGTCCTGATGGTGTTTGTCATGGCAGTGGAATGAATGATGGGTATGAGACATACTGTGGTGAAAGAGGAGTTCAGCTATCAGGAGGTCAGAAGCAAAGAATAGCATTAGCAAGGGCAATTCTGAAGAATCCAGCAATACTTCTTCTAGATGAGGCTACAAGTGCACTTGATAGTGTATCAGAGATCTTGGTCCAAGAAGCACTAGAGAAGATAATGGTTGGAAGAACATGCATAGCAGTGGCTCATAGGCTCTCTACAATACAGAAATCCAACTACATTGCTGTGATTAAGAACGGGAAGGTTGTGGAACAAGGTTCACATAACGAATTGATTTCACTCGGACGTGATGGTGCATACAATTCTCTTGTTAAACTGCAAAGTGGTAGCTCCCCTAGATGAAATTTATTAGTAGTTGTAACATATGGTAGATTATTTTTTTTTTTTCTCTTTTGCTTTTCTAAGACAATAACGTACATGTTACTGTAGAATCCGGGGTTGCCCCTCATGAAATTTAAGAATGTTCCATGTTTGCATATGCTTGAAAGCTTGTGAAAAAAGAAAAGTCAGAACTGTTTTTCTGTTTCAGGAGAAAAACATTTATTGTCCTGATACAACCCAGAAAACTGTTGCTTCAATAAATAAATATATATATATATATATATATATATATATATATATATATATATATATATATATATATATATATATATATATATATATATATATATATATAAAGTAAGAAAGTATTGGATGAACTTACTTTAGCCATTAACGAAATTTCAAGTTTATAAGGGTTGAAATTGGCATTATTCACGTAAACTTAAATAGACTACAAGAAGAATAGAAAAGAAGAGTAAGAAGAAGATGATCAAATTACAATACCGAATATTTACTGATGAATAATTATTATTACCGACTGATTTTAGTTATTTTTTTATTTCGATGAATATTTTTACTGTTGGTTAAAATTATTGACAAATATTTTACTAACAAAATTTTTATCATCAACAAATCTTGATAATTTTGATCATTATGGACAAATTTTAAACGTCAATAAATTATATTTTTTCTTATAGTACTGATATAGTTTTAGTCATTAATATTAATATTAATATTTAAGAATAACGTTCTACTTATTATATAATGATTTTATTTAAAATAAAGATTGAAAAACATATATCCTTGTAGTTTTATTTTATTAAAATTTTAAACAATATTATAAATGATAGTTTTTTTTATAAATGATTAAATTTTAAAAAAGGAACAACTAATATTTATTGTTTATTTTGTTCAATCTTTAAACATTACGTCAAAATAAAAAAGATGAAACAAGTCAATGGAAATCATGTACAACATTTCAAATTGTTAACATTATATCAAACTTAACTCAAAAGAAATATGTATACATATAAGTTTATCTACAAAATAAACAAACGTTATTGTTTGGTTTCTATATTCTGTTAGATGCATCTCTAAAGTTTGCATCTAAGTATGTATATTAGCAAGTTACTATATAAGCAATACATATGAGGGTAAATGCCAAGAGAAGTCCTATGACATCTCATTTAAATAAAATAAATTTAGGTTAAATTACCCTTTTGATCCCTCTATTTGTCATGAAATTTCATTTTGGTCCTCACGTTTTTCCTTGTCTCAATTTGGTTCTCATTTTCTTAAAAATGACTCAATTTGGTCCTCACTGTTAACTTTGACCAGACGGTGTTAAAGTCAATGCCACGTGTCAATTTCTGGTTTTTTTGAATTTTTTTAATATTTTTGAATTTTTTTTTAATTTTTAATTTTTTTTTTAATTTTTTTTTTATTTTTGACACGTGTCATTTCACCGTTGTGCCACGTGTCAAAGTGACTCAATTTGGTCCCTATATTTGTTTTTAGTTTCAATTTAGTCCCAATTTTTGTAAAAATGAAGCAATATTGTCCTCCTTAGATTGAGACTCAATTTAATCTTTGTATACAACTTATGATAATATTCTTAATAAAATTGACATTTTTATTAAATATTTATAGAAATATTTTTAATTTTTTTTTTAGTTTTATTATTAAACAAAATTAAACCCCAAACTTAATTTCAAAAATTAACAATTTTGTCATCATATATAAAGGCATCAAGTGTATCATATTATACAAACTTGGTAAAGATTAAAAATCAAATAACTTGTCATACATAAATTTAGGAACTAAATTTCAAGTTCAAAACAAAATCAAAGTCTAATGTTTTGTGTAGAATTTAAAGTTAATTTAAAATATTTATAGAAATATTTAATAAAAACGTTAATTTTAGTAAGAATATCACCATAAAATTTATAAGAAAGTAAATTTAGTGTCAATTTGAGGAAGGACAATATTGCTTCATTTTTACAAAAATTGGGACTAAATTGAAACTAAAAACAAATATAGGGACCAAATTGAGTCACTTTGACATGTGCAAAACTGTGAAGTGACACGTGTCAAAAAGAAAAAATTAAAAAAAAAAATTCAAAAAAAAATTCAAAAAAAATCAAAAAATATTAAAAAAATAAAAAAAAACAGAAATTGACACGTGGCGTTGACTTTAAAACCGTCTGGTCAAAGTTAACGGTGATGACCAAATTGAGTCATTTTTAAGAAAATGAGGACCAAATTGAGACAACTAAAAACGTGAGGACCAAAATGAAATTTCATAACAAATAGAGGGACCAAAAGGGTAATTTAACCAATAAATTTACTAGATAAAACATCACATAAATATAATATAAAATAGAGCACACGACATGAAGTATATAGGTATTAATTATTACAGTTATCCATAATATACTGAAAGAAAAAAGTTAAGGCACAAAAACAGAAATGCCAATAACAGAACATAAAAGTTTGACAATTATCCAAAAGGCTTGCTCGTAGAGCACAAAAATAACAAGGTAACAATGCCCCAAAAGACGCTCCATAAAGCAAGATCCAACTCGTGCATACTACACTGCAACATTCCCATCATCCTGATGACCACTAGGGGTTTTCACCTCTACTCAAACCAAATAATTGGTTATCATCACAAAAGGAAAAACCACACAAGAAAACAAACACAAGCAAAAGGATAAGCTAGAGTAAAAAGAAATTTTGAACATGTTATAGCAAGCAAATAGTTAAAACGGGTTATAAACAGGCAAAACAGTAGGCACTCAATCATGTGATAGCAAACAAACAATAAGACTCTATGACTCAATTATCTGGATACATATAAAGAGATCGGATTCATTGGATGCTTGCACTTGTGGGGTGGCCTCTACTACTCTACAGAGCCATTGCCAATGGATTTCACCCTACCATGCATAAGGTTAGCCCATGATCATCTATGGCTATTATACTGCCAAAGATTAGGGCCTCCTGCTACTCTCACCACTTGAATCAGTTCACTCTATGTGAGACTAATTGATTCTTTAGAGTTTTAGGATGTAACATTGCTTGAATCATTATCTAATTATATACACTACAACACCACCATGAAATCTCCCCACGAGACTCATTGATGAGTCCATCTTCAAGAGTAAGGAAGCCAAGGAGAAGCCATGCGAAATTGATGAGGCTTCCATGGAGAAGGATGAGGGTGCGGAAGCTAGAAGATGAGAGGAGAAATGATGCAGCAATGGTGTTTGGAGAAGCTCTCAAGTGAGCTTGGGCCAACACTCAAGGAAGGGGGCTAGAGGAAAGAAAGAAGGAGAACTCTAGCCTAAGTTGATTCACAAAAAGAGAGGAGTCTGGAGTCATCTCAACAAAGTTTCTCTACTATATTCATGAATGAAAATACAAAGTTCCTAAGCTCTCTATTTATAGTAGAAAAGGAGAGCCAAGTCATCTAGAAAAATGGAGGGAAAAAGGATCTAGAATGTGGTATTTGGAGCCAAAAAGAGAGCATGAGGCAAGTGTGACTTGCCACCTAAGCAAGTCACAAGGAACTTGCTTCTAGGTGCATAAGCTTGGAGCAAGAAGGATCTAGATCCTCTCTCAAATGTGCTCTCCCTTTTGTTGGGCCAATTTCAAGCCCAACTCTTTTTTGGTCCACTTCTCTTCAAAGCCCAAAAACCCTCCAAGGCCCAATACATGGCCCAAACAAAAACCCTATTCTACAAAGCCCAAAATATAAGGCCCAAAATAAACCCTATTCTAATATTTTCAAACAAAAAGTCCTAGTGATGAAGGATTGACCTCAATCAAGGATGGAGGCACATGCTTAAGAAGACTAAGCATGTTTAGAAAGGAAGTTCACTAATCCTTCATCCCTTTCATTTATGCTTGTTATTTTTGATTCTCTAAGTTGACTTAGTTGAATCAACTTTAGTTGACTTGTTGACCTTTGACTAGGTTTGACTTGTTGACTATAGTTCACTTGACTTAAGCCAACATGCTAATCTATGTTTATTTGCTTTGTAGGTTAATTAGGAGTAAGAAAGCAATGCTAGGTGGCACATGGTGATTGGGGAGCATAAATGATGTGGAGGAGAGAGTAAAGCAAAGGCATAAAGCATAAAGAAAAAGGCATAAAGCAAGTGTACCTATGTACCTTTGGTCTCCTTTGTTTTTAGCACACTATGGCCACTTTCTAGAGACATATGAGACACATTCTTGGTCTCCTTTTGTCCTAGAACGAAATTAGCCTTGCACACACCATAGCTAGCTCTTTTGTCTCTCATTTTTTGTAACCTTATTTGACCTAGTTTCTAGAAGCTAGGGTTAGGTTTTTATAGACACATCCTTAGGTATCTTTTATTTGCTTAGAGGCCCCTAAACTCTTCTATATAAGGGGTGCTCCTAGACATGTAAAAGGGTTGAATATTTTGAAGTAAAAACACTCTTGTGTCTCAACCATTTGTGAGAGTTTTCTCCCTAGGGAGTGAATACTTTTAAGCCTTATCTTGCATAGCAAGTGGCGGCACACATCCACTCATCTTCAAGGTTGCCATGGCTTCTAGCCTAGTCTTGTAGTGGCGTGCTTCTCACATTTTTACCATTTCTTTCCTTTCCATTTTATGTTTTCTTCTTCCTTTAATTGTTCTTGGTTTTCTATGGTTTATGTGCTTTCCATTTCCTTTTTGTTTTGAATCAATCCATCATCTTCTTCTCTTGAGCTTTGTGAAAGGAACCTTTACATCTAGATAACTTACTATCTTAATGTCCAGTGGGGATTTCACTTAACTTTCTTAATCAACTCACACCATATTCAATAATCTTAAAAAGGAACAAGTTAATCCTTCATCACCTAGGCTAGGTCTTCACATCTTCCTTAAACCATGTAAAGTTCATCTTGGGCCTTGTATGTGCATTGGAGGCCCATTCCTCTTGTATCCTCCTAGCCATTGCTCTTGTTGTGGGTCCCTTGGTTAGAGGCATCTCATCATCCCCTCCCTCTTGAGAACGATTTGTCCTCAAATATGAAATTTCTGCCTCATCATCTGTACCACCTGCAAAAGGTATTAAGTCAGCAACATTAAAGGTGGCATGTACATCATATTCCTTAGGCAACTCTAGCCTATATGCATTATCATTGACTCTTTTCAGTACTTTAAAGGGACCATCACCTCGAGGGCTAAGTTTAGACTTCCTTTTCTTAGGAAATCTATATTTTCTAAGGTGTAGCCACACCCAATCCCCTTCTTCAAAAATCATTTCCCTCTTCCCCTTATTGTTGTACTTAGCATACCTCTCGGTTTGTTGTTGGATTTGTCTTTTAATCCTCTCATGCATTTTCTTAACAAAATCAGATTTTGCCACCCTTTCTTTATGAATGAAATCAAAAGATGTAGGAAGTAGTAACAAATCCATAGGAGTGAGAGGATTAAAGCCATAAACAACTTCAAATGGAGAGATCTTAGTAGTCCTATGAACTACTCTACTGTAGGCAAAATCAATATGGGGAAGGTATTCATCCCAAGATTTGTGGTTTCCTTTCAAAATTGCCCTTAGCATAGTAGACAGAGATTTATTAACAACTTCAATTTTCCCATTAGTTTGTGGGTGACATGAAGTAGAGAAATTAAGTTTAGTTCCTAGCCTTGACCAAAGAGTTTTCCAAAAATGGCTAAGGAACTTAGTATCTCTATCAGAAACTATGGTGTGAGGTATACCATGAAGCTTGACCACATCTCTAAAGAAAAGTCGAGCAATGTTGCTAGCATCATCCACTTTGTGGCAGGGTATAAAGTGTCTCATTTTGCTAAAATGATCTACCACCACAAAAATGAAATCAAAACCCCTTTGTGTTCTTGGGAGTCCTAAGACAAAATCTATACTTATATCTTCCCAAGGGGCTGAAGCAACAGGCAAGGGGGTGTATAATCCATGAGGCATTGTTTTAGACTTAGATTGTAAGCATGAAATACATCTATTACAATGCCTTTGGACATCCTTCCTCTTATGGGGCCAAAAGAATTTCTCTTTTAAAAGACCTAGGTTTTTTCTACCCCAAAATGACCCATTAATCCCCTTTCATGTGTTTCTTGAACAAGGAGTTTTCTTTGTGAACCTTGGGAAATACAAATTTTTCCTTCTTTAAACAAATACCTCTCATTCACATAGAAACCTCCTTGAGGTCTTTTCATAAATTCAGCATAAGTAGAGGAAAACTCAGAATCTTGATTATACATTTCTGGAATGTGATCAAATCCAAGAATTTGGGCTCCCAATTTTGAAAACAAAGTGTGCCTTCTATACAAGGCATCAACCACCACATTATTTTTGCCCTTCTTGTACTTTATCACATAAGAAAATTGTTCCAAGAATTCCATCCACTTCACATGTCTTTTATTCAGCTTGTGTTGGCCCTTCAAATATTTTAGCGACTCATGGTCACTATGAATGACAAACTCTTTGGACACAAGGTAGTGTTCCCAAGTTTGAAGAGCCCTAACTAAGGCATACAATTCCTTATCATAGGTGGGATAGTTGAGGGAGGCACCATGAAGTTTTTCACTGAAATAAGCAATTGGGTGCCCTCCTTGCAACAACACAACACCTATTCCTACACCGGATGCATCACACTCTAGCTCAAAGGTTTTTGAAAATTTTGGTAAAGCTAGAATGGGTGCATTGGTGAGCTTTTCCTTAAGTTGCTGAAAAGCAGACTCTTATTTTTCACCCCAATTAAAAGATACATCTTTCTTGACAAGTTCAGGGTGAAGCCAAAGTAGAGAAGTTAGGAACAAACCTCCTATAAAAGCTTGTCAAACCATGGAAGCTCCTAACCTCTCCAACATTTTTAGGAGTAAGCCATTCTTGGATGGCCTTTATTTTTGTAGGGTCAACATGGACCCCATTTTTATTTACTACAAAACCTAAGAAAATAACACTATCTTCACAAAAAGTGCATTTCTCTTTATTTGCAAACAAACTATTTACCCTAAGGATGGTAAGGACAGACCTTAGATGGTCTATGTGCTCATGCAAGCTCTTGCTATAGATCAAAATGTCATCAAAGTAGACCACCACAAACGTTCCTATGCACTCTCTAAGAACGTGATTCATTAGCCTCATGAATGTGCTAGGTGCATTAGTAAGCCCAAAGGGCATCACCAACCACTCATATAATCTAAATTTGGTCTTAAAAGCGGTTTTCCACTCATCACCTTCTTTGATTCTTATTTGGTGATAACCACTCTTTAGATCAATTTTAGAAAACATGAGAGACCCATGCAATTCATCAAGCATGTCATCAAGCCTAGGAATGGGATGCCTATATTTAATGGTGATGTTATTTATGGCTCTACAATCACAACACATTCTCCATTTCCCATCCTTTTTAGGTACTAACAAAACAGGCACAACACAAGGGCTAAGGCTCTTTTGAACCCAACCTTTCTCCAACAACTCTTGGACTTGAGACTCTATCTCCTTTGTTTCTTGAGGATTTGTCCTATAGGTTGGTCTATTTGGTAGACTAGCCCCAGGCACTAAATCTATTTGATGTTCAATTCTTCTAAAGGGAGGAAGCCCAACAGGCCCTTCCTTAAGGAATATATTCTCAAACTCTTTCAAAAGATTTTCAATTTTAGGAGGTAGATTCTTAAGCTCAAGAGATGTGGCAGTACATGTGAGTGTTCCTTTACACAACAGGAGGCATGAAGGTTGTTCAATATTGAAAACTTGATTTAAAGATTTCATGGTTAAAATGTTCTCATTTTGAATGACCTTGGGAGAAGGAACACCAATCTCTCCCGCCTCAAATTCATCTTTATTTAGCTTTTGGACTTTTTGAGGACTTTTTTTTGTCCTCATCTTTCTCTTTTTCTCTTTTGTTCTTCATTTGAAGTTGATCCTCAGCCACTTGTGATGGCAAAAGAGGATGAAGGACAAACTTTTTAGCCTTGTGAGTAAAGGTAATCTCGTTGGTGAGACCATTGTGCATGGTTTTCGTATCAAATTGCCAAGGTCTCCCCAATAAGATATGACAAGCTTCCATAGGTACTACATCACATAGCACACTATCTTCATATTTTCCTATGGAAAACTTGACCTTTACTTGATGATTGACTGCCAAATCCCCATCTTCATTAAGCCAATGAAGTTTGTAAGATTTTGGATGAGGTAAGACAGTCAAAGACAACTTGTCAACTAACCTAGTACTGCAGTAGTTACAACACGAGCCACTATCCACAATTAGAGAACAAGTGTTTTCCAAAATTTTACACCTTGTGTGAAATATGTTCTCTCTTTGTGTTAGTGCTTGTGGACTAGGTTGATTGTTGAGGATCCTTTTAACCATCAAAAGGTCCACATCACAAGGGTGAGCATCTTCTATATTAGACTCATTGGATTCCTCACTTCCACTCTCACTTTCATTTTCATCATGGTTGTTATATCTATCAACACCCCTAAGAGTCATGGTCTTTTTGGTGGGGCATTGAGATGCTAGTGGCCTCTACCAAGACATTTGAAACATTTGATTTCATTTGTGCGAGTGTGTGATGATGCACTCCCCTCTTTGTCTTTACCTTTTCCTGGATTCCTAGGTGGCTCTTCCTTTTTCTCTTCTTTCTTAAAATCCTTCTTAACATAAGAGTTAGTTTGAGCTTGATTTCTTTTTGAAAAAGATTTTCTCAAATTTTGGTGTTCTACCTTAATGCATATTTGCACCAAATCATTCAAATCTTGGTAAGGTAGAAGCTCAACTCTATCTCTTATATCAAGGTTTAAGCCACTTAAGAATCTAGAAATGGTAATGGACTCTTCCTCAATTATTCTCGCCCTCATCATAAGTAACTCCATTTTCTGCCTATATTCTTCCACATACATATTTCTTTGTTGGAGTCTTTGGAGCTTGTTCATGAGCTCCCTATTGTAGTAGGAGGGAATGTGTCTCCTCCTAAGGGCTGACTTAAGATCATTCCAATATTCAATTGAAGGTCCATTACTTCTTAGTCTCTCTTGGACTATAGAAGTCCACCAATACATAGCATACCCTTGAAAGCTTAGGGTAGCAAGAGGCACTTTCCTTTCTTCACTAACTTGATGGCAAGCAAAGAGTTGCTCAACCTTCATCTCCCAATCCAAATAAGCTTCAACATCATCCTTGCCTTGAAAGTGAGGCAAGTCTACTTTAACTTCTCTAAGAGTAGGGTCTTTTCTTTGTCTCCTAATGTGGGAAGGTTGTTGACAATATTCTCCTAATCTTAATCCTTCCTCTTCCCCATATATTGAAGCTCCACTTCTAGAACCTTTGCTAGAATTACTCCTACATTTTAGCTTATTATGGATTTTCTCGTCTCTTTTCTTTAAAGCTTTGATTTGTTCCTCCAAGAGACCAATTTGGCCATCTCTTTCCAATTGATCTTTCACCTTGTAAATTGCCTCTTATTGTCTCCATAGTTCAAGTGATTTGAGTTGTTGAGAAACATGTTTTAAACTATGAATTGAATCCTCATAATCACTTGCACTATGTAGGGAGGGTTGACTAGCCATGATTACTAAAAGCTAACTAAGAAATTCTAAAGAAGAAGTAAATAGCAAACTTCTTGAATTATCTTCCAAGAAAGAGAGGCGAATCACTTGGATTGCTTACTTACCAAGTCTTTCCTTGCCAAAGTAATTCAAAGAATATTGCACAAAACTTCTAAAATAGAATTAGACACACACTAACAATTAAGCAACAAAAAAAAAAGATTTGGAGTCTAACTATGCGGCCTACTTTGGTGAGGCTTGATGTTGCAAGACACACTCACCGTCTACAAGCGCTTTTACTATTTAAGAAGGTTCTAATTAAGAGATGAGAGAACACCTAAGGCTCCCCCAAGACACTTAATTAGTCCAAAGAGATACAATAAAGAAAACTTGAACAAATACAACTCAAATGAATACAATCACAAATTTGCGTAAACTTTAAAAGTCTTCAAGTGTTTCACTCCACTCTTTTCTTTCTTCTTTTGTCTCACTCAAGTGTTTGCTTTGAATTTTCTCGTGAACTTCACTTGTAGCTTGGAGTTCCACTTTGGTTTCCACCTCCAAGGATGCTACCTTGAGTATTTGGTAACCTCCAAAGAAATCTTCCACCAAGAATGTAACACCAAACCAAAGAAGCCAATAAGCAAAAACAAGAAAAGCTTAAATGAAAGAAGAGCTAAACTCAAGTGGAATATAGATGAAACATACTCAAAGATTTAACAAAGAAAGACAAACTAGAAATAAGGCAAAGAAACAAGTTAAGCACTCAAATGAATTACCTAAAGAATGGCACTAGAATGGATTAAAAACAACTAAAAACAAGCTAGAAATCTCCACAGAATTTGAATTTTCAGCCACTGCCAATCTAAAAACGTGAAATTCAGCCTCTACTTTAGCGATTTATCATTTTTTTCATTTCTCAACATTTTTCAATGATTTTTGTTTTCTTTTTTTTCGTCTATGTTTTAGCTAAAAGAGGCAAAAATCAGATATGGATTTGCAATAGCCAATTGTTTGTGATAAAACAAATACAGAAAGTGTGCAGACAGACAGAAACTGGTACAGTAGTAAAATGCAACAGAAAAAATGCTCTCAAACTTAAGTGATGGTAGTGATTCTAGTGTACTTCTTTTGCCACTTTCTTTTGATCTTTTCTTTTGATTATTTTTGGCACTTGCTTGTACTATTTTTGTGCTCTGTTTCTTTCTTTTTGTATAGCTCTTACAGCAGCTAGTTTCCACCACAAATCAAAATCACTACCACACTATGCTTGATCATTTGCATTAAAGGAAACTTAAAGGAATCAAAAGAAGATTATGAAACCCAAGGAAACACAATGGAAATTAACTCTAAAGAACTTGCCAAGAACTAATTAACAAGTATGAACTCAAATGCGAAAATTAAAAACACACTAGAAACGAAAATGAAACTTAGGTGATTAAGCAAGCACACGAAAAATTCTCATTGGACATTAAGATAACAAAGGTTATCTAGATGTGAAGGTTCATTTCCAAGGCTCCAAGGGAGAAGAGAATGTGTATTTATGAATCAAAAATAGTAGCAAAATAGTAGCAAAAACAGGCTGGAAACACACAAAATAGAAAGCTAAACAAAGGAATTTAAGACATAATTGAACTACACATTACTCTAGACAAAACATATGGATGAGAAAATTAAAATGACTCAAATAGATGAAATAGAAAATGAACAAGACTCAAACGAAAATGTAAAAGGCACACAAATTCACCATGGTTGAGCTCTTAGGCACAATGGCCGGATGATTCCAAAGGAACAATGATAAGAACCATATAACCAATAAGGTGAGAAGAAGAAAAACAACAAGACAATCAAAGGAATTAATGAACAACACGGAAATTGAAAGAATAACCACAAAGAAGATGAACTTATCTCTTGACGTCAAGCTTGATCAACCAAGGCTCTAGATACCACATGATGAGTCCATCTTCAAGAGTAAGGAAGCCAAGGAGAAGCCATACGGAATAGATGAGGCTTCCATGGAGAAGGATGAGGGTGCGGAAGCTAGAAGGTGAGAGGAGAAATGATGTGGCAATGGTGTTTGGAGAAGCTCTCAAGTGAGGTTGGGCCAACACTCAAGGAAGGGGGCTAGAGGAAACCAAGAAGGAGAACTTTAGCCTAAGTTAATTCACAAAAAGAGAGGAGTCTGGAGTCATCTCAACAAAGTTTCTCTACTATATTCATGAATGAAAATACAAAGTTCCTAAGCTCTCTATTTATAGTAGAAAAGGAGAGCCAAGTCATCTAGAAAAATGGAGGGAAAAAGGATCTAGAATGTGGTATTTGGAGCCAAAAAGAGAGCATGAGGCAAGTGTGACTTGCCACCTAAGCAAGTCACAAGGAACTTGCTTCTAGGCGCATAAGAGAAGCTTGGTGACCAACCTTGGAGCAAGAAGGATCTAGATCCTCTCTCAAATGCGCTCTCCCTTTTGTTGGGCCAATTTCAAGCCCAACTCTTCTTTGGTCCAATTATCTTCAAAGCCCAAAAACCCTCCAAGGCCCAATACATGGCCCAAACTACAAAGCCCAAAATACAAGGCCCAAAATAAACCTTATTCTAATATTTTCAAACAAAGAGTCCTAGGCTAGGTCTTCACATCTTCCTTAAACCATGTAAAGTTCATCTTGGGCCTTGTGTGTTCATTGGAGGCCCATTCCTCTTGTATCCTCCTAGCCATTGCTCTTGTTGTGGGTCCCTGGGTTAGAGGCATCTCGTCACTCATGAAATTACGTCTATCTCATAACATAATCATGATCTCACATCAAATCCACATGTTACCTCAAACATTACAACCTCATGCCAAAGCACTACCAACCAATCAACTCATAGTTCGTTTCATGTCAAGCATAACACATAATTGTCTCATTCCACAACACTTAAATATACATGACATCATACTTCATGCTTTAAAAGGTAAATCAGTCAACCACAGAACAAATTCAGCAATTACAGTCTTCCCTGCGTGAGTCTCGCTCAAGCTAGAGGTCCTCGCTCAAGCGAAAGGGACTCTCTCACTCAAGCGAGCCCATCTCGCCTAGGCGAGAGCTCGAACAATGAAACTATGAGGATTCTGCGAGTTCTCGCTTAAGCTAGACTTCCTCGCATGAGCGAGATTACTCTCGCTCAAAACTGGAGCTCGTCACTTGAGCGATATAACTCGAGCAGAACCTTGGGTAAGCTTTCTACTATTTTCTCTTAGGCGAAGGCTGCTCGCTTGGTTGAAAACAACAGAGTTCTTCCGTACTCATGCATACACATCAGAAATCAAGCAGATACACAAGCAACATATATTTTCATGTTAACACCAACATCATACATGCACTTAGAACTCAAAACAGGCCCAAAACAGCAAAATAACGTAAAACATGCAAGACCCTAACTTCCTTTACTTGGACAGATGCTAGCAAACGAAAACAGGCACCCAACAAATGAGTACCCCAACCCCAAGAACAAATTATTGAGCTGAAAACATGGACACCAAAACGAAAATAGGGTTATGAAGATGAACCCTAGACATAACCAACGCAACCAAACTAGAAAGGGGAAGGAAAGCACGAAGGTTTAGTGCTCAACTTACTTAGAGGAAGAATGACCTCAACTAGCTTGAAGTAGGAAGAAACTTATGCCCTAGCAGAGCTTCTTGTTTCAGTAGAGGGGGAAAGGAGCTGAATTGTTTTTGGAAATGAGACAGAAGTAAAAGTTAGGGGTTGGAAATGGGGGGTTCTGGAGGCTCCGTTACGGGCTAACTTAGGCCTTAAACACTTGGTCTAGCCCATCCCAAAAAATAGAAAAAGGGGGTTTACAATAATTGTGATTAAGTGTTTGTCACACAAAAGTATAAAATATGAATATGTTTATTTTGTAAGAAGATAAATTATGAAAAATAAGAGAAAATGTAATATGTGGGTATTTTGTATAATAGACAATACAACACTTTATAATTTTCACTTTGTCTAATAAGTGAAGCCTTCATCAAATGATAAGCATTTATTGTCTTTAAGCTTATGTTATACTTAACAAGAATATTCTTGGAGCTTAGTTTTATTTTACAGGAAATGTCTTCATCTTCTATATACTCATATGATTGCACAAGTCTACATCAATATCTCTTGGGATATGAGCTAAAGTTGTTTTTTTTCAACAACCAACCTAATATAAGCTTATGCTAACTTTGGCCGATCTATGAGTAAAAAGGTCTCTAACCTAATGTTGACATAATGTTGCATGAAGCGTATTTGATGCATCTTTACCTCCATGCTTTTGAAAGCTGAAAGATGGAACTATCTAAGTTCAAAAGCTCTTAATAACCGCATAAAGGGATTTGCAATGACTCTTTCTTCCAAGCCATATATAAAGTTATTATTCAAAGAAAAAGAAAGAGAAATGAATGATTGCTAAGTTTCAAAATGCTACAAAATCTTTATACGCTCTTAAATGCTTTGTAGAGAACATTGTTATGTTCATTTATCAAACTAAAAAGCATTCACATCATTGTATACATCCTAAAATGGTAACATTCTCTAGCAAACCCTCGTGATATTTTTTTATCACATCTTTATACAAACCAAGTTTGTTAGCCAGGAGTGTTGTAATATAAAAAAAGTACTTAGTGTCTTAGCCAAGAATAATTGTCGTCCAAATAATATTTTATCTTAGTTAGGAGTGGTTGGTTTCCACAATACTCAAATGGATTAGCAAATAGTAGTTAAGTTTCAAAGAATACTCTAGCTATTTAGCCAAAAATGACTAAATCCCACAAACTAAATGAGTATTTGGTCATAATTGGTTATATCATGAGTATTCTTTTTGGTCCACAAAAAGTAAGAATTTTCACGTGTTGTGGGTGTTCTACAAGAGAGTACAAATGAAGTTAGGTATTTGTATCCCAACTATTAGAAGAGACCATGATACTGAGCTCAAAAATGGAGAGTCTCAAATGTTTTATTAAGAAAATGACACGCAACACAATTTCCTGTCATAGAGAACACCTCAATAAAATGGAGTTTTGAAAAAAAAATAATAGAGTTCTCTAAGAGATGATGAGGATCCTAAACCCTAAACCTAATATGATTTGTTTTCATGATTTTGGTTGTTTTTGATATATCCTTAACACTAGCGCTAAGGAACGGTCGGGTTGGGTCGGATTCGGGTCCAACACGACCAATCCAGCACAACTCGAATTTATTATTTGAAATCCAAAACCGACCATTTAAGGATTTGGGTTAGCTAGTTTCGAGTAGTTTTGGATCGATTTATTACAGGTGGATGACGGGTTACCCGAATTGCTAACCAGAGAGGAGAAAGCGTCTTCACCACATCATCGCAACCCACAACCCACACAACAAAGCTCGTCAGCAGCGATACACAAGCACAACCACCATTACCGTCAATGCCCTGACCTTTCATCCTCCTTTAAGTGCCCTCATTTACGACCTTGACTCCTGTCGCGACCTCTTCCTCTTCCTCACCCGTCTCCCATTTGAAGGTAAGAACCAACCATTGCGAACGACATCACAATGAACTTCGAAAGTGACACAACGGGAAGCTACAGATGGAAGATGAACAACAAAGGAGAATATTTCTACAAATATTTAATAAAATTGTCAATTTTAGTAAGAATATTAACATAAGATTTATAAAAAAAAGTAAATTGAGTTTCAATTTAAGGAGGGACAATATTGTTTCATTTTTATAAAAATTGTGTTTAAATTGAAACTAAAAACAAATATAGGGACCAAATAAAATCATTTTGACATGTGGGACAACTGTGAAGTGACATGTGTAAAAAAATAAAAACAAATTCAAAAATTTCAAAAAACAAACCACAATTTGACACGTGGCGTTGACTTTAACATTGTTTGGTCAAAATTGTCGACAAGGATCAAATTGAATCATTTTTAAAAAGAATGACCAAATTGAGAAAAAAAATCTAGAGGACCAATTTGACACTTCCTGACAAAAATAAGGACCAAAAGAGTAATTTAACTTAAAAATAATTATATAAAAAATATCAACATAGTATTTTATATGATAAAATAAATAGCAAATAACAATATTAAAAAATGATCAAATGTGTGTCTTAAAAACAATTTGATTGATCATTGACTAAAATCACATAAAAGAAAATAAATATATAATTAAGGGTACGATAAGATGAAAAATACCTTAGAGATCTAAGAAAACTTTTAAAAAATCAACTTAGTCGATGGTTGAGAGATAACAAACATTTTTTAGCGAAACAAAAGAGTCCTTCAAATAAAACAAAAATTAATAATAATAGAATAAAGAAGATAAAATTTTTATATAACCTAGTAAATGAAATGTTTATGCTATGGAACACCTAGATTGAGTGTTGAATATTCTTGTGTGAAAAGAAAATATACAATAAATAAAAATATTAAAAAATAGTTGAAATATTCAAGTGTGAGACATAAAAACTATTTAATTGACATATATCATTTGAACATAATTGCGTTAAGATTGTGATAAGACGATATATATATATATATATATATATATATATATATATATATATATATATATATATATATATATATATATATATGGTTACTAAATAGACTATGAGTATTTTAATAATTTAAACGAGAACGGGATATGACAGGGACAATTATTGTGACGGGTATGGGGATGGAGACCGGGCAAATATGTACATCCCCATACCTAATGGAAAGAGTTGAGTATTCCTTATACCCATACCTAGTCGATGTGGAGATTCTTCGTCAAAATAGGGATGAATTCGGACTATATCCACGAGAGCGAATTTATTTGCCATCCATATGTTTGATTTTGTAACATCCCTACTGGAAATTAATTAATTAAAATAAATAAATAAGAAAAGAACATCAAAGGTCATACTTTTATTATTCCCAACGCGGAAAAATTCAAAACATAAATCAAGCATCATAATTTATACAAAATTTGAGTAATACTTATTACAATTTTGAAAAAGGTTCTTATAAATAAGGAAAAAACATAACAAAATCCCTAGCTCCAACCCAAGCTAGCCCCTTTCTCCGTCTCAAGCGTTAGCAGCATCACCTGTATCATCAACTGCTCCCGTGTAAATAATTACACGATCATCGTCAAGCACAAACAGAAAGGGTGAACTCAATAATCAAAGAAACACATCAGTTCAATCATATAATTACACCCAGCTATATTATTAATATTAGACATTGGCCAAGTCCTTAATATCCCAAGGCTTTTCAACTTTCACATCACAGAACATAGTTAGCCATGGACTCAGGATTTATGATGCTCAAACGAACATGTTTGCTCATGGTCCTGCCTCTACGAACCTCCCCACTCGTAGTCCTACTCTACGGACCTGCCCGCCCATAGTCCAACACACGTGATCCACCAGCTACATACCTCCCTGCACACAGCATCTCTCAAGTGTGAGCACGAAACATACGAACCTACCTCACTCGTATCCCCACACGAGAGTAACTGTATATGAACCTCCTTGTTCATACCATCACGTGTTAACCACCATCCATGAACCTACCTGCTCATGGCACAACATCTCCTGATCCACGTCCGTATCAATGTGTACAAACAACACACACAACTGCACTAAACTTGCTTGGGCTGGAAGCCTTAGCTCAAGCGACCAGGCCTATCTCGCTTAAGCTAAGCTTCCTCGCCTGAGCAAGAGTGCTCTAGTGGCTCACTACGAAGTCTCGCTTAGGCGAGATCACCCTTCGCCCCAAACCAAAACCCTCGCCTAAGCGGCGAGTTAAGCAGAACACAAAACCTTGCACGATTTCTCGCTTAAGCGAGAACCACTCGCCTGAGCGAGATGCTCCGTCGCCCAAAATAGGGCTCTCTGCCTTAGCGAGGTGCCCAAGCAGAACCACACAATATTCACACATTCTTGCCTAAGCGAGACACGCTCACTTGAGCGAGATACTCTAATACCACCAAGGTCGAGTTTCTGCTATTTTCGCCTAGGCGATCTTTGCTCGCTTGAGCGAGAATAGTAGACATTCTCCCTAACATGCACGCAAACACCAACACAAATGCCCAAATTCCACCTTCAACATTACTAAAGCAATTCATCACATAGCACCAGTATTATGAACATGATTTAGACCCTAAATTGGCCCCAAATGCAAAATTGAACCATAACCCACATACAGTGCAGAAATCCACATTACTTTCATATAATCCCATAAGGGTTTACTTATACCACATCAAAATAGTCAAAGCTCAATCCAATCACATAGAGCACGAAAATTTTATGGTGAAGATACGATTATTCATGCGTAATATAGAGTACATGAAATTATTACCACCATGTATATACATACAAAAAGAGCTCCCCTAACCTGGTTTTCTCTACTTAAAAAGAAGAGAATGTTGATAGTTCTTCTTGCCCCAAATTGGCTTCCCTTAGTGCTCTCCCAACTCGGCTCTCTTGATTCCCTCTAACTCTCTTTTCACTCCAATTTCGTGCTCCTTACCACTCTCTAGGTTTCAGACTTCAAAAACCCTCATAATTACCTTATTTTCCTCTTTTATATGGTCCTAATTATGGTTAAGGGCAAAAAAACGAAAAATGGCTTTTTAAATGTCTATAATTGCCTTTCAAAGGCCATTATGGGTTGTTAAAATGGCTTTTTAAATGTTTATAATTGCCTTTCAAAGGCCATTATGGGTTGTTTTCCCAGCCTCATTGGTTGTCCATTGTCTCTAGGGTTTTTCCCACCCTTTCACATTCAAACTACAATTATATTAGCAAAAATAAAGAATTCAATTTCATTCTCAACAAGGTTTGAACACACAACGACTCAATTACAAAGTCAAAGCACAACTAATTCAACCAATTCATGTTTCGTGATAATTCCTATAATTTTAGGATTACATTATCACTATTCCCACTCAATATACTAGTGAAAACACAGGCGTTGTCGTGCCTGTGTGTTCGCTTTTTTTTTTATGTATCTATATGTATAATATTAAGAATAATCGATGACAATTTATGATGGGTATACGTAGATTGGTTGAGAAAGAAAGTAGTAAATTAGTAATTTGTAAGATTGTGTATCAACTAATATTTAATACATTTGATCAAGATTTGGGGTTAATGAGCTATATGTGATGGAGTCAATGGTAGTTGTCTATAAATATACCAGAAACTGACGTTTAGAAAGGGAATTTGTAACTTATTTCTATTATACTATTTTCTATTATACATAGATTGCTTGTTGTTAAGAATAATCGATGACAATTTAACTATTGATGAATAAAGTTGACTAACAATGTTCAATGTCAGTAATGTGCGTATTACTTGGTCCTGCTTTATTGTCATTACGTCTTGGAAACCTTTGTGGGGGCAAAACCATAACCTAATATTTAAAAAATAAGATAAATTATATTTGAATCAAATATATACTTTACAGGAAAAGACTAAAAAGAATGTAAGCATACTCGGAAGGATTTTCTCGGCTAATGACATACAGTAGTGATGAGGTGGGTTTAAACCTAAACAAAGAAGTTGTATTCTACTTTTTTGTATAGAGTTATATATAAGGTTTTTTGTTTAAGCGCAAGTAAATGTAATTATTTATGAAGTATTTTTAAGATTGTTAGAATACATTATTGTTTATGTACGTTTTTTTACTGTTGTACATAGTACAAAGGATATAGTGTACTGACCACAATCTATGTTACTGATAGGTGAAGTACTTGGCATTGCTTTATATACATTATATTCTTCAAACCTTTGTGGTGCATGAGTAGAACCTGTTATGTGAAAGCATGGAGCATAATAAATAAAAATATGTAAATATTTCATAAAATGGTAAGTAAATAACATGGATTAAATATTGATGAATAAAATTGACTGACCATGTTGAGTGTTAGTAATGTATGTATTACTTGGTCCTGCTTCATTATCATTACATTCTGCAAACCTTTGTGGGACCAAACCATAATCTAATATTTAAAAAATAAGTTAAATTTTATTTAAATCAAATATATAGTTTACATGAAATAACAAAAAAGAATGTGAGGATACTCGAAAGGACATTCTCGACCAATGACATACAGTAATGATGCGGAAAAATGTGGTGTTACCTACATAGTTACTAATCGAGCCATTTGTCGAATAGATGTCATTCTCAATCGGGGAGCTCTGTTTAGCATTTGGACAATGTTGGTTGTGTTTTCAGGATTATTTTTCCTTCTTTTAGATTGTTCAATAAGTCTTTGTTGGGGGATCATTCTACGTCATTTATTTGCAGCATTTATTCTCCATCTTTGTCTTTGTTGTTCTGATGTTGATTTGTTAGAAGGAATATTTTCCATTTAGGTATGTTGTCTATTTAAACCAAAAACAATAAATAATAAATCCAAAATTAATATAAATTTAAAAATGTATTACTTGGAAGGAAGTAATGAATGAAAAGAAGGACAATGAAAGTAGTACATAATATGTACAACAAATAAAACTAAAAGAAGATAATGATATAGGAAGAAGTACCTAAATGTGTGAGTAGAAAGAGTATAAAATTTGATTTGATGTAACAATGAAGAGTAACAAATGCAGACGATGACAGGCTGGTTAACAAATTATTGAAGAAAAAAAAGATTTGTAATTAAAAAAAATAATTTGTCAGTTTTAAAATAATATAGCATGTTAAAAAATTGCTAAGTTCTAAAAAAACACTGAATAAAAAATTGCTAAGTTCTAAAGAAACATTGAATTGTAATGATAAAATACAGTGATGTAGTTATAAATGTTATAAACTTGTAAAATGATTAAAAATTAAAAACATTGTTGTATAATTAAAAATAAAAAAGTACTAATCTTTAAAAATTAAAAATAGTTATAATGAAAAATATTTATGAAAAAAATTCATGTACACTGATACATTAAGAAAAAAAATTTAAAGTATTTTGAATGAAAAATATTCATGTTATAAACTTTGAAACTTATAATAAAAAATATCTTTATTGTAAAGTTATTAAATAATTTAAAGTTGTAAACAGTTACAGTGAAAAATATTTATGTTATAAACTTATAAATAAATTAGAAATTAAAAATACTTATCAGGTAAACTTATAAAATAATTAAAAATTAAAAATATTAATGTTGTAAACTTATAAAGTGATTAAAAATTACAAATACTTATAATGAAAAATATTACCCTGTAAACTTAAAAAATAAAATAAAATTTAAAAACCTTATAATAAAAAATATTTAAAAAAATAGAAATACTTATCAAGTAAACTTATAAAATGATTAAAAATTAAAAATACTTACAATTAAAAATATTTATGTTGTAAACTTAAAAGATAATGAAAATTTTGAAACACTTATAATAAAATATATTTATGTTAAAATATATTTATGTTGTAAACTTGTAAAATTATTAAAATTTAAAATACTTATCAGGTAAACCTATAAAAATAATGAAAAATTTGAAACACTTATAATAAAAAATATTTATGTTGTAAATTTATAAATTAATTAGAAATTAGAAATACTTGTCAGGTAAACTTAAAAAATATTAAAAATTAAAAATATTGATGTATAATTAAAAATTAAAAATATTAATGTTATAAATTTAAAAAGTGATTAAAAATTACAAATACTAATGAAAAATATTACACTGTAAACTTAAAAAGTAAAGTTAAATTTAAAAAATTTATAATAAAAAATATTTATGTTGTAAACTTAAAAAATAATGAAAAATTTGAAACACTTATAATAAAAATATTTATGTTAAAATATATTTATGTCGTAAACTTGTAAAATTATTAAAAATTTAAAATACTTATCAGGTAAACCTATAAAAATAATGAAAAATTTGAAACACTTATAATAAAAAATATTTATGTTGTAAATTTATAAATTAATTAGAAATTAGAAATACTTATCAGGTAAACTTAAAAAATGATTAAAAATTTAAAATATTCATGTATAATTAAAAATTAAAAATATTAATGTTATAAATTTAAAAAGTGATTAAAAATTACAAATATTAATGAAAAATATTACACTGTAAACGTAAAAAGTAAAGTTAAATTTAAAAAATTTATAATAAAAAATATTTATGTAATAAAATTTTAAGATTATTAAAAAAATAAAAATACTTATCAAGTAAACTTATAAAATGATTAAAAATTATAAACATTGATGTATAATTAAAAATTATAAATAGTAAACTTATAAAGTGATTAAAAATAAAAAATATTTATAATGAAAAATATTGATGTTGTAAATTTAAAAAAGAATAAAAAATTAAAAAAACTTATAATGAAACTTCTTCATTCAGCCTGTTGCTGGAGCGGATTTTATGGCAGTCTTTGTGGCAAGTTGCTTCTTAGGAGCCCTCCGGTGGATTTGTTTGCAGTTTGCTTTGTTCGTGCCATTGATGAAATAAATATGTCGTAAACCAATACGCGAAAGATATTTAGAAACTATTACGCCAAAGATTACAAATTTGAACTTTGCCTATATATAGATATTGAAGATTAAAATAATCAAATCGCAGAGACAGAAGAACACACCCTTTCTCTCTGAATCCTATTGCTTTTCGCGTACCGTGACTGTCCTTGCTACCATCTGTTGCGTCCAAACTGTGTGAACACTGTGCAAATTGCACATTAATCTTCAATATCCTAACAACAAGCAAACCCTAACAATAAAAAGACTCTCATCTCACAATTCTCTACCTCTTTAACGAAACCTATCATAAAACAACCGTAAAGAAGATGCACACAGAAAATTAATGGTGAGATTATAAAAGATTTAAATTTCATTTTTCATTGTTGACACAGGAAAAAAAAATTGAAACATCAGACACAATAAAAAAAATATGAAAAGCGAGTAATCATAAATTGGACAATTAGGCATTCAATAGTAAGCATACACACCGATAATCATAAATGAAAAGAAACAACAAAAAATACCTTTTTGTTTAATCTAATGAAGCAAGGCAAGACAACTTCACGAAAGGAACAATAATAAAATGATGTTGTTGCAGAGAAAAAACAAACGGTAAAATAACGATTATATGTTAAATTATTTTTAAAATAATAAATAACTTATTATATTAGAAAGGGTAGAATAGGAATTAAAAAAAGTGGACACAAATGAGAGAATACCCTTTATTATTGTTATAGATAACTAAAAAAAATGCACCATTTAAAATGGCAAACAAATGGCATACATAGGACTTAAACCCAAGTCCTTTTACATAAACAAGTACTCTCAACCATTTGAACTAATATCTTTTCACATCACAACAATTTGTATTAAATGTCATAAAGGCTCCTACTACCCTCATTTATTAAATAATTATTTATTTAATTATTTAATTTTCTCGGGTCTTACAGATTCTACATTTATTGGAAGTGCGCCCTTTTCTTATACAATAAAAGAATGTTATATAATCAACATTCCTAGCAAAAGACTTACCTTTTTCTACCCATATCCTACGTGGTCTTATATTCTTATTCTTATCATATAAAATCCTTCTTCTTAGAATTTGGCTTTTTAACATTTTTAATTTTACATGCATCTTCAAGTAGTTTCTCATGAATGTCAATATCAAACATATGGCTTTTACAACATGCACATTCAACATTTGTAATCTCTTTATTTTCTAAAATTGAAATTTTATTTTTCAAAATTTCTTCTTCTTCAATAAACTTTTCAATTTATTTTGTAAGTCTTTAAAATCATATTTTAATTGTCTATGATCAATATCTAATTTTGTTTATTCATGAAATAATTGTTGAAATGCATCATACAATTCATCAAAATCATCATTATTGCTAGACACACTTACTTGACTTCCAAAAGATTTATTGTTAGCAATCAAGCAAAAATGTGCTCACTCATCTGAGTCGCTAGAGCTTGATGAAGATCTTGAATCGTTCTTCTCCCAATTCTTTTTCTTGAAGAATTTTCTTCACACTGCATAGCATTTGAGTAGTTCCCTTTAACATGACCTATTTCACCACACCATAAAAATTGTAATTTGAAATAATATTTTGGTTCTCATTTATATACCTTTTGGGATGCCCTCTACTTTTATTCTTCATAAAGATCATGAACTTTTTCATCAGTAAGTTCATATGCTCGCAATCAAAGTCATCATCTTCTACTTGATCTTTGTAGTTGAAAATTTCAAATTTAAGGGAAATATTATTTTTCTTTCTTACATCCTCTTCGCCATTTAGTCTCCCCAACTCTAACGCATGCTCTCTCAACTTCCCAGAGAGAGCAATCACTGATATATTCGAAAGATTTTAAGACTCCATTATTGCTGTGACGTTTGGTTGTCAAAACTTGTTCAAGGATTTCAAGATTTTTATATTAAGTTCATCAATATCAAAAATTTTACCTAACCTTTGGAGATGATTGACGATGTGGGTGAAGCTTTTCTGCATATTGTATATTGTTTCACCTTGTAGCATCTAGAACATCTTGTACTCTTGAATTAATAAGTTATTCCTACCACATTTCACATCATCTATTACTTCATGGATTACTCTTAAAATCTCTCATATTTCCTAGGCACTTGTACAAACTAAAATTCTATAAAATTCATCAAGACTTGGTGTAAATAATATTATATTTCTAGCCCTAACATCATATTGAGCCCTTTTATTTTCTTCTATAGTCCATTGTGAAAATGGCTTAGGTTCCTTCACATTATTTACAGTAATAACAGGAAAAAAAAGGACCATTAAGGTTTAAATAGTCGGATGGTACCCACTTTCATTTAGATGTGTCAGTTTGGTACCCGCTTATAAAAAGATGTCAATTGAGTCCCAACTTTTGAAAAGATTATTAACACCGTTATCGGTATTGATATTTAAAATGACTTAGCAAATTAAGTATTGATATTTATATTAAAATTTAGTGGTAAAAGTCATGAATTAAATTAACGCCTTTAGTAATTTTTGTCTGAAAGGGACCTGATTAAAACACTTTTTCAAAAGTTGGGACTAGATTGACACATTTTTAAAAGCGGGTACCAAACTGACACATCTGAACGAAAAAGGGTACCATCGGACTAATTAAACCGACCATTAACAACAACGTCCCAAACACCTTTATCAATAGATTCCAAAAAGATTTGCATCCTTCCTTTTCAAAACAGATGATAATCACCAGCAAAAAAAAAGAAGAGGTCTATTAATAGATGCATCATCGACAAAAGTTTGATTTTGTCCAACCATTTTCAAAATATTTGAATAACTATCAAAGCAAGCTCTAATACCAATTGTTATAATCGCGCAATGGAATGTTCGCATGTGGACAAAACCAAAGAGGGGGTGAATTGGTTTATTAATAAAAATTGTGCTTTTAAAATTTTTCCCTTTCAATAACAAAGTTTAATTAAAATCCTTTCCTTTATTTTAATAATCACAATAAAGTAAACACATTAGGAAAGAGAAAATTGCACAAGCTATTTTATACTAGTTCGAATCAAAAGACCCTACATCTAATTGTTAATCTCTATAAAGACGATTAACTCAAACACTAAAAATAAACTGATTACAAATATGAGTAAAAATAGTTTAAGATAGAAAGCACCTCTGTTGAAGCCACAAGAGATGAAAGACATCTCCCTTGACATCCATAAGGGATGAACATCTCTTTTGAGTCCTAGAAAGGATGAAGACACCTTTCTTGAATTACACAAGAGATGAAGAAACACCTTCCTTGAATCCATAAGGAATGAACACCTTCTTTGAATAACACAATGGATGAACAACTTCTCCTAGCAATTGTAGCAACACTTAATCACACAATAACCCACTTGGTGAAAGTTATCGCTCTACCCACACTAGATTTTTCAAAGCCTTTCCACAGAGAATTCTCAAGTACTTAGACTTCTCTAACTTCTATTATTTTTAAATAAACTCTCACCTTTATTTATAGAAGCCACTTTCAAAATTAGGTTAAGAATATGAAAAGTCAAGTCACAATTGATAATCGATTATCACATAGGCTTTTCTCGAAAATCGTTTTTTACTGAGATAATCGATTATCACCTAAGATAATCGATTATTCTAGTGAGTTTTGCAAAAATTAAAACTCTCGCAATGCTTTACTACTTGGGTGTTGCCTTTTAACTCTTGAACTAGTAATTTAACTATTTTAAATAAGATACACATGTTACAAGACTTCAACAATTAAACTACTAAAATATTAAGTCTTCATTGTATCTCTTGAATCCAAGCATTCTTTAAGTCTTCAACATTTCTCAATGAATCATCATTAAGTCTTCCACACTTCTTCATAAGTCATCATCAAAACTCCTTATTGAAGCAAGATGTTCATCTTTTTCTTTTCTCAACATCCATTGGCTTTCAACCAAACACCAAAGGTTACATGTATCTTAACCTTTAAACTCATAAAATTGAAGTTTTTATCAATCAGTTTTTCATGAAAATTGTTTTACTTTTTCGGAAAAATATGAAAATATCAATATTGACCTATGTTTACCTATATCTAATTCTTGTGATCTTGATAACCTTACCTAAATGAATGAAAACATCTCTGTCAAGAATAACAACAACTATTATAAATAACAGATATCCTATTGAAAATTTTGTATCATATAAATATTTATCTAAAAATTTCAGGAACATCGTATTATCCATAATTGTTGATGTTGAACCAACCTCATACAAAAAAGCTTATAAACACTCTTGTTGGGTTCGTGATATGCAAAAGGAAAGTGTTTCTCTTGAAACCAACAAAACATGGGTTCTCACTTAACTACTACCCACTAAAAATGCCATCGATTGCAAATGCATCTACAAGATTAAGTACAAAGCATATGGAAGCATAAATCGTTACAAAACATGTTTGTTGTTAAAGGATATTCTCAACGTGAAGTGACTTCCTAGAATTTTTTCCCCAGTAACGAAATTAACTACCTTTCGTGCTCTTCTTACAATAGTTGTCATGCATAATTAGAAGCTCAAACAATAAGACTTAAATAATGATTTTCTTCATGGAGATCTACATGAAGATGTCTACATGCAGATGTCGCCATGGCTACAAGCCAAAAATCCAAAACAAGTGAGCAAATAATGGTACTCCAAGCTATCTCAATTACTTATGTGTAATGATTATAAGTTTTCTTAGTCTGACTGCTCTTTTTTTCTAGGACATTATGAGGATTAAATCATTGCTCTGCTAATCTATGTTGATGATGTTATTGTTACTGGAAACGACATTGAAGAAATCTCCTTCATCATAAAACTTTACATCATAACTTTCGCATAAAAAACTTAAGCAATCTCACATATTTTCTTAGCCTTAAAGTAGCTCGCAATCATGCTAAGATACATCTCTCCCAATGCAAATATGTTTTGGATATTCTTCATGAAACCAAAATGGTGAATTATGCTCTTGTTCCTACATTTATGGTTCATCAATCTCGTATATATAATAGTTATGTTTGTGTTTGTGATGAAAATGAGTCCTCTGCTTACAAATGCCTAATTGGGCGCCTAATATACCTTACTAACACATGCCCCAACCTCACGCATGTTCTTTACCATCTACTTCCTCTACAATTGATCACCACAAAGTTGTTTTTGACATTCTAAGATATCTAAAAAGAGATCTAGGTTGTGGCCTTTTTCCTCAACAATAAAGGTACATTCCAACTGAAAGCTTATAGTGATTTTGATTGCCTCAAACATGAAAAGTTGTCATTGGGTATTTATTTTACATTAGAGATTTCATAGTGGCACGAAAATCCAAAAAGCAAGTTGTGACACCCTGACTATTATGTAAATAATTATTATTTGATAAAAGATGGAACTATTTTTAAAGATTTTTCTTAAGAGAACAGTAATTAATAACGTTATATCCACACACACGTGTGTGTATATATATATATATATATATATATATATATATATATATATATATATATATATATATATATATGTCAATGGTTTACATCTCTATTGTTCATGAAATTTTACAAAATTATGTATAATATTAAAATTTCTACATCATAATAGAAGATTATCTATATTTTTAATATCTCTTAAAGATTTAATATAAATTATCCTCGAGTCAATCTTCAGAAGACCCCCAAATCTCTTGAATAAATCTCACTGAGTAGGTTCCTCTTCAATTCGTACAACATGTACATATGAAAGAAGAAAAAAATGTGAAAGGAGTGAGATCTTTATAAGCCTTAAACATTAATCTTAATAAAGTCAACAAATAATATATACACTAGGGGCCTAGAATTTGACCTATAACCACAAGACTCAAAATTCGTCTTATCAAACATATGGATCCATATTCCACTTCTGATGATCCATTATGAACATCAAAAGTTACTTTAGAAATTGATTAGGTAGTTGAGTATTTCTCATAAAACATTGGTACAATCATAATTATTTATTTCTCGAGAATATTAGTCATTTATCGGCTCAAAAAAGATATATATACTCAATACCTAACCTTGGTGATGCCGAGCAGGTATCAGATAGTCCCAAATTTGACCTATGAATATCCTAATCCAATGCGCTATTCTAAACTCTCCAAATATTCACATACTTTGTAAGACTTCCTTAGACCCCACCATGGTCTTTGCCTTTCATCCCGTAGTGTACCAAACTGTGACTTTCCAAATACAAACACTCTGACACTAGTTTGATCTCAACTTATTGAAACCAGACTTAACTCTTTCTTAATTGACATACTCTTGGAGATTTTCAAAGGTCATAAAATGTGATGATTATCAAAGTATGTCATTGTATAAACTATACACAAAGAATATAAAATAACAATAAAATATACATGTAATTTTTTTCTATCCAAGCTCACTAATTAAAATAATATTTACTTTTACTTGATTTTTATATATTTTGAATTATAAAATAATGATAAAATAAGAATCAAAGCGAGAACTTTAAATAATTAACTATATATGGATTAGAATGTTATAAACACATATAATAAAATAAATTATAGATTAATATAAGGACCTGTACAAATATGGAGATAAATAAAAAGAAATGAATAAATAGGACCAGTACGTAACTAAAGATAAATTACTAAAATAAATAAACATGATCGGTGCATAACTTGAGATAAATTAAATAAAATAAATAGACATGACCAGTGCATAATTGGAGATAGATTAAATAAAATAAATAAATAGGACTAATATGTAACTAGAGATAAATTAAATGAAATAATTAAACAGGATTAGTGCATAATTGGAGATAAAATTAAATGAAACAAATAAACAGGACTAGTGCATTACTGGAGATAAAACTAAATTAAATAAATAAACAAGACAAGTGCATAATTGAAGATAAAATTTAATGAAACAAATAAATAGGATCAATGCGTAACTGAAGATAAAATTAAATGAAACAAATAAATAGGACCAACTAGAGAAAAATAAATAAATATGACCAGTGCATATATGGAGAGAAATAAATAAATATGATCAGTGCGTAAATGGAGAGAAATAAATAAGTAGGACTAGTACTTAACTAGAGATAAGTTAAATAATATAAATATAAATAAATGAAAAGGATAATAAATAAAAATAAGTTAAATGAAAGTAAATATATTTCAAAATAAATAAAAGATTAATATAACACATACGAGTTTATCAAGATTAACATAGAAAAAGCTTAACCTCACTCCCCCCTTACCTTATTGATTGAAGGGGCACACTAGCAATACTTTTAGAAGGTTAAAATTTCTTCTAATCTCTTACTCCAACTTTTTCCCCTTTCTTTCTCTCTTTTTTTTTTTCTCTCTTTCTTTCTTTTTTCCTACGTAACTCTCCCTTTCTCTTCACTCTTTCATATTCCTATCACATGAAACCTAGTTATAAACCAAATTTTGTAAAGTAATCATTGCATTAAATGTAATACAGTTGCATTATGTCATCTTATCTCATCTTTCTTTCATTATCCATTTCATTCATCCATTTACAAGCCATGCATGTGCAAAGTAATGAATGCATGCATTAAATGTAATGTTATCATGTATTAAGATAAGATTCCTTTCATTTATGAAGAGTTATATTTCTTTCTCTATCTTTTCTTTTTTTTTATATCATTTATTCTCATTATTACTTAGTTATAATATTTTTTTAAAGGTACTTGATTTATTACTATTTTTTTTTAATGTTCAAACTAAATTTAGCTAAAATATGAAAGATTAAAAATAGAAGATTTTATAAATCTTATTTTTAAAGATGGGGATAAAATAAATAATACAGTTATTTAAAAGTAGGGATGTTACATAAGCGACCATCTGTCGTAGTTCATCTGAAGCGTAGTATAAGCCTTGGTTGCAACCACTTGTGAAACCCAATGGATCTCATATATTTTAAATGATCTCATAATCAATCATGTTAAAGTTGTTATTATCTTCTATGATAATCAATATGTTATCTACATAGCCAATAATCAAGTTTTTCACCAAGGAACCAAATACAACCTTTGGTCTTATCAAGCTTCTTTCCATCGCTTCGCACCATAAGATTACGGATATTTTTAGTAAGCCTCTTTGTCCAAATATCTTTACTAAGCTCTTCTCCAACCTGAGAATACAAGAAATATACTCCCAACTTGAGAGGGATTAGTAAAGTTTTATCTATTTTCATATACATTGAAACAGTCATAACAATTTTCCTTGTTTACTTTCTCTATAAACTCAGTACACTCTTTGTAACATGCACACATATCATCTAATAAAAAAAATTCCACGTGCATTCTCTTTTCTCACTACTTCTCTTGCCTCATATTCCTTTTACTTTACATAAGTGTACATTATTTCAATGTCATGCATGTTATATTATGTATAGAGGTGTCAATTTGTCCAATGGCCCATGGGTCAACCCTAGCCCACACTTCATTAAGCCCCCTTATAGAGGGGCCCTAAATGAAATGGCCAAACAAAATGCCTCAACCCCCAAAGTCTTCCCTCTTAAGTAGGTTAGGGCCAAGGCTAAGGTAAGGTTGGCCCCACTAAAATACTTTAATTAAGTCTTAAAAATAATACTTTGAGTCTAAGTCAAAGATCGAGCCGAGCCACCTCGGGCCCATCCAGGTCTTCCTGGATCAAAGGTCGACATGGACCAACCTGGGCTAGAAGTCGAGACGTAGTGGTCAAGGTCAAAGGTCGAGACAGGCCATTCCAGGCTGAAGTTTAAGACAAGTCGGCCTAGACTGAAGGTCAAGACAGGCAACCTAGTCAAAAGGTCAAGACGATTTGACGGGTCAAAGTTGAGATGGGCCAGCACGAGCCGAAGACATAGATGATCCAACCTGGGCCAATGACCGAGACGAGTTGGGATGGCCCGGACCAACGACCAAGATGAGCCAGGTCAGGACGACGATCGAGATGGGCTAGCCCAGTCCTATGACCAAGACAGATCAGCCTAGACCGAAGGTCGAGATAGTCTTGTCCAAGCTGAAGATCAAGCTTAGGCAATTTGCTTGAAGGTCAAGATAGACCAGCCTAAACCGAAAGTTTAATAATATATTAAAAAAATAAATATTTTTCATGTTTAAAAATAAAGCACATGGGTTGACCCTAGCCCACAAGACTTTTATATGCTTGATAACCTTGTAGCCTTTTTTTAATAAGGGGATTTTTAGCCTTGTGGACTTTTTTGGCCCTAACCCATATGGGTTAGAGGTTAGGTCAAATTGACAACTTTAATTATGTAACGAATGAAATATAAATAAATCTAAAGACTTTGATATTAGATAATAACCCACTAGAATATAAATAAACCCAAAAATAATCAAATTATTGTATAAATTAAAAGAAAAGTTATTGTATAGAATAAGAAAACAAAGAAACATCTCTAGACTCAGAAATATTAGATAGTAACCCCAAAAATATAAATAAATAAAAGGAAATGCTTCAAAAATATAAATAAACCTAAAGATAAAAAGAATGCTATCTTAAATTTTTCTTCTCTGATTTTCTCAATTAATCGTGTTATTAGAGAATATGATATGAATTAATATAAAAACTTTCCATGAAAAAAGGAAATAATGAAAGAAACCTTTTTATGTGGATTTGACCATTGACATTATCCATAACTTGTTATTGGATACACTAACAGAAAAAGTGTTTGTAACGTTTGTCATATTCAGTTTTTGACATGTGAAAATAGCGACATCATATTGGGTGACGTTAAAACTAACGTTGGAAAGAAAAATTGACATTAAGTAATGTTGAAAATAGTAGTGACTGACGTCCTTTAACATTAGTTCAAACTAGGAATGTCAAAAAAATTCATACCCGCAAGTATCTGTGAATAAAACTCGCAACGGATAGGAAATAGGAGTGGCAAAACGGGCCAGCCCAGCCCGTTTTGGCCAGGCCCACTTGTGGCCCGCCAAAAACGGGTCGAGTCGGGCTGGCCCACCACCTATAAATGGGCTGAATATTGTGACCCGTCCCGTTTTAGGACGGGCTGGCCTGTTTTTTTTTTTTTTTTAATTTTTTTAATTTTTAATTTTTTTTTTAATTTTTTTAACTTTTTATAAATTTTTGTTTATAAATCTATTTTATATATATAAATTCATTTATATAATATATAAAAAATATTATTTTTAAATTATTTTTAATTTTAAACATAAAAAAATTAAAACAAAACGGGTTGGCAGGCTGGCCCGTTTTGGCCCGCTAAATTGGCGAGCTAGGCGGGCCAAGTTACAACGGGTTGGTGGGCTGAAAATTTCAACTCGGCCCGCACTTTTTTTGACGGGCTGGCAAGCCTGGCCCATTTTGACATCTCTAGTAGGAAATGGATATTGTAAATGGATACCCGCGGGTAACGGATACGGGTATTTTTAATACCCGCATGTTAACGGGGTGGGTACAGGTATAATAGTATCCATACTCGTGGATACTCGTACCCGCAATACTCTAATTTAAATAAAAAAAACATGATTCAAATATTAACATATTGTTTTTGAATGAGTTATTTTTTTTTATCAATTAGTTTTTAAAAAAAGTTATTTTTTTGTAAATTGTCATTCAACATTATTTAAATGGGTTATTTAGACTATTTAAAATTTATGAATGTTATGTATTGTATTTTATTTGAATTTACGATTAAAATATGTTGTTAGATATTTATTTTTATGTTTTTGTAAATACCCACGGGTATCCGTGAATATTCATGGATATTAAAAAATTATCCAAGTACCCGCATAACGGATACCTGATGTATATGGGTATAGGTACGGGACGAATATTTATCCAGCGGGTAGGGTACGAGGGAGCTACTACCCGTAACCTACCCGCCCTATTGACATCCCTAGTTCAAACCCAACCCGACGTTCAACTAGCACCATCTGGAGGCAAAAAAAGCTGGAGTTGACGTATGTCCTTGCACTGACTGACGTCAAAGGATGTCACGCAGTGCAAGCTGGAGTTGATGTTTGTCCTTGCACTAACAAACGTCAAAGGACATTGGGCAGTGCAATAGTCGACGTCCTTTGACGTCAATCAGTGGAAGGACATATGTCAATACCAGCTGTTTTTGTTTTAAATGTTTTGTTGTATTTACAATTTTCCACACCTGAAAAGCATAAAAGTTCCATAACAGTTCACAAATATTATAGCAAAGTAGTGGATTTACAATTTTAACTAAAAATTGTAAAGTTGTCTAAACTTTTACAATTACCATAAAACTAAAAGGTTCATCAAGAAATTTTTATCCTACAATATTTAAAAAAAATCTAATGTTATTGTGGGTCCTAACTCCAATGTTCCAATAAATATGTTGTCCACTTCTATCTTAGTGTCTGGATAGTGTCATTTGATAAAGGTGATGAATTTTTGAAGTGCTGAAAAAATAATACAACTTCATATGTATGAATATCATTGTTTAAAGTTTGATATGATTTATGATATCTTAAAGATATATACATATATTATTACCTCTATCCAATCATCTTTAATTGCAGCTCGAATGATTGTTCTTATCCAAGACATGACATAATACTCACATTCCCATGAATCTTCTTGCTTGTTACACTAAAGATGACAAAGAAAATAATCACATATCAAGTTCATAAGTTGACATACGAAAATTAATAACTTGCTAAATGAATGAGTTACAACCTTTGGGTATAATACTTTAATCTGTTGTGTTATGGGATTACCCACAATTGTAATGAAATTTTGGAAACATAAAATATAGGTTAGTTTAAATATAACTAAGTACATGATATGAAGAAAAATAACACTTACTCTTGTAACATGTTTTTCAAAGCATGTTTAATCTTCAAATGCAATGGACAAAACCATACAACCGTGCATTGATTTGGAATGATGACCAATAGTTGTCAATGAGACCTATCATCAATCACAAGTACTTGGTCGAATAATTAACAATAGTTCATAAAATATTACAAACAATAACATTTACCCATCAATGTACGACGCAATGTAAATCTCTCTATTTGACTCAGCCATTCATGTTTGCAAATAACTTTTCATATGATTAGGTGTGTTTCTAGAAGCTTGAATGGTCTGAAGTTCAATGAATCCAGATATGGAAGCTCGACCTTGTTCCACAATTACTTTGTCCATGTACCTACAATAAGATAGTTAGATATAAATAAAAAAAAAGTACCAATTCCAAGTTTTATGTATGGAATATAATAAAAAATCTTACAGACATCATAGTTGTAAAATTGAAATATTTAACATCTTGTCTCCTACAATATCTCTAATGCATCATTCAGATTGATGTACAATGGTACATGACAGTGGAGGCCAAATACACTTAACTTCCACTTTAGCACTATCAGTCCTTTCTTCAATTTGTGTAATTTTGTGAGCAGCTTCCCCAGAGGTTCATATTTGGCTTATGCCATGGCATCATCTTCACTTATAACATGTTGACACATGACCTGCTGCTTTTTTAGGACGGGTGGACTGAAATAAATATTTTTGAAAGGTTTAACATAAAAAAGTTTATAAATTATAAGATTGAACTACAAAGAATATTATGCCATGATACCTTTTGTAGGCCAAAGTATGGCATGATCAATTTTATAGGCCAAGCTATAAATGTGCCCAAGGCCTCCCCAACGAATTGGATTTCTGAAGTTGGCAAAGGCACTTGAGAATGGGGATCTCAAATTTCATTAATCGTCACACGCGCGTACTGGTGCAGTAGAGGAACACCATGGATAGTCTCCCCACCTTGAAGTTGTTGTCCTACAGCTACTACGCACGGAGGATATCCATCAACCAATAGCTCATACTAACTTTTGTAGTCAGTATGATCTGTAGCAGAGCATGAGCCTTTTATGCTCACACGATGTCCTGTTGGAGCTTGAGTGGAGATCTCCATATTTTGTTGTTGCATGGATAAAAGCTTTTTTTTAGATGCTCTTTGTATTTGTTATTGTTGTTTAAGTTATTCCATGAAGCGTTGCTCCATAATTCCCATGTGTTGGTTCATTTTTTCCTCCATTTGTTGCTCCATCTTCCTTAAGACCTCTTGACTCAAGGATTCATTACTTCTTTGTGGAGGACCAAAGTAATCTCGAAGACTAATAAAACCTCCAACACCATGAACACGTCCTAGGTGTTCTGGCTTTCCAATTGTCGTTGTCAGTATATCATCCCGACCATGACCAATAAAAGAACCCTGAGTCTCTTGCTCAACTAACTCATCATGCACCAAAAAGCAAGTTTAATCATAAAGAGGGAGCATATGAACTATGTGTGTTGAATACGGTTTGTACTTACTATTGTTGCATATATCATTTAAGTTGATTGTGATGTCATGTGCCCATCAGACTTAGTCCGAGTAACCTTCCACATCTCGTACCTAGGAATTGTAGGTACTAGGTAAGGGGACTCAAGTCCTAAGGCTTGTGCACGAGACTTTTTCATTTTTTTTCTCTAATAATGAATAGCCACATCGAGAGAGTACGTGCAATGTATCATTAAGCCTTTGCCTTTCTTAGCCTGATGTCCTTTTTTTCCTGTCACACATAACATTATTTAATAACTTTAATTCAAAAATGTGTGACTAGTGTCACTATAAACAAATTTCAGAAACAAACCTACCAATCCTCGGATTCTCTACATGTACGAAAATGCATCCAATCCTCGGATTCTCTACACGTACAAAAATGCATCCAATCGTCCTAAAAGAATAAGTACTTGATTCAAGGAGTGTAATGTTGTCTGCCTCTGAACACGTATAGACGTATGAGCATTGCCTTGAAGTCCCTCATCTGGTGCCTATGTGAGATAACACCTTCTTCCTAATTCATTTAATGTTCGGAACCATCTCAAAATTTTGTTGTTCAAAACAACAAATATGTTATGTGTTAAGTAAGATAATAAACAATATAGTTGTTTTAAGTAAGCATACCAGAACATCCTGCCATAGGAGGTTCTTGTCAACCTCTGCGACGTCATTCCACAAAGCAATCACAATAGGGATTTTCGTTTTGGCCAACATCCCAATATAGCTACGATAATCTTTTTCCCTAGGCCATTGCGATCACCCGATCGAGGATCAATACGTGGGTGTGCAGACTTCATTTCATCAATGTGTTCTAAAATGTAAGGAATCACTTCTACTATATTGTTTAAGGTGCACAAATGGGCTTGATTAACTTCTTTTCTACTAACACTTTCAATCTTCACTTCTTGAACACCCTTGCCTTCACATTTACCTTAATGTCTACTCTTAGGAACTCCAATTGGTTCACAACTTGGCATATAACTTGAGCAAAATTCAATGGCTTCTTCTGCAATGTATCGCTTTATAATTGAAGCTTTCGATTGATATTGATTCTTGACATATCCCTTTAAGATTTTCATGTATCTCTCAACTGGGTACATCCATCTCAAGAAAACCGGTCCACATAATCGAATTACCCTAAGTAGATGAACTATCAAATGAACCATGATATCGGAAAATGAGGGTGGAAAATACATTTCCAATTGATACAATAGTCTAATGGACTCATTTTCCAAATCATCTAACACTCGAAGGTCAATAACTTTATTGCATATTGCATTAAAGAACATACATAAACATGCTAGAATGCCTCTAACAAAAGGAGGTAAGATGGCTCGAATAACTATTGGTAATAGTTTTTGCATCAGCACATGACAATCATGGGACTTTAAACCAACTAACTTTAAATCTTCCACAGAAACAAGGCTACTAATATTTGAAGAGTAACCTTAGGGGACCTTCACACTTCTTAAACATTGACAAAAATTTTGTTTCTCTGTTCTAGAAAAAATGTGATAGGCTTGGGGCAGGTAGGTACGTCTTCCAATTGATTTGGATGTAACTCATAATGGATGCCCATGTCAGCCAAATCTTGTTGTGCTTTTACTCCATCTTTGGTCTTTCCTTTTACATTTATTAAAGTCCCGATGACACTATCACATACATTTTTTTCAACGTGCATCACGTCTCTACAATGTCGAACCTCAAGTTTACACTAATATGGAAGATTAAAGAAGACTAATCGTTTCTTCCAAATGTTTTTCTTTGTGGTCTTCTTATTTTAATGTTTGTCGAACACAATATCAATGTTTTTCACCTAGTTGAATACTTATTCACCATTGCAAGGTCTTATCACAACTTCATCCTCAGGACTTCTATTAAATTCTTTTTTTCATTCTACGGTAAGGATGATTTCGAGGAAGGAATTTTCGATGTTTTGTATACATAGTTTTTTGACCGTGTTCCAATTGAATATAACTCGTGTTTTCTTCACAAATAGGACATGCGAAATGACCTTTAACACAGTAACCGCTCAAGTTTCCATATGCTGGAAAATCATTTATGGTGCAAAACAACATTACACGAAAACAAAAAGTTTCTTGACAATATGAATCGTACACACCAATGCCTTCTTCCCACAGCAGTTTCAAATCATCAATCAATGGATTTAGGTACACATCAATGTCATTTCCAGATTGTCTAGGACCCGATATCATCATAAACAACATCATATATTTTCTCTTCATACACAACAAAGGAGATAGATTGTAAATCATCAACAAAATTGGCCATGAACTATGTTTGCTACTTAAGTTCCCATAAGGATTCATATCATCTACAGCGAGTTCAAGTCTTAAGTTTCTTGGCTCTGCACCAAAGTCTGGAAATGTTTCATCAATCTTCTTCCATTATGGAGAATCAGCTGGGTGTCGAAGCAGATTATCACACTTTCTTCCATCAACGTGCCATTTCAAGTTTTTTGCATCTTTTTTAATGGAAAATAATTGTTTGAATCTAGGTATCATAAGCAGATACCACATCACGTTAGCAGGTGGACCATCTTTGTCTTCATCATCATTTCCATCAATTTTCTTTTTAATTTGCGATAAACCACATGTTGGACACACCTTCAGTGAATCAAACTCGTCTCTGTATGATGAAGGATTGACCCCAACCAAGGATGGAGGCACATGCTTAAGAAGACTAAGCATGTTTAGAAAGGAAGTTCACTAATCCTTGATCCCTTTCATTTGTGTTTGTTATTTTTTATTCCGCAAGTTGACTTAGTTGAATCAACTTTAGTTGACTTGTTGACCTTTGACTAGGTTTGACTTGTTGACTATAGTTAACTTGACTTAAGCCAACACGTTAATCTATGTTTATTTGCTTTGTAGGTTAATTAGGAGTAAGAAAGCAACGCTAGGTGGCGCATGGTGATTGGGGAGCATAAATGACGTGGAGGAGAGAGTAAAGCAAAGGCATAAAGCATAACGTAAAAGGCATAAAACAAGTGTACCTATGTACTTTTGGTCTCCTTTGTTTTTAGCACACTTTGACCACTTTTTGGAGACATATGAGACACATTCTTTGTCTCCTTTTGTGCTAGAACGAAATTAGCCTTGCACACACCATAGTTGGCTCTTTTGTCTCTCATTTTTGTAACCTTATTTGACCTAGTTTCTAGAAGCTAGGGTTAGGTTTTTGTAGAGACATCCTTAGGTATCTTTTATTTGCTTAGAGGCCCCTAAACTCTTCTATATAAGGGGTGCTCCCAGACATGTAAAAGGGTTGAACATTTTGAAGTAAAAACACTCTTGTGTCTCAACCATTTGTGAGAGTTTCCTCCCTAGGGAGTGAATACTTTTAAGCCTTATCTTGCATAGCAAGTGGCGGCACACATCCACTCATCTTCAAGGTTGCCATGGCTTCTAGCCTAGCCTTGTAGTGGCGTGCTTCTCACATTTTTACCATTTCTTTCCTATCCATTTTATGTTTTCTTCTTCCTTTAGTTGTTCTTGGTTTTCTATGGTTTATGTGCTTTCCATTTCCTTTTTGTTTTAAATCCATCCATCATCTTCTTCTCTTTAGCTTTGTGAAAGGAACCTTCACATCTAGATAACTTGCTATCTTAATGTCCAGTGGGGATTTCACTTAGCTTTCTTAATCAACTCGCACCATATTCAATAATCTTAAAAAGGAACAAGGTAATCCTTCATCATTGTATAAAACACAATCATTGGGGCATGCATGTATCTTTTGATATTCCAAACACATTGGACATAAAATTTTCTTTGCCTCAAAATTACTGATAGGTAATGTGTTATTTTCTAGAAGCATCTCCTTTAGCAACTCTAACAATTCTATGAAACTTTGATCTGTCCATCCATTCCTTGCTTTTAAACCAAAGAATTTCAAAGTTGCCGACAGTCGTGTAAACTTGGCGCATCCTGGGTACAACTCTTCCTCTGAATCAGACTTAAGAGAATCAAATAAATGAGCTTATCCAAAATTTTCTTCCCCAATATCACGTACCATGTCTTCTAAATGATCATTCATCCATTGGTCTACATAATTTGTTCCTCTTGACGTTGTAGGCTTGTCTAATACTTCTCTATGTCAAGTTCAAAGTGTATAACTCATCATTATACCGAAGATGAATAAATGATCACGCATTGTGCCCAAGTCGTGACATATTTGATTAAGACAACAAACACAAGGACAAAAATATGTCCATTAAACGAGATTGTTGTTCTTGAGCATATTGCAAAAACTCATAAATCCCCTTTTCATACTCTTCACTGATGCGATGCTCATTCATCCATCTTCGATACATATTACTTGTTCCTGTAGAGAACAAATAAGATGAGTAAGGCACAAGCGTCACCTTACCATGTAGTCCGCTATCTCCTCAGTTAGCCTCTTCCTGGTTGGTACATGTCGGTTTGGACCCAGAAGGGGTTACTTACAGAAGGGACTCCAAAGCTCAAGTGAGTCAAAACTCTCAAAAAGGTCAAATCTGTGATTAATGAATACGTACCTTTAATTACTGGGGTCCACGCGTATTTATAGAGTACTAATTATGTCTGATTATCCCATGGGTCGGGCCTTGGCTTGGGCTCTAGCCTGGGCCCTAACCCAGGCCCTTAAGACCTATTGAACGCAGGGGCTTCCATTTTACTAAGTCTTTAAGAGCGGTCTGATCCGTTTACTTCTCAACTTGTCGGATGTTGTCCTTGGCCGCACACTGTCCTAGGTTGGTCGTTTTGTTGTTAGTCTAG
Organism: Vigna unguiculata; assembly: GCF_037176805.1. Lineage (NCBI taxonomy): Eukaryota > Viridiplantae > Streptophyta > Magnoliopsida > Fabales > Fabaceae > Vigna > Vigna unguiculata. The sequence continues at coordinate 28,905,100 of NC_140802.1, forward strand.
CCTTCGTTCAGTTACGAGTTTAGGTCTATGCCAGCCCAAGTCGTGTACTTGGGTTGTTTCCGGCATATATGTGAGGGTTGTCATTTATATGGTTAAGTTGACCAGGTCCGGTACATATAAAAATATATTTTTCTAATAATCAATTATTTTTAAAAGTGAATTGTCAAATAATTGAAAAATGTCAAAATATTATTTCTCTATTTCTCTAAAATCAAAACTTGATGCTGTTTTCGTTATTAGCCGACAACTTTATTTATCATGACGTCTTTTCTTTTTCTTTAAGTTTGCTATTGACTAAGAAAAATAAATATCTGTTTTTTTTTATTTTTATAAAATCTATTTTTGTAATTTCTTTTTGTTGTTACATTTACTTTCTTGTCTTCTTTACGAAAGCATGCCTGAAAAAAATGTAATTTTAATAGTTAAAAAAAAAACTTGAAAACATGATGCACTAACACAAATAATATTTCAAACGAATGAGCTATTTTTCTTCCCTAATATTGCGACATATGATATTTAACACTCATTAAAAAGTTAAGAGAAATATTTCAATTAAAAATTCATTTCTAAAATTTTTAAGTAGGGTTAGTATTAATTAGTATTTATCAAGTTAAAATGTGTGAATTAATAAAAAAATTGAACATATCTGGTGTTTCTTTTTCTCTTATAAATCAATAACAAAAGATACTAAAAAATGTCCGATCAATAATGACCAACATATACGGTTGCATGAACTTCTTTACCCACCATCTCAGCATCAAAACAATTCAACACAAAGAAAATAAATTACCAATTATAATTAAACAAATTCCACTCAATGGTCAATGGTCAACTCATGTGAGAAAAAAAACAGTGACAATAACTCCAACAACCGCCACATACGAACTCCGAACCACCGCAGCTCGGGACCCGAGCCTTGGAGGGACGTCTCGGAGCCTAATCGCTTTAGGCTCCACCTTCTCCCCGGAGCTAGCATTAACCTCAACATTAGCCCCTCCGACCAAACGGTGCCGTTTAACGTAAAACGACAGCCACACCTTGTACTTCACCCTAGTCGCGAACTCCACGTGCAGGAACACATTCCCGTTCTTCACCGCCGCCGTGCGGTTGAATCGGGCTAAGCGCGGCGCCACGGCGGAACCCCACTTGCGCGCGGTTTTTCCGCGACCCTGGTAGAATGGGAGGAGCGTGGCGTTGGCCAGAGGGCGCGTGGTGGTGTTGTCGAGGAAGAGCGCAAAGGTAACGAGAACGTCGCGGTATTTGACGCCCTTGTCCTTGTTGTCGTTTTGAAGGGAAAGTTGGAAGATGACGGTGTCGTTCTGGGCAAGGAGAGAGAGAGATTGGAGGGAGCATTTGGGTGGTTCCGTACGGAGACTGAGCCATAGGAAGAGCGCCGAGAAACCCAGAGAGAAGAGGGTGCCGAGGCAGCACGTGCAGCAGTTCCGGGGCGGAGGTTCCATGCACGTGACCGAAGAAGAAGAAAAAGAAGAAGAAAGTGCGTTTTTTTAATTGAATTGGTGATATATTGAGATGCTGACATGAGAATCGATGATGGAGTGTTGCTGTTTGAAATTCTTTTCTGTTGTAGCGGTCTTCGAATGTGGTTGTGTGAATGTGATCGAGCTTTATGTTTACTTAATTACTGACTCAAAATTTTCATGTTTCAAAAATATTTATTCATTTCAAGTTTAACCAAACTGGAAAAGATTAAAAAAAATAGTTGTTTACTTTTAAAGTAACCGTATCAAATAAAAATATAAAAAATGTACTTATTTTATTTAGAATATTAAAAAAAACAACACTAAGAAATTGACCAGTATAACTCGTCATTAGCCATGTGATTAGTGAGCTCAGAAACTTAATCAAATCAATTAAATATATTCAGTTCAAATCTGAGTTTATCTTAAAACAACGATGCCTACAAAATTATTATTTAGTCAGAAAAAAGAAGAATATAATTGAGTAATTGTGCAGAACGCCATGCATTCTAAACTTATAGAATATTGAATTTGTTTTCTTTCAAATTAACAATGACAAGTAATTTATGGAGATTAATAAAGTATAATTATGTATGTAGTCAACCGTATAAAAAAAGTTCTTAAAATGTGATAGTTGTTGCATTGATGTTATTTGTTTTTGCTTTATATGAATGTCTTCTAATATTCTTGCATTAATATCATTTAGTTTTTGAATTATATTTAGACGGATTATTTAAAACTTAATATTTTTTTTTTCAAACATGAACAATAATACTTTAATCAATATAAGTATTTGAAACAATAGATCAATTTAAAAGGGACGAATCAATTTTTGAAAGATTTTTAACGCCTGTTATTTTAACAAAAAAAAAATCATTAGCATGATAGAATTACATATAATTGTTTAATCATCATTAAGCTTAATAAACTACCATTAATGTTTTGTAAGAATTCAATAAAACAAAAATGAATTAAATAATAATAATAATATTATAACACCTTGAACCTTACCGGACTTTTAATTAGTGTTTCATTTGGTAAAAAAATCCACTTTATAGATAAAATCGTGGGTATTGTGGTGAGAAAAGAGTTAAAAGCCAGTGAAATATGAATGATTATCAGATGCAGATTCGTCTACAAATGACATTATGAAGCTTAAATTAAAAAGCAAATAAGAAAATACAAATTCATAAATTAAAAAATTGAAACAAAGTTGCTTGAAAACTTTTGCAAAAGAAAAGAAAAGAAAAAAACTCTAAGTGGTGACTTTTAGGAAAATTCTCTCTCTTATTATTTTTCAACTATAATTGTAACACTCCATCTATTCTAACAATTCTACTCGATAATAAAGATAATAATATACCATATACACTATATTATAGTTGAAAATATAGTTCATTTATTCATAAAATTTTATGAACAGTTAAAAATATATATATTTCTATCTAACTCTACATAGTTAATTTTAGTGTCACTTGTAATTTTATATGCTCACATATCAACTACCACTACAAAAAATAAGCTAAATTGCGGAGGTTTTAATTTCGTTTAGCGGGGGTTTTACTCTCCACAAAATAATTTGCAGGAGTTTTTCAAACCTCCACAGATAGGTTCCCCACAAGTTATTTGTGGAAATTTTCTATAACCCCTGGTACCAGGTTTATATTGTGGAAGTTTTTTAATGAAGGGTTATAACCTCTTCTATTCATGACTATTATTTTGTGGAGGTTTAAAACCTCCTTTATTTCCATAAACCTATTTGATTCCAAAATTCCTATTTTTCATTTTTTTTGTGGGGGTTAATACCCTCCTCAATTTGAGGATTATACTATAAAAATTTTAATAGAAATTATCATTTATAATACACATTTTTATATAGAGGGAGTAATAAAGAGAGAATTCAATAGAAAACTATTCTTCACCATTTAAGCTTTAGACAGATTGTCAATATTAGCCCTGACACCTCTTACGAGAGACATCCCTTATTAATACAACTAAGACAGGCCTTAATCATACAAGGAAAAACCTACCAGAAGATTTAAACTTAAAACACAAATCTTAAAATGAAAGCTTTTAAATTGCAAATGTTATTCAAAACATTGAAAACGAAAACAATATGCTTTTTGGACGTTATTAATTCTTACACCTGGCATTTTTCCAATCAATTTTCCATTTCCCCAACTCAGACTTTATTGACCATTTCATAACAATCGAAAATAAAAGATACTACAGAGCATTTTACTTGGAGAGTATAAATGCCCAAGTCATGGTTTCATTGACTATAAGCCAAAGTAATATAATACCCAATAGGCAACTAAAATCAATAATATTTGAGGCATGCAAACAATGAGGAACCTACAAACCTTCACAAAGGAGAAAAAATCATCCTGAATGCGAACAATAATTGCCATTCGTTTTAGGTGAGATGAGAAATGGTACCGATGAACAATTTGGACAGGATGGTCATTTCTCCTGAAATTTGAGAACATTTCAGGATAAAACAAAAATGACAAAAGGTTGTAGAAGTACAAACAAGATGGATATATTAATAAGGAAAAAGAAAGAACAAGAATGAAGCATTTGAAACCCAAGAAATAACAAACTCTTTGCTTTTTTTAATCACTATATTCCCTAGCCCGAACAACAAGAATGACAGAATGTAAACCAGGTTGCCAATCATTACTGGCAACAACAAAATTAAATGAGCCAAAATATTGTTAATTTCCAAGCCATAAAATTTGACTTTGCACATGATTAGAAAAGACAATGTTTTAGCTGCACAGAGAATACAGTATAATTTAGATATTAAAAGTAAGCAGCAACAATTCATTTACCTCTTGGGTACAGCCTTGTCATCAGATTTATAACTCCAGTCAATTCCTTTGAGTGCAACCTTCTCGAGAGGATCACCAACCTGGGGAAATTAAGGAATTCATTTATAAGAATATAATAGCAACAAACAACATAAGATGTAAAAGGACCAAACACACAAAGCCCTTCTAGCTCTAAAGCCAGAATCATGAAGATCCATTGTTCAAGCATAGAAAATTAGTATAACCTAGAAAAAGTAGAATATGGAGTGACAGAATCTCAGAAACAAAAAGAGAAGATTCCTTTCCCAAGTCTAGAAATAAAATAAAAAATTATATTTTATTCTAAAACATTGACTTAGGCATGTAGCATGACACCAATACAGTAACTTCTAACAAAATGTCAAAAAGTGATTACACTGATATCAATCAAATAAAAGGGAAAACATGATAAGATGAGGGGCAAACTTGGGTTACATAAATGGCTCCAAAAAAGTCAATTGGATAAAGAAAGAGAAATGAAGAATTCCTTTGCATAAACTTTTCAAGAATCCTCTTATATTATTTCAAAAAAGAACACTTGTGGGTCAGGCAACCATGGTCTTAAAGTTTAGTACTCATTAACTTGCTTTGGTAAATTTTGCATTCCATAAACTATAAAAGATAATATTATAGGAGGAGAAAAATGTAATTAGAGAAAAATATTGAACTACGGAATATATTCTATATGTTTAACATGGGAAAAGATCTTCTGTCGTGAATTTGCCACTGCGTGAGATCCTAACTCCTAAATAAATTAATGAATATGACAATGGTGACAAATGTCAAGTTTTCTTTCCACTAGAGGGAGACTCATTTCGTTCAATACTACAGCTAGGCCTAAAAACTAAGGCTCAATTTAATCACACAAGCAAAGCGACATACCAGCTTATTCTCAACAAATACCAATGCATGGCAAGAAGCCAGGATTTCAACTGTTCGTACAGGCACTCTACTTGTATCAGACTCCAAATTTGTAGTTCCATTCAACCCAACAACTCCAGAAAATTCCTACAAAGTGGGAATTAAAAAGTTAAACCGCAAACAATGGTCTAAAAGGATAAATCAATATCATTGTCTAATATGGGCATACCATATCATCGGATGTAAGTGTCCCTGTCTTTAAGGTAATCGGGGTCATGTTTACTCAAAGTTTTCAATAGCTGCATTGTTTGTGGGGTCGTGTCTCTTTTGTAATGATCGATTCCAATGAGCATGGTGTAGGGTGATGATGCTAGCTAGTATATTGAGTGCAATGGAATGAGTTTCTTTTGGAAGTAATGTACCTAGGTATTTAATATGGTATAAATTATTAGTCCCATTTTGCCTTTTGAAAGATTTTATCAATCTCATGTATTTGGAAATACTTTAGACAGTAAAAGGACTCCAATTACACTCTATTATCATGCTTGTGTATATTTATTCACTCCATAGAACCAAGTTTACTTAATACTTTAATTGTAAGAATAAAGAGAGTACATATATTCTATTTTCTTAGGTTATTACAATATCATTATCTACAAATTTATATTTAATAAATAATTCTCAATTTTTAATACTTTTCCTGCAAAGTTTTATTAGAAAAAGAAGTTATATAATAGACATATACATAAGTTAATTTGTAGGTAATTATAACATCTCTGTTTGCAAATAATTTTAAATAAGAAAATCTACCTGTATTTGATGTGGAAAATTTTTTACTATACAATTTTTAAATTTTCTGGCATGAGGTTAAAACTTTAATCATATCAAGTTTTTCCTCATGAGTAAAATTAAAATGAGGGCAAACTTTCATGCTCTGTAAATATTTTGCATTCTCCATAATATACCTTTCAAATTGAAGCTCATCTGCAGAACCCTTGTAACCTTCAAGACAACAGGTTTTGAGGTGTAATGAAATGCATGCAGGAATAATTTGTGGGTATTGCCAAACTACTTCTTCATGGCCTTCATCATCAGATGAATAAAAAACCTGATAAAAACAATCATAAAACTATATTAATACTAATGTTTAAATAAACGACAACAACAAAAATCATAATTTGAATCATCAAACCTTATTAGAAATGTAAATGACGAGAGTTTGAAGCTTTGGACAATGCTTGAGCACTTCCAAGACCCCAAACCAATCCTTCCTAAGTCCCAAAGTCAATTTAAGTTGAACTAAATTCTGAAACTCAAAATCCAGGTTTTGGTGATATATCTGCAAGAGATACAAATTGATATATTATCTTATTCTCTTAGAAATGGAAAGTAATAACAAAGAAATCTAACAGGCATTACCCAATCTATGAATAAAACTTCAACATCCTTAACAATTTCCAATGGAAAATGTCCATCGATGCTTGCCCTAACCAACTCGGGCAATCTATTAAACTTTCCTTTAATTTTACAGGCTACACCCTTAGCTTCCAAGTCCTCAAGATTAGGACACCCAGGGAGAAGCTGCGAGAGATCTAAATCTCCTGAAAAACTAACAGAAAACAAGTGCAAGATCTTAAGCAAGGGAAAATCAACAGAGGAAATATATGCCACTCTTGTGAACGCCAATTTGAGAACTACAAGAGTTTTGTAGCTAAACACCACAGATGGCAACATATGGGTGAAGTGCAGTTTAAAGTCCATATGTTAAACTCTACCACTCATTGCAGCATTGACCGAAGTCAAGATATTTGTAGGATCATAAAAGTTAGAGAAACAATTGAAGCGAAATCTATGGATGGGTTGGTCTCTATTGCGAGAAAGCAAAAAAGAGTGCACCGACTCAAGAAAATGATAGTAGTCAGCAATAGATTAATTAAAGACAATATGCAAACAAATTCTATTTACATCACTCCACAACCTCAATTAAATTGTATTAATTAGCTTGGGATTTACTTTTTCAACAGGTAAAAAGTTTCTTTAATTCAATTGCTTAAGGATTTAGATATAACATCTAACTTATGCGTTGGGTTTAAAGGTTTCTTTCCAAAATTGGTGTCTTTTATAGACCCATATACGATCATTAGTAAAACCTACAATCATGACAACATGATTGGGAAGGTATCCTAGTTTCAACTTCAAAACCTAAGGGCCAAGGCTACCAATCGTGCTTTAGAAAGCTATGTGTGGATCAATGCCACTTCAATAATCTCAATTTTTCTAACATTAGCAAAAGTTGAACAAGTAATAGAGGCTAAGAAAGCCATTGTGGTCTATGGCGCCACCACAATAAGACTCCCTTCACAAATTCCCACTAGCGGAGGGGTAGAAAAATGCCATGTTATAGTGTTATGGTGGCCCTACTATGGCTATTTAACAACACTGTAGTACAATACAAGGCTAAGGCAGATGAATAGAGAGGCAAATGCCAAGGCAATGATTATGACATTTCAATAAATATGAGCTAATTTAACACGAGTTCTATTCATCTAGACCTAAACCAATGAAAGTTGAAAGAACACCAGTAGCTACTCAGGAAAATAAAGCATCATTTTACAACATTAAAGATAGTTTAGCGGACATGAGGGATACAGTTCATAACAGATACAATAAAATGACATGGAAGTATTTTAATGAAATCCAAAAAAAAAAGAACATAACAATTATACATTTCAAACAGATATTTGGGAAAATCTTAAAATGCATTTGGAAGACAAGACAGTGATAGCCTGACCTTAAACCAAATAAATTTATCAACAACTCACTATTAAATAATTCATAGTCAAAATGGACTAGAGACAACAACAAGAGAAAGTACCTCACATACAACTATAAGCTTAATCAGCTAACGTCCTTAAGTCTTTTTATCAACGTATCCAACGATTTCCTTTTCGGATTCTGCCTGCCCCACGACTACCAAAGGTTCCATGCCAATCCGCTACTTTCAACGCCATCGGCACGATCCACGGCAGGCTAAAAAAAGGAGATGATGAATAAAGACCGTGAAGAACAACGAGCACTGTGAATTTGTAAAAACAATGTTTGGAAGAAAAAGAGATGGCAATCCAACTACAGACTTCGTATCTTGAAGGCCGACGACGATGACGAACACAGGACGACGACGACGAGCATAGGACGACGCCGACGATGAGCATAGGACGACGACCGATGACGGAGACGATTTGAATGAACACCGACGATAGATGACGAGAACTGAACCTTAATTTGATGACGAGATGTTCAATCGAAAACGAAAACGAATGAAGGGTTTGAAAATTTGGGAGACACCGAAGTGCGCAGAGAGTGTAAAATCCTTGGAGGGAAACGCTGAAAAAGATAAAAGGGAAATAAAAAATGTAAAATAATTTGCGGAGGTCCTCTTTTAAAATTAGTTAAAAGTCCCAATATTTTAACGCTCAGAGGATTCAAAGAAACTATCTTAAATCATATTAATTTGGAGAGGGTTTTTATATCCTCCATAAATAAACCTTATGATAATTTTTTTGTAGTGTACAATCATAGTAATTCATAAAGTAGGTAATTTCCTCAAAATTGTCACATTACAATATATACACCCACACACATTTATATATATATATATATATATATATATATATATATATATATATATATATATATATATATATATATCACTAATATCATAATATTATCCAAGTACACACAACAAAAGTAAATAACTTCCAATCAATATATATGAATTCTTAATCACATCGCAAAAACATTTAATTTGTCATACTCAATATTTCTAAAAGATTCCTATTAAGCATATGTTTTCACAAAAAAAAACCAACATTTGGCACAACATTATCGATAAAAATCAACCTTAATTTCTTAGGTTAGGGTGATTAGTTGTATAAATATAATATAAGAACTCTTTCAACTTCCTATTATCTAAAGTTTTCTTCGTGTAATTATATCATTACTAAAATATAAAATATCTAATGTCCTTAATGAAATTCATATTAATATTAGATCCTTAAGGTCAAATATCATTCTAGGTATCCATCACCACATACCTATAAAGGACTACACACTTATGAGAGAGAATACTCCAAAAAGAGTCTCATCCATAAATCCATAAAGACAACATGTTATACCTGCCAAAATATGTGCTGGACATAGATAATTTGAGTTGTCTGTTACTGTGGTATATCAAGTGTGTTCTGGTATTTAACTATGTGTGGGATTATGGACTTTGGAACATTGTGTGTTATTTGCTTAAGACGTATATGAAAAACCAGTTTAATGGACTTCTTTTCGATCTTTTTTTACTAATAAAACCTAAGTGCAAAGAAGAAAAAGAGTAAATCATAGGTGAGAAATATATGGGAAGTTTGGTTGAAAATTAGTTATTTTATTGCAGTATTGTTTAATTTATTAATATTATTAGTACAATTTTTTTCTTTATTAAAAAGGATTTGAAAAAGGAAAAAGAAATTGCAGTGTCGTCTAATCAGTTATTAACCTCCTAATCCATTCTCCGGATGTTCTGAAATCACTCCACTGTTACAAAATACTATTTGACATTTTACGACATTTTTTTCCGAAATTTATTTTTAGTTAAGGTTTAAATGAAAGTAGTTCTTCGAAGAAAAATTCACAATGAATTTATGCGATCTCTCTCCCATGATTTATACATATTTTCTGAGTATATATGTTCACGTGTGTATATATATATATATATATATATATATATATATATATATATATATATATATATATATATATATATATATATTTATATATATACAAATATGGGTATATATAATTTCACTATATATGTCTTCTAAACTATTTTCGCGTCCTCTTTTCGTTTTCTCCGTTCTTTCATGTTTACTAACAAATGATAAGTTGGAGATTAAAAATAGCACTTGCGAATGAGAAATTCGTTTTATAGCCAATTTTAAGTCTCAATTGTTGAGATTTTCCTACGAGTGAATACGAGGACAAAGATCTTTTTACATGTGTTTGCTATTGCTATTTCCCAGGCAACTTCGAAAAAAGTCATGGAATTTTTTATTTCCCAGCACAGGCAACTTAGAAAAAATCATGGAAATTATTTTTAATTTATTCACTTTATGAAGGAATAACTAATCCAATACCTACATTTTGTACAAATGTTTCTTAGATACTAGAATTCTTGATTATCAAGAAAATCTTTGAGCGATAAAACTGGAAATGATGCAGGTTCTTTTATTAAGATTTTGTTCATTTTTAAGAGTTTCAAGTACTTAAAAATATTCACTGTAAAGGAGATTTTAGTTATCTAGGCCTAGGAGATATGAAATGGATATGGTTTAGTAATTGAAAGAGATGGGTTTTTCTCCTCATACTTACTAATTGCACCTAATTTTTTTAAATTACTAACTTCAGCTAATATTTTTTAAATAACGGTTGTACTCTTCAAAATATTGTGACTTCTGGATTAGATAATTACTTCTACAAGATTTCTACAACATACGAGAAGTATTGCAAAATGAGTTTTACAAAACAAAATTTCTGGAACATATGGATCCATTCTGGATTAAATTTTTTGGAAAATACTTTTCAAAACGAGTTCCTCAACCTAACATTTTACTCTGTTTTTTTCTTCTGTTAGAATGAAGGTGCACTCAGTAAAAATAGTGATCACAAAGTTAGAAGCCAAAAAGTTTGTAGCACAGTGGTTGTGGTTGTGCCAACCTTTTTGTTTCCCGAAAGGTCATTTATATGTTTCGAAAGATAAAATATTGTTAAAGTTAGTATTTTATAAAGATAAGAAAAAAACTAGATGACAAACTTTAATTTTGTAATGTTATCACTAATATCCAATAACATGAAATTTTAGGTGAACTTTTATATTTAAGTTCAGAGTGTGTCTATGTATATGCTTTTTAATTTATAAAAAATAATTTTGAGTAGTTTTTAATAGATTAATTTTATGATTACTATTATTATGAAAAAAAAAATCATTTCAAACTTTCCAATGGGTAGGACACAGAAGCTGTAAAGTAAAGCTTGATAATTGTCTAATCGTTGTTGTTATAAAATATATTCCTTCCTCTTTATATCAGTAATTTTAACAGAGTTAACTATTTCTGTTAAAGGTTTTAGATGATTTGCTACAAACTATTTTGTTTGGGTATTTTGATTCAGAAATTCAGAAATTTTAAAATTCAGCAGCAACATCACGGATCTAAAATTTTGAAGATAAATGAAGAACTCAAAATAATACATTTTAAAATTCTCCCACGTTATTTTCTCATATATATATATATATATATATATATATATATATATATATATATATATATATATATATATAATTTGCGACTAGTATTTTATATGCGTATCTACATATCTATTTATATCTATAAATGGATATAGATAGATAGGATAAAACTAAATTTATTGATCATTACATACAATTCAATTAAGATATTATATAGAAGGAAGTATGATTTCTTCAATTTATTTTATTTCAGAATAAAAAATATTTTGAAACTGGAAAATTTCAAATAAAAGAAGGATTCTCGAGATTCTTATTTTATTTGATTCATTTTTTTACTTTTATTCATAACTCTTTATTTTCCTTTTTATTGTATTATATATATAATGCAATAAAATTGAAAATTAGAATGAAAAAAAACAAAAATAACTTATTTTTTTTAAAGAACAAAATGTTTGTTATGCTTAATATCTTTAGTTGGATCTGTATTTGTATTCACTCCGTCCTTTATTCCAGTAGTTTTTTTTTGGAGAAATTGCCCGAAGCCTACGCTTTCTTGAATCCAATTGTGGATATTATGCCAGTAATACCTGTACTATTTTTTCTTTTAGCTTTTGTTTGGCAAGCTGCTGTAAGTTTTCGATGATATTTTTAATTTGAATAATGTCGTAAAAAAATTCAGAATTTATCAGAAAACTAAAACTCGAACATTTTAACAATTTATAAGATCAGATAAGTCTTACAGTGTGACTTCTGGATTCCAATATTGAAATTTTTCAATATATAGGAAAAAAAGGGACCTTCTCATCATTTACGTTTTTTGAATTGAAAAAACCTAATCCGATTATTCGATTGGAACCCCTCACCAATCGAATACCTAGATTACAGAAAAAAAGGATTTTTGGTCAAAAGAATTATTGATAATTTGTAATAAAATAATCTACTCTTACTATCAATTCATTTTCGAAACTCATATATATATATCTCTCCTCATATCCTAAAAAAACTTCATTTTTTAGAAACTTAGTATCTTAGTATTAAAAGAAACAAAATATGTTGTAATATAAGAGAATCTATTCTCTTTCTTTGTCGTTTTTTAATTATCTTGGAGATTTCATAATGCTTACTCTAAAACTTTTTGTTTATACGGTAGTGATCTTTTTCGTTTCTCTTTTCATCTTCGGATTCCTATCTAACGATCCAGGACGTAATCCAGGACGTGAAGAATAGAATAAGAAAAAAGTGGATTCTGTGTTTTCTTGCTTGTGCGAAATTTTGAAATATTTTTAGGATTTTCTCTATTTTAACATATTTAACTAGTAAATAAAAAAAAACAAGTTCAAAAAAAAAATACCAAATTATCAACGGAAAGAGAGGGATTCGAACCCTCGGTACAAGAATTTGTACAACGGATTAGCAATCTGACGCTATAGTCCACTCAGCCATCTCTCCCCATTTGAAAAAAAAAAGAATTACTTTGTTTATGTTATATCACATAAACAAGAAGAACAAAAAGGGAGCTTAAAAAAAAAAAGAGACTTGCTTTTTTTTTATTCTGAAACAAGAAGTTCTGGTCCTGGAGGTATAATATCAATCACTTCACGCTCATCTAATGCATCTACTATAGTGATTTCGTATCCCCCTTTTTCTTTTCGTATGATTTTTTTGACTATACATGCTACTGTAGCATTATAAACATTATTATTACTCTTGCTCCCGTCAAGATAAATCTGGCCCCTTCCCCTGTTCCCGCCTACATATATAGGATATTTTAAGAAATGAATATCTCTTTTACTAGCGGGATCCGGGGAAAGAATAGGAAACGTGATTTCATTATATTTCTGACCAGGAACAGGGCCTACTACAAGAATATTTTTTTTTGTAGGGCGATAGTTTTGAAAAGACAGATTGCCTATCTTCTCTTTAATCTCAGGCGAAATACGATCGGGGGGTGCCAATTCAAAACCTTCCGGTAAAATAAGAACAGCCCCCACATTCAAAGTTCCCTTTTTACCATTAGCTAGAACTTGTTTCACTTGCATATCATAAGGAATTCGAACAACTGCTTCAAATACAATATCAGGAAGTACCGCTTGTGGAACCTCAATATCCACGGGCTTATTAGCTAAATGGCAATTGGCACAGACAATACGACCGGTTGCTTCTCAGGGATTTTCATAACCCTGCTGTGCAAAAATTGGATATGCATTTGAAAAGGGTGCTCGAATTATTATATATATCATGACCGATATAGAAATGGATCGGGTAATCCCTTCCTTTATACAAGAAAAAGCATTTCTAGTTTGCATGGTCTAATCATTGATCCTGAAAATTTCTACAATAAGATTAGGTAGGTCACTCGCATAGTTCCCTATCCAAGGTGGGAACCCCTTTTTTATTTAACTTTTTTTTAAAGAGGGGAAAATTAAAAATTATCTTTTTTAGATAAAAACTTGAAATTCATTGAAGTAAATCGGTTTTTCTGTCAATCATTCATTGAATGATAAATCACTACAAGTGATGGAGATATGCGATTTAAATAACGGAAAATCCAATATTTTAAAATTATATCTAAAATGACTGGAAAAGTGGACACAAGACCGGATATAATTTGATCATTTTGAGCAAATCCAAAATCTTTATAAACGAAGCCAAAAAGTAGTTCCCACCCATGGGTTGAATGGAATCCTATACATAAATCAGTTAATAAAAGAATAGAAAAAGCTTTTATTGTGTCACTTAAATTATATATAAATTCTCGAACCAAAGAGTTAATAAGAACAAGTTCTTAATTACCAAGAATAGAATAACCGCTTAGAATAAAGAAACAAATTATATTTGTGGAGAAGTGCAAAATCGTATTCATATGATCTTCATTGTGTGTTTTTATTAATTGGATTGTTTCTTTATAAATTCCAGTACGAAGGTTTTGTATATATGTTTTCGGACATTCCTTTAACATGTCATCTAAGAAAAACAGTTCCTCTAATTCTATGAATTTGTTTAGAATACTCTTTTCTTTAATATTATTCAAGAAAATTTCGGATTGACTAGTATTCCACCAATTAATAAACCAAGATTCCAGACTTTTCTTAAATGTGAAAGAGATACATCAGGGCAAAAAGACTATAGATGTAAGATATAGAAGGGGAATGTTTTTTTTTTTTCATTTTTCGTCTTTAATGAACTTAACTTCATCTCTTTCGTCAACTCTATATGATAATAACTTTTCTATCAAGTATAAGCTTCATTACAAGTTATAGAGCTTCTAGATAAATCTAGATTGTATTTTATCATTTTTTTTGACTTAAACTTCGGAAGTTAGCCTTTGCCTTCTTTAATTGAGAAAAAAGAATACATAAATCGAATAAGAAATCGAAAGAATTCACAGTCAATTCCAATCCAATGAAGAAAAAAATATTGTTTCGAAAGGATATTAATTGCTAAGATTCGAAGAAAAAAGGATTCTTTTTAGAAATACACCAAGGAGCACTTCGAGTTATGACTATAATATTCAAATTTCGAAATCAAAAAATGTCCCATCTATAAAAATAAAAATTGAAATATTTTGAAAAAAATAGTTTTTTTTTCAAAATATTTCAATCGGTACACTAAATAAATAGGACAATTCTGAAACTTTTTGTGCAATTTTATTTCTAGTTAAGTCCAATTTTCATCAATAAAGAAGCGGTACACCTAAAAAAAAGATAATTTGCCAGCTCTATTTGCAATTTCTGGTGGAGTCAAATTATCTTCAATACGAGTCAAGGGAATAAACCCCTGTTCTATTGTTTCCATATAAACGATACTCTCATAAGTAAGAGTACGAGTCAAAATACTTCGTTCTTGAACTCCTGTTATTATTCTGATAGATTTAATCTCGTTCATAGGTATTTTGAGAATAATACGATGATTTTTTCCAGAAAATCCCCAACGAAGAAAACATACTTCTTCTTTATTTTTTTTATCGAAGATATCAAAACCACCGCCAATATCCCACAAAATAATCCACCACAAATAAAAACTAATAAAGAGACTCCAATTCCATAAAAAGCCATCGCGGCCCCTTGTGGAATAAATGGAAAATTACTATATATATATATATATATATATATATATATATATATATATATATATATATATATATATATATATATATATATATATATATATATATA
Source organism: Vigna unguiculata (assembly GCF_037176805.1). NCBI lineage: Eukaryota > Viridiplantae > Streptophyta > Magnoliopsida > Fabales > Fabaceae > Vigna > Vigna unguiculata. Next base: position 28,920,755 of record NC_140802.1, read on the forward strand.
TATATAACCAAGTGGTTCTTCTTTCAATAGTGCATTGAAAGAGAAATCGTTTAATACTGTTGGGTTTTATACTTTCGAATGTTTTTTTAATGATTGGGCTAATATATTTGGTGCATGTGATAGAAGGGTGTGAGGCATTGTGTGTAGTACCACAATATATCATCATTCCTTGTGTTCAGAGAGAGAATTTCACAATTTCTAACTTATTTAAATATATTGAATTTAAATCGCTCTCCTTTTAAATTGTTTTATTTCTTTTAAATGTTTGTTTTTTTATAAAATAATTCAAATTAGTGAATTTTTATTTTCTTCCTTAGATAAAGTATTTCAATTGTCATCAAATTCAAAAAAAAATTAAATATAAATAATCGTTAAAAATTAATAAATGTCAATATTGGTAATATTTTGTAATTAATCATGATTTATGTTATTTTTTGGTCAAAGTTCTCAAGATTTTTATTTTATATTTGCAAAATTTGTTCTCAATTTATGGTATAGAAGATTTCTTTTCAAGTTATGAATGATATATTTAAATCAAACCCAAGTAAGTCAACACTAGGTTTTGGGGCATGCTACATTTAGTTGAGTCATGACGAGCCCATATTCATCCCAGTTAGGTCAACCCATGTTCTGTCAAACTTGGCTAGACCCAAGTTGGTTCTAGTTCGATTAGACCAGGTTCAACCTAGCTCATCAAGATCATGTTAAGCTAGGTCGAGTTGAACGAGCTACGTCAGCTTGGGTCCAGATTGAGCTGAGTCGGTCATGGTTCAAGTAAAATCGAGTTAGGATGGGTCAACATTCATACAAGTCAAGGGTGACCTATGCTCAGTGGAGTTGGGTTAGGCCTAGGTGGTTCTTAGTTCGATCAAGATCAGGTTAGACCTAACTTGAGCAAGGTCAAGTCAAGCTGAGTTGGCTTTGCTAGGTCTAGGATGAGTTGAATAGGGGTGAGATCCCGTTAAATTGAGTTAGGCTAAGCCCATGTCGGGTCAAGTTTGTTCGGGTCAAGCTCAGACTAGGTTTAAGTCAAGTTGGGCCTGGGTGGATTGTGAAAAATCGGGCCAGGTTTGGCTAAGTTGAGTTGGACCCGTGTTAGGTCGAGACATTAGATTTGGGTCATGTCAAACTAAATTAGGTCAATCCCATTTGTGATCGAGCTAAGTCTACCTCGACCCAAGTCTAGCTGAATCAACTTGAACCCATGTTAACCTAAACTATAAAGATCAAAATATGAATATTCCTAAACTACGAAGACCAAAATATGAATATAAGAAAATGAAGAATTTCAAATTCTTATTGTTTAGGTGAAATTTGAAATTCTTTAATTTTAATTAATCCAATTACTCTAATGAAATTCTAGAATTTCAATTTCTTTCAAAATTCCTAACATATTTATTCATAAAGCATTTCAAATTCTCTAAACAAAATGAATTACCCTCTTAAAATGCCTTATCCAAACACTCTATTCGGGTTTTTAACCTTCTTCAATAATCTATAATTGACAAAATAACTTTTGGAATAAGTGATCCAAATGCAACTTACATATTAGGTGTTCTACCTTAATAATTGATGGTAGGCTCTTCCTCCAAGTTATATGACTTAAACAAGGTGGATGAGCCTAAGGATGAATGATATGCAGAAGCTATGAAGAATGGAGGTATATGACTCGGTTTTAGTGAAATTATGGTGTAGATGGTGTGATGCTTGGGTGCTCTCAAAAGAGGTTGGCCAACTCTCAAGGACAGGTGGTAGAGGAAACCTAGAAGGGGCACTATAACCTTTGGTGACCTAAATAAGTTGTATAGCATAAAATTGGCAGCATAACTTTACTCAATTCAAAGGTAATTTTTACAGGAGGGAGACACCTCTATTTATAGTTAAGAAACCCTATAGGTGTTTCACAAAAAGGAGAAGCAAAACCCTAATTCTACTAACTTGGAGACCAAGGCAAAATCCTCTCCCACTAGGAGCGTGGCACATGGCCATTAATCCTCTCCACTAGGAGTATGACACAAGGCAAGAGCACGTGTCTCCATGTATCTCCTTAGGTTTGTGGTCCTTCTTGTATACTTCTTTTAGTAATTACATAGACCATCTAACATTTACCAAGGTCAAAATCTAATTTTAGTCAATAATTTTAATTGAAGCTTTATTCCTAATTGGGCAATTCTAGTTAAAATAGTGGGTTTATACTTATTTATAATCCAATAAAGCTATGATTATATGTTCTAAATGCGAGTGAAAATGTGATCATCAATTGTGTTCCTTTTTCTAAGAGATCTTCTATAAATATAAAGCATAAGAGAAAATAATTATTGCACATCTTTTGCAATTGTTGTGAGTCATCTTCTACTATTTTTGCTTCTTGCATCATAGCTTGCTTTGAGGCTTGAAAACACATTAAATGCTCTAACTTGATATTGAATGCATGTGAGTTCTTTGGCAACACTTCTCAAAGCTTCACAACCTAAGGTAATTGACTTCTCTCTTCCTTTTAGTCAAAGTGCAAGACCTGACACAACTAACTAACTTTGTAGTATTGGCATCTTGTCTTTTCCAAATTAGTTGTTTGAATGAAGCAACCTTCATCATTTTCTTTGAGAGATCTTTATGGTTGACAAATATTATGAAATGTTTGATATGTATTATGAAGAGCTTTTAGCTTACATATATGAATGAAATATACTTATCGTTTATCTAAGGAAAAACTTATTTAACTAAGTATACTTGTTTATGCTTGTCTAAATAACATTCTAATAGACAATGCATAGACACAACACTTATATTTGTCAAACAATACATATATTGAACAACATTTACATTTATTTAACCATACAAGTTGTATTTGATAGGTTAAATTTATGTTTTACATGATTTAATAATATATAAAATTATATTTTATACTTAATTATTTAAACATAATAAAAATTAAACATAAAATTTGTTGAACTTAATTTAACAACTATAATTGATGACACTATAATAAATAATATATGCATATATTATTTATTTTTTCATCGATCCATCTAATAATAGGGAGGTTTAGGTGCAACTCAACATAAATGGTAGTCTCATTGATCTTATTGATAATAGTTTTATGGAACAAATTCAAACTAATGTCCATCGTCATAATTATGAGTAGTATGCTATATATTTAATCCTTCTTACTAAATATTGTACCATTTTAACATTTTCTGATGAATGCAAACTTGAAAAATCTTCCTCTTATCATATTTACTGATTTTTGCATAAACTTTAAAATAATAATAATAATGATGTTGGCCCCGCTGTATTAAACTAAGTCGGTCCCATCGAAATTCGGTCGAATTCAGTCAAACCGATCTCGACCGAAATTTTACTGAATCGACCTTGATCCAAATTTGGCCATATTCGACCAAGTCGTCTCTGACTGAAATTCGGTCATATGCAGCCAAATTTTACCAAGTCGGGCTCAGCCAAAATTTGGACATATTCGGTCGAGTCGGTCCCGACTGAAATTCGTTCGAATTGGGTCGAGTCGACCCTAGCAAAAATTTGGCCTATTCGACCAAGTCGACCACGACCAAAATTCGACCAAAATTCGTTCGAATTTGGTCGAGTCGACCCTAGCCAAAATTCGGCCAAATTTGACTAAGTCAACCCCAACCAAAATTTGATCGAGTCGGCCATGATCAAAAGTCAGCCGAGTCGATTCCATGCTGAAATTCAACCGAGTTGGCCCCGACCGAAATTCTGCCAAATTCAATCCTGTCAGTCCTAAGGACACAAGTTTTAGAAAATTCAATTTAAATTTCTTTTATAAAAAATAGATTCTGAATTTTGAACTTGATCCAAATATTTGAATATAAATTTAAATCTTGATCCAAATATTTGGATTTGGATTTAAAAAAATCCAAATTAGTTTTGCTAAAAATATAGGTTTGGATTGAAAGTCTAATCTAATTATTTAAATCTAAAATTAATGTGAATTGAATCATTAAAAATCTAATGATCACCCTTAAATAGCGTATGCAAACAACACATTTTAATACTAAACCTAAATTTGAAAATCTTAGCTACTATACTAGGTTTAGGCAATTTAGTTGTCGATGATGGAGATGGAAATAATTATTAGACAATTAATGTTAACATGTGTAAGTCATAAGACAAGAAAATATGTTTACAAAAATACGTACAAATACATCTAAAAAGTATTTGGTAAAAAACAATTCAAAAAAGACTTACTAATTTATTATAATCTTGTTCAATATATAAAATAAAATGTCCCATCATATAAAAACAATCTAATAAAATAAAATATTTAATAATAATATATATGATATCATTATTAATATAAATAAAAACAAAAATATATAATATCTTTATCGATCAGATAACTATCCTTATCATTCCATTCCAGATCATTACTATAACCTTTTATCATATTATTTTCGATATTCAAATTTATCATAAAATACTTATCGGTGATGTTATTCATATCCAACCTCTAAATAGTTTCTATAGTGCTTTGAAATTTTCAGGTGTTATCAAGAAACTCAAGTTTTTTTATTTATTTTTTAATTCCACAATCAAACACTTCTTTTCATGGTGACAAAATCTTTCTCATGTAAATATTTCAACTGTGAACTTAGGAATTAATCTATTCCCTTTTCAAGTTTTATACTAATGTCAATTTTCTTTAGATACATAGGGTTTTATGTATATGTCGGTTTACACACGAATATGAATATCTTAATTACTCAAATAACAAAGCACAGAAATTGAATAAGATTAATTTTTAATTTAGTAAACTGATAAGTTTAGGATGAATAATTATATTTACGTATATGCTTAAATAAATTATAAAATTTTTATCATAGTTATACGTAATATGATACTATATTATCTTTTATTTTTCAATTATCTTATAATATAAATTATAAAATAAAATAATCTATATCTATAATAATATAATAATATATAAAGAATTTTGTATCCACATTTAGTTTTATCTTTAATTATTATTTTGAAATTAATTATTTTATAAATAATTTATCTTTAACCGTTGTTCCAAATTTTTTTTTTGTCTTTAACAGTTATTTTAAAAATTTCTTTTATGTATATATTTCACTTTTAAAATTTTATATTTAATAACTATTTTTAAAAGAATTATATATTTCTTATTCATTTTAATTCAAATTTTTATAAAAATTAAAAAATCAAACACGCATACGTCTACCTGTGTTTTTGTTAATCTACTAATAAAAAGATTATTTTTATAAATGTTTTTAGTGTATATATTTAGTTTCCAAACTTTATTGTAACAAACATATTTACATATGACAGAATTATAAAATATTTATTATATATATATATATATATATATATATATATATATTTATAAACATATTTTTTATAATTTTAATTTTAGTAATAAGGATAAAATATATTTTTAATATTTTTTTCTCACTAAATAAAAATGGATATATTAGTTTATATTTGTAACATTCCATTTAATAATTACAAATTACTAAATATAATATTATATAATGATATGAATCAGTACAATCATCCTACAATAACCATATTAATATAAATATATACAAACTATTTATGAAAAGATTTAAGAGTTTACAATCTCTAAAACAAACAAAACTACTAATATGCTACCAGACTCTACTCTGCAACCTTAATGCTTGCCAGAATAGGAGTATCCTCACCTACATTATCCTGTGCTCACAATTAAGTGATCATCGCAAAAGAGATAACAAAATACAACAACACAAGGAAAGATAATATAGCAAAAGAACTCAAGTAATTCACCATCATGTCATAGACTTCATGCCACAAACAACATATAAATCTATTATAACATATAAACAGTGGACACTAACTCAATTATCCGGATACATGCATATGACATTGGATTCTCCGGTGGCCTGCACTTGCGGATGGTTCCCAAACTTTACAAAGTTTGGCCTCAAGGGGTTATCACCCAACTAACAACAATGTAAATCTCCTTCACACCTAGGACTTGATCGGGTCCAGTGACTAAGACCTTTTTCTTTTCTTCATCACATAACCTACTCTGCTCCACTTGAGCGTGAGTAGTTATTAGAGAAAGGATACATACTATAATGAATCCTTATGTAGATGCATACATTAAAACCTCCACATAGAATTTCCCCTTGAAACTCTTATTATCACATCACATTTTATGCTCATAGACGTTATATGTAGAATCTAATAATCATTACCAATCATGTATAGAAAACATACAAAGATTCTAAATCCATTTAACTGCTATCCGTTCAGAATCTGACACACTCGTCCAACAAACTCATCCTCTCGTTGGGCGAAAAGACACTTTTTCGACCAACGACTAAGGGTTCGCTCAACGAGTGTTTCACTGGGAGTCCAAAGAAAATATCCCTCCATAAATCGCCCAACGATAATTTCTTGCCTAACGACTCTCAATCAGGGGAATCCTTGATCTGAAATTCGCCCAGCGAGAATAACTCGCCTAACAACTTCCAAATCAGTGAAATCCACAAATCATTACTTGCCTAACGAGAATTATTGGCCCAGTGAGTCTGCATAATTCTGCAGAACAACAATTCTGCATAATTGTCACTCCCAATTCAGCTTAGACAATCATAGAGACTTCACATATATCAATTACATACCAAAATTCAATTTCATCCCTAGTATCAATGCAACTTGAACTACCAGAACCTATCCTTTTCATAACATTTTTAAGCAAACAACATTACAATTAACATATCCATTTACAGATATCAAGAAACACATAACAAATCAATTTCACCACCCAAATTCAATCAAGTCATTGAATTTATCAATTCAACAGCTTTACTAGTTATACATAACATAATTAATTTTCCTTGCCTGAAGATGGTTGAAACGACCATAAAAGTACCAAATCTCCCTTTTCATTGACGAAGCTCACAATTCAACCTAGGAGCAACATAAACATGATTAGAGAACATCATCAGAACCATTGATCAACAGAGACTCACAAAGAAAACTTAGAAGTCACATGCGATTCTAGATTGATCACATGCATACATAAGAACAATTAACCAAAACAAGAGTAGAAAATCAAATTACTCAGAAACAGATCAAATAAAATTAGAGAACTTGATGTAGGGGTCACTCTTGTAGTCTTTGATCGTCAAACAAAAGAACACACATTGAGATACTGTAGAGACAAGGGAGAAAACTCATAGAAAAGTATTTTTTAGATAGATGAAGTATTTTTAAGTGATGAGATCATTTTATGAAGTTTCTATTTAATATATAATTTTTTATTTATTAAAATAATAATAGGATCTCATTATTTAAATATTGTCACTCTTAAAACAATTTTTTTTTCACAATATTTCTTTTTTTTTATCGGCAAAGAATTAAATTAAATTAATAATAGAGCACTTGACGGGTGCTCTAACCTATTTACAAAAAGATGAGAGAAAGATGTAGTGCATCTCCAAAACCTGTCAAAACAATGATAAAACTTTCACGTACAAAAGCTAAGACACGCCTAGACATTGGGCATAAAATATATATCATAGGGGCAATCGAACAACATCTAAGCAACATTCTTGGAAAAGAAATAGAGCTTGAGTAGGCGCCAACAACATACTATGCTTCTACAATAATCTGGCAGAACAATTAAACTGGACTTTCAATGCAAGAGTTATGCCTTCCCAACGTCAAGTTGGGTAGGAATCTTAAGATTAGCCACCCATATTGCACATTCCATGGCCAGTCTACAAGATTACACAGAAAGTGAATACAAAACTAGGTATGTGTAAGACCCGTGAAATTCAACCAATTAATTAAATAATTAATTAATAAATGTGGTTAGTGGGAGCCTTTATGACATTTAATTCTAACATGTATGATGTGGAAAATTACTAGTTTAAGTGGTTGAGAGTACTTTATTGTGTGAAGGGGCTTAGGTTGAAGTCTTATGTATGTCATTTATGTGTTATTTAAATTATTATTATTATTTTAACAATGTGCTGGGTCATGAGGAGTGATAATATAATTATAGAATGATGTGAAGTATCATGAAACATGAATTGGTTAAATGGTTGTGCATTTATAAGATGTTTAGAGTTTTTCTTCTAAACACAACACACTTAATATTATTCTTATTATTAATTTTATTTTATTTTACCATTATTATTATTATTATCCTTATTATTTATTATTAATATTATTATTTTATTTTACTATTATTATATTATATTATATTTTTATTATTTTATTATCATTATAATTATAATTATGATTATAATAATAATTATTATTTCTATTATTATTATTGTTATTATTATTTTATTTTATTATTATTATTACAACTACTATCATTTTTTTATTATTATTTTTATTTGTATTATTTTTATTTGTATTATGTTTATTTTTGTTATTATTTTGATTATTATTATTAATTTCATTTTATTTTATTTTATAATTATATTTATTAATATTATTATTTTATTTTATTTTACTATTATTTTATTATATTATTTTTATTATCATTGTTTTGTTTTATTGATTATTTTATTATTATTATTATTTTATTTTATTAATATTACTATTTTATTATTATTGTTTCATTTTATTTTATTATTATTAATTTTTTAATTATTATTTTTATTTATAAAATGTCGTTTTATAATTATTATTATTATAATAATAATAATTATTTATATTTATATTATAATTATTTATATTACTATTATTATTTTGTTATTATTTTTATTATTAATATTACTATTTCTATTTTATTATTATTATTATTATTTTATTTTATTGATGATTTTATTATTATCATCATTTATTATTATTATTATTGCTTTATTTTATTTTTTTATTTGTATTGTTTCGTTTTATTATTATTATTATTATTATTATTATTATTATTATTATTGTTGTTATTGTTGTTTTTTTATCATCATTATTACTATTTTATTGTCTGTGCGATATTTTGGACAATGGTTATGTATTCTTCTTACTTTTGTATATTGTTTGGTTGTTTGGGATTGTGTTGGACTATGATCCAGTCATGTGATTATGACTGGATAATCATATTTCATGTTATGGATTGTATGTATTGTGCTTGAGGTTCTTTGGAACTTGCTTCAAAGTGCCAAAAACTAGTAGCAGTGACGCTACTGGTGTGGCGCCTAGCAGCTTGGGGTGTGCTGCTTGGCAGTTTGGGGTGTGCTGTCAGGTGATAAGGGAAAATCAGAGAAGCTTGGAACGCATGGCGTTTGGCGAGTGCTGCTTGGCAGTTTGGTGTGTGCTGTTAGGTGATAAGGGAAAAACAGAGAAGCTTGGAACGCATGGCGTTTGGCGAAAAATGTGATCCCACCAGGCGGAAAAGATCTGGTAGAGGCTTTGGAAAGCGTATGGCGCCTAGCGACGTAAGGTGTCCGCTAGGCAGTTTGGAAGCCTTTTTCGCCTGGCAACTCGTGTGGAACGCCATACAATTTTTGATTAAGCAGACATTGTGTTTTGCTTGCTTTGGATGCGCGTGGTCTACGAGGCTTTGGGTGATATCTCAAGGGTCAGATGCTGGAGCATTCTTTGAGTTGTGGCTTAGAATAGCGAGTGTTCCCGCATGTGTTCTACAAGTGGTGGCTTGTAGGTTGGATAGCAATGATAGCTTGAGATTATCAACCAAAGACATAAAACATGGATCACATGGTGGTGGCCATGTGTGATGAGACCAAAGGATGAAGTTCCTTTAATGTGTGTGTTTTGTTATATAAATTATTGCATATGTTTATATTCCTTTAGCTCACTCTATCTGCTTGTTTTTGACGATGATCGTGTACGTGGTACACGGGAGCAGATGACGTTGCAGGTGGTTCTAGTGGAGCGTAGAGTCGGAGCAGGGCTAGACTTGGGAGAAGGATTTTCTCAGAGTTTTATATTGTTTTTATGATTTCAAATAAATTGTAAACATGGATATTACTAGACTTTTGGACAATTATAATAGTATTTATTATCATGAATTTTTTGGATTATTGCTGAGGTAATAAAAGTTTTAAATTTTTTTTTACGCTTTGGGGAAATGATATTTCAATAAATGCAGTTTAATTATATTTTCTCTATTTTAATATTTAAATTTGTAATATCCGGTCGGGATGTTACAGTATGCATGGTTCATTGCGCTCCCGAGACTATGTTCTCTTGGTTGTTACGGAGTAACCAAAGAGGTGTGCATAATCACTGATGAAGAGCTCATTGCTTTAGACATGGGAATCCTTTTCATGCTCACCTGACAACTTAAACACATAAAGCATCATATCAAAGAGATTTTAAACACACAATAGGAGCGAAGTACCAGTCTGTCGCAACCGGAATCGCGACGGGAATGCGAACCGAAAAAGAAAACGGGTTTAAAGAGAGATTTGGAGTCGCCACCATAGTTATTCTGGAAAACTATGGAAAACCATAAAAATAAAACAAGTCTATGAAAAACCAGATTTTAGATCTGAGAGTCGGTTACGCGTAGGGAAGGTGTTAGCACCCTACCGCGCCCGCCCGAGGGCGGTACCTTTAATTAAAAATGCAAAATCGATGTGGTTTTCAAAATGTTAATTTTCCCCCAAAATAAATAATAAGACAAAAATACTAAAAAGAAACAAAAATATTTTTTAATTTTTTGAGCCCGACAAGGATTGACCTTGGTCCTACGTATTCTCATTAAAGATGAGAAATCAGGGTTACGTAGTTCTTTAAAAGATATTTGAAAAACAATTGAGAAAAAGATTTGATTTTTTTAGCGGTGAACCTGACAAGGACAGACCTTGCTCCTACGTATCTCACGGTTGAGAATTAAGGATCACGTAGTTCTAAAAAAAAGACCTTTTTGTTTGAAAATATTGATATTTTATATTTTGAATATTTTTTGGTATTCTTTTGAATTACTTGAAAATATGTGTCATACGACGAGAGCGGTCGGACAGACACTAAAAGAGAAAGAAAAACTATTTTTGGTATTTTTGAAAATGAGTGTCACACGGTGCAGGCGACCGGACAGACACAATAAAGTAAAAAAAGAACATTTTTCGTTTTTTCTATTTTTCTATTTTTTTTTTGTAATTTTATAATTTAAAATATTTTCATTTTCTCTATTTTAAGAAAAAAAATAACAAAAAAAGATAAAAGTAAAAAAAACAATAGTATGGTGCATGAGTAATGTGGGAGGTGCAGCGAGTAATGCATAACCATAGGCAAAAAAATGAGAAACAAATACATAGGGGGTGCGAGTTATCAGATTTGGGAGGTGCACGCAGTAAGTAGGTGGGGTGCGTGAAGTAAATGTGATGGTGCATGAAGTAAACATGAAACAAGTGTGGCAGGGGTGTGAGGTTAGTAAATATCAGGGGGTACTCGCAGCATAAAATTAAAATAGGGATGCGAGATAAAGGAAAAAAGGGGTGCACAGAGTAAAAACTAAAGATGGAGTAAAAATACAGAAGAGGTGTAAACAGTGAAAACAAGGGTGCAGTCAGTAAATGAAGACCAAAAAGACAGTAATTCAATTGTTTGCCAAAAATGTTTCTTCCTTTGGGTCCCCCCAATTGGCAAACCTAGGTACAAGAATGGGATTTTCACAATATTTCTATCATTAATTTGTATTATTAATATAATAAATTCACTATATAATTTTTTTTTTCAATTTTATTCTTTTATAATTATTTTTTAAATTTAAATAATTACTCATATAATTTAGTTTTTTCAGTTTCACTATTTAATAATTATATTTTTAAATTTAAATAATTATAATTATTTATAATAAAAAGAATCATTTACATAATAAAAATTATTTATAAAAAATTATAAAAAATATTTATATATAACTATATTATGAAAATATTTCTTAATTTCTTTATTTTAAGAATTAAATATTAACATAATTTCGTAAAATATTTGTTATAGAAGAAAAGTAGATACACACTTAGAAAGATTATTCGCGAATTCTTTTCATAATAAAAGGTAAACTCTCTCTCATGCGTGTCTTTTACTCAAAGTTAGATCCCAAGTTCTTTACACGCGACACGCGTGCCGCTTTTGATCTCTGTATTAAATAAATCCATTTTCTTCCCAAACGTAAATACCTCACCGAGTCTCCTAGACAGAGAAACCGATCAAAGTTTCACCTCAGTCTTATCCAATTTAGGGTTTCGGTTTTTGACCCTATTTTTCAGGTATCGAAACCTTAAATTCAGGATCAGGTAATCCCTCATCATCCGTTTTAAGATTTTGTTTATCTTACTCGCTAATTTTAGGGTTGGGTTTGTTTTGCTTTATCATCCTTCTTCTAAGTTTGCTAAATATTTACTCCCTATTTTTGTTTTTCCTAAATCTTTCATCTTCTGTGCGTGGATTTGATTTGATTCTGATATAGTCTTGATCGGATCTTTTTTGAGTGTTTCTTATCAGTGAAAAGGTTTTATTTTTTATTTTTTTGTTTTGTTTTATTTTTTTTTAATTTAATTTGTTTGCGGTTGATTTGGGTGTAAAGTGATATTTGAGGCATGGTATTTTTATTCTGTGATAGTTTTTGACTGAGGTTCGTGTCACTATCGATTTCAAGATTTCAAAGCAAAATCTGAAATCTTGGATGGGATTTTGCTTTTTGCTATTTATTTCTTTTGAATTTTTCTAAAGTTAGTGTTCTAAATTGTGGTGTAGGATAAACTAGTTGGGTTCTTTTTTTTCGATCGCTTTCATTTTAAATCATTTAATGTAATTATTTTGCAGCTTTGGATACAGAGGTCAGAAATTTTTTAATACATGGGATGGTCATTGATGAAATTTTCTCTAGTTTGTTGTGTTGAAGATTCTTTTGATGTGATGGAGATTATCAATGACATGGATTTTGCTCTTGTACTTTTGTGAAGTGTGCTACTATGGTAATTCAATTTAGCTAACATGTTGATTGCAATGTCAGGTCTGAGCAATCTGGTTGGTGGAACCTTCGGTCATAGAGAGTCAAATTTTATGTCTGAATTAGACGCTCAAATTCCCACTGCCTTCGGTATGTTGTGAGTTCTTGCAGATGTTTTAGTATGTGGATGAATTCTCCTCTCTCGTGATATGTGATATTTCTTAAGGTGTTCCTGCAGATGTTTTAGTATGTGGATGAATTGTCTTCTCCGTGATATGTGATATTTCTTAAGGGAATAATTATGAGTTCATTATACATGTGGTATTAGCATTATATATGTACTTGCACAAACAAGACAGTTATAGTTGATTATAGGCTCAAACTTTTATCTTTTACCTTTATTTCACCATAGTAGTTTTATACGTATCGTCTTTAGATTTCCTTTTAAGATTTCAGTACTGTCTGACTAAATATGTATCTGTTCACTTTCCATTTAATTCTGAGTACTCCTGACAGTGGAATTTGGTATTTCCCTTCAGTTTTGAGTCTTATCAAGGACATGTTATTTTCATTATAAATTTGATCATGTTCCATGGTTGAACAAGACTTTTGTCCTGTTAATTCAGACATTTTATAGTTTGGTGGTTGTTGGTTTATGGTGGATTTTATATTTAGCTTTTCAAATATCGAGTTTTATCAGGAACATCTTATTTTCATTATGAACATGATCATGTTCCATGGTTGAACAAGACTGTTTTCCTGGCAATTCAGACGTCTTACAGTTTGCTGATTGTTGGTTTATGGTGAACTTTATACTAAGCTTTTAAAATTGAGTTTTATCAGGTACATGCTATTTTCATTATAAATTTGATTATGTTCCATGGTTAAAGAATACTGGTGTCCTGTGAATTCAGACAACCTTATAATTTGCTGATTGTTGGTTTACGGTGACTTTTACAGTCAGCTTTTCAAATTTTGAGTTTTATCAGGGACATGTTATTTTCAATATAAATTTGATCCTGTTCCATGGTTGAAGGCTGTTGTCCTGTAAATTCAGACAATCTTATAGTTTATGCTGGTGAATTTTATATTCAGTTTTTCCAACATTGATACATCATTTGCGAAAGTTGTGCTATTACGCATGCATGCCCTCACTGTTGTGTCACTATTGTATATTCGAGTGCGTAGATACTGTGATTATGTTAATTAGGGTTAGTGGTTAAATCTAATAAATGATCTGCCCTCGATATATAGATCCTTTTGCTGAGGCAAATGCTGATGACTCGGGTGCTGGTTCAAAGGAGTATGTGCATATTCGCGTACAGCAGCGAAATGGTAGGAAAAGCCTGACAACTGTTCAGGGATTGAAAAAAGAATTCAGCTATAACAAGATACTTAAAGACGTTAAGAAAGAGTTCTGTTGCAATGGCACCGTTGTTCAGGACCCAGAACTAGGACAGGTTTGTGTGACATCCTCCTGTCAAATAATGATCTATCCTTGTTTGTTGCTTACGTGTTTGTGTTTGTAGGTTATTCAACTTCAAGGTGATCAGCGGAAGAATGTTTCAACCTTTCTAGTCCAGGTAACTATATCTTCATCTGTGTTATGCAATGTGTTACTATAATTAAATTCTTTTTTGATTTTCATGTATTCTCTCTCTTATTTCTTTGCTTTATTTCATAGTTGTGTTTCAAGGCTTATGGCCTATTGGAATGGCCCATTCTAGAGAATTGTGCATTTTTCTTCCATTTTATTGGTTTAGGGAATGAATATTCTGTATGTCATTTGAATCTTTTGCCAAGTAATTTGCCATTTTCATATTGGAGACCGTATATAATACATTTTTTTTGAATTTATATGGTTAATGCGAACCTAGTTGTTATATACTCTTCTAAACTGTAGACAATTTATTTAGCTCAACCTTTTAGATGTGTTTAGAAAAAAGAAAAAGAAAAAAGAAATAAACATAAAGAAAGCAACTACATAAATCACGGTTTTGTTTGTAGCCTAATGATTTGTATTTAGCACAAATCATAGTTGGGTCAGTAATTTTGTAGCATGTTCATTGAAATATTTGGACACCAGGATTCTTCATCTAACCTCTGGTTGTTTTCACCTGTGAATATAAACAGGCCGGTATCGTGAAGAAGGAGCATATCAAGATTCATGGTTTCTGAGTGATTGGTTTCTTAAGTGTCAAGTCTTACCTGCCTACTGTGTTGGGCATAGATAACCCCAGTTGTGTGTGTGATTGTTGATTTCTACGTGTTCGGATGTACTACCATGTGATGTTGGATTATGGATTCTAGAACTTTGTGTGTTATTTGCTTTCACTACATATGAAAAAACAGTTTAATGGACTTATATTTGATCTTATTATTTCATTTAGCGTTTTTTTCGGGTTTTTTAACAAAATTGGTATACTTTTGGGGAGAAATTACCCTAATGGACAGGTTTTAAAAATATTCAGCATAGGGATCAATGGGAAGGAGTCGTTTGCGGCAGTAACGACTTTGGATTTGGTTTATTTTTGTTTTTAAACGAATAGATTGTTTGTACAGGTTAAAATTTTGTGAATAAGAAGGTAAATGTAATTGATTTATGTGAATTAATGTAGTGTAATGGTTTACGACAAATACGAGTTTGATTTAGTTATTGTTAATAATTTGAAAGGAACAATATTAAAGAGGAGATAGTATGTGAAAAAATTGAAAACATGAAATTAAATTGGAGTAAATTTTTTTATTATATATTGGCTCAAGTACATTTATTTGTGGGAACCAGTGTGACATGGTAGTCTTCTGTGCTTTTATAGTTGTATTTGCACTTCTTGTAAGGACATTCTGAGCCTATAAGATTTCATTGATGAAGTTCAGGATTATAGGTAGATGGAGCTGGTGGAAAAGTGGATGGTAAGAGTGAGATGTGATGTTATTTAGAGGATGTATATATCGGAACATCTAACTTGAGCATATGCTAGACCACAAGATTGTTGTTAATATTAAAAAGTTAATATTAAAAGAAAATCAGAAGAAGATCCAGCGTTGTGATCATTGGTTTGTGAGGGAGGTTGAGGACCCTCTTGTGACGTATTATATTATTATAGAAATAATGGTTTAATTTAGATGACTAAAACCTTATTAAGTCCAGTTGAACAAAGATAAATTTATGTTGTCATCTATGATTTGATTGAAAAAAGAAATCGAGATAGTAACTGAAACAAGAAACGGAGACAATAACAATATGAACGTAAAGGTGCGGAAGCAATAAAGAACATGAATTACGGAAGCAAAAGACAAAGAGAAGGGAGTAGAGAACGAGAACAAGGCATGCTATTTGGGATATTAGGTCCCCAAAATAAGCGGTGGTTGTCCTCACTTGGTGTCACTTGAATCAAGATATAAGATAAGATCAAGAGGTAGAACACTATTAAAAGAGCAATGTTCACAATGATTGAAACATAAGTGTATATGCTCAAAATTTTGACTTTCATTGAAGCTCCTTTAAATAAGCACGGATAGGAATCTCTTAACAATATTTATTATAAAGTATCCTTTAGAAAGTAGGACAGCCTAAGGTAACCTAGCATGACCTACGTGCCTTCTTGCTCTCCAATTATAAGATACACGAGCTTGCCCATCTAGAAGGTTAATCAAGGCTCCTCTCCATTTCAAATATTGTCTTACATGTTAGGTCAAGTTCCACGCCCCTTTTACATCCATCAAGGTGTCCTTAGCAAGCTTGGAGTTCCAAGAGCAATCCTCATGTTGGGCTAGGATTTTCACTATCCAAAACTTTCAAAGGGAGTCTCAACACTAAAAGAAAGAGTGCCAAAAGCCGACCTACATAAGTCTAGAATTTATTTCAAGACAAAAAGAGAAAAAAAACTAAACCAAGTAAAAGAAAGAATATGATAAATTTTTCTCTTAAACAAGTTTATTTCTCTTAAGCAATTCCTTTCATCTTTGGTAGAGGTTAGGGCTCATTATCCTTACCTGCTTGGAGAGAATTTGATTGCGAATTCTTGCAGCCCTTCTTGATTGAGTTTGATTTCATGTGAGGAAATAATTTTTCCTTCCTCTTGGGAAATTTTCCTAACTTTGAAGATGTTATCCTTTTTCTCTTTGTTAGTGTGACTTTAGTGTGACTTTTTTCCTTTTTCCTTGTTGTATGGATGAAGTGGAGAATGGAGGAGGCTTGTCACTTTTCTTTCTTTTCTTTTTCATTTTATTTTTGTCTTTATTAACCTAGGTGATAGAGGTGCCAAAGTGAACTCTTTTCCAAGAGAATAAAAAATGTATTTACTGGTATTGCCATAATGTAAGCTATGTTTATCAAATTGCCACGACCTACTAAGAAAAAAATGCGTGGCCTCCATGAAAACATCATCACAAAGAACCTCAACCTATGGAGAAACTTATGAGAACTTGTTTATCGACTTGTTAATTATCCATGCAAGCTTATAATGTTTATCATGAGGAATGGCTTCTAAGCCAAGCTTATCCCCACTCTTGTGCTAGATCCATTGGCATTACTTTCCCTATCAATGATTAAAGAGCAAACCTTATTTCTAATGGGGCATCTAATGTGAAAAATGTTCTCTTTGATTTAGGTCAAGTTCATTTTGAACTTGGCCTAGCATGCACTTCACTACCAATAAGTCTCCTTCACAAGGCTTAATTCCATCATCACAAGAGGAAGAAGAGTCTTGTCTTGAAGGAGAAGAGGGGGAAAAGTTTTCATTCTTTACCTCACCACATGATTTTAAGGTCATGGTTCTCTTAGTTGGACAATTCAAAGCAATGTGTTTGTACCTTAAACACTTAAAACATTTATAGAACTTGACATTTGAATAATGGGAGGCTAAGGACTATGGTCCTTAAGCGAATTAGACCTAAGAGTGGACCTTGGTGAGACTTGGAAGGGGACTAATCTTGTTTTTCTTTCTCTTTTTCCTTTCATGAATGAATATAGTATTCATTGTGTGAGTGACTCATCCTTACCCCATCTTTTCTTTTCAATTGAGTTTCAATCTTTATGGCAATGTATAAAACATTTTTAGGAGTGGAGTACTCATACAATTTTACTAGGTCTTGAATACAATTCTATTAGGTCTTAAATGTCTCTCCTTAAGCCACTCATAAACCTAGTTACCTTTTCTTCATGAGATTCATCTAAATCAACCCTAAGCATTAAGGATTCTAGCTCTTTGAAATAGTCATTCCAGCACATGACCTTGTTGAAGTCTTTAGATCTTAAAAGGACCCCTCTCATATGGTAGGAAGGAACAAATTTATCGCACATAAGGATTTAATGTCCCTCCAAGAAGCTACATGTGATCTTAGGTATTTGTTCATACAAGTTTGATGTCACTAAGTTATGGCATATCCTCAAACTCCACTACCATTAAGTCTACTTGCTTTTGATCTCCTAAGTTGGTTCACATCAAATATTTGATCAACTTTTGCTTCCTACTCTAGATACTCTTCCAAATTATTATCCTCATGAAACTTAGGGATCTTGATGTTTGGGGTTGTTTCCTTGGTAGTGTTTTGCACCTAGCATTTCCTCATGGAAGCTTCATTCTCTTTGGGAGCTATATGGTGAATGAGACCTTCTTCTCCTAGTCTCTTTCTCGGCCTTCTCCATTTCTAACCCATGGTGTCTCTAAAGTATTTCTCATTTTCCTTTCTGGAGATTTCCATCTCCTTGAGGAGCTCAACTAAGGATGATTTTTTGTTGATTTGAGTCAATAAGGCCTTTCTAACTTTACATGTTGATGTGTTATACAAATCTTTCATTTTCCTTACAAAACAATAAACTACTAAGACCAAAACAACAAGGAAAACAAGTTAAAATTAGCAAAAGTCAAACAACGAAATTAAACTCTCAAAGTGTTTGGTTAGTTCACCAAAATTTCAAGGTAGGGTGCACTCAACTCCCAAGTCACAATTCAAGAGTGTTCAAAACCCTCAAGGTTTAAATTCTTGAAAAATGACAAAGAAGTTCAAGAAAAGAAAACCACAAAGACCAAACTAAGAATATCGACAAACAAGAAGAGCACAAAACTACGCACTAATGGAAAGATTTTGTTGAAATATTTTTTAATAAGACTAAGAGATAAAAATCTTGAAACAAGACTTAATAGAAACACTCAAACATGTAATAAAATTTACCAACATATACATACCAATATGATTAGGATCTTACAATGGTGGAACTAATTTGCCATATTCATCAATGCAAATTGGATGGTTCAACTCTAGAATCAAAGGAACATTTAAATTTCAACAAATTTTCTCATCCACTCGTGTTTTTAGCTCTTGACCAAACAACATTTTAGGTGCCAAAAGTTCTCAAAACCTCTCGACCAAGCCCAATTTAGGTACCACAATGATTTTCAAAATTGATTTTAGACTTGAATTGATATTGTTAATGAGTTGCTAAATGCTTATGAACACTTAGCTCACCAACCAAATCAAGATACACGTAAATTAGGGTAAGCGTTTTATCAAAGATATTATAAATAAGAAAAGAAAACTTCAAATTAGCATGTAAGACACATAAAGGCATAAATAATGACACAAACATGTAGTTATTATGCAATTTAACTTAAAGAAATGTCAACTCCTATTACTAAGCATGCAAGGCATGTTATGGTTCAAAATTTAGGCCTTTTAACATGTGAAAATAACAAGTAAAACTCATTATTCCACCCTTAAAATTGCATTTCTAGCCACCAAAACAACACCAAACAACCACTAAAAGAATAGCTAAAGAAAAACATAGTAAAACAACAACAACAATAACAAAATAACAAAAAAAATTTGTTGTTCCAGTGACCGAAACATTGCCAAACAATACCTAAACAACACTTGAATAACAACTTATTTTGGGCTCAAGCTACTCCAAACTATGCTTATCTTAAGGAACAATGATGACAAAAAAATTTGATAGTTACATAAGAACAAAGTTAGGAAACATGAACAAGATAGAATCTTCATCGACCCAAAGATCTAATTATCAAATGATATAGGTCCATCTAATAATTTAAATGAGTACAAGGTGTTTGTGCTCCTCTCATATAGGTCAGGTTGATGATTTTTTGTGTTTTGCATGTTTTAGAGTGACAACTCTTGGCCAGGATATGCTTGACATTATCAAGAGCGGGTAGGTTCGTGTGATTAATATGGACAGGGAGGTTCATATTAATGATACTCTTGTGTGGGGATACGAGCTGGGAGGCTCGTATGTTCTGTTCTCACACTTGATAGTTATTATGAGCGGGGAGGTTCATAATTGGTTGAATCACGCATGTTGGACTACGAGTGGGGAGATCCATGGAGGTTGGACTATGAGCGGGGAGGTTCGTAGAGGTTAGACCACGAGCGGACAGGTTCGTGGAAGCATACAATATCTTTATGGCCATGGTCGAGTATGTACACGATGTGATGGGATGTATTGGTCTCATAATGGTAATGAGACTATATATGCATTTTTTATCTTATGTTACAAGGTTCTAAGGGTGTCCGTATTGTTGAGTGAAGTTATTTCTTTTGGGTGAGGAATTCACGTGGTCTATGCATAATTTATCTTGTTTGAGCTCACACTTTCTGTTTGTATTTGGCGATGATCGTGTGACTTGTCGCAAGGAAGCAAATGTTATTCCAAGTGGTGATGGCGGATCATCAACACGGAGCGAGGGCTAGAGCTTGGGGTTTTATGAAAGACATATGTTTTTGGATTTTGAACTAGTAATAAATTGTTTCCAAATCATTTTTAATTTACCACCATTGATGATTTTGAATTTTCTCACGTTTTTGGGAATACTAATTATATTGAATTCATTTTCGATTATGTTCTTTCTTTATTAAGTAATATCTGACCAAGATGTTACACAACTCCTCGGTTGACGCGAGCACTACAAGTTAAATTCATAGAATATTGTAAACTTGATAATTAAATTTCAATGGTATGAAGATTAAGTACTTGTAGTTGGTGCAATGAACGAAAAATTCTTTCTAGAAGTGGTACGTGTTCCTTTCAACCTTGAATAAGCCTCAATCACTTTTTAAAGTTAATGTAAATAGTCTTTGTTCCTAGTATGAAACTTAGTAAATTTAAATTATAAAACACAACAAATAAATTAATACAAAACTTACACTTGTAATGTATTTTTAATTATTAAAGTTTTAAGTGACTTGTGTAATGAACACAAGAGAACCACAAGACTCTGCTAAGGAAGAATTACTAGCAATTGCCAATGACCCAGCAGATTCAAATAATATTAGATGTAATTAAGTTTTACATAAATATAATATAATTTATAAAAGATATACTTACTGTTGCAAATAAGGTGCAAAGTACACTTCTTTTTTTCCATTTTCAAATGTTTGTAATATGTATTGATGCACCTCTTCACCTTTATTCTCAATAAATTGAATGCCAACATGGTCAATAAATCCATATATGTGTGTATTCTTCCTCTCAATGCATCAAAGATGTAAATACCTTAAACATTGAAAATAAATAATGTTAGAATAACAAATTGAATATAGCCAAACTTGATAAAAGTAATAGAAGTTTATTCACAACATCCAAAGTTATATTATTGATATACATAATATATTAGTGCTAGAGAGAACTTCAAAAACATGCTTTTGACATATAAAAAAGAAAGGATGAACATTCTGTTTGTGACTTTAACAAGCATTTCTAATTGTATAAGTGTCAAGTAGATAGTCACTACCATTGCACCAAGTTATTCTAGAATTATTGGTTGTGGTAGCGATTCATTTACATCTTCCTCTCCTTATGCTCCAACCTACTATACATATTTAATGACTTAAATAACATTAGTATACACCAATAAGAAAAAGAAAATCTTGTAATTAAAACAACTATGGAAAATTACCTCCTTTATAATTTGCTTTCGCTAATTATCTGGCCAAAGGATAAAATTTCTGTTAGCACTCCATTTTGCATTATTTTTGCTTTCTAAACTTTCTTTTTAGTTTAAATAAATATTATTTTGTCTTTAATAAATTAGTTTTTGTTAATTGTGTAGAAAAATATAGTTTCATAAAAATGTAGTTTTAATAGAGTTTTTTAGCATTTAGTTTATCCTTCTTACAAACTCTTTTAATAAAAGTTTGTTTGCCAGAAAGCCCTTCTTTTTCTTTTCTTTTGAGTTTTAAACCCCCTTATTTAAATTATCTTTTATTGTATAGAGGACCCTAATTAAGATAGGGCAACTTGGTCAATTTTTTTGGGGGACCCAATTAGAGAATGAGAAGAGAAGGGATTCGATGGTCTAGTGCAGGACTTGACCTAAAGAAGGGCCAAAGAGGAGAGGAAAAATGTGGAACTGTT
Organism: Vigna unguiculata; assembly: GCF_037176805.1. Classification (NCBI taxonomy): domain Eukaryota; kingdom Viridiplantae; phylum Streptophyta; class Magnoliopsida; order Fabales; family Fabaceae; genus Vigna; species Vigna unguiculata. Next base: position 28,943,041 of record NC_140802.1, read on the forward strand.
GTTAGAACCCTCAGGTGATAGTCTTGATGGAGTGAATTTAGCTTTGCTGTGCAGGAATGGGAGGCGTCGCCTTAAGGGATTGGAGCTGAAGCAAGATTGAGCACTGAGCAAAAATGAATTGCCTTATCGCATGGTGTAGTACAACTATGAGGAGAACTCTTGTGCTTTTCTTGTTAAACTCAAGGCATTTGAATTCACATTATTGTTACAATTCCTTGCTTACATTTTACTTTTGATGATGTTATGATTTTGTGACTCTCAATTCTTGCAATTCATTGAATGTACATTTCAGTTTTACCCGCTTTTATGTTTTCGATTCAACTTATATTAGTCTCATTTGTAGTTAAAAAAATTAATTTCTCAAACGTGCTTTTGAATTTTTCCAGGTTATATCTTTCTATCTCTTAGTTTCCTTGCATAATGGTTAAATTGCTAGCTCCATTGCATATTTAATTTCTGCACCTGCAAATGCATCTGCTAGTTGTCATATTTGAGATGCACCTATAACTCACTACTATGCTTAAATTTATTTCGATGTTTATTAGTCACTCTTGTTGCTAATACAATTCATATTCATTGCTACCATATAAATTCTCTACTATTGTTGACTAAATTCTGCTGCCAATTAGTTTCACATTTTGCATATCCATGACATTTATGTTTCAGTTTCTTGTGTCTACACAATATTTTGAATTACTCGTTAGCATGCATATTTAGTTTGTGGGGTTGTTAGGTTTGATAGTGTAAATTTAATTTTGAGTAGTTTTAGACGTGGACAACGTAAACACAATTTCAACATTATAAATTAAATTGTGTTGGAATACATATATATATATATATATATATATATATATATATGTATAAACATTTTGTGAGGTATGTGGTTGTATATGTATACATTGTGTATGAATATAACACTGACAATTTTGAGTTATCTTATATATGAACTTGTAGGTTTGCTTATATTAGAATGGACATAAATATGTAATGGATTTTCTTGTAATAAAATTAATAAAACTAATATGAAGTAAATTAGAAAGTGTATCTTTATTAAGTGTAAAAGTTTTTCTTTTATATATAAAACTTTTTTTATGGGTAGTTGACATTGATGGATGCGGGAATGTTTTATTTTTTATGTTGCAGTAGAAGACATATGTGAGTTTTTATTATTTTGGTTTCTTTTGGTTTCCAATTCAGATTGTTGTTGTTGTTTTAAGTTTAGATTATTGTTGTTTCCAATTCAAATTGTTGTTGCTGTTTTAAATTTAGATTGTTGTTGTTGTTTTCAAGTCAGATTGTTTTTAGTTCAATGTGTTGTTTCTATTTTAATAAAGTTTGTTGTTTATGTTTTGAACTTTAGTTTACTGTAATTTTGGTGTTGTTTTTTTAGTACACATCTGTTTGTTGTATTATTGATGTATTAATTTTTAAGTATTGAATGATGTGGTTGTCTATATGTCTTCTCACGTAATTGTAATGCCGAAGTTGGTTCCTTTTCGCCCATAAGGCTTTGGTGAGCATGGGAAAAAGGGAACTTTTGTTTCTTTCGCCCATAAGGCTATAAGGCTTTGGCTTCAGTCGAGTAAGTGTGTTTTGACCGTAAGGCTTTGGTGAGTAAGCAAAGTTTTTACTTGTAAGTCTTTTAGAAAGTAAGGGAAAAAGTCCTATCCATAAGGCTTTGGTGAACAGGCAGGCTGTTGGTAAGTTACAGGAGAAAGACATATTGTTTAGCTATTATAATGTGGTAATATGACATGTTTATTCTCATGAATATGGTTTTGGATTATGGTGTGAAATTGTTTGGTTTGAATGGTGTGGGTGAGTAATATGATTGGTAAATTATTGTTATGTGTTGTTTTTTGTTAGCTCACCCTTATATGTTTTTGGTTGTGGTTTTCACCTGCGATGATTGTATGACTGGTGTTATGCGAGAGTAAAGTAAAGGTGCAGATGATGTTTATTTGGATGCAAAATAGTAAGGAGCTTTGGGGATTGGCTTGGGAAGAATTTTTTTTTTTTATGTTTTTGGAATGATTTTAATTTTTATAAATAATGTAATGTATATGTTAGATGATTATGAAGTTGGATAATAATTTAACCTATTTTTTTATTTAGAAAGTTTATTTTGATGAAATATAAAGGAAGTTTCTTTTTTAATGCGAAAAACTTCTAAGTATTTTAATAGAATTCTGACGGGGTGTTACACATCCTCATGTATGCATTTGGCCATGGCTACAGGGTTTGCCATCATCCCCTCCCTCTTTAAATGGATTTGCCCTCAAATCATCATGTTCCTTTATGACAAATTCCTTCTTTCTCTTCTAGGTGTTTAGCCTTCTTCCTCCCAGATAAAATACCTTCCTACCATAGACACAAGACAAGGTAAGTGTTATGCGAATAATTATCTAAAACATGTATCTCCTAAGGATCATACACCTTTGATCAAATGAATGTTAAAGGCATTTGTTTTTAGGAGCATTTTGTTTTAAACTCTTGTTTGCCTTGTGTTGAATCCATGTACTTTTGGAGTGACTCCCTTTTTCAACACAAAGTTATGTTTGGTCTTGTCTTTTCCTTCCACCAGAGGAGAATGGAAAAATGACCTCTTTTGGCTCTCTGCATAAGCCTTTGGCCCTTAACATGAGGACTCTTTTGTTAGGGCACTCATTTGACTAGTGGTTTATACTTTGACGCTTTGAACATTTGATTTCACTTATGTGAGTATAAGTGTCTTTATTTTTCTTTTTATATTTTTCTTTCTCTCTTTTATTTTTTTAGTTGTCCTTAATCCTCTCCAACTTGAGAAGGTGTTAGAGGATGAAACACAAACCTTCTATCCTTGTGAGTGAAGGTTATTTCATTGGTAAGGCCATTGTGCATGGTTTTCCTATCAAATAGTTAAGGCCTTTCTAACAAGATATAACAAGCTTCCATAGGGACTATGTTACAAAGCACACTATATCATAATTCCCTATGGAGAACATAACCTTTATTTGTTGATTAACTATCATGTCTCCATCTCCATTTTCATTAAGCCATTAAAGTTTGTAAGGTGGTGGATGAGGCAAGATAGTTAATGGTAACTTTCTAATTAACCTAGTGCTACAATAATTGCAACACGATGCACTATCCACAATGAGAGAAATGTATTTTCTAAAACTTTACATCTTATGTGAAAGATGTTCTCTCTTTGGGTTAGTTCTTGGGGACTAGGTTCATTGTTGAGGATTCTTCTTATCATAAGAAGATCCCTATTACAAGGGTAGGCATCCTCACCTTTGTTCTTACATGATTCTTCACTCTCACTAGAACTTTTTGCACCCTCTTCATTTGAGTCACTACCAATTTGGTAAGAAGGAGCTTTAGACATGCTTACAACTAATGCAACAAACAAAGACTTTTTCTTCCAAGGTGTCGCAACCAAAATCACGACGCACGACAAACTAAAAATAAAACTTGAAAAAATGAAGCTTTTGGAATCACCACTATAGTTTATTTTGGAAAACTACGAAATAACCAAAAAGATAATACAAAGTCTGCAAAAAAACCAAATTTTGGGTTCGGGAGTCGATTACGCGTGGGGAAGGTATTAGCACGCCACGTCGTCCATTCTAAAACGATACCTTTAATTAAACATGCAAAAGGATGTGGTTTTCAAAATATTTAATTTTCCCCAAAAATAATAATAAAAGAATGTACAAAAGAAAAGAAATTAATTTTTTGGTTTTTTAGCCTCAACAAGGATTAATCCTCGCTCCTACGTATCTCCATTCATAATGGAGAATCAAGATTATATAGTATTCCGACAAGATATTACGGATTTAAATATTAAAATAAAGAAATATAATTAAACTGTATTTAATGAAAATCATTTCTCCAGAAACGTGGGAAATTTTAAAACTTTTATTACCTCAACAATAATCCAAAATCCATAATAATAGATACTATTATAATTATCAAAAGTCTAGTAATATCAATGATTACAATTTATTTGAAATCATAAAAACAATATAAAAACTCTAAGAAAATCCTTCTCCCAAGTCTAGCCCCGCTCCGGCTCTATGCCTCATCAGACCCACCTGCAACATCATCTGCTCACGTATACCGCGTATACGATCATTGCCACACACAAGCAGATAGGGTGAGCTAACAAAATAAACATATATACAATACATTTATATATAGAACACAATCACTCCAAAGGAATTCTATCCTTTGATATCATCCCACATGGCCATAACCATGTTAACCGTGTTCTACATCTTCTAGTGAGTACCTTAAGATGTCTTGCTGCCACACCTATCAGCCACAATCGATAGAGTACGTGCGGGAAACCATGCTACGGATCACACACCGTAACGCCAATTGGAGTTCCCAATACGAACATAGCTCGTAATGTCCTAAGACTACCAAACTCGTCAGCTAATTACTGAAGAGGGCAATATATCTGGACCCATTTGTGCGGACGACAACCAACACACTCACACCGGCAACACTCGCCAACCCCAGCCACAACTCAAGAGTTCCTCGTGTTCATCCTCCATCCCGAGCCACAACTCGAGGGATGCCATTCCGAGCCACAACTCAAGGAATGCCACTTGCTTAACCCCTATCCCGAGCCACAACTCAAGGGAATACGTTCTGAGCCACAACTCAAGGAACACCAGTAAGAAGACCTTTAAGATATCATAATAGCCTTGTAGACCACGCAATTCAAACGAGTAAGATATAATTCTGCTGCAACAATATCGCCTGACGTTGCTCACGAGGCACCAGGCACCTCCAACTTCCAGACCACTTGGAGGGTATGATGAGTTTGAACCTTTGCCCTCATTAATTGTTTAAAATTTGGGGAATTTAATATCCTTTTTGCTCTTAAGGATTGATTTTAGTCGCATAGTATATTATTGGATATTCTTAAGTTTAATAATGCAACTAGAATTTAATTTAGGTCCTCAAGAGTGTAAATTGGGAATATTTCAAGTCATAAAATAAGCCCAAAAATTAGAATTTTGGAGAGAAATAATTAAGGAGCTAAATGCACCTTCAATTTTCATTTTTACACCCCCTTCTACAATTGGGTCATTTAATTCTGAAAAGGAATAATTCTGGAGATAAATGCACCTCCAGTTTTTATTTTCCATACCCCTCATGAAATTGGGTCTTCTAACTCTGTTATGCACCCCTTCTTTTTACTAATCTGCACCCCTAATATCAATTAAACTCCACTCAACTAGATTACGCCACGTGGCAATCCTCCACTCACTAAAATAACCAATTAAAGCTTGTCACATCATCAATCCTCCACTCACTAAAATAACCACTTAAAACTTGCCACGTCATCAATCCTCCACTCACTAAAATAACCTCTTAAAACTTGCCACGTTATCAATCCTCCACTCACTAAAATATCCAATTATAGAATGACACCTCATCACCTTTTCTCCTCCACACAACCAAGAAACCCTAACACTAATTTTCCTTCTCTACCACCATCTCTATGTCGTAGCCGTCGCCCCTGACGTCGGTCGTCACCGCCGCTGACATTGGTCCTTCACGCCAACCACCACCTTCTCGTACAACCTCACCGACACGCCAACCTCCGACATCACCTCCGCGCCAGCCACCATCATCTCGCTCGAACTGCCATCACACGAAGCCACCACGTCTGCACCTGCACTCATCGTAACAACCTCCATTGCTCCATCCTCACGCCACTGTCTTTTACGACGCATCACACTACCACCATCGTTACACCATGCTCGAAACAGCCCCCGTGATTAATTGCTTCAGATATGCACGCACATTGAACAACCTTGGACCAGCAACCCCGTCCACGTCCACCGTGAACTCGATAGCCACCGTAAATCCTCCATTTTTCTCCTTCATCGTGAGAGAAACCGAGAGCTGTGATGCAACGTAGCGCCTCCATGTTTGCACCTGCACACGAATCACCTTCTTCCTCGTGACGTCAGCCATGGAAACCATCGAAACCAACAACTGCGTCTTCTCATCAGGATCAGATCTGCATCTTCTTCGTTGCGGCAATGCTTGTGGCAGTAGAAAACACGAAGCCACCGTGCTTGATACCATCAATGGCAGCGCCACCGTCAACCTGAAGCAACAAAGCCTTCTTGCAACCAGCATCGCAGCTGCTGAACGCGGACTTGTTACCATTTTTCCACAACAGTTGCGAACCCAACACCTCCATCATTTCTGTGTTCCGCAACAACGTAGCAGCTCGTGAACCTTGAGGAGTTGCAATAGCAGAGCAGTGCCGCGCACCAACCACTGATCTAATGCCACCACATGCGGATTGAAACGCGACATACGTAGCAACCATCGTGAGAACCCATTGCGACAACTTGGTAACGTAACAGAACAGCCAGTGGCAGAAACCGTGGTGAAGGAAGGAGGGAGAAACCCTAGTTCTGGAGAGAGAAAGTGCATTGCCACATGTCCGCTTCTCAATAGGTAGTCAACGAGTCAAAACTGGTCAATCAGTCAACTCTGGGCAAGGATTGGTCAACATTGGTCAACTAGACTATTTGGCACTATATTTGGCAGGTGGTTGCTCTGTAGTAACCCTAACTGGCCTAAAAAAGGAAAGAGTCGTTTGGCGGCAGTTCATCGTCGACCAGACAGTTTCTGGAAATTTCTAGAACCACAAGCTTTAAACGGAATAAAACAATTCATGCATAATCATACCTTTAGCATGCCAATCAAACTTAAAATAAAATTAACGCGTAAGCTACTATAATTAGCATGCCAATCAGATTTAAACATGGAATTAACGCGTAAAGCTCCCCTAAGCTGATTCCTTCGCTTAAACTTGGGGTTCTTGGTTTCTGCTTTGATCAGAAAGGACGCCCCTTGTTTTCCCACGTTAGCTCTCCTTCGCACTCAATTATCACATAACACTTCTCCAATTTTCGTACTCCTTTCACTAAGCAATAATGGCAGCACAAAAAACCTTACTTCTCACTCAAAATTTGACTTTTAGTGGTGCCTTAATGGTAGTTTAATGTGATAAAAGGAAAATGGCTTAATGTTCATGATGATTGCCATTCAATTTGTCATTATGGATTGTTTTTCTAGCCTCCCTTGGCTGCTCATTCATCTAGGGTTTTCTCTACCCTTTCACCTTCATGCCAAAACTAATTTTAGCAAAAAGGAAGTTTAATTTAGAGTTACTAAGGTTCAAACCCATAACCATGCGAATGCCAACTCAATGCACAACCATTCAACCAATTCATGTTTCATGATAATTCTTAATCATTTAAGAATATAATATCATGCCCCACAACCAAAATATTATATAAAACAATTACATAATTAAAATAATTATAATTTAAACAGCACATAAATGACATACATAGGACTTAAATCCAAGTCCTATCACAAAATCAAGTACTCTCAACCACTTGAGCTAGTACTTTTTCATGTCATACTTGTCAGAATTAAATGTCATAAAGGCTTCCATTGCCAACATTTATTAATTAATTAATTATTTAATTAATTAAATTTAGCGGATCTTACAAATCATGTAGTTCTTTAAGAACCATTTGGAAATTGTTGATTTAATTTTTTATTTTTTATAATTTTGAAAACCTTTATGTTTCTCTAGTATTTTTAATTATTTGGAAATAAGTGTCACGCGATGCTAGCGGCCGACTATACACTAAAATTAAACAAAGAAAACTAGTTTTTATTTTTAATTTTTATATATATTTTTTATATTTTTTTATAAGAGGTGTCACACGGCACAAACAACTGGATAGACACTAAAGAAATGGGAAAAATGATTAAAACAAAATATAACGAAAATTGAGAAATTAAGAAAAATAAATCAAGAGAAAAAAGCAATTGGCAATGATGTACCTAAAAAATTTCTCAATGTCTCTTCTTCTCTATGAATCTCACTATCTCGTTCCTTACACGACAACTACCTTTTCTCTTTTAGATTTTTGTTTTTCTCCCAAAAGAGGTAAAAACAAGTGTTTGTGTGAGTAGTGATAAGAAAGAAAGAAGTGCAGAGAATATTTTCTTTTTGGGTTAAGTATGTTTTTAGTCCCTGAACTTTGGTCAAAAATTGGAATTCGTCCCTGGTTGAAACTATGATAAATTTTGGTCCCTAAACTTTAAAAATGAATGAATATAGTCCTTTTAACCCAATTATGTTGACTCTTTTTCAACAGGTGGAATGTATTTCATGTTAATATTGGAGTTGTTTATTCTGTTTGACACATTCTCGGCTCAATATTTACTGAGAAATACGTTTGAAACCTAAAAAAGAAGTTCACAAAATTGGGTTAAAATGACTATATTAATTCATTTTTAAAGTTTAGGGACCAAAATTTATCAAAGTTTCGACCAGGGACGAATTCCAATTTTGAGTTAAAGTTCAGGGACTAAAAACATACTTAACCCTTTCTTTTTCGATCCCCTTTTTCATATGACAAACTGTGTATTTCTATCCACATATTGCAATATCAATATAATCATAGCCTTAATTATAATGAACAAAATAAAGAAGGAATTTGTCATGATAGCAACATATTACTGGAATCAAATCACAACACAATATCAATCATCATTAATAATTTTGATTCTACTAATTAGAAGATATATGACTTCTAATTATTATAATCATATCAATAGTTTCCCTATCAACAATCAGGGTAGAAAATATGTTGGGTTGCTCATGAGAAGGGGTGTGATAATTAAAAACTAAATTGGGTTCTTCCTTCTTTTTTCCTTTTTTATCTCTATCTTTTTTTTTGTTTTTTTTTTTTGCAAAAATTAAAGTTTGAAAATCTTTGAAAAAAATTTTATTTCACCTTTTTTATTTACCATTAATTAAAAAAATTTATTTATTTATTTATTTTATTTTTTCGAAAATAAATTTATTAACCTAGACGAAATTGAATGTTAACAACTGCCCCTCTTTACTTAGAGTTTACTAGATAATATGAAAGTTTAACTTTTTCATATTATCATAGTAAAAGATAAGTAAAGATAGAAACACTAATTTCATTCGAGTTTCAAAAGAAGACAAATTTAAAGATAAACTTTATCATTCCAAAGGAAAATGTTTATATCTAAAAGGAAAGGACTAAGTGACCATCACCAGGGTCCCGATCTAACACCATTTTTTTTTACTTTTTGGAAAAAAAAAACAAATTAGACCAATCCCGAGGAGAGGGTCTATATCCAAAAGATTTGACGACCATTACCATGAGAGGGTCTCGACTTGAAAACCACACTTTTTCTTTTACTTTTAGAAAAAATAGATTAGACTAATCCCGAGGAAAGGGCCTATATCCAATGGATTTGGTGACCACTACCATGTAGAGGGTTCTGACTCGGGAAACCACATTCTTTTTGCAAATTTAACTTTTTGAAAAAAGAAAGCTTACAAAAATCTCGATATAGGGCCTATATCCAAAAGATTCGATGACTATTACCATGTAAAGGGTCCTAATCTGAAAAATCACTTTGATTTATTATTTTCTTTTTTGGCTTTTCGAAAAAGCATATTAGACCAATCCCGAGGAGAGGGTCTATATTGAAAGGAAAGAAATCAATGACCATGGCCTCGCAGAGGCCTTGATGTAAAGAAATCGATGACCATTACCTCGTAGAGAGCCTCAATGTGACAAAGAAATCAATGACCATTGCTTTGTAGAGGGTCTTAATGTAAACATAAAGAAATCAATGACCATTATCTTGAAAAGGATCTTGATGTAAACATAAAGAAATCAAGGAACATTTCCTTGTAGAGGGTCTTGATGTAAACATAAGGAAATCAATGACCATTTCCTTGCAGATGGCCTTGATGTAAAGATATTGATGATCATTGCCTCGTAGAGGGCCTCAATGTGACAAAGAAATCAATGACCATTGCCATGCAAAGGGCCTTGATGTAAAGAAAAAGATGACCATTGCCTCACAGTGGGTTGCAATCTGAGAAAATTTATCTTCTTTGAAAACTTGATTTTTTCTTTTTGAAAAACGTATTAAGCAGTCTCGAAGAAAGGGTCATTGTCCAAACAGAGAACCTGAAGTTTAGTCTTGAAGAGTCGACAAACACCATATAAATGCCTAACGTTGGAGAGACCTACACAAAATATTTGTCCTTGCTAACCTTTTTAAAGTCTCCTCTTTTTTAGCAGTGTTTTTCTTTGAAATGATTTTCAATGATTTTGTGGAGTACGATGGATGACATGATGTGATTGTGTGTATGTTGTATTATATGATGAAATAGATTGAAAAGACTATTTTTGTATTTTTCATTTTTCTTTTTTTATCAATCTAGGAAATGTTGGAGTAGTATGCTTATGTACATGTGTTATGAATTCCTATTGAACATTAATTATGCAAGACATGTTATGATTTTCTTTTTGAACCTATATGATGATGGATGCATGCGTGGAAATCATGAGACCTTATTTGTTTTTTTTTTCATTTTTCATTTTCCTTTATTTGTCTATTTTAATTTGAGAGCAAAGAAAACTAGGCTTAGAGACTAGAAAAACTAGGCTTGGGGCCAGAAAAAACTAAACTTGGGGACCGATGTGGAAATTGGGCTTGGGGGCCAAGATGGAAAACTAGGCTTGGGGGCTAGTGTGGAAACTAGGATGGGGGGCAGTGTGGAAACTAAGCATGGAGTCTAGTGTGGGAACTAAGCTTGGAGGCTAGTGTGGGAACTAGGCTTGGGGGCCAATCTAGAAACTGGGCTTCGGGGTTAGTGTTCAAATTGGGCTCTAATATTGACTATCAAGAAGTTTGAGTTGACCATGTAGTTGCTTATTCATGAAGTTGATGTAATCAATGCATGTATGGATTGACTAGGTATGGTGCACGAAATACCTTATGTATGGATTTCCCTTTTGCATTTTTTTGAAAAAAAATTCGAATTGATCCCATTTCATTGTTATTTTAAATACATGGAATCATTCTACTTTGAATTTTTTTTACTTTTTCAAATCATTTCTTTGGTCTAATCAATTTACTAATGAACCCTTTTTTTTAATCATTTCTTTTGAAACACTATTTGAATGACATGCATGAAATTGCCAAGGACTTCAAAAGGCTTGGATGAGGTCATAAAGATTAACTAGGGAGTTGGCCCAATTTGAATTGGTCTTAGGGCACAAAACGTGTTTGGGCTTTCCCTAGTTATTGATGGTTCGAAAGAAATGATGGGGGCTTCGAAAACTTGACCCTAGTGTGAGGGTCTACGATGGTCTTATGGTGCAAAAGCGTGATTGGCTTTTCGTAATTGAGGAGATTGAAAAATGACGGGGTCTTTACAAGTTCTCCCTAATGTGATCATAGTCTTCAATGTAAATAAATGCCCCAATTCAGAATGAATGATGGGAATATGAATTACAAACAAAGTGACTGCCCCAATTAAGGGTTGGGATTGATAAAGATGGACTATTTTAAGGTTGGTCAAGGTTTAGGCTTAGAGCGGGGATATTGTAGGAGTAAAGATGGATTTTCATGAAGAATGAATTGAAAGGGGACAACCCAAATTTAGTTTAATTGTCTGATTGTCCGTGCTAATTTTGAACCTTTAAAAACATGTCACCCAAAAATAAACTGCCCCAATGTTTAAAAACAAATATCTGAACACACTTTCTCAATCTTTTTTCATCATTTTTTTAGAAAAAACCTGTTAGCAAATCAAAATTTCCTTTAAATTAAAACCTTCCAAAAATAACAATCAATCTTTTATCTACATGGACTTTATCGTGGCCAAGGCTACAGGTATGGAAGTAAATGATAGTAAAGACCAAAAAAAGTGATGTGAGGTTGTTTCAAACAAGGATCTTTGAATAATGTTTCATTCAATATTTGTTTGACTTCTTCTTATTCACCTTTTGCTTATCTTTTTCTTTTCTTGATATAACTATTTCTTTTGTTTCTTTTTATTTATTTTTTGATATTTTGTATTGGTGAACTACCATTCGGATGAAACAAATGCAAATATTATGTCAACCCTAGAGTATGAGGGTGACCTTTGTTTAGGGTAATTTGAAAGAAAAATTTTCTTTTATTTTTTTAAGGCTCAAATTGGGTAACAAAGGATAATTACTTTTTTTTAGATAAAGAAACATGGCCACACATAATTTCTAATCATGGTTGTTTCTCTTAACAAAAACTTTAATTCATAAGAAAATAATTTGGTCCATGTAACAGGATGCCACTTGTTTTGTTCTTTTTTTCACTTTTTTTTCTTATTTTGTCCTAGACTATCCTTTAGAGTTTTTAGTCTAGCAAACTTTTCTTCACTTTTTTCTTGTTTTTTTTTTTTGTGTGTGTTAAAAGAGTTGTTTGTAAACATCCTAAGGAAACACCCCTTTTTGCGATAATCCTTCATGAAAAATAAAAATAAGGTTTATGGTGGAAGAGAGATGGAAAAGGAGATGAATTTGAGCAATTTCATGTATGCAAGATTAGATAGATGCTTCAAAAGAAATGATAACAAACAATATTTTATTTCTTTATTCAGTCCACTAATTTGACCAAAAAATGTTTTATTAATTAATCATTTTTCATAAGAAAGATTCCAAGAATTTGGTGACACGCAAAATGGGAAACAATTTGAATTTATTTTAATGATATTTTTTTTGTAAAATTATGCATATGCATGCTATGTGTTGAAACTATGAACAAAGTACCTTGGATGACCACATAATGGGAATACAATGCATGTTTGTGCATCGTAGGCAGTTATTCACATTATATGCTGATGGAATGTATGCTTAAGCCTTAGGAAGCAAAAATTGTGATGGATTTATTACTATATACTAGGAAATGTGACTGTAAAGGACACAAATAGTCTCCCTTTTGTGCCTTAACAGAGGTTTGACACTTAAAAATAAAAGTTCTAAGGTAAAGTATGCATGCTCAAAAGGATAGTTCCCTAATACCTAAAGATCAAGGTCACTAGAGCTATGGTCCACTTCATGAAATTTCCCACTACAATTGATAAACAACAAGAAATGTGTGTACCGATGAAGCAAACAAACTCTAGTTGGAGTTATCACAATGATCACTTGGGAAGTACATCCGTTGTGGCATTGCTACATAATCTCCTCTAATTCAAAGCAACTCAGACCCGAGTATAGGGCCCCACTCATGTAATGAACAAAGTGTGTGTGAAGGGAAAATGCAATTTATACACAACCCCCACGTGCAAAACAACCAAAAAAAGTCCCCAGGAAGATGTATAGTAATGTTGTGTGCCCTAGGATTCAATATCTAGAAATTATTTCAAAAATCAAAATAAAGAAAAATAAATAAACACAAGTATTCCAAAGACTAAAAGAGACAAGAATATACATCCCTAGAAAGAAAAAAAAGGAAAATAAAAATAAGAATAAAAACCACATCAATTTTGCACATTCAAATAAATGGTCTGATCCTCTAGTGTCCCTAATGGAGTCATTATCTCTCGCAACCAAATTTACGACGGGATGACGAACCAAAAATAGAATATGAAAGAAATAGAGTTTGGTTTGGAGTCGCCACCATAGTTTATTCTAGAAAACTATAGAAAAATAAAAAAGATAAGACAGGGTCTGCAAAAAAAACCAGATTTTAGGTTCAGGAGTCGTTTAAGTGTGGGGGAGGTATTAGTACCCCACAACGTTTGTCCTAATATTTTAATTAAACATGCAAAAGGATGTGATTTTCAAAATATTTAATTTTCCGCAAAAATAATAATAAAAGAATGTACAAAAGAAACAAAATTAATTTTTTAGTTTTTTGGGGCCGACAAGGATTAATCCTCGCTCCTACGTATCTCCATTCACAATGGAGAATCAGGGTCATGTAGTTCTTTAAGAACCTTTTAGAAATTGTTGATTTAATTTTTTATTTTTTTATAATTTTGAAAAACTTTATGTTATTTAGTATTTTTAATTATTTGGAAATGAGTGTCACATGACGCGAGTGACCGGCCATACACTAAAATTAAACAAAGAAAACTAGTTTTTATTTTTAGTTATTTAAATATTTTTTTAGAAAAAAAAACAAAATTTAATAATAGGTGTCACACAATTCGAGTGACCAGATAGACACTAAAGAAATGGGGGGAAATAATGATTAAAACAAAATATAATGAAAATTGAGAAATTGAGAAAAACAAATCAAGAGAAAAAAGTAATTGGTAGTGACGTACCTTAAAAATTTATCAATGTCTCTTCTTCTCTATCAATCTCACTCTCTCGTTCTCTACATGATAGCTTCCTTTTCTCTTTTAGAGTTTTATTTTTCTCCCCAAAGAGGTAAAAACGGGTGTGTATGTGTGAGTGGTGATAAGAAAGAGAGAAGTCTAGAGAATATTTTCTTTTTCAATCCCTTTTTCATATGATAGACTGTGTATTTATATCCACACATAGCAATATCAATTTAATCCTAGCCTTATTTGTAATGAACAAAATAAAGAAGGAATTGGTCATGATAACAACATATTACGAGAATCAAATTACATCAAATCAGAGCACAATATCAATCATTATCAATAATATTGATTCTACTCATTAGAAGAGATATGGCTTCGAATTATTATAATCATATCACTAATTTCTATATCAGCAATCATAGTAGAAGATATGTTGGGATGGTAGGCTCATGAGAAGGAGTGTGATAATCAAAAACCAAATTGGCCTCTCATTTATTTACCATTAATTGGCCTCTTTCTAAAATTAAAGTTTGAAAATCTTTGAAGAAAATTTTATTTCACCTTTTTTATTTACCATTAATTAAAAAACATTTGCTTATTTATTTTCTTTATTTTTTTGAAAATAATTTATTCACCTAAACGAAATTGGATGTTAACACAAGGAAACTCCTAAGGAGACTTAAGGAGGCAAAAAAGCTCAAGTTCACTTCTAGGAAAGAGAGGTGAATCACTTGGATTACTTAATAACCAAGTTTGTCCTAGCAAAGTTTAATCAAGCCTCTTGCACCGAACTTCTCGAAAGGAATTTAAGATGAAAAGAAAGCTAGACATAAACTAAGGTATAAGAAAATAAAAGCGAGGAAACAAGGTTAAGCACAAAAAAGAGAAATACTTAAGGAAAGGTACTAGAATAGATCACAAAAACAAAAAAACTAGAAAAAAATAATGGATTTTTGAATGCACAAAAACAGATTTCGTATGCAAGCAATTTAAGCACACTAAGAACAAGTAGTAGTGGTGGTCATAGTGCACATTTTTCACATATTTTTCATTGCTCTTTTGATACTTCTTTTCTATCCTTTTTGTTTTCTATTTTGAAAATTCAATAGCACTTTTTCATGCAAAAACTGAGACCACTACTCCCGATATGCAATATACTTTTTACTTTGAACAAGAAGCAGCTTTAAAAAAAAGAAACCTAATGGATGCAAAAGTAGAATAAAGAAACTCAATAAAATACAATGGAAACTTAACTTTAAGAACTTACTAATGATCTACTAGCAAGCATGGACTAAAAAATGCAAATAAAAAGTACTCAAAGGCACATATATCATGTGATTTTTCAATGGACACAAAAATAACACCATATAACTCATGTTTTCATTTTTCAAAGGTTAAACTAAGAAGTAATGACATGAAAATGACTAAACATCACTCTAGATAACAAGATGATATAACTAAATCCAAACAACAAAGACTCAAGTAAAATTCAAAAAGCACACAAAACAACACATATATGGAAACTTAAATGTAAAGCAAATAAATTCACTTTAGGTTTCCGAAAATAAAAAGACATCAATTTTTTTCCAGTTCTATTATTCCTCTAATAAATTAATTATAAAATTATGTTTAAGAAAAAATGCCTCACAATTTTTTTTCCGTACTAATATACCTTTATTAAATTAATTATAAAATTATGTTCAAGATAAAATACCTAAAAACATTTGCTACTAATATGCCTCTATTAAATTAATTATAAGTTTATGTTTGAGAATAAAATTTAAGTAAATTATTAAAAACTTTTTCAATAAAATATAATTTTTTAAAAAAAAAAGAGAATGATTAATTATATTTATTCTCTTATAATCAATTTTTATTCTATTTTTTTTCTACTCGTGACCTCAAGTTTTGATTCTATTTTCTTCTTATATCTCTACGTGACTTTAATTTTGATTCTATTTTCTTCTTTTATTTCTATGTGACTTCAATTTTGATTTTATTTTCTTCTTTTATCTCTTTGTGAATTCTTACCTAGTGAATCCAATTTTTGTCTTTCCTTACTTTCTTCTATTAGAGTTCTTCTATTGAGTGTGTTGACAAATTTCATTCCTTGAATCTCATACTACCCGTGTGTACCCATTTTTTTAGTCTCATTTTTGATTAGTATGCTTTTCTTTCTATTCATGTTGATGTTGTTTTTATTCTATTCATTGAATTTGTATTAGGATTCAAAATGTGTTTCTTTTGTCTATTTTTGTTCAGAGATTAGGGTTTAGGAGATGTTAACCAGAAAATATGAATCAAGTTATTAAAAAATCCAAAATAGGAGAAAAGTTTAGGCTTTAATTGCATCACAAAAAGGAGCTATGAATAAATTTATAAAAATAGATAAGAAAAATGAATTAAGAAATAAAAGTGGGCGCTATTTGAATAAATAAGATAATAACAATATAGATATAGGTGAAAACAAGAATAGAGAAAGAGAAGTAGTTAGTGACGAGAATAAGTCTGATTCTCAAACTCATGATAACGATGAAAAATATATAACAAGATTAAATGAATTAGCCTTATTATTTATTGAAAAATAAATGTTAAATGAAATTAATTTCGAAAATTTAATAAATAATTTTATAAAAAAAAATTAAACAAAAAGCTTCATTTTTAAGTTTATTTTAGGCCACCAAAACCCTTGAGTCGCCCTTGCGTACATAGGAGAAGCTTAGGATCAACCTTTTCCACCAAGCTAGCATGAAAACCATAAAATCATGTGTCTCCTTAAGGCCACTTTCCTCTAGACCCAAAAGCCTACATTACAAGCCCAAGGCCCAAAGAAAACTCTAGACTACTTGACACATTATACAATGCCCAAAAGAAAACCTACTTTATTTATTTTTAACAAAGATAAGCCCAAAAGATAGGGGCTTGGGCGCACCTTCCACAAATGACAACCATCCTCATGTGTGCGCTTGGCCATGGCTAAGGGGTTTGTCATCACCATGTCTCAATGAACTCTCTCTTCCCCTTTTTGCTTCTTGTTTTCATTTTATTCTCAAGTAATTCATATCATTTTCATTACCCAATTTTGTAATATTGCTTTCAATATTAGTCTGATAGTTTGTGTTTTATCATTTGTTTCTAGTTTGCCTACTACTTGTTTGATGAAATGTTTGAGTCAATGACTTGTGATGCATTTGTTGCACATAACATTCACAATTGACCCTCTTGTGACCATGAAAGTTGATAGACCTGAAGAAATTTTCATGTCTAAAACAACCTCAATAGATAACATGGTTATAGAAAGGTTGACCCCACCTTTTCCCTCGACACTATATATAGTTGAAGACCTAAAGCAATTTTCAGGTTCAAAACAACCTAAGTAGATAACATGGGTATAAAAAGACCAACTTCACTTATTCCACTCACACTAGATATAATAAAGTCTGAAGAACAAAACCTCAACTAGTAATAAAGAGTCTAAAATAAGTACATGAGATTGTGTTTCACCTTTCCACATATAAAGGGTTAAATATGTTTTTGGTACCTTAAATTTTAGTGAAAATTACAATTACTCTTTCTTCGAAACTTTGACCCAATTTTAGAAATGTGTGAATTTAGTTCTTTTAACCAAATTTTGTTAAGATTATTTGACATTTCAAATGTGTTTCATGATAGTATTTGAGTTATTCACACTATTTGATACATTCCTGCTTCAATGTTGGGTGAGAAATACGATTGAAATGTCAAATAAACTTAACCAATTTGGTTAAAATGACTAAATTCACGCATTTATAAGTTGAAGGACTAAATTGGACCAAAGTTTTGAAGGAAAACTATTTCTAATTTTCACTTAAAGTTAAGGGATAAAAAACATACTTTTAATCCACATATAAATCTTTCTATAAAATGGTCAATAGCAATAATATTTGAAAATGACTATTCTTGTTTTACATTTGAAGGATCAAAGACAATGACGAAGTTGGGAGCTATAAATATAAAGCTTGAAATATTCATTGACTTTCTTTTATGCTATATCTTAAAATTGAAATTTTTATAATTAGATGATTTTTTCATGTTAAATGAAGTAATTAATAAGTAATGTTATTTTTTGTTACGAAATCAATCAATATCATTATAAAAGTATATTCTTACTTATATTTCTTAAAAAATATTAAGTATTATTTAATACTAAAAGTTTAATTATTCAATATATAAAATTGAATTATTAAATATTATTTTAATATTTAAAATTGACTCGTATTTTTAAATTTAATTTTAAATTTCATATTCTAAAGTAAATATTTTTAAAATGAAAGTTTTATCTCACAAAAATTCATTTACTTTACCCATACGAGAAATTGAAATGAAAGATATTTTAATTACTCTATCTAAACAATCTATTTTTTAAAACCCATTTCTTTTAAAACAAAAAGTTCAATTGTCTTCGATTTAACCAAACACAATTATCGTCTTTCTCCCAACACCAATTCACTCTCCCTTCTTCACTCAACCTTACTCCTCTCTTTTCTCATCTGAATCTTCATCTTTTCTTGAATCAGAGAATAGATTTGAGATAATCTTGGAGTCCTCTTTGAATCTACTCCAATACATTTTAATCCACAAACTTTATAAATGAATGGATATAAAGGATTAAATATGTTTTTAATCTCTAAACTTTGACACCCAAATTGAAAATTATCTCAATCCAAAGTTTTAATACATTTTAATCCACAAACTTTATAAATGAATGGATATAATCCTTTTATCTATTGTGTTAAAATTTGTTTATGTATCAAATGCTTTCCTAACAGATATTAAAGTCGAGATGTGTTAGACAATGTAAACAATTCAAATGATAGTATGAAACATATTTGACACTTTAAAAAAAATAAACATAATTATGTTAAAAGGATTATATCAATTCATTTTTTAAATTTAAGGACAAAAATATATTAAAGTTTTTGATGTATCAAACAGATTTTATAGCATATATTAAAACTGAAATGTATTAAACACGGCAAACAATTCAAATGATAGCATGAAACACAAAAATTTACGTAATTAGGTTAAAAGGATTATATTCATTCATTTTTCGAATTTTGGGACAAAAATATATAAAAATTTTGGACATAGACAAAGTCTAATTATGTATTAAAACTTCAACACTAAAAACATATTAAAACCCAAAATAAATATATAAAAGTTTTGAAAATAACAAATACATAAAATACATTAAAATTTCTAAAAAATATTTATATATAAATATTATATATATATATATATATATATATATATATATATATATTATAGAAAAAAAAATTGGAGGGGGCCATGGCCCCCGATCATTGCATTAAGTTCTGCCATTGGATTGACTGAGTTAATTTTATAAACATGATGTATGAAATTATGCATAAATGATGCTGTATTTTGATATATGACTTGATGTGTTTAGCATGGGATATGAGTTATTCTGAGATAACATGTGAAATATGTGAGAGTTTCATGGAAAAATTTCTTTGGTGGTTATATAGTGTAAGTAATGATTTATGGATTTAAGTAAGGTTACATCATAACACTCTAATGATCATTCAGACTCACATAAAGTGGAATCATTCATGTGGTAAGAGTAGTAGGAGGTCCTAATCAAAGGCAAAATAATAGCCTTAGATGATCATGGATTAACCTTATGTGTGATAAGGTGAAACCCATTGACAATGACTCTGTAGAGCAGTACAAGCCACCATAAATGCAAGTTTCATTGAATCCAATTTCATTACTTGTATCCGAATAATTGAGTTAGTGTGTCTTCTATGTTTTTTAATACATGCTAATTGTGTTTAAAGTGGCTCGATTATTATTTTCTCATTTTATTTTCACTAGCTTATCCTTCTCCTTGTGCTTCTGTTTTCTTGTTTGTTTTTTCTTTTGCAATAATCACCAAAATTATTGTGAGCAGATGAGGAGACACCAGTTGATCCTAATCAGATGGAGAGATAAGTTGCTATTTAGATTAGATGTTTTAAGTTAATTCCCTTCTCTTAGCATCCTTTTGAAGGACTTTTTCTTATGTTCTTTTTTTAGTTCTCTGTTTTAGTATCTTTTTAAAAAAAAATTCTTTTATGTATATTTGGATGACTATATAGTTATTCTATTATACTTTTCTCATTGTTCGTTTATAAAAAATTATGTGATGTTATATTTAATAGTTTTTCTATTAAATGGAACATTACAATTCAAAAGTGAAGAGAATTCAATTGTAAGTAATTCAAACATAATATATTTCAATTTCCTAGAATTATTGAAATTCCTCCTCCAAATGAAGTGTTGAACTAGTTTCAAAATTCTTGTATCAACTCAAAGATTATATTTATTTTGACTCCATGTCATATTTATTTTGACACTAGAAGAAGAGACCTATGTAGTATTTGATAGATGAGTTCATGGGAGATGAGTGAGCTCTTGGAAGATGAGTTCCACCAGCTAGAGTGGAGGGAAATCATAAAAGCTTGAAGATGGAGGGAAGGATCTTGTAAGAGAATGAGAGTTGGTGGTGTTAGTTTTGAAATGGTTGAAAAGCCAAGAAGGAGGGGGGTTGAATTGGCTAGTTAAAACTTTAGGCTATTTTTGCAAGCTAAAAACCACCTTTAATTGAATCAAATAGATCACCAAGTGAGGATGCAAACAGTACTGAACTATACACTTTCAATCGATCAAAAACAGAGTTAACAGATTGATTTTACATAACAGATTTTGTTCTGGTATAATCAATCGATTGAAACTGAAAAACAGTCGACTGAAATACTGGGAAAAATGTAGAAATGTGAATTTGAATTTTAAACCAGAAACAATGCTCAAGAATGATCAAGATCAGTTCCAAATGATTATACAAACATGCTCAATGCTTCAGATGCTATGAAAACATGCAAGAACATGAAAAAGATGATTAAAGCACAAGTTCTTGAAACTTTAAAATGAAAATGCAAGAGAGAAAGGTTAGAGAAGAGAGGACACCACGAATTTTTATACTGGTTCACTCAAACCTGAGCTACATCCAGTTTGTCAAGGCAACCTGAGCTTGACTTAGCACTATTTCAAAAGTTTTACAAAGAATCCATCCTTACACTTCCAAAATATGTAAAAACACAACAAAAGACTCTTGAATCACACAAGAATCACACCAGCACAGCAAGAACCCTCTTGCAGACCTGGAAAACCACCAGGCACACACACAAATCTTGAGAAAGATCAAACCTCAGTGGTAGCACAACCTTGCCTATCACAAACCACTTTCTCCAAGCTTCAAACCAAGCCAAAAGCTTCAAGAATTTATTCAAGATCAATCTTCAACAGCTGCAACACCTATGATCACGAAGGAGAGAGTTTCCACAAGTTTTCAGAATCAAATCGTGCTCTAAAATGATCAACGAACCTCTCTTTCGAAAATCACAGCTTTTATAGTCAAACTGTTACGAAATTCAACAGGTTGATTTTCAAATCAATCGGTTGATTTCACTTGACTTAAGTGAAATCGGTCGATTAAAAACTAAATCAACTGATTGAATTTGTTGCAGTTTAAGACTACTACAGCCAACCTTTTAACCTGTTAAAAAGCCATTCAACAGATTAAAAGAGACATTTTAACCTGTTGAAAACCCATTCAACAGATTAAAAACACACCAAAGACCAAACTACATCTAATTAATGCTTTAAGGTCTACAACATGAATTACAAACTACAAGTACACTTTCTTAATGATATAATCAAATCTCCTTTCCTTCATCAATGTAGGCTTCATTCCAATGTTTATGGCTTCAAGATAGTTCAAAAGAGCTTCATTCAATCTTCATCAAATCTTCAAGAAACAAACCACCTTGGCTTCTCATGCCAACAGGTGGTTCAAAAGAGAAACTAAGATAGCCCACTTCATAAGGAAGACTAGTAAGTATGAGTGTTCAAAGTGGAGAAGACACAAATTATACTCATTCAAAGGTTAAAATACTATGAATGGTTATTGCTTCGTGCACCTCCACAATTATTAACTACACCCCATAATAATAGAACAATACTCAAATACCCTATCCCACTGCACTAGACCACCAATGTCGTTGTCGTTGTCGCCAATTCCATCGTGGAAGAAGAGAAAATGTGGAAAAAAACTCATTTAAGAGAAAACTCTTTCCAAAACCTATTTTATATGTTTTGGAAAACTCTTTCAAGAATTTTATATAGAAGTGCTCAGAAAAAATCATTTTGAAAGATATTAATTATTGCATTCCATAAAGTTTGTTTAAGAAATCTTATTTCGAAAATTCTTTTTTTGAATGTATTCCATGTGTTCCGAAAATTTTATTCCAGAAATTTGATTCTAATTATTTTGTTCCAGAAGTTTCATTTAGAAAATTCTAAAAAAAGTTGTTTCAAAAAGTTTTTGAAATATATATTCAGAAAGTCATTTTTTCAAAAAGGTAAAATGATCATTTTAAAAAATTTTGGAGATGCACAAAGAAATTTTGGAGGTGCAAGAAGGAAAAGCCTACATGAATAATCTTGGCTATAGGATTTTGTAAGAATATCAAGAACAAAAAATTTCCTTCATGTGTTCCTTGAAAACCGGTCATTAAAATCCTAAAACAATCCTAACATCTATTTAGAAACCCATATTAGACAACTCTAGACTACATGGGTGAAATAACTTGGTCAACTTAATCATAATATAATTCAGATATCCTAGATTACTTGACTCAGATATCAGTTTTCAATTATTCATGTTTTATATACTTTATGTTACATTAAAAGATGACCCATGAAAATAG
This sequence comes from Vigna unguiculata, assembly GCF_037176805.1. Classification (NCBI taxonomy): domain Eukaryota; kingdom Viridiplantae; phylum Streptophyta; class Magnoliopsida; order Fabales; family Fabaceae; genus Vigna; species Vigna unguiculata. The sequence continues at coordinate 28,966,048 of NC_140802.1, forward strand.
TGTAGCTTGAACATATTGAAGTCAAAAAAATTCGGTCTAAAAGACGACCCATTTTTATTTATATTTTTTAGTTCTAATTTTATCTTTTATGATTGTTTTAGAATACTTGTTGATAGTTCAAATCTTAATCTTTAATTAGATTTTTTGTAAGTTTGCTTAATTCTAATGAAAAAGTAAATTTTCATATTATATATTTGAAACATGTGTACTGTAATAGAACACTTAACTTAACTTGTACACTTGGTATAAGTGGAGTGTCAATAGGTTCTCATTTGCCTAGCTTGGAGCATGTGAGGAATTAGATTAATTAATTTACACCTATTGAGTTAATTTAGACTATACTGATTTGCTTAACATAAAAGATAGAAAAATATAATATTATTTTAATTATAAATGTTTGGAATGAATAAAGTATAACTAGAATCTCAGTAAAAACGTTTGGAATGAATACGAGTTTTAACGAATTAAATGTAACTTATTTAATTAATTCAATGTCTCTATTAATAAAATAAATGAAAATAATCATATGATAACCATGAAAGAATTTAACTATAGAAAAGCTTGAAAATCAACCTATCTTTTATGTTTTTTATTTTTTGTTATCATTTATTGCTCTAAAATCGACTTTTGTTATCTTTATGTTTCTAAACATTTAGGTAAAAATTTTAAGTGCATTTGTTAGGAGACAACTTGACTTAGCTTAACCTTAGAATATTCATTTACACGAGTGAATTTTTGTAGTGCTTTAAAGGATTGACATTTATTTAATTTTCAAAACAACAACAATCAAAACCAAATCATGTAATGGATTGGTTTAATTAAAATATGATTCTAAGTTTTGTGAAAATTTGTAGAAATTTCAATTCATCCTTTCTTTAACTTAGTCGTTTAAATCTAAGATAAGAATGTTCGTTGATCTTGAAATCTTTAAAATTAATAACTCTATCACATATTCACAGGGAAATAACTTTGTGCAACAAAAACTGAAATGCATTATAAGATTAGAAAGAAGAAAACAAAAATATAACAACTCCATAAAAAATAACTATTAACAACAAGCCTTTTTAAAAATATACTCATTAATATTAAATGCAACTACACACATCTAAGTTTACTCAAAACAATTATTTGTAAACTTAAATGCTTCTTTTATTCATCATCTTCATTCTTCAATTTTTCGTATTGGCTTTCCACGTGTAGTAACTTCTCTCACATTGTTTTTGCTCCTTTCATTATTGATAGTGTTCTTCACTTTCTTCGTGGCAAACTTTGCTTTCATTATGGTTGACTTGTTCTTTGCTTTGGCTGACATCTTCTCAACCTTGACCAAATTGTCCTCAATTGGGTTCTTCATTGTCCGTGTGGCCGACTTGTCATTAACCATAGTCCTGTCAATAGGTCGAACTCTTTTTGAGAGATCAAACAATTTCCATGCCTTCTTTACACCAAAATCATCAACCATTTTAAATTGTCACTTCTTGTCTTGCATTTCTAATACAACTCTAAGACCTTCTCAGCTGAATTTGATGAAGATGTGACCACCTCATCAAGTTCCAAGGAGGCCAACCCTAGGAGGATCACTAGGAGCATGACAAAAGGGAAGACATTATCCTCTCTATCTTTATTTTCCATTTCTTCAGTTTCAATTCTTGAAGTTGGTTATGGTTGACTATTTTGAGTTGACTTGTTGACCTTGACTTAAGGGTGGACTTGTTGACCCAAGATTAGCTTAACCTTAAATCAACATGCTAATAAATTGATGAAGGATTATGTTATTTTCTTTTAAGATTATTGAATATGGTGTGAGTTGATTAAGAAAGCTAAGTGAAATCCCCACTGGACATTAAGATAGCAAGCTATCTAGATGTGAAGGTTCCTTTCACAAAGCTCAAGAGAAGAAGATGATGGATTGATCAAAAACAAAAAGGAAATGGAAAGCACATAAACCATAGAAAACCAAGAACAATTAAAGGAAGAAGAAAACATAAAATGGAAAGGAAAGAAATGGTAAAAATGTGAGAAGCACGCCACTACAAGACTAGGCTAGAAGCCATGGCAACCTTGAAGATGAGTGGATGTGTGCCGCCACTTGCTATGCAAGATAAGGCTTAAAAGTATTCACTCCCAAGGGAGGAAACTCTCACAAATGGTTGAGACACAAGAGTGTTTTTACTTCAAAATGTTCAACCCTTTTACATGTCTAGTAGCACCCCTTATATAGAAGAGTTTAGGGGCCTCTAAGCAAATAAAAGATACCTAAGGATGTCTCTACAAAAACCTAACCCTAGCTTCTAGAAACTAGGTCAAATAAGGTTACAAAAATGAGAGACAAAAGAGCCAACTATGGTGTGTGCAAGGCTAATTTCGTTCTAGCACAAAAGGAGACAAAGAATGTGTCTCATATGTCTCCAAAAAGTGGCCAAAGTGTGCTAAAAACAAAGGAGACCAAAGGTACATAGGTACACTTGTTTTATGCCTTTTACTTTATGCTTTATGCCTTTGCTTTACTCTTTCATCCACATCATTTATGCTCCCCAATCACCATGCGCCACCTAGCATTGCTTTCTTACTCCTAATTAACCTACAAAGCAAATAAACATAGATTAGCATGTTGGCTTAAGTCAAGTCAACTATAGTCAACAAGTCAAACCTAGTCAAAGGTCAACAAGTCAACTAAAGTTGATTCAACTAAGTCAACTTAGGGAATCACAAATAACAAACACAAATGAAAGAGATGAAGGATTAGTGAACTTCCTTTCTAAACATGCTTAGTCTTCTTAAGCATGTGCCTCCATCCTTGGTTGGGGTCAATCCTTCATCATAAATTCCTTAATTTGCTTTTGTAGGAATAAGAAAGGAGGAGGACCACATTGGAGACACCTGGCATCCTTAGGAAGAGAGAGAAGGAACAAGACTTTCTAGAAGCATCTAGAAAGGGAAGGCCCACATGCCTTGGACACCAAGTCTTCTAGAATGTTCCAGAACCCTCCTTTGGGAGCCTTGGCCATGAAGACTTGCCACCTAGATGGCTTGGACGAAATTTCACCCATGTTCACCCTATGTTGACTTACTTTCTAGAACATGCTAGGTTTCTTTTGTAACCTTCTACTTTGTTGTTTTGCTAAGGGGACCCTAGACTTGTCTATTTAAGGAGACCACCAACATTTGTACAAGGGTTGAACATTTTGAAGAAATTATACACTTTGTGTTTCAACCTTTTGCGAGAGCATTCCTCCTTAGAGAGTGGAGTTCTTTCAAGCCTTATCTTGCCTTGGCAAGTGGCGGCATACACCACTCATCTTCAAGGTTGCCATGGCTTCTTCTAGCCTAGCCTTGTAGTGGCGTGAATCCTCCATTCCTCCCCTTTCCCTTGCTTTTCCTTTTATGTTTCTTTACTTTTCTTGGTTTATATTGTTTCTATTATTTGTTTTTCCTTTTGGTTTCTTACTCTCCATCAATCCATTCTCATCCTCTCTAGAAGCTTGGAAAGGAACCTTCACATCTAGATAGCTTGCTATCTTAATGTCCAATGGGGATTTCCTAGGTTTTCTTAATCAATCATCACCATATTCATTAATCTTATAAAAGTAACAAGATAATTCTACATCATTTGGTATCTAGAGCTTTGGTTGTCCTTGAATATGGTGTTTTCATGTTCTAACCTTGTTTTTTGTAGCTATCTTTGAATGGTCCACATAAAAATAGTGTTGGCGGCAACAGGTGCGTTTTTGAAAAAAATACTACAGCTAGCTCAGTGCTCCAAATGTAACTTTCTTTATATCAAAAGAAAGCTCTGTGAATCTAGTTTCCAACAAAAAACGAATGAACGCATTTGGAGTTCTGTGGAGAGAATTATGATCAAATGAGTGAGCAAAGGTCAGAGCTGTCGAGAATACGAAAAACAACGTTTTCAAGTTATGTTATGGCAATTTTGGCTTCGGTTTTGTGACTCTTTTTGCTCCTAAATGTGGTTGGATAACATGTCTTTGGATGCTTAGTCATTGAACTTCAAATCCATGAGTTTAAATGCATCATAGCTACATGTTTGTGTCTTTGTGTATGTCATGTTGAGTCTTTAAATGTGCCTAACTTTTGCTTGAGTCATATGTCATATGCTAGTTGAAGTTTTCTCTTGTTGTATTCAAAGTGCTTGAACTTTTGCATGAACCATATATCTTGCTTGGTATATGTACCTTGAAATGGATTTTGACCTGAAAAGAAAGGACTAAGTGTCCAAGACACCACAATCTCTTGCCTTAAAACCTTTGGGAAACTAGTTTGAAGAAGAAAGAAAACAAAATTAATTTGAACATTTGGCTTCCTAAAGCCGAGACCAAACTTTCTATTTGGTGAAGCATAGTACAATTTTCTTTAAAGGGTTATGCTACTAGTTTCTTAATTTGAATGTGGGTGAAATTGGCTTATTAGTCCAAATTCGTTTTAAAGGTTATTGTCTTTCTTGGTATATGATTGAGTGAGAAATGGTAATTCATAGTTCAAGTATTTTTCCAATAAAGTCATTTTATGTGCTTTTCTTGCTTGTTTTGATTTAAAGTTTTGTCACCTTGATATCCTTTCCTTAGAGTTTAGCTTTTTTTGCTTTAAGTACTTTTATTGCTTGTCTTTAGGTTCTTTGTTTTGTCTTAGTAGTTTTCTTCCTTTACTTTCCTTTGAGTGTAGTGGCCGAGCCACTTGAACTTGTCTTGAAAAGGTTTCCAAAAACTTTGAAAGTATTTCACTCCTTTTTGGTGGAATTTAAGTGCAACCTTGCCGTGTGGGGGTGGGAGTGTGACCAAAACACTTGGGTTGTTTATTTTGACCATACTTGGTCACGAATTTCTTATCATTTGCTAACCAACTTCTTTACTTGTCTCGGATTTTTGGAGTTGTTTTGTAGGAAAGCATGGATTTGAGTCCGATTTTGGAGGATGCAAGAGAGGGAAAAAGTTTGGCTTCTCCATACTCACCTCAAGTGGTGAATCCCATGGCACATCAAGGGACCATCATTGATGTCACTAGCCTTCTCCAACAAATGGAACTTAAAAGGCAAGAAGATAGGGAACAACAAGAGAGAGCCTTTTAAATGTACATGCAACAACAAATGCAACAAATACAACAAGTGAACAACAAATTCAACAACATCAAGAAATCCAACCAAGAGAGGAAGAAGGGCAAGGAGGCGATCTCCTTCCGTGGACTCTTATGGAAGTGAGGAAAGAAGAAGAAGGCCCGAAGGGGGTGGAGAAAGAAGGCACCAAGTGCAACATCAAAGGCAACCTCCCTCCATCAAAATCCCAAAGTTCAAAGGAGAACATGACCCTAATGCTTACATGGAGTGGGAACAAAAAGTGGATGAAATTTTTAGCATTCATAGAGTTAGTGATCAAGAGCAAGTAGACTTGGTAATTTTAGAGTTAAAAGAGTATGCCATGACTTGATGGCATCAAATTTGTATGGACAATTATAACCAAGAGCCACCCGCAACTTCTTGGATGGACATTAAAGATAAAATGTGCGAACGTTTTATACCTTCCTATCATAGGAGGGAGACTCTTTTGAAGCTCCAAAGGCTTCATTAAGGGTCTATGTGTGTTGAAGAATATTTCAAATTGACGGAGTCCATGCTCTTAAAGGTAGGACTCCATGATGAGCATGAAGAAGAGAAAGTCACTAGGTTTGTGAGTGATCTAAGGAGGGAAATTCAAGATGTAGTTGACTTGTATGAGTTCTCCACTCTTAGCAAAGTTTTGCACTTGGCCTTGAAAGTTGAAAACCAATTGAAAAGAAAACAAGAGGCCAAGAAGAGTACTTCATACAATGACTACTACTCTAAACCTTGGAAAGGTAAGGAGAAAAAGGATTTTAAGACACCTTCCAAATCCTCCCAAGACCCCACACCTAAACCCAATTCGACTAGCACTATGCATGATAAACCAACTTCTTCTCAAGAGCCAAGAACTAGTTCTATCAAATGTTTTAAATGCTTAGGCTTTGGACACATAGCCTCCAATTGCCCTTCAAAGAGGAACATGTTCTTGAACTCTAAAGGAGAAGTTGAAAGTGAACATTCCCCTCCCTCTTCCCCCAAGAGTAGTTCATCACACATTTCTTCTCCTTCAAGTGAAGATGAGATCAAACCCCATGAAGGAGGTTTTCTATTTGTAAGGTGCATGTTGGGCCAAGTTCCAAAGGAATTTGAATCTCAAAGGGAAAATACTTTTCATACAAGATGCCTCATCAACAAAAAGACTTACTCCCTCATTATTGATGGTGGAAGTTGTGTGAATGTGGCTAGCACAAAGGTAGTGGACAAGCTTGGCTTGTACAACATCCCTCATTCCAAGCCCTATAAGCTATCTTAATTAAGTGAAAATGGTGAAATAAATGTGGATAAACAAGTTCTCATCACTTTCTCCATTGGGAATTACAAGGATAATGTTTTGTGTGACTTAGTGCCCATGGAAGCAACTCACATACTTCTTGGAAGGCCATGATGGCAATTTGACAAAAAAGCTTTCCATGATGGCCATTCCAATAAATTTTCTTTTAACTTCCAAAGCAAAAGGATCACATTACTACCTTTATCCCCCAAAGAAGTAAGTGATGACCAAAAACAAATGTTCGAGAGAAGAAAGGAAGAGAAGGCGCAACCAATGGCGCACACTAAGGAAGCAAGGAAGAGCTTGATCTCCTTCAAAGGAGCTAAAAAGGTAATATTTTCTTAAGCACAAGTTTTTCTTGCTTATCCAAGTGAGTCTTCTCCTTCCTTTCAAAACCCTCTCCTAAGTGTCCTAAAGACTTGTCTATAGTTTAGATGAATTTAAGGATGTGTTCCAAGATCCCCCAAAGGGACTTCCACCTCTAATAGGTATAGAACATCAAATTGACTTCATCCAAGGATCATTTTTGCCCAATAGGCCAGCCTATAGGACGAATCCCGAGAAGGCCAAAGAAATTCAAAAACAAGTCAATGATTTGTTAGAAAAGGGATATGTGCAACATAGTATGAGTCCTTGTGCTATGCCCGTGATCCCAGTTCCAAAGAAGGATGGAACATGGAGAATGTGTATAGATTGTAGGGCCACCAATAATATCACCATCAAATATAGACATCCCATCCCTAGGTTAGATGACTTGCTTGATGAGCTTCATGGTGCAACCATCTTTTCAAAGATAGATTTGAAGAGTGGTTACAACCAAATAAGAATCAAGAAAGGAGATGAGTGAAAAACCTCCTTCAAAACCAAGTTTGGATTGTATGAATGGCTAATCATGCCCTTTGGGTTGACTAATGCACCAAACACTTTCATGAGGCTCATGCATCATGTGCTTAAACCATACTTGGGAAAATTTGTTATGGTCTATTTTGATGACATACTCATTTATAGTATGTCTAGAGAAGACCATCTTTAACACTTAAGGGATGTGCTAAGTACCCTAAGGAAGCAATCTTCATTTTCCAACATGGAGAAATGCATTTTGGGCATGGATCATGTGATCTTCCTTGGGTTCAAAATTAGCAAACATGGGGTCCATGTGGATCAAGAGAAAGTCATGGCCATCAAAGATTGGCCCACACCTAGGAATGTTAGTGAACTAAGGTCCTTTCATGGGTTGGCCAGCTTTTATAGGAAATTTGTGCCTAATTTTAGCACCATAGTCGCACCCTTGAATGAGTTGGTAAAGAAGGGAGTTGACTTCAAGTGGGGTATTGATCAAACAAAGGCCTTTGAAACATTAAAAGAGAAATTGATCAAAGCACCATTCCTAGTCCTTCCCAACTATTCCAAGACCTTTGAAAAAGAGTGTGATGCCTTCAATGTGGGCATTGGGGTCGTGCTCCTCTAAGAGGGCCACCCCGTAGCCTACTTTAGTGAAAAACTCAAAGGAAGTCATCTAAACTACTCTACCTATGATAAAGAGCTTTATGATCTTGTGACGACCTTGCAAACTTGGCAACATTATCTTCTATCTAAAAAATTTGTGATCCATAGTGATCATGAAGCTCTTAAGTTTTTGAAAAGTCAAGGCAAACTCAACAAAAGACATGCAAGGTGGGTAGAATTCATAGAGCAATTTCCTTATATGATCAAACACAAACAAGGAAAGGCCAATATTATGGTTGATGCCCTTTCAAGAAGGCACACTCTCGTTTCCATGCTTGAAACCAAATTTCTTAGCTTTGATCATATTAAGGAGTTATATTAAAAGGATGATGATTTCGCTTCTATCTATGGTGAATGCCACTAAGGGGGAAGCAAAGACTTTTATCTTTCCAACCAAAATCTCTTTAAGGGTAAAAGGCTTTGCATTCCCCAATGGTCTCTAAGAGTATCACTCATAAGAGAAGCACATAAGGGAGGCTTAATGGGTCACTTTGGGACTAACAAAACTCTTGAAATCCTCAAAGAACACTTCTATTGGCCTCACATGCGCAAGCATATTGATAGGCATTGCAATTCTTGTCTAGCTTGTCTAAGAGCCAAATCCAAGGTTCAACCTCATGGTCTCTACATTCCCTTACCCATCCCTTCCAAGCCTTGGGTAGACATTTCAATGGATTTTGTTCTAGGGCTCCCAAGGACTAGAAAGGGTAGGGATTCCATCTTTGTGGTAGTGGATAGATTTTCTAAAATGGCCCATTTTATTCCATGCCACAAAGTTGATGATGCAACACATATTGCCAATCTCTTCTTCAAGGAAGTAGTGAGACTTCATGGCCTACCTAGGACCATTGTAAGTGATAGAGACACAAAGTTCCTAAGCCATTTTTGGAGGACCTTGTGGGGAAAACTTGGAACCAAACTCCTATTTTTCACCACTTGTCACCCTCAAAGTGATGGTCAAACCAAGGTGGTCAATAGGACTTTGGGTCAATTATTAAGGTGCATGATAGTCCACAACACTAAGGAATGGGAGGCGCTTCTTCCCCATGTAGAGTTTACATACAATAGGGTTGTGCACTCTACGACCTCCCACTCTCCCTTTGAAATAGTGTATGGTTTTAACCCTTTAACTCCTCTTGATCTTCTTCCATTTCCCACTCAAGAGGCATGGACTTGCCAAGGTGGAGAGGCAAAGGCTAAAATGATCCAAGACTTGCACACACAAGCAAGGAAGCAATTGAAAGGTAGGTGAAGAAGTATCAAGAACTAGGCAACAAGGGAAGGAAGGAACTTTTTTTCAAGGAAGGGGATTGGGTATGGCTTCATTTGAGGAAGGAAAGATTTCCTACCCAAAGAAAGTCCAAACTTCTTCCAAGAGGGGATGGACCTTTCCAAATCCTCAAGAGGATCAATAATAATGCTTATAAGTTGGATTTGCCTTCAAGTTACAATGTAAGCAACTCTTTCAATGTAAGTGACCTCTCTCCTTTTGATATAGGGCTTAAGAATTCGTGGTCGAATTCTCTCCAAAATGGGGTGGATGATGAAGATGTGACAACCTCATTAAGTTCCAAGGAGGCCAACCCTAGGAATATCACTAGGAGCATGACAAAAGGGAAGGCATTATTCTCTCTATCTTTATTTTCCATTTCTTTAGTTTCAATTTCTTGAAGTTGGTTGTGGTTGACTATTTTGAGTTGACTTGTTAACCTTGACTTAAGGGTGGACTTGTTGACCCAAGATTAGCTTAACCTTAAACCAACATGCTAATAAATTTCTTAATTTGTTTTTGTAGGAATAAGAAAGGAGGAGGACCACATATGATATACTTGGCGTCCTAAGGAAGAGAGAGAAGGAACAAGACTTTCTAGAAGCATCTAGAAAAGGGAGGCCCAAATGACTTGGACACCAAGTCTTCTAGATCTTTCTAGAACCCTCCTTTGAAAGCCTTGGCCATGAAGATTTGCCACCTAGATGGCTTGAACGAAATTTCACCCATGTTCACCCTATGTTGACCTACTTTCTAGAACATGCTAGGTTTCTTTTGTAACCTTCTACTTTGTTGTTTTGCTAAGGGGGCCCTAGACTTGTCTATTTAAGGAGACCACCAACATTTGTACAAGGGTTGAACATTTTGAAGAAATTATACACTTTGTGTTTCAACCTTTTGCGAGAGCATTCCTCCTTAGGGGGTGGAGTTCTTTCAAGCCTTATCTTGCCTTGGCAAGTGGCGGCATACACCACTCATCTTCAAGGTTGCCATGGCTTCTTTTAGCCTAGCCTTGTAGTGGCGTGAATCCTCCATTCCTCCCTTTTCCCTTGCTTTTCATTTTATTTTTCTTTACTCTTCTTGGTTTATATTGTTTCTATTATATGTTTTTCCTTTTGGTTTCTTACTCTCCATCAATCCATTCTTCTCCTCTCTAGAACCTTGGAAAGAAACCTTCACATCTAGATAGGTTGTTATCTTAATGTCTAGTGGGGATTTCCTTGGTTTTCTTAATCAATCATCACCATATTCATTAGTCTTCTAAAAGGAACAAGATAATCCTACATCAGAATTGTTCTTGCAATCTTGAAACATCTTGTTCAAGTTTCCTGTGCCACTTATGAAAAACTTGTTTCCTTCTCTCTAACCTTGCTAGTAAGTCTGCATTGCTTCTAACTTCTTTTTCAACTTTTTGTTGCAAAACACCTCTTAGAAGCTTTAACATTTAAATAACATGCTTTCCAAATGCACCACTAAACTTTCCAAATGCCTCACCGAGTTATCTGAGCTCTCCACTTGCTCCACCGACTTAACCAAGCTATCTACGTGCTCCACTAAGCTACTTGGTCTATCTAGATTCCTCCATCGAGCTATCTTAGGTAAACTACTATCAAATCATAATTAATGAACTCTATTACATGTCATAATCTTTACGAGAAGCATTCCTAACCTTTGCAATCCCCTAACATAGTTAACATAACAACTTATTTTTAAATACAACTACCCACATTTAAGTTTATCCAACGATAACAAAGCCTTTTTCTTCCTCTATTTTTCATTGCTATATTTTGAATATGATAGTAGAAATAAGTTGTTTACTTAATTTTATCTTTGCACATGGAAGTTATTGTGAGATAGTAATACTAAGTACCTCCCCATGAGTCATAATTAAAATTTGTAGAACATTAAGTACCTTAACTTCATGTGAAGACAAAATAAAAAATTAAATATCATAATTGAAGTGGATTGTATCTTGTAAGTAAAGACAATGATAATTTGCTCTCACCTTACTTTTAAAACAAGTGAATTTTACAATAACAATTTTGTGTCTTGTGAAGAGAGAAGTGGAATGGTTGGAAGAAAAGTTACAGGAATTTGAATTCACTATTGCTTCTATCGTGGCTCCACATTTGAGAAAGGCTTCTATTCTTTACTTTGAAGGAGTTGTAGCTTAAATGCTTTACTTAAAAACTTGAGCTTCAAACCTTCCAAATTTCAACCATGAGTCATTGTAAGTGAAGTTTGAAAGTTGTTGATCTTGCTCATTTACCCACTAATACCTGTACTTTTTCACTTCAAATGCAACAAATATCGTGTCCATATCCTTGTTTTCATTAGGAATTCTTATCACGTCCGGTATTGCAAATTCCAATTTGAAGTCACAAAGTGTGCCCCAAATTTTGCATTGTTCAGAGGGAAACTGTTGACGAGAGAGATAAAATAGCCACATATGATCTGAGTGGTCCACAGATAGATCTATTCTCAAAACCATAGGAATTGTTTATTGTAAAAGCGTGTTGTTCTTGGAAAATTCAATTTACCTAAAATACCTGTACTGAATATTGCACAACACACAACACCAACCCAATTATTGTCATGAATAAGAGGAGAGGCATCTATGATTATTGAATTGTCCATGCTCACAAGCTGATTGTTGAACCACATTGGTATTTCACTTCTAGGGATAATATTTTTGACACTTTGGCGAAATAAAGTGGATGTAAGAAATTTCGCCTTGTACCACGACAAAGTTATGTTATGCGTTAATAGTTGTTTTCCAGCACAAAAAGAGATTAAAAGAAGGAAAGTGCAAGGAAGGATTATATGATTAAGGAAAGTGCCAAACATTCATCTTCCTCTATTATATGATTAAGGAAGGATTCAAAATATTGAAACGAAAGTCTGTAAAGTTTTAAGGGCAAATGAGATTGTGAAAGGAGGTCATGCAAGTATTTTAATCGTTGTAAGTTTAAATAATTCAGTCTGAAAGTGTCCTTAAGGTTAGGTAATGTAACAAAATTGTTTCCCTTTAAATTTATCCTTTCTAAGCAACTTAACTTTCCAATGGCATCATCGATTTGAACTAAGTTACAAAATCTTAAATCAAGTATACACAAACAAGGGAGAGTAGGAGAGAAGGGCAACAAACAACTAACTGACTCTCTTTGTGCTCTAGAATACAACAAATCTAAACCAAGCTTCTTGAAATGTTGTGTATTCCTTGTTTCATCTAATAACTCATTATTAAAAAGTTTGGAACAACCAGAGACACTTAGATATTCAAGAGAATTTAGGCCAAATATGTTATTGGGTAAGCTTACTAAGTTTTTAGAGTATTTCAAATTCAAAACATTAAGTTTCCTTAGAAGATCAATCGATGGACTGAGTTTCCGAAGCTCTATCCCTTCAACTAGTTTTTCTGGCTAAAAAATTTGAGGCAGACACTGAAAAGGATAATTCTTCCAAGTAAGATATCCTAGTTCATTCGAAAGATGATTGAGACTTCCTGAAAAGTTCACATTCTCAAGTTTAAGTAATTTAAGATGTCTAATTTTCGATAGGCCATCTACCATCACACTTTTAGAATTTCCACATGAAATAATAACCATGACTTCAAGAATTTCAGTTGTCTACGGGCAAAGAATAAAATTGTTTTATTTTTCGAAGGATTTTCATATTCTAAAAAAATGGCAACGTAAAATTTTAATTGAATCTATTAAATTTACCTGATTGTTCAACATTGCTTTGCGGAAATCTTGGTAATCGCACAACCTACTCCTCTTTAGGGTTCCTTAGGTTATTCTTCTTTGACAATACATTGCCCAAGTCCTTCAACAAGTTATGCATATAAATAAACTCACTAGGATTTCTTATTAGTGATTTCTCAAGTAGAACTTGTAGACTATATTAAGGATCAAATCCACAAAAGTTTAGAACTTCATCCGTATACTTCTTATCAAAATTGGATAAAACACATGCAATATCCAAAAATATTTCTTTGTCTCCTTCATCAAGCTGATAAAAAATTATACGCAAAACATCCATAATATTTTTACTTTAATTTTCTTTTTGTCTAGCCAATACACTTTTCCATTGTGACACATTTCTACCAAACAAAGATGACCCAATAACTTTAATTGCCAAAGGATGACCTTGAGCATGAGATAGTACATCATAAGCCAACTTTTTATTATCACTCAAAATATAATTAACTTTGAAAGCATTTTTACAAAACAATTGCATATCATTTTCATTATTCAATGGATGGACTTGATAAATGTCATCTATAGAAACTACGATGATTATGCTCCCTCCACCTAAGCATTCATACAACAAACTGTCTCTGTTCCCTATAAACATCCTTAGTTGTTCAACTTCATCAACATTGTCAAGAATTACAACTGCCCTAGAATTGTGCAGCCTAGACCACACCAAACATGTTCCCTCAAAAGAATTCGAATTCTCTAAATTTTTCTCATTTAGAGACTGAGCAATTAACTACTTTTGTACACCTAATGAACTTGAATCTCGATATATTTTGCTTACATCATCAATAAAACAATTATAATCATAATAATGATAAATTCTTTCGTATAAAGCTCGAGCAAGAGTTGTCTTTCCTATGCCACCCATCCCACTTATTCCAACAACTTGAACATCATTAACTAATTCAAGACAGAATATTTGCTAATATTTCAAGTCGACTCTTTATCCCAACTAGTTCATCCTTTGGAAGACTACAAATTTTGGGACCCAAAATATTTGTTACGTTTTGAACAATTTCTTCAATTTGTACATATTGAGGCCTGAAATTTTAAAGGAATTGAAGGAAAATCACCATACAAAACCAAAAAGAGCATATAGGACAAAATAATGTATAAAGTAAACAATTTTAACTTTCAAAATATCATTTTCATAATTTGGACTTAGTTTGCATGTAGATAAATCATGACTGTTATGAAGAAAGTTCTAGAACCCAACAATATGCATAATGTAGTAAATAATTTGATCTTATTTATCGACTTTGCAATGGCGTGCTCATTAATTAGAGGTGCCAAATTGATCCATTGTCCATGGATTAGGTCTAACCAAAACCTTTTTGAAAAGTGGGTTAGGCACCAAGGGTGATCATGGATTGGATTTTCAAAGATTCAATCCAGATCCATTTTAGATATAAATAATTGGAGTAGGTTTTGGATCCAAATCCATTTTATTTGCAAAACTAGTTTGAATTTTTTTTTTAAATCCAAATCCAAATATTTGGATCAAGTTCAAAATCCAGAATCCTCTTTTTATAAAAGAAATTTGAATTGATTTTTTGAAAACTTGTGTCATTGGAGCTAACACAATCGAATTTAGTAGAATTTCGGTTGAGGTCGACTTAGCTGAATTTTGGTCACGACTGACTTGGCTTAATACAACCAAATTTCAGTTGAGGTCAACATCACCAAATATGTCCCAATTTTGATCGTGACCGACACTGCCAAATTTGATAGAATACAGCTAAATTTCATTCGGGGTCGACTAAGCCGAATACAACCAAATTTAAGTTATGGCTGAATCCGCCAAATTTGGGCTAGAGTTGACTCAGCCAAATTTTGGTCGGGGTTGACTCGACTGAATTCGGACAAATTATGACTGGTGAAAACTTGGCAGAATACGACCTAATTTTAGTAGAAGCCGATTTGACTAAATAAGGCCAAATTTTACCTAGGCTCAACTTTACCAAAAACGACCAAATTTGGGCCAGTGTTGGCTCCGCTAAATTTTGGTTGGGACCGACTATACTGAATTTGACCGAACTTTTAGTACGACATACTCGACCGAATACGACCAAATTTTGATCTCAGCCGACTCGATCGTATACGCAAAATTTCATAAAGGGGGATTCGCCCAAATTTGGGTCGAAATTTGGGCCAAGTTTGATTCGACCAGGGTCAAGTAGGTCGAATTTCTGCCGAGATCGACTCGGCCAAATTTTGATTAAGGCCGACTCGACTATGTTAGGCCAAATTTTAATCAGGGCCAACTCGATGGAGGCATGGTTATGGTCATCACAGGCATTTTGGAGCAGTTGATGGAATCATGTCCAGGACCTTCAAAAAGATCTCGGATTAGCTTCAGATCATTGAATAGGAAATCTTTTGGTAATTTTTGTAATGTTTTTGTTTGGGCCTTATCGAACCTTTTAGTCGTGTTAGGCTTTTTGGTGTTTTGGCCCATAATATATAAGCCCTTGTGAAACATTTTGTATTGAGATTTGAGTATTATGAAACAGTGAGTTTTTATCTCAAGTCTGGAGGTTCTCCTTCGAACAACCGGTCCTTATCTTTGAATATTCGATTCAAAGTGGCGGATCTTCCTCACTTATCTTGGAACCTCCTCCAAGTGGCGTGATTTCGACCCGTTTCGCAAAACCCCCAATTGACGTCCTCCATTTTCTCCCATTTTTGTTCTAGGGTTTATACTCATTTTCATTCGAGGCAAATTTCATCTCCAAATTCGAGATGATCCTACATTACAACTCAACTAAATATGCCAAAATTTCGGCCAAGGCCAAATTTGACCAAATTTTGGTCGCGGTTGACTCGGTTGAATTCGGAATTTAGAGAATGGATATTCAATCCAAACAATATATAAAATGTAGATCAGATTGAAATCCACATTCAATAAAATTGATTTAAAATAGATTACACATTTAATAAAATGGATCTTAAATTAATTGGATTGGAACAAAAGTGGATTGGATAAAGAAAATTGAATTTTTTACCCACTCCCATTAGGCAGGCAGAGGAACAAATTAACTTTAACTTTAACTTATAATAAAACTTTAATTAAACTATTAAATACATCTTTAGTCGGACATTTATTCATGTGGATTAGACCAAATTGAGAAGCGTACAACAGTAGAATTTTTGGAAAAAGTACTTCATGTGAGAACCTAGAAAATCTTGTTTTAAAATAATGAGATCTTATTATTATTTTAATGAATAAACTCATAAATATAAATAGAAATTTCATAAAAGGATCTCGTTACTTAAAAACACTCTATCTCTCTAGAAACACTTTTCTAGGACCTCTCTCTTCTCTTTACTTTTTCTCAATGTATTCTCATATGTTTGGTGATCAAAGGCTGCTAGGGTGATCCCTGCAGAGAAATCTCTAAGTTCGTCCAATCAATTTCCTCGATTGAGTAAGTTGATATTCTACTCAATTCTCAGACAATTCTTCTCCTCTTTTCATGTGACCAGTGATGGATCATTTGTAGATTATGGGGTTACCTTGTGAATTTTCTCTAATTAGTGGTTCTGATGGTGTACCCTGATCTTGTTTGACTTATTTCTAAAATTGAACTACGCGTTCAATAGCGTAAAAGGGGTTTGTGTTGTTGTTGGAAGCTGGGATTTGTTGATCAGGTAAAGGAAGCTAATAATTGTTAGATTGGAAGAATGTATCTTATTTAATTGTGATGTAATTAGAATTGCTAAAATGTGTGTTGTAATTTGGTGAATTACTGATGTTTATGCTTGAATTGAAATTTGATTGCATTACTTGAATTTTGAGGTAATTGAAGAGGATAAATTCCTGAGTCATGACCCTAATTAATATTACCAACCACTATTTTGAACAAGTGTCTACAATAACAATACCACTTAGAGTCATGAAAATAGATATTAGAATTCTAAAAAAAAGCCCAGAATTGTTGTTTTATGGTGTGACGCTAACCGGTAGAATTAGCGTTGAGCATTGGAAAATGCGAGGTAATTAGCGTTAAGCACCATTGTTGAGCGTAAATGCGAGACGTTTAACGCCGAGGGTTAGCTGAGTGGTCCCTTAGCGCTAGGAACACTATAGGTCTGGAAGAGATTTATTTTATGGACGCTAAGCAGTGGGAATTGGCCCTAAGCGCTGAATAATGTGAGGCAAATGGCGCTCAGCATTGGAACCTGACGCTAAGCACTAGTTGCCCTGTTTTTACTGTTTGTTGTTTTAATTTGTGTGAAAGGATTGAGTATGATTAATTTGAATTCTATAGCCTTTATTACCATGATATGCACGGAGTAGTTGGGTATGAGTATGAATTATGTTATTATGTAAAGAATTCCAAGGAGAAATTCTATGTGAAATTTTAGTGTACGCATCAACATAAGGATTTATTATCGGATTGGTATCCTTTCTTTAATAATTACTCAAGCTTAAGTAAAAGAGAGTAGATTATGTGGTGAAGAGATGAAGGAGATCCTAGCCACAAGACTAGATCAAGTCCTAGGCGTGAAGGGGATTTACCTTGTTGATGGTTGGGTAATAACCCCTTAAGGCCAAACTCTACAGAGTTTGGGAACCATTAGCAGGTGTAGACCACCAGTGGATTCGATGTTAGATGCATGTATCCGGATAGTTGAGTCAGTGTTCTCTGTTTATATAGATAAATTATTAGGTTTGTTGTGTATTGGTATGACGTGTATGTTCTTGTTTTCAATTATAATATGATTCATTGTCTACATTAGCTTACCCTGCGTTGTTTATGCTATTGTGTCTTGTTATCTCTTTTGTAATGATCACTTAATTGTGTGAGCAGAGGAGAGTGCAGGTGAGCATACTCCTCTTCTTGGGAGTCGTGATACATTCTAGTAGATCATAGTATAAGATAAAGTAGTTTTGTCTGTTTAGAGATAGTGACCCTTTTTATCTCAACATAAAACTTTTGTATATATTTTAATATTTGCTATGGTTATTTTGGGATAATTGTACTAATATTTTAATGTTCGTAGTTTACTATCTGTTTTGCCATATCACTTTATAATATTGTGTTTAATAGTTTATAACTATTAAATTGGATGTTACATTTTGGTATCAGAGTAGTAGTTCCTTTAGGATACGTAGTTGTGAGCCTACTTAGTTTTTGTTGGGTGTTCTATGTGACACTTTTAATGGTCAAAACGGTATCCTTAAGTTTGACTGATGGTTTCTTTTCTCGGTATGAACAGAGTTATGGCACCAAGGCCACATCCTCCCCCTCCGACCTCAAATAATCCTCATCTAATAGGTGCTATAGAAGCAATGATATCAACCATGTATAACAAAATGCTAATATGGTGAATCAGCACAACCTAGCCTTGCAACAGATTGAGTCTGCCAATTTAGCAGCGGAAGCGACACAACAAAGGCATTTAGACCTTCTATTTTATATTAATTATATTTAACTTTCGTGTTTAAATATGTAGAATGAAGTAATTTTATGATTTCATAATTAAATTGACAAAGGGCTTTGTACAATGTAAATGATAATTTTTTTTTGTGCTAACTACTTATTATTTTGGAGTTGCCTAAGTAAAATTGTGATTAACGCTTTATTAACTGTTGGATTAGGCTGAAAATTTTACATAGCATTCTTAAAAAATAGTTCTTTAATATGACTGGTGGGATTTTAAATTCAAGGTGTATACAAGGAGTAGTAAATATTTCATTCTCGCTTCGTTAACCTTGGTATACACCTCCAAGGGCGAGGTGTATACAAGTTAGGTCTCCACCTATTGTCCAATTTTGAATTACCTTGGTAAATATTTCATTCTCGCTTCGTTAACCTTTGCATCATAATGTTGTTTTTATGCATAGTTATTAAGACATAGTACTTAAATAATTTTTGCAGTTTGAACTAGCATCACTTACGTTATGTTTTGCGTTATTTTAAAAAACAAATTGATTCCAAATTCATTAACTATTAGATTGAGCTCAAATTGGTTTGAGATGTTCTAGAGACATAGGGTTTTAGTTTCACCGATGCAATTTAGAAATGGAGGTGTGTGGCAAGAGATATGAATTTTACACTTTGGAGTAAAAACAAGTCTTTTAGAAAGTCAACAAGTCTCCTTGCAACTACCATGAAGTTTCCTACAATGGGAATTTCGACCAAGCTTCTCTATATGGTCAAAATAAACTTATCCTCACTAAGTAATCTTATAAATCTACCATCAATTCATCCTTATCCCTTTGTCCAAGATTTTTCCTATAAATAGGACTTCATTTCACACATCTTCACAAAATCAAAAATAATAGAGAAGGAGAGGTCTAAACTCTTGTAAGAAAATTGAAGTAGGAGAGGGAATCCAGAACCTTGAAGTCTTCATTTTCTTCTTAGAGTATAATTTGCATCTCCAAGGTAAGGGGGTTTTATCTCAAATCTCTAAGTCTTTATGTTAGCAAGTTTTCTTTAAGTATATAATCTATCTTCTTGATTTTGAAATTTTCATACATTATCTTGAAATTTTGAGTTGAAAAATGGACTCCTTGGTTATGAAAACCTTAAGTTAGGTTCAAGAATCATCTTATTTGAAGTTTTAAACAAAAAGTTATAAATAAAACAAGTTTGCTATTTTACTTGTAAAATTTTATACAAAAATTATTTTTTTAATTATGTTTACTATTTTAATTAATTTTCTGTAAAGTTATTGTAAAAGAATGATTTATGCTTGGTTGTTGATTTTTAACTCTTTTTAATTTGGTTGTTTTGACTATTTTTATAATTATGAAAAAATAGAAACGCAATTGTTATGCTGCCAAAATTTTGTAAAAGACTCAAGAATTATAATGATAATGTGAAAGGACGATTATAAATTAAATTATAGAAATAAAGAATAAAATGGATTATATGGATTGTACAGAGATACACTAGGTATAAAGTCCAGAGAAAGGTCTGGTAGACCTAGTAGAATGGAGGGTGGTGATATAGATACCCTAGATTGACGTACATAATTAGTTGGGTATTCAAAAATTCACAAGCCTCACACTCTATTCTCAACCATCCTCTTAACTATATTGTAAGACCAAGAAGGTGGAATAACGCACATGTTGTATCCGTGAGAACGTTTAGCTTGTTGGCACTATCCATATTGGCGTAAGACCATTATATGATTCGGAAAAGTCTAATGATAGTGTTTAGGACCCAAAGTATATAAATAAAGAATATGAGATGAATATACTAATGAGTTGAAACTCATAATTATACGAATATGATTTAAAAGATTGAAAATGAGGATTTTGATATCCTAAATTTCAAACATACAAAAATGATTATTTTATTTATTAACTTGATTTTGATATTTTGGCATGGTTAGTTATGATATTATGAAGATTTAAACTTTTGTGAAGATGTTTCATTTAATTGAAAGTTTATTCAAATGACTATGTTTTGAAATGTTATGATGAAGTTTTAGAGTTAAGGAAAGACTCACCCTTACTTTCTTTATTTTTTCAGAGGAAGAAAATAGAGACCTAACATATAACAATGAGATTATCTAGCTTAACTTTTCATGTAACTTGGCTTCTGTTAAAGCTTCAACTGATATAGTATAACTTGTTTGTAAGGTATTTCAAACTAAGAAGTATCTTTACTTGGTTGTAAAAGTATAAACAAACTTCTGCTACAAACACCTATATGTATATTAACATTTTATTCACATAAATATCATGAATGTTTAACAGACTATACATTTGAGTGATGTATTTATTTTTTTAGTTTGGTATTTGTTAAATGAATACATATTAATTTCCCTTACACAAGTCAATTATACATTAGACAAGTAAAAAACATCTAGTAGCACTAGGTTTTAGTTGGGGTACAGTTTTGTATGATTCTAGAGCGACACACTCCTTTGTGTCAGAGTCTAAAGTTTAAGAGTTGGGTTTGCCTACTAAAGACCTGCAGTATGATCTGGTTGTATCTAATCTAGCATCTGGTTTGGTTAAGACATCTACCTTGTGTGCTAGATGTTCTATTGTTGTGTAGGGTCGTAAGTTTAAGGTAAACCTGGTGTGTTTACCTCTACAGGGGCTAAATGTAATCTTAGGAATGGACCGGTTGTTTGCCAATCCCATTCTTATTGCTTGCAATGAGAAGAAGTTATTGTTTCCTAGCATGGAGGATAAAGAGTTGTTGTCTTCACATCAAGTTGTCAAAGAGGCCATGGAATGGTCTCAATGTTTCATTATCCTAACTCAATTATTTGTTGAGGAAGAAAATGTAAATACTGAGATACCTGTTGTGAGGGAATTCAAAGATGTTTTCCATAAGGATGTACTTGGCTTACCTCCTAAGAGGGAAGTGGAGTTATCTATTGATTTGCTGCCTAGAGCGGGACCAGTATCAATAGCCCCTTACCATATGGCTCTGGCAGAATTGGCAGAGTTGTAATCAAAGATTGAAGAGTTATTAGAGAAGTTGTTTATCAGGCCAAGTGTATCACCATGGGGAGCACCAACGTTGTTGGTTAAGAAGAAAGACGAAAGTTCCAAGTTGTGTGTGGATTACAAGCAACTGAGCAAGTTAACCATTAAGAACAAATATTCATTACAAAGGATAGATGATTTGATGGATCAGTTGCATGATGTTGCAGTGTTTTCCAAAATAGATCTAATATCAGGGTATCATCAGATTCTAGTCAAGGCGGAGGATGCACAAAAGACAACCTTTAGGTCTAGATACGGATACTATGAGTATGTATTTATGCCATTTAGTGTGACTAATGCTCTAGTCTTGTTCATGGATTATATGAATCAAATCTTCTGACCTTTCCTAGATAAGTTCGTGGTGGTTTTCATCAACGATATTCTTATCTATTCCAGAACTCATGAGGAGTATGTAGAACATATGAAGATCGTCTTGAACATTTTAAGAGAAAAGAAGTTGTATGTGAAATGGTCCAAGTGTGAGTTTTAGATGAAAGAAGTTCAGTTCTTGGGGCATGTATATCAGCTCAAGGTATTGTTGTTGATCTTGCTAAAGTGGAAGTTGTACTACAATGGGAATGTCCCAAGTCGGTAATAGAGATTAGAAGTTTTGTGGGTTTGGTAGGATACTATAAGAGATTCATTGAGGGATTCTCTAAGATAGTGGCACCTTTGACACTACTGACTCGCAAGAATCAGCCATTTGCTTGGACAGACCGATTTGAGGACAATTTTCAAGATCTGAAGCAGAAGTTGACAAGTGCCCAGGTGTTGGTAATCCTTGACACCAGTAAATCCTTTGAGGTTTATTGTGATGCTTCTCACCAAGGATTAGGATGTGTGCTCATGCAGGAAAAAGGGTTATGACGTATGCTTCTAGATAGTTAAAGACTCATGAGAAGAATGATATCACCCATGATTTGGAGTTAGCAGTTGTGGTGTTTGCATTAAGGCATTACCTATATGATGTGCAATTCCAAGTTTTCGACGATCAAAAGAGTTTCAAATATATGTTTGATCAGAAAGAGTTGAATATGAGACAAAAATGGTGGATGGATTTCTTTAAGGATTATGATTTTGAATTACTATATCACCCAAGAAAAGCATATTTGGTGGTTGAGCGTTAAACAAAAAGATGGTACATGTATCTCTTATGATGACCAGAAAATTTGAGCTAGTAGAGAAGTTCTGGAATATGAAATTGCAAGTAGTTTTCGGAGAGGATTTTCTTAGATGTAGTCACCTGAATATATATATATATATATATATATATATATATATATATATATATATATATATATATATATATATATATATATATATATATCACTAACACAAAAAAGCGTTATAACGTCACTCCTATAACGTCTGCCCAAAAAATGTCCAACGTTAAAAATGACCGGTGGCATTTTTGTAAATTATCGGACTTTTTTAACGTTTGTCTATTCCAGGTCAGACGTAAATTAACGTCTGTCTGTTCCAGATCAGACGTAATTTAACGTCTGCCCAAAAAACCCCGACGTCATTTAAAAAAGGACGTCAGACTGGTTTTCCCCCGACGTCACTTAACGTCGGACTCCTTCACCACCGACGTTAAGTTTTACTTATCTCTACGCGAAACGCAGAAACCCTACGCTGTTTCACTGTTTCCGTGAGCGTTTTCCACCGACGACCCCCATTTCGACTTTATCTAGGTGAGTTTTGAACGTTTTTCACCACCAAACTTATTAGGATTTGATTATGAATTGATTTTAGGCATTTTGAACCGAATATTTTACGTTTTCATCTCCATTTGCAGCGTTTTGAGATTCGTCCCACTTGCTCTTCATCCCCATTTGGCTAACAGCGTGTAGAGACCTTAAAGCCACCTTCTCCAAGTTCGTCTTTCATTTGCTAGAAGGGGTTAGTTTTTCATTTCTAAATTTAGGGTTATTACTAAATTGAGCGTTAATTGTGATTACAATGGCATGATGCATATTGTAGGTAATTCTTTTCATATGTGTATGATTATAAGAAGTGTACCAAACACTCTCATGTGGATTGCCTCCTTTTAGACTTTTAATTATGCATGTCGTTTGAAATTGAAATTGAAATTGAATTAATAACCCGTGTATCTAATTTGGAGGGTAAATGAGCGTGATGTGGTGATCAATGTTGTGAACTCCATACGAAAATGAGTCATAATGAATTTAGGGTGGAGTGAATAATGAAGGATGACTCATTCCATGAACTATAAAGTTTATGTTTTCATTACATGAGAGTTCTTAGTATTTTTCTTTTTTATGAATGATGTTGAAGTGTTTACATTTCTTTAAACTGACCTCTAAGTTGACTTGGAGTAATATTTAGGTGGTCACTCCTTGATCTTTAATTCTCCATTAAGAAGGGTGAGTGAGGTAAGGTTAAATCAAGGACCTCAAAACCAGCAAGTAACTGAGGTAATGTTCTTTTTCATGTCTTTTGTTTCTCTTTGGTTTGATTTTGTTATGAGACATCTCTTGTAATCTGCTAGAGTTATTTTCTTCTCTCGACATAAGATTAAGGTGATGGCATGAGGATAACAAATACCTAACAGATTTATGTAGTATAAACTATCATAGCTATGCAATATTGTTGTACTCATTTTTTTTAAAGTACAAGGCATTTGATTCAATGGCTTTTTCTAGTTATTGATTAACTAGTAGTTATGGAATATAGAAGTTAATACTCTTAAGAAAAGCGTTTAGAAACTATTATGGATTTTTTCTGATTTTCAGGTGTGAGAATGTTGTAAAAACAACAACACTTTAAAAAAATAGCACTGTTTGACGTCTGGTAGAACCTTGACAGACGTTATTTGACGTCTGACTCTCCTGGACCCGACGTTAATTAACGTCTGACTCTCCTGGCCCCGACGTTAATTAACGTCTGACTCTCCTGGCCCCGACTTTAATTAACGTCTGACTCTCCTGGCCCCGACTTTAATTAACGTCTGACTTTCCTGGTCCCGACGTTAATTAACGTCTGCTCTCCTTTCCGACGTCAATTTTGACGTCACCCAATACGACGTCGGTATTTGGACAGACGTCAAAAACCGAAAATATCAGACCTTAAAAGCCTTTTTTGTATTAGTGTATATATATATATATATATATATATATATATATATATATATATATATATATGTATATATATATATATATGTATATATACATACATATACATATATGTATATATACATACATATACATATATGTATATATAATATATATATACATATATGTATATATACATATATGTATATGTATGTATATGTATGTATATATACATATATATATATATATATATATATATATATATATATATATATATATATGTATATATGTATATATATAATGATTTCTTACTTTGGTGAAAGAAAAGCAATTAACATACTATAAAATATAAGAGATAGTGAGTTTGCTCGAGTTAGAAAAGGTTAAGGATTTAGTTTTGGGATCGAATGGTGTGTTAAGATTCAAAAACAAAGTTTGCATATAGGAAGATGTAGGATTGAAGAGTATGATCCTTGAAGAAGGACACAAAAGTTGTCTTAGCATGCTTCCTAGCATGACTAAGATGTACTATGATCTAAAAGAATCTTTTTAGTGGTCAAGCATGAAACAAGATTTAGCTCAATTTGTAGCAGCTTGTCTGACCTGTCAAAAGGCAAAGGTATAACATCAGAGACTATGTGGAATGTTGTAGCAATTAGAGATACCGATGTGAAAATGGGATAGCATAGCAATGGATTTTGTTACCCATTTGCCAAGGTTGGTTAAAGGTCACGATGCTATTTGGGTGATAATTGATTGATTGACAAAGAGTGTTCATTTCCTTGCAGTAAATATGAGGATGTCTATGGATAAACTGACGCAATTCTATATCAAGGAAATAGTGAGGTTACCTGGAGTACCTTTAAGCATCATCTTTTATAGAGATCCACGGTTCATTTCGAGATTTTGGCAAACATTGTAGAGTACTTTGGGTAACAAGTTAACCATGAGTTCGACATATCATCCACAAACTGATGGTCCGTTAGAGAGAACAATCCAGTCACTTGAAGATTTGTTGGGAACTTGCATACTGGATCATTTTGGTGGATGGGATGAGATTTTTCCTTTGGTAGAGTTTATATACAACAACAGTTATCACGCCAGCATTGGTATGGCATCATATGAAACTCTTTACGCCAGCATTGGTATGGCATCATATAAAACTCTTTATGGTAGAAGATGCATAACACCTCTGTGTTGGTATCAAGATGGCGAGGTGGTGATGGTTGGACCATAGTTATTAAAACAAACCACAAAAAAAGTAGAGGAGATTCAAGAAAGAATGAAAGCTTCGCTAAGCAGGCCAAATTTGTATGCAAATCATAAAAGAAGACCTTTAGAGTTTGCATATGGGGATCATGTTTTCTTGAGAGTGACTCTAACCACTGGTGTGGGAAGAGTTATCCATTCGAGAAAAATTTCCCCTAAGTTCACTAGTCCATATTAGATATTGAGAAGGATTAGACTAGTGCCTTATAAAATCATTTTGCCTCCTCAGTTGGCTAATCTTCATTCACTATTTCATGTATCTCAACTAAGGAAGTATGTGTCTGACTAGTCTCATGTGCTGGAGATGGAGAATTTGCTTGTTAGAGAAGATCTCACAATAGAAGTTTAGCTTGTAGAAATAGTGGATCGTCAGACAAAATAACTAAGAGGGAAATCCATCAGTCTAATCAAGGTGGTTTGGGATAGGAGAACAGGGGATTCTACCTGGGAATTAGAGGAGGATATGACATAATCATATCCCTACTTATTCTCTATTAAGTCAATTTTTGAGGTCAAAAATTATTGTTACTAGGAAGAATGTGAAAAACTAGAAAATCTTGTTTTAAGACTAATAGTGAAGCACGACTAGGAAGTCTCACCTAGAGACTCGAGGATTTACATACTGACAACATATACACATCACATTCCAAACAAACAAATAATATTGATCATGCATTTAACACCTCACGTCATCCTTTGTAACCCATCCTCATTCGTATTCCATGTTGATTTCATACCATCCCATTCTTCCTAATTCGGGGATATAGAACTTCACCTCATACCAATACCATGCCATCAATGTAACATTATTGTTCATACTGAATTCATGACCACATATATAACCAACCATTTCATTGAAATCGCATACCAAGATTTATCCAAGTTCATCATTCACAATCCATAAATCACATTACTCATGCAAATTCATTCATCTCATACTTTATAAATGCATACCAAGACATACATATATCACAAAATAGTATTCATCCCAAATAAATGAGTGTCAACATTTAAGTACCTATAATTTCATACAATCAAGCACAACCCACAACCATAATTCTTACACCAAAATTCCTAAGAAAATTTAATATCACAAAACCAAAATCATTGCAGTAATGCGTGACACATTTCTCAAGCTACAAACATCTAATCGACAATCCAACCGGTCAAACCATAAAATAGCATGTTATGAACCAAATGTCAAAATTTGAGCTCAATCCAACTGTTAATGAGTTGGGAAAGTCAATTTTACTAAAACTGCTCATATCAGAAAAATACACAGTCGCCTAGCGACCAAGTCAACTTGCCCAGCAACTGTGCGACGCGTCCAGAATACGAGAAATAACGTCAAATATCACAGTTTCATAAATATTTGAACCCCTAACTCAGAAATATACCAAAAACTAACGTTTTCCCCAATCTTTTTGTCATATTTCACAAAACATTAATCGCATAAAATAGAAATAACGTGAAACCCTAGCTTCCCTTACCTGGAAATAAGCTAGCAGAAAGTTTCGACACTTAAGCGAATGAGCACTACAACTCCAAGAGCAAGTTTAAGAGCTGAAAATCTCAATACAGAGGGAGCACGCGATTATTACGAGGAATCCTAACGGCAAGCACAAAGATTAAACTAAAGGGTAATAGTATGCATCGAAAGTAACTTACATGAGCGGAAGAAAGAGGTTGAACTCAGTTGAACTTGGATAGATCCCAAACCCTAGCAGAGCATTCTGTTGAGAAAGAGAGAGTGTGAGGGAACTGTGTTTGTAAGAATGCAGTAGTGAGAGGGGGTTTGGCTGTCTTAGGGGCCTTGGACACCCTATGAGCCAACCCTTAGGCCCATTAGATTAGGGGCAGCCCTTTAAAATTATGGCAGAAAAAAAAGAGGGTTTTACAGGTAACACAATATACTAAGTCATTTAATTTACACATTATATATAATTATCATCATCATACAATATCATACATATAATTAGACTCTTCTAAATTCAATTTATCTGGATACATGCACTTGAGTCAGACTCGTTAAGCCAAGCACTTGTGGTGGTAATACATTGCTCTACCAGTCTACCACACACAAGATTACTCCTTGTCACGGTCATAAGAACCCTAGGGTCGCCTTTATGACATGACCTCATACCCCTCTCACCACCTAATCATCCTCCTCTACATGAGTATGAATGATTAGTATAGTTCAGAATAACTTTACATAATGAAACAATCTTTACCTTAAGGCACACCCTAGTGAATCATACATGATAGGATTCCCTTCGTGGGAAATCACTATACATCACCATTTCCATCGTCATAACATCACATCAAACAATCTACATCATTACTATTAATTCATATACCTACGTATATCACACATGAATTTATGTAAGGCTAAACATTCAATTAAAGATATATGACTTCCCTCCAAACTCACCAAATATCATTTAACTCAAAGGAAACATTAAGAAAAATACATCATTTATTTTCTATTAAGTATATCAAAACGGTTACCAACATTTCTCTAAAAACAGACATTATATCAAAGTCCAAACTAAAGATTCATATGTCTAAGACCTTTTGTTAACATTTCAACTCAATCTGATAGTTAATAAAGCAAGAATCTCATTTTTCTTGAGATCACTCATGTTATCAAATTTGCATAAAATTGATAAAGGCATAAAATAAAAGAATTTCCTGAAGTGTGTAAAAACACTACCCTTAAGGATTTATCCGCAGTATATGCGCAAACCCCCCAGGGTACAACAGGAACATCTCGGATATATCCCAACGATAATAGAAACTAGCAAGATAAACTCTTTAAAGAGTAAGTAACCCAAGATATAAGAGAAAATGAGAGATGAGAAAGGTTGTCTTTTGGAAGAGGATTTAAGCTCCTATTTATAGGTGATGAATGGATTTAAAAAATCCATGCTCTGTAACTGAAGCCTAGTGTGGAAAAAATAATATCCCATAAAATGTGGATGTAGGATTAACTTGTGGAGGAGATCTCGGTGGAACGACATGCACCATCCTAAAAAGGAGAGAGGCTTGCTAATGTTGCAACAAGTGCAATGCTATTATTTTTGCAATATTATTATAAATATATAACAACTCAGACCAGGAAAACAAAATTCGTGTTCTGGTAAGTATCCTTATCTTTCTCTAGTTTAGGCATCGTGCCATCTATGAATATGAGTTTGTTCTTGGCAATGAGGGCAGTGATCATGGACCTACTCCAAAAATGATAGTTTTTTATGTCCAAGACTGGTAATACCAAATGAATGATTGGATTTTCATTAGGATGAAGATACAAAAAGCTATTCACAGATACATTATCAGAACTTTCTTTACTCATGGTAAAAGAAAAAGAAAAGATGAAAGACTAAAGACAAGAAAGTGTAAAAGAGAGAAAAGAAACAATTCAGAGACACATAGTAGAGCACTTCATTCAAATGAAGTGCTCTGATACATCTCAAAAACTCATGACCATCGTGTTTGATGCGTTCATGTTAACGTTCTGCATTTGTGGAAAGTCTCGTGCATATGAACAAGTTATATAAGAAAAGAAAAGAATTGAAGAAGTGTATTGATATGTAAAACAATCTATGTATAAAGGGAAAGAAAAGAAATGAATATATACAAAAGAGGAGTTGAGTGTGACGGTAGGTTGCTGAGCAAAGGAAAAGAGAAAAAAATTTATGAAACTTTTACTTTATTATGAGATATATTTAATAATGAATTGAGTTGGGTTTGATCATAATGTCCTTGAAATATAAATACTATATAGAAAACACTTCTCAATAAACATTCAAAATTGTTGGAGAATTAGTATATTAAAAAATTGAAGTTTACATAAAAAATTGTTAATAAATTACAAAAGTAACAATACCTTTTCATCTTATTATTTTTCTCTAATGAAATGAATATTAGTAAAGCACCTTAATTTTTATCCAATATTGAAGTTTATATTAAAAAAATATTAGAAAATTTCAAAAGTAACAGTCCTTTTCCATCTAATAATTAAATTTTCTCTATAAATATATAACCTATTTAAGATATTTAAGTAAAAAATACACTTGTATTACTACTTGTCTTCTTATCTATTTATTTGTTCTTTAACACTTAATCATTATTCATTATTTTTTTTCAAGCATTACATTACAAAAATTTAGTTCTTTTTGAAAACTTAAAAAAACAATTTATTTAAAAAATAATGATTTTATGGGAAAAGACACACTCTTTCAGTAATCTCTAAAAAGTAATGATATTCTCATTTGGATCTTTATACTGATTTTTGTAACATCTCATTTAATAGCATAACTATTTAACAAAATATTTCATGCTAATAATGATAATAATGGAATAATAAAATGTAAATAACTTATTACAGTCATTTTACTGAAATATAGGTGTATATAGAACCAGCTAAGACTAAGACCTCCAACTCCTCTCACCCCATACCTCATTCTTCTCTACTTGAGAATTGAATGGTTATTATAGCGTCAGGATAACTACCATCTGAATTCCTACATCAATGCATACACTACTACAATTCACCATTAATTCTCCTTGAGTTAATATCAACAAATTCTCAATTACATCACATATACCATTCATTTCTTAGGCTATCATTCACAGAAATCACAAAACTTCTACAATTGATCATCTAACAACAACCCAGACTCTTATTCACTCACTCAATGAAACCATTTTATTGCTAGACAAAAATTGCACAAATGTTCACTCATCTATTGACTAGATGGTTTGCTTATCGAGTGTATCACTAGGACTCCTGAAGGAAAATCCTTCTAAAATTCGCTCAGGGAGGGTGTTTTCGACCAACGATTACAAAGTTAGTAAACTCTCTCACTTTGGATTCGTTGAGCGAGTAAGTACTCGACTGACGACTCCTAAGTCAGTGAGCCCCTGACTTTAATTTTGCTCAGCGAGAGAATTCTCATTTAACGACTCCCAAGTCATTTAGCCTTGACTTTGGATTCGCTGAGCGAGCTCACCCTCGACCAATGAGACTACATAGTTCTACAAAATGATTATGCATAATTATGCATCCCAAATCAAGTCTAAGCAACTCATGAACCTTCAAAAATGTCAAACACATACCAAACTTGAATTAACCACAAACATTAGTTTCAAAAACTCTCAAAAACCAATCCAAATGTTATTCACAAATAACAACCTCAAGTTTAAAACATCAATTTTTCACACAATCCATTCACAGTATCATCATGAAATTTACTAAGTCAAGATTTCTCGATAACTTAAAAACATTGAAATTAGCTTCCCTTACCAGTGAGACAAATCAGATAGCAAAAGAGTACCAAACCTCCTTCAAGCTAAAAAGATGCACAAACTCAACCTAAGAACAACACAAACATGATTAGGGCATATCATTAGAACCACTGATTAGTAGAAACTCATAAAGATGACTTAGATATCACATGTGAGCTATAATCACTAACATGTTTTAAATAATGAAACTCAGTTATAAAATTTCTATTTATACTTTAACTCTTTAATATTAAAATAATCGAGTATCATTATTTTAAATACTTTATTTGTAAGGCTCAATTATTTTCTGCTCTTATTTTTAAGGGCTTCCCCTAATTAGTTGGGCCTAAAGGCTGGCCAACAGGGTGCCAAGGCCCCTAAAGCAGCCAAGGTCCCTCATTCTGCACCCACTTGCCAAAATCAGTGCTTTCGCTCTTCCCTTTTCTCTCCACAAAAGCTCTGCTAGGGTCTGGGTCTTACCCTTCTTCAATCTATGTAAGTTGATTCTCCACCGTACCTTTTTCATTCCCAGCTTTGTCATCATGATTCTAACTCAGGTTCACCATGGTAACCCATTTTGAATCTATTCCACCATTTTACAGATCGTGAATCTGCTCCATGGTCGGTAGCACTCACTTGCTTAGGTGTTAGGATATTCTGTTAGCTTTTTCCAAGTAAGGGAAGCTTGGGGATTTTTGGTCTATTTGTATGGCTATGATGCTTGAATGAGGTTGTTGGTCGAATACAAATGTTTGGTGTGCGAATATGTTTGATTGATGTGGCGCTACTCTTTTTCTACATTGCACACTTTTCGTAAAATAAAGATTCCTAATGTGTTAACCGTTGGATCCAGCTAAAATTTTAACAGCTGATCCTTAACACAAAATTCTTGACTTTGACCGGTCGGATCTTTAATCGGAGCTCTAAAGTGAGAGCAGTTTTTATCGCAAGGTCAGTATAGTTTGGTTGTTGACAACACTGCACACGTTTCGTAAAATGAAAGTTACTACTTCGCTAACCGTTGGATCGAGCTGATAGTTTAACAATTGATCCTTAACACATAGTTTTTGACTTTGACCAGTTGGATCTTTAATCGAAGCTCTATAGTGAGAGCAGTTTTTCTCGCAAGATCATTGTAGTTTGGTTGTTGACAGCATTGACCTTTGTTGCTTGTTTGGTGTACAACTTCCTTTATAATAATTCAATTTAGTAGGTTATTGTTTCATTTGGTTCTTGATTCAATCATATTTAATTTGAATATAAATACAAAAAATTTTGGAGCTTTACACAAGCTGCAATTTTATTTCTAAAATCCCAAAATCGTTTGCATAATGTCATGTTAAGTTGGATTGCTATGTTAAAGCATGAGATGAGTGAATATGCATGAGTAATGATGGTTTATGGGTGGCGAATGATGAGTTTGGCATGATCTTGGTATGGAATATACATGAATGGTTGGTTATATATGTGGTCATGAATTTGGTATGAACAATAATGTTACATTGATGGTTGGAATCATGGTTTTGGTTGGGTTAGGATGTAATTCCACGATAGTTTCGTGGTGGTGCTTCGTGGTGGTGCCTCATTGGTTAGGACGTAATTCCATAAACCTCTAGGTGAGACCTCAAGGTGGTGCCTCAGTTGGTCGAGACGTAATTTCATGACCCTTGTTAGTGGAAGTTCATGGTGGTACCCCATTTATATAATTTAGTAAGGATTCAAGGTAAGGATTGCATCCTGACACTCTAAAGAGTCAGCTAGTCTCACATAGTGCGTACTGACTCGAGTGGTGAGAGTAGCAGGAGGCCTGAAACACTTTAAGGGCTAACCTTGTATGTGGGAGAAAGAAACACTGTAACAATTAGCTCGGTAGAGCAACTCGGTAGACATGTCGTGAGTCTTAATGTATTATTTGCAAGTCATAACATGATTGGTGGACATGAGCCTCTTGGACTATGAAATTATATGTAACTGTATCTTAAACCATTTTTCTGCCCTAGCTTACCCTTTGTTTGTTTGATTTTTATGTGTGTGATTTTCTCTTTTTGCGATGATCATCAATTTATTGATGTGAGCAGATGCGAGAACTCCCCGTGGTCATCAGGGTGATGGAGGTTCCGCTGCTTAGTCTGTGTTGGGACAGATCCCGCTTTTCAGAGTTTACTTTAGGGTTATAACCCATGTATTATTTGCTCTCTAAGTATTTATTTTAAACACTTTCAAACTATTTTTCTTTGTCTAGTTATTGGCATCGTGATGTGCTCTAGTATTTAATTTTTAAGGTAGAGTTTGGTTTTTTTGGTGTAATAGTGGAAAAGTTTACAGATAAGTCATCCTTACTGCCACTCTATAGAACCGTACATGAGATTTTCACTTCATATGGCTTTTCGTTCAATTTTTTTTAAAGTCATTGGATCTGTTTCCTAGTTCGGTTCGAGAATCTCTCCTCTTCTTCTATTCCGTTCCGAAGAGTAACTAGGACCAATTTAGTCACGTTTTCATGTTCCAATTGAACACTTTCCTTTTTATTATTCTCAAAGAAGATGATTTTTTCTTTCTTTTTACCAAACATATGTGGATCCAATCACGATCTTCTAATAAGAACAAGAAATCTTTCACGATCAATCCTTTTGCCCCATTTTTCAATAATCAGAAAGATCATTTTCAATCAAGTTTTCATTTTTTCGTTTGGAATGAGGACTCTTCTACTACATTTTTATTTACTTTCTTTTTTTTCTTTTCTTTCATCATTCGTTAACTCCCACAAGGTTTGGTCCTGTCGAATCTGACCTATTTCATCATTGAGCGAAAAGTACAAAAAAAATCAGATCGATTTTTCGATCAAAAGTATTATGTGAAATCCTCGGTTTTTTCCTCTTTCTCTATCTCTATCTCGTAGATAGAGCGTTTGAATCAAAAGTACCTTGGATATTTGTGAAGAGTGACTTGATACTCCGCAAATTGGTCTTTTATGTTATCCTATGTAATATTCTATTTGATTATGTTAATATTTAAATGGAGTGTTACACTATCAATCCTAAACTACCATCTTCTAGGTTCTTACCATTTTAATTGTAAAGAAATAAGTAAGAAAAAAAATATGCATGCATATCGTAAAATAATAAAATAAAAAATGAAATATGAAATTTTTTAAACTAAAATCATTCGTATACTTGCATGTTTGTTCACAAGTTCATGAACCATTTTTCCATGTACAAGAGAACACGTTCACATATTTAACGTGTGGTTGTCCGAAAATCATATTTCCAAAAAGACGACAGTCTAATTTTTTGTTTTTTTGAAAAAATTTCTTGAAAGATTTTATGAAAAGAAATTGAATATACAAATTGATTTTAGTTAGTATATGAGAGAAACTTAATTCATTTTTGTTTTGTTTTATATAACTTCATGAAAAATGATAAAAAAATAGTGTTAATAATAAACATTTAAAAACTCATATTTAAAAGTTTTAATAATGAATAATAGAAACGTCATTACATTGAGAAAAATAAATTATTTATTTCACTATACAAAATTTAATGATAATAATAATAATAATAATAATAATAATAATGTAAAATAAAAATAAATTATTTATTTCACTATACAAAATTTAATGATAATAATAATAATAATAATAATAATAATGTAAAATAACATTACTTTTTTCAGCACTACTAAACCAATTATTTTTATAACAAGACAGAAAAAAGATACAACACATTGCATAAAAATCGGTCTCCGCTGATAAGAATTATGCTCATATTTCATAAATGTAAAAATTTAGTTCCCTGATGATTTTTAAATATCACTATAAATGTTTTTATTATAAAAGTATATTTTGATCTTGATGAGTCTCAAAAACCAACTTAAACATCTAAAAAAATACAAATCATGGATTTTATTAATTAGCAATACTTTTCTGGAGATACTCTAGATCAATCGCCATGCAAATCAATGTATCTTCCAAACATGGAATTGTCATCATGACTCATCTTCCATGAACATTACAGAAGAAATCAAAGAGGTCGAAATGATAGCCATATATATAATAGAAGCATATTTGCCTTTTCATAAATTCAAATTTCCAAACGACAACACCTAGTTTAATTTTGATGCAATCCGTGATGTCTTTACACAGAAGAAAGTGAAGCCATATATTTAATTTCATAGTCATGTGATTACAAAAAAATTGAATACCTTTTGGTGGGTAAATATCACAAAAAGTGTTAGATTGGACCCTATCACCAACACCATTAAAATGTTGAAAGCCCCTAATGAACTTGGACTAGAATCCACCATGAATTGTTGCCCTTAGCATAATAAAAAATGATGGATCATTTCATAACATAAATTAACATAAAAAACCCTAACATATATTTCTTTTAATATTATATTATTATTCAACTATTGTAATTTTATACTGAAAGTTTTAAGGTGGTATTTGCCTTTTATATACTGTAAATTGAAATTAATGTAAAATTTTCAATATTCCTTGAGACATTAATGAAATTATTTATTTATGGATGGCATCATTTCTAATGCATTTCACTAAAATAGATCCTGGTAAATTAGTTATATATGTAATTTATGATGTAAATTGTCCAAGGGTTTTATTTACAACATCTAATATAAATTATAAATTGAACCATGTACTTTGAGTAAAATATTTATTAACATTTATGACTCAATTATTAATTATATGTTTTAACTTATATATATATATATATATATATATATATATATATATATATATATATATATATATATATATATTTATAATGTATTAAAGTGATAAGAACAGAAAATATTTTCAGGTACATAAAACTTACATATATTATATAACTGTTTTCAGAAACTGTTATTTTGTCTCGAAGTTACCATTAATTCATCAGTATGATAACAATAATTGAGAGTATGTTTCTTTAAATAATATCTTTTTGCATATTTTATTCACAACACTTCAACGATAAAAAAATAAAATAAAACACTAAATAATAGATAATAGAAATTGCAAATGATTATTCTAACTACTATATATTATGTGCATTCAAAATATCTATACAATAACCAATTTAGGATAAATAATATTAATAACTAAGTTAAATATTAATTTACAAAATTAAAAATTATTGATTACTAAAATAATCACTATTATGAATAAAAAACTATAATTGGTTACTAAATTGATTTTTAAAATTATTGGTTACTACAAAAATTGATCACTAAACATTAGTTACCTAAATTTTAGTTACCAAAAAGATTTAGTTTTAAAATGAATCTCTAATTAATTAATGACCAATTATAATATTTTATTTATAATAATGATTATTTTAATAACCAGTAATTTTTAATTTTGTAAATTAGTATCTAAATTGATAATTATAATGACTAACTATTTTTTGTTTTTAAAATTGATTTCTAATTAATAATTTTCTTGTAGTGATTATTATATTTATAACTACCGCAAGACAATAAATTACTATTTTGCAAATAAAGGCAAATGGCTAATGAAAATATATAAAAGAAATAATTGTACAGAATCCATTTCATATAATACTAATAATAATAACATATAATTTATACTATGTAACGTCCCAATTATAGCATCTAAAATTATTATCAAAAGGTAATCACATAATTATATTTTATCAAATGTATAAATCTAATATAAAGTTCATAAGTTGTCCATTATCATAAAATAGAGTAAAGAGTATTTCAAAAGAAAAAGAAAGGAATAACTTATGCATAACACTACAAACTACATCTACACTAAGTTATCCACATATTATGCTCTTGATGTAGTCTTAGCATTGCTCCTCTTCTGATCCTACATTATCATCTTCTTTCGTGAAGTTCATGATCATAATAGGTGGATAACAACACCACATAAAAACACATAGGGTACATGATTTAAAACTCATAAGTTTTGAATGCAAATAGAATATACAAGCAATTCAGAAAATAACTACATAACTTTAACTAATTATACAATCTACATCCAAACATAACGACTCTCATAATCCATGGGGGCTTCTCCCTGCACCTCAACCTTTCTCCTGTACCCCCAATAATTACGTTTTTCTCCCTCATAAATTTACCTGTTGTTGGTGGTTTCATCAAAATTTACTACGCTACCAGTAACTTTCTTTTCATCTGTGCTTCAGGCTGCACCCCCAACATTTTGCTCCCACGTTTTGTTTTCTTCATTCACTCTCTTCAGGTAAAGTTCTCTCGGATCTGCCAAATCCTCCGCAACAACCTCCAGCACCCCAACGAGTACATCCGCGGCATCACCCTTCGTTTCAGATCATCGAGCCTCTCATCCCGTCCATCTTCTCCAACCTCGAGCATCGCCACCCCTTCGTCCATCATCAGTTCGCACAACTGCAACGAAACCTTCAGCATGCCTTCATCAAGCCACCATGAACGAACCATTGATGAAGCTGAAGCAGCTATGGAAGAGCACCGAGAAAACACTAATCAAACTTAAAAAAAAGTAAACGGATGTATGAAACGGAATTTATGTTCCGTTTCAGAAAAGTATGAAACGGATCCCGAAATCCGTTTCATAAAAAACATGAAAATTTATGAAACGGAATTTGGAATCCGTTTCATACTTTTCTGAAACGGATCACGAATTCCATTTCTGGAAAAAAAAATTAAAATTTGTGAAACGTGATCCGTTTCATAAAAGTATGAAACGGATCCCGAAATTTATTTCATAAAAGAACATGAAAATTTATGAAACGGAATCCAAAATCCGTTTCACTATTTTTTTTTTTTTTGCTTTTTTTTTTTACGAAACAGATTCTAAAATCCGTTTCACTAAATTTTTTTTTGCTTTTTTTTACAAAACGGATTCCAAAATCCGTTTAACAACCTTTTATTTATTTATTGTTGGATTTGTTATCATTATGAAAGAGGGAGCGTTATGTTTAACTTGAAGTGGGGCTCTGCTTTTGTTGAGGAACATGCATTCTATTTATTTGGTGCTCAGAATATCTGACTTCTCATTCACGGGTTTGGCCGTAAAGTATTGTACTCAGAGAAACGCCACCCACTCTTTGCCTTTTCTCTTCTTTATCTGCAGGAAAATATCTTTTAAAAACCAAGTTTTCATATATTATGAAAATTTTACTTTAATAATGAAATATTATTTTTAATTAGTCAACAAAGACACCAAGAAAATTGTTATTTAGGATTTTGAATAAACTATATAGTGATTATATAAAGTAGGTTGTTTGTGAAAATATAATAACTCCTTTCTCTGCAATTATTTGCAAAAGAACACACATGATCCGTATAACTTCTTGTGCACTGTGTTTAACATTTTTTTATCACCATTATATAATATCATTTGGAGCCTCGCTAGAACGAAAAGATAAGATGACATGAGATTTGTGGGAATAAAACTACATATTGCGAAACCACTATTTCTTGCTCCTGCCAGCCATGGCTGTGCCGAAGGCTTTTACTTCAATGCATTTGGTTACGTTCTGCAACTTCAATATTGCGAAACCACTATTTCTTGCTCCTCCAGTGCACCCCAATATTTTGAAACCATTTGACCTAGCTCATTCTCTCTTCTTTCTTCTTTCTTCTGTTTGCTTTACTCGTGCAGTAGCCGCCGGAAACATCTTGGAGTTCAGAGGGGCTTACGAGGACAGAAACCACGTGCACCTGGTCATGGAGCTGTGCAGCAGAGGCGAACTCTTCGACCGCATCATTGTCAAAGGAAACTACTCAGAGCGTGAGGCGGCGACGGTGATGAGGCAGATCGTGAATGTGGTTCATGTCTGCCACTTCATGGGCGTTATGCATCGGTAGAGGAATCAGAAGCGAAGCTACTCTGCAACAGTGAAAATAAATAACATAAAAATTTATGAAACGGATTTTGAAATCCGTTTCATATTTTTCTGAAATGGATTACAAATTCCATTTCTAAAAAAAAAATTGTGAAACGGAATTCGTGAACCGTTTCAGAAAAGTATGAAACGGATCCTGAAATCCGTTTATGAAACGGATCCTGAAATCCGTTTATGAAACGGATCCTGAAATCCGTTTCATATGAAACGGATTTCAGGATCCGTTTCATACTTTTCTGAAACGGATCATAAATTCTGTTTCTGGAAAAAAAAATTAAAATTTGTGAAACGGAATTTGTGATCCGTTTCAGAAAAGTATGAAGCGGATCCCTAATTCCGTTTCATAAAAAAACATGAAAATTTATGAAACAGATTTCGGAATCCGTTTCATACTTTTCTGAAACGGATCACAAATTCCGTTTTTGAAGCTTACCTGTGTAATCACTTGACCCCTCCCCATTGGAGGCCGTGAAACCAACGTGCATGAAGTTTTCAAATGTCTCGGTGAGGTCTACTTGGGAAACAAGAATGGGAGTGGAAGGTCTGGTGGAGGAATAAGCGAGCCAGACACGTACCATCTTGATTGCATGACTCCACCCATGCAGTGATGAGTTCGCCGGAGGGACAAGAGGGAGAGGAGAGGATGGAGAAGGAGAAGTGGGAGGAGAAGGAGGCGGTGGAGTTGGTTTGGGGGTCAAGAAAACGGAGTGGGTAGATGAAGAAGGCTCTGTCGATGGAGGAGGAAAAGCAGGTGGGTTGGTGGGTGGTGAGAGTGATGGCTTTGTGAGAGAAGAAAGCAGTAAATTATTGGGGGTGCAGGGAAAAAGAAAGCATTGATGGTAAAAATTGATTAGGGTCAAAAGAGTAATTATTGGGGGTACAGGAGAAGGTTTGGGGGTGCAGGAGAAGCTCCCTAATCCATTATGTTGATTAGGTCTGGCCCATTTACTTGTTCTATTTTTTACAAGGGAAATGATACTTTGACAAAGTTTTGTTTTGACAAACAACCATTTTTGGTAAAAAAAAAACCCTAAAACTTTATTACTTGATTTTTATAACTTCCATAAAAAATAAAAAATTTCTCCATTTAGTAATTTTGTCAACTTTGTCAACAAAATGTTTGTCAAAAAATCATTTTCGTTTTTATAAATACATATGTAATTGTAACCTAATTAATAAATATGAAATACCATCTAGTGTAGTTGTGAACGTAGGACATTTTGACTGAACCACGTAAATAGTTTTGTGTTCTTTTTATTTTACTTTTGCCTTGTAATTTCTTGTTTGCGTGTGTGTTTGGTATCAAAAGCTTAGGGTTTCATGCAAGAGAGAGCAATGGCATAAGACGAGAAAGTGAAGATTGACAAGTCTGAAGAAAATGATTACGGTTTCTAGAAGATACAAGTTGAAGATTATTTGTATAAGACGAAGTTGTACCAACCTTTGTCTGAGAATAAACCATAAACTATGTCTCAAGCATATTAGGAGTTGTTAGATCGACGGGCTTTGGGCGTCGTCAAATTAACATTGTCGAAGAATGTTACTTACAATATTGTCAACGAGAATATGACATATGGTTTGACGAAGGCATTACCAAACATGTATGAAAAGCCCAACATCAAACAAGGTATTCTTGATTCGTCAGTTATTTACTATGAAGATGCGAGAAGGTGCTTATGTTATAGATCATGTGAACAAATTTAATTCTTTTCTATCAAAATTAGTTTCAATGGATATTAAATTTGAGGGTGTTCATAGAAGGAACGTTGGAGAATGAACAAGTTCCTTATTAAACACTAAAAGTAAAGGCGAAAGGTCTGGAAAAGGCAAGGTTCTGGGTGTGGCAGATCAAAGTCCAAGAGAGGACAATGCAAAACTCGCAAGGATATTACATGTTGGAATTGTCAATGGAATGACCACTTTAGAAACCAATGTGTTGCTACTACTACTACTACTAAAGAAAAGAGGCATGACAACACAATAAAGGCAACACAAAAAGACATTGATGATTCATTGATCTGTTGTGTTGAGAGCAAGTTTGAATCCAGAATCATGGATTATGGTGCATCTTTCCTTGTTTCTCCTTACAGGGATTTGATGAAAATTTTCAGAACTAGAAATTTTGACAAAGTTTTTCTAGTAGATGATGAAGCTTTATGCATTGTAGGCATGGGATATATAAATTTTGGAACTTCTACTAGTATAATCTAGACACTAAAGGATGTCTGATATGTTCCAAGACTCAAGAGAATGTTAATCTCAGTGGGCATGTTGGATGTTCAGGGATATTGAGTCAGATTTAGAGATGGCTAGTGGAAGGTGGTGAAGGCAAATCTAGTTGTTGCTTATGGCTGGAAGAAAGAAACCCTCAACATGGTAGAATTACATGTAGAAGAAGTCAATTCAATCAGTTATTTGGTCAGCCTTTGGTAACTGATTGGAAATGCATTAACATTACTTCCCATGGGAAGCAGGTAGGGAAGTTCTTACGCATTACAACATATGTACATGTGCAACATGAGTTTTAATGAACTTACTTTAATTTCATTATTCGTGGGTTTGCTTGTAAATCCACGTCTTAGATTTGATGAACTATTCACATTTGGTAGGACACGCTTAATATGTGTTTTTCAGAAAGTGTAGTTGATATTCTACGTGTTGAATATCCTTGATGAATAAATTTATGGGTGACTTATGCGGTTATTGTATTTTAGATTTTTTAATGAAAGTAATATTTTTACTTGTTAATTAAAATATATCGTTTTATACATATTTTCTTATTAAGATATATTGCATGTGTTGTTATGGTGTAACCTAGAATGATTGTACGATGTGTACGAACAAATATTAGTATAAGTGAAGGAGTAAAAATATGGAAGAGAATAATATATTTTTCTGCTAATTATATTTTATAAATGATTGTACCATGTGCACGAATAAATATATGTACAAGTGTAGAGCAAGCACAGTAATGGAAGTTGCATTCAGATATTATTATGTGAGAAATCACAAAATTAAGAAATAATAGAATGAATAATTATAAGGTTTAAAATAGGATAGGAGTTTCTTAAGATTCTAAAACAAAAACAATACTTAGTTCTTATTAACCAAGCCAATAAAAGAAATAGGATGAACTGCAAAAATTATTTATCTTTATAATCAACTAATTCTTTATTTCTATAATAAACTATATAACGTGCACATTACCATCAATTATACGACCATGAAAAAAAACACAAAGAAAAAAACTTTTCCATTTTGGTAATCCTTATATGGACCAAAATAAGATTTAGTTTTTTGAAGTATCTTTTATATTAGTTGTATTTATATATCTTTTACATAAGTTTATGTTATATTTTGTATGTTATATTTTGAATTGATATTAACTTTGTGATGAATTTATAATATATTTGATAATGTAAGTTTTAGGATATTACATATTTATTCTAATTAAATAGAAATATATTCAATTTTTTAATTATTCTTATAAAAGATACAATGTAGTATTATTTTTATTAATATTTTTAATAATTAATTAATATAATATTTTTATTCACCAATTACTATTGTAAAATAATTATGTAAAAAAAATGTATCTATATGTTTTATTTATTATACAATTACATATTAACAACTAAATGATATTTCAAATAATTAAAATTTAGACTATTAAAATATTATATTATGAAAATATAAATAAATATTGTAACTATAAGACCCTAGAAAATGGCGTTTTAAAAGTGATAGTGGTTTAAAAATAGTGAGACTCGATTATTTTAATATTAAAAGGTTGGTTTAAATACCTTTTTTGTCCTTATTTTCGTAGTGTTTGTTGCGGATGGTCCTCATTTTTATCAAATATTTAAAATGGTCCTTTTTTTCGTAGTGTTTGTTGCAGATGGTCCTCATTTTTACCAAATGTTTAAAATAGTCCTCATTTTCGCAATTCGTGTTTAATTTAGTTCTTTTCTGTGATGTCGTTTAAATCAGTAACGGAGCACTGTACATGTGACACTGTTTGTATTATATTGTATTGGGGTATATTACGTGTATTGACATGTGTAGTAATTAGATATCTGGAAATCAATAGGTGAGTTAGGGTTTATCGTTGAACCACCAACATTGCACGAATTGTTAAACACTGTTGCCTCCAACGATTACAACCGGAGGTAAAGGAAGAAGATTGGACCGTGACATGGGATTGCATGAAGAAGAAGATTACAACAACACAAATTGAGAATGGAAGAAGAAGATTGCAGCAACTGACCAATTACCCAACAATTCATTTTTAAAACCCTAGCTCACCTATTTATCTCCAAATATCTCATTACTACACATGTACAATACATGTAATACACCCCAATACAATGTAATACAAATAGTGTCACCTGTACAGTGCTCCGTTACTGATTTAAACGATGTCACAGAAACGAAGAGCAAGTGGGACGAATCTCAAAACGCTGCAAATGGGGATGAAAACAGAAAATAATCGGTTCAAAATGCGTAAAATCAACCCATAATCAAACCCCAACAAGTTTGATGGCGAAAACCTTTCGAAACTCACCTGGAGGGGGTCGGAAATGGCGTCGCCGGCGGGAACTCTCGCGGAAACGATGAACAACGCGAGGGTTTCTGCATTTCGCGCAGAGATAAACCAAAACTTAACGTCGGGGGTGTGATATCCGATGTTAAGTGACGTCGGGGGTGGGAGGGGCCGACGTAAAGGGACGTTTGGCACGCGCTGGTCCGACGTCAAGGGACGTCTGTCTAGTTGGGGGCCGACGTCCTTTTTTGAGTGACGTCGGGGTATCTTTTAACAGACGTTAAGTAACGTCTGCCCGCTCCACGTCAAACGTTAAAAAGGTCCTGTTATTTACAAAAATGTCACCGGTCATTTTTAACGTTGGGCTTTTTTTAGGCAGACGTTATTGGGGTGACGTTAAAGGGCTTTTTTGTGTTAGTGATACAAATAGTGCCACTTGTACAGTGCTCCGTTACTGATTTAAACGGCATCACATAAAAGGACTAAATTAAACACGAATTGCAAAAATGAGAACCATTTTAAACATTTGGTAAACATGAGGACCATTCGCAACAAACACTACGAAAATGAGGACCATTTTAAACATTTGGTAAAAATGAGGACCATCCGCAACAAACACTACGAAAATGAGGACAAAAATGGTATTTAAACCTAAAAGGTTTTAGTATAAATAGAATCATTATAAACGAGTTTTATTATTTTAAAATACATCATCTCTCTAGAAACCACTTCTTTAGAGTTATCTGACTTCTCTCTAGAGATTTTGTCTCTCTCGTCGTATGATTGAAGAATCGAGACCATAGGATTGATCCTCTCGGCGAGCTCTTCAAATTGGACCGATCAGTTTCTCCGTTCGCGTAAGTTGAGTTTCCACTATCTTTTTAGTCTTTTTCTGTTTTCTGTTGCATGCGAGCCCTTTTTCACTTGCATGCGACGTTTTAATCATCAATATGAGTCTCTGCTGATCAGTGATCATAACGGTGTGTCCTGATCGTTTTTGTGATGTTTCTATGTGTAGATAGAGCATCATGTGGAGTTAGAGGTGTTGACGTTTTTAAGGCGTTGACGTTTATAAAGTTGTCTAAACTACACAACTGGTAAGGGAAGCTATCTGTTTTCTTTGATTTCGCATGAAAATCTTTTCTAGTGCTTTTGATTGCATATGGGTATGAATTAAGTGATTGAATTGAGAAATTAACTGTATGATT
Organism: Vigna unguiculata; assembly: GCF_037176805.1. Taxonomy (NCBI): domain Eukaryota; kingdom Viridiplantae; phylum Streptophyta; class Magnoliopsida; order Fabales; family Fabaceae; genus Vigna; species Vigna unguiculata. Next base: position 29,010,677 of record NC_140802.1, read on the forward strand.
GAATTTGTGCGTGATTCTGGACTGTTGCATGTGAGAACAGATTGGGAATCTGGTATTTTCGCCTAAGCGAGCAGCTCTCGCCTGAGCGAATACACCAGAAACTCATCCCTTGTCTCTGCGCGAGATCTCGCCTAGGCGAGTCAGTCTCGCTTAAGCGAGAGTCACTCTCTTCTAAGCGAGACAACTTAGCCTGACCGAGAATTCGCCCAAAGTTTGGGTTGTTCTCTGTTTCGAGCCTCGCTTAGGCGAGAATGACTCGCCTAAGCGAGAGAGCCTTTAAGCCTAGACGAGACCTTCTAGCTTTGGCGAGAACCTTTGCAGCTGAATGTTATTTCTCTGTTTCTAATGGATGAAGCTATGTTTAAATGTTAAAATGTGAACTTAGTTATGATATGCATGAATTGTTATGACTGGTAATATATGTGGTGATATTGCATGAAGTTGGAATATGAGAAGAAGTGGTTGAACTAGGATTTCAAGGGAAATTCTAAGGGGAATGATTTAGTGTATGTAAGGACGTAAGGACTCCGTATTGGTTGGTATCATGAAACTCCAATAATCATTCACACTCAGATAGAGCATAATGGATTATGTTTTAAGAAGTAGCAGGAGGTCCTAGTCTTTGGACTTGATCAAGTCTTAGGCGCGAAGAAGACTTACCCTGAGAGTGGTTGGGTGATAACCCCTTATGCCCAAACTCTGCAGAGTTTAGGAACCTTCACAGGTGCAAGCCACCAAGAGATCCGATGTCACTTACATAATCTGGATATCGAGTCTAGAGTAATATATTTGTACTGTGTTTGTGGTGGCCTAAGTTATTTTGGTAGAAATGAGAAAGATTGCATGTTTTGTTTATAATTGAATTGCATGATTTTTTTTCTTATCAGATTAGCTTACCCGTGCTTTCTATGTGTCTGTATGGTGTTGTATTGTTTTCCTTTTGCGATGATCACCTATTCGGTGGGAGCAGATGTAGTTGCAGTGTCAAAGACACTTCTGGAGAATGAAGAGCCATCATTTTAGTGTTGTGGAGGAGGTTTCCAGTGAGAGCTTTAGTAGTGGTCAGTTCAAGTATAGAGTTTATTAGTTTAGTTTAAGTGTATAAGTGATATATTTTTATAGTCATACCTTTGTAAGACTGTATTAATATTATGTATACTAGATTATCTTTTTTGAAACTATAATGAAACTTTCTATTTTTATTAGTTTTAAGCTGCTGAAATTGGGATGTTATATTAACATCAAACTAAACTTTCATATTTATTTTATATATATATATATATATAAGTATATTTAAGTATAATAATAATATCATAATTAAATTTTAAGATGCTTCTAATTAAAATAATTTTAATACAGTTATTTTTGGAACAAAGTAACGTAAACTGATTTTTTTAATTGAACAAATTTTTATAATGAAAATGAAAAAGGTTACACTTATCATCTATCTAATTTGAAAGATTACTTTAAAATAAAATAACGGGTAGAGGACATAATATATTTATTATCTAATTATTCTAAAAAACTAATTTACAATAAAATTAAAAAATTAAGACTAAGAATAAGTTATCCAATTATTCTTGAAATAAGTGAACTAATATGTATAATATTCCTCACCTTAAACCAATTACCGACCCACTAGTATTTTAGTTTAATTTAAATATCTCTTTATTGACTAATATTTTAGTTTAGTTTAAAAGTCTCTTTATTGATAAATTATCAAATTTTATTTTAAATTTTTTATTCCTAGTAAATATTTTTCTTTTGTTTTTGTTATAAAAATAATTTAAATAGTACCTCAAACAGTAAAATGGTAATGGTGACTTTCAATATCATTTTATTTAAAGAATAAAATAAATTACTTTACATAGTACTTTAAAGACAAAATATTTTTCTTACTAAAAATAAAGAAAAAAACATAATCACAGACAACAAAAATAATTGTTTAATCATTTTATTACTTTGTAATGGAGATATTTCCACATAAGATGAGTGTGGTCACAAGTGCAGCAACAACACCACAGTGATTTGTGCAAATATCAGAAAACTCTGCACCGTTGATTTCCAACAAACATCCACGTGTCCTGCATGCACAGCATCAAAGAATAGGTTCTCACAAACTTTCTCTCTCCATTTCTCATTTGTTCACTTTAAACTTTTCCATTCTTGCAAACTACTTTCATCAATAAATACCTCCCTCTCCAAACCAAAATCACATCTCACACTTTCACTCATTAACTCTTTTCCATGGCTTCCACAATCACCTCTTCCTCCTTATTCTCTGCCTCCACTCTCTCTCCACCCTCTTCATCACTCTTCTCCGTCAAACCCACCCAAGCTACCCCCGTTCGCCGCCTCCACGCGCCTCGCGCGTCTTTGTCTGCCGCTGCTCCCCCACCACCCTACGACTTGTCCTCCTTCAGGTTCCAGCCGATCAAGGAGTCTATTGTGTCGCGTGAGATGACGCGCCGCTACATGACCGACATGGTCACGCATGCTGACACTGATGTTGTCATCATCGGTGCTGGATCCGCCGGACTTTCCTGTGCCTACGAACTCAGCAAGAATCCTGATGTTAATGTTGCCATTATCGAACAGTCAGTCAGTCCTGGTGGTGGCGCGTGGCTCGGTGGCCAGCTCTTCTCCGCCATGGTCAGTAACTGTAACATTTCTCTCTCCATATACCAGCAACATCTTGTTTCTATTGTTATTATTTTGTTTTTGCTATTTATTTTCTTTCTAACTAAGGTAAAAAGAGATCTTATAAAATAGCTAGTGAAACACATGCATAGGTGACAGGTGACGTTTTTGTTTATTAATAATTATTTATTATTTATATTTTTAATTTATTTAATATTTAAATAGTTTTTATATTTAGTGTTAATTAAAATATTTTATTCAAATGAAAAAAATAAAATTTATTAAATTAAATAATTTTACTAAAATAAAATATCTTCAAAATAAATGCATTAGATTAATTCTTATTCAAATGTATTTACATTTTTTTTTTGAAATAGTAAAATTTGGTATCGTTCACAATTAAATATAGACATGAATGGCAGACCAGTATTTCTTCTAGAAAGGGTGTTTTCTTCTAGATTTAGTATTTGATTCGGTTGGATCAGGAAAAAAACATGGGATTTGTTCTTAGTATTTAGTATATTTGATTCTGTTGGATCAGGAAAAAAACATGGGATTTGTTCTTTGTACGTAGTATTTGATTCTGTTGGATCAGGAAAAAAAACATGGGGGATTTTTTCTCAGTATTTAGTACTTGATTCCGGTATAACAGAACAAGAAACATGAAATTGTTTTAAGGCAAGACAAAAAACATGAATAAGTTTAAAAAAATAATTAAAGAACTTAATATTTTTAATTATTATTTTACCAAGGTAATAAAAGTTCTGATTTCTTGATAAATAGTTCTAGAATATTTTTAATTATTATTTTATCAAGGTAATAAAAGTACTGATTTCTTGAGAAATAGTTATAATATTAGACCATGTTTGCACTAAATTGCATTTATTTGACATATCATTATTATTACAATAATAATTAATTATTATTAAATACTTTAATAGGTGGATAAAATAATAATTAATAGCGCATTAAATCTCTAGACATTAATAGTTAAAAAAACGGAAATAATTAAAACATTTATTAAATTATAAATATTTTTAATTATTTACCAAATGTAACAGAAGTTCTATTTTCTTCAGAAGACAGCTCTAAAAGTATAAATTTTGCTCAATTATTAAGTGCTTAAGTGTATTGACACTTAAGAAATTATGAGTTTTAAATTTAAATTATTAATATCTGACTCAATTGTTCCTGTTCAAAGGGATTTTGGACTTATCTTATTTAAAGGAAAATAGTTTCATGCCATTTGTTTTTATACATTTTTTTTCTTTTATTACCATATATTTCCTTTGATTACTCTATTTAAAGGGTTTAAACTAATTTACCATAATCGTGGACTCTTTTTGATGGCTTTTGGGGTTATCTTCTATACAAAGAGAAATGTTATAAAATTTCCTCTAGTATTATTTTTATATTATTATTAAAATTAAGAAGGTTTAAAATATATAATATATTTGTATATCTTTTAGTAGTTTTTTGTTAAAGAGTTATTGTGAATATATGATTGACTTAATCAATTTTAATTAATAGTGTAAGACTATCCTGAAGACTTTTTGTAAAATAAAGCATATTAAAGGCCATGAATAAAATGTTAAATAATGTCAAGAATAATATTTTAGTAAATTTACCTTTTGACAAATATAAGAATAAATTAAAAGGGTCATTGAATTATTAAAGGTTGTGCAAAAAATTGTAAAAAATGTTATATTGAATAGTTTAATAACTTGAAGGGGTATGAAAATGAATCATATATATAAATTTTAATTAACAGTATAACAGTGTATGAAAGGGTCATTGAAACTAAGGAGAAGTACCGAAAGGTAGATGAAAATAAAAGAACAGTAGTAGAAAATTGTGAAGAGATATGAAAGACAGAATGATATTGTGAATGTGGAAATGCAGATAGTGCGTAAGCCAGCACATCTTTTCCTTGACGAGCTTGGTCTTGAGTATGACGAACAAGAGAACTACGTGGTGATCAAGCACGCTGCACTGTTCACATCGACCATCATGAGCAAGCTGTTGGCGAGGCCAAACGTGAAGCTCTTCAATGCTGTGGCAGCTGAGGATTTGATCGTGAAGAATGGGAGAGTTGGTGGGGTTGTCACTAACTGGGCCTTGGTCTCCATGAACCATGACACTCAATCCTGCATGGACCCCAATGTGATGGAGGCCAAGGTGGTGGTGAGTTCTTGTGGCCATGATGGACCCTTTGGAGCCACTGGTGTGAAGAGGCTCAAGAGCATTGGCTTGATTGAGAATGTGCCAGGAATGAAGGCCCTTGACATGAACATTGCAGAGGATGCCATTGTGAGACTCACCAGGGAAATTGTTCCTGGCATGATTGTTACTGGGATGGAAGTTGCTGAGATTGATGGTGCTCCAAGAATGGTAAAACTCTCTCTCCACTCACTGAAAATTCTTTATTTTTTCTGGTGTTCACTGGGAAATAGTGTTTGAATAATTTTTGGGGAATTGGAAATGCAGGGTCCAACCTTTGGAGCAATGATGATATCAGGGCAGAAAGCAGCTCATCTGGCTTTGAGATCTTTGAAACTTCCCAATGCATTGGCATCTGTTGGAAATGTTCATCCTGAGCTTGTCCTAGCTGCTGCTGCTGCTGAATCTGCTGAAATTGCTGAAGCTTAATCAATGTTGCATTAAATTTAGTTTGGTTGTAATATCGATGCTTGCAACTAGAAATAATAGCAGTAGTTCTGAAACTAAGCTTTTAAGACGTTGGTAGTGATGAATTGGGATGGTTGATGTGACTTTCTATGACGTTTTTATGAGGTTTTTCGTAATATCATGAATTATGTTTGTCAACTCTGTTTTTCTTTTTCTCACTCCCTCAAACCCCTGTTTTTGAAGGACCACATTATTGTGCGAAGTTTCGTGCTATTATTATTATTATTATTATTTTTTTATTTTGAAAATTTGAAATAGAATTTTAGATGACCTTTTATAAGGAAAACCTCATTATCATTGGATCATATCTTTTTATAAAAAATTTAAAATGATTTATTGCGAAGTATATGGTTTAAATGAATTTTTTCTGAGGAAATAAATTTGAAAAAAATTATCAGAATATTTTATTATTTAAATGTATAATAATTTAAATTTCATTCAAAATACTTGAAAATTTTCACATTTTTCACATTTATGTATATTTTTTTCATATAAAATGTTTAAAAATAATTGATATTCAATCATTAAATTAATTTTTTAAATTTATTTAATTTTATTTACATATAATAGAAATTTATTTAAACTTTCATTCCAACAAAGTATTTCAAATTTAAATACTTAAATCAAAATATGTAATTTGGAATTGTTCATTCCAACACATCCTAAAGGCATTTTATTGAAAGTGAATAGTACTTTCCAAAATTAGGGAAAATTATACTTCAATTAAGAATATTTAAAAAAGCGAGATCATTTTTTTTTATAATTAAATAAGTTTTTATTTATTTTCATAGTTTAGAACACTAATTTTTAATTTTAGAGAAAGGTGATGTCACTTTATTATAATTATAAAATAGATAAATTCGTCTATTATTATTTATGTTTATTAATAAAATCATGTTTGTTTCTTGTGTCAAGTCACCTTCCTAACGCATCCTTTTTTGGTAACATTCCTTTCATCTCCTCTTTCTTTAATTTAATATTTTAATGATATTACTAAATTATTAAAGAAGAAAAATGAGATGACATATATGGGATTTAATTATAATATACCAAATAAAACCTTCTTTTTATAGGCTGATAATTGGATTTGACGGACTTAAGTTTGATTATCTTCATGTCCGTCTCAAAATAAAACTTATTAATATTTCTATATTATAAAAATTTTGTATAATTTTAAATAAGGTCATATGAAAAATCAGTATAAATTTTAACATAAAATATTTCAAAATTAATCTATTTATAATATTGCCACGTATTTAATATTGAAAACATACATATATTTTTTTCTTCAATGTATAATTAAATACTTTTTTTTCTTCAATGTATAATATAATATATTGAAACGGATTTCTATATACTCATCTTTTCTAATAACCAATAATTTAAGAAGTATTATTGATATATGTACCATATATATATATATATATATATATATATATATATATATATATATATATATATATATATATATATATATATATATATATATATATATGAAAAATTATCCGAGAATCATTTTATTATTAATAAAAAAATAAAATAAAAACAAGAAAACACGATAATTCTTTAAAGCAATAATTTAATCCAAACCTCCACAACGTTTTTATTACAAGAGTATAAGAAATAAAAAAGCAAAATCAAATATAAGCTTAATGTTTCTTTGACTCGGGACAAAGAACATCATAGACTTAGAGTTCATTATATAGTCACTAATACCCATCCTTGGTTATCCTAGTCGATGTGAGACTTTTCAAGACATGTTATTTTCATCTCCACTCTTATTTAAATAAACACATCTTCATTGTCAATCATGCTCCACCATAAGGAGTATCACTTGGAATCAAGTCGTCTCGAGAATTTTCACTTGGAATCAAACTATCCCAAGAATTTCCACATGAAATCAAACCATCCCAAAAATTTTCACTTGGAATCAAACTATCCTAAGAATTTTTACTTGAAATTAAACCATTCGAAGAATTTTCACTTGGAATTAAACCATTCGGAGAATTTTCACTTGGAATTAAATCATCCCAAGAATTTTCACTTGAAATCAAACCATCCCAAGAATTTCCACTTGGAATTAAACCATCCCAAGAATTTTCACTTGAAATCAAACCATTCCAAGAATTTCCACTTCGAATAAAGTCATCCCAAGAATTTCCATGCACCCTACATCAATGCTAACCAATGCTCGTGTATAATCACCACACACCTTGCATAAATATTAGTCGATGTTTGCGCATAAACATCATACACCATACACCATTCTTGGAATCAAACCATCCCAAGAATTTCCATTTGAAATTAAACCATCCCAAGAATTTCCATTTGGAATCAAACCATCCCAAGAATTTCCACTTCGAATAAAGTCATCCCAAGAATTTTCATGCACCCTGCATCAATGCTAACCAATGCTCGTGTATAATCACCACACACCTTGCATAAATATTAGTTGATGTTCGCGCATAAACATCATACACCTTGCATAAATATTAGCAAATGCTCGCGCATAAACATCATACACCCTTTGTCGGAACCATGCCGCAACCTATGATGCAAAACCATTGAACCTTGCGAAAAGCCACAAATTGAACATCTGCACTTAGCAGCCACCGTTCCATTTGACTCCCTCGTCGGAGATGCAACACCCGTCGAAGTAATGCTTGCTAACGTAGCACCACCATTAACTCTCGTTGGAGCAGGTCTGTAAACCGTAGAGTACTTCCTCCACGCATGCACATGCCGCAAATTGTGACTCACACAAATTAGATCTCCATCGTACATCACTCACCAGGTCATACGAGCACCAACTGCGGTGTCCTCCGTAGATCCAGGAGCATCTTGCCACACGTGAACTCCACTACAGATCCATCACGACTCACAATCCTCATTCCTCCACAAAATCAACTACAGGTTCATCGCGTCAACACAACTTGACAATGATCTTTCCATCAAATTTCTCGTTGCAACTTCAACAACCAAGGATGATTCTCCAACAACAACGAATTAATCTTTTCTGATATGGAAGATCAGACTACACTGCAACCATAGACTCTGATACCATTGTAAGGAAAACCCCCGAGAATCACTTTATTATTAATAGAAAAATAAAATAAACACAAGGAAACATAGACAACTCTCTCATGCCCTTTGATCCCGAGTACACTCACACTTTCCAAAGCAATAATTTAACCCAAACCTCACACAACGCGCTTTTATTACAAGAGTATAAGAAATAAGAAAGAGAAAGGTCAAATAAAAGCTTGAAGTTTCTTTGACTCAGGGCAAAGAACATCATGGACTTAGAACTCATTATATAGTCACTAATACCCACCCTTGGTTATCCTAGGCGATGTGAGACTTTTCAAAACGTGTTATTTTCATCAACCCAACCATTTCAAACGAAATAAGTTGTAATATTAGCAACAAGATCCTTTTTATTTCAAGACTAAAATAAATATAAAAAAAACAGAATTTTGTATCATTTCAATTTGATATTAATAATACTAACTTCGTAGAAACATAAAAGAAATTTATGAAATTAGTGTTCCAGTACAATAAATGAAATTACTTTATGCCCTCTTATTTTCACAAAGAAAAGAAAATAAATGAAGAGATATTTTCGTTTTGTTCTTTTTCCTTTTAATTTCAATTTATTTGCATTTAATTTTACCATCTCATCTACAAGCAATGTATCCTTCCCATAAAGGAAAAGAAATACAACTTTTTATGTAATTCTCATCCTTCTTTGATTAAATTTATTTTTTCTTCTTCTTTTGAATATATTTTGTCTATCTATATTGTAAATATTGTTTTCTTTTATTGTTTAACGAAATTAAAATATGCTTTATTATAATTCATAGTTATCTTTAAAATATATTTACGTGAATTTTCAGTGTCTTTTACTATTTTATTTTTAACATTTCTATATCTAATTACAAAATTCATTTTTTATAATTTTATTTTTGACACTCAAGTTAGTTAATAAGTAATAAGGTCTAAATAGAAGCAAATCTTAGAAAATCCCACTTTTTCACCTTGGGTATATTTATACTAGTTTATGTTGGACCTTCACTATTCATGACAAATCATAGGTCCAATTATATCCTAATCATGGTTTAGGGTTGCTTTGTTCACATAATCTGATTTAATCACTAATTCTACTTTTTCATAGGACTTCATCTGATGTACTCTACTTCAAATTTTTAATTGTTCTTGTTGCTCTTAGAATTTATAATTTATATAGTTTATTCTATTTAAATGAAATTGATAAGTTAAAATATTTAAAATACTTTTAGATAATTAAATATAAATTAAAGGATTTCATAAAAGAAATTATATCTTAAAATTGAAAATTTTTGAATGTCAAACTATCATTTTATCTATTTATAGAAATGTTTATAGATGACTAACATTATCTCTACAATATATTTGATTGTATATTTGTTTTACCTTGATTACATACACACCACAACAAAAAAACATTTTAGTCACCGACGAAATCTAATCTAATACTATATACAATTGGGAACTAACAAAAGGTAAGTTTTTCAATTGAATAATATATCTGACCTACTTCTCAATTCAAATTTTTATCTACAAAAGGTAAAAACGCTGATGTGTCAATCTCTCAACATTTTGAAGGTAGAAAAATAATTGCAAAACAAATGGAAAAACGAAAGTTTTAATTCAAACTTCTTTCTCTCTCTTCCTCAGTCTTCTCACCTTCCACCTTCTCAATTCTTTCTCTCTCTTTCTCATTATCTCTGCTTCCGCCTTCTCACTTCTTTCTCTCTCTCTTTCTCATTCTCTTTGCTTTCGCCTTCTCACTTCTTTCTCTCTCTTTCTCTGTCTCTGTTGCTCCGCGTTCATCATGGTTTCTCTGCCTTTCTTAGCTTCTTCTCTAACACCTTCTTCTGTTCATCTTCTTCTTTTGATCGAGCTGTTTTTAAATCGCAAAAAAACGACTATGGAGATGCTTTATATTTTTTTTCTGAGCTTTGTTCTGTTCATCTTCTTCTTCTTCTTCTTTTGTTTACAGGCTTCACCTAAAGATTACAAAGACATGTATCTGAGATTTGCCATTCATCTGATGTTTCTTTTGTGGAGATCTTTTTTTTTTTGCTTTCTCAAGCAAACTGGTATGGTTCTTTATGTTTTTTACTGAGATCTAATGGTTTCTTGGCTTAATCTTATGTTTTAGGTGTTTAAATGCTTGAAATGAAGAGTACAACCACAAACATCTGTTTTAACCCGCAAAAAATCGAGTCTGGAGATGCTTTATATTTTTTTCTGAGCTTTCTTTTGTTCATCTTCTTCTGTTCATCATTTTTCTTTTGTTTACAGGCTTCAACTGAAGATTACAAAGACATGCATCTGAGATTTTCCATTCATCTGATGTTTCTTTTGTGGAGATCTTTTTTTTTTTTTGCTTTCTCAAGCGAACTGGTATGGTTCTTTATGTTTTTTTACTGAGATCTAATGGTTTCTTGGCTTGATCTTATGTTTCAGGTGTTTAAATGCTTGAAATGAAGAGTACAACCACAAACATCTGTTTTAACCCGCAAAAAACCGAGTCTGGAGATGCTTTATATTTTTTTCTGAGCTTTCTTCTGTTCATCTTCTTCTGTTCATCATGTTACTTTTGTTTACATGCTTCAACTGAAAATTACAAAGACATGCATCTGAGATTTGTCGTTCATCTTATGTTTCTTTTGTGGAGATCTTTTTTTTTTCTTTCTCAAGCGAACTGGTATGGTTTTTTATGTTTTTTACTGAGATCTAATGTTTTCTTGGCTTCATCTTATGTTTCAGGTGTTTAAATGCTTGAAATGAAGAGTACCAGCACAAACATTTGTTTTAACCCGCAAAAAACCGAGTCTGGAGATGCTTTATATTTTTTTCTGAGCTTTCTTCTGTTCATCTTCTTCTGTTCATCATGTTTCTTTTGTTTACAGGTTTCAACTGAAGAGTACAAATACATGCATATGAGATTTTCCGTTCATCTTATGTTTCTTTTGTGGATATCTATTTTTTTTGCTTTCTCAAGCGAACAATTATGGTTCTTTATGTTTTTTTGAGTTGTAAGTGATTCTTGGCTTCATCTTAAGTTTCAGGTTTTTTAATTCTTCAAATCAAGAGTACAACCACAAACATCTGATTTAAACCGCAAAAAACTGAGTCTGTAGATGCTTTATATTTTTTTCTGAGCTTTATTCTATTCATCTTCTTCTGTTCATCATGTTTTTTTTTGTTTAAAGGCTTCAACTGAAGATTACAAACACATGCATATGAGATTTTCCGTTCATCTTATGTTTCTTTTGTGGATATCTTTTTTTTTTCTTTCTCAAGCGAACAAATATGGTTCTTTATGTTTTTTTTTTCTGAATTGTAAGTGATTCTTGGCTTCATAACAAGTTTCAGGTTTTTTAATTCTTCAAATCAAGAGTACAACCACAAACATCTGATTTAAACCGCAAAAAACCGAGTTTGGAGATGCTTTATATTTTTTTTTTCTGAGCTTTCTTCTTTTCATCTTCTTCTGTTCATCATGTTTCTTTTGTTTAAAAGCTTGATCTCCAGACTACCAACACATGCATGTCAGCTTTGTTCATGTCGTTATTTTTTTTAATTTTTAATGTTTTTCAATTCTTTCTTTAACATTTTCACAACTCTTTGTATTCTGTTCTGATTGCCACTTTCCGTTTAAGATATTTGATTTTATGTAAAAAAATCAGTTCACAAAACTTAAATTTTTTATTTTAATTAATTAATTATTTTATTATTTCAACCCTATTATCTTTTAATTCGTACTTTTTATTCACTTTTATATTCACAATTAATTGCAAAAATTATGATGCACGCTTCACCAGGAAGTACGGACTCTACCAAAAGGAAGGACTTATCCTTTTCTCTTTCTATATATTGGCAACAGTAATGACTTTTCGTTTTCTCTTTCTATATATTGGCGACTACAAACTGACTAATTTTATTTCTCTTCTGTGACCCATTATCTTCTCTTGAAATTATTCTTCATACCCACTATGTTCTCAAACAATGGAATCCGTGCGCACACCACAAGCCATACTTTCTGGCAAAATGCTTGGCGGATTTGTGACTATGTTTTTGAAAGACCAGGTATTTTTTTGATTCCTTCACATTCCTTTGTATTCTTTGTTTGTATTTCTTTATTCTAAACTTCCTTATCTTTGAAGGATTTTGGACACGTCGACCGACTCTTCATAATACGTAATTTAAAGGACCTTGGTTCACAGTGGACCATTGTTGATTACGACAGGAATGTTCATAATGTTACGTACAACATGAATATTCACACTCCAATGATCACCCAAGGCTGGAATGATTTAATATCTTTTTATGCAGATCAGTCTGACAAATTGGTTGTCTTCAAATACTTCGAAAATTCGTCTTTCCAACTACACGTCTCTAAACGTGCTTGCGACTCAACATTGAAAGCCAACTTCTTCAACCATCTTTCTATATGTCGTCCTCTACATACTTCAAACTTAAAGCATTTTGAAGTTCAACTATCAACATACTACTGTTGAGCCAGCCACTTGGTTAGTTTTATTTTTTTTGGATTATTTATTTACATGGCTTCTTAATAAGTAAGATATTTTATCCTTTTTGTTGCAGTATTTGAAAAAAGAATTTGCCACTTATTTTAAAAACAGTGGTCTTAGATCTATTGTTCTTCACGGACCAAGAGGAGAAGTCAAATGTAAATTGATCATAAGACGTAATTCTGTTAAGATTGGAACTGGCTGGAAAAATTTTTATAATCTTCATCAACTTTCTGCCGATGATCATCGTGAGCTTTTTTTTTCTGAAGTTGAAGGTATAACATTTTGTATTTTGTTTTTGTTAATCTTCTTTTGTATATATATATATATATATATATATATATATATATATATATATATATATATATATATATATATATATATATATATATATATATCAATATATAAGAAGATTTGAAGTGGACTTATATTTTATATGCACTTATTAGATATATTATTCTTTGTGTTTGCTTTTATACATTTACTGTGTATGAAGTTAATTGTTTTTTTCGTTTTATGTTGACGAGTTTTTTAAACGTAATTATTTTAATTTTGAAGATTTTTATCAAATACATTAATCACTAATATATTTTTATAAAATAAATCTATTACATTTAAATCTTTACTTTAAACAAAATATCAATTATTGTTAATTAGATATACAATTTTAATGTTACACGTCATTAAAAGACATTAAATATTACTCATTATTTATTTGCATAGAAGCATTTAACGTAAATATTATTTATAAAGTATTAAAACATTCGCTTTCCAACATCATTGTATAAGAATCTTTAAATTTTTAATTTGTAATATTAATTTAATATTACAGAATTATGAAACATTGTAATGCATTGGAAATTACAATAAATAATGCTTTTAATTAATTTGAAATTACCCTGTCTATTAGTATTCCCCGCATTAATTTTTGCATTGCTCGAGGTAATGATGATTGAACTCCTCGATCATCTCCAACACTTATTCATTATTTCAACTGATTCAGCCGATTAAATTAATTACCATATCGGTTTCCAAGAGACGTTTAATTTTTTCAAACATTTATCTCAATATGTTTTTCACTTCTCACGAGAATGATGATTGCACTGTTTGTTGCACCGTCATACCTATCTCAGTTTCCAGACTCTCCCACTGCTATACTTAATATTTTTTGCAGGATGAAACCAATTAACATTTCAGAGATCATTTACGTCTCCAAATTTCCACTTATCTTCTCTGCTTCACCTTAACACCATTACACTGCGATTACAAGCCATCCTCTGCCATTTCAAGAAGTTCTTATCCATTACAGAAAGGTATGACTGTTAAACCCTTCAAATTGTTTGAAGAACACCCTTTTATGAACTATACTTCTCTTCATCTCCTATATCTTCTCGCCATCTTTCTTTCTCGCCATATGCTATGCATGTTTTTATAAGCAGACTTTTTATAATCGGTACTGATCATCATCTTCGTTTCATTTTTCTAAGCAGACGTTTTTATAATCTGTTCGGATTATCATCTTTATTGCATTGCTCTAACCATTCGTTTTTATAATCGTTTCTGTTCATCTTTCTCTGATTTTTGTAAGCAGTCGTTTTTATAATCGGTTATGTTCATCATCTTTCTTTCATTTTTTAAAATAGACGTTCTTATAATCTGTTTTGTTCATCATCTTCAACAATTTCTTCTACATTTTTAGAGTGCGTTTAGTTTTTTTTTTGCCAAAAAAAAATCCTATCTTACCAATTTAACAGATGACCACTAAGCAATGCATCCTTGGTGAGCAATCCATACTTGGCTCAAAGTGGAAGGGTGGATTCTTTACTATTTTCATGGAAGACCAGGTTTTTGTGAACTTGCTTCTTGTACATTATTTACCATCATTGTTATATGATTTTCATTAACTAATATTTTTTTTATATTGCTTTTATTTACAAGGATTTTGCGTTCGTCAACCGATTATTTGTCATTTAATTAGGCAATGAACTGGGGCCATGTTAGACTATTTCTGATAAAAAAGGTCATGTTCACCATGTTACCTTCAACATGAATACTTATGGTCCGCGAATTACTGATGGCTAGGTTGATATAAGAAAGTTTTATCAAGTCCAACCACCCAAACTATGTTATTTAAGGCATACTGGAAATTCTGCTTTTGAAATACACTTTTACGATCACTATTCAGAATCAACTATCCATAAATTCCTAAGTCATGTTCGAACAAATTCTCCTCTAATAAGGTCCAAGTTAATTCATTTTGAGTTCCGACTTTCTAAGTACAACTGCAAAGCAAGCTTTCTGGTGATTATTTTTTTCTTCTTTTTTGGTCATTTCTTACAATCTGTACACAAAACTGCATGTATTCTTTTTAACCTTGACACATAGAAAATCATTTCTTTTTGATATTATTTCTTATATTTTTTATTTGCAGGGTTTAAATTCAGACTTACGTCAATATTTTGCCAACAGTCAGCTCTCACACATTGTGCTTTACGGTCCAAAGGCACGAGTTGAATGCAAGTTGTTGATTAGACCTAGATCAGTGAAGATAGGAAGTGGATGAAAACGTTTTCGTGAAGTTCATGGACTGGAGGAAAAATATTTAATTCTTTTTGAGGTTGACGGTGAACAAGCAAGCAAGGATGTCAATGTTCTTCTTAATATAAATGATTATTATCATGGCCTATGAAGAATCGATATACAATATTACTTAACAGATTGATAATCTGTAATTTTTGTATCAAGTTTTTTTGTTTATTATTATATTATATATATATATATATATATGTATATGTTTAACTATTTGTATTTTCAACTTTTGTAAAGTTATTTACTCTTACCTGCTCCATATCTTCTTCCATATACGCAAAATCTTTGGCATTTAATTACTGTCAGACACAAATCATATCAAGTCTCTGCATTTTTAAAATTTATTATATTAATTTAAATATAACACTTTCCAAAAGATTTTTCATACACATCCCTTATAATACTTTTCAAATATTTTATTTCAATGTCGATTGATATGACATTTTCCACTACTTCATTATGTTTCTGTATCTTCCACCTTCCACGAAATTTTCTTCTACTGTAATCATCTGTCATTTCATTACATATTTAATTGTACTATTTATATTTGTTTTTATTATAATTTTTTACATTATTAACTTAAATAATCCAACACAGTTGCTTCTCCTCGAAGTTTCTAACACAGTTGCTTCTCCTCGAAGATTGTAGGGCTTTTGCACACCACACTTTTATTTGACTTTTTGTAGAGATCCAACACAGTTGCTTCATCCAGAACACATTTCAAAGCCATTAACAGATTGTTACAAGCCATTAACGTTTCCACTCATCAAAGGTATGTACTTCACTTGTTTTTATGTACAAATATAGTAGTTTTGCTGTACAGACGAAATGAAATGAGATTTGCAGTTTTGAAATTTCGTCTAAGTAACTAGGGTTTGCTATAACTTTTTTCTACATTTCCTCTTTCGTGAATGCTTTATAAACCAATATGTATTTGCAGATTTTCATTCTTTCCACATTACTGATTCAATTAATGGTTCACTGCTCAATCCATCACGCCAACAATTTTTTTATTTACTTTCAAGTAATCTGCTTCATGCTTTATTTTCATCAGAATGCTTCTCTCTTAATTTTCCTTTTCTATGAAACCTGTGAATAAATCAATATGAATATTTAATTTCTTCTGACATCAATAGTTGTTTTTTGCAGTTTTCACCAATATATATTGGCATGACTTCTGTCAAAAGGTTCGTACTCCATGTTTGAAGAGTCCTTATTTGAATATATTCTACTTTTTGCTTTCTTCTACCATTTCAAATTTTATCAGCAACTAACATCTGAACCTTTATTTTTTCAAAAATTGTCATATCCATGTTTTGATTAATCGTTACACTTCTTTTACTCTCCTTTGACCAATAAAAAATAGATTCTGATAAAGTGAGTATTTGAACCTTTTTTTGGGTCCTCTTTTTTTTAGTTGTA
The DNA here is from genome assembly GCF_037176805.1 of Vigna unguiculata. NCBI lineage: Eukaryota > Viridiplantae > Streptophyta > Magnoliopsida > Fabales > Fabaceae > Vigna > Vigna unguiculata. Next base: position 29,027,599 of record NC_140802.1, read on the forward strand.
TGAATTACAATTTTGTCTTATTAGTTCCTATTTTCTCTATATGAGTATAAATATGTCACGAATCTAATACTGACTTTTTTACTTCTCATGTTTCAATATTGTTGTTGTGAGTTCAACATGTCTCTCTGTGAAGTTCCAAACTAAAGCCAGAGCGTAAGCGAAGTAAGTCCCCAAAAGGAAAATTGGAATATCATCGTTAGGGTCATTCGTTCATGGTTTGTTCCTGATTTCAGTAAACAAAGGTCTCCTTTTTCCATGGAGTTCGTTATTCAAGACAAAAATGTTATTATTCATGTTATTCTTTAAATTCTTCCATTACACGTACTTTCGTTTACAAATTGGAATGAATCAAATATTTGTATGTTAAACATATTTATAGTTATATTTATATATGTTCTTTTCATCTGTTTCAGGGTTCTAAAATACACGCTTCAATTAGACGTACTCTAATTTAAAAATTTCAGAATGAGATTTCTGAAGGCCATGTTTATGCCACACAAAATTTCAGTGTGACTCTGAATTCTGGAATATACAGAACAACACACCACCCTTATAAGATAAATTTCCAGTTTGGTACAAAAGTTTATTTGCTTAATGCTAATTTGGTTCCTGATATGAAACCACAATACACACCTTTGTCCTTATTGACAACCACTGCATTTGATACTGATTATTTAGTTGGTAAGTTAATATTTTTAGTTCCAATACTATTCATATTTTTTTAATAAACATTTATTGTTAAAGTATATGATTTAACATTTATGAATGACATTTTAGATATCTTGGGATTAGTGGTCGGAGTGGGGACTGAAAGAGAATTGCAAGTTGATGGAAAGACAACAAAATTAAATGTCATAGCAATAGAAGCTGATGGGTATTCTATATCTATACTATACTACATTCCTTTTATATTTCTGTTAAAATAACGATTTGACATAACATTTTTTTAATCTTTAGGTTTCGAATAGAATGTACTTTGTTTGGTATTTATGTGGATGAACTGAATGTATTTCTTTCAAGTGGAGAAGTACAAAATGCTGCTGTAAGTATAGAATTTGCGAAAGTCAAAACTTTTCAAGGTAAAATTTTGTTATTACTTTTACAAAGTAATTTGTACTACTTATTCCATGTTACTCTCACATACACTATATTTTTAAATATAGATAAGGTTCAAGTTCAAAATTGTAAGTTCTGCACCCGTATTAAGTACAATATTAACTTCAAGGAAGCATCTGAACTGAAATCAAGGTAATATTGAAATTGTTCTTCAGTTTATTTAAGCTTTATAATTCATTTTGGTAACTATATTTTGGTTACTTTATAATGCAAATTATCCTTCATTTCCTCAACTTGATCTTTCAGATGTACATACATTCAATAATAGATTTATTGTTTATGAGAACAACTATATTTTCTATTGCACAGAATGTTTGAGAACAATGAATCTCCCTCTCAAGGATTAACGCAACTTTCTCAGAGTTCCAAAAATACTGTGGAAGAGGACTTTTTAACACTTACACCTAGGACCACCATTCAAGGTCTAAAAGATTGTAAAGTGGTTAGAATAGATTTTTTTATTTTTGTGCAAATTTTTTTGTTCACAATAATCTCTTCATTAATCTTTTTTATATTGAAAGGTCACCACTTTCATATTGTTTGGAACAATTAAGCATATCTTGGTTGACGATGACTGGTGGTATACTGCTTGTGTGTGCAACAAAGCTGTTTATCCAGATTCCAAGATGTTCTTTTGTGAGAAGTGTAACAAGCATGTTATAAAAGTCTTTCCAAGGTTAACTTTTTGTTTATTAATATTAATGTCAATTTAGAACAACATTGTAATTACAACTTTTGTTCATTAAATTTTTTATTCAATTTTCAGATATAGGATTAAGATCCGAGTTATTGACTCTTCCAATTAACCACATTTGTCCTCTTTGATAGGGATGCAACCACCCTTTTCAAAAAAACTTGTGCTGATATGTTAGACACTCATGATAAGGTATACTCTTCAATATATCCACTTATATATGTAATTACACAATCTTTAATTATTTTGTTTTTGTAGATGAATGCTTCTGGAAATTTGCCTAAGCAGTTTGATGAGTTAGTTGATAGAAGTCTGCTTTTTAAAGTCGAAAGTAGGAATGATCATAATTTCAAACTTGAGCAGTCTTTCAAAGTGAAGAAAATATGTGTTGATGATGATATAATTCAAAAGTTCAATGATTGTACCATCAAATCTGTGGTAAGATATAATTTACGATGAAATTTGGTACATTATAATCTCATTATAATCCAGTTATCTTTTTCTTTTTTATAATCTCATTACTTATACCTATTTGAAGGATGTTTATGTTGGGAATGGTGAGTTTAGCAGGGAAAAAATGTGTATAGTCAATGAGTCCACCGTTAATATTTCAGAGGTATACAAATTATATAAATTTTTTTGACATGATGTATTTTTTTATTACTTTTATTAATGTTATCAATTTTGAACATGTACTATAGGATTTATTAGTCCGATTTACCAAAGAAACAATTGAGTCTGAATCCCAATCACCTGAACTAATGCAAGATAATCCAACCAATGATGATGCTAACAGTTCACATAAGAGAGAATCTGGAAAGAAGACTGCATCACTTGAATCCATCGAAGAAGACAATGTTCCATTGAAGCTTTTAAAAAGAAATATTAAGAAGGAAAAAACAGTGAATTGAGATCTGATTTTAGTTATTCTATTTGAAGACAATTTTTTTATGCCTTTCATTTTGGGACTGTAATATGTCTACGCATCGTTTTGTCTTGAATTTCATCTGAACTACAACTTCTATGTTCAATTTCATGATAACTATATTATGCGCTTTTGAGTTACATTATTTAGAATTTTATTTTTTCCATACGCTGGTCCAGAAGATATTGTTGACATTTTTCAATTTTTGTCAACAAATATGACTGCCAGCTACATCAAAACTTATGAAAATTGATGTTATTTTGTAGCATGATGTAATTAAAGTCGTAAATAACATATCTTTTGTGAAAAAGATATTTTGTGTATACTTTTGTGACTCTTAAATAAGATATATCTATTTTTTCTGAAAACAGAATCTATAAATGTCTATTTTTTGTAATAATTACTTTTCATAAATAAGATAAATATGGCAAAGCAATTATCTGTTGACAGATTTTAAGTTGTCACAACAGAATTGGATGCCATATACAATTTTGATTCACTTATCTTCTGTTAATTATTAACTTATTAAATTTTGTACATTAAAATTTTGATATATTTATACAAAAAATACGAATGAAATATTATATTTTTACTTAGTACCTCGATTTATGTTACTTTATTATATTATCAAGATTATATGTATATATAAATATCTAAATATCTAAACTTCAGAGGTTGATTGTTGGAAAATTGTTATTGTTATATATTACATATATTATATTATGATATTGTATAGCATAATAGAATAATTTAATATATCTTTAATAACGTTATATCTTTTTAATGTTTTATTCTTTTATAATCGTCTTTCCATTTTCCAATAAAGTAATAATTACATTACTGTTTAAGAATCTATTTGTAATCGTCCCGTCTTTTCATGTGTCATTTATCTTCTATAAATAAATATTCATCTCCATTCTACCATGAAGATCAAACTTCAAGATCACTTCAATCATATTCTACATTCTTCCAACTTTTTCTCTACAATCTCTCTCAAAGTCCAAGCAAATGGAAAACAACTTCAATGAAGATGACATTATTAATAGAATGAGTAGGTACCAGCTCTCTATTATTCACCTTCAGGATGAGGTAAGTTCTTCGTCAAATTTTTCAGACATTTTTTCTTTTAGAAGATTTCTTCTACTCTTTTTATTTGTGTGACAGATTTCTTTTATTCTTTTACAATATCCTCATTTTAACATTAACTAAGTAATCCATGTTTTTGTTAAAAAAATTCTCTCTTTGGAGGCTGTTGGTTTTGTGGATTGTGCATTCGCCATTCTTTATGATGACGATCTTGAGCGTCAATGGACTTTAACAGAGGAAGAAGAGAATAGACATGACGTGACTTATAACAAGAATTTACAAAAGCCAATGCTAATTGGAGGATGGACTGAATTAAGGCACCTATATGAACTACACGATTTCCACACTATTTATTTTGGATATGTCGGTCATTCTTGATTCCACATCACTGTTTTTCCCAGTAAATGCAAACCTTTGTCTATTGCACGTTTTCTTAAAAGAATTGAGGCAGATCTACCCCTTTTCAATGGACCGAAGTTGCACTTCTTCATATTTCTGAATCCAAACCAATGCAATGCTAGCCATCTGGTGAGATTCATTTCATAGTTATTACTAAATGGATGTTTATTTCATATTTATATTTATGTTTCCAAATTATTTTAAACATTTAATCCATATACTAATTTCATTAATACTTTATGTATGTTTTAGGATTTGCCAGCTGATTTTGGCAATTATCTTCGTCAAGGAAGATTTAAATACATTTTTCTTTATGGACCGTGTAAAACAGTCAAGTGCAAACTATTGTTGAGAAATCATCCTAAGAAGTCTAGCAAAATTGGAAGTGGCTGGAAGGAATTTTGTACTGCTCATGGATTTCATCAAACTATTGACTTGGTGTTTGAAGTGGACCACATGAAAAGCAATCAGAATGTCAAAGTGCTAACATATTGTAATTTTTAATTTACAGTTAGTATAAATAGTTCTGTTTTTATTTCTGCTACTTATGTAGTTGTCAACCTAGAAGTTTTTATATTTTCAACAATGCATATGTATAGTTCTACCTTCTTATCAATGAAATCTCTTTGAAGCTTCTCTGAAATTCTCTGAAAGATGAAAAGTGATACATGTTTGTCTACTGAAACAAGTGCTTCCTATTATAATTACAAATATTTCTGTTTCCACAATTGTGATTAGAGGTACAATCTACACCAGAAAGTTTAACAAAGACATTCACCAATATAGTAATAAAACAGTAAACAATTTTCCATCCATTGAGTCAACTTACCTTTCTTTTTGCTTCTTCCATTGTAACCTTTGAAACTATTCCATAACATTTTGGTACTGTAATGGAGCAAAACGATTGTAAAAATGCAAGGCTGAGAAGGAAACTGGTGCTACAACAAAGGTTCAATGCAAGAAGTAATCAACATTCATGTAAGTCATTAACATCTTACTTAAAGCATTTATCTTCCCTAATTCTTCATCAATAATTTTTTTTAAAATGATGCATTTTTATGTTTGTATGTTTTTTTATGTTGCAGATGACAAAGAAGAGAATGCAAGAAAGAAAACTAAATTTGCAAACCATTCTTCTCAAAGTAACAAAATCTCAGGATTTCTTTTTAGATATATATATATATATATATATATATATATATATATATATATATATATATATATATATATATATAGTTGTAAATGTATGTTTTGGATTGTAACTTCACAACACGGATGCATAATCAAACATCTTTGTTTTTTTAATCACAAATCAAGCAACTGTATCTGAAAAATCATTTTAGAAAAATATACACAGAAAGCCATTACAATAGTTGGATATTAGTAAGTATTCTTTTTCTAAGCTATATCTTTACAGATTGTTGTTTATTTTTTTAATAACAATGCTTCTACAATAATCCTTTTCCAGATTTTGACAACAACAACAACCTTCAGAATATGAATTCAATATTTCACAGACAAATTGGTCAGTTTTGAAGTTCTTTCAGTACTTAATTTTAACATTGTTTATGAATAATATTAATTCAGTCTCACTTTAAACTAAGCTTCCTTTCAATGCAGTAACTGTCAACAATTTATCAAGTTGTTCAAGTACTTTAGTTCAACAACAAATTACTTCACAATCTGCAACTTCTATTTTAACATACAATAGTCCTTTCGGTATATTTTTACATTCATCTTAATTTCTTATATACCTATTTTAATGAAATGAAACTGACAAATTTTAAATTTATATCAATGTTTTTGTATGACTACAGTTTTTAACAATAACAGTCAGAGAAATTATGGACAAAATAATTACAATTCTAGTGTAGGTAAGTAGATTTGTATTCATATATAACAATATTCATACTCACAATGCCAATGTAGGTAGGACAATTGTTTTCTGTTGTTTTTCATAGGTGGCAGATCAGAGGTTGTAAATGATTCGCATTCTGTCTCTAAGAATAAAGTTGTCAAATATCCTTTTCAAGTCATACAATCACTTCAAAACAGATTCAATCTTAATGATGAAACAACAACACAACATAATTGTTCAGACAACAAATGATGATTCAGCAACGATAAGAGATGATGGTAATTCAGATATTCAACTTATTGATGTCAATATAAATTTCTTTCAAATCATTAATTAATTTTCATCTTACTAATATTGAAGCACATACTACAAGTACTACAACTACAAACGAATTGTATTGCAAAGGAGAGTTACAAGGTACATAATCTCCAACAGAATTGTATATAACTGCAGATTAAAATATATGCATTTTCATGCTAATGATTTGTAATGATGTTCAGAACTGCTTAATATTGGAGAACCTTGCTTGGAATGCTAATACTGTAAAGCTGTACTTTGGTATGAAGAAAGAGCAGAAAAATGTAACACCTCAAAGGAAGTTGAATTCTCATTGTGTTTTCAAAATGGAAAAGTCTAAATTCCACTATTAAAAAGACCACATAATATTCTTGAAGGTTTGTTAAATGGTGAAGATCATAGAAGCAAATCATTTCTACAAAACATAAGACTATACAATAGCATGTTTTCATTTACTTCAATTGGTGGTAAGATAGATAATTCAATGAACAATGGTTCTGCTCCACCACAATTTATTCTTAATGGACAAAATTATCACCGTATTGGCAGTTTATTGCCAGAGCATGGATCAAAGCCAAAGTTTGCACAGTTGTACATATATGATACCGAAAATGAAATGAGTAACAGAGTGAAGCATTTCAGGTCAGTGAATATATGAACTAATTTGATTAAATGAAATATTTAAATACATCTGTTGACATGTATTCTCTTTATTATGTTTTAGTTCAAACACCAAGGAATCTGTTATAGATGAATCATTGGTTGCTGATTTGATTGAAATGATTGACAATCACAATGTTCTTGCGAAATCTTTTAGAAGAGTAAGAGATTTGTCACTGGAACATATGAAATCAGATTTCACGCTCAGACTATTTAGAGGCAGAAACAAAGACCCTAGAGTCTACAATACAACTTCATGTGATGAAATAGCTGCACTAATAGTTGGTGATTTTGGCAATATGGATGTAGGCAGAGATATAGTGGTAAAAAATGTTCTGGTGAATTAACCAGACTGCATGAAACTCACACAACTTTCATTCCACTGTAATATCATTTCATGTTTCCATATGGAGAAGATGGTTTCAAGAGGATATCCCAATAAGAGAATCTCATTCAAGAACAAAATCTAGGGTAAGAAGTAGAATTTCTTTGCGAGAATTTATTGCCTTTAGAATACAACAAAGAGCTGTAGAAGCAGGAAATATTGTGAATGCATGCAGATTGTTCCAACAGTTTCTGGTCGATTGCTATAAATGGTTGAAGCCCAAAGTTTGTCTTTCATCAGAGTTAATCAGAAGTTAATTCGCTGTGATATTCTTAATGGATTACAAGAAGCTGTTAATAGAGGAGAGACAAATCCTTCTTTAATTGGAAGACGTATTGTCTTGCCTGCTTCATTCACTGGTGGTACCAGATACATGTTCAAGAATTGTCAAGATGCTATGGCAATTTGTAAAAAATTTGGATATCCTGATTTGTTCATTACTATAACATGCAATGTGAATTGGAGTGAAATAAGAGAATTTGTCTTAGCAAAAGGCTTATCAGCTTCAGATAGACCTGATATTGTATGTAGAGTGTTCAAAATGAAGCTGGATGAAATGATGACAGATTTAAAAAAAAAAGACTTCTTTGGAAAAAGCACTGCAGGTATGTTATATATGAAGTAATATACATTATATAAATGTTTATTAAATTAAATTCTGACAACTATATTCATTATTTATTTATATATGCAGGAATGTACACAGTAGAATTCCAAAAAAGAGGTTTACCTCGTGCACATATACTTTTATGGTTGGATGGAGAAAGCAAATTGAAGAATTCAACTGATATTGATAAAGTAATATCAGCTGAATTGCCAAATGCGGATTTGTACCCCAAATTGGAAAAAGTTGTCTCAAGTTACATGATTCATGGACCATGCGGACCTGCAAGACATAATTCACCTTGCATGAAGGAAGGAAGATGTTCTAAATTTTATCCTAAAAAATTCACATCTTCGACTTCAATTGATGAAGAAGGATATCCATGCTATAGAAGACTTGATAATGGTAGATTTGTTGAGAAGAATGGAATTAAGCTGGACAATAGAAGTGTTGTTCCTTACAATCCACCACTTCTAATGAGGTATCAAGCACATGTCAATACAGAGTATTGCAACAAAACCAATTCAATAAAATATTTTTTCAAATATGTGAACAAAGGTCCTGACAGAGCTACTCTTAAAATAAGCAACAACTCTGCACAGTTTGAAAAATCAACCATTATTGATGAGATCAAAAGGTATTACGATTGTAGGTATCTATCACCATGTGAAGCTGCTTGGAGAATATTTGCTTTTGACATCCACCACAGATGGCCTCCTATTCAGAGATTGACATTTCATCTTCCTGGCCAACAATCAGCTTTGTTTAAAGATGATGATGATATTAATGTGGTCTTCAACAGATACGAAAATGCTAACATAATGTTTCTAGCTTGGTTTGAGGCTAACACAGTTTATGAGGAAGGAAAAGAATTGACTTATTCAGAATTTTCAAGCAAATTTATGTGGTTTGCCAAAGAAAAAGAATGGAAACCAAGGAAGAAAGGCTACAACATTGGTAGACTTACTTATATTCCTCTTGGGTCTGGAGAACTTTATTATTTGAGGATAGTACTGACCATTCAAAAAGGTTGTATTGATTATGAAAGCATTAAGACAATTGATGGAAAATATTATGAAACATACCAAGAAGCTTGCTATGTTTTGAGATTGTTGGCTGACGACAAAGAATATATTGATGCAATAAAAGAAGCAAGTGAATTTGCTTCTGGGTATCAACTTAGAAGATTATTTGTTACTTTGTTGTCAATGAATACAATTTCTAAACCAGATATAGTTTGGAATTCTACTTGGAGTATCTTATGTGATGAAATTTTGTACCAAAAAAGAAAGGAGATGAACTTACCAGGTATTTTATATTTTTTTTATTTAATTTGCTATACATATATATTTTAATTGTATTGTTTACTTATTGCAGGTCTTCAAATTCAGACTGCTGAATTACAAAAAATATGTCTGCTGGAAATAGAGGAAATGCTAATGTCAAATGGTAGAAGTTTGAAAGATTATCCTTCATTACCTCAACTTGATATTTCAGATGTACATACATTCAATAATAGATTTATTGTTGATGAGCTGCAATATAATAAACAAGACATGGCGAAAGAACATGACAATTTGTTTAAAGCACTGAATGATGAACAAATTCATGTACATCAGGATATCATGACAGCAGTTCTTTCAAAGAAGGGAGGATTCTTTTTCTTATATGGCTATGGTGGTACAGGTAAGACTTTTATGTGGAAGACATTATCGGCTGGTCTAAGAAGCAAGGGCATGATTGTTTTGAACGTAGCATCAAGTGGAATTGCTTCTTTATTACTTCCTGGTGGAAAAACAGCACACTCTACCTTTTGCATCCCATTGTTAATTAATGATGAATCAACTTGCAACATAGCACAAGGTAGTCTCAGAGCAAAAATTCTTATGGCAACCAGTTTGATTATCTGGGATGAAGCACCATTGATGAATAGAATGTGCTTTGAGGCATTTGATAGAACACTAAGAGATATTATGCGAAATGTTGATGATGCCAATAAAGACAAACCATTTGGTGGCAAAGCAGCTGTGTTGGGAGGTGACTTTAGACAAATTCTACCAGTTATCAGAAAAGAATCTAGGTTTGATATCATAAAATCAGCAATCAACTATTCAGAGTTATGGAATTGTTGTAAAGTGCTAAAGTTATCCAAGAACATGAGATTAAGTACTACATCAAATACTCAAACAACCAATGAGATTCAAGAATTTGCTGATTGGATATTGAAGATTGGAGACGGAAAAATGGATCTAAATAAGAATGGTGAGTGCATGGTTGAAATTCCAGAACAGCTCCTAATTACAAACACAGATTTACCTTTATTGGCATTGGTTGAATTTGTCTATCCTCAATTTGTGGTTAACATGCTGAAGCCTAATTATTGTGATGATGGAGCAATTTTGTGCCCAACAAATGATTCTGTAGAGCAAGTAAATGATTTCATGTTGTCTTTAATCGGTGGTGAAGAGGTGACTTATTTAAGTTCAGATACACCTTGCCAATCTGATGAACAAGATGAAGTGTAATCTGAATGGTTTACATCTGAATTTTTAAATGATATCAAATGTTCAGGGATACCAAATCATAAACTGAAGTTGAAAACAGGTGTTCCAATTATGCTCTTGAGAAACATTGATCAAGCGAAAGGTCTATGCAATGGCACAAGATTGCAAGTCAACCATTTAGGCAAGAATGTAATCTCTACAACTGTAATTACTGGAAAAAACATCGGTGACAGGATTTTTATACCAAGAATGGATTTAGTGCCATCTGATTCAGGGTTGCCTTTCAAATTTCATAGAAGACAGTTTTCGATATCGTTATGCTTTGCAATGACGATTAACAAAAGTCAAGGACAAACACTTTCTAGAGTCAGCCTTTATCTTCCACAACCTGTATTCACACATGGCCAACTATATGTTGCTATTTCTAGAGTCAAAACCAAAAGAGGATTGAAAATACTTATATTGGATGAAGATGGAAAGGTAACAAACACAACTAAAAACGTTGTGTACAAAGAAATTTTTGAAACTCTTTGAAAAAGAATAAATTATAGGTATGTCATTTCTATTTTTTTTTTCATTTCAAAACTGTTATAAATATATATCAACTTATTTATGTTATGCTCTGCCATGCAGGAAAATCATGGTACAGAAAAGGTTGAACAAAGAAGTCGTTGTGTACAAAAGGAATTTGTGTACAAAAGGAATTTATGAACTTCATTACCAAATGAGACATTCTAGGTATGTAATTTATTCTTTTTTTATTCTTATATTAACAAAGTAGTGTATTAGTCATATTTTTATTGTTGGTGGTTGAAGATAATATTCAATGAAATTAAATATTAACTTGACATACTACTTTAATTACATTCTAAATTCATCTATTCTATTGATACACTTCAACATCTTTTAAAAACATTAGATTCTCATTATATAGATTATTAAATATCCAAAAACCCATTGCTATTACCACAATTATTACATGTAAAAAAAACCCGTGCATTGCACGGGTAGAAGGACTAGTTGGTGACTAAAAGAGTAAAATCAGTCGTAAATATCATTAGCCACCGAAAATAAATGGTGACAAAAATTCAAGTCGCAAAATCATTAGTCACCGATTTCGAAATCAGTCACTAAACTGTCATCGATATTTTAATTGTTAATCGGCCACTAAAAATTTGTCATCTTTAAGTATTGTTGACCATTTTAGCCACCAAAATTTTCATCTCTAATTCAGTTGCTAATTGGGATAAATTTTCATTTAATAAAATAATTTTTGGTTGTTAATTCGGTAGCCAATATGTACAATTTTTAATTTAATTAAAATAGTTATCGATGGCTAAATCAGTAGCTAATTCAATTTTAAACAATTGTCAAATCAGTGACTAAATCGCTGACTAAATCAATAACCAAATCAGTGGCTAAATCGATGCAAAAACTAGAAATATTTAGAGACCAATATAATTTGGTAATAAATATATGGACATGATTTTACTTGTTTATAAATGATATTTTGCTTGCTTGTAAACAATTTTCTAACCTAGTTATAAATGCTACAAATTTAATTATGTTAAATAACAATAAACTCTAATATATAATATACTAAAATGCAGTATAAAAATTCATATTACATTATCTGACATAAAACAAGATCTAGTTTGCTTATGTCAAAACCTCTTTATAACTAGGTGTGGTCTTTTGTTTTTTTTAAATATTTATAAATTTATAAAGTATATTAAATTTAAAAAAAAATAATCGAAGATAAGTCGAAGCTATGAAGAGTCTATATTCAAAAAAGCGTAAAGTTTAAAATAGTTTTAGAAATAGGCTTTAGAGTAAAAAGCACTTTGTAGTGGTTTCACCTTTATCTTCTCTTTATTGTAATTATTTCCTCTATCCCTTGACTTCTCTCGCTTGAGGAACTAGCATTCTTTAATCACATGTCCTGGTTTATTGCAATGGAAGCATGTGATATTTGTCTTTGGCCTTGACTTCCCTCTTGACTTACTACGATCATTAAATCTTTGAGAATGATCATTAAATCTATGAGAGCGGTTATTAAATTTTTGATAATTCATGTACATATTTCTTCCTCTTGACTCCATAACTAAAACTTCATTTTGAGAAGAGGAGATAACCTTATTGCTACCATTCCTTCTAATTTCTTCATTTAAGAGGCTATCTTTGATCATGTCAAAAGACAATTTTCCATAAGGAGCAAAGTTACTTAGAGATACCACCAAAGTCTCCCAACTGTCTGGTAATGAGCTAAGCAACAACAATGCTAATAAATCATCATCTAATACAATCTCCACTGTGATCAACTGATTCACCATATTCTGAAAACTGCACAAGTGCTCTGCCATTGAGGAACTATCCTTGTATTTCAAGTTTACTATCTTCCTAATAAGGAATGCCTTGTTCAAGGAATTTTTAGAATCAAACAGCTCACTTAATCTCTTCCATAAATTGTAAGCAAGAGTCTCACTTGACACAAGATGATAAATAGATTGATCTATCCATTGTCTGATCACACCAATAGTCTTCCTATTTATCTTCTTCCAATCTCCATCAGTTTTACCTATTGGTTTAACACCCTTTTCCTCAATAGGATCATACAGGTCTCTGCAAAATAACAAATCTTCCATGCGATATTTCCATATTCAATAATTTGTAGAATCCAATTTAATCATGGTTCCTGTACCATCATTATCTCCTATTTTCAAAGCACAAATCAAAGCCCCTAACCAGAGCTCTGATACCAGTTTAGGGAAGATTTGATCTGGATTTTGCTTCCGCGCTTGGTTATTTGTTATTTTTGAGATCTTCCCAACAACAAAATATAATCTCTTTATATAATTAAGAATGTCAATTGGTTTATCATTTTTCAAACCTATAATTTCTCTTAAGATATTTAATTATGAAAATAAATCAAATTCATCACTATCCAACAAATTATCATGTTTTAAAGATTTTTCAAAGTTTAAGCATTTTTCTTTCAAAAATGCACAATCTAGTGACTAGTGGCGAATCTTTAACAAAACTTAGGGGGTGTCAAGTTAAAAGGTTAAATATGTTTTTAGTCTATGAACTTTGATGCAAAATTATAATACATTAGTGTCTGAAACTTTGATACATTTTAGTCCTCAAACTTTAAATGAATAGATATAGTAATTTTAACCCAATTAAGTTAATTATTTTTATGTGTCAAACGTGTTTTTCAGCAGATATTGAAACAGGAACATGTTAGACACCGTAAACAACTAAACTACTAGAAACAAATTTTAATTTCACATCAAAACAAAAATTAAAAACATGAGAAATATATGAAAATATTTCAAATATCAAATCCATTAAAATTGAATATATATATATATATATATATATATATATATATATATATATATATATATATATATATATATATATTACTTACGTAGAAAAAAAATCGAGGAAGGGAAGGGGGCAGGGGCATGCCCCCTATAGGGACACTAAGGTCCGTCCCTACTAGTGACTTTAATTTTTTGACACTATAAAAAATAAAAAATATCTTCACATATTTTAAATTGTTCAAATCTACTTTGAAGTGTGGTAATTTCTATTTTAAACGATTCTTGAAGAGATTTTACAATTTCATTCTCAATGTTTTAATCGAATTGTTTCTTTGTGCGTCTAATACGGTTTTCCACAAAAACTTAGGTTCTTCTCAATCGATAGTAAGTCTCTTTTTCTCTAAAATTGAATTATCTTTTTACAAAAAACCTACTTTGAATTATGATCCAATTAATCTATTATCCACCAAAAGACTAACCCTTAATCTAATTAATAGTTTTGTAGAAAAAATTTAGTGCTTCGTCAAAATTTACGCAAAAACATTTTGAAACTCGTAAATCAAAAAGTACCAAAAAACAAAATTGGACAAAAGACATATTTCTAATTTTAGTACAAATCCAAAATAGAATAAAAAGTACAACAACACAATTAGAAAGAAAAAACATACTAACCATAAATGAGAATGAAAATTGGTTCACATAGACAATATGAGATTGAAGGAATGTAGTCTGTCAAAACCCTAAAAATGACTTTTAGAAGAGAAGAAAGTCACAAAGAGATGAAACGATAAAAGAGAAAAATAGAATTATAAGAGAATGAAAATAACTAATTATTCTCTTCGTAAACAAAATTATAATTTATTAAATACAATTTTAACTCATTAATTATCATTTTTAATACCAATAAAAATTAACATACACTAATAATAATTTAATTAAATTTTATTTTCAAACATAAACTTATAATTAATAATAGAACTATATTAGTAATAAAATATTCTTTTGAGACTTTTTTTTATCTCAAACATAATTTTATAATAAAATTAATAAATGTATATTAGTACAAAAATAGTTTTTTGAGGCTTGTTTTCTTAAAAATAATTTTATAATTAATTAATTAATAGAGAAATATTAATAGCAATAAATTTATTTTGAGATCTTCTTTTGCTGGAAGCCTAAAACAAGTAACTTTACTTATTTTACACTTGAGCCAGTCCTGAGTGCAACAAGCTTATAACTCAAATAAATAAATAAATAAAAATCTATTTGTGCTCAAACATACACTAATATTAATCCATATTAATACGTTTTTGTCTCTTAACCAAGATTATGCCTTTTGGACATTTCTTAATTTAGTTTGCTTTATCAACTCTTTTTTATGGTATTGTTGAATCCAATCGAGAACTTTGCATAAGTAAAATTAAATATCACTTTACAATATTGATGGCAGAAATTCTAAATTAACTTTTCTCGTGCATATAATTATTTTTTGTATATTTTTTCGCATCTTTTACTGCGTACAACACATTACAAATATGAAAAAAAAAATGGTTATACATACCAAAAATAAAATTAACATACAACAATTGTGTTTCATGATACAAATGGTTGGAACCCTTCTGTCAATGCTGTAATAAAGTATAATTCAATCTTTTTAGAAGAATCAAAGTTGTCTTCTAAACAAGGGTTGAGCAACACATCACTTGGTGAGTGGAAAACCAAATATTGCGAGCTATATTATGTTAGGGATTCTTAGCCTGCAAAAACTCACAATTTTTGTGTATATAATTAAGTGGATAACTAAAGAAAAGTATAATAAAAACAAAAAGATTTTTTTTAAAACAAGCTATAGCACAATATAAGCACTATATGTCACACAATTCTACGACAAAATTATTATTATAATAATAATAATAAATATCGTAGACCTATATACTCCTTATTTGTTGTAATAATATATATCAATGATTTTCTTAAAATAATCATTTTCTGGTGATATGATGCATCAATTTATGAGCATGGACTCGATATTTAGTTTCCACTATACAAAGAAAATATGATTATCATTAACATGACATTTTTTTTAGTTCTTATTCCCATAAACGAAGATAATTAAACAAAAAGTTATATAATTCATTTTTCTTTTTTCAAATATAGATCAGCATAAAAGGAGTAAAATGAATAGGAGTTTATAATGATATGGATGATATATATATCAGTGATACATTAAGAACATGTTAGAAAACAAAAATAATAGGTTTAACTTTAAGCATGACAAAATTGAAAAAACACATAAGGTATGTTGTGTATCTTATCACTTCAATTACAAATAATTTAGTTCCAATTGAGAACTTCATACTGTTATATATTCATGTAGCTAAGTTAAGGAATAGATCAATGTGTTAATAAATTTTCTTAATGCAAATTGTTTTCAAATAGTATTATATTAGATGAAAACATGAAAATGTAAACACAGGATAAACTGTGGAAGATATAAAAAAGAAAAGTTTTACAATACCTTTTTCAAATACTTCTTGTGAAGTTTTAGTGCAGCCATACAAGCTTTCTTGGCATCAAGATTTCCATTGGTATCATTCAATATCTGAGAAAATAAATTAGGAAGTAAAAGAGAAATTAGTAACTATATTTATGAAAATTAAATTTAATGTTAAGGTAAAGAAGTTTTTACCTTGACAACATCATCCAAACCTTTAGCTTGTTGGAGTAATATTGCACTTTTTTCCTTCAAGACACTAGCAACAAGAAAAACAGATATGGGGAATGGAGGATCTTCTCCACTCTTTGCCCCATTTTTCATATTTTCTCTCTCATATTTTCCATAATGACGTAATGACTTCATTCTTCCTTTATAGTCCTCAGATTTGTCATCAGCCTCCTCGTACAACCAGAACAAGTCAGGATCGTATTCCAGAGCCCACATCATCTGTGTCATTCAAAAAAAACAATCATTGTTTATTTTATATAAAACAATTCAGAATCTTAAATATTTTTATCACATGGTTAGGATCTTGCTCTTGTTATAGGGTTATCATTTTCTAATGAAAATTATAAATAAAAAAAAAAAAAACAAACCTCCCAAAGGTACAGTGAGTCACAGAAGGAGAATTCTCGTCGAAATAAAACCATTATCATCCGAAAAGCAAATAGATAGTCACCTCCACCAATTTGTTCTGTACTCCAATTTATAAAAAAATAAATGTTACTTTTGTGAATGTTGTGGAAACAAGATATTTACAAAATATCCAATTTAATATATATTTACGTTGTTTATATGATTAGATTTTGTGCTTCATAAATAAAAATAGAAAGAAGGAAAATACCTATATGTTGATGAAGTTTTGGATCAATTACTTGAGTGATTGTTGCTAAATTACTTAATTGTGTCTCGACCCCAACAGAGTTAGCAGTGCATCTAAAGTTTCCTCGCTTAAGAAAATGAACAGTGTCGATTGTAAGAAATAAATACATTGTTGAATATAATTATAATTGTACCTTAATTAATGTTTAACTTATCACATGGAATCTTAGTACTTCATTATTCTTTAAACCTATTCTAATTTCATATATATGATTCTAAATATCCAAATCTTGGTTAGTCAATTTATTTTGCAACATGTAATAGAGGGCATTAAATTAATCAGTTTTGTAATAAATAGGATTAGAGTTTACCAATCTACGCATCAAACGTTCAAAGCACCAAAAAGCATCAGCTTCATCATTAAGAAGTATTATCATAGGAGAGCACAGGTCACTCATTCCTGCAAAAAATTGTAACCAAAAAGTAAAAATTACATTAATTGAGCTATGGTGTTACATTTAGAGCTTCTTTTGGTTTCAAGAATAATTATATTTTTTTTATCTTTTTTCATCTATACTATTATTAAATAAATAAACTAAGGAATGTTTTAGTTATCTATAAAAATAAGAAGAAAAAGACATCTCTCAAATCAAACAAACCTTTGTTTTGTACATTACAATGAACACTATACTTTAAATTATTAAGAATTTATTTTCACACCTTTTTTTTCGCTAAAATCTTATCGCCTACTTTTTTTCCCTTTCTATGAGTCAGATTTGGTTGAGAGTATACCCATAAACAAAAAAGAATATATTTTTTTTATTGTTTTCTATAAAGAAAAGAGACTACTATGATTTGAAGGGCAAACACTAATTTAAAGTAAAAACATATAACACTCTCATCTAAGTAAAAACATACCTCACTAAAACATCTCTTTCTAGTTGTGATTTAGGTCTTACATCATTTGGCCGGACACCGATTTGGCTATTATTTCAACTATGCTAAAAACCTATGATAGTTGTAAACTAAAAAATAAATTACATCTTTGGGAAGTTTTCAAGCAAGAATCTTTAACTCAAAAAGTGAATAATATACAAACACACTATAACTTGTGTTCAAACTTTATTTATGAATCAATAATAAGGTCCTCATTTCGTCAAGGTATTTATACTTTGTCTAAACTAAGAACTAAAATTGTAAGCAATAAGGTGAAGGTTAATGACTATTTTTCTCTATATTAAGTTGAATGAGAAAATACAAAACTAAAGGATTTATAATAACTACCGGCTAAGTTCAAAGTGAATAAGGGTTATTATGAAATACAAGTATTTTTTAAGAGTGAAAAAAAATCAATTTTTTAAATAAATTATCTAAAATCATATTTCTTTGAATCTATTTAAATAGATTTGTCTCAAATTCAAATTCATATTTTTTTGATTTTAAGTTCAATACATTTAACTATATTTAGGTTGAGCCGACATTGAGTTAAGTCGCCACAGTTCCTTGTTGGGCTTGGCTCAGACCTATGTCAAGTTAAGTTCGACCAAATTCAAGTTAAGTTTGGACTAGGTGAGACCAATATGAATTAGGCTAAATATGACCATGTTGAATTGGGCTTGTGTGGCCAAGATATCAGGTCCACATTGAGTTAGGATATGTTAAGTTAAAATGAGTTTATCTCACGTCAAATTGATCAGCCTAGCTCCACGTTTAGCCAAATTGTCTTAGGTATAGGTTGGGTTGAGCTCATTCAAGATTAGGTTAGGCCAAATTCATATTGAGTCGAGCTCAAGTTGGATTGAAATGGATTATACTAGATCAGATTAAGTCAAGTTGAGTTTATGTTACGCCAATACATTGTGCCTACATAAGATTGAGACCATGTCAAATTGAGTTGAGTTAATCTCGCGTAGAGTTAATCTAATTTACAAAGTGGATTTAATCTAAATTTAATCCAATTTTAATTGGATTGAAAAAAATTCAAATCAATGTGATCTAGTTAAAATTGATCTATATTTTAAATTCAGTCTATTTTATTTGATCTGGATTGAATCTAAATTGAGTTTTAAAAAAATTAATCCATAATCACCCGATACTTTTTATGTTATTTCAAAACATTGTAGTCAAATAAACCAAGGTATTTTTTTATCAGAAAAAAAAAAACGAGGTGCTTATTACCAACACTAATATTAAAGTGATGGTTTGTTCATATGTCTTTGTTTATTAAGGTTGTGGGTGTTAAAGTTACATGGAATTATCCTTTATGTTAAGGCAAATAAGATCTAAAAAAGTAATGATGTATTCTATGTTGGTCAAAATCCAAATGTGGTAATACGAAGTATTTAAGATTAAAATTTAAAAACTCACCTTGACCATAGCCAACATCTGAATCAATTTTAGCATAAACAGAGAGAATGTCCCATAGTTTTGACAAGTTTTCCTTCTTTTCATAAAATACTAATGTTCTGTCAGTGCGAACAACATCAAGACCTGAAACATGTGTTTGTGCAAGAATTAGGATCATTTTCATCGTAATCGTACCAGCATAATGCAATCCATTAATTGAAAAACAAAAAACAAAAAAATTCACAAACCTATTTGATGGAGTGTTAACATCCATTGAATTATTCTCTTGTCTGTAATCTTTTCTAAGTAAGATGGAGGAGTAACATCTTGAAGAACAACTGGTCCATTCTCTGGATTATTTTCTAACAAAACCATTGGATCTAAACATGGTGTACCATCTTCAGCAACTGCAGGTGCTGTGATAAATCTACCACTTCCTACAAGAGGAAACAATATACGACATTCTTCTTTCCATGTATTATAAAGATCCCTGCAAACATAATTATAAAAGTTAAACAACCACTAAATTCAGAAAAAAAAAATTCTTAAATTGTATAATAATTCTTGTTTATACATAGTGGAGGTGGGAGTATATATTCTTGTTATAATCATTAATCCATTTTATTTTTAAGTGGTAAAGACAGTTAAAATGCTTTGCATGGTTCATGTAAATTTTGTAACTAAAAAGGTATCTTGAAACTAAGAATGTTTACCTTCGACGCTGTCTTATTTCATCTCTTTCCTGAAATGTACTCTTGGGATCATAGCAACCAAGTAGAAATTCCCAAACTTCTCCCCTAATTGATGGATGGATTCCCTGGTTTTAAAATTTTAATAATGTTATGTTTTTGAGATTCCTTATTACATATATTAAGTTGTATATATATAAACAAATTACATTTTAAATCCCTTGATTAAAAAGAAAAGTATGAAAGTGATTTTAAATCATTGAACCCTAAACACAATAAAAGAAAATGTGAAAGAAAAAAAATTTGAATTACCCCTCGGTGGATTCGACTTAAAGTCTTGCCTATATCTAGATAGCCTTCTGGAGAAAATGCAGCATGCCATTTTCTTGCACTTAATGTTTTGCCAGCCTGAATCACATTACAAGAAGCTTAATTAAAAACACATGATGTTAATGCAAAATAAATTCATTAATTACTTCTTAAGTAAAAGCGTATAATTTTTATAATATAATAATACAAATAATGGCTCAAAGGATTAGAATCAACAGAAAAAGTAAAAAACATTCTTAAATAACAAATGCATTGACACAGTTATTGAAAACATTGGTTAGATAAGAGTAACATAAATTTGTTTGAACGATGAAATGAAAGAGAAAAGAAGATATATATACCTTGATCCTAAATTTAGACTTTGGAACATCAGTGCATTCTGGACGAGTTTCATAAAACGAATCAGCGGGAGCTCCAGGATCTCTCCACATCCCAAAAATCAGAAGTGTTCTTGGAAAAAAATTAATACAAAAACAATGATAATGATTCCTAACCAGGAGTTGGACCCCTTTGAAATGATATGGCAAACCCAAGAAATTAATCTTCAACGAAGAATTCAAAGGGGATCCAACCAAGGTTCAATGGGCAAGTTCTAAAGCCAAATACTACAAAATTTTTTCAAAAAATTTTATTCTTTTTTAGCATTTGTGGTTTTGTGGGGTTAACAATGGTGATTGTGTTTCATGAAGGAAACTCTCCCAATACCTTGTCAAAAATCATTCACAACCTCACAATCTCTAACATTCACCGTTTAATGCGTAAATTTACACAAATCATTTTCTTTCTATTTTTCTATATATCTATCCTCTCATTACTTTTTTAAGTTATTTTATTTTTATGTCTACGTTTTTCATATCAGTCCTTCAAATTAGTCCTCATCCAGGTTCACGTATCTTATGAGATTTTTTTTTATAATTTATTATTAATATAAAAAATACCATACTAAATATAGAATTTAAAGTTTAAAATATACTTAAATGTTTATAAATACTAAAACATAACTTGTTTAGTTGAATTTTCACAAAATTGTAATCCAATAATTTTATTTATCTAATATTATTTGATGAACCAATGTGGGCTCAAATTTGCTTAGGATAATATGTTAATTCTATAGCTTGTTTTATACATCAAAGCATACCACTACAAAAAAATTCTCCATTAACAACTAATTTTAGTGATAAAAAAATATTGGTCACTATAATGACCAATTTACATATTAATTTACAAAATAAAAAATTGTTTGTTACTAAAATAATCACTATTATGAATAAAAAAATATAATTAGTTTCTAAAATTTATTACCAAGGTTTTGGTTATCAAAAGAGTTAGTTTATGAATTAGCTACTGTAAGACCCACTTCTATTTTTAGTACCCTAATGTTTAAGGGCTGCCACATTGTTGGGTCTAAAGGTTGACCCATAAGATGCCAAGACCCCTAAAGCAGCCAATGTCCCTCATTTGTAGCTCACTCTGAAAAATCAGTGTCCTAACTCTCTAATTTTCTTTCCACAAAACCTCTGATAGGGTTTGGATCCCCGCCATCTTCAAAGTAGCTCAGCCTCGTTCTCTAAGTCACGTAAGTTGCTCCTTAGCTCATACTAATTCTCCTCCAGTCCCGTTTTTTGTAAATCCCAGTTAGGGTTTCCTAGTAACCCTGTTCCTGTTCTGTTTCACCGTTTTTTTCAGCTCTTTGGCCTACCCTTAGGACTGTGCTCACTGTGTGCATATCGGAGTATTCCGCTAGCTTATTTTCAGATAAGGGAAGCTAGGGTTCATTCTGTTATTACGTTTTTCTGCTTGAGTCACTGTTATTTCACCATGGTATGTCTTGTGTGTTGTTGTGAACTTGTGAAATGCATTATTGAGCTGTTTGGATCTTGTTCGTGGGGTTGTGCACGAGAGAACAATGGTGAGCACTGGTTTTCTCGCCCAAGCGAGCACGTCTCGCCTAGGCCAGACTAATAGGAGATCGCTCTGGTTTTTCTGCGCGAGCTGTCGCTTGAGCGACGAGTCTCTGTTTTGAGCGAGGCACAATCTCGCTCAGGCGAGGAGGACTCGCCTAAGCGAGAGAGCACAGAAAACCATTATTTCCCTTTTCAAGCCCTCGCTTAGGCGAAAGGAGCTTGCCTGAGCTAGAGGACTCTCTCGCCTGAGCGAGACCCTTCTACCTGAGCGAGGAGCTGGGCGAGGAGTGCGTTTGTTCTGTGATTTCTTTGTTTGGGGGATGTTGGTCATATGTTTGGACTGATTATACATTTTAAAGCATGAATTGAGTGATTTTGTATGAGCAAGATGAATTATGGTTTGTGGCTTATGAGTTTAACATGATTTGAGTATGATGTATGTATGGAATGATTCATGTGCTAAAGATGATGAATTTTGGCATGGTTTTGGAATGGAAAATGATTGAAGGTTGGTTTTAAATGTTGGCATGAGATTCATATGCATGGCCAGTACATATTGGATGGTTAAACTTGATTGATATGTGGTTAGGGCGTAATTCCATGAGCCTCTAGGTGAGACCTCACGGTGGTGCCTCAGTTGGTTGGGACGTAATTCCATGACCCCTATTAGTGAGAGTTCATGGTGGTGCCCCATCTATATAATTTAGTAAGGATTCAAGGTAAGGTTGCATCCTAACACTCTAAGGAGTCGGCTAGCCTCACATAGAGCGATCTGACTCCTATGGTGAGAGTAGCAGAAGGCCTGAAACCCATTAAAGGCTAACCTTGTGTGGAGGCTGAGACATTGTAACATTTAGCTCGGGGGTGAGCAGCTCGGTAGAGTAGGGAAATCCACCACAAGTGCAAGCATTCGCCGAATCCGACTAAATTATATGTATCTGGATGAGTCGAGTCTGAGTCTTAGTGTATTGTTTGCAAGTCATAACATGATTGGTTGGCTTATGCATTCTTGGACTGTGGAAATTGCTTGTAATAGTATGATTAACTATTTTCTACTCTAGCTTATCCTTTTGCTTGTTTGATTACTTTGTGTGTGGTCCTTCTCCTTTTGCGATGATCATCAATTTATTGATGTGAGCAGATGCGAGAGGTACTCGAGGTCAACAGAAAAGGGATGATTCCGCTGCTTAGCATCTCTGGGATGGACTCTAGTTTTCTTTTAGGACTAAGGCCCATGTATTGTCTTATCTTGGGATTTATTTGCTTTTTTGTCAACCTCTTGTTTCACTCTTTATTTGGCATCATGGTATGCCTAGTTTCTCTTTTGTCTCCGTTTGAACAACGGTATGGAGTGAGGTTTATACTCCAGGATCGTGCTATTATATTTTTGTGTTATGCCTCTTTAATTAGGGTTATAAATTAAATGTGGTATTACAGCTACCAAGGTTTTGATTACCAAAAAAATTAGTTTTTAATTAATTAGTGACAAATTTAGTGATCAATTGTAATTTTTTATTCATAATAATGATTATTTTAGTAATCAATAATTTTTTATTTGATAAATTAGTATTTAAATAGGTCACGATAATGAGCAACAATATTTTGTGACTAAAATTGGTTATTATTTAATAGTTTTCTTGTAATGAAGAGGTCCCATGTTTTTCTAGTATGTTTTCTTCTTTGCTCAACAAATATTATTTCTATATGTTTCCACAAAAGTTGTGTATCTTTTATACAAACTTTTGAAGCATCCGATATATGCAAAGTCTTTTTCATTAGTGACTGAAATGATATCTTTAACTGCAATGCACACAGTGAAATTCATTGCTGAAAAAGTTGACAAAATTTACCAACGCAACGAGGATATTAGATCATAAAGGAGATAAGGCTAAAGAGTAAAAGTGATATATAGAGAAGCCAAAGAGAAAACAAAAATGCTTGCACAGTGTTAATCTATCACATATTCGGAACACAACCACACAAAAAGCTTCACATAAAACTGAAGTGTGTATGTCACTATATATGTACAAAATTATAAAAAAGAAAAACAAAATACTGTAATATATATGTATGTCGAAAAATATATAAAATTTCTTAAAAATATAAAAATAATATAATTATTATCATGTGAATTCAAATTAAAATAACATATAGTAAATATTTTCAAAATAACAAAATTATATGAATCATCAACATACTTATATTTTTTAAATTAAATACTTTATTCGTTGTTAAGTATTATTAAAATGCCTTAAAAATATGGAATAAATACAAATAGCTGGTTTAGCCCATTGTCACAAGACATGAATATTCTTGATAGCAGCAAAGAAAAGCACAAAGGCACATAGGAAGTTTTGAGAATAAGATTCTAAAACCTTGTGGTTTGCATGAGAATCAAAGTAAACCCTAAGAGAAGGGAGAATAATGAAAGTTGTAATAGCTTCCCTGCCACAGTTCCATGGAAGCCACAGCTACATAAAGCCTCATCATGTTTCAATATGAGTCATCCCTCTAAACAACTTTTCTGGCATTAATTTGTGATCTTCCAATGGCCACATTCATCTTTAGGTCTAACATTGTTGGGTGGGTTTGTCTTCTGCTGATGCTTCAAAAGGGTGCTTCCTATGATTTTGTAGTTGGTGGCCAAAAGGGTTGGACTGTTCCAAATGATCCCACTTTCAATCCTTTCAATCAATGGGCAGAGAAGAGCCGTTTTCAAGTTGGAGACTCTCTTGGTAAGCTTTCATTCATTCTGTGTTTCTATATGGGTTAATCAAATCATTCTTATATTCTTAATCTATCATTGATATGATGATTTTTTTATCACAAATAATAAATATATTTAATAGAAACGACAACTCAAAAAAAATGTCTCACCATATTCTATTTAAGAAAGATACTTATTTAAGTTCTTTCTTGTTTTTCATCTCCTTATAAAGTATAAGTATAGATTGTCATAAAGTATATATTTTTAGGACTATTTTATCCTTTCAATACATTACAGAAACATAACTTTCTTTATTTGTCAGGCTTTCCAACATTATATATTCCTTCATCATACATTATATATACTATTTTCCTCCATAACGACTGATCAATGATATTTGGTTATTAAATCAAATATTGGCTATGAAACCTAAATTAAGAGAAGACCTTTCTTAATTTTTCTTTTGCATAAGAAATTCCTTCTTCTTTTCTCCTAATATTGAGATTTTTGCAACAAGTTTTGGATACATATTTTTGCATAAATTCGACAGTTCTTTAACCTTTTTGATATATGTAGAACTTTCGTAATCTGATATACGTTGCAAAAATCAATTTTCACACATTCTCAGAAGTATTGTTGTCACAACTTCAAAGATTTAAAGCCTGGAGTATAATTATATATTTCTATCAATTCAAAATCTCACCATCAACACTCATAATTTAGGAGCAGTGATAAGATGGTTTCATAATAAAATTAAAAAGAAATTGAGAGAAATTATGAGTTTTACTCCACTTGAAAATTATAAAGTTAACTCGAAAGGTTTGGAAGAGATAGTGAGCGTGGTTATTATTTCAAATACCCCACTAATAAATTACTAACGATAAAAAAAAAACTCTTAAATTGGAGGTATTTAACTTTTAAAATCTGGTTATTGCAGTGTTCAACTACCAATCTGGGCAAGACTCGGTGCTGTACGTAAAGAGGGAAGACTATGAGAGCTGCAACACCGATTCAGCTTATGCAAAATTCTCTGATGGCCACACAGTGTTCAAGCTTAACCAATCAGGGCCTCACTTTTTCATAAGTGGAAGCAAAGACAATTGCCTGAAAAATGAGAAGTTAACAGTGATTGTGCTTGCTGAAAGGAACAAAAACAGCAATGCATCTCCACCTTCACCACAATCATCATCTTCATCACCACCACCAACTACTGGGCAAGAGGGTCAGTCTCCAACTTCAGACACAAACCAAACACCAAGCCCTGTCACTGAACCTCCACCTCCCAATGCTGCTGCTTCACCCTTTCTCCCTCTTGCTGCTTCTGTTGGACCCTTCATGGCTTCACTCATCATGCTTTTATCTTTCTAACAATTTATGAGTGTGCTTCAGTATTCATTTCATTTCTTTTTTCTTTTTCATACAATTCTTTTATATTTTTCATTTTTCTTTTCTTTGTTTCCTATGCTTTGAGTTAAGAACTACTGAACTTGCTGCTCTTTGGTTCAAGGTTGGGATCATGTTTGATATTTATTTGTGAAGATTGAATAATAATAATAATAATAAACTGACAGTGTGTTTCTTTCTTATTCTTATTTACCACCTTCTTGTATAAATGATGTTCTCGTGAAATGAAATAAAACCATTGTTTATTTATTTACAAAATGCAGGAAACTGTTTCGTGATAATATGAAAAATGAGACAGAATTAATTCTTCGAAATGTTTTCTTTTCAAAATATAAGATAGAGAAAAAAAAAAGACAAAATGGGTGTGAAGAAGTAGATAACAAATTTATAAAGAAGAAAATCAGTAGGGAAGATGAGACAAGAAAGAAAGGCTCAAAGTTATATGAATTAAAACTACAAAATTGATTTTTTAACAAACATTTTTCACAAAGTTAATAAATAAAGTAATTTTTATTCTTTTATAAAAGTTACAATTAAACTGTATTTTTTTAAATATATTAAAAAGTAACTGTATAAATTATACTTACTTATATCTATCATCGTATAAATGTGAATTTACAACTTTACTATATTAAAATAATATAATTTTTTTTAAAAAAAGTATACTTTTGGAAAAATAATATTAAAAAGTATTAAACAGGTAAAAATACATGCTTTTTCGAAATAAGTATTTATAGTTTATTACATTAAAATAATATAATTTTAAAAGCATGTGTAGTTTTGTATAAAATATATTAAAAATATTAAAATAAATACAATTCAATATATATATATATATATATATATATATTATTAACATATTATGTGACGATTATTCATGAAAAAGAAAATTATTTAATCATTTTAAAATAATTTTTTTAATTGGTTACTTTATTAAAAAAAAATTAATTATAAAGAGTTGAATTATCTAACTAAAGATGTTTATCAAATAGTTTATACGTAAATAACATATGTCCTGAGATATTATTATTATTATTATTATTATTATTATTATTATTATTATTATTATTATTTATTTTATTTTATTATTGATCAGAAGGTATATATTTTTTAATTTATTTATAGACATAATGGTAGTGATATTTATGAACATTATTTGATGATATTTTTTTTGTTCTTAATTATGTAACAAAATTTTGTAATATATGTATTTGTATTGACACTAAAAAAAGATTGATTTTAACGGAGATTTATTAATAGAGGTTATCAAACCTCCAATAATTTATACATATAGTGGAGGTTTTTTGAACCTATGGTAAGGTTTTATGAAGAATCCCAGGAAAACTTTTCTTCCCTCCACGTCTTTTTTTACGGATCCTTTTTATATATTTTTTTTTTCAAAAACCATTTTTACCACTTTGTTTGTATGTTTGACAAAACAGACATAATATCAACCTTCGAAAAACTCATCCAAACCCACTTTCCTCAAACTTCACCTTGCTTTCGTTCTACAATTGTAGCTCACTCTCAATCTCAATCTCGTTCTCAATCACAATCTCAGTAAAACCATTTTCATCCGCGTTGCAGCTCACGATTTCATTTGAATTTTCACTTTGCTTCCAAATGGTAATGGTTTTCCCTTTCTTTTCTTTAGGTTTTCAAATTTTATTGATTTGTTGTTAAATTCTAACTTTGAAATCTTTGATGTTTGTTTTTGTTAAGGAATCCAATTATAGGTGCTGCATTTTCTGAAATCTATAGTGCATCTCCGTTGCTCGTTCAGTGGCTTTGCATCTCCGTTGCGGGTTTGATTGATTGTGGTTTCTTCATGCTTTGCGTGTTCATAGTTGTCATAACATTTATGGTTCAATTTCAGGTGAAATGGAGTAATTGGTGAATGAAGCAATTTCTAATTTTAAGAGTAGTTGTGCTACAATGGCAAAATATGGAGTGGTACAATTCTAATTGTTGCTCCTCTCGGAAGTGATCGACTGTTTTAGCTCTTGCATTGAGTTCCTTTGAGACAGAACTGAGGTTATATTTCATTGGATGTTTCCACCTTCAAAAGGTAACCCTATGTTTTTCTGTTTATTTGGACGTAGCATTCTAAACTGGAGATTGTAATTTTTCACACACATTCATCAAATTCTAATGCTCCCTATTTTAATATTACAAATTAAATTATAATATTTTGTTGGTATTGTTGTTGAACGTGTAGCCGAGAGTAGAGTGGGAGTAGAATTGGAAGGACTGTGGGATAAAAGAGGGAAAAGTCGGATGATATATATGATAATAAATAATTTCCCAATCTTCTTATCTCCCTACTTGAAACCAACTTTTACCTATGCTACTAACTCTTTACCATCTACTTCCAATCATATTCACCAAAGAAGAAGACACAACCGAAAATTAAATGTGAGTGATTGAAAAATAAAATATCCATGCATGTGATAACTGACATAATTTTGTGATAAAAATTGTTTTACGAAATATTGATTGATGATAGATTGAAAGAGAAAAGATAAAATTTGGGATTTGGTTGGCAATAGCGAAACTTGGAGCAGAAGGTTGGGGCAAAGAAAAAAGGGAAAGTGAAGGTGAAACACTAATTACATTCAGAGAGGTAAGAATCATATGATTTCCAATTACATTCCAAGAAAGGTATGAAAGAAGTCAAAGATTAAAGGAAGAGGTAGAAGCACTAATTGCAAACAAAAAATAATTATTGAAGAAATTAGTCACTAATCTCTAGTTGTTGTGGTTAGGGAATCATTTGTCCCCACCTTCCAAATCTCAGCTTATCCTAACCCTAAGGCCTACATGATCCCTAAACAGATACCAACTTGTTTTCATCCCCAAATCACTCCACATCTCCTTAAGTCCTCTGTTACTCAAATATCATGTTTTGTCCTTCAATTTTTTCTCTCTGTCTGCTTTCTTCACATTCAAGTTCTCTTTGCTGTTTCTCAA
This sequence comes from Vigna unguiculata, assembly GCF_037176805.1. Classification (NCBI taxonomy): domain Eukaryota; kingdom Viridiplantae; phylum Streptophyta; class Magnoliopsida; order Fabales; family Fabaceae; genus Vigna; species Vigna unguiculata. The sequence continues at coordinate 29,057,125 of NC_140802.1, forward strand.
CATTTATTTCCCAACATATCACACATAGTTAAGACAACCTCACCTACGATAATTTAATAATTTAGTATTATTCATATTCATTATCTTAACTCAACCCTTCTCTTAGACCCATCAAGATAATACATATAATTAAATGAGCTGCACAATTTTCATTTTCATGATGAATTGATCTGATTACTAGCATAGGCTATTGTTAAAGGAACAATTGTATGTGAAGAAAAGCTGGATTCAGATCACTGTTAGTTGGATTTAGAAGAATATTTGTGTTAGAAAAAAGACATTTGTTTCGGGTGTAGGGACCAAGAGCCTACTAAGAACCTCTTCGATCTTATTCCTTTTCTTGAAATCTCCTCTTCTCACAGCTGCAATAACTTCTCCAAGAAATCTGCTTCCTCGCTCGATCAGTTGAACAGGCGATCGGGGTACCTGTCTAAAAGGCTCTAATGCTTAAGTCAGTAGATGAATTGATCGGTGTATAAGTGTAACTGCAATAATAAATGCGAATTTAAGATCCTCACCAACCTACCTTTGGGCCCTATTTATAGTTTCTGGTGTGGGCCTGTGATTAGGGTTCCTTAATCACGACCCAATGATCCTCTAATCAAGATTACTGACTTGTTTAACGTTAATTAACCCAATTGACTGGTGTCCTTTGGTCGTTCGACCGATGGCCGCTTGACTAGGCTGGTTATGTTCTTGATTTTAACAAGTGAATAATTAATCTTTATAACTGATCGACCGAGGGTCATATATAAGACGCTACACGAATCACTTAGGAGACTGATCGACCGATGGAGCCTTATGGGTTGGTGCGCGATCGACCTGGTGGCCGATCAAACGATTGTCCTTTATAAGTTACGGTGCTGTTCGTGTGGGACCGAACGACCGATGGTCCTTTGCGGAGTAATGCGTAATTCGTACGTAGGGCCGATCGACCGATGGTCCCTTACGGTATAATACGTGGTTCATACGTAGGGCCGATCGACCGATGGTCCCTTACGAGATAGTAAGTGGTTCATTTGCGAGACCGATTGACCGATGGTTCTATATAGTTCATCCGTGGGGCCGTTTGACCGGTGGATGTGTTATATACGAGCCCTCCCAGTCTTGTTCGATGGACCGGAGGACTGGGCATGGCCGATGGCCAAATGGGGCATACAGTACAACATTCATACATTGTATCTATATTTTCTTTGGGAAAGTCGTATGCTGTGATTACTACTGCTATGCCATAGTTTGTATGTATATTATGTAATCTTATAGATCATATTTAATTATAAGAGAAACTGTGATTACTTTTTTTAATAAATTTCTTTAATTTTTAAACATGTATTTTTAGAAGAGGTAAGTGAAAATTTCCTTCAATGATATTTAAAAAATAAACCATGCATAAAATGAAGCTAATTAATGATATACCAAATGACTATAAAATTATATGAAACTTTACAATTTGAATAAAAATTCTTAAGTCAACAGTTGGATTAATGAAATTTATTTTCTGTAAAAAGTTGTGAAACTAGAAATTCTGTAATGGTGAGTTGATAAAAGTAATATTCCTTATACTTCCATTCAAATTTGGTATACAAGTTTATGGATTTCATTTTGTTTTGTGCATGTTGACTACATACAGGGAAAATAATGAACCTTTCTTCTTGCTTTCTGCTTTCCTCAATAATGGACTCTAGATCTACATTAATGGTTTTTTCTTTCAAAGCTATTTCTTCCTGCATTGAAGTAATTTTGTATTCCAATTCTAGAACTAGCTTCAATATATCAGAAAATGCAATATGTGATTCCCCCAGTTTAGAATCTAATACTGTGCATTGGCCATGCAAGTCCATATTTCGCATTCTTAACTTATCATTTGTTGTTTGAAGAGTTTTAGATTCTTCAATCAATTTTTCATTTGTAGCTTGAATTCTAAGTTAACTACTTTCAGAAAGCAGCACTCCTCTTAAGCTTCTTTCCATTTTTTTCTGCATGCTTTCCTCCTTTCTTTTCAATTCAACTTCTTATGCCTCATTCAATCCTTCCATTCTTCTGATGTCATCCTGGAGATTTCTTACAACATTTTCAGTATTCTTCAGTGCCAAATAAGAAATTTTGGATTGCAAATAAGCAACTTCAGTTTCCAGTTCTAGCTTGGAAAGCCTTATACATAATTTCTCCTTCCCTGGCATATACTGAAACAATTCTCCTTTTGGTTAATGTCATTTGACTCAGAAGATTCTCTTGACCCCTAAGTTTTTCTTATATTAAATGTGTTCATATTCTTATATTAAAAATACTAATATTCATATATTTTTTTTAATTCATATAAAATATCCGTGTCCACTACAATCATAAGTTTTTTTCGTTGACTAAATTTTTAGTGTTTATTTTTCTATGCCTTATAGTATAACTCTCCAAATTACTGTGTATCTTTTACTATTTGAAGTTTGATTCTAATTTTTTCTCCCTCGTATATTTTCTTTGAGAGTTGTATCTATTATTGCAATTTTTATCTACTTGTAGCCAAAAATAATAAACCAGAAGGCTTAGTCATTGGAGAAAGTTAAAAGGTATATTTAGGAGTGTCTTTATGTACTTGTAGATAAAAATGACATTATGAATATTTGGTGCGTAATCATTTATTGTAGTAGAACTTTTAAGAAAAATTTAAAGAAGAATAGGACATAGTCTAAAGTTGTTATATATATTAAATCAATGAAAGTCTAGTGCTTATTAGCATTTATATACATCAATCAGTATTTTTTTTATCATACTTTGCGAAAAAAATCTCAAACTAGTGACCTACTACTTCTATTGAAATTATAAACTAGTCTGAAGAGAGTTGAATAATCTTTTAAAAACCTTTTTGTGAAGTCATTCAAGAAAAAACATATGTCAAGAAAACAATCTAATTGATTCATAATGACTTGAGGAAAACAAAATCTTAAGGACTATCACTTAATAAGTATTTCAGATCATTTGAAATCTTAAGTTGTTCTAACAAAAAAAGTCGTATTCTTATTTGTTAAAATAAGAAATGAGAACAGAAATTCAATTCAATAAAGTAATTTGAGTTTTTTTTAATTAGGTTCTTAAATTGTAACCTGATTGAATACTTGATCTTTCTGGAACTTTGTAACATGATTTTTAAAATAATCCAAACTTTCATAAATTGTAATCTTTTTGGGTTTCAAACTATTATAAACTAATTTTAGAGGTCTAATTAAGAAAATTGTAGAAGATTAAGGGTCAAATAGACATATTGGTGCATTAAACCAAAATAGCATTAACACTAAACAAATCATATCTTACAACTGTTCAATCATAAATTGATATGATCATTTTATTTTACAATTATTACTGAAAGGGCATAGTTACCATATTTACTTATTCCATAGAAGAAAAAAAACAGAATTTGAAAGTCTTTGAAAAAAATAATCCATCCATGTACAAAGTGCAGACTGAAAATGTAGAAAGCTAGTTAGAGAAGTCTGAATCACTCTTTTTCCTTTACAGAGATTCATGACAGTTAATCAGAATTACAAAGATAGAACACTAAGTTTAGACAAAAATCTTCTTAGTATTGTTTCTCTTGAACCTGTTATAATCTTGCAATAATCTACCACGGAATTCCTTCTTCATTTCATCCCATACTGTTTTGAAAATCTGTCAACGAATTTATTGATCAACAACTCATCATCAAAAAATCTTGTCTAATCAAATGTGGTTTTTATAGATTTTCTTTTCCGGTATGTTACTTATTGACTTCACATATTACCTGATACTAACACATGTGTTTGTCTTATTTTTTAAAAACCACTTGAAGATGAAGAAAACATCAATCAAGAGTAATAGTTCGGATGTACACACCACCCATAATGTAATATGTTATATGATGTAATATGAACATGATATAATATGTTTCATTGTTGACGATTTTGAGTTTGATTTAAGTTTGTATTATTGTTAGGCATGTTGTAAAATGTAGGCAGTTTGTATTATTAGACTTTCATTTTATTTGACTTTATAACAAGTATAACAAAGATATTGTAATATTTCACTAATTTAAACTTTATTATTTACTTTGAACTTATAGACTAAGTTCCTTATTTTTATGAATGTTATATCTAGTTATAAACAAATATCTAAATGTTAGAATTTTTTCATATCATATGTTTTATGAATTATATGCACTCAAAAAGTATAATAAATAAAATTAAGGGAATTTGAAAAGTAAAAACATCAATAAATAATGAATTGCATTGTAGGGGTAAAAAATTAACTTTCAGTACTATTATACAGTATACAATATCAATACCAAGGGTTCTAAAACCGTTGTTAATTACTAGGGTTTTAAAACCTCAGATAAATGCCAGGGATTACCAGGGGTTTGATATTGCCAATAATTATCAGGGGTTTTGAAACCGCCGGTAATTACCAAGGGTTTTGAAACCGTCGGTAATTACCAAGGAATTTAAAATCGCCGGTAATTACCAGGGGTTTGAAACCACCGGTAAATACCAGGGGTTTGAAACCACCGGTAAATACCAGGGGTTTCAAAACCGCCGGTAATCCGTTAACAACGCTGGTTTTTCTAGGGGAAATATAAACCACCAGAAAATCCTTTAACATGGGTTAAAACCCCCGAAAATGCCATAAATAACCTCTAGTAAAAATTATTTTTTTTGTAGTGTGATGACCGTATGAATAAAGAAGACATCAATATAATCGTATCAAGAGCCTGGGAAAATCCTAAGTAAAATTAAAACAATTGTTTTGAAAAATTGTGAGAGATTATGGTGGAGAAGAATGGTAGTGAGTCTCATGCTCTATCAAATTCATGTGAGTATCAGAAATATTTGGTATTAGTTCAACACAATGATAACAACTTGATATTTTAAATGTTTCCAAAAGGTAAGATTGATATTTTTATTAGATTATTGAGACTTGATTCTCACATATGTGACAAGAAATTTATATTGTGTGATAAATGTAAAAAATATTACAAACATACAAGTGAAATTGCCAAATGGAAAAATGTCACCCCAAGAGGATAATGTGATTTTGGATTGTGGTTTGCAAATTGATAATATCTTTTTTGTGCCACAAATTAACTTGAAACTTAATCTACGTATCATAATTAATTGATGATATGGTTCAATTTAATTGTGCATTTTGTGCAGGGGCGGATCTTAGTATAGGTTTAAAGGGGACATGGCCTCTCTCCCCCTCCCTCGTTTTTTTTCTATACATGTCAAATATTTATATATATATATATATATATATATATATATATATATATATATATATATTCTCTTTTTTTAATTTTAATGCATTTGATATTTTTAAAAATTTTATACATTTCTGGTGTTAAATATGTTTTTAATTTCTGAATTTTGATGTGAAATTAAAATTTTTTTATCTAAAACTTTAATATAGTTTGGTCTCTAAATGTTAGAAATGAACGAATATATTAACCCAATTACTTTAAAGTTTTTTTAAAATATACATTTGAGTTGTTTATACTGTCTCATAGGTCCCAATATCCGATGAAAAATATGTTTGACACATAAAAAACAATTAATGTAATTGGGTAAAAGAATTATATCTATTCATTTTTAAAGTTTGAATACTAAAATGTATCAAAATTTTAGACAGTAACAAATTTTAATTTTGCGTCAAAATTCATAAACTAAAAACATATTTAACATTTTATCTTGGCACCCCTAAGTTTGGCTCGAAGATCCACCATTGATCTTATGTAATGCAAGACTGATAGATGAGTACAATTGGACTTGATAAACAGAAATTTATTTCTTTCTTAGATATTCCGAAAGTAAATACATTAGCGTTTGACAAAGATTCATCAATTATGACATGACATAGGCATTTGAGTCACCTATAAAAAAAGACGTTAAAATCCTTCGTATGAGACAAAACAATAATAATATAATTTGTGATGTTTGTCCTCGTTTTAAACAACATAAAAATCATTAGCATACTCAACAAGTGAATTTCTTTCAATTAATTCATTATATTGAGACCTTATCGCATTTCATGAATATTATAATCTATGAATATTCACGTATAATTTATTTTTATTTCTTATATAATTAAATTAAACCATACTCTTATTTATATATATATATATATATATATATATATATATATTATATTTATTTAAATTAAAATAATATAACGGTCTAAGATGATATTATATACTTGTATTTAACTTAAATACCGTTATATATCGTTACACCGTTATTTAACTTAAATGTATTTAACACTTGCGTATAACATCATCTTATACCGTTATAATATTTTAATTTAAATAAATATATAAATAATATATATATATATATATATATATATATATATATATATAATAAATCAGACTTAAGGAAATACCGTTATATATACAGCATCATGGTTATACTATTTTAATTTAAATGAATAAGTAAATAAGATTTAAGGTAAGAAGAATAAATTTAATAATGATTTAAAAATTAAAGTTCAGATTCAAGGAAAAATGAAATCTTAATATAAAATAAATATCTAAAATAATTACAAATAAAAAAAAAACAAAAAACAATATAACTAACGCTATTAATATTTTTTAAAATAATAATAATAATAAAATTAGATCGAGAAGTGATTCAATATATGAAGGTTATTTTAGCAACTTCGTATAACTTTTTCAGTATTTTAAAGTCTGACTTTTTCTAAAATTTTACTAGCGATACGATAAAAACAAGTTAACGCTTCTAAAGTCTTCTCAACATAATATTTCAATAATAGTTTCCTTTTATAAGAAGTTTTCTACCAGATCTGATAGATTTTTTGTTTTTTAAGATTAAATTGTACAATTTATTATCAGACTTTTTTTGTTTAAGATTAAATTGTGCAATTTATTGTCAGACTGATCTTTGAAGAAAAATACTAGATCTCTTCTTTTGCGGCAAAATAGATCTTTTATGTAACATCCTAATTTTTAGCATCTTAAAACTAATAAAAATAAGGAGTTTTATCATAATTTCAAAATAGATAATTCAATGTACACAATATATTAATACAGTCTTACAAAAGATATGATTATACAAATATATCATTTATACACTTAAACTAAACTAATAAACTCTATACTTAAACTGACCACTACTAAAGCTCTCACTGGAAGCCTTCTCCTCAACCTAAAATGATGGTTCCTCATCCTCCAGAAGTGCCTCTGACACTGCAACCACATATGCTCCCACCAAAAAGGTGATCATCGCAAAAGAGAAAACATACAACACGAGACAGAAACACAGAAAGCAAGGGTAAGCTAATGTAAACAAGAAAATATTCATATGAAAACTTAACTCAGTTTACCAACATAACACACATAGGCATATATATAAACAAGGATACAATTGACACTAAACTCATTATCTGGATACATGCCAATGACATTGGATCTCTCGGTGCCTTGCACCTGTGTGTGGTTCCCAAACTCTGTAGAGTTTGGCCTCAAGGGGTTATCACCCAATCACTCACATGGTAAATCCCCTTCGCGCCTAAGACTTAATCTAGTCTAGAGGCTAGGACCTCCTTCTACTCCTCACAACATAATCCATTCTGCTTTATCTGAACGTGAATGATTATTGGAGTTTCAGGATACCAACCAATACCAAGTCCTTATGTCATTGCATACACTAAAACACCACCACATATAACTTCTCCTTGAAATTCCTTAAACATCACAACTCCACATGCTCACACAACATTTCATACCAAACTCGTCGATTTCAGTCTCATTACATCACATAAAACATACATGTTATCATACTTAACGCTTTAAGTAGTAAATTAATCAATCATTGAAGCAACCAAGTAATTTAAAACCAATTTGCTATCAATCTTGCTCAAGTTGCAGAGCTCTCGCTCAGGCGATAGGAGCCTCTTGCTCAAGCTAAAAGCTCTCGCCTGGGCGAGATTGGAAATAGAGAGCAATGGAGCATCCATGAGTCCTCGCTTAAGCTAAACCATCTCGCTTAGGCGGGATCACTCTCGCTTAGGCGGAAGGCCTTCGCTCAGGTGACAACTCGCGACAAAGAGCAGGGACGAGCTTCTGCTATTCTCGCTTAGGCGAGAGCTCCTCGCTTACACGAGAGCTTCTCGTTTTGGCGAAAAACCACTCGCTTAGGCAAGCACAACAAATCCCCACCTGCACTCATGCATGCAAAGCCAGAAAATGGTACCAAACAAACATGCAATCAACTTCACAACACACAATTGCCAATCCAATACATTTCAACACTCAATCTCAAGTAAAAATCAAGTAAATCATTTTAAAGTCTTTGAGTTCTAACTTCCCTTACCTGTTATCCTGCTTAGACAGATTTATAAACGTCAACGCCTTAAAAACGTCAACGCCTCTAACTCCACAAGATGCTCTATCTACACATAGAAACATCACAAGAACAACCAGGACATACCATTATGATCATTGATCAGCAGAGACTCGTACTGATGATTAAAACGTCTCATGCAAGTGGAAGAGAGCTCACATGCAACAGAAAACAGAAAAAGACTAAAAAGGAGCAGAAACTCAACTTACGCGAATGGAGAAACTAGTTGGTCCAATTTGAAGAGCTCACCGAAAGAATCAATCCTACGGTCTCGATTCTTCAATCAAACAACCAGAGAGACAGAACCTTTAGAGAAAAGTCAGAGGATTCTAGAAAAGTGGTTTCTAGAAAGATTGTGTGTTTTAAAAATAATGAAATTCGTTTATAACAATTCTATTTATACTAAAACCTTTTAATATTAAAATAATCAAGTCTCACTAGTTTTAAACCACTATCACTTTTAAAACGTCATTTTCTAGGGTCTTACATTTTACATGCTATTTTACATTATTTTAATATTTATATGGTTAAATATATTTTTTTCTATTTTTTTAGTGAAAATTGAAATTAGTGAAAATTAAAATTGGTTTTTTTTTTTCAAAATTATGGTTAAATTCAGTCCATTAAATTCCGAGATTTAAGGATGTAGTATTTTTAACTAAATTTGGTTAAATTTATTTAAAGTTTGAAATGCGTTTCATGGTAACATTTGAATTATTTACATCATTTGATACATTTACAATGTAAAGACCACTTTTTATCTTAGGATTTTAGGCCCAACTTTAGTAAAAAGGACCCAAGTCAACCCATTAGTTTTCTCATTTTAGAAAAAACCTTTCAATTTTTCCACTCTAGTTCTTCTCCCTCTACTCTTCACAAACTACTACTGCTTTCCTTCTAACTCAATTACTACCACTCCTTGCAGCATATTCTTAAATTGAGACCTTTGCAAAGTTCTTGTTGGAACAAACCAAACATTCCATTCCTCCATGTAAGTCGAACTCCAAACCTCCATCTTTCTTTTTGTTTTTGAGTTCCAAAGCTTTGGTTTCGCGTTGTTTCCATCTTCTTAGTCTGTTTTGGAGTTGCAGTGTTCCTCTCCACATAGATCTCTCCTCATCAAGAGTAGTAGCAGTTTCGAGGTAAGGGAAACTAGGGTTTTAAATGCTTTCAAAATTTATGACTATTTTTGTTCTAATTTGTGTTTTAAATTGTTGAATGATGCGTGTGATTGTGTGCAAATGATCTGAATGTTGTTTGGCCTTGTTTTCTAGTTTTGCATGCGTGAACAGGTGAGAAACTTGTCATTTTCGCCCAAGCAAGCATCCCTTGCCTAAGTGAGAATAGTTGAAAACTCATCCTTGTCACTATTCGAGTTGTCGCTCAGGCGAGGAGCTTTAGTGTTGAGCAAGAGCGATCTCTTTTAAGCGAGAAGGTCTTGCTTAAGCGAGAACTCGTAGAAAGTCACAGTGCACACTATTCGAGCTCTCGCCCAAGTGAGAATGCCTCGCTTAAGCGAGAGAACTTCTATTGCTTGAGCGAAGGCGTCTAGCTTAAGCAAGACTGGTGCAGAAAAGTGTTTCAATATGTGATTTCTTCTATGATTGGTTGTTTTACTCCTCAAAAGTATGATGTATGACATGGTGCATGTATGATGTGGTGTATTGGGACTGTATTTAATATGATTAGCATGAGATGATAATGTTCTGAGATAACATGTGGACTTGGTGTGAGAATTTCAAGGAGAAATCCCTTTTGATGATAAAGTAATGTGTGTGATGACTTAAAGATTCAAGTAAGGTTGCATCCTGACACTCTAATGAATCAATTAGACTCACAGAGAGTAGACTGGTTCATGTGGGGAGAGCAATAAGAGGTCCTAGTAGTTGACAAGATAATGACCTTAGATGATCATGGACTAACTGTGCTAAGGTGAAACCCATTGGCAATAACTTTGTACAGCAGTAGAGGCCACCACAAGTGCAAGCAACCAATGAATCTGATTTCATTACATATATCCAGATAATCGAGTTAGAGTGTCTTTAATTGTTTGTTATCACATGTTGTTTTTGCTCATAATTTGTTTACTTATCTATTGAAATTATTTTCACTAACTTACCCTTCTTTCTTTTTGTATTTGGTTCCTTGTGTTTTTCTTTTTGCAATGATCCCCAAATGTTGGTGTGAGCAGATGTGGAGACTCCTGGTAATTACCAAGATGATGGAGATGCTATTGGTTAGTTTAGGCATGTTGGATCTTGTTCATTGTTGAGCCTTTTTTGAAAAACTACTTTCTTTGTATTTCCTTGCTCAATGGGGCAATCTTTTACCAAATTGTTTTAAGTTTTAAGACGATTCATGACATTGTTCTGTGCCATGATATTTCTGTTCCAATATATTTTGAATAACTATAATGGTTAATTCTCATATACTTCATGCCGTATGCTCTATTTTATTATAATATGTGATGTTTTATTTATTAGAATTTTCTATTAAATGAGATTTCACATCGCTTCGATATTAACTAAGAAATACGATTCAAACATTAACTAAACTTAACAAAATTTAATTAAAAAAACTAAATTCACACATGAATAACTTATATTTATCAAAAATTTCAAAAAATAACTAATTTCGATTTTCAGTACAAGTTAAATAACAAAAACATATTTAACTATATTTAAAGTTAAAATTCTTTTTATTTTTGTCTTATCTTTTTTCAGAAAGCTATTTTCCTCTTACTACAATAGTAATAATAAACACTTAACCCAACATATTTTTAAAATTCTCACCTTTTCCTATATATAAATTGTCCTAAACCATATTCATATTTATAATAATAATTTTCACGATAGATTAGAATGGAGCAGACATGTCACGCATATCGGAGATATATTATATACTATTAATATGAATTTCAAAATATTTGTTCGAGAAAGTCTTATTTCAAAGAATTTGTTCTAAAATACATTTTATGCGTTCTAAAAATTTTGTTCTGAAAATTTTATATTGAAAATCTTATTCCAAAATTTTTTGAAAAACTTATTCTAAAAAATCGAGCACATGTAATCCAAAAATCACTTTTATAAATGATAAAATATTGTTTTGAAAGTTTGAAGATGCACAAAGAAATTGAGGGAGGCCTTCTCGTTGGTTCACTGAAAATGCATTTCTTTATTGCACACACCATCAAATCAGAAAAAGGAAGGTTCTGAAAATGAATCAGAAAACGTATTACGGGTTAAAAATAATTTAATTAACTAAAACTGATATGATAAGATAAATAAATGTACATAAATTGAATATTGAAACAAAATTATGAATTTTCTAAAAATAAATACCACAATTGCAGCAATTAATGGGAGCTCAAATCACGAATCGAGAACTAAAAAGAAACCAAAATTTGCATTCAAATTTATTCGTCATCATGCTACTCAATACCAATTTTCCCCCTCTACTCTTTCTTTAATAAATTAATAGACACTCTTTCCTCAGCCATAAAAGAAAGAAGAATTCGGTGAAGGAAAATGTTGGAGGCATTGCGTACCTCGTAATTCTTATCCCTGTAGTGACCATTTCACTGAAGTAGCAAGAAATTATATTTGTAAGAACATATAGCATAGCTAGTTTACCTATAGTACTGCTAAGCGAAAATGAGCATAAAAAAAAAATCAGAGGCCCAACACTATACAATGATCACCTATCTATCAAAAATTTTTCCCAAGCTCAACTTTTTTCATCATTCTGATAGTGTTGTGCAGAATGGAGTCCAAAATTCCAGCTACCTGAAATTACAAAAGAAAAACATAAGACTTATCAACAATATAATTTTAAACAAAAAAGCCTAAAACAACATCTGGAACAATGGCAAATACAAACCGTGAAAACGCCTCCAATAATGGCACAGACATTAGTAATAAAATGTGAAAAAGACCTCTGGTTTTCTGTTATTAAGACCTGCAGACATAAACATTGTAAACCGTGAATAAATTTTATTTATACGGCAAAATTCACCCAAAACTATGACCTCCGTATGCAGACCTGCATTGGGGAGAGCTCAAGATGAAACTTCGCAACAGGAATGTCAACACTGTGAGCCACACTGCTATGCGCTGTGTACTCGTACTCCTCGATTAATCTATGACCTTTTCTATTCACTACCTCTGTTTTAACTATCTGAATATAGTGCTCTATCTGCAGAAACATGAGTGGTAGAACTATAAGAGATTTGGAAGAAAAGGAGAAAGGAAAAAAAAAAAAAACTTCTAAAGGTCCTGGCCATTCATGCTGGCTTGCAAATTAAGATCAATATTCAAGCAATCACGATATTTCCCACTATGCAACCAAACACTCAAAATTCATATACTACCCAAAATAAAGTCAAATAGCAAAGTTAATACTAAATTACAAGACTTGAAAAGATTAATATGAAAGAAAAAAGGCTTTTATTCAATTGATTTATTTGAAACAATATATTAGTAATAATTACAAAGATATCTATAAATCTTCTAACAAGTTTTAGTAATACACTTGATATCCTACAAACAACACTCCCCTCAATTTGGTGAATGGATATCTATCATTTCGAGCTTGCATGTGAGATCTTGAAATTGTTCCGTGAGAAGACCTTTGGTAAACAAATATGCTAAATAAAGCCCAGATGAAACATAAGAAGTAGTGATAAGACGATTATCCAATTTCTCTTTAATAAAGTGTAGATCTACCTCTGTGTTTGATCCTATCAAGTAGAGTTGGATTGTGAACAATATAGTTGACTTATTGTACAATAAAGAATCCTAGGCTATTCACATGCCAATTTCAAAACATTTAGAATAATTCTAGCCATAATAATTCACACACCCCATACACCATAGCACAAAATTCAGCCTATGCACTAGACCTAACAACAAAATTTTGTTTCTTAATTCTCCAAGTTCTCAAATTTCTACCAAAGAACATGCAATATGGTGGATTTCCTATGTGACAAACCCTGCATAATTTACATCAGTATACAGTTCTATTTTTTAGTTTTTCATTCCTCTTGAACAATAATCCCCTTCCCAGATTTGTCTTTAAATATTGAAGGATTTTGTTCATAGCTTGTAAATGTCTCTTCCTTGGATCATGCATGAATGGACTACTATACTCACAACATATACTATACTCACAACATAGGCTATGCTAGGTTTGGTGTGAGCTAAGTAGATGAGTTTTACCACAAGTGCTTGATATTCACCTTTATTCACAGAAGAACTACCTTCATCACTCTCAATTCTATGGTTTTGTTTTGTAGAAACTCCGGTGGTCATGCAATCAATCTTACCTATTTCTTTGAGAGATAAAGATGTCTTTCTTCAAGTTACTACTATCCCAAAGAAGTACCTTAATTATTCTAGATTCTTCATTTCAAACTAAGCAACAAGCTTTTCATTCAAGATATGTTTCCCTTGTTCATCATCTCCTACAACAATCATCAACATAGACCAAAAGAAAAGTAATTTTACCTTCGAGAGAATGCTTGATGAACAGGTTATGGTCACCTTGACTATGTTGATACCTCATAGATATCATAACTTGAGTTAGTCTACTAAACCAAGCAAGAGGTTATTGCTTGAGTCGATACAAGGCTTTCTTTAACCTGCACACCTTATTCCCTTCTTCAATAGACCTAAAACCAGGAGGAATTTACATGTAAACTTCATTCTCTAATTGTCCATGTAAGAAAGCAGTTTTCACATCAAGTTGTTGCAATTCTCAACAAAAGATAAGCTAATGAGAGAATGATTCTAACGGTATTCATCTTTTCCACCAGAGAAAATGTTTCCTCAACACCACAAGTTTGAGTATCCTTTAGTAATTAACCTTTGTAACATTCTGTGTCATCCGATTCATACTTTACATTACAAACCCATTTGCATCCTACTTCCTTTTTATCTAATGGCCTATCAACAGTTTCTCATGTCTGGGTTTTTTTTAGGACTCTCATATCTTCATTCATGGCTTGCACCCAATTTTCATCTTTCATTGCTTCTTGAACTGAAGGTTTCTAATTACATCAATATTAGAGAGGAAACTCAGAAAAGATGGTAGTGGTCACAAAATGAAAAATAGAATACTTGGTACAAGATTGGGTTCCTTTTCTCAAACCAATGGACAAGTCATTATTGTCAAACTCACAATTATTGTTCAAGGAATTTTTCAAAGGGTCAAGGGTGTCAGAAGAAGGAGCAGTTACCCCTAGTTCAGACAATTGAAGTTGTTCTCGGATTAGGTTAGGTTGCTTTCGTCTTCTCTGATATTGTATACTTAAGAAACTTATGTACAACTAATTTCTGGAGTTGAGGCTGACTTGGGAATATATATACCCTTCTTAGGAGGAACTTCAAAGACATCCATACAATATGAGTTAAGAGAAGTATTAGGAGTACCAAAGGTAGTATCAATATGAAGACAGTTCCCACATGAAAGAAACAAAAGATGACTATAGATTCAAAAGACTTAACTTCGAAAGAACACTTTCCCTGAAGCAGAGGATGCATGTAAACAGATTTAGTTTCTTCAGAAATGACATTTGTGGAGGTAAAAGACTTTCGAATTGGAAGGTGGTAACCATGATATCTCTTTCCATTATATGCACAACCAATGAATATGTTTTTAACAACTCTAGGATATAACTTTCCATAGAGGTAATTATGAAAATGGACAAACACAACACATCCCAACACCTGACTATGAAGACAATAGAGAAAAGGAACAAATGTAAAGAAGGAAAACATGAACTCAATGAAACTTAAACCATCTAGGACCAGCGAGAGTAATCGGTTAATAAGATAGGCAGTAGTGAGTATATCCTCACCCTAATAAGATTTAGGGACATACATTTGGGAAAGAAGTGCTTGTGTCACCTTAAGGAGATAATTATTTTTTCTTTTAGCAATGCCATTTTGTCACATGTAGATTCATGAACACCATTTTCAAGAAGGAATTTACAGTCATCAATAAAAGTGGCAAACCATTTAGCACCAGATATACTAGAATTTGATGCAACCCTCAAAAGTCATAATGAACCAAATCAAAAGGATGGACACTTCTTTTATTACTAGAAGGGTATGTGGTGCGATCATGGATGTTGAATCAGGATACAAACTATGTATCGCAGAGCTTATTTTCCATATCGTGGATTGTTTAGTATCGTGAATCGTAAGATTCATAAACAATTAAAAAATGTCACATATAAGACATACAAACATGTAAAGACAATTAATAATAACAACCACATTCAAAAAGAGTAGTATAGTCATCCCTAACCTTACTATCTTTCTTCGATCTTTCAAAAACTCTTTGAACAATAGCTTCCCCTCAAATTTCCCTCCCCTTAACACCATACAATTCTTTGAATGGTAACTTTCCAATTTGGCGTTCATTCACGCTAGCAACAACTTCAGCTACACCACATCCAAAATGCCAATGCTAGGTACAACCTTGACATCAACTTCAACTTCGACCCTACCACATGAACAGTCTTACCACATCTAGGTGGAGAAGAAGAGGCTGAAACAAAAGTCAAAACAAAAACCAAGAAGCATGATTGAAACCTTGTCATGTGCCTCGACACTCGTGGTTGTTGGATTGTGCATGTGCATTGTGTAGCGTTGTAAAATGAAGAGGCAATTAGCAAAAGGGAAAAAATAGGAGATGTGTAAGTTGGTCCCATTGAGTGTGAAGATAGAGAAATCGGGACTATTCGCATTCGAGACAAAATCAGGGACATCATGGCATGGTTGTTTCTTGTTCAAGTCGCAATTCAAAGTGCGATACGAACGATATAACTATGATACAAACGATACAACTATGATTCGAAAACACAAACGAGTTTTCCTACAATTCGTTTCGTTGGGGTTGTGAATTATATCGTACCACGCGATACTTACTACCATGTGTACGATGGTGCTTTCAAAGTGACACATCACATTTAAATGACTCTATATTCTTTGGAAACTAAGGAAGGAAACATAGACTTTAGAATAGAAAAGGATATATGTTCTAGACGACGACGAAGAAGCCAAATTTGAGGACTCAAGTAGTGCAAGACCAAAGACAAGAAGTACCCCTTTGTATTATGATATTAGCCTTAGTTTCTAGGTTTTCAAAGCAAGACAAACCTCCTTGTTCCTTAATTGTACCAATCTCGCTTGTGGCAAGATCTTGAGAAACACAATGAGTAGGAAAAAGGGTTACAAAACAGTTTAGGTCATGAGTAAATTTTTGAATGGAAACAAGGTAATTATAATGTTCTAGAACATAAAGGAAATCTTTAAGGTTTAGGGATGGCAAATGAGAAACATTGCCACATCCAACTACTAGGACACATGTTCCATTGGCAACAATAGTGTGGATACTAGAAAGAGAAACATATGATAAATAAGATGAATGACATGAAGGTGGCTTACTGATAGATTCCATGAGAGATTTTAGACATTCAATTTCAACATGTAATGCAAGCATTCCTTCTCCAGTTTTGGAGGATGAAAGGAGTATTGTTAGGCTTTTTCAGAATCTTAAGTTGCTATGTTAAAATAAACAATAGGAATTCTTTAACTCCCCTCCTAAATAAGACAGAAAGCTCCAAAGATGGCAACAGAGATAGTATCGAGGACAGCTATGGCAACAGCTTGGGCCAATGCTTCAGCAACGACTTCAACAAAATCACCGATGACAACTTCGGTGGTGTCTCTGACGACAGTCCGGTGGATGCAGTGGTTGGGGCAGCAGTATCAAAACCACAAGTTGGGTCCATTTTAGGTAACCGCAATAATTAAAGGAAATGGGTGCACTTCAAGCAAGCTTAAAAAGAACCATAGTTAAGACGGTAAAGAAAAAATATGGAAACAGGGCTCTCTAATATCAACTTGAAAATATTAATATGAAAGAAAAAAGATTTTTATTCAATTGATTCATTTGAAGCAGTATAACAGCCTCTATAAATAGAGAACTCTAACCCTATAGTAATAATTTCATAGAGATCCGTAGAATCTTCAAACAGCTTCAGTAGTATACTTAATATCCAACTAACAATAATAAGTTTTTCTGTTTTTCATATAAAATATTGAACTTACAGTAACATTTGCTCCGAAATCACGAGTATTAAAGAATGACCGGCCACCGAGCCTATCATGGCTGCTACCTAAGTATGGTATCAAGAGCTTCACATCACTCATGGCCCTAGGCGTCACTTTCTTTCCAAAAAACAAGTTGTTTATGACATGTGACATGTTCATTTGAGAAGCATCAAAAGAATGGGCGTCAGATCTAGCTGAGATGATCAAATTTCCCGGAACCTGCAATTGCAAAACTGCTTTACATTTCTTTCATGACTTTTCATTTTAATTTTACTTTTTGAAATCTTGGAAAAAAAGAACTAGTTATTTTACAGATTTTACTATTACAAACTGAAGCTTCTAGAAAAAGAAAAAGAAAACAAAACAAGGAATCCATTGATCATGGATATATATGAACACTACGGAACAAAATACGAATTTTGCTATAAATTACTGTTGAAGGTTAAACATCAACCTTTTAGGCATTTACCTTTTTCACTCGCACATATCCCTCTATTCTACATCCACCCGCTGATGGTGCTGGCCTTTTTGCATTATCTGTAGCATTAGATTTATCTTCCAGAGCTGGCTTTTGAGATGCTGTTGGGAGAGATGCAACTAAACCCTCCATAAACTGTAGGAAGAAAGTGAAGTTTAATAACATTACTAAAACCATCTAGTCAACTGATTCAAATAATGTCAATTTAAAATAAATATAGTGTGAACCTGGACAAGGCTTTCTGTATCACGATCTCCATAATAGGACTCGTGTTCATGATGCCCATGTTCACTTCTGAAATTGAAAAAGCATTCAACAAATTAAATTTAATAAAAAATCCAAATCGTTAAAACTTTAATCATAAACCAGTATGGTACACAGTAGCCAGGATGTGTGAAATATGAATATCATAGAGATATGACAAAAAGAATTGAAAGACTTCTAAATACAATGGAGAACCAAACACTATAACGAAACCCTTGAAATTTAACCAAGTTTGTACTAAATTTCTAGCTTCTAAACTTCTAAAATAATTTCTTATCCTCAATTCCATCATAAACCCTCAATTTGGATAGAAAAATAAAAATGAGGACTTTAGGTAAAGGATAATAGACAAGTTGACATAATTTGCTAAATTTTAAAAATAGGGTCTTAAGAAAACTTAATACAACCACAAAATTAAGTATATAATACCCTGAAAAGGATAAGCAGATGCCACAAGAGCAAGTGTTCATTATTGCCAAAATAGCCAAGGTGAAGAAAACCAAAAATGCATGTCCTGTATATTATGAGCTTTGTGCAGGGGTAACAATGATATTAATGCTAATAACATGGAATCAATAATCATAAATAGCACGCAACATATAGAGTAAATGGCTGTTAATCAAAAGACTGAAATAGAGGTAGAAATTTCTCATCAAACACTGGTTGATGAAAAATGGCTGTTAATCATAAATAACACATAACATATAGAGTAAATGGCTATTAATCAAAAGACTGAAATAGAGGTAGAACTTTTTCATCAAACACTGGTTGACCAATTGTTTTTCCCTAATGGATTTATTACCTGACATCACTTCCTTTACGGAAGATTCGAATGGATGGATACCCTTGTATATGATTCCTGGACAATAATAGAGATACAAATGAATTGCAAAATAAGTACCAATGCAGAATAACAAATGTTCAATAACAATGTAAACGAACCAAGGCAGAAAACAATAATAATTATAATGAAAAAACAATGTTGTGCTCAACACAGCAAACATTGCAGAAAGTATTTGATGTTTATCTTCTTCAATCTTATGCTAACAAGGTTTACAATGTTTGCGAAACTCAAAATTCTAGTATGTCCAATTTATGGTATAAACACGTACTTTATATCAATTGTTTCAACTTTCAATTAATGTATCTCTTGGAAGACAATTATTTGAAGAGAATATAATGAAAGAGTAAAAGTTGGTTTAGAGAGGTGGAAACAGAGGGGTTGATTTTATATAGAATGAAAAATATTGGTGAAAGTCGCTTCCCTTGTTGCAAGAAGTTATATGAAACACCTAAACATCAAGTTGCTTTATGTATCCATTTCTTTTGGATACTTCAGTGATATGTATCAATGAAGTATATAAGCATTGCCCCTTAATGAAGTTAGGAAACAACCGAGATTGATACCCTTTCTATTTGTAGACCATAGAGAGTGATTCATGATAACAAGTATTTGTATCTTTTATTTTGTTTTTAGTAATGTTCAAGAAATATGTTTTAATTTCAATTTTTCCAAATTCCATCTATATATTTATTATATTTTATGAATTGTATAAGTGTCTGTGCATATATATCTTACAAGTATCATATTTGTTGAGTACTGCGTTGTCATAAGTGTCTAGTGTTTTTATATGTGCTGCCATAGTGACATGAGTCTCATTAGAAGTATTCTTGTGATTTTTTCTATTTGTAATTGTTATAGCACTCTACGAGTTATTTTTTCAGTTTATGAATATACGGTAGAAATAAATAAATAAAAAAAACACCAAAATAGAGAGTAATTCAACTCCAAATTATCTTCCTTTTGTTCTAATTTTCTGCATAATTTGCAATAGCTATAATCATTATAGAACTTTGTTTCTTGAGTGTAAGATACCATCATCACCTCAGAAATACCTCCAATAGAGTGGTATCAAAGTTGTAGATCCTTGCAATAAAACAATGTAAAGAACGATGACCATTAACAAATAACTATTTATTGTAATGTCCTAGTTCCTTTTATTTGAGGGGAATCCTAGAAAGTGGATTTTAAGTCTAACTCAATCTCAACCTACTTGTAAACCAAAATTTGCAATTATATATATATATATATATATATATATATATATAATATTATAATTTGGTCATATCTCTAGTCAATCAATAATCTCCAATACACCCCCTCACATTGAGGACATCGAGCGTAGAAATAGAGGGAAGGGGGGCGACTGATAATGGGCAACATGATAGCCTCAGCCTTGCTATGATAGACTCATAAACTCTGATACCATCTTTAGAAGGTAGACTTTAAACTTAACTCAACCTCATAAACCATCTTGTACGGTGATGTTTGTATCTACCTATATATTATAATTGGTCATATGTCTAGTTAATGTGAAATCTCTAATAGGGAAAATTATGAATTTTGGGCTATAAAAATGGAGGCTTTGTTCACTTCTTTGGATGACTCAAAGTTAATACAAGCAAGGCATGAAGATCAAGCACTTACAATTGTGTAACATGTAACATGGAAGAAAAATAAAAAAACATAGATACCGATGTTCTTAGGATGACTTAGAAAGGGGTCTCATTAGCCAAATTTTCAAGTACCATGAGGGCAAAAACAACAAAAAGAAACATGGGAAACTCTTCAATAAGAGTTCAAAGAAGATTCAAAGGTGAGGACAATTAAATTTTAAGAGAGATTCAAAGGATGAAGAAAAAGAAAAGTTTGAATGAATACTTGAATAGATCGTCAAAGTTGGTGAATCAAATGAAGTTAATTGGAGATACAATCAATGAATAAAGAATTGCTAATAATATTCTTATTAGTTTGACTAACTAATTTGATCCTATGGAGATTTCCATAGAAGAAACTAAGGACTTATCAACCATGATTGCTCAAGGATTGATGGGTTCACTTAGATCTGGTGACCATAAATTGTTACATCACAGTGAAAAGTCATTTGAAAGCATGTTTCAATCCAAGCTTACTATATCATCTCATGTAGGTGAATCAACAAATAATGGTTGATTTGGAAGAGGAGGAAGAAATCCACGTGGAAGAGAAGAGGAAATATGTAAGAAGAACAATCATGAAGAAAAAGATTGATGGAATATAAACAAGCCACAAGGTTAGAATGTGGATATGAGCAAAAGGATTGTCACTTTGACAATCAACACCACAAGTCATTAGTTCAAGTAGAAAATGGTGAAGGGAGCTTGATCTTTGCTTGTCAAAGACAACTCGAGCATAAAAATATATGGTATTTGGATAGCATCTGCAGCAATCATATAATGGAAGATTGAGAAGCTTTTCTTTACATGGATTCTTCATTTGTTTCAAAAGTTAAATTACGCAAAGAGTGTGTTGAAGTAGGAGGCAAAGACAAAAATGGATTTACAACAAAGAAAGAGGCAGGTGATTCACGGTATGTGTTAGGAACCCAGAAACTGTGAGAAAAACGAGACTGAAAAGAACTAAGAAAAACTCCCAAACTGAATTATTCACTATTAGCTGTATAAGCCAAAGTTTACAAAGGAAAAACTTCCTTTCTAACAGGGTATCCCTATCACATGGTCAAAAGATTGTCAATACAAAAGAATCCCCCCTCCAAGGAACTGATTGGTCTAATTATATAGACCAACTCCCACCGCTTCCTTTATTCTTATCTTCTATAATAACCATTTCCACCACTTCCTTTTATTTCTCCTTGTGCAATTAACCTTCCATATCCTATCATTCCTTCTATAATACCTACTCCACTCTTCTTCAAGTATGTGTCAAAAAACTAGATGAAAAGATGTTGGATATTGAACAACTTTTGCAGCATGGTTATTCTTTGATTTCAGAATTTACATTCTTATTCAAAAAGAAGAATTGTTAATACGGTGAAAATGAGAAAAAACAAAAATTTTCTACTTACACTTAATTATGAGAGAAAAGAGAAAAGAGAAACCAAGAAGGCATATGAATTATTCTTGTTTATAATCAAGAAGAGATACAATGATAAGGAATAAAATCAATAATTAATAATGAGTGATGTAATCAAATATCATATTTCTCCATTTAATATAATCAAATCATATATTAAGCACAAGGTTTATACCAAAACCCATTTTTTCTTTCCATGAATGCTCTTTTCCTTCTTTTCTACCAAAATTAAGAAAAAATATATTCACCTTTTTCCTTTCTCCACTCAAGTTCATCAAAAGTATAGCTCTTATAGGTTTTTAATCAAATGTAAGAATGTTATTGCATCACTATACTGACTGCAACCCTAACTAGCTTACACACCAATCAAACATAGCCTCCATAGTTCTTACAATAACTTATTTTCCAAGTATGACTAGGCAACATTGTCTATATATATGATTCAAAAGCAAAAGCATACAAATGGTAAAAAGCCAAATTTCATTATGTAATGGATTTAAGTATTGAAAAAAAAAAAGCAAAACATGTCAACTGTAGGTAAGAAGCACAATCTTTTGGGGGAAACAGAAAAGTAAAGAAACTAGCAATACTACCTCCTGCATAAATCTGCCTCTAGAGTGCAATCCACCTTTGCCAAAATAATGCGCCCATCAATTTCTGGGTCATACCTATTAAAATTAATTAGAATTAATCAAATACATATTGGTCATTCAATTAGTGGTTATAATAAAAAATAACTAAATCTACAAATGAGAGGGGGAAATCTATCTCTAAAATGCAATTTCAAGAAGTGTGAGAAACAATGAATCAATAATAAAGTACCTCTCTTTCATAATTTTAGCTGTTTTCTCCCATGCAGGTTTCTGAAAGAAACCAGTAGAAGATTAATTCATGTAAAGTTTAAAATCTATTAATCCACCAAAAATGCTAAAAATTTATAAATCAGCCATCACTCCATATTAAAGGAAAGAACTTCTACATAATTCATTAATTGTATCAAAGCACATGGCTAACAATCTTATATGGGTGAAATGCAACCACCCTTATCGTAAGATGTTATTAAATATTATAAATCATATTTTTGCATTAGTCGCTACTGAAGTGTAACCGATGAAAGATGCCCTTGAAATAGCCTTTGCCAATGCTACTTAGTGGCTTGAACGGAGAGGGAAATTCCCCTTTTAAGGAATGAGACATTGTTGAAACAGGACCCAGTCTATTTAGGAAACAACAAACACATCAGGTGACATGGCAGGTGCCAATCTTGTTTCCTGATGAAGATGTACAGAATTATGTTAAAAAAATTATTACCATACAGAATTATGATAAAAATTATTACCAAACGTTGACACCAGGAACACCAAGGTGCATAAAAATTTACAACTGTAATTGGGAACCTGCAAAAGGATTATGAAACATAGAGTAAATAATGCATTTTGAAAGGAACTTGGGTAAAACAAGGAAAACTCAAATGAAATATTCTCAGAAGTGGCCACTTACTGATGAACATAATTATCAAAAGTATGTGTTGTGAGTGAAAATGAACCTTCAACAGATTCTCCATCTACTTCATCATCATGCTTTACAGCATTTGCAACTGTACCTGAATGAAACTCAGATCCAGTGGGTCTTAAATTTGAATCAATAGAAAACTTCCGAACTGTTTTTGTTATATTGAGCCTGTTCTGAAAACAAGAGGTAAAATATTAAGTACAAGGACTAAAACTTAAAAGAATTGGATGAGGGATCATATCATAAGTGAGTATAAAATGAATAAGAAAAAAGAGTAACAGAGACTTACTGTTCCCAGCACATCACTCACATCGACTGATGCAAACTCACATGAGAGTGCAGGAAAACTACAAAATAAGTTGAATCCATAAGCCAACGGCAACAGAGAAAGAGGAAGATAAAGTTTACAAATAGTCATTAAATTGACTTAATGTACTGGGTATAATACTATGACTTGCTATGGTATCCAAATGTGTTGTGGGGGACTAGAAGCTCTCAGAAAAACCGATGGACTGTGAGAGATGAACGCAATGTTTGGGGAACAACTTGACCACATGTCAATTTCACAAGCCATTACATGATATACCGATATTTACTCCCAGCCTTCTAATGATCATTTTCTAAGATCCCCATCTCATTCCCAATTTCAACAACACCCAGTTTCATGGGAAGGTTTTTCCAACTTCCTTCTATAGTAGTGTTATTGGATGTGGAGTTTTAAGAGAGAATTTCAATTTTCACATTCGTTTGGATCTTAAATCCAAAGAATTTTTAAAATGATGGTAAGTTGATAGGAGATTTGTTTAAAAGTAATAAGAAGGCCGTTCATATAAAGTTGAAAAAATGAAAGAATTCGAAAATTCCTACTTTTTTACGGTCTCCCCGTCAACTCTCTCATTCAAAGTTCTCTCTCTCTTGCACCTCTTCCCCTCTGACGCTTTTGTTTGAGTCTCTCTCGCTCCCTCTTTTCTACTCCTCTCTCTTTTACACCTCCCTCTCACTCTCACTCTTACTCTTTTGCACCTCTATTTCCCAATCTATCTCTGTTATGCATTTTTATAAATAAATATTGAAAAATGAAATTCTACATACAATAGAAATTAAATTACTTTACACAAACAAAGAATTTCAAATGCAAGAAATTTAAAATTCTTTATTAAAAAAATTGAAAATAAAAATAATTAAATTAAAGAAATTAAATTTACAAGCATTGTAAATTCCAAGGAATTTTAAATGCTCAATCCGAACACTACATAAGTGAATTTCAAGATTCTAGTCAAACTTTAAACCTTTTTGTTTAATAATTAATCAATAGACAGTAAACAACATATCAAACCCTAACCGGCCTCAATTTGCAAATAGAAGTAGATTGAAGCTCGCATTCCTTGTAACATGACAAGTTCATACCAAGATTCAACAAAAACCACAAACCCACCAGTATATACGTAATATTAAACAATAGTTAAGACATGAGCATTCACCATCTTTGAAAAACATCCTATTCAACCACGGACAGAAAATGCCTAAATATTATTCTACCTGATATTGAAATCGATACGTAGATAGTCATGATCAGAACTCTTGTCAACAATCACAGATGTGGAGGTGCTAACAGTCAAATAATTACTTAGTTCCTGAAACAAGGATGCAAGACAAATATCAAAATGAAATTTGAGCATCCAATTCTTAGAAATTTGACAAAACTAAATATAGATGTTCATAATTAAAGGTCTAATAGTGAAGCAGTATGGAACTTAACATCAATTCAAATTACAACTTTTTGTTCAACAATTCACAAGTCATAAACATGATGGAGGTTCCAGCCACTGACCATTCCAAACAAAAACATCATGAAGAGAGCTGCCAATATGGATAATCCCGCTCCCGACAACGACGCCTCAGTCAAATCTCTCGGGATTTTTCTGTTGACACAAATCAACATCAATAACATAACAAAAAAATCATTCCTAATTTCAAGAAGGAAAAAAAAAAAGAAGAGGAAACCTGCATTCACAAATTACTCGTAAAATTTACATCGAAAGCGGTGACATCCATAACCACAAAACTACTAAAAAGATTTACACTAAAACAATTCCAATTACACAAGAAGCCTCGAATCTAGGCAATGGACAAGTTCTTCATGCACACAGACACCGAAAATATCAGTCTCCGTGTTTTCTTACAGTGTGGACTTCGGTTTGAACCGTTATTCAAAAAGCTTAACAATGAGCACAACAAAATCCCAATAAATCTGTAACAGAAAACAACGATTCTGCACATTGGCAAGCAAATTGAAACCGATAGGGATAACGGAGAGAAAATCCGACCTGTAAAAATCAACGGATTTGAGCTTAGTTGCAGAAATCATGATGGCGAAATGGAGGAATCACAGTGAGAGAGAGCGAGAGATAAACAAAATTCTCTGAAACAGAAAGCGCAATAGCTATAGATTGCAGATCGAAGGAGCTTCCCTTTCTGCTGTAGCTTCTCCGTCCCCCACTCTCTCCTCTCCTGCTCAGGTGACGAAAAAAAGTTGAATATATTCAGAAAAGAAAAGGTAGAATATTTAATTATTAATTAGATTTTGGAGGAAATTTTAATTTTGCATAGTTGATATACTTAAATAAAAAACATAGCTAAGTTTTGAATATTGCATTACTTCATGGATTTAATTTAAGAGTGTAACTTTACAATACTTTTGTTACGTTTTATAAAATTCATTTGAAAGCAATTTATAGTTGATTTATGTACAATTATACATGAAAATTAATTTATTGTTTTATGGAGAAAAATAATAGGAAAGAATAACATAGGCAAAGGAAAAAACCAATATGAATCCAAGTATCAAAAGAGTTACAGTGATTTTTTTTATTGCAATTTAGCTTTATTCAATTTATCAATTTAGGTCATGGATTATGTGGTTGAAATTGTGGAAAGAGAATATAAAAGGAGGAAGGAATACAAACCAAAGGAGTGTGCAATGAGGTGTTGAATTAAGGTTTTAATTTTCTACTTTTTAGTTTAATATGATTTAAATAACTTTTATTGGTTTTCTCAAGATTATTTTAGTTCTTAGAATTTAAACATTTGTATTTGTGTTACAAAAGTTTATTTTGATTATTTTCTTTCCTGACACATGTTTAGATGACTTACAACTAGTAGAATGAACTGACTATGACTTCATCTTTTTAAGGTAGTTTCTGTAATAATGAAGGCTCAAAACTGTTCAAAAGAGTTTAAATGTCAAAATAATTTTATAAAATTTGAAAAAATGAGAGTAAAGGATATTTAATTCAAAAAGAGATTACAAATATCTTTTATAACAACAAATAAGAGCATTTAATTGAAATTTTTAATATTTGTAAAAAAAAAAAGAATACTTTCTTTTTATAAAATGAGCATGCGCTAAAAAGTAGGTTTAATTATTATATGGTGTAATAAAATTTACATTTAACTCTTATATTTAAAATTATTAACTTTAGTCTTTATTTATGTGATATCTTTAATCTTTTTTAATTCTTATAAATTCATATGTTATGGATTAACAAATTTAAAAATAATATTATAAGAACTAAGCATGAGTAAGAATTAAAATAATTATTTGTTGATATATGAATTAAAAGATAAAATATGTACCACAACAAAAAGTTAAATTAATAATCAAACCTAAAACTCAGTACAAAAGTATTTATTATTATCCTAACAAGTTAAATTTCACTAGTTAACTACAATAGAATGTTGTAAAATTTAAAAAAAAAATCATGATTATCATATAAAAAATGTAACGTCTCATTTAATAAATAAATCTAATTAAATAAAATATTACATCAATTAAAATATTAAAATGCCATGAGGCTTAATGTATAAGGATCTTGCAGTCATCCAAATATACCAAAAAGAAAACTAAAACATACCACGATGTCATTAACAAAACAGAATGTAAAAGTTTGACAATTGACCAAAACACATAGGCAATAGTGCCTATAGACAGTACTTGAAGGAATGAGATCCAACCATAAGTCAACTACACTGCAAAGTTTCCATCACCCTGTTGACCACTAGGGTTTTCCACATCTACTCACATCAATAAATTAATGATCTTTGCAAAAAGGTAAAACCACACACAAGACAAACACAAGCAAACAAAAAGGGGTAAGCTAGAGTAAAAAGGTTTTATCATACGACTAAGCATACAATTTAAAGGTCAAGTCCATATAAATCAACCAAGCATGTGATAGCAAACAACAAGACTCTAGACTCAATTATCCAGATACATATAATCAGTCAGATTCATTGGATGCTTGGACTTGTGGTGGCCTCTACTGCTCTATAGAGCCATTGCCAATGAGTTTCACCCTACCACGCACAAGGTTAGCCTTCAAACATCTAAGGTCATTATCCTGCCAAAGACTAGGGTCTCTTGTTACTCTCACCACTTGAGTCAGTACGCTCTACGTGAGACTAACTAACTCTTTAGAGCTTCAAGATGCAATCCTTACTTGAATCCTTACTTAATTATATACGTTGAGGCACCACCACGAAACCTTACTAAGAGGTTTGCACCACCATGAGCTCTTACCAAGAGGTTTATGGAATTACGTCCATCACACAAGGCACCACCATGAGATCTCACCAAGAGATTCATGGAATTACGTCCAACTCATACCATAGTCATGTCTCACCAACCAACCATAGATTTCTTATCATACCAATCTCATGCCAATATTCATTCCAACCAACCAATCATGATTCATGTTTTGTATTTCATACTCATCAAGCAAATCTCATTCTCATTTAATCTTATACAACATACATGGCATCATGCATCGTGCGTTTATGGTAAAACACTTTATCAGGCAGGCAAGCAACCACATCAAAGAATAAATCAGAACTAGAACACAATCTGTCCAGTCTCGTTCAGGCTAGAAGTCCTCGCTCAGTCGAGAGAGGTCCTCTCGCTTAGGCAAGCTCTTCTCGCCTCAACGAGAGTTCGAGTAGTGGAACAGTGGCTCCTGCGATTTCTCACTTAGGCAAGACGTCCTCGCCTGAGCGAGATTACCCCTCGCTCAAAACGAAGGCTTGTCGCCTGAGCGAAAGTTCGGGCAGGAAAATTTGGGCGAGCTCTTGTTAATCTCGCCTAGGCGAGACGTGCTCGCTTGGGCGAGAATATCAGTTCTCACCATTGTTCACACGTGCATCAACCAAGCATTCGAAACCCAATCAACATTTATCATTATTCCAAGCAACCACAATAACACATAAGCATCATAAACACGAAACAAAGCTAAAAACAGGCAGATATGAAGAAAACGCGAAAACCCTAGCTTCCCTTAACTAAACAAATGTTAGTAGAAAGTACATACACTCAACAGAGAGTCACCACAGTTCTAGGAACAGAGTTACGAGCTGGAAATAGTAACATCAGAACCAAAAATGAGATTACTAAGAGAACTCTAGTTGAAACCACGAAGAATGAGCGGAAGAATATGAAGCATGAGTCGAGAACCAACTTACGTGGGATAGAAATGGAGTTTACTAGCTTGACGAGGAACAAAAGCCAAACCCTAACAAAGCTCGTTGTTGCAGTTCTAAGAGGGAATAGGAACAACTTTTGGAAAGTGTGCAAAATAAGAGGGTTAGAGCTGGTTTAGGAGTTTTGGGCACCCTATGGGCCAGCCTTAGGCCCAACAGATTAGGGTAGGCCCTTAAACATAAGAGTAGAAAAAGTGGGTCTTACAAAAAATATCAGTCAACAAAATATTTTGATTAACTAACTATTGGTTTTTTAATCTTTCCAATTGTCTTTTTTAATATCACATTTTTACATACAATTTGGATTATTAATGAACACAATTAAAGCTAACCAAATATTGGAAGAAATAGTTTTTTTTTTTTATGATATATTTTACGTGGCGTAAAAGTTTTGTATGGGTGATAAAATAGAAAATAGACTATACTATACTATAAGTTAATTAGGCTAAAACAAAGACATAGAAAAATGAAAATAATTTTAGTAACTAAAAAAGATATTCTTAAAAGATTTCATATTTAAATTATCCAGATAAAATAGGTATATTATATCAGTTCTGTGTGCATATTAGATCGGTTCTGCAACCGATCTAATATGTGCCAATGTAATATGTCAAAGATATTATTGGGCTAAAACAAAAACATAGAAAAATGGAGAATAATTTTAGTAACTAAAAGAGATATTCTTAAAAGATTCCATATTTTAATTAGCCTTCACTAGTACAAAATAGGTATATTATATTGGTTCTGAGGTGCATATTAGATTAGTTTCGCAACTGATCTAATATGCGCCAATGTAATATGTCAAAGATATATTAGATCAGTTATGGAAGAATCAATCTAATATATTTAACTGAAAAGAAAAAAGAAAAGCCTTTTAAAAAGTGTTTTCTGTGTAACCCTAACTTGGTTTCCTTAGGCATTGGCACAACGAACCAACATTGGTGACAAACACAACACCACCAACGACAAGCAGATTGCCATTGGTATGAGCAGAACATCACAAGCAATGACCGTAGCAACAATGTTGGTGGGCAACCCAGAAGAGGCAGCAACCAAAGTAGTAACAACTATTTCAAAACAACCAAACAGATTGAGACAACGGAGTCACAATAGCTATGACCACAACGGTGAGAGGAACAAAGTGATGATTGCTTGGAGAAAGATAAAAACGTAAAGCTTGTAGTGAAAAGGAAGATAAAGATGAAAAGGAAGATGAAGATGAAGGAAGAAGAGAAAGGGTTACATTGAAAGAGAAAGGTTTGCGGCTTCGAAAATGGGGCTTCAGAAATGAGAGAGAAAATAGTTATTTTGTGGGTGGTGAGAAGAGAAGGAACTTCGTGAAAATGAAAAATGCAGAAGAAGGCCTATTAGATTGGTGGTTTTCTTAATCAATCTAATATGCACATATTAAATTGTTTTCCTTTATAACTGATCTAATATAGTTTCCAGTATTTATAAAATTGCCATTGCGTTTTGCATTACATCGGTTCCTCTAGAACCGATTTAATAGCCCATTCTATTTTGCACCAATGCTTACTAAAAAGAGGAAAATGTTCTTTTTTTCTCTTCTTCTATCTTTATTATTAAATATTCATCTTCCCTCAAAATTTATCAACTTTTTATTCTTCTTATCTTTTATTTTCGAGCTAACAATTGCTTTAGTGTAAAACAACAAATAATTAAGTATAAGACATCGCCATGCTTCAATTGTAAAATGATAATTTACATGTAACATTAACTCTACTGTATGGTTCAAATCCATGGAAGTCACTTTCACTTGACTAGTCCATCAATTCTAATTCATGCAGTAAAGGTAGCATCTAAGTCTTTTTTGTTAAAACTTAAAAAATGTAGTTTTTGCTCAGCGGATGGATGACTCACCCAACTCTTAGCTACATCACCTGACTCCATTGATCTCTCTAGGTGATCTTAACCCATTTTTAGGCTTAAAAGATTAATTTCAGTTTAAAATGTCACCTCAAATAAACTCAATGAACTCAACAAACGCATTTAAGATAGACTAACTCTCCCGGTTCCTTCCAAAATTCTTGGAATAGTAGATCTTGCAGAACACACCAAAACACAATCATCATCACATTTTATCAACAATAATAATCATCATTTCATCATGTGTAAACATATCACACATGCATCTCTTAAAAAAAACAATACCTATTATTCGCTCATAACACCAAACACGCATCACAAGAGTGATGGAAAATAATTATATTGAATAGTGGAATTCAGAAAGAGTTAAGAATACATTACATCCAACCCCCATGAATATGGGAGTTAGCTACTCCTCCAACCTTTAAAATGTGTCTCTACCTTCTCTCCTTTTAGGTCAAGTATCATTTTCCCTAAAAGAATTATTTTTCACTCTCTCACACAAAAGGGGGTTTTCCCCAAAAGTGGTGTTTATTTGCCATAAGGGTTATCCTTTTTTTTACCTTTGTCAATAGATTTTTCGAATTGGACTGGGCATGCAGCTTTTCACTTGATCTTGTACTAGAGTAACCAACTTTATAAATATCTCCTCTTGTTGATAACTTTGATAATCAAATTTTGTTAAAAGTTTTCTTAATTTCTTTTATATTTCCAATTTTATTAAATAAACCTAAAATATCTAAAAAGATAATAATAAAATAACAATAAAATATAAAAGTATAAAATAAAATAAAACATGATAATGTCAATTATCACTCTGACACTAACAACACACGCCTACTACTATTCAAAATTTGACAACACAGCATCTATCACATAGAGTCTACCTTAGCACCTAACTCACCTCGTCTATACCTCTTGTTTGTTCTTCTACTTAGCATCCTCCAAAGTTCACACATTAATCTAATCATTTTACCTACTTATTTCATCTATTTATATATTATTTGTCTAATATACCCTTTGTTTAACTCTAGCAGTTAGCGAAAAATCTAGGTTCTTAAAATTTGTTGCTTGTGTAAAACATAATTTTTATACAAAGCCTAATCATGTTTTCAACACTTAATCAACATCATAGGGTGTTGGACTTTTTCACTAACATAAGTAAAAACATTTTCTTCATCTAGAACCATCCATGTGTGCTCTAGATGTTCAATGTTGTTGTGGTCGTGAGCTTTTTACATTTTATTGAGTATATGATTGTTTTTGGTAAGTTGAATTGTGTTTAAATTGAGTCATTTTGATTTTATGATCTATATATTGTGTCTAGAGTCATGTGTAGACCATATATGTCATTACTTCCATGGTTAACCGTTTGAATTTTACCAAAACATGTTGTCTTCTTACTTTAGTGATTTGCATATTGATGTTACATTTCTAGTGATTGAATTAAACTTCTCTTCTCTTTTTGAGCATTGGAAATGCACCTTCACATCTAGATAACCGTGGTTATCTTAATGTTTAGTGTGAATTTTCCTTGTACTTGCTTAATCACAAGGGTGGCAATGTGGGCTTGGCCCGAAGGCCGGACAAAAAAACGCGGGCGGACCGAGATATTGAGCCCGTTGGCCCGCAAAAGCCCGACCTGCAAAACCCGTAGCTCGCCCAAGCTAGCCCTCGGGCCACACAAAAAATTAACTTATGTATATTGGTCACTTTCCTTCTGGGCTTCTGCATGAACATTTCAAATTCTCGTATGAGTGGAAAAGACAAGTACTATGTATTCTGAATGTGTTAAAATTTGAAGAATATATCGTGTATGTCAAAGTACGTATATGAATATGATGAAAATGTTGAATTATCAATTTATCATTCAACTCCCTAAAGTTTTTTCTTAATTTTGTGAACTTGTTAAAGTTTTCCAATTTGAACATTGAAAGCTTTATCATAAGATTTTAAAAAAATGAGGGATGTGCTAGACTTTTCAACCTGCATTTTCAATGTGCCACCCCTACTTAATCACTTAATCACCAATTTCATTTTCTATTGTGTTTTGTGTTCTTTTAATTTTCTGAATTTGAGTTCGTACTTGTTAATTAGTTCTTAGCAAGTTCTTAGAGTAAGGTTTTCATTGTGTTTGTTTCAAGTTCATATTCTATATTTTGACACATTGAAGTTTCCATTTTACTACTTGCTTTTTATTTTTCATTACAACTTTATATCATGAAGTATTGTGTGGTAGTGATTATGTTTTTGAGTTGAAAAGTGCTGCTGGAAAAGTATTAAAAAAAGAAAGAAAAAGAGCACAAAAGAACAAAAGAAAAGTGCCAAAAAGAATTAGAAAAAAAAGAGCAAAAGAAAGTGACAAAAGAGTATGCTAAAATCACTACTATCACTTGCATTTTGATTTGTTTTTGTGCTTTAACTTTTGGAGTTTCAAATATGGAAAAATATGCACAAAAGTGTCTCAGTTTTGAGTTTATTGAGTTTTCTAGTGCACCAAAAGCATTCAGCCTTTTGAGTCTAGAAGCATTCATTCCATTCCAACTTTATTTTGGTTTTTGTAATACATTTTAATGCCTCTCTTGGGCAATTTATTTTGTGTGCTTATCTTATTTCTTTACATTATTTGTAGTTTGTCATTCCTTTGATTTTCTCTTGAGTGTGTCTTAGTTATTCACTCTTTGAAGTTAGTATTCATTTAATTAAGCTTTTCTTGCTTTACTTTATTGGCTTCTTTTAGTGTTGGTGACATTTTGGTGAAAGACTCTCTTTAGAGGAGGAATAATTACTTGAAGTAGCATATTAGAGGGTGGAAGCCAAAGTGGAACTCCAAGCTTTAAGTGAAGTTCACAAAGGAAAAGCAAAACTAACACTTTAGTGAGCTAAGAGAAAAGGAGTGGAGTGAAACACTTGAAGACTTTCAATTTTTGAATTTCTTTGAGTTGTAATTGTTTAAGTTATTTACTTGTGTAACTTAGCCTAATTAAGTGTCTTGGGGGAGCCTTAAGTGTTCTCTCATCTTTTAATTATAACCTTTTTCATATAGTAAAAGAGTTTGTAGATGGTGAATGTGTCTTGCAACATCAATCCTCACCTTTCACTTAATTTCGTCTTAAAAGTCTTGTGCAAAAATATTTGAGTTCCTTTGCCTAGGAAAGACTTGGTATATAAGCAATCCAAGTGATTCATCTCTATTTCCTGGAAGAGAACTCAAGAAGTTTGCTATCTACTTCCTCGTTGGAATTTCTTAGAAATACTTTAGTTTTGAAAACATAAAAAAGAAATCATTATAGGATCTCGCAACATACTTCTTACTAAGGTGGTAGTGACTCAAATGATGGAGAAAAAGGTTTGAAACAACTTACACATCAACTTAAGTGATAAGTGTCAACTATTAGTTAAATTGCATATCATTTAGACACTTATCTTGCACTGTGTAAAAATCATTAAAATTGCCCTAATTTTACATAATTACAAAATGTGATCATGAAAAATAGAAAAAGTGGAAATTAATGTATTTTGTGTTGTTTTGAAGGTAAAATGAAGGAAATTGTAAAGTTGGTGGTGAGCTCCAAAAGTTGTAGCTCAAGCCATAAAGATGAATTGAAAAGTTAAATTTTAGGCCTGCAGTTGAGCAGCGAAATTTGGCGCTTAAGCCACATTTTAAGAAAACTTCACTGCAAAGAAATGTTAAGCTTCAGATTTGAATCTGAGCAAGAATAGGAAACCTCGATGGTAAGGAAACCTCCATTGATGTACTGCAGAAGATGAACACCCAAGCTTGGGAAGAAACCCACTTTGGAAGGAAACCTCTATGGCTAAACTTCAAGATTTGGAAGTTAGAACAACATGTTAAAATCTATAAATAAAGGGCATAACCTTTGTTATTTTCATGTTGGTTTTGTATATTATTCTAGAGATATACTCTTAGACTAGCTTAGTTATTATAGTATAATACTATATAGTTATGGAAGGAAGGATGCTACTCCAAGTTCATCTTGTATTCATCATCATGAGAAACTAATTCCTCTATAGTTGGGATTAAATGTAACTT